>NC_138180.1:25739738-28139738 GCF_964165515.1 Mesoplodon bidens | reverse complement strand
CTTAAATATTTGAACTTTTAAAGATTCCAGCTCACTTTTAAGTTTCTAACGGTCAGGTGCTCTACATTGTGGCTGGCCTAAGGCTTAGTTCACCATATAGCAATGTATATATTGCCATTTTTCCCTCGACTTTCTGTGACTCCCTACATCTCACCTTTCTTTGCAGACAAGCCATTTGAAATACACTTAACTTATTTCACAGACAATAAGTCTTTGAAATAATGTCTATTTTTTAGAGAAATCTTCTTATATAATTAGGCAGAAAATCTCACCTGCCATAGTTTACAAAACAGCATAATTTCACTCTTCTCAATGCTTAATCTGTGGTATTAAACAACCTTTGAGTATTTAGGTTTATCAACGACATGTACTTTAAAAATGTTTTAGAGATCCTACCAGCCTTTGAAAACCTCCTTGTTCCTTGTTTCAGTTCCAGTTTTATGTATATTTTCTGCCTTGCACCTGATTATTCCAACATCAGATGGATGGCCTAGGGAATCTAATTCTGGTATTGATTGTTTTTGCTGATTGTCTCACTTTGTAGCTGATTTCTTCAATATTGTGTAAATTTAGATCATGAGCTCATGTTTAGCTAAACAGCTGACCTCGTAAGAGGCTTAGGTGTGAACGCTGGTAAGCTTCAGCAGAAAGTCGGCAAAGATATATTTGTGTCCCTCCAATGAGTTCCCCGCAAGGACCCGGTTTTCTGCAAGTCTTGGTCCAATACTCCTTCGAGAGGCAGTGGACTCAGACATGGCTGCTTTTCAGCCTTCGATCTGGGGCAGGGGCAGTGGGCGGCCAGTTGCCCGGGCAGGAGCCTCTCCGCATGTGTCCCAGGGACCCATTTGCCTGCGAACTTCGGTCACCTGGCAGGAAGCTACGACACCCTAACCTATGGTTAGCTGTGCAGCGAGGTGTACTGCGCAGACAGGTTCCAAACACACTTCAAATAAGAGGGCGGCCTGAGTGGAAAGGTGAGAGTTTGGGCAGCTGTTCAGACAAAGAAGGCGCCCTTTGGCCTGGGCCTAAATGCTTGTGACACCCATTGTGTCTGCCGGGCTCTGAGGGCCCTGCCCTGGTCCCGCTGCTCCCCTGCCCTTTGTTCAGTCACAGCAGAGATGGCCACACCCACTCCCTCATTGAGGGCAGTGTTCCAACCTCCCTCATTCACGCCCCCTCTCCGCAGTTTACCATGGACTATAGATGCTGCATTCTGAGGCCAGGGCGTTCCGAGAATGCCAAGGGCAGTCATGATGACCTTAAATGATTTCCTCTTCTGTCAGTTTTGGTAAACTTTAGGAGCTAGGAAATGGTCCACTTTACAGAAATGTTCAAATTTACTGGCATTTCGTATATTCTCTGCTATAACATTGTCCTGATTCTTTCTGTATATTCTTTACTTATGTTTTTGTTTTCCTTAATCAAAGTGTGTCTTTTAAATCTTTTCAAAGAATATTCTTTGGACTTACTAAATCACCTGAATTTTACACCTTTTCTGTTGTATTAAGTTCTGCTCATTTCTTTATTTATCTTTTTTCTATGTTCTCCGGGTTTATTGTTTTGATTTTCTGATGTCAATTAAAACACTTGGATATTCATTTTAATAAATCTTATTACTTATAAAGATTTGAACTTTTAAAGATTCCAGCTTACTTTTACGTTTCTAAGGGTCCATTCCTCTACACTGTTTCCGGCCTAAATCTTAGTTCTCATATATAGCAATGTATATATTGACATATTATCCCCTCGGCTTTCTGTGATTCCCTACATGTCACCTTTCTTTGCAGACAAGCCATTTGAAATACCCTTAACTTATTTCACAGCCAATAAGTCTTTGAAATAATGTGTATTTTTAGAGAAATCATCTTATATAATTAGGCAGAAAATCTCATCTTCCATAGTTTTCTAAACAGCATAATTTCACTCTTCTCACTGCTTAATTTGTTGTATTAAACAACCTTTGAGTATTTAGCTTTATCAATGACATATACTTTAAAAATGTTTTAGAGATCCTACCAGTCTTTGAAAACATCCTTGTTTCTGGTTTCATTTCCAGGTTTATGTATATTTTCTGCCTAGCACCTGATTATTACAACATCTGACGGATGGCCTGGGGAATCTAATTCTGGTGTTGATTGTTTTTGCTGATTGTCTCCCTTTGTAGCTGATTTCTTCATTATTGTGTGAATTTAGATCATGAGCTCATGTTTAGCTAAACAGCTGACCTTGTAAGAGGCTTAGGTGTGAACGCTCGTAAGTTTCAGCAAAAAGTCGGCAAAGATTTATTTGTGTCCCTCCAATGAGTGGCCCACAAGGACCCCGTTTTCTAGAAGTGTTGGTCCAATTCTCCCTCTAGGGGTAGGGGACTTAGACAGGGCTGCTTTCGGCCCCCGATCCTGGGCAGGGGCAGTGGGCGGCCTGTGGCCCGGTCAGGAGCCTCTCTGCGTGTGAACATCGGAATCATCTCTCCTGCGTACTTCGGTCAACTGGCAGGAAGCTACGATGCCCAGACCTATGGTTAGCTGTGCAGCCAGGTATACTGCACGGACAGGTTTCACACAGACTTCAACTAAGTGGGTGGCCTGAGTGGAAAAGTGAGAGTTTGAGCAGCTGTGCAGACAAAAAGGCGCCCTATGGCGTGGGCGTAAATGCTTGTGACACCGCTCTGGGCCTGCCGGGCTCTGAGGGCCCTGCTCTGGACCCCCTTCTCCCCTGCCATTTGTTCAGTCACAGCAGAGATGGCCACACCCACTCCCTCAGTGAGGGCAGTGTTCCAGCCTCCCTCAGCCCCGCACACTCTCCGCAGGTTACCATGGACTACACGTGCTGCATTCTGAGGCCAGGGCGTTCCGAGTATGCCAAGGGCCGACATGATGACCTTAAATTATTTCCTCTTGTGCCAGTTTTGGTAAACTGTAGGAGCTAGGAAATGGTCCACTTTACCGAAATGTTCAAATTTACTGGCATTTCATATATTCTCTGCTATAACATTGTCCTGATTCTTTCTATATATTCTTTAATTATGTTCTTGTTTTCCTTAATCAAAGTGTGTCTTTTAAATCTTTTCAAAGAATATTCTTTGGACTTACTACCTCACCTGAATTTTATACGTTTTCTGTGGTATTAAGTTCTGCTCATATCTTTTTTATCTTTTTTCTATGTTCTCAGGGTTTATTGTTTTGATCTTCTGATGTCCATTAAAACTCTTGTATATTCATTTTAATAAATCTTTTTACTTATAAAGATTTGAACTTTTAAAGATTCCAGCTCACTTTTAAGTTTCTAAGGGTCAGGTCCTCTACATTGTGGCTGGCCTAAGGCTTAGTTCACCATATAGCAATATATATATGACATTTTCCCCTCGACTTTCTGTGATTCCCTACATCTCACATTTCTTTGCAGACAAGACAGTTCAAATAAACTTAACTTAGTTCACAGCCAATAAGTCTTTGAAATAATGTCTATTTTTTTAGAGAAATCTTCTTATATAATTAGGCAGAAAATCCCACCTGCCATAGTTTTCAAAACAACATAATTTCACTCTTCTCAAAGCTTAATCTGTGGTATTAAACAACCTTTGAGAATTTAGGTTTATCAACGACATGTACTTTAAAAATGTTTTAGAGATCCTACCAGCCTTTGAAAACCTCCTTGTTCCTTGTTTCATTTCAAGTTTTATGTATATTTTCTGCCTTGCACCTGATTATTCCAACATCAGATGGATGGCCTAGGGAATCTCATTCTGGTTATGATTGTTTTTGCTGATTGTCTCACTTTGTAGCTGATTTCTTCAATATTGTGTAAATTTAGATCATGAGCTCATATTTAGCTAAACAGCTGACCTTGTAAGAGGCTTAGGTGTGAACGCTGGTAAGCTTTAGCAGAAAGTCGCAAAGATTTATTTTTGTCCCTCCAATGAGTTGCCCACAAGGACCCCGTTTACTACAAGTGTTGGTCCTATACTTCTTCGAGAGGCAGTGGACTCAGACATGGCTGCTTTTCAGCCTTCGATCTGGGGCAGGGCCAGTGGGCGGCCTGTTGCCCGGCCAGGAGCCTCTCTGCATGTGTCCCAGGGACCCATTTGCCTGCGAACTTCGGTCACCTGGCAGGAAGCTACGATGCCCTGATCTATGGTTAGCAGTGCAGAGAGGTGTACTGCGCGGACAGGTTCCAAACACACTTCAAATAACAGGGCGGCCTGGGTCGAAAGGTGAGAGTTTGGGCAGCTGTGCAGACAAGATGGCGCCCTTTGGCCTGGGCCTAAATGCTTGTAACACCCCACTGGGTCTGCCGGACTCTGAGGGCACTGCCCTGGGCTCCCTGCTCCCCTGCCTTTTGTTCAGTCACAGCAGAGATGGACACACCCACTCCCTCAGTGAGTGCAGTGTTCCAGCCTCCCTCAGCCCCACCCACTCTCCACCGGCTACCATGGACTACAGATGCTGCATTCTGAGGCCAGGGCGTTCCGAGAATACCAAGGGCAGACATGATGAACTTAAATGATTTCCTCTTGTGTCAGTTTTGGTAAACTTTAGGAGCTAGGAAATGGTCCACTTTACAGAAATGTTCAAATTTACTGGCTTTTCATATATTCTCTGCTATAACATTGTCCTGAATCTTTCTGTATATTTTTTACTTATGTTTTTGTTTTCCTTAATCAAAGTTTGTCTTTTAAATCTTTTCAAAGAATATTCTTTGGAATTACTAAATCACCTGAATTTTATACGTTTTCTGTGGTATTAAGTTCTGCTCATAACTTTATTTATCTTTTTTCTATGTTCTCAGGGTTTATTGTTTTGATCTTCTGATGGCCATTAAAACACTTGGTTATTCATTTTCATCAATCTTTTTACTTATAAAGATTTGAACTTTTAAAGATTCCAGCTCACTTTTAAGTTTCTAAGGGTCAGGACCTCTACATTGTGGCTGGCCTAAGGCTTAGTTCACCATATAGCAATGTATATATTGACATTTTCCCCTCGACTTTCTGTGATTCCCTACATCTCACCTTTCTTTGCAGACAAGCCATTTGAAATACACTTAACTTATTTCACAGCCAATAAGTCTTTGAAATAATGTCTATTTTTTAGAGAAATCTTCTTATATAATTAGGCAGAAAATCTCACCTGCCATAGTTTTCAAAACTGCATAATTTCACTCTTCTCAATGCTTAATCTGTGGTATTAAACAACCTTTGAGTATTTAGGTTTATCAACGACATGTACTTTAAAAATGTTTTAGAGATCCTACCAGCCTTTGAAAACCTCCTTGTTCCCTGTTTCAGTTCCAGTTTTATGTATATTTTCTGCCTTGCACCTGATTATTCCAACATCAGATGGATGGCCTAGGGAATCTAATTCTGGTATTGATTGTTTTTGCTGATTGTCTCACTTTGTAGCTGATTTCTTCAATATTGTGTAAATTTTGATCATGAGCTTATGTTTAGCTAAACAGCTGACCTTGTAAGAGGCTTAGGTGTGAACGCTGGTAAGCTTCAGCAGAAAGTGGGCAAAGATTTATTTGTGTCCCTCCAATGAGTTGCCCGCAAGGACCCCATTTTCTACAAGTGTTGGTCCAATACTCCTTCGAGATTCAGTGGACTCAGACATGGCTGCTTTTCAGCCTTCGATCTGGGGCAGGGACAGTGGGCCGCCTGTGGCCCGGGCAGGAGCCTCTCCGCATGTGTCCCAGGGACACATTTGCCTGCGAACTTCGGTCACCTGGCAGGAAGCTACGATGCCCTGACCTATGGTTAGCTGTGCAGCGTGGTGTACTGCGCGGACAGGTTCCAAACACACTTCAAATAAGAGGGAGGCCTGAGTGGAAAGGTAAGAGTTTGGGCAGCTGTGCAGAAAAAGAAGGCGCCCTTTGGCCTGGACCTAAATGCTGGTGACACCCATTGGGTCTGCCGGGCTCTGAGGGCCCTGCCCTGGGCCCCCTGCTCCCCTGTCCTTTGTTTAGTCACAGCAGTGATGGCCACACACACTCCCTCAGTGAGGGCAGTCTTCCATCCTCCCTCAGGCACGAACCTCTCCGCAGGTTACAATGGACTACAGATGCTGCATTCTGAGGCCAGGGCATTCCGAGAATGCCAAGGGCAGTCATGATGACCTTAAATGATTTCCTCTTGTGTCAGTTTTGGTAAACTTTAGGAGCTAGGAAATGGTCCACTTTACAGAAATGTTCAAATTTACTGGCATTTCATATATTCTCTGCTATAACATTGTCCTGATTCTTTCTGTATATTCTTTACTTATGTTTTTGTTTCCCTTAATCAAAGTGTGTCTTTTAAATCTTTTCAAAGAATATTCTTTGGACTTACTAAATCACCTGAATTTTATACGTTTTCTGTTGTATTAAGTGATGCTCATATCTTTATTTATCTTTTTTCTATGTTCTCAGGGTGTATTGTTTTGATTTTCTGATGTCAAATAAAACACTTGGTTATTCATTTTAATAAATCTTTTTACTTATAAAGATTTGAACTTTTAAAGATTCCAGCTTACTTGTACGTTTCTAAGGGTCCATTCCTCTACACTGTTGCCGGCCTATGGCTTAGTTCACCATATAGCAATGTATATATTGACATATTATCCCCTCGGCTTTCTGTGATTCCCTACATCTCACCTTTCTTTGCAAACAAAACATTTGAAACACCGTTAACTTATTTTACAGCCAATAAGTCTTTGAAATAATGTGTATTTTTTAGAGAAAACCTCTTATATAATTACGCAGAAAATCTCACCTTCCATGGTTTTCTAAACAGTATAATTTCACTCTTCTCACTGCTTAATTTGTTGTATTAAACAACCTATGAGTATTTAGCTTTATCAATGACATGTACTTTAAAAATGTTTTAGTGATCCTACCAGTGTTTGAAAACATCCTTGTTGCTTGTTTCATTCCCAGGTTTATGTATATTTTCTGCCTAGCACCTGATTTTTCCAACATCTGACGGAGGGCCTAGGGAATCTAATTCTGGTATTGATTGTTTTTGCTGATTGTCTCCCTTTGTAGCTGATTTCTTCATTATTGTGTAAATTTAGGTCATGAGCTCATGTTTAGCTAAACAGCTGACCTTGTAAGAGGCTTAGGTGTGAACGCTCGTAATTTTCAGCAAAAAGTTGGCAAAGATTTCTTTGTGTCCCTCCAATGAGGTGCTCACAAGGACCCCGTATTCTAGAAGTGTTGGTCCAATACTCCCTCTAGGGGTAGGGGACTTAGACAGGGCTGCTTTCGGCCCACGATCTTGGGCAGGGGAAGTGGGCAGTCTGTGGCCCTGGCAGGAGCCTCTCTGCGTGTGAACCTGGGAATCATCTCTCCTGCGTACTTCCGTCACAGGCAGGAAGCTACGATGTCCAGACCTATGGTTAGCTGTGCAGCGAGGTATACTGCACGGACAGGTTCCACACACACTTCAACTAAGTGGGTGGCCTGAATGGAAAAGTGAGAGTTTGGGCAGCTGTGCAGACAAAGAAGGCGCCCTATGTCCTGGGCCTAAATGCTTGTGACACCCCACTGGGCCAGCCGTGCTCTGGTGGCCCTGCCTGGGCCCCCTGCTCCCATGCACTTTGTTCAGTCACAGCAGAGAAGGCCACACCCACTCCCTCAGTGAGGGCAGTGTTCCAGCCTCCCTCAGCCCCGCCCATTCTCCGCAGGTTACCATGGACTAAAGATGCTGCATTCTGAGGCCAGGGTGTTCCGAGAATGCCAAGGGCCGACATGATGACCTTAAATGATTTCCTCTTGTGTCTGTTTTGGTAAACTGTAGGAGCTAGGAAATGTTCCACTTTACCGAAATGTTCAAATTTACTGGCATTTCATATATTCTTTGCTATAACATTGTCCTGATTCTTTCTGTATATTATTTAATTATGTTTGTGTTTTCCTTAATCAAAGTGTGTCTTTTAAATCTTTTCAAAGAATATTCTTTGGACTTACTACCTCACCTGAATTTTATACGTTTTCTGTGGTATTAAGTTCTGCTCATATCTTTATTTATCTTTTATCTATGTTCTCAGGGTTTATTGTTTTGATCTTCTGATGTCCATTAAAACATTTGGTTATGCATTTTAATAAATCTTTTTACTTATAAAGATTTGAACTTTTAAAGATTCCAGCTCACTTTTAAGTTTCTAAAGGTCAGGTCCTCTACATTGTGGCTGGCCTGAGGCTTAGTTCACCATATAGCAATGTATATATTGTCATTTTCCCCTCGACTTTCTGTGATTCCCTACATCTCACATTTCTTTGCAGACAAGACATTTGAAATACACTTAACTTAGTTCACAGCCAATAAGTCTTTGAAATAATATCTATTTTTTAGAGAAATCTTCTTATATAATTAGGCAGAAAATCCCACCTGCCATAGTTTTCAAAACAACATAATTTCACTCTTCTCAATGCTTAATCTGTGTTATTAAACAACCTTTGAGTATTTAGGTTTATCAACGACATGTACTTTAAAAATGTTTTAGAGATCCTACCAGCCTTTGAAAACCTCCTTGTTCCTTGTTTCATTTCAAGTTTTATGTATATTTTCTGCCTTGCACCTGATTATTCCAACATCAGATGGATGGCCTTGGGAATCTCATTCTGGTATTGATTGTTTTTGCTAATGGTCTCACTTTGTAGCTGATTTCTTCAATATTGTGTAAATTTAGATCATGAGCTCATGTTTAGCTAAACAGCTGACCTTGTAAGATGCTTAGGTGTGAACGCTGGTAAGCTTCAGCAGAAAGTCGGCAATGATTTATTTGTGTCCCTCCAATGAGTTGCCCGCAAGGAAACCGTTTACTACAAGTGTTGGTCCTATACTCCTTCGAGAGGCAGTGGACTCAGACAAGGCTGCTTTTCAGCCTTCGATCTGGGGCAGGGCAAGTGGGCGGCCTGTGGCCCGCGCAGGAGCCTCTCTGCATGTGTACCAGGGACCAATTTGCCTGCGAACTTCGGTCACCTGGCAGGAAGCTACGATGCCCTGACCTATGGTTAGCAGTTCAGCGAGGTGTACTGCGCGGACAGGTTCCAAACACACTTCAAATAAGAGGGCGGCCTGGGTGGAAAGGTGAGAGTTTGGGCAGCTGTGCAGACAAAGAAGGCGCCCTTTGGCCTGGGCCTAAATGCTTGTGACACCCCACTGGGTCTGCCGGAATCTGAGGGCACTGCCCTGGGCCCCATGATCCCCTGCCCTTTGTTCAGTCACAGCAGAGATGGCCACACCCACCCCCTCAGTGAGGGCAGTCTTCCAACCTCCCTCAGCCACGCCCCCTCTCCGCAGGTTACCATGGACTACAGATGCTGCATTCTGACGCCAGGGCGTTCCGAGAATGCGAAGGGCAGACATGATGACCTTAAATGATTTCCTCTTGTGTCAGTTTTGGTAAACTTTAGGAGCTAGGAAATGGTCCACTTTACAGAAATGTTCAAATTTACTGGCATTTCATATATTCTCTGCTATAACATTGTCCTGATTCTTTCTGTATATTCTTTAATTATGTTTCTGTTTTCCTTAATCAAAATGTGTCTTTTAAATGTTTTCAATAATATTCTTTGTACTTACTACATCACCGGAATTTTATACGTTTTCTGTTGTATTAAGTTCTGCTCATATCTTTATTTATCTTTTTTCTATGTACTCAGGGTTTATTGTTTTGAACTTATGATGTCATTTAAAACAATTGATTATTCATTTTAATAAATCTTTTTACATATAAAGTTTTGAACTTTTAATGATTCCAGCTTACTTGTACGTTTCTAAGGGTCCATTCCTCTACACTGTTGCCTGCCTAAGTCTTAGTTCACCATATGGCAATGTATATATTGACATATTATCCCCTCGGCTTTCTGTGATTCCCTACATCTCACCTTTCTTTGCAGACAAAACATTTGAAATACCGTTAACTTATTTCACAGCCAATAAGTCTTTTAAATAATGTGTACTTTTTAGAGAAATCGTCTTATATAATTAGGCAGAAAATCTCACCTTCCATAGTTTTCTAAACAGCATAATTTCACTCTACTCACTGCTTAATTTGTTGTATTAAACAACCTATGAGTATTTAGCATTATCAATGACATGTACTTTGAAAATATTTTAGAGATCCTACCAGTGTTTGAAATCATCCTTGTTCCTTGTTTCATTCACAGGTTTATGCATATTTTCTGCCTAGCACCTGATTATTCCAACATATGACGGATGGCCTAGGGAATCTAATTCTGGTATTGATTGTTTTTGCTGATTGTCTCCCTTTGTAGCTGATTTCTTCATTATTGTGTAAATTTAGATCATGAGCTCATGTTTAGCTAAACAGCTGACCTTGTAAGAGGCTTAGGTGTGAACGCTCGTAAGTTTCAGCAAAAAGTCGGCAAAGATTTACTTGTGTCCCTCAGATCAGTTGCCCACAAGGACCCCGTTTTCTAGAAGTGTTGGTCCAATACTCCCTCTAGGGGTAGGGGACTTAGACAGGGCTGCTTTCGGCCCCCGATCTTGGGCAGGGGCAGTGGGCGGCCTGTGTCCCGGGCAGGAGCCTCTCTGCGTGTGAACCAAGGAATCATCTCTCCTGTGAACTTCGGTCAACTGGCAGAAAGGTACGATGCCCAGACCTATGGATAGCTGTGCATCGAGGTATACTGCGCGGACAGGTTCCACACACACTTCAACTAAGTGGGCGGCCTGAGTGGAAAAGTGAGAGTGTGTGCAGCTGTGCAGACAAAGAAGGCGCCCTATGGCCTGGGCCTAAATGCTTGTGACACCCCACTGGTCCTGCCGGGCTCTGAGGGCCCTGCCCTGGGCCCCCTGCTCCCCTGCCATTTGTTCAGTCACAGCACAGATGGCCACACCCACTCCCTCAGTGAGGGCAGTGTTCCAGTCTCCCTCAGCCCCGCCCACTCTCCGCAGGTTACCATGGACTACAGATGCTGCATTCTGAGGTCAGGGCGTTCCGAGAATTCCAGGGCAGACATGATGACCTTAAATGATTTCCTCTTGTGTCAGTTTTGGTAAACTGTAGGAGCTAGGAAATGGTCTACTTTACAGAAATGTTCAAATTTACTGGCATTTCTTATATTCTCTGCTATAACATTGTCCTGATTCTTTCTATATATTCTTTAATTATGTTTGTGTTTTCCTTAATCAAAGTGTGTCTTTTAAATCTTTTTAAAGAATATCTTTGGACTTACTACCTCACCTGAATTTTATACGTTTTCTGTGGTATTAAGTTCTGCTCATATCTTTATTTATCTTTTTTCTATGTTCTCAGGGTTTATAGTTTTGATCTTCTGATGTCCATTAAAACACTTGGTTATTCATTTTCATCAATCTTTTTACTTATAAAGATTTGAACTTTTAAAGATTCCAGCTCACTTTTAAGTTTCTAAGGGTCAGGTCCTCTACATTGTGGCTGGCCTAAGGCTTAGTTCACCATATAGCAATGTATATATTGACATTTTCCCCTCGACTTTCTGTGATTCCCTACATCTCACCTTTCTTTGCAGACAAGCCATTTGAAATACACTTAACTTATTTCACAGCAAATAAGTCTTTGAAATAATGTCTATTTTTTAGAGAAACCTTCTTATATAATTAGGCAGAAAATCTCTCCTGCCATAGTTTTCAAAACAGCATAATTTCACTCTTCTCAATGCTTAATCTGTGGTATTAAACAACCTTTGAGTATTTAGGTTTATCAACGACATGTACTTTAAAAATGTTTTAGAGATCCTACCAGCCTTTGAAAACCTCCTTGTTCCTTGTTTCAGTTCCAGTTTCATGTATATTTTCTGCCTTGAACCTGATTTTTCCAACATATGACGGATGGCCTAGGGAATCTAATTCTGGTATTGATTGTTTTTGCTGATTGTCTCCCTTTGTAGCTGATTTCTTCATTATTGTGTAAATTTAGATCATGAGCTCATGTTTAGCTAAACAGCTGACCTTGTAAGAGGCTTAGGTGTGAACGCTCGTAAGTTTCAGAAAAAGTCGGCAAAGATTTATTTGTGTCCCTCCAATGAGTTGCCCACAAGTACCCCGTTTCCTAGAAGAGTTGGTCCAATACTCCCTCTAGGTGTAGGGGACTTAGACAGGGCTGATTTCGGCCCCCGATCTTGGGCAGGGGCAGTGGGCGGCCTGTGTCCCGGGCAGGAGCCTCTCTGCGTGTGAACCAAGGAATCATCTCTCCTGCGAACTTCGGTCAACTGGCAGGAAGGTACGATGCCCAGACCTATGGATAGCTGTGCAACGAGGTATACTGCGCGGACAGGTTCCACACACACTTCAACTAAGTGGGCGGCCTGAGTGGAAAAGTGAGAGTGTGTGCAGCTGTGCAGACAAAGAAGGCGCCCTATGGCCGGGGCCTAAATGCTTGTGACACCCCACTGGGCCTGCCGGGCTCTGAGGGCCCTGCCCTGGGCCCCCTGCTCCCCTGCCCTTTGTTCAGTCACAGCAGAGATGGCCACACCCACTCCCTCTGTGAGGGCAGTGTTCCAGTCTCCCTCAGCCCCGCCCAGTGTCCGCAGGTTACCATGGACTACAGATGCTGCTTTCTGAGGCCAGGGCGTTCTGAGAATGCCAAGGGCAGACATGATGACCTTAAATGATTTCCTCTTGTGTCAGTTTTGGTAAACTGTAGGAACTAGGAAATGGTCAACTTTACAGAAATATTCAAATTTACTGGCATTTCATATATTCTCTGCTATAACATGGTCCTGATTCTTTCTATATATTCTTTAATTATGTTTGTGTTTTCCTTAATCAAAGTGTGTCTTTTAAATCTTTTCAAAGAATATTCTTTGGACTTACTACCTCACGTGAATTTTATACGTTTTCTGTGGTATTAAGTTCTGCTCATATCTTTATTTATCTTTTTTCTATGTTCTCAGGGTTTATTGTTTTGATCTTCTGATGTCAATTAAAACACTTGGTTATTCATTTTCATAAATGTTTTTACTTATAAAGATTTGAACTTTTAAAGATTCCTGCTCACTTTTAAGTTTCTAAGGGTCAGGTCCTCTACATTGTGGCTGGCCTAAGGCTTAGTTCACCATATAGCAATGTATATATTGACATTTTCCCCTCGACTTTCTGTGATTCCCTACAACTCACCTTTCTTTGCAGACAAGCCATGTGAAATACACTTAACTTATTTCACAGCCAATAAGTCTTTGAAATAATGTCTATTTTTTAGAGAAATCTTCTTATATAATTAGGCAGAAAATCTCACCTGCAATAGTTTTCAACACAGCATAATTTCACTCTTCTCAATGCTTAATCTGTGGTATTAAACAACCTTTGAGTATTTAGGTTTATCAACGACATGTACTTTAAAAATGTTTTAGGGAACCTACCAGCCTTTGAAAACCTCCTTTTTCCTTGTTTCAGTTCCAGTTTTATGTATATTTTCTGCCTTGCACCTGATTATTCCAACATCAGATGGATGGCCTAGGGAATCTCATTCTGGTATTGATTGTTTTTGCTGATTGTATCACTTTGTAGCTGATTTCTTCAATATTGTGTAAATTTAGATCATGAGCTCATGTTTAGCTAAACAGCTGACCTTGTAAGAGGCTTAGGTGTGAACGCTGGTAAGCTTCAGCAGAGAGTCGGCAAAGATTTATTTGTGTCCCTCCAATGAGTTGCCCGCAAGGACCCCGTTTTCTACAAGTGTTGGTCCAATACTCCTTCGAGAGGCAGTGGACTCAGACATGGCTGCTTTTCAGCCTTCGATCTGGGGCAGGGGCTGTTGGCGGCCTGTGGCCCGGGCAGGACCCTCTCCGCATGTGTCCCAGGGACCCATTTGCCTGCGAACTTCGGTCACCTGGCAGGAAGCTACGATGCCCTGACCTATGGTTAGCTGTGCAGCGAGGTGTACAGCGCGGACAGGTTCAAACACACTTCAAATAAGAGGGCGGCATGAGTGGAAAGATGAGAGTTTGGGCAGCTGCGCAGACAAAGTAGGCGCCCTATTGCCTGGGCCTAAATGCTTGTGACACCCCACTGGGCCTGCCGGGCTCTGAGGGCCCTGCCCTGGGCCCCCTGCTACCCTGCCCTTTGTTCAGTCACAGCAGAGATGGCCACACCCACTCCCTCAGTAAGGGCATTGTTCCATCCTCCCTCAGCCCCGCCCACTCTCCGCAGGTTACCATGGACTACAGATGCTGCATTCTGAGGCCAGGGCGTTCCGAGAATGCCAAGGGCAGACATGATGACCTTAAATGATTTCCCCTTGTGTCAGTTTTGGTAAACTGTAGGAGCTAGGAAATGGTCCACTTTACAGAAATGTTCAAATTTACTGGCATTTCATATATTCTCTGCTATAACATTGTCCTGATTCTTTCTGTATATTCTTTACTTATGTTTTTGTTTTTCTTTATCAAAGTGTGTCTTTTAAATCTTTTCAAAGAATATTCTTTGTACTTACTAAATCACCTGAATTTTATACGTTGTCTGTTGTATTATGTTCTGCTCATATCTTTATTTATCTTTTATCTATGTTCTCAGGGTTTATTGTTTTGATTTTCTGATGTCAATTAAAACACTTGGTTATTCATTTTAATAAATCTTTTTACTTATAAAGATTTGAACTTATAAAGATTCCAGCTTACTTGTACGTTTCTAAGGGTCCATTCCTCTACACTGTTGCAGGCCTAAGGC
This sequence comes from Mesoplodon bidens, assembly GCF_964165515.1. NCBI lineage: Eukaryota > Metazoa > Chordata > Mammalia > Artiodactyla > Ziphiidae > Mesoplodon > Mesoplodon bidens. The sequence goes on along the minus strand of NC_138180.1, from coordinate 28,125,091 downwards.
TTAGTTCACCATATAGCAATGTATATATTGACATATTATACCCTCGGCTTTCTGTGATTCCCTACATCTCACCTTTCTTTGCAGACAAGCCATTTGAAATACCCTTAACTTATTTCACAGCCAATAAGTCTTTGAAATAATGTGTAAATATTAGAGAAATCATCTTATATAATTAGGCAGAAAATCTCACCTTCCATAGTTTTCTAAACAGCATAATTTCACTCTTCTCACTGTTTAATTTGTTGTATTAAAGAACCTTTCAGTATTTAGCTTTATCAATGCCATGTACTTTTAGACTGTTTTAGAGATCCTACCAGTATTTGAAAACATCCTTGTTCCTTGTTTCATTTCCAGGTTTATGTATATTTTCTGCCTAGCACCTGATTATTCCAACATCTGACGGATGGCCTTGGGAATATAATTCTGGTATTGATTGTTTTTGCTGATTGTCTCCCTTTGTAGCTGATTTCTTCATTATTGTGTAAATTTAGATCATGAGCTCATGTTTAGCTAGACAGCTGACCTTGTAAGAGGCTTAGGTGTGAACGCTCGTAAGTTTCAGCAAAATGTCGGCAAAGATTTATTTGTGTCCCTCCAATGAGTTGCCCACAAGGACACCGTTTTCTAGAAGTGTTGGTCCAATACTCCCTCTATGTGTAGGGGACTTAGACAGGACTGCTTTCGGCCCCTGAACTTGGTCTGCGGCAGTGGGCGGCCTGTGCCCCGGGCAGGAGCCCCTCTGCATGTGAACCTGGGAATCATCTCTCCTGCCAACTTCGGTCAACTGGCAGGAAACTACGATGCCCAGACCTATGGTTAGCTGTGCAGCAAGGTGTACTGCGCGGACAGTTTCCACACACACTTCAACTAAGTGGGCGGCCTGAGTGGAAAAGTGAGAGTTTGGGCTGCTGTGCAGACAAAGAAGGCGCCCTATGGCATTGGCCTAAATACTTGTGACACCCCACTGGGCCTGCCGGGCTCTGAGGGCCCTGCCCTGGGCCCCCTGCTCCCCTGCCCTTTGTTCAGTCACAGCAGAGATGGCCACACCCACTCCCTCAGTGAGGGCAGTCTTCAAACCTCCTTCAGCCACGACCCCTCTCTGCAGTTTACCATGGACTACAGATGCTGCATTCAGAGGCCAGTGCGTTCCGAGAATGCCAAGGGCAGACATGATGACCTTAAATGATTTCCTTTTGTGTCAGTTTTGGTAAACTTTAGGAGCCAGGAAATGGTCCACTTTACAGAAATGTTCAAATTTACTGGCAGTTCATATATTATCTGCTATAACATTGTCCTGATTCTTTCTGTATATTCTTTACGTATGTTTTTGTTTTCCTCAATCAAAATCTGTCCTTTAAATATTTTCAAATAATATTCTTTGGACTTACTACATCACCTGAATTGTATACGTTTTCTGTTGTATTAAGTTGTGCTCATATCTTTATTTCTTTTTTATATGTTCTCAGGGTTTATTGTTTTGATCTTCTGCTGTCAATTAAAACACTTGGTTATTCATTTTAATAAATCCTTTTACTTATAAAGCTTTGAACTTTTAAAGATTCCAGCTTACTTGTACGTTTCTAAGGGTCCATTCCTCTACAGTGTTGCCGGCCTAAGGCTTAGTTCACCATATAGCAATGTATATATTGACATTTTCCCCTCGACTTTCTGTGATTCCCTACATCTCACCTTTCTTTGCAGACAAGCCATTTGAAATACACTTATCTTATTTCACAGCCAATAGGTCTTTGAAATAATGTCTGTTTTTAAATCTTCTTATATAATTAGGCAGAAAATCTCACCTGCCATAGTTTTCAAAACAGCATAATTTCACTCTTCTCAATGCTTAATCTGTGGTATTAAACAACCTTTGAGTATTTAGGTTTATCAACGACATGTACTTTAAAAATGTTTTAGAGATCCTACCAGCCTTTGAAAACCTCCTTGTTCCTTGTTTCAGTTCCAGTTTTATGTATATTTCTGCCTTGCACCTGATTATTCCATCATCAGATGGATGGCCTAGGGAATCTCATTCTGGTATTGATTGTTTTTGCTGATTGTCTCACTTTGTAGCTGATTTCTTCAATATTGTGTAAATTTAGATCATGAGCTCATGTTTAGCTAAACAGCTGACCTAGTAAGAGGCTTAGGTGTGAACGCTGGTAAGCTTCAGCAGAAAGTCGGCAAAGATTTATTTGTGTCCCTACAATGAGTTGCCCGCAAGGACCCCATTTTCTACAAGTGTTGGTCCAATACTCCTTCGAGAGGCAGTGGGCTCAGACATGGCTGCTTTTCAGCCTTCGATCTGGGGCAGGGCCAGTGGGCGGCCAGTGGCCCGGGCAGGAGCCTCTCCGCATGTGTCCCAGGGACCAATTTGCGTGCGAACTTCGGTCACCTGGCACGAAGCTACGATGCCCTGACCTATGGTTAGCTGTGCAGCGAGGTGTACTGCGCGGACAGGGTCCAAACACACTTCAAATAAGAGGGCGGCTTGAGTGGAAAGGTGAGAGTTTGGGCAGCTGTGCAGACAAAGAAGGCGCCATTTGGCCTGTGCCTAAATGCTTGTGACACCCCACTGGTTGTGCCGGACTCTGAGGGCCCTGCCCTGGGCCCCCTGCTCCCCTGACCTTTATTTAGTCAAAGCAGAGATGGCCACACCCACTCCCTCAGTGATGGCAGTGTTCCAGCCTCCCTCAGCCCAGCCCACTCTCCGCAGGTTACCATGGACTACAGATGCTGCATTCCGAGGCCTGGTCGTTCCGAGAATGCCAAGGGCAGACATGATGACCTTAATTGATTTCCTCTTGTGTCAGTTGTGGTAAACTTTAGGAGCTAGGAAATGGTCCACTTTACAGAAATGTTCAAATTTACTGGCATTTCATATATTCTCTGCTATAAGATTGTCCTGATTCTTTCTGTACATACTTTACTTATGTTTTTTTTTCCTTAATCAAATTGTGTCTTTTAAATCTTTTCTAAGAATATTCTTTGGACTTACTAAATCACCTGAATTTTATACTTTTTCTATTGTATTAAGTTCTGCTCATTTCTTTATTTATCTTTTTTCTATGTTGTCAGTGTTTATTGTTTTGATTTTCTGATGTCAAGTAAAACACTTGGTTACTCATTTTAATAAATCTTTTTACTTATAAAGATTTGAACTTTTAAAGATTCCAGCTTACTTGTACGTTTCTAAGGGTCCATTCCTCTACAGTGTTGCTGGCCTAAGTCTTAGTTCACCATATAGCAATGTATATATTGACATATTATCCCCTCGGCTTTCTGTGATTCCCTACATCTCACCATTCTTTGCAGACAAGCCATTTGAAATACCGTTAACTTATTTCACAGCCAGTAAGTCTTTGAAATAATGTGTATTTTTTAGAGAAATCATCTTATATAATTAGGCAGAAAATCTCATCTTCCATAGTTTTCTAAACAGCATAATTTCAATCTTCTCACTGCTTAATTTGTTGTATTAAACAACCTTTGAGTATTTAGCTTTATCAATGACATGTACTTTAAAAATGTTTTAGAGATCCTACCAGTCTTTGAAAATATCCTTGTTCCTTGTTTCATTTCCAGGTTTATGTATATTTTCTGCCTAGCACCTGCTTATTCCAGCATCTGACGGATGGCCTAGGGAATCTAATTCTGGTATTGATTGTTTTTGCTGATTGTCTCCCTTTGTAGCTGATTTCTTCATTATTGTGTAAATTTAGATCATGAGCTCATGTTTAGCTAAACAGCTGACCTTGTAAGAGGCTTAGGTGTGAACGCTGGTAAGCTTCAGCAGAAAGTCGGCAAAGATTTATTTGTGTCCCTCCAATGAGTTGCCCACAAGGACCCCGTTTTCTAGAAGTGTTTGGTCCAATACTCCCTTTAGGGAAAGGGGACTTAGACAGGGCTGCTTTCGGCCCCCGATCTTGGGCAGGGTCCGTGGGCGGCCTGTGGCCCGGGCAGGAGCCTCTCTGCGTGTGATCCTGGGAATCATCTCTTCTGCGTACTTCGGTCACCTGGCAGGAAGCTACGATGCACAGACCTATGGTAAGCTGTGCAGCGAGGTATACTGCACGGACAGGTTCCACACACACTTCAACTAAGTGGGTGGCCTGAGTGGAAAAGTGAGAGTTTGGGCAGCTGTGCAGACAAAGAAGGTGCCCTATGGCCTGGGCCTAAATGCTTGTGACAACCCACTGGGCCTGTCGGGCTTTGGGGGCCCTGCCCTGGGCCCCCTGCTCCCCTGCCCTTTGTTCAGTCACATCAGAGATGGCCAAACCCACTCCCTCAGTGAGGGCAGTGTTCCAGCCTCCCTCAGCCCCGCCCACTCTCCGCAGGTTACCATGGACTACAGATGCTGCATTCTGAGGCCAGGGTGTTCCGAGAATGCCAAGGGCCGACATGATGACTTTAAATGATTTCCTCTTGTGTCAGTTTTGGTAAACTGTAGGAGCTAGGAAATGGTCCACTTTACCGAAATGTTCAAATATACTGGCATTTCATATATTCTCTGCTATAACCTTGTCCTGATTCTTTCTATATATTCTTTAATTATGTTTGTGTTTTCCTTAATCAAAGTGTGTCTTTTAAATCTTTTCAAAGAATATTCTTTGGACTTACTACTTCACCTGAATTTTATACCTTTTCTGTGGTATTAAGTTCTGCCCATATCTTTATTTATCTTTTTTCTATGTTCTCAGGGTTTATTGTTTTGATTTTCTGATGTCAATAAAAACAATTTGTTATTCATATTAATAAATCTTTTTACATATAAAGATTTGAACTTTTAAAGATTCCAGCTTATTTGTACGTTTCTAAGGGTCAATTCGTCTACAGTGTTGCCGGCCTAAGGCTTAGTTCACCCTATAGCAATGTATATATTGACATATTATCCCCTCGGCTTTCTGTGATTCCCTACATCTCACCTTTCTTTGCAGACAAAACATTTGAAATACCGTTAACTTATTTCACAGCCAATAAGTCTTTGAAATAATGTGTATTTTTTAGAGAAATAATCTTATATAATTAGGCAGAAAATCTCACCTTCCATAGTTTTCTAAACAGCATAATTTCACTCTTCTCACTGCTTAATTTGTTGTATTAAACAACCTATGAGTATTTAGCTTTATCAATGACATGTACTTTAAAAATGTTTTAGAGATCCTACCAGTGTTTGAAAACATCCTTGTTCCTTGTCTCATTCCCAGGTTTATGTATATTTTCTGCCTAGCACTTGATTATTCCAACATCTGATGGATGGCCTAGGGAATCTAATTCTGGTATTGATTGTTTTTGCTGATTGTCTCCCTTTGTAGCTGATTTCTTCATTATTGTGTAAATTTAGATCATGAGCTCAAGTTTAGCTAAACAGCTGACCTTGTTAGAGGCTTAGGTGTGAACGCACGTAAGTTTCAGCAAAAAGTCGGCAAAGATTTATTTGTGTCCCTCCAATGAGTTGCCCACAAGGACCCCGTTTTCTAGAAGTGTTGGTCCAATACTCCCTCTAGGTGTAGGGGACTTAGACAGGGCTGCTTTCCGCCCCCGAACTCGGGCAGTGGCAGTGGGCGGCCTGTGGCCCTGGCAGGAGCCTCTCTGCGTGTGAACCAAGGAGTCATCTCTCCTGTGAACTTCAGTCACCTGGCAGGAAGGTACGATGTCCATACCTATGGATAGCTGTGCGGCGAGGAATACTGCGTGGACAGGTTCCACACACACTTCAACTAAGTGGGCGGCCTGAGTGGAAAAGTGAGAGTTTGGGCAGCTGTGCAAACAAAGAAGGCGCCCTATGGCCTGGGCCTAAATGCTTGTGACACCCCACTGGGCCTGCCGGGCTCTGAGGGCCCTGCCCTGGGCCCCCTGCTCCCCTGCCCTTTGTTCAGTCACAGCAGAGATGGCCACACCCACTCCCTCAGTGAGGGCAGTCTTCAGCCTCCCTCATCCCCGCCCACTCTCCGCAGGTTACCATGGACTACAGATGCTGCATTCTGAGGCCAGGGCGTTCCGAGAATGCCAAGGGCAGACATGATGTCCTTAAATGATTTCCTCTTGTGTCAGTTTTGGTAAACTGTAGGAGCTAGGAAATGGTCAACTTTACTGAAATTTTCAAATTTACTGGCATTTCATATATTCTCTGCTATGACATTGTCCTGATTCTTTCTATATATTCTTTAATTATGTTTGTGTTTTCCTTAATCAAAGTGTGTCTTTTAAATCTTTTCAAAGAATATTCTTTGGACATACTACCTCACCTGAATTTTATACGTTTTCTGTGGTATTAAGTTCTGCTCATATCTTTATTTATCTTTTTTCTATGTTCTCAGGGTTTATTGTTTTAATTTTCTGATGTCAAGTAAAACACTTGGTTATTCATTTTAATAAATCTTTTTACTTATAAAGATTTGAACTTTTAAAGATTCCAGCTTACTTGTATGTTTCTAAGGCTCCATTCCTCTACAGTGTTGCCGGCCTAAGTCTTAGTTCACCATATAGCAATGTATATATTGACATATTATCCCCTAGGCTTTCTGTGATTCCCTACATCTCACCTTTCTTTGCAGACAAAACATTTGAAATACCCTTAACTTATTTCACAGCCTATAAGTCTTTGAAATAATTTGTATTTTTTAGAGAAATCATCTTATATAATAAGGCAGAAAATCTCACCTTCCATAGTTTTCTAAACAGCATAATTTCATTCTTCTCACTGCTTAATTTGTTGTATTAAACAACCTTTGAGTATTTAGCTTTATCAATGCCATGTACTTCAAAAATGTTTTAGAGATACTACCAGTCTTTGAAAACATCCTTGTTCCTTGTTTCATTTCCAGGTTTATGTATATTTTCTGCCTAGCACCTGATTATTCCAACATCTGACGGATGGCCTAGGGAATCTAATTCTGGTATTGATTGTTTTGGCTGATTGTCTCCCTTTGTAGCTGATTTCTTCATTATTGTGTAAATTTAGATCATGAGCTCATGTTTAGCTAAACAGCTGACCTTGTAAGAGGCTTAGGTGTGAACGCTGGTAAGTTTCAGCAAAATGTCGGCAAAGATTTATTTGTGTCCCTCCAATGAGTTGCCCTCAAGGACACCGTTTTCTAGAAGTGTTGGTCCAATACACCCTCTAGGGGTAGGGGACTTAGACAGGGCTAATTTCGGCCCCCGATCTTTGGCAGGGGCAGTGGGCGGCCTGTGGCCCGGGCAGGAGCCTCTCTGCGTGTGAACCTGGGAATCATCTCTCCTGCGAACTTCGGTCACCAGGCAGGAAGCTACGATGCCCAGACCTATGGTTAGCTGTGCAGCGAGGTGTACTGCGCGGACAGGTTCCACACACACTTCAACTAAGTGGGCGGCCTGTGTGGAAAAATGAGAGTTTGGGCAGCTGTGCAGACAAAGAAGGCGCCCTATGGCCTGGGCCTAAAAGCTTCTGACATCCCACAGGGCCTGCCGGGCTCTGAGGGCCCTGCCCTGGACCCCTGCTCCCCTGCCCTTTGTTCAGTCACAGCAGAGATGGCCACACCCACTCCCTCAGTGAGGGCAGTGTTGCAGTCTCCCTCAGACCCCCCCACTCTCCGCAGGTTACCATGGACTACAGATGCTGCATTCTGAGGCCAGGGCGTTCCGAGAATGCCAAGGGCCAACATGATGACCTTAAATGATTTCCTCTTGTGTCAGTTTTGGTAAACTGTAGGAGCTAGGAAATGATCCACTTTACAGAAATGTACAAATTTACTGGCATTTCATATATTCTCTGCTATAACATTGTCCTGATTCTTTCTATGTATTATTTAATTATGTTTGTGTTTTTCTTAATAAAAGTGTGTCTTTTAAATCTTTTCAAAGAATAGTCTTTGGACTTACTACCTCACCTGAATTTTATACGTTTTCTGTGGTATTAAGTTCTGCTCATATCTTTATTTATCTTTTTCCTATGTTCTCAGGGTTTATTGTTTTGATCTTCTGATGTCAATTAAAACACTTGGTTATTCATTTTCATAAATCTTTTTACTTATAAAGATTTGAAATTTTAAAGATTCCAGCTTACTTGTAAGTTTCTAAGGGTCCATTCCTCTACACTGTTGCCAGCCTAAGGCTTAGTTCACCCTATAGCAATGTATATATTGACATTTTCCCCTCGACTTTCTGTGATTCCCTACATCTCACCTTTTTTTGCAGACAAGCCATTTGAAATACACTTAACTTATTTCACAGCCAATAAGTCTTTGAAATAATGTGTATTTTTTAGAGAAATAATCTTATATAATTAGGCAGAAAATCTCACCTTCCATAGTTTTCTAAACAGCATAATTTCACTCTTCTCACTGCTTAATTTGTTGTATTAAACAACCTATGAGTATTTAGCTTTATCAATGACATGTACTTTAAAAATGTTTTAGAGATCCTACCAGTGTTTGAAAACATCCTTGTTCCTTGTCTCATTCCCAGGTTTATGTATATTTTCTGCCTAGCACTTGATTATTCCAACATCTGATGGATGGCCTAGGGAATCTAATTCTGGTATTGATTGTTTTTGCTGATTGTCTCCCTTTGTAGCTGATTTCTTCATTATTGTGTAAATTTAGATCATGAGCTCAAGTTTAGCTAAACAGCTGACCTTGTTAGAGGCTTAGGTGTGAACGCACGTAAGTTTCAGCAAAAAGTCGGCAAAGATTTATTTGTGTCCCTCCAATGAGTTGCCCACAAGGACCCCGTTTTCTAGAAGTGTTGGTCCAATACTCCCTCTAGGTGTAGGGGACTTAGACAGGGCTGCTTTCCGCCCCCGAACTCGGGCAGTGGCAGTGGGCGGCCTGTGGCCCTGGCAGGAGCCTCTCTGCGTGTGAACCAAGGAGTCATCTCTCCTGTGAACTTCAGTCACCTGGCAGGAAGGTACGATGTCCATACCTATGGATAGCTGTGCGGCGAGGAATACTGCGTGGACAGGTTCCACACACACTTCAACTAAGTGGGCGGCCTGAGTGGAAAAGTGAGAGTTTGGGCAGCTGTGCAAACAAAGAAGGCGCCCTATGGCCTGGGCCTAAATGCTTGTGACACCCCACTGGGCCTGCCGGGCTCTGAGGGCCCTGCCCTGGGACCCCTGCTCCCCTGCCCTTTGTTCAGTCACAGCAGAGATGGCCACACCCACTCCCTCAGTGAGGGCAGTCTTCAGCCTCCCTCATCCCCGCCCACTCTCCGCAGGTTACCATGGACTACAGATGCTGCATTCTGAGGCCAGGGCGTTCCGAGAATGCCAAGGGCAGACATGATGTCCTTAAATGATTTCCTCTTGTGTCAGTTTTGGTAAACTGTAGGAGCTAGGAAATGGTCAACTTTACTGAAATTTTCAAATTTACTGGCATTTCATATATTCTCTGCTATAACATTGTCCTGATTCTTTCTATATATTCTTTAATTATGTTTGTGTTTTCCTTAATCAAAGTGTGTCTTTTAAATCTTTTCAAAGAATATTCTTTGGACATACTACCTCACCTGAATTTTATACGTTTTCTGTGGTATTAAGTTCTGCTCATATCTTTATTTATCTTTTTTCTATGTTCTCAGGGTTTATTGTTTTAATTTTCTGATGTCAAGTAAAACACTTGGTTATTCATTTTAATAAATCTTTTTACTTATAAAGATTTGAACTTTTAAAGATTCCAGCTTACTTGTATGTTTCTAAGGCTCCATTCCTCTACAGTGTTGCCGGCCTAAGTCTTAGTTCACCATATAGCAATGTATATATTGACATATTATCCCCTAGGCTTTCTGTGATTCCCTACATCTCACCTTTCTTTGCAGACAAAACATTTGAAATACCCTTAACTTATTTCACAGCCTATAAGTCTTTGAAATAATTTGTATTTTTTAGAGAAATCATCTTATATAATAAGGCAGAAAATCTCACCTTCCATAGTTTTCTAAACAGCATAATTTCATTCTTCTCACTGCTTAATTTGTTGTATTAAACAACCTTTGAGTATTTAGCTTTATCAATGCCATGTACTTCAAAAATGTTTTAGAGATACTACCAGTCTTTGAAAACATCCTTGTTCCTTGTTTCATTTCCAGGTTTATGTATATTTTCTGCCTAGCACCTGATTATTCCAACATCTGACGGATGGCCTAGGGAATCTAATTCTGGTATTGATTGTTTTTGCTGATTGTGTCCCTTTGTAGCTGATTTCTTCATTATTGTGTAAATTTAGATCATGAGCTCATGTTTAGCTAAACAGCTGACCTTGTAAGAGGCTTAGGTGTGAACGCTGGTAAGTTTCAGCAAAATGTCGGCAAAGATTTATTTGTGTCCCTCCAATGAGTTGCCCTCAAGGACACCGTTTTCTAGAAGTGTTGGTCCAATACACCCTCTAGGGGAAGGGGACTTAGACAGGGCTGATTTCGGCCCCCGATCTTGGGCAGGGGCAGTGGGCGGCCTGTGGCCCGGGCAGGAGCCTCTCTGCGTGTGAACCTGGGAATCATCTCTCCTGCGAACTTCGGTCACCAGGCAGGAAGCTACGATGCCCAGACCTATGGTTAGCTGTGCAGCGAGGTGTACTGCGCGGACAGGTTCCACACACACTTCAACTAAGTGGGCGGCCTGTGTGGAAAAATGAGAGTTTGGGCAGCTGTGCAGACAAAGAAGGCGCCCTATGGCCTGGGCCTAAAAGCTTCTGACATCCCACAGGGCCTGCCGGGCTCTGAGGGCCCTGCCCTGGACCCCTGCTCCCCTGCCCTTTGTTCAGTCACAGCAGAGATGGCCACACCCACTCCCTCAGTGAGGGCAGTGTTGCAGTCTCCCTCAGACCCCCCCACTCTCCGCAGGTTACCATGGACTACAGATGCTGCATTCTGAGGCCAGGGCGTTCCGAGAATGCCAAGGGCCAACATGATGACCTTAAATGATTTCCTCTTGTGTCAGTTTTGGTAAACTGTAGGAGCTAGGAAATGATCCACTTTACAGAAATGTACAAATTTACTGGCATTTCATATATTCTCTGCTATAACATTGTCCTGATTCTTTCTATGTATTATTTAATTATGTTTGTGTTTTTCTTAATAAAAGTGTGTCTTTTAAATCTTTTCAAAGAATAGTCTTTGGACTTACTACCTCACCTGAATTTTATACGTTTTCTGTGGTATTAAGTTCTGCTCATATCTTTATTTATCTTTTTCCTATGTTCTCAGGGTTTATTGTTTTGATCTTCTGATGTCAATTAAAACACTTGGTTATTCATTTTCATAAATCTTTTTACTTATAAAGATTTGAAATTTTAAAGATTCCAGCTTACTTGTAAGTTTCTAAGGGTCCATTCCTCTACACTGTTGCCAGCCTAAGGCTTAGTTCACCCTATAGCAATGTATATATTGACATATTTTCCCCTCGACTTTCTGTGATTCCCTACATCTCACCTTTCTTTACAGACAAGCCATTTGAAATACACTTAACTTATTTCACAGTCAATAAGTCTTTGAAATAATGTCTATTTTTTAGAGAAATCTTCTTATATAATTAGGCAGAAAATCTCACCTGCCATAGTTTTCAAAACAGCATAATTTCACTCTTCTCAATGCTTAATCTGTGGTATTAAACAACCTTTGAGTATTTAGGTTTATCAACGACATGTACTTTAAAAATGTTTTAGAGATCCTACCGGCCTTTGAAAACCCCCTTGTTCCTTGTTTCATTTCCAGGTTTATGTATATTTTCTGCCTTGCACCTGATTATTCCAACATCAGATGGATGGCCTAGGGAATCTAATCCTGGTATTGATTATTTTTGCTGATTGTCTCACTTTGTAGCTGATTTCTTCAATATTGTGTAAATTTAGATCATGAGCTCATGTTTAGCTAAACAGCTGACCTTGTAAGAGGCTTAGGTGTGAACGCTGGTAAGCTTCAGCAGAAAGTGGGCAAAGATTTCTTTGTGTCCCTCCAATGAGTTGCCCGCAAGGACCCCGTTTTCTACAAGTGTTTGTCCAATACTCCTTCGAGAGGCAGTGGACTCATACATGGCTGATTTTCAGCCTTCGATCAGGGGAAGGGGCAGTGGGCGGCCTGTGGCCCGGGCAGGAGCCTCTCCGCATGTGTCCCAGGGACCCATTTGCCTGCGAACTTCGGTAACCTGGCAGGAAGCTACGATGCCCTGACCTATGGTTATCTGTGCAGCGAGGTGTACTGCGCGGACAGGATCCAAACACACTTCAAATAAGAGGGCGGCCTGAGTGGAAAGGTGAGAGTTTGGGCAGCTGTGCAGACAAAGAAGGCGCCCTTTGACGTGGGCCTAAATGCTTGTGACAGACCACTGGTTCTGCCGGGCTCTGAGGGCCCAGCCTTTGGCCCCCTGCTCCCCTGCCCTTTGTTCAGTCACAGCAGAGATGGCCACACCCACTCCCTCAGTGAGGGCAGTTTTCCAACCACCCTCAGCCACGCCCCCTCTCCGCAGGTTACCATGGACTACAGATGCTGCATTCTGAGGCCAGGGCGTTCCGAGAAGGCCAAGGGCAGACATGATGACCTTAAATGATTTCCTCTTGTGTCAGTTTTGGTAAACTTTAGGAGCTAGGAAATGGTCCACTTTACAGAAATATTCAAATTTACTGGCATTTCATATATTCTCTGCTATAACATTGTCCTGATTCTTTCTGTATATTCTTTACTTATGTTTATGTTTTCCTTTATCAAAGTGTGTCTTTTAAATCTTTTCAAAGAATATTCTTTGGACTTACTAAATCACCGGAATTTATACGTTTTCTGTTGTATTAAGTTCTGCTCATATATTTATTTATCTTTTTTCTATGTTCTCAGTGTTTATTGTTTTGATTTTCTGATGTCAATTAACACACTTGTTTATTCATTTTAATAAATCTTTTTACTTATAAAGATTTGAACTTTTAAAGATTCCAGCTTACTTGAACGTTTCTAAGGGTCCATTCCTCTACACTGTTGCCGGCCTAAGGATTACTTCACCATACAGCAATGTATATATTGACATATTATCCCCTCGGCTTTCTGTGATTCCCTACATTTCACCTTTCTTTGCAGACAAGCCATGTGAAATACCCTTAACTTATTTCACAGCCAATAAGTCTTTGAAATAATGTGTATTTTTAAGAGAAATCATCTTATATAATTAGGCAGAAAATCTCACCTTCCATAGTTTTCTAAACAGCATAATTTCACTCTTCTCACTGCTTAATTTGTTGTATTAAAGAACCTTTGAGTATTTAGCTTTATCAATGCCATGTACATTAAAAAGGTTTACGGATATTACCAGTCTTTGAAAATATCCTTGTTCCTTGTTTCATTTCCAGGTTTATGTATATTTTCTGCCTAGCACCTGATTATTCCAACATCCGACGGATGGCCTAGGGTATCTAATTCTGGTATTGATTGTTTTTGCTGTTTGTCTCCCTTTGTAGCTTATTTCTTCATTATTGTGTAAATTTAGATCATGAGCTCATGTTTAGCTAAACAGCTGACCTTGTAAGAGGCTTAGGTGTGAACGCTCGTAAGTTTCAGCAAAAAGTCGGCAAAGATTTCTTTGTGTCCCTCCAATGAGTTGCCCACAAGGACCCCGTTTTTTAGGAGTGTTGGTCCAATACTCCCTCTAGGGGTAGGGGACTTAGACAGGGCTGCTTTCGGCCCCCGATCTTGGGCAGGGGCAGTGGGAGGCCTGTGGCCCGGGCAGGAGCCTCTCTGCGTGTGAACCTTGGAATCATCTCTACTGCGAACTTCGGTCACCTGGTAGGAATCTACGATGCCCCGACCTATGGTTAGCTGTGCAGCGAGGTGTACTGCGCGGACAGGTTCCACACACACTTTAAATAAGTGGGTGGCCTGAGTGGAAAAGTGAGAGTTTGGGCTGCTGTGCAGACAAAGAAGGCGCCTATGGCGTGGGCCTAAATGCTTGTGACACCGCACTGGGCCTGCCGGGCTCTGAGGACCCTGCCCTTGGCCCCATGCTCCCCTGCCTTTTGTTCAGTCACAGCAGAGAAGGCCACACCCACTCCCTAAGTGAGGGCAGTGTTCCAGCCTCCCTCAGCTCCGCCCACTCTCCGCAGGTTACCATGGTCTACAGATGCTGCATTCTGAGGCCAGGGCGTTCCTAGAATGCCAAGAGCAGACATGATGACCTTAAATGATTTCCTCTTGTGTCAGTTTTGGTAAACTGTAGGAGCTAGGAAATGGTTAACTTTACAGAAATATTCAAATTTACTGGCATTTCATATATTCTCTGCTATAACATTGTCCTGATTCTTTCTATATATTGTTTAATTATGTTTGTGTTTTCCTTAATCAAAGTGTGTCTTTTAAATCTTTTCAAAGAATATTCTTTGGACTTACTACCTCACCTGAATTTTATACGTTTTCTGTGGTATTAAGTTCTGCTCATATCTTTATTTATCTTTTTTCTATGTTCTCAGGGTTTATTGTTTTGATTTTCTGATGTCAATTAAAACACTTGGTTATTCATTTTCATAAATCTTTTTACTTATAAAGATTTGAACTTTTAAAGATTCCAGCTTACTTGTACGTTTCTAAGGGTCCGTTACTCTACACTGTTGCCGGCCTAAGGCTTAGTTCACCATATAGCAATGTATATATATACATATTATCCCCTCGGCTTTCAGTGATTCCCTACATCTCACGTTTCTTTGCAGACAAGCCATTTGAAATACCCTTAACCTATTTCACAGCCAATAAGTCTTTGAAATAATTGGTATTTTTTAGAGAATTCATCTTATATAATTAGGCAGAAAATTTCACCTTCAATAGTTTTCCAAACAGCATAATTTCACTCTTCTCACTGCTTAATTTGTTGTATTAAACAACCTTTGAGTATTTAACTTTATCAATGTCATGTACTTTAAAAATGTTTTAGAGATCCTACCAGTCTTTGAAAACATCCTTGTTCCTTGTTTCATTTACAGGTTTATGTATATTTTCTGCCTAGCACCTGATTATTCCAACATCTGACAGATGGCCTAGGGAATCTAATTCTGGTATTGATTGTTTTTGCTGATTGTCTCCCTTTGTAGCTGATTTCTTCATTATTGTGTAAATTTAGATCTTGAGCTCATGTTTAGCTAGACAGCTGACCTTGTAAGAGGCTTAGGTGTGAACGCTCGTAAGTTTCAGCAAAATGTCGGCAAAGATTTATTTGTGTCCCTCCAATGAGTTGCCCACAAGGACCCCGTTTTCTAGAAGTGTTGGTCCAATACTCCCTCTATGGGTAGGGGACTTAGACAGGGCTGCTTTCGGCCCCTGAACTTGGTCTGGGGCAGTGGGCGGCCTGTGCCCCGGGCAGGAGCCTCTCAGCATGTGAACCTGGGAATCATCTCTCCTGCGAACTTCGGTCAACTGGCAGGAAACTACCATGCCCAGACCTATGGTTAGCTGTGCAGCAAGGTGTACTGCGCGGACAGTTTCCACACACACTTCAACTAAGTGGGCGGCCTGAGTGGAAAAGTGAGAGTTTGGGCTGCTGTGCAGACAAAG
Source organism: Mesoplodon bidens (assembly GCF_964165515.1). Lineage (NCBI taxonomy): Eukaryota > Metazoa > Chordata > Mammalia > Artiodactyla > Ziphiidae > Mesoplodon > Mesoplodon bidens. The sequence continues at coordinate 28,109,599 of NC_138180.1, read as the reverse complement.
AAGGCGCCCTATGGCCTTGGCCTAAATACTTGTGACACCCCACTGGGCCTGCCGGGCTCTGAGGGCCCTGCCCTGGGCCCCCTGCTCCCCTGCCCTTTGTTCAGTCACAGCAGAGATGGCCACACCCACTCCCTCAGTGAGGGCAGTCTTCCAACCTCCTTCAGCCACGACCCCTCTCCGCAGTTTACCATGGACTACAGATGCTGCATTCTGAGGCCAGGGCGTTCCGAGTATGCCAAGGGCAGACATGATGACCTTAAATGATTTCCTTTTGTGTCAGTTTTGGTAAACTTTAGGAGCCAGGAAATGGTCCACTTTACAGAAATGTTCAAATTTACTGGCATTTCATATATTATCTGCTATAACATTGTCCTGATTCTTTCTGTATATACTTTACGTATGTTTTTGTGTTCCTCAATCAAAATCTGTCCTTTAAATATTTTCAAATAATATTCTTTGGACTTACTACATCACCTGAATTGTATACGTTTTCTGTTGTATTAAGTTGTGCTCATATCTTTATTTCTTTTTTATATGTTCTCAGGGTTTATTGTTTTGATCTTCTGCTGTCAATTAAAACACTTGGTTATTCATTTTAATAAATCCTTTTACTTATAAAGCTTTGAACATTTAAAGATTCCAGCTTACTTGTACGTTTCTAAGGGTGATTCCTCTACAGCGTTGCCGGCCTAAGGCTTAGTTCACCATATAGCAATGTATATATTGACATTTTCCCCTCGACTTTTTGTGATTCCCTACATCTCACCTTTCTTTGCAGACAAGCCATTTGAAATACACTTATCTTATTTCACAGCCAATAGGTCTTTGAAATAATGTCTGTTTTTAAATCTTCTTATATAATTAGGCAGAAAATCTCACCTGCCATAGTTTTCAAAACAGCATAATTTCACTCTTCTCAATGCTTAATCTGTGGTATTAAACAACCTTTGAGTATTTAGGTTTATCAACGACATGTACTTTAAAAATGTTTTAGAGATCCTACCAGCCTTTGAAAACCTCCTTGTTCCTTGTTTCAGTTCCAGTTTTATGTATATTTCTGCCTTGCACCTGATTATTCCATCATCAGATGGATGGCCTCGGGAATCTCATTCTGGTATTGATTGTTTTTGCTGATTGTCTCACTTTGTAGCTGATTTCTTCAATATTGTGTAAATTTAGATCATGAGCTCATGTTTAGCTAAACAGCTGACCTTGTAAGAGGCTTAGGTGTGAACGCTGGTAAGCTTCAGCAGAAAGTCGGCAAAGATTTATTTGTGTCCCTACAATGAGTTGCCCGCAAGGACCCCATTTTCTACAAGTGTTGGTCCAATACTCCTTCAAGAGGCAGTGGACTCAGACATGGCTGCTTTTCAGCCTTCGATCTGGGGCAGGGCCAGTGGGCGGCCAGTGGCCCGGACAGGAGCCTCTCCGCATGTGTCCCAGGGACCAATTTGCGTGCGAACTTCGGTCACCTGGCACGAAGCTACGATGCCCTGACCTATGGTTAGCTGTGCAGCGAGGTGTACTGCGCGGACAGGTTCCAAACACACTTCAAATAAGAGGGCGGCTTGAGTGGAAAGGTGAGAGTTTGGGCAGCTGTGCAGACAAAGAAGGCGCCATTTGGCCTGTGCCTAAATGCTTGTGACACCCCACTGGTTGTGCCGGACTCTGAGGGCCCTGCCCTGGGCCCCCTGCTCCCCTGCCCTTTATTTAGTCAAAGCAGAGATGGCCACACCCACTCCCTCAGTGATGGCAGTGTTCCAGCCTCCTTCAGCCCAGCCCACTCTCCGCAGGTTACCATGGACTACAGATGCTGCATTCCGAGGCCTGGGCGTTCCGAGAATGCCAAGGGCAGACATGATGACCTTAATTGATTTCCTCTTGTGTCAGTTGTGGTAAACTTTAGGAGCTAGGAAATGGTCCACTTTACAGAAATGTTCAAATTTACTGGCATTTCATATATTCTCTGCTATAACATTGTCCTGATTCTTTTTGTACATACTTTACTTATGTTTTTTTTTCCTTAATCAAATTGTGTCTTTTAAATCTTTTCTAAGAATATTCTTTGGACTTACTAAATCACCTGAATTTTATACCTTTTCTATTGTATTAAGTTCTGCTCATTTCTTTATTTATCTTTTTTCTATGTTGTCAGTGTTTATTGTTTTGATTTTCTGATGTCAAGTAAAACACTTGGTTATTCATTTTAATAAATCTTTTTACTTATAAAGATTTGAACTTTTAAAGATTCCAGCTTACTTGTACGTTTCTAAGGGTCCATTCCTCTACACTGTTGCCTGCCTAATTCTTAGTTCACCATATAGCAATGTATATGTTGACATATTATCCCCTCGGCTTTCTGTGATTCCCTACATCTCACCTTTCTTTGCAGACAAGCCATTTGAAATACCGTTAACTTATTTCACAGCCAGTAAGTCTTTGAAATAATGTGTATTTTTTAGAGAAATCATCTTATATAATTAGGCAGAAAATCTCATCTTCCATAGTTTTCTAAACAGCATACTTTCAATCTTCTCACTGCTTAATTTGTTGTATTAAACAACCTTTGAGTATTTAGCTTTATCAATGACATGTACTTTAAAAATGTTTTAGAGATCCTACCAGTCTTTGAAAATATCCTTGTTCCTTGTTTCATTTCCAGGTTTATGTATATTTTCTGCCTAGCACCTGCTTATTCCAGCATCTGACGGATGGCCTAGGGAATCTAATTCTGGTATTGATTGTTTTTGCTGATTGTCTCCCTTTGTAGCTGATTTCTTCATTATTGTGTAAATTTAGATCATGAGCTCATGTTTAGCTAAACAGCTGACCTTGTAAGAGGCTTAGGTGTGAACGCTCGTAAGTTTCAGCAAAAAGTCGGCAAAGATTTATTTGTGTCCCTCCAATGAGTTGCCCACAAGGACCCCGTTTTCTAGAAGTGTTGGTCCAATACTCCCTTTAGGGAAAGGGGACTTAGACAGGGCTGCTTTCGGCCCCCGATCTTGGGCATGGTCCGTGGGCGGCCTGTGGCCCGGGCAGGAGCCTCTCTGCGTGTGATCCTGGGAATCATCTCTTCTGCGTACTTCGGTCACCTGGCAGGAAGCTACGATGCACAGACCTATGGTAAGATGTGCAGCGAGGTATACTGCACGGACAGGTTCCACACACACTTCAACTAAGTGGGTGGCCTGAGTGGAAAAGTGAGAGTTTGGGCAGCTGTGCAGACAAAGAAGGCGCCCTATGGCCTGGGCCTAAATGCTTGTGACAACCCACTGGGCCTGTCGGGCTTTGGGGGCCCTGCCCTTTGCCCCCTGCTCCCCTGCCCTTTGTTCAGTCACATCAGAGATGGCCAAACCCACTCCCTCAGTGAGTGCAGTGTTCCAGCCTCCCTCAGCCCCGCCCACTCTCCGCAGGTTACCATGGACTACAGATGCTGCATTCTGAGGCCAGGGTGTTCCGAGAATGCCAAGGGCCGACATGATGACCTTAAATGATTTCCTCTTGTTTCAGTTTTGGTAAACTGTAGGAGCTAGGAAATGGTCCACTTTACCGAAATGTTCAAATATACTGGCATTTCATATATTCTCTGCTATAACATTGTCCTGATTCTTTCTATATATTCTTTAATTATGTTTGTGTTTTCCTTAATCAAAGTGTGTCTTTTAAATCTTTTCAAAGAATATTCTTTGGACTTACTACTTCACCTGAATTTTATACCTTTTCTGTGGTATTAAGTTCTGCCCATATCTTTATTTATCTTTTTTCTATGTTCTCAGGGTTTATTGTTTTGATTTTCTGATGTCAATAAAAACAATTTGTTATTCATATTAATAAATCTTTTTACATATAAAGATTTGAACTTTTAAAGATTCCAGCTTACTTGTACGTTTCTAAGGGTCCATGCCTCTACACTGTTGCTGGCCTAAGGCTTAGTTCACCATATAGCAATGTATATATTGACATATTATCCCCTCGGCTTTCTGTGATTCCCTACATCTCACCTTTCTTTGCAGACAAAACATTTGAAATACCGTTAACTTATTTCACAGCCAGTAAGTCTTTGAAATAATGTGTATTTTTTAGAGAAATCATCTTATATAATTAGGCAGAAAATCTCACCTTCCATAGTTTTCTAAACAGCATAATTTCACTCTTCTCACTGCTTAATTTGTTGTATTAAACAACCTATGAGTATTTAGCTTTATCAATGACATGTACTTTAAAAATGTTTTAGAGATCCTACCAGTGTTTGAAAACATCCTTGTTCCTTGTCTCATTCCCAGGTTTATGTATATTTTCTGCCTAGCACTTGATTATTCCAACATCTGATGGATGGCCTAGGGAATCTAATTCTGGTATTGATTGTTTTTGCTGATTGTCTCCCTTTGTAGCTGATTTCTTCATTATTATGTAAATTTAGATCTTGAGCTCATGTTTAGCTAAACAGCTGACCTTGTTAGAGGCTTAGGTGTGAACGCACGTAAGTTTCAGCAAAAAGTCGGCAAAGATTTATTTGTGTCCCTCCAATGAGTTGCCCACAAGGACCCCGTTTTCTAGAAGTGTTGGTCCAATACACCCTCTAGGTGTAGGGGACTTAGACAGGGCTGCTTTCCGCCCCCGATCTTGGGCAGTGGCAGTGGGCGGCCTGTGGCCCTGGCAGGAGCCTCTCTGCGTGTGAACCAAGGAGTCATCTCTCCTGTGAACTTCGGTCACCTGGCAGGAAGGTACGATGTCCATACCTATGGATAGCTGTGCGGCGAGGAATACTGCGTGGACAGGTTCCACACACACTTCAACTAAGTGGGCGGCCTGAGTGGAAAAGTGAGAGTTTGGGCAGCTGTGCAAACAAAGAAGGCGCCCTATGACCTTGGCCTAAATGCTTGTGACACCCCACTGGGCCTGCCGGGCTCTGAGGGCCCTGCCCTGGGCCCCCTGCTCCCCAGCCCTTTGTTCAATCACAGCAGAGATGGCCACACCCACTCCCTCAGTGAGGGCAGTCTTCAGCCTCCCTCATCCCCGCCCACTCTCCGCAAGTTACCATGGACTACAGATGCTGCATTCTAAGGCCAGTGCGTTCCGAGTATGCCAAGGGCAGACATGATGTCCTTAAATGATTTCCTCTTGTGTCAATTTTGGTAAACTGTAGGAGCTAGGAAATGGTCAACTTTACTGAAATGTTCAAATTTACTGGAATTTCATATATTCTCTGCTATAACATTGTCCTGATTCTTTCTATATATTCTTTAATTATGTTTGTATTTTCCTTAATCAAAGTGTGTCTTTTAAATCTTTTCAAAGAATATTCTTTGGACTTACTACCTCACCTGAATTTTATACGTTTTCTGTGGTATTAAGTTCTGCTCATATCTTTATTTATCTTTTTTCTATGTTCTCAGGGTTTATTGTTTTAATTTTCTGATGTCAAGTAAAACACTTGGTTATTCATTTTAATAAATCTTTTTACTTATAAAGATTTGAACTTTTAAAGATTCCAGCTTACTTGTATGTTTCTAAGGGTCCATTCCTCTACAGTGTTGCCGGCCTAAGGCTTAGTTCACCATATAGCAATGTATATATTGACATATTATCCCCTCGGCTTTCTGTGATTCCCTACATCTCACCTTTCTTTGCAGACAAAACATTTGAAATACCCTTAACTTATTTCACAGCCTATAAGTCTTTGAAATAATGTGTATTTTTTAGAGAAATCATCTTATATAATAAGGCAGAAAATCTCACCTTCCATAGTTTTCTAAACAGCATAATTTCAATCTTCTCACTGCTTAATTTGTTGTATTAAACAACCTTTGAGTATTTAGCTTTATCAATGCCATGTACTTCAAAAATGTTTTAGAGATACTACCAGTCTTTGAAAACATCCTTGTTCCTTGTTTCATTTCCAGGTTTATGTATATTTTCTGCCTAGCACCTGATTATTCCAACATCTGACGGATGGCCTAGGGAATCTAATCCTGGTATTGATTGTTTTTGCTGATTGTCTCCCTTTGTAGCTTATTTCTTCATTATTGTGTAAATTTAGATCATGAGCTCATGTTTAGCTAAACAGCTGACCTTGTAAGAGGCTTAGGTGTGAACGCTCGTAAGTTTCAGCAAAATGTCGGCAAAGATTTATTTGTGTCCCTCCAATGAGTTGCCCTCAAGGACCCCGTTTTCTAGAAGTGTTGGTCCAATACTCCCTCTAGGGGTAGGGGACTTAGACAGGGCTGATTTCGGCCCCCGATCTTGGGCAGGGGCAGGGGGCGGCCTGTGGCCCGGGCAGGAGCCTCTCTGCGTGTGTACCTGGGAATCATCTCTCCTGCGAACTTCAGTCACCAGGCAGGAAGCTACGATGCCCAGACCTATGGTTAGCTGTGCAGCGAGGTGTACTGCGCGGACAGGTTCCACACACACTTCAACTAAGTGGGCGGCCTGTGTGGAAAAATGAGCGTTTGGGCAGCTGTGCAAACAAAGAAGGCGCCCTATGGCCTGGGCCTAAATGCTTGTGACACACCACTGGGCCTGCCGGGCTCTGAGGGCCCTGCCCTGGGCCCCCTGCTCCCCTGCCCTTTGTTCAGTCACAGCAGAGATGGCCACTCCCACTCCCTCAGTGAGGGCAGTGTTCCAGTCTCCCTCAGCCCCTCCCACTCTCTGCAGGTTACCATGGACTACAGATGCTGCATTCTGAGGCCAGGGCGTTCCGAGAATGCCAAGGGCCAACATGATGACCTTAAATGATTTCCTCTTGTGTCAGTTTTGGTAAACTGTAGGAGCTAGGAAATGGTCCACTTTACAGAAATGTTCAAATTTACTGGCATTTCATATATTCTCTGCTATAACATTGTCCTGATTCTTTCTATGTATTATTTAATTATGTTTGTGTTTTCCTTAATAAAAGTGTGTCTTTTAAATCTTTTCAAAGAATATTCTTTGGACTTACTACCTCACCTGAATTTTATATGTTTTCTGTGGTATTAAGTTCTGCTCATATCTTTATTTATCTTTTTCCTATGTTCTCAGGTTTTATTGTTTTGATCTTCTGATGTCAATTAAAACACTTGGTTATTCATTTTCATAAATCTTTTTACTTATAAAGATTTGAAATTTTAAAGATTCCAGCTTACTTGTAAGTTTCTAAGGGTCCATTCCTCTACACTGTTGCCAGCCTAAGGCTTAGTTCACCCTATAGCAATGTATATATTGACATTTTCCCCTCGACTTTCTGTGATTCCCTACATCTCACCTTTTTTTGCAGACAAGCCATTTGAAATACACTTAACTTATTTCACAGCCAATAAGTCTTTGAAATAATGTCTATTTTTTAGAGAAATCTTCTTATATAATTAGGCAGAAAATCTCACCTGCCATAGTTTTCAAAACAGCATAATTTCACTCTTGTCAATGCTTAATCTGTGGTATTAAACAACCTTTGAGTATTTAGGTTTATCAACGACATGTACTTTAAAAATGTTTTAGAGATCCTACCAGTCTTTGAAAACATCCTTGTTCCTTGTTTCATTTGCAGGTTTATGTATATTTTCTGCCTTGCACCTGATTATTCCAACATCAGATGGGTGGCCTAGGGAATCTAATTCTGGTAGTGATTGTTTTTGCTGATTGTCTCACTTTGTTGCTGATTTCTTCAATATTGTGTAAATTTAGATCATGAGCTCATGTTGAGCTAAACAGCTGACCTTGTAAGAGGCTTAGGTGTGAACGCTGGTAAGCTTCAGCAGAAAGTCGGCAAAGATTTATTTGTGTCCCTCCAATGAGTTGCCCACAAGGACCCCGTTTTCTACAAGTGTTGGTCCAATACTCGTTCGAGAGGCAGTGGACTCAGACATGGCTGCTTTTCAGCCTTCAATCTGGGGCAGGGGCAGTGGGCGGCCTGTGGCCCGGGCAGGAGCCTCTCCGCATGTGTCCCAGGGACCCATTTGCCTGAGAACTTCGGTCACCTGGCAGGAAGCTACGATGCCCTGACCTATGGTTAGCTGTGCAGCGAGGTGTACTGCGCGGACAGGGTCCACACACACTTCAACTAAGTGGGCGGCCTGAGTGGAAAAGTGAGAGTTTGGACAGCTGTGCAGACAAAGAAGGCGCCCTATGTCGTGGGCCTAAATGCTTGTGACACACCACTCGGCCTGCCGGGCTCTGAGGGCCCTGCCCTGGGCCTCCTGCTCCCCTGCCCTTTGTTCAGTCACAGCAGAGATGACCACACCCACTCCCTCAGTGAGGGCAGTCTTCAGCCTCCCTAAGCCACGCCCACTCTCCGCAGATTACCATGGACTACAGATGCTGCATTCTGAGGCCAGGGCGTTCCGAGAATGCCAAGAGCAGACATGATGACCTTAAATGATTTCCTCTTGTGTCAGTTTTGTTAAACTGTACGAGCTAGGAAATGGTCAACTTTACAGAAATGTTCCAATTTACTGGCATTTCATATATTCTCTGCTATAACATTGTCCTGATTCTTTCTATATATTCTTTAATTATGTTTGTGTTTTCCTTAATCAAAGTGTGTCTTTTAAATCTTTTCAAAGAATATTCTTTGGACTTACTACCTCACCTGAATTTTATACGTTTTCTGTGTTATTAAGTTCTGCTCATATCTTTATTTATCTTTTTTCTATGTTCTCAGGGTTTATTGTTTTGATTTTCTGATGTCAAGTAATACACTTGGTTATTCATTTTAATGAATCTTTTTACTTATAAAGATTTGAACTTTTAAAGATTCCAGCTTACTTGTACGTTTCTAAGGGTCAATTCCTCTACAGTGTTGCCGGCCTAAAGCTTAGTTCACCATATAGCAATGTATATATTGACATATTATCCCCTCGGCTTTCTGTGATTCCCTACATCTCACCTTTCTTTGCAGACAAGCCATTTGAAATACCCTTAACTTATTTCACAGCCTATAAGTCTTTGAAATAATGTTCATTTTTTAGAGAAATCATCTTATATAATTAGGTAGAAAATCTCACCTGCCATAGTTTTCTAAACAGCATAATTTCACTCTTCTCACTGCTTAGTTTGTTGTATTAAACAACCTTTGAGTATTTAGCTTTATCAAAGCCATGTACTTCAAAAATGCTTTAGAGATCCTACCAGTCTTTGAAAACATCCTTGTTCCTTGTTTCATTTCCAGATTTATGTATATTTTCTGCCTAGCACCTGATTATTCCAACATCTGACGGATGGCCTAGGGAATCTAATTCTGGTATTGATTGTTTTTGCTGATTGTCTCCCTTTGTAGCTGATTTCATTATTATTGTGTAAATTTAGATCATGAGCTCATGTTTAGCTAAACAGCTGACCTTGTAAGAGGCTTAGGTGTGAACGCTCGTAAGTTTCAGCAAAAAGTCGGCAAAGATTTATTTGTGTCCCTCCAATGAGTTGCCCACAAGGAACCCGTTTTCTAGAAGTGTTGGAACAATACTCCCTCTAGGGGTAGGGCACTTAGACAGGGCTGCTTTCAGCCCCCGATCTTGGGCAGGGGCAGTGGGCACCTGTGGCCCGGGCAGGAGCCTCTCTGCGTGTGAACCTCGGAATCATCTCTCCTGCAAACTTCGGTCACCTGGCTGGAAGCTACGATGCGCAGACCTATGGTTAGCTGTGCAGCGAGGTGTACTGCGCGGACAGGTTCCACACACACTTCAACTAAGTGGGCGGCCTGTGTGGAAAAATGAGAGTTTGGGCAGCTGTGCAGACAAAGAAGGCGCCCTATGGCCTGGGCCTAAATGCTTGTGACACCCCACTGGGCCTGCCGGGCTCCTAGGGCCCTGCCCTGGGCCCCCTGCTCCACTGCCCATTGTTCAGTCACAGCAGAGATGGCCACACCCACTCCCTCAGTGAGGGCAGTGTTCCAGTCTCCATCAGCCCCTCCCACTCTCTGCAGGTTACCATGGACTACAGATGCTGCATTCTGAGGCCAGGGCGTTCCGAGAATGCCAAGGGCCGACATGATGACCTTAAATGATTTCCGCTTGTGTCAGTTTTGGTAAACTGTAGGAGCTAGGAAATGGTCCACTTTACAGAAATGTTCCAATTTACTGGCATTTCATATATTCTCTGCTATAACATTGTCCTGATTCTTTCTATATATTCTTTAATTATGTTTGTGTTTTCCTTAATCAAAGTGTGTCTTTTAAATCTTTTCAAACAATATTCTTTGGACTTACTACCTCACCTGAATTTTATACGTTTTCTGTGGTATTAAGTTCTGCTCATATCTTTATTTATCTTTTTTCTATGTTCTCAGGGTTTATTGTTTTGATTTTCTGATGTCAATTAAAACACTTGGTTATTCATTTTCATAAATCTTTTTACTTATAAACATTTGAACTTTTAAAGATTCCATCTCACTTTTAAGTTTCTAAGTGTCAGGTCCTCTACATTGTGGCTGGCCTAAGGCTTAGTTCACCATATAGCAATGTATATATTGACATTTTCCCCTCGACTTTCTGTGATTCCCTACCTCTCCCCTTTCTTTGCAGACAAGCCATTTGAAATACACTTAACTTATTTCACAGCCAATAAGTCTTTGAAATAATGTCTATTTTTTAGAGAAATCTTCTTATATAATTAGGCAGAAAATCTCACCTGCCATAGTTTTCAAAACAGCATAATTTCACTCTTCTCTATGCTTAATCTGTGGTATTAAACAACCTTTGAGGATTTAGGTTTATCAACGACATGTACTTTAAAAATGTTTTAGAGATCCTACCAGTCTTTGAAAACATCCTTGTTCCTTGTTTCTTTTCCAGGTTTATGTATATTTTCTGCCTAGCACCTGATTATTCCAACATCTGACGGATGGCCTAGGGAATCTAATTCTGGTATTGATTGTTTTTGCTGATTGTCTCCCTTTGTAGCTGATTTCTTCATTATTGTGTAAATTTAGATTATGAGCTCATGTTTAGCTAAACAGCTGACCTTGTAAGAGGCTTAGGTGTGAACGCTCGTAAGTTTCAGCAAAAAGTCGGCAAAGATTTATTTGTGTCCCTCCAATGAGTTGCCCACAAGGACCCTGTTTTCTAGAAGTGTTGGTCCAATACTCCCTCTAGGTATAGGGGACTTAGACAGGGCTGCTTTCGGCCCCCGATCTTGGGCAGGGGCAGTGGGCGGCCTGTGGACCGGGCAGGAGCCTCTCTGCGTGTGAACCTGGGAATCATCTCTCCTCCGAACTTCGGTCACCTGGCAGGAAGCTACGATGCCCAGACCTATGGTTAGCTGTGCAGCGAGGTGTACTGCGCGGACAGGTTCCAGACACACTTCAACTAAGTGGGCGGCCTGTGTGGAAATATGAGAGTTTGGGCAGCTGTTCAGACAAAGAAGGCGCCCTATGGCCTAGCCTAAATGCTTGTGACACCCCACTGGGCCTGCCGGGCTCTGAGGGCCCTGCCCTGGGCCGCCTGCTCACCTGCATTTTGTTCAGTCACAGCAGAGATGGCCACACCCACTCCCTCAGTGAGGGCAGTGTTCCAGTTTCCCTCAGCCCCGCCCACACTCCGCAGGTTACCATGGACTACAGATGCTGCATTCTGAGGCCAGGGCGTACCGAGAATGCCAATGGCCGACATGATGACCTTAAATGATTTCCTCTGGTGTCAGTTTTGGTAAACTGTAGGAGCTAGGAAATGGTCCACTTTACCGAAATGTTCCAATTTACTGGCATTTCATATATTCTCTGCTATAACATTGTTCTGATTCTTTCTATATATTCTGTAATTATGTTTGTGTTTTCCTTAATCAAAGTGTGTCTTTTAAATCTTTTCAAACAATATTCTTTGGACTTACTACCTCACCTGAATTTTATACGTTTTCTGTGGTATTATGTTCTGCTCATATCTTTATTTATCTTTTTTCTATGTTCTCAGGGTTTATTGTTTTGATTTTCTGATGTCAATTAAAACACTTGGATATTCATTTTCATAAATCTTTTTACTTATAAAAATTTGAACTTTTAACGATTCCAGCTCACTTTTAAGTTTCTATGTGTCAGGTCCTCTACATTGTGGCTGGCCTAAGGCTTAGTTCACCATATAGCAATGTATATATTGACATTTTCCCCTCAACTTTCTGTGATTCCCTACATCTCACCTTTCTTTGCAGACAAGCCATTTGAAATACACTTAACTTATTTCACAGCGAATAAGTCTTTGAAATAATGTCTATTTTTTAGAGAAATCTTCTTATATAATTAGGCAGAAAATCTCACCTGCCATAGTTTTCAAAACAGCATAATTTCACTCTTCTCAATGCTTAATCTGTGGTATTAAACAACCTTTGATTATTTAGGTTTATCAACGACATGTACTTTAAAAATTTTTTAGAGATCCTACCACTCTTTGAAAACATCCTTGTTCCTTGTTTCATTTCCAGGTTTATGTATATTTTCTGCCTTGCACCTGATTATTCCAACATCAGATGGATGGCCTAGGGAATCTAATTCTGGTAGTGATTGTTTTTGCTGATTGTCTCACTTTGTAGCTGATTTCTTCAATATTGTGTAAATTTAGATCATGAGCTCATGTTTAGCTAAACAGCTGACCTTGTAAGAGGCTTAGGTGTGAACGCTGGTAAGCTTCAGCAGAAAGTCGGCAAAGATTTATTTGTGTCCCTCCAATGAGTTGCCCGCAAGGAGCCCATTTTCTAGAAGTGTTGGTCCAATACTCCTTCGAGAGGCAGTGGACTCAGACATGGCTGCTTTTCAGCCTTCGATCTGGGGCAGGGGCAGTGGGTGGCCTGTGGCCCGGGCAGGAGCCTCTCCGCATGTGTCCCAGGGACCCATTTGCCTGCGAACTTCGGTCACCTGCAGGAAGCTACGATGGCCTGACCTATGGTTAGCTGTGCAGCGAGGTGTACTGCGCGGACAGGTTCCACACACACTTCAAATAAGTGGGCGGCCTGAGTGGAAAAATGAGAGTTTGGGCAGCTGTGCAGACAAAGAAGGCGCCCTATGGCCTGGGCCTATATGCTTTTGACACCCCACTGGGCCTGCCGGGCTCTGAGGGCCCTGCCATGGGCCCCCTGCTCCCCTGCCCTTTGTTCAGTCACAGCAGAGATGGCCAAACCCTCTCCCTCAGTGAGGGCAGTCTTCAGCCTCCCTGAGCCCCGCCCACTCTCAGCAGGTTACCATGGACTACAGATGCTGCATTCTGAGGCCAGGGCATACCGAGAATGCCAAGAGCATACATGATGACCTTAAATGATTTCCTCTTGTGTCAGTTTTGTTAAACTGTACGAGCTAGGAAATGGTCAACTTTACAGAAATGTTCCAATTTCCTGGCATTTCATATATTCTCTGCTATAACGTTGTCCTGATTCTTTCTATATATTCTTTAATTATGTTTGTGTTTTCCTTAATCAAAGTGTGTCTTTTAAATCTTTTGAAAGAATATTCTTTGGACTTACTACCTCACCTGAATTTTATACGTTTTCTGTGGTATTAAGTTCTGCTCATATCTTTATTTATCTTTTTTCTATGTTCTCAGGGTTTATTGTTTTGATTTTCTGATGTCAATTAAAACACTTGGTTATTCATTTTAATAAATCTTTTTACTTATAAAGATTTGAACTTTTAAATATTCCAGCTTACTTGTACGTTTCTAAGGGTCAATTCCTCTACAGTGTTGCCGGCCTAAGGCTTAGTTCACCATATAGCAATGTATATATTGACATATTATCCCCTCGGCTTTCTGTGATTCCCTACATCTCACCTTTCTTTGCAGACAAGCCATTTGAAATACCCTTAACTTATTTCACAGCCTATATGTCTTTGAAATAATGTCTATTTTTTAGAGAAATCTTCTTATATAATTAGGCAGAAAATCTCACCTGCCATAGTTTTCTAAACAGCATAATTTCACACTTCTCACTGCTTAATTTGTTGTATTAAACAACCTTTGAGTATTTAGCTTTATCAATGCCATGTACTTCAAAAATGCTTTAGAGATCCTACCAGTCTTTGAAAACATCCTTGTTCCTTGTTTCATTTCCAGGTTTATGTATATTTTCTGCCTAGCACCTGATTATTCCAACAACTGACGGATGGCCTAGGGAATCTAATTCTGGTATTGATTGTTTTTGCTGATTGTCTCCCTTTGTAGCTGATTTCTTCATTATTGTGTAAATTTAGATCATGAGCTCATGTTTAGCTAAACAGCTGACCATGTAAGAGGCTTAGGTGTGAACGCTCGTAAGTTTCAGCAAAAAGTCGGCAAAGATTTATTTGTGTCCCTCCAATGCGTTGCCCACAAGGACCCCGTTTTCTAGAAGTGTTGGTCCAATACTCCCTCTAGGTATAGGGGACTTAGACAGGGCTGCTTTCGGCCCCCGATCTTGGGCAGGGGCAGTGGGCGGCCTGTGGCCCGGGCAGGAGCCTCTCTGCGTGTGAACCTGGGAATCATCTCTCCTGCGAACTTCGGTAACATGGCAGGAAGCTACGATGACCAGACCTATGGTTAGCTGTGCAGCGATGTGTACTGCGCGGACAGGTTTCACACACACTTCAACTACGTGGGAGGCCTGTGTGGAAAAATGAGTGTTTGGGCAGCTGTGCAGACAAAGAAGGCGCCCTATGGCCTGGGCCTAAATGCTTGTGACACCCCACTGGGTCTGCCGTGCTCTGAGGGCCCTGCCGTGGGCCCCCTGCTCCCCTGCCCTTTGTTCAGTCACAGCAGAGATGGCCACACCCACTCCCTCAGTGAGGGCAGTGTTCCAGTTTCCCTCAGCCCCGCCCACTCTCCGCAGGTTACCATGGACTACAGATGCTGCATTCTGAGGCCAGGGCGTTCCGAGAACGCCAAAGGCCGACATGATGACCTTAAATTATTTCCTCTTGTGTCAGGTTTGGTAAACTGTAGGAGCTAGGAAATGGTCCACTTTACAGAAATTTTCCAATTTACTGGCATTTCATATATTCTCTGCTATAACATTGTCCTGATTCTTTCTATATATTCTTTAATTATGTTTGTGTTTTCCTTAATCAAAGTGTGTCTTTTAAATCATTTCAAAGAATATTCTTTGGACTTACAACCTCACCTGAATTTTATACGTTTTCTGTGGTATTAAGTTCTGCTGATATCTTTATTTATCTTTTTTCTATGTTCTCAGGGTTTATTGTTTTGATTTTCTGATGTCAAGTAAAACACTTGGTTATTCATTTTCATAAATCTTTTTACTTATAAACATTTGATCTTTTAAAGATTCCAGCTCACTTTTAAGTTGCTAAGTGTCAGGTCCTCTACATTGTGGCTGGCCTAAGGCTTAGTTCACCATATAGCAATGTATATATTGACATTTTCCCGTCGACTTTCTGTGATTCCCTACATCTCACCTTTCTTTGCAGACAAGCCATTTGAAATACCCTTAACTTATTTCACAGCCTATAAGTCTTTGAAATAATGTCTATTTTTTAGAGAAATCTTCTTATATAATTAGGCAGAAAATCGCACCTGCCATAGTTTTCTAAGCAACATAATTTCACTCTTCTCACTGCTTAATTTGTTGTATTAAACAACCTTTGAGTATTT
Organism: Mesoplodon bidens; assembly: GCF_964165515.1. Taxonomy (NCBI): domain Eukaryota; kingdom Metazoa; phylum Chordata; class Mammalia; order Artiodactyla; family Ziphiidae; genus Mesoplodon; species Mesoplodon bidens. Next base: position 28,094,069 of record NC_138180.1, on the reverse strand, counting down.
AGCTTTATCAATGCCATGTACTTCAAAAATGCTTTAGAGATCCTACCAGTCTTTGAAAACATTCTTGTTTCTTGTTTCATTTCCAGGTTTATGTATATTTTCTGCCTAGCACCTGATTATTCCAACATCTGACGGATGGCCTAGGGAATCTAATTCTGGTAGTGATTGTTTTTGCTGATTGTCTCCCTTTGTAGCTGATTTCTCCATTATTGTGTAAATTTAGATCATGAGCTCATGTTTAGCTAAACAGCTGACCTTGTAAGAGGCTTAGGTGTGAACGCTCCTAAGTTTCAGCAAAAAGTCGGCAAAGATTTATTTGTGTCCCACCAATGAGTTGCCCACAAGGACCCCGTTTTCTAGAAGTGTTGGTCCAATACTCCCTCTAGGTATAGGGGACTTAGACAGGGCTGCTTTCGGCCCCCGATCTTGGGCAGGGGCAGTGGGCGGCCTGTGGCCCGGGCAGGAGCCTCTCTGCGTGTGAACCTGGGAATCATCTCTCCTGCGAACTTCGGTCACCTGGCAGGACGCTACGATGCCCAGACCTATGGTTAGCTGTGCAGCGAGGTGTACTGCGCAGACAGGTTTCACACACACTTCAACTAAGTGGGCGGCCTGTGTGGAAAAATGAGAGTTTGGGCAGCTCTGCAGACAAAGAAGGCGCCCTATGGCCTGGGCCTAAATGCTTGTGACACCCCACTGGGCCTGCCGGGCTCTGAGGGCCCTGCCCTGGGCCCCCTGCTCCACTGCCGTTTGTTCAGTCACAGCAGAGATGGCCACACCCACTCCCTCAGTGAGGGCAGTGTTCCAGTCTCCCTCAGCCCCTCCCACTCTCCGCAGGTTACCATGGACTACAGATGCTGCATTCTGAGGCCAGGGCGTTCCGAGAATGCCAAGGGCCGACATGATGACCTTAAATGATTTCCTCTTGTGTCAGTTTTGGTAAACTGTAAGAGCTAGGAAATGGTCCACTTTACAGAAATTTTCCAATTTACTGGCATTTCATATATTCTCTGCTATAACATTGTCCTGATTCTTTCTATATATTCTTTAATTATGTTTGTGTTTTCCTTAATCAAAGTGTGTCTTTTAAATCTTTTCAAAGAATATTCTTTGGACTTACTACCTCACCTGAATTTTATACGTTTTTTTTGGTATTAAGTTCTGCTCATATCTTTATTTATCTTTTTTCTATGTTCTCAGGGTTTATTGTTTTGATTTTCTGATGTCAATTAAAACACTAGGTTATTCATTTTCATAAATCTTTTTACTTATAAACATTTGAACTTTTAAAGATTCCAGCTCACTTTTAAGTTTCTAAGTGTCAGGTCCTCTACATTGTGGCTGGCCTAAGGCTTAGTTCACCCTATAGCAATGTATATATTGACATTTTCCCCTCGACTTTCTGTGATTCCCTACATCTCACCTTTCTTTGCAGACAAGCCATTTGAAATACACTTAACTTATTTCACAGCCAATAAGTCTTTGAAATAATGTCTATTTTTTAGAGAAATCTTCTTATATAATTAGGCAGAAAATCTCACCTGCCATAGTTTTCAAAACAGCATAATTTCACTCTTCTCAATGCTTAATCTGTGGTATTAAACAACCTTTGAGTATTTAGGTTTATCAACGACATGTACTTTAAAAATGTTTCAGAGATCCTACCAGCCTTTGAAAACATCCTTGTTCCTTGTTTCATTTCCAGTTTTATGTATATTTTCTGCCTTGCACCTGATTATTCCAACATCAGATGGGTGGCCTAGGGAATCTAATTCTGGTAGTGATTGTTTTTGCTGATTGTCTCACTTTGTTGCTGTTTTCTTCAATATTGTGTAAATTTAGATCATGAGCTCATGTTTAGCTAAACAGCTGACCTTGTAAGAGGCTTACGTGTGAACGCTGGTAAGCTTCAGCAGAAAGTCGGCAAAGATTTATTTGTGTCCCTCCAATGAGTTGCCCGCAAGGACCCCGTTTTCTACAAGTGTTGTTCCAATACTCGTTCGAGAGGCAGTGGACTCAGACATGGCTGATTTTCAGCCTTCGATATGGGGCAGGGGCAGTGGGCGGCCTGTGGCCCGGGCAGGAGCCTCTCCGCAGGTGTCCCAGAGACCGATTTGCCTGCGAACTTAGGTCACCTGGCAGGAAGCTACGATGCCCTGACCTATTGTTAGCTGTGCAGCGAGGTGTACTGCGTGGACAGGTTCCACACACACTTCAACTAAGTGGGCGGCGTGAGTGGAAAAGTGAGAGTTTGGACAGCTGTGCAGAAAAAGAAGGTGCCCTATGGCCTGGGCCTAAATGCTTGTGACACCCCACTGGGCCTGCCGGGCTCTGAGGGCCCTGCCCTGGGCCCCCTGCTCCCCTGCCCTTTGTTCAGTCACAGCAGAGATGGCCACACCCACTCCCTCTGTGAGGGCAGTGTTCCAGTCTCCCTCAGCCCCTCCCACTCTCCGCACGTTACAATGGACTACAGATGCTGCATTCTGAGGCCTGGGCGTTCCGAGAATGCAAAGGTCCAACATGATGACCTTAAATGATTTCCTCTTGTGTCAGTTTTGGTAAACTGTAGGAGCTAGGAAATCGTCCACTTTACAGAAATGTTCCATATACTGGCATTTCATATATTCTCTGCTATGACATTGTCCTGATTCTTTCTATATATTCTTTAATTATGTTTGTGTTTTCCTTAATCAAAGTGTGTCTTTTAAATCTTTTCAAAGAATATTCTTTGGACTTACTACTTCACCTGAATTTTATACGTTTTCTGTGGTATTAAGTTCTGCTCATATCTTTATTTATCTTTTTTCTATGTTCTCAGGGTTTATTGTTTTGATTTTCTGATGTCAATTAAAACACTTGGTTATTCATTTTCATAAATCTTTTTACTTATAAACATTTGAACTTTTAAAGATTCCAGCTCACTTTTTAGTTTCGAAGAGTCAGGTCCTCTACATTGTGGCTGGCCTAAAGCTTAGTTCACCATATAGCAATGTATATATTGACATTTTCCCCTCGACTTTCTGTGATTCCCTACATCTCACCTTTCTTTGCAGACAAGCCATTTGAAATACACTTAACTTATTTCACAGCCAATAAGTCTTTGAAATAATGTCTATTTTTTAGAGAAATCTTCTTATATAATTAGGCAGAAAATCTCACCTGCCATACTTTTCAAAACAGCATAATTTCACTCTTCTCAATGCTTAATCTGTGGTATTAAACAACCTTTGAGTATTTAGGTTTATCAACGACATGTACTTTAAAAATGTTTTAGAGATCCTACCAGCCTTTGAAAACCTCCTTGTTCCTTGTTTCAGTTCCAGTTTTATGTATATTTTCTGCCTTGCACCTGATTATTTCAGCATCAGATGGATGGCCTCGGGAATCTCATTCTGGTATTGATTGTTTTTGCTGATTGTCTCACTTTGTAGCTGATTTCTTCATTATTGTGTAAATTTAGATCATGAGCTCATGTTTAGCTAAACAGCTGGCCTTGTAAGAGGCTTAGGTGTGAACGCTGGTAAGCTTCAGCAGAAAGTCGGCAAAGATTTATTTGTGTCCCTCCAATGAGTTGCCCGCAAGGACCCCGTTTTCTACAAGTGTTGGTCCAATACTCCTTCGAGAGGCAGTGGACTCACACATGGCTGCTTTTCAGCCTTCGATCTGGGGCAGGGGCAGTGGGCGGCCTGTGGCCCGGGCAGGAGCCTCTCCGCATGTGTCCCAGGAAACCATTTGCCTGCGAACTTCGGTCACGTGGCAGGAAGCTACGATGCCCTGACCTATGGTTAGCTGTGCAGCGAGGTGTACTGCGCGGACAGGTTCCACACACACTTCAACTAAGTGGGCGGCCTGAGTGGAAAAATGAGAGTTTGGACAGCTGTGCAGACAAAGAAGGCGCCCTATGGCCTGGGCCTAAATGCTTGTGACACCCCACTGGGCCTGCCGGGCTTTGAGGGCCCTGCCCTGGGTCCCCTGCTCCCCTGCCCTTTGTTCAGTCACAGCAGAGATGGCCACACCAACTCCCTGAGTGAGGGAAGTCTTCAGCCTCCCTCAGCCCCGCCCACTCTCCGCAGGTTACCATGGACTACAGATGCTGCATACTGAGGCCAGGGCGTTCCGAGAATGCAAAGGTCCAACATGATGACCTTAAATGATTACCTCTTGTGTCAGTTTTGGTAAACTGTAGGAGCTAGGAAATGGTCCACTTTACAGAAATGTTCCATATACTGGCATTTCATATATTCTCTGCTATGACATTGTCCTGATTCTTTCTATATATTCTTTAATTATGTTTGTGTTTTCCTTAATCAAAGTGTGTCTTTTAAATCTTTTCAAAGAATATTCTTTGGACTTACTACTTCACCTGAATTTTATACGTTTTCTGTGGTATTAAGTTCTGCTCATATCTTTATTTATCTTTTTTCTATGTTCTCAGGGTTTATTGTTTTGATTTTCTGATGTCAATTAAAACACTTGGTTATTCATTTTCATAAATCTTTTTACTTATAAACATTTGAACTTTTAAAGATTCCAGCTCACTATTAAGTTTCTAAGAGTCAGGTCCTCTACATTGTGACTGGCCTAAAGCTTAGTTCACCATATAGCAATGTATATATTGACATTTTCCCCTCGACTTTCTGTGATTCCCTACATCTCACCTTTCTTTGCAGACATGCCATTTGAAATACACTTAACTTATTTCACAGCCAATAAGTCTTTGAAATAATGTCTATTTTTTAGAGAAATCTTCTTATATAATTAGGCAGAAAATATCACCTGCCATAGTTTGCAAAACAGCATAATTTCACTCTTCTCAATGCTTAATCTGTGGTATTAAACAACCTTTGAGTATTTAGGTTTATCAACGACATGTACTTTAAAAATGTTTTAGAGATCCTACCAGCCTTTGAAAACCTCCTTTTTCCTTGTTTCAGTTCCAGTTTTATGTATATTTTCTGCCTTGCACCTGATTATTTCAGCATCAGATGGATGGCCTCGGGAATCTCATTCTGGTATTGATTGTTTTTGCTGATTGTCTCACTTTGTAGCTGATTTCTTCAATATTGTGTAAATTTAGATCATGAGCTCATGTTTAGCTAAACAGCTGGCCTTGTAAGAGGCTTAGGTGTGAACGCTGGTAAGCTTCAGCAGAAAGTCGGCAAAGATTTATTTGTGTCCCTCCAATGAGTTGCCCGCAAGGACCCCGTTTTCTACAAGTGTTGGTCCAATACTCCTTCGAGAGGCAGTGGACTCAGACATGGCTGCTTTTCAGCCTTCGATCTGGGGCAGGGGCAGTGGGCGGCCTGTGGCCCGGGCAGGAGCCTCTCCGCATGTGTCCCAGTGAACCATTTGCCTGCGAACTTCGGTCACGTGGCAGGAAGCTACGATGCCCTGACCTATGGTTAGCTGTGCAGCGAGGTGTACTGCGCGGACAGGTTCCACACACACTTCAACTAAGTGGGCGGCCTGAGTGGAAAAATGAGAGTTTGGACAGCTGTGCAGACAAAGAAGGCGCCCTATGGCCTGGGCCTAAATGCTTGTGACACCCCACTGGGCCTGCCGTGCTTTGAGGGCCCTTCCCTGGGTCCCCTGCTTCCCTGCCCTTTGTTCAGTCACAGCAGAGATGGCCACACCAACTCCCTGAGTGAGGGAAGTCTTCAGCCTCCCTCAGCCCCGCCCACTCTCCGCAGGTTACCATGGACTACAGATGCTGCATTCTGAGGCCAGGGCGTTCCGAGAATGCAAAGGTCCAACATGATGACCTTAAATGATTTCCTCTTGTGTCAGTTTTGTTAAACTGTACGAGCTAGGAAATGGTCAACTTTACAGAAATGTTCCAATTTACTAGCATTTCATATATTCTCTGCTATAACATTGTCCTGATTCTTTTTATATATTCTTTAATTATGTTTGTGTTTTCCTTAATCAAAGTGTGTCTTTTAAATCTTTTCAAAGAATATTTTTGGACTTACTACCTCACCTGAATTTTATACGTTTTCTGTGGTATTAAGTTCTGCTCATATCTTTATTTATCTTTTTTCTATGTTCTCAGGGTTTATTGTTTTGATTTTCTGATATCAAGTAAAACCCTTGGTTATTCATTTTAATAAATCTTTTTACTTATAAAGATTTGAACTTTTAAAGATTCCAGCTTACTTGTACGTTTCTAAGGGTCAATTCGTCTACAGTGTTGCCGGCCTAAGGCTTAGTTCACCATATAGCAATGTATATATTGACATATTATCCCCTCGGCTTTCTGTGATTCCCTACATCTCACCTTTCTTTGCAGACAAGCCATTTGAAATACCCTTAACTTATTTCACAGCCTATAAGTCTTTGAAATAATGTGTATTTTTTAGAGAAATCATCTTATATAATTAGGCAGAAAATCTCAACTTCCATAGTTTTCTAAACAGCATAATTTCACTCTTCTCACTGCTTAATTTGTTGTATTAAACAACCTTTGAGTATTTAGCTTTATCAATGCCATGTACTTCAAAAATGCTTTAGAGATCCTACCAGTCTTTGAAAACATCCTTGTTCCTTGTTTCATTTCCAGGTTTATGTATATTTTCTGCCTAGCACCTGATTATTCCAACATCTGATGGATGGCCTAGGGAATCTAATTCTGGTATTGATTGTTTTTGCTGATTGTCTCCCTTTGTAGCTGATTTCTTCATTATTGTGTAAATTTAGATCATGAGCTCATGTTTAGCTAAACAGCTGACCTTGTAAGAGGCTTAGGTGTGAACGCTCGTAAGTTTCAGCAAAATGTCGGCAAAGATTTATTTGTGTCCCTCCAATGCGTTGCCCACAAGGACCACGTTTTCTAGAAGTGTTGGTCCAATACTCCCTCTAGGGTTAGGGGACATAGACAGGGCTGCTTTCGGCCCCCGATCTTGGGCAGGGGCAATGGGCACCTGTGGCCCGGGCAGGAGCCTCTCTGCGTGTGAACCTGGGAATCATCTCTCCTGCGAACGTCGGTCACCTGGCAGGAAGCTACGATGCGCACACCTATGGTTAGCTGTGCAGCGAGGTGTACTGCGCGGACAGGTTCCACACACACTTCAACTAAGTGGGCGGCCTGTGTGGAAAAATGAGAGTTTGTGCAGCTGTGCAGACAAAGAAGGCGCCCTATGGCCTGGGCCTAAATGCTTGTGACACCACACTTGGCCTGCCGGGCTCTGAGGGCCCTGCCCTGGGCCCCCTGCTCCACTGCCCTTTGTTCAGTCACAGCAGAGATGGCCACACACACTCCCTCACTGAGGGCAGTGTTCCAGTCTCCCTCAGCCCCTCCCACTCTCCGCAGGTTACCATGGACTACTGATGCTGCATTCTGAGGCCAGGGCGTTCCGAGAATGCCAAGGGCCGACATGATGACCTTAAATGATTTCCTCTTGTGTCAGTTTTGGTAAACTGTAGGAGCTAGGAAATGGTCCACTTTACAGAAATTTTCCATTTTACTGGCATTTCATATATTTTCTGCTATAACATTGTCCTGATTCTTTCTATATATTCTTTAATTATGTTTGTGTTTTCCTTAATCAAAGTGTGTCTTTTAAATCTTTTCAAAGAATATTCTTTAGACTTACTTCCTCACCTGAATTTTATACGTTTTCTGTGGTATTAAGTTCTGCTCATATCTTTATTTATCTTTTTTCTATGTTCTCAGGGTTTATTGTTATGATTTTCTGATATCAATTAAAACACTTGGTTATTCATTTTCATAAATCTTTTTACTTATAAACATTTGAACTTTTAAAGATTCCAGCTCACTTTTAAGTTTCTAAGTTTCAGGTCCTCTACATTGTGGCTGGCCTAAGGCTTAGTTCACCATATAGCAATGTATATATTGACATTTTCCCCTCGACTTTCTGTGATTCCCTACCTCATTCCTTTCTTTGCAGACAAGCCATTTGAAATACACTAAACTTATTTCACAGCCAATAAGTCTTTGAAATAATGTGTATTTTTTAGAGAAATCTTCTTATATAATTAGGCAGAAAATCTCACCTGCCATAGTTTTCAAAACAGCATAATTTCACTCTTCTCAATGCTTAATCTGTGGTATTAAACAACCTTTCAGTATTTAGGTTTATCAACGACATGTACTTTAAAAATGTTTCAGAGATCCTACCAGGCTTTGAAAACCTCCTTGTTCCTTGTTTCAGTTCCAGTTTTATGTATATTTTCTGCCTTGCACCTGATTATTCCAGCATCAGATGGATGGCCTAGGGAATCTCATTCTGGTAGTGATTGTTTTTGCTGATTGTCTCACTTTGTAGCTGATTTCTTCAATATTGTGTAAATTTAGATCATGAGCTCATGTTTAGCTAAACAGCTGACCTTGTAAGAGGCTTAGGTGTGAACGCTGGTAAGCTTCAGCAGAAAGTCGGCAAAGATTTATTTGTGTCCCTCCAATGAGTTGCCCGCAAGGACCCCGTTTTCTACAAGTGTTGGTCCAATACTCCTTCGAGAGGCAGTGGATTCAAACATGGCTGCTTTTCAGCCTTTGATCTGGGGCAGGGGCAGTGGGCGGCCTGTGGCCCGGGCAGGAGCCTCTCCGCATGTGTCCCAGGGACCCATTTGCCTGCGAACTTCGGTCACCTGGCAGGAAGCTACGATGCCCTGACCTATGGTTAGCTGTGCAGCGAGGTGTACTGCGCAGACAGGTTCCACACACACTTCAACTAAGTGGGCGGCCTGAGTGGAAAAATGAGAGTTTGGACAGCTGTGCAGACAAAGAAGGCGCCCTATGGCCTGGGCCTAAATGCTTGTGACACCCCACTGTGCCTGCCGGGCTCTGAGGGCCCTGCCCTGGGCCCCCTGCTCCCATGCCCTTTGTTCAGTCACAGCAGAGATGGCCACACCCACTCCCTCAGTGAGGGCAGTCTTCAGCCTCCCTGAGCCCCGCCCACTCTCCGCAGGTTACCATGGACTACAGATGCTGCATTCTGAAGCCAGGGCGTTCCGAGAGTGCCAAGAGCAGACATGATGACCTTAAATGATTTCCTCTTGTGTCAGTTTTGTTAAACTGTACGAGCTAGGAAATGGTCCACTTTACAGAAATGTTCCAATTTACTGGCATTTCATATATTCTCTGCTATAACATTGTCCTGATTCTTTCTATATATTCTTTAATTATGTTTGTGTTTTCCTTAATCAAAGTGTGTCTTTTAAATCTTTTCAAAGAATATTCTTTGGACTTACTACCTCACCTGAATTTTATATGTTTTCTGTGGTATTAAGTTCTGCTCATATCTTTATTTATCTTTTTTCTATGTTCTCAGGGTTTATTGTTTTCATTTTCTGATGTCAATTAAAACACTTGGTTATTCATTTTAATAAATCTTTTTACTTATAAAGATTTGAACTTTTAAATATTCCAGCTTACTTGTACGTTTCTAAGGGTCAATTCCTCTACAGTGTTGCCGGCCTAAGGCTTAGTTCACCATATAGCAATGTATATATTGACATATTATCCCCTCGGCTTTCTGTGATTCCCTACATCTCACCTTTCTTTGCAGACAAGCCATTTGAAATACCCTTAATTTATTTCACAGCCTATATGTCTTTGAAATAATGTCTATTTTTTAGAGAAATCTTCTTATATAATTAGGCAGAAAATCTCACCTGCCATAGTTTTCTAAACAGCATAATTTCACACTTCTCACTGCTTAATTTGTTGTATTAAACAACCTTTGAGTATTTAGCTTTATCAATGCCATGTACTTCAAAAATGCTTTAGAGATCCTACCAGTCTTTGAAAACATCCTTGTTCCTTGTTTCATTTCCAGGTTTATGTATATTTTCTGCCTAGCACCTGATTATTCCAACAACTGACGGATGGCCTAGGGAATCTAATTCTGGTATTGATTGTTTTTGCTGATTGTCTCCCTTTGTAGCTGATTTCTTCATTATTGTGTAAATTTAGATCATGAGCTCATGTTTAGCTAAACAGCTGACCATGTAAGAGGCTTAGGTGTGAACGCTCGTAAGTTTCAGCAAAAAGTCGGCAAAGATTTATTTGTGTCCCTCCAATGCGTTGCCCACAAGGACCCCGTTTTCTAGAAGTGTTTGTCCAATACTCCCTCTAGGTATAGGGGACTTAGACAGGGCTGCTTTCGGCCCCCGATCTTGGGCAGGGGCAGTGGGCGGCCTGTGGCCCGGGCAGGAGCCTCTCTGCGTGTGAACCTGGGAATCATCTCTCCTGCGAACTTCGGTAACATGGCAGGAAGCTACGATGACCAGACCTATGGTTAGCTGTGCAGCGATGTGTACTGCGCGGACAGGTTTCACACACACTTCAACTACGTGGGCGGCCTGTGTGGAAAAATGAGTGTTTGGGCAGCTGTGCAGACAAAGAAGGCGCCCTATGGCCTGGGCCTAAATGCTTGTGACACCCCACTGGGTCTGCCGTGCTCTGAGGGCCCTGCCGTGGGCCCCCTGCTCCCCTGCCCTTTGTTCAGTCACAGCAGAGATGGCCACACCCACTCCCTCAGTGAGGGCAGTGTTCCAGTTTCCCTCAGCCCCGCCCACTCTCCGCAGGTTACCATGGACTACAGATGCTGCATTCTGAGGCCAGGGCGTTCCGAGTATGCCAAAGGCCGACATGATGACCTTAAATTATTTCCTCTTGTGTCAGGTTTGGTAAACTGTAGGAGCTAGGAAATGGTCCACTTTACAGAAATTTTCCAATTTACTGGCATTTCATATATTCTCTGCTATAACATTGTCCTGATTCTTTCTATATATTCTTTAATTATGTTTGTGTTTTCCTTAATCAAAGTGTGTCTTTTAAATCATTTCAAAGAATATTCTTTGGACTTACAACCTCACCTGAATTTTATACGTTTTCTGTGGTATTAAGTTCTGCTGATATCTTTATTTATCTTTTTTCTATGTTCTCAGGGTTTATTGTTTTGATTTTCTGATGTCAAGTAAAACACTTGGTTATTCATTTTCATAAATCTTTTTACTTATAAACATTTGATCTTTTAAAGATTCCAGCTCACTTTTAAGTTGCTAAGTGTCAGGTCCTCTACATTGTGGCTGGCCTAAGGCTTAGTTCACCATATAGCAATGTATATATTGACATTTTCCCGTCGACTTTCTGTGATTCCCTACATCTCACCTTTCTTTGCAGACAAGCCATTTGAAATACCCTTAACTTATTTCACAGCCTATAAGTCTTTGAAATAATGTCTATTTTTTAGAGAAATCTTCTTATATAATTAGGCAGAAAATCGCACCTGCCATAGTTTTCTAAGCAACATAATTTCACTCTTCTCACTGCTTAATTTGTTGTATTAAACAACCTTTGAGTATTTAGCTTTATCAATGCCATGTACTTCAAAAATGCTTTAGAGATCCTACCAGTCTTTGAAAACATTCTTGTTTCTTGTTTCATTTCCAGGTTTATGTATATTTTCTGCCTAGCACCTGATTATTCCAACATCTGACGGATGGCCTAGGGAATCTAATTCTGGTAGTGATTGTTTTTGCTGATTGTCTCCCTTTGTAGCTGATTTCTCCACTATTGTGTAAATTTAGATCATGAGCTCATGTTTAGCTAAACAGTTGACCTTGTAAGAGGCTTAGGTGTGAACGCTCCTAAGTTTCAGCAAAAAGTCGGCAAAGATTTATTTGTGTCCCACCAATGAGTTGCCCACAAGGACCCCGTTTTCTAGAAGTGTTGGTCCAATATTCCCTCTAGGTATAGGGGACTTAGACAGGGCTGCTTTCGGCCCCCGATCTTGGGCAGGGGCAGTGGGCGGCCTGTGGCCCGGGCAGGAGCCTCTCTGCGTGTTAACCTGGGAATCATCTCTCCTGCGAACTTCGGTCACCTGGCAGGACGCTACGATGCCCAGACCTATGGTTAGCTGTGCAGCGAGGTGTACTGCGCGGACAGGTTTCACACACACTTCAACTAAGTGGGCGGCCTGTGTGGAAAAATGAGAGTTTGTGCAGCTGTTCAGACAAAGAAGGCGCCCTATGGCCTGGGCCTAAATGCTTGTGACACCCCACTGGGCCTGCCGGGCTCTGAGGGCCCTGCCCTGGGCCCCCTGCTCCACTGCCGTTTGTTCAGTCACAGCAGAGATGGCCACACCCACTCCCTCAGTGAGGGCAGTGTTCCAGTCTCCCTCAGCCCCTCCCACTCTCCGCAGGTTACCATGGACTACAGATGCTGCATTCTGAGGCCAGGGCGTTCCGAGAATGCCAAGGGCCGACATGATGACCTTAAATGATTTCCTCTTGTGTCAGTTTTGGTAAACTGTAAGAGCTAGGAAATGGTCCACTTTACAGAAATTTTCCAATTTACTGGCATTTCATATATTCTCTGCTATAACATTGTCCTGATTCTTTCTATATATTCTTTAATTATGTTTGTGTTTTCCTTAATCAAAGTGTGTCTTTTAAATCTTTTCAAAGAATATTCTTTGGACTTACTACCTCACCTGAATTTTATACGTTTTTTTTGGTATTAAGTTCTGCTCATATCTTTATTTATCTTTTTTCTATGTTCTCAGGGTTTATTGTTTTGATTTTCTGATGTCAATTAAAACACTAGGTTATTCATTTTCATAAATCTTTTTACTTATAAACATTTGAACTTTTAAAGATTCCAGCTCACTTTTAAGTTTCTAAGTGTCAGGTCCTCTACATTGTGGCTGGCCTAAGGCTTAGTTCACCCTATAGCAATGTATATATTGACATTTTCCCCTCGACTTTCTGTGATTCCCTACATCTCACCTTTCTTTGCAGACAAGCCATTTGAAATACACTTAACTTATTTCACAGCCAATAAGTCTTTGAAATAATGTCTATTTTTTAGAGAAATCTTCTTATATAATTAGGCAGAAAATCTCACCTGCCATAGTTTTCAAAACAGCATAATTTCACTCTTCTCAATGCTTAATCTGTGGTATTAAACAACCTTTGAGTATTTAGGTTTATCAACGACATGTACTTTAAAAATGTTTCAGAGATCCTACCAGCCTTTGAAAACATCCTTGTTCCTTGTTTCATTTCCAGTTTTATGTATATTTTCTGCCTTGCACCTGATTATTCCAACATCAGATGGGTGGCCTAGGGAATCTAATTCTGGTAGTGATTGTTTTTGCTGATTGTCTCACTTTGTTGCTGTTTTCTTCAATATTGTGTAAATTTAGATCATGAGCTCATGTTTAGCTAAACAGCTGACCTTGTAAGAGGCTTACGTGTGAATGCTGGTAAGCTTCAGCAGAAAGTCGGCAAAGATTTATTTGTGTCCCTCCAATGAGTTGCCCGCAAGGACCCCGTTTTCTACAAGTGTTGTTCCAATACTCGTTCGAGAGGCAGTGGACTCAGACATGGCTGATTTTCAGCCTTCGATATGGGGCAGGGGCAGTGGGCGGCCTGTGGCCCGGGCAGGAGCCTCTCCGCAGGTGTCCCAGAGACCGATTTGCCTGCGAACTTCGGTCACCTGGCAGGAAGCTACGATGCCCTGACCTATTGTTAGCTGTGCAGCGAGGTGTACTGCGTGGACAGGTTCCACACACACTTCAACTAAGTGGGCGGCGTGAGTGGAAAAGTGAGAGTTTGGACAGCTGTGCAGAAAAAGAAGGTGCCCTATGGCCTGGGCCTAAATGCTTGTGACACCCCACTCGGCCTGCCGGGCTCTGAGGGCCCTGCCCTGGGCCCCCTGCTCCCCTGCCCTTTGTTCAGTCACAGCAGAGATGGCCACACCCACTCCCTTAGTGAGGGCAGTGTTCCAGTCTCCCTCAGCCCCTCCCACTCTCCGCACGTTACAATGGACTACAGATGCTGCATTCTGAGGCCAGGGCGTTCCGAGAATGCAAAGGTCCAACATGATGACCTTAAATGATTTCCTCTTGTGTCAGTTTTGGTAAACTGTAGGAGCTAGGAAATGGTCCACTTTACAGAAATGTTCAAATTTACTGGCATTTCATATATTCTCTGCTATAACATTGTCCTGATTCTTTCTATGTATTATTTAATTATGTTTGTGTTTTCCTTAATAAAAGTGTGTCTTTTAAATCTTTTCAAAGAATATTCTTTGGACTTACTACCTCACCTGAATTTTATATGTTTTCTGTGGTATTAAGTTCTGCTCATATCTTTATTTATCTTTTTCCTATGTTCTCAGGTTTTATTGTTTTGATCTTCTGATGTCAATTAAAACACTTGGTTATTCATTTTCATAAATCTTTTTACTTATAAAGATTTGAAATTTAAAGATTCCAGCTTACTTGTAAGTTTCTAAGGGTCCATTCCTCTACACTGTTGCCAGCCTAAGGCTTAGTTCACCCTATAGCAATGTATATATTGACATTTTCCCCTCGACTTTCTGTGATTCCCTACATCTCACCTTTTTTTGCAGACAAGCCATTTGAAATACACTTAACTTATTTCACAGCCAATAAGTCTTTGAAATAATGTCTATTTTTTAGAGAAATCTTCTTATATAATTAGGCAGAAAATCTCACCTGCCATAGTTTTCAAAACAGCATAATTTCACTCTTGTCAATGCTTAATCTGTGGTATTAAACAACCTTTGAGTATTTAGGTTTATCAACGACATGTACTTTAAAAATGTTTTAGAGATCCTACCAGTCTTTGAAAACATCCTTGTTCCTTGTTTCATTTGCAGGTTTATGTATATTTTCTGCCTTGCACCTGATTATTCCAACATCAGATGGGTGGCCTAGGGAATCTAATTCTGGTAGTGATTGTTTTTGCTGATTGTCTCACTTTGTTGCTGATTTCTTCAATATTGTGTAAATTTAGATCATGAGCTCATGTTTAGCTAAACAGCTGACCTTGTAAGAGGCTTAGGTGTGAACGCTGGTAAGCTTCAGCAGAAAGTCGGCAAAGATTTATTTGTGTCCCTCCAATGAGTTGCCCACAAGGACCCCGTTTTCTACAAGTGTTGGTCCAATACTCGTTCGAGAGGCAGTGGACTCAGACATGGCTGCTTTTCAGCCTTCAATCTGGGGCAGGGGCAGTGGGCGGCCTGTGGCCCGGGCAGGAGCCTCTCCGCATGTGTCCCAGGGACCCATTTGCCTGAGAACTTCGGTCACCTGGCAGGAAGCTACGATGCCCTGACCTATGGTTAGCTGTGCAGCGAGGTGTACTGCGCGGACAGGGTCCACACACACTTCAACTAAGTGGGCGGCCTGAGTGGAAAAGTGAGAGTTTGGACAGCTGTGCAGACAAAGAAGGCGCCCTATGTCGTGGGCCTAAATGCTTGTGACACACCACTCGGCCTGCCGGGCTCTGAGGGCCCTGCCCTGGGCCTCCTGCTCCCCTGCCCTTTGTTCAGTCACAGCAGAGATGACCACACCCACTCCCTCAGTGAGGGCAGTCTTCAGCCTCCCTAAGCCACGCCCACTCTCCGCAGATTACCATGGACTACAGATGCTGCATTCTGAGGCCAGGGCGTTCCGAGAATGCCAAGAGCAGACATGATGACCTTAAATGATTTCCTCTTGTGTCAGTTTTGTTAAACTGTACGAGCTAGGAAATGGTCAACTTTACAGAAATGTTCCAATTTACTGGCATTTCATATATTCTCTGCTATAACATTGTCCTGATTCTTTCTATATATTCTTTAATTATGTTTGTGTTTTCCTTAATCAAAGTGTGTCTTTTAAATCTTTTCAAAGAATATTCTTTGGACTTACTACCTCACCTGAATTTTATACGTTTTCTGTGTTATTAAGTTCTGCTCATATCTTTATTTATCTTTTTTCTATGTTCTCAGGGTTTATTGTTTTGATTTTCTGATGTCAAGTAATACACTTGGTTATTCATTTTAATGAATCTTTTTACTTATAAAGATTTGAACTTTTAAAGATTCCAGCTTACTTGTACGTTTCTAAGGGTCAATTCCTCTACAGTGTTGCCGGCCTAAAGCTTAGTTCACCATATAGCAATGTATATATTGACATATTATCCCCTCGGCTTTCTGTGATTCCCTACATCTCACCTTTCTTTGCAGACAAGCCATTTGAAATACCCTTAACTTATTTCACAGCCTATAAGTCTTTGAAATAATGTTCATTTTTTAGAGAAATCATCTTATATAATTAGGTAGAAAATCTCACCTGCCATAGTTTTCTAAACAGCATAATTTCACTCTTCTCACTGCTTAGTTTGTTGTATTAAACAACCTTTGAGTATTTAGCTTTATCAAAGCCATGTACTTCAAAAATGCTTTAGAGATCCTACCAGTCTTTGAAAACATCCTTGTTCCTTGTTTCATTTCCAGATTTATGTATATTTTCTGCCTAGCACCTGATTATTCCAACATCTGACGGATGGCCTAGGGAATCTAATTCTGGTATTGATTGTTTTTGCTGATTGTCTCCCTTTGTAGCTGATTTCATTATTATTGTGTAAATTTAGATCATGAGCTCATGTTTAGCTAAACAGCTGACCTTGTAAGAGGCTTAGGTGTGAACGCTCGTAAGTTTCAGCAAAAAGTCGGCAAAGATTTATTTGTGTCCCTCCAATGAGTTGCCCACAAGGAACCCGTTTTCTAGAAGTGTTGGAACAATACTCCCTCTAGGGGTAGGGCACTTAGACAGGGCTGCTTTCAGCCCCCGATCTTGGGCAGGGGCAGTGGGCACCTGTGGCCCGGGCAGGAGCCTCTCTGCGTGTGAACCTCGGAATCATCTCTCCTGCAAACTTCGGTCACCTGGCTGGAAGCTACGATGCGCAGACCTATGGTTAGCTGTGCAGCGAGGTGTACTGCGCGGACAGGTTCCACACACACTTCAACTAAGTGGGCGGCCTGTGTGGAAAAATGAGAGTTTGGGCAGCTGTGCAGACAAAGAAGGCGCCCTATGGCCTGGGCCTAAATGCTTGTGACACCCCACTGGGCCTGCCGGGCTCCTAGGGCCCTGCCCTGGGCCCCCTGCTCCACTGCCCATTGTTCAGTCACAGCAGAGATGGCCACACCCACTCCCTCAGTGAGGGCAGTGTTCCAGTCTCCATCAGCCCCTCCCACTCTCTGCAGGTTACCATGGACTACAGATGCTGCATTCTGAGGCCAGGGCGTTCCGAGAATGCCAAGGGCCGACATGATGACCTTAAATGATTTCCGCTTGTGTCAGTTTTGGTAAACTGTAGGAGCTAGGAAATGGTCCACTTTACAGAAATGTTCCAATTTACTGGCATTTCATATATTCTCTGCTATAACATTGTCCTGATTCTTTCTATATATTGTTTAATTATGTTTGTGTTTTCCTTAATCAAAGTGTGTCTTTTAAATCTTTTCAAAGAATATTCTTTGGACTTACTACCTCACCTGAATTTTATACGTTTTCTGTGGTATTAAGTTCTGCTCATATCTTTATTTATCTTTTTTCTATGTTCTCAGGGTTTATTGTTTTGATTTTCTGATGTCAATTAAAACACTTGGTTATTCATTTTCATAAATCTTTTTACTTATAAACATTTGAACTTTTAAAGATTCCATCTCACTTTTAAGTTTCTAAGTGTCAGGTCCTCTACATTGTGGCTGGCCTAAGGCTTAGTTCACCATATAGCAATGTATATATTGACATTTTCCCCTCGACTTTCTGTGATTCCCTACCTCTCCCCTTTCTTTGCAGACAAGCCATTTGAAATACACTTAACTTATTTCACAGCCAATAAGTCTTTGAAATAATGTGTATTTTTTAGAGAAATCTTCTTATATAATTAGGCAGAAAATCTGACCTGCCATAGTTTTCAAAACAGCATAATTTCACTCTTCTCAGTGATGAATCTGTTGTATTACACAACCATTGAGTATTTAGCTTTATCAATGACATGTACTTTAAAAATGTTTTAGAGATCCTACCAGTCTTTGAAAACATCCTTGTTCCTTGTTTCAGTTCCTGTTTTGTGTATACTTTCTGCCTTGCACCTGATTATTCCAACATCTGATGGTTGGCCTAGGGAATCTAATTCTGGTATTGATTGTTTTTGCTGCTTGTCTCCCCTTGTAGCTGATTTCTTCATTATTGTGTAAATTTATATCATGTGCTCATGTTTTGCTAAACAGCTGACCTTGTAAGAGGCTTAGGTGTGAACGCTCGTAAGCTTCAGCAGAAATTCCGCAAAAATTTGTTTGTGTCCCTCCAATGAGTTACCCGCGCGGACCCCTTTTTCTACAAGTGTTGGTCCACTACTCCCTCTAGTGGCTGGGACTCAGACAAGAGTGCTTTGCTGCCCCTGATCTGGGATAGTGGTTTTGGGCGGCCTGTGGCATGGGCAGGAGGCTTCCCACGTGTGTCCCACGACCCATCTGCCTGCGAACTTCGGTCACCTGGCAGGAAGCTATGATGCCCAGACCTATGGTTAGCTTTGCATCGAGGTGTACTGCGCGGACCTGTTCCACACACACTTCAAGTAAGAGGGCGGCCTGAGTGGAAAGGTGAGAGTTAGGGCAGCTGTGCAGACAAAGAAGGCGCACTTTGGCCTGGGCCTAAATGCTTGTTACACGCGACTGGGCCTGCCGGGCTCTGAGGGCCCTGCTGTTGGACCCCTTCTCCCCTGACCTTTGTTCAGTCACAGCAGAGATGGCCCCACCCACTCCCTCAGTGAAGGCAGTGTTCCATCCTCCCTCAACCCCGCCCCCTCTCCGCAGGTTACCATGGACTACAGATGCAACATTCTGAGTCCAGGGCATTACGACAATGCCAAGGGCAGACATGATGACCTTAAATGATATCCTCTTGTGTCAATTTTGGTAAACTTTAGGAGCTAGGAAATGGTCCACTTTACACAAATGTTCAAATTTACTGGCATTTCATATATTCTCTGCTATAACTTTGTCCTGATTCTTTCTGTATATTCTTTACTTATGTTTGGTTTTCCGTAATCAAAGTGTGTCTTTTAAATCTTGTCAAAGAATATTCTTTGGACTTACTACCTCAACAGAATTTTATACGTTTTCTGTGGTACTATGGTCAGCTCATATCTTTATTTATCTTTTTCTATGTTCCCAGGGTTTATTGTTTTGATCTTCTGATGTCAATTAAAACACTTGGTTATTCATTTTAATAAATCTTTTTACTTATAAAGATTTGAACTTTTCAAGATGCCAGCTTACTTGTAAGTTTCTAAGAGTCAGGTTCTCTACATTGTGGCTGGCCTAAGTCTTAGTTCTCCATATAGCAATGTATATATTGACCTATTTTCCCCTCGACTTTCTGTGATACCCTACTTCTCACCTTTCTTTGCAGACAAGCCATTTGAAAAACCCTTAACTTATTTCACAGCCAATAAGTCTTTGAAATAATGTGTATTTTTTAGAGAAATCTTCTTATATAATTAGGCAGAAAATCTGACCTGCCATAGTTTTCAAAACAGCATAATTTCACTCTTCTCAATGATGAATCTGTTGTATAACACAACCATTGAGTATTTAGCTTTATCAATGACATGTACTTTAAAATGTTTTAGAGAACCTACCAGTCTTTGAAAACATCCTTGTTCCTTGTTTCAGTTCAAGTTTTGTGTATACTTTCTGCCTTGCACCTGATTTTTCCAACATCTGATGGTTGGCCTAGGGAATCTAATTCTGCTATTGATTGTTTTTGCTGCTTCTCTCCCCTTGTAGCTGATTTATTCATTATTGTGTAAATTTAGATCATGAGCTCATGTTTAGCTAAACATCTGAATTTGTAAGAGGCTTAGGTGTGAACACTCGTAAGCTTCATCAGAAAGTCCGCAAAGATTTATTTGTGTCCCTCCAATGAGTTGCCCACGAGGACCCCGTTTTCTACAAGGGTTGGTCCACTACTACCTCTAGAAGCACGGCCTCAGACAGGGCTGCTTTGCGCCCCACGATTTGGGGCAGTTGCACTGGGCGGCCTGTTGCCCGGGTAGGAGCCTCTCTGCCTGAGTCCCAGGGACCCATCTGCCTGCGAACTTCGGTCACCTGGCAGGAAGCTACGATGCCCAGACGTATGGTTAGCTGTGCAGCGAGGTGTACTTCGCGGACAGGTTCCACACACACTTCAAGTCAGAGGGCGGCCTGAGTGGAAAGGTGAGAGTTTGGGCAGCTGTGCAGACAAAGAAGGCGCCCTTTGTCCTGGGCCTAAATTCTTGTGAAACCCCACTGGGCCTGCCGGGCACTGAGGGCCCTGACATCGGCCCCCTGCTTCGCTACCTTTTGTTCAGTCACAGCAGAGATGGCCCCACCCACTCCCTCAGTGTAGGCAGTGTTCCAACCTCCCTCAACCCCGCCCCCTCTCCGCAGGTTACCATGGACTACAGTTGCTGCATTCTGAGTCCAGGGCATTCCGAGTATGCCAAGGGCAGACATGATGACCTTAAATGACTTCCTATTGTGTCAATTTTGGTAAACTTTAGGAGCTAGGAAATGGTCCACTTTACACAAATGTTCAAATTTACTGGCATTTCATATATTCTCTGCTATAACATTGTCCTGATTCTTTCTGTATATTCTTTACTTATGTTTTGGTTTTCCTTAATCAAAGTGTGTCTTTTAAATCTTGTCAAAGAATATTCTTTGGACTTACTACCTCAACTGAATTTTATACGTTTTCTGTGGTATTAAGTTCTGCTCATATCTTTATTTATCTTTTTTCTATGTTCTCAGGGTTTATTGTTTTGATCTTCTGATGTCAATTAAAACACTTGTTTATTCATTTTAATAAATCTTTTTACTTATAAAGTTTTGAATTTTTAAAGATTCCAGCTTACTTGTAAGTTTCTAAGGGTCAGGTGCTCTACATTGTGGCTGGCCAAAGGCTTAGTACACAATATAGCAACGTATATATTGACCTATTTTCCCCTCGACTTTCTGTGATTTCCTACATCTCACCTTTCTTTGCAGACAAGCCATTTGAAATAACCTTAACTTAGTTCACAGCCAATAGGTCTTTGAAATAATGTGTAGTTTTCAGAGAAATCTTCTTATATATTTAGGCAGAAAATCTGACCTGCCATAGTTTTCAAAACAGCATAATTTCACTCTTCTCAAGGATGAATCTGTTGTATTACACAACCTTTGAGTATTTAGCTTTATCAATGACATGTACTTTAAAAATGTTTTAGAGATCCTACTAGTCTTTGAAAACATCCTTGTTCCTTGTTTCATTTCCAGTTTTATGTATATTTTCTGCCTTGCACCTGATTATTCCAAAGTCTGATCGATGGCCTAGGGAATCTAATTCTGGTATTGATTGTTTTTGCTGAGTGTCTCCCCCTGTAGCTGATTTCTTCATTATTGTGTAAATTTAGATCATGAGCTCATGTTTAGCTAAACATCTGACTTTGTAAGAGGCTTAGGTGTGAACTCTCGTAAGTTTCATCAGAAAGTCAGCCAAGATTTATTTGTGTCCCTCCAATGAGTTGCCCGCGAGGATCCCGTTTCCTACAAGTGTTGGTCCACTACTCCCTCTAGAGGCACGGCCTCAGACAGGGCTGCTTTGTGCCCCACGATCTGTGGCAGTGGCAGTGGGCGGCCTGTGGCCCGGGCAGGAGGCTCACCACGTGTGTCCCAGGGACCCATCTGCCTGCGAACTTTGGTCACCTGGCAGGAAGCTACGATGCCCAGACCTATGGTTAGCTGTGCAGCGAGGTGTACTGCACGGACAGGTTCAACACACATTTCAAGTAAGAGGGCGGCCTGAGTGGAAAGGTGAGAGTTAGGGCAGCTGTGCAGACAAAGAAGGCGCTCTTTGTCCTGGGCCTAAATGCTTGTGACACACCACTGGGCCTGCCGGGATCTGAGGGCCCTGCCCTGGGTCCCTTGCTCCCCTGCCCTTTGTTCAGTCACAGCAGAGATGGCCACACCCACTCCCTCTGTGAGGGCAGTGTTCCAACCTCCCTCTGCCCCGCCCCTTCTCCGCAGGTTATCATGGACTACAGATGCAACATTCTGAGTCCAGGGCATTCCGAGAATGCAAAGGGCAGACATGATGACCTTAAATGATTTCCTCTTGTGTCAGTTTTGGTAAACTTTAGGAGCTAGGAACTGGTCCACTTTACACAAATGTTCAAATTTACCGGCATTTCATATATTCTCTGCTATAACATTCTTCTGATTCTTTCTGTATATTCTTTACTTATGTTTTGATTTTCCTTAATCAAAGGGTGTCTTTTAATCTTGTCAAAGAATATTCTTTGGACTTACTACATCACCTGAATTTTATACGTTTTCTATTGTATTAAGTTCTGCTCATAACTTTATTTATCTATTTTCTGTGTTCTCAGGGTTTATTGTTTTAATATTCTGATGTCAATTAAAACACTTGGTTATTCATTTTAATAAATCTTTTTACTTATAAAGATTTGAACTTTTCAAGATTCCAGCTTACTTGTAAATTTCTAAGGGTCAGGTCCTCTACATTGTGGCTGGCCTAAGTCTTAGTTCTCCATGTAGCAATGTATATAATGACCTATTTTCCCCTCGACTTCTGTGATTCCCTACATCTCACCTTTCTTGGCAGACAAGCCATTTGAAATACCCTTAACTTATTTCACAGCCAATAAGTCTTTG
This sequence comes from Mesoplodon bidens, assembly GCF_964165515.1. Taxonomy (NCBI): domain Eukaryota; kingdom Metazoa; phylum Chordata; class Mammalia; order Artiodactyla; family Ziphiidae; genus Mesoplodon; species Mesoplodon bidens. The sequence continues at coordinate 28,071,544 of NC_138180.1, read as the reverse complement.
AAATAATGTGTATTTTTTAGAGAAATCTTCTTATATAATTAGGCAGAAAATCTGACCTGCCATAGTTTTCAAAACAGCACAATTTCACTCTTCTCAATGATGAATCTGTTGTATTACACAACCATTGAATATTTAGCTTTATCAATGACATGTACTTTAAAAATGTTTTAGAGATCCTACCAGTCTTTGGAAACATCCTTGTTCCTTGTTTCAGTTCAAGTTTTGTGTATACTTTCTGCCTTGCACCTGATTATTCCAACATCTGATGGTTGGCCTAGGGAATCTAATTCTGGTTTTGATTGTTTTTGCTGCTTGTCTCCCCTTGTACCTGATTTCTTCATTATTGTGTAAATTTAGATCATGAGCTCATGTTTAGCTAAACAGCTGACCTTGTAAGAGGCTTAGGTGTGAACACTCGTAAGCTTCAGCAGAAAATCCGCAAAGATTTGTTTGTGTCCCTCCAATGAGTTACACGCGCGGACCCCGTTTTCTACAAGTATTGCTCCACTACTCCCTCTAGAGGGTGGGACTCAGACAGGACAGCTTCGCTGCCCCCGATCTGGGATAGTGGCTTTGGGCGGCCTGTGGCCTGGGCAGGAGGCTCCCCACGTGTGTTCCACGACCCATCTGCATGCGAACTTCGGTCACCTGGCAGGAAGCTATGATGCCCAGACCTATGGTTAGCTTTGCATCGAGGTGTACTGCGCAGACCGGTCCACACACACTTCAAGTAAGAGGGCCGCCTGAGTGGAAAGGTGAGAGTTTGGGCAGCTGTGCAGACAAAGAATGTGCACTTTGGCCTGAGCCTAAAGGCTTGTGACACACTACTGGGCCTGCCGGGCTCTGAGGGCCCTGCCATTGGCCCACTTCTCCCCTGCCCTTTGTTCAGTCACAGTAGAGACGGCCCCACCCACTCCCTCAGTGTAGGCAGTGTTCCAACCTCCCTCAGCCCCGCCTCCTCTCCGCACGTTACCATGGACTACAGATGCTGCATTCTGAGGCCAGGGCATTACGACAATGCCAAGGGCAGACATGATGACCTTAAATGTTTTCCTCTTGTGTCTATTTTGGTAAACTTTAGGAGCTAGGAAATGGTCCACTTTACACAAATGTTCAAATTTACTGGCATTTCATATATTCTCTGCTATAACATTGTCCTGATTCTTTCTGTATATTCTTTACTTATGTTTTGGTTTTCCTTAATCAAAGTGTGTCTTTTAAATCTTGTCAAAGAATATTCTTTGGACTTACTACCTCAACTGAATTTTATACGTTTTCTGTGGTACTAAGTTCTGCTCATATCTTTATTTATCTTTTTTCTATGTTCCCAGGGTTTATTGTTTTGATCTTCTGATGTCAATTAAAACACTTGGTTATTCATTTAATAAATCTTTTTACTTATAAAGATTTGAACTTTTCAAGATTCCAGCTTACTTGTAAGTTTCTAAGAGTCAGGTTCTCTACATTGTGGCTGGCCTAAGTCTTAGATCTCCATATAGCAACGTATTATTGACCTATTTTCCCCTCGACTTTCTGTGATTCCCTACATCTCACCTTTCTTTGCAGACAAGCCATTTGAAAAAACCATAACTTATTTCACAGCCAATAAGTCTTTGAAATAATGTGTATTTTTTAGAGAAATCTTCTTATATAATTAGGCAGAAAATCTGACCTGCCATAGTTTTCAAAACAGCATAATTTCACTCTTCTCAATGATGAATCTGTTGTATTACACAACCATTGAGTATTTAGCTTTATCAATGATATGTACTTTAAAATGTTTTAGAGATCCTACCAGTCTTTGAAATCATCCTTTTTCCTTGTTTCAGTTCAAGATTTGTGTATACTTTCTGCCTTGCACCTGATTATTCCAACATCTGATGGTTGGCCTAGGCAATCTAATTCTGGTATTGATTGTTTTTGCTGCTTGTCTCCCCTTGTAGCTGATTTCTTCATTATTCTGTAAATTTAGATCATGAGCTCATGTTTAGCTAAACATCTGAATTTGTAAGAGGCTTAGGTGTGAACACTCGTAAGCTTCATCAGAAAGTCCGCAAAGATTTATTTGTGTCCCTCCAATGAGTTGCCCACGAGGACCCCGTTTTCTACAAGGGTTGGTCCACTACTACCTCTAGAAGCACGGCCTCAGACAGGGCTGCTTTGCGCCCCACGATTTGGGGCAGTGGCACTGGGCGGCCTGTTGCCCGGGTAGGAGCCTCTCTGCCTGAGTCCCAGGGACCCATCTGCCTGCGAACTTCGGTCACCTGGCAGGAAGCTACGATGCCCAGACGTATGGTTAGCTGTGCAGCGAGGTGTACTTCGCGGACAGGTTCCACACACACTTCAAGTCAGAGGGCGGCCTGAGTGGAAAGGTGAGAGTTTGGGCAGCTGTGCAGACAAAGAAGGCGCCCTTTGTCCTGGGCCTAAATTCTTGTGAAACCCCACTGGGCCTGCCGGGCACTGAGGGCCCTGACATCGGCCCCCTGCTTCGCTACCTTTTGTTCAGTCACAGCAGAGATGGCCCCACCCACTCCCTCAGTGTAGGCAGTGTTCCAACCTCCCTCAACCCCGCCCCCTCTCCGCAGGTTACCATGGACTACAGTTGCTGCATTCTGAGTCCAGGGCATTCCGAGTATGCCAAGGGCAGACATGATGACCTTAAATGACTTCCTATTGTGTCAATTTTGGTAAACTTTAGGAGCTAGGAAATGGTCCACTTTACACAAATGTTCAAATTTACTGGCATTTCATATATTCTCTGCTATAACATTGTCCTGATTCTTTCTGTATATTCTTTACTTATGTTTTGGTTTTCCTTAATCAAAGTGTGTCTTTTAAATCTTGTCAAAGAATATTCTTTGGACTTACTACCTCAACTGAATTTTATACGTTTTCTGTGGTATTAAGTTCTGCTCATATATTTATTTATCTTTTTTCTATGTTCTCAGGGTTTATTGTTTTGATCTTCTGATGTCAATTAAAACACTTGTTTATTCATTTTAATAAATCTTTTTACTTATAAAGTTTTGAATTTTTAAAGATTCCAGCTTACTTGTAAGTTTCTAAGGGTCAGGTGCTCTACATTGTGGCTGGCCAAAGGCTTAGTACACAATATAGCAACGTATATATTGACCTATTTTCCCCTCGACTTTCTGTGATTTCCTACATCTCACCTTTCTTTGCAGACAAGCCATTTGAAATAACCTTAACTTAGTTCACAGCCAATAGGTCTTTGAAATAATGTGTAGTTTTCAGAGAAATCTTCTTATATATTTAGGCAGAAAATCTGACCTGCCATAGTTTTCAAAACAGCATAATTTCACTCTTCTCAAGGATGAATCTGTTGTATTACACAACCTTTGAGTATTTAGCTTTATCAATGACATGTACTTTAAAAATGTTTTAGAGATCCTACTAGTCTTTGAAAACATCCTTGTTCCTTGTTTCATTTCCAGTTTTATGTATATTTTCTGCCTTGCACCTGATTATTCCAAAGTCTGATCGATGGCCTAGGGAATCTAATTCTGGTATTGATTGTTTTTGCTGAGTGTCTCCCACTGTAGCTGATTTCTTCATTATTGTGTAAATTTAGATCATGAGCTCATGTTTAGCTAAACATCTGACTTTGTAAGAGGCTTAGGTGTGAACTCTCGTAAGTTTCATCAGAAAGTCAGCCAAGATTTATTTGTGTCCCTCCAATGAGTTGCCCGCGAGGATCCCGTTTCCTACAAGTGTTGGTCCACTACTCCCTCTAGAGGCACGGCCTCAGACAGGGCTGCTTTGTGCCCCACGATCTGTGGCAGTGGCAGTGGGCGGCCTGTGGCCCGGGCAGGAGGCTCACCACGTGTGTCCCAGGGACCCATCTGCCTGCGAACTTCGGTCACCTGGCAGGAAGCTACGATGCCCAGACCTATGGTTAGCTGTGCAGCGAGGTGTACTGCACGGACAGGTTCAACACACATTTCAAGTAAGAGGGCGGCCTGAGTGGAAAGGTGAGAGTTAGGGCAGCTGTGCAGACAAAGAAGGCGCTCTTTGTCCTGGGCCTAAATGCTTGTGACACACCACTGGGCCTGCCGGGATCTGAGGGCCCTGCCCTGGGTCCCTTGCTCCCCTGCCCTTTGTTCAGTCACAGCAGAGATGGCCACACCCACTCCCTCTGTGAGGGCAGTGTTCCAACCTCCCTCCGCCCCGCCCCTTCTCCGCAGGTTATCATGGACTACAGATGCAACATTCTGAGTCCAGGGCATTCCGAGAATGCAAAGGGCAGACATGATGACCTTAAATGATTTCCTCTTGTGTCAGTTTTGGTAAACTTTAGGAGCTAGGAACTGGTCCACTTTACACAAATGTTCAAATTTACCGGCATTTCATATATTCTCTGCTATAACATTCTTCTGATTCTTTCTGTATATTCTTTACTTATGTTTTGATTTTCCTTAATCAAAGGGTGTCTTTTAATCTTGTCAAAGAATATTCTTTGGACTTACTACATCACCTGAATTTTATACGTTTTCTATTGTATTAAGTTCTGCTCATAACTTTATTTATCTATTTTCTGTGTTCTCAGGGTTTATTGTTTTAATATTCTGATGTCAATTAAAACACTTGGTTATTCATTTTAATAAATCTTTTTACTTATAAAGATTTGAACTTTTCAAGATTCCAGCTTACTTGTAAATTTCTAAGGGTCAGGTCCTCTACATTGTGGCTGGCCTAAGTCTTAGTTCTCCATGTAGCAATGTATATAATGACCTATTTTCCCCTCGACTTCTGTGATTCCCTACATCTCACCTTTCTTGGCAGACAAGCCATTTGAAATACCCTTAACTTATTTCACAGCCAATAAGTCTTTGAAATAATGTGTATTTTTTAGAGAAATCTTCTTATATAATTAGGCAGAAAATCTGACCTGCCATAGTTTTCAAAACAGCACAATTTCACTCTTCTCAATGATGAATCTGTTGTATTACACAACCATTGAATATTTAGCTTTATCAATGACATGTACTTTAAAAATGTTTTAGAGATCCTACCAGTCTTTGGAAACATCCTTGTTCCTTGTTTCAGTTCAAGTTTTGTGTATACTTTCTGCCTTGCACCTGATTATTCCAACATCTGATGGTTGGCCTAGGGAATCTAATTCTGGTTTTGATTGTTTTTGCTGCTTGTCTCCCCTTGTACCTGATTTCTTCATTATTGTGTAAATTTAGATCATGAGCTCATGTTTAGCTAAACAGCTGACCTTGTAAGAGGCTTAGGTGTGAACACTCGTAAGCTTCAGCAGAAAATCCGCAAAGATTTGTTTGTGTCCCTCCAATGAGTTACACGCGCGGACCCCGTTTTCTACAAGTATTGCTCCACTACTCCCTCTAGAGGGTGGGACTCAGACAGGACAGCTTCGCTGCCCCCGATCTGGGATAGTGGCTTTGGGCGGCCTGTGGCCTGGGCAGGAGGCTCCCCACGTGTGTTCCACGACCCATCTGCATGCGAACTTCGGTCACCTGGCAGGAAGCTATGATGCCCAGACCTATGGTTAGCTTTGCATCGAGGTGTACTGCGCAGACCGGTCCACACACACTTCAAGTAAGAGGGCCGCCTGAGTGGAAAGGTGAGAGTTTGGGCAGCTGTGCAGACAAAGAATGTGCACTTTGGCCTGAGCCTAAAGGCTTGTGACACACTACTGGGCCTGCCGGGCTCTGAGGGCCCTGCCATTGGCCCACTTCTCCCCTGCCCTTTGTTCAGTCACAGTAGAGACGGCCCCACCCACTCCCTCAGTGTAGGCAGTGTTCCAACCTCCCTCAGCCCCGCCTCCTCTCCGCACGTTACCATGGACTACAGATGCTGCATTCTGAGGCCAGGGCATTACGACAATGCCAAGGGCAGACATGATGACCTTAAATGTTTTCCTCTTGTGTCTATTTTGGTAAACTTTAGGAGCTAGGAAATGGTCCACTTTACACAAATGTTCAAATTTACTGGCATTTCATATATTCTCTGCTATAACATTGTCCTGATTCTTTCTGTATATTCTTTACTTATGTTTTGGTTTTCCTTAATCAAAGTGTGTCTTTTAAATCTTGTCAAAGAATATTCTTTGGACTTACTACCTCAACTGAATTTTATACGTTTTCTGTGGTACTAAGTTCTGCTCATATCTTTATTTATCTTTTTTCTATGTTCCCAGGGTTTATTGTTTTGATCTTCTGATGTCAATTAAAACACTTGGTTATTCATTTAATAAATCTTTTTACTTATAAAGATTTGAACTTTTCAAGATTCCAGCTTACTTGTAAGTTTCTAAGAGTCAGGTTCTCTACATTGTGGCTGGCCTAAGTCTTAGATCTCCATATAGCAACGTATTATTGACCTATTTTCCCCTCGACTTTCTGTGATTCCCTACATCTCACCTTTCTTTGCAGACAAGCCATTTGAAATAACCTTAACTTATTTCACAGCCAATAAGTCTGTGAAATAATGTGTACTTTTCAGAGAAATCTTCTTATATATTTAGGCAGAAAATCTGACCTGCCATAGTTTTCAAAACAGCATAATTTCACTCTTCTCAATGATGAATCTGTTGTATTACACAACCTTTGAGTATTTAGCTTTATCAATGACATGTACTTTAAAAATGTTTTAGAGATCCTACCAGTCTTTGAAAACATCCTTGTTCCTTGTTTCTGTTCCAGTTTTATGTATATTTTCTGCCTTGCACCTGATTATTCCAACGTCTGATCGATGGCCTAGGGAATCTGATTCTGGTATTGATTGTTTTTGCTGATTGTCTCCCCGTGTAGCTGATTTCTTCATTATTGTGTAAATTTAGATCATGAGCTCATGTTTAGCTAAACATCTGACTTTGTAAGAGGCTTAAGTGTGAACACTCGTAAGTTTCATCAGAAAGTCCGCAAAGATTTATTTGTGTCCCTCCAATGAGTTGCCCGCGAGGACCCGTTTCCTACAAGGGTTGGTCCACTACTCCCTCCAGAGGCACGGCCTCAGACAGGGCTGCTTTGTGCCCCACGATCTGGGGCAGTGGCAGTGGGCGGCCTGTGGCCCGGGCAGGAGCCTCTCTGCGTGTGTCCCTGGGACCCATTTGCCTGCGAACTTCGGTCACCTGGCAGGAAGCTATGATGCCCAGACCTATGGTTAGCTGCGCAGCGAGGTGTACTGCGCGGACAGGTTCCACACACACTTCAGGTAAGAAGGCGGCCTGAGTGGAAAGTTGAGAGTTTGGGCAGCTGTGTTGACAAAGAAAGCGCCCTTTTTCCTGGGCCTAAATGCTTGTGACACCCCACTGGGCCTGCCAGGCTCTGAGGGCCCTGCTCTGGTCCCCCTGATCCCCTGCCCTTTGTTCAGTCACAGCAGAGATGGCCACACCCACTCCATCTGTGAGGGCAGTGTTCCAACCTCCCTCAGCCCCGCCCCTTCTCCGCAGGTTACCATGGACTACCGAGGCTGCATTCTGAGTACAGGGCATTCCGAGAATGCCAAGGGCAGACATGATGACCTTACATGATTTCCTCTTGTGTCAGTTTTGGTAAACTTTAGGAGCTAGGAAATGGTCCACTTTACACAAATGTTCACATTTACTGGCATTTCATATATTCTCTGCTATAACATTCTCCTGATTCTTTCTGTATATTCGTTACTTATGTTTTGATATTCCTTAATCAAAGTTTGTCTTTTAATCTTGTCAAAGAATATTCTTTGGACTTACTACATCACCTGAATTTTATACGTTTTCTATTGTATTAATTTCTGCTCATATCTTTATTTATATTTTTTCTATGTTCTCAGGTTTATTGTTTTGATATTCTGATGTCAATTAAAACACTTGGTTATTCATTTAATAAATATTTTTACCTATAAAGATTTGAACTTTCCAGGATTCCAGCTTACTTGTAAGTTTCTAAGGATCAGGTCATCTACATTGTGGCTGTCCTAAGTCTTAGTTCACCATATAGCAGTGTATATATTGACCTATTTTCCCCTCGACTTTCTGTGATTCCCTACATCTCACCTTTCTTTGCAGACAAGCCATTTGAAATACACAACTTATTTCACAGCCAATAAGTCTTTGAAATAATGTGTATTTTTTAGCGAAATCTTCTTATATAATTAGGCAGAAAATCTGACATGCCAGAGTTTTCAAAACAGCATAATTTCACTCTTCTCAATGTTGAATCTGTTGTATTACACAACCATTGAGTATTTAGCTTTATCAATGACATGTACTTTAAAAATGTTTTAGAGATCCAACCAGTCTTTTAAAACATCCTTGTTCCTTGTTTCAGTTCAAGTTTTGTGTATACTTTCTGCCTTGCACCTGATTATTCCAACATCTGATGGTTGGCCTAGGGAATCTAATTCTTGTATTGATTGTTTTTGCTGCTTGTCTCCCCTTGTAGCTGATTTCTTCATTATTGTGCAAATTTAGATCATGAGCTCATGTTTAGCTAAACATCTGACTTTGTAAGAGGCTTAGGTGTGAACACTCGTAACCTTCATTAGAAAGTCCGCAAAGATTTATTTGTGTCCCCCCAGTGAGTTGCCCACGAGGACCCCATTTTCTACAAGGGTTGGTCCACTACTCCCTCTAGAGGCATGGCCTCAGACAGGGCTTCTTTGCTCCCCACGATCTGGGGCAGTGGCAGTGGGCGGCCTGTGGTCCGGGTAGGAGGCTCTCTGCCTGTGTCCCAGGGACCCATCTGCCTGCGAACTTCGGTCACCTGGCAGGAAGCTACGATGCCCAGACCTATGGTTAGCTGTGCAGCGAGGTGTACTGCGCAGACAGGTTCCACACACACTTCAAGTAAGAGGGCGGCCTGAGTGGAAAGGTGAGAGTTAGGGCAGCTGTGCAGACAAAGAAGGCGCCCTTTGTCCTGGGCCTAAATTCTTGTGAAACACCAATGGGCCTGCCGTGCTATGAGGGCCCTGCACTGGGCCCCCTGCTCCACTGCCCTTTGTTCAGTCACAGCAGAGAGGGCCACACCCACTCCCTCTGTGAGGGCAGTGTTCCAACCTCCCTCAGCCCCGCCCCCTCTCCGCAGGTTATCATGGACTACAGATGCTGCATTCTGAGTCCAGGGAATTCCGAGAATGCCAAGGGCAGACATGATGACCTTAAATGATTTCCTCTTTTGTCAGTTTTGGTAAATTTTCGGAGCTAGGAACTGTTCCATTTTACACAAACGTTCAAATTTACAGGCATTTCATATACTCTCTGCTATAACATTCTCCTGATTCTTTCTGTATATTCTTTACTTATGTTTTGGTTTTCCTTAATCAAACTTTGTCTTTTAATCTTGTCAAAGAATATTCTTTGGACTTACTACAATACCTGAATTTTATACGTTTTCTATTGTATTAAGTTCTGCTCATATCTTTATTTATATTTTTTCCATGTTCTCAGGTTTATTGTTTTGATATTCTGATGTCAATTAAAACACTTGGTTTTTCATTTTAATAAATCTTTTTACTTAAAGATTTGAACTTTTCAAGATTCCAGCTTACTTGTAAGTTTCTAAGGGTCAGGTCCTCTACATTGTGGCTGGCCTAACTCTTAGTTCTCCATATAGCAATGTATATATTGACCTATTTTCCCCTCGACTTTCTGTGATTCCCTACATCTCACCTTTCTTTGCATACAAGACATTTGAAATACCCTTAACTTATTTCACAGCCAATAAGTCTTTGAAATAATGTGTATTTTTTCGATAAATCTTCTTATATAATTAGGCAGAAAATCTGACCTGCCATAGTTTTCAAAACAGCATAATTTCACTTTTCTCAATGTTGAATCTGTTGTATTACACAACCATTGAGTATTTAGCTTTATCAATGACAAGTACTTTAAAAATGTTTTAGAGATCCTACCAGTCTTTGAAAACATCCTTGTTCCTTGTTTCAGTTCAATTTTATGTATACTTTCTGCCTTGCACCTGATTATTCCACCATCTGATGGTTGGCCTAGGGAATCTAATTCTGGTATTGAGTGTTTTTGCTGCTTGTCTCCCCTTGTAGCTGATTTCTTCATTATTGTGTAAATTTAGATCATGAGCTCATGTTTAGCTAAACAGCTGACCTTGTAAGAGGCTTAGGTGTGAACACACGTAAGCTTCAGCAGAAAGTCTGCAAAGAATTTTTTGTGTCCCTCCAATGAGTTTCCCGCGCGGACCCCGTTATCTACAAGTGTTGGTCCACTACTCCGTCTAGAGGCTGGGACTCAGACAGGACTGCTTTGCTGCCCCCGATCTGGGATAGTGGCTTTGGGCGGCCTGTGGCCTGGGCAGGAGGCGACCCACGTGTGTCCCACGACCCATCTGCCTGCGAACTTCGGTCACCTGGCAGGAAGCTACAATGCCCAGACCTATGGTTAGCTTTGCATCGAGGTGTACTGCGCGGACCGGTTCCACACACACTTCAAGTAAGAGGGCGGCCTGAGTGGAAAGGTGAGAGTTGGGGCTGCTGTGTAGACAAAGAAGGCGCACTTTGGCCTGGGCCTAAATGCTTGTGACACACGACTGGGCCTGTCGGGGTCTGAGGGCCCTGCCGTTGGCCCCCTTCTCCCCTGCCCTTTGTTCAGTCACAGCAGAGATGGCCCCACCCACTCCCTCAGTGAAGGCAGTTTTCCAACCTCCCTCAGCCCCGCCCCCTCTCCGCAGGTTACCATGGACTACAGATGCTGCATTCTGAGGCCAGGGCATTCCGACAATGCCAAGGGCAGACATGATGACCTTAAATGATTTCCTCTTGTGTCAATTTTGGTAAACTTTAGGAGCTAGGAAATGGTCCACTTTACACAAATGTTCAAATTTACTGGCATTTCATATATTCTCTGCTATAACATTGTCCTGATTCTTTCTGTATATTCTTTACTTATGTTTTGGTTTTCCTTAATCAAAGTGTGTCTTTTAAATCTTGTCAAAGAATATTCTTTGGACTTACTACCTAAACTGAATTTTATACGTTTTCTGTGGTATTAAGTTCTGCTCATATCTTTATTTATCTTTTTTCTATGTTCTCAGAGTTTATTGTTTTGATCTTCTGATGTCAATTAAAACACTTGGTTATTCATATTAATAAATCTTTTTACTTATAAAGATTTGAATTTTTAAGGATTCCAGCTTACTTGTAAGTTTCTACGGGTCAGGTCCTCTACATTGTGGCTGGCCAAAGGCTTAGTTCACAATATAGCAAAGTATATATTGACCTATTTTCCCCTCGACTTTCTGTGATTTCCTACATCTCACCTTTCTTTGCAGACAAGCCATTTGAAATAACCTTAACTTATTTCACAGCCAATAAGTCTTTGAAATAATGTGTAGTTTTCAGAGAAATCTTCTTATATATTTAGGCAGAAAATCTGACCTGCCATAGTTTTCAAAACAGCATAATTTCACTCTTCTCAATGATGAATCTGTTGTATTACACAACCTTTGAGTATTTAGCTTTATCAATGACATGTACTTTAAAAATTTTTTTTGAGATCCTACCAGTCTTTGAAAACATCCTTGTTCATTGTTTCAGTTCCCGTTTTATGTATATTTTCTGCCTTGCACCTGATTATTCCAACGTCTGATCGATGGCCTAGGGAATCTAATTCTGGTATTGATTGTTTTTGCTGATTGTCTCCCCCTGTAGCTGATTTCTTCATTATTGTGTAAATTTAGATCATGAGCTCATGTTTAGGTAAACATCTGACTTTGTAAGAGGCTTAGGTGTGAAAACTCGTAACCTTCTTTAGAAAGTCCGCAAAGATTTATTTGTGTCCCTCCAATGAGTTGCCCGCGAAGACCCCATATCCTACAAGTGTTGGTCCACTACTCCCTCTAGAGGCACGGCCTCAGACAGGGCGGCTTTTTGCCCCACGATCTGGGGCAGTGGCTGTGGGCGGCCTGTGGCCCGGGCAGGAGCCTCTCTGCGTGTGTCCCAGGGACCCATCTGCCTGCGAACTTCGGTCACCTGGCAGTAAGCTACGATGCCCAGACTTATGGTTAGCTGTGCAGCGAGGTGTACTGCGCGGACAGGTTCCACACACACTTCCATTAAGAGTGCGGCCTGAGAGGAAAGGTGAGAGTTTGGGCAGCTGTGCAGACAAAGAAGTTGCCCTTTGTCCTGGGCCTAAATTCTTGTGAAACCACACTGGGCCTGCCGGGCTCTGAGGGCCCTGCCCTTGGCCCCCTGCTCCCCTACCCTTTGTTTGGTCACAGCAGAGATGGCCACACCCACTCCATCTGTGAGGGCAGTGTTCCAACCTCCCTCAACCACGCCCCCACTCCGCAGGTTAACATGGACTACAGATGCTTCATTCTGAGTCCAGGGCATTCCAAGAATGCCAAGGGCAGACATGATGACCTTAAGTGATTTCCTCTTGTGTCAGTTTTGGTAAATTTTAGGAGCTAGGAACTGGTCCACTTTACAGAAACGTTCAAATTTACAGGCATTTCATATACGCTCTGCTTTAACATTCTCCTGATTCTTTCTGTATATACTTTACTTATGTTTTGGTTTTCCTTAATCAAAGTGTGTCTTTTAATCTTGTCAAAGAATATTCTTTGGACTTACTACATCACCAGAATTTTATACGTTTTCTATTGTATTAAGTTCTGTTCATATCTTTATTTATATTTATTCTATGTTCTCAGGTTTATTGTTTTGATATTCTGATGTCAATTAAAACACTTGGTTATTCATTTTAATAAAACTTTTTACTTATAAAGATTTGAACTTTTCAAGATTCCAGCTTACTTGTAAGTTTCTAAGGGTCAGGTCCTCTACATTGTGGCTGGCCTAAGTCTTAGTTCACCATATAGCAGTGTATATATTGACCTATTTTCCCCTCGACTTTCTGTGATTCCCTACATCTCACCTTTCTTTGCAGACAAGCCATTTGAAATAACCTTAACTTATTTCACACTCAATAAGTCTTTGAAATAATGTGTATTTTTTTGAGAAATCTTCTTATATAATTAGGCAGAAAATCTGACATGCCATAGTTTTCAAAACAGCATAATTTCACTCTTCTCAATGTTGAATCTGTTGTATTACACAAAGATTGAGTATTTAGCTTTATCAATGACATGTACTTTAAAAATGTTTTAGAGATCCAACCAGTCTTTTAAAACATCCTTGTTCCTTGTTTCAGTTCAAGTTTTGTGTATACTTTCTGCCTTGCACCTGATTATTCCAACATCTGATGGTTGGCCTAGGGAATCTAATTCTTGTTTTGATTGTTTTTGCTGCTTGTCTCCCCTTGTAGCTGATTTCTTCATTATTGTGCAAATTTAGATCATGAGCTCATGTTTAGCTAAACATCTGACTTTGTAAGAGGCTTAGGTGTGAACACTCGTAACCTTCATTAGAAAGTCCGCAAAGATTTATTTGTGTCCCCCCAATGAGTTGCCCACGAGGACCCCGTTTTCTACAAGGGTTGGTCCACTACTCCCTCTAGAGGCACGGCCTCAGACAGGACTGCTTTGCGCCCCACGATCTGGGGCAGTGGCAGTGGGCGGCCTGTGGTCCGGGTAGGAGCCTCTCTGCCTGTGTCCCAGGGAACCATCTGCCTGCGATCTTCGGTCACCTGGCAGGAAGCTACGATGCCCAGACCTATGGTTAGCTGTGCAGTGAGGTGTACTGTGCGGACAGGTTCCACACACACTTCAAGTCAGTGGGCGGCCTGAGTGGAAAGGTGAGAGTTAGGGCAGCTGTGCAGACAAAGAAGGCGCCCTTTGTCCTGGCCAAAATTCTTGTGAAACACCAATGGGCCTGCCGGGCTCTGAGGGCCCTGCACTGGGCCCCCTCCTCCACTGCCCTTTGTTCAGTCACAGCAGAGATGGCCACACCCACTCCCTCTGTGAGGGCAGTGTTCCAACCTCCCTCAGCCCCGCCCCCTCTCCGCAGGTTATCATGGACTACAGGTGCTGCATTCTGTGTCCAGGGCATTCCGAGAATGCCAAGGGCAGACATGATGACCTTAAATGATTTCCTCTTGTTTCCGTTTTGGTAAATTTTAGGAGCTAGGAACTGGTCCATTTTACACAAACGTTCAAATTTACAGGCATTTCATATACTCTCTGCTATAACATTCTCCTGATTCTTTCTGTATATTCTTTACTTATGTTTTGGTTTTCCTTAATCAAACTTTGTCTTTTAATCTTGTCAAAGAATATTCTTTGGACTTACTACAATACCTGAATTTTATACGTTTTCTATTGTATTAAGTTCTGCTCATATCTTTATTTATATTTTTTCCATGTTCTCAGGTTTATTGTTTTGATATTCTGATGTCAATTAAAACACTTGGTTATTCATTTTAATAAATCTTTTTACTTATAAAGATTTGAACTTTTCAAGATTCCAGCTTACTTGTAAGTTTCTAAGGGTCAGGTCCTCTACATTGTGGCTAGCCTAAGTCTTAGTTCTCCTTATAGCAATGTATATATTGACCTATTTTCCCCTCGACTTTCTGTGATTCCCTACATCTCACCTTTCTTTGCAGACAAGCCATTTGAAATACCCTTAACTTATTTCACAGCCAATAAGTCTTTGAAATAATGTGAATTTTTTCGAGAAATCTTCTTATATAATTAGGCAGAAAATCTGACCTGCCATAGTTATCAAAACAGCATAATTTCACTTTTCTCAATGTTGAATCTGTTGTATTACACAACCATTGAGTATTTAGCTTTATCAATGACAAGTACTTTAAAAATGTTTTAGAGATCCTACCAGTCTTTGAAAACATCCTTGTTCCTTGTTTCAGTTCAAGTTTTATGTATACTTTCTGCCTTGCACCTGATTATTCCACCATCTGATGGTTGGCCTAGGGAATCTAATTCTGGTATTGAGTGTTTTTTCTGCTTGTCTCCCCTTGTAGCTGATTTCTACATTATTGTGTAAATTTAGATCATGAGCTCATGTTTAGCTAAACAGCTGACCTTGTAAGAGGCTTAGGTGTGAACACACGTAAGCTTCAGCAGAACGTCCGCAAAGAATTTTTTGTGTCCCTCCAATGAGTTCCCCGCGCGGACCCCTTTTTCTACAAGTGTTGGTCCACTACTCCGTCTAGAGGCTGGGACTCAGACAGGACTGCTTTGCTGCCCCCGATCTGGGATAGTGGCTTTGGGCAGCTTGTGGCCTGGGCAGGAGGCGACCCACGTGTGTCCCACGACCCATTTGCCTGCGAACTTCGGTCACCTGGCAGGAAGCAACGATGCCCAGACCTATGTTTAGCTTTGCTTCGAGGTGTACTGCGCGGACCGGTTCCACACACACTTAAATGATTTCCTCTTGTGTCAATATTGGTAAACTTTAGGAGCTAGGAAATGGTCGACTTTACACAAATGTTCACATTTACTGGCATTTCATATATTCTCTGCTATAACATTGTCCTGATTCTTTCTCTATATTCTTTACTTATGTTTTGGTTTTCCTTAATCAAAGTGTGTCTTTTAAATCTTGTCAAAGAATATTCTTTGGACTTACTACCTCAACTGAATTTTATACGTTTTCTGTGGTATTAAGTTCTGCTCATATCTTTATTTATCTTTTTTCTATGTTCTCACGGTTTATTGTTTTGATCTTCTGATGTCAATTAAAACACTTGGTTATTCATTTAATAAATCTTTTTACTTATAAAGATTTGAACTTTTCAAGATTCCAGCTTACTTGTAAGTTTCTAAGAGTCAGGTTCTCTACATTGTGGCTGGCCAAAGTCTTAGTTCTCCATATAGCAATGTATATATTGACCTATTTTCCCCTCGACTTTCTGTGATTTCCTACATCTCACCTTTCTTTGCAGACAAGCCATTTGAAATAACCTTAACTTATTTCACAGCCAATAGGTCTTTGAAATAATGTGTAGTTTTCAGAGAAATCTTCTTATATATTTAGGCAGAAAATCTGACCTGCCATAGTTTTCAAAACAGCATAATTTCACTCTTCTCAATGATGAATGTGTTGTATTACACATCATTTGAGTATTTAGCTTTATCAATGACATGTACTTTAAAAATATTTTAGAGATCCTTCTAGTCTTTGAAAACATCCTTGTTCCTTGTTTCATTTCCAGTTTTATGTATATTTTCTGCCTTGCACCTGATTATTCCAACGTCTGATCGATGGCCTAGGGAATCTAATTCTGGTATTGATTGTTTTTGCTGATTGTCTCCCCCTGTAGCTGATTTCTTCATTATTGTGTAAATTTAGATCATGAGCTCATGTTTAGCTAAACATCTGACTTTGTAAGAGGCTTAGGTGTGAACACTCGTAAGTTTCATCAGAAAGTCCGCAAAGATTTATTTGTGTCCCTCCAATGAGTTGCCCACGAGGATCCCGTTTCCTACAAATGTTGGTCCACTATTCCCTCTAGAGGCTCGGCCTCAGACAGGGATGCTTTGTGCCCCACAATCTGTGGCAGTGGCAGTGGGCGGCCTGTGGCCCGGGCAGGAGCCTCTCTGCGTGTGTCCCAGGGACCCATCAGCCTGCGAACTTCGGTCACCTGGCAGGAAGCTACGATGCCCAGACCTATGTTTAGCTGGGCAGCGAGGTGTACTGCGCGGACAGGTTCCACACACACTTCAAGTAAGAGGGCGACCTGAGTGGAAAGGTGAGAGTTTGGGCAGCTGTGCAGACAAAGAAGGCGCCCTTTGTCCTGGGCCTAAATGCTTGTGACACCCTACTGGGCCTGCCGGGATCTGAGGGCCCTGCCCTGGGCCCCCTGCTCCCCTGCCCTTTGTTCAGTCACAGCAGAGATGGCCACACCCACTCCCTCTGTGAGGGCAGTGTTCCAACCTCCCTCAGCCCCGCCCCTTCTCCGCAGGTTACCATGGACTACCGATGCTGCATTCTGAGTCCAGGGCATTCCGAGAATGCCAAGGGCAGACATGATGACCTTAAATGATTTCCTCTTGTGTCAGTTTTGGTAAACTTTAGGAGCTAGGAACTGGTCCACTTTACACAAATGTTCACATTTACTGGCATTTCATATATTCTCTGCTATAACATTCTCCTGATTCTTTCTGTATATTCTTTACTTATGTTTTGGTTTTCCTTAATCAATGTGTGTCTTTTAATCTTGTCAAAGAATATTCTTTGGACTTACTACATCCCCTGAATTTTATACGTTTTCTATTGTATTAATTTCTGCTCATATCTTTAATTATCTTTTTTTTGTGTTTTCAGGGTTTATTGTTTTAATATTCTGATGTCAATTAAAACACTTGGTTATTCATTTTAATAAATCTTTTTACTTATAAAGATTTGAACTTTTCAAGATTCCAGCTTACTTGTAAGTTTCTAAGGGTCAGGTCCTCTACATTGTGGCTGGCCTAAGTCTTAGTTCTCCATATAGCAATGTATATATTGGCCTATTTTCCCCTCGACTTTCTGTGATTCCCTACATCTCACCTTTCTTTGCAGACAAGCCATTTGAAATACCCTTAACTTATTTCACAGCCAATAAGTCTTTGAAATAATGTGTATTTTTTAGCGAAATCTTCTTATATAATTAGGCAGAAAATCTGACCTGCCATAGTTTTCAAAACAGCATAACTTCACTCTTCTCAATGATGAATCTGTTGTATTACACAACCATTGAGTATTTAGCTTTATCAATGACATGTACTTTAAAAATGTTTTAGAGATCCTACCAGTCTTTGAAAACATCCTTGTTTTTTGTTTCAGTTCAAGTTTTGTGTATACTTTCTGCCTTGCACCTGATTATTCCAACATCTGATGGTTGGCCTAGGGAATCTAATTCTGGTATTGATTGTTTTTGCTGCTTGTCTCCCGTTGTAGCTGATTTCTTCATTATTGTGTAAATTTAGATCATGAGCTCATGTTTAGCTAAACAGCTGACCTTGTAAGAGGCTTAGGTGTGAACACTCGTAAGCTTCAGCAGAAAATCCGCAAAGATTTGTTTGTGTCCCTCCAATGAGTTACCCGCGCGGACCCCGATTTCTACAAGTGTTGGTCCACTACTCCCTCTAGAGGCTGGGACTCAGACAGGACTGCTTCGCTGCCCCCAATCTGGGATAGTGGCTTTCGGCGGCCTGTGGCCTGGGCAGGAGGCTCCCCACGTGTGTCCCACGACCCATCTGCCTGCGAACTACGGTCACCTGGCAGGAAGCTATGATGCCCAGACCTATGGTTAGCTTTGCATCGAGGTGTACTGCGCGGACCGGTTCCACACACACTTCAAGTAAGAGGGCGGCCTGAGTGGAAAGGTGAGAGTTGGGGCTGCTGTGTAGACAAAGAAGGCGCACTTTGGCCTGGGCGTAAATGCTTGTGACACACGACTGGGCCTGCCGGGCTCTGAGGGCCCTGCCGTTGGCCCCCTTCTCCCCTGCCCTTTGTTCAGTCACAGCAGAGATGGCCCCACCCACTCCCTCAGTGAAGGCAGTTTTCCAACCTCCCTCAGCCCCGCCCCCTCTCCGCAGGTTACCATGGACTACAGATGCTGCATTCTGAGGCCAGGGCATTCCGACAATGCCAAGGGCAGACATGATGACCTTAAATGATTTCCTCTTGTGTCAATTTTGGTAAACTTTAGGAGCTAGGAAATGGTCCACTTTACACAAATGTTCAAATTTACTGGCATTTCATATATTCTCTGCTATAACATTGTCCTGATTCTTTCTGTATATTCTTTACTTATGTTTTGGTTTTCCTTAATCAAAGTGTGTCTTTTAAATCTTGTCAAAGAATATTCTTTGGACTTACTACCTAAACTGAATTTTATACGTTTTCTGTGGTATTAAGTTCTGCTCATATCTTTATTTATCTTTTTTCTATGTTCTCAGAGTTTATTGTTTTGATCTTCTGATGTCAATTAAAACACTTGGTTATTCATATTAATAAATCTTTTTACTTATAAAGATTTGAATTTTTAAGGATTCCAGCTTACTTGTAAGTTTCTACGGGTCAGGTCCTCTACATTGTGGCTGGCCAAAGGCTTAGTTCACAATATAGCAAAGTATATATTGACCTATTTTCCACTCGACTTTCTGTGATTTCCTACATCTCACCTTTCTTTGCAGACAAGCCATTTGAAATAACCTTAACTTATTTCACAGCCAATAAGTCTTTGAAATAATGTGTAGTTTTCAGAGAAATCTTCTTATATATTTAGGCAGAAAATCTGACCTGCCATAGTTTTCAAAACAGCATAATTTCACTCTTCTCAATGATGAATCTGTTGTATTACACAACCTTTGAGTATTTAGCTTTATCAATGACATGTACTTTAAAAATGTTTTAGAGATCCTACCAGTCTTTGAAAACATCCTTGTTCCTTGTTTCAGTTCCCGTTTTATGTATATTTTCTGCCTTGCACCTGATTATTCCAACGTCTGATCGATGGCCTAGGGAATCTAATTCTGGTATTGATTGTTTTTGCTGATTGTCTCCCCCTGTAGCTGATTTCTTCATTATTGTGTAAATTTAGATCATGAGCTCATGTTTAGCTAAACATCTGACTTTGTAAGAGGCTTAGGTGTGAACACTCGTAACCTTCATTAGAAAGTCCGGAAAGATTTATTTGTGTCCCTCCAATGAGTTGCCCGCGAGGACCCCGTATCCTACAAGTGTTGGTCCACTACTCCCTCTAGAGGCACGGCCTCAGACAGGGCGGCTTTTTGCCCCACGATCTGGGGCAGTGGCTGTGGGCGGCCTGTGGCCCGGGCAGGAGCCTCTCTGCGTGTGTCCCAGGGACCCATCTGCCTGCGAACTTCGGTCACCTGGCAGGAAGCTACGATGCCAAGACTTATGGTTAGCTGTGCAGCGAGGTGTACTGCGCTGACAGGTTCCACACACACTTCCATTAAGAGTGCGGCCTTAGAGGAAAGGTGAGAGTTTGGGCAGCTGTGCAGACAAAGAAGGTGCCCTTTGTCCTGGGCCTAAATTCATGTGAAACCCCACTGGGCCTGCCGGGCTCTGAGGGCCCTGCCCTTGGCCCCCTGCTCCCCTACCCTTTGTTTGGTCACAGCAGAGATGGCCACACCCACTCCATCTGTGAGGGCAGTGTTCCAACCTCCCTCAACCACGCCCCCACTCCGCAGGTTAACATGGACTACAGATGCTTCATTCTGAGTCCAGGGCATTCCAAGAATGCCAAGGGCAGACATGATGACCTTAAGTGATTTCCTCTTGTGTCAGTTTTGGTAAATTTTAGGAGCTAGGAACTGGTCCACTTTACAGAAACGTTCAAATTTACAGGCATTTCATATACGCTCTGCTTTAACATTCTCCTGATTCTTTCTGTATATTCTTTACTTATGTTTTGGTTTTCCTTAATCAAAGTGTGTCTTTTAATCTTGTCAAAGAATATTCTTTGGACTTACTACATCACCTGAATTTTATACGTTTTCTATTGTATTAAGTTCTGCTCATATCTTTATTTATATTTTTTCTATGTTCTCAGGTTTATTGTTTTGATATTCTGATGTCAATTAAAACACTTGGTTATTCATTTTAATAAAACTTTTTACTTATAAAGATTTGAACTTTTCAAGATTCCAGCTTACTTGTAAGTTTCTAAGGGTCAGGTCCTCTACATTGTGGCTGGCCTAAGTCTTAGTTCACCATATAGCAGTGTATATATTGACCTATTTTCCCCTCGACTTTCTGTGATTCCCTACATCTCACCTTTCTTTGCAGACAAGCCATTTGAAATAACCTTAACTTATTTCACACTCAATAAGTCTTTGAAATAATGTGTATTTTTTTGAGAAATCTTCTTATATAATTAGGCAGAAAATCTGACATGCCATAGTTTTCAAAACAGCATAATTTCACTCTTCTCAATGTTGAATCTGTTGTATTACACAAAGATTGAGTATTTAGCTTTATCAATGACATGTACTTTAAAAATGTTTTAGAGATTCAACCAGTCTTTTAAAACATCCTTGTTCCTTGTGTCAGTTCAAGTTTTGTGTATACTTTCTGCCTTGCACCAGATTATTCCAACATCTGATGGTTGGCCTAGGGAATCTAATTCTTGTATTGATTGTTTTTGCTGCTTGTCTCCCCTTGTAGCTGATTTCTTCATTATTGTGCAAATTTAGATCATGAGCTCATGTTTAGCTAAACATCTGACTTTGTAAGAGGCTTAGGTGTGAACACTCGTAACCTTCATTAGAAAGTCCGCAAAGATTTATTTTTGTCCCCCCAATGAGTTGCCCACGAGGACCCCGTTTTCTACAAGTGTTGGTCCACTACTCCCTCTAGAGGCACGGCCTCAGACAGGGCTGCTTTGCGCCCCACGATCTGGGGCAGTAGCAGTGGGCGGCCTGTGGTCCGGGTAGGAGCCTCTCTGCCTGTGTCCCAGGGACCCATCTGCCGGCGAACTTCGGTCACCTGGCAGGAAGCTACGATGCCCAGACCTATGGTTAGCTGTGCAGTGAGGTGTACTGCGCGGACAGGTTCCACACACACTTCAAGTCAGAGGGCGGCCTGAGTGGAAAGGTGAGAGTTTGGGCAGCTGTGCAGACAAAGAAGGCGCCCTTTGTCCTGGCCAAAATTCTTGTGAAACACCAATGGGCCTGCCGGGCTCTGAGGGCCCTGCAGTGGGCCCCCTGCTCCACTGCCCTTTGTTCAGTCACAGCAGAGATGGCCACACCCACTCCCTCTGTGAGGGCAGTGTTCCAACCTCCCTCAGCCCCGCCCCCTCTCCGCAGGTTATCATGGACTACAGATGCTGCATTCTGGGTCCAGGGCATTCCGAGAATGCCAAGGTCAGACATGATGACCTTAAATGATTTCCTCTTGTGTCAGTTTTGGTAAATTTTAGGAGCTAGGAACTGGTCCATTTTACACAAACGTTCAAATTTACAGGCATTTCATATACTCTCTGCTATAACATTCTCCTGATTCTTTCTGTATATTCTTTACTTATGTTTTGGTTTTCCTTAATCAAACTTTGTCTTTTAATCTTGTCAAAGAATATTCTTTGGACTTACTACAATACCTGAATTTTATACGTTTTCTATTGTATTAAGTTCTGCTCATATCTTTATTTATATTTTTTCCATGTTCTCAGGTTTATTGTTTTGATATTCTGATGTCAATTAAAACACTTGGTTATTCATTTTAATAAATCTTTTTACTTATAAAGATTTGAACTTTTCAAGATTCCAGCTTACTTGTAAGTTTCTAAGGGTCAGGTTCTCTACATTGTGGCTAGCCTAAGTCTTAGTTCTCCTTATAGCAATGTATATATTGACCTATTTTCCCCTCGACTTTCTGTGATTCCCTACATCTCACCTTTCTTTGCAGACAAGCCATTTGAAATACCCTTAACTTATTTCACAGCCAATAAGTCTTTGAAATAATGTGATTTTTTTCGAGAAATCTTCTTATATAATTAGGCAGAAAATCTGACCTGCCATAGTTTTCAAAACAGCATAATTTCACTTTTCTCAATGTTGAATCTGTTGTATTACACAACCATTGAGTATTTAGCTTTATCAATGACAAGTACTTTAAAAATGTTTTAGAGATCCTACCAGTCTTTGAAAACATCCTTGTTCCTTGTTTCAGTTCAAGTTTTATGTATACTTTCTGCCTTGCACCTGATTATTCCACCATCTGATGGTTGGCCTAGGGAATCTAATTCTGGTATTGAGTGTTTTTGCTGCTTGTCTCCCCTTGTAGCTGATTTCTTCATTATTGTGTAAATTTAGATCATGAGCTCATGTTTAGCTAAACAGCTGACCTTGTAAGAGGCTTAGGTGTGAACACACGTAAGCTTCAGCAGAAAGTCCGCAAAGAATTTTTTGTGTCACTCCAATGAGTTACCCGCGCGGACCCCTTTTTCTACAAGTGTTGGTCCACTACTCCGTCTAGAGGCTGGGACTCAGACAGGACTGCTTTGCTGCCCCCGATCTGGGATAGTGGCTTTGGGCGGCCTGTGGCCTGGGCAGGAGGCGACCCACGTGTGTCCCACGACCCATCTGCCTGCGAACTTCGGTCACCTGGCAGGAAGCTACGATGCCCAGACCTATGGTTAGCTTTGCATCGAGGTGTACTGCGCGGACCGGGTCCACACACACTTAAATGATTTCCTCTTGTGTCAATTTTGGTAAACTTTAGGAGCTAGGAAATGGTCGTCTTTACACAAATGTTCACATTTACTGGCATTTCATATATTCTCTGCTATAACATTGTCCTGATTCTTTCTGTATATTCTTTACTTATGTTTTGGTTTTCCTTAATCAAAGTGTGTCTTTTAAATCTTGTCAAAGAATATTCTTTGGACTTACTACCTCAACTGAATTTTATACGTTTTCTGTGGTATTAAGTTCTGCTCATATCTTTATTTATCTTTTTTCTATGTTCTCACGGTTTATTGTTTTGATCTTCTGATGTCAATTAAAACACTTGGTTATTCATTTTAATAAATCTTTTTACTTATAAAGATTTGAATTTTTAAAGATTCCAGCTTCCTTGTAAGTTTCTACGAGTCAGGTCCTCTATATTGTGGCTGGCCAAAGGCTTATTTCACAATATAGCAAAGTATATATTGACCTATTTTCCCCTCGACTTTCTGTGATTTCCTACATCTCACCTTTCTTTGCAGACAAGCCATTTGAAATAACCTTACCTTATTTCACAGCCAATAGGTCTTTGAAATAATGTGTAGTTTTCAGAGAAATCTTCTTATATATTTAGGCAGAAAATCTGACCTGCCATAGTTTTCAAAACAGCATAATTTCACTCTTCTCAATGATGAATCTGTTGTATTACACATCATTTGAGTATTTAGCTTTATCAATTACATGTACTTTAAAAATATTTTAGAGATCCTTCTAGTCTTTGAAAACATCCTCGTTCAATGTTTCATTTCCAGTTTTATGTATATTTTCTGCCTTGCACCTGATTATTCCAACGTCTGATCGATGGCCTAGGGAATCTAATTCTGGTATTGATTGTTTTTGCTGATTGTCTCCGCCTGTAGCTGATTTCTTCATTATTGTGTAAATTTAGATCATGAGCTCATGTTTAGCTAAACATCTGACTTTGTAAGAGACTTAGGTGTGAACACTCGTAAGTTTCATCAGAAAGTCCGCAAAGATTTATTTGTGTCCCTCCAATGAGTTGCCCGCGAGGATCCCGTTTCCTACAAATGTTGGTCCACTACTCCCTCTAGAGGCACGGCCTCAGACAGGGCTGCTTTGTTCCTCACGATCTGTGGCATTGGCAGTGGGCGGCCTGTGGCCCGGGCAGGAGCCTCTCTGCGTGTGTCCCAGGGACCCATCAGCCTGTGAACTTCGGTCACCTGGCAGGAAGCTACGATGCCCAGACCTATGGTTAGCTGTGAAGCGAGGTGTACTGCGCGGACAGGTTCCACACACACTTCAAGTAAGAGGGCGGCCTGAGTGGAAAGGTGAGAGTTTGGGCAGCTGTGCAGACAAAGAAGGCGCCCTTTGTCCTGGGCCTAAATGCTTGTGACACCCTACTGGGCCTGCCGGGATCTGGGGGCCCTGCCCTGGGACCCCTGCTCCCCTGCCCTTTGTTCAGTAACAGCAGAGATGGCCACACCCACTCCCTCTGTGAGGGCAGTGTTCCAACCTCCCTCAGCCCCGCCCCTTCTCCACAGGTTACCATGGACTACGGATGCTGCATTCTGAATCCAGGGCATTCCGAGAATGCCAAGGGCAGACATGATGACCTTAAATGATTTCCTCTTGTGTCAGTTTTGGTAAACTTTAGGAGCTAGGAACTGGTCCACTTTAAACAAATGTTCAAATTTACTGGCATTTCATATATTCTCTGCTATAACATTCTCCTGATTCTTTCTGTATATTCTTTACTTATGTTTTGGTTTTCCTTAATCAAAGTGTGTCTTTTAATCTTGTCAAAGAATATTCTTTGGACTTACTACATCCCCTGAATTTTATACGTTTTCTATTGTATTAAGTTCTGCTCATATCTTTAATTATCTTTTTTCTGTGTTTTCAGGGTTTATTGTTTTAATATTCTGATGTCAATTAAAACACTTGGTTATTCATTTTAATAAATCTTTTTACTTATAAAGATTTGAACTTTTCAAGATTCCAGCTTACTTGTAAGTTTCTAAGGGTCAGGTCCTCTACATTGTGGCTGGCCTAAGTCTTAGTTCTCCATATAGCAATGTATATATTGGCCTATTTTCCCCTCGACTTTCTGTGATTCCCTACATCTCACCTTTCTTTGCAGACAAGCCATTTGAAATACCCTTAACTTATTTCACAGCCAATAAGTCTTTGAAATAATGTGTATTTTTTAGCGAAATCTTCTTATATAATTAGGCAGAAAATCTGACCTGCCATAGTTTTCAAAACAGCATAACTTCACTCTTCTCAATGATGAATCTGTTGTATTACACAACCATTGAGTATTTAGCTTTATCAATGACATGTACTTTAAAAATGTTTTAGAGATCCTACCAGTCTTTGAAAACATCCTTGTTCCTTGTTTCAGTTCAAGTTTTGTGTATACTTTCTGCCTTGCACCTGATTATTCCAACATCTGATGGTTGGCCTAGGGAATCTAATTCTGGTATTGATTGTTTTTCTGCTTGTCTCCCGTTGTAGCTGATTTCTTCATTATTGTGTAAATTTAGATCATGAGCTCATGTTTAGCTAAACAGCTGACCTTGTAAGAGGCTTAGGTGTGAACACTCGTAAGCTTCAGCAGAATATCCGCAAAGATTTGTTTGTGTCCCTCCAATGAGTTACCCGCGCGGACCCCGTTTTCTACAAGTGTTGGTCCACTACTCCCTCTAGAGGCTGGGACTCAGACAGGACTGCTTCGCTGCCCCCAATCTGGGATAGTGGCTTTGGGCGGCCTGTGGCCTGGGCAGGAGGCGCCCCACGTGTGTCCCACGACCCATCTGCCTGCGAACTACGGTCACCTGGCAGGAAGCTATGATGCCCAGACCTATGGTTAGCTTTGCATCGAGGTGTACTGCGCGGACCGGTTCCACACACACTTCAAGTAAGAGGGCGACCTGAGTGGAAAGGTGAGAGTTAGGGCTGCTGTGCAGACAAAGAAGGCACACTTTGGCCTGGGCCTAAATGCTTGTGACACACGACTGGGCCTGCCGGGGTCTGAGGGCCCTGCCGTTGGCCCCCTTCTCCCCTGCCCTTTGTTCAGTCACAGCAGAGATGGCCCCACCCACTCCCTCAGTGAAGGCAGTGTTCCAACCTCCCTCAGCCCCACCCCCTCTCCGCAGGTTACCATGGACTACAGATGCTGCATTCTGAGGCCAGGGCATTCCGACAATGCCAAGGGCAGACATGATGACCTTAAATGATTTCCTCTTGTGTCAATTTTGGTAAACTTTAGGAGCTAGGAAATGGTCCACTTTACACAAAAGTTCAAATTTACTGGCATTTCATATATTCTCTGCTATAACATTGTCCTGATTCTTTCTGTATATTCTTTACTTATGTTTTGGTTTTCCTTAATCAAAGTGTGTCTTTTAAATCTTGTCAAAGAATATTCTTTGGACTTACTACCTAAACTGAATTTTATACGTTTTCTGTGGTATTAAGTTCTGCTCATATCTTTATTTATCTTTTTTCTATGTTCTCAGAGTTTATTGTTTTGATCTTCTGATATCAATTAAAACACTTGGTTATTCATTTTAATAAATCTTTTTACTTATAAAGATTTGAATTTTTAAGGATTCCAGCTTACTTGTTAGTTTCTACGGGTCAGGTCCTCTACATTGTGGCTGGCCAAAGGCTTAGTTCACAATATAGCAAAGTATATATTGACCTATTTTCCCCTCGACTTTCTGTGATTCCCTACATCTCACCTTTCTTTGCAGACAAGCCATTTGAAATAAACTTAACTTATTTCACAGCCAATAAGTCTTTGAAATAATGTGTAGTTTTCAGAGAAATCTTCTTATATATTTAGGCAGAAAATCTGACCTGCCATAGTTTTCAAAACAGCATAATTTCACTCTTCTCAATGATGAATCTGTTGTATTACACAACCTTTGAGTATTTAGCTTTATCAATGACATGTACTTTAAAAATGTTTTAGAGATCCTAGCAGTCTTTGAAAACATCCTTGTTCCTTGTTTCAGTTCCCGTTTCATGTATATTTTCTGCCTTGCACATGATTATTCCAACGTCTGATCGATGGCCTAGGGAATCTAATTCTGGTATTGATTGTTTTTGCTGATTGTCTCCCCCTGTAGCTGATTTCTTCATTATTGTGTAAATTTAGATCATGAGCTCATGTTTAGCTAAACATCTGACTTTGTAAGAGGCTTAGGTGTGAACACTCGTAAGTTTCATCAGAAAGTCCGCAAAGATTTATTTGTGTCCCTCCAATGAGTTGCCCGCGAGGACCCCGTTTCCTACAAGTGTTGGTCCACTATTCCCTCTAGAGGCACGGCCTCAGACAGGGCGGCTTTGTGCCCCACGATCTGTGGCAGTGGCTGTGGGCGGCCTGTGGCCCGGGCAGGAGCCTCTCTGCGTGTGTCCCAGGGACCCATCTGCCTGCGAACTTCGGTCACCTGGCAGGAAGCTACGATGCCCAGACCTATGGTTAGCTGTGCAGCGAGGTGTACTGCACGGACAGGTTCCACACACACTTCAAGTAAGAGGGCGGCCTGAGTGGATAGGTGAGAGTTTGGGCAGCTGTGCAGACAAAGAAGGTGCCCTTTGTCCTGGGCCTAAATTCTTGTGAAACCCCACTGGGCCTGCCGGGCTCTGAGGGCCCTGCCATGGGCCCCCTGCTCCCCTACCCTTTGTATGGTCACAGCTGAGATGGCCACACCCACTCCATCTGTGAGGGCAGTGTTCCAACCTCCCTCAACCACGCCCCCACTCCGCAGGTTAACATGGACTACAGATGCTGCATTCTGAGTCCAGGGCATTCCGAGAATGCCAAGGTCAGACATGATGACCTTAAATGATTTCCTCTTGTGTCAGTTTTGGTAAATTTTAGGAGCTAGGAACTGGTCCACTTTACAGAAACGTTCAAATTTACAGGCATTTCATATACGCTCTGCTATAACATTCTCCTGATTCTTTCTGTATATTCTTTACTTATGTTTTGGTTTTCCTTAATCAAAGTGTGTCTTTTAATCTTGTCAAAGAATATTCTTTGGACTTACTACATCACCTGAATTTTATACGTTTTCTATTGTATTAAGTTCTGCTCATATCTTTATTTATATTTTTTTCTATGTTCCCAGGTTTATTGTTTTGATATTCTGATGTCAATTAAAACACTTGGTTATTCATTTTAATAAATCTTTTTACTTATAAAGATTTGAACTTTTCAAGATTCCAGCTTACTTGTAAGTTTCTAAGGGTCAGGTCCTCTACATTGTGGCTGGCCTAAGTCTTAGTTCTCCATATAGCAGTGTATATATTTACCTATTTTCCCCTCGACTTTCTGTGATTCCCTACATCTCACCTTTCTTTGCAGACAAGCCATTTGCAATACCCTTAACTTATTTCACAGCCAATAAGTCTTTGAAATAATGTGTATTTTTTTGAGAAATCTTCTTATATAATTAGGCAGAAAATCTGACATGCCATAGTTTTCAAATCAGCATAATTTCACTCTTCTCAATGTTGAATCTGTTGTATTACACAACCATTGAGTATTTAGCTTTATCAATGACATGTACTTTAAAAATGTTTTAGAGATTCAACCAGTCTTTTAAAACATCCTTGTTCCTTGTTTCAGTTCAAGTTTTGTGTATACTTTCTGCCTTGCACCTGATTATTCCAACATCTGATGGTTGGCCTAGGGAATCTAATACTTGTATTGATTGTTTTTGCTGCTTGTCTCCCCTTGTAGCTGATTTCTTCATTATTGTGCAAATTTAGATCATGAGCTCATGTTTAGCTAAACATCTGACTTTGTAAGAGGCTTAGGTGTGAACACTCGTAACCTTCATTAGAAAGTCCGCAAAGATTTATTTTTGTCCCCCCAATGAGTTGCCCACGAGGACCCCGTTTTCTACAAGGGTTGGTCCACTACTCCCTCTAGAGGCACGGCCTCAGACAGGGCTGCTTTGCTCCCCACGATCTGGGGCAGTTTCAGTGGGCGGCCTGTGGTCCGTGTAGGAGCCTCTCTGCCTGTGTCCCAGGGACCCATCTGCCTGCGAACTTCGGTCACCTGGCAGGAAGCTACGATGCCCAGACCTATGGTTAGCTGTGCAGCGAGGTGTACTGCGCGGACAGGTTCCACACACACTTCAAGTAAGAGGGCGGCCTGAGTGGAAAGGTGAGAGTTTGGGCAGCTGTGCAGAGAAAGAAGGCGCCCTTTGTCCTGGCCTAAATTCTTGTGAAACACCAATGGGCCTGCCTGGCTCTGAGGGCCCTTCACTGGGCCCCCTGCTCCACTGCCCATTGTTCAGTCACAGCAGAGATGGCCACACCCACTCCCTCTGTGAGGGCAGTGTTCCAACCTCCCTCAGCCCCGCCCCCTCTCCGCAGGTTATCATGGACTACAGATGCTGCATTCTGAGTCCAGGGCATTCCGAGAATGCCAAGGGCAGACATGATGACCTTAAATGATTTCCTCTTGTGTCAGTTTTGGTAAATTTTAGGAGCTAGGAACTGGTCCATTTTACACAAACGTTCAAATTTACAGGCATTTCATATACTCTCTGCTATAACATTCTCCTGATTCTTTCTGTATATTCTTTACTTATGTTTTGGTTTTCCTTAATCAAAGTTTGTCTTTTAATCTTGTCAAAGAATATTCTTTGGACTTACTACAATACCTGAATTTTATACGTTTTCTATTGTATTAAGTTCTGCTCATATCTTTATTTATATTTTTTCCATGTTCTCAGGTTTATTGTTTTGATATTCTGATGTCAATTAAAACACTTGGTTATTCATTTTAATAAATCTTTTTACTTATAAAGATTTGAACTTTTCAAGATTCCAGCTTACTTGTAAGTTTCTAAGGGTCAGGTCCTCTACATTGTGGCTGGCCTAAGTCTTAGTTCTCCTTATAGCAATGTATATATTGAGCTATTTTCCCCTCGACTTTCTGTGATTCCCTACATCTCACCTTTCTTTGCAGACAAGCCATTTGAAATACCCTTAACTTATTTCACAGCCAATAAGTCTTTGAAATAATGTGAATTTTTTCGAGAAATCTTCTTATATAATTAGGCAGAAAATCTGACCTGCCATAGTTTTCAAAACAGCATAATTTCACTTTTCTCAATGTTGAATCTGTTGTATTACACAACCATTGAGTATTTAGCTTTATCAATGACAAGTACTTTAAAAATGTTTTAGAGATCCTACCAGTCTTTGAAAACATCCTTGTTCCTTGTTTCAGTTCAAGTTTTATGTATACTTTCTGCCTTGCACCTGATTATTCCACCATCTGATGGTTGGCCTAGGGAATCTAATTCTGGTATTGAGTGTTTTTGCTGCTTGTCTCCCCTTGTAGCTGATTTCTTCATTATTGTGTAAATTTAGATCATGAGCTCATGTTTAGCTAAACAGCTGACCTTGTAAGAGGCTTAGGTGTGAACACACGTAAGCTTCAGCAGAAAGTCCGCAAAGAATTTTTTGTGTCCCTCCAATGAGTTACCCGCGCGGACCCCTTTTTCTACAAGTGTTGGTCCACTACTCCGTCTAGAGGCTGGGACTCAGACAGGACTGCTTTGCTGCCCCCGATCTGGGATAGTGGCTTTGGGCGGCCTGTGGCCTGGGCAGGAGGCGACCCACGTGTGTCCCACGACCCATCTGCCTGCGAACTTCGGTCACCTGGCAGGAAGCTACGATGCCCAGACCTATGGTTAGCTTTGCATCGAGGTGTACTGCGCGGACCGGGTCCACACACACTTAAATGATTTCCTCTTGTGTCAATTTTGGTAAACTTTAGGGGCTAGGAAATGGTCGACTTTACACAAATGTTCACATTTACTGGCATTTCATATATTCTCTGCTATAACATTGTCCTGATTCTTTCTGTATATTCTTTACTTATGTTTTGGTTTTCCTTAATCAAAGTGTGTCTTTTAAATCTTGTCAAAGAATATTCTTTGGACTTACTACCTCAACTGAATTTTATACGTTTTCTGTGGTATTAAGTTCTGCTCATATCTTTATTTATCTTTTTTCTATGTTCTCACGGTTTATTGTTTTGATCTTCTGATGTCAATTAAAACACTTGGTTATTCATTTTAATAAATCTTTTTACTTATAAAGATTTGAATTTTTAAAGATTCCAGCTTCCTTGTAAGTTTCTACGAGTCAGGTCCTCTATATTGTGGCTGGCCAAAGGCTTATTTCACAATATAGCAAAGTATATATTGACCTATTTTCCCCTCGACTTTCTGTGATTTCCTACATCTCACCTTTCTTTGCAGACAAGCCATTTGAAATAACCTTACCTTATTTCACAGCCAATAGGTCTTTGAAATAATGTGTAGTTTTCAGAGAAATCTTCTTATATATTTAGGCAGAAAATCTGACCTGCCATAGTTTTCAAAACAGCATAATTTCACTCTTCTCAATGATGAATCTGTTGTATTACACATCATTTGAGTATTTAGCTTTATCAATTACATGTACTTTAAAAATATTTTAGAGATCCTTCTAGTCTTTGAAAACATCCTCGTTCAATGTTTCATTTCCAGTTTTATGTATATTTTCTGCCTTGCACCTGATTATTCCAACGTCTGATCGATGGCCTAGGGAATCTAATTCTGGTATTGATTGTTTTTGCTGATTGTCTCTGTCTGTAGCTGATTTCTTCATTATTGTGTAAATTTAGATCATGAGCTCATGTTTAGCTAAACATCTGACTTTGTAAGAGACTTAGGTGTGAACACTCGTAAGTTTCATCAGAAAGTCCGCAAAGATTTATTTGTGTCCCTCCAATGAGTTGCCCGCGAGGATCCCGTTTCCTACAAATGTTGGTCCACTACTCCCTCTAGAGGCACGGCCTCAGACAGGGCTGCTTTGTTCCTCACGATCTGTGGCATTGGCAGTGGGCGGCCTGTGGCCCGGGCAGGAGCCTCTCTGCGTGTGTCCCAGGGACCCATCAGCCTGCGAACTTCGGTCACCTGGCAGGAAGCTACGATGCCCAGACCTATGGTTAGCTGTGAAGCGAGGTGTACTGCGCGGACAGGTTCCACACACACTTCAAGTAAGAGGGCGGCCTGAGTGGAAAGGTGAGAGTTTGGGCAGCTGTGCAGACAAAGAAGGCGCCCTTTGTCCTGGGCCTAAATGCTTGTGACACCCTACTGGGCCTGCCGGGATCTGAGGGCCCTGCCCTGGGCCCCCTGCTCCCCTGCCCTTTGTTCAGTCACAGCAGAGATGGCCACACCCACTCCCTCTGTGAGGGCAGTGTTCCAACCTCCCTCAGCCCCGCCCCTTCTCCGCAGGTTACCATGGACTACGGATGCTGCATTCTGAATCCAGGGCATTCCGAGAATGCCAAGGGCAGACATGATGACCTTAAATGATTTCCTCTTGTGTCAGTTTTGGTAAACTTTAGGAGCTAGGAACTGGTCCACTTTAAACAAATGTTCAAATTTACTGGCATTTCATATATTCTCTGCTATAACATTCTCCTGATTCTTTCTGTATATTCTTTACTTATGTTTTGGTTTTCCTTAATCAAAGTGTGTCTTTTAATCTTGTCAAAGAATATTCTTTGGACTTACTACATCCCCTGAATTTTATACGTTTTCTATTGTATTAAGTTCTGCTCATATCTTTAATTATCTTTTTTCTGTGTTTTCAGGGTTTATTGTTTTAATATTCTGATGTCAATTAAAACACTTGGTTATTCATTTTAATAAATCTTTTTACTTATAAAGATTTGAACTTTTCAAGATTCCAGCTTACTTGTAAGTTTCTAAGGGTCAGGTCCTCTACATTGTGGCGGGCCTAAGTCTTAGTTCTCCATATAGCAATGTATATATTGGCCTATTTTCCCCTCGACTTTCTGTGATTCCCTACATCTCACCTTTCTTTGCAGACAAGCCATTTGAAATACCCTTAACTTATTTCACAGCCAATAAGTCTTTGAAATAATGTGTATTTTTTAGCGAAATCTTCTTATATAATTAGGCAGAAAATCTGACCTGCCATAGTTTTCAAAACAGCATAATTTCACTCTTCTCAATGATGAATCTGTTGTATTACACAACCATTGAGTATTTAGCTTTATCAATGACATGTACTTTAAAAATGTTTTAGAGATCCTACCAGTCTTTGAAAATATCCTTGTTCCTTGTTTCAGTTCAAGTTTTGTGTATACTTTCTGCCTTGCACCTGATTATTCCAACATCTGATGGTTGGCCTAGGGAATCTAATTCTGGTATTGATTGTTTTTGCTGCTTGTCTCCCGTTGTAGCTGATTTCTTCATTATTGTGTAAATTTAGATCATGAGCTCATGTTTAGCTAAACAGCTGACCTTGTAAGAGGCTTAGGTGTGAACACTCGTAAGCTTCAGCAGAATATCCGCAAAGATTTGTTTGTGTCCCTCCAATGAGTTACCCGCGCGGACCCCGTTTTCTACAAGTGTTGGTCCACTACTCCCTCTAGAGGCTGAGACTCAGACAGGACTGCTTCGCTGCCCCCAATCTGGGATAGTGGCTTTGGGCGGCCTGTGGCCTGGGCAGGAGGCTCCCCACGTGTGTCCCACGACCCATCTGCCTGCGAACTACGGTCACCTGGCAGGAAGCTATGATGCCCAGACCTATGGTTAGCTTTGCATCGAGGTGTACTGCGCGGACCGGTTCCACACACACTTCAAGTAAGAGGGCGACCTGAGTGGAAAGGTGAGTGTTAGGGCTGCTGTGCAGACAAAGAAGGCACACTTTGGCCTGGGCCTAAATGCTTGTGACACACGACTGGGTCTGCCGGGGTCTGAGGGCCCTGCCGTTGGCCCCCTTCTCCCCTGCCCTTTGTTCAGTCACAGCAGAGATGGCCCCACCCACTCCCTCAGTGAAGGCAGTGTTCCAACCTCCCTCAGCCCCACCCCCTCTCCGCAGGTTACCATGGACTACAGATGCTGCATTCTGAGGCCAGGGCATTCCGACAATGCCAAGGGCAGACATGATGACCTTAAATGATTTCCTCTTGTGTCAATTTTGGTAAACTTTAGGAGCTAGGAAATGGTCCACTTTACACAAAAGTTCAAATTTACTGGCATTTCATATATTCTCTGCTATAACATTGTCCTGATTCTTTCTGTATATTCTTTACTTATGTTTTGGTTTTCCTTAATCAAAGTGTGTCTTTTAAATCTTGTCAAAGAATATTCTTTGGACTTACTACCTAAACTGAATTTTATACGTTTTCTGTGGTATTAAGTTCTGCTCATATCTTTATTTATCTTTTTTCTATGTTCTCAGAGTTTATTGTTTTGATCTTCTGATATCAATTAAAACACTTGGTTATTCATTTTAATAAATCTTTTTACTTATAAAGATTTGAATTTTTAAGGATTCCAGCTTACTTGTTAGTTTCTACGGGTCAGGTCCTCTACATTGTGGCTGGCCAAAGGCTTAGTTCACAATATAGTAAAGTATATATTGACCTATTTTCCCCTCGACTTTCTGTGATTCCCTACATCTCACCTTTCTTTGCAGACAAGCCATTTGAAATAAACTTAACTTATTTCACAGCCAATAAGTCTTTGAAATAATGTGTAGTTTTCAGAGAAATCTTCTTATATATTTAGGCAGAAAATCTGACCTGCCATAGTTTTCAAAACAGCATAATTTCACTCTTCTCAATGATGAATCTGTTGTATTACACAACCTTTGAGTATTTAGCTTTATCAATGACATGTACTTTAAAAATGTTTTAGAGATCCTAGCAGTCTTTGAAAACATCCTTGTTCCTTGTTTCAGTTCCCGTTTCATGTATATTTTCTGCCTTGCACATGATTATTCCAACGTCTGATCGATGGCCTAGGGAATCTAATTCTGGTATTGATTGTTTTTGCTGATTGTCTCCCCCTGTAGCTGATTTCTTCATTATTGTGTAAATTTAGATCATGAGCTCATGTTTAGCTAAACATCTGACTTTGTAAGAGGCTTAGGTGTGAACACTCGTAAGTTTCATCAGAAAGTCCGCAAAGATTTATTTGTGTCCCTCCAATGAGTTGCCCGCGAGGACCCCGTTTCCTACAAGTGTTGGTCCACTATTCCCTCTAGAGGCACGGCCTCAGACAGGGCGGCTTTGTGCCCCACGATCTGTGGCAGTGGCTGTGGGCGGCCTGTGGCCCGGGCAGGAGCCTCTCTGCGTGTGTCCCAGGGACCCATCTGCCTGCGAACTTCGGTCACCTGGCAGGAAGCTACGATGCCCAGACCTATGGTTAGCTGTGCAGCGAGGTGTACTGCACGGACAGGTTCCACACACACTTCAAGTAAGAGGGCGGCCTGAGTGGATAGGTGAGAGTTTGGGCAGCTGTGCAGACAAAGAAGGTGTCCTTTGTCCTGGGCCTAAATTCTTGTGAAACCCCACTGGGCCTGCCGGGCTCTGAGGGCCCTGCCATGGGCCCCCTGCTCCCCTACCCTTTGTATGGTCACAGCAGAGATGGCCACACCCACTCCATCTGTGAGGGCAGTGTTCCAACCTCCCTCAACCACGCCCCCACTCCGCAGGTTAACATGGAATACAGATGCTGCATTCTGAGTCCAGGGCATTCCGAGAATGCCAAGGGCAGACATGATGACCTTAAATGATTTCCTCTTGTGTCAGTTTTGGTAAATTTTAGGAGCTAGGAACTGGTC
This sequence comes from Mesoplodon bidens, assembly GCF_964165515.1. Classification (NCBI taxonomy): domain Eukaryota; kingdom Metazoa; phylum Chordata; class Mammalia; order Artiodactyla; family Ziphiidae; genus Mesoplodon; species Mesoplodon bidens. The sequence goes on along the minus strand of NC_138180.1, from coordinate 28,035,800 downwards.
CACTTTACAGAAACGTTCAAATTTACAGGCATTTCATATACGCTCTGCTATAACATTCTCCTGATTCTTTCTGTATATTCTTTACTTATGTTTTGGTTTTCCTTAATCAAAGTGTGTCTTTTAATCTTGTCAAAGAATATTCTTTGGACTTACTACATCACCTGAATTTTATACGTTTTCTATTGTATTAAGTTCTGCTCATATCTTTATTTATATTTTTTTCTATGTTCTCAGGTTTATTGTTTTGATATTCTGATGTCAATTAAAACACTTGGTTATTCATTTTAATAAATCTTTTTACTTATAAAGATTTGAACTTTTCAAGATTCCAGCTTACTTGTAAGTTTCTAAGGGTCAGGTCCTCTACATTGTGGCTGGCCTAAGTCTTAGTTCTCCATATAGCAGTGTATATATTTACCTATTTTCCCCTCGACTTTCTGTGATTCCCTACATCTCACCTTTCTTTGCAGACAAGCCATTTGAAATACCCTTAACTTATTTCACAGCCAATAAGTCTTTGAAATAATGTGAATTTTTTCGAGAAATCTTCTTATATAATTAGGCAGAAAATCTGACCTGCCATAGTTTTCAAAACAGCATAATTTCACTTTTCTCAATGTTGAATCTGTTGTATTACACAACCATTGAGTATTTAGCTTTATCAATGACAAGTACTTTAAAAATGTTTTAGAGATCCTACCAGTCTTTGAAAACATCCTTGTTCCTTGTTTCAGTTCAAGTTTTATGTATACTTTCTGCCTTGCACCTGATTATTCCACCATCTGATGGTTGGCCTAGGGAATCTAATTCTGGTATTGAGTGTTTTTGCTGCTTGTCTCCCCTTGTAGCTGATTTCTTCATTATTGTGTAAATTTAGATCATGAGCTCATGTTTAGCTAAACAGCTGACCTTGTAAGAGGCTTAGGTGTGAACACACGTAAGCTTCAGCAGAAAGTCCGCAAAGAATTTTTTGTGTCCCTCCAATGAGTTACCCGCGCGGACCCCTTTTTCTACAAGTGTTGGTCCACTACTCCGTCTAGAGGCTGGGACTCAGACAGGACTGCTTTGCTGCCCCCGATCTGGGATAGTGGCTTTGGGCGGCCTGTGGCCTGGGCAGGAGGCGACCCACGTGTGTCCCACGACCCATCTGCCTGCGAACTTCGGTCACCTGGCAGGAAGCTACGATGCCCAGACCTATGGTTAGCTTTGCATCGAGGTGTACTGCGCGGACCGGGTCCACACACACTTAAATGATTTCCTCTTGTGTCAATTTTGGTAAACTTTAGGGGCTAGGAAATGGTCGACTTTACACAAATGTTCACATTTACTGGCATTTCATATATTCTCTGCTATAACATTGTCCTGATTCTTTCTGTATATTCTTTACTTATGTTTTGGTTTTCCTTAATCAAAGTGTGTCTTTTAAATCTTGTCAAAGAATATTCTTTGGACTTACTACCTCAACTGAATTTTATACGTTTTCTGTGGTATTAAGTTCTGCTCATATCTTTATTTATCTTTTTTCTATGTTCTCACGGTTTATTGTTTTGATCTTCTGATGTCAATTAAAACACTTGGTTATTCATTTTAATAAATCTTTTTACTTATAAAGATTTGAATTTTTAAAGATTCCAGCTTCCTTGTAAGTTTCTACGAGTCAGGTCCTCTATATTGTGGCTGGCCAAAGGCTTATTTCACAATATAGCAAAGTATATATTGACCTATTTTCCCCTCGACTTTCTGTGATTTCCTACATCTCACCTTTCTTTGCAGACAAGCCATTTGAAATAACCTTACCTTATTTCACAGCCAATAGGTCTTTGAAATAATGTGTAGTTTTCAGAGAAATCTTCTTATATATTTAGGCAGAAAATCTGACCTGCCATAGTTTTCAAAACAGCATAATTTCACTCTTCTCAATGATGAATCTGTTGTATTACACATCATTTGAGTATTTAGCTTTATCAATTACATGTACTTTAAAAATATTTTAGAGATCCTTCTAGTCTTTGAAAACATCCTCGTTCAATGTTTCATTTCCAGTTTTATGTATATTTTCTGCCTTGCACCTGATTATTCCAACGTCTGATCGATGGCCTAGGGAATCTAATTCTGGTATTGATTGTTTTTGCTGATTGTCTCTGTCTGTAGCTGATTTCTTCATTATTGTGTAAATTTAGATCATGAGCTCATGTTTAGCTAAACATCTGACTTTGTAAGAGACTTAGGTGTGAACACTCGTAAGTTTCATCAGAAAGTCCGCAAAGATTTATTTGTGTCCCTCCAATGAGTTGCCCGCGAGGATCCCGTTTCCTACAAATGTTGGTCCACTACTCCCTCTAGAGGCACGGCCTCAGACAGGGCTGCTTTGTTCCTCACGATCTGTGGCATTGGCAGTGGGCGGCCTGTGGCCCGGGCAGGAGCCTCTCTGCGTGTGTCCCAGGGACCCATCAGCCTGCGAACTTCGGTCACCTGGCAGGAAGCTACGATGCCCAGACCTATGGTTAGCTGTGAAGCGAGGTGTACTGCGCGGACAGGTTCCACACACACTTCAAGTAAGAGGGCGGCCTGAGTGGAAAGGTGAGAGTTTGGGCAGCTGTGCAGACAAAGAAGGCGCCCTTTGTCCTGGGCCTAAATGCTTGTGACACCCTACTGGGCCTGCCGGGATCTGAGGGCCCTGCCCTGGGCCCCCTGCTCCCCTGCCCTTTGTTCAGTCACAGCAGAGATGGCCACACCCACTCCCTCTGTGAGGGCAGTGTTCCAACCTCCCTCAGCCCCGCCCCTTCTCCGCAGGTTACCATGGACTACGGATGCTGCATTCTGAATCCAGGGCATTCCGAGAATGCCAAGGGCAGACATGATGACCTTAAATGATTTCCTCTTGTGTCAGTTTTGGTAAACTTTAGGAGCTAGGAACTGGTCCACTTTAAACAAATGTTCAAATTTACTGGCATTTCATATATTCTCTGCTATAACATTCTCCTGATTCTTTCTGTATATTCTTTACTTATGTTTTGGTTTTCCTTAATCAAAGTGTGTCTTTTAATCTTGTCAAAGAATATTCTTTGGACTTACTACATCCCCTGAATTTTATACGTTTTCTATTGTATTAAGTTCTGCTCATATCTTTAATTATCTTTTTTCTGTGTTTTCAGGGTTTATTGTTTTAATATTCTGATGTCAATTAAAACACTTGGTTATTCATTTTAATAAATCTTTTTACTTATAAAGATTTGAACTTTTCAAGATTCCAGCTTACTTGTAAGTTTCTAAGGGTCAGGTCCTCTACATTGTGGCGGGCCTAAGTCTTAGTTCTCCATATAGCAATGTATATATTGGCCTATTTTCCCCTCGACTTTCTGTGATTCCCTACATCTCACCTTTCTTTGCAGACAAGCCATTTGAAATACCCTTAACTTATTTCACAGCCAATAAGTCTTTGAAATAATGTGTATTTTTTAGCGAAATCTTCTTATATAATTAGGCAGAAAATCTGACCTGCCATAGTTTTCAAAACAGCATAATTTCACTCTTCTCAATGATGAATCTGTTGTATTACACAACCATTGAGTATTTAGCTTTATCAATGACATGTACTTTAAAAATGTTTTAGAGATCCTACCAGTCTTTGAAAATATCCTTGTTCCTTGTTTCAGTTCAAGTTTTGTGTATACTTTCTGCCTTGCACCTGATTATTCCAACATCTGATGGTTGGCCTAGGGAATCTAATTCTGGTATTGATTGTTTTTGCTGCTTGTCTCCCGTTGTAGCTGATTTCTTCATTATTGTGTAAATTTAGATCATGAGCTCATGTTTAGCTAAACAGCTGACCTTGTAAGAGGCTTAGGTGTGAACACTCGTAAGCTTCAGCAGAATATCCGCAAAGATTTGTTTGTGTCCCTCCAATGAGTTACCCGCGCGGACCCCGTTTTCTACAAGTGTTGGTCCACTACTCCCTCTAGAGGCTGAGACTCAGACAGGACTGCTTCGCTGCCCCCAATCTGGGATAGTGGCTTTGGGCGGCCTGTGGCCTGGGCAGGAGGCTCCCCACGTGTGTCCCACGACCCATCTGCCTGCGAACTACGGTCACCTGGCAGGAAGCTATGATGCCCAGACCTATGGTTAGCTTTGCATCGAGGTGTACTGCGCGGACCGGTTCCACACACACTTCAAGTAAGAGGGCGACCTGAGTGGAAAGGTGAGTGTTAGGGCTGCTGTGCAGACAAAGAAGGCACACTTTGGCCTGGGCCTAAATGCTTGTGACACACGACTGGGTCTGCCGGGGTCTGAGGGCCCTGCCGTTGGCCCCCTTCTCCCCTGCCCTTTGTTCAGTCACAGCAGAGATGGCCCCACCCACTCCCTCAGTGAAGGCAGTGTTCCAACCTCCCTCAGCCCCACCCCCTCTCCGCAGGTTACCATGGACTACAGATGCTGCATTCTGAGGCCAGGGCATTCCGACAATGCCAAGGGCAGACATGATGACCTTAAATGATTTCCTCTTGTGTCAATTTTGGTAAACTTTAGGAGCTAGGAAATGGTCCACTTTACACAAAAGTTCAAATTTACTGGCATTTCATATATTCTCTGCTATAACATTGTCCTGATTCTTTCTGTATATTCTTTACTTATGTTTTGGTTTTCCTTAATCAAAGTGTGTCTTTTAAATCTTGTCAAAGAATATTCTTTGGACTTACTACCTAAACTGAATTTTATACGTTTTCTGTGGTATTAAGTTCTGCTCATATCTTTATTTATCTTTTTTCTATGTTCTCAGAGTTTATTGTTTTGATCTTCTGATATCAATTAAAACACTTGGTTATTCATTTTAATAAATCTTTTTACTTATAAAGATTTGAATTTTTAAGGATTCCAGCTTACTTGTTAGTTTCTACGGGTCAGGTCCTCTACATTGTGGCTGGCCAAAGGCTTAGTTCACAATATAGTAAAGTATATATTGACCTATTTTCCCCTCGACTTTCTGTGATTCCCTACATCTCACCTTTCTTTGCAGACAAGCCATTTGAAATAAACTTAACTTATTTCACAGCCAATAAGTCTTTGAAATAATGTGTAGTTTTCAGAGAAATCTTCTTATATATTTAGGCAGAAAATCTGACCTGCCATAGTTTTCAAAACAGCATAATTTCACTCTTCTCAATGATGAATCTGTTGTATTACACAACCTTTGAGTATTTAGCTTTATCAATGACATGTACTTTAAAAATGTTTTAGAGATCCTAGCAGTCTTTGAAAACATCCTTGTTCCTTGTTTCAGTTCCCGTTTCATGTATATTTTCTGCCTTGCACATGATTATTCCAACGTCTGATCGATGGCCTAGGGAATCTAATTCTGGTATTGATTGTTTTTGCTGATTGTCTCCCCCTGTAGCTGATTTCTTCATTATTGTGTAAATTTAGATCATGAGCTCATGTTTAGCTAAACATCTGACTTTGTAAGAGGCTTAGGTGTGAACACTCGTAAGTTTCATCAGAAAGTCCGCAAAGATTTATTTGTGTCCCTCCAATGAGTTGCCCGCGAGGACCCCGTTTCCTACAAGTGTTGGTCCACTATTCCCTCTAGAGGCACGGCCTCAGACAGGGCGGCTTTGTGCCCCACGATCTGTGGCAGTGGCTGTGGGCGGCCTGTGGCCCGGGCAGGAGCCTCTCTGCGTGTGTCCCAGGGACCCATCTGCCTGCGAACTTCGGTCACCTGGCAGGAAGCTACGATGCCCAGACCTATGGTTAGCTGTGCAGCGAGGTGTACTGCACGGACAGGTTCCACACACACTTCAAGTAAGAGGGCGGCCTGAGTGGATAGGTGAGAGTTTGGGCAGCTGTGCAGACAAAGAAGGTGTCCTTTGTCCTGGGCCTAAATTCTTGTGAAACCCCACTGGGCCTGCCGGGCTCTGAGGGCCCTGCCATGGGCCCCCTGCTCCCCTACCCTTTGTATGGTCACAGCAGAGATGGCCACACCCACTCCATCTGTGAGGGCAGTGTTCCAACCTCCCTCAACCACGCCCCCACTCCGCAGGTTAACATGGAATACAGATGCTGCATTCTGAGTCCAGGGCATTCCGAGAATGCCAAGGGCAGACATGATGACCTTAAATGATTTCCTCTTGTGTCAGTTTTGGTAAATTTTAGGAGCTAGGAACTGGTCCACTTTACAGAAACGTTCAAATTTACAGGCATTTCATATACGCTCTGCTATAACATTCTCCTGATTCTTTCTGTATATTCTTTACTTATGTTTTGGTTTTCCTTAATCAAAGTGTGTCTTTTAATCTTGTCAAAGAATATTCTTTGGACTTACTACATCACCTGTATTTTATACGTTTTCTATTGTATTAAGTTCTGCTCATATCTTTATTTATATTTTTTTCTATGTTCTCAGGTTTATTGTTTTGATATTCTGATGTCAATTAAAACACTTGGTTATTCATTTTAATAAATCTTTTTACTTATAAAGATTTGAACTTTTCAAGATTCCAGCTTACTTGTAAGTTTCTAAGGGTCAGGTCCTCTACATTGTTGCTGGCCTAAGTCTTAGTTCTCCATATAGCAGTGTATATATTTACCTATTTTCCCCTCGACTTTCTGTGATTCCCTACATCTCACCTTTCTTTGCAGACAAGCCATTTGAAATACCCTTAACTTATTTCACAGCCAATAAGTCTTTGAAATAATGTGTATTTTTTAGAGAAATCTTCTTATATAATTAGGCAGAAAATCTGACATGCCATAGTTTTCAAATCAGCATAATTTCACTCTTCTCAATGTTGAATCTGTTGTATTACACAACCATTGAGTATTTAGCTTTATCAATGACATGTACTTTAAAAATGTTTTAGAGATTCAACCAGTCTTTTAAAACATCCTTGTTCCTTGTTTCAGTTCAAGTTTTGTGTATACTTTCTGCCTTGCACCTGATTATTCCAACATCTGATGGTTGGCCTAGGGAATCTAATACTTGTATTGATTGTTTTTGCTGCTTGTCTCGCCTTGTAGCTGATTTCTTCATTATTGTGCAAATTTAGATCATGAGCTCATGTTTAGCTAAACATCTGACTTTGTAAGAGGCTTAGGTGTGAACACTCGTAACCTTCATTAGAAAGTCCGCAAAGATTTATTTTTGTCCCCCCAATGAGTTGCCCACGAGGACCCCGTTTTCTACAAGGGTTGGTCCACTACTCCCTCTAGAGGCACGGCCTCAGACAGGGCTGCTTTGCGCCCCACGATCTGGGGCAGTGGCAGTGGGCGGCCTGTGGTCCGGGTAGGATCCTCTCTGCCTGTGTCCCAGGGACCCATCTGCCTGCGAAATTCGGTCACCTGGCAGGAAGCTACGATGCCCAGACCTATGGTTAGCTGTGCAGTGAGGTGTACTGCGCGGACAGGTTCCACACACACTTCAAGTCAGAGGCCGGCCTGAGTGGAAAGGTGAGAGTTTGGGCAGCTGTGCAGACAAAGAAGGCGCCCTTTGTCCTGGCCAAAATTCTTGTGAAACACCAATGGGCCTGCCGGGCTCTGAGGGCCCTGCACTGGGCCCCCTGCTCCACTGCCCTTTGTTCAGTCACAGCAGAGATGGCCACACCCACTCCCTGTGTGAGGGCAGTGTTCCAACCTCCCTCAGCCCCGCCCCCTCTCCGCAGGTTATCATGGACTACAGATGCTGCATTCTGGGTCCAGGGCATTCCGAGAATGCCAAGGTCAGACATGATGACCTTAAATGATTTCCTCTTGTGTCAGTTTTGGTAAATTTTAGGAGCTAGGAACTGGTCCATTTTACACAAACGTTCAAATTTACAGGCATTTCATATACTCTCTGCTATAACATTCTCCTGATTCTTTCTGTATATTCTTTACTTATGTTTTGGTTTTCCTTAATCAAAGTTTGTCTTTTAATCTTGTCAAAGAATATTCTTTGGACTTACTACAATACCTGAATTTTATACGTTTTCTATTGTATTAAGTTCTGCTCATATCTTTATTTATATTTTTTCCATGTTCTCAGGTTTATTGTTTTGATATTCTGATGTCAATTAAAACACTTGGTTATTCATTTTAATAAATCTTTTTACTTATAAAGATTTGAACTTTTCAAGATTCCAGCTTACTTGTAAGTTTCTAAGGGTCAGGTCCTCTACATTGTGGCTGGCCTAAGTCTTAGTTCTCCTTATAGCAATGTATATATTGACCTATTTTCCCCTCGACTTTCTGTGATTCCCTACATCTCACCTTTCTTTGCAGACAAGCCATTTGAAATACCCTTAACTTATTTCACAGCCAATAAGTCTTTGAAATAATGTGAATTTTTTCGAGAAATCTTCTTATATAATTAGGCAGAAAATCTGACCTGCCATAGTTTTCAAAACAGCATAATTTCACTTTTCTCAATGTTGAATCTGTTGTATTACACAACCATTGAGTATTTAGCTTTATCAATGACAAGTACTTTAAAAATGTTTTAGAGATCCTACCAGTCTTTGAAAACATCCTTGTTCCTTGTTTCAGTTCAAGTTTTATGTATACTTTCTGCCTTGCACCTGATTATTCCACCATCTGATGGTTGGCCTAGGGAATCTAATTCTGGTATTGAGTGTTTTTGCTGCTTGTCTCCCCTTGTAGCTGATTTCTTCATTATTGTGTAAATTTAGATCATGAGCTCATGTTTAGCTAAACAGCTGACCTTGTAAGAGGCTTAGGTGTGAACACACGTAAGCTTCAGCAGAAAGTCCGCAAAGAATTTTTTGTGTCCCTCCAATGAGTTACCCGCGCGGACCCCTTTTTCTACAAGTGTTGGTCCACTACTCCGTCTAGAGGCTGGGACTCAGACAGGACTGCTTTGCTGCCCCCGATCTGGGATAGTGGCTTTGGGCGGCCTGTGGCCTGGGCAGGAGGCGACCCACGTGTGTCCCACGACCCATCTGCCTGCGAACTTCGGTCACCTGGCAGGAAGCTACGATGCCCAGACCTATGGTTAGCTTTGCATCGAGGTGTACTGCGCGGACCGGGTCCACACACACTTAAATGATTTCCTCTTGTGTCAATTTTGGTAAACTTTAGGGGCTAGGAAATGGTCGACTTTACACAAATGTTCACATTTACTGGCATTTCATATATTCTCTGCTATAACATTGTCCTGATTCTTTCTGTATATTCTTTACTTATGTTTTGGTTTTCCTTAATCAAAGTGTGTCTTTTAAATCTTGTCAAAGAATATTCTTTGGACTTACTACCTCAACTGAATTTTATACGTTTTCTGTGGTATTAAGTTCTGCTCATATCTTTATTTATCTTTTTTCTATGTTCTCACGGTTTATTGTTTTGATCTTCTGATGTCAATTAAAACACTTGGTTATTCATTTTAATAAATCTTTTTACTTATAAAGATTTGAATTTTTAAAGATTCCAGCTTCCTTGTAAGTTTCTACGAGTCAGGTCCTCTATATTGTGGCTGGCCAAAGGCTTATTTCACAATATAGCAAAGTATATATTGACCTATTTTCCCCTCGACTTTCTGTGATTTCCTACATCTCACCTTTCTTTGCAGACAAGCCATTTGAAATAACCTTACCTTATTTCACAGCCAATAGGTCTTTGAAATAATGTGTAGTTTTCAGAGAAATCTTCTTATATATTTAGGCAGAAAATCTGACCTGCCATAGGTTTCAAAACAGCATAATTTCACTCTTCTCAATGATGAATCTGTTGTATTACACATCATTTGAGTATTTAGCTTTATCAATTACATGTACTTTAAAAATATTTTAGAGATCCTTCTAGTCTTTGAAAACATCCTCGTTCAATGTTTCATTTCCAGTTTTATGTATATTTTCTGCCTTGCACCTGATTATTCCAACGTCTGATCGATGGCCTAGGGAATCTAATTCTGGTATTGATTGTTTTTGCTGATTGTCTCTGTCTGTAGCTGATTTCTTCATTATTGTGTAAATTTAGATCATGAGCTCATGTTTAGCTAAACATCTGACTTTGTAAGAGACTTAGGTGTGAACACTCGTAAGTTTCATCAGAAAGTCCGCAAAGATTTATTTGTGTCCCTCCAATGAGTTGCCCGCGAGGATCCCGTTTCCTACAAATGTTGGTCCACTACTCCCTCTAGAGGCACGGCCTCAGACAGGGCTGCTTTGTTCCTCACGATCTGTGGCATTGGCAGTGGGCGGCCTGTGGCCCGGGCAGGAGCCTCTCTGCGTGTGTCCCAGGGACCCATCAGCCTGCGAACTTCGGTCACCTGGCAGGAAGCTACGATGCCCAGACCTATGGTTAGCTGTGAAGCGAGGTGTACTGCGCGGACAGGTTCCACACACACTTCAAGTAAGAGGGCGGCCTGAGTGGAAAGGTGAGAGTTTGGGCAGCTGTGCAGACAAAGAAGGCGCCCTTTGTCCTGGGCCTAAATGCTTGTGACACGCTACTGGGCCTGCCGGGATCTGAGGGCCCTGCCCTGGGCCCCCTGCTCCCCTGCCCTTTGTTCAGTCACAGCAGAGATGGCCACACCCACTCCCTCTGTGAGGGCAGTGTTCCAACCTCCCTCAGCCCCGCCCCTTCTCCGCAGGTTACCATGGACTACGGATGCTGCATTCTGAATCCAGGGCATTCCGAGAATGCCAAGGGCAGACATGATGACCTTAAATGATTTCCTCTTGTGTCAGTTTTGGTAAACTTTAGGAGCTAGGAACTGGTCCACTTTAAACAAATGTTCAAATTTACTGGCATTTCATATATTCTCTGCTATAACATTCTCCTGATTCTTTCTGTATATTCTTTACTTATGTTTTGGTTTTCCTTAATCAAAGTGTGTCTTTTAATCTTGTCAAAGAATATTCTTTGGACTTACTACATCCCCTGAATTTTATACGTTTTCTATTGTATTAAGTTCTGCTCATATCTTTAATTATCTTTTTTCTGTGTTTTCAGGGTTTATTGTTTTAATATTCTGATGTCAATTAAAACACTTGGTTATTCATTTTAATAAATCTTTTTACTTATAAAGATTTGAACTTTTCAAGATTCCAGCTTACTTGTAAGTTTCTAAGGGTCAGGTCCTCTACATTGTGGCGGGCCTAAGTCTTAGTTCTCCATATAGCAATGTATATATTGGCCTATTTTCCCCTCGACTTTCTGTGATTCCCTACATCTCACCTTTCTTTGCAGACAAGCCATTTGAAATACCCTTAACTTATTTCACAGCCAATAAGTCTTTGAAATAATGTGTATTTTTTAGCGAAATCTTCTTATATAATTAGGCAGAAAATCTGACCTGCCATAGTTTTCAAAACAGCATAATTTCACTCTTCTCAATGATGAATCTGTTGTATTACACAACCATTGAGTATTTAGCTTTATCAATGACATGTACTTTAAAAATGTTTTAGAGATCCTACCAGTCTTTGAAAATATCCTTGTTCCTTGTTTCAGTTCAAGTTTTGTGTATACTTTCTGCCTTGCACCTGATTATTCCAACATCTGATGGTTGGCCTAGGGAATCTAATTCTGGTATTGATTGTTTTTGCTGCTTGTCTCCCGTTGTAGCTGATTTCTTCATTATTGTGTAAATTTAGATCATGAGCTCATGTTTAGCTAAACAGCTGACCTTGTAAGAGGCTTAGGTGTGAACACTCGTAAGCTTCAGCAGAATATCCGCAAAGATTTGTTTGTGTCCCTCCAATGAGTTACCCGCGCGGACCCCGTTTTCTACAAGTGTTGGTCCACTACTCCCTCTAGAGGCTGGGACTCAGACAGGACTGCTTCGCTGCCCCCAATCTGGGATAGTGGCTTTGGGCGGCCTGTGGCCTGGGCAGGAGGCTCCCCACGTGTGTCCCACGACCCATCTGCCTGCGAACTACGGTCACCTGGCAGGAAGCTATGATGCCCAGACCTATGGTTAGCTTTGCATCGAGGTGTACTGCGCGGACCGGTTCCACACACACTTCAAGTAAGAGGGCGACCTGAGTGGAAAGGTGAGTGTTAGGGCTGCTGTGCAGACAAAGAAGGCACACTTTGGCCTGGGCCTAAATGCTTGTGACACACGACTGGGTCTGCCGGGGTCTGAGGGCCCTGCCGTTGGCCCCCTTCTCCCCTGCCCTTTGTTCAGTCACAGCAGAGATGGCCCCACCCACTCCCTCAGTGAAGGCAGTGTTCCAACCTCCCTCAGCCCCACCCCCTCTCCGCAGGTTACCATGGACTACAGATGCTGCATTCTGAGGCCAGGGCATTCCGACAATGCCAAGGGCAGACATGATGACCTTAAATGATTTCCTCTTGTGTCAATTTTGGTAAACTTTAGGAGCTAGGAAATGGTCCACTTTACACAAAAGTTCAAATTTACTGGCATTTCATATATTCTCTGCTATAACATTGTCCTGATTCTTTCTGTATATTCTTTACTTATGTTTTGGTTTTCCTTAATCAAAGTGTGTCTTTTAAATCTTGTCAAAGAATATTCTTTGGACTTACTACCTAAACTGAATTTTATACGTTTTCTGTGGTATTAAGTTCTGCTCATATCTTTATTTATCTTTTTTCTATGTTCTCAGAGTTTATTGTTTTGATCTTCTGATATCAATTAAAACACTTGGTTATTCATTTTAATAAATCTTTTTACTTATAAAGATTTGAATTTTTAAGGATTCCAGCTTACTTGTTAGTTTCTACGGGTCAGGTCCTCTACATTGTGGCTGGCCAAAGGCTTAGTTCACAATATAGTAAAGTATATATTGACCTATTTTCCCCTCGACTTTCTGTGATTCCCTACATCTCACCTTTCTTTGCAGACAAGCCATTTGAAATAAACTTAACTTATTTCACAGCCAATAAGTCTTTGAAATAATGTGTAGTTTTCAGAGAAATCTTCTTATATATTTAGGCAGAAAATCTGACCTGCCATAGTTTTCAAAACAGCATAATTTCACTCTTCTCAATGATGAATCTGTTGTATTACACAACCTTTGAGTATTTAGCTTTATCAATGACATGTACTTTAAAAATGTTTTAGAGATCCTAGCAGTCTTTGAAAACATCCTTGTTCCTTGTTTCAGTTCCCGTTTCATGTATATTTTCTGCCTTGCACATGATTATTCCAACGTCTGATCGATGGCCTAGGGAATCTAATTCTGGTATTGATTGTTTTTGCTGATTGTCTCCCCCTGTAGCTGATTTCTTCATTATTGTGTAAATTTAGATCATGAGCTCATGTTTAGCTAAACATCTGACTTTGTAAGAGGCTTAGGTGTGAACACTCGTAAGTTTCATCAGAAAGTCCGCAAAGATTTATTTGTGTCCCTCCAATGAGTTGCCCGCGAGGACCCCGTTTCCTACAAGTGTTGGTCCACTATTCCCTCTAGAGGCACGGCCTCAGACAGGGCGGCTTTGTGCCCCACGATCTGTGGCAGTGGCTGTGGGCGGCCTGTGGCCCGGGCAGGAGCCTCTCTGCGTGTGTCCCAGGGACCCATCTGCCTGCGAACTTCGGTCACCTGGCAGGAAGCTACGATGCCCAGACCTATGGTTAGCTGTGCAGCGAGGTGTACTGCACGGACAGGTTCCACACACACTTCAAGTAAGAGGGCGGCCTGAGTGGATAGGTGAGAGTTTGGGCAGCTGTGCAGACAAAGAAGGTGTCCTTTGTCCTGGGCCTAAATTCTTGTGAAACCCCACTGGGCCTGCCGGGCTCTGAGGGCCCTGCCATGGGCCCCCTGCTCCCCTACCCTTTGTATGGTCACAGCAGAGATGGCCACACCCACTCCATCTGTGAGGGCAGTGTTCCAACCTCCCTCAACCACGCCCCCACTCCGCAGGTTAACATGGAATACAGATGCTGCATTCTGAGTCCAGGGCATTCCGAGAATGCCAAGGGCAGACATGATGACCTTAAATGATTTCCTCTTGTGTCAGTTTTGGTAAATTTTAGGAGCTAGGAACTGGTCCACTTTACAGAAACGTTCAAATTTACAGGCATTTCATATACGCTCTGCTATAACATTCTCCTGATTCTTTCTGTATATTCTTTACTTATGTTTTGGTTTTCCTTAATCAAAGTGTGTCTTTTAATCTTGTCAAAGAATATTCTTTGGACTTACTACATCACCTGAATTTTATACGTTTTCTATTGTATTAAGTTCTGCTCATATCTTTATTTATATTTTTTTCTATGTTCTCAGGTTTATTGTTTTGATATTCTGATGTCAATTAAAACACTTGGTTATTCATTTTAATAAATCTTTTTACTTATAAAGATTTGAACTTTTCAAGATTCCAGCTTACTTGTAAGTTTCTAAGGGTCAGGTCCTCTACATTGTGGCTGGCCTAAGTCTTAGTTCTCCATATAGCAGTGTATATATTTACCTATTTTCCCCTCGACTTTCTGTGATTCCCTACATCTCACCTTTCTTTGCAGACAAGCCATTTGAAATACCCTTAACTTATTTCACAGCCAATAAGTCTTTGAAATAATGTGTATTTTTTAGAGAAATCTTCTTATATAATTAGGCAGAAAATCTGACATGCCATAGTTTTCAAATCAGCATAATTTCACTCTTCTCAATGTTGAATCTGTTGTATTACACAACCATTGAGTATTTAGCTTTATCAATGACATGTACTTTAAAAATGTTTTAGAGATTCAACCAGTCTTTTAAAACATCCTTGTTCCTTGTTTCAGTTCAAGTTTTGTGTATACTTTCTGCCTTGCACCTGATTATTCCAACATCTGATGGTTGGCCTAGGGAATCTAATACTTGTATTGATTGTTTTTGCTGCTTGTCTCGCCTTGTAGCTGATTTCTTCATTATTGTGCAAATTTAGATCATGAGCTCATGTTTAGCTAAACATCTGACTTTGTAAGAGGCTTAGGTGTGAACACTCGTAACCTTCATTAGAAAGTCCGCAAAGATTTATTTTTGTCCCCCCAATGAGTTGCCCACGAGGACCCCGTTTTCTACAAGGGTTGGTCCACTACTCCCTCTAGAGGCACGGCCTCAGACAGGGCTGCTTTGCGCCCCACGATCTGGGGCAGTGGCAGTGGGCGGCCTGTGGTCCGGGTAGGATCCTCTCTGCCTGTGTCCCAGGGACCCATCTGCCTGCGAAATTCGGTCACCTGGCAGGAAGCTACGATGCCCAGACCTATGGTTAGCTGTGCAGTGAGGTGTACTGCGCGGACAGGTTCCACACACACTTCAAGTCAGAGGCCGGCCTGAGTGGAAAGGTGAGAGTTTGGGCAGCTGTGCAGACAAAGAAGGCGCCCTTTGTCCTGGCCAAAATTCTTGTGAAACACCAATGGGCCTGCCGGGCTCTGAGGGCCCTGCACTGGGCCCCCTGCTCCACTGCCCTTTGTTCAGTCACAGCAGAGATGGCCACACCCACTCCCTGTGTGAGGGCAGTGTTCCAACCTCCCTCAGCCCCGCCCCCTCTCCGCAGGTTATCATGGACTACAGATGCTGCATTCTGGGTCCAGGGCATTCCGAGAATGCCAAGGTCAGACATGATGACCTTAAATGATTTCCTCTTGTGTCAGTTTTGGTAAATTTTAGGAGCTAGGAACTGGTCCATTTTACACAAACGTTCAAATTTACAGGCATTTCATATACTCTCTGCTATAACATTCTCCTGATTCTTTCTGTATATTCTTTACTTATGTTTTGGTTTTCCTTAATCAAAGTTTGTCTTTTAATCTTGTCAAAGAATATTCTTTGGACTTACTACAATACCTGAATTTTATACGTTTTCTATTGTATTAAGTTCTGCTCATATCTTTATTTATATTTTTTCCATGTTCTCAGGTTTATTGTTTTGATATTCTGATGTCAATTAAAACACTTGGTTATTCATTTTAATAAATCTTTTTACTTATAAAGATTTGAACTTTTCAAGATTCCAGCTTACTTGTAAGTTTCTAAGGGTCAGGTCCTCTACATTGTGGCTGGCCTAAGTCTTAGTTCTCCTTATAGCAATGTATATATTGACCTATTTTCCCCTCGACTTTCTGTGATTCCCTACATCTCACCTTTCTTTGCAGACAAGCCATTTGAAATACCCTTAACTTATTTCACAGCCAATAAGTCTTTGAAATAATGTGAATTTTTTCGAGAAATCTTCTTATATAATTAGGCAGAAAATCTGACCTGCCATAGTTTTCAAAACAGCATAATTTCACTTTTCTCAATGTTGAATCTGTTGTATTACACAACCATTGAGTATTTAGCTTTATCAATGACAAGTACTTTAAAAATGTTTTAGAGATCCTACCAGTCTTTGAAAACATCCTTGTTCCTTGTTTCAGTTCAAGTTTTATGTATACTTTCTGCCTTGCACCTGATTATTCCACCATCTGATGGTTGGCCTAGGGAATCTAATTCTGGTATTGAGTGTTTTTGCTGCTTGTCTCCCCTTGTAGCTGATTTCTTCATTATTGTGTAAATTTAGATCATGAGCTCATGTTTAGCTAAACAGCTGACCTTGTAAGAGGCTTAGGTGTGAACACACGTAAGCTTCAGCAGAAAGTCCGCAAAGAATTTTTTGTGTCCCTCCAATGAGTTACCCGCGCGGACCCCTTTTTCTACAAGTGTTGGTCCACTACTCCGTCTAGAGGCTGGGACTCAGACAGGACTGCTTTGCTGCCCCCGATCTGGGATAGTGGCTTTGGGCGGCCTGTGGCCTGGGCAGGAGGCGACCCACGTGTGTCCCACGACCCATCTGCCTGCGAACTTCGGTCACCTGGCAGGAAGCTACGATGCCCAGACCTATGGTTAGCTTTGCATCGAGGTGTACTGCGCGGACCGGGTCCACACACACTTAAATGATTTCCTCTTGTGTCAATTTTGGTAAACTTTAGGGGCTAGGAAATGGTCGACTTTACACAAATGTTCACATTTACTGGCATTTCATATATTCTCTGCTATAACATTGTCCTGATTCTTTCTGTATATTCTTTACTTATGTTTTGGTTTTCCTTAATCAAAGTGTGTCTTTTAAATCTTGTCAAAGAATATTCTTTGGACTTACTACCTCAACTGAATTTTATACGTTTTCTGTGGTATTAAGTTCTGCTCATATCTTTATTTATCTTTTTTCTATGTTCTCACGGTTTATTGTTTTGATCTTCTGATGTCAATTAAAACACTTGGTTATTCATTTTAATAAATCTTTTTACTTATAAAGATTTGAATTTTTAAAGATTCCAGCTTCCTTGTAAGTTTCTACGAGTCAGGTCCTCTATATTGTGGCTGGCCAAAGGCTTATTTCACAATATAGCAAAGTATATATTGACCTATTTTCCCCTCGACTTTCTGTGATTTCCTACATCTCACCTTTCTTTGCAGACAAGCCATTTGAAATAACCTTACCTTATTTCACAGCCAATAGGTCTTTGAAATAATGTGTAGTTTTCAGAGAAATCTTCTTATATATTTAGGCAGAAAATCTGACCTGCCATAGTTTTCAAAACAGCATAATTTCACTCTTCTCAATGATGAATCTGTTGTATTACACATCATTTGAGTATTTAGCTTTATCAATTACATGTACTTTAAAAATATTTTAGAGATCCTTCTAGTCTTTGAAAACATCCTTGTTCAATGTTTCATTTCCAGTTTTATGTATATTTTCTGCCTTGCACCTGATTATTCCAACGTCTGATCGATGGCCTAGGGAATCTAATTCTGGTATTGATTGTTTTTGCTGATTGTCTCCGCCTGTAGCTGATTTCTTCATTATTGTGTAAATTTAGATCATGAGCTCATGTTTAGCTAAACATCTGACTTTGTAAGAGACTTAGGTGTGAACACTCGTAAGTTTCATCAGAAAGTCCGCAAAGATTTATTTGTGTCCCTCCAATGAGTTGCCCGCGAGGATCCCGTTTCCTACAAATGTTGGTCCACTACTCCCTCTAGAGGCACGGCCTCAGACAGGGCTGCTTTGTTCCTCACGATCTGTGGCATTGGCAGTGGGCGGCCTGTGGCCCGGGCAGGAGCCTCTCTGCGTGTGTCCCAGGGACCCATCAGCCTGCGAACTTCGGTCACCTGGCAGGAAGCTACGATGCCCAGACCTATGGTTAGCTGTGAAGCGAGGTGTACTGCGCGGACAGGTTCCACACACACTTCAAGTAAGAGGGCGGCCTGAGTGGAAAGGTGAGAGTTTGGGCAGCTGTTCAGACAAAGAAGGCGCCCTTTGTCCTGGGCCTAAATGCTTGTGACACCCTACTGGGCCTGCCGGGATCTGAGGGCCCTGCCCTGGGACCCCTGCTCCCCTGCCCTTTGTTCAGTCACAGCAGAGATGGCCACACCCACTCCCTCTGTGAGGGCAGTGTTCCAACCTCCCTCAGCCCCGCCCCTTCTCCGCAGGTTACCATGGACTACGGATGCGGCTTTCTGAATCCAGGGCATTCCGAGAATGCCAAGGGCAGACATGATGACCTTAAATGATTTCCTCTTGTGTCAGTTTTGGTAAACTTTAGGAGCTAGGAACTGGTCCACTTTAAACAAATGTTCAAATTTACTGGCATTTCATATATTCTCTGCTATAACATTCTCCTGATTCTTTCTGTATATTCTTTACTTATGTTTTGGTTTTCCTTAATCAAAGTGTGTCTTTTAATCTTGTCAAAGAATATTCTTTGGACTTACTACATCCCCTGAATTTTATACGTTTTCTATTGTATTAAGTTCTGCTCATAACTTTGATTATCTTATTTCTGTGTTTTCAGGGTTTATTGTTTTAATATTCTGATGTCAATTAAAACACTTGGTTATTCATTTTAATAAATCTTTTTACTTATAAAGATTTGAACTTTTCAAGATTCCAGCTTACTTGTAAGTTTCTAAGGGTCAGGTCCTCTACATTGTGGCGGGCCTAAGTGTTAGTTCTCCATATAGCAATGTATATATTGGCCTATTTTCCCCTCGACTTTCTGTGATTCCCTACATCTCACCTTTCTTTGCAGACAAGCCATTTGAAATACCCTTAACTTATTTCACAGCCAATAAGTCTTTGAAATAATGTGTATTTTTTAGAGAAATCTTCTTATATAATTAGGCAGAAAATCTGACCTGCCATAGTTTTCAAAACAGCATAATTTCACTCTTCTCAATGATGAATCTGTTGTATTACACAACCATTGAGTATTTAGCTTTATCAATGACATGTACTTTAAAAATGTTTTAGAGATCCTACCAGTCTTTGAAAACATCCTTGTTCCTTGTTTCAGTTCAAGTTTTGTGTATACTTTCTGCCTTGCACCTGATTATTCCAACATCTGATGGTTGGCCTAGGGAATCTAATTCTGGTATTGATTGTTTTTGCTGCTTGTCTCCCGTTGTAGCTGATTTCTTCATTATTGTGTAAATTTAGATCATGAGCTCATGTTTAGCTAAACAGCTGACCTTGTAAGAGGCTTAGGTGTGAACACTCGTAAGCTTCAGCAGAATATCCGCAAAGATTTGTTTGTGTCCCTCCAATGAGTTACCCGCGCGGACCCCGTTTTCTACAAGTGTTGGTCCACTACTCCCTCTAGAGGCTGGGACTCAGACAGGACTGCTTCACTGCCCCCAATCTGGGATAGTGGCTTTGGGCGGCCTGTGGCCTGGGCAGGAGGCTCCCCACGTGTGTCCCACGACCCATCTGCCTGCGAACTACGGTCACCTGGCAGGAAGCTATGATGCCCAGACCTATGGTTAGCTTTGCATCGAGGTGTACTGCGCGGACCGGTTCCACACACACTTCAAGTAAGAGGGCGGCCTGAGTGGAAAGGTGAGAGTTAGGGCTGCTGTGCAGACAAAGAAGGCACACTTTGGCCTGGGCCTAAATGCTTGTGACACACGACTGGGCCTGCCGGGGTCTGAGGGCCCTGCCGTTGGCCCCCTTCTCCCCTGCCCTTTGTTCAGTCACAGCAGAGATGGCCCCACCCACTCCCTCAGTGAAGGCAGTGTTCCAACCTCCCTCAGCCCCGCCCCCTCTCCGCAGGTTACCATGGACTACAGATGCTGCATTCTGAGGCCAGGGCATTCCGACAATGCCAAGGGCAGACATGATGACCTTAAATGATTTCCTCTTGTGTCAATTTTGGTAAACTTTAGGAGCTAGGAAATGGTCCACTTTACACAAAAGTTCAAATTTACTGGCATTTCATATATTCTCTGCTATAACATTGTCCTGATTCTTTCTGTATATTCTTTACTTATGTTTTGGTTTTCCTTAATCAAAGTGTGTCTTTTAAATCTTGTCAAAGAATATTCTTTGGACTTACTACCTAAACTGAATTTTATACGTTTTCTGTGGTATTAAGTTCTGCTCATATCTTTATTTATCTTTTTTCTATGTTCTCAGAGTTTATTGTTTTGATCTTCTGATATCAATTAAAACACTTGGTTATTCATTTTAATAAATCTTTTTACTTATAAAGATTTGAATTTTTAAGGATTCCAGCTTACTTGTTAGTTTCTACGGGTCAGGTCCTCTACATTGTGGCTGGCCAAAGGCTTAGTTCACAATATAGCAAAGTATATATTGACCTATTTTCCCCTCGACTTTCTGTGATTCCCTACATCTCACCTTTCTTTGCAGACAAGCCATTTGAAATAAACTTAACTTATTTCACAGCCAATAAGTCTTTGAAATAATGTGTAGTTTTCAGAGAAATCTTCTTATATATTTAGGCAGAAAATCTGACCTGCCATAGTTTTCAAAACAGCATAATTTCACTCTTCTCAATGATGAATCTGTTGTATTACACAACCTTTGAGTATTTAGCTTTATCAATGACATGTACTTTAAAAATGTTTTAGAGATCCTAGCAGTCTTTGAAAACATCCTTGTTCCTTGTTTCAGTTCCCGTTTCATGTATATTTTCTGCCTTGCACATGATTATTCCAACGTCTGATCGATGGCCTAGGGAATCTAATTCTGGTATTGATTGTTTTTGCTGATTGTCTCCCCCTGTAGCTGATTTCTTCATTATTGTGTAAATTTAGATCATAAGCTCATGTTTAGCTAAACATCTGACTTTGTAAGAGGCTTAGGTGTGAACACTCGTAAGTTTCATCAGAAAGTCCGCAAAGATTTATTTGTGTCCCTCCAATGAGTTGCCCGCGAGGACCCCGTTTCCTACAAGTGTTGGTCCACTATTCCCTCTAGAGGCACGGCCTCAGACAGGGCGGCTTTGTGCCCCACGATCTGTGGCAGTGGCTGTGGGCGGCCTGTGGCCCGGGCAGGAGCCTCTCTGCGTGTGTCCCAGGGACCCATCTGCCTGAGAACTTCGGTCACCTGGCAGGAAGCTACGATGCCCAGACCTATGGTTAGCTGTGCAGCGAGGTGTACTGCACGGACAGGTTCCACACACACTTCAAGTAAGAGGGCGGCCTGAGTGGATAGGTGAGAGTTTGGGCAGCTGTGCAGACAAAGAAGGTGCCCTTTGTCCTGGGCCTAAATTCTTGTGAAACCCCACTGGGCCTGCCGGGCTCTGAGGGCCCTGCCATGGGCCCCCTGCTCCCCTACCCTTTGTATGGTCACAGCAGAGATGGCCACACCCACTCCATCTGTGAGGGCAGTGTTCCAACCTCCCTCAACCACGCCCCCACTCCGCAGGTTAACATGGAATACAGATGCTGCATTCTGAGTCCAGGGCATTCCGAGAATGCCAAGGGCAGACATGATGACCTTAAATGATTTCCTCTTGTGTCAGTTTTGGTAAATTTTAGGAGCTAGGAACTGGTCCACTTTACAGAAACGTTCAAATTTACAGGCATTTCATATACGCTCTGCTATAACATTCTCCTGATTCTTTCTGTATATTCTTTACTTATGTTTTGGTTTTCCTTAATCAAAGTGTGTCTTTTAATCTTGTCAAAGAATATTCTTTGGACTTACTACATCACCTGAATTTTATACGTTTTCTATTGTATTAAGTTCTGCTCATATCTTTATTTATATTTTTTTCTATGTTCTCAGGTTTATTGTTTTGATATTCTGATGTCAATTAAAACACTTGGTTATTCATTTTAATAAATCTTTTTACTTATAAAGATTTGAACTTTTCAAGATTCCAGCTTACTTGTAAGTTTCTAAGGGTCAGGTCCTCTACATTGTGGCTGGCCTAAGTCTTAGTTCTCCATATAGCAGTGTATATATTTACCTATTTTCCCCTCGACTTTCTGTGATTCCCTACATCTCACCTTTCTTTGCAGACAAGCCATTTGAAATACCCTTAACTTATTTCACAGCCAATAAGTCTTTGAAATAATGTGTATTTTTTAGAGAAATCTTCTTATATAATTAGGCAGAAAATCTGACATGCCATAGTTTTCAAATCAGCATAATTTCACTCTTCTCAATGTTGAATCTGTTGTATTACACAACCATTGAGTATTTAGCTTTATCAATGACATGTACTTTAAAAATGTTTTAGAGATTCAACCAGTCTTTTAAAACATCCTTGTTCCTTGTTTCAGTTCAAGTTTTGTGTATACTTTCTGCCTTGCACCTGATTATTCCAACATCTGATGGTTGGCCTAGGGAATCTAATACTTGTATTGATTGTTTTTGCTGCTTGTCTCGCCTTGTAGCTGATTTCTTCATTATTGTGCAAATTTAGATCATGAGCTCATGTTTAGCTAAACATCTGACTTTGTAAGAGGCTTAGGTGTGAACACTCGTAACCTTCATTAGAAAGTCCGCAAAGATTTATTTTTGTCCCCCCAATGAGTTGCCCACGAGGACCCCGTTTTCTACAACGGTTGGTCCACTACTCCCTCTAGAGGCACGGCCTCAGACAGGGCTGCTTTGCTCCCCACGATCTGGGGCAGTTTCAGTGGGCGGCCTGTGGTCCGTGTAGGAGCCTCTCTGCCTGTGTCCCAGGGACCCATCTGCCTGCGAACTTCGGTCACCTGGCAGGAAGCTACGATGCCCAGACCTATGGTTAGCTGTGCAGCGAGGTGTACTGCGCGGACAGGTTCCACACACACTTCAAGTAAGAGGGCGGCCTGAGTGGAAAGGTGAGAGTTTGGGCAGCTGTGCAGAGAAAGAAGGCGCCCTTTGTCCTGGCCTAAATTCTTGTGAAACACCAATGGGCCTGCCTGGCTCTGAGGGCCCTTCACTGGGCCCCCTGCTCCACTGCCCATTGTTCAGTCACAGCAGAGATGGCCACACCCACTCCCTCTGTGAGTGCAGTGTTCCAACCTCCCTCAGCCCCGCCCCCTCTCCGCAGGTTATCATGGACTACAGATGCTGCATTCTGAGTCCAGGGCATTCCGAGAATGCCAAGGGCAGACATGATGACCTTAAATGATTTCCTCTTGTGTCAGTTTTGGTAAATTTTAGGAGCTAGGAACTGGTCCATTTTACACAAACGTTCAAATTTACAGGCATTTCATATACTCTCTGCTATAACATTCTCCTGATTCTTTCTGTATATTCTTTACTTATGTTTTGGTTTTCCTTAATCAAAGTTTGTCTTTTAATCTTGTCAAAGAATATTCTTTGGACTTACTACAATACCTGAATTTTATACGTTTTCTATTGTATTAAGTTCTGCTCATATCTTTATTTATATTTTTTCCATGTTCTCAGGTTTATTGTTTTGATATTCTGATGTCAATTAAAACACTTGGTTATTCATTTTAATAAATCTTTTTACTTATAAAGATTTGAACTTTTCAAGATTCCAGCTTACTTGTAAGTTTCTAAGGGTCAGGTCCTCTACATTGTGGCTGGCCTAAGTCTTAGTTCTCCTTATAGCAATGTATATATTGACCTATTTTCCCCTCGACTTTCTGTGATTCCCTACATCTCACCTTTCTTTGCAGACAAGCCATTTGAAATACCCTTAACTTATTTCACAGCCAATAAGTCTTTGAAATAATGTGAATTTTTTCGAGAAATCTTCTTATATAATTAGGCAGAAAATCTGACCTGCCATAGTTTTCAAAACAGCATAATTTCACTTTTCTCAATGTTGAATCTCTTGTATTACACAACCATTGAGTATTTAGCTTTATCAATGACAAGTACTTTAAAAATGTTTTATAGATCCTACCAGTCTTTGAAAACATCCTTGTTCCTTGTTTCAGTTCAAGTTTTATGTATACTTTCTGCCTTGCACCTGATTATTCCACCATCTGATGGTTGGCCTAGGGAATCTAATTCTGGTATTGAGTGTTTTTGCTGCTTGTCTCCCCTTGTAGCTGATTTCTTCATTATTGTGTAAATTTAGATCATGAGCTCATGTTTAGCTAAACAGCTGACCTTGTAAGAGGCTTAGGTGTGAACACACGTAAGCTTCAGCAGAAAGTCCGCAAAGAATTTTTTGTGTCCCTCCAATGAGTTACCCGCGCGGACCCCTTTTTCTACAAGTGTTGGTCCACTACTCCGTCTAGAGGCTGGGACTCAGACAGGACTGCTTTGCTGCCCCCGATCTGGGATAGTGGCTTTGGGCGGCCTGTGGCCTGGGCAGGAGGCGACCCACGTGTGTCCCACGACCCATCTGCCTGCGAACTTCGGTCACCTGGCAGGAAGCTACGATGCCCAGACCTATGGTTAGCTTTGCATCGAGGTGTACTGCGCGGACCGGGTCCACACACACTTAAATGATTTCCTCTTGTGTCAATTTTGGTAAACTTTAGGAGCTAGGAAATGGTCGACTTTACACAAATGTTCACATTTACTGGCATTTCATATATTCTCTGCTATAACATTGTCCTGATTCTTTCTGTATATTCTTTACTTATGTTTTGGTTTTCCTTAATCAAAGTGTGTCTTTTAAATCTTGTCAAAGAATATTCTTTGGACTTACTACCTCAACTGAATTTTATACGTTTTCTGTGGTATTAAGTTCTGCTCATATCTTTATTTATCTTTTTTCTATGTTCTCACGGTTTATTGTTTTGATCTTCTGATGTCAATTAAAACACTTGGTTATTCATTTTAATAAATCTTTTTACTTATAAAGATTTGAATTTTTAAAGATTCCAGCTTCCTTGTAAGTTTCTACGAGTCAGGTCCTCTATATTGTGGCTGGCCAAAGGCTTATTTCACAATATAGCAAAGTATATATTGACCTATTTTCCCCTCGACTTTCTGTGATTTCCTACATCTCACCTTTCTTTGCAGACAAGCCATTTGAAATAACCTTACCTTATTTCACAGCCAATAGGTCTTTGAAATAATGTGTAGTTTTCAGAGAAATCTTCTTATATATTTAGGCAGAAAATCTGACCTGCCATAGTTTTCAAAACAGCATAATTTCACTCTTCTCAATGATGAATCTGTTGTATTACACATCATTTGAGTATTTAGCTTTATCAATTACATGTACTTTAAAAATATTTTAGAGATCCTTCTAGTCTTTGAAAACATCCTCGTTCAATGTTTCATTTCCAGTTTTATGTATATTTTCTGCCTTGCACCTGATTATTCCAACGTCTGATCGATGGCCTAGGGAATCTAATTCTGGTATTGATTGTTTTTGCTGATTGTCTCCGCCTGTAGCTGATTTCTTCATTATTGTGTAAATTTAGATCATGAGCTCATGTTTAGCTAAACATCTGACTTTGTAAGAGACTTAGGTGTGAACACTCGTAAGTTTCATCAGAAAGTCCGCAAAGATTTATTTGTGTCCCTCCAATGAGTTGCCCGCGAGGATCCCGTTTCCTACAAATGTTGGTCCACTACTCCCTCTAGAGGCACGGCCTCAGACAGGGCTGCTTTGTTCCTCACGATCTGTGGCATTGGCAGTGGGCGGCCTGTGGCCCGGGCAGGAGCCTCTCTGCGTGTGTCCCAGGGACCCATCAGCCTGCGAACTTCGGTCACCTGGCAGGAAGCTACGATGCCCAGACCTATGGTTAGCTGTGAAGCGAGGTGTACTGCGCGGACAGGTTCCACACACACTTCAAGTAAGAGGGCGGCCTGAGTGGAAAGGTGAGAGTTTGGGCAGCTGTTCAGACAAAGAAGGTGCCCTTTGTCCTGGGCCTAAATGCTTGTGACACCCTACTGGGCCTGCCGGGATCTGAGGGCCCTGCCCTGGGACCCCTGCTCCCCTGCCCTTTGTTCAGTCACAGCAGAGATGGCCACACCCACTCCCTCTGTGAGGGCAGTGTTCCAACCTCCCTCAGCCCCGCCCCTTCTCCGCAGGTTACCATGGACTACGGATGCGGCTTTCTGAATCCAGGGCATTCCGAGAATGCCAAGGGCAGACATGATGACCTTAAATGATTTCCTCTTGTGTCAGTTTTGGTAAACTTTAGGAGCTAGGAACTGGTCCACTTTAAACAAATGTTCAAATTTACTGGCATTTCATATATTCTCTGCTATAACATTCTCCTGATTCTTTCTGTATATTCTTTACTTATGTTTTGGTTTTCCTTAATCAAAGAGTGTCTTTTAATCTTGTCAAAGAATATTCTTTGGACTTACTACATCCCCTGAATTTTATACGTTTTCTATTGTATTAAGTTCTGCTCATAACTTTGATTATCTTATTTCTGTGTTTTCAGGGTTTATTGTTTTAATATTCTGATGTCAATTAAAACACTTGGTTATTCATTTTAATAAATCTTTTTACTTATAAAGATTTGAACTTTTCAAGATTCCAGCTTACTTGTAAGTTTCTAAGGGTCAGGTCCTCTACATTGTGGCGGGCCTAAGTGTTAGTTCTCCATATAGCAATGTATATATTGGCCTATTTTCCCCTCGACTTTCTGTGATTCCCTACATCTCACCTTTCTTTGCAGACAAGCCATTTGAAATACCCTTAACTTATTTCACAGCCAATAAGTCTTTGAAATAATGTGTATTTTTTAGAGAAATCTTCTTATATAATTAGGCAGAAAATCTGACCTGCCATAGTTTTCAAAACAGCATAATTTCACTCTTCTCAATGATGAATCTGTTGTATTACACAACCATTGAGTATTTAGCTTTATCAATGACATGTACTTTAAAAATGTTTTAGAGATCCTACCAGTCTTTGAAAACATCCTTGTTCCTTGTTTCAGTTCAAGTTTTGTGTATACTTTCTGCCTTGCACCTGATTATTCCAACATCTGATGGTTGGCCTAGGGAATCTAATTCTGGTATTGATTGTTTTTGCTGCTTGTCTCCCGTTGTAGCTGATTTCTTCATTATTGTGTAAATTTAGATCATGAGCTCATGTTTAGCTAAACAGCTGACCTTGTAAGAGGCTTAGGTGTGAACACTCGTAAGCTTCAGCAGAATATCCGCAAAGATTTGTTTGTGTCCCTCCAATGAGTTACCCGCGCGGACCCCGTTTTCTACAAGTGTTGGTCCACTACTCCCTCTAGAGGCTGGGACTCAGACAGGACTGCTTCGCTGCCCCCAATCTGGGATAGTGGCTTTGGGCGGCCTGTGGCCTGGGCAGGAGGCTCCCCACGTGTGTCCCACGACCCATCTGCCTGCGAACTACGGTCACCTGGCAGGAAGCTATGATGCCCAGACCTATGGTTAGCTTTGCATCGAGGTGTACTGCGCGGACCGGTTCCACACACACTTCAAGTAAGAGGGCGGCCTGAGTGGAAAGGTGAGAGTTAGGGCTGCTGTGCAGACAAAGAAGGCACACTTTGGCCTGGGCCTAAATGCTTGTGACACACGACTGGGCCTGCCGGGGTCTGAGGGCCCTGCCGTTGGCCCCCTTCTCCCCTGCCCTTTGTTCAGTCACAGCAGAGATGGCCCCACCCACTCCCTCAGTGAAGGCAGTGTTCCAACCTCCCTCAGCCCCGCCCCCTCTCCGCAGGTTACCATGGACTACAGATGCTGCATTCTGAGGCCAGGGCATTCCGACAATGCCAAGGGCAGACATGATGACCTTAAATGATTTCCTCTTGTGTCAATTTTGGTAAACTTTAGGAGCTAGGAAATGGTCCACTTTACACAAAAGTTCAAATTTACTGGCATTTCATATATTCTCTGCTATAACATTGTCCTGATTCTTTCTGTATATTCTTTACTTATGTTTTGGTTTTCCTTAATCAAAGTGTGT
The DNA here is from genome assembly GCF_964165515.1 of Mesoplodon bidens. Taxonomy (NCBI): domain Eukaryota; kingdom Metazoa; phylum Chordata; class Mammalia; order Artiodactyla; family Ziphiidae; genus Mesoplodon; species Mesoplodon bidens. The sequence goes on along the minus strand of NC_138180.1, from coordinate 28,007,812 downwards.
CTTTTAAATCTTGTCAAAGAATATTCTTTGGACTTACTACCTAAACTGAATTTTATACGTTTTCTGTGGTAATAAGTTCTGCTCATATCTTTATTTATCTTTTTTCTATGTTCTCAGAGTTTATTGTTTTGATCTTCTGATATCAATTAAAACACTTGGTTATTCATTTTAATAAATCTTTTTACTTATAAAGATTTGAATTTTTAAGGATTCCAGCTTACTTGTTAGTTTCTACGGGTCAGGTCCTCTACATTGTGGCTGGCCAAAGGCTTAGTTCACAATATAGCAAAGTATATATTGACCTATTTTCCCCTCGACTTTCTGTGATTCCCTACATCTCACCTTTCTTTGCAGACAAGCCATTTGAAATAAACTTAACTTATTTCACAGCCAATAAGTCTTTGAAATAATGTGCAGTTTTCAGAGAAATCTTCTTATATATTTAGGCAGAAAATCTGACCTGCCATAGTTTTCAAAACAGCATAATTTCACTCTTCTCAATGATGAATCTGTTGTATTACACAACCTTTGAGTATTTAGCTTTATCAATGACATGTACTTTAAAAATGTTTTAGAGATCCTAGCAGTCTTTGAAAACATCCTTGTTCCTTGTTTCAGTTCCCGTTTCATGTATATTTTCTGCCTTGCACATGATTATTCCAACGTCTGATCGATGGCCTAGGGAATCTAATTCTGGTATTGATTGTTTTTGCTGATTGTCTCCCCCTGTAGCTGATTTCTTCATTATTGTGTAAATTTAGATCATGAGCTCATGTTTAGCTAAACATCTGACTTTGTAAGAGGCTTAGGTGTGAACACTCGTAAGTTTCATCAGAAAGTCCGCAAAGATTTATTTGTGTCCCTCCAATGAGTTGCCCGCGAGGACCCCGTTTCCTACAAGTGTTGGTCCACTATTCCCTCTAGAGGCACGGCCTCAGACAGGGCGGCTTTGTGCCCCACGATCTGTGGCAGTGGCTGTGGGCGGCCTGTGGCCCGGGCAGGAGCCTCTCTGCGTGTGTCCCAGGGACCAATCTGCCTGCGAACTTCGGTCACCTGGCAGGAAGCTACGATGCCCAGACCTATGGTTAGCTGTGCAGCGAGGTGTACTGCACGGACAGGTTCCACACACACTTCAAGTAAGAGGGCGGCCTGAGTGGATAGGTGAGAGTTTGGGCAGCTGTGCAGACAAAGAAGGTGCCCTTTGTCCTGGGCCTAAATTCTTGTGAAACCCCACTGGGCCTGCCGGGCTCTGAGGGCCCTGCCATGGGCCCCCTGCTCCCCTACCCTTTGTATGGTCACAGCAGAGATGGCCACACCCACTCCATCTGAGAGGGCAGTGTTCCAACCTCCCTCAACCACGCCCCCACTCCGCAGGTTAACATGGAATACAGATGCTGCATTCTGAGTCCAGGGCATTCCGAGAATGCCAAGGGCAGACATGATGACCTTAAATGATTTCCTCTTGTGTCAGTTTTGGTAAATTTTAGGAGCTAGGAACTGGTCCACTTTACAGAAACGTTCAAATTTACAGGCATTTCATATACGCTCTGCTATAACATTCTCCTGATTCTTTCTGTATATTCTTTACTTATGTTTTGGTTTTCCTTAATCAAAGTGTGTCTTTTAAATCTTGTCAAAGAATATTCTTTGGACTTACTACCTCAACTGAATTTTATACGTTTTCTGTGGTATTAAGTTCTGCTCATATCTTTATTTATCTTTTTTCTATGTTCTCACGGTTTATTGTTTTGATCTTCTGATGTCAATTAAAACACTTGGTTATTCATTTTAATAAATCTTTTTACTTATAAAGATTTGAATTTTTAAAGATTCCAGCTTCCTTGTAAGTTTCTACGAGTCAGGTCCTCTATTTTGTGGCTGGTCAAAGGCTTATTTCACAATATAGCAAAGTATATATTGACCTATTTTCCCCTCGACTTTCTGTGATTTCCTACATCTCACCTTTCTTTGCAGACAAGCCATTTGAAATAACCTTACCTTATTTCACAGCCAATAGGTCTTTGAAATAATGTGTAGTTTTCAGAGAAATCTTCTTATATATTTAGGCAGAAAATCTGACCTGCCATAGTTTTCAAAACAGCATAATTTCACTCTTCTCAATGATGAATCTGTTGTATTACACAACCTTTGAGTATTTAGCTTTATCAATGACATGTACTTTAAAAATGTTTTAGAGATCCTAGCAGTCTTTGAAAACATCCTTGTACCTTGTTTCAGTTCCTGTTTTATGTATATTTTCTGCCTTGCACCTGATTATTCCAACGTCTGATCGATGGCCTAGGGAATCTAATTCTGGTATTGATTGTTTTTGCTGAGTGTCTCCCCCTGTAGCTGATTTCTTCATTACTGTGTAAATTTAGATCATGAGCTCATGTTTAGCTAAACATCTGACTTTGTAAAGTCTTAGGTGTGAACACTCGTAAGTTTCATCAGAAAGTCCGCAAAGATTTATTTGTGTCCCTCCAATGAGTTGCCCGCGAGGATCCCGTTTCCTACAAATGTTGGTCCACTACTCCCTCTAGAGGCACGGCCTCAGACAGGGCTGCTTTGTTCCTCACGATCTGTGGCATTGGCAGTGGGCGGCCTGTGGCCCGGGCAGGAGCCTCTCTGCGTGTGTCCCAGGGACCCATCAGCCTGCGAACTTCGGTCACCTGGCAGGAAGCTACGATGCCCAGACCTATGGTTAGCTGTGAAGCGAGGTGTACTGCGCGGACAGGTTCCACACACACTTCAAGTAAGAGGGCGGCCTGAGTGGAAAGGTGAGAGTTTGGGCAGCTGTGCAGACAAAGAAGGCGCCCTTTGTCCTGGGCCTAAATGCTTGTGACACCCTACTGGGCCTGCCGGGATCTGAGGGCCCTGCCCTGGGCCCCCTGCTCCCCTGCCCTTTGTTCAGTCACAGCAGAGATGGCCACACCCACTCCCTCTGTGAGGGCAGTGTTCCAACCTCCCTCAGCCCCGCCCCTTCTCCGCAGGTTACCATGGACTACGGATGCTGCATTCTGAATCCAGGGCATTCCGAGAATGCCAAGGGCAGACATGATGACCTTAAATGATTTCCTCTTGTGTCAGTTTTGGTAAACTTTAGGAGCTAGGAACTGGTCCACTTTAAACAAATGTTCAAATTTACTGGCATTTCATATATTCTCTGCTATAACATTCTCCTGATTCTTTCTGTATATTCTTTACTTATGTTTTGGTTTTCCTTAATCAAAGTGTGTCTTTTAATCTTGTCAAAGAATATTCTTTGGACTTACTACATCCCCTGAATTTTATACGTTTTCTATTGTATTAAGTTCTGCTCATATCTTTAATTATCTTTTTTCTGTGTTTTCAGGGTTTATTGTTTTAATATTCTGATGTCAATTAAAACACTTGGTTATTCATTTTAATAAATCTTTTTACTTATAAAGATTTGAACTTTTCAAGATTCCAGCTTACTTGTAAGTTTCTAAGGGTCAGGTCCTCTACATTGTGGCGGGCCTAAGTCTTAGTTCTCCATATAGCAATGTATATATTGGCCTATTTTCCCCTCGACTTTCTGTGATTCCCTATATCTCACCTTTCTTTGCAGACAAGCCATTTGAAATACCCTTAACTTATTTCACAGCCAATAAGTCTTTGAAATAATGTGTATTTTTTAGAGAAATCTTCTTATATAATTAGGCAGAAAATCTGACCTGCCATAGTTTTCAAAACAGCATAATTTCACTCTTCTCAATGATGAATCTGTTGTATTACACAACCATTGAGTATTTAGCTTTATCAATGACATGTACTTTAAAAATGTTTTAGAGATCCTACCAGTCTTTGAAAACATCCTTGTTCCTTGTTTCAGTTCAAGTTTTGTGTATACTTTCTGCCTTGCACCTGATTATTCCAACATCTGATGGTTGGCCTAGGGAATCTAATTCTGGTATTGATTGTTTTTGCTGCTTGTCTCCCGTTGTAGCTGATTTCTTCATTATTGTGTAAATTTAGATCATGAGCTCATGTTTAGCTAAACAGCTGACCTTGTAAGAGGCTTAGGTGTGAACACTCGTAAGCTTCAGCAGAATATCCTCAAAGATTTGTTTGTGTCCCTCCAATGAGTTACCCGCGCGGACCCCGTTTTCTACAAGTGTTGGTCCACTACTCCCTCTAGAGGCTGGGACTCAGACAGGACTGCTTCGCTGCCCCCAATCTGGGATAGTGGCTTTGGGCGGCCTGTGGCCTGGGCAGGAGGCTCCCCACGTGTGTCCCACGACACATCTGCCTGCGAACTATTGTCACCTGGCAGGAAGCTATGATGCCCAGACCTATGGTTAGCTTTGCATCGAGGTGTACTGCGCGGACCGGTTCCACACACACTTCAAGTAAGAGGGCGGCCTGAGTGGAAAGGTGAGAGTTAGGGCTGCTGTGCAGACAAAGAAGGCACACTTTGGCCTGGGCCTAAATGCTTGTGACACACGACTGGGCCTGCCGGGGTCTGAGGGCCCTGCCGTTGGCCCCCTTCTCCCCTGCCCTTTGTTCAGTCACAGCAGAGATGGCCCCACCCACTCCCTCAGTGAAGGCAGTGTTCCAACCTCCCTCAGCCCCGCCCCCTCTCCGCAGGTTACCATGGACTACAGATGCTGCATTCTGAGGCCAGGGCATTCCGACAATGCCAAGGGCAGACATGATGACCTTAAATGATTTCCTCTTGTGTCAATTTTGGTAAACTTTAGGAGCTAGGAAATGGTCCACTTTACACAAAAGTTCAAATTTACTGGCATTTCATATATTCTCTGCTATAACATTGTCCTGATTCTTTCTGTATATTCTTTACTTATGTTTTGGTTTTCCTTAATCAAAGTGTGTCTTTTAAATCTTGTCAAAGAATATTCTTTGGACTTACTACCTAAACTGAATTTTATACGTTTTCTGTGGTATTAAGTTCTGCTCATATCTTTATTTATCTTTTTTCTATGTTCTCAGAGTTTATTGTTTTGATCTTCTGATATCAATTAAAACACTTGGTTATTCATTTTAATAAATCTTTTTACTTATAAAGATTTGAATTTTTAAGGATTCCAGCTTACTTGTTAGTTTCTACGGGTCAGGTCCTCTACATTGTGGCTGGCCAAAGGCTTAGTTCACAATATAGCAAAGTATATATTGACCTATTTTCCCCTCGACTTTCTGTGATTCCCTACATCTCACCTTTCTTTGCAGACAAGCCATTTGAAATAAACTTAACTTATTTCACAGCCAATAAGTCTTTGAAATAATGTGTAGTTTTCAGAGAAATCTTCTTATATATTTAGGCAGAAAATCTGACCTGCCATAGTTTTCAAAACAGCATAATTTCACTCTTCTCAATGATGAATCTGTTGTATTACACAACCTTTGAGTATTTAGCTTTATCAATGACATGTACTTTAAAAATGTTTTAGAGATCCTACCAGTCTTTGAAAACATCCTTGTTCCTTGTTTCAGTTCCCGTTTCATGTATATTTTCTGCCTTGCACATGATTATTCCAACGTCTGATCGATGGCCTAGGGAATCTAATTCTGGTATTGATTGTTTTTGCTGATTGTCTCCCCCTGTAGCTGATTTCTTCATTATTGTGTAAATTTAGATCATAAGCTCATGTTTAGCTAAACATCTGACTTTGTAAGAGGCTTAGGTGTGAACACTCGTAAGTTTCATCAGAAAGTCCGCAAAGATTTATTTGTGTCCCTCCAATGAGTTGCCCGCGAGGACCCCGTTTCCTACAAGTGTTGGTCCACTATTCCCTCTAGAGGCACGGCCTCAGACAGGGCGGCTTTGTGCCCCACGATCTGTGGCAGTGGCTGTGGGCGGCCTGTGGCCCGGGCAGGAGCCTCTCTGCGTGTGTCCCAGGGACCCATCTGCCTGCGAACTTCGGTCACCTGGCAGGAAGCTACGATGCCCAGACCTATGGTTAGCTGTGCAGCGAGGTGTACTGCACGGACAGGTTCCACACACACTTCAAGTAAGAGGGCGGCCTGAGTGGATAGGTGAGAGTTTGGGCAGCTGTGCAGACAAAGAAGGTGCCCTTTGTCCTGGGCCTAAATTCTTGTGAAACCCCACTGGGCCTGCCGGGCTCTGAGGGCCCTGCCATGGGCCCCCTGCTCCCCTACCCTTTGTATGGTCACAGCAGAGATGGCCACACCCACTCCATCTGTGAGGGCAGTGTTCCAACCTCCCTCAACCACGCCCCCTCTCCGCAGGTTAACATGGAATACAGATGCTGCATTCTGAGTCCAGGGCATTCCGAGAATGCCAAGGGCAGACATGATGACCTTAAATGATTTCCTCTTGTGTCAGTTTTGGTAAATTTTAGGAGCTAGGAACTGGTCCACTTTACAGAAACGTTCAAATTTACAGGCATTTCATATACGCTCTGCTATAACATTCTCCTGATTCTTTCTGTATATTCTTTACTTATGTTTTGGTTTTCCTTAATCAAAGTGTGTCTTTTAATCTTGTCAAAGAATATTCTTTGGACTTACTACATCACCTGAATTTTATACGTTTTCTATTGTATTAAGTTCTGCTCATATCTTTATTTATATTTTTTTCTATGTTCTCAGGTTTATTGTTTTGATATTCTGATGTCAATTAAAACACTTGGTTATTCATTTTAATAAATCTTTTTACTTATAAAGATTTGAACTTTTCAAGATTCCAGCTTACTTGTAAGTTTCTAAGGGTCAGGTCCTCTACATTGTGGCTGGCCTAAGTCTTAGTTCTCCATATAGCAGTGTATATATTTACCTATTTTCCCCTCGACTTTCTGTGATTCCCTACATCTCACCTTTCTTTGCAGACAAGCCATTTGAAATACCCTTAACTTATTTCACAGCCAATAAGTCTTTGAAATAATGTGTATTTTTTAGAGAAATCTTCTTATATAATTAGGCAGAAAATCTGACATGCCATAGTTTTCAAATCAGCATAATTTCACTCTTCTCAATGTTGAATCTGTTGTATTACACAACCATTGAGTATTTAGCTTTATCAATGACATGTACTTTAAAAATGTTTTAGAGATTCAACCAGTCTTTTAAAACATCCTTGTTCCTTGTTTCAGTTCAAGTTTTGTGTATACTTTCTGCCTTGCACCTGATTATTCCAACATCTGATGGTTGGCCTAGGGAATCTAATACTTGTATTGATTGTTTTTGCTGCTTGTCTCGCCTTGTAGCTGATTTCTTCATTATTGTGCAAATTTAGATCATGAGCTCATGTTTAGCTAAACATCTGACTTTGTAAGAGGCTTAGGTGTGAACACTCGTAACCTTCATTAGAAAGTCCGCAAAGATTTATTTTTGTCCCCCCAATGAGTTGCCCACGAGGACCCCGTTTTCTACAAGGGTTGGTCCACTACTCCCTCTAGAGGCACGGCCTCAGACAGGGCTGCTTTGCGCCCCACGATCTGGGGCAGTGGCAGTGGGCGGCCTGTGGTCCGGGTAGGAGCCTCTCTGCCTGTGTCCCAGGGACCCATCTGCCTGCGAACTTCGGTCACCTGGCAGGAAGCTACGATGCCCAGACCTATGGTTAGCTGTGCAGTGAGGTGTACTGCGCGGACAGGTTCCACACACACTTCAAGTCAGAGGCCAGCCTGAGTGGAAAGGTGAGAGTTTGGGCAGCTGTGCAGACAAAGAAGGCGCCCTTTGTCCTGGCCAAAATTCTTGTGAAACACCAATGGGCCTGCCGGGCTCTGAGGGCCCTGCACTGGGCCCCCTGCTCCACTGCCCTTTGTTCAGTCACAGCAGAGATGGCCACACCCACTCCCTGTGTGAGGGCAGTGTTCCAACCTCCCTCAGCCCCGCCCCCTCTCCGCAGGTTATCATGGACTACAGATGCTGCATTCTGGGTCCAGGGCATTCCGAGAATGCCAAGGTCAGACATGATGACCTTAAATGATTTCCTCTTTTGTCAGTTTTGGTAAATTTTAGGAGCTAGGAACTGGTCCATTTTACACAAACGTTCAAATTTACAGGCATTTCATATACTCTCTGCTATAACATTCTCCTGATTCTTTCTGTATATTCTTTACTTATGTTTTGGTTTTCCTTAATCAAAGTTTGTCTTTTAATCTTGTCAAAGAATATTCTTTGGACTTACTACAATACCTGAATTTTATACGTTTTCTATTGTATTAAGTTCTGCTCATATCTTTATTTATATTTTTTCCATGTTCTCAGGTTTATTGTTTTGATATTCTGATGTCAATTAAAACACTTGGTTATTCATTTTAATAAATCTTTTTACTTATAAAGATTTGAACTTTTCAAGATTCCAGCTTACTTGTAAGTTTCTAAGGGTCAGGTCCTCTACATTGTGGCTGGCCTAAGTCTTAGTTCTCCTTATAGCAATGTATATATTGAGCTATTTTCCCCTCGACTTTCTGTGATTCCCTACATCTCACCTTTCTTTGCAGACAAGCCATTTGAAATACCCTTAACTTATTTCACAGCCAATAAGTCTTTGAAATAATGTGAATTTTTTCGAGAAATCTTCTTATATAATTAGGCAGAAAATCTGACCTGCCATAGTTTTCAAAACAGCATAATTTCACTTTTCTCAATGTTGAATCTGTTGTATTACACAACCATTGAGTATTTAGCTTTATCAATGACAAGTACTTTAAAAATGTTTTAGAGATCCTACCAGTCTTTGAAAACATCCTTGTTCCTTGTTTCAGTTCAAGTTTTATGTATACTTTCTGCCTTGCACCTGATTATTCCACCATCTGATGGTTGGCCTAGGGAATCTAATTCTGGTATTGAGTGTTTTTGCTGCTTGTCTCCCCTTGTAGCTGATTTCTTCATTATTGTGTAAATTTAGATCATGAGCTCATGTTTAGCTAAACAGCTGACCTTGTAAGAGGCTTAGGTGTGAACACACGTAAGCTTCAGCAGAAAGTCCGCAAAGAATTTTTTGTGTCCCTCCAATGAGTTACCCGCGCGGACCCCTTTTTCTACAAGTGTTGGTCCACTACTCCGTCTAGAGGCTGGGACTCAGACAGGACTGCTTTGCTGCCCCCGATCTGGGATAGTGGCTTTGGGCGGCCTGTGGCCTGGGCAGGAGGCGACCCACGTGTGTCCCACGACCCATCTGCCTGCGAACTTCGGTCACCTGGCAGGAAGCTACGATGCCCAGACCTATGGTTAGCTTTGCATCGAGGTGTACTGCGCGGACCGGGTCCACACACACTTAAATGATTTCCTCTTGTGTCAATTTTGGTAAACTTTAGGAGCTAGGAAATGGTCGACTTTACACAAATGTTCACATTTACTGGCATTTCATATATTCTCTGCTATAACATTGTCCTGATTCTTTCTGTATATTCTTTACTTATGTTTTGGTTTTCCTTAATCAAAGTGTGTCTTTTAAATCTTGTCAAAGAATATTCTTTGGACTTACTACCTCAACTGAATTTTATACGTTTTCTGTTGTATTAAGTTCTGCTCATATCTTTATTTATCTTTTTTCTATGTTCTCACGGTTTATTGTTTTGATCTTCTGATGTCAATTAAAACACTTGGTTATTCATTTTAATAAATCTTTTTACTTATAAAGATTTGAATTTTTAAAGATTCCAGCTTCCTTGTAAGTTTCTACGAGTCAGGTCCTCTATATTGTGGCTGGCCAAAGGCTTATTTCACAATATAGCAAAGTATATATTGACCTATTTTCCCCTCGACTTTCTGTGATTTCCTACATCTCACCTTTCTTTGCAGACAAGCCATTTGAAATAACCTTACCTTATTTCACAGCCAATAGGTCTTTGAAATAATGTGTAGTTTTCAGAGAAATCTTCTTATATATTTAGGCAGAAAATCTGACCTGCCATAGTTTTCAAAACAGCATAATTTCACTCTTCTCAATGATGAATCTGTTGTATTACACATCATTTGAGTATTTAGCTTTATCAATTACATGTACTTTAAAAATATTTTAGAGATCCTTCTAGTCTTTGAAAACATCCTCGTTCAATGTTTCATTTCCAGTTTTATGTATATTTTCTGCCTTGCACCTGATTATTCCAACGTCTGATCGATGGCCTAGGGAATCTAATTCTGGTATTGATTGTTTTTGCTGATTGTCTCCGCCTGTAGCTGATTTCTTCATTATTGTGTAAATTTAGATCATGAGCTCATGTTTAGCTAAACATCTGACTTTGTAAGAGACTTAGGTGTGAACACTCGTAAGTTTCATCAGAAAGTCCGCAAAGATTTATTTGTGTCCCTCCAATGAGTTGCCCGCGAGGATCCCGTTTCCTACAAATGTTGGTCCACTACTCCCTCTAGAGGCACGGCCTCAGACAGGGCTGCTTTGTTCCTCACGATCTGTGGCATTGGCAGTGGGCGGCCTGTGGCCCGGGCAGGAGCCTCTCTGCGTGTGTCCCAGGGACCCATCAGCCTGCGAACTTCGGTCACCTGGCAGGAAGCTACGATGCCCAGACCTATGGTTAGCTGTGAAGCGAGGTGTACTGCGCGGACAGGTTCCACACACACTTCAAGTAAGAGGGCGGCCTGAGTGGAAAGGTGAGAGTTTGGGCAGCTGTGCAGACAAAGAAGGCGCCCTTTGTCCTGGGCCTAAATGATTGTGACACCCTACTGGGCCTGCCGGGATCTGAGGGCCCTGCCCTGGGCCCCCTGCTCCCCTGCCCTTTGTTCATTCACAGCAGAGATGGCCACACCCACTCCCTCTGTGAGGGCAGTGTTCCAACCTCCCTCAGCCCCGCCCCTTCTCCGCAGGTTACCATGGACTACGGATGCTGCATTCTGAATCCAGGGCATTCCGAGAATGCCAAGGGCAGACATGATGACCTTAAATGATTTCCTCTTGTGTCAGTTTTGGTAAACTTTAGGAGCTAGGAACTGGTCCACTTTAAACAAATATTCAAATTTACTGGCATTTCATATATTCTCTGCTATAACATTCTCCTGATTCTTTCTGTATATTCTTTACTTATGTTTTGGTTTTCCTTAATCAAAGTGTGTCTTTTAATCTTGTCAAAGAATATTCTTTGGACTTACTACATCCCCTGAATTTTATACGTTTTCTATTGTATTAAGTTCTGCTCATATCTTTAATTATCTTTTTTCTGTGTTTTCAGGGTTTATTGTTTTAATATTCTGATGTCAATTAAAACACTTGGTTATTCATTTTAATAAATCTTTTTACTTATAAAGATTTGAACTTTTCAAGATTCCAGCTTACTTGTAAGTTTCTAAGGGTCAGTTCCTCTACATTGTGGCGGGCCTAAGTCTTAGTTCTCCATATAGCAATGTATATATTGGCCTATTTTCCCCTCGACTTTCTGTGATTCCCTACATCTCACCTTTCTTTGCAGACAAGCCATTTGAAATACCCTTAACTTATTTCACAGCCAATAAGCCTTTGAAATAATGTGTATTTTTTAGAGAAATCTTCTTATATAATTAGGCAGAAAATCTGACCTGCCATAGTTTTCAAAACAGCATAATTTCACTCTTCTCAATGATGAATCTGTTGTATTACACAACCATTGAGTATTTAGCTTTATCAATGACATGTACTTTAAAAATGTTTTAGAGATCCTACCAGTCTTTGAAAACATCCTTGTTCCTTGTTTCAGTTCAAGTTTTGTGTATACTTTCTGCCTTGCACCTGATTATTCCAACATCTGATGGTTGGCCTAGGGAATCTAATTCTGGTATTGATTGTTTTTGCTGCTTGTCTCCCGTTGTAGCTGATTTCTTCATTATTGTGTAAATTTAGATCATGAGCTCATGTTTAGCTAAACAGCTGACCTTGTAAGAGGCTTAGGTGTGAACACTCGTAAGCTTCAGCAGAATATCCGCAAAGATTTGTTTGTGTCCCTCCAATGAGTTACCCGCGCGGACCCCGTTTTCTACAAGTGTTGGTCCACTACTCCCTCTAGAGGCTGGGACTCAGACAGGACTGCTTCGCTGCCCCCAATCTGGGATAGTGGCTTTGGGCTGCCTGTGGCCTGGGCAGGAGGCTCCCCACGTGTGTCCCACGACCCATCTGCCTGCGAACTACGGTCACCGGGCAGGAAGCTATGATGCCCAGACCTATGGTTAGCTTTGCATCGAGGTGTACTGCGCGGACCGGTTCCACACACACTTCATGTAAGAGGGCGGCCTGAGTGGAAAGGTGAGAGTTAGGGCTGCTGTGCAGACAAAGAAGGCACACTTTGGCCTGGGCCTAAATGCTTGTGACACACGACTGGGCCTGCCGGGGTCTGAGGGCCCTGCCGTTGGCCCCCTTCTCCCCTGCCCTTTGTTCAGTCACAGCAGAGATGGCCCCACCCACTCCCTCAGTGAAGGCAGTGTTCCAACCTCCCTCAGCCCCGCCCCCTCTCCGCAGGTTACCATGGACTACAGATGCTGCATTCTGAGGCCAGGGCATTCCGACAATGCCAAGGGCAGACATGATGACCTTAAATGATTTCCTCTTGTGTCAATTTTGGTAAACTTTAGGAGCTAGGAAATGGTCCACTTTACACAAAAGTTCAAATTTACTGGCATTTCATATATTCTCTGCTATAACATTGTCCTGATTCTTTCTGTATATTCTTTACTTATGTTTTGGTTTTCCTTAATCAAAGTGTGTCTTTTAAATCTTGTCAAAGAATATTCTTTGGACTTACTACCTAAACTGAATTTTATACGTTTTCTGTGGTATTAAGTTCTGCTCATATCTTTATTTATCTTTTTTCTATGTTCTCAGAGTTTATTGTTTTGATCTTCTGATATCAATTAAAACACTTGGTTATTCATTTTAATAAATCTTTTTACTTATAAAGATTTGAATTTTTAAGGATTCCAGCTTACTTGTTAGTTTCTACGGGTCAGGTCCTCTACATTGTGGCTGGCCAAAGGCTTAGTTCACAATATAGCAAAGTATATATTGACCTATTTTCCCCTCGACTTTCTGTGATTCCCTACATCTCACCTTTCTTTGCAGACAAGCCATTTGAAATAAACTTAACTTATTTCACAGCCAATAAGTCTTTGAAATAATGTGTAGTTTTCAGAGAAATCTTCTTATATATTTAGGCAGAAAATCTGACCTGCCATAGTTTTCAAAACAGCATAATTTCACTCTTCTCAATGATGAATCTGTTGTATTACACAACCTTTGAGTATTTAGCTTTATCAATGACATGTACTTTAAAAATGTTTTAGAGATCCTAGCAGTCTTTGAAAACATCCTTGTTCCTTGTTTCAGTTCCCGTTTCATGTATATTTTCTGCCTTGCACATGATTATTCCAACGTCTGATCGATGGCCTAGGGAATCTACTTCTGGTATTGATTGTTTTTGCTGATTGTCTCCCCCTGTAGCTGATTTCTTCATTATTGTGTAAATTTAGATCATGAGCTCATGTTTAGCTAAACATCTGACTTTGTAAGAGGCTTAGGTGTGAACACTCGTAAGTTTCATCAGAAAGTCCGCAAAGATTTATTTGTGTCCCTCCAATGAGTTGCCCGCGAGGACCCCGTTTCCTACAAGTGTTGGTCCACTATTCCCTCTAGAGGCACGGCCTCAGACAGGGCGGCTTTGTGCCCCACGATCTGTGGCAGTGGCTGTGGGCGGCCTGTGGCCCGGGCAGGAGCCTCTCTGCGTGTGTCCCAGGGACCCATCTGCCTGCGAACTTCGGTCACCTGGCAGGAAGCTACGATGCCCAGACCTATGGTTAGCTGTGCAGCGAGGTGTACTGCACGGACAGGTTCCACACACACTTCAAGTAAGAGGGCGGCCTGAGTGGATAGGTGAGAGTTTGGGCAGCTGTGCAGACAAAGAAGGTGCCCTTTGTCCTGGGCCTAAATTCTTGTGAAACCCCACTGGGCCTGCCGGGCTCTGAGGGCCCTGCCATGGGCCCCCTGCTCCCCTACCCTTTGTATGGTCACAGCAGAGATGGCCACACCCACTCCATCTGTGAGGGCAGTGTTCCAACCTCCCTCAACCACGCCCCCACTACGCAGGTTAACATGGACTACAGATGCTGCATTCTGAGTCCAGGGCATTCCGAGAATGCCAAGGGCAGACATGATGACCTTAAATGATTTCCTCTTGTGTCAGTTTTGGTAAATTTTAGGAGCTAGGAACTGGTCCACTTTACAGAAACGTTCAAATTTACAGGCATTTCATATACGCTCTGCTATAACATTCTCCTGATTCTTTCTGTATATTCTTTACTTATGTTTTGGTTTTCCTTAATCAAAGTGTGTCTTTTAATCTTGTCAAAGAATATTCTTTGGACTTACTACATCCCCTGAATTTTATACGTTTTCTATTGTATTAAGTTCTGCTCATATCTTTAATTATCTTTTTTCTGTGTTTTCAGGGTTTATTGTTTTAATATTCTGATGTCAATTAAAACACTTGGTTATTCATTTTAATAAATCTTTTTACTTATAAAGATTTGAACTTTTCAAGATTCCAGCTTACTTGTAAGTTTCTAAGGGTCAGGTCCTCTACATTGTGGCGGGCCTAAGTCTTAGTTCTCCATATAGCAATGTATATATTGGCCTATTTTCCCCTCGACTTTCTGTGATTCCCTACATCTCACCTTTCTTTGCAGACAAGCCATTTGAAATACCCTTAACTTATTTCACAGCCAATAAGTCTTTGAAATAATGTGTATTTTTTAGAGAAATCTTCTTATATAATTAGGCAGAAAATCTGGCCTGCCATAGTTTTCAAAACAGCATAATTTCACTCTTCTCAATGATGAATCTGTTGTATTACACAACCATTGAGTATTTAGCTTTATCAATGACATGTACTTTAAAATTGTTTTAGAGATCCTACCAGTCTTTGAAAACATCCTTGTTCCTTGTTTCAGTTCAAGTTTTGTGTATACTTTCTGCCTTTCACCTGATTATTCCAACATCTGATGGTTGGCCTAGGGAATCTAATTCTGGTATTGATTGTTTTTGCTGCTTGTCTCCCGTTGTAGCTGATTTCTTCATTATTGTGTAAATTTAGATCATGAGCTCATGTTTAGCTAAACAGCTGACCTTGTAAGAGGCTTAGGTGTGAACACTCGTAAGCTTCAGCAGAATATCCGCAAAGATTTGTTTGTGTCCCTCCAATGAGTTACCCGCGCGGACCCCGTTTTCTACAAGTGTTGGTCCACTACTCCCTCTAGAGGCTGGGACTCAGACAGGACTGCTTCGCTGCCCCCAATCTGGGATAGTGGCTTTGGGCGGCCTGTGGCCTGGGCAGGAGGCGCCCCACGTGTGTCCCACGACCCATCTGCCTGCGAACTACGGTCACCTGGCAGGAAGCTATGATGCCCAGACCTATGGTTAGCTTTGCATCGAGGTGTACTGCGCGGACCGGTTCCACACACACTTCAAGTAAGAGGGCGGCCTGAGTGGAAAGGTGAGAGTTAGGGCTGCTGTGCAGACAAAGAAGGCACACTTTGGCCTGGGCCTAAATGCTTGTGACACACGACTGGGCCTGCCGGGGTCTGAGGGCCCTGCCGTTGGCCCCCTTCTCCCCTGCCCTTTGTTCAGTCACAGCAGAGATGGCCCCACCCACTCCCTCAGTGAAGGCAGTGTTCCAACCTCCCTCAGCCCCGCCCCCTCTCCGCAGGTTACCATGGACTACAGATGCTGCATTCTGAGGCCAGGGCATTCCGACAATGCCAAGGGCAGACATGATGACCTTAAATGATTTCCTCTTGTGTCAATTTTGGTAAACTTTAGGAGCTAGGAAATGGTCCACTTTACACAAAAGTTCAAATTTACTGGCATTTCATATATTCTCTGCTATAACATTGTCCTGATTCTTTCTGTATATTCTTTACTTATGTTTTGGTTTTCCTTAATCAAAGTGTGTCTTTTAAATCTTGTCAAAGAATATTCTTTGGACTTACTACCTAAACTGAATTTTATACGTTTTCTGTGGTATTAAGTTCTGCTCATATCTTTATTTATCTTTTTTCTATGTTCTCAGAGTTTATTGTTTTGATCTTCTGATATCAATTAAAACACTTGGTTATTCATTTTAATAAATCTTTTTACTTATAAAGATTTGAATTTTTAAGGATTCCAGCTTACTTGTTAGTTTCTACGGGTCAGGTCCTCTACATTGTGGCTGGCCAAAGGCTTAGTTCACAATATAGCAAAGTATATATTGACCTATTTTCCCCTCGACTTTCTGTGATTCCCTACATCTCACCTTTCTTTGCAGACAAGCCATTTGAAATAAACTTAACTTATTTCACAGCCAATAAGTCTTTGAAATAATGTGTAGTTTTCAGAGAAATCTTCTTATATATTTAGGCAGAAAATCTGACCTGCCATAGTTTTCAAAACAGCATAATTTCACTCTTCTCAATGATGAATCTGTTGTATTACACAACCTTTGAGTATTTAGCTTTATCAATGACATGTACTTTAAAAATGTTTTAGAGATCCTAGCAGTCTTTGAAAACATCCTTGTTCCTTGTTTCAGTTCCCGTTTCATGTATATTTTCTGCCTTGCACATGATTATTCCAACGTCTGATCGATGGCCTAGGGAATCTAATTCTGGTATTGATTGTTTTTGCTGATTGTCTCCCCCTGTAGCTGATTTCTTCATTATTGTGTAAATTTAGATCATGAGCTCATGTTTAGCTAAACATCTGACTTTGTAAGAGGCTTAGGTGTGAACACTCGTAAGTTTCATCAGAAAGTCCGCAAAGATTTATTTGTGTCCCTCCAATGAGTTGCCCGCGAGGACCCCGTTTCCTACAAGTGTTGGTCCACTATTCCCTCTAGAGGCACGGCCTCAGACAGGGCGGCTTTGTGCCCCACGATCTGTGGCAGTGGCTGTGGGCGGCCTGTGGCCCGGGCAGGAGCCTCTCTGCGTGTGTCCCAGGGACCCATCTGCCTGCGAACTTCGGTCACCTGGCAGGAAGCTACGATGCCCAGACCTATGGTTAGCTGTGCAGCGAGGTGTACTGCACGGACAGGTTCCACACACACTTCAAGTAAGAGGGCGGCCTGAGTGGATAGGTGAGAGTTTGGGCAGCTGTGCAGACAAAGAAGGTGCCCTTTGTCCTGGGCCTAAATTCTTGTGAAACCCCACTGGGCCTGCCGGGCTCTGAGGGCCCTGCCATGGGCCCCCTGCTCCCCTACCCTTTGTATGGTCACAGCAGAGATGGCCACACCCACTCCATCTGTGAGGGCAGTGTTCCAACCTCCCTCAACCACGCCCCCACTCCGCAGGTTAACATGGACTACAGATGCTGCATTCTGAGTCCAGGGCATTCCGAGAATGCCAAGGGCAGACATGATGACCTTAAATGATTTCCTCTTGTGTCAGTTTTGGTAAATTTTAGGAGCTAGGAACTGGTCCACTTTACAGAAACGTTCAAATTTACAGGCATTTCATATACGCTCTGCTATAACATTCTCCTGATTCTTTCTGTATATTCTTTACTTATGTTTTGGTTTTCCTTAATCAAAGTGTGTCTTTTAATCTTGTCAAAGAATATTCTTTGGACTTACTACATCCCCTGAATTTTATACGTTTTCTATTGTATTAAGTTCTGCTCATATCTTTATTTATATTTTTTTCTATGTTCTCAGGTTTATTGTTTTGATATTCTGATGTCAATTAAAACACTTGGTTATTCATTTTAATAAATCTTTTTACTTATAAAGATTTGAACTTTTCAAGATTCCAGCTTACTTGTAAGTTTCTAAGGGTCAGGTCCTCTACATTGTGGCTGGCCTAAGTCTTAGTTCTCCATATAGCAGTGTATATATTTACCTATTTTCCCCTCGACTTTCTGTGATTCCCTACATCTCACCTTTCTTTGCAGACAAGCCATTTGCAATACCCTTAACTTATTTCACAGCCAATAAGTCTTTGAAATAATGTGTATTTTTTTGAGAAATCTTCTTATATAATTAGGCAGAAAATCTGACATGCCATAGTTTTCAAATCAGCATAATTTCACTCTTCTCAATGTTGAATCTGTTGTATTACACAACCATTGAGTATTTAGCTTTATCAATGACATGTACTTTAAAAATGTTTTAGAGATTCAACCAGTCTTTGAAAACATCCTTGTTCCTTGTTTCAGTTCAAGTTTTGTGTATACTTTCTGCCTTGCACCTGATTATTCCAACATCTGATGGTTGGCCTAGGGAATCTAATACTTGTATTGATTGTTTTTGCTGCTTGTCTCCCCTTGTAGCTGATTTCTTCATTATTGTGCAAATTTAGATCATGAGCTCATGTTTAGCTAAACAGCTGACCTTGTAAGAGGCTTAGGTGTGAACACTCGTAAGCTTCAGCAGAATATCCGCAAAGATTTGTTTGTGTCCCTCCAATGAGTTACCCGCGCGGACCCCGTTTTCTACAAGTGTTGGTCCACTACTCCCTCTAGAGGCTGGGACTCAGACAGGACTGCTTCGCTGCCCCCAATCTGGGATAGTGGCTTTGGGCGGCCTGTGGCCTGGGCAGGAGGCTCCCCACGTGTGTCCCACGACCCATCTGCCTGCGAACTACGGTCACCTGGCAGGAAGCTATGATGCCCAGACCTATGGTTAGCTTTGCATCGAGGTGTACTGCGCGGACCGGTTCCACACACACTTCAAGTAAGAGGGCGGCCTGAGTGGAAAGGTGAGAGTTAGGGCTGCTGTGCAGACAAAGAAGGCACACTTTGGCCTGGGCCTAAATGCTTGTGACACACGACTGGGCCTGCCGGGGTCTGAGGGCCCTGCCGTTGGCCCCCTTCTCCCCTGCCCTTTGTTCAGTCACAGCAGAGATGGCCCCACCCACTCCCTCAGTGAAGGCAGTGTTCCAACCTCCCTCAGCCCCGCCCCCTCTCCGCAGGTTACCATGGACTACAGATGCTGCATTCTGAGGCCAGGGCATTCCGACAATGCCAAGGGCAGACATGATGACCTTAAATGATTTCCTCTTGTGTCAATTTTGGTAAACTTTAGGAGCTAGGAAATGCTCCACTTTACACAAAAGTTCAAATTTACTGGCATTTCATATATTCTCTGCTATAACATTGTCCTGATTCTTTCTGTATATTCTTTACTTATGTTTTGGTTTTCCTTAATCATAGTGTGTCTTTTAAATCTTGTCAAAGAATGTTCTTTGGACTTACTACCTAAACTGAATTTTATACGTTTTCTGTGGTATTAAGTTCTGCTCATATCTTTATTTATCTTTTTTCTATGTTCTCAGAGTTTATTGTTTTGATCTTCTGATATCAATTAAAACACTTGTTTATTCATTTTAATAAATCTTTTTACTTATAAAGATTTGAATTTTTAAGGATTCCAGCTTACTTGTTAGTTTCTACGGGTCAGGTCCTCTACATTGTGGCTGGCCAAAGGCTTAGTTCACAATATAGCAAAGTATATATTGACCTATTTTCCCCTCGACTTTCTGTGATTCCCTACATCTCACCTTTCTTTGCAGACAAGCCATTTGAAATAAACTTAACTTATTTCACAGCCAATAAGTCTTTGAAATAATGTGTAGTTTTCAGAGAAATCTTCTTATATATTTAGGCAGAAAATCTGACCTGCCATAGTTTTCAAAACAGCATAATTTCACTCTTCTCAATGATGAATCTGTTGTATTACACAACCTTTGAGTATTTAGCTTTATCAATGACATGTACTTTAAAAATGTTTTAGAGATCCTAGCAGTCTTTGAAAACATCCTTGTTCCTTGTTTCAGTTCCCGTTTCATGTATATTTTCTGCCTTGCACATGATTATTCCAACGTCTGATCGATGGCCTAGGGAATCTAATTCTGGTATTGATTGTTTTTGCTGATTGTCTCCCCCTGTAGCTGATTTCTTCATTATTGTGTAAATTTAGATCATGAGCTCATGTTTAGCTAAACATCTGACTTTGTAAGAGGCTTAGGTGTGAACACTCGTAAGTTTCATCAGAAAGTCCGCAAAGATTTATTTGTGTCCCTCCAATGAGTTGCCCGCGAGGACCCCGTTTCCTACAAGTGTTGGTCCACTATTCCCTCTAGAGGCACGGCCTCAGACAGGGCGGCTTTGTGCCCCACGATCTGTGGCAGTGGCTGTGGGCGGCCTGTGGCCCGGGCAGGAGCCTCTCTGCGTGTGTCCCAGGGACCCATCTGCCTGCGAACTTCGGTCACCTGGCAGGAAGCTACGATGCCCAGACCTATGGTTAGCTGTGCAGCGAGGTGTACTGCACGGACAGGTTCCACACACACTTCAAGTAAGAGGGCGGCCTGAGTGGATAGGTGAGAGTTTGGGCAGCTGTGCAGACAAAGAAGGTGCCCTTTGTCCTGGGCCTAAATTCTTGTGAAACCCCACTGGGCCTGCCGGGCTCTGAGGGCCC
Organism: Mesoplodon bidens; assembly: GCF_964165515.1. Taxonomy (NCBI): domain Eukaryota; kingdom Metazoa; phylum Chordata; class Mammalia; order Artiodactyla; family Ziphiidae; genus Mesoplodon; species Mesoplodon bidens. Next base: position 27,987,443 of record NC_138180.1, on the reverse strand, counting down.
TGCCATGGGCCCCCTGCTCCCCTACCCTTTGTATGGTCACAGCAGAGATGGCCACACCCACTGCATCTGTGAGGGCAGTGTTCCAACCTCCCTCAACCACGCCCCCACTACGCAGGTTAACATGGACTACAGATGCTGCATTCTGAGTCCAGGGCATTCCGAGAATGCCAAGGGCAGACATGATGACCTTAAATGATTTCCTCTTGTGTCAGTTTTGGTAAATTTTAGGAGCTAGGAACTGGTCCACTTTACAGAAACGTTCAAATTTACAGGCATTTCATATACGCTCTGCTATAACATTCTCCTGATTCTTTCTGTATATTCTTTACTTATGTTTTGGTTTTCCTTAATCAAAGTGTGTCTTTTAATCTTGTCAAAGAATATTCTTTGGACTTACTACATCACCTGAATTTTATACGTTTTCTATTGTATTAAGTTCTGCTCATATCTTTATTTATATTTTTTTCTATGTTCTCAGGTTTATTGTTTTGATATTCTGATGTCAATTAAAACACTTGGTTATTCATTTTAATAAATCTTTTTACTTATAAAGATTTGAACTTTTCAAGATTCCAGCTTACTTGTAAGTTTCTAAGGGTCAGGTCCTCTACATTGTGGCTGGCCTAAGTCTTAGTTCTCCATATAGCAGTGTATATATTTACCTTTTTTCCCCTCGACTTTCTGTGATTCCCTACATCTCACCTTTCTTTGCAGACAAGCCATTTGAAATACCCTTAACTTATTTCACAGCCAATAAGTCTTTGAAATAATGTGTATTTTTTAGAGAAATCTTCTTATATAATTAGGCAGAAAATCTGACATGCCATAGTTTTCAAATCAGCATAATTTCACTCTTCTCAATGTTGAATCTGTTGTATTACACAACCATTGAGTATTTAGCTTTATCAATGACATGTACTTTAAAAATGTTTTAGAGATTCAACCAGTCTTTTAAAACATCCTTGTTCCTTGTTTCAGTTCAAGTTTTGTGTATACTTTCTGCCTTGCACCTGATTATTCCAACATCTGATGGTTGGCCTAGGGAATCTAATACTTGTATTGATTGTTTTTGCTGCTTGTCTCCCCTTGTAGCTGATTTCTTCATTATTGTGCAAATTTAGATCATGAGCTCATGTTTAGCTAAACATCTGACTTTGTAAGAGGCTTAGGTGTGAACACTCGTAACCTTCATTAGAAAGTCCGCAAAGATTTATTTGTGTCCCCCCAATGAGTTGCCCACGAGGACCCCGTTTTCTACAAGGGTTGGTCCACTACTCCCTCTAGAGGCACGTCCTCAGACAGGGCTGCTTTGCGCCCCACGATCTGGGGCAGTGGCAGTGGGCGGCCTGTGGTCCGGGTAGGAGCCTCTCTGCCTGTGTCCCAGGGACCCATCTGCCTGCGAACTTCGGTCACCTGGCAGGAAGCTACGATGCCCAGACCTATGGTTAGCTGTGCAGCGAGGTGTACTGCGCGGACAGGTTCCACACACACTTCAAGTAAGAGGGCGGCCTGAGTGGAAAGGTGAGAGTTTGGGCAGCTGTGCAGAGAAAGAAGGCGCCCTTTGTCCTGGCCTAAATTCTTGTGAAACACCAATGGGCCTGCCGGGCTCTGAGGGCCCTTCACTGGGCCCCCTGCTCCACTGCCCATTGTTCAGTCACAGAAGAGATGGCCACACCCACTCCCTCTGTGAGGGCAGTGTTCCAACCTCCCTCAGCCCCGCCCCCTCTCCGCAGGTTATCATGGACTACAGATGCTGCATTCTGAGTCCAGGGCATTCCGAGAATGCCAAGGGCAGACATGATGACCTTAAATGATTTCCTCTTGTGTCAGTTTTGGTAAATTTTAGGAGCTAGGAACTGGTCCATTTTACACAAACGTTCAAATTTACAGGCATTTCATATACTCTCTGCTATAACATTCTCCTGATTCTTTCTGTATATTCTTTACTTATGTTTTGGTTTTCCTTAATCAAAGTTTGTCTTTTAATCTTGTCAAAGAATATTCTTTGGACTTACTACAATACCTGAATTTTATACGTTTTCTATTGTATTAAGTTCTGCTCATATCTTTATTTATATTTTTTCCATGTTCTCAGGTTTATTGTTTTGATATTCTGATGTCAATTAAAACACTTGGTTATTCATTTTAATAAATCTTTTTACTTATAAAGATTTGAACTTTTCAAGATTCCAGCTTACTTGTAAGTTTCTAAGGGTCAGGTCCTCTACATTGTGGCTGGCCTAAGTCTTAGTTCTCCTTATAGCAATGTATATATTGACCTATTTTCCCCTCGACTTTCTGTGATTCCCTACATCTCACCTTTCTTTGCAGACAAGCCATTTGAAATACCCTTAACTTATTTCACAGCCAATAGGTCTTTGAAATAATGTGAATTTTTTCGAGAAATCTTCTTATATAATTAGGCAGAAAATCTGACCTGCCATAGTTTTCAAAACAGCATAATTTCACTTTTCTCAATGTTGAATCTGTTGTATTACACAACCATTGAGTATTTGGCTTTATCAATGACAAGTACTTTAAAAATGTTTTAGAGATCCTACCAGTCTTTGAAAACATCCTTGTTCCTTGTTTCAGTTCAAGTTTTATGTATACTTTCTGCCTTGCACCTGATTATTCCACCATCTGATGGTTGGCCTAGGGAATCTAATTCTGGTATTGAGTGTTTTTGCTGCTTGTCTCCCCTTGTAGCTGATTTCTTCATTATTGTGTAAATTTAGATCATGAGCTCATGTTTAGCTAAACAGCTGACCTTGTAAGAGGCTTAGGTGTGAACACACGTAAGCTTCAGCAGAAAGTCCGCAAAGAATTTTTTGTGTCCCTCCAATGAGTTACCCGCGCGGACCCCTTTTTCTACAAGTGTTGGTCCACTACTCCGTCTAGAGGCTGGGACTCAGACAGGACTGCTTTGCTGCCCCCGATCTGGGATAGTGGCTTTGGGCGGCCTGTGGCCTGGGCAGGAGGCGACCCACGTGTGTCCCACGACCCATCTGCCTGCGAACTTCGGTCACCTGGCAGGAAGCTACGATGCCCAGACCTATGGTTAGCTTTGCATCGAGGTGTACTGCGCGGACCGGGTCCACACACACTTAAATGATTTCCTCTTGTGTCAATTTTGGTAAACTTTAGGAGCTAGGAAATGGTCGACTTTACACAAATGTTCACATTTACTGGCATTTCATATATTCTCTGCTATAACATTGTCCTGATTCTTTCTGTATATTCTTTACTTATGTTTTGGTTTTCCTTAATCAAAGTGTGTCTTTTAAATCTTGTCAAAGAATATTCTTTGGACTTACTACCTCAACTGAATTTTATACGTTTTCTGTGGTATTAAGTTCTGCTCATATCTTTATTTATCTTTTTTCTATGTTCTCACGGTTTATTGTTTTGATCTTCTGATGTCAATTAAAACACTTGGTTATTCATTTTAATAAATCTTTTTACTTATAAAGATTTGAATTTTTAAAGATTCCAGCTTCCTTGTAAGTTTCTACGAGTCAGGTCCTCTATATTGTGGCTGGCCAAAGGCTTATTTCACAATATAGCAAAGTATATATTGACCTATTTTCCCCTCGACTTTCTGTGATTTCCTACATCTCACCTTTCTTTGCAGACAAGCCATTTGAAATAACCTTACCTTATTTCACAGCCAATAGGTCTTTGAAATAATGTGTAGTTTTCAGAGAAATCTTCTTATATATTTAGGCAGAAAATCTGACCTGCCATAGTTTTCAAAACAGCATAATTTCACTCTTCTCAATGATGAATCTGTTGTATTACACATCATTTGAGTATTTAGCTTTATCAATTACATGTACTTTAAAAATATTTTAGAGATCCTTCTAGTCTTTGAAAACATCCTTGTTCAATGTTTCACTTCCAGTTTTATGTATATTTTCTGCCTTGCACCTGATTATTCCAACGTCTGATCGATGGCCTAGGGAATCTAATTCTGGTATTGATTGTTTTTGCTGATTGTCTCCGCCTGTAGCTGATTTCTTCATTATTGTGTAAATTTAGATCATGAGCTCATGTTTAGCTAAACATCTGACTTTGTAAGAGACTTAGGTGTGAACACTCGTAAGTTTCATCAGAAAGTCCGCAAAGATTTATTTGTGTCCCTCCAATGAGTTGCCCGCGAGGATCCCGTTTCCTACAAATGTTGGTCCACTACTCCCTCTAGAGGCACGGCCTCAGACAGGGCTGCTTTGTTCCTCACGATCTGTGGCATTGGCAGTGGGCGGCCTGTGGCCCGGGCAGGAGCCTCTCTGCGTGTGTCCCAGGGACCCATCTGCCTGCGAACTTCGGTCACCTGGCAGGAAGCTACGATGCCCAGACCTATGGTTAGCTGTGAAGCGAGGTGTACTGCGCGGACAGGTTCCACACACACTTCAAGTAAGAGGGCGGCCTGAGTGGATAGGTGAGAGTTTGGGCAGCTGTGCAGACAAAGAAGGTGCCCTTTGTCCTGGGCCTAAATTCTTGTGAAACCCCACTGGGCCTGCCGGGCTCTGAGGGCCCTGCCATGGGCCCCCTGCTCCCCTACCCTTTGTATGGTCACAGCAGAGATGGCCACACCCACTGCATCTGTGAGGGCAGTGTTCCAACCTCCCTCAACCACGCCCCCACTACGCAGGTTAACATGGACTACAGATGCTGCATTCTGAGTCCAGGGCATTCCGAGAATGCCAAGGGCAGATATGATGACCTTAAATGATTTCCTCTTGTGTCAGTTTTGGTAAATTTTAGGAGCTAGGAACTGGTCCACTTTACAGAAACGTTCAAATTTACAGGCATTTCATATACGCTCTGCTATAACATTCTCCTGATTCTTTCTGTATATTCTTTACTTATGTTTTGGTTTTCCTTAATCAAAGTGTGTCTTTTAATCTTGTCAAAGAATATTCTTTGGACTTACTACATCCCCTGAATTTTATACGTTTTCTATTGTATTAAGTTCTGCTCATATCTTTATTTATATTTTTTTCTATGTTCTCAGGTTTATTGTTTTGATATTCTGATGTCAATTAAAACACTTGGTTATTCATTTTAATAAATCTTTTTACTTATAAAGATTTGAACTTTTCAAGATTCCAGCTTACTTGTAAGTTTCTAAGGGTCAGGTCCTCTACATTGTGGCTGGCCTAAGTCTTAGTTCTCCATATAGCAGTGTATATATTTACCTATTTTCCCCTCGACTTTCTGTGATTCCCTACATCTCACCTTTCTTTGCAGACAAGCCATTTGCAATACCCTTAACTTATTTCACAGCCAATAAGTCTTTGAAATAATGTGTATTTTTTTGAGAAATCTTCTTATATAATTAGGCAGAAAATCTGACATGCCATAGTTTTCAAATCAGCATAATTTCACTCTTCTCAATGTTGAATCTGTTGTATTACACAACCATTGAGTATTTAGCTTTATCAATGACATGTACTTTAAAAATGTTTTAGAGATTCAACCAGTCTTTGAAAACATCCTTGTTCCTTGTTTCAGTTCAAGTTTTGTGTATACTTTCTGCCTTGCACCTGATTATTCCAACATCTGATGGTTGGCCTAGGGAATCTAATACTTGTATTGATTGTTTTTGCTGCTTGTCTCCCCTTGTAGCTGATTTCTTCATTATTGTGCAAATTTAGATCATGAGCTCATGTTTAGCTAAACAGCTGACCTTGTAAGAGGCTTAGGTGTGAACACTCGTAAGCTTCAGCAGAATATCCGCAAAGATTTGTTTGTGTCCCTCCAATGAGTTACCCGCGCGGACCCCGTTTTCTACAAGTGTTGGTCCACTACTCCCTCTAGAGGCTGGGACTCAGACAGGACTGCTTCGCTGCCCCCAATCTGGGATAGTGGCTTTGGGCGGCCTGTGGCCTGGGCAGGAGGCTCCCCACGTGTGTCCCACGACCCATCTGCCTGCGAACTACGGTCACCTGGCAGGAAGCTATGATGCCCAGACCTATGGTTAGCTTTGCATCGAGGTGTACTGCGCGGACCGGTTCCACACACACTTCAAGTAAGAGGGCGGCCTGAGTGGAAAGGTGAGAGTTAGGGCTGCTGTGCAGACAAAGAAGGCACACTTTGGCCTGGGCCTAAATGCTTGTGACACACGACTGGGCCTGCCGGGGTCTGAGGGCCCTGCCGTTGGCCCCCTTCTCCCCTGCCCTTTGTTCAGTCACAGCAGAGATGGCCCCACCCACTCCCTCAGTGAAGGCAGTGTTCCAACCTCCCTCAGCCCCGCCCCCTCTCCGCAGGTTACCATGGACTACAGATGCTGCATTCTGAGGCCAGGGCATTCCGACAATGCCAAGGGCAGACATGATGACCTTAAATGATTTCCTCTTGTGTCAATTTTGGTAAACTTTAGGAGCTAGGAAATGCTCCACTTTACACAAAAGTTCAAATTTACTGGCATTTCATATATTCTCTGCTATAACATTGTCCTGATTCTTTCTGTATATTCTTTACTTATGTTTTGGTTTTCCTTAATCATAGTGTGTCTTTTAAATCTTGTCAAAGAATGTTCTTTGGACTTACTACCTAAACTGAATTTTATACGTTTTCTGTGGTATTAAGTTCTGCTCATATCTTTATTTATCTTTTTTCTATGTTCTCAGAGTTTATTGTTTTGATCTTCTGATATCAATTAAAACACTTGTTTATTCATTTTAATAAATCTTTTTACTTATAAAGATTTGAATTTTTAAGGATTCCAGCTTACTTGTTAGTTTCTACGGGTCAGGTCCTCTACATTGTGGCTGGCCAAAGGCTTAGTTCACAATATAGCAAAGTATATATTGACCTATTTTCCCCTCGACTTTCTGTGATTCCCTACATCTCACCTTTCTTTGCAGACAAGCCATTTGAAATAAACTTAACTTATTTCACAGCCAATAAGTCTTTGAAATAATGTGTAGTTTTCAGAGAAATCTTCTTATATATTTAGGCAGAAAATCTGACCTGCCATAGTTTTCAAAACAGCATAATTTCACTCTTCTCAATGATGAATCTGTTGTATTACACAACCTTTGAGTATTTAGCTTTATCAATGACATGTACTTTAAAAATGTTTTAGAGATCCTAGCAGTCTTTGAAAACATCCTTGTTCCTTGTTTCAGTTCCCGTTTCATGTATATTTTCTGCCTTGCACATGATTATTCCAACGTCTGATCGATGGCCTAGGGAATCTAATTCTGGTATTGATTGTTTTTGCTGATTGTCTCCCCCTGTAGCTGATTTCTTCATTATTGTGTAAATTTAGATCATGAGCTCATGTTTAGCTAAACATCTGACTTTGTAAGAGGCTTAGGTGTGAACACTCGTAAGTTTCATCAGAAAGTCCGCAAAGATTTATTTGTGTCCCTCCAATGAGTTGCCCGCGAGGACCCCGTTTCCTACAAGTGTTGGTCCACTATTCCCTCTAGAGGCACGGCCTCAGACAGGGCGGCTTTGTGCCCCACGATCTGTGGCAGTGGCTGTGGGCGGCCTGTGGCCCGGGCAGGAGCCTCTCTGCGTGTGTCCCAGGGACCCATCTGCCTGCGAACTTCGGTCACCTGGCAGGAAGCTACGATGCCCAGACCTATGGTTAGCTGTGCAGCGAGGTGTACTGCACGGACAGGTTCCACACACACTTCAAGTAAGAGGGCGGCCTGAGTGGATAGGTGAGAGTTTGGGCAGCTGTGCAGACAAAGAAGGTGCCCTTTGTCCTGGGCCTAAATTCTTGTGAAACCCCACTGGGCCTGCCGGGCTCTGAGGGCCCTGCCATGGGCCCCCTGCTCCCCTACCCTTTGTATGGTCACAGCAGAGATGGCCACACCCACTGCATCTGTGAGGGCAGTGTTCCAACCTCCCTCAACCACGCCCCCACTACGCAGGTTAACATGGACTACAGATGCTGCATTCTGAGTCCAGGGCATTCCGAGAATGCCAAGGGCAGACATGATGACCTTAAATGATTTCCTCTTGTGTCAGTTTTGGTAAATTTTAGGAGCTAGGAACTGGTCCACTTTACAGAAACGTTCAAATTTACAGGCATTTCATATACGCTCTGCTATAACATTCTCCTGATTCTTTCTGTATATTCTTTACTTATGTTTTGGTTTTCCTTAATCAAAGTGTGTCTTTTAATCTTGTCAAAGAATATTCTTTGGACTTACTACATCACCTGAATTTTATACGTTTTCTATTGTATTAAGTTCTGCTCATATCTTTATTTATATTTTTTTCTATGTTCTCAGGTTTATTGTTTTGATATTCTGATGTCAATTAAAACACTTGGTTATTCATTTTAATAAATCTTTTTACTTATAAAGATTTGAACTTTTCAAGATTCCAGCTTACTTGTAAGTTTCTAAGGGTCAGGTCCTCTACATTGTGGCTGGCCTAAGTCTTAGTTCTCCATATAGCAGTGTATATATTTACCTTTTTTCCCCTCGACTTTCTGTGATTCCCTACATCTCACCTTTCTTTGCAGACAAGCCATTTGAAATACCCTTAACTTATTTCACAGCCAATAAGTCTTTGAAATAATGTGTATTTTTTAGAGAAATCTTCTTATATAATTAGGCAGAAAATCTGACATGCCATAGTTTTCAAATCAGCATAATTTCACTCTTCTCAATGTTGAATCTGTTGTATTACACAACCATTGAGTATTTAGCTTTATCAATGACATGTACTTTAAAAATGTTTTAGAGATTCAACCAGTCTTTTAAAACATCCTTGTTCCTTGTTTCAGTTCAAGTTTTGTGTATACTTTCTGCCTTGCACCTGATTATTCCAACATCTGATGGTTGGCCTAGGGAATCTAATACTTGTATTGATTGTTTTTGCTGCTTGTCTCCCCTTGTAGCTGATTTCTTCATTATTGTGCAAATTTAGATCATGAGCTCATGTTTAGCTAAACATCTGACTTTGTAAGAGGCTTAGGTGTGAACACTCGTAACCTTCATTAGAAAGTCCGCAAAGATTTATTTGTGTCCCCCCAATGAGTTGCCCACGAGGACCCCGTTTTCTACAAGGGTTGGTCCACTACTCCCTCTAGAGGCACGTCCTCAGACAGGGCTGCTTTGCGCCCCACGATCTGGGGCAGTGGCAGTGGGCGGCCTGTGGTCCGGGTAGGAGCCTCTCTGCCTGTGTCCCAGGGACCCATCTGCCTGCGAACTTCGGTCACCTGGCAGGAAGCTACGATGCCCAGACCTATGGTTAGCTGTGCAGCGAGGTGTACTGCGCGGACAGGTTCCACACACACTTCAAGTAAGAGGGCGGCCTGAGTGGAAAGGTGAGAGTTTGGGCAGCTGTGCAGAGAAAGAAGGCGCCCTTTGTCCTGGCCTAAATTCTTGTGAAACACCAATGGGCCTGCCGGGCTCTGAGGGCCCTTCACTGGGCCCCCTGCTCCACTGCCCATTGTTCAGTCACAGAAGAGATGGCCACACCCACTCCCTCTGTGAGGGCAGTGTTCCAACCTCCCTCAGCCCCGCCCCCTCTCCGCAGGTTATCATGGACTACAGATGCTGCATTCTGAGTCCAGGGCATTCCGAGAATGCCAAGGGCAGACATGATGACCTTAAATGATTTCCTCTTGTGTCAGTTTTGGTAAATTTTAGGAGCTAGGAACTGGTCCATTTTACACAAACGTTCAAATTTACAGGCATTTCATATACTCTCTGCTATAACATTCTCCTGATTCTTTCTGTATATTCTTTACTTATGTTTTGGTTTTCCTTAATCAAAGTTTGTCTTTTAATCTTGTCAAAGAATATTCTTTGGACTTACTACAATACCTGAATTTTATACGTTTTCTATTGTATTAAGTTCTGCTCATATCTTTATTTATATTTTTTCCATGTTCTCAGGTTTATTGTTTTGATATTCTGATGTCAATTAAAACACTTGGTTATTCATTTTAATAAATCTTTTTACTTATAAAGATTTGAACTTTTCAAGATTCCAGCTTACTTGTAAGTTTCTAAGGGTCAGGTCCTCTACATTGTGGCTGGCCTAAGTCTTAGTTCTCCTTATAGCAATGTATATATTGACCTATTTTCCCCTCGACTTTCTGTGATTCCCTACATCTCACCTTTCTTTGCAGACAAGCCATTTGAAATACCCTTAACTTATTTCACAGCCAATAGGTCTTTGAAATAATGTGAATTTTTTCGAGAAATCTTCTTATATAATTAGGCAGAAAATCTGACCTGCCATAGTTTTCAAAACAGCATAATTTCACTTTTCTCAATGTTGAATCTGTTGTATTACACAACCATTGAGTATTTGGCTTTATCAATGACAAGTACTTTAAAAATGTTTTAGAGATCCTACCAGTCTTTGAAAACATCCTTGTTCCTTGTTTCAGTTCAAGTTTTATGTATACTTTCTGCCTTGCACCTGATTATTCCACCATCTGATGGTTGGCCTAGGGAATCTAATTCTGGTATTGAGTGTTTTTGCTGCTTGTCTCCCCTTGTAGCTGATTTCTTCATTATTGTGTAAATTTAGATCATGAGCTCATGTTTAGCTAAACAGCTGACCTTGTAAGAGGCTTAGGTGTGAACACACGTAAGCTTCAGCAGAAAGTCCGCAAAGAATTTTTTGTGTCCCTCCAATGAGTTACCCGCGCGGACCCCTTTTTCTACAAGTGTTGGTCCACTACTCCGTCTAGAGGCTGGGACTCAGACAGGACTGCTTTGCTGCCCCCGATCTGGGATAGTGGCTTTGGGCGGCCTGTGGCCTGGGCAGGAGGCGACCCACGTGTGTCCCACGACCCATCTGCCTGCGAACTTCGGTCACCTGGCAGGAAGCTACGATGCCCAGACCTATGGTTAGCTTTGCATCGAGGTGTACTGCGCGGACCGGGTCCACACACACTTAAATGATTTCCTCTTGTGTCAATTTTGGTAAACTTTAGGAGCTAGGAAATGGTCGACTTTACACAAATGTTCACATTTACTGGCATTTCATATATTCTCTGCTATAACATTGTCCTGATTCTTTCTGTATATTCTTTACTTATGTTTTGGTTTTCCTTAATCAAAGTGTGTCTTTTAAATCTTGTCAAAGAATATTCTTTGGACTTACTACCTCAACTGAATTTTATACGTTTTCTGTGGTATTAAGTTCTGCTCATATCTTTATTTATCTTTTTTCTATGTTCTCACGGTTTATTGTTTTGATCTTCTGATGTCAATTAAAACACTTGGTTATTCATTTTAATAAATCTTTTTACTTATAAAGATTTGAATTTTTAAAGATTCCAGCTTCCTTGTAAGTTTCTACGAGTCAGGTCCTCTATATTGTGGCTGGCCAAAGGCTTATTTCACAATATAGCAAAGTATATATTGACCTATTTTCCCCTCGACTTTCTGTGATTTCCTACATCTCACCTTTCTTTGCAGACAAGCCATTTGAAATAACCTTACCTTATTTCACAGCCAATAGGTCTTTGAAATAATGTGTAGTTTTCAGAGAAATCTTCTTATATATTTAGGCAGAAAATCTGACCTGCCATAGTTTTCAAAACAGCATAATTTCACTCTTCTCAATGATGAATCTGTTGTATTACACATCATTTGAGTATTTAGCTTTATCAATTACATGTACTTTAAAAATATTTTAGAGATCCTTCTAGTCTTTGAAAACATCCTTGTTCAATGTTTCACTTCCAGTTTTATGTATATTTTCTGCCTTGCACCTGATTATTCCAACGTCTGATCGATGGCCTAGGGAATCTAATTCTGGTATTGATTGTTTTTGCTGATTGTCTCCGCCTGTAGCTGATTTCTTCATTATTGTGTAAATTTAGATCATGAGCTCATGTTTAGCTAAACATCTGACTTTGTAAGAGACTTAGGTGTGAACACTCGTAAGTTTCATCAGAAAGTCCGCAAAGATTTATTTGTGTCCCTCCAATGAGTTGCCCGCGAGGATCCCGTTTCCTACAAATGTTGGTCCACTACTCCCTCTAGAGGCACGGCCTCAGACAGGGCTGCTTTGTTCCTCACGATCTGTGGCATTGGCAGTGGGCGGCCTGTGGCCCGGGCAGGAGCCTCTCTGCGTGTGTCCCAGGGACCCATCTGCCTGCGAACTTCGGTCACCTGGCAGGAAGCTACGATGCCCAGACCTATGGTTAGCTGTGAAGCGAGGTGTACTGCGCGGACAGGTTCCACACACACTTCAAGTAAGAGGGCGGCCTGAGTGGATAGGTGAGAGTTTGGGCAGCTGTGCAGACAAAGAAGGTGCCCTTTGTCCTGGGCCTAAATTCTTGTGAAACCCCACTGGGCCTGCCGGGCTCTGAGGGCCCTGCCATGGGCCCCCTGCTCCCCTACCCTTTGTATGGTCACAGCAGAGATGGCCACACCCACTGCATCTGTGAGGGCAGTGTTCCAACCTCCCTCAACCACGCCCCCACTACGCAGGTTAACATGGACTACAGATGCTGCATTCTGAGTCCAGGGCATTCCGAGAATGCCAAGGGCAGATATGATGACCTTAAATGATTTCCTCTTGTGTCAGTTTTGGTAAATTTTAGGAGCTAGGAACTGGTCCACTTTACAGAAACGTTCAAATTTACAGGCATTTCATATACGCTCTGCTATAACATTCTCCTGATTCTTTCTGTATATTCTTTACTTATGTTTTGGTTTTCCTTAATCAAAGTGTGTCTTTTAATCTTGTCAAAGAATATTCTTTGGACTTACTACATCACCTGAATTTTATACGTTTTCTATTGTATTAAGTTCTGCTCATATCTTTATTTATATTTTTTTCTATGTTCTCAGGTTTATTGTTTTGATATTCTGATGTCAATTAAAACACTTGGTTATTCATTTTAATAAATCTTTTTACTTATAAAGATTTGAACTTTTCAAGATTCCAGCTTACTTGTAAGTTTCTAAGGGTCAGGTCCTCTACATTGTGGCTGGCCTAAGTCTTAGTTCTCCATATAGCAGTGTATATATTTACCTTTTTTCCCCTCGACTTTCTGTGATTCCCTACATCTCACCTTTCTTTGCAGACAAGCCATTTGAAATACCCTTAACTTATTTCACAGCCAATAAGTCTTTGAAATAATGTGTATTTTTTAGAGAAATCTTCTTATATAATTAGGCAGAAAATCTGACATGCCATAGTTTTCAAATCAGCATAATTTCACTCTTCTCAATGTTGAATCTGTTGTATTACACAACCATTGAGTATTTAGCTTTATCAATGACATGTACTTTAAAAATGTTTTAGAGATTCAACCAGTCTTTTAAAACATCCTTGTTCCTTGTTTCAGTTCAAGTTTTGTGTATACTTTCTGCCTTGCACCTGATTATTCCAACATCTGATGGTTGGCCTAGGGAATCTAATACTTGTATTGATTGTTTTTGCTGCTTGTCTCCCCTTGTAGCTGATTTCTTCATTATTGTGCAAATTTAGATCATGAGCTCATGTTTAGCTAAACATCTGACTTTGTAAGAGGCTTAGGTGTGAACACTCGTAACCTTCATTAGAAAGTCCGCAAAGATTTATTTGTGTCCCCCCAATGAGTTGCCCACGAGGACCCCGTTTTCTACAAGGGTTGGTCCACTACTCCCTCTAGAGGCACGTCCTCAGACAGGGCTGCTTTGCGCCCCACGATCTGGGGCAGTGGCAGTGGGCGGCCTGTGGTCCGGGTAGGAGCCTCTCTGCCTGTGTCCCAGGGACCCATCTGCCTGCGAACTTCGGTCACCTGGCAGGAAGCTACGATGCCCAGACCTATGGTTAGCTGTGCAGCGAGGTGTACTGAGCGGACAGGTTCCACACACACTTCAAGTAAGAGGGCGGCCTGAGTGGAAAGGTGAGAGTTTGGGCAGCTGTGCAGAGAAAGAAGGCGTCCTTTGTCCTGGCCTAAATTCTTGTGAAACACCAATGGGCCTGCCGGGCTCTGAGGGCCCTTCACTGGGCCCCCTGCTCCACTGCCCATTGTTCAGTCACAGAAGAGATTGCCATACCCACTCCCTCTGTGAGGGCAGTGTTCCAACCTCCCTCAGCCCCGCCCCCTCTCCGCAGGTTATCATGGACTACAGATGCTGCATTCTGAGTCCAGGGCATTCCGAGAATGCCAAGGGCAGACATGATGACCTTAAATGATTTCCTCTTGTGTCAGTTTTGGTAAATTTTAGGAGCTAGGAACTGGTCCATTTTACACAAACGTTCAAATTTACAGGCATTTCATATACTCTCTGCTATAACATTCTCCTGATTCTTTCTGTATATTCTTTACTTATGTTTTGGTTTTCCTTAATCAAAGTTTGTCTTTTAATCTTGTCAAAGAATATTCTTTGGACTTACTACAATACCTGAATTTTATACGTTTTCTATTGTATTAAGTTCTGCTCATATCTTTATTTATATTTTTTCCATGTTCTCAGGTTTATTGTTTTGATATTCTGATGTCAATTAAAACACTTGGTTATTCATTTTAATAAATCTTTTTACTTATAAAGATTTGAACTTTTCAAGATTCCAGCTTACTTGTAAGTTTCTAAGGGTCAGGTCCTCTACATTGTGGCTGGCCTAAGTCTTAGTTCTCCTTATAGCAATGTATATATTGACCTATTTTCCCCTCGACTTTCTGTGATTCCCTACATCTCACCTTTCTTTGCAGACAAGCCATTTGAAATACCCTTAACTTATTTCACAGCCAATAAGTCTTTGAAATAATGTGAATTTTTTCGAGAAATCTTCTTATATAATTAGGCAGAAAATCTGACCTGCCATAGTTTTCAAAACAGCATAATTTCACTTTTCTCAATGTTGAATCTCTTGTATTACACAACCATTGAGTATTTAGCTTTATCAATGACAAGTACTTTAAAAATGTTTTAGAGATCCTACCAGTCTTTGAAAACATCCTTGTTCCTTGTTTCAGTTCAAGTTTTATGTATACTTTCTGCCTTGCACCTGATTATTCCACCATCTGATGGTTGGCCTAGGGAATCTAATTCTGGTATTGAGTGTTTTTGCTGCTTGTCTCCCCTTGTAGCTGATTTCTTCATTATTGTGTAAATTTAGATCATGAGCTCATGTTTAGCTAAACAGCTGACCTTGTAAGAGGCTTAGGTGTGAACACACGTAAGCTTCAGCAGAAAGTCCGCAAAGAATTTTTTGTGTCCCTCCAATGAGTTACCCGCGCGGACCCCTTTTTCTACAAGTGTTGGTCCACTACTCCGTCTAGAGGCTGGGACTCAGACAGGACTGCTTTGCTGCCCCCGATCTGGGATAGTGGCTTTGGGCGGCCTGTGGCCTGGGCAGGAGGCGACCCACGTGTGTCCCACGACCCATCTGCCTGCGAACTTCGGTCACCTGGCAGGAAGCTACGATGCCCAGACCTATGGTTAGCTTTGCATCGAGGTGTACTGCGCGGACCGGTTCCACACACACTTCAAGTAAGAGGGCGGCCTGAGTGGAAAGGTGAGAGTTGTGGCTGCTGTGCAGACAACGAAGGCGCACTTTGGCCTGGGCCTAAATGCTTGTGACACACGACTGGGCCTGCCGTGGTCTGAGGGCCCTGCCGTTGGCCCCCTTCTCCCCTGCCCTTTGTTCAGTCACAGCAGAGATGGCCCCACCCACTCCCTCAGTGAAGGCAGTGTTCCAACCTCCCTCAGCCCCGCCCCCTCTCCGCAGGTTACCATGGACTACAGATGCTGCATTCTGAGGCCAGGGCATTCCGACAATGCCAAGGGCAGACATGATGACCTTAAATGATTTCCTCTTGTGTCAATTTTGGTAAACTTTAGGAGCTAGGAAATGGTCCACTTTACACAAAAGTTCAAATTTACTGGCATTTCATGTATTCTCTGCTTTAACATTGTCCTGATTCGTCTGTATATTCTTTACTTATGTTTTGGTTTTCCTTAATCAAAGTGTGTCTTTTAAATCTTGTCAAAGAATATTCTTTGGACTTACTACCTAAACTGAATTTTATACGTGTTCTGTGGTATTAAGTTCTGCTCATATCTTTATTTATCTTTTTTCTATGTTCTCAGAGTTTATTGTTTTGATCTTCTGATGTCAATTAAAACACTTGGTTATTCATTTTAATAAATCTTTTTACTTATAAAGATTTGAATTTTTAAGGATTCCAGCTTACTTGTAAGTTTCTACGGGTCAGGTCCTCTACATTGTGGCTGGCCAAAGGCTTAGTTCACAATATAGCAAAGTATATATTGACCTATTTTCCCCTCGACTTTCTGTGATTTCCTACATCTCACCTTTCTTTGCAGACAAGCCATTTGAAATAACCTTAACTTATTTCACAGCCAATAAGTCTTTGAAATAATGTGTAGTTTTCAGAGAAATCTTCTTATATATTTAGGCAGAAAATCTGACCTGCCATAGTTTTCAAAACAGCATAATTTCACTCTTCTCAATGATGAATCTGTTGTATTACACAACCTTTGAGTATTTAGCTTTATCAATGACATGTACTTTAAAAATGTTTTAGAGATCCTACCAGTCTTTGAAAACATCCTTGTTCCTTGTTTCAGTTCCCGTTTTATGTATACTTTCTGCCTTGCACCTGATTATTCCAACGTCTGATCGATGGCCTAGGGAATCTACTTCTGGTATTGATTGTTTTTGCTGATTGTCTCCCCCTGTAGCTGATTTCTTCATTATTGTGTAAATTTAGATCATGAGCTCATGTTTAGCTAAACATGTGACTTTGTAAGAGGCTTAGGTGTGAACACTCGTAAGTTTCATCAGAAAGTCCGCAAAGATTTATTTGTGTCCCTCCAATGAGTTGCCCGCGAGGACCCCGTTTCCTACAAGTGTTGGTCCACTACTCCCTCTAGAGGAACGGCTTCAGACAGGGCGGCTTTGTGCCCCACGATCTGTGGCAGTGGCTGTGGGCGGCCTGTGGCCCAGGCAGGAGCCTCTCTGCGTGTGTCCAAGGGACCCATCTGCCTGTGAACTTCGGTCACCTGGCAGGAAGCTACGATGCCCAGACCTATGGTTAGCTGTGCAGCGAGGTGTACTGCGCGGACAGGTTCGACACACACTTCAAGTAAGAGTGCGGCCTGAGTGGAAAGGTGAGAGTTTGGGCAGCTGTGCAGACAAAGAAGGTGCCCTTTGTCCTGGGCCTAAATTCTTGTGAAACCCCACTGGGCCTGCCGGGCTCTGATGGCCCTGCCCTAGGCCCCCTGCTCCCCTACCCTTTGTTTGGTCACAGCAGAGATGGCCACACCCACTCCATCTGTGAGGGCAGTGTTCCAACCTCCCTCAACCATGCCCCCACTCCGCAGGTTAACATGGACTACAGATGCTGCCTTCTGAGTCCAGGGCATTCCGAGAATGCCAAGGGCAGACATGATGACCTTAAATGATTTCCTCTTGTGTCAATTTTGGTAAACTTTAGGAGCTAGGAAATGGTCCACTTTACACAAATGTTCACATTTACTGGCATTTCATATATTCTCTGCTATAACATTGTCCTGATTCTTTCTGTATATTCTTTACTTATGTTTTGGTTTTCCTTAATCAAAGTGTGTCTTTTAAATCTTGTCAAAGAATATTCTTTGGACTTACTACCTCAACTGAATTTTATACGTTTTCTGTGGTATTAAGTTCTGCTCATATCTTTATTTATCTATTTTCTGTGTTCTCAGGGTTTATTGTTTTAATATTCTGATGTCCATTAAAACACTTGGTTATTCATTTTAATAAATCTTTTACTTATAAAGATTTGACCTTTTCAAGATTCCAGCTTACTTGTAAGTTTCTAAGAGTAAGGTCCTCTACATTGGGTCTGGCCTAATTCTTAGTTCTCCATATAGCAATGTATATATTGACCTATTTTCCCCTCGACTTTCTGTGATTCCCTACATCTCATCTTTCTTTGCAGACAAGCCATTTGAAATACCCTTAACTTATTTCACAGCCAATAAGTCTTTGAAATAATGTGTATTTTTTAGAGAAATCTTCTTATATAAATAGGCTGAAAATCTGGCCTGCTATAGTTTTGAAAACAGCATAATTTCACTCTTCTCAATGATGAATCTGTTGTATTACACAACCAATGAGTATTTAGCTTTATCAAAGGCATGTACGTAAAAAATGTTTTAGAGATCGTACCAGTCTTTGAAAACATCCTTGTTCCTTGTTTCAGTTCCAGTTTTGTGTATACTTTCTGCCTTGCACCTGATTATTCCAACATCTGATGGTTGGCCTAGGGAATCTAATTCTGGTATTGATTGTTTTTGCTGCTTATCTCCCCTTGTAGCTGATTTCTTCATTATTGTGTAAATTTAGATCATGAGCTCATGTTTAGCTAAACAGCTGACCTTGTAAGAGGCTTAGGTGTGAACGCTCGTAAGCTTCAGCAGAAAGTCCGCAAAGATTTTTTTGTGTCCCTCCAATGAGTTACCCGCGCGGACCCCTTTTTCTACAAGTGTTGGTCCACTACACCCTCTAGAGGCTGGGACTCAGACAGGACTGCTTTGCTGCCCCCGAACTGGGATAGTGGCTTTGGGCGGCCTGTGGCCTGGGCAGGAGGCGCCCCACGTGTGTCCCACGACCAATCTGCCGGCGAACTTCGGTCACCTGGCAGGAAGCTATGATGCCCAGACCTATGGTTAGCTTTGCATCGAGGTGTACTGCGCGGACCGGTTCCACACACACTTCAAGTAAGAGGGCGGCCTGAGTGGAAAGGTGAGAGTTTGGGCAGCAGTGCAGACAAAGAAGGCGCCCTATGGCCTGGGCCTAAATGCTTGTGACACCCCACTGGGCCTGCTGGGCTCTGAGGGCCCTGCCGTTGGCCCCCTTCTCCCCTGCCCTTTGTTCAGTCACAGCAGAGATGGCCACACCCACTCCCTCAGTGAAGGCAGTGTTCCAACCTCCCTGAGCCCCGCCCCCTCTCCACAGTTTACCATGGACTACAGATGCTGCATTCTGAGGCCAGGGCGTTCCGAGAATGCCAAGGGCAGACATGATGACCTTAAATGATTTCCTCTTGTGTCAATTTTGGTAAACTTTAGGAGCTAGGAAATGGTCCACTTTACACAAATGTTCAAATTTACTGGCATTTCATATATTCTCTGCTATAACATTGTCCTGATTCTTTCTGTATATTCTTTACTTATGTTTTGGTTTTCCTTAATCAAAGTGTGTCTTTTAAATCTTGTCAAAGAGTATTCTTTGGACTTACTACCTCATCTGAATTTTATACGTTTTCTATTGTATTAAGTTCTGCTCATATCTTTATTTATATTTTTTCTATGTTCTCAGGTTTATTGTTTTGATATTCTGATGTCAATTAAAACACTTGGTTATTCATTTTAATAAATCTTTTTACTTATAAAGATTTGAACTTTTCAAGATTCCAGCTTACTTGTAAGTTTCTAAGGGTCAGGTCCTCTACATTGTGGCTGGCCTAAGTCTTAGTTCACCATATAGCAATGTATATATTGAACTATTTTCCCCTCGACTTTCTGTGATTCCCTACATCTCACCTTTCTTTGCAGACAAGCCATTTGAAATACCCTTAACTTATTTCACAGCCAATAAGTCTTTGAAATAATGTGTAGTTTTCAGAGAAATCTTCTTATATATTTAGGCAGAAAATCTGACATGCCATAGTTTTCAAAACAGCATAATATCACTCTTCTCAAATATGAATCTGTTGTATTTCACAACCTTTGAGTATTTAGCTTTATCAATGACATGTACTTTAAAAATGTTTTAGAGATCCTAGCAGTCTTTGAAAACATCCTTGTTCCTTGTTTCAGTTCCCGTTTTATGTATATTTTCTGCCTTTCACCTGATTATTCCAACGTCTGATCGATGGCCTAGGGAATCTAAATCTGGTATTGATTGTTTTTGCTGATTGTCTCTTCCTGTAGCTGATTTCTTCATTATTGTGTAAATTTAGATCATGAGCTCATGTTTAGCTAAACATCTGACTTTGTAAAGGCTTTGGTGTGAACACTCGTAAGTTTCATCAGAAAGTCCGCAAAGATTTATTTGTGTCCCTCCAATGAGTTGCCCGCGAGGACAACGTTTCCTACAAGGGTTGGTCCACTACTCCCTCCAGGGACACGGCCTCAGACAGGGCTGCTTTGTGCCACACGATCTGTGGCAGTGGCAGTGGGCGGCCTGTGGCCCGGGCAGGAGCCTCTCTGCGTGTGTCCCAGGGACACATCTTCCTGCGAACTTCGGTCACCTGGCAGGAAGCTACGATGCCCAAACCTATGGTTAGCTGTGCAGCGAGGTGTACTGCGCGGACAGGTTCCACACACACTTCAAGTAAGAGGATGGCCTGAGTGGAAAGGTGAGATTTTGGGCAGCTGTGCAGACAAGAAGGCGCACTTTGGCCTGGGCCTAAATGCTTGTGACACACGACTGGGCCTGCCGGGCTCTGAGGGCCCTGCCGTTGGCCCACAGCTCCCCTGCCTTTTCTTCAGTCACAGCAGAGTTGGCCACACCCACTCCCTCTGTGAGGGCAGTGTTCCAACATCCCTCAGCCCCGCCCCTTCTCCGCAGGTTACCATGGACTACCGATGCTGCATTCTGAGTCCAGGGCATTCCGAGAATGACAAGGGCAGACATGATGACCTTAAATGATTTCCTCTTGTGTCAGTTTTGGTAAACTTTAGGAGCTAGGAACTGGTCCACTTTACACAAATGTTCAAATTTACTGGCATTTCATATGTTCTCTGCGATAACATTCTCCTGATTCTTCCTGTATATTCTTTACTTATGTTTTGGTTTTCCTTAATCAAAGTTTGTCTTTTAATCTTGTCAAAGAATATTCTTTGGACTTACTACATCACCTGAATTTTATACGTTTTCTATTGTATTAAGTTCTGCTCATATCTTTATTTATATTTTTTCTTGTTCTCAGGTTTATTGTTTTGATATTCTGATGTCAATTAAAACACTTTGTTATTCACTTTAATAAATCATTTTACTTATAAAGATTTGAACTTTTCAAGATTCCAGCTTACTTGTAAGTTTCTAAGGGTCAGGTCCTCTACATTGTGGCTGGCCTAAGTCTTAGTTCTCCATATAGCAATGTATATATTGACCTATTTTCCCCTCGACTTTCTGTGATTCCCTACATCTCACCTTTCTTTGCAGACAAGCCTTTTGAAATACCCTTAACTTATTTCACAGCCAATAAGACTTTGAAATAATGTGTATTTTTTAGAGAAATCTTCTTATATAATTAGGCAGAAAATCTGACATGCCATAGTTATCAAAACAGCATAATTTCACTCTTCTCAATGATGAATCTGTTGTATTACACAACCATTGAGTATTTAGCTTTATCAATGACATGTACTTTAAAAATGATTTAGAGATCGTACCAGTCTTTGAAAACATCCTTGTTCCTTGTTTCAGTTCCAGTTTTGTGTATACTTTCTGCCTTGCACCTGATTATTCCAACATCTGATGGTTGGCCTAGGGAATCTAATTCTGGTATTGATTGCTTTTGCTGCTTGTCTCCCCTTGTAGCTGATTTCTTCATTATTGTGTAAATTTAGATCATGAGCTCATGTTTAGCTAAACAGCTGACATTGTAAGAGGCTTAGGTGTGAAACTCGTAAGCTTCAGCAGAAAGTCCGCAAAGAATTTGTTGTGTCCCTCCAATGAGTTACCCGCGCGGACCCCTTTTTCTACAAGTGTTGGTCCACTACTCCCTCTGGAGGCTGGCACTCAGACAGGACTGCTTTGCTGCCCCCGATCTGGGATAATGGCTTTGGGCGGCCTGTGGCCTGGGTAGGAGGCGACCCACATGTGTCCCACGACCCATCTGCCTGCGAACTTCGGTCACCTGGCAGGAAGCTATGATGCCCAGACCTATGGTTAGCTTTGCATCGAGGTGTACTGCGCGGACCGGTTCCACACACACTTCAAGTAAGAGGGCGGCCTGAGTGGAAAGGTGAGAGTTTGGGCAGCTGTGCAGACAAAGAAGGCGCACTTTGGCCTGGGCCTAAATGCTTGTGACACACGACAGGGCCTGCCCGGCTCTGAGGGCCCTGCCGTTGGCCCCCTTCTCCCCTGCCCTTTGTTCAGTCACAGCAGAGATGGCCCCACCCACTCCCTCAGTGTAGGCAGTGTTCCAACCTCCCTCAACCCCCCCCCTCTCCGCAGGTTACCATGGACTACAGATGCTGCATTCTGAGGCCAGGGCATTCCGAGAATGCCAAGGGCAGACATGAATACCTTAAATGATTTCCTCTTGTGTCAATTTTGGTAAACTTTAGGAGCTAGGAAATGGTCCACTTTACACAAATGTTCACATTTACTGGCATTTCATATATTCTCTGCTATAACATTGTCCTGATTCTTTCTGTATATTCTTTACTTATGTTTTGGTTTTCCTTAATCAAAGTGTGTCTTTTAAATCTTGTCAAAGAATATTCTTTGGACTTTTACCTCAACTGAATTTTATACGTTTTCTGTGGTATTAAGTTCTGCTCATATCTTTATTTATCTTTTTCCTATGTTCTCAGGGTTTATTGTTTTGATCTTTTGATGTCACTTAAAACACTTGTTTATTCATTTTAATAAATCTTTTTACTTATAATGATTTGAATTTTTAAAGATTCCAGCTTACTTGTAAGTTTCTAAGTGTCAGGTCCTCTACATTGTGGCTGGCCAAAGGCTTAGTTCACAATATAGCAAAGTATATATTGACCTATTTTCCCCTCGACTTTCTGTGATTTCCTACATCTCACCTTTCTTTGCAGACAAGCCATTTGAAATAACCTTAACTTATTTCACAGCCAATAAGTCTTTGAAATAATGTGTAGTTTTCAGAGAAGTCTTCTTATGTATTTAGGCAGAAAATCTGACCTGCCATAGTTTTCAAAACAGCATAATTTCACTCTTCTCAATGATGAATCTGTTGTATTACACAACCTTTGAGTATTTAGCTTTATCAATGACATGTACTTTAAAAATGTTTTAGAGATCCTACCAGTCTTTGAAAACATCCTTGTTCCTTGTTTCAGTTCCCGTTTTATGTATATTTTCTGCCTTGTACCTGATTATTCCAACGTCTGATCGATGGCCTAGGGAATCTAATTCTGGTTTTGATTGTTTTTGCTGATTGTCTCCCCCTGTAGCTGATTTCTTCATTATTGTGTAAATTTAGATCATGAGCTAATGTTTAGCTAAACATCTGACTTTGTAAGAGGCTTAGGTGTGAACACTCGTAAGTTTCATCAGAAAGTCCGCAAAGATTTATTTGTGTCCCTCCAATGAGTTGCCCGCGAGGACCCCGTTTCCTGCAAGGGTTGGTCCACTACTCCCTCCAGAGGTACGGCCTCAGACATGGCTGCTTTGTGCCCCATGATCTGGGGCAGTGGCAGTGGGCGGCCTGTGGCCCGGGCAGGAGCCTCTCTGCGTGTGTCCCTGGGACCCATCTGCCTGCGAACTTCGGTCACCTGGCAGGAAGCTACGATGCCCAGGCCTATGGTTACCTGTGCAGCAAGGTTTACTGTGCGGACAGGTTCCACACACAATTCAGGTAAGAGGGCGGCGTGAGTGGAAAGGTGAGAGATTTGGCAGCTGTGCAGACAAGGAAAGCGCCCTTTTTCCTGGGCCTAAATGCTTGTGACACTCCACTGGGCCTGCCGGGCTCTGAGGGCACTGCCCTGGTCCCCCTACTCCCCTGCCCTTTGCTAAGTCACAGCAGAGATGGGCACACCCACTCCATCTGTGAGGGCAGTGTTCCAACCTCCCTCAGCCCCGCCTCTTCTCCGCAGGTTACCATGGACTACCGATGCTGCATTCTGAGTCCAGTGCATTCCGAGAATGCCAAGGGCAGACATGATGACCTTAAATGATTTCCTCTTGTGTCAGTTTTGGTAAACTTTAGGAGCTAGGAACTGGTCCACTTTACACAAATGTTCAAATTTACTGGCATTTCATATATTCTCTGCTATAACATTGTCCTAATTCTTTCTGTATATTCTTTACTTATGTTTTGGTTTTCCTTAATCAAAGTTTGTCTTTTAATCTTGTCAAAGAATATTCTTTGGACTTACTACATAACCTGAATTTTATACGTTTTCTATTGTATTAAGTTCTGCTCATATCTTTATTTATATTTTTTCTATGTTCTCAGGTTTATTGTTTTGATATTCTGATGTCAATTAAAACACTTGGTTATTCATTTTAATAAATCTTTTTACCTATAAAGATTTTAACTTTTCAAGATTCCAGCTTACTTGTAAGTTTCTAAGGGTCAGGTCCTCTACATTGTGGCTGGCCTAAGTCTTAGTTCACCATATAGCAATGTATATATTGACCTATTTTCCCCTCGACTTTCTGTGATTCCCTACATCTCACCTTTCTTTGCAGACAAGCCATTTGAAATATCCTTAACTTATTTCACAGCCAATAAATCTTTGAAATAATGTGTATTTTTTAGAGAAATCTTCTTATATAATTAGGCAGAAAATCTGACCTGCCATAGTTTTCAAAACAGCATAATTTCACTCTTCTCAATGATGAATCTGTTGTATTACACAACCATTAGTATTTAGCTTTATCAAAGACATGTACTTTAAAAATGTTTTAGAGATCCTACCAGTCTTTGAAAACATCCTTGTTCCTTGTTTCAGTTCCAGGTTTGTGTATACTTTCTGCCTTGCACCTGATTATTCCAACATCTGATGGTTGGCCTAGGGAATCTAATTCTGGTATTGATTGTTTTTGCTGCTTGTCTCCCCTTGTAGCTGATTTCTTCATTATTGTGTAAATTTAGATCATGAGCTCATGTTTAGCTAAACAGCTGACCTTGTAAGAGGCTTAGGTGTGAACACTCAGAAGCTTCAGCAGAAAGTCCGCAAAGAATTTTTTGTGTCCCTCCAATGAGTTACCCGCGCGGACCCCTTTTTCTACAAGTGTTGGTCCACTACTCCCTCTAGAGGCTGGGACTCAGACAGGACTGTTTGCTGCCCCCGATCTGGGATAGTGGCTTTGGGCGGCCTGTGGCCTTGGTAGGAGGCGACCCACGTGTGTCCCACGACCCATCTGCCTGCGAACTTCGGTCACCTGGCAGGAAGCTATGATGCCCAGACCTATGGTTACCTTTGCATCGAGGTGTACTGCGCGGACCGGTTCCACACACACTTCAAGTAAGAGGGCGGCCTGAGTGGAAAGGTGAGAGTTTGGGCAGCTGTGCAGACAAAGAAGGCGCACTTTGGCCTGGGCCTAAATGCTTGTGACACACGACCGGGCCTGCCGGGCTCTGAGGGCCCTGCCGTTGGCCCACTTTTCCCCAGCCCTTTGTTCAGTCACAGCAGAGATGGCCCCACCCACTCCCTCAGTGTAGGCAGTGTTCCAACTTCCCTCAGCCCCGCCCCCTCTCCGCAGGTTACCATGGACTACAGATGCTGCATTCTGAGGCCAGGGCATTCCGACAATGCCAAGGGCAGACATGATGACCTTAAATGATTTCCTCTTGTGTCAATTTTGGTAAAATTTAGGAGCTAGGAAATGGACCACTTTACACAAATGCTCAAATTTACTGGCATTTCATATATTCTCTGCTATAACATTGTCCTGATTCTTTCTGTATATTCTTTACTTATGTTTTGGTTTTCCTTAATCAAAGTGTGTCTTTTAAATCTTGTCAAAAAATATTCTTTGGACTTTTACCTCAACTGAATTTTATACGTTTTCTGTGGTATTAAGTTCTGCTCATATCTTTTTTATCTTTTTCCTATGTTCTCAGGGTTTATTGTTTTGATCTTCTGATGTCAATTAAAACACTTGGTTATTCATTTTAATAAATCTTTTTACTTATAAAGATTTGAATTTTTAAAGATTCCAGCTTACTTGTAAGTTTCTAAGGGTCAGGTCCTCTACATTGTGGCTGGCCAAGGCTTAGTTCACAATATAGCAAAGTATATATTGACATATTTTCCCCTCGACTTTCTGTGATTTCCTACATCTCACCTTTCTTTGCAGACAAGCCATTTGAAATACTCTTAACTTATTTCACAGCCAATAAGTCTCTGAAATAATGTGTAGTTTTCAGAGAAATCTTCTTATATATTTAGGCAGAAAATCTGACCTGCCATAGTTTTCAAAACAGCATAATATCACTCTTCTCAATGATGAATCTGTTGTATTACATAACCATTCAGTATTTAGCTTTATCAATGACATGTACTTTAAAAATGTTTTAGAGATCCTAGCAGTCTTTGAAAACATCCTTGTTCCTTGTTTCAGTTCCCGTTTTATGTATATTTTCTGCCTTGCACATGATTATTCCAACGTCTGATCGATGGCCTAGGGAATCTAATTCTGGTATTGATAGTTTTTGCTGATTGTCTCCCCCTGTAGCTGATTTCTTCATTATTGTGTAAATTTAGATCATGAGCTCATGTTTAGCTAAACATCTGACTTTGTAAAGGCTTAGGTGTGAACACTCGTAAGTTTCATCAGAAAGTCCGCAAAGATTTATTTGTGTCCCTCCAATGATTTGCCCGCGAGGACCACGTTTCCTACAAGGGTTGGTCCACTACTCCCTCCAGGGACACGGCCTCAGACAGGGCTGCTTTGTGCCCCACGATCTGTGGCAATGGCAGTGGGCGGCCTGTGGCGTGGGCGGGAGCCTCTCTGCGTGTGTCCCAGGGACACATCTGCCTGCGAACTTTGGTCACCTGGCAGGAAGCTACGATGCCCAGACCTATGGTTAGCTGTGCAGCGAGGTGTACTGCGAGGACAGGTTCCACACACACTTCAAGTAAGAGGGAGGCCTGAGTGGAAAGGTGAGAGTTTGGGCAGCTGTGCAGACAAAGAATGCGCACTTTGGCCTGGGCTTAAATGTTTGTGACACACGGCTGGGCCTGCCGTGCACTGAGGGCCCTGCCGTTAGCCCACTTCTCCCCTGCTTTTTGTTCAGTTACAGCAGAGATGGCCACACCCACTCCCTCTGTGAGGGCAGTGTTCCAACCTCCCTCAGCCCCGCCCCTTCTCCGCAGGTTACCATGGACTACCGATGCTGCATTCTGAGTCCAGGGCATTCCGAGAATGCCAAGGGCAGACATGATGACCTTAAATGATTTCCTCTTGTGTCAGTTTTGGTAAACTTTAGGAGCTAGGATCTGGTCCACTCTACATAAATGATCAAAATTACTGGCATTTCATATATTCTCTGCTATAACATTCTCCTGATTCTTTCTGTATATTCTTTACTTATGTTTTGGTTTTCCTTAATCAAAGTTTGTCTTTTAATCTTGTCAAAGAATATTCTTTGGACTTACTACATCACCTGAATTTTATACGTTTTCTATTGTATTAAGTTCTGCTCATATCTTTATTTATATTTTTTCTATGTTCTCAGGTTTATTGTTTTGATATTCTGATGTCAATTAAAACACTTGGTTATTCACTTTAATAAATCATTTTACTTATAAAGATTTGAACTTTTCAAGATTCCAGCTCTCTTGTAAGTTTCTAAGGGTCAGGTCCTCTACATTGTGGCTGGCCTAAGTCTTAGTTCTCCATATAGCAATGTATATATTGACCTATTTTCCCCTCGACTTTCTGTGATTCCCTACATCTCACCTTTCTTTGCAGACAAGCCTTTTGAAATACCCTTAACTTATTTCACAGCCAATAAGTCTTTGAAATAATGTGTATTTTTTAGAGAAATCTTCTTATATAATTAGGCAGAAAATCTGACCTGCCATAGTTTTCAAAACAGCATAATTTCACTCTTCTCAAAGATGAATTTGTTGTATTACACAACCATTGAGTATTTAGCTTTATCAATGACATGTACTTTAAAAATGTTTTAGAGATCCTACCAGTCTTTGAAAACATCCTTGTTCCTTGTTTCAGTTCCAGGTTTGTGTATACTTTCTGCCTTGCACCTGATTATTCCAACATCTGATGGTTGGCCTAGGGAATCTAATACTGGTATTGATTGTTTTTGCTGCTTGTCTCCCCTTGTAGCTGATATCTTCATTATTGTGTAAATTTAGATCATGAGCTCATGTTCAGCTAAACAGCTGACCTTGTAAGAGGCTTAGGTGTGAACGCTCGTAATCTTCAGCAGAAAGTCCGCAATGATTTGTTTGTGTCCCTCCAATGAGTTACCCGCGCGGACCCCGTTATCTACAAGTGTTGGTCCACTACTCCCTCTAGAGGCTGGGACTCAGACAGGACTGCTTTGCTGCCCCCGATCTGGGATAGTGGCTTTGGGCGGCCTGTGGCCTGGGCAGGAGGCTCCCCACGTGTGTCCCACGACCCATCTGCCTGCGAACTTCGGTTACCTGGCAGGAAGCTATGATGCCCAGACCTATGGTTAGCTTTGCATCGAGGTGTACTGCGCGGACCGGTTCCACACAGACTTCAAGTAAGAGGGCGGCCTGAGTGGAAAGGTGAGAGTTTTGGCAGTTGTGCAGACAAAGAAGGCACACTTTGGCCTGTGCCTAAATGCTTGTGACACACGACTGGGCCTGCCGGGCTCTGAGGGCCCTGCCGTTGGCCCCCTTCTCCCCTGCCCTTTGTTCAGTCACAGCAGAGATGGCCCCACCCACACCCTCAGTGAAGGCAGTGTTCCAACCTCCCTCAGCCCCGCCCCGTCTCCGCAGTTTACCATGGACTACAGATGCTGCATTCTGAGGCCAGTGCGTTCTGAGAATGCCAAAGGCAGACATGATGACCTTAAATGATTTCCTCTTGTGTCAATTTTGGTAAACTTTAGGAGCTAGGAAATGGTCCACTTTACACAAATATTCAAATTTACTGGCATTTCATATATTCTCTCCTATAACATTGTCCTGATTCTTTCTTTATATTCTTTACTTATGTTTTGGTTTTCCTTAATCAAAGTGTGTCTTTTAAATCTTGTCAAAGAATATTCTTTGGACATACTACCTCAACTGAATTTTATACGTTTTCTGTGGTATTAAGTTCTGCTCATATCTTTATTTATCTTTTTTCTATGTTCTCAGGGTTTATTGTTTTGATCTTCTGATGTCAATTAAAACACTTGCTTATTCATTTTAATAAATCTTTTTACTTATAAAGATTTGAATTTTTAAAGATTCCAGCTTACTTGTAAGTTTCTAAGGGTCAGGTCCACTACATTGTGCCTGGCCAAAAGCTTTGTTCACAGTATAGCAAAGTATATATTGACCTATTTTCCCCTCGACTTTCTTTGATTTCCTACATCTCACCTTTCTTTGCAGCAAGCCATTTGAAATAACCTTAACTTATTTCACAGCCAATAAGTCTGTGAAATAATGTGTAGTTTTCAGAGAAATCTTCTTATATATTTAGGCAGAAAATCTGACCTGCCATAGTTTTCAAAACAGCATAATTTCACTCTTCTCAATGATGAATCTGTTGTATTACACAACCTTTGAGTATTTAGCTTTATCAATGACATGTACTTTAAAAATGTTTTAGAGATCCTACCAGTCTTTGAAAACATCCGTGTTCCTTGTTTCCGTTCCAGTTTTATGTATATTTTCTGCCTTGCACCTGATTATTCAAACGTCTGATCGATGGCCTAGGGAATCTAATTCTGGTATTGATTGTTTTTGCTGATTGTCTCCCCTGAAGCTGATTTCTTCATTATTGTGTAAATTTAGATCATGAGCTCATGTTTAGCTAAACATCTGACTTTGTAAGAGGCTTAGGTGTGAACACTCGTAATTTTCATCAGAAAGTCAGCAAAGATTTATTTGTGTCCCTCCAATGAGTTGCCCGCGAGGACCCCCTTTCCTGCAAGGGTTGGTCCACTACTCCCTCCAGAGGCACGGCCTCAGACAGGGCTGCTTTGTGCCCCACGATCTGGGGCAGTGGCATTGGTCTGCCTGTGGCCCGGGCAGGAGCCTCTCTGCGTCTGTCCCTGGGACCCATCTGCCTGCGAACTTCGGTCAACTGGCAGGAAGCTACGATGCCCAGGCCTATGGTTACCTGTGCAGCAAGGTGTACTGCGCGGACAGGTTCCACACACACTTCAGGTAAGAGGGCGGCCTGAGTGGATAGGTGAGAGTTTGGGCAGCTGTGCAGACAAAGAAAGCGCCCTTTTTCCTGGGCTTAAATGCTTGTGACACACCACTGGGCCTGCCGGGCTCTGAGGGCACTGCCCTGGTCCCCCTACTCCCCTGCCCTTTGTTCAGTCACAGCAGAGATGGCCACACCCACTCCATCTTTGAGGGCAGTGTTCCAACCTCCCTCAGCCCCGCCCCTTCTCCGCAGGTTACCATGGACTACCGATGCTGCATTCTGAGTCCAGGGCCTTCCGAGAATGCCAAGGGCAGACATGATGACCTTAAATGATTTCCTCTTGTGTCAGTTTTGGGAAACTTTAGGAGCTAGGAACTGGTCCACTTTACACAAATGTTCAAATTTACTGGCATTTCATATATTCTCTGCTATAACATTCTCCTGATTCTTTCTGTATATTCTTTACTTATGTTTTGGTTTTCCTTAATCAAAGTCTGTCTTTTAATCTTGTCAAAGAATATTCTTTGGACTTACTACATCACCTGAATTTTATACGTTTTCTATTTTATTAAGTTCTGCTCATATCTTTATTTATATTTTTTCTATGTTCTCAGGTTTATTGTTGAGATATTCTGATGTCAATTAAAACACTTGGTTATTCATTTTAATAAATCTTTTTACCTATAAAGATTTGAACTTTTCAAGATTCCAGCTTACTTGTAAGTTTCTAAGGGTCAGGTCCTCTACATTGTGGCTGGCCTAAGTCTTAGTTCACCATATAGGAATGTATATATTGACCTATTTTCCCCTCGAATTTCTGTGATTCCCTACATCTCACCTTTCTTTGCAGACAAGCCATTTGAAATATCCTTAACTTATTTCACAGCCAATAAGTCTTTGAAATAATGTGTATTTTTTAGAGAAATCTTCTTATATAATTAGGCAGAAAATCTGACCTGCCATAGTTTTCAAAACAGCATAATTTCACTCTTCTCAATGATGAATCTGTTGTATTACACAACCATTGAGTATTTAGCTTTATCAATGACATGTACTTTAAAAATGTTTTAGAGATCCTACCAGTCTTTGAAAACATCATTGTTCCTTGTTTCAGTTCCAGTTTTGTGTATACTTTCTGCCTTGCACCTGATTATTCCAACATCTGATGGTTGGCCTAGGGAATCTAATTCTGGTATTGAGTGTTTTTGCTGCTTGTCTCCCCTTGTAGCTGATTTCTTCATTATTGTGTAAATATAGATCATGAGCTCATGTTTAGCTAAACAGCTGTCCTTGTAAGAGGCTTAGGTGTGAACACTCGTAAGCTTCAGCAGAAAGTCCGCAAAGATTTTTTTGTGTCCCTCCAATGAGTTACCCGCGCGGACCCCTTTTTCTACAAGTGTTGGTCCACTACTCCCTCTAGAGTCTGGGACTCAGACAGGACTGCTTTGCTGCCCCCGATCTGGGATAGTGGCTTTGGGCGGCCTGTGGCCTGGGCTGGAGGCTCCCCACGAGTGTCCCACGACCCATCTGCCTGCGAACTTCAGTCACCTGGCAGGAAGCTATGATGCCCAGACTTATGGATAGCTTTGCATCGAGGTGTACTGCGCGGACCTGTTCCACACACAATTCAAGTAAGAGGGCGGCCTGAGAGGAAAGGTGAGAGTTTGGGCAGCTGTGCAGACAAAGAAGGTGCCCTTTGTCCTGGGCCTAAATGCTTGTGACACACCACTGGGCCTGCCGGGCTCTGAGGGCACTGCCCTGGGACCCCTTCTACCCTGCCCTTTGTTCAGTCACAGCAGAGATGGCCACGCACACTCCCTCTGTGTGGGCAGTGTTCCAACCTTCCTCAGCCCCGCCCCTTCTCCGCAGGTTACCATGGATTGCCGATGCTGCATTGTGTGTCCAGGGAATTCCGAGAATGCCAAGGGCAGACATGATGACCTTAAATGATTTCCTCTTGTGTCAGTTTTGGTAAACCTTAGGAGCTAGGAAATGGTCCACTTTACACAAATGTTCAAATTTACTGGCATTTCCTATATTCTCTGCTATAACATTCTCCTGATTCTTTCTGTATATTCTTTACTTATGTTTTGGTTTTCCTTAATCAAAGTGTGTCTTTTAATCTTGTCAAAGAATATTCTTTGGACTTACTACATCACCTGAATTTTATATGTTTTCTATTGTGTTAAGTTCTGCTCATATCTTTATTTATATTTTTTCTATGTTCTCAGGTTTATTGTTTTGATATTCTGATGTCAATTAAAACACTTGGTTATTCATTTTAATAAATCTTTTTACTTATAAAGATTTGAACTTTTCAAGATTCCAGCTTACTTGTAAGTTTCTAAGGGTCAGGTCCTCTACATTGTGGCTGGCCTAAGTCTTAGTTTTCCATATAGCAATGTATATATTGACCTATTTTCCCCTCGACTTTCTGTGATTCCCTACATCTCACCTTTCTTTGCAGACAAGCCATTTGAAATACCCTTAACTTATTTCACAGCCAATAAGTCTTTGAAATAATGTGTATTTTTTCCAGAAATCTTCTTATATAATTAGGCAGAAAATCTGACCTGCCATAGTTTTCCAAACAGCATAATTTCACTTTTCTCAATGTTGAATCTCTTGTATTACACAACCATTGAGTATTTAGCTTTATCAATGACAAGTACTTTAAAAATGTTTAAGAGATCCTACCAGTCTTTGAAAATATCCTTGTTCCTTGTTTCAGTTCAAGTTTTATGTATACTTTCTGCCTTTCACCTGATTATTCCAACATCTGATGGTTGGCCTAGGGAATCTAAATCTGGTATTGATTATTTTTGCTGCTTCTCTCCCCTTGTAGCTGATTTCTTCATTATTGTGTAAATTTAGATCATGAGCTCATGTTTAGCTAAACAGCTGACCTTGTAAGAGGCTTAGGTGTGAACGCTCGTAAGCTTCAGCAAAAAGTCCTCAAAGATTTTTTTGTGTCCGTCCAATAAGTTACCCGCGCGGACCCCTTTTGCTACAAGTGTTGGTCCACTACTCCCTCTAGAGGCTGGGACTCAGACAGGACTGCTTTACTGCCCCCGATCTGGGATAGTGGCTTTGGGCGGCCTGTGGCCTGGGCAGGAGGCTCCCCACGTGTGTCCCACGACCCATCTGCCTGCGAACTTCAGTCACCTGGCAGGAAGCTATGATGCCCATACCTATGGTTAGCTTTGCATCGAAGTGTACTGCGCGGACCGGTTCCACACACACTTCAAGAAAGAGGGCGGCCTGAGTGGAAAGGTGAGAGTTTGGGCAGCTGTGCAGACAAAGAAGGCGCACTTTGGCCTGGTCCTAAATGCTTGTGACACACGACTGGGCCTGCCGGGCTCTGAGGGCCCTGCCATTGTCCCCCCTCTCCCCTGCCATTTGTTCAGTCACAGCAAAGATGGCCCCACCCACTCCCTCAGTGAAGGCAGTGTTCCAACCTCCCTCAGCCCCGCCCCCTCTCCGCAGTTTACCATGGACTACAGATGCTGCATTCTGAGGCCAGGGCGTTCCGAGAATGCCAAGGGCAGACATGATGACCTTAAATCATTTCCTCTTGTGTCAATTTTGGTAAACTTTAGGAGCTAGGAAATGGTCCACTTTACACAAATGTTCACATTTACTGGCATTTCATATATTCTCTGCTCTAACATTGTCCTGATTCTTTCTGTATATTCTTTACTTATGTTTTGGTTTTCCTTAATCAAAGTGTGTCTTTTAAATCTTGTCAAAGAATATTCTTTGGACTTACTACCTCAACTGAATTTTACACGTTTTCTGTGGTATTAAGTTCTGCTCATATCTTTAATTATCTATTTTCTGTGTTCTCAGGGTTTATTGTTTTAATATTCTGATGTCAATTAAAACACTTGGTTATTCATTTTAATAAATCTTTTTACTTATAAAGATTTGAATTTTTAAAGATTCCAGCTTACTTGTAAGTTTCTAAGGGTCAGGTCCTCTACATTGTGGCTGGCCAAAGGCTTAGTACACAATATAGCAAAGTATATATTGACCTATTTTCCCCTCTACTTTCTGTGATTTCCTACATCTCACCTTTCTTTGCAGACAAGCCATTTGAAATACCCTTAACTTATTTCACAGCCAATAAGTCTTTGAAATAATGTGTAGATTTCAGAGAAATCTTCTTATATATTTAGGCAGAAAATCTGACATGCCATAGTTTTCAAAACAGCATAATATCACTCTTCTCAATGATGAATCTGTTGTATTACACAACCTTTGAGTATTTAGCTTTATCAATGACATGTACTTTAAAAATGTTTTAGAGATTCTAGCAGTCTTTGAAAACATCCTTGTACCTTGTTTCAGTTCCTGTTTTATGTATATTTTCTGCCTTGCACCTGATTATTCCAACGTCTGATCGATGGCCTAGGGAATCTAATTCTGGTATTGATTGTTTTTGCTGATTGTCTCCCCCTGTAGCTGATTTCTTCATTACTGTGTAAATTTATATCATGAGCTCATGTTTAGCTAAACATCTGACTTTGTAAAATCTTAGGTGTGAACACTCGTAAGTTTCATCAGAAAGTCCGCAAAGATTTATTTGTGTCCCTCCAATGAGTTGCCCGCGAGGACCACGTTTCCTACAAGGGTTGGTCCACTATTCCCTCCAGGGACACGGCCTCAGACAGGGCTGCTTTGTGCCCCACGATCTGTGGCAATGGCAGTGGGCGGCCTGTGGCCTGGGCAGGAGCCTCTCTGCGTGTGTCCCAGGGACACATCTTCCTGCGAACTTCGGTCACCTGGCAGGAAGCTACGATGCCCAGACCTATGGTTAGCTCTGCAGCGAGGTGTACTGCGCGGACAGGTTCCACACACACTTCAAGTAAGAGGGTGGCCTGAGTGGAAAGGTGAGAGTTTGGGCAGCTGTGCAGACAAAGAAGGCGCACTTTGGCCTGGGCCTAAATGCTTGTGACAAACGACTGGCCCTGCCGGGCTCTGAGGGCCCTGCCGTTGGCCCACTTCTCCCCTGCTTTTTGTTCAGTCACAGCAGAGATGGCCACACCCACTCCCTCTGTGAGGGCAGTGTTCCAACCTCCCTCAGCCCCGCCCTTTCTCCGCAGGTTACCATGGACTACCGATGCTGCATTCTGAGTCCAGGGCATTCCGAGAATGCCAAGGGCAGACATGATGACCTTAAATGATTTCCTCTTGTGTCAGTTTTGGGAAACTTTAGGAGCTAGGAACTGGTCCACTTTACACAAATGTTCAAATTTACTGGCATTTCATATATTCTCTGCTATTACATTCTCCTGATTTTTTCTGTATATTCTTTACTTATGTTTTGGTTTTCCTTAATCAAAGTTTGTCTTTTAATCTTGTCAAAGATTATACTTTGGACTTACTACATCACCTGAATTTTATACGTTTTCTATTGTATTAAGTTCTGCTCATATCTTTATTTTTAATTTTTCTTGTTCTCAGGTTTATTGTTTTGATATTCTGATGTCAATTAAAACACTTGGTTATTCACTTTAAT
The DNA here is from genome assembly GCF_964165515.1 of Mesoplodon bidens. NCBI lineage: Eukaryota > Metazoa > Chordata > Mammalia > Artiodactyla > Ziphiidae > Mesoplodon > Mesoplodon bidens. The sequence continues at coordinate 27,951,955 of NC_138180.1, read as the reverse complement.
AAATCATTTTACTTATAAAGATTTGAACTTTTCAAGATTCCAGCTTACTTGTAAGTTTCTAAGGGTCAGGTCCTCTACATTGTGGCTGGCCTAAGTCTTAGTTCTCCATATAGCAATGTATATATTGACCTATTTTCCCCTCGACTTTCTGTGATTCCCTACATCTCACCTTTCTTTGCAGACAAGCCTTTTGAAATACCCATAATTTATTTCAAAGCCAATAAGTCTTTTAAATAATGTGTATTTTTTAGAGAAATCTTCTTATATAATTAGGCAGAAAATCTGACCTGCCATAGTTTTCAAAACAGCATAATATCACTCTTCTCAATGATGAATCTGTTGTATTACACAACCATTGAGTATTTAGCTTTATCAATGACATGTACTTTAAAAATGTTTTAGAGATCCTACCAGTCTTTGAAAATATCCTTGTTCCTTGTTTCAGTTCCACGTTTGTGTATACTTTCTGCCTTGCACCTGATTATTCCAGCATCTGATGGTTGGCCTAGGGAATCTAATTCTGGTATTGATTGTTTTTGCTGCTTGTCTCCCCTTGTAGCTGATTTCTTCATTATTGTGTAAATTTAGATCATGAGCTCATGTTCAGCTAAACAGCTGACCTTGTAAGAGGCTTAGGTGTGAACGCTCGTAAGCTTCAGCAGAAAGTCCGCAAAGGTTTGTTTGTGTCCCTCCAATGAGTTACCCGCGCGGACCCCTTTTTCTACAAGTGTTGGTCCACTACTCCCTCTAGAGGCTGGGACTCAGACAGGACTGATTTGCTGCCCCCGATCTGGGATAGTGGCTTTGGGCGGCCTGTGGCCTGGGCAGGAGGCTCCCCACATGTGTCCCACGTCCCATCTGCCTGAGAACTTCGGTCACCTGGCAGGAAGCTATGATTCCCAGACCTATGGTTAGCTTTGCATCGAGGTGTACTGCGCGGACCGGTTCCACACACACTTCAAGTAAGAGGGCGGCCTGAGTGGAAAGGTGTGAGTTTTGGCAGTTGTGCAGACAAAAAAGGCACACTTTGGCCTGTGCCTAAATGCTTGTGACACACGACTGGGCCTGCCGGGCTCTGAGGGCCGTGCCGTTGGCCCCCTTCTCCCCTGCTCTTTGTTCAGTCACAGCAGAGATGGCCCCACCCACTCCCTCAGTGAAGGCAGTGTTCCAACCTCCCTCAGCCCCGCCCCGTCTCCGCAGTTTACCATGGACTACAGATGCTGCATTCTGAGGCCAGGGGGTTCCGAGAATGCCAAGGGCAGACATGATGACCTTAAATTATTTCCTCTTGTGTCAATTTTGGTAAACTTTAGGAGCTAGGAAATGGTCCACTTTACACAAATGTTCACATTTACTGGCATTTCATATATTCTCTGCTATAACATTGGACTGATTCTTTCTGTATATTCTTTACTTATGTTTTGGTTTTCCTTAATCAAAGTGTGTCTTTTAAATCTTGTCAAAGAATATTCTTTGGACTTACTACCTCAACTGAATTTTCTACGTTTTCTGTGGTATTAAGTTCTGCTCATATCTTTATTTATCTTTTTTCTATGTTCTCAGCGTTTATTGTTTTGATCTTCGGAGGTCATTTAAAACACTTGTTTATTCATTTTAATAAATCTTTTTACTTATAAAGATTTGAATTTTTAAAGATTCCAGCTTACTTGTAAGATTCTAAGGGTCAGGTCCTCTACATAGTGGCTGGCCAAAGGCTTAGTTCACAATATAGCAAAGTAAATATTGACCTATTTTCCCCTCGACTTTCTGTGATTTCCTACATCTCACCTTTCTTTGCAGACAAGCCATTTGAAATAACCTTAACTTATTTCACAGCCAATAAGTCTGTGAAATAATGTGTAGTTTTCAGAGAAATCTTCTTATATATTTAGGCAGAAAATCTGACCTGCCATAGTTTTCAAAACAGCATAATTTCACCCTTCTCAATGATGAATCTGTTGTATTACACAACCTTTGAGTATTTAGCTTTATCAATGACATGTACTTTAAAAATGTTTTAGAGATCCTAGCAGTCTTTGAAAACATCCTTGTTCCTTGTTTCAGTTCCCGTTTCATGTATATTTTCTGCCTTGCACATGATTATTCCAACGTCTGATCGATGGCCTAGGGAATCTAATTCTGGTATTGATTGTTTTTGCTGATTGTCTCCCCCTGTAGCTGATTTCTTCATTATTGTGTAAATTTAGATCATGAGCTCATGTTTAGCTAAACATCTGACTTTGTAAGAGGCTTAGGTGTGAACACTCGTAAGTTTCATCAGAAAGTCCGCAAAGATTTATTTGTGTCCCTCCAATGAGTTGCCCGCGAGGACCCCGTTTCCTACAAGTGTTGGTCCACTATTCCCTCTAGAGGCACGGCCTCAGACAGGGCGGCTTTGTGCCCCACGATCTGTGGCAGTGGCTGTGGGCGGCCTGTGGCCCGGGCAGGAGCCTCTCTGCGTGTGTCCCAGGGACCCATCTGCCTGCGAACTTCGGTCACCTGGCAGGAAGCTACGATGCCCAGACCTATGGTTAGCTGTGCAGCGAGGTGTACTGCACGGACAGGTTCCACACACACTTCAAGTAAGAGGGCGGCCTGAGTGGATAGGTGAGAGTTTGGGCAGCTGTGCAGACAAAGAAGGTGCCCTTTGTCCTGGGTCTAAATTCTTGTGAAACCCCACTGGGCCTGCCGGGCTCTGAGGGCCCTGCCATGGGCCCCCTGCTCCCCTACCCTTTGTATGGTCACAGCAGAGATGGCCACACCCACTCCATCTGTGAGGGCAGTGTTCCAACCTCCCTCAACCACGCCCCCACTCCGCAGGTTAACATGGACTACAGATGCTGCATTCTGAGTCCAGGGCATTCCGAGAATGCCAAGGGCAGACATGATGACCTTAAATGATTTCCTCTTGTGTCAGTTTTGGTAAATTTTAGGAGCTAGGAACTGGTCCACTTTACAGAAACGTTCAAATTTACAGGCATTTCATATACGCTCTGCTATAACATTCTCCTGATTCTTTCTGTATATTCTTTACTTATGTTTTGGTTTTCCTTAATCAAAGTGTGTCTTTTAATCTTGTCAAAGAATATTCTTTGGACTTACTACATCACCTGAATTTTATACGTTTACTATTGTATTAAGTTCTGCTCATATCTTTATTTATATTTTTTTCTATGTTCCCAGGTTTATTGTTTTGATATTCTGATGTCAATTAAAACACTTGGTTATTCATTTTAATAAATCTTTTTACTTATAAAGATTTGAACTTTTCAAGATTCCAGCTTACTTGTAAGTTTCTAAGGGTCAGGTCCTCTACATTGTGGCTGGCCTAAGTCTTAGTTCTCCATATAGCAGTGTATATATTTACCTATTTTCCCCTCGACTTTCTGTGATTCCCTACATCTCACCTTTCTTTGCAGACAAGCCATTTGCAATACCCTTAACTTATTTCACAGCCAATAAGTCTTTGAAATAATGTGTATTTTTTTGAGAAATCTTCTTATATAATTAGGCAGAAAATCTGACATGCCATAGTTTTCAAATCAGCATAATTTCACTCTTCTCAATGTTGAATCTGTTGTATTACACAACCATTGAGTATTTAGCTTTATCAATGACATGTACTTTAAAAATGTTTTAGAGATTCAACCAGTCTTTTAAAACATCCTTGTTCCTTGTTTCAGTTCAAGTTTTGTGTATACTTTCTGCCTTGCACCTGATTATTCCAACATCTGATGGTTGGCCTAGGGAATCTAATACTTGTATTGATTGTTTTTGCTGCTTGTCTCCCCTTGTAGCTGATTTCTTCATTATTGTGCAAATTTAGATCATGAGCTCATGTTTAGCTAAACATCTGACTTTGTAAGAGGCTTAGGTGTGAACACTCGTAACCTTCATTAGAAAGTCCGCAAAGATTTATTTTTGTCCCCCCAATGAGTTGCCCACGAGGACCCCGTTTTCTACAAGGGTTGGTCCACTACTCCCTCTAGAGGCACGGCCTCAGACAGGGCTGCTTTGCGCCCCACGATCTGGGGCAGTTTCAGTGGGCGGCCTGTGGTCCGTGTAGGAGCCTCTCTGCCTGTGTCCCAGGGACCCATCTGCCTGCGAACTTCGGTCACCTGGCAGGAAGCTACGATGCCCAGACCTATGGTTAGCTGTGCAGCGAGGTGTACTGCGCGGACAGGTTCCACACACACTTCAAGTAAGAGGGCGGCCTGAGTGGAAAGGTGAGAGTTTGGGCAGCTGTGCAGACAAAGAAGGCGCCCTTTGTCCTGGCCTAAATTCTTGTGAAACACCAATGGGCCTGCCGGGCTCTGAGGGCCCTTCACTGCGCCCCCTGCTCCACTGCCCATTGTTCAGTCACAGCATAGATGGCCACACCCACTCCCTCTGTGAGGGCAGTGTTCCAACCTCCCTCAGCCCCGCCCCCTCTCCGCAGGTTATCATGGACTACAGATGCTGCATTCTGAGTCCAGGGCATTCCGAGAATGCCAAGGGCAGACATGATGACCTTAAATGATTTCCTCTTGTGTCAGTTTTGGTAAATTTTAGGAGCTAGGAACTGGTCCATTTTACACAAACGTTCAAATTTACAGGCATTTCATATACTCTCTGCTATAACATTCTCCTGATTCTTTCTGTATATTCTTTACTTATGTTTTGGTTTTCCTTAATCAAAGTTTGTCTTTTAATCTTGTCAAAGAATATTCTTTGGACTTACTACAATACCTGAATTTTATACGTTTTCTATTGTATTAAGTTCTGCTCATATCTTTATTTATATTTTTTCCATGTTCTCAGGTTTATTGTTTTGATATTCTGATGTCAATTAAAACACTTGGTTATTCATTTTAATAAATCTTTTTACTTATAAAGATTTGAACTTTTCAAGATTCCAGCTTACTTGTAAGTTTCTAAGGGTCAGGTCCTCTACATTGTGGCTGGCCTAAGTCTTAGTTCTCCTTATAGCAATGTATATATTGACCTATTTTCCCCTCGACTTTCTGTGATTCCCTACATCTCACCTTTCTTTGCAGACAAGCCATTTGAAATACCCTTAACTTATTTCACAGCCAATAAGTCTTTGAAATAATGTGAATTTTTTCGAGAAATCTTCTTATATAATTAGGCAGAAAATCTGACCTGCCATAGTTTTCAAAACAGCATAATTTCACTTTTCTCAATGTTGAATCTGTTGTATTACACAACCATTTAGTATTTAGCTTTATCAATGACAAGTACTTTAAAAATGTTTTATAGATCCTACCAGTCTTTGAAAACATCCTTGTTCCTTGTTTCAGTTCAAGTTTTATGTATACTTTCTGCCTTGCACCTGATTATTCCACCATCTGATGGTTGGCCTAGGGAATCTAATTCTGGTATTGAGTGTTTTTGCTGCTTGTCTCCCCTTGTAGCTGATTTCTTCATTATTGTGTAAATTTAGATCATGAGCTCATGTTTAGCTAAACAGCTGACCTTGTAAGAGGCTTAGGTGTGAACACACGTAAGCTTCAGCAGAAAGTCCGCAAAGAATTTTTTGTGTCCCTCCAATGAGTTACCCGCGCGGACCCCTTTTTCTACAAGTGTTGGTCCACTACTCCGTCTAGAGGCTGGGACTCAGACAGGACTGCTTTGCTGCCCCCGATCTGGGATAGTGGCTTTGGGCGGCCTGTGGCCTGGGCAGGAGGCGACCCACGTGTGTCCCACGACCCATCTGCCTGCGAACTTCGGTCACCTGGCAGGAAGCTACGATGCCCAGACCTATGGTTAGCTTTGCATCGAGGTGTACTGCGCGGACCGGGTCCACACACACTTAAATGATTTCCTCTTGTGTCAATTTTGGTAAACTTTAGGAGCTAGGAAATGGTCGACTTTACACAAATGTTCACATTTACTGGCATTTCATATATTCTCTGCTATAACATTGTCCTGATTCTTTCTGTATATTCTTTACTTATGTTTTGGTTTTCCTTAATCAAAGTGTGTCTTTTAAATCTTGTCAAAGAATATTCTTTGGACTTACTACCTCAACTGAATTTTATACGTTTTCTGTGGTATTAAGTTCTGCTCATATCTTTATTTATCTTTTTTCTATGTTCTCACGGTTTATTGTTTTGATCTTCTGATGTCAATTAAAACACTTGGTTATTCATTTTAATAAATCTTTTTACTTATAAAGATTTGAATTTTTAAAGATTCCAGCTTCCTTGTAAGTTTCTACGAGTCAGGTCCTCTATATTGTGGCTGGCCAAAGGCTTATTTCACAATATAGCAAAGTATATATTGACCTATTTTCCCCTCGACTTTCTGTGATTTCCTACATCTCACCTTTCTTTGCAGACAAGCCATTTGAAATAACCTTACCTTATTTCACAGCCAATAGGTCTTTGAAATAATGTGTAGTTTTCAGAGAAATCTTCTTATATATTTAGGCAGAAAATCTGACCTGCCATAGTTTTCAAAACAGCATAATTTCACTCTTCTCAATGATGAATCTGTTGTATTACACATCATTTGAGTATTTAGCTTTATCAATTACATGTACTTTAAAAATATTTTAGAGATCCTTCTAGTCTTTGAAAACATCCTTGTTCAATGTTTCATTTCCAGTTTTATGTATATTTTCTGCCTTGCACCTGATTATTCCAACGTCTGATCGATGGCCTAGGGAATCTAATTCTGGTATTGATTGTTTTTGCTGATTGTCTCCGCCTGTAGCTGATTTCTTCATTATTGTGTAAATTTAGATCATGAGCTCATGTTTAGCTAAACATCTGACTTTGTAAGAGACTTAGGTGTGAACACTCGTAAGTTTCATCAGAAAGTCCGCAAAGATTTATTTGTGTCCCTCCAATGAGTTGCCCGCGAGGATCCCGTTTCCTACAAATGTTGGTCCACTACTCCCTCTAGAGGCACGGCCTCAGACAGGGCTGCTTTGTTCCTCACGATCTGTGGCATTGGCAGTGGGCGGCCTGTGGCCCGGGCAGGAGCCTCTCTGCGTGTGTCCCAGGGACCCATCAGCCTGTGAATTTCGGTCACCTGGCAGGAAGCTACGATGCCCAGACCTATGGTTAGCTGTGAAGCGAGGTGTACTGCGCGGACAGGTTCCACACACACTTCAAGTAAGAGGGCGGCCTGAGTGGAAAGGTGAGAGTTTGGGCAGCTGTGCAGACAAAGAAGGCGCCCTTTGTCCTGGGCCTAAATGCTTGTGACACCCTACTGGGCCTGCCGGGATCTGAGGGCCCTGCCCTGGGCCCCCTGCTCCCCTGCCCTTTGTTCAGTCACAGCAGAGATGGCCACACCCACTCCCTCTGTGAGGGCAGTGTTCCAACCTCCCTCAGCCCCGCCCCTTCTCCGCAGGTTACCATGGACTACGGATGCGGCTTTCTGAATCCAGGGCATTCCGAGAATGCCAAGGGCAGACATGATGACCTTAAATGATTTCCTCTTGTGTCAGTTTTGGTAAACTTTAGGAGCTAGGAACTGGTCCACTTTAAACAAATGTTCAAATTTACTGGCATTTCATATATTCTCTGCTATAACATTCTCCTGATTCTTTCTGTATATTCTTTACTTATGTTTTGGTTTTCCTTAATCAAAGTGTGTCTTTTAATCTTGTCAAAGAATATTCTTTGGACTTACTACATCCCCTGAATTTTATACGTTTTCTATTGTATTAAGTTCTGCTCATAACTTTGATTATCTTATTTCTGTGTTTTCAGGGTTTATTGTTTTAATATTCTGATGTCAATTAAAACACTTGGTTATTCATTTTAATAAATCTTTTTACTTATAAAGATTTGAACTTTTCAAGATTCCAGCTTACTTGTAAGTTTCTAAGGGTCAGGTCCTCTACATTGTGGCGGGCCTAAGTGTTAGTTCTCCATATAGCAATGTATATATTGGCCTATTTTCCCCTCGACTTTCTGTGATTCCCTACATCTCACCTTTCTTTGCAGACAAGCCATTTGAAATACCCTTAACTTATTTCACAGCCAATAAGTCTTTGAAATAATGTGTATTTTTTAGCGAAATCTTCTTATATAATTAGGCAGAAAATCTGACCTGCCATAGTTTTCAAAACAGCATAACTTCACTCTTCTCAATGATGAATCTGTTGTATTACACAACCATTGAGTATTTAGCTTTATCAATGACATGTACTTTAAAAATGTTTTAGAGATCCTACCAGTCTTTGAAAACATCCTTGTTCCTTGTTTCAGTTCAAGTTTTGTGTATACTTTCTGCCTTGCACCTGATTATTCCAACATCTGATGGTTGGCCTAGGGAATCTAATTCTGGTATTGATTGTTTTTGCTGCTTGTCTCCCGTTGTAGCTGATTTCTTCATTATTGTGTAAATTTAGATCATGAGCTCATGTTTAGCTAAACAGCTGACCTTGTAAGAGGCTTAGGTGTTAACACTCGTAAGCTTCAGCAGAATATCCGCAAAGATTTGTTTGTGTCCCTCCAATGAGTTACCCGCGCGGACCCCGTTTTCTACAAGTGTTGGTCCACTACTCCCTCTAGAGGCTGGGACTCAGACAGGACTGCTTCGCTGCCCCCAATCTGGGATAGTGGCTTTGGGCGGCCTGTGGCCTGGGCAGGAGGCTCCCCACGTGTGTCCCACGACCCATCTGCCTGCGAACTACGGTCACCTGGCAGGAAGCTATGATGCCCAGACCTATGGTTAGCTTTGCATCGAGGTGTACTGCGCGGACCGGTTCCACACACACTTCAAGTAAGAGGGCGACCTGAGTGGAAAGGTGAGAGTTAGGGCTGCTGTGCAGACAAAGAAGGCACACTTTGGCCTGGGCCTAAATGCTTGTGACACACGACTGGGCCTGCCGGGGTCTGAGGGCCCTGCCGTTGGCCCCCTTCTCCCCTGCCCTTTGTTCAGTCACAGCAGAGATGGCCCCACCCACTCCCTCAGTGAAGGCAGTGTTCCAACCTCCCTCAGCCCCGCCCCCTCTCCGCAGGTTACCATGGACTACAGATGCTGCATTCTGAGGCCAGGGCATTCCGACAATGCCAAGGGCAGACATGATGACCTTAAATGATTTCCTCTTGTGTCAATTTTGGTAAACTTTAGGAGCTAGGAAATGGTCCACTTTACACAAAAGTTCAAATTTACTGGCATTTCATATATTCTCTGCTATAACATTGTCCTGATTCTTTCTGTATATTCTTTACTTATGTTTTGGTTTTCCTTAATCAAAGTGTGTCTTTTAAATCTTGTCAAAGAATATTCTTTGGACTTACTACCTAAACTGAATTTTATACGTTTTCTGTGGTATTAAGTTCTGCTCATATCTTTATTTATCTTTTTTCTATGTTCTCAGAGTTTATTGTTTTGATCTTCTGATATCAATTAAAACACTTGGTTATTCATTTTAATAAATCTTTTTACTTATAAAGATTTGAATTTTTAAGGATTCCAGCTTACTTGTAAGTTTCTACGGGTCAGGTCCTCTACATTGTGGCTGGCCAAAGGCTTAGTTCACAATATAGCAAAGTATATATTGACCTATTTTCCCCTCGACTTTCTGTGATTCCCTACATCTCACCTTTCTTTGCAGACAAGCCATTTGAAATAAACTTAACTTATTTCACAGCCAATAAGTCTTTGAAATAATGTGTAGTTTTCAGAGAAATCTTCTTATATATTTAGGCAGAAAATCTGACCTGCCATAGTTTTCAAAACAGCATAATTTCACTCTTCTCAATGATGAATCTGTTGTATTACACAACCTTTGAGTATTTAGCTTTATCAATGACATGTACTTTAAAAATGTTTTAGAGATCCTAGCAGTCTTTGAAAACATCCTTGTTCCTTGTTTCAGTTCCCGTTTCATGTATATTTTCTGCCTTGCACATGATTATTCCAACGTCTGATCGATGGCCTAGGGAATCTAATTCTGGTATTGATTGTTTTTGCTGATTGTCTCCCCCTGTAGCTGATTTCTTCATTATTGTGTAAATTTAGATCATGAGCTCATGTTTAGCTAAACATCTGACTTTGTAAGAGGCTTAGGTGTGAACACTCGTAAGTTTCATCAGAAAGTCCGCAAAGATTTATTTGTGTCCCTCCAATGAGTTGCCCGCGAGGACCCCGTTTCCTACAAGTGTTGGTCCACTATTCCCTCTAGAGGCACGGCCTCAGACAGGGCGGCTTTGTGCCCCACGATCTGTGGCAGTGGCTGTGGGCGGCCTGTGGCCCGGGCAGGAGCCTCTCTGCGTGTGTCCCAGGGACCCATCTGCCTGCGAACTTCGGTCACCTGGCAGGAAGCTACGATGCCCAGACCTATGGTTAGCTGTGCAGCGAGGTGTACTGCACGGACAGGTTCCACACACACTTCAAGTAAGAGGGCGGCCTGAGTGGATAGGTGAGAGTTTGGGCAGCTGTGCAGACAAAGAAGGTGCCCTTTGTCCTGGGCCTAAATTCTTGTGAAACCCCACTGGGCCTGCCGGGCTCTGAGGGCCCTGCCATGGGCCCCCTGCTCCCCTACCCTTTGTATGGTCACAGCAGAGATGGCCACACCCACTCCATCTGTGAGGGCAGTGTTCCAACCTCCCTCAACCACGCCCCCACTCCGCAGGTTAACATGGACTACAGATGCTGCATTCTGAGTCCAGGGCATTCCGAGAATGCCAAGGGCAGACATGATGACCTTAAATGATTTCCTCTTGTGTCAGTTTTGGTAAATTTTAGGAGCTAGGAACTGGTCCACTTTACAGAAACGTTCAAATTTACAGGCATTTCATATACGCTCTGCTATAACATTCTCCTGATTCTTTCTGTATATTCTTTACTTATGTTTTGGTTTTCCTTAATCAAAGTGTGTCTTTTAATCTTGTCAAAGAATATTCTTTGGACTTACTACATCACCTGAATTTTATACGTTTTCTATTGTATTAAGTTCTGCTCATATCTTTATTTATATTTTTTTCTATGTTCCCAGGTTTATTGTTTTGATATTCTGATGTCAATTAAAACACTTGGTTATTCATTTTAATAAATCTTTTTACTTATAAAGATTTGAACTTTTCAAGATTCCAGCTTACTTGTAAGTTTCTAAGGGTCAGGTCCTCTACATTGTGGCTGGCCTAAGTCTTAGTTCTCCATATAGCAGTGTATATATTTACCTATTTTCCCCTCGACTTTCTGTGATTCCCTACATCTCACCTTTCTTTGCAGACAAGCCATTTGCAATACCCTTAACTTATTTCACAGCCAATAAGTCTTTGAAATAATGTGTATTTTTTTGAGAAATCTTCTTATATAATTAGGCAGAAAATCTGACATGCCATAGTTTTCAAATCAGCATAATTTCACTCTTCTCAATGTTGAATCTGTTGTATTACACAACCATTGAGTATTTAGCTTTATCAATGACATGTACTTTAAAAATGTTTTAGAGATTCAACCAGTCTTTTAAAACATCCTTGTTCCTTGTTTCAGTTCAAGTTTTGTGTATACTTTCTGCCTTGCACCTGATTATTCCAACATCTGATGGTTGGCCTAGGGAATCTAATACTTGTATTGATTGTTTTTGCTGCTTGTCTCCCCTTGTAGCTGATTTCTTCATTATTGTGCAAATTTAGATCATGAGCTCATGTTTAGCTAAACATCTGACTTTGTAAGAGGCTTAGGTGTGAACACTCGTAACCTTCATTAGAAAGTCCGCAAAGATTTATTTTTGTCCCCCCAATGAGTTGCCCACGAGGACCCCGTTTTCTACAAGGGTTGGTCCACTACTCCCTCTAGAGGCACGGCCTCAGACAGGGCTGCTTTGCGCCCCACGATCTGGGGCAGTTTCAGTGGGCGGCCTGTGGTCCGTGTAGGAGCCTCTCTGCCTGTGTCCCAGGGACACATCTGCCTGCGAACTTCGGTCACCTGGCAGGAAGCTACGATGCCCAGACCTATGGTTAGCTGTGCAGCGAGGTGTACTGCGCGGACAGGTTCCACACACACTTCAAGTAAGAGGGCGGCCTGAGTGGAAAGGTGAGAGTTTGGGCAGCTGTGCAGAGAAAGAAGGCGCCCTTTGTACTGGCCTAAATTCTTGTGAAACACCAATGGGCCTGCCGGGCTCTGAGGGCCCTTCACTGGGCCCCCTGCTCCACTGCCCATTGTTCAATCACAGCAGAGATGGCCACACACACTCCCTCTGTGAGGGCAGTGATCCAACCTCCCTCAGCCCCGCCCCCTCTCCGCAGGTTATCATGGACTACAGATGCTGCATTCTGAGTCCAGGGCATTCCGAGAATGCCAAGGGCAGACATGATGACCTTAAATGATTTCCTCTTGTGTCAGTTTTGGTAAATTTTAGGAGCTAGGAACTGGTCCATTTTACACAAACGTTCAAATTTACAGGCATTTCATATACTCTCTGCTATAACATTCTCCTGATTCTTTCTGTATATTCTTTACTTATGTTTTGGTTTTCCTTAATCAAAGTTTGTCTTTTAATCTTGTCAAAGAATATTCTTTGGACTTACTACAATACCTGAATTTTATACGTTTTCTATTGTATTAAGTTCTGCTCATATCTTTATTTATATTTTTTCCATGTTCTCAGGTTTATTGTTTTGATATTCTGATGTCAATTAAAACACTTGGTTATTCATTTTAATAAATCTTTTTACTTATAAAGATTTGAACTTTTCAAGATTCCAGCTTACTTGTAAGTTTCTAAGGGTCAGGTCCTCTACATTGTGGCTGGCCTAAGTCTTAGTTCTCCTTATAGCAATGTATATATTGACCTATTTTCCCCTCGACTTTCTGTGATTCCCTACATCTCACCTTTCTTTGCAGACAAGCCATTTGAAATACCCTTAACTTATTTCACAGCCAATAAGTCTTTGAAATAATGTGAATTTTTTCGAGAAATCTTCTTATATAATTAGGCAGAAAATCTGACCTGCCATAGTTTTCAAAACAGCATAATTTCACTTTTCTCAATGTTGAATCTGTTGTATTACACAACCATTGAGTATTTAGCTTTATCAATGACAAGTACTTTAAAAATGTTTTATAGATCCTACCAGTCTTTGAAAACATCCTTGTTCCTTGTTTCAGTTCAAGTTTTATGTATACTTTCTGCCTTGCACCTGATTATTCCACCATCTGATGGTTGGCCTAGGGAATCTAATTCTGGTATTGAGTGTTTTTGCTGCTTGTCTCCCCTTGTAGCTGATTTCTTCATTATTGTGTAAATTTAGATCATGAGCTCATGTTTAGCTAAACAGCTGACCTTGTAAGAGGCTTAGGTGTGAACACACGTAAGCTTCAGCAGAAAGTCCGCAAAGAATTTTTTGTGTCCCTCCAATGAGTTACCCGCGCGGACCCCTTTTTCTACAAGTGTTGGTCCACTACTCCGTCTAGAGGCTGGGACTCAGACAGGACTGCTTTGCTGCCCCCGATCTGGGATAGTGGCTTTGGGCGGCCTGTGGCCTGGGCAGGAGGCGACCCACGTGTGTCCCACGACCCATCTGCCTGCGAACTTCGGTCACCTGGCAGGAAGCTACGATGCCCAGACCTATGGTTAGCTTTGCATCGAGGTGTACTGCGCGGACCGGGTCCACACACACTTAAATGATTTCCTCTTGTGTCAATTTTGGTAAACTTTAGGGGCTAGGAAATGGTCGACTTTACACAAATGTTCACATTTACTGGCATTTCATATATTCTCTGCTATAACATTGTCCTGATTCTTTCTGTATATTCTTTACTTATGTTTTGGTTTTCCTTAATCAAAGTGTGTCTTTTAAATCTTGTCAAAGAATATTCTTTGGACTTACTACCTCAACTGAATTTTATACGTTTTCTGTGGTATTAAGTTCTGCTCATATCTTTATTTATCTTTTTTCTATGTTCTCACGGTTTATTGTTTTGATCTTCTGATGTCAATTAAAACACTTGGTTATTCATTTTAATAAATCTTTTTACTTATAAAGATTTGAATTTTTAAAGATTCCAGCTTCCTTGTAAGTTTCTACGAGTCAGGTCCTCTATATTGTGGCTGGCCAAAGGCTTATTTCACAATATAGCAAAGTATATATTGACCTATTTTCCCCTCGACTTTCTGTGATTTCCTACATCTCACCTTTCTTTGCAGACAAGCCATTTGAAATAACCTTACCTTATTTCACAGCCAATAGGTCTTTGAAATAATGTGTAGTTTTCAGAGAAATCTTCTTATATATTTAGGCAGAAAATCTGACCTGCCATAGTTTTCAAAACAGCATAATTTCACTCTTCTCAATGATGAATCTGTTGTATTACACATCATTTGAGTATTTAGCTTTATCAATTACATGTACTTTAAAAATATTTTAGAGATCCTTCTAGTCTTTGAAAACATCCTCGTTCAATGTTTCATTTCCAGTTTTATGTATATTTTCTGCCTTGCACCTGATTATTCCAACGTCTGATCGATGGCCTAGGGAATCTAATTCTGGTATTGATTGTTTTTGCTGATTGTCTCCGTCTGTAGCTGATTTCTTCATTATTGTGTAAATTTAGATCATGAGCTCATGTTTAGCTAAACATCTGACTTTGTAAGAGACTTAGGTGTGAACACTCGTAAGTTTCATCAGAAAGTCCGCAAAGATTTATTTGTGTCCCTCCAATGAGTTGCCCGCGAGGATCCCGTTTCCTACAAATGTTGGTCCACTACTCCCTCTAGAGGCACGGCCTCAGACAGGGCTGCTTTGTTCCTCACGATCTGTGGCATTGGCAGTGGGCCGCCTGTGGCCCGGGCAGGAGCCTCTCTGCGTGTGTCCCAGGGACCCATCAGCCTGTGAACTTCGGTCACCTGGCAGGAAGCTACGATGCCCAAACCTATGGTTAGCTGTGAAGCGAGGTGTACTGCGCGGACAGGTTCCACACACACTTCAAGTAAGAGGGCGGCCTGAGTGGAAAGGTGAGAGTTTGGGCAGCTGTGCAGACAAAGAAGGCGCCCTTTGTCCTGGGCCTTAATGCTTGTGACACCCTACTGGGCCTGCCGGGATCTGAGGGCCCTGCCCTGGGCCCCCTGCTCCCCTGCCCTTTGTTCAGTCACAGCAGAGATGGCCACACCCACTCCCTCTGTGAGGGCAGTGTTCCAACCTCCCTCAGCCCCGCCCCTTCTCCGCAGGTTACCATGGACTACGGATGCTGCATTCTGAATCCAGGGCATTCCGAGAATGCCAAGGGCAGACATGATGACCTTAAATGATTTCCTCTTGTGTCAGTTTTGGTAAACTTTAGGAGCTAGGAACTGGTCCACTTTAAACAAATGTTCAAATTTACTGGCATTTCATATATTCTCTGCTATAACATTCTCCTGATTCTTTCTGTATATTCTTTACTTATGTTTTGGTTTTCCTTAATCAAAGTGTGTCTTTTAATCTTGTCAAAGAATATTCTTTGGACTTACTACATCCCCTGAATTTTATACGTTTTCTATTGTATTAAGTTCTGCTCATATCTTTAATTATCTTTTTTCTGTGTTTTCAGGGTTTATTGTTTTAATATTCTGATGTCAATTAAAACACTTGGTTATTCATTTTAATAAATCTTTTTACTTATAAAGATTTGAACTTTTCAAGATTCCAGCTTACTTGTAAGTTTCTAAGGGTCAGGTCCTCTACATTGTGGCGGGCCTAAGTCTTAGTTCTCCATATAGCAATGTATATATTGGCCTATTTTCCCCTCGACTTTCTGTGATTCCCTACATCTCACCTTTCTTTGCAGACAAGCCATTTGAAATACCCTTAACTTATTTCACAGCCAATAAGTCTTTGAAATAATGTGTATTTTTTAGCGAAATCTTCTTATATAATTAGGCAGAAAATCTGACCTGCCATAGTTTTCAAAACAGCATAATTTCACTCTTCTCAATGATGAATCTGTTGTATTACACAACCATTGAGTATTTAGCTTTATCAATGACATGTACTTTAAAAATGTTTTAGAGATCCTACCAGTCTTTGAAAATATCCTTGTTCCTTGTTTCAGTTCAAGTTTTGTGTATACTTTCTGCCTTGCACCTGATTATTCCAATATCTGATGGTTGGCCTAGGGAATCTAATTCTGGTATTGATTGTTTTTGCTGCTTGTCTCCCGTTGTAGCTGATTTCTTCATTATTGTGTAAATTTAGATCATGAGCTCATGTTTAGCTAAACAGCTGACCTTGTAAGAGGCTTAGGTGTGAACACTCGTAAGCTTCAGCAGAATATCCGCAAAGATTTGTTTGTGTCCCTCCAATGAGTTACCCGCGCGGACCCCGTTTTCTACAAGTGTTGGTCCACTACTCCCTCTAGAGGCTGGGACTCAGACAGGACTGCTTCGCTGCCCCCGATCTGGGATAGTGGCTTTGGGCGGCCTGTGGCCTGGGCAGGAGGCTCCCCACGTGTGTCCCACGACCCATCTGCCTGCGAACTACGGTCACCTGGCAGGAAGCTATGATGCCCAGACCTATGGTTAGCTTTGCATCGAGGTGTACTGCGCGGACCGGTTCCACACACACTTCAAGTAAGAGGGCGACCTGAGTGGAAAGGTGAGTGTTAGGGCTGCTGTGCAGACAAAGAAGGCACACTTTGGCCTGGGCCTAAATGCTTGTGACACACGACTGGGCCTGCCGGGGTCTGAGGGCCCTGCCGTTGGCCCCCTTCTCCCCTGCCCTTTGTTCAGTCACAGCAGAGATGGCCCCACCCACTCCCTCAGTGAAGGCAGTGTTCCAACCTCCCTCAGCCCCGCCCCCTCTCCGCAGGTTACCATGGACTACAGATGCTGCATTCTGAGGCCAGGGCATTCCGACAATGCCAAGGGCAGACATGATGACCTTAAATGATTTCCTCTTGTGTCAATTTTGGTAAACTTTAGGAGCTAGGAAATGGTCCACTTTACACAAAAGTTCAAATTTACTGGC
Organism: Mesoplodon bidens; assembly: GCF_964165515.1. Taxonomy (NCBI): domain Eukaryota; kingdom Metazoa; phylum Chordata; class Mammalia; order Artiodactyla; family Ziphiidae; genus Mesoplodon; species Mesoplodon bidens. The sequence continues at coordinate 27,935,042 of NC_138180.1, read as the reverse complement.
ATTTCATATACTCTCTGCTATAACATTCTCCTGATTCTTTCTGTATATTCTTTACTTATGTTTTGGTTTTCCTTAATCAAAGTTTGTCTTTTAATGTTGTCAAAGAATATTCTTTGGACTTACTACAATACCTGAATTTTATACGTTTTCTATTGTATTAAGTTCTGCTCATATCTTTATTTATATTTTTTCCATGTTCTCAGGTTTATTGTTTTGATATTCTGATGTCAATTAAAACACTTGGTTATTCATTTTAATAAATCTTTTTACTTATAAAGATTTGAACTTTTCAAGATTCCAGCTTACTTGTAAGTTTCTAAGGGTCAGGTCCTCTACATTGTGGCTGGCCTAAGTCTTAGTTCTCCTTATAGCAATGTATATATTGACCTATTTTCCCCTCGACTTTCTGTGATTCCCTACATCTCACCTTTCTTTGCAGACAAGCCATTTGAAATACCCTTAACTTATTTCACAGCCAATAAGTCTTTGAAATAATGTGAATTTTTTCGAGAAATCTTCTTATATAATTAGGCAGAAAATCTGACCTGCCATAGTTTTCAAAACAGCATAATTTCACTTTTCTCAATGTTGAATCTGTTGTATTACACAACCATTGAGTATTTAGCTTTATCAATGACAAGTACTTTAAAAATGTTTTATAGATCCTACCAGTCTTTGAAAACATCCTTGTTCCTTGTTTCAGTTCAAGTTTTATGTATACTTTCTGCCTTGCACCTGATTATTCCACCATCTGATGGTTGGCCTAGGGAATCTAATTCTGGTATTGAGTGTTTTTGCTGCTTGTCTCCCCTTGTAGCTGATTTCTTCATTATTGTGTAAATTTAGATCATGAGCTCATGTTTAGCTAAACAGCTGACCTTGTAAGAGGCTTAGGTGTGAACACACGTAAGCTTCAGCAGAAAGTCCGCAAAGAATTTTTTGTGTCCCTCCAATGAGTTACCCGCGCGGACCCCTTTTTCTACAAGTGTTGGTCCACTACTCCGTCTAGAGGCTGGGACTCAGACAGGACTGCTTTGCTGCCCCCGATCTGGGATAGTGGCTTTGGGCGGCCTGTGGCCTGGGCAGGAGGCGACCCACGTGTGTCCCACGACCCATCTGCCTGCGAACTTCGGTCACCTGGCAGGAAGCTACGATGCCCAGACCTATGGTTAGCTTTGCATCGAGGTGTACTGCGCGGACCGGGTCCACACACACTTAAATGATTTCCTCTTGTGTCAATTTTGGTAAACTTTAGGGGCTAGGAAATGGTCGACTTTACACAAATGTTCACATTTACTGGCATTTCATATATTCTCTGCTATAACATTGTCCTGATTCTTTCTGTATATTCTTTACTTATGTTTTGGTTTTCCTTAATCAAAGTGTGTCTTTTAAATCTTGTCAAAGAATATTCTTTGGACTTACTACCTCAACTGAATTTTATACGTTTTCTGTGGTATTAAGTTCTGCTCATATCTTTATTTATCTTTTTTCTATGTTCTCACGGTTTATTGTTTTGATCTTCTGATGTCAATTAAAACACTTGGTTATTCATTTTAATAAATCTTTTTACTTATAAAGATTTGAATTTTTAAAGATTCCAGCTTCCTTGTAAGTTTCTACGAGTCAGGTCCTCTATATTGTGGCTGGCCAAAGGCTTATTTCACAATATAGCAAAGTATATATTGACCTATTTTCCCCTCGACTTTCTGTGATTTCCTACATCTCACCTTTCTTTGCAGACAAGCCATTTGAAATAACCTTACCTTATTTCACAGCCAATAGGTCTTTGAAATAATGTGTAGTTTTCAGAGAAATCTTCTTATATATTTAGGCAGAAAATCTGACCTGCCATAGTTTTCAAAACAGCATAATTTCACTCTTCTCAATGATGAATCTGTTGTATTACACATCATTTGAGTATTTAGCTTTATCAATTACATGTACTTTAAAAATATTTTAGAGATCCTTCTAGTCTTTGAAAACATCCTCGTTCAATGTTTCATTTCCAGTTTTATGTATATTTTCTGCCTTGCACCTGATTATTCCAACGTCTGATCGATGGCCTAGGGAATCTAATTCTGGTATTGATTGTTTTTGCTGATTGTCTCCGTCTGTAGCTGATTTCTTCATTATTGTGTAAATTTAGATCATGAGCTCATGTTTAGCTAAACATCTGACTTTGTAAGAGACTTAGGTGTGAACACTCGTAAGTTTCATCAGAAAGTCCGCAAAGATTTATTTGTGTCCCTCCAATGAGTTGCCCGCGAGGATCCCGTTTCCTACAAATGTTGGTCCACTACTCCCTCTAGAGGCACGGCCTCAGACAGGGCTGCTTTGTTCCTCACGATCTGTGGCATTGGCAGTGGGCCGCCTGTGGCCCGGGCAGGAGCCTCTCTGCGTGTGTCCCAGGGACCCATCAGCCTGTGAACTTCGGTCACCTGGCAGGAAGCTACGATGCCCAAACCTATGGTTAGCTGTGAAGCGAGGTGTACTGCGCGGACAGGTTCCACACACACTTCAAGTAAGAGGGCGGCCTGAGTGGAAAGGTGAGAGTTTGGGCAGCTGTGCAGACAAAGAAGGCGCCCTTTGTCCTGGGCCTTAATGCTTGTGACACCCTACTGGGCCTGCCGGGATCTGAGGGCCCTGCCCTGGGCCCCCTGCTCCCCTGCCCTTTGTTCAGTCACAGCAGAGATGGCCACACCCACTCCCTCTGTGAGGGCAGTGTTCCAACCTCCCTCAGCCCCGCCCCTTCTCCGCAGGTTACCATGGACTACGGATGCTGCATTCTGAATCCAGGGCATTCCGAGAATGCCAAGGGCAGACATGATGACCTTAAATGATTTCCTCTTGTGTCAGTTTTGGTAAACTTTAGGAGCTAGGAACTGGTCCACTTTAAACAAATGTTCAAATTTACTGGCATTTCATATATTCTCTGCTATAACATTCTCCTGATTCTTTCTGTATATTCTTTACTTATGTTTTGGTTTTCCTTAATCAAAGTGTGTCTTTTAATCTTGTCAAAGAATATTCTTTGGACTTACTACATCCCCTGAATTTTATACGTTTTCTATTGTATTAAGTTCTGCTCATATCTTTAATTATCTTTTTTCTGTGTTTTCAGGGTTTATTGTTTTAATATTCTGATGTCAATTAAAACACTTGGTTATTCATTTTAATAAATCTTTTTACTTATAAAGATTTGAACTTTTCAAGATTCCAGCTTACTTGTAAGTTTCTAAGGGTCAGGTCCTCTACATTGTGGCGGGCCTAAGTCTTAGTTCTCCATATAGCAATGTATATATTGGCCTATTTTCCCCTCGACTTTCTGTGATTCCCTACATCTCACCTTTCTTTGCAGACAAGCCATTTGAAATACCCTTAACTTATTTCACAGCCAATAAGTCTTTGAAATAATGTGTATTTTTTAGCGAAATCTTCTTATATAATTAGGCAGAAAATCTGACCTGCCATAGTTTTCAAAACAGCATAATTTCACTCTTCTCAATGATGAATCTGTTGTATTACACAACCATTGAGTATTTAGCTTTATCAATGACATGTACTTTAAAAATGTTTTAGAGATCCTACCAGTCTTTGAAAATATCCTTGTTCCTTGTTTCAGTTCAAGTTTTGTGTATACTTTCTGCCTTGCACCTGATTATTCCAATATCTGATGGTTGGCCTAGGGAATCTAATTCTGGTATTGATTGTTTTTGCTGCTTGTCTCCCGTTGTAGCTGATTTCTTCATTATTGTGTAAATTTAGATCATGAGCTCATGTTTAGCTAAACAGCTGACCTTGTAAGAGGCTTAGGTGTGAACACTCGTAAGCTTCAGCAGAATATCCGCAAAGATTTGTTTGTGTCCCTCCAATGAGTTACCCGCGCGGACCCCGTTTTCTACAAGTGTTGGTCCACTACTCCCTCTAGAGGCTGGGACTCAGACAGGACTGCTTCGCTGCCCCCGATCTGGGATAGTGGCTTTGGGCGGCCTGTGGCCTGGGCAGGAGGCTCCCCACGTGTGTCCCACGACCCATCTGCCTGCGAACTACGGTCACCTGGCAGGAAGCTATGATGCCCAGACCTATGGTTAGCTTTGCATCGAGGTGTACTGCGCGGACCGGTTCCACACACACTTCAAGTAAGAGGGCGACCTGAGTGGAAAGGTGAGTGTTAGGGCTGCTGTGCAGACAAAGAAGGCACACTTTGGCCTGGGCCTAAATGCTTGTGACACACGACTGGGCCTGCCGGGGTCTGAGGGCCCTGCCGTTGGCCCCCTTCTCCCCTGCCCTTTGTTCAGTCACAGCAGAGATGGCCCCACCCACTCCCTCAGTGAAGGCAGTGTTCCAACCTCCCTCAGCCCCGCCCCCTCTCCGCAGGTTACCATGGACTACAGATGCTGCATTCTGAGGCCAGGGCATTCCGACAATGCCAAGGGCAGACATGATGACCTTAAATGATTTCCTCTTGTGTCAATTTTGGTAAACTTTAGGAGCTAGGAAATGGTCCACTTTACACAAAAGTTCAAATTTACTGGCATTTCATATATTCTCTGCTATAACATTGTCCTGATTCTTTCTGTATATTCTTTACTTATGTTTTGGTTTTCCTTAATCAAAGTGTGTCTTTTAAATCTTGTCAAAGAATATTCTTTGGACTTACTACCTAAACTGAATTTTATACGTTTTCTGTGGTATTAAGTTCTGCTCATATCTTTATTTATCTTTTTTCTATGTTCTCAGAGTTTATTGTTTTGATCTTCTGATATCAATTAAAACACTTGGTTATTCATTTTAATAAATCTTTTTACTTATAAAGATTTGAATTTTTAAGGATTCCAGCTTACTTGTTAGTTTCTACGGGTCAGGTCCTCTACATTGTGGCTGGCCAAAGGCTTAGTTCACAATATAGTAAAGTATATATTGACCTATTTTCCCCTCGACTTTCTGTGATTCCCTACATCTCACCTTTCTTTGCAGACAAGCCATTTGAAATAAACTTAACTTATTTCACAGCCAATAAGTCTTAGAAATAATGTGTAGTTTTCAGAGAAATCTTCTTATATATTTAGGCAGAAAATCTGACCTGCCATAGTTTTCAAAACAGCATAATTTCACTCTTCTCAATGATGAATCTGTTGTATTACACAACCTTTGAGTATTTAGCTTTATCAATGACATGTACTTTAAAAATGTTTTAGAGATCCTAGCAGTCTTTGAAAACATCCTTGTTCCTTGTTTCAGTTCCCGTTTCATGTATATTTTCTGCCTTGCACATGATTATTCCAACGTCTGATCGATGGCCTAGGGAATCTAATTCTGGTATTGATTGTTTTTGCTGATTGTCTCCCCCTGTAGCTGATTTCTTCATTATTGTGTAAATTTAGATCATGAGCTCATGTTTAGCTAAACATCTGACTTTGTAAGAGGCTTAGGTGTGAACACTCGTAAGTTTCATCAGAAAGTCCGCAAAGATTTATTTGTGTCCCTCCAATGAGTTGCCCGCGAGGACCCCGTTTCCTACAAGTGTTGGTCCACTATTCCCTCTAGAGGCACGGACTCAGACAGGGCGGCTTTGTGCCCCACGATCTGTGGCAGTGGCTGTGGGCGGCCTGTGGCCCGGGCAGGAGCCTCTCTGCGTGTGTCCCAGGGACCCATCTGCCTGCGAACTTCGGTCACCTGGCAGGAAGCTACGATGCCCAGACCTATGGTTAGCTGTGCAGCGAGGTGTACTGCACGGACAGGTTCCACACACACTTCAAGTAAGAGGGCGGCCTGAGTGGATAGGTGAGAGTTTGGGCAGCTGTGCAGACAAAGAAGGTGTCCTTTGTCCTGGGCCTAAATTCTTGTGAAACCCCACTGGGCCTGCCGGGCTCTGAGGGCCCTGCCATGGGCCCCCTGCTCCCCTACCCTTTGTATGGTCACAGCAGAGATGGCCACACCCACTCCATCTGTGAGGGCAGTGTTCCAACCTCCCTCAACCACGCCCCCACTCCGCAGGTTAACATGGACTACAGATGCTGCATTCTGAGTCCAGGGCATTCCGAGAATGCCAAGGGCAGACATGATGACCTTAAATGATTTCCTCTTGTGTCAGTTTTGGTAAATTTTAGGAGCTAGGAACTGGTCCACTTTACAGAAACGTTCAAATTTACAGGCATTTCATATACGCTCTGCTATAACATTCTCCTGATTCTTTCTGTATATTCTTTACTTATGTTTTGGTTTTCCTTAATCAAAGTGTGTCTTTTAATCTTGTCAAAGAATATTCTTTGGACTTACTACATCACCTGTATTTTATACGTTTTCTATTGTATTAAGTTCTGCTCATATCTTTATTTATATTTTTTTCTATGTTCTCAGGTTTATTGTTTTGATATTCTGATGTCAATTAAAACACTTGGTTATTCATTTTAATAAATCTTTTTACTTATAAAGATTTGAACTTTTCAAGATTCCAGCTTACTTGTAAGTTTCTAAGGGTCAGGTCCTCTACATTGTGGCTGGCCTAAGTCTTAGTTCTCCATATAGCAGTGTATATATTTACCTATTTTCCCCTCGACTTTCTGTGATTCCCTACATCTCACCTTTCTTTGCAGACAAGCCATTTGAAATACCCTTAACTTAATTCACAGCCAATAAGTCTTTGAAATAATGTGTATTTTTTTGAGAAATCTTCTTATATAATTAGGCAGAAAATCTGACATGCCATAGTTTTCAAATCAGCATAATTTCACTCTTCTCAATGTTGAATCTGTTGTATTACACAACCATTGAGTATTTAGCTTTATCAATGACATGTACTTTAAAAATGTTTTAGAGATTCAACCAGTCTTTGAAAACATCCTTGTTCCTTGTTTCAGTTCAAGTTTTGTGTATACTTTCTGCCTTGCACCTGATTATTCCAACATCTGATGGTTGGCCTAGGGAATCTAATACTTGTATTGATTGTTTTTGCTGCTTGTCTCCCCTTGTAGCTGATTTCTTCATTATTGTGCAAATTTAGATCATGAGCTCATGTTTAGCTAAACAGCTGACCTTGTAAGAGGCTTAGGTGTGAACACTCGTAAGCTTCAGCAGAATATCCGCAAAGATTTGTTTGTGTCCCTCCAATGAGTTACCCGCGCGGACCCCGTTTTCTACAAGTGTTGGTCCACTACTCCCTCTAGAGGCTGGGACTCAGACAGGACTGCTTCGCTGCCCCCAATCTGGGATAGTGGCTTTGGGCGGCCTGTGGCCTGGGCAGGAGGCTCCCCACGTGTGTCCCACGACCCATCTGCCTGCGAACTACGGTCACCTGGCAGGAAGCTATGATGCCCAGACCTATGGTTAGCTTTGCATCGAGGTGTACTGCGCGGACCGGTTCCACACACACTTCAAGTAAGAGGGCGGCCTGAGTGGAAAGGTGAGAGTTAGGGCTGCTGTGCAGACAAAGAAGGCACACTTTGGCCTGGGCCTAAATGCTTGTGACACACGACTGGGCCTGCCGGGGTCTGAGGGCCCTGCCGTTGGCCCCCTTCTCCCCTGCCCTTTGTTCAGTCACAGCAGAGATGGCCCCACCCACTCCCTCAGTGAAGGCAGTGTTCCAACCTCCCTCAGCCCCGCCCCCACTCCGCAGGTTACCATGGACTACAGATGCTGCATTCTGAGGCCAGGGCATTCCGACAATGCCAAGGGCAGACATGATGACCTTAAATGATTTCCTCTTGTGTCAATTTTGGTAAACTTTAGGAGCTAGGAAATGGTCCACTTTACACAAAAGTTCAAATTTACTGGCATTTCATATATTCTCTGCTATAACATTGTCCTGATTCTTTCTGTATATTCTTTACTTATGTTTTGGTTTTCCTTAATCAAAGTGTGTCTTTTAAATCTTGTCAAAGAATATTCTTTGGACTTACTACCTAAACTGAATTTTATACGTTTTCTGTGGTATTAAGTTCTGCTCATATCTTTATTTATCTTTTTTCTATGTTCTCAGAGTTTATTGTTTTGATCTTCTGATATCAATTAAAACACTTGGTTATTCATTTTAATAAATCTTTTTACTTATAAAGATTTGAATTTTTAAGGATTCCAGCTTACTTGTTAGTTTCTACGGGTCAGGTCCTCTACATTGTGGCTGGCCAAAGGCTTAGTTCACAATATAGCAAAGTATATATTGACCTATTTTCCCCTCGACTTTCTGTGATTCCCTACATCTCACCTTTCTTTGCAGACAAGCCATTTGAAATAAACTTAACTTATTTCACAGCCAATAAGTCTTTGAAATAATGTGTAGTTTTCAGAGAAATCTTCTTATATATTTAGGCAGAAAATCTGACCTGCCATAGTTTTCAAAACAGCATAATTTCACTCTTCTCAATGATGAATCTGTTGTATTACACAACCTTTGAGTATTTAGCTTTATCAATGACATGTACTTTAAAAATGTTTTAGAGATCCTAGCAGTCTTTGAAAACATCCTTGTTCCTTGTTTCAGTTCCCGTTTCATGTATATTTTCTGCCTTGCACATGATTATTCCAACGTCTGATCGATGGCCTAGGGAATCTAATTCTGGTATTGATTGTTTTTGCTGATTGTCTCCCCCTGTAGCTGATTTCTTCATTATTGTGTAAATTTAGATCATGAGCTCATGTTTAGCTAAACATCTGACTTTGTAAGAGGCTTAGGTGTGAACACTCGTAAGTTTCATCAGAAAGTCCGCAAAGATTTATTTGTGTCCCTCCAATGAGTTGCCCGCGAGGACCCCGTTTCCTACAAGTGTTGGTCCACTATTCCCTCTAGAGGCACGGCCTCAGACAGGGCGGCTTTGTGCCCCACGATCTGTGGCAGTGGCTGTGGGCGGCCTGTGGCCCGGGCAGGAGCCTCTCTGCGTGTGTCCCAGGGACCCATCTGCCTGCGAACTTCGGTCACCTGGCAGGAAGCTACGATGCCCAGACCTATGGTTAGCTGTGCAGCGAGGTGTACTGCACGGACAGGTTCCACACACACTTCAAGTAAGAGGGCGGCCTGAGTGGATAGGTGAGAGTTTGGGCAGCTGTGCAGACAAAGAAGGTGCCCTTTGTCCTGGGCCTAACTTCTTGTGAAACCCCACTGGGCCTGCCGGGCTCTGAGGGCCCTGCCATGGGCCCCCTGCTCCCCTACCCTTTGTATGGTCACAGCAGAGATGGCCACACCCACTGCATCTGTGAGGGCAGTGTTCCAACCTCCCTCAACCACGCCCCCACTACGCAGGTTAACATGGACTACAGATGCTGCATTCTGAGTCCAGGGCATTCCGAGAATGCCAAGGGCAGACATGATGACCTTAAATGATTTCCTCTTGTGTCAGTTTTGGTAAATTTTAGGAGCTAGGAACTGGTCCACTTTACAGAAACGTTCAAATTTACAGGCATTTCATATACGCTCTGCTATAACATTCTCCTGATTCTTTCTGTATATTCTTTACTTATGTTTTGGTTTTCTTAATCAAAGTGTGTCTTTTAATCTTGTCAAAGAATATTCTTTGGACTTACTACATCACCTGAATTTTATATGTTTTCTATTGTGTTAAGTTCTGCTCATATCTTTATTTATATTTTTTCTATGTTCTCAGGTTTATTGTTTTGATATTCTGATGTCAATTAAAACACTTGGTTATTCATTTTAATAAATCTTTTTACTTATAAAGATTTGAACTTTTCAAGATTCCAGCTTACTTGTAAGTTTCTAAGGGTCAGGTCCTCTACATTGTGGCTGGCCTAAGTCTTAGTTCTCCTTATAGCAATGTATATATTGAGCTATTTTCCCCTCGACTTTCTGTGATTCCCTACATCTCACCTTTCTTTGCAGACAAGCCATTTGAAATACCCTTAACTTATTTCACAGCCTATAAGTCTTTGAAATAATGTGAATTTTTTCGAGAAATCTTCTTATATAATTAGGCAGAAAATCTGACCTGCCATAGTTTTCAAAACAGCATAATTTCACTTTTCTCAATGTTGAATCTCTTGTATTACACAACCATTGAGTATTTAGCTTTATCAATGACAAGTACTTTAAAAATGTTTTATAGATCCTACCAGTCTTTGAAAACATCCTTGTTCCTTGTTTCAGTTCAAGTTTTATGTATACTTTCTGCCTTGCACCTGATTATTCCACCATCTGATGGTTGGCCTAGGGAATCTAATTCTGGTATTGAGTGTTTTTGCTGCTTGTCTCCCCTTGTAGCTGATTTCTTCATTATTGTGTAAATTTAGATCATGAGCTCATGTTTAGCTAAACAGCTGACCTTGTAAGAGGCTTAGGTGTGAACACACGTAAGCTTCAGCAGAAAGTCCGCAAAGAATTTTTTGTGTCCCTCCAATGAGTTACCCGTGCGGACCCCTTTTTCTACAAGTGTTGGTCCACTACTCCGTCTAGAGGCTGGGACTCAGACAGGACTGCTTTGCTGCCCCCGATCTGGGATAGTGGCTTTGGGCGGCCTGTGCCCTGGGCAGGAGGCGACCCACGTGTGTCCCACGACCCATCTGCCTGCGAACTTCGGTCACCTGGCAGGAAGCTACGATGCCCAGACCTATGGTTAGCTTTGCATCGAGGTGTACTGCGCGGACCGGGTCCACACACACTTAAATGATTTCCTCTTGTGTCAATTTTGGTAAACTTTAGGAGCTAGGAAATGGTCGACTTTACACAAATGTTCACATTTACTGGCATTTCATATATTCTCTGCTCTAACATTGTCCTGATTCTTTCTGTATATTCTTTACTTATGTTTTGGTTTTCCTTAATCAAAGTGTGTCTTTTAAATCTTGTCAAAGAATATTCTTTGGACTTACTACCTCAACTGAATTTTATACGTTTTCTGTGGTATTAAGTTCTGCTCATATCTTTATTTATCTTTTTTCTATGTTCTCACGGTTTATTGTTTTGATCTTCTGATGTCAATTAAAACACTTGGTTATTCATTTTAATAAATCTTTTTACTTATAAAGATTTGAATTTTTAAAGATTCCAGCTTCCTTGTAAGTTTCTACGAGTCAGGTCCTCTATATTGTGGCTGGCCAAAGGCTTATTTCACAATATAGCAAAGTATATATTGACCTATTTTCCCCTCGACTTTCTGTGATTTCCTACATCTCACCTTTCTTTGCAGACAAGCCATTTGAAATAACCTTACCTTATTTCACAGCCAATAGGTCTTTGAAATAATGTGTAGTTTTCAGAGAAATCTTCTTATATATTTAGGCAGAAAATCTGACCTGCCATAGTTTTCAAAACAGCATAATTTCACTCTTCTCAATGATGAATCTGTTGTATTACACATCATTTGAGTATTTAGCTTTATCAATTACATGTACTTTAAAAATATTTTAGAGATCCTTCTAGTCTTTGAAAACATCCTTGTTCAATGTTTCATTTCCAGTTTTATGTATATTTTCTGCCTTGCACCTGATTATTCCAACGTCTGATCGATGGCCTAGGGAATCTAATTCTGGTATTGATTGTTTTTGCTGATTGTCTCCGCCTGTAGCTGATTTCTTCATTATTGTGTAAATTTAGATCATGAGCTCATGTTTAGCTAAACATCTGACTTTGTAAGAGACTTAGGTGTGAACACTCGTAAGTTTCATCAGAAAGTCCGCAAAGATTTATTTGTGTCCCTCCAATGAGTTGCCCGCGAGGATCCCGTTTCCTACAAATGTTGGTCCACTACTCCCTCTAGAGGCACGGCCTCAGACAGGGCTGCTTTGTTCCTCACGATCTGTGGCATTGGCAGTGGGCGGCCTGTGGCCCGGGCAGGAGCCTCTCTGCGTGTGTCCCAGGGACCCATCAGCCTGCGAACTTCGGTCACCTGGCAGGAAGCTACGATGCCCAGACCTATGGTTAGCTGTGAAGCGAGGTGTACTGCCCGGACAGGTTCCACACACACTTCAAGTAAGAGGGCGGCCTGAGTGGAAAGGTGAGAGTTTGGGCAGCTGTGCAGACAAAGAAGGCGCCCTTTGTCCTGGGCCTAAATGCTTGTGACACCCTACTGGGCCTGCCGGGATCTGAGGGCCCTGCCCTGGGCCCCCTGCTCCCCTGCCCTTTGTTCAGTCACAGCAGAGATGGCCACACCCACTCCCTCTGTGAGGGCAGTGTTCCAACCTCCCTCAGCCCCGCCCCTTCTCCGCAGGTTACCATGGACTACGGATGCTGCATTCTGAATCCAGGGCATTCCGAGAATGCCAAGGGCAGACATGATGACCTTAAATGATTTCCTCTTGTGTCAGTTTTGGTAAACTTTAGGAGCTAGGAACTGGTCCACTTTAAACAAATGTTCAAATTTACTGGCATTTCATATATTCTCTGCTATAACATTCTCCTGATTCTTTCTGTATATTCTTTACTTATGTTTTGGTTTTCCTTAATCAAAGTGTGTCTTTTAATCTTGTCAAAGAATATTCTTTGGACTTACTACATCCCCTGAATTTTATACGTTTTCTATTGTATTAAGTTCTGCTCATATCTTTAATTATCTTTTTTCTGTGTTTTCAGGGTTTATTGTTTTAATATTCTGATGTCAATTAAAACACTTGGTTATTCATTTTAATAAATCTTTTTACTTATAAAGATTTGAACTTTTCAAGATTCCAGCTTACTTGTAAGTTTCTAAGGGTCAGGTCCTCTACATTGTGGCGGGCCTAAGTCTTAGTTCTCCATATAGCAATGTATATATTGGCCTATTTTCCCCTCGACTTTCTGTGATTCCCTACATCTCACCTTTCTTTGCAGACAAGCCATTTGAAATACCCTTAACTTATTTCACAGCCAATAAGTCTTTGAAATAATGTGTATTTTTTAGAGAAATCTTCTTATATAATTAGGCAGAAAATCTGACCTGCCATAGTTTTCAAAACAGCATAATTTCACTCTTCTCAATGATGAATCTGTTGTATTACACAACCATTGAGTATTTAGCTTTATCAATGACATGTACTTTAAAAATGTTTTAGAGATCCTACCAGTCTTTGAAAACATCCTTGTTCCTTGTTTCAGTTCAAGTTTTGTGTATACTTTCTGCCTTGCACCTGATTATTCCAACATCTGATGGTTGGCCTAGGGAATCTAATTCTGGTATTGATTGTTTTTGCTGCTTGTCTCCCGTTGTAGCTGATTTCTTCATTATTGTGTAAATTTAGATCATGAGCTCATGTTTAGCTAAACAGCTGACCTTGTAAGAGGCTTAGGTGTGAACACTCGTAAGCTTCAGCAGAATATCCGCAAAGATTTGTTTGTGTCCCTCCAATGAGTTACCCGCGCGGACCCCGTTTTCTACAAGTGTTGGTCCACTACACCCTCTAGAGGCTGGGACTCAGACAGGATTGCTTCGCTGCCCCCAATCTGGGATAGTGGCTTTGGGCGGCCTGTGGCCTGGGCAGGAGGCTCCCCACGTGTGTCCCACGACCCATCTGCCTGCGAACTACGGTCACCTGGCAGGAAGCTATGATGCCCAGACCTATGGTTAGCTTTGCATCGAGGTGTACTGCGCGGACCGGTTCCACAAACACTTCAAGTAAGAGGGCGGCCTGAGTGGAAAGGTGAGAGTTTGGGCAGCTGTGCAGACAAAGAAGGCGCACTTTGGCCTGGGCCTAAATGCTTGTGACACACGACCGGGCCTGCCGGGCTCTGAGGGCCCTGCCGTTGGCCCACTTCTCCCCAGCCCTTTGTTCAGTCACAGCAGAGATGGCCCCACCCACTCCCTCAGTGTAGGCAGTGTTCCAACTTCCCTCAGCCCCGCCCCCTCTCCGCAGGTTACCATGGACTACAGATGCTGCATTCTGAGGCCAGGGCATTCCGACAATGCCAAGGGCAGACATGATGAACTTAAATGATTTCCTCTTGTGTCAATTTTGGTAAAATTTAGGAGCTAGGAAATGGACCACTTTACACAAATGCTCAAATTTACTGGCATTTCATATATTCTCTGCTATAACATTGTCCTGATTCTTTCTGTATATTCTTTACTTATGTTTTGGTTTTCCTTAATCAAAGTGTGTCTTTTAAATCTTGTCAAAAAATATTCTTTGGACTTTTACCTCAACTGAATTTTATACGTTTTCTGTGGTATTAAGTTCTGCTCATATCTTTTTTATCTTTTTCCTATGTTCTCAGGGTTTATTGTTTTGATCTTCTGATGTCAATTAAAACACTTGGTTATTCATTTTAATAAATCTTTTTACTTATAAAGATTTGAATTTTTAAAGATTCCAGCTTACTTGTAAGTTTCTAAGGGTCAGGTCCTCTACATTGTGGCTGGCCAAGGCTTAGTTCACAATATAGCAAAGTATATATTGACCTATTTTCCCCTCGACTTTCTGTGATTTCCTACATCTCACCTTTCTTTGCAGACAAGCCATTTGAAATACTCTTAACTTATTTCACAGCCAATAAGTCTCTGAAATAATGTGTAGTTTTCAGAGAAATCTTCTTATATATTTAGGCAGAAAATCTGACCTGCCATAGTTTTCAAAACAGCATAATATCACTCTTCTCAATGATGAATCTGTTGTATTACATAACCATTCAGTATTTAGCTTTATCAATGACATGTACTTTAAAAATGTTTTAGAGATCCTAGCAGTCTTTGAAAACATCCTTGTTCCTTGTTTCAGTTCCCGTTTTATGTATATTTTCTGCCTTGCACATGATTATTCCAACGTCTGATCGATGGCCTAGGGAATCTAATTCTGGTATTGATAGTTTTTGCTGATTGTCTCCCCCTGTAGCTGATTTCTTCATTATTGTGTAAATTTAGATCATGAGCTCATGTTTAGCTAAACATCTGACTTTGTAAAGGCTTAGGTGTGAACACTCGTAAGTTTCATCAGAAAGTCCGCAAAGATTTATTTGTGTCCCTCCAATGATTTGCCCGCGAGGACCACGTTTCCTACAAGGGTTGGTCCACTACTCCCTCCAGGGACACGGCCTCAGACAGGGCTGCTTTGTGCCCCACGATCTGTGGCAATGGCAGTGGGCGGCCTGTGGCGTGGGCGGGAGCCTCTCTGCGTGTGTCCCAGGGACACATCTGCCTGCGAACTTTGGTCACCTGGCAGGAAGCTACGATGCCCAGACCTATGGTTAGCTGTGCAGCGAGGTGTACTGCGAGGACAGGTTCCACACACACTTCAAGTAAGAGGGAGGCCTGAGTGGAAAGGTGAGAGTTTGGGCAGCTGTGCAGACAAAGAATGCGCACTTTGGCCTGGGCTTAAATGTTTGTGACACACGGCTGGGCCTGCCGTGCACTGAGGGCCCTGCCGTTAGCCCACTTCTCCCCTGCTTTTTGTTCAGTCACAGCAGAGATGGCCACACCCACTCCCTCTGTGAGGGCAGTGTTCCAACCTCCCTCAGCCCCGCCCCTTCTCCGCAGGTTACCATGGACTACCGATGCTGCATTCTGAGTCCAGGGCATTCCGAGAATGCCAAGGGCAGACATGATGACCTTAAATGATTTCCTCTTGTGTCAGTTTTGGTAAACTTTAGGAGCTAGGATCTGGTCCACTCTACATAAATGATCAAAATTACTGGCATTTCATATATTCTCTGCTATAACATTCTCCTGATTCTTTCTGTATATTCTTTACTTATGTTTTGGTTTTCCTTAATCAAAGTTTGTCTTTTAATCTTGTCAAAGAATATTCTTTGGACTTACTACATCACCTGAATTTTATACGTTTTCTATTGTATTAAGTTCTGCTCATATCTTTATTTATATTTTTTCTATGTTCTCAGGTTTATTGTTTTGATATTCTGATGTCAATTAAAACACTTGGATATTCACTTTAATAAATCATTTTACTTATAAAGATTTGAACTTTTCAAGATTCCAGCTCTCTTGTAAGTTTCTAAGGGTCAGGTCCTCTACATTGTGGCTGGCCTAAGTCTTAGTTCTCCATATAGCAATGTATATATTGACCTATTTTCCCCTCGACTTTCTGTGATTCCCTACATCTCACCTTTCTTTGCAGACAAGCCTTTTGAAATACCCTTAACTTATTTCACAGCCAATAAGTCTTTGAAATAATGTGTATTTTTTAGAGAAATCTTCTTATATAATTAGGCAGAAAATCTGACCTGCCATAGTTTTCAAAACAGCATAATTTCACTCTTCTCAAAGATGAATTTGTTGTATTACACAACCATTGAGTATTTAGCTTTATCAATGACATGTACTTTAAAAATGTTTTAGAGATCCTACCAGTCTTTGAAAACATCCTTGTTCCTTGTTTCAGTTCCAGGTTTGTGTATACTTTCTGCCTTGCACCTGATTATTCCAACATCTGATGGTTGGCCTAGGGAATCTAATACTGGTATTGATTGTTTTTGCTGCTTGTCTCCCCTTGTAGCTGATATCTTCATTATTGTGTAAATTTAGATCATGAGCTCATGTTCAGCTAAACAGCTGACCTTGTAAGAGGCTTAGGTGTGAACGCTCGTAATCTTCAGCAGAAAGTCCGCAATGATTTGTTTGTGTCCCTCCAATGAGTTACCCGCGCGGACCCCGTTATCTACAAGTGTTGGTCCACTACTCCCTCTAGAGGCTGGGACTCAGACAGGACTGCTTTGCTGCCCCCGATCTGGGATAGTGGCTTTGGGCGGCCTGTGGCCTGGGCAGGAGGCTCCCCACGTGTGTCCCACGACCCATCTGCCTGCGAACTTCGGTTACCTGGCAGGAAGCTATGATGCCCAGACCTATGGTTAGCTTTGCATCGAGGTGTACTGCGCGGACCGGTTCCACACAGACTTCAAGTAAGAGGGCGGCCTGAGTGGAAAGGTGAGAGTTTTGGCAGTTGTGCAGACAAAGAAGGCACACTTTGGCCTGTGCCTAAATGCTTGTGACACACGACTGGGCCTGCCGGGCTCTGAGGGCCCTGCCGTTGGCCCCCTTCTCCCCTGCCCTTTGTTCAGTCACAGCAGAGATGGCCCCACCCACACCCTCAGTGAAGGCAGTGTTCCAACCTCCCTCAGCCCCGCCCCGTCTCCGCAGTTTACCATGGACTACAGATGCTGCATTCTGAGGCCAGTGCGTTCTGAGAATGCCAAAGGCAGACATGATGACCTTAAATGATTTCCTCTTGTGTCAATTTTGGTAAACTTTAGGAGCTAGGAAATGGTCCACTTTACACAAATATTCAAATTTACTGGCATTTCATATATTCTCTCCTATAACATTGTCCTGATTCTTTCTTTATATTCTTTACTTATGTTTTGGTTTTCCTTAATCAAAGTGTGTCTTTTAAATCTTGTCAAAGAATATTCTTTGGACATACTACCTCAACTGAATTTTATACGTTTTCTGTGGTATTAAGTTCTGCTCATATCTTTATTTATCTTTTTTCTATGTTCTCAGGGTTTATTGTTTTGATCTTCTGATGTCAATTAAAACACTTGCTTATTCATTTTAATAAATCTTTTTACTTATAAAGATTTGAATTTTTAAAGATTCCAGCTTACTTGTAAGTTTCTAAGGGTCAGGTCCACTACATTGTGCCTGGCCAAAAGCTTTGTTCACAGTATAGCAAAGTATATATTGACCTATTTTCCCCTCGACTTTCTTTGATTTCCTACATCTCACCTTTCTTTGCAGCAAGCCATTTGAAATAACCTTAACTTATTTCACAGCCAATAAGTCTGTGAAATAATGTGTAGTTTTCAGAGAAATCTTCTTATATATTTAGGCAGAAAATCTGACCTGCCATAGTTTTCAAAACAGCATAATTTCACTCTTCTCAATGATGAATCTGTTGTATTACACAACCTTTGAGTATTTAGCTTTATCAATGACATGTACTTTAAAAATGTTTTAGAGATCCTACCAGTCTTTGAAAACATCCGTGTTCCTTGTTTCCGTTCCAGTTTTATGTATATTTTCTGCCTTGCACCTGATTATTCAAACGTCTGATCGATGGCCTAGGGAATCTAATTCTGGTATTGATTGTTTTTGCTGATTGTCTCCCCTGAAGCTGATTTCTTCATTATTGTGTAAATTTAGATCATGAGCTCATGTTTAGCTAAACATCTGACTTTGTAAGAGGCTTAGGTGTGAACACTCGTAATTTTCATCAGAAAGTCAGCAAAGATTTATTTGTGTCCCTCCAATGAGTTGCCCGCGAGGACCCCCTTTCCTGCAAGGGTTGGTCCACTACTCCCTCCAGAGGCACGGCCTCAGACAGGGCTGCTTTGTGCCCCACGATCTGGGGCAGTGGCATTGGTCTGCCTGTGGCCCGGGCAGGAGCCTCTCTGCGTCTGTCCCTGGGACCCATCTGCCTGCGAACTTCGGTCAACTGGCAGGAAGCTACGATGCCCAGGCCTATGGTTACCTGTGCAGCAAGGTGTACTGCGCGGACAGGTTCCACACACACTTCAGGTAAGAGGGCGGCCTGAGTGGATAGGTGAGAGTTTGGGCAGCTGTGCAGACAAAGAAAGCGCCCTTTTTCCTGGGCTTAAATGCTTGTGACACACCACTGGGCCTGCCGGGCTCTGAGGGCACTGCCCTGGTCCCCCTACTCCCCTGCCCTTTGTTCAGTCACAGCAGAGATGGCCACACCCACTCCATCTTTGAGGGCAGTGTTCCAACCTCCCTCAGCCCCGCCCCTTCTCCGCAGGTTACCATGGACTACCGATGCTGCATTCTGAGTCCAGGGCCTTCCGAGAATGCCAAGGGCAGACATGATGACCTTAAATGATTTCCTCTTGTGTCAGTTTTGGGAAACTTTAGGAGCTAGGAACTGGTCCACTTTACACAAATGTTCAAATTTACTGGCATTTCATATATTCTCTGCTATAACATTCTCCTGATTCTTTCTGTATATTCTTTACTTATGTTTTGGTTTTCCTTAATCAAAGTCTGTCTTTTAATCTTGTCAAAGAATATTCTTTGGACTTACTACATCACCTGAATTTTATACGTTTTCTATTTTATTAAGTTCTGCTCATATCTTTATTTATATTTTTTCTATGTTCTCAGGTTTATTGTTGAGATATTCTGATGTCAATTAAAACACTTGGTTATTCATTTTAATAAATCTTTTTACCTATAAAGATTTGAACTTTTCAAGATTCCAGCTTACTTGTAAGTTTCTAAGGGTCAGGTCCTCTACATTGTGGCTGGCCTAAGTCTTAGTTCACCATATAGGAATGTATATATTGACCTATTTTCCCCTCGAATTTCTGTGATTCCCTACATCTCACCTTTCTTTGCAGACAAGCCATTTGAAATATCCTTAACTTATTTCACAGCCAATAAGTCTTTGAAATAATGTGTATTTTTTAGAGAAATCTTCTTATATAATTAGGCAGAAAATCTGACCTGCCATAGTTTTCAAAACAGCATAATTTCACTCTTCTCAATGATGAATCTGTTGTATTACACAACCATTGAGTATTTAGCTTTATCAATGACATGTACTTTAAAAATGTTTTAGAGATCCTACCAGTCTTTGAAAACATCATTGTTCCTTGTTTCAGTTCCAGTTTTGTGTATACTTTCTGCCTTGCACCTGATTATTCCAACATCTGATGGTTGGCCTAGGGAATCTAATTCTGGTATTGAGTGTTTTTGCTGCTTGTCTCCCCTTGTAGCTGATTTCTTCATTATTGTGTAAATATAGATCATGAGCTCATGTTTAGCTAAACAGCTGTCCTTGTAAGAGGCTTAGGTGTGAACACTCGTAAGCTTCAGCAGAAAGTCCGCAAAGATTTTTTTGTGTCCCTCCAATGAGTTACCCGCGCGGACCCCTTTTTCTACAAGTGTTGGTCCACTACTCCCTCTAGAGTCTGGGACTCAGACAGGACTGCTTTGCTGCCCCCGATCTGGGATAGTGGCTTTGGGCGGCCTGTGGCCTGGGCTGGAGGCTCCCCACGAGTGTCCCACGACCCATCTGCCTGCGAACTTCAGTCACCTGGCAGGAAGCTATGATGCCCAGACTTATGGTTAGCTTTGCATCGAGGTGTACTGCGCGGACCTGTTCCACACACAATTCAAGTAAGAGGGCGGCCTGAGAGGAAAGGTGAGAGTTTGGGCAGCTGTGCAGACAAAGAAGGTGCCCTTTGTCCTGGGCCTAAATGCTTGTGACACACCACTGGGCCTGCCGGGCTCTGAGGGCACTGCCCTGGGACCCCTTCTACCCTGCCCTTTGTTCAGTCACAGCAGAGATGGCCACGCACACTCCCTCTGTGTGGGCAGTGTTCCAACCTTCCTCAGCCCCGCCCCTTCTCCGCAGGTTACCATGGATTGCCGATGCTGCATTGTGTGTCCAGGGAATTCCGAGAATGCCAAGGGCAGACATGATGACCTTAAATGATTTCCTCTTGTGTCAGTTTTGGTAAACCTTAGGAGCTAGGAAATGGTCCACTTTACACAAATGTTCAAATTTACTGGCATTTCCTATATTCTCTGCTATAACATTCTCCTGATTCTTTCTGTATATTCTTTACTTATGTTTTGGTTTTCCTTAATCAAAGTGTGTCTTTTAATCTTGTCAAAGAATATTCTTTGGACTTACTACATCACCTGAATTTTATATGTTTTCTATTGTGTTAAGTTCTGCTCATATCTTTATTTATATTTTTTCTATGTTCTCAGGTTTATTGTTTTGATATTCTGATGTCAATTAAAACACTTGGTTATTCATTTTAATAAATCTTTTTACTTATAAAGATTTGAACTTTTCAAGATTCCAGCTTACTTGTAAGTTTCTAAGGGTCAGGTCCTCTACATTGTGGCTGGCCTAAGTCTTAGTTTTCCATATAGCAATGTATATATTGACCTATTTTCCCCTCGACTTTCTGTGATTCCCTACATCTCACCTTTCTTTGCAGACAAGCCATTTGAAATACCCTTAACTTATTTCACAGCCAATAAGTCTTTGAAATAATGTGTATTTTTTCCAGAAATCTTCTTATATAATTAGGCAGAAAATCTGACCTGCCATAGTTTTCCAAACAGCATAATTTCACTTTTCTCAATGTTGAATCTCTTGTATTACACAACCATTGAGTATTTAGCTTTATCAATGACAAGTACTTTAAAAATGTTTAAGAGATCCTACCAGTCTTTGAAAATATCCTTGTTCCTTGTTTCAGTTCAAGTTTTATGTATACTTTCTGCCTTTCACCTGATTATTCCAACATCTGATGGTTGGCCTAGGGAATCTAAATCTGGTATTGATTATTTTTGCTGCTTCTCTCCCCTTGTAGCTGATTTCTTCATTATTGTGTAAATTTAGATCATGAGCTCATGTTTAGCTAAACAGCTGACCTTGTAAGAGGCTTAGGTGTGAACGCTCGTAAGCTTCAGCAAAAAGTCCGCAAAGATTTTTTTGTGTCCGTCCAATAAGTTACCCGCGCGGACCCCTTTTGCTACAAGTGTTGGTCCACTACTCCCTCAAGAGGCTGGGACTCAGACAGGACTGCTTTACTGCCCCCGATCTGGGATAGTGGCTTTGGGCGGCCTGTGGCCTGGGCAGGAGGCTCCCCACGTGTGTCCCACGACCCATCTGCCTGCGAACTTCAGTCACCTGGCAGGAAGCTATGATGCCCATACCTATGGTTAGCTTTGCATCGAAGTGTACTGCGCGGACCGGTTCCACACACACTTCAAGAAAGAGGGCGGCCTGAGTGGAAAGGTGAGAGTTTGGGCAGCTGTGCAGACAAAGAAGGCGCACTTTGGCCTGGTCCTAAATGCTTGTGACACACGACTGGGCCTGCCGGGCTCTGAGGGCCCTGCCATTGTCCCCCCTCTCCCCTGCCATTTGTTCAGTCACAGCAAAGATGGCCCCACCCACTCCCTCAGTGAAGGCAGTGTTCCAACCTCCCTCAGCCCCGCCCCCTCTCCGCAGTTTACCATGGACTACAGATGCTGCATTCTGAGGCCAGGGCGTTCCGAGAATGCCAAGGGCAGACATGATGACCTTAAATCATTTCCTCTTGTGTCAATTTTGGTAAACTTTAGGAGCTAGGAAATGGTCCACTTTACACAAATGTTCACATTTACTGGCATTTCATATATTCTCTGCTCTAACATTGTCCTGATTCTTTCTGTATATTCTTTACTTATGTTTTGGTTTTCCTTAATCAAAGTGTGTCTTTTAAATCTTGTCAAAGAATATTCTTTGGACTTACTACCTCAACTGAATTTTACACGTTTTCTGTGGTATTAAGTTCTGCTCATATCTTTAATTATCTATTTTCTGTGTTCTCAGGGTTTATTGTTTTAATATTCTGATGTCAATTAAAACACTTGGTTATTCATTTTAATAAATCTTTTTACTTATAAAGATTTGAATTTTTAAAGATTCCAGCTTACTTGTAAGTTTCTAAGGGTCAGGTCCTCTACATTGTGGCTGGCCAAAGGCTTAGTACACAATATAGCAAAGTATATATTGACCTATTTTCCCCTCTACTTTCTGTGATTTCCTACATCTCACCTTTCTTTGCAGACAAGCCATTTGAAATACCCTTAACTTATTTCACAGCCAATAAGTCTTTGAAATAATGTGTAGATTTCAGAGAAATCTTCTTATATATTTAGGCAGAAAATCTGACATGCCATAGTTTTCAAAACAGCATAATATCACTCTTCTCAATGATGAATCTGTTGTATTACACAACCTTTGAGTATTTAGCTTTATCAATGACATGTACTTTAAAAATGTTTTAGAGATTCTAGCAGTCTTTGAAAACATCCTTGTACCTTGTTTCAGTTCCTGTTTTATGTATATTTTCTGCCTTGCACCTGATTATTCCAACGTCTGATCGATGGCCTAGGGAATCTAATTCTGGTATTGATTGTTTTTGCTGATTGTCTCCCCCTGTAGCTGATTTCTTCATTACTGTGTAAATTTATATCATGAGCTCATGTTTAGCTAAACATCTGACTTTGTAAAATCTTAGGTGTGAACACTCGTAAGTTTCATCAGAAAGTCCGCAAAGATTTATTTGTGTCCCTCCAATGAGTTGCCCGCGAGGACCACGTTTCCTACAAGGGTTGGTCCACTATTCCCTCCAGGGACACGGCCTCAGACAGGGCTGCTTTGTGCCCCACGATCTGTGGCAATGGCAGTGGGCGGCCTGTGGCCTGGGCAGGAGCCTCTCTGCGTGTGTCCCAGGGACACATCTTCCTGCGAACTTCGGTCACCTGGCAGGAAGCTACGATGCCCAGACCTATGGTTAGCTCTGCAGCGAGGTGTACTGCGCGGACAGGTTCCACACACACTTCAAGTAAGAGGGTGGCCTGAGTGGAAAGGTGAGAGTTTGGGCAGCTGTGCAGACAAAGAAGGCGCACTTTGGCCTGGGCCTAAATGCTTGTGACAAACGACTGGCCCTGCCGGGCTCTGAGGGCCCTGCCGTTGGCCCACTTCTCCCCTGCTTTTTGTTCAGTCACAGCAGAGATGGCCACACCCACTCCCTCTGTGAGGGCAGTGTTCCAACCTCCCTCAGCCCCGCCCTTTCTCCGCAGGTTACCATGGACTACCGATGCTGCATTCTGAGTCCAGGGCATTCCGAGAATGCCAAGGTCAGACATGATGACCTTAAATGATTTCCTCTTGTGTCAGTTTTGGGAAACTTTAGGAGCTAGGAACTGGTCCACTTTACACAAATGTTCAAATTTACTGGCATTTCATATATTCTCTGCTATTACATTCTCCTGATTTTTTCTGTATATTCTTTACTTATGTTTTGGTTTTCCTTAATCAAAGTTTGTCTTTTAATCTTGTCAAAGATTATACTTTGGACTTACTACATCACCTGAATTTTATACGTTTTCTATTGTATTAAGTTCTGCTCATATCTTTATTTTTAATTTTTCTTGTTCTCAGGTTTATTGTTTTGATATTCTGATGTCAATTAAAACACTTGGTTATTCACTTTAATAAATCATTTTACTTATAAAGATTTGAACTTTTCAAGATTCCAGCTTACTTGTAAGTTTCTAAGGGTCAGGTCCTCTACATTGTGGCTGGCCTAAGTCTTAGTTCTCCATATAGCAATGTATATATTGACCTATTTTCCCCTCGACTTTCTGTGATTCCCTACATCTCACCTTTCTTTGCAGACAAGCCTTTTGAAATACCCATAATTTATTTCAAAGCCAATAAGTCTTTTAAATAATGTGTATTTTTTAGAGAAATCTTCTTATATAATTAGGCAGAAAATCTGACCTGCCATAGTTTTCAAAACAGCATAATATCACTCTTCTCAATGATGAATCTGTTGTATTACACAACCATTGAGTATTTAGCTTTATCAATGACATGTACTTTAAAAATGTTTTAGAGATCCTACCAGTCTTTGAAAATATCCTTGTTCCTTGTTTCAGTTCCACGTTTGTGTATACTTTCTGCCTTGCACCTGATTATTCCAGCATCTGATGGTTGGCCTAGGGAATCTAATTCTGGTATTGATTGTTTTTGCTGCTTGTCTCCCCTTGTAGCTGATTTCTTCATTATTGTGTAAATTTAGATCATGAGCTCATGTTCAGCTAAACAGCTGACCTTGTAAGAGGCTTAGGTGTGAACGCTCGTAAGCTTCAGCAGAAAGTCCGCAAAGGTTTGTTTGTGTCCCTCCAATGAGTTACCCGCGCGGACCCCTTTTTCTACAAGTGTTGGTCCACTACTCCCTCTAGAGGCTGGGACTCAGACAGGACTGATTTGCTGCCCCCGATCTGGGATAGTGGCTTTGGGCGGCCTGTGGCCTGGGCAGGAGTCTCCCCACATGTGTCCCACGTCCCATCTGCCTGAGAACTTCGGTCACCTGGCAGGAAGCTATGATTCCCAGACCTATGGTTAGCTTTGCATCGAGGTGTACTGCGCGGACCTGTTCCACACACACTTCAAGTAAGAGGGCGGCCTGAGTGGAAAGGTGTGAGTTTTGGCAGTTGTGCAGACAAAAAAGGCACACTTTGGCCTGTGCCTAAATGCTTGTGACACACGACTGGGCCTGCCGGGCTCTGAGGGCCGTGCCGTTGGCCCCCTTCTCCCCTGCTCTTTGTTCAGTCACAGCAGAGATGGCCCCACCCACTCCCTCAGTGAAGGCAGTGTTCCAACCTCCCTCAGCCCCGCCCCGTCTCCGCAGTTTACCATGGACTACAGATGCTGCATTCTGAGGCCAGGGCGTTCCGAGAATGCCAAGGGCAGACATGATGACCTTAAATTATTTCCTCTTGTGTCAATTTTGGTAAACTTTAGGAGCTAGGAAATGGTCCACTTTACACAAATGTTCACATTTACTGGCATTTCATATATTCTCTGCTATAACATTGGACTGATTCTTTCTGTATATTCTTTACTTATGTTTTGGTTTTCCTTAATCAAAGTGTGTCTTTTAAATCTTGTCAAAGAATATTCTTTGGACTTACTACCTCAACTGAATTTTCTACGTTTTCTGTGGTATTAAATTCTGCTCATATCTTTATTTATCTTTTTTCTATGTTCTCAGCGTTTATTGTTTTGATCTTCGGAGGTCATTTAAAACACTTGTTTATTCATTTTAATAAATCTTTTTACTTATAAAGATTTGAATTTTTAAAGATTCCAGCTTACTTGTAAGATTCTAAGGGTCAGGTCCTCTACATAGTGGCTGGCCAAAGGCTTAGTTCACAATATAGCAAAGTAAATATTGACCTATTTTCCCCTCGACTTTCTGTGATTTCCTACATCTCACCTTTCTTTGCAGACAAGCCATTTGAAATAACCTTAACTTATTTCACAGCCAATAAGTCTGTGAAATAATGTGTAGTTTTCAGAGAAATCTTCTTATATATTTAGGCAGAAAATCTGACCTGCCATAGTTTTCAAAACAGCATAATTTCACCCTTCTCAATGATGAATCTGTTGTATTACACAACCTTTGAGTATTTAGCTTTATCAATGACATGTACTTTAAAAATGTTTTAGAGATCCTAGCAGTCTTTGAAAACATCCTTGTTCCTTGTTTCAGTTCCCGTTTCATGTATATTTTCTGCCTTGCACATGATTATTCCAACGTCTGATCGATGGCCTAGGGAATCTAATTCTGGTATTGATTGTTTTTGCTGATTGTCTCCCCCTGTAGCTGATTTCTTCATTATTGTGTAAATTTAGATCATGAGCTCATGTTTAGCTAAACATCTGACTTTGTAAGAGGCTTAGGTGTGAACACTCGTAAGTTTCATCAGAAAGTCCGCAAAGATTTATTTGTGTCCCTCCAATGAGTTGCCCGCGAGGACCCCGTTTCCTACAAGTGTTGGTCCACTATTCCCTGTAGAGGCACGGCCTCAGACAGGGCGGCTTTGTGCCCCACGATCTGTGGCAGTGGCTGTGGGCGGCCTGTGGCCCGGGCAGGAGCCTCTCTGCGTGTGTCCCAGGGACCCATCTGCCTGCGAACTTCGGTCACCTGGCAGGAAGCTACGATGCCCAGACCTATGGTTAGCTGTGCAGCGAGGTGTACTGCACGGACAGGTTCCACACACACTTCAAGTAAGAGGGCGGCCTGAGTGGATAGGTGAGAGTTTGGGCAGCTGTGCAGACAAAGAAGGTGCCCTTTGTCCTGGGCCTAAATTCTTGTGAAACCCCACTGGGCCTGCCGGGCTCTGAGGGCCCTGCCATGGGCCCCCTGCTCCCCTACCCTTTGTATGGTCACAGCAGAGATGGCCACACCCACTCCATCTGTGAGGGCAGTGTTCCAGCCTCCCTCAACCACGCCCCCACTCCGCAGGTTAACATGGACTACAGATGCTGCATTCTGAGTCCAGGGCATTCCGAGAATGCCAAGGTCAGACATGATGACCTTAAATGATTTCCTCTTGTGTCAGTTTTGGTAAATTTTAGGAGCTAGGAACTGGTCCACTTTACAGAAACGTTCAAATTTACAGGCATTTCATATACGCTCTGCTATAACATTCTCCTGATTCTTTCTGTATATTCTTTACTTATGTTTTGGTTTTCCTTAATCAAAGTGTGTCTTTTAATCTTGTCAAAGAATATTCTTTGGACTTACTACATCACCTGAATTTTATACGTTTACTATTGTATTAAGTTCTGCTCATATCTTTATTTATATTTTTTTCTATGTTCCCAGGTTTATTGTTTTGATATTCTGATGTCAATTAAAACACTTGGTTATTCATTTTAATAAATCTTTTTACTTATAAAGATTTGAACTTTTCAAGATTCCAGCTTACTTGTAAGTTTCTAAGGGTCAGGTCCTCTACATTGTGGCTGGCCTAAGTCTTAGTTCTCCATATAGCAGTGTATATATTTACCTATTTTCCCCTCGACTTTCTGTGATTCCCTACATCTCACCTTTCTTTGCAGACAAGCCATTTGCAATACCCTTAACTTATTTCACAGCCAATAAGTCTTTGAAATAATGTGTATTTTTTTGAGAAATCTTCTTATATAATTAGGCAGAAAATCTGACATGCCATAGTTTTCAAATCAGCATAATTTCACTCTTCTCAATGTTGAATCTGTTGTATTACACAACCATTGAGTATTTAGCTTTATCAATGACATGTACTTTAAAAATGTTTTAGAGATTCAACCAGTCTTTTAAAACATCCTTGTTCCTTGTTTCAGTTCAAGTTTTGTGTATACTTTCTGCCTTGCACCTGATTATTCCAACATCTGATGGTTGGCCTAGGGAATCTAATACTTGTATTGATTGTTTTTGCTGCTTGTCTCCCCTTGTAGCTGATTTCTTCATTATTGTGCAAATTTAGATCATGAGCTCATGTTTAGCTAAACATCTGACTTTGTAAGAGGCTTAGGTGTGAACACTCGTAACCTTCATTAGAAAGTCCGCAAAGATTTATTTTTGTCCCCCCAATGAGTTGCCCACGAGGACCCCGTTTTCTACAAGGGTTGGTCCACTACTCCCTCTAGAGGCACGGCCTCAGACAGGGCTGCTTTGCGCCCCACGATCTGGGGCAGTTTCAGTGGGCGGCCTGTGGTCCGTGTAGGAGCCTCTCTGCCTGTGTCCCAGGGACCCATCTGCCTGCGAACTTCGGTCACCTGGCAGGAAGCTACGATGCCCAGACCTATGGTTAGCTGTGCAGCGAGGTGTACTGCGCGGACAGGTTCCACACACACTTCAAGTAAGAGGGCGGCCTGAGTGGAAAGGTGAGAGTTTGGGCAGCTGTGCAGAGAAAGAAGGCGCCCTTTGTCCTGGCCTAAATTCTTGTGAAACACCAATGGGCCTGCCGGGCTCTGAGGGCCCTTCACTGCGCCCCCTGCTCCACTGCCCATTGTTCAGTCACAGCAGAGATGGCCACACCCACTCCCTCTGTGAGGGCAGTGTTCCAACCTCCCTCAGCCCCGCCCCCTCTCCGCAGGTTATCATGGACTACAGATGCTGCATTCTGAGTCCAGGGCATTCCGAGAATGCCAAGGGCAGACATGATGACCTTAAATGATTTCCTCTTGTGTCAGTTTTGGTAAATTTTAGGAGCTAGGAACTGGTCCATTTTACACAAACGTTCAAATTTACAGGCATTTCATATACTCTCTGCTATAACATTCTCCTGATTCTTTCTGTATATTCTTTACTTATGTTTTGGTTTTCCTTAATCAAAGTTTGTCTTTTAATCTTGTCAAAGAATATTCTTTGGACTTACTACAATACCTGAATTTTATACGTTTTCTATTGTATTAAGTTCTGCTCATATCTTTATTTATATTTTTTCCATGTTCTCAGGTTTATTGTTTTGATATTCTGATGTCAATTAAAACACTTGGTTATTCATTTTAATAAATCTTTTTACTTATAAAGATTTGAACTTTTCAAGATTCCAGCTTACTTGTAAGTTTCTAAGGGTCAGGTCCTCTACATTGTGGCTGGCCTAAGTCTTAGTTCTCCTTATAGCAATGTATATATTGACCTATTTTCCCCTCGACTTTCTGTGATTCCCTACATCTCACCTTTCTTTGCAGACAAGCCATTTGAAATACCCTTAACTTATTTCACAGCCAATAAGTCTTTGAAATAATGTGAATTTTTTCGAGAAATCTTCTTATATAATTAGGCAGAAAATCTGACCTGCCATAGTTTTCAAAAGAGCATAATTTCACTTTTCTCAATGTTGAATCTGTTGTATTACACAACCATTTAGTATTTAGCTTTATCAATGACAAGTACTTTAAAAATGTTTTATAGATCCTACCAGTCTTTGAAAACATCCTTGTTCCTTGTTTCAGTTCAAGTTTTATGTATACTTTCTGCCTTGCACCTGATTATTCCACCATCTGATGGTTGGCCAAGGGAATCTAATTCTGGTATTGAGTGTTTTTGCTGCTTGTCTCCCCTTGTAGCTGATTTCTTCATTATTGTGTAAATTTAGATCATGAGCTCATGTTTAGCTAAACAGCTGACCTTGTAAGAGGCTTAGGTGTGAACACACGTAAGCTTCAGCAGAAAGTCCGCAAAGAATTTTTTGTGTCCCTCCAATGAGTTACCCGCGCGGACCCCTTTTTCTACAAGTGTTGGTCCACTACTCCGTCTAGAGGCTGGGACTCAGACAGGACTGCTTTGCTGCCCCCGATCTGGGATAGTGGCTTTGGGCGGCCTGTGGCCTGGGCAGGAGGCGACCCACGTGTGTCCCACGACCCATCTGCCTGCGAACTTCGGTCACCTGGCAGGAAGCTACGATGCCCAGACCTATGGTTAGCTTTGCATCGAGGTGTACTGCGCGGACCGGGTCCACACACACTTAAATGATTTCCTCTTGTGTCAATTTTGGTAAACTTTAGGAGCTAGGAAATGGTCGACTTTACACAAATGTTCACATTTACTGGCATTTCATATATTCTCTGCTATAACATTGTCCTGATTCTTTCTGTATATTCTTTACTTATGTTTTGGTTTTCCTTAATCAAAGTGTGTCTTTTAAATCTTGTCAAAGAATATTCTTTGGACTTACTACCTCAACTGAATTTTATACGTTTTCTGTGGTATTAAGTTCTGCTCATATCTTTATTTATCTTTTTTCTATGTTCTCACGGTTTATTGTTTTGATCTTCTGATGTCAATTAAAACACTTGGTTATTCATTTTAATAAATCTTTTTACTTATAAAGATTTGAATTTTTAAAGATTCCAGCTTCCTTGTAAGTTTCTACGAGTCAGGTCCTCTATATTGTGGCTGGCCAAAGGCTTATTTCACAATATAGCAAAGTATATATTGACCTATTTTCCCCTCGACTTTCTGTGATTTCCTACATCTCACCTTTCTTTGCAGACAAGCCATTTGAAATAACCTTACCTTATTTCACAGCCAATAGGTCTTTGAAATAATGTGTAGTTTTCAGAGAAATCTTCTTATATATTTAGGCAGAAAATCTGACCTGCCATAGTTTTCAAAACAGCATAATTTCACTCTTCTCAATGATGAATCTGTTGTATTACACATCATTTGAGTATTTAGCTTTATCAATTACATGTACTTTAAAAATATTTTAGAGATCCTTCTAGTCTTTGAAAACATCCTTGTTCAATGTTTCATTTCCAGTTTTATGTATATTTTCTGCCTTGCACCTGATTATTCCAACGTCTGATCGATGGCCTAGGGAATCTAATTCTGGTATTGATTGTTTTTGCTGATTGTCTCCGCCTGTAGCTGATTTCTTCATTATTGTGTAAATTTAGATCATGAGCTCATGTTTAGCTAAACATCTGACTTTGTAAGAGACTTAGGTGTGAACACTCGTAAGTTTCATCAGAAAGTCCGCAAAGATTTATTTGTGTCCCTCCAATGAGTTGCCCGCGAGGATCCCGTTTCCTACAAATGTTGGTCCACTACTCCCTCTAGAGGCACGGCCTCAGACAGGGCTGCTTTGTTCCTCACGATCTGTGGCATTGGCAGTGGGCGGCCTGTGGCCCGGGCAGGAGCCTCTCTGCGTGTGTCCCAGGGACCCATCAGCCTGTGAACTTCGGTCACCTGGCAGGAAGCTACGATGCCCAGACCTATGGTTAGCTGTGAAGCGAGGTGTACTGCGCGGACAGGTTCCACACACACTTCAAGTAAGAGGGCGGCCTGAGTGGAAAGGTGAGAGTTTGGGCAGCTGTGCAGACAAAGAAGGCGCCCTTTGTCCTGGGCCTAAATGCTTGTGACACCCTACTGGGCCTGCCGGGATCTGAGGGCCCTGCCCTGGGCCCCCTGCTCCCCTGCCCTTTGTTCAGTCACAGCAGAGATGGCCACACCCACTCCCTCTGTGAGGGCAGTGTTCCAACCTCCCTCAGCCCCGCCCCTTCTCCGCAGGTTACCATGGACTACGGATGCGGCTTTCTGAATCCAGGGCATTCCGAGAATGCCAAGGGCAGACATGATGACCTTAAATGATTTCCTCTTGTGTCAGTTTTGGTAAACTTTAGGAGCTAGGAACTGGTCCACTTTAAACAAATGTTCAAATTTACTGGCATTTCATATATTCTCTGCTATAACATTCTCCTGATTCTTTCTGTATATTCTTTACTTATGTTTTGGTTTTCCTTAATCAAAGTGTGTCTTTTAATCTTGTCAAAGAATATTCTTTGGACTTACTACATCCCCTGAATTTTATACGTTTTCTATTGTATTAAGTTCTGCTCATAACTTTGATTATCTTATTTCTGTGTTTTCAGGGTTTATTGTTTTAATATTCTGATGTCAATTAAAACACTTGGTTATTCATTTTAATAAATCTTTTTACTTATAAAGATTTGAACTTTTCAAGATTCCAGCTTACTTGTAAGTTTCTAAGGGTCAGGTCCTCTACATTGTGGCGGGCCTAAGTGTTAGTTCTCCATATAGCAATGTATATATTGGCCTATTTTCCCCTCGACTTTCTGTGATTCCCTACATCTCACCTTTCTTTGCAGACAAGCCATTTGAAATACCCTTAACTTATTTCACAGCCAATAAGTCTTTGAAATAATGTGTATTTTTTAGCGAAATCTTCTTATATAATTAGGCAGAAAATCTGACCTGCCATAGTTTTCAAAACAGCATAACTTCACTCTTCTCAATGATGAATCTGTTGTATTACACAACCATTGAGTATTTAGCTTTATCAATGACATGTACTTTAAAAATGTTTTAGAGATCCTACCAGTCTTTGAAAACATCCTTGTTCCTTGTTTCAGTTCAAGTTTTGTGTATACTTTCTGCCTTGCACCTGATTATTCCAACATCTGATGGTTGGCCTAGGGAATCTAATTCTGGTATTGATTGTTTTTGCTGCTTGTCTCCCGTTGTAGCTGATTTCTTCATTATTGTGTAAATTTAGATCATGAGCTCATGTTTAGCTAAACAGCTGACCTTGTAAGAGGCTTAGGTGTTAACACTCGTAAGCTTCAGCAGAATATCCGCAAAGATTTGTTTGTGTCCCTCCAATGAGTTACCCGCGCGGACCCCGTTTTCTACAAGTGTTGGTCCACTACTCCCTCTAGAGGCTGGGACTCAGACAGGACTGCTTCGCTGCCCCCAATCTGGGATAGTGGCTTTGGGCGGCCTGTGGCCTGGGCAGGAGGCTCCCCACGTGTGTCCCACGACCCATCTGCCTGCGAACTACGGTCACCTGGCAGGAAGCTATGATGCCCAGACCTATGGTTAGCTTTGCATCGAGGTGTACTGCGCGGACCGGTTCCACACACACTTCAAGTAAGAGGGCGACCTGAGTGGAAAGGTGAGAGTTAGGGCTGCTGTGCAGACAAAGAAGGCACACTTTGGCCTGTGCCTAAATGCTTGTGACACACGACTGGGCCTGCCGGGGTCTGAGGGCCCTGCCGTTGGCCCCCTTCTCCCCTGCCCTTTGTTCAGTCACAGCAGAGATGGCCCCACCCACTCCCTCAGTGAAGGCAGTGTTCCAACCTCCCTCAGCCCCGCCCCCTCTCCGCAGGTTACCATGGACTACAGATGCTGCATTCTGAGGCCAGGGCATTCCGACAATGCCAAGGGCAGACATGATGACCTTAAATGATTTCCTCTTGTGTCAATTTTGGTAAACTTTAGGAGCTAGGAAATGGTCCACTTTACACAAAAGTTCAAATTTACTGGCATTTCATATATTCTCTGCTATAACATTGTCCTGATTCTTTCTGTATATTCTTTACTTATGTTTTGGTTTTCCTTAATCAAAGTGTGTCTTTTAAATCTTGTCAAAGAATATTCTTTGGACTTACTACCTAAACTGAATTTTATACGTTTTCTGTGGTATTAAGTTCTGCTCATATCTTTATTTATCTTTTTTCTATGTTCTCAGAGTTTATTGTTTTGATCTTCTGATATCAATTAAAACACTTGGTTATTCATTTTAATAAATCTTTTTACTTATAAAGATTTGAATTTTTAAGGATTCCAGCTTACTTGTAAGTTTCTACGGGTCAGGTCCTCTACATTGTGGCTGGCCAAAGGCTTAGTTCACAATATAGCAAAGTATATATTGACCTATTTTCCCCTCGACTTTCTGTGATTCCCTACATCTCACCTTTCTTTGCAGACAAGCCATTTGAAATAAACTTAACTTATTTCACAGCCAATAAGTCTTTGAAATAATGTGTAGTTTTCAGAGAAATCTTCTTATATATTTAGGCAGAAAATCTGACCTGCCATAGTTTTCAAAACAGCATAATTTCACTCTTCTCAATGATGAATCTGTTGTATTACACAACCTTTGAGTATTTAGCTTTATCAATGACATGTACTTTAAAAATGTTTTAGAGATCCTAGCAGTCTTTGAAAACATCCTTGTTCCTTGTTTCAGTTCCCGTTTCATGTATATTTTCTGCCTTGCACATGATTATTCCAACGTCTGATCGATGGCCTAGGGAATCTAATTCTGGTATTGATTGTTTTTGCTGATTGTCTCCCCCTGTAGCTGATTTCTTCATTATTGTGTAAATTTAGATCATGAGCTCATGTTTAGCTAAACATCTGACTTTGTAAGAGGCTTAGGTGTGAACACTCGTAAGTTTCATCAGAAAGTCCGCAAAGATTTATTTGTGTCCCTCCAATGAGTTGCCCGCGAGGACCCCGTTTCCTACAAGTGTTGGTCCACTATTCCCTCTAGAGGCACGGCCTCAGACAGGGCGGCTTTGTGCCCCACGATCTGTGGCAGTGGCTGTGGGCGGCCTGTGGCCCGGGCAGGAGCCTCTCTGCGTGTGTCCCAGGGACCCATCTGCCTGCGAACTTCGGTCACCTGGCAGGAAGCTACGATGCCCAGACCTATGGTTAGCTGTGCAGCGAGGTGTACTGCACGGACAGGTTCCACACACACTTCAAGTAAGAGGGCGGCCTGAGTGGATAGGTGAGAGTTTGGGCAGCTGTGCAGACAAAGAAGGTGCCCTTTGTCCTGGGCCTAAATTCTTGTGAAACCCCACTGGGCCTGCCGGGCTCTGAGGGCCCTGCCATGGGCCCCCTGCTCCCCTACCCTTTGTATGGTCACAGCAGAGATGGCCACACCCACTCCATCTGTGAGGGCAGTGTTCCAGCCTCCCTCAACCACGCCCCCACTCCGCAGGTTAACATGGACTACAGATGCTGCATTCTGAGTCCAGGGCATTCCGAGAATGCCAAGGGCAGACATGATGACCTTAAATGATTTCCTCTTGTGTCAGTTTTGGTAAATTTTAGGAGCTAGGAACTGGTCCACTTTACAGAAACGTTCAAATTTACAGGCATTTCATATACGCTCTGCTATAACATTCTCCTGATTCTTTCTGTATATTCTTTACTTATGTTTTGGTTTTCCTTAATCAAAGTGTGTCTTTTAATCTTGTCAAAGAATATTCTTTGGACTTACTACATCACCTGAATTTTATACGTTTTCTATTGTATTAAGTTCTGCTCATATCTTTATTTATATTTTTTTCTATGTTCCCAGGTTTATTGTTTTGATATTCTGATGTCAATTAAAACACTTGGTTATTCATTTTAATAAATCTTTTTACTTATAAAGATTTGAACTTTTGAAGATTCCAGCTTACTTGTAAGTTTCTAAGGGTCAGGTCCTCTACATTGTGGCTGGCCTAAGTCTTAGTTCTCCATATAGCAGTGTATATATTTACCTATTTTCCCCTCGACTTTCTGTGATTCCCTACATCTCACCTTTCTTTGCAGACAAGCCATTTGCAATACCCTTAACTTATTTCACAGCCAATAAGTCTTTGAAATAATGTGTATTTTTTTGAGAAATCTTCTTATATAATTAGGCAGAAAATCTGACATGCCATAGTTTTCAAATCAGCATAATTTCACTCTTCTCAATGTTGAATCTGTTGTATTACACAACCATTGAGTATTTAGCTTTATCAATGACATGTACTTTAAAAATGTTTTAGAGATTCAACCAGTCTTTTAAAACATCCTTGTTCCTTGTTTCAGTTCAAGTTTTGTGTATACTTTCTGCCTTGCACCTGATTATTCCAACATCTGATGGTTGGCCTAGGGAATCTAATACTTGTATTGATTGTTTTTGCTGCTTGTCTCCCCTTGTAGCTGATTTCTTCATTATTGTGCAAATTTAGATCATGAGCTCATGTTTAGCTAAACATCTGACTTTGTAAGAGGCTTAGGTGTGAACACTCGTAACCTTCATTAGAAAGTCCGCAAAGATTTATTTTTGTCCCCCCAATGAGTTGCCCACGAGGACCCCGTTTTCTACAAGGGTTGGTCCACTACTCCCTCTAGAGGCACGGCCTCAGACAGGGCTGCTTTGCGCCCCACGATCTGGGGCAGTTTCAGTGGGCGGCCTGTGGTCCGTGTAGGAGCCTCTCTGCCTGTGTCCCAGGGACCCATCTGCCTGCGAACTTCGGTCACCTGGCAGGAAGCTACGATGCCCAGACCTATGGTTAGCTGTGCAGCGAGGTGTACTGCGCGGACAGGTTCCACACACACTTCAAGTAAGAGGGCGGCCTGAGTGGAAAGGTGAGAGTTTGGGCAGCTGTGCAGAGAAAGAAGGCGCCCTTTGTCCTGGCCTAAATTCTTGTGAAACACCAATGGGCCTGCCGGGCTCTGAGGGCCCTTCACTGGGCCCCCTGCTCCACTGCCCATTGTTCAGTCACAGCAGAGATGGCCACACCCACTCCCTCTGTGAGGGCAGTGTTCCAACCTCCCTCAGCCCCGCCCCCTCTCCGCAGGTTATCATGGACTACAGATGCTGCATTCTGAGTCCAGGGCATTCCGAGAATGCCAAGGGCAGACATGATGACCTTAAATGATTTCCTCTTGTGTCAGTTTTGGTAAATTTTAGGAGCTAGGAACTGGTCCATTTTACACAAACGTTCAAATTTACAGGCATTTCATATACTCTCTGCTATAACATTCTCCTGATTCTTTCTGTATATTCTTTACTTATGTTTTGGTTTTCCTTAATCAAAGTTTGTCTTTTAATCTTGTCAAAGAATATTCTTTGGACTTACTACAATACCTGAAATTTATACGTTTTCTATTGTATTAAGTTCTGCTCATATCTTTATTTATATTTTTTCCATGTTCTCAGGTTTATTGTTTTGATATTCTGATGTCAATTAAAACACTTGGTTATTCATTTTAATAAATCTTTTTACTTATAAAGATTTGAACTTTTCAAGATTCCAGCTTACTTGTAAGTTTCTAAGGGTCAGGTCCTCTACATTGTGGCTGGCCTAAGTCTTAGTTCTCCTTATAGCAATGTATATATTGACCTATTTTCCCCTCGACTTTCTGTGATTCCCTACATCTCACCTTTCTTTGCAGACAAGCCATTTGAAATACCCTTAACTTATTTCACAGCCAATAAGTCTTTGAAATAATGTGAATTTTTTCGAGAAATCTTCTTATATAATTAGGCAGAAAATCTGACCTGCCATAGTTTTCAAAACAGCATAATTTCACTTTTCTCAATGTTGAATCTCTTGTATTACACAACCATTGAGTATTTAGCTTTATCAATGACAAGTACTTTAAAAATGTTTTATAGATCCTACCAGTCTTTGAAAACATCCTTGTTCCTTGTTTCAGTTCAAGTTTTATGTATACTTTCTGCCTTGCACCTGATTATTCCACCATCTGATGGTTGGCCTAGGGAATCTAATTCTGGTATTGAGTGTTTTTGCTGCTTGTCTCCCCTTGTAGCTGATTTCTTCATTATTGTGTAAATTTAGATCATGAGCTCATGTTTAGCTAAACAGCTGACCTTGTAAGAGGCTTAGGTGTGAACACACGTAAGCTTCAGCAGAAAGTCCGCAAAGAATTTTTTGTGTCCCTCCAATGAGTTACCCGCGCGGACCCCTTTTTCTACAAGTGTTGGTCCACTACTCCGTCTAGAGGCTGGGACTCAGACAGGACTGCTTTGCTGCCCCCGATCTGGGATAGTGGCTTTGGGCGGCCTGTGGCCTGGGCAGGAGGCGACCCACGTGTGTCCCACGACCCATCTGCCTGCGAACTTCGGTCACCTGGCAGGAAGCTACGATGCCCAGACCTATGGTTAGCTTTGCATCGAGGTGTACTGCGCGGACCGGGTCCACACACACTTAAATGATTTCCTCTTGTGTCAATTTTGGTAAACTTTAGGGGCTAGGAAATGGTCGACTTTACACAAATGTTCACATTTACTGGCATTTCATATATTCTCTGCTATAACATTGTCCTGATTCTTTCTGTATATTCTTTACTTATGTTTTGGTTTTCCTTAATCAAAGTGTGTCTTTTAAATCTTGTCAAAGAATATTCTTTGGACTTACTACCTCAACTGAATTTTATACGTTTTCTGTGGTATTAAGTTCTGCTCATATCTTTATTTATCTTTTTTCTATGTTCTCACGGTTTATTGTTTTGATCTTCTGATGTCAATTAAAACACTTGGTTATTCATTTTAATAAATCTTTTTACTTATAAAGATTTGAATTTTTAAAGATTCCAGCTTCCTTGTAAGTTTCTACGAGTCAGGTCCTCTATATTGTGGCTGGCCAAAGGCTTATTTCACAATATAGCAAAGTATATATTGACCTATTTTCCCCTCGACTTTCTGTGATTTCCTACATCTCACCTTTCTTTGCAGACAAGCCATTTGAAATAACCTTACCTTATTTCACAGCCAATAGGTCTTTGAAATAATGTGTAGTTTTCAGAGAAATCTTCTTATATATTTAGGCAGAAAATCTGACCTGCCATAGTTTTCAAAACAGCATAATTTCACTCTTCTCAATGATGAATCTGTTGTATTACACATCATTTGAGTATTTAGCTTTATCAATTACATCTACTTTAAAAATATTTTAGAGATCCTTCTAGTCTTTGAAAACATCCTCGTTCAATGTTTCATTTCCAGTTTTATGTATATTTTCTGCCTTGCACCTGATTATTCCAACGTCTGATCGATGGCCTAGGGAATCTAATTCTGGTATTGATTGTTTTTGCTGATTGTCTCCGTCTGTAGCTGATTTCTTCATTATTGTGTAAATTTAGATCATGAGCTCATGTTTAGCTAAACATCTGACTTTGTAAGAGACTTAGGTGTGAACACTCGTAAGTTTCATCAGAAAGTCCGCAAAGATTTATTTG
The DNA here is from genome assembly GCF_964165515.1 of Mesoplodon bidens. NCBI lineage: Eukaryota > Metazoa > Chordata > Mammalia > Artiodactyla > Ziphiidae > Mesoplodon > Mesoplodon bidens. Next base: position 27,896,527 of record NC_138180.1, on the reverse strand, counting down.
TGTCCCTCCAATGAGTTGCCCGCGAGGATCCCGTTTCCTACAAATGTTGGTCCACTACTCCCTCTAGAGGCACGGCCTCAGACAGGGCTGCTTTGTTCCTCACGATCTGTGGCATTGGCAGTGGGCCGCCTGTGGCCCGGGCAGGAGCCTCTCTGCGTGTGTCCCAGGGACCCATCAGCCTGTGAACTTCGGTCACCTGGCAGGAAGCTACGATGCCCAGACCTATGGTTAGCTGTGAAGCGAGGTGTACTGCGCGGACAGGTTCCACACACACTTCAAGTAAGAGGGCGGCCTGAGTGGAAAGGTGAGAGTTTGGGCAGCTGTGCAGACAAAGAAGGCGCCCTTTGTCCTGGGCCTTAATGCTTGTGACACCCTACTGGGCCTGCCGGGATCTGAGGGCCCTGCCCTGGGCCCCCTGCTCCCCTGCCCTTTGTTCAGTCACAGCAGAGATGGCCACACCCACTCCCTCTGTGAGGGCAGTGTTCCAACCTCCCTCAGCCCCGCCCCTTCTCCGCAGGTTACCATGGACTACGGATGCTGCATTCTGAATCCAGGGCATTCCGAGAATGCCAAGGGCAGACATGATGACCTTAAATGATTTCCTCTTGTGTCAGTTTTGGTAAACTTTAGGAGCTAGGAACTGGTCCACTTTAAACAAATGTTCAAATTTACTGGCATTTCATATATTCTCTGCTATAACATTCTCCTGATTCTTTCTGTATATTCTTTACTTATGTTTTGGTTTTCCTTAATCAAAGTGTGTCTTTTAATCTTGTCAAAGAATATTCTTTGGACTTACTACATCCCCTGAATTTTATACGTTTTCTATTGTATTAAGTTCTGCTCATATCTTTAATTATCTTTTTTCTGTGTTTTCAGGGTTTATTGTTTTAATATTCTGATGTCAATTAAAACACTTGGTTATTCATTTTAATAAATCTTTTTACTTATAAAGATTTGAACTTTTCAAGATTCCAGCTTACTTGTAAGTTTCTAAGGGTCAGGTCCTCTACATTGTGGCGGGCCTAAGTCTTAGTTCTCCATATAGCAATGTATATATTGGCCTATTTTCCCCTCGACTTTCTGTGATTCCCTACATCTCACCTTTCTTTGCAGACAAGCCATTTGAAATACCCTTAACTTATTTCACAGCCAATAAGTCTTTGAAATAATGTGTATTTTTTAGCGAAATCTTCTTATATAATTAGGCAGAAAATCTGACCTGCCATAGTTTTCAAAACAGCATAATTTCACTCTTCTCAATGATGAATCTGTTGTATTACACAACCATTGAGTATTTAGCTTTATCAATGACATGTACTTTAAAAATGTTTTAGAGATCCTACCAGTCTTTGAAAATATCCTTGTTCCTTGTTTCAGTTCAAGTTTTGTGTATACTTTCTGCCTTGCACCTGATTATTCCAATATCTGATGGTTGGCCTAGGGAATCTAATTCTGGTATTGATTGTTTTTGCTGCTTGTCTCCCGTTGTAGCTGATTTCTTCATTATTGTGTAAATTTAGATCATGAGCTCATGTTTAGCTAAACAGCTGACCTTGTAAGAGGCTTAGGTGTGAACACTCGTAAGCTTCAGCAGAATATCCGCAAAGATTTGTTTGTGTCCCTCCAATGAGTTACCCGCGCGGACCCCGTTTTCTACAAGTGTTGGTCCACTACTCCCTCTAGAGGCTGGGACTCAGACAGGACTGCTTCGCTGCCCCCAATCTGGGATAGTGGCTTTGGGCGGCCTGTGGCCTGGGCAGGAGGCTCCCCACGTGTGTCCCACGACCCATCTGCCTGCGAACTACGGTCACCTGGCAGGAAGCTATGATGCCCAGACCTATGGTTAGCTTTGCATCGAGGTGTACTGCGCGAACCGGTTCCACACACACTTCAAGTAAGAGGGCGAACTGAGTGGAAAGGTGAGTGTTAGGGCTGCTGTGCAGACAAAGAAGGCACACTTTGGCCTGGGCCTAAATGCTTGTGACACACGACTGGGCCTGCCGGGGTCTGAGGGCCCTGCCGTTGGCCCCCTTCTCCCCTGCCCTTTGTTCAGTCACAGCAGAGATGGCCCCCCCACTCCCTCAGTGAAGGCAGTGTTCCAACCTCCCTCAGCCCCGCCCCCTCTCCGCAGGTTACCATGGACTACAGATGCTGCATTCTGAGGCCAGGGCATTCCGACAATGCCAAGGGCAGACATGATGACCTTAAATGATTTCCTCTTGTGTCAATTTTGGTAAACTTTAGGAGCTAGGAAATGGTCCACTTTACACAAAAGTTCAAATTTACTGGCATTTCATATATTCTCTGCTATAACATTGTCCTGATTCTTTCTGTATATTCTTTACTTATGTTTTGGTTTTCCTTAATCAAAGTGTGTCTTTTAAATCTTGTCAAAGAATATTCTTTGGACTTACTACCTAAACTGAATTTTATACGTTTTCTGTGGTATTAAGTTCTGCTCATATCTTTATTTATCTTTTTTCTATGTTCTCAGAGTTTATTGTTTTGATCTTCTGATATCAATTAAAACACTTGGTTATTCATTTTAATAAATCTTTTTACTTATAAAGATTTGAATTTTTAAGGATTCCAGCTTACTTGTTAGTTTCTACGGGTCAGGTCCTCTACATTGTGGCTGGCCAAAGGCTTAGTTCACAATATAGTAAAGTATATATTGACCTATTTTCCCCTCGACTTTCTGTGATTCCCTACATCTCACCTTTCTTTGCAGACAAGCCATTTGAAATAAACTTAACTTATTTCACAGCCAATAAGTCTTAGAAATAATGTGTAGTTTTCAGAGAAATCTTCTTATATATTTAGGCAGAAAATCTGACCTGCCATAGTTTTCAAAACAGCATAATTTCACTCTTCTCAATGATGAATCTGTTGTATTACACAACCTTTGAGTATTTAGCTTTATCAATGACATGTACTTTAAAAATGTTTTAGAGATCCTAGCAGTCTTTGAAAACATCCTTGTTCCTTGTTTCAGTTCCCGTTTCATGTATATTTTCTGCCTTGCACATGATTATTCCAACGTCTGATCGATGGCCTAGGGAATCTAATTCTGGTATTGATTGTTTTTGCTGATTGTCTCCCCCTGTAGCTGATTTCTTCATTATTGTGTAAATTTAGATCATGAGCTCATGTTTAGCTAAACATCTGACTTTGTAAGAGGCTTAGGTGTGAACACTCGTAAGTTTCATCAGAAAGTCCGCAAAGATTTATTTGTGTCCCTCCAATGAGTTGCCCGCGAGGACCCCGTTTCCTACAAGTGTTGGTCCACTATTCCCTCTAGAGGCACGGCCTCAGACAGGGCGGCTTTGTGCCCCACGATCTGTGGCAGTGGCTGTGGGCGGCCTGTGGCCCGGGCAGGAGCCTCTCTGCGTGTGTCCCAGGGACCCATCTGCCTGCGAACTTCGGTCACCTGGCAGGAAGCTACGATGCCCAGACCTATGGTTAGCTGTGCAGCGAGGTGTACTGCACGGACAGGTTCCACACACACTTCAAGTAAGAGGGCGGCCTGAGTGGATAGGTGAGAGTTTGGGCAGCTGTGCAGACAAAGAAGGTGTCTTTTGTCCTGGGCCTAAATTCTTGTGAAACCCCACTGGGCCTGCCGGGCTCTGAGGGCCCTGCCATGGGCCCCCTGCTCCCCTACCCTTTGTATGGTCACAGCAGAGATGGCCACACCCACTCCATCTGTGAGGGCAGTGTTCCAACCTCCCTCAACCACGCCCCCACTCCGCAGGTTAACATGGACTACAGATGCTGCATTCTGAGTCCAGGGCATTCCGAGAATGCCAAGGGCAGACATGATGACCTTAAATGATTTCCTCTTGTGTCAGTTTTGGTAAATTTTAGGAGCTAGGAACTGGTCCACTTTACAGAAACGTTCAAATTTACAGGCATTTCATATACGCTCTGCTATAACATTCTCCTGATTCTTTCTGTATATTCTTTACTTATGTTTTGGTTTTCCTTAATCAAAGTGTGTCTTTTAATCTTGTCAAAGAATATTCTTTGGACTTACTACATCACCTGTATTTTATACGTTTTCTATTGTATTAAGTTCTGCTCATATCTTTATTTATATTTTTTTCTATGTTCTCAGGTTTATTGTTTTGATATTCTGATGTCAATTAAAACACTTGGTTATTCATTTTAATAAATCTTTTTACTTATAAAGATTTGAACTTTTCAAGATTCCAGCTTACTTGTAAGTTTCTAAGGGTCAGGTCCTCTACATTGTGGCTGGCCTAAGTCTTAGTTCTCCATATAGCAGTGTATATATTTACCTATTTTCCCCTCGACTTTCTGTGATTCCCTACATCTCACCTTTCTTTGCAGACAAGCCATTTGAAATACCCTTAACTTAATTCACAGCCAATAAGTCTTTGAAATAATGTGTATTTTTTTGAGAAATCTTCTTATATAATTAGGCAGAAAATCTGACATGCCATAGTTTTCAAATCAGCATAATTTCACTCTTCTCAATGTTGAATCTGTTGTATTACACAACCATTGAGTATTTAGCTTTATCAATGACATGTACTTTAAAAATGTTTTAGAGATTCAACCAGTCTTTGAAAACATCCTTGTTCCTTGTTTCAGTTCAAGTTTTGTGTATACTTTCTGCCTTGCACCTGATTATTCCAACATCTGATGGTTGGCCTAGGGAATCTAATACTTGTATTGATTGTTTTTGCTGCTTGTCTCCCCTTGTAGCTGATTTCTTCATTATTGTGCAAATTTAGATCATGAGCTCATGTTTAGCTAAACAGCTGACCTTGTAAGAGGCTTAGGTGTGAACACTCGTAAGCTTCAGCAGAATATCCGCAAAGATTTGTTTGTGTCCCTCCAATGAGTTACCCGCGCGGACCCCGTTTTCTACAAGTGTTGGTCCACTACTCCCTCTAGAGGCTGGGACTCAGACAGGACTGCTTCGCTGCCCCCAATCTGGGATAGTGGCTTTGGGCGGCCTGTGGCCTGGGCAGGAGGCTCCCCACGTGTGTCCCACGACCCATCTGCCTGCGAACTACGGTCACCTGGCAGGAAGCTATGATGCCCAGACCTATGGTTAGCTTTGCATCGAGGTGTACTGCGCGGACCGGTTCCACACACACTTCAAGTAAGAGGGCGGCCTGAGTGGAAAGGTGAGAGTTAGGGCTGCTGTGCAGACAAAGAAGGCACACTTTGGCCTGGGCCTAAATGCTTGTGACACACGACTGGGCCTGCCGGGGTCTGAGGGCCCTGCCGTTGGCCCCCTTCTCCCCTGCCCTTTGTTCAGTCACAGCAGAGATGGCCCCACCCACTCCCTCAGTGAAGGCAGTGTTCCAACCTCCCTCAGCCCCGCCCCCACTCCGCAGGTTACCATGGACTACAGATGCTGCATTCTGAGGCCAGGGCATTCCGACAATGCCAAGGGCAGACATGATGACCTTAAATGATTTCCTCTTGTGTCAATTTTGGTAAACTTTAGGAGCTAGGAAATGGTCCACTTTACACAAAAGTTCAAATTTACTGGCATTTCATATATTCTCTGCTATAACATTGTCCTGATTCTTTCTGTATATTCTTTACTTATGTTTTGGTTTTCCTTAATCAAAGTGTGTCTTTTAAATCTTGTCAAAGAATATTCTTTGGACTTACTACCTAAACTGAATTTTATACGTTTTCTGTGGTATTAAGTTCTGCTCATATCTTTATTTATCTTTTTTCTATGTTCTCAGAGTTTATTGTTTTGATCTTCTGATATCAATTAAAACACTTGGTTATTCATTTTAATAAATCTTTTTACTTATAAAGATTTGAATTTTTAAGGATTCCAGCTTACTTGTTAGTTTCTACGGGTCAGGTCCTCTACATTGTGGCTGGCCAAAGGCTTAGTTCACAATATAGCAAAGTATATATTGACCTATTTTCCCCTCGACTTTCTGTGATTCCCTACATCTCACCTTTCTTTGCAGACAAGCCATTTGAAATAAACTTAACTTATTTCACAGCCAATAAGTCTTTGAAATAATGTGTAGTTTTCAGAGAAATCTTCTTATATATTTAGGCAGAAAATCTGACCTGCCATAGTTTTCAAAACAGCATAATTTCACTCTTCTCAATGATGAATCTGTTGTATTACACAACCTTTGAGTATTTAGCTTTATCAATGACATGTACTTTAAAAATGTTTTAGAGATCCTAGCAGTCTTTGAAAACATCCTTGTTCCTTGTTTCAGTTCCCGTTTCATGTATATTTTCTGCCTTGCACATGATTATTCCAACGTCTGATCGATGGCCTAGGGAATCTAATTCTGGTATTGATTGTTTTTGCTGATTGTCTCCCCCTGTAGCTGATTTCTTCATTATTGTGTAAATTTAGATCATGAGCTCATGTTTAGCTAAACATCTGACTTTGTAAGAGGCTTAGGTGTGAACACTCGTAAGTTTCATCAGAAAGTCCGCAAAGATTTATTTGTGTCCCTCCAATGAGTTGCCCGCGAGGACCCCGTTTCCTACAAGTGTTGGTCCACTATTCCCTCTAGAGGCACGGCCTCAGACAGGGCGGCTTTGTGCCCCACGATCTGTGGCAGTGGCTGTGGGCGGCCTGTGGCCCGGGCAGGAGCCTCTCTGCGTGTGTCCCAGGGACCCATCTGCCTGCGAACTTCGGTCACCTGGCAGGAAGCTACGATGCCCAGACCTATGGTTAGCTGTGCAGCGAGGTGTACTGCACGGACAGGTTCCACACACACTTCAAGTAAGAGGGCGGCCTGAGTGGATAGGTGAGAGTTTGGGCAGCTGTGCAGACAAAGAAGGTGTCCTTTGTCCTGGGCCTAAATTCTTGTGAAACCCCACTGGGCCTGCCGGGCTCTGAGGGCCCTGCCATGGGCCCCCTGCTCCCCTACCCTTTGTATGGTCACAGCAGAGATGGCCACACCCACTCCATCTGTGAGGGCAGTGTTCCAACCTCCCTCAACCACGCCCCCACTCCGCAGGTTAACATGGACTACAGATGCTGCATTCTGAGTCCAGGGCATTCCGAGAATGCCAAGGGCAGACATGATGACCTTAAATGATTTCCTCTTGTGTCAGTTTTGGTAAATTTTAGGAGCTAGGAACTGGTCCACTTTACAGAAACGTTCAAATTTACAGGCATTTCATATACGCTCTGCTATAACATTCTCCTGATTCTTTCTGTATATTCTTTACTTATGTTTTGGTTTTCCTTAATCAAAGTGTGTCTTTTAATCTTGTCAAAGAATATTCTTTGGACTTACTACATCACCTGTATTTTATACGTTTTCTATTGTATTAAGTTCTGCTCATATCTTTATTTATATTTTTTTCTATGTTCTCAGGTTTATTGTTTTGATATTCTGATGTCAATTAAAACACTTGGTTATTCATTTTAATAAATCTTTTTACTTATAAAGATTTGAACTTTTCAAGATTCCAGCTTACTTGTAAGTTTCTAAGGGTCAGGTCCTCTACATTGTGGCTGGCCTAAGTCTTAGTTCTCCATATAGCAGTGTATATATTTACCTATTTTCCCCTCGACTTTCTGTGATTCCCTACATCTCACCTTTCTTTGCAGACAAGCCATTTGAAATACCCTTAACTTAATTCACAGCCAATAAGTCTTTGAAATAATGTGTATTTTTTTGAGAAATCTTCTTATATAATTAGGCAGAAAATCTGACATGCCATAGTTTTCAAATCAGCATAATTTCACTCTTCTCAATGTTGAATCTGTTGTATTACACAACCATTGAGTATTTAGCTTTATCAATGACATGTACTTTAAAAATGTTTTAGAGATTCAACCAGTCTTTGAAAACATCCTTGTTCCTTGTTTCAGTTCAAGTTTTGTGTATACTTTCTGCCTTGCACCTGATTATTCCAACATCTGATGGTTGGCCTAGGGAATCTAATACTTGTATTGATTGTTTTTGCTGCTTGTCTCCCCTTGTAGCTGATTTCTTCATTATTGTGCAAATTTAGATCATGAGCTCATGTTTAGCTAAACAGCTGACCTTGTAAGAGGCTTAGGTGTGAACACTCGTAAGCTTCAGCAGAATATCCGCAAAGATTTGTTTGTGTCCCTCCAATGAGTTACCCGCGCGGACCCCGTTTTCTACAAGTGTTGGTCCACTACTCCCTCTAGAGGCTGGGACTCAGACAGGACTGCTTCGCTGCCCCCAATCTGGGATAGTGGCTTTGGGCGGCCTGTGGCCTGGGCAGGAGGCTCCCCACGTGTGTCCCACGACCCATCTGCCTGCGAACTACGGTCACCTGGCAGGAAGCTATGATGCCCAGACCTATGGTTAGCTTTGCATCGAGGTGTACTGCGCGGACCGGTTCCACACACACTTCAAGTAAGAGGGCGGCCTGAGTGGAAAGGTGAGAGTTAGGGCTGCTGTGCAGACAAAGAAGGCACACTTTGGCCTGGGCCTAAATGCTTGTGACACACGACTGGGCCTGCCGGGGTCTGAGGGCCCTGCCGTTGGCCCCCTTCTCCCCTGCCCTTTGTTCAGTCACAGCAGAGATGGCCCCACCCACTCCCTCAGTGAAGGCAGTGTTCCAACCTCCCTCAGCCCCGCCCCCACTCCGCAGGTTACCATGGACTACAGATGCTGCATTCTGAGGCCAGGGCATTCCGACAATGCCAAGGGCAGACATGATGACCTTAAATGATTTCCTCTTGTGTCAATTTTGGTAAACTTTAGGAGCTAGGAAATGGTCCACTTTACACAAAAGTTCAAATTTACTGGCATTTCATATATTCTCTGCTATAACATTGTCCTGATTCTTTCTGTATATTCTTTACTTATGTTTTGGTTTTCCTTAATCAAAGTGTGTCTTTTAAATCTTGTCAAAGAATATTCTTTGGACTTACTACCTAAACTGAATTTTATACGTTTTCTGTGGTATTAAGTTCTGCTCATATCTTTATTTATCTTTTTTCTATGTTCTCAGAGTTTATTGTTTTGATCTTCTGATATCAATTAAAACACTTGGTTATTCATTTTAATAAATCTTTTTACTTATAAAGATTTGAATTTTTAAGGATTCCAGCTTACTTGTTAGTTTCTACGGGTCAGGTCCTCTACATTGTGGCTGGCCAAAGGCTTAGTTCACAATATAGCAAAGTATATATTGACCTATTTTCCCCTCGACTTTCTGTGATTCCCTACATCTCACCTTTCTTTGCAGACAAGCCATTTGAAATAAACTTAACTTATTTCACAGCCAATAAGTCTTTGAAATAATGTGTAGTTTTCAGAGAAATCTTCTTATATATTTAGGCAGAAAATCTGACCTGCCATAGTTTTCAAAACAGCATAATTTCACTCTTCTCAATGATGAATCTGTTGTATTACACAACCTTTGAGTATTTAGCTTTATCAATGACATGTACTTTAAAAATGTTTTAGAGATCCTAGCAGTCTTTGAAAACATCCTTGTTCCTTGTTTCAGTTCCCGTTTCATGTATATTTTCTGCCTTGCACATGATTATTCCAACGTCTGATCGATGGCCTAGGGAATCTAATTCTGGTATTGATTGTTTTTGCTGATTGTCTCCCCCTGTAGCTGATTTCTTCATTATTGTGTAAATTTAGATCATGAGCTCATGTTTAGCTAAACATCTGACTTTGTAAGAGGCTTAGGTGTGAACACTCGTAAGTTTCATCAGAAAGTCCGCAAAGATTTATTTGTGTCCCTCCAATGAGTTGCCCGCGAGGACCCCGTTTCCTACAAGTGTTGGTCCACTATTCCCTCTAGAGGCACGGCCTCAGACAGGGCGGCTTTGTGCCCCACGATCTGTGGCAGTGGCTGTGGGCGGCCTGTGGCCCGGGCAGGAGCCTCTCTGCGTGTGTCCCAGGGACCCATCTGCCTGCGAACTTCGGTCACCTGGCAGGAAGCTACGATGCCCAGACATATGGTTAGCTGTGCAGCGAGGTGTACTGCACGGACAGGTTCCACACACACTTCAAGTAAGAGGGCGGCCTGAGTGGATAGGTGAGAGTTTGGGCAGCTGTGCAGACAAAGAAGGTGCCCTTTGTCCTGGGCCTAACTTCTTGTGAAACCCCACTGGGCCTGCCGGGCTCTGAGGGCCCTGCCATGGGCCCCCTGCTCCCCTACCCTTTGTATGGTCACAGCAGAGATGGCCACACCCACTGCATCTGTGAGGGCAGTGTTCCAACCTCCCTCAACCACGCCCCCACTACGCAGGTTAACATGGACTACAGATGCTGCATTCTGAGTCCAGGGCATTCCGAGAATGCCAAGGGCAGACATGATGACCTTAAATGATTTCCTCTTGTGTCAGTTTTGGTAAATTTTAGGAGCTAGGAACTGGTCCACTTTACAGAAACGTTCAAATTTACAGGCATTTCATATACGCTCTGCTATAACATTCTCCTGATTCTTTCTGTATATTCTTTACTTATGTTTTGGTTTTCTTAATCAAAGTGTGTCTTTTAATCTTGTCAAAGAATATTCTTTGGACTTACTACATCACCTGAATTTTATATGTTTTCTATTGTGTTAAGTTCTGCTCATATCTTTATTTATATTTTTTCTATGTTCTCAGGTTTATTGTTTTGATATTCTGATGTCAATTAAAACACTTGGTTATTCATTTTAATAAATCTTTTTACTTATAAAGATTTGAACTTTTCAAGATTCCAGCTTACTTGTAAGTTTCTAAGGGTCAGGTCCTCTACATTGTGGCTGGCCTAAGTCTTAGTTCTCCTTATAGCAATGTATATATTGAGCTATTTTCCCCTCGACTTTCTGTGATTCCCTACATCTCACCTTTCTTTGCAGACAAGCCATTTGAAATACCCTTAACTTATTTCACAGCCTATAAGTCTTTGAAATAATGTGAATTTTTTCGAGAAATCTTCTTATATAATTAGGCAGAAAATCTGACCTGCCATAGTTTTCAAAACAGCATAATTTCACTTTTCTCAATGTTGAATCTCTTGTATTACACAACCATTGAGTATTTAGCTTTATCAATGACAAGTACTTTAAAAATGTTTTATAGATCCTACCAGTCTTTGAAAACATCCTTGTTCCTTGTTTCAGTTCAAGTTTTATGTATACTTTCTGCCTTGCACCTGATTATTCCACCATCTGATGGTTGGCCTAGGGAATCTAATTCTGGTATTGAGTGTTTTTGCTGCTTGTCTCCCCTTGTAGCTGATTTCTTCATTATTGTGTAAATTTAGATCATGAGCTCATGTTTAGCTAAACAGCTGACCTTGTAAGAGGCTTAGGTGTGAACACACGTAAGCTTCAGCAGAAAGTCCGCAAAGAATTTTTTGTGTCCCTCCAATGAGTTACCCGTGCGGACCCCTTTTTCTACAAGTGTTGGTCCACTACTCCGTCTAGAGGCTGGGACTCAGACAGGACTGCTTTGCTGCCCCCGATCTGGGATAGTGGCTTTGGGCGGCCTGTGCCCTGGGCAGGAGGCGACCCACGTGTGTCCCACGACCCATCTGCCTGCGAACTTCGGTCACCTGGCAGGAAGCTACGATGCCCAGACCTATGGTTAGCTTTGCATCGAGGTGTACTGCGCGGACCGGGTCCACACACACTTAAATGATTTCCTCTTGTGTCAATTTTGGTAAACTTTAGGAGCTAGGAAATGGTCGACTTTACACAAATGTTCACATTTACTGGCATTTCATATATTCTCTGCTCTAACATTGTCCTGATTCTTTCTGTATATTCTTTACTTATGTTTTGGTTTTCCTTAATCAAAGTGTGTCTTTTAAATCTTGTCAAAGAATATTCTTTGGACTTACTACCTCAACTGAATTTTATACGTTTTCTGTGGTATTAAGTTCTGGTCATATCTTTATTTATCTTTTTTCTATGTTCTCACGGTTTATTGTTTTGATCTTCTGATGTCAATTAAAACACTTGGTTATTCATTTTAATAAATCTTTTTACTTATAAAGATTTGAATTTTTAAAGATTCCAGCTTCCTTGTAAGTTTCTACGAGTCAGGTCCTCTATATTGTGGCTGGCCAAAGGCTTATTTCACAATATAGCAAAGTATATATTGACCTATTTTCCCCTCGACTTTCTGTGATTTCCTACATCTCACCTTTCTTTGCAGACAAGCCATTTGAAATAACCTTACCTTATTTCACAGCCAATAGGTCTTTGAAATAATGTGTAGTTTTCAGAGAAATCTTCTTATATATTTAGGCAGAAAATCTGACCTGCCATAGTTTTCAAAACAGCATAATTTCACTCTTCTCAATGATGAATCTGTTGTATTACACATCATTTGAGTATTTAGCTTTATCAATTACATGTACTTTAAAAATATTTTAGAGATCCTTCTAGTCTTTGAAAACATCCTTGTTCAATGTTTCATTTCCAGTTTTATGTATATTTTCTGCCTTGCACCTGATTATTCCAACGTCTGATCGATGGCCTAGGGAATCTAATTCTGGTATTGATTGTTTTTGCTGATTGTCTCCGCCTGTAGCTGATTTCTTCATTATTGTGTAAATTTAGATCATGAGCTCATGTTTAGCTAAACATCTGACTTTGTAAGAGACTTAGGTGTGAACACTCGTAAGTTTCATCAGAAAGTCCGCAAAGATTTATTTGTGTCCCTCCAATGAGTTGCCCGCGAGGATCCCGTTTCCTACAAATGTTGGTCCACTACTCCCTCTAGAGGCACGGCCTCAGACAGGGCTGCTTTGTTCCTCACGATCTGTGGCATTGGCAGTGGGCGGCCTGTGGCCCGGGCAGGAGCCTCTCTGCGTGTGTCCCAGGGACCCATCAGCCTGCGAACTTCGGTCACCTGGCAGGAAGCTACGATGCCCAGACCTATGGTTAGCTGTGAAGCGAGGTGTACTGCCCGGACAGGTTCCACACACACTTCAAGTAAGAGGGCGGCCTGAGTGGAAAGGTGAGAGTTTGGGCAGCTGTGCAGACAAAGAAGGCGCCCTTTGTCCTGGGCCTAAATGCTTGTGACACCCTACTGGGCCTGCCGGGATCTGAGGGCCCTGCCCTGGGCCCCCTGCTCCCCTGCCCTTTGTTCAGTCACAGCAGAGATGGCCACACCCACTCCCTCTGTGAGGGCAGTGTTCCAACCTCCCTCAGCCCCGCCCCTTCTCCGCAGGTTACCATGGACTACGGATGCTGCATTCTGAATCCAGGGCATTCCGAGAATGCCAAGGGCAGACATGATGACCTTAAATGATTTCCTCTTGTGTCAGTTTTGGTAAACTTTAGGAGCTAGGAACTGGTCCACTTTAAACAAATGTTCAAATTTACTGGCATTTCATATATTCTCTGCTATAACATTCTCCTGATTCTTTCTGTATATTCTTTACTTATGTTTTGGTTTTCCTTAATCAAAGTGTGTCTTTTAATCTTGTCAAAGAATATTCTTTGGACTTACTACATCCCCTGAATTTTATACGTTTTCTATTGTATTAAGTTCTGCTCATATCTTTAATTATCTTTTTTCTGTGTTTTCAGGGTTTATTGTTTTAATATTCTGATGTCAATTAAAACACTTGGTTATTCATTTTAATAAATCTTTTTACTTATAAAGATTTGAACTTTTCAAGATTCCAGCTTACTTGTAAGTTTCTAAGGGTCAGGTCCTCTACATTGTGGCGGGCCTAAGTCTTAGTTCTCCATATAGCAATGTATATATTGGCCTATTTTCCCCTCGACTTTCTGTGATTCCCTACATCTCACCTTTCTTTGCAGACAAGCCATTTGAAATACCCTTAACTTATTTCACAGCCAATAAGTTTTTGAAATAATGTGTATTTTTTAGAGAAATCTTCTTATATAATTAGGCAGAAAATCTCACCTGCCATAGTTTTCAAAACAGCATAATTTCACTCTTCTCAATGATGAATCTGTTGTATTACACAACCATTGAGTATTTAGCTTTATCAATGACATGTACTTTAAAAATGTTTTAGAGATCCTACCAGTCTTTGAAAACATCCTTGTTCCTTGTTTCAGTTCAAGTTTTGTGTATACTTTCTGCCTTGCACCTGATTATTCCAACATCTGATGGTTGGCCTAGGGAATCTAATTCTGGTATTGATTGTTTTTGCTGCTTGTCTCCCGTTGTAGCTGATTTCTTCATTATTGTGTAAATTTAGATCATGAGCTCATGTTTAGCTAAACAGCTGACCTTGTAAGAGGCTTAGGTGTGAACACTCGTAAGCTTCAGCAGAATATCCGCAAAGATTTGTTTGTGTCCCTCCAATGAGTTACCCGCGCGGACCCCGTTTTCTACAAGTGTTGGTCCACTACTCCCTCTAGAGGCTGGGACTCAGACAGGATTGCTTCGCTGCCCCCAATCTGGGATAGTGGCTTTGGGCGGCCTGTGGCCTGGGCAGGAGGCTCCCCACGTGTGTCCCACGACCCATCTGCCTGCGAACTACGGTCACCTGGCAGGAAGCTATGATGCCCAGACCTATGGTTAGCTTTGCATCGAGGTGTACTGCGCGGACCGGTTCCACAAACACTTCAAGTAAGAGGGCGGCCTGAGTGGAAAGGTGAGAGTTTGGGCAGCTGTGCAGACAAAGAAGGTGCCCTTTGTCCTGGGCCTAAATTCTTGTGAAACCCCACTGGGCCTGCCGTGCTCTGAGGGCCCTGCCCTGGGCCCCCTGCTCCCCTACCCTTTGCATGGTCACAGCAGAGATGGCCACACCCACTCCATCTGTGAGGGCAGTGTTCCAACTTCCCTCAACCACGCCCCCACTCCGCAGGTTAACATGGACTACAGATGCTGCATTCTGAGTCCAGGGCATTCCGAGAATGCCAAGGGCAGACATGATGACCTTAAATGATTTCCTCTTGTGTCAGTTTTGGTAAATTTTAGGAGCTAGGAACTGGTCCACTTTACAGAAACGTTCAAATTTACAGGCATTTCATATACGCTCTGCTATAACATTCTCCTGATTCTTTCTGTATATTCTTTACTTATTTTTTGGTTTTCCTTAATCAAAGTGTGTCTTTTAATCTTGTCAAAGAATATTCTTTGGACTTACTACATCACCTGAATTTTATACGTTTTCTATTGTATTCAGTTCTGCTCATATCTTTATTTATATTTTTTTCTATGTTCTCAGGTTTATTGTTTTGATATTCTGATGTCAATTAAAACACTTGGTTATTCATTTTAATAAATCTTTTTACTTATAAAGATTTGAACTTTTCAAGATTCCAGCTTACTTGTAAGTTTCTAAGGGTCAGGTCCTCTACATTGTGGCTGGCCTAAGTCTTACTTCTCCATATAGCAGTGTATATATTTACCTATTTTCCCCTCGACTTTCTGTGATTCCCTACATCTCACCTTTCTTTGCAGACAAGCCATTTGAAATACCCTTAACTTATTTCACAGCCAATAACTCTTTGAAATAATGTGTATTTTTTTGAGAAATCTTCTTATATAATTAGGCAGAAAATCTGACATGCCATAGTTTTCAAATCAGCATAATTTCACTCTTCTCAATGTTGAATCTGTTGTATTACACAACCATTGAGTATTTAGCTTTATCAATGACATGTACTTTAAAAATGTTTTAGAGATTCAACCAGTCTTTTAAAACATCCTTGTTCCTTGTTTCAGTTCAAGTTTTGTGTATACTTTCTGCCTTGCACCTGATTATTCCACCATCTGATGGTTGGCCTAGGGAATCTAATACTTGTATTGATTGTTTTTGCTGCTTGTCTCCCCTTGTAGCTGATTTCTTCATTATTGTGCAAATTTAGATCATGAGCTCATGTTTAGCTAAACATCTGACTTTGTAAGAGGCTTAGGTGTGAACACTCGTAACCTTCATTAGAAAGTCCGCAAAGATTTATTTTTGTCCCCCCAATGAGTTGCCCACGAGGACCCCGTTTTCTACAAGGGTTGGTCCACTACTCCCTCTAGAGGCACGGCCTCAGACAGGGCTGCTTTGCGCCCCACGATCTGGGGCAGTGGCAGTGGGCGGCCTGTGGTCCGTGTAGGAGCCTCTCTGCCTGTGTCCCAGGGACCCATCTGCCTGCGAACTTCGGTCACCTGGCAGGAAGCTACGATGCCCAGACCTATGGTTAGCTGTGCAGCGAGGTGTACTGCGCGGACAGGTTCCACACACACTTCAAGTAAGAGGGCGGCCTGAGTGGAAAGGTGAGAGTTTGGGCAGCTGTGCAGAGAAAGAAGGCGCCCTTTGTCCTGGCCTAAATTCCTGTGAAACACCAATGGGCCTGCCGGGCTCGGAGTGCCCTTCACTGGGCCCCCTGCTCCACTGCCCATTGTTCAGTCACAGCAGAGATGGCCACACCCACTCCCTCTGTGAGGGCAGTGTTCCAAACTCCCTCAGCCCCGCCCCCTCTCCGCAGGTTATCATGGACTACAGATGCTGCATTCTGAGTCCAGGGCATTCCGAGAATGCCAAGGGCAGACATGATGACCTTAAATGATTTCCTCTTGTGTCAGTTTTGGTAAATTTTAGGAGCTAGGAACTGGTCCATTTTACACAAACGTTCAAATTTACAGGCATTTCATATACTCTCTGCTATAACATTCTCCTGATTCTTTCTGTATATTCTTTACTTATGTTTTGGTTTTCCTTAATCAAAGTTTGTCTTTTAATCTTGTCAAAGAATATTCTTTGGACTTACTACAATACCTGAATTTTATACGTTTTCTATTGTATTAAGTTCTGCTCATATCTTTATTTATATTTTTTCCATGTTCTCAGGTTTATTGTTTTGATATTCTGATGTCAATTAAAACACTTGGTTATTCATTTTAATAAATCTTTTTACTTATAAAGATTTGAACTTTTCAAGATTCCAGCTTACTTGTAAGTTTCTAAGGGTCAGGTCCTCTACATTGTGGCTGGCCTAAGTCTTAGTTCTCCTTATAGCAATGTATATATTGAGCTATTTTCCCCTCGACTTTCTGTGATTCCCTACATCTCACCTTTCTTTGCAGACAAGCCATTTGAAATACCCTTAACTTATTTCACAGCCAATAGGTCTTTGAAATAATGTGTAGTTTTCAGGAAATCTTCTTATATATTTAGGCAGAAAATCTGACCTGCCATAGTTTTCAAAACAGCATAATTTCACTCTTCTCAATGATGAATCTGTTGTATTACACATCATTTGAGTATTTAGCTTTATCAATTACATGTACTTTAAAAATATTTTAGAGATCCTTCTACTCTTTGAAAACATCCTTGTTCAATGTTTCATTTCCAGTTTTATGTATATTTTCTGCCTTGCACCTGATTATTCCAACGTCTGATCGATGGCCTAGGGAATCTACTTCTGGTATTGATTGTTTTTGCTGATTGTCTCCGCCTGTAGCTGATTTCTTCATTATTGTGTAAATTTAGATCATGAGCTCATGTTTAGCTAAACATCTGACTTTGTAAGAGACTTAGGTGTGAACACTCGTAAGTTTCATCAGAAAGTCCGCAAAGATTTATTTGTGTCCCTCCAATGAGTTGCCCGCGAGTATCCCGTTACCTACAAATGTTGGTCCACTACTCCCTCTAGAGGCACGGCCTCAGACAGGGCTGCTTTGTTCCTCACGATCTGTGGCATTGGCAGTGGGCGGCCTGTGGCCCGGGCAGGAGCCTCTCTGCGTGTGTCCCAGGGACCCATCAGCCTGCGAACTTCGGTCACCTGGCAGGAAGCTACGATGCCCAGACCTATGGTTAGCTGTGAAGCGAGGTGTACTGCCCGGACAGGTTCCACACACACTTCAAGTAAGAGGGCGGCCTGAGTGGAAAGGTGAGAGTTTGGGCAGCTGTGCAGACAAAGAAGGCGCCCTTTGTCCTGGGCCTAAATGCTTGTGACACCCTACTGGGCCTGCCGGGATCTGAGGGCCCTGCCCTGGGCCCCCTGCTCCCCTGCCCTTTGTTCAGTCACAGCAGAGATGGCCACACCCACTCCCTCTGTGAGGGCAGTGTTCCAACCTCCCTCAGCCCCGCCCCTTCTCCGCAGGTTACCATGGACTACGGATGCTGCATTCTGAATCCAGGGCATTCCGAGAATGCCAAGGGCAGACATGATGACCTTAAATGATTTCCTCTTGTGTCAGTTTTGGTAAACTTTAGGAGCTAGGAACTGGTCCACTTTAAACAAATGTTCAAATTTACTGGCATTTCATATATTCTCTGCTATAACATTCTCCTGATTCTTTCTGTATATTCTTTACTTATGTTTTGGTTTTCCTTAATCAAAGTGTGTCTTTTAATCTTGTCAAAGAATATTCTTTGGACTTACTACATCCCCTGAATTTTATACGTTTTCTATTGTATTAAGTTCTGCTCATATCTTTAATTATCTTTTTTCTGTGTTTTCAGGGTTTATTGTTTTAATATTCTGATGTCAATTAAAACACTTGGTTATTCATTTTAATAAATCTTTTTACTTATAAAGATTTGAACTTTTCAAGATTCCAGCTTACTTGTAAGTTTCTAAGGGTCAGGTCCTCTACATTGTGGCGGGCCTAAGTCTTAGTTCTCCATATAGCAATGTATATATTGGCCTATTTTCCCCTCGACTTTCTGTGATTCCCTACATCTCACCTTTCTTTGCAGACAAGCCATTTGAAATACCCTTAACTTATTTCACAGCCAATAAGTCTTTGAAATAATGTGTATTTTTTAGAGAAATCTTCTTATATAATTAGGCAGAAAATCTCACCTGCCATAGTTTTCAAAACAGCATAATTTCACTCTTCTCAATGATGAATCTGTTGTATTACACAACCATTGAGTATTTAGCTTTATCAATGACATGTACTTTAAAAATGTTTTAGAGATCCTACCAGTCTTTGAAAACATCCTTGTTCCTTGTTTCAGTTCAAGTTTTGTGTATACTTTCTGCCTTGCACCTGATTATTCCAACATCTGATGGTTGGCCTAGGGAATCTAATTCTGGTATTGATTGTTTTTGCTGCTTGTCTCCCGTTGTAGCTGATTTCTTCATTATTGTGTAAATTTAGATCATGAGCTCATGTTTAGCTAAACAGCTGACCTTGTAAGAGGCTTAGGTGTGAACACTCGTAAGCTTCAGCAGAATATCCGCAAAGATTTGTTTGTGTCCCTCCAATGAGTTACCCGCGCGGACCCCGTTTTCTACAAGTGTTGGTCCACTACTCCCTCTAGAGGCTGGGACTCAGACAGGACTGCTTCGCTGCCCCCAATCTGGGATAGTGGCTTTGGGCGGCCTGTGGCCTGGGCAGGAGGCTCCCCACGTGTGTCCCACGACCCATCTGCCTGCGAACTACGGTCACCTGGCAGGAAGCTATGATGCCCAGACCTATGGTTAGCTTTGCATCGAGGTGTACTGCGCGGACCGGTTCCACAAACACTTCAAGTAAGAGGGCGGCCTGAGTGGAAAGGTGAGAGTTAGGGCTGCTGTGCAGACAAAGAAGGCACACTTTGGCCTGGGCCTAAATGCTTGTGACACACGACTGGGCCTGCCGGGGTCTGAGGGCCCTGCCGTTGGCCCCCTTTTCCCCTGCCCTTTGTTCAGTCACAGCAGAGATGGCCCCACCCACTCCCTCAGTGAAGGCAGTGTTCCAACCTCCCTCAGCCCCGCCCCCTCTCCGCAGGTTACCATGGACTACAGATGCTGCATTCTGAGGCCAGGGCATTCCGACAATGCCAAGGGCAGACATGATGACCTTAAATGATTTCCTCTTGTGTCAATTTTGGTAAACTTAAGAGCTAGGAAATGGTCCACTTTACACAAAAGTTCAAATTTACTGGCATTTCATATATTCTCTGCTATAACATTGTCCTGATTCTTTCTGTATATTCTTTACTTATGTTTTGGTTTTCCTTAATCAAAGTGTGTCTTTTAAATCTTGTCAAAGAATATTGTTTGGACTTACTACCTAAACTGAATTTTATACGTTTTCTGTGGTATTAAGTTCTGCTCATATCTTTATTTATCTTTTTTCTATGTTCTCAGAGTTTATTGTTTTGATCTTCTGATGTCAATTAAAACACTTGGTTATTCATTTTATTAAATCTTTTTACTTATAAAGATTTGAATTTTTAAGGATTCCAGCTTACTTGTAAGTTTCTACGGGTCAGGTCCTCTACATTGTGGCTGGCCAAAGGCTTAGTTCACAAAATAGCAAAGTATATATTGACCTATTTTCCCCTCGACTTTCTGTGATTTCCTACATCTCACCTTTCTTTGCAGACAAGCCATTTGAAATAACCTTAACTTATTTCACAGCCAATAAGTCTTTGAAATAATGTGTAGTTTTCAGAGAAATCTTCTTATATATTTAGGCAGAAAATCTGACCTGCCATAGTTTTCAAAACAGCATAATTTCACTCTTCTCAATGATGAATCTGTTGTATTACACAACCTTTGAGTATTTAGCTTTATCAATGACATGTACTTTAAAAATGTTTTAGAGATCCTACCAGTCTTTGAAAACATCCTTCTTCCTTGTTTCAGTTCCAGTTTTATGTATATTTCTGCCTTGCACCTGATTATTCCAACGTCTGATGGATGGCCAAGGGAATCTAATTCTGGTATTGATTGTTTTTGCTGATTGTCTCCCCCTGTAGCTGATTTCTTCATTATTGTGTAAATTTAGATCATGAGCTCATGTTTAGCTAAACATCTGACTTTGTAAGAGGCTTAGGTGTGAACACTCGTAAGTTTCATCAGAAAGTCCGCAAAGATTTATTTGTGTCCCTCCAATGAGTTGCCCGCGAGGACCCCGTTTCCTACAAGTGTTGGTCCACTACTCCCTCTAGAGGAACGGCTTCAGACAGGGCGGCTTTGTGCCCCACGATCTGTGGCAGTGGCTGTGGGCGGCCTGTGGCCCGGGCAGGAGCCTCTCTGCGTGTGTCCCAGGGACCCATCTGCCTGCGAACTTCGGTCACCTGGCAGGAAGCTACGATGCCCAGACCTATGGTTAGCTGTGCAGCGAGGTGTACTGCGCAGACAGGTTCCACACACACTTCAAGTAAGAGTGCGGCCTGAGTGGAAAGGTGAGAGTTTGGGCAGCTGTGCAGACAAAGAAGGTGCCCTTTGTCCTGGGCCTAAATTCTTGTGAAACCCCACTGGGCCTGCCGGGCTCTGAGGGCCCTGCCCTGGGCCCACTGCTCCCTTACCCATTGTTTGGTCACAGCAGAGATGGCCACACCCACTCCATGTGTGAGGGCAGTGTTCCAACCTCCCTCAACCACGTCCCCACTCCACAGGTTAACATGGACTACAGATGCTGCCTTCTGAGTCCAGGGCATTCCGAGAATGCCAAGGGCAGACATGATGACCTTAAATGATTTCCCCTTGTGTCAGTTTTGGTAAATTTTAGGAGCTAGGAACTGGTCCACTTTACAGAAACGTTCAAATTTACAGGCATTTCATATACGCTCTGCTATAACATTCTCCTGATTCTTTCTGTATATTCTTTACTTATGTTTTGGTTTTCCTTAATCAAAGTGTGTCTTTTAATCTTGTCAAAGAATATTCTTTGGACTTACTACATCACCTGAATTTTATACGTTTTCTATTGTATTAAGTTCTGCTCATACCTTTATTTATATTTTTCTATGTTCTCAGGTTTATTGTTTTGATATTCTGATGTCAATTAAAACACTTGGTTATTCATTTTAATAAATATTTTTACTTATAAAGATTTGAACATTTCAAGATTCCAGCTTACTTGTAAGTTTCTAAGGGTCAGGTCCTCTACATTGTGGCTGGCCTAAGTCTTAGTTCAAAATATAGCACTGTATATATTGAACTATTTTCCCCTCGACTTTCTGTGATTCCCTACATCTCACCTTTCTTTGCAGACAAGCCATTTGAAATACCCTTAACTTATTTCACAGCCAATAAGTCTTTGAAATAATGTGTATTTTTTTGAGAAATCTTCTTATATAATTAGGCAGAAAATCTGACATGCCATAGTTTTCAAATCAGCATAATTTCTCTCTTCTCAATGTTGAATCTGTTGTATTACACAACCATTGAGTATTTAGCTTTATCAATGACATGTACTTTAAAAATGTTTTAGAGATTCAACCAGTCTTTTAAAACATCCTTGTTCCTTGTTTCAGTTCAAGTTTTGTGTATACTTTCTGCCTTGCACCTGATTATTCCACCATCTGATGGTTGGCCTAGGGAATCTAATACTTGTATTGATTGTTTTTGCTGCTTGTCTCCCCTTGTAGCTGATTTCTTCATTATTGTGCAAATTTAGATCATGAGCTCATGTTTAGCTAAACATCTGACTTTGTAAGAGGCTTAGGTGTGAACACTCGTAACCTTCATTAGAAAGTCCGCAAAGATTTATTTTTGTCCCCCCAATGAGTTGCCCACGAGGACCCCGTTTTCTACAAGGGTTGGTCCACTACTCCCTCTAGAGGCACGGCCTCAGACAGGGCTGCTTTGCGCCCCACGATCTGGGGCAGTGGCAGTGGGCGGCCTGTGGTCCGGGTAGGAGCCTCTCTGCCTGTGTCCCAGGGACCCATCTGCCTGCGAACTTCGATCACCTGGCAGGAAGCTACGATGCCCAGACCTATGGTTAGCTGTGCAGCGAGGTGTACTGCGCGGACAGGTTCCACACACACTTCAAGTAAGAGGGCGGCCTGAGTGGAAAGGTGAGAGTTTGGGCAGCTGTGCAGAGAAAGAAGGCGCCCATTGTCCTGGCCTAAATTCTTGTGAAACACCAATGGGCCTGCCGGGCTCTGAGGGCCCTGCACTGGGCCCCCTGCTCCACTGCCCTTTGTTCAGTCACAGCAGAGATGGCCACACCCACTCCCTCTGTGAGGGCAGTTTTCCAACCTCCCTCAGCCCCGCCCCCTCTCCGCAGGTTTTCATGGACTACAGATGCTGCATTCTGAGTCCAGGGCATTCCGAGAATGCCAAGGGCAGACATGATGACCTTAAATGATTTCCTCTTGTGTCAGTTTTGGTAAATTTTAGGAGCTAGGAACTGGTCCATTTTACACAAACGTTCAAATTTACAGGCATTTCATATACTCTCTGCTATAACATTCTCCTGATTCTTTCTGTATATTCTTTACTTATGTTTTGGTTTTCCTTAATCAAAGTTTGTCTTTTAATCTTGTCAAAGAATATTCTTTGGACTTACTACAATACCTAAATTTTATACGTTTTCTATTGTATTAAGTTCTGCTCATATCATTATTTATATTTTTTCCATGTTCTCAGGTTTATTGTTTTGATATTCTGATGTCAATTAAAACACTTGGTTATTCATTTTAATAAATCTTTCTACTTATAAAGATTTGAACTTTTCAAGATTCCAGCTTACTTGTAAGTTTCTAAGGGTCAGGTCCTCTACATTGTGGCTGGCCTAAGTCTTAGTTCTCCATATAGCAATGTATATATTGACCTATTTTCCCCTCGACTTTCTGTGATTCCCTACATCTCACCTTTCTTTGCAGACAAGCCATTTGAAATACCCTTAACTTATTTCACAGCCAATAAGTCTTTGAAATAATGTGAATTTTTTCGAGAAATCTTCTTATATAATTAGGCAGAAAATCTGACCTGCCATAGTTTTCAAAACAGCATAATTTCACTTTTCTCAATGTTGAATCTGTTGTATTACACAACCATTGAGTATTTAGCTTTATCAATGACAAGTACTTTAAAAATGTTTTAGAGATCCTACCAGTCTTTGAAAACATCCTTGTTCCTTGTTTCAGTTCAAGTTTTATGTATACTTTCTGCCTTGCACCTGATTATTCCACCATCTGATGGTTGGCCTAGGGAATCTAATTCTGGTATTGAGTGTTTTTGCTGCTTGTCTCCCCTTGTAGCTGATTTCTTCATTATTGTGTAAATTTAGATCATGAGCTCATGTTTAGCTAAACAGCTGAACTTGTAAGAGGCTTAGGTGTGAACACACGTAAGCTTCAGCAGAAAGTCCGCAAAGAATTTTTTGTGTCCCTCCAATGAGTTACCCGCGCGGACCCCTTTTTCTACAAGTGTTGGTCCACTATTCCGTCTAGAGGCTGGGACTCAGACAGGACTGCTTTGCTGCCCCCGATCTGGGATAGTGGCTTTGGGCGGCCTGTGGCCTGGGCAGGAGGTGACCCACGTGTGTCCCACGACCCTTCTGCCTGCGAACTTCGGTCTCCTGGCAGGAAGCTACGATGCCCAGACCTATGGTTAGCTTTGCATCGAGGTGTACTGCGCGGACCGGGTCCACACACACTTAAATGATTTCCTCTTGGGTCAATTTTGGTAAACTTTAGGAGCTAGGAAATGGTCGACTTTACACAAATGTTCACATTTACTGGCATTTCATATATTCTCTGCTATAACATTGTCCTGATTCTTTCTGTATATTCTTTACTTATGTTTTGGTTTTCCTTAATCAAAGTGTGTCTTTTAAATCTTGTCAAAGAATATTCTTTGGACTTACTACCTCAACTGAATTTTATACGTTTTCTGTGGTATTAAGTTCTGCTCATATCTTTATTTATCTTTTTTCTATGTTCTCACGGTTTATTGTTTTGATCTTCTGATGTCAATTAAAACACTTGGTTATTCATTTTAATAAATCTTTTTACTTATAAAGATTAGAATTTTTAAAGATTCCAGCTTCCTTGTAAGTTTCTACGAGTCAGGTCCTCTATATTGTGGCTGGCCAAAGGCTTATTTCACAATATAGCAAAGTATATATTGACCTATTTTCCCCTCGACTTTCTGTGATTTCCTACATCTCACCTTTCTTTGCAGACAAGCCATTTGAAATAACCTTAACTTATTTCACAGCCAATAGGTCTTGGAAATAATGTGTAGTTTTCAGAGAAATCTTCTTATATATTTAGGCAGAAAATCTGACCTGCCATAGTTTTCAAAAGAGCATAATTTCACTCTTCTCAATGATGAATCTGTTGTATTACACATCATTTGAGTATTTAGCTTTATCAATGACATGTACTTTAAAAATATTTTAGAGATCCTTCTAGTCTTTGAAAACATCCTTGTTCAATGTTTCATTTCCAGTTTTATGTATATTTTCTGCCTTGCACCTGATTATACCAACGTCTGATCGATGGCCTAGGGAATCTAATTCTGGTATTGATTGTTTTTGCTGATTGTCTCCCCCTGTAGCTGACTTCTTCATTATTGTGTAAATTTAGATCATGAGCTCATGTTTAGCTAAACATCTGTCTTTGAAAGTGGCTTAGGTGTGAACACTCGTAAGTTTCATCAGAAAGTCTGCAAAGATTTATTTGTGTCCCTCCAATGAGTTGCCCGCGAGGATCCCGTTTCCTACAAATGTTGGTCCACTACTCCCTCTAGAGGCACGGCCTCAGACAGGGCTGCTTTGTGCCCCACGATCTGTGGCAGTGGCAGTGGGCGGCCTGTGGCCCGGGCAGGAGCCTCTCTGCGTGTGTCCCAGGGACCCATCAGCCTGCGAACTTCGGTCACCTGGCAGGAAGCTACGATTCCCAGACCTATGGTTAGCTGTGCAGCGAGGTGTACTGCACGGACAGGTTCCACACACACTTCAAGTAAAGGGCGGCCTGAGTGGAAAGGTGAGAGTTTGGGCAGCTGTGCAGACAAAGAAGGCGCCCTTTGTCCTGGGCCTAAATGCTTGTGACACCCTACTGGGCCTGCCGGGATCTGAGGGCCCTGCCCTGGGCCCCCTGCTCCCCTGCCCTTTGTTCAGTCCCTGCAGAGATGGCCACACCCACTCCCTCTGTGAGGGCAGTGTTCCAAACTCCCTCAGCCCCGCCCCTTCTCCGCAGGTTACCATGGACTACCGATGCTGCATTCTGAATCCAGGGCATTCCGAGAATGCCAAGGGCAGACATGATGACCTTAAATAATTTCCTCTTGTGTCAGTTTTGGTAAACTTTAGGAGCTAGGAACTGGTCCACTTTACACAAATGTTCAAATTTACTGGCATTTCATATATTCTCTGCTATAACATTCTCCTGATTCTTTCTGTATATTCTTTACTTATGTTTTGGTTTTCCTTAATCAAAGTGTGTCTTTTAATCTTGTCAAAGAATATTCTTTGGACTTACTACATCCCCTAAATTTTATACGTTTTCTATTGTATTAAGTTCTGCTCATATCTTTAATTATCTTTTTTCTGTGTTGTCAGGGTTTATTGTTTTAATATTCTGATGTCAATTAAAACACTTGGTTATTCATTTTAATAAATCTTTTTACTTATAAAGATTTGAACTTTTCAAGATTCCAGCTTACTTGTAAGTTTCTAAGGGTCAGGTCCTCTACATTGTGGCTGGCCTAAGTCTTAGTTCTCCATATAGCAATGTATATATTGGCCTATTTTCCCCTCGACTTTCTGTGATTCCCTACATCTCACCTTTCTTTGCAGACAAGCCATTTGAAATACCCTTAACTTATTTCGCAGCCAATAAGTCTTTGAAATAATGTGTATTTTTAAGAGAAATCTTCTTATATAATTAGGCAGAAAATCTGACCTGCCATAGTTTTCAAAACAGCATAATTTCACTCTTCTCAATGATGAATCTGTTGTATTACACAACCATTGAGTATTTAGCTTTATCAATGACATGTACTTTAAAAATGTTTTAGAGATCCTACCAGTCTTTGAAAACATCCTTCTTCCGTGTTTCAGTTCAAGTTTTGTGTATACTTTCTGCCTTGCACCTGATTATTCCAACATCTGATGGTTGGCCTAGGGAATCTAATTCTGGTATTGATTGTTTTTGCTGCTTGTCTCCCGTTGTAGTTGTTTTCTTCATTATTGTGTAAATTTAGATCATGAGCTCATGTTTAGCTAAACAGCTGACCTTGTAAGAGGCTTAGGTGTGAACACTCGTAAGCTTCAGCAGAAAATCCGCAAAGAATTGTTTGTGTCCCTCCAATGAGTTACCCGCGCGGACCCCGTTTTCTACAAGTGTTGTTCCACTACTCCCTCTAGAGGCTGGGACTCAGACAAGACTGCTTCGCTGCCCCCAATCTGGGATAGTGGCTTTGGGCGGCCTGTGTCTTGGGCATGAGGCTCCCCACGTGTGTCCCACGACCCATCTGCCTGCGAACTACGGTCACCTGGCAGGAAGCTATGATGCCCAGACCTATTGTTAGCTTTGCATCGATGTGTACTGCGCGGACCGGTTCCACACACACTTCAAGTAAGAGGGCGGCCTGAGTGGAAAGGTGAGAGTTGGGGCTGCTGTGCAGACAAAGAAGGCGCACTTTGGCCTGGGCCTAAATGCTTGTGACACACGACTGGGCCTGCCGGGGTCTGAGGGCCCTGCCGTTGGCCCCCTTCTCCCCTGCCCTTTGTTCAGTCACAGCAGAGATGGCCCCACCCACTCCCTCAGTGAAGGCAGTGTTCCAACCTCCCTCAGCCTCGCCCCCTCTCCGCAGGTTACCATGGACTACAGATGCTGCATTCTGAGGCCAGGGCATTCCGACAATGCCAAGGGCAGACATGATGACCTTAAATGATTTCCTCTTGTGTCAATTTTGGTAAACTTTAGGAGCTAGGAAATGGTCCACTTTACACAAAAGTTCAAATTTACTGGCATTTCATATATTCTCTGCTATAACATTGTCCTGATTCGTTCTGTATATTCTTTACTTATGTTTTGGTTTTCCTTAATCAAAGTGTGTCATTTAAATCTTGTCAAAGAATATTCTTTGGACTTACTACCTAAACTGAATTTTATATGTGTTCTGTGGTATTAAGTTCTGCTCATATCTTTATTTATCTTTTTTCTATGTTCTCAGAGTTTATTGTTTTGATCTTCTGATGTCAATTAAAACACTTGGTTATTCATTTTAATAAATCTTTTTACTTATAAAGATTTGAATTTTTAAGGATTCCAGCTTACCTGTAAGTTTCTACGGGTCAGGTCCTCTACATTGTGGCTGGCCAAAGGCTTAGTTCACAATATAGCAAAGTATATATTGACCTATTTTCCCCTCGACTTTCTGTGATTTCCTACATCTCACCTTTCTTTGCAGACAAGCCATTTGAAATAACCTTAACTTATTTCACAGCCAATAAGTCTTTGAAATAATGTGTAGTTTTCAGAGAAATCTTCTTATATATTTAGGCAGAAAATCTGACCTGCATAGTTTTCAAAACAGCATAATTTCACTCTTCTCAATGATGAATCTGTTGTATTACAAAACCTTTGATTATTTAGCTTTATCAATGACATGTACTTTAAAAATGTTTTAGAGATCCTACCAGTCTTTGAAAACATCCTTGTTCCTTGTTTCAGTTCCCGTT
Organism: Mesoplodon bidens; assembly: GCF_964165515.1. NCBI lineage: Eukaryota > Metazoa > Chordata > Mammalia > Artiodactyla > Ziphiidae > Mesoplodon > Mesoplodon bidens. The sequence continues at coordinate 27,868,263 of NC_138180.1, read as the reverse complement.
TTATGTATATTTTCTGCCTTGCACCTGATTATTCCAACGTCTGATCGATGGCCTAGGGAATCTAATTCTGGTATTGATTGTTTTTGCTGATTGTCTCCCCATGTAGCTGATTTCTTCATTATTGTGTAAATTTAGATCATGAGCTCATGTTTAGCTAAACATCTGACTTTGTAAGAGGCTTAGGTGTGAACACTCGTAAGTTTCATCAGAAAGTCCGCAAAGATTTATTTGTGTCCCTCCAATGAGTTGCCCGCGAGGACCCCGTTTCCTACAAGTGTTGGTCCACTACTCCCTCTAGAGGAACGGCTTCAGACAGGGCGGCTTTGTGCCCCACGGTCTGTGGCAGTGGCTGTGGGCGGCCTGTGGCCCGGGCAGGAGCCTCTCTGCGTGTATCCCAGGGACCCATCTGCCTGTGAACTTCGGTCACCTGGCAGGAAGCTACGATGCCCAGACCTATGGTTAGCTGTGCAGCGAGGTGTACTGCGCGGACAGGTTCCACACACACTTCAAGTAAGAGTGCGGCCTGAGTGGAAAGGTGAGAGTTTGGGCAGCTGTGCAGACAAAGAAGGCGCCCTTTGTCCTGGTCCTAAATTCTTGTGAAACCCCACTGGGCCTGCCGGGCTCTGAGGGCCCTGCCCTGGGCCCCCTGCTCCCCTACCCTTTGTTTGGTCACAGCAGAGATGGCCACACCCACTCCATCTGTGAGCGCAGTGTTCCAACCTCCCTCAACCATGCCCCCACTCCGCAGGTTAACATGGACTACAGATGCTGCCTTCTGAGTCCAGGGCATTCCGAGAATGCCAAGGGCAGACATGATGACCTTAAATGATTTCCTGTTGTGTCAATTTTGGTAAACTTTAGGAGCTAGGAAATGGTCGACTTTACACAAATGTTCACATTTACTGGCATTTCATATATTCTCTGCTATAACATTGTCCTGATTCTTTCTGTATATTCTTTACTTATGTTTTGGTTTTCCTTAATCAAAGTGTGTCTTTTAAATCTTGTCAAAGAATATTCTTTGGACTTACTACCTCAACTGAATTTTATACGTTTTCTGTGGTATTAAGTTCTGCTCATATCTTTATTTATCTATTTTCTGTGTTCTCAGGGTTTATTGTTTTAATATTCTGTTGTCCATTAAAACACTTGGTTATTCATTTTAATAAATCTTTTACTTATAAAGATTTGACCTTTTCAAGATTCCAGCTTACTTGTAAGTTTCTAAGAGTAAGGTCCTCTACATTGGGGCTGGCCTAAGTCTTAGTTCTCCATATAGCAATGTATATATTGACCTATTTTCCCCTCGACTTTCTGTGATTCCCTATATCTCACCTTTCTTTGCAGACAAGCCATTTGAAATACCCTTAACTTATTTCACAGCCAATAAGTCTTTGAAATAATGTGTATTTTATAGAGAAATCTTCTTATATAAATAGGCAGAAAATCTGACCTGCCATAGTTTTGAAAACAGCATAATTTCACTCTTCTCAATGATGAATCTGTTGTATTACACAACCAATGAGTATTTAGCTTTATCAATGACATGTACGTAAAAAATGTTTTAGAGATCCTACCAGTCTTTGAAAACATCCTTGTTCCTTGTTTCAGTTCAAGATTTGTGTATACTTTCTGCCTTGCACCTGATTATTCCAACATCTGATGGTTGGCCTAGGGAATCTAATTCTGGTATTGATTGTTTTTGCTGCTTGTCTCCCCTTGTAGCTGATTTCTTCATTATTGTGTAAATTTAGATCATGAGCTCATGTTTAGCTAAACAGCTGACCTTGTAAGAGGCTTAGGTGTGAACGGTCGTAAGCTTCAGCAGAAAGTCCGCAAAGATTTGTTTGTGTCCCTCCAATGAGTTACCCGCGCGGACCCCTTTTTCTACAAGTGTTGGTCCACTACTCCGTCTAGAGGCTGGGACTCAGACAGGACTGCTTTGCTGCCCCCGATCTGGGATAGTGGCTTTGGGAGGCCTGTGGCCTGGGCAGGAGGCGCCCCACGTGTGTCCCACGACCCATCTGCCTGCGAACTTCTGTCACCTGGCAGGAAGCTATGATGCCCAGACCTATGGTTAGCTTTGCAGCGAGGTGTACTGCGCGGACCGGTTCCACACACACTTCAAGTAAGAGTTCGGCCTGAGTTGAAAGGTGAGAGTTTGGGCAGCTGTGCAGACAAAGAAGGCGCACTTTGGCCTGGGCCTAAATGCTTGTGACACACGACTGGACCTTCCGGGCCCTGAGGTCCCTTCCGTTGGCCCCCTTCTCCCCTGCCCTTTGTTCAGTCACAGCAGAGATGGCCCCACCCACTCCCTCAGTGTAGGCAGTGTTCCAACCTCCCTCAGCCCCGCCCCGTCTCCGCAGTTTACCATGGACTACAGATGCTGCATTCTGAGGCCAGGGCATTCCGACACTGCCAAGGGCAGACATGATGACCTTAAATGATTTCCTCTTGTGTCAATTTTGGTAAACTTTAGGAGCTAGGAAATGGTCCACTTTACAAAAATGTTCAAATTTACTGGCATTTCATATATTCTCTGCTATAACATTGTCCTGATTCTTTCTGTATATTCTTTACTTATGTTTTGGTTTTCCTTAATCAAAGTGTGTCTTTTAAATCTTGTCAAAGAATATTCTTTGGACTTACTACCTCAACTGAATTTTATACGTTTTCTGTGGTATTAAGTTCTGCTCATATCTTTATTTATCTTTTTTCTATGTTCTCAGGGTTTATTGTTTTGATCTTCTGATGTCAATTAAAACACTTGGTTATTCATTTTAATAAATCATTTTACTTATAAAGATTTGAATTTTTAAAGATTCCAGCTTACTTGTAAGTTTCTAAGGGTCAGTTCCTCTACATTGTGGCTGGCCAAAGGCTTAGTTCACAATATAGCAAAGTATATATTGACCTATTTTCCCCTCGACTTTCTGTGATTTCCTACATCTCACCTTTCTTTGCAGACAAGCCGTTTGAAATAACCTTAACTTATTTCACAGCCAATAAGTCTTTGAAATAATGTGTAATTTTCAGAGAAATCTTCATATATATTTAGGCAGAAAATCTGACCTGCCATAATTTTCAAATCAGCATAATTTCACTCTTCTCAATGATGAATCTGTTGTATTACACAACCTTTGAGTATTTAGCTTTATCAATGACATGTACTTTAAAAATGTTTTAGAGATCCTACCAGTCTTTGAAAACATCCTTGTTCCTTGTTTCAGTTCCAGTTTTATGTATATTTTCTGCCTTGCACCTGATTATTCCAACGTCTGATCGATGGCCTAGGGAATCTAATTCTTGTATTGATTGTTTTTGCTGATTGTCTCCCCCTGTAGCTGATTTCTTCATTATTGTGTAAATTTAGATCATGAGCTCATGTTTAGCTAAACATCTGACTTTGTAAGAGGATTAGGTGTGAACACTCGTAAGTTTCATCAAAAAGTTTGCAAAGATTTATTTGTGTCCATCCAATGATTTGCCCGCGAGGACCCTGTTTCCTACAAGGGTTGGTCCACTACTCTCTCTAGAGGCACGGCCTCAGACAGGGCTGCTTTGTGCCCCACGATCTGTGGCAGTGGCAGTGGGCGGCCTGTGGCCCGGGCAGGAGCCTCTCTGCGTTTGTCCCAGGGACCCATCTGCCTGCGAACTTCGGTCACCTGGCAGGAAGCTACGATGCACAGACCTATGGTTAGCTGTGCAGCGAGGTGTACTGCGCGGACAGGTTCCACACACACTTCAAGTAAGAGGGCGGCCTGAGTGGAAAGGTGAGAGTTTGGGCAGCTGTGCAGACAAAGATAGCGCCCTTTTCCTGTGTCTAAATGCTTGTGACACACCACTGGGCCTGCCGGACTCTGAGGGCCCTGCACTGGTCCCCCTGCTCCCCTGCCCTTTGTTCAGTCACAGCAGAGATGGCCACACCCACTCCCTCTGTGAGGGCAGTGTTCCAACCTGCCTCAGCCCCGCCCCTTCTCTGCAGGTTACCATGGACTAGCGATGCTGCATTCTGAGTACAGGGCATTCCGAGAATGCCAAGGGCAGACATGATGACCTTAAATGATTTCCTCTTGTGTCAGTTTTGGTAAACTTTAGGAGCTAGGAACTGCTCCACTTTACACAAATGTTCACATTTACTGGCATTTCATATATTCTCTGCTATAACATTCTCCTGATTCTTTCTGTATATTCTTTACTTATGTTTTGATTTTCCTTAATCAAAGTGTGTCTTTTAATCTTGTCAAAGAATAATCTTTGGACTTACTACATCACCTGAATTTTATACGTTTTCTATTGTATTAAGTTCTTCTCATATCTTTATTTATCTATTTTCTGTGTTCTCAGGGTTTATTGTTTTAATATTCTGATGTCAATTAAAACACTTGGTTATTCATTTTAATAAATATTTTTACTTATAAAGATTTGAACTCTTCAAGATTCCAGCTTACTTGTAAGTTTCTAAGGGTCAGGTCCTCTACATTGTTGCTGGCCTAAGTCTCAGTTCTCCATATAGCAATGTATATATTGACCTATTTTCCCCTCGACTTTCTGTGATTCCCTACATCTCACCTTTCTTTGCAGACAAGGCATTTGAAATACCCTTAACTTATTTCACAGCCAATAAGTCTTTGAAATAATGTGTATTTTTTAGAGAAATCTTCTTATATAATTAGGCAGAAAATCTGACCGGCCATAGTTTTCAAAACAGCATAATTTCACTCTTCTCAATGATGAATCTGTTGTATTACACAACCATTGAGTATTTAGCTTTATCAACGACATGTACTTTAAAAATATTTTAGAGATCCTACCAGTCTTTGAAAACATCCTTGTTCCTTGTTTCAGTTCAAGTTTTGTGTACACTTTCTGCCTTGCACCTGATTATTCCAACATCTGATGGTTGGCCTAGGGAATCTAATTCTGGTATTGATCGTTTTTGTTGCTTGTCTCCCCTTGTAGCTGATTCCTTCATTATTGTGTAAATTTAGATCATGAGCTCATGTTTAGCTAAACAGCTCACCTTGTAAGAGGCTTAGGTGTGAACACTCGTAAGCTTCAGCAGAAAATTCGCAAAGATTTGTTTTTGTCCCTCCAATGAGTTACCCGCGCGGACCCCGTTTTCTACAAGTGTTGGTCCACTACTCCCTCTAGAGGCTGGGACTCAGACAGGACTGCTTCGCTGCCCCCAATCTGGGATAGTGGCTTTGGGCGGCCTGTGGCCTGTGCAGGAGGCTACCCACGTGTGTCCCACGACCCATCTGCCTGCGAAATTCGGTCACCTGGCAGGAAGCTATGATGCCCAGACCTATGGATAGCTTTGCATCGATGTGTACTGCGCGGACCGGTTCCACACACACTTCAAGTAAGAGTGCGGCCTGAGTGGAAAGGTGAGAGTTTGGGAAGCTGTGCAGACAAAGAAGGCGCAATTTGGCCTGGGCCTAAATGCTTGTGACACACGTTTGGGCCTGCCGGGGTCTGAGGGCACTGCCGTTGGCCCCCTTCTCCCTTGCGCTTTGTTCAGTCACAGCAGAGATGGCCCTACCCACTCCCTCAGTGAAGGCAGTGTTCCAACCTCCCTCAGCCCCGCCCCCTCTCCTCAGGTTACCATGGACTACAGATGCTGCATTCTGAGGCCAGGGCATTCCGACAATGCCAAGGGCAGACATGATGACCTTAAATGATTTCCTCTTGTGTCAATTTTGTTAAATTTTAGGAGCTAGGAAATGGTCCACTTTACACAAATGTTCACATTTACTGGCATTTCATATATTCTCTGCTATAACATTGTCCTGATTCTTTCTGTTTATTCTTTACTTATGTTTTGGTTTTCCTTAATCAAAGTGTGTCTTTTAAATCTTGTCAAAGAATATTCTTTGGACTTACTACCTCAACTGAATTTTATACGTTTTCTGTGGTATTAAGTTCTGCTCATATCTTTATTTATCTTTTTTCTATGTTCTCAGGGTTTATTGTTTTGATCTTCTGATGTCAATTAAAACACTTGGTTATTCATTTTAATAAATCTTTTTACTTATAAAGATTTGAATTTTTAAAGATTCCAGCTTACTTGTAAGTTTCTACGGACCAGGTCCTCTACACTGTGTCTGTCCAAAGGCTTAGTTCACAATATAGCAAAGTATATATTGACCTATTTTACCCTCGACTTTCTGTGATTTCCTACATCTCACCTTTCTTTGGAGACAAGCCATTTGAAATAACCTTAACTTATTTCACATCCAATAACTCTTTGAAATAATGTGTAGTTTTCAGAGAAATCTTCTTATATATTTAGCAGAAAATCTGACCTGCCATAGTTTTTAAAACAGCATAATTTCACTCTTCTCAATGATGAATCTGTTGTATTACACAACCTTTGAGTATTTAGCTTTATCAATGACATGTACTTTAAAAATGTTTTAGAGATCCTACCAGTCTTTGAAAACATCCTTGTTCCTTGTTTCATTTCCAGTTTTATGTATATTTCTGCCTTGCACCTGATTATTCCAACGTCTGATGGATGGCCTAGGGAATCCAATTCTGGTATTGATTTTTTTTGCTGATTGTCTCCCCCTGTAGCTGATTTCTTCATTATTGTGTAAATTTAGATCATGAGCTCATGTTTAGCTAAACATCTGACTTTGTAAGAGTCTTAGGTGTGAACACTCGTAAGTTTCATCAGAAAGTCCGCAAAGATTTATTTGTGTCCCTCCAATGAGTTGCCCGCGAGGACCCCGTTTCCTACAAGTGTTGGTCCACTACTCCCTCTAGAGGCACGGCTTCAGACAGGGCTGTTTTTTGCCCCACGATCTGTGGCAGTGGCAGTGGACGGCCTGTGGCCCTGGCAGGAGCTTCTCTGCGTGTGTCCCAGGGACCCATCTGCCTGCGAACTTCGGTCACCTGGCAGGAAGCTACGATGCCCAGACCTATGGTTAGCTGTGCAGCGAGGTGTTCTGCGCGGACAGGTTCCACACACACTTCAAGTAAGAGGGCGGCCTGAGTGGAAAGGTGAGAGTTTGGGCTGCTGTGCAGACAAAGAAGGTGCCCTTTGTCCTGGGCCTAAATTCTTGTGAAACCCCACTGGGCCTGCCGGGCTCTGAGGGCCCTGCCCTGGGCCCCCTGCTCCCCTAACATTTGTTTAGTCACAGCACAGATGGCCACACCCACTCCCTCTGTCAGGGCAGTGTTCCAACCTCCCTCAACCACGCCCCCTCTCCGCAGGTTATCATGGACTACAGATGCTGCATTCTGAGTCCAGGGCATTCCGACAATGCCTAGGGCAGACATGATGACTTTAAATGATTTCCTCTTGTGTCAGTTTTGGTAAATTTTAGGAGCTAGGAACTGGTCCATTTTACACAAACGTTCAAATTTACAGGCATTTCATATACTCTCTGCTGTAACATTCTCCTGATTCTTTCTGTATATTCTTTACTTATGTTTTGATTTTCCTTAAACAAAGTGTGTCTTTTAATCTTGTCAAAGAATATTCTTTGAACTTACTACATCACCTGAATTTTATACGTTTTCTATTGTATTAAGTTCTGCTCATATCTTTATTTATATTTTTTCTATGTTCTCAGGTTTATTGTTTTGATATTCTGATGTCAAATAAAACACTTGTTTATTCATTTTAATAAATCTTTTTACCTATAAAGATTTGAACTTTTCAAGATTCCAGCTTACTTGTAAGTTTCTAAGGGTCAGGTCCTGTACATTGTGGCTGGCCTAAGTCTTAGTTCACCATATAGCAATGTATATATTGACCTATTTTCCCCTCGACTTTCTGTGATTCCCTACATCTCACCTTTCTTTGCAGACAAGCCATTTGAAATATCCTTAACTTATTTCACAGCCAATAAGTCTTTGAAATAATGTGTATTTTTTTGAGAAATCTTCTTATATAATTAGGCAGAAAATCTGACATGCCATAGTTTTCAAAACAGCATAATTTCACTCTTCTCAATGTTGAATCTGTTGTATTACACAAAGATTGAGTATTTAGCTTTATCAATGACATGTACTTTAAAAATGTTTTAGAGATCCAACCAGTCTTTTAAAACATCCTTGTTCCTTGTTTCAGTTCAAGTTTTGTGTATACTTTCTGCCTTGCACCTGATTATTCCAACATCTGATTGTTGGCCTAGGGAATCTAATTCTTGTATTGATTGGTTTTGCTGCTTGTCTCCCCTTCTAGCTGATTTCTTCATTATTGTGCAAATTTAGATCATGAGCTCATGTTTAGCTAAACATCTGACTTTGTAAGAGGCTTAGATGTGAACACTCGTAACCTTCATTAGAAAGTCCGCAAAGATTTATTTGTGTCCCCCCAATGAGTTGCCCACGAGGACCCCGTTTTCTACAAGGGTTGGTCCACTACTCCCTCTAGAGGCACGGCCTCACACAGGGCTGCTTTGCGCCCCACGATCTGGGGCAGTGGCAGTGGGCGGCCTGTGGTCCGTGTAGGAGCCTCTCTGCCTGTGTCCCAGGGACCAATCTGCCTGCGAACTTCGGTCACATGGCAGGAAGCTACGATGCCCAGACCTATGGTTAGCTGTGCAGTGAGGTGTACTGCGCGGACAGGTTCCACACACACTTCAAGTAAGAGTGCGGCCTGAGTGGAAAGGTGAGAGTTTGGGCAGCTGTGCAGACAAAGAAGGTGCCCTTTGTCCTGGGCCTAAATTCTTGTGAAACCCCACTGGGCCTGCCGGGCTCTGAGGGCCCTGCCCTAGGCCCCCTGCTCCCCTACCCTTTGTTTGGTCACAGCAGAGATGGCCACACCCACTCCATCTGTGAGGGCAGTGTTCCAACCTCCCTCAACCATGCCCCCACTCCGCAGGTTAACATGGACTACAGATGCTGCCTTCTGAGTCCAGGGCATTCCGAGAATGCCAAGGGCAGACATGATGACCTTAAATGATTTCCTGTTGTGTCAATTTTGGTAAACTTTAGGAGCTAGGAAATGGTCCACTTTACACAAATGTTCACATTTACTGGCATTTCATATATTCTCTGCTATAACATTGTCCTGATTCTTTCTGTATATTCTTTACTTATGTTTTGGTTTTCCTTAATCAAAGTGTGTCTTTTAAATCTTGTCAAAGAATATTCTTTGGACTTACTACCTCAACTGAATTTTATACGTTTTCTGTGGTATTAAGTTCTGCTCATATCTTTATTTATCTATTTTCTGTGTTCTCAGGGTTTATTGTTTTAATATTCTGATGTCCATTAAAACACTTGGTTATTCATTTTAATAAATCTTTTACTTATAAAGATTTGACCTTTTCAAGATTCCAGCTTACTTGTAAGTTTCTAAGAGTAAGGTCCTCTACATTGGGTCTGGCCTAATTCTTAGTTCTCCATATAGCAATGTATATATTGACCTATTTTCCCCTCGACTTTCTGTGATTCCCTACATCTCACCTTTCTTTGCAGACAAGCCATTTGAAATACCCTTAACTTATTTCACAGCCAATAAGTCTTTGAAATAATGTGTATTTTTTAGAGAAATCTTCTTATATAAATAGGCAGAAAATCTGGCCTGCTATAGTTTTGAAAACAGCATAATTTCACTCTTCTCAATGATGAATCTGTTGTATTACACAACCAATGAGTATTTAGCTTTATCAAAGGCATGTACGTAAAAAATGTTTTAGAGATCGTACCAGTCTTTGAAAACATCCTTGTTCCTTGTTTCAGTTCCAGTTTTGTGTATACTTTCTGCCTTGCACCTGATTATTCCAACATCTGATGGTTGGCCTAGGGAATCTAATTCTGGTATTGATTGTTTTTGCTGCTTATCTCCCCTTGTAGCTGATTTCTTCATTATTGTGTAAATTTAGATCATGAGCTCATGTTTAGCTAAACAGCTGACCTTGTAAGAGGCTTAGGTGTGAACGCTCGTAAGCTTCAGCAGAAAGTCCGCAAAGATTTGTTTGTGTCCCTCCAATGAGTTACCCGCGCGGACCCCTTTTTCTACAAGTGTTGGTCCACTACACCCTCTAGAGGCTGGGACTCAGACAGGACTGCTTTGCTGCCCCCGATCTGGGATAGTGGCTTTGGGCGGCCTGTGGCCTGGGCAGGAGGCGCCCCACGTGTGTCCCACGACCAATCTGCCGGCGAACTTCGGTCACCTGGCAGGAAGCTATGATGCCCAGACCCATGGTTAGCTTTGCATCGAGGTGTACTGCGCGGACCGGTTCCACACACACTTCAAGTAAGAGGGCGGCCTGAGTGGAAAGGTGAGAGTTTGGGCAGCTGTGCAGACAAAGAAGGCGCACTTTGGCCTGGGCCTAAATGCTTGTGACACACGACAGGGCCTGCCGGGCTCTGAGGGCCCTGCCCTGGGCCCCCTGCTCCCCTAACCTTTGTTTAGTCACAGCAGAGATGGCCACACCCACTCCCTCTGTCAGGGCAGTGTTCCAACCTCCTTCAACCACGCCCCCTCTCCGCAGGTTATCATGGACTACAGATGCTGCATTCTGAGTCCAGGGCATTCCGACAATGCCTAGGGCAGACATGATGACCTTAAATGATTTCCTCTTGTGTCAGTTTTGGTAAATTTTAGGAGCTAGGAACTGGTCCATTTTACACAAACGTTCAAATTTACAGGCATTTCATATACTCTCTGCTGTAACATTCTCCTGATTCTTTCTGTATATTCTTTACTTATGTTTTGATTTTCCTTAAACAAAGTGTGTCTTTTAATCTTGTCAAAGAATATTCTTTGAACTTACTACATCACCTGAATTTTATACGTTTTCTATTGTATTAAGTTCTGCTCATATCTTTATTTATTTTTTTCTATGTTCTCAGGTTTATTGTTTTGATATTCTGATGTCAAATAAAACACTTGTTTATTCATTTTAATAAATCTTTTTACCTATAAAGATTTGAACTTTTCAAGATTCCAGCTTACTTGTAAGTTTCTAAGGGTCAGGTCCTGTACATTGTGGCTGGCCTAAGTCTTAGTTCACCATATAGCAATGTATATATTGACCTATTTTCCCCTCGACTTTCTGTGATTCCCTACATCTCACCTTTCTTTGCAGACAAGCCATTTGAAATATCCTTAACTTATTTCACAGCCAATAAGTCTTTGAAATAATGTGTATTTATTAGAGAAATCTTCTTATATAATTAGGCAGAAAATCTGACCTGCCATAGTTTTCAAAACAGCATAATTTCACTCTTCTCAATGATGAATCTGTTGTATTACACAACCATTGAGTATTTAGCTTTATCAATGACATGTACTTTAAAAATGTTTTAGAGATCCTACCAGTCTTTGAAAACATCATTGTTCCTTGTTTCCGTTCCAGTTTTGTGTATACTTTCTGCCTTGCACCTGATTATTCCAACATCTGATGGTTGGCCTAGGGAATCTAATTCTGGTATTGATTGTTTTTGCTGCTTGTCTCCCCTTGTAGCTGATTTCTTCATTATTGTGTAAATTTAGATCATGAGCTCATGTTTATCTAAACAGCTGACCTTGTAAGAGCCTTATGTGTGAACACTCGTAAGCTTCAGCAGAAAGTCCGCAAAGATTTTTTTGTGTCCCTCCAATGAGTTACCCGCGCGGACCCCTTTTTCTACAAGTGTTGGTCCACTACTCCCTCTAGAGGCTGGGACTCAGACAGGACTGCTTTGCTGCCCCCGATCTGGGATAGTGGCTTTGGGCGGCCTGTGGCCTGGCAGGAGGCGCCCACGTGTGTCCCACGACCCATCTACCTGCGAACTTCGGTCACCTGGCCGGAAGCTACGATGCCCAGACCTATGGTTAGCTATGCAGCGAGGTGTACTGCGCGGACCGGTTCCACACACACTTCAAGTAAGAGGGCGGCCTGAGTGGAAAGGTGAGAGTTTGGGCAGCAGTGCAGACAAAGAAGGCGCCCTATGGCCTGGGCCTAAATGCTTGTGACACCCCACTGGGCCTGCTGGGCTCTGAGGGCCCTGCCGTTGGCCCCCTTCTCCCCTGCCCTTTGTTCTGTCACAGCAGAGATGGCCACACCCACTCCCTCAGTGAAGGCAGTGTTCCAACCTCCCTGAGCCCCGCCCCCTCTCCGCAGTTTACCATGGACTACAGATGCTGCATTCTGAGGCCAGGGCGTTCCGAGAATGCCAAGGGCAGACATGATGACCTTAAATGATTTCCTCTTGTGTCAATTTTGGTAAACTTTAGGAGCTAGGAAATGGTCCACTTTACACAAATGTTCAAATTTACTGGCATTTCATATATTCTCTGCTATAACATTGTCCTGATTCTTTCTGTATATTCTTTACTTATGTTTTGGTTTTCCTTAATCAAAGTGTGTCTTTTAAATCTTGTCAAAGAGTATTCTTTGGACTTACTACCTCATCTGAATTTTATACGTTTTCTATTGTATTAAATTCTGCTCATATCTTTATTTATATTTTTTCTATGTTCTCAGGTTTATTGTTTTGATATTCTGATGTCAATTAAAACACTTGGTTATTCATTTTAATAAATCTTTTTACTTATAAAGATTTGAACTTTTCAAGATTCCAGCTTACTTGTAAGTTTCTAAGGGTCAGGTCCTCTACATTGTGGCTGGCCTAAGTCTTAGTTCACCATATAGCAATGTATATATTGAACTATTTTCCCCTCGACTTTCTGTGATTCCCTACATCTCACCTTTCTTTGCAGACAAGCCATTTGAAATACCCTTAACTTATTTCACAGCCAATAAGTCTTTGAAATAATGTGTAGTTTTCAGAGAAATCTTCTTATATATTTAGGCAGAAAATCTGACATGCCATAGTTTTCAAAACAGCATAATATCACTCTTCTCAATGATGAATCTGTTGTATTACACAACCTTTGAGTATTTAGCTTTATCAATGACATGTACTTTAAAAATGTTTTAGAGATCCTAGCAGTCTTTGAAAACATCCTTGTTCCTTGTTTCAGTTCCCGTTTTATGTATATTTTCTGCCTTTCACCTGATTATTCCAACGTCTGATCGATGGCCTAGGGAATCTAAATCTGGTATTGATTGTTTTTGCTGATTGTCTCTTCCTGTAGCTGATTTCTTCATTATTGTGTAAATTTAGATCATGAGCTCATGTTTAGCTAAACATCTGACTTTGTAAAGGCTTTGGTGTGAACACTCGTAAGTTTCATCAGAAAGTCCGCAAAGATTTATTTGTGTCCCTCCAATGAGTTGCCCGCGAGGACAACGTTTCCTACAAGGGTTGGTCCACTACTCCCTCCAGGGACACGGCCTCAGACAGGGCTGCTTTGTGCCCCACGATCTGTGGCAGTGGCAGTGGGCGGCCTGTGGCCCGGGCAGGAGCCTCTCTGCGTGTGTCCCAGGGACACATCTTCCTGCGAACTTCGGTCACCTGGCAGGAAGCTACGATGCCCAGACCTATGGTTAGCTGTGCAGCGAGGTGTACTGCGCGGACAGGTTCCACACACACTTCAAGTAACAGGATGGCCTGAGTGGAAAGGTGAGATTTTGGGCAGCTGTGCAGACAAGAAGGCGCACTTTGGCCTGGGCCTAAATGCTTGTGACACACGACTGGGCCTGCCGGGCTCTGAGGGCCCTGCCGTTGGCCCACAGCTCCCCTGCCTTTTCTTCAGTCACAGCAGAGTTGGCCACACCCACTCCCTCTGTGAGGGCAGTGTTCCAACATCCCTCAGCCCCGCCCCTTCTCCGCAGGTTACCATGGACTACCGATGCTGCATTCTGAGTCCAGGGCATTCCGAGAATGACAAGGGCAGACATGATGACCTTAAATGATTTCCTCTTGTGTCAGTTTTGGTAAACTTTAGGAGCTAGGAACTGGTCCACTTTACACAAATGTTCAAATTTACTGGCATTTCATATGTTCTCTGCGATAACATTCTCCTGATTCTTCCTGTATATTCTTTACTTATGTTTTGGTTTTCCTTAATCAAAGTTTGTCTTTTAATCTTGTCAAAGAATATTCTTTGGACTTACTACATCACCTGAATTTTATACGTTTTCTATTGTATTAAGTTCTGCTCATATCTTTATTTATATTTTTTCTTGTTCTCAGGTTTATTGTTTTGATATTCTGATGTCAATTAAAACACTTTGTTATTCACTTTAATAAATCATTTTACTTATAAAGATTTGAACTTTTCAAGATTCCAGCTTACTTGTAAGTTTCTAAGGGTCAGGTCCTCTACATTGTGGCTGGCCTAAGTCTTAGTTCTCCATATAGCAATGTATATATTGACCTATTTTCCCCTCGACTTTCTGTGATTCCCTACATCTCACCTTTCTTTGCAGACAAGCCTTTTGAAATACCCTTAACTTATTTCACAGCCAATAAGACTTTGAAATAATGTGTATTTTTTAGAGAAATCTTCTTATATAATTAGGCAGAAAATCTGACATGCCATAGTTATCAAAACAGCATAATTTCACTCTTCTCAATGATGAATCTGTTGTATTACACAACCATTGAGTATTTAGCTTTATCAATGACATGTACTTTAAAAATGTTTTAGAGATCGTACCAGTCTTTGAAAACATCCTTGTTCCTTGTTTCAGTTCCAGTTTTGTGTATACTTTCTGCCTTGCACCTGATTATTCCAACATCTGATGGTTGGCCTAGGGAATCTAATTCTGGTATTGATTGCTTTTGCTGCTTGTCTCCCCTTGTAGCTGATTTCTTCATTATTGTGTAAATTTAGATCATGAGCTCATGTTTAGCTAAACAGCTGACATTGTAAGAGGCTTAGGTGTGAAACTCGTAAGCTTCAGCAGAAAGTCCGCAAAGAATTTGTTGTGTCCCTCCAATGAGTTACCCGCGCGGACCCCTTTTTCTACAAGTGTTGGTCCACTACTCCCTCTAGAGGCTGGCACTCAGACAGGACTGCTTTGCTGCCCCCGATCTGGGATAGTGGCTTTGGGCGGCCTGTGGCCTGGGTAGGAGGCGACCCACGTGTGTCCCACGACCCATCTGCCTGCGAACTTCGGTCACCTGGCAGGAAGCTATGATGCCCAGACCTATGGTTAGCTTTGCATCGAGGTGTACTGCGCGGACCGGTTCCACACACACTTCAAGTAAGAGGGCGGCCTGAGTGGAAAGGTGAGAGTTTGGGCAGCTGTGCAGACAAAGAAGGCGCACTTTGGCCTGGGCCTAAATGCTTGTGACACACGACAGGGCCTGCCCGGCTCTGAGGGCCCTGCCGTTGGCCCCCTTCTCCCCTGCCCTTTGTTCAGTCACAGCAGAGATGGCCACACCCACTCCCTCAGTGTAGGCAGTGTTCCAAACTCCCTCAGCCCCCCCCCCTCTCCGCAGGTTACCATGGACTACAGATGCTGCATTCTGAGGCCAGGGCATTCCGAGAATGCCAAGGGCAGACATGATGACCTTAAATGATTTCCTCTTGTGTCAATTTTGGTAAACTTTAGGAGCTAGGAAATGGTCCACTTTACACAAATGTTCACATTTACTGGCATTTCATATATTCTCTGCTCTAACATTGTCCTGATTCTTTCTGTATATTCTTTACTTATGTTTTGGTTTTCCTTAATCAAAGTGTGTCTTTTAAATCTTGTCAAAGAATATTCTTTGGACTTTTACCTCAACTGAATTTTATACGTTTTCTGTGGTATTAAGTTCTGCTCATATCTTTATTTATCTTTTTCCTATGTTCTCAGGGTTTATTGTTTTGATCTTTTGATGTCACTTAAAACACTTGTTTATTCATTTTAATAAATCTTTTTACTTATAATGATTTGAATTTTTAAAGATTCCAGCTTACTTGTAAGTTTCTAAGGGTCAGGTCCTCTACATTGTGGCTGGCCAAAGGCTTAGTTCACAATATAGCAAAGTATATATTGACCTATTTTCCCCTCGACTTTCTGTGATTTCCTACATCTCACCTTTCTTTGCAGACAAGCCATTTGAAATAACCTTAACTTATTTCACAGCCAATAAGTCTTTGAAATAATGTGTAGTTTTCAGAGAAGTCTTCTTATGTATTTAGGCAGAAAATCTGACCTGCCATAGTTTTCAAAACAGCATAATTTCACTCTTCTCAATGATGAATCTGTTGTATTACACAACCTTTGAGTATTTAGCTTTATCAATGACATGTACTTTAAAAATGTTTTAGAGATCCTACCAGTCTTTGAAAACATCCTTGTTCCTTGTTTCAGTTCCCGTTTTATGTATATTTTCTGCCTTGTACCTGATTATTCCAACGTCTGATCGATGGCCTAGGGAATCTAATTCTGGTATTGATTGTTTTTGCTGATTGTCTCCCCCTGTAGCTGATTTCTTCATTATTGTGTAAATTTAGATCATGAGCTAATGTTTAGCTAAACATCTGACTTTGTAAGAGGCTTAGGTGTGAACACTCGTAAGTTTCATCAGAAAGTCCGCAAAGATTTATTTGTGTCCCTCCAATGAGTTGCCCGCGAGGACCCCGTTTCCTGCAAGGGTTGGTCCACTACTCCCTCCAGAGGTACGGCCTCAGACAGGGCTGCTTTGTGCCCCATGATCTGGGGCAGTGGCAGTGGGCGGCCTGTGGCCCGGGCAGGAGCCTCTCTGTGTGTGTCCCTGGGACCCATCTGCCTGCGAACTTCGGTCACCTGGCAGGAAGCTACGATGCCCAGGCCTATGGTTACCTGTGCAGCAAGATTTACTGTGCGGACAGGTTCCACACACAATTCAGGTAAGAGGGCGGCGTGAGTGGAAAGGTGAGAGTTTTGGCAGCTGTGCAGACAAGGAAAGCGCCCTTTTTCCTGGGCCTAAATGCTTGTGACACTCCACTGGGCCTGCCGGGCTCTGAGGGCACTGCTCTGGTCCCCCTACTCCCCTACCCTTTGCTCAGTCACAGCAGAGATGGGCACACCCACTCCATCTGTGAGGGCAGTGTTCCAACCTCCCTCAGCCCCGCCTCTTCTCCGCAGGTTACCATGGACTACCGATGCTGCATTCTGAGTCCAGGGCATTCCGAGAATGCCAAGGGCAGACATGATGACCTTAAATGATTTCCTCTTGTGTCAGTTTTGGTAAACTTTAGGAGCTAGGAACTGGTCCACTTTACACAAATGTTCAAATTTACTGGCATTTCATATATTCTCTGCTATAACATTCTCCTGATTCTTTCTGTATATTCTTTACTTATGTTTTGGTTTTCCTTAATCAAAGTTTGTCTTTTAATCTTGTCAAAGAATATTCTTTGGACTTACTACATAACCTGAATTTTATACGTTTTCTATTGTATTAAGTTCTGCTCATATCTTTATTTATATTTTTTCTATGTTCTCAGGTTTATTGTTTTGATATTCTGATGTCAATTAAAACACTTGGTTATTCATTTTAATAAATCTTTTTACCTATAAAGATTTGAACTTTTCAAGATTCCAGCTTACTTGTAAGTTTCTAAGGGTCAGGTCCTCTACATTGTGGCTGGCCTAAGTCTTAGTTCACCATATAGCAATGTATATATTGACCTATTTTCCCCTCGACTTTCTGTGATTCCCTACATCTCACCTTTCTTTGCAGACAAGCCATTTGAAATACCCTTAACTTATTTCACAGCCAATAAGTCTTTGAAATAATGTGTAGTTTTCAGAGAAATCTTCTTATATATTTAGGCAGAAAATCTGACATGCCATAGTTTTCAAAACAGCATAATATCACTCTTCTCAATGATGAATCTGTTGTATTACACAACCTTTGAGTATTTAGCTTTATCAATGAGATGTACTTTAAAAATGTTTTAGAGATCCTAGCAGTCTTTGAAAACATCCTTGTTCCTTGTTTCAGTTCCCGTTTTATGTATATTTTCTGCCTTTCACCTGATTATTCCAACGTCTGATCGATGGCCTAGGGAATCTAAATCTGGTATTGATTGTTTTTGCTGATTGTCTCTTCCTGTAGCTGATTTCTTCATTATTGTGTAAATTTAGATCATGAGCTCATGTTTAGCTAAACATCTGACTTTGTAAAGGCTTTGGTGTGAACACTCGTAAGTTTCATCAGAAAGTCCGCAAAGATTTATTTGTGTCCCTCCAATGAGTTGCCCGCGAGGACAACGTTTCCTACAAGGGTTGGTCCACTACTCCCTCCAGGGACACGGCCTCAGACAGGGCTGCTTTGTGCCCCACGATCTGTGGCAGTGGCAGTGGGCGGCCTGTGGCCCGGGCAGGAGCCTCTCTGCGTGTGTCCCAGGGACACATCTTCCTGCGAACTTCGGTCACCTGGCAGGAAGCTACGATGCCCAGACCTATGGTTAGCTGTGCAGCGAGGTGTACTGCGCGGACAGGTTCCACACACACTTCAAGTAAGAGGATGGCCTGAGTGAAAAGGTGAGATTTTGGGCAGCTGTGCAGACAAGAAGGCGCACTTTGGCCTGGGCCTAAATGCTTGTGACACACGACTGGGCCTGCCGGGCTCTGAGGGCCCTGCCGTTGGCCCACAGCTCCCCTGCCTTTTCTTCAGTCACAGCAGAGTTGGCCACACCCACTCCCTCTGTGAGGGCAGTGTTCCAACATCCCTCAGCCCCGCCCCTTCTCCGCAGGTTACCATGGACTACCGATGCTGCATTCTGAGTCCAGGGCATTCCGAGAATGACAAGGGCAGACATGATGACCTTAAATGATTTCCTCTTGTGTCAGTTTTGGTAAACTTTAGGAGCTAGGAACTGGTCCACTTTACACAAATGTTCAAATTTACTGGCATTTCATATGTTCTCTGCGATAACATTCTCCTGATTCTTCCTGTATATTCTTTACTTATGTTTTGGTTTTCCTTAATCAAAGTTTGTCTTTTAATCTTGTCAAAGAATATTCTTTGGACTTACTACATCACCTGAATTTTATACGTTTTCTATTGTATTAAGTTCTGCTCATATCTTTATTTATATTTTTTCTTGTTCTCAGGTTTATTGTTTTGATATTCTGATGTCAATTAAAACACTTTGTTATTCACTTTAATAAATCATTTTACTTATAAAGATTTGAACTTTTCAAGATTCCAGCTTACTTGTAAGTTTCTAAGGGTCAGGTCCTCTACATTGTGGCTGGCCTAAGTCTTAGTTCTCCATATAGCAATGTATATATTGACCTATTTTCCCCTCGACTTTCTGTGATTCCCTACATCTCACCTTTCTTTGCAGACAAGCCTTTTGAAATACCCTTAACTTATTTCACAGCCAATAAGACTTTGAAATAATGTGTATTTTTTAGAGAAATCTTCTTATATAATTAGGCAGAAAATCTGACATGCCATAGTTATCAAAACAGCATAATTTCACTCTTCTCAATGATGAATCTGTTGTATTACACAACCATTGAGTATTTAGCTTTATCAATGACATGTACTTTAAAAATGTTTTAGAGATCGTACCAGTCTTTGAAAACATCCTTGTTCCTTGTTTCAGTTCCAGTTTTGTGTATACTTTCTGCCTTGCACCTGATTATTCCAACATCTGATGGTTGGCCTAGGGAATCTAATTCTGGTATTGATTGCTTTTGCTGCTTGTCTCCCCTTGTAGCTGATTTCTTCATTATTGTGTAAATTTAGATCATGAGCTCATGTTTAGCTAAACAGCTGACATTGTAAGAGGCTTAGGTGTGAAACTCGTAAGCTTCAGCAGAAAGTCCGCAAAGAATTTGTTGTGTCCCTCCAATGAGTTACCCGCGCGGACCCCTTTTTCTACAAGTGTTGGTCCACTACTCCCTCTAGAGGCTGGCACTCAGACAGGACTGCTTTGCTGCCCCCGATCTGGGATAGTGGCTTTGGGCGGCCTGTGGCCTGGGTAGGAGGCGACCCACGTGTGTCCCACGACCCATCTGCCTGCGAACTTCGGTCACCTGGCAGGAAGCTATGATGCCCAGACCTATGGTTAGCTTTGCATCGAGGTGTACTGCGCGGACCGGTTCCACACACACTTCAAGTAAGAGGGCGGCCTGAGTGGAAAGGTGAGAGTTTGGGCAGCTGTGCAGACAAAGAAGGCGCACTTTGGCCTGGGCCTAAATGCTTGTGACACACGACAGGGCCTGCCCGGCTCTGAGGGCCCTGCCGTTGGCCCCCTTCTCCCCTGCCCTTTGTTCAGTCACAGCAGAGATGGCCACACCCACTCCCTCAGTGTAGGCAGTGTTCCAAACTCCCTCAGCCCCCCCCCCTCTCCGCAGGTTACCATGGACTACAGATGCTGCATTCTGAGGCCAGGGCATTCCGAGAATGCCAAGGGCAGACATGATGACCTTAAATGATTTCCTCTTGTGTCAATTTTGGTAAACTTTAGGAGCTAGGAAATGGTCCACTTTACACAAATGTTCACATTTACTGGCATTTCATATATTCTCTGCTCTAACATTGTCCTGATTCTTTCTGTATATTCTTTACTTATGTTTTGGTTTTCCTTAATCAAAGTGTGTCTTTTAAATCTTGTCAAAGAATATTCTTTGGACTTTTACCTCAACTGAATTTTATACGTTTTCTGTGGTATTAAGTTCTGCTCATATCTTTATTTATCTTTTTCCTATGTTCTCAGGGTTTATTGTTTTGATCTTTTGATGTCACTTAAAACACTTGTTTATTCATTTTAATAAATCTTTTTACTTATAATGATTTGAATTTTTAAAGATTCCAGCTTACTTGTAAGTTTCTAAGGGTCAGGTCCTCTACATTGTGGCTGGCCAAAGGCTTAGTTCACAATATAGCAAAGTATATATTGACCTATTTTCCCCTCGACTTTCTGTGATTTCCTACATCTCACCTTTCTTTGCAGACAAGCCATTTGAAATAACCTTAACTTATTTCACAGCCAATAAGTCTTTGAAATAATGTGTAGTTTTCAGAGAAGTCTTCTTATGTATTTAGGCAGAAAATCTGACCTGCCATAGTTTTCAAAACAGCATAATTTCACTCTTCTCAATGATGAATCTGTTGTATTACACAACCTTTGAGTATTTAGCTTTATCAATGACATGTACTTTAAAAATGTTTTAGAGATCCTACCAGTCTTTGAAAACATCCTTGTTCCTTGTTTCAGTTCCCGTTTTATGTATATTTTCTGCCTTGTACCTGATTATTCCAACGTCTGATCGATGGCCTAGGGAATCTAATTCTGGTATTGATTGTTTTTGCTGATTGTCTCCCCCTGTAGCTGATTTCTTCATTATTGTGTAAATTTAGATCATGAGCTAATGTTTAGCTAAACATCTGACTTTGTAAGAGGCTTAGGTGTGAACACTCGTAAGTTTCATCAGAAAGTCCGCAAAGATTTATTTGTGTCCCTCCAATGAGTTGCCCGCGAGGACCCCGTTTCCTGCAAGGGTTGGTCCACTACTCCCTCCAGAGGTACGGCCTCAGACAGGGCTGCTATGTGCCCCATGATCTGGGGCAGTGGCAGTGGGCGGCCTGTGGCCCGGGCAGGAGCCTCTCTGCGTGTGTCCCTGGGACCCATCTGCCTGCGAACTTCGGTCACCTGGCAGGAAGCTACGATGCCCAGGCCTATGGTTACCTGTGCAGCAAGGTTTACTGTGCGGACAGGTTCCACACACAATTCAGGTAAGAGGGCGGCGTGAGTGGAAAGGTGAGAGTTTTGGCAGCTGTGCAGACAAGGAAAGCGCCCTTTTTCCTGGGCCTAAATGCTTGTGACACTCCACTGGGCCTGCCGGGCTCTGAGGGCACTGCTCTGGTCCCCCTACTCCCCTGCCCTTTGCTCAGTCACAGCAGAGATGGGCACACCCACTCCATCTGTGAGGGCAGTGTTCCAACCTCCCTCAGCCCCGCCTCTTCTCCGCAGGTTACCATGGACTACCGATGCTGCATTCTGAGTCCAGGGCATTCCGAGAATGCCAAGGGCAGACATGATGACCTTAAATGATTTCCTCTTGTGTCAGTTTTGGTAAACTTTAGGAGCTAGGAACTGGTCCACTTTACACAAATGTTCAAATTTACTGGCATTTCATATATTCTCTGCTATAACATTCTCCTGATTCTTTCTGTATATTCTTTACTTATGTTTTGGTTTTCCTTAATCAAAGTTTGTCTTTTAATCTTGTCAAAGAATATTCTTTGGACTTACTACATAACCTGAATTTTATACGTTTTCTATTGTATTAAGTTCTGCTCATATCTTTATTTATATTTTTTCTATGTTCTCAGGTTTATTGTTTTGATATTCTGATGTCAATTAAAACACTTGGTTATTCATTTTAATAAATCTTTTTACCTATAAAGATTTGAACTTTTCAAGATTCCAGCTTACTTGTAAGTTTCTAAGGGTCAGGTCCTCTACATTGTGGCTGGCCTAAGTCTTAGTTCACCATATAGCAATGTATATATTGACCTATTTTCCCCTCGACTTTCTGTGATTCCCTACATCTCACCTTTCTTTGCAGACAAGCCATTTGAAATACCCTTAACTTATTTCACAGCCAATAAGTCTTTGAAATAATGTGTATTTTTTAGAGAAATCTTCTTATATAATTAGGCAGAAAATCTGACCTGCCATAGTTTTCTAAACAGCATAATTTCACTCTTCTCAATGATGAATCTGTTGTATTAC
The DNA here is from genome assembly GCF_964165515.1 of Mesoplodon bidens. NCBI lineage: Eukaryota > Metazoa > Chordata > Mammalia > Artiodactyla > Ziphiidae > Mesoplodon > Mesoplodon bidens. The sequence continues at coordinate 27,845,726 of NC_138180.1, read as the reverse complement.
ACAACCATTAGTATTTAGCTTTATCAATGACATGTACTTTAAAAATGTTTTAGAGATCCTACCAGTCTTTGAAAACATCCTTGTTCCTTGTTTCAGTTCCAGGTTTGTGTATACTTTCTGCCTTGCACCTGATTATTCCAACATCTGATGGTTGGCCTAGGGAATCTAATTCTGGTATTGATTGTTTTTGCTGCTTGTCTCCCCTTGTAGCTGATTTCTTCATTATTGTGTAAATTTAGATCATGAGCTCATGTTTAGCTAAACAGCTGACCTTGTAAGGGGCTTAGGTGTGAACACTCATAAGCTTCAGCAGGAAGTCCGCAAAGAATTTTTTGTGTCTCTCCAATGAGTTACCCGCGCGGACCCCTTTTTCTACAAGTGTTGGTCCACTACTCCCTCTAGAGGCTGGGACTCAGACAGGACTGCTTTGCTGCCCCCGATCTAGGATAGTGGCTTTGGGCGGCCTGTGGCCTTGGTAGGAGGCGACCCACGTGTGTCCCACGACCCATCTGCCTGCGAACTTCGGTCACCTGACAGGAAGCTATGATGCCCAGACCTATGGTTAGCTTTGCATCGAGGTGTACTGCGCGGACCGGTTCCACACACACTTCAAGTAAGAGGGCGGCCTGAGTGGAAAGGTGAGAGTTTGGGCAGCTGTGCAGACAAAGAAGGCGCACTTTGGCCTGGGCCTAAATGCTTGTGACACACGACAGGGCCTGCCGGGCTCTGAGGGCCCTGCCGTTGGCCCACTTCTCCCCAGCCCTTTGTTCAGTCACAGCAGAGATGGCCCCACCCACTCCCTCAGTGTAGGCAGTGTTCCAACCTCCCTCAGCCCCGCCCCCTCTCCGCAGGTTATCATGGACTACAGATGCTGCATTCTGAGTCCAGGGCATTCCGAGAATGCCAAGGGCAGACATGATGACCTTAAATGATTTCCTCTTGTGTCAGTTTTGGTAAATTTTAGGAGCTAGGAACTGGTCCATTTTACACAAACGTTCAAATTTACAGGCATTTCATATACTCTCTGCTATAACATTCTCCTGATTCTTTCTGTATATTCTTTACTTATGTTTTGGTTTTCCTTAATCAAAGTTTGTCTTTTAATCCTGTCAAAGAATATTCTTTGGACTTACTACAATACCTGAATTTTATACGTTTTCTATTGTATTAAGTTCTGCTCATATCTTTATTTATATTATTTCCATGTTCTCAGGTTTATTGTTTTGATATTCTGATGTCAATTAAAACACTTGGTTATTCATTTTAATAAATCTTTTTACTTATAAAGATTTGAACTTTTCAAGATTCCAGCTTACTTGTAAGTTTCTAAGGGTCAGGTCCTCTACATTGTGGCTGGCCTAAGTCTTAGTTCTCCTTATAGCAATGTATATATTGAGCTATTTTCCCCTCGACTTTCTGTGATTCCCTACATCTCACCTTTCTTTGCAGACAAGCCATTTGAAATACCCTTAACTTATTTCACAGCCAATAAGTCTTTGAAATAATGTGAATTTTTTGGAGAAATCTTCTTATATAATTAGGCAGAAAATCTGACCTGCCATAGTTTTCAAAACAGCATAATTTCACTTTTCTCAATGTTGAATCTCTTGTATTACACAACCATTGAGTATTTAGCTTTATCAATGACAAGTACTTTAAAAATGTTTTAGAGATCCTACCAGTCTTTGAAAACATCCTTGTTCCTTGTTTCAGTTCAAGTTTTATGTATACTTTCTGCCTTGCACCTGATTATTCCACCCTCTGATGGTTGGCCTAGGGAATCTAATTCTGGTATTGAGTGTTTTTGCTGCTTGTCTCCCCTTGTAGCTGATTTCTTCATTATTGTGTAAATTTAGATCATGAGCTCATGTTTAGCTAAACAGCTGACCTTGTAAGAGACTTAGGTGTGAACACACGTAAGCTTCAGCAGAAAGTCCGCAAAGAATTTTTTGTGTCCCTCCAATGAGTTACCCGCGCGGACCCCTTTTTCTACAAGTGTTGGTCCACTACTCCGTCTAGAGGCTGGGACTCAGACAGGACTGCTTTGCTGCCCCCGATCTGGGATAGTGGCTTTGGGCGGCCTGTGGCCTGGGCAGGAGGCGACCCACGTGTGTCCCACGACCCATCTGCCTGCGAACTTCGGTCACCTGGCAGGAAGCTACGATGCCCAGACCTATGGTTAGCTTTGCATCGAGGTGTACTGCGCGGACCGGGTCCACACACACTTAAATGATTTCCTCTTGTGTCAATTTTGGTAAACTTTAGGAGCTAGGAAATGGTCGACTTTACACAAATGTTCACATTTACTGGCATTTCATATATTCTCTGCTATAACATTGTCCTGATTCTTTCTGTATATTCTTTACTTATGTTTTGGTTTTCCTTAATCAAAGTGTGTCTTTTAAATCTTGTCAAAGAATATTCTTTGGACTTACTACCTCAACTGAATTTTATACGTTTTCTGTGGTATTAAGTTCTGCTCATATCTTTATTTATCTTTTTTCTATGTTCTCACGGTTTATTGTTTTGATCTTCTGATGTCAATTAAAACACTTGGTTATTCATTTTAATAAATCTTTTTACTTATAAAGATTTGAATTTTTAAAGATTCCAGCTTCCTTGTAAGTTTCTACGAGTCAGGTCCTCTATATTGTGGCTGGCCAAAGGCTTATTTCACAATATAGCAAAGTATATATTGACCTATTTTCCCCTCGACTTTCTGTGATTTCCTACATCTCACCTTTCTTTGCAGACAAGCCATTTGAAATACCTTACCTTATTTCACAGCCAATAGGTCTTTGAAATAATGTGTAGTTTTCAGAGAAATCTTCTTATATATTTAGGCAGAAAATCTGACCTGCCATAGTTTTCAAAACAGCATAATTTCACTCTTCTCAATGATGAATCTGTTGTATTACACAACCTTTGAGTATTTAGCTTTATCAATGACATGTACTTTAAAAATGTTTTAGAGATCCTAGCAGTCTTTGAAAACATCCTTGTACCTTGTTTCAGTTCCTGTTTTATGTATATTTTCTGCCTTGCACCTGATTATTCCAACGTCTGATCGATGGCCTAGGGAATCTAATTCTGGTATTGATTGTTTTTGCTGATTGTCTCCCCCTGTAGCTGATTTCTTCATTACTGTGTAAATTTAGATCATGAGCTCATGTTTAGCTAAACATCTGACTTTGTAAAGTCTTAGGTGTGAACACTCGTAAGTTTCATCAGAAAGTCCGCAAAGATTTATTTGTGTCCCTCCAATGAGTTGCCCGCGAGGATCCCGTTTCCTACAAATGTTGGTCCACTACTCCCTCTAGAGGCACGGCCTCAGACAGGGCTGCTTTGTTCCTCACGATCTGTGGCATTGGCAGTGGGCGGCCTGTGGCCCGGGCAGGAGCCTCTCTGCGTGTGTCCCAGGGACCCATCAGCCTGCGAACTTCGGTCACCTGGCAGGAAGCTACGATGCCCAGACCTATGGTTAGCTGTGAAGCGAGGTGTACTGCCCGGACAGGTTCCACACACACTTCAAGTAAGAGGGCGGCCTGAGTGGAAAGGTGAGAGTTTGGGCAGCTGTGCAGACAAAGAAGGCGCCCTTTGTCCTGGGCCTAAATGCTTGTGACACCCTACTGGGCCTGCCGGGATCTGAGGGCCCTGCCCTGGGCCCCCTGCTCCCCTGCCCTTTGTTCAGTCACAGCAGAGATGGCCACACCCACTCCCTCTGTGAGGGCAGTGTTCCAACCTCCCTCAGCCCCGCCCCTTCTCCGCAGGTTACCATGGACTACGGATGCTGCATTCTGAATCCAGGGCATTCCGAGAATGCCAAGGGCAGACATGATGACCTTAAATGATTTCCTCTTGTGTCAGTTTTGGTAAACTTTAGGAGCTAGGAACTGGTCCACTTTAAACAAATGTTCAAATTTACTGGCATTTCATATATTCTCTGCTATAACATTCTCCTGATTCTTTCTGTATATTCTTTACTTATGTTTTGGTTTTCCTTAATCAAAGTGTGTCTTTTAATCTTGTCAAAGAATATTCTTTGGACTTACTACATCCCCTGAATTTTATACGTTTTCTATTGTATTAAGTTCTGCTCATATCTTTAATTATCTTTTTTCTGTGTTTTCAGGGTTTATTGTTTTAATATTCTGATGTCAATTAAAACACTTGGTTATTCATTTTAATAAATCTTTTTACTTATAAAGATTTGAACTTTTCAAGATTCCAGCTTACTTGTAAGTTTCTAAGGGTCAGGTCCTCTACATTGTGGCGGGCCTAAGTCTTAGTTCTCCATATAGCAATGTATATATTGGCCTATTTTCCCCTCGACTTTCTGTGATTCCCTATATCTCACCTTTCTTTGCAGACAAGCCATTTGAAATACCCTTAACTTATTTCACAGCCAATAAGTCTTTGAAATAATGTGTATTTTTTAGAGAAATCTTCTTATATAATTAGGCAGAAAATCTGACCTGCCATAGTTTTCAAAACAGCATAATTTCACTCTTCTCAATGATGAATCTGTTGTATTACACAACCATTGAGTATTTAGCTTTATCAATGACATGTACTTTAAAAATGTTTTAGAGATCCTACCAGTCTTTGAAAACATCCTTGTTCCTTGTTTCAGTTCAAGTTTTGTGTATACTTTCTGCCTTGCACCTGATTATTCCAACATCTGATGGTTGGCCTAGGGAATCTAATTCTGGTATTGATTGTTTTTGCTGCTTGTCTCCCGTTGTAGCTGATTTCTTCATTATTGTGTAAATTTAGATCATGAGCTCATGTTTAGCTAAACAGCTGACCTTGTAAGAGGCTTAGGTGTGAACACTCGTAAGCTTCAGCAGAATATCCGCAAAGATTTGTTTGTGTCCCTCCAATGAGTTACCCGCGCGGACCCCGTTTTCTACAAGTGTTGGTCCACTACTCCCTCTAGAGGCTGGGACTCAGACAGGACTGCTTCGCTGCCCCCAATCTGGGATAGTGGCTTTGGGCGGCCTGTGACCTGGGCAGGAGGCTCCCCACGTGTGTCCCACGACACATCTGCCTGCGAACTATGGTCACCTGGCAGGAAGCTATGATGCCCAGACCTATGGTTAGCTTTGCATCGAGGTGTACTGCGCGGACCGGTTCCACACACACTTCAAGTAAGAGGGCGGCCTGAGTGGAAAGGTGAGAGTTAGGGCTGCTGTGCAGACAAAGAAGGCACACTTTGGCCTGGGCCTAAATGCTTGTGACACACGACTGGGCCTGCCGGGGTCTGAGGGCCCTGCCGTTGGCCCCCTTCTCCCCTGCCCTTTGTTCAGTCACAGCAGAGATGGCCCCACCCACTCCCTCAGTGAAGGCAGTGTTCCAACCTCCCTCAGCCCCGCCCCCTCTCCGCAGGTTACCATGGACTACAGATGCTGCATTCTGAGGCCAGGGCATTCCGACAATGCCAAGGGCAGACATGATGACCTTAAATGATTTCCTCTTGTGTCAATTTTGGTAAACTTTAGGAGCTAGGAAATGGTCCACTTTACACAAAAGTTCAAATTTACTGGCATTTCATATATTCTCTGCTATAACATTGTCCTGATTCTTTCTGTATATTCTTTACTTATGTTTTGGTTTTCCTTAATCAAAGTGTGTCTTTTAAATCTTGTCAAAGAATATTCTTTGGACTTACTACCTAAACTGAATTTTATACGTTTTCTGTGGTATTAAGTTCTGCTCATATCTTTATTTATCTTTTTTCTATGTTCTCAGAGTTTATTGTTTTGATCTTCTGATATCAATTAAAACACTTGGTTATTCATTTTAATAAATCTTTTTACTTATAAAGATTTGAATTTTTAAGGATTCCAGCTTACTTGTTAGTTTCTACGGGTCAGGTCCTCTACATTGTGGCTGGCCAAAGGCTTAGTTCACAATATAGCAAAGTATATATTGACCTATTTTCCCCTCGACTTTCTGTGATTCCCTACATCTCACCTTTCTTTGCAGACAAGCCATTTGAAATAAACTTAACTTATTTCACAGCCAATAAGTCTTTGAAATAATGTGTAGTTTTCAGAGAAATCTTCTTATATATTTAGGCAGAAAATCTGACCTGCCATAGTTTTCAAAACAGCATAATTTCACTCTTCTCAATGATGAATCTGTTGTATTACACAACCTTTGAGTATTTAGCTTTATCAATGACATGTACTTTAAAAATATTTTAGAGATCCTAGCAGTCTTTGAAAACATCCTTGTTCCTTGTTTCAGTTCCCGTTTCATGTATATTTTCTGCCTTGCACATGATTATTCCAACGTCTGATCGATGGCCTAGGGAATCTAATTCTGGTATTGATTGTTTTTGCTGATTGTCTCCCCCTGTAGCTGATTTCTTCATTATTGTGTAAATTTAGATCATGAGCTCATGTTTAGCTAAACATCTGACTTTGTAAGAGGCTTAGGTGTGAACACTCGTAAGTTTCATCAGAAAGTCCGCAAAGATTTATTTGTGTCCCTCCAATGAGTTGCCCGCGAGGACCCCGTTTCCTACAAGTGTTGGTCCACTATTCCCTCTAGAGGCACGGCCTCAGACAGGGCGGCTTTGTGCCCCAGGATCTGTGGCAGTGGCTGTGGGCGGCCTGTGGCCCGGGCAGGAGCCTCTCTGCGTGTGTCCCAGGGACCCATCTGCCTGCGAACTTCGGTCACCTGGCAGGAAGCTACGATGCCCAGACCTATGGTTAGCTGTGCAGCGAGGTGTACTGCACGGACAGGTTCCACACACACTTCAAGTAAGAGGGCGGCCTGAGTGGATAGGTGAGAGTTTGGGCAGCTGTGCAGACAAAGAAGGTGCCCTTTGTCCTGGGCCTAAATTCTTGTGAAACCCCACTGGGCCTGCCGGGCTCTGAGGGCCCTGCCATGGGCCCCCTGCTCCCCTACCCTTTGTATGGTCACAGCAGAGATGGCCACACCCACTCCATCTGAGAGGGCAGTGTTCCAACCTCCCTCAACCACGCCCCCACTCCGCAGGTTAACATGGACTACAGATGCTGCATTCTGAGTCCAGGGCATTCCGAGAATGCCAAGGGCAGACATGATGACCTTAAATGATTTCCTCTTGTGTCAGTTTTGGTAAATTTTAGGAGCTAGGAACTGGTCCACTTTACAGAAACGTTCAAATTTACAGGCATTTCATATACGCTCTGCTATAACATTCTCCTGATTCTTTCTGTATATTCTTTACTTATGTTTTGGTTTTCCTTAATCAAAGTGTGTCTTTTAATCTTGTCAAAGAATATTCTTTGGACTTACTACATCACCTGAATTTTATACGTTTTCTATTGTATTAAGTTCTGCTCATATCTTTATTTATATTTTTTTCTATGTTCTCAGGTTTATTGTTTTGATATTCTGATGTCAATTAAAACACTTGGTTATTCATTTTAATAAATCTTTTTACTTATAAAGATTTGAACTTTTCAAGATTCCAGCTTACTTGTAAGTTTCTAAGGGTCAGGTCCTCTACATTGTGGCTGGCCTAAGTCTTAGTTCTCCATATAGCAGTGTATATATTTACCTATTTTCCCCTCGACTTTCTGTGATTCCCTACATCTCACCTTTCTTTGCAGACAAGCCATTTGAAATACCCTTAACTTATTTCACAGCCAATAAGTCTTTGAAATAATGTGTATTTTTTTGAGAAATCTTCTTATATAATTAGGCAGAAAATCTGACATGCCATAGTTTTCAAATCAGCATAATTTCACTCTTCTCAATGATGAATCTGTTGTATTACACAACCATTGAGTATTTAGCTTTATCAATGACATGTACTTTAAAAATGTTTTAGAGATTCAACCAGTCTTTGAAAACATCCTTGTTCCTTGTTTCAGTTCAAGTTTTGTGTATACTTTCTGCCTTGCACCTGATTATTCCAACATCTGATGGTTGGCCTAGGGAATCTAATACTTGTATTGATTGATTTTGCTGCTTGTCTCCCCTTGTAGCTGATTTCTTCATTATTGTGCAAATTTAGATCATGAGCTCATGTTTAGCTAAACATCTGACTTTGTAAGAGGCTTAGGTGTGAACACTCGTAACCTTCATTAGAAAGTCCGCAAAGATTTATTTTTGTCCCCCCAATGAGTTGCCCACGAGGACCCCGTTTTCTACAAGGGTTGGTCCACTACTCCCTCTAGAGGCACGGCCTCAGACAGGGCTGCTTTGCGCCCCACGATCTGGGGCAGTGGCAGTGGGCGGCCTGTGGTCCGTGTAGGAGCCTCTCTGCCTGTGTCCCAGGGACCCATCTGCCTGCGAACTTCGGTCACCTGGCAGGAAGCTACGATGCACAGACCTATGGTTAGCTGTGCAGCGAGGTGTACTGCGCGGACAGGTTCCACACACACTTCAAGTAAGAGGGCGGCCTGAGTGGAAAGGTGAGAGTTTGGGCAGCTGTGCAGAGAAAGAAGGCGCCCTTTGTCCTGGCCTAAATTCTTGTGAAACACCAATGGGCCTGCCGGGCTCTGAGGGCCCTTCACTGCGCCCCCTGCTCCACTGCCCATTGTTCAGTCACAGCAGAGATGGCCACACCCACTCCCTCTGTGAGGGCAGTGTTCCAACCTCCCTCAGCCCCGCCCCCTCTCCGCAGGTTATCATGGACTACAGATGCTGCATTCTGAGTCCAGGGCATTCCGAGAATGCCAAGGGCAGACATGATGACCTTAAATGATTTCCTCTTGTGTCAGTTTTGGTAAATTTTAGGAGCTAGGAACTGGTCCATTTTACACAAACGTTCAAATTTACAGGCATTTCATATACTCTCTGCTATAACATTCTCCTGATTCTTTCTGTATATTCTTTACTTATGTTTTGGTTTTCCTTAATCAAAGTGTGTCTTTTAATCTTGTCAAAGAATATTCTTTGGACTTACTACAATACCTGAATTTTATACGTTTTCTATTGTATTAAGTTCTGCTCATATCTTTATTTATATTTTTTCCATGTTCTCAGGTTTATTGTTTTGATATTCTGATGTCAATTAAAACACTTGGTTATTCATTTTAATAAATCTTTTTACTTATAAAGATTTGAACTTTTCAAGATTCCAGCTTACTTGTAAGTTTCTAAGGGTCAGGTCCTCTACATTGTGGCTGGCCTAAGTCTTAGTTCTCCTTATAGCAATGTATATATTGAGCTATTTTCCCCTCGACTTTCTGTGATTCCCTACATCTCACCTTTCTTTGCAGACAAGCCATTTGAAATACCCTTAACTTCTTTCACAGCCAATAAGTCTTTGAAATAATGTGAATTTTTTCGAGAAATCTTCTTATATAATTAGGCAGAATATCTGACCTGCCATAGTTTTCAAAACAGCATAATTTCACTTTTCTCAATGTTGAATCTCTTGTATTACACAACCATTGAGTATTTAGCTTTATCAATGACAAGTACTTTAAAAATGTTTTAGAGATCCTACCAGTCTTTGAAAACATCCTTGTTCCTTGTTTCAGTTCAAGTTTTATGTATACTTTCTGCCTTGCACCTGATTATTCCACCCTCTGATGTTTGGCCTAGGGAATCTAATTCTGGTATTGAGTGTTTTTGCTGCTTGTCTCCCCTTGTAGCTGATTTCTTCATTATTGTGTAAATTTAGATCATGAGCTCATGTTTAGCTAAACAGCTGACCTTGTAAGAGGCTTAGGTGTGAACACACGTAAGCTTCAGCAGAAAGTCCGCAAAGAATTTTTTGTGTCCCTCCAATGAGTTACCCGCGCGGACCCCTTTTTCTACAAGTGTTGGTCCACTACTCCGTCTAGAGGCTGGGACTCAGACAGGACTGCTTTGCTGCCCCCGATCTGGGATAGTGGCTTTGGGCGGCCTGTGGCCTGGGCAGGAGGCGACCCACGTGTGTCCCACGACCCATCTGCCTGCGAACTTCGGTCACCTGGCAGGAAGCTACGATGCCCAGACCTATGGTTAGCTTTGCATCGAGGTGTACTGCGCGGACCGGGTCCACACACACTTAAATGATTTCCTCTTGTGTCAATTTTGGTAAACTTTAGGAGCTAGGAAATGGTCGACTTTACACAAATGTTCACATTTACTGGCATTTCATATATTCTCTGCTATAACATTGTCCTGATTCTTTCTGTATATTCTTTACTTATGTTTTGGTTTTCCTTAATCAAAGTGTGTCTTTTAAATCTTGTCAAAGAATATTCTTTGGACTTACTACCTCAACTGAATTTTATACGTTTTCTGTGGTATTAAGTTCTGCTCATATCTTTATTTATCTTTTTTCTATGTTCTCACGGTTTATTGTTTTGATCTTCTGATGTCAATTAAAACACTTGGTTATTCATTTTAATAAATCTTTTTACTTATAAAGATTTGAATTTTTAAAGATTCCAGCTTCCTTGTAAGTTTCTACGAGTCAGGTCCTCTATATTGTGGCTGGCCAAAGGCTTATTTCACAATATAGCAAAGTATATATTGACCTATTTTCCCCTCGACTTTCTGTGATTTCCTACATCTCACCTTTCTTTGCAGACAAGCCATTTGAAATAACCTTACCTTATTTCACAGCCAATAGGTCTTTGAAATAATGTGTAGTTTTCAGAGAAATCTTCTTATATATTTAGGCAGAAAATCTGACCTGCCATAGTTTTCAAAACAGCATAATTTCACTCTTCTCAATGATGAATCTGTTGTATTACACAACCTTTGAGTATTTAGCTTTATCAATGACATGTACTTTAAAAATGTTTTAGAGATCCTAGCAGTCTTTGAAAACATCCTTGTACCTTGTTTCAGTTCCTGTTTTATGTATATTTTCTGCCTTGCACCTGATTATTCCAACGTCTGATCGATGGCCTAGGGAATCTAATTCTGGTATTGATTGTTTTTGCTGATTGTCTCCCCCTGTAGCTGATTTCTTCATTACTGTGTAAATTTAGATCATGAGCTCATGTTTAGCTAAACATCTGACTTTGTAAAGTCTTAGGTGTGAACACTCGTAAGTTTCATCAGAAAGTCCGCAAAGATTTATTTGTGTCCCTCCAATGAGTTGCCCGCGAGGATCCCGTTTCCTACAAATGTTGGTCCACTACTCCCTCTAGAGGCACGGCCTCAGACAGGGCTGCTTTGTTCCTCACGATCTGTGGCATTGGCAGTGGGCGGCCTGTGGCCCGGGCAGGAGCCTCTCTGCGTGTGTCCCAGGGACCCATCAGCCTGCGAACTTCGGTCACCTGGCAGGAAGCTACGATGCCCAGACCTATGGTTAGCTGTGAAGCGAGGTGTACTGCCCGGACAGGTTCCACACACACTTCAAGTAAGAGGGCGGCCTGAGTGGAAAGGTGAGAGTTTGGGCAGCTGTGCAGACAAAGAAGGTGCCCTTTGTCCTGGGCCTAAATTCTTGTGAAACCCCACTGGGCCTGCCGGGCTCTGAGGGCCCTGCCATGGGCCCCCTGCTCCCCTACCCTTTGTATGGTCACAGCAGAGATGGCCACACCCACTCCATCTGAGAGGGCAGTGTTCCAAACTCCCTCAACCACGCCCCCACTCCGCAGGTTAACATGGAATACAGATGCTGCATTCTGAGTCCAGGGCATTCCGAGAATGCCAAGGGCAGACATGATGACCTTAAATGATTTCCTCTTGTGTCAGTTTTGGTAAATTTTAGGAGCTAGGAACTGGTCCACTTTACAGAAACGTTCAAATATACAGGCATTTCATATACGCTCTGCTATAACATTGTCCTGATTCTTTCTGTATATTCTTTACTTATGTTTTGGTTTTCCTTAATCAAAGTGTGTCTTTTAAATCTTGTCAAAGAATATTCTTTGGACTTACTACCTCAACTGAATTTTATACGTTTTCTGTGGTATTAAGTTCTGCTCATATCTTTATTTATCTTTTTTCTATGTTCTCACGGTTTATTGTTTTGATCTTCTGATGTCAATTAAAACACTTGGTTATTCATTTTAATAAATCTTTTTACTTATAAAGATTTGAATTTTTAAAGATTCCAGCTTCCTTGTAAGTTTCTACGAGTCAGGTCCTCTATTTTGTGGCTGGTCAAAGGCTTATTTCACAATATAGCAAAGTATATATTGACCTATTTTCCCCTCGACTTTCTGTGATTTCCTACATCTCACCTTTCTTTGCAGACAAGCCATTTGAAATAACCTTACCTTATTTCACAGCCAATAGGTCTTTGAAATAATGTGTAGTTTTCAGAGAAATCTTCTTATATATTTAGGCAGAAAATCTGACCTGCCATAGTTTTCAAAACAGCATAATTTCACTCTTCTCAATGATGAATCTGTTGTATTACACAACCTTTGAGTATTTAGCTTTATCAATGACATGTACTTTAAAAATGTTTTAGAGATCCTAGCAGTCTTTGAAAACATCCTTGTTCCTTGTTTCAGTTCCCGTTTCATGTATATTTTCTGCCTTGCACATGATTATTCCAACGTCTGATCGATGGCCTAGGGAATCTAATTCTGGTATTGATTGTTTTTGCTGATTGTCTCCCCCTGTAGCTGATTTCTTCATTACTGTGTAAATTTAGATCATGAGCTCATGTTTAGCTAAACATCTGACTTTGTAAAGTCTTAGGTGTGAACACTCGTAAGTTTCATCAGAAAGTCCGCAAAGATTTATTTGTGTCCCTCCAATGAGTTGCCCGCGAGGATCCCGTTTCCTACAAATGTTGGTCCACTACTCCCTCTAGAGGCACGGCCTCAGACAGGGCTGCTTTGTTCCCCACGATCTGTGGCATTGGCAGTGGGCGGCCTGTGGCCCGGGCAGGAGCCTCTCTGCGTGTGTCCCAGGGACCCATCAGCCTGCGAACTTCGGTCACCTGGCAGGAAGCTACGATGCCCAGACCTATGGTTAGCTGTGAAGCGAGGTGTACTGCGCGGACAGGTTCCACACACACTTCAAGTAAGAGGGCGGCCTGAGTGGAAAGGTGAGAGTTTGGGCAGCTGAGCAGACAAAGAAGGCGCCCTTTGTCCTGGGCCTAAATGCTTGTGACACCCTACTGGGCCTGCCGGGATCTGAGGGCCCTGCCCTGGGCCCCCTGCTCCCCTGCCCTTTGTTCAGTCACAGCAGAGATGGCCACACCCACTCCCTCTGTGAGGGCAGTGTTCCAACCTCCCTCAGCCCCGCCCCTTCTCCGCAGGTTACCATGGACTACGGATGCTGCATTCTGAATCCAGGGCATTCCGAGAATGCCAAGGGCAGACATGATGACCTTAAATGATTTCCTCTTGTGTCAGTTTTGGTAAACTTTAGGAGCTAGGAACTGGTCCACTTTAAACAAATGTTCAAATTTACTGGCATTTCATATATTCTCTGCTATAACATTCTCCTGATTCTTTCTGTATATTCTTTACTTATGTTTTGGTTTTCCTTAATCAAAGTGTGTCTTTTAATCTTGTCAAAGAATATTCTTTGGACTTACTACATCCCCTGAATTTTATACGTTTTCTATTGTATTAAGTTCTGCTCATATCTTTAATTATCTTTTTTCTGTGTTTTCAGGGTTTATTGTTTTAATATTCTGATGTCAATTAAAACACTTGGTTATTCATTTTAATAAATCTTTTTACTTATAAAGATTTGAACTTTTCAAGATTCCAGCTTACTTGTAAGTTTCTAAGGGTCAGGTCCTCTACATTGTGGCTGGCCTAAGTCTTAGTTCTCCTTATAACAATGTATATATTGAGCTATTTTCCGCTCGACTTTCTGTGATTCCCTACATCTCACCTTTCTTTGCAGACAAGCCATTTGAAATACCCTTAACTTCTTTCACAGCCAATAAGTCTTTGAAATAATGTGAATTTTTTCGAGAAATCTTCTTATATAATTAGGCAGAAAATCTGACCTGCCATAGTTTTCAAAACAGCATAATTTCACTTTTCTCAATGTTGAATCTCTTGTATTACACAACCATTGAGTATTTAGCTTTATCAATGACAAGTACTTTAAAAATGTTTTAGAGATCCTACCAGTCTTTGAAAACATCCTTGTTCCTTGTTTCAGTTCAAGTTTTATGTATACTTTCTGCCTTGCACCTGATTATTCCACCCTCTGATGCTTGGCCTAGGGAATCTAATTCTGGTATTGAGTGTTTTTGCTGCTTGTCTCCCCTTGTAGCTGATTTCTTCATTATTGTGTAAATTTAGATCATGAGCTCATGTTTAGCTAAACAGCTGACCTTGTAAGAGGCTTAGGTGTGAACACACGTAAGCTTCAGCAGAAAGTCCGCAAAGAATTTTTTGTGTCCCTCCAATGAGTTACCCGCGCGGACCCCTTTTTCTACAAGTGTTGGTCCACTACTCCGTCTAGAGGCTGGGACTCAGACAGGACTGCTTTGCTGCCCCCGATCTGGGATAGTGGCTTTGGGCGGCCTGTGGCCTGGGCAGGAGGCGACCCACGTGTGTCCCACGACCCATCTGCCTGCGAACTTCGGTCACCTGGCAGGAAGCTACGATGCCCAGACCTATGGTTAGCTTTGCATCGAGGTGTACTGCGCGGACCGGGTCCACACACACTTAAATGATTTCCTCTTGTGTCAATTTTGGTAAACTTTAGGAGCTAGGAAATGGTCGACTTTACACAAATGTTCACATTTACTGGCATTTCATATATTCTCTGCTATAACATTGTCCTGATTCTTTCTGTATATTCTTTACTTATGTTTTGGTTTTCCTTAATCAAAGTGTGTCTTTTAAATCTTGTCAAAGAATATTCTTTGGACTTACTACCTCAACTGAATTTTATACGTTTTCTGTGGTATTAAGTTCTGCTCATATCTTTATTTATCTTTTTTCTATGTTCTCACGGTTTATTGTTTTGATCTTCTGATGTCAATTAAAACACTTGGTTATTCATTTTAATAAATCTTTTTACTTATAAAGATTTGAATTTTTAAGGATTCCAGCTTACCTGTAAGTTTCTACGGGTCAGGTCCTCTACATTGTGGCTGGCCAAAGGCTTAGTTCACAATATAGCAAAGTATATATTGACCTATTTTCCCCTCGACTTTCTGTGATTTCCTACATCTCACCTTTCTTTGCAGACAAGCCATTTGAAATAACCTTAACTTATTTCACAGCCAATAAGTCTTTGAAATAATGTGTAGTTTTCAGAGAAATCTTCTTATATATTTAGGCAGAAAATCTGACCTGCATAGTTTTCAAAACAGCATAATTTCACTCTTCTCAATGATGAATCTGTTGTATTACAAAACCTTTGATTATTTAGCTTTATCAATGACATGTACTTTAAAAATGTTTTAGAGATCCTACCAGTCTTTGAAAACATCCTTGTTCCTTGTTTCAGTTCCCGTTTTATGTATATTTTCTGCCTTGCACCTGATTATTCCAACGTCTGATCGATGGCCTAGGGAATCTAATTCTGGTATTGATTGTTTTTGCTGATTGTCTCCCCATGTAGCTGATTTCTTCATTATTGTGTAAATTTAGATCATGAGCTCATGTTTAGCTAAACATCTGACTTTGTAAGAGGCTTAGGTGTGAACACTCGTAAGTTTCATCAGAAAGTCCGCAAAGATTTATTTGTGTCCCTCCAATGAGTTGCCCGCGAGGACCCCGTTTCCTACAAGTGTTGGTCCACTACTCCCTCTAGAGGAACGGCTTCAGACAGGGCGGCTTTGTGCCCCACGGTCTGTGGCAGTGGCTGTGGGCGGCCTGTGGCCCGGGCAGGAGCCTCTCTGCGTGTGTCCCAGGGACCCATCTGCCTGTGAACTTCGGTCACCTGGCAGGAAGCTACGATGCCCAGACCTATGGTTAGCTGTGCAGCGAGGTGTACTGCGCGGACAGGTTCCACACACACTTCAAGTAAGAGTGCGGCCTGAGTGGAAAGGTGAGAGTTTGGGCAGCTGTGCAGACAAAGAAGGCGCCCTTTGTCCTGGGCCTAAATTCTTGTGAAACCCCACTGGGCCTGCCGGGCTCTGAGGGCCCTGCCCTGGGCCCCCTGCTCCCCTACCCTTTGTTTGGTCACAGCAGAGATGGCCACACCCACTCCATCTGTGAGCGCAGTGTTCCAACATCCCTCAACCATGCCCCCACTCCGCAGGTTAACATGGACTACAGATGCTGCCTACTGAGTCCAGGGCATTCCGAGAATGCCAAGGGCAGACATGATGACCTTAAATGATTTCCTGTTGTGTCAATTTTGGTAAACTTTAGGAGCTAGGAAATGGTCGACTTTACACAAATGTTCACATTTACTGGCATTTCATATATTCTCTGCTATAACATTGTCCTGATTCTTTCTGTATATTCTTTACTTATGTTTTGGTTTTCCTTAATCAAAGTGTGTCTTTTAAATCTTGTCAAAGAATATTCTTTGGACTTACTACCTCAACTGAATTTTATACGTTTTCTGTGGTATTAAGTTCTGCTCATATCTTTATTTATCTATTTTCTGTGTTCTCAGGGTTTATTGTTTTAATATTCTGTTGTCCATTAAAACACTTGGTTATTCATTTTAATAAATCTTTTACTTATAAAGATTTGACCTTTTCAAGATTCCAGCTTACTTGTAAGTTTCTAAGAGTAAGGTCCTCTACATTGGGGCTGGCCTAAGTCTTAGTTCTCCATATAGCAATGTATATATTGACCTATTTTCCCCTCGACTTTCTGTGATTCCCTATATCTCACCTTTCTTTGCAGACAAGCCATTTGAAATACCCTTAACTTATTTCACAGCCAATAAGTCTTTGAAATAATGTGTATTTTATAGAGAAATCTTCTTATATAAATAGGCAGAAAATCTGACCTGCCATAGTTTTGAAAACAGCATAATTTCACTCTTCTCATTGATGAATCTGTTGTATTACACAACCAATGAGTATTTAGCTTTATCAATGACATGTACGTAAAAAATGTTTTAGAGATCCTACCAGTCTTTGAAAACATCCTTGTTCCTTGTTTCAGTTCAAGATTTGTGTATACTTTCTGCCTTGCACCTGATTATTCCAACATCTGATGGTTGGCCTAGGGAATCTAATTCTGGTATTGATTGTTTTTGCTGCTTGTCTCCCCTTGTAGCTGATTTCTTCATTATTGTGTAAATTTAGATCATGAGCTCATGTTTAGCTAAACAGCTGACCTTGTAAGAGGCTTAGGTGTGAACGGTCGTAAGCTTCAGCAGAAAGTCCGCAAAGATTTGTTTGTGTCCCTCCAATGAGTTACCCGCGCGGACCCCTTTTTCTACAAGTGTTGGTCCACTACTCCGTCTAGAGGCTGGGACTCAGACAGGACTGCTTTGCTGCCCCCGATCTGGGATAGTGGCTTTGGGCGGCCTGTGGCCTGGGCAGGAGGCGCCCCACGTGTGTCCCACGACCCATCTGCCTGCGAACTTCTGTCACCTGGCAGGAAGCTATGATGCCCAGACCTATGGTTAGCTTTGCAGCGAGGTGTACTGCGCGGACCGGTTCCACACACACTTCAAGTAAGAGTTCGGCCTGAGTTGAAAGGTGAGAGTTTGGGCAGCTGTGCAGACAAAGAAGGCGCACTTTGGCCTGGGCCTAAATGCTTGTGACACACGACTGGACCTTCCGGGCCCTGAGGTCCCTTCCGTTGGCCCCCTTCTCCCCTGCCCTTTGTTCAGTCACAGCAGAGATGGCCCCACCCACTCCCTCAGTGTAGGCAGTGTTCCAACCTCCCTCAGCCCCGCCCCCTCTCCGCAGTTTACCATGGACTACAGATGCTGCATTCTGAGGCCAGGGCATTCCGACAATGCCAAGGGCAGACATGATGACCTTAAATGATTTCCTCTTGTGTCAATTTTGGTAAACTTTAGGAGCTAGGAAATGGTCCACTTTACAAAAATGTTCAAATTTACTGGCATTTCATATATTCTCTGCTATAACATTGTCCTGATTCTTTCTGTATATTCTTTACTTATGTTTTGGTTTTCCTTAATCAAAGTGTGTCTTTTAAATCTTGTCAAAGAATATTCTTTGGACTTACTACCTCAACTGAATTTTATACGTTTTCTGTGGTATTAAGTTCTGCTCATATCTTTATTTATCTTTTTTCTATGTTCTCAGGGTTTATTGTTTTGATCTTCTGATGTCAATTAAAACACTTGGTTATTCATTTTAATAAATCATTTTACTTATAAAGATTTGAATTTTTAAAGATTCCAGCTTACTTGTAAGTTTCTAAGGGTCAGTTCCTCTACATTGTGGCTGGCCAAAGGCTTAGTTCACAATATAGCAAAGTATATATTGACCTATTTTCCCCTCGACTTTCTGTGATTTCCTACATCTCACCTTTCTTTGCAGACAAGCCGTTTGAAATAACCTTAACTTATTTCACAGCCAATAAGTCTTTGAAATAATGTGTAATTTTCAGAGAAATCTTCATATATATTTAGGCAGAAAATCTGACCTGCCATAGTTTTCAAATCAGCATAATTTCACTCTTCTCAATGATGAATCTGTTGTATTACACAACCTTTGAGTATTTAGCTTTATCAATGACATGTACTTTAAAAATGTTTTAGAGATCCTACCAGTCTTTGAAAACATCCTTGTTCCTTGTTTCAGTTCCAGTTTTATGTATATTTTCTGCCTTGCACCTGATTATTCCAACGTCTGATCGATGGCCTAGGGAATCTAATTCTTGTATTGATTGTTTTTGCTGATTGTCTCCCCCTGTAGCTGATTTCTTCATTATTGTGTAAATTTAGATCATGAGCTCATGTTTAGCTAAACATCTGACTTTGTAAGAGGATTAGGTGTGAACACTCGTAAGTTTCATCAAAAAGTCCGCAAAGATTTATTTGTGTCCATCCAATGATTTGCCCGCGAGGACCCTGTTTCCTACAAGGGTTGGTCCACTACTCTCTCTAGAGGCACGGCCTCAGACAGGGCTGCTTTGTGCCCCACGATCTGTGGCAGTGGCAGTGGGCGGCCTGTGGCCCGGGCAGGAGCCTCTCTGCGTTTGTCCCAGGGACCCATCTGCCTGCGAACTTCGGTCACCTGGCAGGAAGCTACGATGCACAGACCTATGGTTAGCTGTGCAGCGAGGTGTACTGCGCGGACAGGTTCCACACACACTTCAAGTAAGAGGGCGGCCTGAGTGGAAAGGTGAGAGTTTGGGCAGCTGTGCAGACAAAGATAGCGCCCTTTTCCTGTGTCTAAATGCTTGTGACACACCACTGGGCCTGCCGGACTCTGAGGGCCCTGCACTGGTCCCCCTGCTCCCATGCCCTTTGTTCAGTCACAGCAGAGATGGCCACACCCACTCCCTCTGTGAGGGCAGTGTTCCAACCTGCCTCAGCCCCGCCCCTTCTCTGCAGGTTACCATGGACTAGCGATGCTGCATTCTGAGTACAGGGCATTCCGAGAATGCCAAGGGCAGACATGATGACCTTAAATGATTTCCTCTTGTGTCAGTTTTGGTAAACTTTAGGAGCTAGGAACTGCTCCACTTTACACAAATGTTCACATTTACTGGCATTTCATATATTCTCTGCTATAACATTCTCCTGATTCTTTCTGTATATTCTTTACTTATGTTTTGATTTTCCTTAATCAAAGTGTGTCTTTTAATCTTGTCAAAGAATAATCTTTGGACTTACTACATCACCTGAATTTTATACGTTTTCTATTGTATTAAGTTCTTCTCATATCTTTATTTATCTATTTTCTGTGTTCTCAGGGTTTATTGTTTTAATATTCTGATGTCAATTAAAACACTTGGTTATTCATTTTAATAAATATTTTTACTTATAAAGATTTGAACTCTTCAAGATTCCAGCTTACTTGTAAGTTTCTAAGGGTCAGGTCCTCTACATTGTTGCTGGCCTAAGTCTTAGTTCTCCATATAGCAATGTATATATTGACCTATTTTCCCCTCGACTTTCTGTGATTCCCTACATCTCACCTTTCTTTGCAGACAAGGCATTTGAAATACCCTTAACTTATTTCACAGCCAATAAGTCTTTGAAATAATGTGTATTTTTTAGAGAAATCTTCTTATATAATTAGGCAGAAAATCTGACCGGCCATAGTTTTCAAAACAGCATAATTTCACTCTTCTCAATGATGAATCTGTTGTATTACACAACCATTGAGTATTTAGCTTTATCAACGACATGTACTTTAAAAATATTTTAGAGATCCTACCAGTCTTTGAAAACATCCTTGTTCCTTGTTTCAGTTCAAGTTTTGTGTACACTTTCTGCCTTGCACCTGATTATTCCAACATCTGATGGTTGGCCTAGGGAATCTAATTCTGGTATTGATCGTTTTTGTTGCTTGTCTCCCCTTGTAGCTGATTCCTTCATTATTGTGTAAATTTAGATCATGAGCTCATGTTTAGCTAAACAGCTCACCTTGTAAGAGGCTTAGGTGTGAACACTCGTAAGCTTCAGCAGAAAATTCGCAAAGATTTGTTTTTGTCCCTCCAATGAGTTACCCGCGCGGACCCCGTTTTCTACAAGTGTTGGTCCACTACTCCCTCTAGAGGCTGGGACTCAGACAGGACTGCTTCGCTGCCCCCAATCTGGGATAGTGGCTTTGGGCGGCCTGTGGCCTGTGCAGGAGGCTACCCACGTGTGTCCCACGACCCATCTGCCTGCGAAATTCGGTCACCTGGCAGGAAGCTATGATGCCCAGACCTATGGATAGCTTTGCATCGATGTGTACTGCGCGGACCGGTTCCACACACACTTCAAGTAAGAGTGCGGCCTGAGTGGAAAGGTGAGAGTTTGGGAAGCTGTGCAGACAAAGAATTCGCAATTTGGCCTGGGCCTAAATGCTTGTGACACACGTTTGGGCCTGCCGGGGTCTGAGGGCACTGCCGTTGGCCCCCTTCTCCCTTGCGCTTTGTTCAGTCACAGCAGAGATGGCCCTACCCACTCCCTCAGTGAAGGCAGTGTTCCAACCTCCCTCAGCCCCGCCCCCTCTCCTCAGGTTACCATGGACTACAGATGCTGCATTCTGAGGCCAGGGCATTCCGACAATGCCAAGGGCAGACATGATGACCTTAAATGATTTCCTCTTGTGTCAATTTTGTTAAACTTTAGGAGCTAGGAAATGGTCCACTTTACACAAATGTTCACATTTACTGGCATTTCATATATTCTCTGCTATAACATTGTCCTGATTCTTTCTGTTTATTCTTTACTTATGTTTTGGTTTTCCTTAATCAAAGTGTGTCTTTTAAATCTTGTCAAAGAATATTCTTTGGACTTACTACCTCAACTGAATTTTATACGTTTTCTGTGGTATTAAGTTCTGCTCATATCTTTATTTATCTTTTTTCTATGTTCTCAGGGTTTATTGTTTTGATCTTCTGATGTCAATTAAAACACTTGGTTATTCATTTTAATAAATCTTTTTACTTATAAAGATTTGAATTTTTAAAGATTCCAGCTTACTTGTAAGTTTCTACGGACCAGGTCCTCTACACTGTGTCTGTCCAAAGGCTTAGTTCACAATATAGCAAAGTATATATTGACCTATTTTACCCTCGACTTTCTGTGATTTCCTACATCTCACCTTTCTTTGGAGACAAGCCATTTGAAATAACCTTAACTTATTTCACATCCAATAACTCTTTGAAATAATGTGTAGTTTTCAGAGAAATCTTCTTATATATTTAGCAGAAAATCTGACCTGCCATAGTTTTTAAAACAGCATAATTTCACTCTTCTCAATGATGAATCTGTTGTATTACACAACCTTTGAGTATTTAGCTTTATCAATGACATGTACTTTAAAAATGTTTTAGAGATCCTACCAGTCTTTGAAAACATCCTTGTTCCTTGTTTCATTTCCAGTTTTATGTATATTTCTGCCTTGCACCTGATTATTCCAACGTCTGATGGATGGCCTAGGGAATCCAATTCTGGTATTGATTTTTTTTGCTGATTGTCTCCCCCTGTAGCTGATTTCTTCATTATTGTGTAAATTTAGATCATGAGCTCATGTTTAGCTAAACATCTGACTTTGTAAGAGTCTTAGGTGTGAACACTCGTAAGTTTCATCAGAAAGTCCGCAAAGATTTATTTGTGTCCCTCCAATGAGTTGCCCGCGAGGACCCCGTTTCCTACAAGTGTTGGTCCACTACTCCCTCTAGAGGCACGGCTTCAGACAGGGCTGTTTTTTGCCCCACGATCTGTGGCAGTGGCAGTGGACGGCCTGTGGCCCTGGCAGGAGCTTCTCTGCGTGTGTCCCAGGGACCCATCTGCCTGCGAACTTCGGTCACCTGGCAGGAAGCTACGATGCCCAGACCTATGGTTAGCTGTGCAGCGAGGTGTTCTGCGCGGACAGGTTCCACACACACTTCAAGTAAGAGGGCGGCCTGAGTGGAAAGGTGAGAGTTTGGGCTGCTGTGCAGACAAAGAAGGTGCCCTTTGTCCTGGGCCTAAATTCTTGTGAAACCCCACTGGGCCTGCCGGGCTCTGAGGGCCCTGCCCTGGGCCCCCTGCTCCCCTAACATTTGTTTAGTCACAGCACAGATGGCCACACCCACTCCCTCTGTCAGGGCAGTGTTCCAACCTCCCTCAACCACGCCCCCTCTCCGCAGGTTATCATGGACTACAGATGCTGCATTCTGAGTCCAGGGCATTCCGACAATGCCTAGGGCAGACATGATGACCTTAAATGATTTCCTCTTGTGTCAGTTTTGGTAAATTTTAGGAGCTAGGAACTGGTCCATTTTACACAAACGTTCAAATTTACAGGCATTTCATATACTCTCTGCTGTAACATTCTCCTGATTCTTTCTGTATATTCTTTACTTATGTTTTGATTTTCCTTAAACAAAGTGTGTCTTTTAATCTTGTCAAAGAATATTCTTTGAACTTACTACATCACCTGAATTTTATACGTTTTCTATTGTATTAAGTTCTGCTCATATCTTTATTTATATTTTTTCTATGTTCTCAGGTTTATTGTTTTGATATTCTGATGTCAAATAAAACACTTGTTTATTCATTTTAATAAATCTTTTTACCTATAAAGATTTGAACTTTTCAAGATTCCAGCTTACTTGTAAGTTTCTAAGGGTCAGGTCCTGTACATTGTGGCTGGCCTAAGTCTTAGTTCACCATATAGCAATGTATATATTGACCTATTTTCCCCTCGACTTTCTGTGATTCCCTACATCTCACCTTTCTTTGCAGACAAGCCATTTGAAATATCCTTAACTTATTTCACAGCCAATAAGTCTTTGAAATAATGTGTATTTTTTTGAGAAATCTTCTTATATAATTAGGCAGAAAATCTGACATGCCATAGTTTTCAAAACAGCATAATTTCACTCTTCTCAATGTTGAATCTGTTGTATTACACAAAGATTGAGTATTTAGCTTTATCAATGACATGTACTTTAAAAATGTTTTAGAGATCCAACCAGTCTTTTAAAACATCCTTGTTCCTTGTTTCAGTTCAAGTTTTGTGTATACTTTCTGCCTTGCACCTGATTATTCCAACATCTGATTGTTGGCCTAGGGAATCTAATTCTTGTATTGATTAGTTTTGCTGCTTGTCTCCCCTTCTAGCTGATTTCTTCATTATTGTGCAAATTTAGATCATGAGCTCATGTTTAGCTAAACATCTGACTTTGTAAGAGGCTTAGATGTGAACACTCGTAACCTTCATTAGAAAGTCCGCAAAGATTTATTTGTGTCCCCCCAATGAGTTGCCCACGAGGACCCCGTTTTCTACAAGGGTTGGTCCACTACTCCCTCTAGAGGCACGGCCTCACACAGGGCTGCTTTGCGCCCCACGATCTGGGGCAGTGGCAGTGGGCGGCCTGTGGTCCGGGTAGGAGCCTCTCTGCCTGTGTCCCAGGGACCAATCTGCCTGCGAACTTCGGTCACATGGCAGGAAGCTACGATGCCCAGACCTATGGTTAGCTGTGCAGTGAGGTGTACTGCGCGGACAGGTTCCACACACACTTCAAGTAAGAGTGCGGCCTGAGTGGAAAGGTGAGAGTTTGGGCAGCTGTGCAGACAAAGAAGGTGCCCTTTGTCCTGGGCCTAAATTCTTGTGAAACCCCACTGGGCCTGCCGGGCTCTGAGGGCCCTGCCCTAGGCCCCCTGCTCCCCTACCCTTTGTTTGGTCACAGCAGAGATGGCCACACCCACTCCATCTGTGAGGGCAGTGTTCCAACCTCCCTCAACCATGCCCCCACTCCGCAGGTTAACATGGACTACAGATGCTGCCTTCTGAGTCCAGGGCATTCCGAGAATGCCAAGGGCAGACATGATGACCTTAAATGATTTCCTCTTGTGTCAATTTTGGTAAACTTTAGGAGCTAGGAAATGGTCCACTTTACACAAATGTTCACATTTACTGGCATTTCATATATTCTCTGCTATAACATTGTCCTGATTCTTTCTGTATATTCTTTACTTATGTTTTGGTTTTCCTTAATCAAAGTGTGTCTTTTAAATCTTGTCAAAGAATATTCTTTGGACTTACTACCTCAACTGAATTTTATACGTTTTCTGTGGTATTAAGTTCTGCTCATATCTTTATTTATCTATTTTCTGTGTTCTCAGGGTTTATTGTTTTAATATTCTGATGTCCATTAAAACACTTGGTTATTCATTTTAATAAATCTTTTACTTATAAAGATTTGACCTTTTCAAGATTCCAGCTTACTTGTAAGTTTCTAAGAGTAAGGTCCTCTACATTGGGTCTGGCCTAATTCTTAGTTCTCCATATAGCAATGTATATATTGACCTATTTTCCCCTCGACTTTCTGTGATTCCCTACATCTCACCTTTCTTTGCAGACAAGCCATTTGAAATACCCTTAACTTATTTCACAGCCAATAAGTCTTTGAAATAATGTGTATTTTTTAGAGAAATCTTCTTATATAAATAGGCAGAAAATCTGGCCTGCTATAGTTTTGAAAACAGCATAATTTCACTCTTCTCAATCATGAATCTGTTGTATTACACAACCAATGAGTATTTAGCTTTATCAAAGGCATGTACGTAAAAAATGTTTTAGAGATCGTACCAGTCTTTGAATACATCCTTGTTCCTTGTTTCAGTTCCAGTTTTGTGTATACTTTCTGCCTTGCACCTGATTATTCCAACATCTGATGGTTGGCCTAGGGAATCTAATTCTGGTATTGATTGTTTTTGCTGCTTATCTCCCCTTGTAGCTGATTTCTTCATTATTGTGTAAATTTAGATCATGAGCTCATGTTTAGCTAAACAGCTGACCTTGTAAGAGGCTTAGGTGTGAACGCTCGTAAGCTTCAGCAGAAAGTCCGCAAAGATTTGTTTGTGTCCCTCCAATGAGTTACCCGCGCGGACCCCTTTTTCTACAAGTGTTGGTCCACTACACCCTCTAGAGGCTGGGACTCAGACAGGACTGGTTTGTTGCCCCCGATCTGGGATAGTGGCTTTGGGCGGCCTGTGGCCTGGGCAGGAGGCGCCCCACGTGTGTCCCACGACCAATCTGCCGGCGAACTTCGGTCACCTGGCAGGAAGCTATGATGCCCAGACCCATGGTTAGCTTTGCATCGAGGTGTACTGCGCGGACCGGTTCCACACACACTTCAAGTAAGAGGGCGGCCTGAGTGGAAAGGTGAGAGTTTGGGCAGCTGTGCAGACAAAGAAGGCGCACTTTGGCCTGGGCCTAAATGCTTGTGACACACGACAGGGCCTGCCGGGCTCTGAGGGCCCTGCCCTGGGCCCCCTGCTCCCCTAACCTTTGTTTAGTCACAGCAGAGATGGCCACACCCACTCCCTCTGTCAGGGCAGTGTTCCAACCTCCTTCAACCACGCCCCCTCTCCGCAGGTTATCATGGACTACAGATGCTGCATTCTGAGTCCAGGGCATTCCGACAATGCCTAGGGCAGACATGATGACCTTAAATGATTTCCTCTTGTGTCAGTTTTGGTAAATTTTAGGAGCTAGGAACTGGTCCATTTTACACAAACGTTCAAATTTACAGGCATTTCATATACTCTCTGCTGTAACATTCTCCTGATTCTTTCTGTATATTCTTTACTTATGTTTTGATTTTCCTTAAACAAAGTGTGTCTTTTAATCTTGTCAAAGAATATTCTTTGAACTTACTACATCACCTGAATTTTATACGTTTTCTATTGTATTAAGTTCTGCTCATATCTTTATTTATATTTTTTCTATGTTCTCAGGTTTATTGTTTTGATATTCTGATGTCAAATAAAACACTTGGTTATTCATTTTAATAAATCTTTTTACCTATAAAGATTTGAACTTTTCAAGATTCCAGCTTACTTGTAAGTTTCTAAGGGTCAGGTCCTGTACATTGTGGCTGGCCTAAGTCTTAGTTCACCATATAGCAATGTATATATTGACCTATTTTCCCCTCGACTTTCTGTGATTCCCTACATCTCACCTTTCTTTGCAGACAAGCCATTTGAAATATCCTTAACTTATTTCACAGCCAATAAGTCTTTGAAATAATGTGTATTTTTTAGAGAAATCTTCTTATATAATTAGGCAGAAAATCTGACCTGCCATAGTTTTCAAAACAGCATAATTTCACTCTTCTCAATGATGAATCTGTTGTATTACACAACCATTGAGTATTTAGCTTTATCAATGACATGTACTTTAAAAATGTTTTAGAGATCCTACCAGTCTTTGAAAACATCATTGTTCCTTGTTTCCGTTCCAGTTTTGTGTATACTTTCTGCCTTGCACCTGATTATTCCAACATCTGATGGTTGGCCTAGGGAATCTAATTCTGGTATTGATTGTTTTTGCTGCTTGTCTCCCCTTGTAGCTGATTTCTTCATTATTGTGTAAATTTAGATCATGAGCTCATGTTTATCTAAACAGCTGACCTTGTAAGAGCCTTATGTGTGAACACTCGTAAGCTTCAGCAGAAAGTCCGCAAAGATTTTTTTGTGTCCCTCCAATGAGTTACCCGCGCGGACCCCTTTTTCTACAAGTGTTGGTCCACTACTCCCTCTCGAGGCTGGGACTCAGACAGGACTGCTTTGCTGCCCCCGATCTGGGATAGTGGCTTTGGGCGGCCTGTGGCCTGGCAGGAGGCGCCCAAGTGTGTCCCACGACCCATCTACCTGCGAACTTCGGTCACCTGGCCGGAAGCTACGATGCCCAGACCTATGGTTAGCTATGCAGCGAGGTGTACTGCGCGGACCGGTTCCACACACACTTCAAGTAAGAGGGCGGCCTGAGTGGAAAGGTGAGAGTTTGGGCAGCAGTGCAGACAAAGAAGGCGCCCTATGGCCTGGGCCTAAATGCTTGTGACACCCCACTGGGCCTGCTGGGCTCTGAGGGCCCTGCCGTTGGCCCCCTTCTCCCCTGCCCTTTGTTCTGTCACAGCAGAGATGGCCACACCCACTCCCTCAGTGAAGGCAGTGTTCCAACCTCCCTGAGCCCCGCCCCCTCTCCGCAGTTTACCATGGACTACAGATGCTGCATTCTGAGGCCAGGGCGTTCCGAGAATGCCAAGGGCAGACATGATGACCTTAAATGATTTCCTCTTGTGTCAATTTTGGTAAACTTTAGGAGCTAGGAAATGGTCCACTTTACACAAATGTTCAAATTTACTGGCATTTCATATATTCTCTGCTATAACATTGTCCTGATTCTTTCTGTATATTCTTTACTTATGTTTTGGTTTTCCTTAATCAAAGTGTGTCTTTTAAATCTTGTCAAAGAGTATTCTTTGGACTTACTACCTCATCTGAATTTTATACGTTTTCTATTGTATTAAATTCTGCTCATATCTTTATTTATATTTTTTCTATGTTCTCAGGTTTATTGTTTTGATATTCTGATGTCAATTAAAACACTTGGTTATTCATTTTAATAAATCTTTTTACTTATAAAGATTTGAACTTTTCAAGATTCCAGCTTACTTGTAAGTTTCTAAGGGTCAGGTCCTCTACATTGTGGCTGGCCTAAGTCTTAGTTCACCATATAGCAATGTATATATTGAACTATTTTCCCCTCGACTTTCTGTGATTCCCTACATCTCACCTTTCTTTGCAGACAAGCCATTTGAAATACCCTTAACTTATTTCACAGCCAATAAGTCTTTGAAATAATGTGTAGTTTTCAGAGAAATCTTCTTATATATTTAGGCAGAAAATCTGACATGCCATAGTTTTCAAAACAGCATAATATCACTCTTCTCAATGATGAATCTGTTGTATTACACAACCTTTGAGTATTTAGCTTTATCAATGACATGTACTTTAAAAATGTTTTAGAGATCCTAGCAGTCTTTGAAAACATCCTTGTTCCTTGTTTCAGTTCCCGTTTTATGTATATTTTCTGCCTTTCACCTGATTATTCCAACGTCTGATCGATGGCCTAGGGAATCTAAATCTGGTATTGATTGTTTTTGCTGATTGTCTCTTCCTGTAGCTGATTTCTTCATTATTGTGTAAATTTAGATCATGAGCTCATGTTTAGCTAAACATCTGACTTTGTAAAGGCTTTGGTGTGAACACTCGTAAGTTTCATCAGAAAGTCCGCAAAGATTTATTTGTGTCCCTCCAATGAGTTGCCCGCGAGGACAACGTTTCCTACAAGGGTTGGTCCACTACTCCCTCCAGGGACACGGCCTCAGACAGGGCTGCTTTGTGCCCCACGATCTGTGGCAGTGGCAGTGGGCGGCCTGTGGCCCGGGCAGGAGCCTCTCTGCGTGTGTCCCAGGGACACATCTTCCTGCGAACTTCGGTCACCTGGCAGGAAGCTACGATGCCCAGACCTATGGTTAGCTGTGCAGCGAGGTGTACTGCGCGGACAGGTTCCACACACACTTCAAGTAACAGGATGGCCTGAGTGGAAAGGTGAGATTTTGGGCAGCTGTGCAGACAAGAAGGCGCACTTTGGCCTGGGCCTAAATGCTTGTGACACACGACTGGGCCTGCCGGGCTCTGAGGGCCCTGCCGTTGGCCCACAGCTCCCCTGCCTTTTCTTCAGTCACAGCAGAGTTGGCCACACCCACTCCCTCTGTGAGGGCAGTGTTCCAACATCCCTCAGCCCCGCCCCTTCTCCGCAGGTTACCATGGACTACCGATGCTGCATTCTGAGTCCAGGGCATTCCGAGAATGACAAGGGCAGACATGATGACCTTAAATGATTTCCTCTTGTGTCAGTTTTGGTAAACTTTAGGAGCTAGGAACTGGTCCACTTTACACAAATGTTCAAATTTACTGGCATTTCATATGTTCTCTGCGATAACATTCTCCTGATTCTTCCTGTATATTCTTTACTTATGTTTTGGTTTTCCTTAATCAAAGTTTGTCTTTTAATCTTGTCAAAGAATATTCTTTGGACTTACTACATCACCTGAATTTTATACGTTTTCTATTGTATTAAGTTCTGCTCATATCTTTATTTATATTTTTTCTTGTTCTCAGGTTTATTGTTTTGATATTCTGATGTCAATTAAAACACTTTGTTATTCACTTTAATAAATCATTTTACTTATAAAGATTTGAACTTTTCAAGATTCCAGCTTACTTGTAAGTTTCTAAGGGTCAGGTCCTCTACATTGTGGCTGGCCTAAGTCTTAGTTCTCCATATAGCAATGTATATATTGACCTATTTTCCCCTCGACTTTCTGTGATTCCCTACATCTCACCTTTCTTTGCAGACAAGCCTTTTGAAATACCCTTAACTTATTTCACAGCCAATAAGACTTTGAAATAATGTGTATTTTTTAGAGAAATCTTCTTATATAATTAGGCAGAAAATCTGACATGCCATAGTTATCAAAACAGCATAATTTCACTCTTCTCAATGATGAATCTGTTGTATTACACAACCATTGAGTATTTAGCTTTATCAATGACATGTACTTTAAAAATGTTTTAGAGATCGTACCAGTCTTTGAAAACATCCTTGTTCCTTGTTTCAGTTCCAGTTTTGTGTATACTTTCTGCCTTGCACCTGATTATTCCAACATCTGATGGTTGGCCTAGGGAATCTAATTCTGGTATTGATTGCTTTTGCTGCTTGTCTCCCCTTGTAGCTGATTTCTTCATTATTGTGTAAATTTAGATCATGAGCTCATGTTTAGCTAAACAGCTGACATTGTAAGAGGCTTAGGTGTGAAACTCGTAAGCTTCAGCAGAAAGTCCGCAAAGAATTTGTTGTGTCCCTCCAATGAGTTACCTGCGCGGACCCCTTTTTCTACAAGTGTTGGTCCACTACTCCCTCTAGAGGCTGGCACTCAGACAGGACTGCTTTGCTGCCCCCGATCTGGGATAGTGGCTTTGGGCGGCCTGTGGCCTGGGTAGGAGGCGACCCACGTGTGTCCCACGACCCATCTGCCTGCGAACTTCGGTCACCTGGCAGGAAGCTATGATGCCCAGACCTATGGTTAGCTTTGCATCGAGGTGTACTGCGCGGACCGGTTCCACACACACTTCAAGTAAGAGGGCGGCCTGAGTGGAAAGGTGAGAGTTTGGGCAGCTGTGCAGACAAAGAAGGCGCACTTTGGCCTGGGCCTAAATGCTTGTGACACACGACAGGGCCTGCCCGGCTCTGAGGGCCCTGCCGTTGGCCCCCTTCTCCCCTGCCCTTTGTTCAGTCACAGCAGAGATGGCCACACCCACTCCCTCAGTGTAGGCAGTGTTCCAAACTCCCTCAGCCCCCCCCCCTCTCCGCAGGTTACCATGGACTACAGATGCTGCATTCTGAGGCCAGGGCATTCCGAGAATGCCAAGGGCAGACATGATGACCTTAAATGATTTCCTCTTGTGTCAATTTTGGTAAACTTTAGGAGCTAGGAAATGGTCCACTTTACACAAATGTTCACATTTACTGGCATTTCATATATTCTCTGCTCTAACATTGTCCTGATTCTTTCTGTATATTCTTTACTTATGTTTTGGTTTTCCTTAATCAAAGTGTGTCTTTTAAATCTTGTCAAAGAATATTCTTTGGACTTTTACCTCAACTGAATTTTATACGTTTTCTGTGGTATTAAGTTCTGCTCATATCTTTATTTATCTTTTTCCTATGTTCTCAGGGTTTATTGTTTTGATCTTTTGATGTCACTTAAAACACTTGTTTATTCATTTTAATAAATCTTTTTACTTATAATGATTTGAATTTTTAAAGATTCCAGCTTACTTGTAAGTTTCTAAGGGTCAGGTCCTCTACATTGTGGCTGGCCAAAGGCTTAGTTCACAATATAGCAAAGTATATATTGACCTATTTTCCCCTCGACTTTCTGTGATTTCCTACATCTCACCTTTCTTTGCAGACAAGCCATTTGAAATAACCTTAACTTATTTCACAGCCAATAAGTCTTTGAAATAATGTGTAGTTTTCAGAGAAGTCTTCTTATGTATTTAGGCAGAAAATCTGACCTGCCATAGTTTTCAAAACAGCATAATTTCACTCTTCTCAATGATGAATCTGTTGTATTACACAACCTTTGAGTATTTAGCTTTATCAATGACATGTACTTTAAAAATGTTTTAGAGATCCTACCAGTCTTTGAAAACATCCTTGTTCCTTGTTTCAGTTCCCGTTTTATGTATATTTTCTGCCTTGTACCTGATTATTCCAACGTCTGATCGATGGCCTAGGGAATCTAATTCTGGTATTGATTGTTTTTGCTGATTGTCTCCCCCTGTAGCTGATTTCTTCATTATTGTGTAAATTTAGATCATGAGCTAATGTTTAGCTAAACATCTGACTTTGTAAGAGGCTTAGGTGTGAACACTCGTAAGTTTCATCAGAAAGTCCGCAAAGATTTATTTGTGTCCCTCCAATGAGTTGCCCGCGAGGACCCCGTTTCCTGCAAGGGTTGGTCCACTACTCCCTCCAGAGGTACGGCCTCAGACAGGGCTGCTTTGTGCCCCATGATCTGGGGCAGTGGCAGTGGGCGGCCTGTGGCCCGGGCAGGAGCCTCTCTGTGTGTGTCCCTGGGACCCATCTGCCTGCGAACTTCGGTCACCTGGCAGGAAGCTACGATGCCCAGGCCTATGGTTACCTGTGCAGCAAGATTTACTGTGCGGACAGGTTCCACACACAATTCAGGTAAGAGGGCGGCGTGAGTGGAAAGGTGAGAGTTTTGGCAGCTGTGCAGACAAGGAAAGCGCCCTTTTTCCTGGGCCTAAATGCTTGTGACACTCCACTGGGCCTGCCGGGCTCTGAGGGCACTGCTCTGGTCCCCCTACTCCCCTACCCTTTGCTCAGTCACAGCAGAGATGGGCACACCCACTCCATCTGTGAGGGCAGTGTTCCAACCTCCCTCAGCCCCGCCTCTTCTCCGCAGGTTACCATGGACTACCGATGCTGCATTCTGAGTCCAGGGCATTCCGAGAATGCCAAGGGCAGACATGATGTCCTTAAATGATTTCCTCTTGTGTCAGTTTTGGTAAACTTTAGGAGCTAGGAACTGGTCCACTTTACACAAATGTTCAAATTTACTGGCATTTCATATATTCTCTGCTATAACATTCTCCTGATTCTTTCTGTATATTCTTTACTTATGTTTTGGTTTTCCTTAATCAAAGTTTGTCTTTTAATCTTGTCAAAGAATATTCTTTGGACTTACTACATAACCTGAATTTTATACGTTTTCTATTGTATTAAGTTCTGCTCATATCTTTATTTATATTTTTTCTATGTTCTCAGGTTTATTGTTTTGATATTCTGATGTCAATTAAAACACTTGGTTATTCATTTTAATAAATCTTTTTACCTATAAAGATTTGAACTTTTCAAGATTCCAGCTTACTTGTAAGTTTCTAAGGGTAAGGTCCTCTACATTGTGGCTGGCCTAAGTCTTAGTTCACCATATAGCAATGTATATATTGACCTATTTTCCCCTCGACTTTCTGTGATTCCCTACATCTCACCTTTCTTTGCAGACAAGCCATTTGAAATACCCTTAACTTATTTCACAGCCAATAAGTCTTTGAAATAATGTGTAGTTTTCAGAGAAATCTTCTTATATATTTAGGCAGAAAATCTGACATGCCATAGTTTTCAAAACAGCATAATATCACTCTTCTCAATGATGAATCTGTTGTATTACACAACCTTTGAGTATTTAGCTTTATCAATGACATGTACTTTAAAAATGTTTTAGAGATCCTAGCAGTCTTTGAAAACATCCTTGTTCCTTGTTTCAGTTCCCGTTTTATGTATATTTTCTGCCTTTCACCTGATTATTCCAACGTCTGATCGATGGCCTAGGGAATCTAAATCTGGTATTGATTGTTTTTGCTGATTGTCTCTTCCTGTAGCTGATTTCTTCATTATTGTGTAAATTTAGATCATGAGCTCATGTTTAGCTAAACATCTGACTTTGTAAAGGCTTTGGTGTGAACACTCGTAAGTTTCATCAGAAAGTCCGCAAAGATTTATTTGTGTCCCTCCAATGAGTTGCCCGCGAGGACAACGTTTCCTACAAGGGTTGGTCCACTACTCCCTCCAGGGACACGGCCTCAGACAGGGCTGCTTTGTGCCCCACGATCTGTGGCAGTGGCAGTGGGCGGCCTGTGGCCCGGGCAGGAGCCTCTCTGCGTGTGTCCCAGGGACACATCTTCCTGCGAACTTCGGTCACCTGGCAGGAAGCTACGATGCCCAGACCTATGGTTAGCTGTGCAGCGAGGTGTACTGCGCGGACAGGTTCCACACACACTTCAAGTAAGAGGATGGCCTGAGTGAAAAGGTGAGATTTTGGGCAGCTGTGCAGACAAGAAGGCGCACTTTGGCCTGGGCCTAAATGCTTGTGACACACGACTGGGCCTGCCGGGCTCTGAGGGCCCTGCCGTTGGCCCACAGCTCCCCTGCCTTTTCTTCAGTCACAGCAGAGTTGGCCACACCCACTCCCTCTGTGAGGGCAGTGTTCCAACATCCCTCAGCCCCGCCCCTTCTCCGCAGGTTACCATGGACTACCGATGCTGCATTCTGAGTCCAGGGCATTCCGAGAATGACAAGGGCAGACATGATGACCTTAAATGATTTCCTCTTGTGTCAGTTTTGGTAAACTTTAGGAGCTAGGAACTGGTCCACTTTACACAAATGTTCAAATTTACTGGCATTTCATATGTTCTCTGCGATAACATTCTCCTGATTCTTCCTGTATATTCTTTACTTATGTTTTGGTTTTCCTTAATCAAAGTTTGTCTTTTAATCTTGTCAAAGAATATTCTTTGGACTTACTACATCACCTGAATTTTATACGTTTTCTATTGTATTAAGTTCTGCTCATATCTTTATTTATATTTTTTCTTGTTCTCAGGTTTATTGTTTTGATATTCTGATGTCAATTAAAACACTTTGTTATTCACTTTAATAAATCATTTTACTTATAAAGATTTGAACTTTTCAAGATTCCAGCTTACTTGTAAGTTTCTAAGGGTCAGGTCCTCTACATTGTGGCTGGCCTAAGTCTTAGTTCTCCATATAGCAATGTATATATTGACCTATTTTCCCCTCGACTTTCTGTGATTCCCTACATCTCACCTTTCTTTGCAGACAAGCCTTTTGAAATACCCTTAACTTATTTCACAGCCAATAAGACTTTGAAATAATGTGTATTTTTTAGAGAAATCTTCTTATATAATTAGGCAGAAAATCTGACATGCCATAGTTATCAAAACAGCATAATTTCACTCTTCTCAATGATGAATCTGTTGTATTACACAACCATTGAGTATTTAGCTTTATCAATGACATGTACTTTAAAAATGTTTTAGAGATCGTACCAGTCTTTGAAAACATCCTTGTTCCTTGTTTCAGTTCCAGTTTTGTGTATACTTTCTGCCTTGCACCTGATTATTCCAACATCTGATGGTTGGCCTAGGGAATCTAATTCTGGTATTGATTGCTTTTGCTGCTTGTCTCC
This sequence comes from Mesoplodon bidens, assembly GCF_964165515.1. Taxonomy (NCBI): domain Eukaryota; kingdom Metazoa; phylum Chordata; class Mammalia; order Artiodactyla; family Ziphiidae; genus Mesoplodon; species Mesoplodon bidens. Next base: position 27,810,882 of record NC_138180.1, on the reverse strand, counting down.
CCTTGTAGCTGATTTCTTCATTATTGTGTAAATTTAGATCATGAGCTCATGTTTAGCTAAACAGCTGACATTGTAAGAGGCTTAGGTGTGAAACTCGTAAGCTTCAGCAGAATGTCCGCAAAGAATTTGTTGTGTCCCTCCAATGAGTTACCCGCGCGGACCCCTTTTTCTACAAGTGTTGGTCCACTACTCCCTCTAGAGGCTGGCACTCTGACAGGACTGCTTTGCTGCCCCCGATCTGGGATAGTGGCTTTGGGCGGCCTGTGGCCTGGGTAGGAGGCTCCCCACGTGTGTCCCACGACCCATCTGCCTGCGAACTTCGGTCACCTGGCAGGAAGCTATGATGCCCAGACCTATGGTTAGCTTTGCATCGAGGTGTACTGCGCGGACCGGTTCCACACACACTTCAAGTAAGAGGGCGGCCTGAGTGGAAAGGTGAGAGTTTGGGCAGCTGTGCAGACAAAGAAGGCGCACTTTGGCCTGGGCCTAAATGCTTGTGACACACGACAGGGCCTGCCCGGCTCTGAGGGCCCTGCCGTTGGCCCCCTTCTCCCCTGCCCTTTGTTCAGTCACAGCAGAGATGGCCACACCCACTCCCTCAGTGTAGGCAGTGTTCCAAACTCCCTCAGCCCCCCCCCCTCTCCGCAGGTTACCATGGACTACAGATGCTGCATTCTGAGGCCAGGGCATTCCGAGAATGCCAAGGGCAGACATGATGACCTTAAATGATTTCCTCTTGTGTCAATTTTGGTAAACTTTAGGAGCTAGGAAATGGTCCACTTTACACAAATGTTCACATTTACTGGCATTTCATATATTCTCTGCTCTAACATTGTCCTGATTCTTTCTGTATATTCTTTACTTATGTTTTGGTTTTCCTTAATCAAAGTGTGTCTTTTAAATCTTGTCAAAGAATATTCTTTGGACTTTTACCTCAACTGAATTTTATACGTTTTCTGTGGTATTAAGTTCTGCTCATATCTTTATTTATCTTTTTCCTATGTTCTCAGGGTTTATTGTTTTGATCTTTTGATGTCACTTAAAACACTTGTTTATTCATTTTAATAAATCTTTTTACTTATAATGATTTGAATTTTTAAAGATTCCAGCTTACTTGTAAGTTTCTAAGGGTCAGGTCCTCTACATTGTGGCTGGCCAAAGGCTTAGTTCACAATATAGCAAAGTATATATTGACCTATTTTCCCCTCGACTTTCTGTGATTTCCTACATCTCACCTTTCTTTGCAGACAAGCCATTTGAAATAACCTTAACTTATTTCACAGCCAATAAGTCTTTGAAATAATGTGTAGTTTTCAGAGAAGTCTTCTTATGTATTTAGGCAGAAAATCTGACCTGCCATAGTTTTCAAAACAGCATAATTTCACTCTTCTCAATGATGAATCTGTTGTATTACACAACCTTTGAGTATTTAGCTTTATCAATGACATGTACTTTAAAAATGTTTTAGAGATCCTACCAGTCTTTGAAAACATCCTTTTTCCTTGTTTCAGTTCCCGTTTTATGTATATTTTCTGCCTTGTACCTGATTATTCCAACGTCTGATCGATGGCCTAGGGAATCTAATTCTGGTATTGATTGTTTTTGCTGATTGTCTCCCCCTGTAGCTGATTTCTTCATTATTGTGTAAATTTAGATCATGAGCTAATGTTTAGCTAAACATCTGACTTTGTAAGAGGCTTAGGTGTGAACACTCGTAAGTTTCATCAGAAAGTCCGCAAAGATTTATTTGTGTCCCTCCAATGAGTTGCCCGCGAGGACCCCGTTTCCTGCAAGGGTTGGTCCACTACTCCCTCCAGAGGTACGGCCTCAGACAGGGCTGCTATGTGCCCCATGATCTGGGGCAGTGGCAGTGGGCGGCCTGTGGCCCGGGCAGGAGCCTCTCTGCGTGTGTCCCTGGGACCCATCTGCCTGCGAACTTCGGTCACCTGGCAGGAAGCTACGATGCCCAGGCCTATGGTTACCTGTGCAGCAAGGTTTACTGTGCGGACAGGTTCCACACACAATTCAGGTAAGAGGGCGGCGTGAGTGGAAAGGTGAGAGTTTTGGCAGCTGTGCAGACAAGGAAAGCGCCCTTTTTCCTGGGCCTAAATGCTTGTGACACTCCACTGGGCCTGCCGGGCTCTGAGGGCACTGCTCTGGTCCCCCTACTCCCCTGCCCTTTGCTCAGTCACAGCAGAGATGGGCACACCCACTCCATCTGTGAGGGCAGTGTTCCAACCTCCCTCAGCCCCGCCTCTTCTCCGCAGGTTACCATGGACTACCGATGCTGCATTCTGAGTCCAGGGCATTCCGAGAATGCCAAGGGCAGACATGATGACCTTAAATGATTTCCTCTTGTGTCAGTTTTGGTAAACTTTAGGAGCTAGGAACTGGTCCACTTTACACAAATGTTCAAATTTACTGGCATTTCATATATTCTCTGCTATAACATTCTCCTGATTCTTTCTGTATATTCTTTACTTATGTTTTGGTTTTCCTTAATCAAAGTTTGTCTTTTAATCTTGTCAAAGAATATTCTTTGGACTTACTACATAACCTGAATTTTATACGTTTTCTATTGTATTAAGTTCTGCTCATATCTTTATTTATATTTTTTCTATGTTCTCAGGTTTATTGTTTGATATTCTGATGTCAATTAAAACACTTGGTTATTCATTTTAATAAATCTTTTTACCTATAAAGATTTGAACTTTTCAAGATTCCAGCTTACTTGTAAGTTTCTAAGGGTCAGGTCCTCTACATTGTGGCTGGCCTAAGTCTTAGTTCACCATATAGCAATGTATATATTGACCTATTTTCCCCTCGACTTTCTGTGATTCCCTACATCTCACCTTTCTTTGCAGACAAGCCATTTGAAATACCCTTAACTTATTTCACAGCCAATAAGTCTTTGAAATAATGTGTATTTTTTAGAGAAATCTTCTTATATAATTAGGCAGAAAATCTGACCTGCCATAGTTTTCTAAACAGCATAATTTCACTCTTCTCAATGATGAATCTGTTGTATTACACAACCATTAGTATTTAGCTTTATCAATGACATGTACTTTAAAAATGTTTTAGAGATCCTACCAGTCTTTGAAAACATCCTTGTTCCTTGTTTCAGTTCCAGGTTTGTGTATACTTTCTGCCTTGCACCTGATTATTCCAACATCTGATGGTTGGCCTAGGGAATCTAATTCTGGTATTGATTGTTTTTGCTGCTTGTCTCCCCTTGTAGCTGATTTCTTCATTATTGTGTAAATTTAGATCATGAGCTCATGTTTAGCTAAACAGCTGACCTTGTAAGAGGCTTAGGTGTGAACACTCATAAGCTTCAGCAGGAAGTCCGCAAAGAATTTTTTGTGTCCCTCCAATGAGTTACCCGCGCGGACCCCTTTTTCTACAAGTGTTGGTCCACTACTCCCTCTAGAGGCTGGGACTCAGACAGGACTGCTTTGCTGCCCCCGATCTGGGATAGTGGCTTTGGGCGGCCTGTGGCCTTGGTAGGAGGCGACCCACGTGTGTCCCACGACCCATCTGCCTGCGAACTTCGGTCACCTGACAGGAAGCTATGATGCCCAGACCTATGGTTAGCTTTGCATCGAGGTGTACTGCGCGGACCGGTTCCACACACACTTCAAGTAAGAGGGCGGCCTGAGTGGAAAGGTGAGAGTTTGGGCAGCTGTGCAGACAAAGAAGGCGCACTTTGGCCTGGGCCTAAATGCTTGTGACACACGACAGGGCCTGCCGGGCTCTGAGGGCCCTGCCGTTGGCCCACTTCTCCCCAGCCCTTTGTTCAGTCACAGCAGAGATGGCCCCACCCACTCCCTCAGTGTAGGCAGTGTTCCAACCTCCCTCAGCCCCGCCCCCTCTCCGCAGGTTATCATGGACTACAGATGCTGCATTCTGAGTCCAGGGCATTCCGAGAATGCCAAGGGCAGACATGATGACCTTAAATGATTTCCTCTTGTGTCAGTTTTGGTAAATTTTAGGAGCTAGGAACTGGTCCATTTTACACAAACGTTCAAATTTACAGGCATTTCATATACTCTCTGCTATAACATTCTCCTGATTCTTTCTGTATATTCTTTACTTATGTTTTGGTTTTCCTTAATCAAAGTTTGTCTTTTAATCCTGTCAAAGAATATTCTTTGGACTTACTACAATACCTGAATTTTATACGTTTTCTATTGTATTAAGTTCTGCTCATATCTTTATTTATATTATTTCCATGTTCTCAGGTTTATTGTTTTGATATTCTGATGTCAATTAAAACACTTGGTTATTCATTTTAATAAATCTTTTTACTTATAAAGATTTGAACTTTTCAAGATTCCAGCTTACTTGTAAGTTTCTAAGGGTCAGGTCCTCTACATTGTGGCTGGCCTAAGTCTTAGTTCTCCTTATAGCAATGTATATATTGAGCTATTTTCCCCTCGACTTTCTGTGATTCCCTACATCTCACCTTTCTTTGCAGACAAGCCATTTGAAATACCCTTAACTTATTTCACAGCCAATAAGTCTTTGAAATAATGTGAATTTTTTCGAGAAATCTTCTTATATAATTAGGCAGAAAATCTGACCTGCCATAGTTTTCAAAACAGCATAATTTCACTTTTCTCAATGTTGAATCTCTTGTATTACACAACCATTGAGTATTTAGCTTTATCAATGACAAGTACTTTAAAAATGTTTTAGAGATCCTACCAGTCTTTGAAAACATCCTTGTTCCTTGTTTCAGTTCAAGTTTTATGTATACTTTCTGCCTTGCACCTGATTATTCCACCCTCTGATGGTTGGCCTAGGGAATCTAATTCTGGTATTGAGTGTTTTTGCTGCTTGTCTCCCCTTGTAGCTGATTTCTTCATTATTGTGTAAATTTAGATCATGAGCTCATGTTTAGCTAAACAGCTGACCTTGTAAGAGGCTTAGGTGTGAACACACGTAAGCTTCAGCAGAAAGTCCGCAAAGAATTTTTTGTGTCCCTCCAATGAGTTACCCGCGCGGACCCCTTTTTCTACAAGTGTTGGTCCACTACTCCGTCTAGAGGCTGGGACTCAGACAGGACTGCTTTGCTGCCCCCGATCTGGGATAGTGGCTTTGGGCGGCCTGTGGCCTGGGCAGGAGGCGACCCACGTGTGTCCCACGACCCATCTGCCTGCGAACTTCGGTCACCTGGCAGGAAGCTACGATGCCCAGACCTATGGTTAGCTTTGCATCGAGGTGTACTGCGCGGACCGGGTCCACACACACTTAAATGATTTCCTCTTGTGTCAATTTTGGTAAACTTTAGGAGCTAGGAAATGGTCGACTTTACACAAATGTTCACATTTACTGGCATTTCATATATTCTCTGCTATAACATTGTCCTGATTCTTTCTGTATATTCTTTACTTATGTTTTGGTTTTCCTTAATCAAAGTGTGTCTTTTAAATCTTGTCAAAGAATATTCTTTGGACTTACTACCTCAACTGAATTTTATACGTTTTCTGTGGTATTAAGTTCTGCTCATATCTTTATTTATCTTTTTTCTATGTTCTCACGGTTTATTGTTTTGATCTTCTGATGTCAATTAAAACACTTGGTTATTCATTTTAATAAATCTTTTTACTTATAAAGATTTGAATTTTTAAAGATTCCAGCTTCCTTGTAAGTTTCTACGAGTCAGGTCCTCTATATTGTGGCTGGCCAAAGGCTTATTTCACAATATAGCAAAGTATATATTGACCTATTTTCCCCTCTACTTTCTGTGATTTCCTACATCTCACCTTTCTTTGCAGACAAGCCATTTGAAATAACCTTACCTTATTTCACAGCCAATAGGTCTTTGAAATAATGTGTAGTTTTCAGAGAAATCTTCTTATATATTTAGGCAGAAAATCTGACCTGCCATAGTTTTCAAAACAGCATAATTTCACTCTTCTCAATGATGAATCTGTTGTATTACACAACCTTTGAGTATTTAGCTTTATCAATGACATGTACTTTAAAAATGTTTTAGAGATCCTAGCAGTCTTTGAAAACATCCTTGTACCTTGTTTCAGTTCCTGTTTTATGTATATTTTCTGCCTTGCACCTGATTATTCCAACGTCTGATCGATGGCCTAGGGAATCTAATTCTGGTATTGATTGTTTTTGCTGATTGTCTCCCCCTGTAGCTGATTTCTTCATTACTGTGTAAATTTAGATCATGAGCTCATGTTTAGCTAAACATCTGACTTTGTAAAGTCTTAGGTGTGAACACTCGTAAGTTTCATCAGAAAGTCCGCAAAGATTTATTTGTGTCCCTCCAATGAGTTGCCCGCGAGGATCCCGTTTCCTACAAATGTTGGTCCACTACTCCCTCTAGAGGCACGGCCTCAGACAGGGCTGCTTTGTTCCTCACGATCTGTGGCATTGGCAGTGGGCGGCCTGTGGCCCGGGCAGGAGCCTCTCTGCGTGTGTCCCAGGGACCCATCAGCCTGCGAACTTCGGTCACCTGGCAGGAAGCTACGATGCCCAGACCTATGGTTAGCTGTGAAGCGAGGTGTACTGCCCGGACAGGTTCCACACACACTTCAAGTAAGAGGGCGGCCTGAGTGGAAAGGTGAGAGTTTGGGCAGCTGTGCAGACAAAGAAGGCGCCCTTTGTCCTGGGCCTAAATGCTTGTGACACCCTACTGGGCCTGCCGGGATCTGAGGGCCCTGCCCTGGGCCCCCTGCTCCCCTGCCCTTTGTTCAGTCACAGCAGAGATGGCCACACCCACTCCCTCTGTGAGGGCAGTGTTCCAACCTCCCTCAGCCCCGCCCCTTCTCCGCAGGTTACCATGGACTACGGATGCTGCATTCTGAATCCAGGGCATTCCGAGAATGCCAAGGGCAGACATGATGACCTTAAATGATTTCCTCTTGTGTCAGTTTTGGTAAACTTTAGGAGCTAGGAACTGGTCCACTTTAAACAAATGTTCAAATTTACTGGCATTTCATATATTCTCTGCTATAACATTCTCCTGATTCTTTCTGTATATTCTTTACTTATGTTTTGGTTTTCCTTAATCAAAGTGTGTCTTTTAATCTTGTCAAAGAATATTCTTTGGACTTACTACATCCCCTGAATTTTATACGTTTTCTATTGTATTAAGTTCTGCTCATATCTTTAATTATCTTTTTTCTGTGTTTTCAGGGTTTATTGTTTTAATATTCTGATGTCAATTAAAACACTTGGTTATTCATTTTAATAAATCTTTTTACTTATAAAGATTTGAACTTTTCAAGATTCCAGCTTACTTGTAAGTTTCTAAGGGTCAGGTCCTCTACATTGTGGCGGGCCTAAGTCTTAGTTCTCCATATAGCAATGTATATATTGGCCTATTTTCCCCTCGACTTTCTGTGATTCCCTATATCTCACCTTTCTTTGCAGACAAGCCATTTGAAATACCCTTAACTTATTTCACAGCCAATAAGTCTTTGAAATAATGTGTATTTTTTAGAGAAATCTTCTTATATAATTAGGCAGAAAATCTGACCTGCCATAGTTTTCAAAACAGCATAATTTCACTCTTCTCAATGATGAATCTGTTGTATTACACAACCATTGAGTATTTAGCTTTATCAATGACATGTACTTTAAAAATGTTTTAGAGATCCTACCAGTCTTTGAAAACATCCTTGTTCCTTGTTTCAGTTCAAGTTTTGTGTATACTTTCTGCCTTGCACCTGATTATTCCAACATCTGATGGTTGGCCTAGGGAATCTAATTCTGGTATTGATTGTTTTTGCTGCTTGTCTCCCGTTGTAGCTGATTTCTTCATTATTGTGTAAATTTAGATCATGAGCTCATGTTTAGCTAAACAGCTGACCTTGTAAGAGGCTTAGGTGTGAACACTCGTAAGCTTCAGCAGAATATCCGCAAAGATTTGTTTGTGTCCCTCCAATGAGTTACCCGCGCGGACCCCGTTTTCTACAAGTGTTGGTCCACTACTCCCTCTAGAGGCTGGGACTCAGACAGGACTGCTTCGCTGCCCCCAATCTGGGATAGTGGCTTTGGGCGGCCTGTGGCCTGGGCAGGAGGCTCCCCACGTGTGTCCCACGACACATCTGCCTGCGAACTATAGTCACCTGGCAGGAAGCTATGATGCCCAGACCTATGGTTAGCTTTGCATCGAGGTGTACTGCGCGGACCGGTTCCACACACACTTCAAGTAAGAGGGCGGCCTGAGTGGAAAGGTGAGAGTTAGGGCTGCTGTGCAGACAAAGAAGGCACACTTTGGCCTGGGCCTAAATGCTTGTGACACACGACTGGGCCTGCCGGGGTCTGAGGGCCCTGCCGTTGGCCCCCTTCTCCCCTGCCCTTTGTTCAGTCACAGCAGAGATGGCCCCACCCACTCCCTCAGTGAAGGCAGTGTTCCAACCTCCCTCAGCCCCGCCCCCTCTCCGCAGGTTACCATGGACTACAGATGCTGCATTCTGAGGCCAGGGCATTCCGACAATGCCAAGGGCAGACATGATGACCTTAAATGATTTCCTCTTGTGTCAATTTTGGTAAACTTTAGGAGCTAGGAAATGGTCCACTTTACACAAAAGTTCAAATTTACTGGCATTTCATATATTCTCTGCTATAACATTGTCCTGATTCTTTCTGTATATTCTTTACTTATGTTTTGGTTTTCCTTAATCAAAGTGTGTCTTTTAAATCTTGTCAAAGAATATTCTTTGGACTTACTACCTAAACTGAATTTTATACGTTTTCTGTGGTATTAAGTTCTGCTCATATCTTTATTTATCTTTTTTCTATGTTCTCAGAGTTTATTGTTTTGATCTTCTGATATCAATTAAAACACTTGGTTATTCATTTTAATAAATCTTTTTACTTATAAAGATTTGAATTTTTAAGGATTCCAGCTTACTTGTTAGTTTCTACGGGTCAGGTCCTCTACATTGTGGCTGGCCAAAGGCTTAGTTCACAATATAGCAAAGTATATATTGACCTATTTTCCCCTCGACTTTCTGTGATTCCCTACATCTCACCTTTCTTTGCAGACAAGCCATTTGAAATAAACTTAACTTATTTCACAGCCAATAAGTCTTTGAAATAATGTGTAGTTTTCAGAGAAATCTTCTTATATATTTAGGCAGAAAATCTGACCTGCCATAGTTTTCAAAACAGCATAATTTCACTCTTCTCAATGATGAATCTGTTGTATTACACAACCTTTGAGTATTTAGCTTTATCAATGACATGTACTTTAAAAATATTTTAGAGATCCTAGCAGTCTTTGAAAACATCCTTGTTCCTTGTTTCAGTTCCCGTTTCATGTATATTTTCTGCCTTGCACATGATTATTCCAACGTCTGATCGATGGCCTAGGGAATCTAATTCTGGTATTGATTGTTTTTGCTGATTGTCTCCCCCTGTAGCTGATTTCTTCATTATTGTGTAAATTTAGATCATGAGCTCATGTTTAGCTAAACATCTGACTTTGTAAGAGGCTTAGGTGTGAACACTCGTAAGTTTCATCAGAAAGTCCGCAAAGATTTATTTGTGTCCCTCCAATGAGTTGCCCGCGAGGACCCCGTTTCCTACAAGTGTTGGTCCACTATTCCCTCTAGAGGCACGGCCTCAGACAGGGCGGCTTTGTGCCCCAGGATCTGTGGCAGTGGCTGTGGGCGGCCTGTGGCCCGGGCAGGAGCCTCTCTGCGTGTGTCCCAGGGACCCATCTGCCTGCGAACTTCGGTCACCTGGCAGGAAGCTACGATGCCCAGACCTATGGTTAGCTGTGCAGCGAGGTGTACTGCACGGACAGGTTCCACACACACTTCAAGTAAGAGGGCGGCCTGAGTGGATAGGTGAGAGTTTGGGCAGCTGTGCAGACAAAGAAGGTGCCCTTTGTCCTGGGCCTAAATTCTTGTGAAACCCCACTGGGCCTGCCGGGCTCTGAGGGCCCTGCCATGGGCCCCCTGCTCCCCTACCCTTTGTATGGTCACAGCAGAGATGGCCACACCCACTCCATCTGAGAGGGCAGTGTTCCAACCTCCCTCAACCACGCCCCCACTCCGCAGGTTAACATGGACTACAGATGCTGCATTCTGAGTCCAGGGCATTCCGAGAATGCCAAGGGCAGACATGATGACCTTAAATGATTTCCTCTTGTGTCAGTTTTGGTAAATTTTAGGAGCTAGGAACTGGTCCACTTTACAGAAACGTTCAAATTTACAGGCATTTCATATACGCTCTGCTATAACCTTCTCCTGATTCTTTCTGTATATTCTTTACTTATGTTTTGGTTTTCCTTAATCAAAGTGTGTCTTTTAATCTTGTCAAAGAATATTCTTTGGACTTACTACATCACCTGAATTTTATACGTTTTCTATTGTATTAAGTTCTGCTCATATCTTTATTTATATTTTTTTCTATGTTCTCAGGTTTATTGTTTTGATATTCTGATGTCAATTAAAACACTTGGTTATTCATTTTAATAAATCTTTTTACTTATAAAGATTTGAACTTTTCAAGATTCCAGCTTACTTGTAAGTTTCTAAGGGTCAGGTCCTCTACATTGTGGCTGGCCTAAGTCTTAGTTCTCCATATAGCAGTGTATATATTTACCTATTTTCCCCTCGACTTTCTGTGATTCCCTACATCTCACCTTTCTTTGCAGACAAGCCATTTGAAATACCCTTAACTTATTTCACAGCCAATAAGTCTTTGAAATAATGTGTATTTTTTTGAGAAATCTTCTTATATAATTAGGCAGAAAATCTGACATGCCATAGTTTTCAAATCAGCATAATTTCACTCTTCTCAATGATGAATCTGTTGTATTACACAACCATTGAGTATTTAGCTTTATCAATGACATGTACTTTAAAAATGTTTTAGAGATTCAACCAGTCTTTGAAAACATCCTTGTTCCTTGTTTCAGTTCAAGTTTTGTGTATACTTTCTGCCTTGCACCTTATTATTCCAACATCTGATGGTTGGCCTAGGGAATCTAATACTTGTATTGATTGATTTTGCTGCTTGTCTCCCCTTGTAGCTGATTTCTTCATTATTGTGCAAATTTAGATCATGAGCTCATGTTTAGCTAAACATCTGACTTTGTAAGAGGCTTAGGTGTGAACACTCGTAACCTTCATTAGAAAGTCCGCAAAGATTTATTTTTGTCCCCCCAATGAGTTGCCCACGAGGACCCCGTTTTCTACAAGGGTTGGTCCACTACTCCCTCTAGAGGCACGGCCTCAGACAGGGCTGCTTTGCGCCCCACGATCTGGGGCAGTGGCAGTGGGCGGCCTGTGGTCCGTGTAGGAGCCTCTCTGCCTGTGTCCCAGGGACCCATCTGCCTGCGAACTTCGGTCACCTGGCAGGAAGCTACGATGCCCAGACCTATGGTTAGCTGTGCAGCGAGGTGTACTGCCCGGACAGGTTCCACACACACTTCAAGTAAGAGGGCGGCCTGAGTGGAAAGGTGAGAGTTTGGGCAGCTGTGCAGAGAAAGAAGGCGCCCTTTGTCCTGGCCTAAATTCTTGTGAAACACCAATGGGCCTGCCGGGCTCTGAGGGCCCTTCACTGCGCCCCCTGCTCCACTGCCCATTGTTCAGTCACAGCAGAGATGGCCACACCCACTCCCTCTGTGAGGGCAGTGTTCCAACCTCCCTCAGCCCCGCCCCCTCTCCGCAGGTTATCATGGACTACAGATGCTGCATTCTGAGTCCAGGGCATTCCGAGAATGCCAAGGGCAGACATGATGACCTTAAATGATTTCCTCTTGTGTCAGTTTTGGTAAATTTTAGGAGCTAGGAACTGGTCCATTTTACACAAACGTTCAAATTTACAGGCATTTCATATACTCTCTGCTATAACATTCTCCTGATTCTTTCTGTATATTCTTTACTTATGTTTTGGTTTTCCTTAATCAAAGTGTGTCTTTTAATCTTGTCAAAGAATATTCTTTGGACTTACTACAATACCTGAATTTTATACGTTTTCTATTGTATTAAGTTCTGCTCATATCTTTATTTATATTTTTTCCATGTTCTCAGGTTTATTGTTTTGATATTCTGATGTCAATTAAAACACTTGGTTATTCATTTTAATAAATCTTTTTACTTATAAAGATTTGAACTTTTCAAGATTCCAGCTTACTTGTAAGTTTCTAAGGGTCAGGTCCTCTACATTGTGGCTGGCCTAAGTCTTAGTTCTCCTTATAGCAATGTATATATTGAGCTATTTTCCCCTCGACTTTCTGTGATTCCCTACATCTCACCTTTCTTTGCAGACAAGCCATTTGAAATACCCTTAACTTCTTTCACAGCCAATAAGTCTTTGAAATAATGTGAATTTTTTCGAGAAATCTTCTTATATAATTAGGCAGAATATCTGACCTGCCATAGTTTTCAAAACAGCATAATTTCACTTTTCTCAATGTTGAATCTCTTGTATTACACAACCATTGAGTATTTAGCTTTATCAATGACAAGTACTTTAAAAATGTTTTAGAGATCCTACCAGTCTTTGAAAACATCCTTGTTCCTTGTTTCAGTTCAAGTTTTATGTATACTTTCTGCCTTGCACCTGATTATTCCACCCTCTGATGTTTGGCCTAGGGAATCTAATTCTGGTATTGAGTGTTTTTGCTGCTTGTCTCCCCTTGTAGCTGATTTCTTCATTATTGTGTAAATTTAGATCATGAGCTCATGTTTAGCTAAACAGCTGACCTTGTAAGAGGCTTAGGTGTGAACACACGTAAGCTTCAGCAGAAAGTCCGCAAAGAATTTTTTGTGTCCCTCCAATGAGTTACCCGCGCGGACCCCTTTTTCTACAAGTGTTGGTCCACTACTCCGTCTAGAGGCTGGGACTCAGACAGGACTGCTTTGCTGCCCCCGATCTGGGATAGTGGCTTTGGGCGGCCTGTGGCCTGGGCAGGAGGCGACCCACGTGTGTCCCACGACCCATCTGCCTGCGAACTTCGGTCACCTGGCAGGAAGCTACGATGCCCAGACCTATGGTTAGCTTTGCATCGAGGTGTACTGCGCGGACCGGGTCCACACACACTTAAATGATTTCCTCTTGTGTCAATTTTGGTAAACTTTAGGAGCTAGGAAATGGTCGACTTTACACAAATGTTCACATTTACTGGCATTTCATATATTCTCTGCTATAACATTGTCCTGATTCTTTCTGTATATTCTTTACTTATGTTTTGGTTTTCCTTAATCAAAGTGTGTCTTTTAAATCTTGTCAAAGAATATTCTTTGGACTTACTACCTCAACTGAATTTTATACGTTTTCTGTGGTATTAAGTTCTGCTCATATCTTTATTTATCTTTTTTCTATGTTCTCACGGTTTATTGTTTTGATCTTCTGATGTCAATTAAAACACTTGGTTATTCATTTTAATAAATCTTTTTACTTATAAAGATTTGAATTTTTAAAGATTCCAGCTTCCTTGTAAGTTTCTACGAGTCAGGTCCTCTATATTGTGGCTGGCCAAAGGCTTATTTCACAATATAGCAAAGTATATATTGACCTATTTTCCCCTCGACTTTCTGTGATTTCCTACATCTCACCTTTCTTTGCAGACAAGCCATTTGAAATAACCTTACCTTATTTCACAGCCAATAGGTCTTTGAAATAATGTGTAGTTTTCAGAGAAATCTTCTTATATATTTAGGCAGAAAATCTGACCTGCCATAGTTTTCAAAACAGCATAATTTCACTCTTCTCAATGATGAATCTGTTGTATTACACAACCTTTGAGTATTTAGCTTTATCAATGACATGTACTTTAAAAATGTTTTAGAGATCCTAGCAGTCTTTGAAAACATCCTTGTACCTTGTTTCAGTTCCTGTTTTATGTATATTTTCTGCCTTGCACCTGATTATTCCAACGTCTGATCGATGGCCTAGGGAATCTAATTCTGGTATTGATTGTTTTTGCTGATTGTCTCCCCCTGTAGCTGATTTCTTCATTACTGTGTAAATTTAGATCATGAGCTCATGTTTAGCTAAACATCTGACTTTGTAAAGTCTTAGGTGTGAACACTCGTAAGTTTCATCAGAAAGTCCGCAAAGATTTATTTGTGTCCCTCCAATGAGTTGCCCGCGAGGATCCCGTTTCCTACAAATGTTGGTCCACTACTCCCTCTAGAGGCACGGCCTCAGACAGGGCTGCTTTGTTCCTCACGATCTGTGGCATTGGCAGTGGGCGGCCTGTGGCCCGGGCAGGAGCCTCTCTGCGTGTGTCCCAGGGACCCATCAGCCTGCGAACTTCGGTCACCTGGCAGGAAGCTACGATGCCCAGACCTATGGTTAGCTGTGAAGCGAGGTGTACTGCCCGGACAGGTTCCACACACACTTCAAGTAAGAGGGCGGCCTGAGTGGAAAGGTGAGAGTTTGGGCAGCTGTGCAGACAAAGAAGGCGCCCTTTGTCCTGGGCCTAAATGCTTGTGACACCCTACTGGGCCTGCCGGGATCTGAGGGCCCTGCCCTGGGCCCCCTGCTCCCCTGCCCTTTGTTCAGTCACAGCAGAGATGGCCACACCCACTCCCTCTGTGAGGGCAGTGTTCCAACCTCCCTCAGCCCCGCCCCTTCTCCGCAGGTTACCATGGACTACGGATGCTGCATTCTGAATCCAGGGCATTCCGAGAATGCCAAGGGCAGACATGATGACCTTAAATGATTTCCTCTTGTGTCAGTTTTGGTAAACTTTAGGAGCTAGGAACTGGTCCACTTTAAACAAATGTTCAAATTTACTGGCATTTCATATATTCTCTGCTATAACATTCTCCTGATTCTTTCTGTATATTCTTTACTTATGTTTTGGTTTTCCTTAATGAAAGTGTGTCTTTTAATCTTGTCAAAGAATATTCTTTGGACTTACTACATCCCCTGAATTTTATACGTTTTCTATTGTATTAAGTTCTGCTCATATCTTTAATTATCTTTTTTCTGTGTTTTCAGGGTTTATTGTTTTAATATTCTGATGTCAATTAAAACACTTGGTTATTCATTTTAATAAATCTTTTTACTTATAAAGATTTGAACTTTTCAAGATTCCAGCTTACTTGTAAGTTTCTAAGGGTCAGGTCCTCTACATTGTGGCGGGCCTAAGTCTTAGTTCTCCATATAGCAATGTATATATTGGCCTATTTTCCCCTCGACTTTCTGTGATTCCCTATATCTCACCTTTCTTTGCAGACAAGCCATTTGAAATACCCTTAACTTATTTCACAGCCAATAAGTCTTTGAAATAATGTGTATTTTTTAGAGAAATCTTCTTATATAATTAGGCAGAAAATCTGACCTGCCATAGTTTTCAAAACAGCATAATTTCACTCTTCTCAATGATGAATCTGTTGTATTACACAACCATTGAGTATTTAGCTTTATCAATGACATGTACTTTAAAAATGTTTTAGAGATCCTACCAGTCTTTGAAAACATCCTTGTTCCTTGTTTCAGTTCAAGTTTTGTGTATACTTTCTGCCTTGCACCTGATTATTCCAACATCTGATGGTTGGCCTAGGGAATCTAATTCTGGTATTGATTGTTTTTGCTGCTTGTCTCCCGTTGTAGCTGATTTCTTCATTATTGTGTAAATTTAGATCATGAGCTCATGTTTAGCTAAACAGCTGACCTTGTAAGAGGCTTAGGTGTGAACACTCGTAAGCTTCAGCAGAATATCCGCAAAGATTTGTTTGTGTCCCTCCAATGAGTTACCCGCGCGGACCCCGTTTTCTACAAGTGTTGGTCCACTACTCCCTCTAGAGGCTGGGACTCAGACAGGACTGCTTCGCTGCCCCCAATCTGGGATAGTGGCTTTGGGCGGCCTGTGGCCTGGGCAGGAGGCTCCCCACGTGTGTCCCACGACACATCTGCCTGCGAACTATGGTCACCTGGCAGGAAGCTATGATGCCCAGACCTATGGTTAGCTTTGCATCGAGGTGTACTGCGCGGACCGGTTCCACACACACTTCAAGTAAGAGGGCGGCCTGAGTGGAAAGGTGAGAGTTAGGGCTGCTGTGCAGACAAAGAAGGCACACTTTGGCCTGGGCCTAAATGCTTGTGACACACGACTGGGCCTGCCGGGGTCTGAGGGCCCTGCCGTTGGCCCCCTTCTCCCCTGCCCTTTGTTCAGTCACAGCAGAGATGGCCCCACCCACTCCCTCAGTGAAGGCAGTGTTCCAACCTCCCTCAGCCCCGCCCCCTCTCCGCAGGTTACCATGGACTACAGATGCTGCATTCTGAGGCCAGGGCATTCCGACAATGCCAAGGGCAGACATGATGACCTTAAATGATTTCCTCTTGTGTCAATTTTGGTAAACTTTAGGAGCTAGGAAATGGTCCACTTTACACAAAAGTTCAAATTTACTGGCATTTCATATATTCTCTGCTATAACATTGTCCTGATTCTTTCTGTATATTCTTTACTTATGTTTTGGTTTTCCTTAATCAAAGTGTGTCTTTTAAATCTTGTCAAAGAATATTCTTTGGACTTACTACCTAAACTGAATTTTATACGTTTTCTGTGGTATTAAGTTCTGCTCATATCTTTATTTATCTTTTTTCTATGTTCTCAGAGTTTATTGTTTTGATCTTCTGATATCAATTAAAACACTTGGTTATTCATTTTAATAAATCTTTTTACTTATAAAGATTTGAATTTTTAAGGATTCCAGCTTACTTGTTAGTTTCTACGGGTCAGGTCCTCTACATTGTGGCTGGCCAAAGGCTTAGTTCACAATATAGCAAAGTATATATTGACCTATTTTCCCCTCGACTTTCTGTGATTCCCTACATCTCACCTTTCTTTGCAGACAAGCCATTTGAAATAAACTTAACTTATTTCACAGCCAATAAGTCTTTGAAATAATGTGTAGTTTTCAGAGAAATCTTCTTATATATTTAGGCAGAAAATCTGACCTGCCATAGTTTTCAAAACAGCATAATTTCACTCTTCTCAATGATGAATCTGTTGTATTACACAACCTTTGAGTATTTAGCTTTATCAATGACATGTACTTTAAAAATGTTTTAGAGATCCTAGCAGTCTTTGAAAACATCCTTGTTCCTTGTTTCAGTTCCCGTTTCATGTATATTTTCTGCCTTGCACATGATTATTCCAACGTCTGATCGATGGCCTAGGGAATCTAATTCTGGTATTGATTGTTTTTGCTGATTGTCTCCCCCTGTAGCTGATTTCTTCATTATTGTGTAAATTTAGATCATGAGCTCATGTTTAGCTAAACATCTGACTTTGTAAGAGGCTTAGGTGTGAACACTCGTAAGTTTCATCAGAAAGTCCGCAAAGATTTATTTGTGTCCCTCCAATGAGTTGCCCGCGAGGACCCCGTTTCCTACAAGTGTTGGTCCACTATTCCCTCTAGAGGCACGGCCTCAGACAGGGCGGCTTTGTGCCCCACGATCTGTGGCAGTGGCTGTGGGCGGCCTGTGGCCCGGGCAGGAGCCTCTCTGCGTGTGTCCCAGGGACCAATCTGCCTGCGAACTTCGGTCACCTGGCAGGAAGCTACGATGCCCAGACCTATGGTTAGCTGTGCAGCGAGGTGTACTGCACGGACAGGTTCCACACACACTTCAAGTAAGAGGGCGGCCTGAGTGGATAGGTGAGAGTTTGGGCAGCTGTGCAGACAAAGAAGGTGCCCTTTGTCCTGGGCCTAAATTCTTGTGAAACCCCACTGGGCCTGCCGGGCTCTGAGGGCCCTGCCATGGGCCCCCTGCTCCCCTACCCTTTGTATGGTCACAGCAGAGATGGCCACACCCACTCCATCTGAGAGGGCAGTGTTCCAAACTCCCTCAACCACGCCCCCACTCCGCAGGTTAACATGGAATACAGATGCTGCATTCTGAGTCCAGGGCATTCCGAGAATGCCAAGGGCAGACATGATGACCTTAAATGATTTCCTCTTGTGTCAGTTTTGGTAAATTTTAGGAGCTAGGAACTGGTCCACTTTACAGAAACGTTCAAATATACAGGCATTTCATATACGCTCTGCTATAACATTCTCCTGATTCTTTCTGTATATTCTTTACTTATGTTTTGGTTTTCCTTAATCAAAGTGTGTCTTTTAAATCTTGTCAAAGAATATTCTTTGGACTTACTACCTCAACTGAATTTTATACGTTTTCTGTGGTATTAAGTTCTGCTCATATCTTTATTTATCTTTTTTCTATGTTCTCACGGTTTATTGTTTTGATCTTCTGATGTCAATTAAAACACTTGGTTATTCATTTTAATAAATCTTTTTACTTATAAAGATTTGAATTTTTAAAGATTCCAGCTTCCTTGTAAGTTTCTACGAGTCAGGTCCTCTATATTGTGGCTGGCCAAAGGCTTATTTCACAATATAGCAAAGTATATATTGACCTATTTTCCCCTCTACTTTCTGTGATTTCCTACATCTCACCTTTCTTT
Source organism: Mesoplodon bidens (assembly GCF_964165515.1). Taxonomy (NCBI): domain Eukaryota; kingdom Metazoa; phylum Chordata; class Mammalia; order Artiodactyla; family Ziphiidae; genus Mesoplodon; species Mesoplodon bidens. The sequence goes on along the minus strand of NC_138180.1, from coordinate 27,792,470 downwards.
GCAGACAAGCCATTTGAAATAACCTTACCTTATTTCACAGCCAATAGGTCTTTGAAATAATGTGTAGTTTTCAGAGAAATCTTCTTATATATTTAGGCAGAAAATCTGACCTGCCATAGTTTTCAAAACAGCATAATTTCACTCTTCTCAATGATGAATCTGTTGTATTACACAACCTTTGAGTATTTAGCTTTATCAATGACATGTACTTTAAAAATGTTTTAGAGATCCTAGCAGTCTTTGAAAACATCCTTGTACCTTGTTTCAGTTCCTGTTTTATGTATATTTTCTGCCTTGCACCTGATTATTCCAACGTCTGATCGATGGCCTAGGGAATCTAATTCTGGTATTGATTGTTTTTGCTGATTGTCTCCCCCTGTAGCTGATTTCTTCATTACTGTGTAAATTTAGATCATGAGCTCATGTTTAGCTAAACATCTGACTTTGTAAAGTCTTAGGTGTGAACACTCGTAAGTTTCATCAGAAAGTCCGCAAAGATTTATTTGTGTCCCTCCAATGAGTTGCCCGCGAGGATCCCGTTTCCTACAAATGTTGGTCCACTACTCCCTCTAGAGGCACGGCCTCAGACAGGGCTGCTTTGTTCCTCACGATCTGTGGCATTGGCAGTGGGCGGCCTGTGGCCCGGGCAGGAGCCTCTCTGCGTGTGTCCCAGGGACCCATCAGCCTGCGAACTTCGGTCACCTGGCAGGAAGCTACGATGCCCAGACCTATGGTTAGCTGTGAAGCGAGGTGTACTGCCCGGACAGGTTCCACACACACTTCAAGTAAGAGGGCGGCCTGAGTGGAAAGGTGAGAGTTTGGGCAGCTGTGCAGACAAAGAAGGCGCCCTTTGTCCTGGGCCTAAATGCTTGTGACACCCTACTGGGCCTGCCGGGATCTGAGGGCCCTGCCCTGGGCCCCCTGCTCCCCTGCCCTTTGTTCAGTCACAGCAGAGATGGCCACACCCACTCCCTCTGTGAGGGCAGTGTTCCAACCTCCCTCAGCCCCGCCCCTTCTCCGCAGGTTACCATGGACTACGGATGCTGCATTCTGAATCCAGGGCATTCCGAGAATGCCAAGGGCAGACATGATGACCTTAAATGATTTCCTCTTGTGTCAGTTTTGGTAAACTTTAGGAGCTAGGAACTGGTCCACTTTAAACAAATGTTCAAATTTACTGGCATTTCATATATTCTCTGCTATAACATTCTCCTGATTCTTTCTGTATATTCTTTACTTATGTTTTGGTTTTCCTTAATCAAAGTGTGTCTTTTAATCTTGTCAAAGAATATTCTTTGGACTTACTACATCCCCTGAATTTTATACGTTTTCTATTGTATTAAGTTCTGCTCATATCTTTAATTATCTTTTTTCTGTGTTTTCAGGGTTTATTGTTTTAATATTCTGATGTCAATTAAAACACTTGGTTATTCATTTTAATAAATCTTTTTACTTATAAAGATTTGAACTTTTCAAGATTCCAGCTTACTTGTAAGTTTCTAAGGGTCAGGTCCTCTACATTGTGGCGGGCCTAAGTCTTAGTTCTCCATATAGCAATGTATATATTGGCCTATTTTCCCCTCGACTTTCTGTGATTCCCTATATCTCACCTTTCTTTGCAGACAAGCCATTTGAAATACCCTTAACTTATTTCACAGCCAATAAGTCTTTGAAATAATGTGTATTTTTTAGAGAAATCTTCTTATATAATTAGGCAGAAAATCTGACCTGCCATAGTTTTCAAAACAGCATAATTTCACTCTTCTCAATGATGAATCTGTTGTATTACACAACCATTGAGTATTTAGCTTTATCAATGACATGTACTTTAAAAATGTTTTAGAGATCCTACCAGTCTTTGAAAACATCCTTGTTCCTTGTTTCAGTTCAAGTTTTGTGTATACTTTCTGCCTTGCACCTGATTATTCCAACATCTGATGGTTGGCCTAGGGAATCTAATTCTGGTATTGATTGTTTTTGCTGCTTGTCTCCCGTTGTAGCTGATTTCTTCATTATTGTGTAAATTTAGATCATGAGCTCATGTTTAGCTAAACAGCTGACCTTGTAAGAGGCTTAGGTGTGAACACTCGTAAGCTTCAGCAGAATATCCGCAAAGATTTGTTTGTGTCCCTCCAATGAGTTACCCGCGCGGACCCCGTTTTCTACAAGTGTTGGTCCACTACTCCCTCTAGAGGCTGGGACTCAGACAGGACTGCTTCGCTGCCCCCAATCTGGGATAGTGGCTTTGGGCGGCCTGTGGCCTGGGCAGGAGGCTCCCCACGTGTGTCCCACGACACATCTGCCTGCGAACTATAGTCACCTGGCAGGAAGCTATGATGCCCAGACCTATGGTTAGCTTTGCATCGAGGTGTACTGCGCGGACCGGTTCCACACACACTTCAAGTAAGAGGGCGGCCTGAGTGGAAAGGTGAGAGTTAGGGCTGCTGTGCAGACAAAGAAGGCACACTTTGGCCTGGGCCTAAATGCTTGTGACACACGACTGGGCCTGCCGGGGTCTGAGGGCCCTGCCGTTGGCCCCCTTCTCCCCTGCCCTTTGTTCAGTCACAGCAGAGATGGCCCCACCCACTCCCTCAGTGAAGGCAGTGTTCCAACCTCCCTCAGCCCCGCCCCCTCTCCGCAGGTTACCATGGACTACAGATGCTGCATTCTGAGGCCAGGGCATTCCGACAATGCCAAGGGCAGACATGATGACCTTAAATGATTTCCTCTTGTGTCAATTTTGGTAAACTTTAGGAGCTAGGAAATGGTCCACTTTACACAAAAGTTCAAATTTACTGGCATTTCATATATTCTCTGCTATAACATTGTCCTGATTCTTTCTGTATATTCTTTACTTATGTTTTGGTTTTCCTTAATCAAAGTGTGTCTTTTAAATCTTGTCAAAGAATATTCTTTGGACTTACTACCTAAACTGAATTTTATACGTTTTCTGTGGTATTAAGTTCTGCTCATATCTTTATTTATCTTTTTTCTATGTTCTCAGAGTTTATTGTTTTGATCTTCTGATATCAATTAAAACACTTGGTTATTCATTTTAATAAATCTTTTTACTTATAAAGATTTGAATTTTTAAGGATTCCAGCTTACTTGTTAGTTTCTACGGGTCAGGTCCTCTACATTGTGGCTGGCCAAAGGCTTAGTTCACAATATAGCAAAGTATATATTGACCTATTTTCCCCTCGACTTTCTGTGATTCCCTACATCTCACCTTTCTTTGCAGACAAGCCATTTGAAATAAACTTAACTTATTTCACAGCCAATAAGTCTTTGAAATAATGTGTAGTTTTCAGAGAAATCTTCTTATATATTTAGGCAGAAAATCTGACCTGCCATAGTTTTCAAAACAGCATAATTTCACTCTTCTCAATGATGAATCTGTTGTATTACACAACCTTTGAGTATTTAGCTTTATCAATGACATGTACTTTAAAAATATTTTAGAGATCCTAGCAGTCTTTGAAAACATCCTTGTTCCTTGTTTCAGTTCCCGTTTCATGTATATTTTCTGCCTTGCACATGATTATTCCAACGTCTGATCGATGGCCTAGGGAATCTAATTCTGGTATTGATTGTTTTTGCTGATTGTCTCCCCCTGTAGCTGATTTCTTCATTATTGTGTAAATTTAGATCATGAGCTCATGTTTAGCTAAACATCTGACTTTGTAAGAGGCTTAGGTGTGAACACTCGTAAGTTTCATCAGAAAGTCCGCAAAGATTTATTTGTGTCCCTCCAATGAGTTGCCCGCGAGGACCCCGTTTCCTACAAGTGTTGGTCCACTATTCCCTCTAGAGGCACGGCCTCAGACAGGGCGGCTTTGTGCCCCAGGATCTGTGGCAGTGGCTGTGGGCGGCCTGTGGCCCGGGCAGGAGCCTCTCTGCGTGTGTCCCAGGGACCCATCTGCCTGCGAACTTCGGTCACCTGGCAGGAAGCTACGATGCCCAGACCTATGGTTAGCTGTGCAGCGAGGTGTACTGCACGGACAGGTTCCACACACACTTCAAGTAAGAGGGCGGCCTGAGTGGATAGGTGAGAGTTTGGGCAGCTGTGCAGACAAAGAAGGTGCCCTTTGTCCTGGGCCTAAATTCTTGTGAAACCCCACTGGGCCTGCCGGGCTCTGAGGGCCCTGCCATGGGCCCCCTGCTCCCCTACCCTTTGTATGGTCACAGCAGAGATGGCCACACCCACTCCATCTGAGAGGGCAGTGTTCCAACCTCCCTCAACCACGCCCCCACTCCGCAGGTTAACATGGACTACAGATGCTGCATTCTGAGTCCAGGGCATTCCGAGAATGCCAAGGGCAGACATGATGACCTTAAATGATTTCCTCTTGTGTCAGTTTTGGTAAATTTTAGGAGCTAGGAACTGGTCCACTTTACAGAAACGTTCAAATTTACAGGCATTTCATATACGCTCTGCTATAACCTTCTCCTGATTCTTTCTGTATATTCTTTACTTATGTTTTGGTTTTCCTTAATCAAAGTGTGTCTTTTAATCTTGTCAAAGAATATTCTTTGGACTTACTACATCACCTGAATTTTATACGTTTTCTATTGTATTAAGTTCTGCTCATATCTTTATTTATATTTTTTTCTATGTTCTCAGGTTTATTGTTTTGATATTCTGATGTCAATTAAAACACTTGGTTATTCATTTTAATAAATCTTTTTACTTATAAAGATTTGAACTTTTCAAGATTCCAGCTTACTTGTAAGTTTCTAAGGGTCAGGTCCTCTACATTGTGGCTGGCCTAAGTCTTAGTTCTCCATATAGCAGTGTATATATTTACCTATTTTCCCCTCGACTTTCTGTGATTCCCTACATCTCACCTTTCTTTGCAGACAAGCCATTTGAAATACCCTTAACTTATTTCACAGCCAATAAGTCTTTGAAATAATGTGTATTTTTTTGAGAAATCTTCTTATATAATTAGGCAGAAAATCTGACATGCCATAGTTTTCAAATCAGCATAATTTCACTCTTCTCAATGATGAATCTGTTGTATTACACAACCATTGAGTATTTAGCTTTATCAATGACATGTACTTTAAAAATGTTTTAGAGATTCAACCAGTCTTTGAAAACATCCTTGTTCCTTGTTTCAGTTCAAGTTTTGTGTATACTTTCTGCCTTGCACCTTATTATTCCAACATCTGATGGTTGGCCTAGGGAATCTAATACTTGTATTGATTGATTTTGCTGCTTGTCTCCCCTTGTAGCTGATTTCTTCATTATTGTGCAAATTTAGATCATGAGCTCATGTTTAGCTAAACATCTGACTTTGTAAGAGGCTTAGGTGTGAACACTCGTAACCTTCATTAGAAAGTCCGCAAAGATTTATTTTTGTCCCCCCAATGAGTTGCCCACGAGGACCCCGTTTTCTACAAGGGTTGGTCCACTACTCCCTCTAGAGGCACGGCCTCAGACAGGGCTGCTTTGCGCCCCACGATCTGGGGCAGTGGCAGTGGGCGGCCTGTGGTCCGTGTAGGAGCCTCTCTGCCTGTGTCCCAGGGACCCATCTGCCTGCGAACTTCGGTCACCTGGCAGGAAGCTACGATGCCCAGACCTATGGTTAGCTGTGCAGCGAGGTGTACTGCCCGGACAGGTTCCACACACACTTCAAGTAAGAGGGCGGCCTGAGTGGAAAGGTGAGAGTTTGGGCAGCTGTGCAGAGAAAGAAGGCGCCCTTTGTCCTGGCCTAAATTCTTGTGAAACACCAATGGGCCTGCCGGGCTCTGAGGGCCCTTCACTGCGCCCCCTGCTCCACTGCCCATTGTTCAGTCACAGCAGAGATGGCCACACCCACTCCCTCTGTGAGGGCAGTGTTCCAACCTCCCTCAGCCCCGCCCCCTCTCCGCAGGTTATCATGGACTACAGATGCTGCATTCTGAGTCCAGGGCATTCCGAGAATGCCAAGGGCAGACATGATGACCTTAAATGATTTCCTCTTGTGTCAGTTTTGGTAAATTTTAGGAGCTAGGAACTGGTCCATTTTACACAAACGTTCAAATTTACAGGCATTTCATATACTCTCTGCTATAACATTCTCCTGATTCTTTCTGTATATTCTTTACTTATGTTTTGGTTTTCCTTAATCAAAGTGTGTCTTTTAATCTTGTCAAAGAATATTCTTTGGACTTACTACAATACCTGAATTTTATACGTTTTCTATTGTATTAAGTTCTGCTCATATCTTTATTTATATTTTTTCCATGTTCTCAGGTTTATTGTTTTGATATTCTGATGTCAATTAAAACACTTGGTTATTCATTTTAATAAATCTTTTTACTTATAAAGATTTGAACTTTTCAAGATTCCAGCTTACTTGTAAGTTTCTAAGGGTCAGGTCCTCTACATTGTGGCTGGCCTAAGTCTTAGTTCTCCTTATAGCAATGTATATATTGAGCTATTTTCCCCTCGACTTTCTGTGATTCCCTACATCTCACCTTTCTTTGCAGACAAGCCATTTGAAATACCCTTAACTTCTTTCACAGCCAATAAGTCTTTGAAATAATGTGAATTTTTTCGAGAAATCTTCTTATATAATTAGGCAGAATATCTGACCTGCCATAGTTTTCAAAACAGCATAATTTCACTTTTCTCAATGTTGAATCTCTTGTATTACACAACCATTGAGTATTTAGCTTTATCAATGACAAGTACTTTAAAAATGTTTTAGAGATCCTACCAGTCTTTGAAAACATCCTTGTTCCTTGTTTCAGTTCAAGTTTTATGTATACTTTCTGCCTTGCACCTGATTATTCCACCCTCTGATGTTTGGCCTAGGGAATCTAATTCTGGTATTGAGTGTTTTTGCTGCTTGTCTCCCCTTGTAGCTGATTTCTTCATTATTGTGTAAATTTAGATCATGAGCTCATGTTTAGCTAAACAGCTGACCTTGTAAGAGGCTTAGGTGTGAACACACGTAAGCTTCAGCAGAAAGTCCGCAAAGAATTTTTTGTGTCCCTCCAATGAGTTACCCGCGCGGACCCCTTTTTCTACAAGTGTTGGTCCACTACTCCGTCTAGAGGCTGGGACTCAGACAGGACTGCTTTGCTGCCCCCGATCTGGGATAGTGGCTTTGGGCGGCCTGTGGCCTGGGCAGGAGGCGACCCACGTGTGTCCCACGACCCATCTGCCTGCGAACTTCGGTCACCTGGCAGGAAGCTACGATGCCCAGACCTATGGTTAGCTTTGCATCGAGGTGTACTGCGCGGACCGGGTCCACACACACTTAAATGATTTCCTCTTGTGTCAATTTTGGTAAACTTTAGGAGCTAGGAAATGGTCGACTTTACACAAATGTTCACATTTACTGGCATTTCATATATTCTCTGCTATAACATTGTCCTGATTCTTTCTGTATATTCTTTACTTATGTTTTGGTTTTCCTTAATCAAAGTGTGTCTTTTAAATCTTGTCAAAGAATATTCTTTGGACTTACTACCTCAACTGAATTTTATACGTTTTCTGTGGTATTAAGTTCTGCTCATATCTTTATTTATCTTTTTTCTATGTTCTCACGGTTTATTGTTTTGATCTTCTGATGTCAATTAAAACACTTGGTTATTCATTTTAATAAATCTTTTTACTTATAAAGATTTGAATTTTTAAAGATTCCAGCTTCCTTGTAAGTTTCTACGAGTCAGGTCCTCTATATTGTGGCTGGCCAAAGGCTTATTTCACAATATAGCAAAGTATATATTGACCTATTTTCCCCTCGACTTTCTGTGATTTCCTACATCTCACCTTTCTTTGCAGACAAGCCATTTGAAATAACCTTACCTTATTTCACAGCCAATAGGTCTTTGAAATAATGTGTAGTTTTCAGAGAAATCTTCTTATATATTTAGGCAGAAAATCTGACCTGCCATAGTTTTCAAAACAGCATAATTTCACTCTTCTCAATGATGAATCTGTTGTATTACACAACCTTTGAGTATTTAGCTTTATCAATGACATGTACTTTAAAAATGTTTTAGAGATCCTAGCAGTCTTTGAAAACATCCTTGTACCTTGTTTCAGTTCCTGTTTTATGTATATTTTCTGCCTTGCACCTGATTATTCCAACGTCTGATCGATGGCCTAGGGAATCTAATTCTGGTATTGATTGTTTTTGCTGATTGTCTCCCCCTGTAGCTGATTTCTTCATTACTGTGTAAATTTAGATCATGAGCTCATGTTTAGCTAAACATCTGACTTTGTAAAGTCTTAGGTGTGAACACTCGTAAGTTTCATCAGAAAGTCCGCAAAGATTTATTTGTGTCCCTCCAATGAGTTGCCCGCGAGGATCCCGTTTCCTACAAATGTTGGTCCACTACTCCCTCTAGAGGCACGGCCTCAGACAGGGCTGCTTTGTTCCTCACGATCTGTGGCATTGGCAGTGGGCGGCCTGTGGCCCGGGCAGGAGCCTCTCTGCGTGTGTCCCAGGGACCCATCAGCCTGCGAACTTCGGTCACCTGGCAGGAAGCTACGATGCCCAGACCTATGGTTAGCTGTGAAGCGAGGTGTACTGCCCGGACAGGTTCCACACACACTTCAAGTAAGAGGGCGGCCTGAGTGGAAAGGTGAGAGTTTGGGCAGCTGTGCAGACAAAGAAGGCGCCCTTTGTCCTGGGCCTAAATGCTTGTGACACCCTACTGGGCCTGCCGGGATCTGAGGGCCCTGCCCTGGGCCCCCTGCTCCCCTGCCCTTTGTTCAGTCACAGCAGAGATGGCCACACCCACTCCCTCTGTGAGGGCAGTGTTCCAACCTCCCTCAGCCCCGCCCCTTCTCCGCAGGTTACCATGGACTACGGATGCTGCATTCTGAATCCAGGGCATTCCGAGAATGCCAAGGGCAGACATGATGACCTTAAATGATTTCCTCTTGTGTCAGTTTTGGTAAACTTTAGGAGCTAGGAACTGGTCCACTTTAAACAAATGTTCAAATTTACTGGCATTTCATATATTCTCTGCTATAACATTCTCCTGATTCTTTCTGTATATTCTTTACTTATGTTTTGGTTTTCCTTAATCAAAGTGTGTCTTTTAATCTTGTCAAAGAATATTCTTTGGACTTACTACATCCCCTGAATTTTATACGTTTTCTATTGTATTAAGTTCTGCTCATATCTTTAATTATCTTTTTTCTGTGTTTTCAGGGTTTATTGTTTTAATATTCTGATGTCAATTAAAACACTTGGTTATTCATTTTAATAAATCTTTTTACTTATAAAGATTTGAACTTTTCAAGATTCCAGCTTACTTGTAAGTTTCTAAGGGTCAGGTCCTCTACATTGTGGCGGGCCTAAGTCTTAGTTCTCCATATAGCAATGTATATATTGGCCTATTTTCCCCTCGACTTTCTGTGATTCCCTATATCTCACCTTTCTTTGCAGACAAGCCATTTGAAATACCCTTAACTTATTTCACAGCCAATAAGTCTTTGAAATAATGTGTATTTTTTAGAGAAATCTTCTTATATAATTAGGCAGAAAATCTGACCTGCCATAGTTTTCAAAACAGCATAATTTCACTCTTCTCAATGATGAATCTGTTGTATTACACAACCATTGAGTATTTAGCTTTATCAATGACATGTACTTTAAAAATGTTTTAGAGATCCTACCAGTCTTTGAAAACATCCTTGTTCCTTGTTTCAGTTCAAGTTTTGTGTATACTTTCTGCCTTGCACCTGATTATTCCAACATCTGATGGTTGGCCTAGGGAATCTAATTCTGGTATTGATTGTTTTTGCTGCTTGTCTCCCGTTGTAGCTGATTTCTTCATTATTGTGTAAATTTAGATCATGAGCTCATGTTTAGCTAAACAGCTGACCTTGTAAGAGGCTTAGGTGTGAACACTCGTAAGCTTCAGCAGAATATCCGCAAAGATTTGTTTGTGTCCCTCCAATGAGTTACCCGCGCGGACCCCGTTTTCTACAAGTGTTGGTCCACTACTCCCTCTAGAGGCTGGGACTCAGACAGGACTGCTTCGCTGCCCCCAATCTGGGATAGTGGCTTTGGGCGGCCTGTGGCCTGGGCAGGAGGCTCCCCACGTGTGTCCCACGACACATCTGCCTGCGAACTATGGTCACCTGGCAGGAAGCTATGATGCCCAGACCTATGGTTAGCTTTGCATCGAGGTGTACTGCGCGGACCGGTTCCACACACACTTCAAGTAAGAGGGCGGCCTGAGTGGAAAGGTGAGAGTTAGGGCTGCTGTGCAGACAAAGAAGGCACACTTTGGCCTGGGCCTAAATGCTTGTGACACACGACTGGGCCTGCCGGGGTCTGAGGGCCCTGCCGTTGGCCCCCTTCTCCCCTGCCCTTTGTTCAGTCACAGCAGAGATGGCCCCACCCACTCCCTCAGTGAAGGCAGTGTTCCAACCTCCCTCAGCCCCGCCCCCTCTCCGCAGGTTACCATGGACTACAGATGCTGCATTCTGAGGCCAGGGCATTCCGACAATGCCAAGGGCAGACATGATGACCTTAAATGATTTCCTCTTGTGTCAATTTTGGTAAACTTTAGGAGCTAGGAAATGGTCCACTTTACACAAAAGTTCAAATTTACTGGCATTTCATATATTCTCTGCTATAACATTGTCCTGATTCTTTCTGTATATTCTTTACTTATGTTTTGGTTTTCCTTAATCAAAGTGTGTCTTTTAAATCTTGTCAAAGAATATTCTTTGGACTTACTACCTAAACTGAATTTTATACGTTTTCTGTGGTATTAAGTTCTGCTCATATCTTTATTTATCTTTTTTCTATGTTCTCAGAGTTTATTGTTTTGATCTTCTGATATCAATTAAAACACTTGGTTATTCATTTTAATAAATCTTTTTACTTATAAAGATTTGAATTTTTAAGGATTCCAGCTTACTTGTTAGTTTCTACGGGTCAGGTCCTCTACATTGTGGCTGGCCAAAGGCTTAGTTCACAATATAGCAAAGTATATATTGACCTATTTTCCCCTCGACTTTCTGTGATTCCCTACATCTCACCTTTCTTTGCAGACAAGCCATTTGAAATAAACTTAACTTATTTCACAGCCAATAAGTCTTTGAAATAATGTGTAGTTTTCAGAGAAATCTTCTTATATATTTAGGCAGAAAATCTGACCTGCCATAGTTTTCAAAACAGCATAATTTCACTCTTCTCAATGATGAATCTGTTGTATTACACAACCTTTGAGTATTTAGCTTTATCAATGACATGTACTTTAAAAATGTTTTAGAGATCCTAGCAGTCTTTGAAAACATCCTTGTTCCTTGTTTCAGTTCCCGTTTCATGTATATTTTCTGCCTTGCACATGATTATTCCAACGTCTGATCGATGGCCTAGGGAATCTAATTCTGGTATTGATTGTTTTTGCTGATTGTCTCCCCCTGTAGCTGATTTCTTCATTATTGTGTAAATTTAGATCATGAGCTCATGTTTAGCTAAACATCTGACTTTGTAAGAGGCTTAGGTGTGAACACTCGTAAGTTTCATCAGAAAGTCCGCAAAGATTTATTTGTGTCCCTCCAATGAGTTGCCCGCGAGGACCCCGTTTCCTACAAGTGTTGGTCCACTATTCCCTCTAGAGGCACGGCCTCAGACAGGGCGGCTTTGTGCCCCACGATCTGTGGCAGTGGCTGTGGGCGGCCTGTGGCCCGGGCAGGAGCCTCTCTGCGTGTGTCCCAGGGACCAATCTGCCTGCGAACTTCGGTCACCTGGCAGGAAGCTACGATGCCCAGACCTATGGTTAGCTGTGCAGCGAGGTGTACTGCACGGACAGGTTCCACACACACTTCAAGTAAGAGGGCGGCCTGAGTGGATAGGTGAGAGTTTGGGCAGCTGTGCAGACAAAGAAGGTGCCCTTTGTCCTGGGCCTAAATTCTTGTGAAACCCCACTGGGCCTGCCGGGCTCTGAGGGCCCTGCCATGGGCCCCCTGCTCCCCTACCCTTTGTATGGTCACAGCAGAGATGGCCACACCCACTCCATCTGAGAGGGCAGTGTTCCAAACTCCCTCAACCACGCCCCCACTCCGCAGGTTAACATGGAATACAGATGCTGCATTCTGAGTCCAGGGCATTCCGAGAATGCCAAGGGCAGACATGATGACCTTAAATGATTTCCTCTTGTGTCAGTTTTGGTAAATTTTAGGAGCTAGGAACTGGTCCACTTTACAGAAACGTTCAAATATACAGGCATTTCATATACGCTCTGCTATAACATTCTCCTGATTCTTTCTGTATATTCTTTACTTATGTTTTGGTTTTCCTTAATCAAAGTGTGTCTTTTAAATCTTGTCAAAGAATATTCTTTGGACTTACTACCTCAACTGAATTTTATACGTTTTCTGTGGTATTAAGTTCTGCTCATATCTTTATTTATCTTTTTTCTATGTTCTCACGGTTTATTGTTTTGATCTTCTGATGTCAATTAAAACACTTGGTTATTCATTTTAATAAATCTTTTTACTTATAAAGATTTGAATTTTTAAAGATTCCAGCTTCCTTGTAAGTTTCTACGAGTCAGGTCCTCTATTTTGTGGCTGGTCAAAGGCTTATTTCACAATATAGCAAAGTATATATTGACCTATTTTCCCCTCGACTTTCTGTGATTTCCTACATCTCACCTTTCTTTGCAGACAAGCCATTTGAAATAACCTTACCTTATTTCACAGCCAATAGGTCTTTGAAATAATGTGTAGTTTTCAGAGAAATCTTCTTATATATTTAGGCAGAAAATCTGACCTGCCATAGTTTTCAAAACAGCATAATTTCACTCTTCTCAATGATGAATCTGTTGTATTACACAACCTTTGAGTATTTAGCTTTATCAATGACATGTACTTTAAAAATGTTTTAGAGATCCTAGCAGTCTTTGAAAACATCCTTGTTCCTTGTTTCAGTTCCCGTTTCATGTATATTTTCTGCCTTGCACATGATTATTCCAACGTCTGATCGATGGCCTAGGGAATCTAATTCTGGTATTGATTGTTTTTGCTGATTGTCTCCCCCTGTAGCTGATTTCTTCATTACTGTGTAAATTTAGATCATGAGCTCATGTTTAGCTAAACATCTGACTTTGTAAAGTCTTAGGTGTGAACACTCGTAAGTTTCATCAGAAAGTCCGCAAAGATTTATTTGTGTCCCTCCAATGAGTTGCCCGCGAGGATCCCGTTTCCTACAAATGTTGGTCCACTACTCCCTCTAGAGGCACGGCCTCAGACAGGGCTGCTTTGTTCCCCACGATCTGTGGCATTGGCAGTGGGCGGCCTGTGGCCCGGGCAGGAGCCTCTCTGCGTGTGTCCCAGGGACCCATCAGCCTGCGAACTTCGGTCACCTGGCAGGAAGCTACGATGCCCAGACCTATGGTTAGCTGTGAAGCGAGGTGTACTGCGCGGACAGGTTCCACACACACTTCAAGTAAGAGGGCGGCCTGAGTGGAAAGGTGAGAGTTTGGGCAGCTGAGCAGACAAAGAAGGCGCCCTTTGTCCTGGGCCTAAATGCTTGTGACACCCTACTGGGCCTGCCGGGATCTGAGGGCCCTGCCCTGGGCCCCCTGCTCCCCTGCCCTTTGTTCAGTCACAGCAGCGATGGCCACACCCACTCCCTCTGTGAGGGCAGTGTTCCAACCTCCCTCAGCCCCGCCCCTTCTCCGCAGGTTACCATGGACTACGGATGCTGCATTCTGAATCCAGGGCATTCCGAGAATGCCAAGGGCAGACATGATGACCTTAAATGATTTCCTCTTGTGTCAGTTTTGGTAAACTTTAGGAGCTAGGAACTGGTCCACTTTAAACAAATGTTCAAATTTACTGGCATTTCATATATTCTCTGCTATAACATTCTCCTGATTCTTTCTGTATATTCTTTACTTATGTTTTGGTTTTCCTTAATCAAAGTGTGTCTTTTAATCTTGTCAAAGAATATTCTTTGGACTTACTACATCCCCTGAATTTTATACGTTTTCTATTGTATTAAGTTCTGCTCATATCTTTAATTATCTTTTTTCTGTGTTTTCAGGGTTTATTGTTTTAATATTCTGATGTCAATTAAAACACTTGGTTATTCATTTTAATAAATCTTTTTACTTATAAAGATTTGAACTTTTCAAGATTCCAGCTTACTTGTAAGTTTCTAAGGGTCAGGTCCTCTACATTGTGGCTGGCCTAAGTCTTAGTTCTCCTTATAGCAATGTATATATTGAGCTATTTTCCGCTCGACTTTCTGTGATTCCCTACATCTCACCTTTCTTTGCAGACAAGCCATTTGAAATACCCTTAACTTCTTTCACAGCCAATAAGTCTTTGAAATAATGTGAATTTTTTCGAGAAATCTTCTTATATAATTAGGCAGAAAATCTGACCTGCCATAGTTTTCAAAACAGCATAATTTCACTTTTCTCAATGTTGAATCTCTTGTATTACACAACCATTGAGTATTTAGCTTTATCAATGACAAGTACTTTAAAAATGTTTTAGAGATCCTACCAGTCTTTGAAAACATCCTTGTTCCTTGTTTCAGTTCAAGTTTTATGTATACTTTCTGCCTTGCACCTGATTATTCCACCCTCTGATGCTTGGCCTAGGGAATCTAATTCTGGTATTGAGTGTTTTTGCTGCTTGTCTCCCCTTGTAGCTGATTTCTTCATTATTGTGTAAATTTAGATCATGAGCTCATGTTTAGCTAAACAGCTGACCTTGTAAGAGGCTTAGGTGTGAACACACGTAAGCTTCAGCAGAAAGTCCGCAAAGAATTTTTTGTGTCCCTCCAATGAGTTACCCGCGCGGACCCCTTTTTCTACAAGTGTTGGTCCACTACTCCGTCTAGAGGCTGGGACTCAGACAGGACTGCTTTGCTGCCCCCGATCTGGGATAGTGGCTTTGGGCGGCCTGTGGCCTGGGCAGGAGGCGACCCACGTGTGTCCCACGACCCATCTGCCTGCGAACTTCGGTCACCTGGCAGGAAGCTACGATGCCCAGACCTATGGTTAGCTTTGCATCGAGGTGTACTGCGCGGACCGGGTCCACACACACTTAAATGATTTCCTCTTGTGTCAATTTTGGTAAACTTTAGGAGCTAGGAAATGGTCGACTTTACACAAATGTTCACATTTACTGGCATTTCATATATTCTCTGCTATAACATTGTCCTGATTCTTTCTGTATATTCTTTACTTATGTTTTGGTTTTCCTTAATCAAAGTGTGTCTTTTAAATCTTGTCAAAGAATATTCTTTGGACTTACTACCTCAACTGAATTTTATACGTTTTCTGTGGTATTAAGTTCTGCTCATATCTTTATTTATCTTTTTTCTATGTTCTCACGGTTTATTGTTTTGATCTTCTGATGTCAATTAAAACACTTGGTTATTCATTTTAATAAATCTTTTTACTTATAAAGATTTGAATTTTTAAAGATTCCAGCTTCCTTGTAAGTTTCTACGAGTCAGGTCCTCTATATTGTGGCTGGCCAAAGGCTTATTTCACAATATAGCAAAGTATATATTGACCTATTTTCCCCTCGACTTTCTGTGATTTCCTACATCTCACCTTTCTTTGCAGACAAGCCATTTGAAATAACCTTACCTTATTTCACAGCCAATAGGTCTTTGAAATAATGTGTAGTTTTCAGAGAAATCTTCTTATATATTTAGGCAGAAAATCTGACCTGCCATAGTTTTCAAAACAGCATAATTTCACTCTTCTCAATGATGAATCTGTTGTATTACACAACCTTTGAGTATTTAGCTTTATCAATGACATGTACTTTAAAAATGTTTTAGAGATCCTAGCAGTCTTTGAAAACATCCTTGTACCTTGTTTCAGTTCCTGTTTTATGTATATTTTCTGCCTTGCACCTGATTATTCCAACGTCTGATCGATGGCCTAGGGAATCTAATTCTGGTATTGATTGTTTTTGCTGATTGTCTCCCCCTGTAGCTGATTTCTTCATTACTGTGTAAATTTAGATCATGAGCTCATGTTTAGCTAAACATCTGACTTTGTAAAGTCTTAGGTGTGAACACTCGTAAGTTTCATCAGAAAGTCCGCAAAGATTTATTTGTGTCCCTCCAATGAGTTGCCCGCGAGGATCCCGTTTCCTACAAATGTTGGTCCACTACTCCCTCTAGAGGCACGGCCTCAGACAGGGCTGCTTTGTTCCTCACGATCTGTGGCATTGGCAGTGGGCGGCCTGTGGCCCGGGCAGGAGCCTCTCTGCGTGTGTCCCAGGGACCCATCAGCCTGCGAACTTCGGTCACCTGGCAGGAAGCTACGATGCCCAGACCTATGGTTAGCTGTGAAGCGAGGTGTACTGCGCGGACAGGTTCCACACACACTTCAAGTAAGAGGGCGGCCTGAGTGGAAAGGTGAGAGTTTGGGCAGCTGTGCAGACAAAGAAGGCGCCCTTTGTCCTGGGCCTAAATGCTTGTGACACCCTACTGGGCCTGCCGGGATCTGAGGGCCCTGCCCTGGGCCCCCTGCTCCCCTGCCCTTTGTTCAGTCACAGCAGAGATGGCCACACCCACTCCCTCTGTGAGGGCAGTGTTCCAACCTCCCTCAGCCCCGCCCCTTCTCCGCAGGTTACCATGGACTACGGATGCTGCATTCTGAATCCAGGGCATTCCGAGAATGCCAAGGGCAGACATGATGACCTTAAATGATTTCCTCTTGTGTCAGTTTTGGTAAACTTTAGGAGCTAGGAACTGGTCCACTTTAAACAAATGTTCAAATTTACTGGCATTTCATATATTCTCTGCTATAACATTCTCCTGATTCTTTCTGTATATTCTTTACTTATGTTTTGGTTTTCCTTAATGAAAGTGTGTCTTTTAATCTTGTCAAAGAATATTCTTTGGACTTACTACATCCCCTGAATTTTATACGTTTTCTATTGTATTAAGTTCTGCTCATATCTTTAATTATCTTTTTTCTGTGTTTTCAGGGTTTATTGTTTTAATATTCTGATGTCAATTAAAACACTTGGTTATTCATTTTAATAAATCTTTTTACTTATAAAGATTTGAACTTTTCAAGATTCCAGCTTACTTGTAAGTTTCTAAGGGTCAGGTCCTCTACATTGTGGCGGGCCTAAGTCTTAGTTCTCCATATAGCAATGTATATATTGGCCTATTTTCCCCTCGACTTTCTGTGATTCCCTATATCTCACCTTTCTTTGCAGACAAGCCATTTGAAATACCCTTAACTTATTTCACAGCCAATAAGTCTTTGAAATAATGTGTATTTTTTAGAGAAATCTTCTTATATAATTAGGCAGAAAATCTGACCTGCCATAGTTTTCAAAACAGCATAATTTCACTCTTCTCAATGATGAATCTGTTGTATTACACAACCATTGAGTATTTAGCTTTATCAATGACATGTACTTTAAAAATGTTTTAGAGATCCTACCAGTCTTTGAAAACATCCTTGTTCCTTGTTTCAGTTCAAGTTTTGTGTATACTTTCTGCCTTGCACCTGATTATTCCAACATCTGATGGTTGGCCTAGGGAATCTAATTCTGGTATTGATTGTTTTTGCTGCTTGTCTCCCGTTGTAGCTGATTTCTTCATTATTGTGTAAATTTAGATCATGAGCTCATGTTTAGCTAAACAGCTGACCTTGTAAGAGGCTTAGGTGTGAACACTCGTAAGCTTCAGCAGAATATCCTCAAAGATTTGTTTGTGTCCCTCCAATGAGTTACCCGCGCGGACCCCGTTTTCTACAAGTGTTGGTCCACTACTCCCTCTAGAGGCTGGGACTCAGACAGGACTGCTTCGCTGCCCCCAATCTGGGATAGTGGCTTTGGGCGGCCTGTGGCCTGGGCAGGAGGCTCCCCACGTGTGTCCCACGACACATCTGCCTGCGAACTATGGTCACCTGGCAGGAAGCTATGATGCCCAGACCTATGGTTAGCTTTGCATCGAGGTGTACTGCGCGGACCGGTTCCACACACACTTCAAGTAAGAGGGCGGCCTGAGTGGAAAGGTGAGAGTTAGGGCTGCTGTGCAGACAAAGAAGGCACACTTTGGCCTGGGCCTAAATGCTTGTGACACACGACTGGGCCTGCCGGGGTCTGAGGGCCCTGCCGTTGGCCCCCTTCTCCCCTGCCCTTTGTTCAGTCACAGCAGAGATGGCCCCACCCACTCCCTCAGTGAAGGCAGTGTTCCAACCTCCCTCAGCCCCGCCCCCTCTCCGCAGGTTACCATGGACTACAGATGCTGCATTCTGAGGCCAGGGCATTCCGACAATGCCAAGGGCAGACATGATGACCTTAAATGATTTCCTCTTGTGTCAATTTTGGTAAACTTTAGGAGCTAGGAAATGGTCCACTTTACACAAAAGTTCAAATTTACTGGCATTTCATATATTCTCTGCTATAACATTGTCCTGATTCTTTCTGTATATTCTTTACTTATGTTTTGGTTTTCCTTAATCAAAGTGTGTCTTTTAAATCTTGTCAAAGAATATTCTTTGGACTTACTACCTAAACTGAATTTTATACGTTTTCTGTGGTATTAAGTTCTGCTCATATCTTTATTTATCTTTTTTCTATGTTCTCAGAGTTTATTGTTTTGATCTTCTGATATCAATTAAAACACTTGGTTATTCATTTTAATAAATCTTTTTACTTATAAAGATTTGAATTTTTAAGGATTCCAGCTTACTTGTTAGTTTCTACGGGTCAGGTCCTCTACATTGTGGCTGGCCAAAGGCTTAGTTCACAATATAGCAAAGTATATATTGACCTATTTTCCCCTCGACTTTCTGTGATTCCCTACATCTCACCTTTCTTTGCAGACAAGCCATTTGAAATAAACTTAACTTATTTCACAGCCAATAAGTCTTTGAAATAATGTGTAGTTTTCAGAGAAATCTTCTTATATATTTAGGCAGAAAATCTGACCTGCCATAGTTTTCAAAACAGCATAATTTCACTCTTCTCAATGATGAATCTGTTGTATTACACAACCTTTGAGTATTTAGCTTTATCAATGACATGTACTTTAAAAATGTTTTAGAGATCCTAGCAGTCTTTGAAAACATCCTTGTTCCTTGTTTCAGTTCCCGTTTCATGTATATTTTCTGCCTTGCACATGATTATTCCAACGTCTGATCGATGGCCTAGGGAATCTAATTCTGGTATTGATTGTTTTTGCTGATTGTCTCCCCCTGTAGCTGATTTCTTCATTATTGTGTAAATATAGATCATGAGCTCATGTTTAGCTAAACATCTGACTTTGTAAGAGGCTTAGGTGTGAACACTCGTAAGTTTCATCAGAAAGTCCGCAAAGATTTATTTGTGTCCCTCCAATGAGTTGCCCGCGAGGACCCCGTTTCCTACAAGTGTTGGTCCACTATTCCCTCTAGAGGCACGGCCTCAGACAGGGCGGCTTTGTGCCCCAGGATCTGTGGCAGTGGCTGTGGGCGGCCTGTGGCCCGGGCAGGAGCCTCTCTGCGTGTGTCCCAGGGACCCATCTGCCTGCGAACTTCGGTCACCTGGCAGGAAGCTACGATGCCCAGACCTATGGTTAGCTGTGCAGCGAGGTGTACTGCACGGACAGGTTCCACACACACTTCAAGTAAGAGGGCGGCCTGAGTGGATAGGTGAGAGTTTGGGCAGCTGTGCAGACAAAGAAGGTGCCCTTTGTCCTGGGCCTAAATTCTTGTGAAACCCCACTGGGCCTGCCGGGCTCTGAGGGCCCTGCCATGGGCCCCCTGCTCCCCTACCCTTTGTATGGTCACAGCAGAGATGGCCACACCCACTCCATCTGAGAGGGCAGTGTTCCAACCTCCCTCAACCACGCCCCCACTCCGCAGGTTAACATGGACTACAGATGCTGCATTCTGAGTCCAGGGCATTCCGAGAATGCCAAGGGCAGACATGATGACCTTAAATGATTTCCTCTTGTGTCAGTTTTGGTAAATTTTAGGAGCTAGGAACTGGTCCACTTTACAGAAACGTTCAAATTTACAGGCATTTCATATACGCTCTGCTATAACATTCTCCTGATTCTTTCTGTATATTCTTTACTTATGTTTTGGTTTTCCTTAATCAAAGTGTGTCTTTTAAATCTTGTCAAAGAATATTCTTTGGACTTACTACCTCAACTGAATTTTATACGTTTTCTGTGGTATTAAGTTCTGCTCATATCTTTATTTATCTTTTTTCTATGTTCTCACGGTTTATTGTTTTGATCTTCTGATGTCAATTAAAACACTTGGTTATTCATTTTAATAAATCTTTTTACTTATAAAGATTTGAATTTTTAAAGATTCCAGCTTCCTTGTAAGTTTCTACGAGTCAGGTCCTCTATTTTGTGGCTGGTCAAAGGCTTATTTCACAATATAGCAAAGTATATATTGACCTATTTTCCCCTCGACTTTCTGTGATTTCCTACATCTCACCTTTCTTTGCAGACAAGCCATTTGAAATAACCTTACCTTATTTCACAGCCAATAGGTCTTTGAAATAATGTGTAGTTTTCAGAGAAATCTTCTTATATATTTAGGCAGAAAATCTGACCTGCCATAGTTTTCAAAACAGCATAATTTCACTCTTCTCAATGATGAATCTGTTGTATTACACAACCTTTGAGTATTTAGCTTTATCAATGACATGTACTTTAAAAATGTTTTAGAGATCCTAGCAGTCTTTGAAAACATCCTTGTACCTTGTTTCAGTTCCTGTTTTATGTATATTTTCTGCCTTGCACCTGATTATTCCAACGTCTGATCGATGGCCTAGGGAATCTAATTCTGGTATTGATTGTTTTTGCTGAGTGTCTCCCCCTGTAGCTGATTTCTTCATTACTGTGTAAATTTAGATCATGAGCTCATGTTTAGCTAAACATCTGACTTTGTAAAGTCTTAGGTGTGAACACTCGTAAGTTTCATCAGAAAGTCCGCAAAGATTTATTTGTGTCCCTCCAATGAGTTGCCCGCGAGGATCCCGTTTCCTACAAATGTTGGTCCACTACTCCCTCTAGAGGCACGGCCTCAGACAGGGCTGCTTTGTTCCTCACGATCTGTGGCATTGGCAGTGGGCGGCCTGTGGCCCGGGCAGGAGCCTCTCTGCGTGTGTCCCAGGGACCCATCAGCCTGCGAACTTCGGTCACCTGGCAGGAAGCTACGATGCCCAGACCTATGGTTAGCTGTGAAGCGAGGTGTACTGCGCGGACAGGTTCCACACACACTTCAAGTAAGAGGGCGGCCTGAGTGGAAAGGTGAGAGTTTGGGCAGCTGTGCAGACAAAGAAGGCGCCCTTTGTCCTGGGCCTAAATGCTTGTGACACCCTACTGGGCCTGCCGGGATCTGAGGGCCCTGCCCTGGGCCCCCTGCTCCCCTGCCCTTTGTTCAGTCACAGCAGAGATGGCCACACCCACTCCCTCTGTGAGGGCAGTGTTCCAACCTCCCTCAGCCCCGCCCCTTCTCCGCAGGTTACCATGGACTACGGATGCTGCATTCTGAATCCAGGGCATTCCGAGAATGCCAAGGGCAGACATGATGACCTTAAATGATTTCCTCTTGTGTCAGTTTTGGTAAACTTTAGGAGCTAGGAACTGGTCCACTTTAAACAAATGTTCAAATTTACTGGCATTTCATATATTCTCTGCTATAACATTCTCCTGATTCTTTCTGTATATTCTTTACTTATGTTTTGGTTTTCCTTAATCAAAGTGTGTCTTTTAATCTTGTCAAAGAATATTCTTTGGACTTACTACATCCCCTGAATTTTATACGTTTTCTATTGTATTAAGTTCTGCTCATATCTTTAATTATCTTTTTTCTGTGTTTTCAGGGTTTATTGTTTTAATATTCTGATGTCAATTAAAACACTTGGTTATTCATTTTAATAAATCTTTTTACTTATAAAGATTTGAACTTTTCAAGATTCCAGCTTACTTGTAAGTTTCTAAGGGTCAGGTCCTCTACATTGTGGCGGGCCTAAGTCTTAGTTCTCCATATAGCAATGTATATATTGGCCTATTTTCCCCTCGACTTTCTGTGATTCCCTATATCTCACCTTTCTTTGCAGACAAGCCATTTGAAATACCCTTAACTTATTTCACAGCCAATAAGTCTTTGAAATAATGTGTATTTTTTAGAGAAATCTTCTTATATAATTAGGCAGAAAATCTGACCTGCCATAGTTTTCAAAACAGCATAATTTCACTCTTCTCAATGATGAATCTGTTGTATTACACAACCATTGAGTATTTAGCTTTATCAATGACATGTACTTTAAAAATGTTTTAGAGATCCTACCAGTCTTTGAAAACATCCTTGTTCCTTGTTTCAGTTCAAGTTTTGTGTATACTTTCTGCCTTGCACCTGATTATTCCAACATCTGATGGTTGGCCTAGGGAATCTAATTCTGGTATTGATTGTTTTTGCTGCTTGTCTCCCGTTGTAGCTGATTTCTTCATTATTGTGTAAATTTAGATCATGAGCTCATGTTTAGCTAAACAGCTGACCTTGTAAGAGGCTTAGGTGTGAACACTCGTAAGCTTCAGCAGAATATCCTCAAAGATTTGTTTGTGTCCCTCCAATGAGTTACCCGCGCGGACCCCGTTTTCTACAAGTGTTGGTCCACTACTCCCTCTAGAGGCTGGGACTCAGACAGGACTGCTTCGCTGCCCCCAATCTGGGATAGTGGCTTTGGGCGGCCTGTGGCCTGGGCAGGAGGCTCCCCACGTGTGTCCCACGACACATCTGCCTGCGAACTATGGTCACCTGGCAGGAAGCTATGATGCCCAGACCTATGGTTAGCTTTGCATCGAGGTGTACTGCGCGGACCGGTTCCACACACACTTCAAGTAAGAGGGCGGCCTGAGTGGAAAGGTGAGAGTTAGGGCTGCTGTGCAGACAAAGAAGGCACACTTTGGCCTGGGCCTAAATGCTTGTGACACACGACTGGGCCTGCCGTGGTCTGAGGGCCCTGCCGTTGGCCCCCTTCTCCCCTGCCCTTTGTTCAGTCACAGCAGAGATGGCCCCACCCACTCCCTCAGTGAAGGCAGTGTTCCAACCTCCCTCAGCCCCGCCCCCTCTCCGCAGGTTACCATGGACTACAGATGCTGCATTCTGAGGCCAGGGCATTCCGACAATGCCAAGGGCAGACATGATGACCTTAAATGATTTCCTCTTGTGTCAATTTTGGTAAACTTTAGGAGCTAGGAAATGGTCCACTTTACACAAAAGTTCAAATTTACTGGCATTTCATATATTCTCTGCTATAACATTGTCCTGATTCTTTCTGTATATTCTTTACTTATGTTTTGGTTTTCCTTAATCAAAGTGTGTCTTTTAAATCTTGTCAAAGAATATTCTTTGGACTTACTACCTAAACTGAATTTTATACGTTTTCTGTGGTATTAAGTTCTGCTCATATCTTTATTTATCTTTTTTCTATGTTCTCAGAGTTTATTGTTTTGATCTTCTGATATCAATTAAAACACTTGGTTATTCATTTTAATAAATCTTTTTACTTATAAAGATTTGAATTTTTAAGGATTCCAGCTTACTTGTTAGTTTCTACGGGTCAGGTCCTCTACATTGTGGCTGGCCAAAGGCTTAGTTCACAATATAGCAAAGTATATATTGACCTATTTTCCCCTCGACTTTCTGTGATTCCCTACATCTCACCTTTCTTTGCAGACAAGCCATTTGAAATAAACTTAACTTATTTCACAGCCAATAAGTCTTTGAAATAATGTGTAGTTTTCAGAGAAATCTTCTTATATATTTAGGCAGAAAATCTGACCTGCCATAGTTTTCAAAACAGCATAATTTCACTCTTCTCAATGATGAATCTGTTGTATTACACAACCTTTGAGTATTTAGCTTTATCAATGACATGTACTTTAAAAATGTTTTAGAGATCCTAGCAGTCTTTGAAAACATCCTTGTTCCTTGTTTCAGTTCCCGTTTCATGTATATTTTCTGCCTTGCACATGATTATTCCAACGTCTGATCGATGGCCTAGGGAATCTAATTCTGGTATTGATTGTTTTTGCTGATTGTCTCCCCCTGTAGCTGATTTCTTCATTATTGTGTAAATTTAGATCATGAGCTCATGTTTAGCTAAACATCTGACTTTGTAAGAGGCTTAGGTGTGAACACTCGTAAGTTTCATCAGAAAGTCCGCAAAGATTTATTTGTGTCCCTCCAATGAGTTGCCCGCGAGGACCCCGTTTCCTACAAGTGTTGGTCCACTATTCCCTCTAGAGGCACGGCCTCAGACAGGGCGGCTTTGTGCCCCACGATCTGTGGCAGTGGCTGTGGGCGGCCTGTGGCCCGGGCAGGAGCCTCTCTGCGTGTGTCCCAGGGACCAATCTGCCTGCGAACTTCGGTCACCTGGCAGGAAGCTACGATGCCCAGACCTATGGTTAGCTGTGCAGCGAGGTGTACTGCACGGACAGGTTCCACACACACTTCAAGTAAGAGGGCGGCCTGAGTGGATAGGTGAGAGTTTGGGCAGCTGTGCAGACAAAGAAGGTGCCCTTTGTCCTGGGCCTAAATTCTTGTGAAACCCCACTGGGCCTGCCGGGCTCTGAGGGCCCTGCCATGGGCCCCCTGCTCCCCTACCCTTTGTATGGTCACAGCAGAGATGGCCACACCCACTCCATCTGAGAGGGCAGTGTTCCAACCTCCCTCAACCACGCCCCCACTCCGCAGGTTAACATGGACTACAGATGCTGCATTCTGAGTCCAGGGCATTCCGAGAATGCCAAGGGCAGACATGATGACCTTAAATGATTTCCTCTTGTGTCAGTTTTGGTAAATTTTAGGAGCTAGGAACTGGTCCACTTTACAGAAACGTTCAAATTTACAGGCATTTCATATACGCTCTGCTATAACATTCTCCTGATTCTTTCTGTATATTCTTTACTTATGTTTTGGTTTTCCTTAATCAAAGTGTGTCTTTTAATCTTGTCAAAGAATATTCTTTGGACTTACTACATCACCTGAATTTTATACGTTTTCTGTGGTATTAAGTTCTGCTCATATCTTTATTTATCTTTTTTCTATGTTCTCACGGTTTATTGTTTTGATCTTCTGATGTCAATTAAAACACTTGGTTATTCATTTTAATAAATCTTTTTACTTATAAAGATTTGAATTTTTAAAGATTCCAGCTTCCTTGTAAGTTTCTACGAGTCAGGTCCTCTATTTTGTGGCTGGTCAAAGGCTTATTTCACAATATAGCAAAGTATATATTGACCTATTTTCCCCTCGACTTTCTGTGATTTCCTACATCTCACCTTTCTTTGCAGACAAGCCATTTGAAATAACCTTACCTTATTTCACAGCCAATAGGTCTTTGAAATAATGTGTAGTTTTCAGAGAAATCTTCTTATATATTTAGGCAGAAAATCTGACCTGCCATAGTTTTCAAAACAGCATAATTTCACTCTTCTCAATGATGAATCTGTTGTATTACACAACCTTTGAGTATTTAGCTTTATCAATGACATGTACTTTAAAAATGTTTTAGAGATCCTAGCAGTCTTTGAAAACATCCTTGTACCTTGTTTCAGTTCCTGTTTTATGTATATTTTCTGCCTTGCACCTGATTATTCCAACGTCTGATCGATGGCCTAGGGAATCTAATTCTGGTATTGATTGTTTTTGCTGAGTGTCTCCCCCTGTAGCTGATTTCTTCATTACTGTGTAAATTTAGATCATGAGCTCATGTTTAGCTAAACATCTGACTTTGTAAAGTCTTAGGTGTGAACACTCGTAAGTTTCATCAGAAAGTCCGCAAAGATTTATTTGTGTCCCTCCAATGAGTTGCCCGCGAGGATCCCGTTTCCTACAAATGTTGGTCCACTACTCCCTCTAGAGGCACGGCCTCAGACAGGGCTGCTTTGTTCCTCACGATCTGTGGCATTGGCAGTGGGCGGCCTGTGGCCCGGGCAGGAGCCTCTCTGCGTGTGTCCCAGGGACCCATCAGCCTGCGAACTTCGGTCACCTGGCAGGAAGCTACGATGCCCAGACCTATGGTTAGCTGTGAAGCGAGGTGTACTGCGCGGACAGGTTCCACACACACTTCAAGTAAGAGGGCGGCCTGAGTGGAAAGGTGAGAGTTTGGGCAGCTGTGCAGACAAAGAAGGCGCCCTTTGTCCTGGGCCTAAATGCTTGTGACACCCTACTGGGCCTGCCGGGATCTGAGGGCCCTGCCCTGGGCCCCCTGCTCCCCTGCCCTTTGTTCAGTCACAGCAGAGATGGCCACACCCACTCCCTCTGTGAGGGCAGTGTTCCAACCTCCCTCAGCCCCGCCCCTTCTCCGCAGGTTACCATGGACTACGGATGCTGCATTCTGAATCCAGGGCATTCCGAGAATGCCAAGGGCAGACATGATGACCTTAAATGATTTCCTCTTGTGTCAGTTTTGGTAAACTTTAGGAGCTAGGAACTGGTCCACTTTAAACAAATGTTCAAATTTACTGGCATTTCATATATTCTCTGCTATAACATTCTCCTGATTCTTTCTGTATATTCTTTACTTATGTTTTGGTTTTCCTTAATCAAAGTGTGTCTTTTAATCTTGTCAAAGAATATTCTTTGGACTTACTACATCCCCTGAATTTTATACGTTTTCTATTGTATTAAGTTCTGCTCATATCTTTAATTATCTTTTTTCTGTGTTTTCAGGGTTTATTGTTTTAATATTCTGATGTCAATTAAAACACTTGGTTATTCATTTTAATAAATCTTTTTACTTATAAAGATTTGAACTTTTCAAGATTCCAGCTTACTTGTAAGTTTCTAAGGGTCAGGTCCTCTACATTGTGGCGGGCCTAAGTCTTAGTTCTCCATATAGCAATGTATATATTGGCCTATTTTCCCCTCAACTTTCTGTGATTCCCTATATCTCACCTTTCTTTGCAGACAAGCCATTTGAAATACCCTTAACTTATTTCACAGCCAATAAGTCTTTGAAATAATGTGTATTTTTTAGAGAAATCTTCTTATATAATTAGGCAGAAAATCTGACCTGCCATAGTTTTCAAAACAGCATAATTTCACTCTTCTCAATGATGAATCTGTTGTATTACACAACCATTGAGTATTTAGCTTTATCAATGACATGTACTTTAAAAATGTTTTAGAGATCCTACCAGTCTTTGAAAACATCCTTGTTCCTTGTTTCAGTTCAAGTTTTGTGTATACTTTCTGCCTTGCACCTGATTATTCCAACATCTGATGGTTGGCCTAGGGAATCTAATTCTGGTATTGATTGTTTTTGCTGCTTGTCTCCCGTTGTAGCTGATTTCTTCATTATTGTGTAAATTTAGATCATGAGCTCATGTTTAGCTAAACAGCTGACCTTGTAAGAGGCTTAGGTGTGAACACTCGTAAGCTTCAGCAGAATATCCTCAAAGATTTGTTTGTGTCCCTCCAATGAGTTACCCGCGCGGACCCCGTTTTCTACAAGTGTTGGTCCACTACTCCCTCTAGAGGCTGGGACTCAGACAGGACTGCTTCGCTGCCCCCAATCTGGGATAGTGGCTTTGGGCGGCCTGTGGCCTGGGCAGGAGGCTCCCCACGTGTGTCCCACGACACATCTGCCTGCGAACTATGGTCACCTGGCAGGAAGCTATGATGCCCAGACCTATGGTTAGCTTTGCATCGAGGTGTACTGCGCGGACCGGTTCCACACACACTTCAAGTAAGAGGGCGGCCTGAGTGGAAAGGTGAGAGTTAGGGCTGCTGTGCAGACAAAGAAGGCACACTTTGGCCTGGGCCTAAATGCTTGTGACACACGACTGGGCCTGCCGTGGTCTGAGGGCCCTGCCGTTGGCCCCCTTCTCCCCTGCCCTTTGTTCAGTCACAGCAGAGATGGCCCCACCCACTCCCTCAGTGAAGGCAGTGTTCCAACCTCCCTCAGCCCCGCCCCCTCTCCGCAGGTTACCATGGACTACAGATGCTGCATTCTGAGGCCAGGGCATTCCGACAATGCCAAGGGCAGACATGATGACCTTAAATGATTTCCTCTTGTGTCAATTTTGGTAAACTTTAGGAGCTAGGAAATGGTCCACTTTACACAAAAGTTCAAATTTACTGGCATTTCATATATTCTCTGCTATAACATTGTCCTGATTCTTTCTGTATATTCTTTACTTATGTTTTGGTTTTCCTTAATCAAAGTGTGTCTTTTAAATCTTGTCAAAGAATATTCTTTGGACTTACTACCTAAACTGAATTTTATACGTTTTCTGTGGTATTAAGTTCTGCTCATATCTTTATTTATCTTTTTTCTATGTTCTCAGAGTTTATTGTTTTGATCTTCTGATATCAATTAAAACACTTGGTTATTCATTTTAATAAATCTTTTTACTTATAAAGATTTGAATTTTTAAGGATTCCAGCTTACTTGTTAGTTTCTACGGGTCAGGTCCTCTACATTGTGGCTGGCCAAAGGCTTAGTTCACAATATAGCAAAGTATATATTGACCTATTTTCCCCTCGACTTTCTGTGATTCCCTACATCTCACCTTTCTTTGCAGACAAGCCATTTGAAATAAACTTAACTTATTTCACAGCCAATAAGTCTTTGAAATAATGTGTAGTTTTCAGAGAAATCTTCTTATATATTTAGGCAGAAAATCTGACCTGCCATAGTTTTCAAAACAGCATAATTTCACTCTTCTCAATGATGAATCTGTTGTATTACACAACCTTTGAGTATTTAGCTTTATCAATGACATGTACTTTAAAAATGTTTTAGAGATCCTAGCAGTCTTTGAAAACATCCTTGTTCCTTGTTTCAGTTCCCGTTTCATGTATATTTTCTGCCTTGCACATGATTATTCCAACGTCTGATCGATGGCCTAGGGAATCTAATTCTGGTATTGATTGTTTTTGCTGATTGTCTCCCCCTGTAGCTGATTTCTTCATTATTGTGTAAATTTAGATCATGAGCTCATGTTTAGCTAAACATCTGACTTTGTAAGAGGCTTAGGTGTGAACACTCGTAAGTTTCATCAGAAAGTCCGCAAAGATTTATTTGTGTCCCTCCAATGAGTTGCCCGCGAGGACCCCGTTTCCTACAAGTGTTGGTCCACTATTCCCTCTAGAGGCACGGCCTCAGACAGGGCGGCTTTGTGCCCCACGATCTGTGGCAGTGGCTGTGGGCGGCCTGTGGCCCGGGCAGGAGCCTCTCTGCGTGTGTCCCAGGGACCAATCTGCCTGCGAACTTCGGTCACCTGGCAGGAAGCTACGATGCCCAGACCTATGGTTAGCTGTGCAGCGAGGTGTACTGCACGGACAGGTTCCACACACACTTCAAGTAAGAGGGCGGCCTGAGTGGATAGGTGAGAGTTTGGGCAGCTGTGCAGACAAAGAAGGTGCCCTTTGTCCTGGGCCTAAATTCTTGTGAAACCCCACTGGGCCTGCCGGGCTCTGAGGGCCCTGCCATGGGCCCCCTGCTCCCCTACCCTTTGTATGGTCACAGCAGAGATGGCCACACCCACTCCATCTGAGAGGGCAGTGTTCCAACCTCCCTCAACCACGCCCCCACTCCGCAGGTTAACATGGACTACAGATGCTGCATTCTGAGTCCAGGGCATTCCGAGAATGCCAAGGGCAGACATGATGACCTTAAATGATTTCCTCTTGTGTCAGTTTTGGTAAATTTTAGGAGCTAGGAACTGGTCCACTTTACAGAAACGTTCAAATTTACAGGCATTTCATATACGCTCTGCTATAACATTCTCCTGATTCTTTCTGTATATTCTTTACTTATGTTTTGGTTTTCCTTAATCAAAGTGTGTCTTTTAATCTTGTCAAAGAATATTCTTTGGACTTACTACATCACCTGAATTTTATACGTTTTCTGTGGTATTAAGTTCTGCTCATATCTTTATTTATCTTTTTTCTATGTTCTCACGGTTTATTGTTTTGATCTTCTGATGTCAATTAAAACACTTGGTTATTCATTTTAATAAATCTTTTTACTTATAAAGATTTGAATTTTTAAAGATTCCAGCTTCCTTGTAAGTTTCTACGAGTCAGGTCCTCTATTTTGTGGCTGGTCAAAGGCTTATTTCACAATATAGCAAAGTATATATTGACCTATTTTCCCCTCGACTTTCTGTGATTTCCTACATCTCACCTTTCTTTGCAGACAAGCCATTTGAAATAACCTTACCTTATTTCACAGCCAATAGGTCTTTGAAATAATGTGTAGTTTTCAGAGAAATCTTCTTATATATTTAGGCAGAAAATCTGACCTGCCATAGTTTTCAAAACAGCATAATTTCACTCTTCTCAATGATGAATCTGTTGTATTACACAACCTTTGAGTATTTAGCTTTATCAATGACATGTACTTTAAAAATGTTTTAGAGATCCTAGCAGTCTTTGAAAACATCCTTGTACCTTGTTTCAGTTCCTGTTTTATGTATATTTTCTGCCTTGCACCTGATTATTCCAACGTCTGATCGATGGCCTAGGGAATCTAATTCTGGTATTGATTGTTTTTGCTGAGTGTCTCCCCCTGTAGCTGATTTCTTCATTACTGTGTAAATTTAGATCATGAGCTCATGTTTAGCTAAACATCTGACTTTGTAAAGTCTTAGGTGTGAACACTCGTAAGTTTCATCAGAAAGTCCGCAAAGATTTATTTGTGTCCCTCCAATGAGTTGCCCGCGAGGATCCCGTTTCCTACAAATGTTGGTCCACTACTCCCTCTAGAGGCACGGCCTCAGACAGGGCTGCTTTGTTCCTCACGATCTGTGGCATTGGCAGTGGGCGGCCTGTGGCCCGGGCAGGAGCCTCTCTGCGTGTGTCCCAGGGACCCATCAGCCTGCGAACTTCGGTCACCTGGCAGGAAGCTACGATGCCCAGACCTATGGTTAGCTGTGAAGCGAGGTGTACTGCGCGGACAGGTTCCACACACACTTCAAGTAAGAGGGCGGCCTGAGTGGAAAGGTGAGAGTTTGGGCAGCTGTGCAGACAAAGAAGGCGCCCTTTGTCCTGGGCCTAAATGCTTGTGACACCCTACTGGGCCTGCCGGGATCTGAGGGCCCTGCCCTGGGCCCCCTGCTCCCCTGCCCTTTGTTCAGTCACAGCAGAGATGGCCACACCCACTCCCTCTGTGAGGGCAGTGTTCCAACCTCCCTCAGCCCCGCCCCTTCTCCGCAGGTTACCATGGACTACGGATGCTGCATTCTGAATCCAGGGCATTCCGAGAATGCCAAGGGCAGACATGATGACCTTAAATGATTTCCTCTTGTGTCAGTTTTGGTAAACTTTAGGAGCTAGGAACTGGTCCACTTTAAACAAATGTTCAAATTTACTGGCATTTCATATATTCTCTGCTATAACATTCTCCTGATTCTTTCTGTATATTCTTTACTTATGTTTTGGTTTTCCTTAATCAAAGTGTGTCTTTTAATCTTGTCAAAGAATATTCTTTGGACTTACTACATCCCCTGAATTTTATACGTTTTCTATTGTATTAAGTTCTGCTCATATCTTTAATTATCTTTTTTCTGTGTTTTCAGGGTTTATTGTTTTAATATTCTGATGTCAATTAAAACACTTGGTTATTCATTTTAATAAATCTTTTTACTTATAAAGATTTGAACTTTTCAAGATTCCAGCTTACTTGTAAGTTTCTAAGGGTCAGGTCCTCTACATTGTGGCGGGCCTAAGTCTTAGTTCTCCATATAGCAATGTATATATTGGCCTATTTTCCCCTCAACTTTCTGTGATTCCCTATATCTCACCTTTCTTTGCAGACAAGCCATTTGAAATACCCTTAACTTATTTCACAGCCAATAAGTCTTTGAAATAATGTGTATTTTTTAGAGAAATCTTCTTATATAATTAGGCAGAAAATCTGACCTGCCATAGTTTTCAAAACAGCATAATTTCACTCTTCTCAATGATGAATCTGTTGTATTACACAACCATTGAGTATTTAGCTTTATCAATGACATGTACTTTAAAAATGTTTTAGAGATCCTACCAGTCTTTGAAAACATCCTTGTTCCTTGTTTCAGTTCAAGTTTTGTGTATACTTTCTGCCTTGCACCTGATTATTCCAACATCTGATGGTTGGCCTAGGGAATCTAATTCTGGTATTGATTGTTTTTGCTGCTTGTCTCCCGTTGTAGCTGATTTCTTCATTATTGTGTAAATTTAGATCATGAGCTCATGTTTAGCTAAACAGCTGACCTTGTAAGAGGCTTAGGTGTGAACACTCGTAAGCTTCAGCAGAATATCCTCAAAGATTTGTTTGTGTCCCTCCAATGAGTTACCCGCGCGGACCCCGTTTTCTACAAGTGTTGGTCCACTACTCCCTCTAGAGGCTGGGACTCAGACAGGACTGCTTCGCTGCCCCCAATCTGGGATAGTGGCTTTGGGCGGCCTGTGGCCTGGGCAGGAGGCTCCCCACGTGTGTCCCACGACACATCTGCCTGCGAACTATGGTCACCTGGCAGGAAGCTATGATGCCCAGACCTATGGTTAGCTTTGCATCGAGGTGTACTGCGCGGACCGGTTCCACACACACTTCAAGTAAGAGGGCGGCCTGAGTGGAAAGGTGAGAGTTAGGGCTGCTGTGCAGACAAAGAAGGCACACTTTGGCCTGGGCCTAAATGCTTGTGACACACGACTGGGCCTGCCGTGGTCTGAGGGCCCTGCCGTTGGCCCCCTTCTCCCCTGCCCTTTGTTCAGTCACAGCAGAGATGGCCCCACCCACTCCCTCAGTGAAGGCAGTGTTCCAACCTCCCTCAGCCCCGCCCCCTCTCCGCAGGTTACCATGGACTACAGATGCTGCATTCTGAGGCCAGGGCATTCCGACAATGCCAAGGGCAGACATGATGACCTTAAATGATTTCCTCTTGTGTCAATTTTGGTAAACTTTAGGAGCTAGGAAATGGTCCACTTTACACAAAAGTTCAAATTTACTGGCATTTCATATATTCTCTGCTATAACATTGTCCTGATTCTTTCTGTATATTCTTTACTTATGTTTTGGTTTTCCTTAATCAAAGTGTGTCTTTTAAATCTTGTCAAAGAATATTCTTTGGACTTACTACCTAAACTGAATTTTATACGTTTTCTGTGGTATTAAGTTCTGCTCATATCTTTATTTATCTTTTTTCTATGTTCTCAGAGTTTATTGTTTTGATCTTCTGATATCAATTAAAACACTTGGTTATTCATTTTAATAAATCTTTTTACTTATAAAGATTTGAATTTTTAAGGATTCCAGCTTACTTGTTAGTTTCTACGGGTCAGGTCCTCTACATTGTGGCTGGCCAAAGGCTTAGTTCACAATATAGCAAAGTATATATTGACCTATTTTCCCCTCGACTTTCTGTGATTCCCTACATCTCACCTTTCTTTGCAGACAAGCCATTTGAAATAAACTTAACTTATTTCACAGCCAATAAGTCTTTGAAATAATGTGTAGTTTTCAGAGAAATCTTCTTATATATTTAGGCAGAAAATCTGACCTGCCATAGTTTTCAAAACAGCATAATTTCACTCTTCTCAATGATGAATCTGTTGTATTACACAACCTTTGAGTATTTAGCTTTATCAATGACATGTACTTTAAAAATGTTTTAGAGATCCTAGCAGTCTTTGAAAACATCCTTGTTCCTTGTTTCAGTTCCCGTTTCATGTATATTTTCTGCCTTGCACATGATTATTCCAACGTCTGATCGATGGCCTAGGGAATCTAATTCTGGTATTGATTGTTTTTGCTGATTGTCTCCCCCTGTAGCTGATTTCTTCATTATTGTGTAAATTTAGATCATGAGCTCATGTTTAGCTAAACATCTGACTTTGTAAGAGGCTTAGGTGTGAACACTCGTAAGTTTCATCAGAAAGTCCGCAAAGATTTATTTGTGTCCCTCCAATGAGTTGCCCGCGAGGACCCCGTTTCCTACAAGTGTTGGTCCACTATTCCCTCTAGAGGCACGGCCTCAGACAGGGCGGCTTTGTGCCCCACGATCTGTGGCAGTGGCTGTGGGCGGCCTGTGGCCCGGGCAGGAGCCTCTCTGCGTGTGTCCCAGGGACCAATCTGCCTGCGAACTTCGGTCACCTGGCAGGAAGCTACGATGCCCAGACCTATGGTTAGCTGTGCAGCGAGGTGTACTGCACGGACAGGTTCCACACACACTTCAAGTAAGAGGGCGGCCTGAGTGGATAGGTGAGAGTTTGGGCAGCTGTGCAGACAAAGAAGGTGCCCTTTGTCCTGGGCCTAAATTCTTGTGAAACCCCACTGGGCCTGCCGGGCTCTGAGGGCCCTGCCATGGGCCCCCTGCTCCCCTACCCTTTGTATGGTCACAGCAGAGATGGCCACACCCACTCCATCTGAGAGGGCAGTGTTCCAACCTCCCTCAACCACGCCCCCACTCCGCAGGTTAACATGGACTACAGATGCTGCATTCTGAGTCCAGGGCATTCCGAGAATGCCAAGGGCAGACATGATGACCTTAAATGATTTCCTCTTGTGTCAGTTTTGGTAAATTTTAGGAGCTAGGAACTGGTCCACTTTACAGAAACGTTCAAATTTACAGGCATTTCATATACGCTCTGCTATAACATTCTCCTGATTCTTTCTGTATATTCTTTACTTATGTTTTGGTTTTCCTTAATCAAAGTGTGTCTTTTAATCTTGTCAAAGAATATTCTTTGGACTTACTACATCACCTGAATTTTATACGTTTTCTGTGGTATTAAGTTCTGCTCATATCTTTATTTATCTTTTTTCTATGTTCTCACGGTTTATTGTTTTGATCTTCTGATGTCAATTAAAACACTTGGTTATTCATTTTAATAAATCTTTTTACTTATAAAGATTTGAATTTTTAAAGATTCCAGCTTCCTTGTAAGTTTCTACGAGTCAGGTCCTCTATTTTGTGGCTGGTCAAAGGCTTATTTCACAATATAGCAAAGTATATATTGACCTATTTTCCCCTCGACTTTCTGTGATTTCCTACATCTCACCTTTCTTTGCAGACAAGCCATTTGAAATAACCTTACCTTATTTCACAGCCAATAGGTCTTTGAAATAATGTGTAGTTTTCAGAGAAATCTTCTTATATATTTAGGCAGAAAATCTGACCTGCCATAGTTTTCAAAACAGCATAATTTCACTCTTCTCAATGATGAATCTGTTGTATTACACAACCTTTGAGTATTTAGCTTTATCAATGACATGTACTTTAAAAATGTTTTAGAGATCCTAGCAGTCTTTGAAAACATCCTTGTACCTTGTTTCAGTTCCTGTTTTATGTATATTTTCTGCCTTGCACCTGATTATTCCAACGTCTGATCGATGGCCTAGGGAATCTAATTCTGGTATTGATTGTTTTTGCTGAGTGTCTCCCCCTGTAGCTGATTTCTTCATTACTGTGTAAATTTAGATCATGAGCTCATGTTTAGCTAAACATCTGACTTTGTAAAGTCTTAGGTGTGAACACTCGTAAGTTTCATCAGAAAGTCCGCAAAGATTTATTTGTGTCCCTCCAATGAGTTGCCCGCGAGGATCCCGTTTCCTACAAATGTTGGTCCACTACTCCCTCTAGAGGCACGGCCTCAGACAGGGCTGCTTTGTTCCTCACGATCTGTGGCATTGGCAGTGGGCGGCCTGTGGCCCGGGCAGGAGCCTCTCTGCGTGTGTCCCAGGGACCCATCAGCCTGCGAACTTCGGTCACCTGGCAGGAAGCTACGATGCCCAGACCTATGGTTAGCTGTGAAGCGAGGTGTACTGCGCGGACAGGTTCCACACACACTTCAAGTAAGAGGGCGGCCTGAGTGGAAAGGTGAGAGTTTGGGCAGCTGTGCAGACAAAGAAGGCGCCCTTTGTCCTGGGCCTAAATGCTTGTGACACCCTACTGGGCCTGCCGGGATCTGAGGGCCCTGCCCTGGGCCCCCTGCTCCCCTGCCCTTTGTTCAGTCACAGCAGAGATGGCCACACCCACTCCCTCTGTGAGGGCAGTGTTCCAACCTCCCTCAGCCCCGCCCCTTCTCCGCAGGTTACCATGGACTACGGATGCTGCATTCTGAATCCAGGGCATTCCGAGAATGCCAAGGGCAGACATGATGACCTTAAATGATTTCCTCTTGTGTCAGTTTTGGTAAACTTTAGGAGCTAGGAACTGGTCCACTTTAAACAAATGTTCAAATTTACTGGCATTTCATATATTCTCTGCTATAACATTCTCCTGATTCTTTCTGTATATTCTTTACTTATGTTTTGGTTTTCCTTAATCAAAGTGTGTCTTTTAATCTTGTCAAAGAATATTCTTTGGACTTACTACATCCCCTGAATTTTATACGTTTT
This sequence comes from Mesoplodon bidens, assembly GCF_964165515.1. NCBI lineage: Eukaryota > Metazoa > Chordata > Mammalia > Artiodactyla > Ziphiidae > Mesoplodon > Mesoplodon bidens. The sequence continues at coordinate 27,756,160 of NC_138180.1, read as the reverse complement.
CTATTGTATTAAGTTCTGCTCATATCTTTAATTATCTTTTTTCTGTGTTTTCAGGGTTTATTGTTTTAATATTCTGATGTCAATTAAAACACTTGGTTATTCATTTTAATAAATCTTTTTACTTATAAAGATTTGAACTTTTCAAGATTCCAGCTTACTTGTAAGTTTCTAAGGGTCAGGTCCTCTACATTGTGGCGGGCCTAAGTCTTAGTTCTCCATATAGCAATGTATATATTGGCCTATTTTCCCCTCAACTTTCTGTGATTCCCTATATCTCACCTTTCTTTGCAGACAAGCCATTTGAAATACCCTTAACTTATTTCACAGCCAATAAGTCTTTGAAATAATGTGTATTTTTTAGAGAAATCTTCTTATATAATTAGGCAGAAAATCTGACCTGCCATAGTTTTCAAAACAGCATAATTTCACTCTTCTCAATGATGAATCTGTTGTATTACACAACCATTGAGTATTTAGCTTTATCAATGACATGTACTTTAAAAATGTTTTAGAGATCCTACCAGTCTTTGAAAACATCCTTGTTCCTTGTTTCAGTTCAAGTTTTGTGTATACTTTCTGCCTTGCACCTGATTATTCCAACATCTGATGGTTGGCCTAGGGAATCTAATTCTGGTATTGATTGTTTTTGCTGCTTGTCTCCCGTTGTAGCTGATTTCTTCATTATTGTGTAAATTTAGATCATGAGCTCATGTTTAGCTAAACAGCTGACCTTGTAAGAGGCTTAGGTGTGAACACTCGTAAGCTTCAGCAGAATATCCTCAAAGATTTGTTTGTGTCCCTCCAATGAGTTACCCGCGCGGACCCCGTTTTCTACAAGTGTTGGTCCACTACTCCCTCTAGAGGCTGGGACTCAGACAGGACTGCTTCGCTGCCCCCAATCTGGGATAGTGGCTTTGGGCGGCCTGTGGCCTGGGCAGGAGGCTCCCCACGTGTGTCCCACGACACATCTGCCTGCGAACTATGGTCACCTGGCAGGAAGCTATGATGCCCAGACCTATGGTTAGCTTTGCATCGAGGTGTACTGCGCGGACCGGTTCCACACACACTTCAAGTAAGAGGGCGGCCTGAGTGGAAAGGTGAGAGTTAGGGCTGCTGTGCAGACAAAGAAGGCACACTTTGGCCTGGGCCTAAATGCTTGTGACACACGACTGGGCCTGCCGTGGTCTGAGGGCCCTGCCGTTGGCCCCCTTCTCCCCTGCCCTTTGTTCAGTCACAGCAGAGATGGCCCCACCCACTCCCTCAGTGAAGGCAGTGTTCCAACCTCCCTCAGCCCCGCCCCCTCTCCGCAGGTTACCATGGACTACAGATGCTGCATTCTGAGGCCAGGGCATTCCGACAATGCCAAGGGCAGACATGATGACCTTAAATGATTTCCTCTTGTGTCAATTTTGGTAAACTTTAGGAGCTAGGAAATGGTCCACTTTACACAAAAGTTCAAATTTACTGGCATTTCATATATTCTCTGCTATAACATTGTCCTGATTCTTTCTGTATATTCTTTACTTATGTTTTGGTTTTCCTTAATCAAAGTGTGTCTTTTAAATCTTGTCAAAGAATATTCTTTGGACTTACTACCTAAACTGAATTTTATACGTTTTCTGTGGTATTAAGTTCTGCTCATATCTTTATTTATCTTTTTTCTATGTTCTCAGAGTTTATTGTTTTGATCTTCTGATATCAATTAAAACACTTGGTTATTCATTTTAATAAATCTTTTTACTTATAAAGATTTGAATTTTTAAGGATTCCAGCTTACTTGTTAGTTTCTACGGGTCAGGTCCTCTACATTGTGGCTGGCCAAAGGCTTAGTTCACAATATAGCAAAGTATATATTGACCTATTTTCCCCTCGACTTTCTGTGATTCCCTACATCTCACCTTTCTTTGCAGACAAGCCATTTGAAATAAACTTAACTTATTTCACAGCCAATAAGTCTTTGAAATAATGTGTAGTTTTCAGAGAAATCTTCTTATATATTTAGGCAGAAAATCTGACCTGCCATAGTTTTCAAAACAGCATAATTTCACTCTTCTCAATGATGAATCTGTTGTATTACACAACCTTTGAGTATTTAGCTTTATCAATGACATGTACTTTAAAAATGTTTTAGAGATCCTAGCAGTCTTTGAAAACATCCTTGTTCCTTGTTTCAGTTCCCGTTTCATGTATATTTTCTGCCTTGCACATGATTATTCCAACGTCTGATCGATGGCCTAGGGAATCTAATTCTGGTATTGATTGTTTTTGCTGATTGTCTCCCCCTGTAGCTGATTTCTTCATTATTGTGTAAATTTAGATCATGAGCTCATGTTTAGCTAAACATCTGACTTTGTAAGAGGCTTAGGTGTGAACACTCGTAAGTTTCATCAGAAAGTCCGCAAAGATTTATTTGTGTCCCTCCAATGAGTTGCCCGCGAGGACCCCGTTTCCTACAAGTGTTGGTCCACTATTCCCTCTAGAGGCACGGCCTCAGACAGGGCGGCTTTGTGCCCCACGATCTGTGGCAGTGGCTGTGGGCGGCCTGTGGCCCGGGCAGGAGCCTCTCTGCGTGTGTCCCAGGGACCAATCTGCCTGCGAACTTCGGTCACCTGGCAGGAAGCTACGATGCCCAGACCTATGGTTAGCTGTGCAGCGAGGTGTACTGCACGGACAGGTTCCACACACACTTCAAGTAAGAGGGCGGCCTGAGTGGATAGGTGAGAGTTTGGGCAGCTGTGCAGACAAAGAAGGTGCCCTTTGTCCTGGGCCTAAATTCTTGTGAAACCCCACTGGGCCTGCCGGGCTCTGAGGGCCCTGCCATGGGCCCCCTGCTCCCCTACCCTTTGTATGGTCACAGCAGAGATGGCCACACCCACTCCATCTGAGAGGGCAGTGTTCCAACCTCCCTCAACCACGCCCCCACTCCGCAGGTTAACATGGACTACAGATGCTGCATTCTGAGTCCAGGGCATTCCGAGAATGCCAAGGGCAGACATGATGACCTTAAATGATTTCCTCTTGTGTCAGTTTTGGTAAATTTTAGGAGCTAGGAACTGGTCCACTTTACAGAAACGTTCAAATTTACAGGCATTTCATATACGCTCTGCTATAACATTCTCCTGATTCTTTCTGTATATTCTTTACTTATGTTTTGGTTTTCCTTAATCAAAGTGTGTCTTTTAATCTTGTCAAAGAATATTCTTTGGACTTACTACATCACCTGAATTTTATACGTTTTCTGTGGTATTAAGTTCTGCTCATATCTTTATTTATCTTTTTTCTATGTTCTCACGGTTTATTGTTTTGATCTTCTGATGTCAATTAAAACACTTGGTTATTCATTTTAATAAATCTTTTTACTTATAAAGATTTGAATTTTTAAAGATTCCAGCTTCCTTGTAAGTTTCTACGAGTCAGGTCCTCTATTTTGTGGCTGGTCAAAGGCTTATTTCACAATATAGCAAAGTATATATTGACCTATTTTCCCCTCGACTTTCTGTGATTTCCTACATCTCACCTTTCTTTGCAGACAAGCCATTTGAAATAACCTTACCTTATTTCACAGCCAATAGGTCTTTGAAATAATGTGTAGTTTTCAGAGAAATCTTCTTATATATTTAGGCAGAAAATCTGACCTGCCATAGTTTTCAAAACAGCATAATTTCACTCTTCTCAATGATGAATCTGTTGTATTACACAACCTTTGAGTATTTAGCTTTATCAATGACATGTACTTTAAAAATGTTTTAGAGATCCTAGCAGTCTTTGAAAACATCCTTGTACCTTGTTTCAGTTCCTGTTTTATGTATATTTTCTGCCTTGCACCTGATTATTCCAACGTCTGATCGATGGCCTAGGGAATCTAATTCTGGTATTGATTGTTTTTGCTGAGTGTCTCCCCCTGTAGCTGATTTCTTCATTACTGTGTAAATTTAGATCATGAGCTCATGTTTAGCTAAACATCTGACTTTGTAAAGTCTTAGGTGTGAACACTCGTAAGTTTCATCAGAAAGTCCGCAAAGATTTATTTGTGTCCCTCCAATGAGTTGCCCGCGAGGATCCCGTTTCCTACAAATGTTGGTCCACTACTCCCTCTAGAGGCACGGCCTCAGACAGGGCTGCTTTGTTCCTCACGATCTGTGGCATTGGCAGTGGGCGGCCTGTGGCCCGGGCAGGAGCCTCTCTGCGTGTGTCCCAGGGACCCATCAGCCTGCGAACTTCGGTCACCTGGCAGGAAGCTACGATGCCCAGACCTATGGTTAGCTGTGAAGCGAGGTGTACTGCGCGGACAGGTTCCACACACACTTCAAGTAAGAGGGCGGCCTGAGTGGAAAGGTGAGAGTTTGGGCAGCTGTGCAGACAAAGAAGGCGCCCTTTGTCCTGGGCCTAAATGCTTGTGACACCCTACTGGGCCTGCCGGGATCTGAGGGCCCTGCCCTGGGCCCCCTGCTCCCCTGCCCTTTGTTCAGTCACAGCAGAGATGGCCACACCCACTCCCTCTGTGAGGGCAGTGTTCCAACCTCCCTCAGCCCCGCCCCTTCTCCGCAGGTTACCATGGACTACGGATGCTGCATTCTGAATCCAGGGCATTCCGAGAATGCCAAGGGCAGACATGATGACCTTAAATGATTTCCTCTTGTGTCAGTTTTGGTAAACTTTAGGAGCTAGGAACTGGTCCACTTTAAACAAATGTTCAAATTTACTGGCATTTCATATATTCTCTGCTATAACATTCTCCTGATTCTTTCTGTATATTCTTTACTTATGTTTTGGTTTTCCTTAATCAAAGTGTGTCTTTTAATCTTGTCAAAGAATATTCTTTGGACTTACTACATCCCCTGAATTTTATACGTTTTCTATTGTATTAAGTTCTGCTCATATCTTTAATTATCTTTTTTCTGTGTTTTCAGGGTTTATTGTTTTAATATTCTGATGTCAATTAAAACACTTGGTTATTCATTTTAATAAATCTTTTTACTTATAAAGATTTGAACTTTTCAAGATTCCAGCTTACTTGTAAGTTTCTAAGGGTCAGGTCCTCTACATTGTGGCGGGCCTAAGTCTTAGTTCTCCATATAGCAATGTATATATTGGCCTATTTTCCCCTCAACTTTCTGTGATTCCCTATATCTCACCTTTCTTTGCAGACAAGCCATTTGAAATACCCTTAACTTATTTCACAGCCAATAAGTCTTTGAAATAATGTGTATTTTTTAGAGAAATCTTCTTATATAATTAGGCAGAAAATCTGACCTGCCATAGTTTTCAAAACAGCATAATTTCACTCTTCTCAATGATGAATCTGTTGTATTACACAACCATTGAGTATTTAGCTTTATCAATGACATGTACTTTAAAAATGTTTTAGAGATCCTACCAGTCTTTGAAAACATCCTTGTTCCTTGTTTCAGTTCAAGTTTTGTGTATACTTTCTGCCTTGCACCTGATTATTCCAACATCTGATGGTTGGCCTAGGGAATCTAATTCTGGTATTGATTGTTTTTGCTGCTTGTCTCCCGTTGTAGCTGATTTCTTCATTATTGTGTAAATTTAGATCATGAGCTCATGTTTAGCTAAACAGCTGACCTTGTAAGAGGCTTAGGTGTGAACACTCGTAAGCTTCAGCAGAATATCCTCAAAGATTTGTTTGTGTCCCTCCAATGAGTTACCCGCGCGGACCCCGTTTTCTACAAGTGTTGGTCCACTACTCCCTCTAGAGGCTGGGACTCAGACAGGACTGCTTCGCTGCCCCCAATCTGGGATAGTGGCTTTGGGCGGCCTGTGGCCTGGGCAGGAGGCTCCCCACGTGTGTCCCACGACACATCTGCCTGCGAACTATGGTCACCTGGCAGGAAGCTATGATGCCCAGACCTATGGTTAGCTTTGCATCGAGGTGTACTGCGCGGACCGGTTCCACACACACTTCAAGTAAGAGGGCGGCCTGAGTGGAAAGGTGAGAGTTAGGGCTGCTGTGCAGACAAAGAAGGCACACTTTGGCCTGGGCCTAAATGCTTGTGACACACGACTGGGCCTGCCGTGGTCTGAGGGCCCTGCCGTTGGCCCCCTTCTCCCCTGCCCTTTGTTCAGTCACAGCAGAGATGGCCCCACCCACTCCCTCAGTGAAGGCAGTGTTCCAACCTCCCTCAGCCCCGCCCCCTCTCCGCAGGTTACCATGGACTACAGATGCTGCATTCTGAGGCCAGGGCATTCCGACAATGCCAAGGGCAGACATGATGACCTTAAATGATTTCCTCTTGTGTCAATTTTGGTAAACTTTAGGAGCTAGGAAATGGTCCACTTTACACAAAAGTTCAAATTTACTGGCATTTCATATATTCTCTGCTATAACATTGTCCTGATTCTTTCTGTATATTCTTTACTTATGTTTTGGTTTTCCTTAATCAAAGTGTGTCTTTTAAATCTTGTCAAAGAATATTCTTTGGACTTACTACCTAAACTGAATTTTATACGTTTTCTGTGGTATTAAGTTCTGCTCATATCTTTATTTATCTTTTTTCTATGTTCTCAGAGTTTATTGTTTTGATCTTCTGATATCAATTAAAACACTTGGTTATTCATTTTAATAAATCTTTTTACTTATAAAGATTTGAATTTTTAAGGATTCCAGCTTACTTGTTAGTTTCTACGGGTCAGGTCCTCTACATTGTGGCTGGCCAAAGGCTTAGTTCACAATATAGCAAAGTATATATTGACCTATTTTCCCCTCGACTTTCTGTGATTCCCTACATCTCACCTTTCTTTGCAGACAAGCCATTTGAAATAAACTTAACTTATTTCACAGCCAATAAGTCTTTGAAATAATGTGTAGTTTTCAGAGAAATCTTCTTATATATTTAGGCAGAAAATCTGACCTGCCATAGTTTTCAAAACAGCATAATTTCACTCTTCTCAATGATGAATCTGTTGTATTACACAACCTTTGAGTATTTAGCTTTATCAATGACATGTACTTTAAAAATGTTTTAGAGATCCTAGCAGTCTTTGAAAACATCCTTGTTCCTTGTTTCAGTTCCCGTTTCATGTATATTTTCTGCCTTGCACATGATTATTCCAACGTCTGATCGATGGCCTAGGGAATCTAATTCTGGTATTGATTGTTTTTGCTGATTGTCTCCCCCTGTAGCTGATTTCTTCATTATTGTGTAAATTTAGATCATGAGCTCATGTTTAGCTAAACATCTGACTTTGTAAGAGGCTTAGGTGTGAACACTCGTAAGTTTCATCAGAAAGTCCGCAAAGATTTATTTGTGTCCCTCCAATGAGTTGCCCGCGAGGACCCCGTTTCCTACAAGTGTTGGTCCACTATTCCCTCTAGAGGCACGGCCTCAGACAGGGCGGCTTTGTGCCCCACGATCTGTGGCAGTGGCTGTGGGCGGCCTGTGGCCCGGGCAGGAGCCTCTCTGCGTGTGTCCCAGGGACCAATCTGCCTGCGAACTTCGGTCACCTGGCAGGAAGCTACGATGCCCAGACCTATGGTTAGCTGTGCAGCGAGGTGTACTGCACGGACAGGTTCCACACACACTTCAAGTAAGAGGGCGGCCTGAGTGGATAGGTGAGAGTTTGGGCAGCTGTGCAGACAAAGAAGGTGCCCTTTGTCCTGGGCCTAAATTCTTGTGAAACCCCACTGGGCCTGCCGGGCTCTGAGGGCCCTGCCATGGGCCCCCTGCTCCCCTACCCTTTGTATGGTCACAGCAGAGATGGCCACACCCACTCCATCTGAGAGGGCAGTGTTCCAACCTCCCTCAACCACGCCCCCACTCCGCAGGTTAACATGGACTACAGATGCTGCATTCTGAGTCCAGGGCATTCCGAGAATGCCAAGGGCAGACATGATGACCTTAAATGATTTCCTCTTGTGTCAGTTTTGGTAAATTTTAGGAGCTAGGAACTGGTCCACTTTACAGAAACGTTCAAATTTACAGGCATTTCATATACGCTCTGCTATAACATTCTCCTGATTCTTTCTGTATATTCTTTACTTATGTTTTGGTTTTCCTTAATCAAAGTGTGTCTTTTAATCTTGTCAAAGAATATTCTTTGGACTTACTACATCACCTGAATTTTATACGTTTTCTGTGGTATTAAGTTCTGCTCATATCTTTATTTATCTTTTTTCTATGTTCTCACGGTTTATTGTTTTGATCTTCTGATGTCAATTAAAACACTTGGTTATTCATTTTAATAAATCTTTTTACTTATAAAGATTTGAATTTTTAAAGATTCCAGCTTCCTTGTAAGTTTCTACGAGTCAGGTCCTCTATTTTGTGGCTGGTCAAAGGCTTATTTCACAATATAGCAAAGTATATATTGACCTATTTTCCCCTCGACTTTCTGTGATTTCCTACATCTCACCTTTCTTTGCAGACAAGCCATTTGAAATAACCTTACCTTATTTCACAGCCAATAGGTCTTTGAAATAATGTGTAGTTTTCAGAGAAATCTTCTTATATATTTAGGCAGAAAATCTGACCTGCCATAGTTTTCAAAACAGCATAATTTCACTCTTCTCAATGATGAATCTGTTGTATTACACAACCTTTGAGTATTTAGCTTTATCAATGACATGTACTTTAAAAATGTTTTAGAGATCCTAGCAGTCTTTGAAAACATCCTTGTACCTTGTTTCAGTTCCTGTTTTATGTATATTTTCTGCCTTGCACCTGATTATTCCAACGTCTGATCGATGGCCTAGGGAATCTAATTCTGGTATTGATTGTTTTTGCTGAGTGTCTCCCCCTGTAGCTGATTTCTTCATTACTGTGTAAATTTAGATCATGAGCTCATGTTTAGCTAAACATCTGACTTTGTAAAGTCTTAGGTGTGAACACTCGTAAGTTTCATCAGAAAGTCCGCAAAGATTTATTTGTGTCCCTCCAATGAGTTGCCCGCGAGGATCCCGTTTCCTACAAATGTTGGTCCACTACTCCCTCTAGAGGCACGGCCTCAGACAGGGCTGCTTTGTTCCTCACGATCTGTGGCATTGGCAGTGGGCGGCCTGTGGCCCGGGCAGGAGCCTCTCTGCGTGTGTCCCAGGGACCCATCAGCCTGCGAACTTCGGTCACCTGGCAGGAAGCTACGATGCCCAGACCTATGGTTAGCTGTGAAGCGAGGTGTACTGCCCGGACAGGTTCCACACACACTTCAAGTAAGAGGGCGGCCTGAGTGGAAAGGTGAGAGTTTGGGCAGCTGTGCAGACAAAGAAGGCGCCCTTTGTCCTGGGCCTAAATGCTTGTGACACCCTACTGGGCCTGCCGGGATCTGAGGGCCCTGCCCTGGGCCCCCTGCTCCCCTGCCCTTTGTTCAGTCACAGCAGAGATGGCCACACCCACTCCCTCTGTGAGGGCAGTGTTCCAACCTCCCTCAGCCCCGCCCCTTCTCCGCAGGTTACCATGGACTACGGATGCTGCATTCTGAATCCAGGGCATTCCGAGAATGCCAAGGGCAGACATGATGACCTTAAATGATTTCCTCTTGTGTCAGTTTTGGTAAACTTTAGGAGCTAGGAACTGGTCCACTTTAAACAAATGTTCAAATTTACTGGCATTTCATATATTCTCTGCTATAACATTCTCCTGATTCTTTCTGTATATTCTTTACTTATGTTTTGGTTTTCCTTAATCAAAGTGTGTCTTTTAATCTTGTCAAAGAATATTCTTTGGACTTACTACATCCCCTGAATTTTATACGTTTTCTATTGTATTAAGTTCTGCTCATATCTTTAATTATCTTTTTTCTGTGTTTTCAGGGTTTATTGTTTTAATATTCTGATGTCAATTAAAACACTTGGTTATTCATTTTAATAAATCTTTTTACTTATAAAGATTTGAACTTTTCAAGATTCCAGCTTACTTGTAAGTTTCTAAGGGTCAGGTCCTCTACATTGTGGCGGGCCTAAGTCTTAGTTCTCCATATAGCAATGTATATATTGGCCTATTTTCCCCTCAACTTTCTGTGATTCCCTATATCTCACCTTTCTTTGCAGACAAGCCATTTGAAATACCCTTAACTTATTTCACAGCCAATAAGTCTTTGAAATAATGTGTATTTTTTAGAGAAATCTTCTTATATAATTAGGCAGAAAATCTGACCTGCCATAGTTTTCAAAACAGCATAATTTCACTCTTCTCAATGATGAATCTGTTGTATTACACAACCATTGAGTATTTAGCTTTATCAATGACATGTACTTTAAAAATGTTTTAGAGATCCTACCAGTCTTTGAAAACATCCTTGTTCCTTGTTTCAGTTCAAGTTTTGTGTATACTTTCTGCCTTGCACCTGATTATTCCAACATCTGATGGTTGGCCTAGGGAATCTAATTCTGGTATTGATTGTTTTTGCTGCTTGTCTCCCGTTGTAGCTGATTTCTTCATTATTGTGTAAATTTAGATCATGAGCTCATGTTTAGCTAAACAGCTGACCTTGTAAGAGGCTTAGGTGTGAACACTCGTAAGCTTCAGCAGAATATCCTCAAAGATTTGTTTGTGTCCCTCCAATGAGTTACCCGCGCGGACCCCGTTTTCTACAAGTGTTGGTCCACTACTCCCTCTAGAGGCTGGGACTCAGACAGGACTGCTTCGCTGCCCCCAATCTGGGATAGTGGCTTTGGGCGGCCTGTGGCCTGGGCAGGAGGCTCCCCACGTGTGTCCCACGACACATCTGCCTGCGAACTATGGTCACCTGGCAGGAAGCTATGATGCCCAGACCTATGGTTAGCTTTGCATCGAGGTGTACTGCGCGGACCGGTTCCACACACACTTCAAGTAAGAGGGCGGCCTGAGTGGAAAGGTGAGAGTTAGGGCTGCTGTGCAGACAAAGAAGGCACACTTTGGCCTGGGCCTAAATGCTTGTGACACACGACTGGGCCTGCCGTGGTCTGAGGGCCCTGCCGTTGGCCCCCTTCTCCCCTGCCCTTTGTTCAGTCACAGCAGAGATGGCCCCACCCACTCCCTCAGTGAAGGCAGTGTTCCAACCTCCCTCAGCCCCGCCCCCTCTCCGCAGGTTACCATGGACTACAGATGCTGCATTCTGAGGCCAGGGCATTCCGACAATGCCAAGGGCAGACATGATGACCTTAAATGATTTCCTCTTGTGTCAATTTTGGTAAACTTTAGGAGCTAGGAAATGGTCCACTTTACACAAAAGTTCAAATTTACTGGCATTTCATATATTCTCTGCTATAACATTGTCCTGATTCTTTCTGTATATTCTTTACTTATGTTTTGGTTTTCCTTAATCAAAGTGTGTCTTTTAAATCTTGTCAAAGAATATTCTTTGGACTTACTACCTAAACTGAATTTTATACGTTTTCTGTGGTATTAAGTTCTGCTCATATCTTTATTTATCTTTTTTCTATGTTCTCAGAGTTTATTGTTTTGATCTTCTGATATCAATTAAAACACTTGGTTATTCATTTTAATAAATCTTTTTACTTATAAAGATTTGAATTTTTAAGGATTCCAGCTTACTTGTTAGTTTCTACGGGTCAGGTCCTCTACATTGTGGCTGGCCAAAGGCTTAGTTCACAATATAGCAAAGTATATATTGACCTATTTTCCCCTCGACTTTCTGTGATTCCCTACATCTCACCTTTCTTTGCAGACAAGCCATTTGAAATAAACTTAACTTATTTCACAGCCAATAAGTCTTTGAAATAATGTGTAGTTTTCAGAGAAATCTTCTTATATATTTAGGCAGAAAATCTGACCTGCCATAGTTTTCAAAACAGCATAATTTCACTCTTCTCAATGATGAATCTGTTGTATTACACAACCTTTGAGTATTTAGCTTTATCAATGACATGTACTTTAAAAATGTTTTAGAGATCCTAGCAGTCTTTGAAAACATCCTTGTTCCTTGTTTCAGTTCCCGTTTCATGTATATTTTCTGCCTTGCACATGATTATTCCAACGTCTGATCGATGGCCTAGGGAATCTAATTCTGGTATTGATTGTTTTTGCTGATTGTCTCCCCCTGTAGCTGATTTCTTCATTATTGTGTAAATTTAGATCATGAGCTCATGTTTAGCTAAACATCTGACTTTGTAAGAGGCTTAGGTGTGAACACTCGTAAGTTTCATCAGAAAGTCCGCAAAGATTTATTTGTGTCCCTCCAATGAGTTGCCCGCGAGGACCCCGTTTCCTACAAGTGTTGGTCCACTATTCCCTCTAGAGGCACGGCCTCAGACAGGGCGGCTTTGTGCCCCACGATCTGTGGCAGTGGCTGTGGGCGGCCTGTGGCCCGGGCAGGAGCCTCTCTGCGTGTGTCCCAGGGACCAATCTGCCTGCGAACTTCGGTCACCTGGCAGGAAGCTACGATGCCCAGACCTATGGTTAGCTGTGCAGCGAGGTGTACTGCACGGACAGGTTCCACACACACTTCAAGTAAGAGGGCGGCCTGAGTGGATAGGTGAGAGTTTGGGCAGCTGTGCAGACAAAGAAGGTGCCCTTTGTCCTGGGCCTAAATTCTTGTGAAACCCCACTGGGCCTGCCGGGCTCTGAGGGCCCTGCCATGGGCCCCCTGCTCCCCTACCCTTTGTATGGTCACAGCAGAGATGGCCACACCCACTCCATCTGAGAGGGCAGTGTTCCAACCTCCCTCAACCACGCCCCCACTCCGCAGGTTAACATGGACTACAGATGCTGCATTCTGAGTCCAGGGCATTCCGAGAATGCCAAGGGCAGACATGATGACCTTAAATGATTTCCTCTTGTGTCAGTTTTGGTAAATTTTAGGAGCTAGGAACTGGTCCACTTTACAGAAACGTTCAAATTTACAGGCATTTCATATACGCTCTGCTATAACATTCTCCTGATTCTTTCTGTATATTCTTTACTTATGTTTTGGTTTTCCTTAATCAAAGTGTGTCTTTTAATCTTGTCAAAGAATATTCTTTGGACTTACTACATCACCTGAATTTTATACGTTTTCTGTGGTATTAAGTTCTGCTCATATCTTTATTTATCTTTTTTCTATGTTCTCACGGTTTATTGTTTTGATCTTCTGATGTCAATTAAAACACTTGGTTATTCATTTTAATAAATCTTTTTACTTATAAAGATTTGAATTTTTAAAGATTCCAGCTTCCTTGTAAGTTTCTACGAGTCAGGTCCTCTATTTTGTGGCTGGTCAAAGGCTTATTTCACAATATAGCAAAGTATATATTGACCTATTTTCCCCTCGACTTTCTGTGATTTCCTACATCTCACCTTTCTTTGCAGACAAGCCATTTGAAATAACCTTACCTTATTTCACAGCCAATAGGTCTTTGAAATAATGTGTAGTTTTCAGAGAAATCTTCTTATATATTTAGGCAGAAAATCTGACCTGCCATAGTTTTCAAAACAGCATAATTTCACTCTTCTCAATGATGAATCTGTTGTATTACACAACCTTTGAGTATTTAGCTTTATCAATGACATGTACTTTAAAAATGTTTTAGAGATCCTAGCAGTCTTTGAAAACATCCTTGTACCTTGTTTCAGTTCCTGTTTTATGTATATTTTCTGCCTTGCACCTGATTATTCCAACGTCTGATCGATGGCCTAGGGAATCTAATTCTGGTATTGATTGTTTTTGCTGAGTGTCTCCCCCTGTAGCTGATTTCTTCATTACTGTGTAAATTTAGATCATGAGCTCATGTTTAGCTAAACATCTGACTTTGTAAAGTCTTAGGTGTGAACACTCGTAAGTTTCATCAGAAAGTCCGCAAAGATTTATTTGTGTCCCTCCAATGAGTTGCCCGCGAGGATCCCGTTTCCTACAAATGTTGGTCCACTACTCCCTCTAGAGGCACGGCCTCAGACAGGGCTGCTTTGTTCCTCACGATCTGTGGCATTGGCAGTGGGCGGCCTGTGGCCCGGGCAGGAGCCTCTCTGCGTGTGTCCCAGGGACCCATCAGCCTGCGAACTTCGGTCACCTGGCAGGAAGCTACGATGCCCAGACCTATGGTTAGCTGTGAAGCGAGGTGTACTGCGCGGACAGGTTCCACACACACTTCAAGTAAGAGGGCGGCCTGAGTGGAAAGGTGAGAGTTTGGGCAGCTGTGCAGACAAAGAAGGCGCCCTTTGTCCTGGGCCTAAATGCTTGTGACACCCTACTGGGCCTGCCGGGATCTGAGGGCCCTGCCCTGGGCCCCCTGCTCCCCTGCCCTTTGTTCAGTCACAGCAGAGATGGCCACACCCACTCCCTCTGTGAGGGCAGTGTTCCAACCTCCCTCAGCCCCGCCCCTTCTCCGCAGGTTACCATGGACTACGGATGCTGCATTCTGAATCCAGGGCATTCCGAGAATGCCAAGGGCAGACATGATGACCTTAAATGATTTCCTCTTGTGTCAGTTTTGGTAAACTTTAGGAGCTAGGAACTGGTCCACTTTAAACAAATGTTCAAATTTACTGGCATTTCATATATTCTCTGCTATAACATTCTCCTGATTCTTTCTGTATATTCTTTACTTATGTTTTGGTTTTCCTTAATCAAAGTGTGTCTTTTAATCTTGTCAAAGAATATTCTTTGGACTTACTACATCCCCTGAATTTTATACGTTTTCTATTGTATTAAGTTCTGCTCATATCTTTAATTATCTTTTTTCTGTGTTTTCAGGGTTTATTGTTTTAATATTCTGATGTCAATTAAAACACTTGGTTATTCATTTTAATAAATCTTTTTACTTATAAAGATTTGAACTTTTCAAGATTCCAGCTTACTTGTAAGTTTCTAAGGGTCAGGTCCTCTACATTGTGGCTAGCCTAAGTCTTAGTTCTCCATATAGCAGTGTATATATTTACCTATTTTCCCCTCGACTTTCTGTGATTCCCTACATCTCACCTTTCTTTGCAGACAAGCCATTTGAAATACCCTTAACTTATTTCACAGCCAATAAGTCTTTGAAATAATGTGTATTTTTTTGAGAAATCTTCTTATATAATTAGGCAGAAAATCTGACATGCCATAGTTTTCAAATCAGCATAATTTCACTCTTCTCAATGATGAATCTGTTGTATTACACAACCATTGAGTATTTAGCTTTATCAATGACATGTACTTTAAAAATGTTTTAGAGATTCAACCAGTCTTTGAAAACATCCTTGTTCCTTGTTTCAGTTCAAGTTTTGTGTATACTTTCTGCCTTGCACCTGATTATTCCAACATCTGATGGTTGGCCTAGGGAATCTAATACTTGTATTGATTGTTTTTGCTGCTTGTCTCCCCTTGTAGCTGATTTCTTCATTATTGTGCAAATTTAGATCATGAGCTCATGTTTAGCTAAACATCTGACTTTGTAAGAGGCTTAGGTGTGAACACTCGTAACCTTCATTAGAAAGTCCGCAAAGATTTATTTTTGTCCCCCCAATGAGTTGCCCACGAGGACCCCGTTTTCTACAAGGGTTGGTCCACTACTCCCTCTAGAGGCACGGCCTCAGACAGGGCTGCTTTGCGCCCCACGATCTGGGGCAGTGGCAGTGGGCGGCCTGTGGTCCGTGTAGGAGCCTCTCTGCCTGTGTCCCAGAGACCCATCTGCCTGCGAACTTCGGTCACCTGGCAGGAAGCTACGATGCCCAGACCTATGGTTAGCTGTGCAGCGAGGTGTACTGCGCAGACAGGTTCCACACACACTTCAAGTAGAGGGCGGCCTGAGTGGAAAGGTGAGAGTTTGGGCAGCTGTGCAGAGAAAGAAGGCGCCCTTTGTCCTGGCCTAAATTCTTGTGAAACACCAATGGGCCTGCCGGGCTCTGAGGGCCCTTCACTGCGCCCCCTGCTCCACTGCCCATTGTTCAGTCACAGCAGAGATGGCCACACCCACTCCCTCTGTGAGCCAGTGTTCCAACCTCCCTCAGCCCCGCCCCCTCTCCGCAGATTATCATGGACTACAGATGCTGCATTCTGAGTCCAGGGCATTCCGAGAATGCCAAGGGCAGACATGATGACCTTAAATGATTTCCTCTTGTGTCAGTTTTGGTAAATTTTAGGAGCTAGTAACTGGTCCATTTTACACAAACGTTCAAATTTACAGGCATTTCATATACTCTCTGCTATAACATTCTCCTGATTCTTTCTGTATATTCTTTACTTATGTTTTGGTTTTCCTTAATCAAAGTTTGTCTTTTAATCTTGTCAAAGAATATTCTTTGGACTTACTACAATACCTGAATTTTATACGTTTTCTATTGTATTAAGTTCTGCTCATATCTTTATTTATATTTTTTCCATGTTCTCAGGTTTATTGTTTTGATATTCTGATGTCAATTAAAACACTTGGTTATTCATTTTAATAAATCTTTTTACTTATAAAGATTTGAACTTTTCAAGATTCCAGCTTACTTGTAAGTTTCTAAGGGTCAGGTCCTCTACATTGTGGCTGGCCTAAGTCTTAGTTCTCCTTATAGCAATGTATATATTGAGCTATTTTCCGCTCGACTTTCTGTGATTCCCTACATCTCACCTTTCTTTGCAGACAAGCCATTTGAAATACCCTTAACTTCTTTCACAGCCAATAAGTCTTTGAAATAATGTGAATTTTTTCGAGAAATCTTCTTATATAATTAGGCAGAAAATCTGACCTGCCATAGTTTTCAAAACAGCATAATTTCACTTTTCTCAATGTTGAATCTCTTGTATTACACAACCATTGAGTATTTAGCTTTATCAATGACAAGTACTTTAAAAATGTTTTAGAGATCCTACCAGTCTTTGAAAACATCCTTGTTCCTTGTTTCAGTTCAAGTTTTATGTATACTTTCTGCCTTGCACCTGATTATTCCACCCTCTGATGCTTGGCCTAGGGAATCTAATTCTGGTATTGAGTGTTTTTGCTGCTTGTCTCCCCTTGTAGCTGATTTCTTCATTATTGTGTAAATTTAGATCATGAGCTCATGTTTAGCTAAACAGCTGACCTTGTAAGAGGCTTAGGTGTGAACACACGTAAGCTTCAGCAGAAAGTCCGCAAAGAATTTTTTGTGTCCCTCCAATGAGTTACCCGCGCGGACCCCTTTTTCTACAAGTGTTGGTCCACTACTCCGTCTAGAGGCTGGGACTCAGACAGGACTGCTTTGCTGCCCCCGATCTGGGATAGTGGCTTTGGGCGGCCTGTGGCCTGGGCAGGAGGCGACCCACGTGTGTCCCACGACCCATCTGCCTGCGAACTTCGGTCACCTGGCAGGAAGCTACGATGCCCAGACCTATGGTTAGCTTTGCATCGAGGTGTACTGCGCGGACCGGGTCCACACACACTTAAATGATTTCCTCTTGTGTCAATTTTGGTAAACTTTAGGAGCTAGGAAATGGTCCACTTTACACAAATGTTCACATTTACTGGCATTTCATATATTCTCTGCTATAACATTGTCCTGATTCTTTCTGTATATTCTTTACTTATGTTTTGGTTTTCCTTAATCAAAGTGTGTCTTTTAAATCTTGTCAAAGAATATTCTTTGGACTTACTACCTCAACTGAATTTTATACGTTTTCTGTGGTATTAAGTTCTGCTCATATCTTTATTTATCTTTTTTCTATGTTCTCACGGTTTATTGTTTTGATCTTCTGATGTCAATTAAAACACTTGGTTATTCATTTTAATAAATCTTTTTACTTATAAAGATTTGAATTTTTAAAGATTCCAGCTTCCTTGTAAGTTTCTACGAGTCAGGTCCTCTATATTGTGGCTGGCCAAAGGCTTATTTCACAATATAGCAAAGTATATATTGACCTATTTTCCCCTCGACTTTCTGTGATTTCCTACATCTCACCTTTCTTTGCAGACAAGCCATTTGAAATAACCTTACCTTATTTCACAGCCAATAGGTCTTTGAAATAATGTGTAGTTTTCAGAGAAATCTTCTTATATATTTAGGCAGAAAATCTGACCTGCCATAGTTTTCAAAACAGCATAATTTCACTCTTCTCAATGATGAATCTGTTGTATTACACAACCTTTGAGTATTTAGCTTTATCAATGACATGTACTTTAAAAATGTTTTAGAGATCCTAGCAGTCTTTGAAAACATCCTTGTACCTTGTTTCAGTTCCTGTTTTATGTATATTTTCTGCCTTGCACCTGATTATTCCAACGTCTGATCGATG
The DNA here is from genome assembly GCF_964165515.1 of Mesoplodon bidens. Taxonomy (NCBI): domain Eukaryota; kingdom Metazoa; phylum Chordata; class Mammalia; order Artiodactyla; family Ziphiidae; genus Mesoplodon; species Mesoplodon bidens. The sequence continues at coordinate 27,738,061 of NC_138180.1, read as the reverse complement.
GCCTAGGGAATCTAATTCTGGTATTGATTGTTTTTGCTGATTGTCTCCCCCTGTAGCTGATTTCTTCATTACTGTGTAAATTTAGATCATGAGCTCATGTTTAGCTAAACATCTGACTTTGTAAAGTCTTAGGTGTGAACACTCGTAAGTTTCATCAGAAAGTCCGCAAAGATTTATTTGTGTCCCTCCAATGAGTTGCCCGCGAGGATCCCGTTTCCTACAAATGTTGGTCCACTACTCCCTCTAGAGGCACGGCCTCAGACAGGGCTGCTTTGTTCCTCACGATCTGTGGCATTGGCAGTGGGCGGCCTGTGGCCCGGGCAGGAGCCTCTCTGCGTGTGTCCCAGGGACCCATCAGCCTGCGAACTTCGGTCACCTGGCAGGAAGCTACGATGCCCAGACCTATGGTTAGCTGTGAAGCGAGGTGTACTGCCCGGACAGGTTCCACACACACTTCAAGTAAGAGGGCGGCCTGAGTGGAAAGGTGAGAGTTTGGGCAGCTGTGCAGACAAAGAAGGCGCCCTTTGTCCTGGGCCTAAATGCTTGTGACACCCTACTGGGCCTGCCGGGATCTGAGGGCCCTGCCCTGGGCCCCCTGCTCCCCTGCCCTTTGTTCAGTCACAGCAGAGATGGCCACACCCACTCCCTCTGTGAGGGCAGTGTTCCAACCTCCCTCAGCCCCGCCCCTTCTCCGCAGGTTACCATGGACTACGGATGCTGCATTCTGAATCCAGGGCATTCCGAGAATGCCAAGGGCAGACATGATGACCTTAAATGATTTCCTCTTGTGTCAGTTTTGGTAAACTTTAGGAGCTAGGAACTGGTCCACTTTAAACAAATGTTCAAATTTACTGGCATTTCATATATTCTCTGCTATAACATTCTCCTGATTCTTTCTGTATATTCTTTACTTATGTTTTGGTTTTCCTTAATGAAAGTGTGTCTTTTAATCTTGTCAAAGAATATTCTTTGGACTTACTACATCCCCTGAATTTTATACGTTTTCTATTGTATTAAGTTCTGCTCATATCTTTAATTATCTTTTTTCTGTGTTTTCAGGGTTTATTGTTTTAATATTCTGATGTCAATTAAAACACTTGGTTATTCATTTTAATAAATCTTTTTACTTATAAAGATTTGAACTTTTCAAGATTCCAGCTTACTTGTAAGTTTCTAAGGGTCAGGTCCTCTACATTGTGGCGGGCCTAAGTCTTAGTTCTCCATATAGCAATGTATATATTGGCCTATTTTCCCCTCGACTTTCTGTGATTCCCTATATCTCACCTTTCTTTGCAGACAAGCCATTTGAAATACCCTTAACTTATTTCACAGCCAATAAGTCTTTGAAATAATGTGTATTTTTTAGAGAAATCTTCTTATATAATTAGGCAGAAAATCTGACCTGCCATAGTTTTCAAAACAGCATAATTTGACTCTTCTCAATGATGCATCTGTTGTATTACACAACCATTGAGTATTTAGCTTTATCAATGACATGTACTTTAAAAATGTTTTAGAGATCCTACCAGTCTTTGAAAACATCCTTGTTCCTTGTTTCAGTTCAAGTTTTGTGTATACTTTCTGCCTTGCACCTGATTATTCCAACATCTGATGGTTGGCCTAGGGAATCTAATTCTGGTATTGATTGTTTTTGCTGCTTGTCTCCCGTTGTAGCTGATTTCTTCATTATTGTGTAAATTTAGATCATGAGCTCATGTTTAGCTAAACAGCTGACCTTGTAAGAGGCTTAGGTGTGAACACTCGTAAGCTTCAGCAGAATATCCTCAAAGATTTGTTTGTGTCCCTCCAATGAGTTACCCGCGCGGACCCCGTTTTCTACAAGTGTTGGTCCACTACTCCCTCTAGAGGCTGGGACTCAGACAGGACTGCTTCGCTGCCCCCAATCTGGGATAGTGGCTTTGGGCGGCCTGTGGCCTGGGCAGGAGGCTCCCCACGTGTGTCCCACGACACATCTGCCTGCGAACTATGGTCACCTGGCAGGAAGCTATGATGCCCAGACCTATGGTTAGCTTTGCATCGAGGTGTACTGCGCGGACCGGTTCCACACACACTTCAAGTAAGAGGGCGGCCTGAGTGGAAAGGTGAGAGTTAGGGCTGCTGTGCAGACAAAGAAGGCACACTTTGGCCTGGGCCTAAATGCTTGTGACACACGACTGGGCCTGCCGGGGTCTGAGGGCCCTGCCGTTGGCCCCCTTCTCCCCTGCCCTTTGTTCAGTCACAGCAGAGATGGCCCCACCCACTCCCTCAGTGAAGGCAGTGTTCCAACCTCCCTCAGCCCCGCCCCCTCTCCGCAGGTTACCATGGACTACAGATGCTGCATTCTGAGGCCAGGGCATTCCGACAATGCCAAGGGCAGACATGATGACCTTAAATGATTTCCTCTTGTGTCAATTTTGGTAAACTTTAGGAGCTAGGAAATGGTCCACTTTACACAAAAGTTCAAATTTACTGGCATTTCATATATTCTCTGCTATAACATTGTCCTGATTCTTTCTGTATATTCTTTACTTATGTTTTGGTTTTCCTTAATCAAAGTGTGTCTTTTAAATCTTGTCAAAGAATATTCTTTGGACTTACTACCTAAACTGAATTTTATACGTTTTCTGTGGTATTAAGTTCTGCTCATATCTTTATTTATCTTTTTTCTATGTTCTCAGAGTTTATTGTTTTGATCTTCTGATATCAATTAAAACACTTGGTTATTCATTTTAATAAATCTTTTTACTTATAAAGATTTGAATTTTTAAGGATTCCAGCTTACTTGTTAGTTTCTACGGGTCAGGTCCTCTACATTGTGGCTGGCCAAAGGCTTAGTTCACAATATAGCAAAGTATATATTGACCTATTTTCCCCTCGACTTTCTGTGATTCCCTACATCTCACCTTTCTTTGCAGACAAGCCATTTGAAATAAACTTAACTTATTTCACAGCCAATAAGTCTTTGAAATAATGTGTAGTTTTCAGAGAAATCTTCTTATATATTTAGGCAGAAAATCTGACCTGCCATAGTTTTCAAAACAGCATAATTTCACTCTTCTCAATGATGAATCTGTTGTATTACACAACCTTTGAGTATTTAGCTTTATCAATGACATGTACTTTAAAAATGTTTTAGACATCCTAGCAGTCTTTGAAAACATCCTTGTTCCTTGTTTCAGTTCCCGTTTCATGTATATTTTCTGCCTTGCACATGATTATTCCAACGTCTGATCGATGGCCTAGGGAATCTAATTCTGGTATTGATTGTTTTTGCTGATTGTCTCCCCCTGTAGCTGATTTCTTCATTATTGTGTAAATTTAGATCATGAGCTCATGTTTAGCTAAACATCTGACTTTGTAAGAGGCTTAGGTGTGAACACTCGTAAGTTTCATCAGAAAGTCCGCAAAGATTTATTTGTGTCCCTCCAATGAGTTGCCCGCGAGGACCCCGTTTCCTACAAGTATTGGTCCACTATTCCCTCTAGAGGCACGGCCTCAGACAGGGCGGCTTTGTGCCCCACGATCTGTGGCAGTGGCTGTGGGCGGCCTGTGGCCCGGGCAGGAGCCTCTCTGCGTGTGTCCCAGGGACCAATCTGCCTGCGAACTTCGGTCACCTGGCAGGAAGCTACGATGCCCAGACCTATGGTTAGCTGTGCAGCGAGGTGTACTGCACGGACAGGTTCCACACACACTTCAAGTAAGAGGGCGGCCTGAGTGGATAGGTGAGAGTTTGGGCAGCTGTGCAGACAAAGAAGGTGCCCTTTGTCCTGGGCCTAAATTCTTGTGAAACCCCACTGGGCCTGCCGGGCTCTGAGGGCCCTGCCATGGGCCCCCTGCTCCCCTACCATTTGTATGGTCACAGCAGAGATGGCCACACCCACTCCATCTGAGAGGGCAGTGTTCCAACCTCCCTCAACCACGCCCCCACTCCGCAGGTTAACATGGACTACAGATGCTGCATTCTGAGTCCAGGGCATTCCGAGAATGCCAAGGGCAGACATGATGACCTTAAATGATTTCCTCTTGTGTCAGTTTTGGTAAATTTTAGGAGCTAGGAACTGGTCCACTTTACAGAAACGTTCAAATTTACAGGCATTTCATATACGCTCTGCTATAACATTCTCCTGATTCTTTCTGTATATTCTTTACTTATGTTTTGGTTTTCCTTAATCAAAGTGTGTCTTTTAATCTTGTCAAAGAATATTCTTTGGACTTACTACATCACCTGAATTTTATACGTTTTCTATTGTATTAAGTTCTGCTCATATCTTTATTTATATTTTTTTCTATGTTCTCAGGTTTATTGTTTTGATATTCTGATGTCAATTAAAACACTTGGTTATTCATTTTAATAAATCTTTTTACTTATAAAGATTTGAACTTTTCAAGATTCCAGCTTACTTGTAAGTTTCTAAGGGTCAGGTCCTCTACATTGTGGCTGGCCTAAGTCTTAGTTCTCCATATAGCAGTGTATATATTTACCTATTTTCCCCTCGACGTTCTGTGATTCCCTACATCTCACCTTTCTTTGCAGACAAGCCATTTGAAATACCCTTAACTTATTTCACAGCCAATAAGTCTTTGAAATAATGTGTATTTTTTTGAGAAACCTTCTTATATAATTAGGCAGAAAATCTGACATGCCATAGTTTTCAAATCAGCATAATTTCACTCTTCTCAATGTTGAATCTGTTGTATTACACAACCATTGAGTATTTAGCTTTATCAATGACATGTACTTTAAAAATGTTTTAGAGATTCAACCAGTCTTTGAAAACATCCTTGTTCCTTGTTTCAGTTCAAGTTTTGTGTATACTTTCTGCCTTGCACCTGATTATTCCACCATCTGATGGTTGGCCTAGGGAATCTAATACTTGTATTGATTGTTTTTGCTGCTTGTCTCCCCTTGTAGCTGATTTCTTCATTATTGTGCAAATTTAGATCATGAGCTCATGTTTAGCTAAACATCTGACTTTGTAAGAGGCTTAGGTGTGAACACTCGTAACCTTCATTAGAAAGTCCGCAAACATTTATTTTTGTCCCCCCAATGAGTTGCCCACGAGGACCCCGTTTTCTACAAGGGTTGGTCCAATACTCCCTCTAGAGGCACGGCCTCAGACAGGGCTGCTTTGCGCCCCACGATCTGGGGCAGTGGCAGTGGGCGGCCTGTGGTCCGTGTAGGAGCCTCTCTGCCTGTGTCCCAGAGACCCATCTGCCTGCGAACTTCGGTCACCTGGCAGGAAGCTACGATGCCCAGACCTATGGTTAGCTGTGCAGCGAGGTGTACTGTGCGGACAGGTTCCACACACACTTCAAGTAAGAGGGCGGCCTGAGTGGAAAGGTGAGAGTTTGGGCAGCTGTGCAGAGAAAGAAGGCGCCCTTTGTCCTGGCCTAAATTCTTGTGAAGCACCAATGGGCCTGCCGGGCTCTGAGGGCCCTTCACTGGGCCCCCTGCTCCACTGCCCATTGTTCAGTCACAGCAGAGATGGCCACACCCACTCCCTCTGTGAGGGCAGTGTTCCAACCTCCCTCAGCCCCGCCCCCTCTCCGCAGGTTATCATGGACTACAGATGCTGCATTCTGAGTCCAGGGCATTCCGAGAATGCCAAGGGCAGACATGATGACCTTAAATGATTTCCTCTTGGGTCAGTTTTGGTAAATTTTAGGAGCTAGGAACTGGTCCATTTTACACAAACGTTCAAATTTACAGGCATTTCATATACTCTCTGCTATAACATTCTCCTGATTCTTTCTGTATATTCTTTACTTATGTTTTGGTTTTCCTTAATCAAAGTTTGTCTTTTAATCTTGTCAAAGAATATTCTTTGGACTTACTACAATACCTGAATTTTATACGTTTTCTATTGTATTAAGTTCTGCTCATATCTTTATTTATATTTTTTCCATGTTCTCAGGTTTATTGTTTTGATATTCTGATGTCAATTAAAACACTTGGTTATTCATTTTAATAAATCTTTTTACTTATAAAGATTTGAACTTTTCAAGATTCCAGCTTACTTGTAAGTTTCTAAGGGTCAGGTCCTCTACATTGTGGCTCGCCTAAGTCTTAGTTCTCCTTATAGCAATGTATATATTGAGCTATTTTCCCCTCGACTTTCTGTGATTCCCTACATCTCACCTTTCTTTGCAGACAAGCCATTTGAAATACCCTTAACTTCTTTCACAGCCAATAAGTCTTTGAAATAATGTGAATTTTTTCGAGAAATCTTCTTATATAATTAGGCAGAAAATCTGACCTGCCATAGTTTTCAAAACAGCATAATTTCACTTTTCTCAATGTTGAATCTCTTGTATTACACAACCATTGAGTATTTAGCTTTATCAATGACAAGTACTTTAAAAATGTTTTAGAGATCCTACCAGTCTTTGAAAACATCCTTGTTCCTTGTTTCAGTTCAAGTTTTATGTATACTTTCTGCCTTGCACCTGATTATTCCACCATCTGATGGTTGGCCTAGGGAATCTAATTCTGGTATTGAGTGTTTTTGCTGCTTGTCTCCCCTTGTAGCTGATTTCTTCATTATTGTGTAAATTTAGATCATGAGCTCATGTTTAGCTAAACAGCTGACCTTGTAAGAGGCTTAGGTGTGAACACACGTAAGCTTCAGCAGAAAGTCCGCAAAGAATTTTTTGCGTCCCTCCAATGAGTTACCCGCGCGGACCCCTTTTTCTACAAGTGTTGGTCCACTACTCCGTCTAGAGGCTGGGACTCAGACAGGACTGCTTTGCTGCCCCCGATCTGGGATAGTGGCTTTGGGCGGCCTGTGGCCTGGGCAGGAGGCGACCCACGTGTGTCCCACGACCCATCTGCCTGCGAACTTCGGTCACCTGGCAGGAAGCTACGATGCCCAGACCTATGGTTAGCTTTGCATCGAGGTGTACTGCGCAGACCGGGTCCACACACACTTAAATGATTTCCTCTTGTGTCAATTTTGGTAAACTTTAGGAGCTAGGAAATGGTCGACTTTACACAAATGTTCACATTTACTGGCATTTCATATATTCTCTGCTATAACATTGTCCTGATTCTTTCTGTATATTCTTTACTTATGTTTTGGTTTTCTTTAATCAAAGTGTGTCTTTTAAATCTTGTCAAAGAATATTCTTTGGACTTACTACCTCAACTGAATTTTATACGTTTTCTGTGGTATTAAGTTCTGCTCATATCTTTATTTATCTTTTTTCTATGTTCTCACGGTTTATTGTTTTGATCTTCTGATGTCAATTAAAACACTTGGTTATTCATTTTAATAAATCTTTTTACTTATAAAGATTTGAATTTTTAAAGATTCCAGCTTCCTTGTAAGTTTCTACGAGTCAGGTCCTCTATATTGTGGCTGGCCAAAGGCTTATTTCACAATATAGCAAAGTATATATTGACCTATTTTCCCCTCGACTTTCTGTGATTCCCTACATCTCACCTTTCTTTGCAGACAAGCCATTTGAAATAACATTACCTTATTTCACAGCCAATAGGTCTTTGAAATAATGTGTAGTTTTCAGAGAAATCTTCTTATATATTTAGGCAGAAAATCTGACCTGCCATAGTTTTCAAAACAGCATAATTTCACTCTTCTCAATGATGAATCTGTTGTATTACACATCATTTGAGTATTTAGCTTTATCAATTACATGTACTTTAAAAATATTTTAGAGATCCTTCTAGTCTTTGAAAACATCCTTGTTCAATGTTTCATTTCCAGTTTTATGTATATTTTCTGCCTTGCACCTGATTATTCCAACGTCTGATCGATGGCCTAGGGAATCTAATTCTGGTATTGATTGTTTTTGCTGATTGTCTCCGCCTGTAGCTGATTTCTTCATTATTGTGTAAATTTAGATCATGAGCTCATGTTTAGCTAAACATCTGACTTTGTAAGAGACTTAGGTGTGAACACTCGTAAGTTTCATCAGAAAGTCCGCAAAGATTTATTTGTGTCCCTCCAATGAGTTGCCCGCGAGGATCCCGTTTCCTACAAATGTTGGTCCACTACTCCCTCTAGAGGCACGGCCTCAGACAGGGCTGCTTTGTTCCTCACGATCTGTGGCATTGGCAGTGGGCGGCCTGTGGCCCGGGCAGGAGCCTCTCTGCGTGTGTCCCAGGGACCCATCAGCCTGCGAACTTCGGTCACCTGGCAGGAAGCTACGATGCCCAGACCTATGGTTAGCTGTGAAGCGAGGTGTACTGCCCGGACAGGTTCCACACACACTTCAAGTAAGAGGGCGGCCTGAGTGGAAAGGTGAGAGTTTGGGCAGCTGTGCAGACAAAGAAGGCGCCCTTTGTCCTGGGCCTAAATGCTTGTGACACCCTACTGGGCCTGCCGGGATCTGAGGGCCCTGCCCTGGGCCCCCTGCTCCCCTGCCCTTTGTTCAGTCACAGCAGAGATGGCCACACCCACTCCCTCTGTGAGGGCAGTGTTCCAACCTCCCTCAGCCCCGCCGCTTCTCCGCAGGTTACCATGGACTACGGATGCTGCATTCTGAATCCAGGGCATTCCGAGAATGCCAAGGGCAGACATGATGACCTTAAATGATTTCCTCTTGTGTCAGTTTTGGTAAACTTTAGGAGCTAGGAACTGGTCCACTTTAAACAAATGTTCAAATTTACTGGCATTTCATATATTCTCTGCTATAACATTCTCCTGATTCTTTCTGTATATTCTTTACTTATGTTTTGGTTTTCCTTAATCAAAGTGTGTCTTTTAATCTTGTCAAAGAATATTCTTTGGACTTACTACATCCCCTGAATTTTATACGTTTTCTATTGTATTAAGTTCTGCTCATATCTTTAATTATCTTTTTTCTGTGTTTTCAGGGTTTATTGTTTTAATATTCTGATGTCAATTAAAACACTTGGTTATTCATTTTAATAAATATTTTTACTTATAAAGATTTGAAGTTTTCAAGATTCCAGCTTACTTGTAAGTTTCTAAGGGTCAGGTCCTCTACATTGTGGCGGGCCTAAGTCTTAGTTCTCCATATAGCAATGTATATATTGGCCTATTTTCCCCTCGACTTTCTGTGATTCCCTACATCTCACCTTTCTTTGCAGACAAGCCATTTGAAATACCCTTAACTTATTTCACAGCCAATAAGTCTTTGAAATAATGTGTATTTTTTAGAGAAATCTTCTTATATAATTAGGCAGAAAATCTGACCTGCCATAGTTTTCAAAACAGCATAATTTCACTCTTCTCAATGATGAATCTGTTGTATTACACAACCATTGAGTATTTAGCTTTATCAATGACATGTACTTTAAAAATGTTTTAGAGATCCTACCAGTCTTTGAAAACATCCTTGTTCCTTGTTTCAGTTCAAGTTTTGTGTATACTTTCTGCCTTGCACCTGATTATTCCAACATCTGATGGTTGGCCTAGGGAATCTAATTCTGGTATTGATTGTTTTTGCTGCTTGTCTCCCGTTGTAGCTGATTTCTTCATTATTGTGTAAATTTAGATCATGAGCTCATGTTTAGCTAAACAGCTGACCTTGTAAGAGGCTTAGGTGTGAACACTCATAAGCTTCAGCAGAATATCCGCAAAGATTTGTTTGTGTCCCTCCAATGAGTTACCCGCGCGGACCCCGTTTTCTACAAGTGTTGGTCCACTACTCCCTCTAGAGGCTGGGACTCAGACAGGACTGCTTCGCTGCCCCCAATCTGGGATAGTGGCTTTGGGCGGCCTGTGGCCTGGGCAGGAGGCTCCCCACGTGTGTCCCACCACCCATCTGCCTGCGAACTACGGTCACCTGGCAGGAAGCTATGATGCCCAGACCTATGGTTAGCTTTGCATCGAGGTGTACTGCGCGGACCGGTTCCACACACACTTCAAGTAAGAGGGCGGCCTGAGTGGAAAGCTGAGAGTTAGGGCTGCTGTGCAGACAAAGAAGGCACACTTTGGCCTGGGCCTAAATGCTTGTGACACACGACTGGGCCTGCCGGGGTCTGAGGGCCCTGCCGTTGGCCCCCTTCTCCCCTGTCCTTTGTTCAGTCACAGCAGAGATGGCCCCACCCACTCCCTCAGTGAAGGCAGTGTTCCAACCTCCCTCAGCCCCGCCCCCTCTCCGCAGGTTACCATGGACTACAGATGCTGCATTCTGAGGCCAGGGCATTCCGACAATGCCAAGGGCAGACATGATGACCTTAAATGATTTCCTCTTGTGTCAATTTTGGTAAACTTTAGGAGCTAGGAAATGGTCCACTTTACACAAAAGTTCAAATTTACTGGCATTTCATATATTCTCTGCTATAACATTGTCCTGATTCTTTCTGTATATTCTTTACTTATGTTTTGGTTTTCCTTAATCAAAGTGTGTCTTTTAAATCTTGTCAAAGAATATTCTTTGGACTTACTACCTAAACTGAATTTTATACGTTTTCTGTGGTATTAAGTTCTGCTCATATCTTTATTTATCTTTTTTCTATGTTCTCAGAGTTTATTGTTTTGATCTTCTGATGTCAATTAAAACACTTGGTTATTCATTTTATTAAATCTTTTTACTTATAAAGATTTAAATTTTTAAGGATTCCAGCTTACTTGTAAGTTTCTACGGGTCAGGTCCTCTACATTGTGGCTGGCCAAAGGCTTAGTTCACAAAATAGCAAAGTATATATTGACCTATTTTCCCCTCGACTTTCTGTGATTTCCTACATCTCACCTTTCTTTGCAGACAAGCCATTTGAAATAACCTTAACTTATTTCACAGCCAATAAGTCTTTGAAATAATGTGTAGTTTTCAGAGAAATCTTCTTATATATTTAGGCAGAAAATCTGACCTGCCATAGTTTTCAAAACAGCATAATTTCTCTCTTCTCAATGATGAATCTGTTGTATTACACAACCTTTGAGTATTTAGCTTTATCAATGACATGTACTTTAAAAATGTTTTAGAGATCCTACCAGTCTTTGAAAACATCCTTCTTCCTTGATTCAGTTCCAGTTTTATGTATATTTCTGACTTGCACCTGATTATTCCAATGTCTGATGGATGGCCAAGGGAATCTAATTCTGGTATTGATTGTTTTTGCTGATTGTCTCCCCCTGTAGCTGATTTCTTCATTATTGTGTAAATTTAGATCATGAGCTCATGTTTAGCTAAACATCTGACTTTGTAAGAGGCTTAGGTGTGAACACTCGTAAGTTTCATCAGAAAGTCCGCAAAGATTTATTTGTGTCCCTCCAATGAGTTGCCCGCGAGGACCCCGTTTCCTACAAGTGTTGGTCCACTACTCCCTCTAGAGGAACGGCTTCAGACAGGGAGGCTTTGTGCCCCACGGTCTGTGGCAGTGGCTGTGGGCGGCCTGTGGCCCGGGCAGGAGCCTCTCTGCGTGTGTCCAAGGGACCCATCTGCCTGTGAACTTCGGTCACCTGGCAGGAAGCTACGATGCCCAGACCTATGGTTAGCTGTGCAGCGAGGTGTACTGCGCGGACAGGTTCCACACACACTTCAAGTAAGAGTGCGGCCTGAGTGGAAAGGTGAGAGTTTGGGCAGCTGTGCAGACAAAGAAGGCGCCCTTTGTCCTGGGCCTAAATTCTTGTGAAACCCCACTGGGCCTGCCGGGCTCTGAGGGCCCTGCCCTGGGCCCCCTGCTCCCCTACCCTTTGTTTGGTCACAGCAGAGATGGCCACACCCACTCCATCTGTGAGGGCAGTGTTCCAACCTCCCTCAACCATGCCCCCACTCCGCAGGTTAACATGGACTACAGATGCTGCCTTCTGAGTCCAGGGCATTCCGAGAATGCCAAGGGCAGACATGATGACCTTAAATGATTTCCTGTTGTGTCAATTTTGGTAAACTTTAGGAGCTAGGAAATGGTCGACTTTACACAAATGTTCACATTTACTGGCATTTCATATATTCTCTGCTATAACATTGTCCTGATTCTTTCTGTATATTCTTTACTTATGTTTTGGTTTTCCTTAATCAAAGTGTGTCTTTTAAATCTTGTCAAAGAATATTCTTTGGACTTACTACCTCAACTGAATTTTATACGTTTTCTGTGGTATTAAGTTCTGCTCATATCTTTATTTATCTATTTTCTGTGTTCTCAGGGTTTATTGTTTTAATATTCTGATGTCCATTAAAACACTTGGTTATTCATTTTAATAAATCTTTTACTTATAAAGATTTGACCTTTTCAAGATTCCAGCTTACTTGTAAGTTTCTAAGAGTAAGGTCCTCTACATTGGGGCTGGCCTAAGTCTTAGTTCTCCATATAGCAATGTATATATTGACCTATTTTCCCCTCGACTTTCTGTGATTCCCTATATCTCACCTTTCTTTGCAGACAAGCCATTTGAAATACCCTTAACTTATTTCACAGCCAATAAGTCTTTGAAATAATGTGTATTTTTAGAGAAATCTTCTTATATAAATAGGCAGAAAATCTGACCTGCCATAGTTTTGAAAACAGCATAATTTCACTCTTCTCAATGATGAATCTGTTGTATTACACAACCAATGAGTATTTAGCTTTATCAATGACATGTACTTTAAAAATGTTTTAGAGATCCTACCAGTCTTTGAAAACATCCTTGTTCCTTGTTTCAGTTCAAGATTTGTGTATACTTTCTGCCTTGCACCTGATTATTCCAACATCTGATGGTTGGCCTAGGGAATCTAATTCTGGTATTGATTGTTTTTGCTGCTTGTCTCCCCTTGTAGCTGATTTCTTCATTATTGTGTAAATTTAGATCATGAGCTCATGTTTAGCTAAACAGCTGACCTTGTAAGAGGCTTAGGTGTGAACGGTCGTAAGCTTCAGCAGAAAGTCCGCAAAGATTTGTTTGTGTCCCTCCAATGAGTTACCCGCGCGGACCCCTTTTTCTACAAGTGTTGGTCCACTACTCCGTCTAGAGGCTGGGACTCAGACAGGACTGCTTTGCTGCCCCCGATCTGGGATAGTGGCTTTGGGCGGCCTGTGACCTGGGCAGGAGGCGCCCCACGTGTGTCCCACGACCCATCTGCCTGCGAACTTCGGTCACCTGGCAGGAAGCTATGATGCCCAGACCTATGGTTAGCTTTGCAGCGAGGTGTACTGCGCGGACCGGTTCCACACACACTTCAAGTAAGAGTGCGGCCTGAGTGGAAAGGTGAGAGTTTGGGCAGCTGTGCAGACAAAGAAGGCGCACTTTGGCCTGGGCCTAAATGCTTGTGACACACGACTGGACCTTCCGGGCCCTGAGGGCCCTTCCGTTGGCCCCCTTCTCCCCTGCCCTTTGTTCAGTCACAGCAGAGATGGCCCCACCCACTCCCTCAGTGTAGGCAGTGTTCCAACCTCCCTCAGCCCCGCCCCCTCTCCGCAGGTTACCATGGACTACAGATGCTGCATTCTGAGGCCAGGGCATTCCGACAATGCCAAGGGCAGACATGATGACCTTAAATGATTTCCTCTTGTGTCAATTTTGGTAAACTTTAGGAGCTAGGAAATGGTCCACTTTACACAAATGTTCAAATTTACTGGCATTTCATATATTCTCTGCTATAACATTGTCCTGATTCTTTCTGTATATTCTTTACTTATGTTTTGGTTTTCCTTAATCAAAGTGTGTCTTTTAAATCTTGTCAAAGAATATTCTTTGGACTTACTACCTCAACTGAATTTTATACGTTTTCTGTGGTATTAAGTTCTGCTCATATCTTTATTTATCTTTTTTCTATGTTCTCAGGGTTTATTGTTTTGATCTTCTGATGTCAATTAAAACACTTGGTTATTCATTTTAATAAATCATTTTACTTATAAAGATTTGAATTTTTAAAGATTCCAGCTTACTTGTAAGTTTCTAAGGGTCAGGTCATCCACATTGTGGCTGGCCAAAGGCTTAGTTCACAATATAGCAAAGTATATATTGACCTATTTTCCCCTCGACTTTCTGTGATTTCCTACATCTCACCTTTCTTTGCAGACAAGCCGTTTGAAATAACCTTAACTTATTTCACAGCCAATAAGTCTTTGAAATAATGTGTAATTTTCAGAGAAATCTTCTTATATATTTAGGCAGAAAATCTGACCTGCCATAATTTTCAAATCAGCATAATTTCACTCTTCTCAATGATGAATCTGTTGTATTACACAACCTTTGAGTATTTAGCTTTATCAATGACATGTACTTTAAAAATGTTTTAGAGATCCTACCAGTCTTTGAAAACATCCTTGTTCCTTGTTTCATTTCCAGTTTTATGTATATTTTCTGCCTTGCACCTGATTATTCCAACGTCTGATCGATGGCCTAGGGAATCTAATTCTGGTATTGATTGTTTTTGCTGATTGTCTCCCCCTGTAGCTGATTTCTTCATTATTGTGTAAATTTAGATCATGAGCTCATGTTTAGCTAAACATCTGACTTTGTAAGAGGATTAGGTGTGAACACTCGTAAGTTTCATCAAAAAGTCCGCAAAGATTTATTTGTGTCCATCCAATGAGTTGCCCGCGAGGACCCTGTTTCCTACAAGGGTTGGTCCACTACTCTCTCTAGAGGCACGGCCTCAGACAGGGCTGCTTTGTGCCCCACGATCTGTGGCAGTGGCAGTGGGCGGCCTGTGGCCCGGGCAGGAGCCTCTCTGCGTTTGTCCCAGGGACCCATCTGCCTGCGAATTTCGGTCACCTGGCAGGAAGCTACGATGCACAGACCTATGGTTAGCTGTGCAGCGAGGTGTACTGCGCGGACAGGTTCCACACACACTTCAAGTAAGAGGGCGGCCTGAGTGGAAAGGTGAGAGTTTGGGCAGCTGTGCAGACAAAGATAGCGCCCTTTTCCTGTGTCTAAATGCTTGTGACACACCACTTGGCCTGCCGGGCTCTGAGGGCCCTGCACTGGTCCCCCTGCTCCCCTGCCCTTTGTTCAGTCACAGCAGAGATGGCCACACCCACTCCCTCTGTGAGGGCAGTGTTCCAACCTGCCTCAGCCCCGCCCCTTCTCTGCAGGTTACCATGGACTAGCGATGCTGCATTCTGAGTACAGGGCATTCCGAGAATGCCAAGGGCAGACATGATGACCTTAAATGATTTCCTCTTGTGTCAGTTTTGGTAAACTTTAGGAGCTAGGAACTGCTCCACTTTACACAAATGTTCACATTTACTGGCATTTCATATATTCTCTGCTATAACATTCTCCTGATTCTTTCTGTATATTCTTTACTTATGTTTTGATTTTCCTTAATCAAAGTGTGTCTTTTAATCTTGTCAAAGAATAATCTTTGGACTTACTACATCACCTGAATTTTATACGTTTTCTATTGTATTAAGTTCTGCTCATATCTTTATTTATCTATTTTCTGTGTTCTCAGGGTTTCTTGTTTTAATATTCTGATGTCAATTAAAACACTTGGTTATTCATTTTAATAAATATTTTTACTTATAAAGATTTGAACTCTTCAAGATTCCAGCTTACTTGTAAGTTTCTAAGGGTCAGGTCCTCTACATTGTGGCTGGCCTAAGTCTTAGTTCTCCATATAGCAATGTATATATTGACCTATTTTCCCCTCGACTTTCTGTGATTCCCTACATCTCACCTTTCTTTGCAGACAAGCCATTTGAAATACCCTTAACTTATTTCACAGCCAATAAGTCTTTGAAATAATGTGTATTTTTTAGAGAAATCTTCTTATATAATTAGGCAGAAAATCTGACCTGCCATAGTTTTCAAAACTGCATAATTTCACTCTTCTCAATGATGAATCTGTTGTATTACACAACCATTGAGTATTTAGCTTTATCAACGACATGTACTTTAAAAATATTTTAGAGATCCTACCAGTCTTTGAAAACATCCTTGTTCCTTGTTTCAGTTCAAGTTTTGTGTACACTTTCTGCTTTGCACCTGATTATTCCAACATCTGATGGTTGGCCTAGGGAATCTAATTCTGGTATTGATTGTTTTTGTTGCTTGTCTCCCCTTGTAGCTGATTTCTTCATTATTGTGTAAATTTAGATCATGAGCTCATGTTTAGCTAAACAGCTCACCTTCTAAGAGGCTTAGGTGTGAACACTCGTAAGCTTCAGCAGAAAATCCGCAAAGATTTGTTTTTGTCCCTCCAATGAGTTACCCGCGCGGACCCCGTTTTCTAAAGTGTTGGTCCACTACTCCCTCTAGAGGCTGGGACTCAGACAGGACTGCTTCGCTGCCCCCAATCTGGGATAGTGGCTTTGGGCGGCCTGTGGCCTGGGCAGGAGGCTACCCACGTGTGTCCCACGACCCATCTGCCTGCGAAATTCGGTCACCTGGCAGGAAGCTATGATGTCCAGACCTATGGTTAGCTTTGCATCGAGGTGTACTGCGCGGACCGGTTCCACACACACTTCAAGTAAGAGTGCGGCCTGAGTGGAAAGGTGAGAGTTTGGGAAGCTGTGCAGACAAAGAAGGCGCAATTTGTCCTGTGCCTAAATGCTTGTGACACACCTTTGGGCCTGCCGGGGTCTGAGGGCACTGCCGTTGGCCCCCTTCTCCCCTGCGCTTTGTTCAGTCACAGCAGAGATGGCCCTACCCACTCCCTCAGTGAAGGCATTGTTCCAACCTCCCTCAGCCCCGCCCCCTCTCCGCAGGTTACCATGGACTACAGATGCTGCATTCTGAGGCCAGGGCATTCCGACAATGCCAAGGGAAGACATGATGACCTTAAATGATTTCCTCTTGTGTCAATTTTGTTAAACTTTAGGAGCTAGGAAATGGTCCACTTTACACAAATGTTCACATTTACTGGCATTTCATATATTCTCTGCTATAACATTGTCCTGATTCTTTCTGTATATTCTTTACTTATGTTTTGGTTTTCCTTAATCAAAGTGTGTCTTTTAAATCTTGTCAAAGAATATTCTTTGGACTTACTACCTCAACTGAATTTTATACGTTTTCTGTGGTATTAAGTTCTGCTCATATCTTTATTTATCTTTTTTCTATGTTCTCAGGGTTTATTGTTTTGATCTTCTGATGTCAATTAAAACACTTGGTTATTCAATTTAATAAATCTTTTTACTTATAAAGATTTGAATTTTTAAAGATTCCAGCTTACATGTAAGTTTCTACGGGTCAGGTCCTCTACACTGTGTCTGTCCAAAGGCTTAGTTCACAATATAGCAAAGTATATATTGACCTATTTTACCCTCGACTTTCTGTGATTTCCTACATCTCACCTTTCTTTGCAGACAAGCCATTTGAAATAACCTTAACTTATTTCACATCCAATAACTCTTTGAAATAATGTGTAGTTTTCAGAGAAATCTTCTTATATATTTAGCAGAAAATCTGACCTGCCAGAGTTTTTAAAACAGCATAATTTCACTCTTCTCAATGATGAATCTGTTGTATTACACAACCTTTGAGTATTTAGCTTTATCAATGACATGTACTTTAAAAATGTTTTAGAGATCCTACCAGTCTTTGAAAACATACTTGTTCCTTGTTTCATTTCCAGTTTTATGTATATTTCTGCCTTGCACCTGATTATTCCAACGTCTGATGGATGGCCTAGGGAATCCAATTCTGGTATTGATTTTTTTTGCTGATTGTCTCCCCCTGTAGCTGATTTCTTCATTATTGTGTAAATTTAGATCATGAGCTCATGTTTAGCTAAACATCTGACTTTGTAAGAGGCTTAGGTGTGAACACTCGTAAGTTTCATCAGAAAGTCCGCAAAGATTTATTTGTGTCCCTCCAATGAGTTGCCCGCGAGGACCCCGTTTCCTACAAGTGTTGGTCCACTACTCCCTCTAGAGGCACGGCTTCAGACAGGGCTGCTTTTTGCCCCACGATCTGTGGCAGTGGCAGTGGACGGCCTGTGGCCCTGGCAGGAGCTTCTCTGCGTGTGTCCCAGGGACCCATCTGCCTGCGAACTTCGGTCACCTGGCAGGAAGCTACGATGCCCAGACCTATGGTTAGCTGTGCAGCGAGGTGTTCTGCGCGGACAGGTTCCACACACACTTCAAGTAAGAGGGCGGCCTGAGTGGAAAGGTGAGAGTTTGGGCTCCTGTGCAGACAAAGAACGTGCCCTTTGTCCTGGGCCTAAATTCTTGTGAAACCCCACTGGGCCTGCCGTGCTCTGAGGGCCCTGCCCTGGGCCCCCTGCTCCCCTAACCTTTGTTTAGTCCCAGCACAGATGGCCACACCCACTCCCTCTGTCAGGGCAGTGTTCCAACCTCCCTCAACCACGCCCCCTCTCCGCAGGTTATCATGGACTACAGATGCTGCATTCTGAGTCCAGGGCATTCCGACAATGCCTAGGGCAGACATGATGACCTTAAATGATTTCCTCTTGTGTCAGTTTTGGTAAATTTTAGGAGCTAGGAACTGGTCCATTTTACACAAACGTTCAAATTTACAGGCATTTCATATACTCTCTGCTGTAACATTCTCCTGATTCTTTCTGTATATTCTTTACTTATGTTTTGATTTTCCTTAAACAAAGTGTGTCTTTTAATCTTGTCAAAGAATATTCTTTGAACTTACTACATCACCTGAATTTTATACGTTTTCTATTGTATTAAGTTCTGCTCATATCTTTATTTATATTTTTTCTATGTTCTCAGGTTTATTGTTTTGATATTCTGATGTCAAATAAAACACTTGGTTATTCATTTTAATAAATCTTTTTACCTATAAAGATTTGAACTTTTCAAGATTCCAGCTTACTTGTAAGTTTCTAAGGGTCAGGTCCTGTACATTGTGGCTGGCCTAAGTCTTAGTTCACCATATAGCAATGTATATATTGACCTATTTTCCCCTCGACTTTCTGTGATTCCCTACATCTCACCTTTCTTTGCAGACAAGCCATTTGAAATATCCTTAACTTATTTCACAGCCAATAAGTCTTTGAAATAATGTGTATTTTTTTGAGAAATCTTCTTATATAATTAGGCAGAAAATCTGACATGCCATAGTTTTCAAAACAGCATAATTTCACTCTTCTCAATGTTGAATCTGTTGTATTACACAAAGATTGAGTATTTAGCTTTATCAATGACATGTACTTTAAAAATGTTTTAGAGATCCAACCAGTCTTTTAAAACATCCTTGTTCCTTGTTTCAGTTCAAGTTTTGTGTATACTTTCTGCCTTGCACCTGATTATTCCAACATCTGATTGTTGGCCTAGGGAATCTAATTCTTGTATTGATTGTTTTTGCTGCTTGTCTCCCCTTGTAGCTGATTTCTTCATTATTGTGCAAATTTAGATCATGAGCTCATGTTTAGCTAAACATCTGACTTTGTAAGAGGCTTAGGTGTGAACACTCGTAACCTTCATTAGAAAGTCCGCAAAGATTTATTTGTGTCCCCCCAATGAGTTGCCCACGAGGACCCCGTTTTCTACAAGGGTTGGTTCACTACTCCCTCTAGAGGCACGGCCTCAGACAGGGCTGCTTTGCGCCCCACGATCTGGGGCAGTGGCAGTGGGCGGCCTGTGGTCCGGGTAGGAGCCTCTCTGCCTGTGTCCCAGGGACCCATCTGCCTGCGAACTTCGGTCACCTGGCAGGAAGCTACGATGCCCAGACCTATGGTTAGCTGTGCAGTGAGGTGTACTGCGCGGACAGGTTCCACACACACTTCAAGTCAGAGGGCGGCCTGAGTGGAAAGGTGAGAGTTTGGGCAGCTGTGCAGACAAAGAAGGCGCCCTTTGTCCTGGCCAAAATTCTTGTGAAACACCAATGGGCCTACCGGGCTCTGAGGGCCCTGCACTGGGCCCCCTGCTCCACTGCCCTTTGTTCAGTCACAGCAGAGATGGCCACACCCACTCCCTCTGTGAGGGCAGTGTTCCAACCTCCCTCAGCCCCGCCCCCTCTCCGCAGGTTATCATGGACTACAGATGCTGCATTCTGAGTCCACGGCATTCCGAGAATGCCAAGGGCAGACATGATGACCTTAAATGATTTCCTCTTGTGTCAGTTTTGGTAAATTTTAGGAGCTAGGAACTGGTCCATTTTACACAAACGTTCAAATTTACAGGCATTTCATATACTCTCTGCTATAACATTCTCCTGATTCTTTCTGTATATTCTTTACTTATGTTTTGGTTTTCCTTAATCAAACTTTGTCTTTTAATCTTGTCAAAGAATATTCTTTGGACTTACTACAATACCTGAATTTTATACGTTTTCTATTGTATTAAGTTCTGCTCATATCTTTATTTATATTTTTTCCATGTTCTCAGGTTTATTGTTTTGATATTCTGATGTCAATTAAAACACTTGGTTATTCATTTTAATAAATCTTTTTACTTATAAAGATTTGAACTTTTCAAGATTCCAGCTTACTTGTAAGTTTCTAAGGGTCAGGTCCTCTACATTGTGGCTAGCCTAAGTCTTAGTTCTCCTTATAGCAATGTATATATTGACCTATTTTCCCCTCGACTTTCTGTGATTCCCTACATCTCACCTTTCTTTGCAGACAAGCCATTTGAAATACCCTTAACTTATTTCACAGCCAATAAGCCTTTGAAATAATGTGAATTTTTTCGAGAAATCTTCTTATATAATTAGGCAGAAAATCTGACCTGCCATAGTTTTCAAAACAGCATAATTTCACTTTTCTCAATGTTGAATCTGTTGTATTACACAACCATTGAGTATTTAGCTTTATCAATGACAAGTACTTTAAAAATGTTTTAGAGATCCTACCAGTCTTTGAAAACATCCTTGTTCCTTGTTTCAGTTCCAGTTTTATGTATACTTTCTGCCTTGCACCTGATTATTCCACCATCTGATGGTTGGCCTAGGGAATCTAATTCTGGTATTGAGTGTTTTTGCTGCTTGTCTCCCCTTGTAGCTGATTTCTTCATTATTGTGTAAATTTAGATCATGAGCTCATGTTTAGCTAAACAGCTGACCTTGTAAGAGGCTTAGGTGTGAACACACGTAAGCTTCAGCAGAAAGTCCGCAAAGAATTTTTTGTGTCCCTCCAATGAGTTACCCGCGCGGACCCCTTTTTCTACAAGTGTTGGTCCACTACTCCGTCTAGAGGCTGGGACTCAGACAGGACTGCTTTGCTGCCCCCGATCTGGGATAGTGGCTTTGGGCGGCCTGTGGCCTGGGCAGGAGGCGACCCACGTGTGTCCCACGACCCATCTGCCTGCGAACTTCGGTCACCTGGCAGGAAGCTACGATGCCCAGACCTATGGTTAGCTTTGCATCGAGGTGTACTGCGCGGACCGGTTCCACACACACTTAAATGATTTCCTCTTGTGTCAATTTTGGTAAACTTTAGGAGCTAGGAAATGGTCGACTTTACACAAATGTTCACATTTACTGGCATTTCATATATTCTCTGCTATAACATTGTCCTGATTCTTTCTGTATATTCTTTACTTATGTTTTGGTTTTCCTTAATCAAAGTGTGTCTTTTACATCTTGTCAAAGAATATTCTTTGGACTTACTAAATCACCTGAATTTTATACGTTTTCTGTGGTATTAAGTTCTGCTCATATCTTTATTTATCTTTTTTCTATGTTCTCACGGTTTATTGTTTTGATCTTCTGATGTCAATTAAAACACTTGGTTATTCATTTAATAAATCTTTTTACTTATAAAGATTTGAATTTTTAAGGATTCCAGCTTACTTGTTAGTTTCTACGGGTCAGGTCCTCTACATTGTGGCTGGCCAAAGGCTTAGTTCACAATATAGCAAAGTATATATTGACCTATTTTCCCCTCGACTTTCTGTGATTCCCTACATCTCACCTTTCTTTGCAGACAAGCCATTTGAAATAACCTTAACTTATTTCACAGCCAATAAGTCTTTGAAATAATGTGTAGTTTTCAGAGAAATCTTCTTATATATTTAGGCAGAAAATCTGACCTGCCATAGTTTTCAAAACAGCATAATTTCACTCTTCTCAATGATGAATCTGTTGTATTACACAACCTTTGAGTATTTAGCTTTATCAATGACATGTACTTTAAAAATGTTTTAGAGATCCTACCAGTCTTTGAAAACATCCTTGTTCCTTGTTTCAGTTCCCGTTTTATGTATATTTTCTGCCTTGCACCTGATTATTCCAACGTCTGATCGATGGCCTAGGGAATCTAATTCTGGTATTGATTGTTTTTGCTGATTGTCTCCCCCTGTAGCTGATTTCTTCATTATTGTGTAAATTTAGATCATGAGCTCATGTTTAGCTAAACATCTGACTTTGTAAGAGGCTTAGGTGTGAACACTCGTAAGTTTCATCAGAAAGTCCGCAAAGATTTATTTGTGTCCCTCCAATGAGTTGCCCGCGAGGTCCCCGTTTCCTACAAGTGTTGGTCCACTACTCCCTCTAGAGGAACGGCTTCAGACAGGGCGGCTTTGTGCCCCACGATCTGTGGCAGTGGCTGTGGGCGGCCTGTGGCCCGGGCAGGAGCCTCTGTGCGTGTGTCCCAGGGACCCATCTGCCTGTGAACTTCGGTCACCTGGCAGGAAGCTACGATGCCCAGACCTATGGTTAGCTGTGCAGCGAGGTGTACTGCGCGGACAGGCTCCACACACACTTCAAGTAAGAGTGCGGCCTGAGTGGAAAGGTGAGAGTTTGGGCAGCTGTGCAGACAAAGAAGGTGCCCTTTGTCCTGGGCCTAAATTCTTGTGAAACCCCACTGCGCCTGCCGGGCTCTGAGGGCCCTGCCCTGGGCCCCCTGCTCCCCTACCCTTTGTTTGGTCACAGCAGAGATGGCCACACCCACTCCATCTGTGAGGGCAGTGTTCCAACCTCCCTCAACCATGCCCCCACTCCTCAGGTTAACATGGACTACAGATGCTGCCTTCTGAGTCCAGGGCATTCCGAGAATGCCAAGGGCAGACATGATGACCTTAAATGATTTCCTGTTGTGTCAATTTTGGTAAACTTTAGGAGCTAGGAAATGGTCGACTTTACACAAATGTTCACATTTACTGGCCTTTCATATATTCTCTGCTATACCATTGTCCTGATTCTTTCTGTATATTCTTTACTTATGTTTTGGTTTTCCTTAATCAAAGTGTGTCTTTTAAATCTTGTCAAAGAATATTCTTTGGACTTACTACCTCAACTGAATTTTATACGTTTTCTGTGGTATTAAGTTCTGCTCATATCTTTATTTATCTATTTTCTGTGTTCTCAGGGTTTATTGTTTTAATATTCTGATGTCCATTAAAACACTTGGTTATTCATTTTAATAAATCTTTTACTTATAAAGATTTGACCTTTTCAAGATTCCAGCTTACTTGTAAGTTTCTAAGAGTAAGGTCCTCTACATTGGGGCTGGCCTAAGTCTTAGTTCTCCATATAGCAATGTATATATTGACCTATTTTACCCTCGACTCTCTGTGATTCCCTACATCTCACCTTTCTTTGCAGACAAGCCATTTGAAATACCCTTAACTTATTTCACAGCCAATAAGTCTTTGAAATAATGTGTATTTTTTAGAGAAATCTTCTTATATAAATAGGCAGAAAATCTGACCTGCCATAGTTTTGAAAACAGCATAATTTCACTCTTCTCAATGATGAATCTGTTGTATTACACAACCAATGAGTATTTAGCTTTATCAATGACATGTACGTAAAAAATGTTTTAGAGATCCTACCAGTCTTTGAAAACATCCTTGTTCCTTGTTTCAGTTCAAGATTTGTGTATACTTTCTGCCTTGCACCTGATTATTCCAACATCTGATGGTTGGCCTAGGGAATCTAATTCTGGTATTGATTGTTTTTGCTGCTTGTCTCCCCTTGTAGGTGATTTCTTCATTATTGTGTAAATTTAGATCATGAGCTCATGTTTAGCTAAACAGCTGACCTTGTAAGAGGCTTAGGTGTGAACGCTCGTAAGCTTCATCAGAAAGTCCGCAAAGATTTGTTTGTGTCCCTCCAATGAGTTACCCGCGCGGACCCCTTTTTCTACAAGTGTTGGTCCACTACTCCCTCTAGAGGCTGGGACTCAGACAGGACTGCTTTGCTGCCCCCGATCTGGGATAGTGGCTTTGGGCGGCCTGTGGCCTGGGCAGGAGGCGCCCCACGTGTGTCCCACGACCCATCTGCCTGTGAACTTCGGTCACCTGGCAGGAAGCTATGATGCCCAGACCTATGGATAGCTTTGCAGCGAGGTGTACTGCGCGGACCGGTTCCACACACACTTCAAGTAAGAGTGCGGCCTGAGTGGAAAGGTGAGAGTTTGGGCAGCTGTGCAGACAAAGAAGGCGCACTTTGGCCTGGGCCTAAATGCTTGTGACACACGACTGGACCTTCCGGGCCCTGAGGGCCCTTCCGTTGGCCCCCTTCTCCCCTGCCCTTTGTTCAGTCACAGCAGAGATGGCCCCACCCACTCCCTCAGTGTAGGCAGTGTTCCAACCTCCCTCAGCCCCGCCCCCTCTCCGCAGGTTACCATGGACTACAGATGCTGCATTCTGAGGCCAGGGCATTCCGACAATGCCAAGGGCAGACATGATGACCTTAAATGATTTCCTCTTGTGTCAATTTTGGTAAACTTTAGGAGCTAGGAAATGGTCCACTTTACACAAATGTTCAAATTTACTGGCATTTCATATATTCTCTGCTATAACATTGTCCTGATTCTTTCTGTATATTCTTTACTTATGTTTTGGTTTTCCTTAATCAAAGTGTGTCTTTTAAATCTTGTCAAAGAATATTCTTTGGACTTACTACCTCAACTGAATTTTATACGTTTTCTGTGGTATTAAGTTCTGCTCATATCTTTATTTATCTTTTTTCTATGTTCTCAGGGTTTATTGTTTTGATCTTCTGATGTCAATTAAAACACTTGGTTATTCATTTTAATAAATCATTTTACTTATAAAGATTTGAATTTTTAAAGATTCCAGCTTACTTGTAAGTTTCTAAGGGTCAGGTCCTCTACATTGTGGCTGGCCAAAGGCTTAGTTCACAATATAGCAAAGTATATATTGACCTATTTTCCCCTCGACTTTCTGTGATTTCCTACATCTCACCTTTCTTTGCAGACAAGCCGTTTGAAAAAACCTTAACTTATTTCACAGCCAATAAGTCTTTGAAATAATGTGTAATTTTCAGAGAAATCTTCTTATATATTTAGGCAGAAAATCTGACCTGCCATAATTTACAAATCAGCATAATTTCACTCTTCTCAATGATGAATCTGTTGTATTACACAACCTTTGAGTATTTAGCTTTATCAATGACATGTACTTTAAAAATGTTTTAGAGATCCTACCAGTCTTTGAAAACATCCTTGTTCCTTGTTTCAGTTCCAGTTTTATGTATATTTTCTGCCTTGCACCTGATTATTCCAACGTCTGATCGATGGCCTAGGGAATCTAATTCTGGTATTGATTGTTTTTGCTGATTGTCTCCCCCTGTAGCTGATTTCTTCATTATTGTGTAAATTTAGATCATGAACTCATGTTTAGCTAAACATCTTACTTTGTAAGAGGATTAGGTGTGAACACTCGTAGGTTTCATCAAAAAGTCCGCAAAGATTTATTTGTGTCCATCCAATGAGTTGCCCGCGAGGACCCTGTTTCCTACAAGGGTTGGTCCACTACTCTCTCTAGAGGCACGGCCTCAGACAGGGCTGCTTTGTGCCCCACGATCTGTGGCAGTGGCAGTGGGCGGCCTGTGGCCCGGGCAGGAGCCTCTCTGCGTTTGTCCCAGGGACCCATCTGCCTGCGAACTTCGGTCACCTGGCAGGAAGCTACGATGCACAGACCTATGGTTAGCTGTGCAGCGAGGTGTACTGCGCGGACAGGTTCCACACACACTTCAAGTAAGAGGGCGGCCTGAGTGGAAAGGTGAGAGTTTGGGCAGCTGTGCAGACAAAGATAGCGCCCTTTTCCTATGTCTAAATGCTTGTGACACACCACTGGGCCTGCCGGGCTCTGAGGGCCCTGCACTGGTCCCCCTGCTGCCCTGCACTTTGTTCAGTCACAGCAGAGATGGCCACACCCACTCCCTCTGTGAGGGCAGTGTTCCAACCTGCCTCAGCCCCGCCCCTTCTCTGCAGGTTACCATGGACTAGCGATGCTGCATTCTGAGTACAGGGCATTCCGAGAATGCCAAGGGCAGACATGATGACCTTAAATGATTTCCTCTTGTGTCAGTTTTGGTAAACTTTAGGAGCTAGGAATTGGTCCACTTTACACAAATGTTCACATTTACTGGCATTTCATATATTCTCTGCTATAACATTCTCCTGATTCTTTCTGTATATTCTTTACTTATGTTTTGATTTTCCTTAATCAAAGTGTGTCTTTTAATCTTGTCAAAGAATAATCTTTGGACTTACTACATCACCTGAATTTTATACGTTTTCTATTGTATTAAGTTCTGCTCATATCTTTATTTATCTATTTTCTGTGTTCTCAGGGTTTATTTTTTAATATTCTGATGTCAATTAAAACACTTGGTTATTCATTTTAATAAATATTTTTACTTATAAAGATTTGAACACTTCAAGATTCCAGCTTACTTGTATGTTTCTAAGGGTCAGGTCCTCTACATTGTGGCTGGCCTAAGTCATAGTTCTCCATATAGCAATGTATATATTGACCTATTTTCCCCTCGACTTTCTGTGATTCCCTACATCTCACCTTTCTTTGCAGACAAGCCATTTGAAATACCCTTAACTTATTTCACAGCCAATAAGTCTTTGAAATAATGTGTATTTTTTAGAGAAATCTTCTTATATAATTAGGCAGAAAATCTGACCTGCCATAGTTTTCAAAACAGCATAATTTCACTCTTCTCAATGATGAATCTGTTGTATTACACAACCATTGAGTATTTAGCTTTATCAACGACATGTACTTTAAAAATATTTTAGAGATCCTACCAGTCTTTGAAAACATCCTTGTTCCTTGTTTCAGTTCAAGTTTTGTGTATACTTTCTGCCTTGCACCTGATTATTCCAACATCTGATGTTTGGCCTAGGGAATCTAATTCTGGTATTGATTGTTTTTGTTGCTTGTCTCCCCTTGTAGCTGATTTCTTCATTATTGTGTAAATTTAGATCATGAGCTCATGTTTAGCTAAACAGCTGACCTTGTAAGAGGCTTAGGTGTGAACACTCGTAAGCTTCAGCAAAAAATCCGCAAAGATTTGTTTTTGTCCCTCCAATGAGTTACCCGCGCGGACCCCGTTTTCTACAAGTGTTGGTCCACTACTCCCTCTAGAGGCTGGGACTCAGACAGGACTGCTTCGCTGCCCCCAATCTGGGATAGTGGCTTTGGGCGGCCTGTGGCCTGGGCAGGAGGCTACCCACGTGTGTCCCACGACCCATCTGCCTGCGAACTACGGTCACCTGGCAGGAAGCTATGATGCCCAGACCTATGGTTAGCTTTGCATCGAGGTGTACTGCGCGGACCGGTTCCACACACACTTCAAGTAAGAGGGCGGCCTGAGTGGAAAGGTGAGAGTTAGGGCTGCTGTGCAGACAAAGAAGGCGCACTTTGGCCTGGGCCTAAATGCTTGTGACACACGACTGGGCCTGCCGGGGCCTGAGGGCCCTGCCGTTGGCCCCCTTCTCCCCTGCCCTTTGTTCAGTCACAGCAGAGATGGCCCCACCCACTCCCTCTGTGAGGGCAGTGTTCCAAACTCCCTCAGCCCCGCCCCCTCTCCGCAGGTTACCACGGACTAGAGATGCTGCATTCTGAGGCCAGGGCATTCCGACAATGCCAAGGGCAGACATGATGACCTTAAATGATTTCCTCTTGTGTCAATTTTGGTAAACTTTAGGAGCTAGGAAATGGTCCACTTTACACAAATGTTCAAATTTACTGGCATTTCATATATTCTCTGCTTTAACATTGTCCTGATTCTTTCTGTATATTCTTTACTTATGTTTTGGTTTTCCTTAATAAAAGTGTGTCTTTTAAATCTTGTCAAAGAATATTCTTTGGACTTACTACCTAAACTGAATTTTATACGTTTTCTGTGGTATTAAGTTCTGCTCATATCTTTATTTATCTTTTTTCTATGTTCTCAGAGTTTATTGTTTTGATCTTCTGATGTCAATTAAAACACTTGGTTATTCATTTTATTAAATCTTTTTACTTATAAAGATTTGAATTTTTAAGGATTCCAGCTGACTTGTAAGTTTCTACGGGTCAGGTCCTCTACATTGTGGCTGGCCAAAGGCTTAGTTCACAAAATAGCAAAGTATATATTGACCTATTTTCCCCTCGACTTTCTGTGATTTCCTACATCTCACCATTCTTTGCAGACAAGCCATTTGAAATAACCTTAACTTATTTCACAGCCAATAAGTCTTTGAAATAATGTGTAGCTTTCAGAGAAATCTTCTTATATATTTAGCCAGAAAATCTGACCTGCCATAGTTTTCAAAACAGCATAATTTCACTCTTCTCAATGATGAATCTGTTGTATTACACAACCTTTGAGTATTTAACTTTATCAATGACATGTACTTTAAAAATGTTTTAGAGATCCTACCAGTCTTTGAAAACATACTTCTTCCTTGTTTCAGTTCCAGTTTTATGTATATTTCTGCCTTGCACGTGATTATTCCAACGTCTGATGGATGGCCAAGGGAATCTAATTCTGGTATTGATTATTTTTGCTGATTGTCTCCCCCTGTAGCTGATTTCTTCATTATTGTGTAAATTTAGATCATGAGCTCATGTTTAGCTAAACATCTGACTTTGTAAGAGGCTTAGGTGTGAACACTCGTAAGTTTCATCAGAAAGTCCGCAAAGATTTATTTGTGTCCCTCCAATGAGTTGCCCGCGAGGACCCCGTTTCCTACAAGTGTTGGTCCACTACTCCCTCTAGAGGCACGGCTTCAGACAGGGCGGCTTTGTGCCCCGCGATCTGTGGCAGTGGCTGTGGGCGGCCTGTGGCCCGGGCAGGAGCCTCTCTGCGTGTGTCCCAGGGACCCATCTGCCTGCGAACTTCGGTCACCTGGCAGGAAGCTACGATGCCCAGACCTATGGTTAGCTGTGCAGCGAGGTGTACTGCGCAGACAGGTTCCACACACACTTCAAGTAAGAGTGCGGCCTGAGTGGAAAGGTGAGAGTTTGGGCAGCTGTGCAGACAAAGAAGGTCCCCTTTGTCCTGGGCCTAAATTCTTGTGAAACCCCACTGGGCCTGCCGGGCTCTGAGGGCCCTGCCCTGGGCCCACTGCTCCCCAACCCTTTGTTTGGTCACAGCAGAGATGGCCACACCCACTCCATCTGTGAGGGCAGTGTTCCAACCTCCCTCAACCACGTCCCCACTCCGCAGGTTAACATGGACTACAGATGCTGCCTTCTGAGTCCAGGGCATTCCGAGAATGCCAAGGGCAGACATGATGACGTTAAATGATTTCCCCTTGTGTCAGTTTTGGTAAATTTTAGGAGCTAGGAACTGGTCCACTTTACAGAAACGTTCAAATTTACAGGCATTTCATATTCGCTCTGCTATAACATTCTCCTGATTCTTTCTGTATATTCTTTACTTATGTTTTGGTTTTCCTTAATCAAAGTGTGTCTTTTAATCTTGTCAAAGAATATTCTTTGGACTTACTACATCACCTGAATTTTATACGTTTTCTATTGTATTAAGTTCTGCTCATATCTTTATTTATATTTTTTCTATGTTCTCAGGTTTATTGTTTTGATATTCTGATGTCAATTAAAACACTTGGTTATTCATTTTAATAAATCTTTTTACTTATAAAGATTTGAACTTTTCAAGATTCCAGCTTACTTGTAAGTTTCTAAGGGTCAGGTCCTCTACATTGTGGCTGGCCTAAGTCTTAGTTCACGATATATCAGTGTATATATTGACCTATTTTCCCCTCGACTTTCTGTGATTCCCTACATCTCACCTTTCTTTGCAGACAAGCCATTTGAAATACCCTTAACTTATTTCACAGCCAATAAGTCTTTGAAATAATGTGTATTTTTTTGAGAAATCTTCTTATATAATTAGGCAGAAAATCTGACATGCCATAGTTTTCAAATCAGCATAATTTCTCTCTTCTCAATGTTGAATCTGTTGTATTACACAACCATTGAGTATTTAGCTTTATCAATGACATGTACTTTAAAAATGTTTTACAGATTCAACCAGTCGTTTAAAACATC
Source organism: Mesoplodon bidens (assembly GCF_964165515.1). Lineage (NCBI taxonomy): Eukaryota > Metazoa > Chordata > Mammalia > Artiodactyla > Ziphiidae > Mesoplodon > Mesoplodon bidens. The sequence goes on along the minus strand of NC_138180.1, from coordinate 27,708,024 downwards.
CTTGTTCCTTGTTTCAGTTCAAGTTTTGTGTATACTTTCTGCCTTGCACCTGATTATTCCTCCATCTGATGGTTGGCCTAGGGAATCTAATACTTGTATTGATTGTTTTTGCTGCTTGTCTCCCCTTGTAGCTGATTTCTTCATTATTGTGCAAATTTAGATCATGAGCTCATGTTTAGCTAAACATCTGACTTTGTAAGAGGCTTAGGTGTGAACACTCGTAACCTTCATTAGAAAGTCTGCAAAGATTTATTTTTGTCCCCCCAATGAGTTGCCCACGAGGACCCCGTTTTCTACAAGGGTTGGTCCACTACTCCCTCTAGAGGCACGGCCTCAGACAGGGCTGCTTTGCGCCCCACGATCTGGGGCAGTGGCAGTGGGCGGCCTGTGGTCCGGGTAGGAGCCTCTCTGCCTGTGTCCCAGGGACCCATCTGCCTGCGAACTTCGGTCACCTGGCAGGAAGCTACGATGCCCAGACCTATGGTTAGCTGTGCAGCGAGGTGTACTGCGCGGACAGGTTCCACACACACTTCAAGTAAGAGGGCGGCCTGAGTGGAAAGGTGAGAGTTTGGGCAGCTGTGCAGAGAAAGAAGGCGCCCTTTGTCCTGGCCTAAATTCTTGTGAAACACCAATGGGCCTGCCGGGCTCTGAGGGCCCTGCACTGGGCCCCCTGCTCCACTGCCCTTTGTTCAGTCACAGCAGAGATGGCCACACCCACTCCCTCTGTGAGGGCAGTGTTCCAACCTCCCTCATCCCGCCCCCTCTCCGCAGGTTTTCATGGACTACAGATGCTGCATTCTGAGTCCAGGGCATTCTGAGAATGCCAAGGGCAGACATGATGACCTTAAATGATTTCCTCTTGTGTCAGTTTTGGTAAATTTTAGGAGCTAGGAACTGGTCCATTTTACACAAACGTTCAAATTTACAGGCATTTCATATACTCTCTGCTATAACATTCTCCTGATTCTTTCTGTATATTCTTTACTTATGTTTTGGTTTTCCTTAATCAAAGTTTGTCTTTTAATCTTGTCAAAGAATATTCTTTGGACTTACTACAATACCTGAATTTTATACGTTTTCTATTGTATTAAGTTCTGCTCATATCTTTATTTATATTTTTTCCATGTTCTCAGGTTTATTGTTTTGATATTCTGATGTCAATTAAAACACTTGGTTATTCATTTTAATAAATCTTTTTACTTATAAAGATTTGAACTTTTCAAGATTCCAGCTTACTTGTAAGTTTCTAAGGGTCAGGTCCTCTACATTGTGGCTGGCCTAAGTCTTAGTTCTCCATATAGCAATGTATATATTGACCTATTTTCCCCTCGACTTTCTGTGATTCCCTACATCTCACCTTTCTTTGCAGACAAGCCATTTGAAATACCCTTAACTTATTTCACAGCCAATAAGTCTTTGAAATAATGGGAATTTTTTCGAGAAATCTTCTTATATAATCAGGCAGAAAATCTGACCTGCCATAGTTTTCAAAACAGCATAATTTCACTTTTCTCAATGTTGAATCTGTTGTATTACACAACCATTGAGTATTTAGCTTTATCAATGACAAGTACTTTAAAAATGTTTTAGAGATCCTACCAGTCTTTGAAAACATCCTTGTTCCTTGTTTCAGTTCAAGTTTTATGTATACTTTCTGCCTTGCACCTGATTATTCCACCATCTGATGGTAGGCCTAGGGAATCTAATTCTGGTATTGAGTGTTTTTGCTGCTTGTCTCCCCTTGTAGCTGATTTCTTCATTATTGTGTAAATTTAGATCATGAGCTCATGTTTAGCTAAACAGCTGAACTTGTAAGAGGCTTAGGTGTGAACACACGTAAGCTTCAGCAGAATGTCCGCAAAGAATTTTTTGTGTCCCTCCAATGAGTTACCCGCGCGGACCCCTTTTTCTACAAGTGTTGGTCCACTACTCCCTCTAGAGGCTGGGACTCAGACAGGACTGCTTTGCTGCCCCCGATCTGGGATAGTGGCTTTGGGCGGCCTGTGGCCTGGGAAGGAGGCGACCCACGTGTGTCCCACGACCCATCTGCCTGCGAACTTCGGTCACCTGGCAGGAAGCTACGATGCCCAGACCTATGGTTAGCTTTGCATCGAGGTGTACTGCGCGGACCGGGTCCACACACACTTAAATGATTTCCTCTTGTGTCAATTTTGGTAAACTTTAGGAGCTAGGAAATGGTCGACTTTACACAAATGTTCACATTTACTGGCATTTCATATATTCTCTGCTATAACATTGTCCTGATTCTTTCTGTATATTCTTTACTTATGTTTTGGTTTTCCTTAATCAAAGTGTGTCTTTTAAATCTTGTCAAAGAATATTCTTTGGACTTACTACCTCTACTGAATTTTATACGTTTTCTGTGGTATTAAGTTCTGCTCATATCTTTATTTATCTTTTTTCTATGTTCTCACGGTTTATTGTTTTGATCTTCTGATGTCAATTAAAACACTTGGTTATTCATTTTAATAAATCTTTTTACTTATAAAGATTTGAATTTTTAAAGATTCCAGCTTCCTTGTAAGTTTCTACGAGTCAGGTCCTCTATATTGTGGCTGGCCAAAGGCTTAGTTCACAATATAGCAAAGTATATATTGACCTATTTTCCCCTCGACTTTCTGTGATTTCCTACATCTCACCTTTCTTTGCAGACAAGCCATTTGAAATAACCTTAACTTATTTCACAGCCAATAGGTCTTTGAAATAATGTGTAGTTTTCAGAGAAATCTTCTTATATATTTAGGCAGAAAATCTGACCTGCCATAGTTTCAAAACAGCATAATTTCACTCTTCTCAATAATGAATCTGTTGTATTACACATCATTTGAGTATTTAGCTTTATCAATGACATGTACTTTAAAAATATTTTAGAGGTCCTTCTAGTCTTTGAAAACATCCTTGTTCAATGTTTCATTTCCAGTTTTATGTATATTTTCTGCCTTGCACCTGATTATTCCAACGTCTGATCGATGGCCTAGGGAATCTAATTCTGGTATTGATTGTTTTTGCTGATTGTCTCCCCCTGTAGCTGATTTCTTCATTATTGTGTAAATTTAGATCATGAGCTCATGTTTAGCTAAACATCTGACTTTGTAAGAGGCTTAGGTGTGAACACTCGTAAGTTTCATCAGAAAGTCTGCAAAGATTTATTTGTGTCCCTCCAATGAGTTGCCCGCGAGGATCCCGTTTCCTACAAATGTTGGTCCACTACTCCCTCTAGAGGCACGGCCTCAGACAGGGCTGCTTTGTGCCCCACGATCTGTGGCAGTGGCAGTGGGCGGCCTGTGGCCCGGGCAGGAGCCTCTCTGCGTGTGTCCCAGGGACCCATCAGCCTGCGAAATTCGGTCACCTGGCAGGAAGCTACGATTCCCAGACCTATGGTTAGCTGTGCATCGAGGTATACTGCACGGACAGGTTCCACACACACTTCAAGTAAGTGGGCGGCCTGAGTGGAAAGGTGAGAGTTTGGGCAGCTGTGCAGACAAAGAAGGCGCCCTTTGTCCTGGGCCTAAATGCTTGTGACACCCTACTGGGCCTGCCGGGATCTGAGGGCCCTGCCCTGGGCCCCCTGCTCCCCTGCCCTTTGTTCAGTCACAGCAGAGATGGCCACACCCACTCCCTCTGTGAGGGCAGTGCTCCAACCTCCCTCAGCCCCGCCCCTTCTCCGCAGGTTACCATGGACTACCGATGCGGCATTCTGAATCCAGGGCATTCCGAGAATGCCAAGGGCAGACATGATGACCTTAAATGATTTCCTCTTGTGTCAGTTTTGGTAAACTTTAGGAGCTAGGAACTGGTCCACTTTACACAAATGTTCAAATTTACTGGCATTTCATATATTCTCTGCTATAACATTCTCCTGATTCTTTCCGTATATTCTTTACTTATGTTTTGGTTTTCCTTAATCAAAGTGTGTCTTTTAATCTTGTCAAAGAATATTCTTTGGACTTACTACATCCCCTAAATTTTATACGTTTTCTATTGTATTAAGTTCTGCTCATATCTTTAATTATCTTTTTTCTGTGTTGTCAGGGTTTATTGTTTTAATATTCTGATGTCAATTAAAACACTTGGTTATTCATTTTAATAAATCTTTTTACTTATAAAGATTTGAACTTTTCAAAATTCCAGCTTACTTGTAAGTTTCTAAGGGTCAGGTCCTCTACATTGTGGCTGGCCTAAGTCTTAGTTCTCCATATAGCAATGTATATATTGGCCTATTTTCCCCTCGATTTTCTGTGATTCCCTACATCTCACCTTTCTTTGCAGACAAGCCATTTGAAATACCCTTAACTTATTTCACAGCCAATAAGTCTTTGACATAATGTGTATTTTTTAGAGAAATCTTCTTATATAATTAGGCAGAAAATCTGACCTGCCATAGTTTTCAAAACAGCATAATTTCACTCTTCTCAATGATGAATCTGTTGTATTACACAACCATTGAGTATTTAGCTTTATCAATGACATGTACTTTAAAAATGTTTTAGAGATCCTACCAGTCTTTGAAAACATCCTTGTTCCTTGTTTCAGTTCAAGTTTTGTGTATACTTTCTGCCTTGCACCTGATTATTCCAACATCTGATGGTTGGCCTAGGGAATCTAATTCTGGTATTGATTGTTTTTGCTGCTTGTCTCCCGTTGTAGCTGATTTCTTCATTATTGTGTAAATTTAGATCATGAGCTCATGTTTAGCTAAACAGCTGACCTTGTAAGAGGCTTAGGTGTGAACACTCGTAAGCTTCAGCAGAAAATCCGCAAAGATTTGTTTGTGTCCCTCCAATGAGTTACCCGCGCGGACCCCGTTTTCTACAAGTGTTGGTCCACTACTCCCTCTAGAGGCTGGGACTCAGACAAGACTGCTTCGCTGCCCCCAATCTGGGATAGTGGCTTTGGGCGTCCTGTGTCCTGGGCAGGAGGCTCCCCAGGTGTGTCCCACGACCCATCTGAATGCGAACTTTGGTCACCTGGCAGGAAGCTATGATGCCCAGACCTATGGTTAGCTGTGCAGCGAGCTGTACTGCGCGGACCGGTTCCACACACACTTCAAGTAAGAGGGCGGCCTGAGTGGAAAGGTGAGAGTTGGGGCTGCTGTGCAGACAAAGAAGGCGCACTTTGGCCTGGGCCTAAATGCTTGTGACACACGACTGGGCCTGCCGGGGACTGAGGGCCCTGCCGTTGGCCCACTTCTCCCCTGCCCTTTGTTCAGTCACAGCAGAGATGGCCCCACCCACTCCCTCAGTGAAGGCAGTGTTCCAACCTCCCTCAGCCCCGCCCCCTCTCCGCAGGTTACCATGGACTACAGATGCTGCATTCTGAGGCCAGGGCATTCCGACAATGCCAAGGGCAGACATGATGACCTTAAATGATTTCCTCTTGTGTCAATTTTGGTAAACTTTAGGAGCTAGGAAATGGTCCACTTTACACAAAAGTTCAAATTTACTGGCATTTCATATATTCTCTGCTATAACATTGTCCTGATTCGTCTGTATATTCTTTACTTATGTTTTGATTTTCCTTAATCAAAGTGTGTCTTTTAAATCTTGTCAAAGAATATTCTTTGGACTTACTACCTAAACTGAATTTTATACGTGTTCTGTGGTATTAAGTTCTGCTCATATCTTTATTTATCTTTTTTCTATGTTCTCAGAGTTTATTGTTTTGATCTTCTGATGTCAATTAAAACACTTGGTAATTCATTTTAATAAATCTTTTTACTTATAAAGATTTGAATTTTTAAGGATTCCAGCTTACTTGTAAGTTTCTACGGGTCAGGTCCTCTACATTGTGGCTGGCCAAAGGCTTAGTTCACAATATAGCAAAGTATATATTGACCTATTTTCCCCTCGACTTTCTGTGATTTCCTACATCTCACCTTTCTTTGCAGACAAGCCATTTGAAATAACCTTAACTTATTTCACAGCCAATAAGTCTTTGAAATAATGTGTAGTTTTCAGAGAAATCTTCTTATATATTTAGGCAGAAAATCTGACCTGCCATAGTTTTCAAAACAGCATAATTTCACTCTTCTCAATGATGAATCTGTTGTATTACACAACCTTTGAGTATTTAGCTTTATCAATGACATGTACTTTAAAAATGTTTTAGAGATCCTACCAGTCTTTGAAAACATCCTTGTTCCTTGTTTCAGTTCCCGTTTTATGTATACTTTCTGCCTTGCACCTGATTATTCCAACGTCTGATCGATGGCCTAGGGAATCTACTTCTGGTATTGATTGTTTTTGCTGATTGTCTCTCCCTGTAGCTGATTTCTTCATTATTGTGTAAATTTAGATCATGAGCTCATGTTTAGCTAAACATCTGACTTTGTAAGAGGCTTAGGTGTGAACACTCGTAAGTTTCATCAGAAAGTCCGCAAAGATTTATTTGTGTCCCTCCAATGAGTTGCCCGCGAGGACCCCGTTTCCTACAAGTGTTGGTCCACTACTCCCTCTAGAGGAACGGCTTCAGACAGGGCGGCTTTGTGCCCCACGATCTGTGGCAGTGGCTGTGGGCGGCCTGTGGCCCGGGCAGGAGCCTCTCTGCGTGTGTCCAAGGGACCCATCTGCCTGTGAATTTCGGTCACCTGGCAGGAAGCTACGATGCCCAGACCTATGGTTAGCTGTGCAGCGAGATGTACTGCGCGGACAGGTTCCACACACACTTCAAGTAAGAGTGCGGCCTTAATGGAAAGGTGAGAGTTTGGGCAGCTGTGCAGACAAATAAGGTGCCCTTTGTCCTGGGCCTAAATTCTTGTGAAACCCCACTGGGCCTGCCGGGCTCTGAGGGCCCTGCCCTGGGCCCCCTGCTCCCCTACCCTTTGTTTGGTCACAGCAGAGATGGCCACACCCACTCCATCTGTGAGGGCAGTGTTCCAACCTCCCTCAACCATGCCCCCACTCCGCAGGTTAACATGGACTACAGATGCTGCCTTCTGAGTCCAGGGCATTCCGAGAATGCCAAGGGCAGACATGATGACCTTAAATGATTTCCTGTTGTGTCAATTTTGGTAAACTTTAGGAGCTAGGAAATGGTCGACTTTACACAAATGTTCACATTTACTGGCATTTCATATATTCTCTGCTATAACATTGTCCTGATTCTTTCTGTATATTCTTTACTTATGTTTTGGTTTTCCTTAATCAAAGTGTGTCTTTTAAATCTTGTCAAAGAATATTCTTTGGACTTACTACCTCAACTGAATTTTATACGTTTTCTGTGGTATTAAGTTCTGCTCATATCTTTATTTATCTATTTTCTGTGTTCTCAGGGTTTATTGTTTTAATATTCTGATGTCCATTAAAACACTTGGTTATTCATTTTAATAAATCTTTTACTTATAAAGATTTGACCTTTTCAAGATTCCAGCTTACTTGTAAGTTTCTAAGAGTAAGGTCCTCTACATTGGGTCTGGCCTAAGTCTTAGTTCTCCATATAGCAATGTATATATTGACCTATTTTCCCCTCGACTTTCTGTGATTCCCTACATCTCACCTTTCTTTGCAGACAAGCCATTTGAAATACCCTTAACTTATTTCACAGCCAATAAGTCTTTGAAATAATGTGTATTTTTTAGAGAAATCTTCTTATATAAATAGGCAGAAAATCTGGCCTGCTATAGTTTTGAAAACAGCATAATTTCACTCTTCTCAATGATGAATCTGTTGTATTACACAACCAATGAGTATTTAGTTTTATCAATGACATGTACGTAAAAAATGTTTTAGAGATCCTACCAGTCTTTGAAAACATCCTTGTTCCTTGTTTCAGTTCAAGATTTGTGTATACTTTCTGCCTTGCACCTGATTATTCCAACATCTGATGGTTGGCCTAGGGAATCTAATTCTGGTATTGATTGTTTTTGCTGCTTGTCTCCCCTTGTAGCTGATTTCTTCATTATTGTGTAAATTTAGATCATGAGCTCATGTTTAGCTAAACAGCTGACCTTGTAAGAGGCTTAGGTGTGAACGCTCGTAAGCTTCAGCAGAAAGTCCGCAAAGATTTTTTTGTGTCCCTCCAATGAGTTACCCGCGCGGACCCCTTTTTCTACAAGTGTTGGTCCACTACTCCGTCTAGAGGCTGGGACTCAGACAGGACTGCTTTGCTGCCCCCGATCTGGGATAGTGGCTTTGGGCGGCATGTGGCCTGGGCAGGAGGCGACCCACGTGTGTCCCACGACCCATCTGCCTGCGAACTTCGGTCACCTGGCAGGAAGCTACGATGCCCAGACCTATGGTTAGCTTTGCATCGAGGTGTACTGCGCGGACCGGGTCCACACACACTTAAATGATTTCCTCTTGGGTCAATTTTGGTAAACTTTAGGAGCTAGGAAATGGTCGACTTTACACAAATGTTCACATTTACTGGCATTTCATATATTCTCTGCTATATCATTGTCCTGATTCTTTCTGTATATTCTTTACTTATGTTTTAGTTTTCCTTAATCAAAGTGTGTCTTTTAAATCTTGTCAAAGAATATTCTTTGGACTTACTACCTCAACTGAATTTTATACGTTTTCTGTGGTATTAAGTTCTGCTCATATCTTTATTTATCTTTTTTCTATGTTCTCACGGTTTATTGTTTTGATCTTCTGATGTCAATTAAAACACTTGGTTATTCATTTTAATAAATCTTTTTACTTATAAAGATTTGAATTTTTAAAGATTCCAGCTTCCTTGTAAGTTTCTACGAGTCAGGTCCTCTATATTGTGGCTGGCCAAAGGCTTAGTTCACAATATAGCAAAGTATATATTGACCTATTTTCCCCTCGACTTTCTGTGATTTCCTACATCTCACCTTTCTTTGCAGACAAGCCATTTGAAATAACCTTAACTTATTTCACAGCCAATAGGTCTTTGAAATAATGTGTAGTTTTCAGAGAAATCTTCTTATATATTTAGGCAGAAAATCTGACCTGCCATAGTTTTCAAAACAGCATAATTTCACTCTTCTCAATGATGAATCTGTTGTATTACACATCATTGGAGTATTTAGCTTTATCAATGACATGTACTTTAAAAATATTTTAGAGATCCTTCTAGTCTTTGAAAACATCCTTGTTCAATGTTTCATTTCCAGTTTTATGTATATTTTCTGCCTTGCACCTGATTATTCCAACGTTTGATCGATGGCCTAGGGAATCTAATTCTGGTATTGATTGTTTTTGATGATTGTCTCCGCCTGTAGCTGATTTATTCATTATTGTGTAAATTTAGATCATGAGCTCATGTTTAGCTAAACATCTGACTTTGTAAGAGGCTTAGGTGTGAACACTCGTAAGTTTCATGAGAAAGTCCGCAAAGATTTATTTGTGTCCCTCCAATGAGTTGCCCGCGAGGATCCCGTTTCCTACAAATGTTGGTCCACTACTCCCTCTAGAGGCACGGCCTCAGACAGGGCTGCTTTGTTCCTCACGATCTGTGGCATTGGCAGTGGGCGGCCGGTGACCCAGGCAGGAGCCTCTCTGCGTGTGTGCCAGGGACCCATCTGCCTGCGAACTTCGGTCACCTGGCAGGAAGCTACGATGCCCAGACCTATGGTTAGCTGTGAAGCGAGGTGTACTGCCCGGACAGGTTCCACACACACTTCAAGTAAGAGGGCGGCCTGAGTGGAAAGGTGAGAGTTTGGGCAGCTGTGCAGACAAAGAAGGCGTCCTTTGTCCTGGGCCTAAATGCTTGTGACACCCTACTGGGCCTGCCGGGATCTGAGGGCCCTGCCCTGGGCCCCCTGCTCCCCTGCCCTTTGTTCAGTCACAGCAGAGATGGCCACACCCACTCCCTCTGTGAGGGCAGTGTTCCAACCTCCCTCAGCCCCGCCCCTTCTCCGCAGGTTACCATGGACTGCGGATGCTGCATTCTGAATCCAGGGCATTCCGAGAATGCCAAGGGCAGACATGATGACCTTAAATGATTTCCTCTTGTGTCAGTTTTGGTAAACTTTAGGAGCTAGGAACTGGTCCACTTTACACAAATGTTCAAATTTACTGGCATTTCATATATTCTCTGCTATAACATTCTCCTGATTCTTTCTGTATATTCTTTACTTATGTTTTGTTTTTCCTTAATCAAAGTGTGTCTTTTAATCTTGTCAAAGAATATTCTTTGGACTTACTACATCCCCTGAATTTTATACGTTTTCTATTGTATTAAGTTCTGCTCATATCTTTAATTATCTTTTTTCTGTGTTTTCAGGGTTTATTGTTTTAATATTCTGATGTCAATTAAAACACTTGGTTATTCATTTTAATAAATCTTTTTACTTATAAAGATTTGAACTTTTCAAGATTCCAGCTTACATGTAAGTTTCTAAGGGTCAGGTCCTCTACATTGTGGCTGGCCTAAGTCTTAGTTCTCCATATAGCAATGTATATATTGGCCTATTTTCCCCTCGACTTTCTGTGATTCCCTACATCTCACCTTTCTTTGCAGACAAGCCATTTGAAATACCCTTAACTTATTTCACAGCCAATAAGTCTTTGAAATAATGTGTATTATTTAGAGAAATCTTCTTATATAATTAGGCAGAAAATCTGACCTGCCATAGTTTTCAAAACAGCATAATTTCACTCTTCTCAATGATGAATCTGTTGTATTACACAACCATTGAGTATTTAGCTTTATCAATGACATGTACTTTAAAAATGTTTTAGAGATCCTAGCAGTCTTTGAAAACATCCTTGTTTTTTGTTTCAGTTCAAGTTTTGTGTATACTTTCTGCCTTGCACCTGATTATTCCAACATCTGATGGTTGGCCTAGGGAATCTAATTCTGGTATTGATTGTTTTTGCTGCTTGTCTCCCGTTGTAGCTGATTTCTTCATTATTGTGTAAATTTAGATCATGAGCTCATGTTTAGCTAAACAGCTGACCTTGTAAGAGGCTTAGGTGTGAACACTCGTAAGCTTCAGCAGAAAATCCGCAAAGATTTGTTTGTGTCCCTCCAATGAGTTACCCGCGCGGACCCCGTTTTCTACAAGTGTTGGTCCACTACTCCCTATAGAGGCTGGGACTCAGACAGGACAGCTTCGCTGCCCCCAATCTGGGATAGTGGCTTTGGGCGGCCTGTGGCCTGGGCAGGAGGCTACGCACGTGTGTCCCACGACCCATCTGCCTGCGAACTACGGTCACCTGGCAGGAAGCTATGATGCCCAGACCTATGGTTAGCTTTGCATCGAGGTGTACTGCGCGGACCGGTTCCACACACACTTCAAGTAAGAGGGCGGCCTGAGTGGAAAGGTGAGAGTTAGGGCTGCTGTGCAGACAAAGAAGGCGCACTTTGGCCTGGGCCTAAATGCTTGTGACACACGACTGGGCCTGCCGGGGCCTGAGGGCCCTGCCGTTGGCCCCCTTCTCCCCTGCCCTTTGTTCAGTCACAGCAGAGATGGCCCCACCCACTCCCTCAGTGAAGGCAGTGTTCCAACCTCCCTCAGCCCCGCCCCCTCTCCGCAGGTTACCATGGACTACAGATGCTGCATTCTGAGGCCAGGGCATTCCGACAATGCCAAGGGCAGACATGATGACCTTAAATGATTTCCTCTTGTGTCAATTTTGGTAAACTTTAGGAGCTAGGAAATGGTCCACTTTACACAAATGTTCAAATTTACTGGCATTTCATATATTCTCTGCTTTAACATTGTCCTGATTCTTTCTGTATATTCTTTACTTATGTTTTGGTTTTCCTTAATCAAAGTGTGTCTTTTAAATCTTGTCAAAGAATATTCTTTGGACTTACTACCTAAACTGAATTTTATACGTTTTCTGTGGTATTAAGTTCTGCTCATATCTTTATTTATCTTTTTTCTATGTTCTCAGAGTTTATTGTTTTGATCTTCTGATGTCAATTAAAACACTTGGTTATTCATTTTATTAAATCTTTTTACTTATAAAGATTTGAATGTTTAAGGATTCCAGCTTACTTGTAAGTTTCTACGGGTCAGGTCCTCTACAATGTGGCTGGCCAAAGGCTTAGTTCACAAAATAGCAAAGTATATATTGACCTATTTTCCCCTCGACTTTCTGTGATTTCCTACATCTCACCTTTCTTTGCAGACAAGCCATTTGAAATAACCTTAACTTATTTCACAGCCAATAAGTCTTTGAAATAATGTGTAGCTTTCAGAGAAATCTTCTTATATATTTAGGCAGAAAATCTGACCTGCCATAGTTTTCAAAACAGCATAATTTCACTCTTCTCAATGATGAATCTGTTGTATTACACAACCTTTGAGTATTTAGCTTTATCAATGACATGTACTTTAAAAATGTTTTAGAGATCCTACCAGTCTTTGAAAACATACTTCTTCCTTGTTTCAGTTCCAGTTTTATGTATATTTCTGCCTTGCACGTGATTATTCCAACGTCTGATGGATGGCCAAGGGAATCTAATTCTGGTATTGATTGTTTTTGCTGCTTGTCTCCCCTTGTAGCTGATTTCTTCATTATTGTGTAAATTTAGATCATGAGCTCATGTTTATCTAAACAGCTGACCTTGTAAGAGGCTTAGGTGTGAACGCTCGTAAGCTTCAGCAGAAAGTCCGCAAAGATTTGTTTGTGTCCCTCCAATGAGTTACCCGCGCGGACCCCTTTTTCTACAAGTGTTGGTCCACTACACCCTCTAGAGGCTGGGACTCAGACAGGACTGCTTTGCTGCCCCCGATCTGGGATAGTGGCTTTGGGCGGCCTGTGGCCTGGGCAGGAGGCGCCCCACGTGTGTCCCACGACCAATCTGCCGGCGAACTTCGGTCACCTGGCAGGAAGCTATGATGCCCAGACCTATGGTTAGCTTTGCATCGAGGTGTACTGCGCGGACCGGTTCCACACACACTTCAAGTAAGAGGGCGGCCTGAGTGGAAAGGTGAGAGTTTGGGCAGCTGTGCAGACAAAGAAGGTGCCCTTTGTCCTGGGCCTAAATTCTTGTGAAACCCCACTGGTCCTGCCGGGCTCTGAGGGCCCTGCCCTGGGCCCCCTGCTTCCCTAACCTTTGTTTAGTCACAGCAGAGATGGCCATACCCACTCCCTCTGTCAGGGCAGTGTTCCAACCTCCTTCAACCACGCCCCCACTCCGCAGGTTATCATGGACTACAGATGCTGCATTCTGAGTCCAGGGCATTCCGACAATGCCTAGGGCAGACATGATGACCTTAAATGATTTCCTCTTGTGTCAGTTTTGGTAAATTTTAGGAGCTAGGAACTGGTCCATTTTACACAAAGGTTCAAATTTACAGGCATTTCATATACTCTCTGCTGTAACATTCTCCTGATTCTTTCTGTATATTCTTTACTTATGTTTTGATTTTCCTTAAACAAAGTGTGTTTTTTAATCTTGTCAAAGAATATTCTTTGAACTTACTACATCACCTGAATTTTATACGTTTTCTATTGTATTAAGTTCTGCTCATATGTTTATTTATATTTTTTCTATGTTCTCAGGTTTATTGTTTTGATATTCTGATGTCAAATAAAACACTTGGTTATTCATTTTAATAAATCTTTTTACCTATAAAGATTTGAACTTTTCAAGATTCCAGCTTACTTGTAAGTTTCTAAGGGTCAGGTCCTGTACATTGTGGCTGGCCTAAGTCTTAGTTCACCATATAGCAATGTATATATTGACCTATTTTCCCCTCGACTTTCTGTGATTCCCTACATCTCACCTTTCTTTGCAGACAAGCCATTTGAAATATCCTTAACTTATTTCACAGCCAATAAGTCTTTGAAATAATGTGTATTTTTTAGAGAAATCTTCTTATATAATTAGGCAGAAAATCTGACCTGCCATAGTTTTCAAAACAGCATAATTTCACTCTTCTCAATGATGAATCTGTTGTATTACACAACCATTGAGTATTTAGCTTTATCAATGACATGTACTTTAAAAATGTTTTAGAGATCCTACCAGTCTTTGAAAACATCATTGTTCCTTGTTTCAGTTCCAGTTTTGTGTATACTTTCTGCCTTGCACCTGATTATTCCAACATCTGATGGTTGGCCTAGGGAATCTAATTCTGGTATTGATTGTTTTTGCTGCTTGTCTCCCCTTGTAGCTGATTTCTTCATTATTGTGTAAATTTAGATCATGAGCTCATGTTTATCTAAACAGCTGACCTTGTAAGAGGCTTAGGTGTGAACACTCGTAAGCTTCAGCAGAAAGTCCGCAAAGATTTTTTTGTGTCCCTCCAATGAGTTACCCGCGCGGACCCCTTTTTCTACAAGTGTTGGTCCACTACTCCCTCTAGAGGCTGGGACTCAGACAGGACTGCTTTGCTGCCCCCGATCTGGGATAGTGGCTTTGGGCGGCCTGTGGCCTGGCAGGAGGCGCCCACGTGTGTCCCACGACCCATCTACCTGCGAACTTCGGTCACCTGGCCGGAAGCTACGATGCCCAGACCTATGGTTAGCTATGCAGCGAGGTGTACTGCGCGGACCGGTTCCACACACACTTCAAGTAAGAGGGCGGCCTGAGTGGAAAGGTGAGAGTTTGGGCAGCTGTGCAGACAAAGAAGGCGCCCTATGGCCTGGGCCTAAATGCTTGTGACACCCCACTGGGCCTGCTGGGTTCTGAGGGCCCTGCCGTTGGCCCCCTTCTCCCCTGCCCTTTGTTCAGTCACAGCAGAGATGGCCACACCCACTCCCTCAGTGAAGGCAGGGTTCCAACCTCCCTGAGCCCCGCCCCCTCTCCGCAGTTTACCATGGACTACAGATGCTGCATTCTGAGGCCAGGGCGTTCCGAGAATGCCAAGGGCAGACATGATGACCTTAAATGATTTCCTCTTGTGTCAATTTTGGTAAACTTTAGGAGCTAGGAAATGGTCCACTTTACACAAATGTTCAAATTTACTGGCATTTCATATATTCTCTGCTATAACATTGTCCTGATTCTTTCTGTATATTCTTTACTTATGTTTTGGTTTTCCTTAATCAAAGTGTGTCTTTTAAATCTTGTCAAAGAGTATTCTTTGGACTTACTACCTCAACTGAATTTTATACGTTTTCTATTGTATTAAGTTCTGCTCATATCTTTATTTATATTTTTTCTATGTTCTCAGGTTTATTGTTTTGATATTCTGATGTCAATTAAAACACTTGGTTATTCATTTTAATAAATCTTTTTACTTATAAAGATTTGAACTTTTCAAGATTCCAGCTTACTTGTAAGTTTCTAAGGGTCAGGTCCTCTACATTGTGGCTGGCCTAAGTCTTAGTTCACCATATAGCAATGTATATATTGAACTATTTTCCCCTCGACTTTCTGTGATTCCCTACATCTCACCTTTCTTTGCAGACAAGCCATTTGAAATACCCTTAACTTATTTCACAGCCAATAAGTCTTTGAAATAATGTGTAGTTTTCAGAGAAATCTTCTTATATATTTAGGCAGTAAATCTGGCATGCCATAGTTTTCAAAACAGCATAATATCACTCTTCTCACTGATGAATCTGTTGTATTACACAACCTTTGAGTATTTAGCTTTATCAATGACATGTACTTTAAAAATGTTTTAGAGATCCTAGCAGTCTTTGAAAACATCCTTGTTCCTTGTTTCAGTTCCCGTTTTATGTATATTTTCTGCCTTTCACCTGATTATTCCAACGTCTGTTCGATGGCCTAGGGAATCTAATTCTGGTATTGATTGTTTTTGCTGATTGTCTCTTCCTGTAGCTGATTTCTTCATTATTGTGTAAATTTAGATCATGAGCTCATGTTTAGCTAAACATCTGACTTTGTAAAGGCTTTGGTGTGAACACTCGTAAGTTTCATCAGAAAGTCCGCAAAGATTTATTTGTGTCCCTCCAATGAGTTGCCCGCGAGGACAACGTTTCCTACAAGGGTTGGTCCACTACTCCCTCCAGGGACACGGCCTCAGACAGGGCTGCTTTGTGCCCCACGATCTGTGGCAGTGGCAGTGGGCGGCCTGTGGCCCGGGCAGGAGCCTCTCTGCGTGTGTCCCAGGGACACATCTTCCTGCGAACTTCGGTCACCTGGCAGGAAGCTACGATGCCCAGACCTATGGTTAGCTGTGCAGCGAGGTGTACTGCGCGGACAGTTTCCACACACACTTCAAGTAAGAGGATGGCCTGAGTGGAAAGGTGAGATTTTGGGCAGCTGTGCAGACAAGAAGGCGCACTTTGGCCTGGGCCTAAATGCTTGTGACACACGACTGGGCCTGCCGGGCTCTGAGGGCCCTGCCGTTGGCCCACAGCTCCCCTGCCTTTTCTTCAGTCACAGCAGAGTTGGCCACACCCACTCCCTCTGTGAGGGCAGTGTTCCAACCTCCCTCAGCCCCGCCCCTTCTCCGCAGGTTACCATGGACTACCGATGCTGCATTCTGAGTCCAGGGCATTCCGAGAATGACAAGGGCAGACATGATGACCTTAAATGATTTCCTCTTGTGTCAGTTTTGGTAAACTTTAGGAGCTAGGAACTGGTCCACTTTACACAAATGTTCAAATTTACTGGCATTTCATATGTTCTCTGCGATAACATTCTCCTGATTCTTTCTGTATATTCTTTACTTATGTTTTGGTTTTCCTTAATCAAAGTTTGTCTTTTAATCTTGTCAAAGAATATTCTTTGGACTTACTACATCACCTGAATTTTATACGTTTTCTATTGTATTAAGTTCTGCTCATATCTTTATTTATATTTTTTCTTGTTCTCAGGTTTATTGTTTTGATATTCTGATGTCAATTAAAACACTTTGTTATTCACTTTAATAAATCATTTTACTTATAAAGATTTGAACTTTTCAAGATTCCAGCTTACTTGTAAGTTTCTAAGGGTCAGGTCCTCTACATTGTGGCTGGCCTAAGTCTTAGTTCTCCATATAGCAATGTATATATTGACCTATTTTCCCCTCGACTTTCTGTGATTCCCTACATCTCACCTTTCTTTGCAGACAAGCCTTTTGAAATACCCTTAACTTATTTCACAGCCAATAAGACTTTGAAATAATGTGTATTTTTTAGAGAAATCTTCTTATATAATTAGGCAGAAAATCTGACATGCCATAGTTATCAAAACAGCATAATTTCACTCTTCTCAATGATGAATCTGTTGTATTACACAACCATTGAGTATTTAGCTTTATCAATGACATGTACTTTAAAAATGTTTTAGAGATCGTACCAGTCTTTGAAAACATCCTTGTTCCTTGTTTCAGTTCCAGTTTTGTGTATACTTTCTGCCTTGCACCTGATTATTCCAACATCTGATGGTTGGCCTAGGGAATCTAATTCTGGTATTGATTGCTTTTGCTGCTTGTCTCCCCTTGTAGCTGATTTCTTCATTATTGTGTAAATTTAGATCATGAGCTCATGTTTAGCTAAACAGCTGACATTGTAAGAGGCGTAGGTGTGAAACTCGTAAGCTTCAGCAGAAAGTCCGCAAAGAATTTGTTGTGTCCCTCCAATGAGTTACCCGCGCGGTCCCCTTTTTCTACAAGTGTTGGTCCACTACTCCCTCTAGAGGCTGGCACTCAGACAGGACTGCTTTGCTGCCCCCGATCTGGGATAGTGGCTTTGGGCGGCCTGTGGCCTGGGTAGGAGGCGACCCACGTGTGTCCCACGACCCATCTGCCTGCGAACTTCGGTCAACTGGCAGGAAGCTATGATGCCCAGACCTATGGTTATCTTTGCATCGAGGTGTACTGCGCGGACCGGTTCCACACACACTTCAAGTAAGAGGGCGGCCTGAGTGGAAAGGTGAGAGTTTGGGCAGCTGTGCAGACAAAGAAGGCGCACTTTGGCCTGGGCCTAAATGCTTGTGACACACGACAGGGCCTGCCCGGTTCTGAGGGCCCTGCCGTTGGCCCCCTTCTCCCCTGCCCTTTGTTCAGTCACAGCAGAGATGGCCCCACCCACTCCCTCAGAGTAGGCAGTGTTCCAACCTCCCTCAGCCCCCCCCCTCTCCGCAGGTTACCATGGACTACAGATGCTGCATTCTGAGGCCAGGGCATTCCGAGAATGCCAAGGGCAGACATGATGACCTTAAATGATTACCTCTTGTGTCAATTTTGGTAAACTTTAGGAGCTAGGAAATGGTCCACTTTACACAAATGTTCACATTTACTGGCATTTCATATATTCTCTGCTCTAACATTGTCCTGATTCTTTCTGTATATTCTTTACTTATGTTTTGGTTTTCCTTAATCAAAGTGTGTCTTTTAAATCTTGTCAAAGAATATTCTTTGGACTTTTACCTCAACTGAATTTTATACGTTTTCTGTGGTATTAAGTTCTGCTCATATCTTTATTTATCTTTTTCCTATGTTCTCAGGGTTTATTGTTTTGATCTTTTGATGTCAATTAAAACACTTGTTTATTCATTTTAATAAATCTTTTTACTTATAAAGATTTGAATGTTTAAGGATTCCAGCTTACTTGTAAGTTTCTAAGGGTCAGGTCCTCTACATTGTGGCTGGCCAAAGGCTTAGTTCACAATATAGCAAAGTATATATTGACCTATTTTCCCCTCGACTTTCTGTGATTTCCTACATCTCACCTTTCTTTGCAGACAAGCCATTTGAAATAACCTTAACTTATTTCACAGCCAATAAGTCCTTGAAATAATGTGTAGTTTTCAGAGAAGTCTTCTTATGTATTTAGGCATAAAATCTGACCTGCCATAGTTTTCAAAACAGCATAATTTCACTCTTCTCAATGATGAATCTGTTGTATTACACAACCTTTGAGTATTTAGCTTTATCAATGACATGTACTTTAAAAATGTTTTAGAGATCCTACCAGTCTTTGAAAACATCCTTGTTCCTTGTTTCAGTTCCCGTTTTATGTATATTTTCTGCCTTGTACCTGATTATTCCAACGTCTGATCGATGGCCTAGGGAATCTAATTCTGGTATTGATTGTTTTTGCTGATTGTCTCCCCCTGTAGCTGATTTCTTCATTATTGTGTAAATTTAGATCATGAGCTAATGTTTAGCTAAACATCTGACTTTGTAAGAGGCTTAGGTGTGAACACTCGTAAGTTTCATCAGAAAGTCCGCAAAGATTTATTTGTGTTCCTCCAATGAGTTGCCCGCGAGGACCCCGTTTCCTGCAAGGGTTGGTCCACTACTCCCTCCAGAGGTACGGCCTCAGACAGGGCTGCTTTGTGCCCCATGATCTGGGGCAGTGGCAGTGGGCGGCCTGTGGCCCGGGCAGGAGCCTCTCTGCGTGTGTGCCTGGGACCCATCTGCTTGCAAACTTCGGTCACCTGGCAGGAAGCTACGATGCCCAGGCCTATGGTTACCTGTGCAGCAAGGTTTACTGTGCGGACAGGTTCCACACACAATTCAGGTAAGAGGGCGGCGTGAGTGGAAAGGTGAGAGTTTTGGCAGCTGTGCAGACAAGGAAAGCGCCCTTTGTCCTGGGCCTAAATGCTTGTGACATTCCACTGGGCCTGCCGGGCTCTGAGGGCACTGCCCTGGTCCCCCTACTCCCCTGCCCTTTGCTCAGTCACAGCAGAGATGGGCACACCCACTCCATCTGTGAGGGCAGTGTTCCAACCTCCCTCAGCCCCGCCTCTTCTCCGCAGGTTACCATGGACTACCGATGCTGCATTCTGAGTCCAGGGCATTCTGAGAATGCCAAGGGCAGACATGATGACCTTAAATGATTTCCTCTTGTGTCAGTTTTGGTAAACTTTAGGAGCTAGGAACTGGTCCACTTTACACAAATGTTCAAATTTACTGGCATTTCATATATTCTCTGCTATAACATTCTCCTGATTCTTTCTGTATATTCTTTACTTATGTTTTGGTTTTCCTTAATCAAAGTTTGTCTTTTAATCTTGTCAAAGAATATTCTTTGGACTTACTACATAACCTGAATTTTATACGTTTTCTATTGTATTAAGTTCTGCTCATATCTTTATTTATATTTTTTCTATGTTCTCAGGTTTATTGTTTTGATATTCTGATGTCAATTAAAACACTTGGTTATTCATTTTAATAAATCTTTTTACCTATAAAGATTTGAACTTTTCAAGATTCCAGCTTACTTGTAAGTTTCTAAGGGTCAGGTCCTCTACGTTGTGGCTGGCCTAAGTCTTAGTTCACCATATAGCAATGTATATATTGACCTATTTTCCCCTCGACTTTCTGTGATTCCCTAAATCTCACCTTTCTTTGCAGACAAGCCATTTGAAATATCCTTAACTTATTTCACAGCCAATAAGTCTTTGAAATAATGTGTATTTTTTAGAGAAATCTTCTTATATAATTAGGCAGAAAATCTGACCTGCCATAGTTTTAAAAACAGCATAATTTCACTCTTCTCAATGATGAATCTGTTGTATTACACAACCATTAGTATTTAGCTTTATCAATGACATGTTCTTTAAAAATGTTTTAGAGATCCTACCAGTCTTTGAAAACATCCTTGTTCCTTGTTTCAGTTCCAGGTTTGTGTATACTTTCTGCCTTGCACCTGATTATTCCAACATCTGATGGTTGGCCTAGGGAATCTAATACTGGTATTGATTGTTTTTGCTGCTTGTCTCCCCTTGTAGCTGATTTCTTCATTATTGTGTAAATTTAGATCATGAGCTCATGTTTAGCTAAACAGCTGACCTTGTAAGAGGCTTAGGTGTGAACACTCATAAGCTTCAGCAGAAAGTCCGCAAAGAATTTTTTGTGTCCCTCCAATGAGTTACCCGCGCGGACCCCTTTTTCTACAAGTGTTGGTCCACTACTCCCTCTAGAGGCTGGGACTCAGACAGGACTGCTTTGCTGCCCCCGATCTGGGATAGTGGCTTTGGGCGGCCTGTGGCCTTGGTAGGAGGCGACCCACGTGAGTCCCACGACCCATCTGCCTGCGTACTTCGGTCACCTGACAGGAAGCTATGATGCCCAGACCTATGGTTAGCTTTGCATCGAGGTGTACTGCGCGGACCGGTTCCACACACACTTCAAGTAAGAGGGCGGCCTGAGTGGAAAGGTGAGAGTTTGGGCAGCTGTGCAGACAAAGAAGGCGCACTTTGGCCTGGGCCTAAATGCTTGTGACACACGACCGGGCCTGCCGGGCTCTGAGGACCCTGCCGTTGGCCCACTTCTCCCCAGCCCTTTGTTCAGTCACAGCAGAGATGGCCCCACCCACTCCCTCAGTGTAGGCAGTGTTCCAACCTCCCTCAGCCCCGCCCCCTCTCCGCAGGTTACCATGGACTACAGATGCTGCATTCTGAGGCCAGGGCATTCCGACAATGCCAAGGGCAGACATGATCACCTTAAATGATTTCCTCTTGTGTCAATTTTGGTAAAATTTAGGAGCTAGGAAATGGACCACTTTACACAAATGCTCAAATTTACTGGCATTTCATATATTCTCTGCTATAACATTGTCCTGATTCTTTCTGTATATTCTTTACTTATGTTTTGGTTTTCCTTAATCAAAGTGTGTCTTTTAAATCTTGTCAAAGAATATTCTTTGGACTTTTACCTCAACTGAATTTTATACGGTTTCTGTGGTATTAAGTTCTGCTCATATCTTTATTTATCTTTTTCCTATGTTCTCAGGGTTTATTGTTTTGATCTTCTGATGTCAATTAAAACACTTGGTTATTCATTTTAATAAATCTTTTTACTTATAAAGATTTGAATTTTTAAAGATTCCAACTTACTTGTAAGTTTCTAAGGGTCAGGTCCTCTACATTGTGGCTGGCCAAGGCTTAGTTCACAATATAGCAAAGTATATATTGACCTATTTTCCCCTCGACTTTCTGTGATTTCCTACATCTCACCTTTCTTTGCAGACAAGCCATTTGAAATACTCTTAACTTATTTCACAGCCAATAAGTCTTTGAAATAATGTGTAGTTTTCAGAGAAATCTTCTTATATATTTAGGCAGAAAATCTGACCTGCCATAGTTTTCAAAACAGCATAATATCACTCTTCTCAGTGATGAATCTGTTGTATTACACAACCTTTGAGTATTTAGCTTTATCAATGACATGTACTTTAAAAATGTTTTAGAGATCCTAGCAGTCTTTGAAAACATCCTTGTTCCTTGTTTCAGTTCCCGTTTTATGTATATTTTCTGCCTTGCACATGATTAATCCAACGTCTGATCGATGGCCTAGGGAATCTACATCTGGTATTGATAGTTTTTGCTGATTGTCTCCCCCTATAGCTGATTTCTTCATTATTGTGTAAATTTAGATCATGAGCTCATGTTTAGCTAAACATCTGACTTTGTAAAGCCTTAGGTGTGAACACTCGTAAGTTTCATCAGAAAGTCCGCAAAGATTTATTTGTGTCCCTCCAATGATTTGCCCGCGAGGACCACGTTTCCTACAAGGGTTGGTCCACTACTCCCTCCAGGGACACGGCCTCAGACAGGGCTGCTTTGTGCCCCACGATCTGTGGCAATGGCAGTGGGCGGTCTGTGGCCTGGGCGCGAGCCTCTCTGCGTGTGTCCCAGGGACACATCTGCCTGCGAACTTTGGTCACCTGGCAGGAAGCTACGATGCCCAGACCTATGGTTAGCTGTGCAGCGAGGTGTACTGCGAGGACAGGTTCCACACACACTTCAAGTAAGAGGGTGGCCTGAGTGGAAAGGTGAGAGTTTGGGCAGCTGTGCAGACAAGAAGGCGCACTTTGGCCTGGGCCTAAATGTTTGTGACACACGGCTGGGCCTGCCGTGCACTGAGGGCCCTGCCGTTAGCCCACTTCTCCCCTGCTTTTTGTTCAGTCACAGCAGAGATGGCCACACCCACTCCCTCTGTGAGGGCAGTGTTCCAACCTCCCTCAGCCCCGCCCCTTCTCCGCAGGTTACCATGGACTACCGATGCTGCATTCTGAGTCCAGGGCATTCCGAGAATGCCAAGGGCAGACATGATGACCTTAAATGATTTCCTCTTGTGTCAGTTTTGGTAAACATTAGGAGCTAGGAACTGGTCCACTCTACACAAATGATCAAAATTACTGGCATTTCATATATTCTCTGCTATAACATTCTCCTGATTCTTTCTGTATATTCTTTACTTATGTTTTGGTTTTCCTTAATCAATGTGTGTCTTTTAATCTTGTCAAAGAATATTCTTTGGACTTACTACCTAAACTGAATTTTATACGTTTTCTGTGGTATTAAGTTCTGCTCATATCTTTATTTATCTTTTTTCTATGTTCTCAGAGTTTATTGTTTTAATATTCTGATGTCCATTAAAACACTTGGTTATTCATTTTAATAAATCTTTTACTTATAAATATTTGACCTTTTCAAGATTCCAGCTTACTTGTAAGTTTCTAAGAGTAAGGTCCTCTACATTGGGTCTGGCCTAAGTCTTAGTTCTCCATATAGCAATGTATATATTGACCTATTTTCCCCTCGACTTTCTGTGATTCCCTACATCTCACCTTTCTTTGCGGACAAGCCATTTGAAATACCCTTAACTTATTTCACAGCCAATAAGTCTTTGAAATAATGTGTATTTTTTAGAGAAATCTTCTTATATAAATAGGCAGAAAATCTGGCCTGCTATAGTTTTGAAAACAGCATAATTTCACTCTTCTCAATGATGAATCTGTTGTATTACACAACCAATGAGTATTTAGTTTTATCAATGACATGTACGTAAAAAATGTTTTAGAGATCCTACCAGTCTTTGAAAACATCCTTGTTCCTTGTTTCAGTTCAAGATTTGTGTATACTTTCTGCCTTGCACCTGATTATTCCAACATCTGATGGTTGGCCTAGGGAATCTAATTCTGGTATTGATTGTTTTTGCTGCTTGTCTCCCCTTGTAGCTGATTTCTTCATTATTGTGTAAATTTAGATCATGAGCTCATGTTTAGCTAAACAGCTGACCTTGTAAGAGGCTTAGGTGTGAACGCTCGTAAGCTTCAGCAGAAAGTCCGCAAAGATTTTTTTGTGTCCCTCCAATGAGTTACCCGCGCGGACCCCTTTTTCTACAAGTGTTGGTCCACTACTCCCTCTAGAGGCTGGGACTCAGACAGGACTGCTTTGCTGCCCCCGATCTGGGATAGTGGCTATGGGCGGCCTGTGGCCTGGGCAGGAGGCTCCCCACGTGTGTCCCACGACCCATCTGCCTGCGAACTTCGGTTACCTGGCAGGAAGCTATTATGCCCAGACCTATGGTTAGCTTTGCATCGAGGTGTACTGCGCGAACCGGTTCCACACAGACTTCAAGTAAGAGGGCGGCCTGAGTGGAAAGGTGAGAGTTTTGGGAGTTGTGCAGACAAAGAAGGCACACTTTGGCCTGTGCCTAAATGCTTGTGACACACGACTGGGCCTGCCGGGCTCTGAGGGCCCTGCCGTTGGCCCCCTTCTCCCCTGCCCTTTGTTCAGTCACAGCAGTGATGGCCCCACCCACTCCCTCAGTGAAGGCAGTGTTCCAACCTCCCTCAGCCCCGCCCCGTCTCCGCAGTTTACCATGGACTACAGATGCTGCATTCTGAGGCCAGGGCGTTCCGAGAATGCCAAAGGCAGACATGATGACCTTAAATGATTTCCTCTTGTGTCAATTTTGGTAAACTTTAGGAGCTAGGAAATGGTCCACTTTACACAAATGTTCAAATTTACTGGCATTTCATATATTCTCTTCTATAACATTGTCCTGATTCTTTCTTTATATTCTTTACTTATGTTTTGGTTTTCCTTAATAAAAGTGTGTCTTTTAAATCTTGTCAAAGAATATTCTTTGGACTTACTACCTCAACTGAATTTTATACGTTTTCTGTGGTATTAAGTTCTGCTCATATCTTTATTTATCTTTTTTCTATGTTCTCAGGGTTTATTGTTTGATCTTCTGATGTCAATTAAAACACTTGCTTATTCATTTTAATAAATCTTTTTACTTATAAAGATTTGAATTTTTAAAGATTCCAGCTTACTTGTAAGTTTCTAAGGGTCAGGTCCACTACATTGTGCCTGGCCAAAGGCTTAGTTCACAATATAGCAAAGTATATATTGACCTATTTTCCCCTCGACTTTCTTTGATTTCCTACATCTCACCTTTCTTTGCAGCAAGCCATTTGAAATAACCTTAACTTATTTCACAGCCAATAAGTCTGTGAAATAATGTGTAGTTTTCAGACAAATCTTCTTATATATTTAGGCAGAAAATCTGACCTGCCATAGTTTTCAAAACAGCATAATTTCACTCTTCTCAATGATGAATCTGTTGTATTACACAACCTTTGAGTATTTAGCTTTATCAATGACATGTACTTTAAAAATGTTTTAGAGATCCTACCAGTCTTTGAAAACATCCGTGTTCCTTGTTTCCGTTCCAGTTTTATGTATATTTTCTGCCTTGCACCTGATTATTCAAACGTCTGATCGATGGCCTAGGGAATCTAATTCTGGTATTGATTGTTTTTGCTGATTGTCTCCCCTGAAGCTGATTTCTTCATTATTGTGTAAATTTAGATCATGAGCTCATGTTTAGCTAAACATCTGACTTTGTAAGAGGCTTAGGTGTGAACACTCGTAATTTTCATCAGAAAGTCAGCAAAGATTTATTTGTGTCCCTCCAATGAGTTGCCCGCGAGGACCCCCTTTCCTGCAAGGGTTGGTCCACTACTCCCTCCAGAGGCACGGCCTCAGACAGGGCTGCTTTGTGCCCCACGATCTGGGGCAGTGGCATTGGGCTGCCTGTGGCCCGGGCAGGAGCCTCTCTGCGTGTGTCCCTGGGACCCATCTGCCTGCGAACTTCGGTCAACTGGCAGGAAACTACGATGCCCAGGCCTATGGTTACCTGTGCAGCAAGGTGTACTGCGCGGACAGGTTCCACACACACTTCAGGTAAGAGGGCGGCTTGAGTGGAAAGGTGAGAGTTTGGGCAGCTGTGCAGACAAAGAAAGCGCCCTTTTTCCTGGGCTTAAATGCTTGTGACACACCACCGGGCCTGCCGGGCTCTGAGGGCACTGCCCTGGTCCCCATACTCCCCTGCCCTTTGTTCAGTCACAGCAGAGATGGCCACACCCACTCCATCTTTGAGGGCAGTGTTCCAACTTCCCTCAGCCCCGCCCCTTCTCCGCAGGTTACCATGGACTACCGATGCTGCATTCTGAGGCCAGGGCATTCCGAGAATGCCAAGGGCAGACATGATGACCTTAAATGATTTCCTCTTGTGTCAGTTTTGGTAAACTTTAGGAGCTAGGAACTGGTCCACTTTACACAAATGTTCAAATTTACTGGCATTTCATATATTCTCTGCTATAACATTCTCCTGATTCTTTCTGTATATTCTTTACTTATGTTTTGGTTTTCCTTAATCAAAGTTTGTCTTTTAATCTTGTCAAAGTATATTCTTTGGACTTACTACATCACCTGAATTTTATACGTTTTCTATTGTATTAAGTTCTGCTCATATCTTTATTTATATTTTTTCTATGTTCTCAGGTTTATTGTTGAGATATTCTGATGTCAATTAAAACACTTGGTTATTCATTTTAATAAATCTTTTTACCTATAAAGATTTGAACTTTTCAAGATTCCAGCTTACTTGTAAGTTTCTAAGGGTCAGGTCCTCTACATTGTGGCTGGCCTAAGTCTTAGTTCACCATATAGGAATGTATATATTGACCTATTTTCCCCTCGAATTTCTGTGATTCCCTACATCTCACCTTTCTTTGCAGACAAGCCATTTGAAATATCCTTAACTTATTTCACAGCCAATAAGTCTTTGAAATAATGTGTATTTTTTAGAGAAATCTTCTTATATAATTAGGCAGAAAATCTGACCTGCCATAGTTTTCAAAACAGCATAATTTCACTCTTCTCAATGATGAATCTGTTGTATTACACAACCATTGAGTATTTAGCTTTATCAATGACATGTACTTTAAAAATGTTTTAGAGATCCTACCAGTCTTTGAAAACATCATTGTTCCTTGTTTCAGTTCCAGTTTTGTGTATACTTTCTGCCTTGCACCTGATTATTCCAACATCTGATGGTTGGCCTAGGGAATCTAATACTGGTATTGAGTGTTTTTGCTGCTTGTCTCCCCTTGTAGCTGATTTCTTCATTATTGTGTAAATTTAGATCATGAGCTCATGTTTAGCTAAACAGCTGTCCTTGTAAGAGGCTTAGGTGTGAACACTCGTAAGCTTCAGCAGAAAGTCCGCAAAGATTTTTTTGTGTCCCTCCAATGAGTTACCCGCGCGGACCCCTTTTTCTACAAGTGTTGGTCCACTACTCCCTCTAGAGTCTGGGACTCAGACAGGACTGCTTTGCTGCCCCCGATCTGGGATAGTGGCTTTGGGCGGCCTGTGGCCTGGGCAGGAGGCTCCCCACGAGTGTCCCACGACCCATCTGCCTGCGAACTTCAGTCACCTGGCAGGAAGCTATGATGCCCAGACTTATGGTTAGCTTTGCATCGAGGTGTACTGCGCGGACCTGTTCCACACAAAATTCAAGTAAGAGGGCGGCCTGAGAGGAAAGGTGAGAGTTTGGGCAGCTGTGCAGACAAAGAAGGTGCCCTTTGTCCTGGGCCTAAATGCTTGTGACACACCACTGGGCCTGCCTGGCTCTGAGGGCACTGCCCTGGGACCCCTTCTACCCTGCCCTTTGTTCAGTCACAGCAGAGATGGCCACACACACTCCCTCTGTGTGGGCAGTGTTCCAACCTTCCTCAGCCCCGCCCCTTCTCCGCAGGTTACCATGGATTGCCGATGCTGCATTGTGAGTCCAGGGAATTCCGAGAATGCCAAGGGCAGACATGATGACCTTAAATGATTTCCTCTTGTGTCAGTTTTGGTAAACTTTAGGAGCTAGGAAATGGTCCACTTTACACAAATGTTCAAATTTACTGGCATTTCATATATTCTCTGCTATAACATTCTCCTGATTCTTTCTGTATATTCTTTACTTATGTTTTGGTTTTCCTTAATCAAAGTGTGTCTTTTAATCTTGTCAAAGAATATTCTTTGGACTTACTACATCACCTGAATTTTATAGGTTTTCTATTGTGTTAAGTTCTGCTCATATCTTTATTTATATTTTTTCTATGTTCTCAGGTTTATTGTTTTGATATTCTGATGTCAATTAAAACACTTGGTTATTCATTTTAATGAATCATTTTACTTATAAAGATTTGAACTTTTCAAGATTCCAGCTTACTTGTAAGTTTCTAAGGGTCAGGTCCTCTACATTGTGGCTGGCCTAAGTCTTAGTTTTCCATATAGCAATGTATATATTGACCTATTTTCCCCTCGACTTTCTGTGATTCCCTACATCTCACCTTTCTTTGCAGACAAGCCATTTGAAATACCCTTAACTTATTTCACAGCCAATAAGTCTTTGAAATAATGTGTATTTTTTCCAGAAATCTTCTTATATAATTAGGCAGAAAATCTGACCTGCCATAGTTTTCCAAACAGCAAAATTTCACTTTTCTCAATGTTGAATCTGTTGTATTACACAACCATTGAGTATTTAGCTTTATCAATGACAAGTACTTTAAAAATGTTTAAGAGATCCTACCAGTCTTTGAAAATATCCTTGTTCCTTGTTTCAGTTCAAGTTTTATGTATACTTTCTGCCTTGCACCTGATTATTCCAACATCTGATGGTTGGCCTAGGGAATCTAAATCTGGTATTGATTATTTTTGCTGCTTCTCTCACCTTGTAGCTGATTTCTTCATTATTGTGTAAATTTAGATCATGAGCTCATGTTTAGCTAAACAGCTGACCTTGTAAGAGGCTTAGGTGTGAACGCTCGTAAGCTTCAGCAGAAAGTCCGCAAAGATTTTTTTGTGTCCGTCCAATAAGTTACCCGCGCGGACCCCTTTTGCTACAAGTGTTGGTCCACTACTCCCTCTAGAGGCTGGGACTCAGACAGGACTGCTTTGCTGCCCCCGATCTGGGATAGTGGCTTTGGGCGGCCTGTGGCCTGGGCAGGAGGCTCCCCACGTGTGTCCCACGACCCATCTGCCTGCGAACTTCAGTCACCTGGCAGGAAGCTATGATGCCCATACCTATGGTTAGCTTTGCATCGAAGTGTACTGCGCGGACCGGTTCCACACACACTTCAAGAAAGAGGGCGGCCTGAGTGGAAAGGTGAGAGTTTGGGCAGCTGTGCAGAAAAAGAAGGCGCACTTTGGCCTGGGTCTAAATGCTTGTGACACACGACTGGGCCTGCCGGGCTCTGAGGGCCCTGCCATTGTCCCCCCTCTCCCCTGCCATTGGTTCAGTCACAGCAAAGATGGCCCCACCCACTCCCTCAGTGAAGGCAGTGTTCCAACCTCCCTCAGCCCCGCCCCCTCTCCGCAGTTTACCATGGACTACAGATGCTGCATTCTGAGGCCAGGGCGTTCCGAGAATGCCAAGGGCAGACATGATGACCTTAAATTATTTCCTCTTGTTGTCAGTTTTGGTAAACTTTAGGAGCTAGGAACTGGTCCACTTTACACAAATGTTCAAATTTACTGGCATTTCGTATATTCTCTGCTATAACATTGTCCTGATTCTTTCTGTATATTCTTTACTTATGTTTTGGTTTTCCTTAATCAAAGTGTGTCTTTTAATCTTGTCAAAGAATATTCTTTGGACTTACTACATCCCCTGAATTTTATACGTTTTCTATTGTATTAAGTTCTGCTCATATCTTTAATTATCTTTTTTCTGTGTTTTCAGGGTTTATTGTTTTAATATTCTGATGTCAATTAAAACACTTGGTTATTCATTTTAATAAATCTTTTTACTTAAAAAGATTTGAACTTTTCAAGATTCCAGCTTACTTGTAAGTTTCTAAGGGTCAGGTCCTCTACATTGTGGCTGGCCTAAGTCTTAGTACACCATAGAGCAATGTATATATTGAACTATTTTCCCCTCGACTTTCTGTGATTCCCTACATCTCACCTTTCTTTGCAGACAAGCCATTTGAAATACCCTTAACTTATTTCACAGCCAATAAGTCTTTGAAATAATGTGTATTTTTTAGAGAAATCTTCTTATATAATTAGGCAGAAAATCTGACCTGCCATAGTTTTCAAAACAGCATAATTTCACTCTTCTCAATGATGAATCTGTTGTATTACACAACCTTTGAGTATTTAGCTTTATCAATGACATGTACTTTAAAAATGTTTTAGAGATCGTACCAGTGTTTGAAAACATCCTTGTTCCTTGTTTCAGTTCAAGTTTTGTGTATACTTTCTGCCTTGCACCTGATTATTCCAACATCTGATGGTTGGCCTAGGGAATCTAATTCTGGTATTGAGTGTTTTTGCTGCTTGTCTCCCCTTGTAGCTGATTTCTTCATTATTGTGTAAATTTAGATCATGAGCTCATGTTTAGCTAAACAGCTGACCTTGTAAGAGGCTTAGGTGTGAACACTCGTAAGCTTCAGCAGAAAGTCCGCAAATAATTTTTTGTGTCCCTCCAATGAGTTACCCGCGCGGACCCCTTTTTCTACAAGTGTTGGTCCACTACTCCCTCTAGAGGCTGGGACTCAGACAGGACTGCTTTGCTGCCCCCGATCTGGGATAGTGGCTTTGGGCGGCCTGTGGCCTGGGTAGGAGGCGACCCACGTGTGTCCCACGACCCATCTGCCTGCGAACTTTGGTCACCTGGCAGGAAGCTATGATGCCCAGACCTATGGTTAGCTTTGCATCGAGGCGTACTGCGCGGACCGGTTCCACACACACTTCAAGTAAGAGGGCGGCCTGAGTGGAAAGGTGAGAGTTTGGGCAGCTGTGCAGACAAAGAAGGCGCACTTTGGCCTGGGCCTAAATGTTTGTGACACACGACTGGGCCTGCCGGGCTCTGAGGGCCCTGCCGTTGGCCCCCTTCTCCCCTGCCCTTTGTTCAGTCACAGCAGAGGTGGCCACACCCACTCCCTCAGTGAAGGCAGTGTTCCAACCTCCCTCAGCCCCGCCCCCTCTCCGCAGTTTACCATGGACTACAGATGCTGCATTCTGAGGCCAGGGCATTCCGAGAATGCCAAGGGCAGACATGATGACCTTAAATGATTTCCTCTTGTGTCAGTTTTGGTAAATTTTAGGAGCTAGGAACTGGTCCAATTTTCACAAACGTTCAAATTTACTGGCATTTCATATACTCTCTTCTATAACATTCTCCTGATTCTTTCTGTATATTCTTTACTTATGTTTTGGTTTTCCTTAATCAAAGTGTGTCTTTTAATCTTGTCAAAGAATATTCTTTGGACTTACTACATCACCTGAATTTTATACGTTTTCTATTGTATTAAGTTCTGCTCCTATCTTTATTTATATTTTTTCTATGTTTCCAGGTTTATTGTTTTGATATTCTGATGTTAATTAAAACACTTGGTTATTCATTTTAATAAATATTTTTACTTATAAAGATTTGAACTTTTCAAGATTCCAGCTTACAGGTAAGTTTCTAAGGGTCAGGTCCTCTACATTGTGGCTGGCCTAAGTCTTAGTTCACCATATAGCAATGTATATATTGACCTATTTTCCCCTCGACTTTCTGTGATTCCCTACATCTCACCTTTCTTTGCAGACAAGCCATTTGAAATACCCTTAACTTATTTCACAGCCAATAAGTCTTTGAAATAATGTGTATTTTTTAGAGAAATCTTCTTATATAATTCGGCAGAAAATCTGACCTGCCATAGTTTTCAAAACAGCATAATTTCACTCTTCTCAATGATGAATCTGTTGTATTACACAACCATTGAGTATTTAGCTTTATCAATGACATGTACTTTAAAAATGTTTTAGAGATCGTACCAGTCGTTGAAAACATCCTTGTTCCTTGTTTCAGTTCCTGTTTTGTGTATACTTTCTGCCTTGCACTTGATTATTCCAACATCTGATGGTTGGCCTAGGAAATCTAATTCTGGTATTGATTGTTTTTGCTGCTTGTCTCCCCTTGTAGCTGATTTCTTCATTATTGTGTAAATTTAGATCATGAGCTCATGTTTAGCTAAACAGCTGACCTTGTAAGAGGCTTAGGTGTGAACGCTCGTAAGCTTCAGCAGAAAGTCCGCAAAGATTTGTTTTTGTCCCTCCAATGAGTTACCCGCGCGGACCCGTTTTTCTACAAGTGTTGGTCCACTACTCCCTCTAGAGGCTGGGACTCAGACAGGACTGCTTTGCTGCCCCCGATCTGGGATAGTGGCTTTGGGAGGCCTGTGGCCTGGGCAGGAGGCTCACCACGTGTGTCCCACGACCCATCTGCCTGCGAACTTCGGTCACCTGGCAGGAAGCTATGATGCCCAGAACTATGGTTAGCTTTGCATCGAGGTGTACTGCGCGGACCGGTTCCACACACACTTCAAGTAAGAGGGCGGCCTGAGTGGAAAGGTGAGAGTTTGGGCAGCTGTGCAGACAAAGAAGGCGCACTTTGGCCTGAGCCTAAATGCTTGTGACACACGACTGGGCCTGCCGGGCTCTGAGGGCCCTGCCGTTGGCCCCTTTCTCCCCTGCGCTTTGTTCAGTCACAGCAGAGATGGCCACACCCACTCCCTCAGTGAAGGCAGTGTTCCAACCTCCCTCAGCCCCGCCCCCTCTCCGCAGGTTACCATGGACTACAGATGCTGCATTCTGAGGCCAGGGCATTCCGAGAATGCCAAGGGCAGACATGATGACCTTAAATGATTTCCTCTTGTGTCAATTTTGGTAAACTTTAGGAGCTAGGAAATGGTCCACTTTACAGAAATGTTCAAATTTACTGGCATTTCATATATTCTCTGCTATAACATTGTCCTGATTCTTTCTGTATATTCTTTACTTATGTTTTGGTTTTCCTTAATCAAAGTGTGTTTTAAATCTTGTCAAAGAGTATTCTTTGGACTTACTACCTCAACTGAATTTTATACCTTTTCTGTGGTATTAAGTTCTGCTCATATCTTTATTTATCTTTTTCCTATGTTCTCAGGGTTTATTGTTTTGATCTTCTGATGTCAATTAAAACACTTGGTTATTCATTTTAATAAATCTTTTTACTTATAAAGATTTGAATTTTTAAAGATTCCAGCTTACTTGTAAGTTTCTAAGGGTCAGGTCCTCTACATTGTGGCTGGCCAAAGGCTTAGTTCACAATATAGCAAAGTATATATTGACCTATTTTCCCCTCGACTTTCTGTGATTTCCTACATCTCCCCTTTCTTTGCAGACAAGCCATTTGAAATAACCTTAACTTATTTCACAGCCAATAAATCTTTGAAATAATGTGTAGTTTTCAGAGAAATCTTCATATATATATTTTGGCAGAAAATCTGACCTGCCATAGTTTTCAAAACAGCATAATTTCACTCTTCTCAATGATGAATCTGTTGTATTACACAACCTTTGAGTATTTAACTTGTTCATTGACATGTACTTTAAAAATGTTTTAGAGATCCTACCAGTCTTTGAAAACATCCTTGTTACTTGTTTCAGTTCCAGTTTTATGTATATTTTCTGCCTTGCACCTGATTATTCAAACGTTTGATCGATGGCCTAGGGAATCTAATTCTGGTATTGATTGTTTTTGCTGATTGTCTCCCCCTGTAGCTGATTTCTTCATTATTGTGTAAATTTAGATCATGAGCTCATGTTTAGCTAAACATGTGACTTTGTAAGAGGCTTAGGTGTGAACACTCGTAAGCTTCATCAGAAAGTCCGCAAAGATTTATTTGTGTCCCTCCAATGAGTTGCCCGCGAGGACCCCGTTTTCTACAAGGGTTGGTCCACTACTCCCTCTAGAGGCACGGCCTCAGACAGGGCTGCCTTGCGCCGCACGATCTGGGGCAGTGGCAGTGGGCGGCCTGTGGCCCGGGTAGGAACCTCTCTGCCTGTGTCCCAGGGACCAATCTGCCTGCGAACTTCGGTCACCTGGCAGGAAGCTACGATGCCCAGACCTATGGTTAGCTGTGCAGCGAGGTGTACTGCGCGGACAGGTTCCACACACACTTCAAGTAAGAGTGCGGCCTGAGTGGAAGGTGAGAGTTTGTGCAGCTGTGCAGACAAAGAAGGCGCCCTTTGTCCTGGGCCTAAATTCTTGTGAAACCCCACTGGGCCTGCCGGGCTCTGAGGGCCCTGCCCTGTGCCCCCTGCTCCCCTAGCCTTTGTTCAGTCACAGCACAGATGGCCACACCCACTCCCTCTGTGAGGGCAGTGTTCCAAACTCCCTCAGCCCCGCCCCCTCTCCGCAGGTTACCAGGGACTACAGATGCTGCATTCTGAGGCCAGGGCATTCCGAGAATGCCAAGGGCAGACATGATGACCTTAAATGATTTCCTCTTGTGTCAATTTTGGTAAACTTTAGGAGCTATGAAATGGTCCACTTTACAGAAATGTTCAAATTGACTGGCATTTCATATATTCTCTGCTATAACATTGTCCTGATTCTTTCTGTATATTCTTTACTTATGTTTTGGTTTTCCTTAATCAAAGTGTGTCTTTT
Organism: Mesoplodon bidens; assembly: GCF_964165515.1. Classification (NCBI taxonomy): domain Eukaryota; kingdom Metazoa; phylum Chordata; class Mammalia; order Artiodactyla; family Ziphiidae; genus Mesoplodon; species Mesoplodon bidens. The sequence continues at coordinate 27,673,667 of NC_138180.1, read as the reverse complement.
AAATCTTGTCAAAGAATATTATTTGGACTTACTACCTCAACTGAATTTTATACCTTTTCTGTGGTATTAAGTTCTGCTCATATCTTTATTTATCTTTTTCCTATGTTCTCAGGGTTTATTGTTTTGATCTTCTGATGTCAATTAAAACACTTGGTTATTCATTTTAATAAATCTTTTTACTTATAAAGATTTGAATTTTTAAAGATTCCAGCTTACTTGTAAGTTTCTAAGGGTCAGGTCCTCTACATTGTGGCTGGCCTAAGTCTTAGTCCACAATATAGCAAAGTATATATTGACCTATTTTCCCCTCGACTTTCTGTGATTTCCTACATCTCACCTTTCTTTGCAGACAAGCCATTTGAAATACCCTTAACTTATTTCACAGCCAATAAGTCTTTGAAATAATGTGCATTTTTTAGAGAAATCTTCTTATATAATTAGGCCGAAAATCTCACCTGCCATAGTTTTCAAAACAGCATAATTTCACTCTTCTCAATGATGAACCTGTTGTATTACACAACCATTGAGTATTTAGCTTTATCAATGACATGTACTTTAAAAATGTTTTAGAGATCCTACCAGTCTTTGAAAACATCCTTGTTCCTTGTTTCAGTTCCAGTTTTGTGTATACTTTCTGCCTTGCACCTGATTATTCCAACATCTGATGGTTGGCCTAGGGAATCTCATTCTGGTATTGATTGTTTTTGTTGCTTGTCTCCCCTTGTAGCTGATTTCTTCATTATTGTGTAAATTTAGATCATGAGCTCATGTTTAGCTAAACAGCTGACCTTGTAAGAGGCTTAGGTGTGAACGCTCGTAAGCTTCAGCAGAAAGTCCGCAAAGATTTGTTTGTGTACCTCCAATGAGTTACCCGCGCGGACCCCTTTTTCTACAAGTGTTGGTCCACTACTCACTCTAGAGGCTGGGACTCAGACAGGACTGCTTTGCTGCCCCAGATCTGGGATAATGTCTTAGGGCGGCCTGTGGCCTGGGCAGGAGGCTCACCACGTGTGTCTCACGACACATCTGCCTGCGAACTTCGGTCACCTGGCAGGAAGCTATGATGCTCAGACCTATGGTTAGCTTTGCATCGAGGTGTACTGCACGGTCCGATTCCACACACACTTCAAGTAAGAGGGCGGCCTGTGTGGAAAGGTGAGAGTTTGGGCAGCTGTGCAGACAAAGAAGGCGCACTTTGGCATGGGCCTAAATGCTTGAGACACACGACTAGGCCTGCCGGGCTCTGAGGGCCCTGCCGTTGGCCCCCTTCACCCCTGCCCTTTGTTCAGTCACAGCAGAGATGGCCCCACCCACTCCCTCAGTGAAGGCAGTGTTCCAACCACCCTCAGCCTCGCCCCCTCTCTTCAGGTTACCATATACTACAGATGCTGCATTCTGAGGCCAGGGCATTCCGAGAATGCCAAGGGCAGACATGATGACCTTAAATGATTTCCTCTTGTGTCAGTTTTGGTAAATTTTAGGAGCTACGAACTGGTCCAATTTTCACAAACGTTCAAATTTACTGGCATTTCATATACTCTCTTCTATAACATTGTCCTGATTCTTTCTGTATATTCTTTACTTATGTTTTGGTTTTCCTTAATCAAAGTGTGTCTTTTAAATCTTGTCAAAGAATATTCTGTGGACTTCCTACCTCAACTGAATGTTATACGTTTTCTGGGGTATTAAGTTCTGCTCATATCTTTATTTATCTTTTTTCTATGTTCTCAGAGTTTATTGTTTTGATCTTCTGATGTCAATTAAAACACTTGGTTATTCATTTTAATAAATCTTTTTACTTATAAAGATTTGAATTTTTAAAGATTCCAGCTTACTTGTAAGTTTCTACGGGTCAGGTCCTCTACATTGTGGCTGGCCAAAGGCTTAGTTCACAATATAGCAAAGTATATATTGACCTATTTTCCCCTCGACTTTCTGTGATTTCCTAAAACTCACCTTTCTTTGCAGACAAGCCATTTGAAATAACCTTAACTTATTTCACAGCCAATAAATCTTTGAAATAATGTGTAGTTTTCAGAGAAATCTTCATATATATATTTTGGCAGAAAATCTGACCTGCCATAGTTTTCAAAACAGCATAATTTCACTCTTCTCAATGATGAATCTGTTGTATTACACAACCTTTGAGTATTTAGCTTTATCAATGACATGTACTTTAAAAATGTTTTTGAGATCCTACCCGTCTTTGAAAACGTCCTTGTTCCTTGTTTCAGTTCCCGTTTTATGTATATTTTCTGCCTTGCACCTGATTATTCCAACGTCTGATCGATGGCCTAGGGAATCTAATTCTGGTATTGATTGTTTTTGCTGATTGTCTCCCCCTGTAGCTGAGTTCTTCATTATTGTGTAAATTTAGATCATGAGCTCATGTTTAGCTAAACATCTGACTTTGTAAGAGGCTTAGGTGTGAATACTCGTAAGCTTCATCTGAAAGTCCGCAAAGATTTATTTGTGTCCCTCCAATGAGTTGCCCACGAGGACCCCGTTTTCTACAAGGGTTGGTCCACTACTCCCTCTAGAGGCACGGCCTCAGACAGGGCTGCCTTGCGCCCCACGATCTGGGGCAGTGGCAGTGGGCGGCCTGTGGCCCGGGTAGGAAACTCTCTTCCTCTGTCCCAGGGACCCATCTGCCTGAGAACTTCGGTCACCTGGCAGGAAGCTACGATGCCCAGACCTATGGTTAGCTGTGCAGCGAGGTGTACTGCGCAGACAGGTTCCACACACACTTCAAGTAAGAGTGCGGCCTGAGTGGAAGGTGAGAGTTTGGGCAGTTGTGCAGACAAAGAAGGGGCCCTTTGTCCTGGGCCTAAATTCTTGTGAAACCCCACTGGGCCTGCCGGGCTCTGAGGGCCCTGCCCTGTGCCCCCTGCTCCCCTACCCTTTGTTCAGTCACAGCAGAGATGGCCACACCCACTCCCTCTGTGATGGCAGTGTTCCAAACTCCCTCAGCCCCGCCCCATCTCCTCAGGATAACATGGACTACAGATGCTTCATTCTGAGTCCAGGGCATTCCGAGAATGCCAAGGGCAGACATGATGACCTTAAATGATTTCCTCTTGTGTCAGTTTTGTTAAATTTTAGGAGCTAGGAACTGGTCCACTTTTCACAAACGTTCAAATTTACTGGCATTTCATATACTCTCTTCTATAACATTCTCCTGATTCTTTCTGTATATTCTTTACTTATGTTTTGGTTTTCCTTAATCAAAGTGTGTCTTTTAATCTTGTCAAAGAATATTCTTTGGACTTACTACATCACCTGAATTTTATACGTTTTCTATTGTATTAAGTTCTGCTCCTATCTTTATTTATATTTTTTCTATGTTTCCAGGTTTATTGTTTTGATATTCTGATGTTAATTAAAACACTTGGTTATTCATTTTAATAAATATTTTTACTTATAAAGATTTGAACTTTTCAAGATTCCAGCTTACAGGTAAGTTTCTAAGGGTCAGGTCCTCTACATTGTGGCTGGCCTAAGTCTTAGTTCACCATATAGCAATGTATATATTGACCTATTTTCCCCTCGACTTTCTGTGATTCCCTACATCTCACCTTTCTTTGCAGACAAGCCATTTGAAATACCCTTAACTTATTTCACAGCCAATAAGTCTTTGAAATAATGTGTATTTTTTAGAGAAATCTTCTTATATAATTCGGCAGAAAATCTGACCTGCCATAGTTTTCAAAACAGCATAATTTCACTCTTCTCAATGATGAATCTGTTGTATTACACAACCATTGAGTATTTAGCTTTATCAATGACATGTACTTTAAAAATGTTTTAGAGATCGTACCAGTCGTTGAAAACATCCTTGTTCCTTGTTTCAGTTCCTGTTTTGTGTATACTTTCTGCCTTGCACTTGATTATTCCAACATCTGATGGTTGGCCTAGGAAATCTAATTCTGGTATTGATTGTTTTTGCTGCTTGTCTCCCCTTGTAGCTGATTTCTTCATTATTGTGTAAATTTAGATCATGAGCTCATGTTTAGCTAAACAGCTGACCTTGTAAGAGGCTTAGGTGTGAACGCTCGTAAGCTTCAGCAGAAAGTCCGCAAAGATTTGTTTTTGTCCCTCCAATGAGTTACCCGCGCGGACCCGTTTTTCTACAAGTGTTGGTCCACTACTCCCTCTAGAGGCTGGGACTCAGACAGGACTGCTTTGCTGCCCCCGATCTGGGATAGTGGCTTTGGGAGGCCTGTGGCCTGGGCAGGAGGCTCACCACGTGTGTCCCACGACCCATCTGCCTGCGAACTTCGGTCACCTGGCAGGAAGCTATGATGCCCAGAACTATGGTTAGCTTTGCATCGAGGTGTACTGCGCGGACCGGTTCCACACACACTTCAAGTAAGAGGGCGGCCTGAGTGGAAAGGTGAGAGTTTGGGCAGCTGTGCAGACAAAGAAGGCGCACTTTGGCCTGAGCCTAAATGCTTGTGACACACGACTGGGCCTGCCGGGCTCTGAGGGCCCTGCCGTTGGCCCCTTTCTCCCCTGCGCTTTGTTCAGTCACAGCAGAGATGGCCACACCCACTCCCTCAGTGAAGGCAGTGTTCCAACCTCCCTCAGCCCCGCCCCCTCTCCGCAGGTTACCATGGACTACAGATGCTGCATTCTGAGGCCAGGGCATTCCGAGAATGCCAAGGGCAGACATGATGACCTTAAATGATTTCCTCTTGTGTCAATTTTGGTAAACTTTAGGAGCTAGGAAATGGTCCACTTTACAGAAATGTTCAAATTTACTGGCATTTCATATATTCTCTGCTATAACATTGTCCTGATTCTTTCTGTATATTCTTTACTTATGTTTTGGTTTTCCTTAATCAAAGTGTGTTTTAAATCTTGTCAAAGAGTATTCTTTGGACTTACTACCTCAACTGAAATTTATACCTTTTCTGTGGTATTAAGTTCTGCTCATATCTTTATTTATCTTTTTCCTACGTTCTCAGGGTTTATTGTTTTGATCTTCTGATGTCAATTAAAACACTTGGTTATTCATTTTAATAAATCTTTTTACTTATAAAGATTTGAATTTTTAAAGATTCCAGCTTACTTGTAAGTTTCTAAGGGTCAGGTCCTCTACATTGTGGCTGGCCAAAGGCTTAGTTCACAATATAGCAAAGTATATATTGACCTATTTTACCCTCGACTTTCTGTGATTTCCTACATCTCCCCTTTCTTTGCAGACAAGCCATTTGAAATAAACTTAACTTATTTCACAGCCAATAAATCTTTGAAATAATGTGTAGTTTTCAGAGAAATCTTCATATATATATTTTGGCAGAAAATCTGACCTGCCATAGTTTTCAAAACAGCATAATTTCACTCTTCTCAATGATGAATCTGTTGTATTACACAACCTTTGAGTATTTAACTTGTTCATTGACATGTACTTTAAAAATGTTTTAGAGATCCTACCAGTCTTTGAAAACATCCTTGTTACTTGTTTCAGTTCCAGTTTTATGTATATTTTCTGCCTTGCACCTGATTATTCAAACGTTTGATCGATGGCCTAGGGAATCTAATTCTGGTATTGATTGTTTTTGCTGATTGTCTCCCCCTGTAGCTGATTTCTTCATTATTGTGTAAATTTAGATAATGAGCTCATGTTTAGCTAAACATGTGACTTTGTAAGAGGCTTAGGTGTGAACACTCGTAAGCTTCATCAGAAAGTCCGCAAAGATTTATTTGTGTCCCTCCAATGAGTTGCCCGCGAGGACCCCGTTTTCTACAAGGGTTGGTCCACTACTCCCTCTAGAGGCACGGCCTCAGACAGGGCTGCCTTGCGCCGCACGATCTGGGGCAGTGGCAGTGGGCGGCCTGTGGCCCGGGTAGGAACCTCACTGCCTGTGTCCCAGGGACCAATCTGCCTGCGAACTTCGGTCACCTGGCAGGAAGCTACGATGCCCAGACCTATGGTTAGCTGTGCAGCGAGGTGTACTGCGCGGACAGGTTCCACACACACTTCAAGTAAGAGTGCGGCCTGAGTGGAAGGTGAGAGTTTGTGCAGCTGTGCAGACAAAGAAGGCGCCCTTTGTCCTGGGCCTAAATTCTTGTGAAACCCCACTGGGCCTGCCGGGCTCTGAGGGCCCTGCCCTGTGCCCCCTGCTCCCCTAGCCTTTGTTCAGTCACAGCACAGATGGCCACACCCACTCCCTCTGTGAGGGCAGTGTTCCAAACTCCCTCAGCCCCGCCCCCTCTCCGCAGGTTACCACGGACTACAGATGCTGCATTCTGAGGCCAGGGCATTCCGAGAATGCCAAGGGCAGACATGATGACCTTAAATGATTTCCTCTTGTGTCAATTTTGGTAAACTTTAGGAGCTATGAAATGGTCCACTTTACAGAAATGTTCAAATTGACTGGCATTTCATATATTCTCTGCTATAACATTGTCCTGATTCTTTCTGTATATTCTTTACTTATGTTTTGGTTTTCCTTAATCAAAGTGTGTCTTTTAAATCTTGTCAAAGAATATTATTTGGACTTACTACCTCAACTGAATTTTATACCTTTTCTGTGGTATTAAGTTCTGCTCATATCTTTATTTATCTTTTTCCTATGTTCTCAGGGTTTATTGTTTTGATCTTCTGATGTCAATTAAAACACTTGGTTATTCATTTTAATAAATCTTTTTACTTATAAAGATTTGAATTTTTAAAGATTCCAGCTTACTTGTAAGTTTCTAAGGGTCAGGTCCTCTACATTGTGGCTGGCCTAAGTCTTAGTCCACAATATAGCAAAGTATATATTGACCTATTTTCCCCTCGACTTTCTGTGATTTCCTACATCTCACCTTTCTTTGCAGACAAGCCATTTGAAATACCCTTAACTTATTTCACAGCCAATAAGTCTTTGAAATAATGTGCATTTTTTAGAGAAATCTTCTTATATAATTAGGCCGAAAATCTCACCTGCCATAGTTTTCAAAACAGCATAATTTCACTCTTCTCAATGATGAACCTGTTGTATTACACAACCATTGAGTATTTAGCTTTATCAATGACATGTACTTTAAAAATGTTTTAGAGATCCTACCAGTCTTTGAAAACATCCTTGTTCCTTGTTTCAGTTCCAGTTTTGTGTATACTTTCTGCCTTGCACCTGATTATTCCAACATCTGATGGTTGGCCTAGGGAATCTCATTCTGGTATTGATTGTTTTTGTTGCTTGTCTCCCCTTGTAGCTGATTTCTTCATTATTGTGTAAATTTAGATCATGAGCTCATGTTTAGCTAAACAGCTGACCTTGTAAGAGGCTTAGGTGTGAACGCTCGTAAGCTTCAGCAGAAAGTCCGCAAAGATTTGTTTGTGTACCTCCAATGAGTAACCCGCGCGGACCCCTTTTTCTACAAGTGTTGGTCCACTACTCACTCTAGAGGCTGGGACTCAGACAGGACTGCTTTGCTGCCCCAGATCTGGGATAATGTCTTAGGGCGGCCTGTGGCCTGGGCAGGAGGCTCACCACGTGTGTCTCACGACACATCTGCCTGCGAACTTCGGTCACCTGGCAGGAAGCTAGGATGCTCAGACCTATGGTTAGCTTTGCATCGAGGTGTACTGCACGGTCCGATTCCACACACACTTCAAGTAAGAGGGCGGCCTGTGTGGAAAGGTGAGAGTTTGGGCAGCTGTGCAGACAAAGAAGGCGCACTTTGGCATGGGCCTAAATGCTTGTGACACACGACTAGGCCTGCCGGGCTCTGAGGGCCCTGCCGTTGGCCCCCTTCACCCCTGCCCTTTGTTCAGTCACAGCAGAGATGGCCCCACCCACTCCCTCAGTGAAGGCAGTGTTCCAACCACCCTCAGCCTCGCCCCCTCTCTGCAGGTTACCATGGACTACAGATGCTGCATTCTGAGGCCAGGGCATTCCGAGAATGCCAAGGGCAGACATGATGACCTTAAATGATTTCCTCTTGTGTCAATTTTGGTAAACTTTAGGAGCTAGGAAATGGTCCACTTTACACAAATGTTCAAATTTACTGGCATTTCATATATTCTCTTCTATAACATTGTCCTGATTCTTTCTGTATATTCTTTACTTATGTTTTGGTTTTCCTTAATCAAAGTGTGTCTTTTAAATCTTGTCAAAGAATATTCTGTGGACTTCCTACCTCAACTGAATGTTATACGTTTTCTGGGGTATTAAGTTCTGCTCATATCTTTATTTATCTTTTTTCTATGTTCTCAGGGTTTATTGTTTTGATCTTCTGATGTCAATTAAAACACTTGGTTATTCATTTTAATAAATCTTTTTACTTATAAAGATTTGAATTTTTAAAGATTCCAGCTTACTTGTAAGTTTCTACGGGTCAGGTCCTCTACATTGTGGCTGGCCAAAGGCTTAGTTCACAATATAGCAAAGTATATATTGACCTATTTTCCCCTCGACTTTCTGTGATTTCCTACAACTCACCTTTCTTTGCAGACAAGCCATTTGAAATAACCTTAACTTATTTCACAGCCAATAAATCTTTGAAATAATGTGTAGTTTTCAGAGAAATCTTCATATATATATTTTGGCAGAAAATCTGACCTGCCATAGTTTTCAAAACAGCATAATTTCACTCTTCTCAATGATGAATCTGTTGTATTACACAACCTTTGAGTATTTAGCTTTATCAATGACATGTACTTTAAAAATGTTTTTGAGATCCTACCAGTCTTTGAAAACATCCTTGTTCCTTGTTTCAGTTCCAGTTTTATGTATATTTTCTGCCTTGCACCTGATTATTCCAACGTCTGATCGATGGCCTAGGGAATCTAATTCTGGTATTGATTGTTTTTGCTGATTGTCTCCCCCTGTAGCTGATTTCTTCATTATTGTGTAAATTTAGATCATGAGCTCATGTTTAGCTAAACATCTGACTTTGTAAGAGGCTTAGGTGTGAACACTCGTAAGCTTCATCTGAAAGTCCGCAAAGATTTATTTGTGTCCCTCCAATGAGTTGCCCACGAGGACCCCGTTTTCTACAAGGGTTGGTCCACTACTCCCTCTGGAGGCACGGCCTCAGACAGGGCTGCCTTGCGCCCCACGATCTGGGGCAGTGGCAGTGGGCGGCCTGTGGCCCTGGTAGGAAACTCTCTGCCTCTGTCCTAGGGGCCCATCTGCCTGCGAACTTCGGTCACCTGGCAGGAAGCTACGATGCCCAGACCTATGGTTAGCTGTGCAGCGAGGTGTACTGCGCAGACAGGTTCCACACACACTTCAAGTAAGAGTGCGGCCTGAGTGGAAGGTGAGAGTTTGGGCAGTTGTGCAGACAAAGAAGGGGCCCTTTGTCCTGGGCCTAAATTCTTGTGAAACCCCACTGGGCCTGCCGGGCTCTGAGGGCCCTGCCCTGTGCCCCCTGCTCCCCTACCCTTTGTTCAGTCACAGCAGAGATGGCCACACCCACTCCCTCTGTGATGGCAGTGTTCCAAACTCCCTCAGCCCCGCCCCATCTCCTCAGGATAACATGGACTACAGATGCTTCATTCTGAGTCCAGGGCATTCCGAGAATGCCAAGGGCAGACATGATGACCTTAAATGATTTCCTCTTGTGTCAGTTTTGGTAAATTTTAGGAGCTAGGAACTGGTCCACTTTTCACAAACGTTCAAATTTACTGGCATTTCATATACTCTCTTCTATAACATTCTCCTGATTCTTTCTGTATATTCTTTACTTATGTTTTGGTTTTCCTTAATCAAAGTGTGTCTTTTAATCTTGTCAAAGAATATTCTTTGGACTTACTACATCACCTGAATTTTATACGTTTTCTATTGTATTAAGTTCTGCTCCTATCTTTATTTATATTTTTTCTATGTTTCCAGGTTTATTGTTTTGATATTCTGATGTTAATTAAAACACTTGGTTATTCATTTTAATAAATATTTTTACTTATAAAGATTTGAACTTTTCAAGATTCCAGCTTACATGTAAGTTTCTAAGGGTCAGGTCCTCTACATTGTGGCTGGCCTAAGTCTTAGTTCACCATATAGCAATGTATATATTGACCTATTTTCCCCTCGACTTTCTGTGATTCCCTACATCTCACCTTTCTTTGCAGACAAGCCATTTGAAATACCTTTAACTTATTTCACAGCCAATAAGTCTTTGAAATAATGTGTATTTTTTAGAGAAATCTTCTTATATAATTCGGCAGAAAATCTGACCTGCCATAGTTTTCAAAACAGCATAATTTCACTCTTCTCAATGATGAATCTGTTGTATTACACAACCATTGAGTATTTAGCTTTATCAATGACATGTACTTTAAAAATGTTTTAGAGATCGTACCAGTCGTTGAAAACATCCTTGTTCCTTGTTTCAGTTCCTGTTTTGTGTATACTTTCTGCCTTGCACTTGATTATTCCAACATCTGATGGTTGGCCTAGGAAATCTAATTCTGGTATTGATTGTTTTTGCTGCTTGTCTCCCCTTGTAGCTGATTTCTTCATTATTGTGTAAATTTAGATCATGAGCTCATGTTTAGCTAAACATGTGACTTTGTAAGAGGCTTAGGTGTGAACACTCGTAAGCTTCATCAGAAAGTCCGCAAAGATTTATTTGTGTCCCTCCAATGAGTTGCCCGCGAGGACCCCGTTTTCTACAAGGGTTGGTCCACTACTCCCTCTAGAGGCACGGCCTCAGACAGGGCTGCCTTGCGCCGCACGATCTGGGGCAGTGGCAGTGGGCGGCCTGTGGCCCGGGTAGGAACCTCTCTGCCTGTGTCCCAGGGACCAATCTGCCTGCGAACTTCGGTCACCTGGCAGGAAGCTACGATGCCCAGACCTATGGTTAGCTGTGCAGCGAGGTGTACTGCGCGGACAGGTTCCACACACACTTCAAGTAAGAGTGCGGCCTGAGTGGAAGGTGAGAGTTTGTGCAGCTGTGCAGACAAAGAAGGCGCCCTTTGTCCAGGGCCTAAATTCTTGTGAAACCCCACTGGGCCTGCCGGGCTCTGAGGGCCCTGCCCTGTGCCCCCTGCTCCCCTAGCCTTTGTTCAGTCACAGCACAGATGGCCACACCCACTCCCTCTGTGAGGGCAGTGTTCCAAACTCCCTCAGCCCCGCCCCCTCTCCGCAGGTTACCACGGACTACAGATGCTGCATTCTGAGGCCAGGGCATTCCGAGAATGCCAAGGGCAGACATGATGACCTTAAATGATTTCCTCTTGTGTCAATTTTGGTAAACTTTAGGAGCTATGAAATGGTCCACTTTACAGAAATGTTCAAATTGACTGGCATTTCATATATTCTCTGCTATAACATTGTCCTGATTCTTTCTGTATATTCTTTACTTATGTTTTGGTTTTCCTTAATCAAAGTGTGTCTTTTAAATCTTGTCAAAGAATATTATTTGGACTTACTACCTCAACTGAATTTTATACCTTTTCTGTGGTATTAAGTTCTGCTCATATCTTTATTTATCTTTTTCCTATGTTCTCAGGGTTTATTGTTTTGATCTTCTGATGTCAATTAAAACACTTGGTTATTCATTTTAATAAATCTTTTTACTTATAAAGATTTGAATTTTTAAAGATTCCAGCTTACTTGTAAGTTTCTAAGGGTCAGGTCCTCTACATTGTGGCTGTCCTAAGTCTTAGTTCACAATATAGCAAAGTATATATTGACCTATTTTACCCTCGACTTTCTGTGATTTCCTACATCTCACCTTTCTTTGCAGACAAGGCATTTGAAATACCCTTAACTTATTTCACAGCCAATAAGTCTTTGAAATAATGTGTAGTTTTCAGAGAAATCTTCTTATATAATTAGGCAGAAAATCTGACATGACATAGTATTCAAAACAGCATAATTTCACTCTTCTTAATGTTGAATCTGTTGTATTACACAACCATTGAGTATTTAGCTTTATCAATGACATGTACTTTAAAAATGTTTTAGAGATCGTACCAGTCGTTGAAAACATCCTTGTTCCTTGTTTCAGTTCCTGTTTTGTGTATACTTTCTGCCTTGCACTTGATTATTCCAACATCTGATGGTTGGCCTAGGAAATCTAATTCTGGTATTGATTGTTTTTGCTGCTTGTCTCCCCTTGTAGCTGATTTCTTCATTATTGTGTAAATTTAGATCATGAGCTCATGTTTAGCTAAACAGCTGACCTTGTAAGAGGCTTAGGTGTGAACGCTCGTAAGCTTCAGCAGAAAGTCCGCAAAGATTTGTTTGTGTCCCTCCAATGAGTTACCCGCGCGGACCCGTTTTTCTACAAGTGTTGGTCCACTACTCCCTCTAGAGGCTGGGACTCAGACAGGACTGCTTTGCTGCCCCCGATCTGGGATAGTGGCTTTGGGAGGCCTGTGGCCTGGGCAGGAGGCTCACCACGTGTGTCCCACGACCCATCTGCCTGCGAACTTCGGTCACCTGGCAGGAAGCTATGATGCCCAGAATTATGGTTAGCTTTGCATCGAGGTGTACTGCGCGGACCGGTTCCACACACACTTCAAGTAAGAGGGCGGCCTGAGTGGAAAGGTGAGAGTTTGGGCAGCTGTGCAGACAAAGAAGGCGCACTTTGGCCTGAGCCTAAATGCTTGTGACACACGACTGGGCCTGCCGGGCTCTGAGGGCCCTGCCGTTGGCCCCTTTCTCCCCTGCGCTTTGTTCAGTCACAGCAGAGATGGCCACACCCACTCCCTCAGTGAAGGCAGTGTTCCAACCTCCCTCAGCCCCGCCCCCTCTCCGCAGGTTACCATGGACTACAGATGCTGCATTCTGAGACCAGGGCATTCCGAGAATGCCAAGGGCAGACATGATGACCTTAAATGATTTCCTCTTGTGTCAATTTTGGTAAACTTTAGGAGCTAGGAAATGGTCCACTTTACAGAAATGTTCAAATTTACTGGCATTTCATATATTCTCTGCTATAACATTGTCCTGATTCTTTCTGTATATTCTTTACTTATGTTTTGGTTTTCCTTAATCAAAGTGTGTTTTAAATCTTGTCAAAGAGTATTCTTTGGACTTACTACCTCAACTGAATTTTATACCTTTTCTGTGGTATTAAGTTCTGCTCATATCTTTATTTATCTTTTTCCTATGTTCTCTGGGTTTATTGTTTTGATCTTCTGATGTCAATTAAAACACTTGGTTATTCATTTTAATAAATCTTTTTACTTATAAAGATTTGAATTTTTAAAGATTCCAGCTTACTTGTAAGTTTCTAAGGGTCAGGTCCTCTACATTGTGGCTGGCCAAAGGCTTAGTTCACAATATAGCAAAGTATATATTGACCTATTTTACCCTCGACTTTCTGTGATTTCCTACATCTCCCCTTTCTTTGCAGACAAGCCATTTGAAATAACCTTAACTTATTTCACAGCCAATAAATCTTTGAAATAATGTGTAGTTTTCAGAGAAATCTTCATATATATATTTTGGCAGAAAATCTGACCTGCCATAGTTTTCAAAACAGCATAATTTCACTCTTCTCAATGATGAATCTGTTGTATTACACAACCTTTGAGTATTTAACTTTATCAGTGACATGTACTTTAAAAATGTTTTAGAGATCCTACCAGTCTTTGAAAACATCCTTGTTACTTGTTTCAGTTCCAGTTTTATGTATATTTTCTGCCTTGCACCTGATTATTCAAACGTTTGATCGATGGCCTAGGGAATCTAATTCTGGTATTGATTGTTTTTGCTGATTGTCTCCCCCTGTAGCTGATTTCTTCATTATTGTGTAAATTTAGATCATGAGCTCATGTTTAGCTAAACATGTGACTTTGTAAGAGGCTTAGGTGTGAACACTCGTAAGCTTCATCAGAAAGTCGGCAAAGATTTATTTGTGTCCCTCCAATGAGTTGCCCTCGAGGACCCCGTTTCCTACAAGGGTTGGTCCACTACTCCCTCCAGAGGCACGGCCTCAGACAGGGCTGCTTTTTGCCCCACGATCTGGGGCAGTGGCAGTGGGCGGCCTGTGGCCCGGGCAGGAGCCTCTCTGCGTGTGTCCCAGGGACCCATCTGCCTGCGAACTTCGGTCACCTGGCAGGAAGCTACGATGCCCAGACCTATGGTTAGCTGTGCAGCGAGATGTACTGCGCCGACAGGTACCACACACAATTTAAGTACGTGGGCGGCCTCAGTGGAAAGGTGAGAGTTTGGGCAGCTGTGCAGACAAAGAAGGCGCACTTTGTCCTGGGCCTAAATGCTTGTGACACCCCACTGGGCCTGCCGGGCTCTGAGGGCCCTGCCCTGGCCCCCTGCTCCCCTGCCCTTTGTTCAGTCACAGCAGAATTGGCCACACCCACTCACTCTGTGAGGGCAGTGTTCCAACCTCCCTCAGCCATGCCCCCTCTCCGCAGGTTACCATGGACTACAGATGCTGCATTCTGAGTCCAAGGCATTCCGAGAATGCCAAGGGCAGACATGATGACCTTAAATGATTTCCTCATGTGTCAGTTTTGGTAAACTTTAGGAGCTAGGAAATGGTCCACTTTACAGAAATGTACAAATTTAATGGCATTTCATATATTCTCTGCTATAACATTGTCCTGATTCTTTCTGTATATTCTTATTTATGTTTTGGTTTTCCTTAATCAAAATGTGTCTTTTAAATCCTGTCAAAGAATATTCTTTGGACTTACTACATCACCTGAATTTTAAACGTTTTCTATTGTATTAAGTTCTGCTCATATCTTTATTTATCTTTTTTCTATATTCTCAGGTTTTATTGTTTTGATATTCTGATGTCAATTAAAACACTTGATTATTCATTTTTATAAATTTTTTACTTATAAAGATTTGAACTTTTGAAGATTGCAGCTTACTTGTTAGTTTCTAAGGGTCAGGTCCTCTACATTGTGGCTGGCCTAAGGCTTAGTTCACCATAGAGCAATGTATATATTGACATATTTTCCCCTCGACTTTCTGTGATTCCCTACATCTCACCTTTCTTTGCAGACAAGCCATTTGAAATAACCTTAACTTATTTCACAGCCAATAAGTCTTTGAAATCATGTGTATTTTTTAGAGAAATATTCGTATACAAATAGGCAGAAAATGTGACCTGCCATAGATTTCAAAACAGCATAATTTCACTCTTCTCAATGATGAATCTGTTGTATTACACAACCATTGAGTATTTAGCTTTATCAATGACATGCACTTTAAAAATATTTTAGAGATCCTACCAGTCTTTGAAAACATCCTTCTTCCTTGTTTCAGTTCCAGTTTTGTGTATACTTTCTGTCTTGCACCTGATTATTCCAACATCTGATTGACGGCCTAGGGAATCTAATTCTTGTATTGATTGTTTTTGCTGCTTGTCTCCCCTTGTAGCTGATTTCTTCATTATTGTGTAAATTTAGATCATGAGCTCATGTTTAGCTAAACAGCTGACCTTGTAAGAGGCTTAGGTGTGAACGCTCGTAAGCTTCAGCAGAAAGACCGCAAAGATTTTTTTGTGTCCCTCCAATGTGTTACCCGTGAGGACCCCGTTCTCTACAAGTGTTGGTCCACTACTCCCTCTAGAGGCACGGCCTCAGAAAGGGCTGCTTTGCGAGGGAGTGGGTGTGGCCATCTCTGCTGTGACTGAACAAAGGGCAGGGGAGCATTGTGACCAGGTCAAGGCCCACAGAACCCAGCAGGACCAGGGGCGTGTCACAAGCATTTAGGCACAGGCCAAAGTGTGCTTTCTTTGCCTGCACAGCTACCCAAGCTCTCAACTTTCCACTCAGGACGCACTCTTACATGAAGTGTGCGTGGATCGTTTCCGCGCACAACACCTCGCTGCACATCTCACCATAGGTCTGGGCATCGTTGGTTCCTGCAAGGTGACTGAAGTTCGCAGGCAGATGGGTGCCTGACCCAGGCAGATATGCTCCTGCCTTGTCCACAGGACGCCCCCTGACCGTGCTCTAGATAGGGGGCCGCAAAGCGGCCCTGTCTGAGTCTCCTGCCTCTAGAGGGAGTATTATACCAACACTTCTAGGATACGGGGTCCTTGCGGGCAACTCATTGGAGGGACACAAATATATCTTTGCCGACATTCTGATGAAGGTTACGAGCGTTCACACCTAAGCCTCTACCAAGTTCAGCTGTTTAGCTGAACATGAGCTCATGATCTAAATTTACACAATAATGAAAAATCAGCTACAAGGGGAGACAATCAGCAATAACAATCAATACCAGAATTAGATTCCCAAGGCCATTATTCAGATATTGGAATAATCAGGTGAAAGGCAGAAAATATACATAAAACTGGAACTGAAGCAAGGAACAAGATTGTTTTCAAAGAATGGTAGGATCTCTAAAACATTTTTACAGTACATGTCATTGATAAAGCTAAATACTCAAAGGTTGTGTAATACAACAGATTCATCATTGAGAGGAGTGAAATTATGCTGTTTTGAAAACTATGGCAGGTCAGATTTTCTGCCTAAATATATAAGAAGATTTCTCTAAAAAATACACATTATTTCAAAAACTTATTGGCTGTGAAATAAGTTAAGGGTATTTCAAATGGCTTGTCTGCAAAGAAAGGTGAGATGTAGGAAATCACAGAAAGTCGAGGGGAAAATAGGTCAATATAAACATTGCTATATGTTGAACTAAGCTTTAGGCCAGCAACAATGTAGAGGACCTGACCCTTAGAAACTTAGAAGTAAGCTGGAATCTACAACAGTTCAAATCTTTATAAGGAAAAAGATTTACGAAAATGAATAATCAAGTGTTTTAATTGACATCAGAAGATCAAAATAATAAACCCTGAGAATGTAGAAAAAAGATAAATAAAGATATGAGCAGAACTTAATACAACAGAAAACGTATAAAATTCAGGTGATGTAGTAAGTATAAAGAATATTCTTTGAAAAGATTTAAAAGACACACTTTGATTAAGCAAAACAAAAATATAAGTAAAGAATATAAAGAAAGAATCAGGACAACGTTATAGCAGAGAATATCTGAAATGACAGTAAATTTGAATATTTCTGTAAAGTGGACCATTTCCTAGCTCCTAAAGTTTACCAAAACTGACAAAAGAGGAAATCATTTAACGTCATTATGTCTGCCCTTCGCATTCTCGGAACGCCCTGTCCGCAGAATGCAGCATCTGTAGTCCATGGTAACCTGCGGAGAGGGGACGTGGCTGAGGGAGGTTGGAAGACTGCCCTCACTGAGGGAGTCGGTGTGGCCATCTCTGCTGTGACTGAACAAATGCAAGGGAGAAGGGTGCCCAGGGCAGGGCCCTCAATGCACAGCAGGCCCAGTGGGGTGTCACAAGCATTTAGGCCCAGGCCAAAAGGCGCCTTCTTTGTCTGCACAGCTGACCAAACTCTTACCTTTCCACTCTGCCCGCCCTCATACTTGAAGTGTGTGTGGAACCTTTCCGCGCAGTACACCTCGCTGCACAGCTAACCATAGGTCTGTGCATTGTAGCTTCCTGCCAGGGGACCGAAGATCGCAGTCAGTTGGGTCCCTGGCACCCACGCGAAGAGGTTCCTGCCCTAGCTACAGGCCTCCCACTGACCCTGCCCCAGATCCGGGGCCGCAAAACAGCCCTGTCTGAGTCCCTGCCTCTAGAGGGAGTATTGGACCAACAGTTATAGAAAACGGGGTCCTAGTGGGCAACTCATTGGAGGGACACAAATAAATCTTTGTCGACTTTCTAACGAAGCTTACGAGCCTTCATACCTAAGCCTCTTACAAGGTCAGCTGTATAGCTAAACATGAGCTCATGATCTAAATTTACACAATAATGAAGAAATCAGCTACAGGGGGAGACAATCAGCAAAAACAATCAATAACAGAATTAGATTCCCAAGGCCATCCATCAGATGTTGGAATAATCAGGTGCAAGGCAGAAAATATACATAAAACTGGAACTGAAAAAAGGAACAAGGATGTTTTTAAAGACTGGTAGGATTTGTAAAACATTTTTAAAGTACATGTCATTGACAAAGCTAAATATTCAAAGGTTGTGTAATACAACAGATTAATATTTGAGAAGAGTGAAATTAGGCTGTTTTGAAAACTATGGCAGGTCAGATTTTCTGCCTAATTATATAAGAAGATTTCTCTAAAAAATACACATTATTTAAAAGACTTATGGGCTGTGAACAAAGTTAAGGGTATTTCAAATGGCTTGTCTGCAAACAAATGTGAGATGTAGGGTATCACAGAAAGTCGAGGGGAAAATAGGTCAATATATACATTGCTATAGGGAGAACTAAGCCTTAGGCCAGCAACAATGTAGAGGACGTGACCCTTAGAAATTTACAAGTAAGGTGGAATCTTCAAAAGTTCAAATCTTTATAAGTAAAAAGATTTATTAAAATGAATAACCAAGTGTTTTAATTGCCATCAGAACCTCCAATGTATAAACACTGAGAACATAGAAAAAAGATAAATAAAGATATGATCAGAATTTAATACAACAGAAAACGTATAATATTCAGGTGATTAGTAAGTCCAAAGATTATTCTTTGAAAAGATTTAAAAGACACACTTTGATTAAGGAAAACAAAAACATAAGTAAAGAATATACAGAAAGAATCAGTACAAAGTTATAGCAGAGAATATAGGAAATGCCTGTAAATTTGAACATTTCTGTAAAGTTGACCATTTCTTAGCTCCTAAAGTTTACGAAAATTGACACAAGAGGAAATCATTTAAGGTCATCATGTCTTCCCTTGGCATTCTCGGAACGCCCTGGCGTCAGAATGCAGCATCTGTAGTCCATGGTAACCTGCGGAGAGGTGGCGGGTCTGAGGGAGGTTGGAACACTGCCCTCACTAAGGGAGTTGATGTGGCCATCTCTGCTGTGACTGAACAAAGGCAAGGGAGCAGGGGGCCAAGGGCAGTGCCCTCAGAGCCCGCAAGGCCCAGTGGGGTGTCACAAGCATTTAGGCACAGGCCAAAGTGTGCCTTCTTTGTCTGCACAGCTGCCCAAACACTTACCTTTCCACTCAGGCCGCCCTCATACTTGAAGTGTGTGTGGAACCTGTCCACGCAGTACACCTCGCTGCACAGCAATCCATAGGTCTGGGCATTGTAGCTTCCTGCCAGGGGACCGAAGATCGCAGTCATTTGGGTCCCTGGCACCCACGTGAAGAGGCTCCGGCCCGGACCACAGGCCTCCCACTGCCCCTGCTCCAGAACCGGGGCCGCAAAACAGCCCTGTCTGAGTCCCTGCCTCTAGAGGGAGTATTGGACCATCAGTTATAGAAAACGGGGTCCTCGCGGGCAACTCATTGGAGGGACACAAATAAATCTTTGCCGACTTTCTGATGAAGCTTACGAGCGTTCACACCTAAGCCTCTTACAAGGTCAGCTGTTTAGCTAAACATGAGCTCATGATCTAAATTTACACAATAATGAAGAAATCAGCTACAAGGGGAAGACAATCAGCAAAAAGAATCAATACCAGAATTAGATTCCCTAGACCATCCATTAGATGTGGGAATAATCAGGTGCAAGGCAGAAAATATACATAAAACTGGAACTGAAACAAGGAACAAGGATGTTTTCAAAGACTGGTAGGATCTCTAAAACATTTTTAAAGTACATGTCATTGATAAAGCTAAATACTCAAAACAGATTCATCATTGAGAAGAGTGAAATTATGCTGTTTTGAAAACTATGGCAGGTCAGATTTTCTGCCTAATTATATAAGAAGATTTCGCTAAAAAATACACATTATTTCAAAGACTTATGGGCTGTGAAAAAAGTTAAGGGTATTTCAAATGGCTTGTCTGCAAAGAAAGGTGAGATGTAGGGAATCACAGAAAGTCGAGGGGAAAATAGGCCAATATATACATTGCTATAGGGTGAAGTAAACCTTAGGCCAGCCACAATGTAGAGGACCTGACCCTTAGAAACTTACAAGTAAGCTGGAATCTTCAAAAGTTCAAATCTTTATAAGTAAAAATATTTATTAACATGAATAACCAAATGTTTTAATTGACATCAGAACATCCAAACTATAAACCCTGAGAACATAGAAAAAAGATAAATAAATATATGAGCAGAATTTAATACAACAGAAAACGTATAAAATTGAGGTGATTTAGTACGTCAAAAGAATATTCTTTGAAAAGATTTAAAAGACACACTTTGATTAAGGAAAAATAAACATAAGTAAACAATATACAGAAAGAATCAGGACAAAGTTATAGCAGAGAATATATGAAATGCCAGTAAATTTGAACATTTCTGTAAAGTGGACCATTTCCTAACTCCTAAAGTTTACCAAAACTGACACAAGAGGAAATCATTTAAGGTCATCATGTCTGCCCTTGGCATTCTCGGAACGCCCTGGCCTCAGAATGCAGCATCTGTAGTCCATGGAAACCTGCGGAGAGGGGGAGGCGCTGAGGGAGGTTGGAACACTGCCCTCACTGAGGGAGTGTGTGTGGCCATCTCTGCTGTGACTGAACAAAGGCAAGGGAGCAGGTGGCCCAGGGCAGGGCCCTCAGAGCATGGCAGGCCCAGTGGGGTGTCACAAGCATTTAGACACAGGCCAAAGGGCGCCTTCTTTGTCTGCACAGCTGCCCAAACACTAACCTTTCCACTCAGCCCACCCTCATACTTGAAGTGTGTGTGGAACCTGTCTGCGCAGTACACCTTGCTGCACAGCTAACCATAGGACTGGGCATCGTAGCTTCCTGCCAGGGGACCGAAGATCGCAGGCGGTTGGGTCCCTGGCACCCACGCGGAGAGGCTCCTGCCCGGACCACTGGCGGCCCACTGCCCCTGCCCCAGATCGGGGGCCGCAAAGCAGCCCTGTCTGAGTCCCTGCCTCTAGAGGGAGTATTGGACCAACAGTTATAGAAAACGGGGTCCTCGCGGGCAACTCATTGGAGCGACACCAATAAATCTTTGCCGACTTTCTAATGAAGCTTACGAGCCTTCACACCTAAGCCTATTACATGGTCAGCTGTTTAACTAAACATGAGCTCATGATCTAAATTTACACAATAATGAAGAAATCAGCTACAAGGGGAGACAATCAGCAAAAACATATCAATACCAGAATTAGATTCCCAAGGCCATCCATCAGATGTTGGAATAATCACGTGCAAGGCAGAAAATATACATAAAACTGGAACTGATAAAAGGAACAAGGATGTTTTCAAAGACTGGTAGGATCAATTAAACATTTTTAAAGTACGTGTCATTGACAAACCTAAATATTCAAAGGTTGTGTAATACAACAGAGTAATCTTTGAGAAGAGTGAAATTATGCTGTTTTGAAAACTATGGCAGGTCAGATTTTCTGACTAATTACATAAGAAGATTTCGCCAAAAAGTACACATTATTTCAAAGACTTATTGGCTGTGAAATAAGTTAAGGGTATCTCAAATGGCTTGTCTGCAAAGAAAGGTGAGATGTAGGGAATCACAGAAAGTCGAGGGGAGAATACGTAAATATAAACATTGTTATATGTTGAACTAAGCCTTAGGCCAGCAACAATGTAGAGGACCTGACATTTAGAAACTTACAAGTAAGCTGGAATCTTCAAAGTTCAAATCTTTATAAGGAAAAAGATTTATTAAAATGAAAAACCAAGTGTTTTAATTGACATCAGAACATCAAAACAATAAACCCTGAGTACATAGAAAAAAGATAAATAAAGATATGAGCAGAATTTAATACAACAGAAAACGTATAAAATTGAGGTGCTGTAGTAAGTCCAAAGAATATTTTTGAAAAGATTTAAAAGACACACTTTGATTAAGGAAAACCAAAACATAAGTAAAGAATATACAGAAAGAATCAGGACAATGTTATAGCAGAGAATATATGAAATGCCAGTAAATTTGAACATTTTTGTAAAGTGGACCATTTCCTAGCTCCTAAAGTTTACCAAAATTGACACAAGAGGAAATCATTTAAGGTCATCATGTCTGCCCTTGGTATTCTCGGAACGCCCTGGCCTCATAATGCAGCATCTGTAGTCCATGGTAACCTTCGGAGAGGGGGCAGGGCTGAGGGAGGTTGGAACACTGCCCTCACTGAGGGAGTGTGAGTGGCCATGTCTGCTGTGACAGAACAAAGGGCAGGGGAGCAGGGGCCAAGGGAGGGGCCCTCAGAGCCCGGCAGGGGCAGTGGGGTGTCACAAGCATTTAGGCCCAGGCCGAAGAGCGCCTTCTGTGTCTGCACAGCCGCCCAAACTCTCACCTATCCACTCAGGCCGCCCTCTTACTTGAAGTGTGTGTGAAACCTGTCCGTGCAATACACCTTGCTGCACAGCTAACCATAGGTCTGGGCATCGTAGCTTCCTGTCAGGTGACCGAAGTTCGCAGGCAGATGGGTCCCCGGGACACACTCGGAGAGGCTCCTGCCCGGGCCACAGGCCACCCACTGCCACTGCCCCAGATCGGGGGGCGCAAATCAGCCCTGCCTGAGTCCCTGCCTCCAGAGGAAGTATTGGACCAACACTTGTAGGAAACAGGGTCCTCGCGGGCAACACATTGGAGGGACACAAATAAGTCTTTGCCGACTTTCTGATGAAGCTTACGAGCGTTCACACCTAAGCCTCTTACAAGGTCAGCTGTTTAGCTAAACATGAGATCATGATCTAAATTTACACAATAATGAAGAAATCAGCTACAAGGGGGAGACAATCAGCAAAAACAATCAATACCAGAATTAGATTCCCTAGGCCATCCTTCAGATGTTGGAATAATCAGGTGCAAGGCAGAAAATATACATAAAACTGGAACTGAAACAAGAAACAAGGAAGTTTTCAAAGACTGGTAGGATCTCTAAAACATTTTTAAAGTACATGTCATTGATAAAGCTAAATATTCAAAGGTTGTGTAATACAACAGATTCATCTTTGAGAAGAGTGAAATTATGCTGTTTTGAAAACTATGGCAGGTCAGATATTCTGCCTAATTATATAAGAAGATTTCGCTAAAAAATACACATTATTTCAAAGACTTATTGGCTGTGGAATAAGTTAAGGGTATATCAAATGGCTTGTCGGCAAAGAAAGGTGAGATGCAGGAAATCACAGAAAGTCGAGGGGAAAATAGGTCAATATAAACATTGCTATATGTTGAACTAAGCCTTAGGCCAGCAACAATGTAGAGGACCTGACCCTTAGAAACTTACAAGTAAGCTGGAATCTTCAAAAGTTCAAATCTTTGTAAGTAAAAAGATTTATTAAAATGAATAACCAAGTGTTTTAATTGACATCAGAAGATGAAAACAATAAACCCTGAGACATAGAAAAAAGATAAAAAAATATATGAGCAGAACTTAATACAACAGAAAACGTATAAAATTCTGGTGATGTAGTAAGTCCAAAGAATATTCTTTGAAAAGATTTAAAAGACACACTTTGATTTAGGAAAACACAAACATAAGTAAAGAATATACAGAAAGAATCACGACAATGTTACAGCAGAGAATATAGGAAATGCCAGTAAATTAGAACATTTCTGTAAAGAGGACCATTTACTAGCTCCTAAAGTTTACCAAAACTGACACAAGAGGAAATCATTTAAGGTCATCATGTCTGCCCTTGGCATTCTCAGAAAGCCCTGGCCTCAGAATGCAGCATCTGTAGTCCATGGTAACCTGCGGAAAGGGGGCGGGGCTGAGGGAGGTTCGAACACTGCCCTCACTGAGGGAGTGGGAGTGGCCATCTCTGCTGTGACTGAACAAAGGGCAGGTGAGCAGTGGCCCAGGTCAGGGCCCTCAGAGCCCAGCAGTGGCAGTGGGGTGTCACAAGCATTTAGGCCCCGGCCGAATAGCGCCATCTTTGTCTGCACAGCCGCCCAAACTCTCACCTATCCACTCAGGCCGCCCTCTTACTTGAAGTGTTTGTGAAACCTGTCCGCGCAATACACCTCGCTGCACAGCTAACCATAGGTCTGGGCATCGTATCTTCCTGCCCGGTGACTGATGTTAACAGGCAGATGGGTCCGTGGTACACTCTCGGCGAGGCTCTTGCCCGGGCCACAGGCCGCTCACTGCCACTGCCCCAGATCGGGGGCCGCAAAGCAGCCGTGTCTGAGTCCCTGCCTCTAGAAGAAGTATTGGACCAACACTTGTAGAAAACGGGGTCCTCGCGGGCAACTCATTGGAGGGACACAAATAAATCTTTGCCGACTTTCTGATGAAGCTTATGAGAATTCACACCTAAGCCTCTTACAAGGTCAGCTGTTTAGCTAAACATGAGCTCTTGATCTAAATTTACACAATAATGAAGAAATCAGCTACAAGGGGAGGACAATCAACAAAAACAATCAATACCAGAATTAGATTCCCTAGGCCATCGATCAGACGTTGGAATAATCAGGTGCAAGGCAGAAAATATACATAAAACTGGAACTGAAACAAGGAACAAAGATGTTTTCAAAGACTGGTAGGATCTCTAAAACATTTTTAAAGTACATGTCATTGATAAAGCTAAATACTCAATGGTTGTGTAATACAACAGATTCATCATTGAGAAGAGTGAAATTATGCTGTTTTGAAAACTATGGCAGGTCAGATTTTCTGCCTAATTATATAAGAAGATTTCGCTAAAAAATACACATTATTTCAAAGACTTATGGGCTGTGAAATAAGTTAAGGGTATCTCAAATGGCTTCTCTGCAAAGAAAGGTGAGCTGTAGGGAATCACCGAGGGTCGAGGGGAAAATAGGTAAATATAAACATTGTTTTATGTTGAACTAAGCCTTAGGCCAGAAACAATGTAGAGGACCTGACCTTTAGAAAATTACAAGTAAGCTGGAATCTTCAAAGTTCAAATCTTTATTAGGAATAAGTTTTATTAAAATGAATAACCAAGTGTTTTAATTGACATCAGAACATCAAAACAATAAACCCTGAGTACATAGAAAAAAGATAAATAAAGATATGAGCATAATTTAATACAACAGAAAACGTATAAAATTGAGGTGATGTAGTAAGTCCAAAGTATATTCTTTGCAAAGATTTAAAAGACACACTTTGATTTAGGAAAACACAAACATAAGTAAAGAATACACAGAAAGAATCAGGACAATGTTAAAGCAGAGAATATAGGAAATGCCAGTAAATTAGAACATTTCTGTAAAGAGGACCATTTCCTAGCTCCTAAAGTTTACCAAAACTGAGACAAGAGGAAATCATTTAAGGTCATCATGTCTGCCCTTGGCATACTCGGAACGCCCTGGCCTCATAATGCAGCATCTGTAGTCCATGGTAACCTGCGGAGGGGGGGGCGGGGCTGAGGGAGGTTGGAACACTGCCCTCACTGAGGGAGTGGGTGTGGCCATCTCTGCTGTGACTGAACAAAGGGCAGGGGAGCAGGGGCCCAGGGCAGGGCCCTCAGAGCCCGGCAGGGGCAGTGGGGTGTCACAAGCATTTAGGCCCATGCCGAAGAGGGCCTTCTTTGTCAGCACAGCCGCCCACACTCTCACCTATCCACTCAGGCCGCCCTCTAAGTTGAAGTGTGTGTGAAACCTGTCCGCGCAATACACCTCGCTGCACAGCTAAGCAAAGGTCTGGGCATCGTATCTTCCTGCCAGGTGACTGAATTTCACAGGCAGATGGGTCCCTGGGACACACGCGTAGAGGCTCCTGCCCGGGCCACAGGCCGCCCACTGCCACTGCCCCAGATCGGGGGCCGCAAAGCAGCCCTGTCTGAGGCCGTGCCTCTACAGGAAGTATTGGACCAACACTTGTAGAAAACGGGGTCCTCGCGGGCAATTCACTGGAGGGACAAAAATAAATCTTTGCCGACTTTCTGATGAAGCTTACGAGCGTTCACACCTAAGCCTCTTACAAGGACAGCTGTTTAGCTAAACATGAGCCCATGATCTAAATTTACACAATAATGAAGAAATCGGCTACAAGGGGTGGACAATCAGCAAAAACAATCAATACCAGAATTAGATTCCCTAGGCCATCCATCAGATGTTGGAATAATCATGTGCAAGGCAGCAAATATACATAAAACTGGAACTGAAACAAGGAACAAGGATGTTTTCAAAGACTGGTAGGATCTCTAAAACATTTTTAAAGTACATGCCCTTGATACAGCTAAATACTCAAAACAGATTCATCATTGAGAAGAGTGAAATTATGCTGTTTTGAAAACTATGGCAGGTCAGATTTTCTGCCTAATTATATAAGAAGATTTCGCTAAAAAATACACATTATTGCAAAGACTTATGGGCTGTGAAAAAAGTTATGGGTATTTCAAATGGCTTGTCTGCAAAGAAAGGTGAGATGTAGGGAATCACAGAAAGTCGAGGGGAAAATAGGTGAATATATACTTTGCTATATTGTGAACTAAGCCTTTGGCCAGCCACAATGTAGAGGACCTGACCCTTAGAAACTTACAAATAAGCTGGAATCTTTAAAAATTCAAATATTTATAAGTAAAAAGATTGATGAAAATGAATAACCAAGTGTTTTAATTGACATCAGAAGATCAAAACAATAAACCCTGAGAATATAGGAAAAAGATAAATAAAGATATGAGCAGAACTTAATACAACAGAAAACATATAAAATTCAGTTGAGGTAGTAAGTCCAAAGAATATTCTTTGACAAGATTTAAAAGACACACTTTGATTAAGGAAAACCAAAACATAAGTAAAGAATATACAGAAAGAATCAGGACAATGTTATAGCAGAGAATATATGAAATGCCAGTAAATGTGAACATTTGTGTAAAGTGGACCATTTCCTAGCTCCTAAAGCTTACGAAAATTGACACAAGAGGAAATCATTTAAGGTCATCATGTCTGCCCTTGGCATTCTCGGAATGCCCTGGCCTCAGAATGCAGCATCTGTAGAACATGGTAACCTGGGGAGAAGGGGCGGGGCTGAGGGAGGTTGGAACACTGCCTTCACTGAGGGAGTGGGTGGGGACATCTCTGCTGTGACTGATCAAAGGTCAGGGGAGCAGGGGGCCAACGGCAGGGCCCTCAGAGCCCGGCAGGTCCAGTCGTGTGTCACAAGCATTTAGGCCCAGGCCAAAGTGCGCCTTCTTTGTCTGCACAGCTGCCCAAACTCTCACCTTTCCACTCAGGCCGCCCTCTTACTTGAAGTGTGTGTGGAACCGGTCCACGCAGTACACCTCGATGCAAAGCTAACCATAGGTCTGGGCATCATAGCTTCCTGCCAGGTGACCGAAGTTCGCAGGCAGATGGGTCGTGGGACACACCTGGGGAGCCTCCTGCCCAGGCCACAGGCCGCCCAAAGCCACTATCCCAGATCGGGGGCAGCAAAGCAGTCCTGTCTGAGTCCCAGCCTCTAGAAGGAGTAGTGGACCAACACTTGTAGAAAAAGGGGTCCGCGCGGGTAACTCATTGGAGGGACACAAAAAAATCTTTGCGGTCTTTCTGCTGAAGCTTACGAGCGTGCACACCTAAGCCTCTTACAAGGTCAGCTGTTTAGCTAAACATGAGCTCATGATCTAAATTTACACAATATTGAAGAAATCAGCTACAAGGGGAGACAAGCAGCAAAAACATTCAATACCAGAATTCGATTCCCTAGGCCAACCATCAGATGTTGGAATAATCCGGTGCAAGGCAGAAAGTATTCATAAAACTTGAACTGAAACAAGGAACAAGGATGTTTTCAAAGACTGGTAGGATCTCTAAAACATTTTTAAAGTACATGTCATTGATAAAGCTAAATACTGAATGGTTATGTAATACAACAGATTCAACATTGAGAAGAGTGAAATTATGCTGTTTTGAAAACTATGGCAGGTCAGATTTTCTGCCTAATTATATAAGAAGATTTCTCTAAAAAATACACATTATTTCAAAGACTTATTGGCTGTGAAATAAGTTAAGGGTATTTCAAATGGCTTGTCTGCAAAGAAAGGTGAGATGTAGGGAATCACAGAGAGTCGAGGGGAAAATTGGTCAATATATACATTGCTATATGGTGAACTAAGACTTAGGCCAGCCACAATGTAGAGGACCTGACCCTTAGAAACTTACAAGTAAGCTGGAATCTTGAAAAGTTCAAATGTGTATAAGTAAAAAGATTTATTAAAATGAATAACCAAGTGTTTTAATTGACATCAGTATATCAAAACAATAAACCTGAGAACATAGAAAAAATATAAATAAAGATATGAGCAGAACTTAATACAATAGAAAACGTATAAAATTGAGGTGATATAGTAGGTCCAAAGAATATTCTTTGACAAGATTAAAAGACAAACTTTGATTAAGGAAAACCAAAACATAATTAAAGAATATACAGAAAGAATAAGGAGAATGTTATAGCAGAGAATATATGAAATGCCAGTAAATGTGAACATTTGTGTAAAGTGGACCAGTTCCTAGCTCCTAAAGTTTACCAAAACTGACACAAGAGGAAATCATTTAAGGTCATCATGTCTGCCCTTGGCATTCTCGGAATGCCCTGGACTCAGAATGCAGCATCGGTAGTCCATGGTAACCTGCGGAGAAGGGGCGGGGCTGAGGGAGGTTGCAACACTGCCCTCACAGCGGGAGTGGGTGTGGCCATCTCTGCTGTGACTGAACAAAGGGCAGGGGAACAGGGGCCCCAGGGCAGGGCCCTCAGAGCCCGATAGGCCCAGTGGGGTGTCACAAGCATTTAGGAACAGGACAAAGGGCGCCTTCTTTGTCTGCACAGCTGCCCAAATTCTCACCTTTCCACTCAGGCCGCACTCTTACTTGAAGTGTGTGTGGAACCTGTCCGCGCAGTACACCTCGCTGCACAGCTAAACATACGTCTGGGCATCGTAGCTTCCTGCCTGGTGACCGAAGCTCGCAGGCAGATGGGTCCCTGGGACTCACGCAGAGAGGCTCCTACCCGGGCCACAGGCCGCCCACTGCCACTGACCCAGATCGTGGGGCGCAAAGCAGCCTTGTCTGAGGCCGTGCCTCTAGAGGGAGTAGTTGACCAACCCTTGTAGAAAACGTGGTCCTCGCGGGCAACTCATTGGTGGGACACACATAACTCTTTGCGGACTTTCTAATGAAACTTATGAGTGTTCACACCTAAGCCTCTTACAAAGTCACATGTTTAGCTAAACATGAGCTCATGATCTAAATTTACACAATAATGAAGAAATCAGCTACAGGGGGAGACAATCAGCAAAAACAATCAATACCAGAATTAGATTCCCTAGGCCATCGATCAGACGTTGGAATAATCAGGTGCAAGGCAGAAAATATACATAAACTGGAACTGAAACAAGGAACAAGGGTGTTTTCAAAGACTAGTAGGATCTCTAAAACATTTTTACAGTACATGTCATTGATAAAGCTAAATACTCAAAGGTTGTGTAATACAACAGATTCATCATTGAGAAGAGTGATATTATGCTGTTTTGAAAACTATGGCAGGTCCGATTTTCTGCCTGAATATATAAGAAGATTTCTCTGAAAACTACACATTATTTCAAAGACTTATTGGCTGTGAAATAAGTTAAGGTTATTTCAAATGGCTTGTCTGCAAAGAAAGGTGAGATGTAGGAAATCACAGAAAGTCGAGGGGAAAATAGGTCAATATATACTTTGCTATATTGTGAACTAAGCATTTGGCCAGCCACAATGTAGAGGACCTGACCCTTAGAAACTTAAAAGTAAGCTGGAATCTTGAAAAATTCAAATTTTTATAAGTAAAAATTTTATTAAAATGAATAACCAAGTGTTTTAATTGACATCACAAGATCAAAATAATAAACCCTGAGAACATAGAAAAAAGATAAATAAATATATGAGCAGAACTTAATACAACAGAAAACGTATAAAATTCTGGTGATGTAGTAAGTCCAAAAATATTCTTTGAAAAGATTTAAAAGACACACTTTGATTTAGGAAAACACAAACATAAGTAAAGAATATACAGAAAGAATCAGGAGAATGTTACAGCAGAGAATATAGGAAATGCCAGTAAATTAGAACATTTCTGTAAAGAGGACCATTTACTAGCTCCTAAAGTTTACCAAAACTGACACAAGAGGAAATCATTTAAGGTCATCATGTCTGCCCTTGGCATTCTCGGAAAGCCCTGGCCTCAGAATGCAGCATCTGTAGTCCATGGTAACCTGCGGAGAGGGGGCGGGGCTGAGGGAGGTTCGAACACTGCCCTCACTGAGGGAGTGGGAGTGGCCATCTCTGCTGTGACTGAACAAAGGGCAGGTGAGCAGTGGCCCAGGTCAGGGACCTCAGAGCCCAGCAGTGGCAGTGGGGTGTCACAAGCATTTAGGCCCCGGCCGAATAGCGCCGTCTTTGTCTGCACAGCCGTCCAAACTCTCACTTTTCCACTCAGGCCACCCACTTAGTTGAAGTGTGTGTGGAACCTGTCCGCGCAATACACCTCGCTGCACAGCTAACCATAGGTCAGGGCATCGTAGCTTCCTGCCAGGTGACCGAAGTTCGCAGGCAAATGGGTCCCTGGGACACATGCGGAGAGGCTCCTGCCCGGGCCACAGGCCGCCCACTGGCCCTGCCCCAGATCGAAGGCTGAAAAGCAGCCATGCCTGAGTCCACTGCCTCTCGTAGGAGTATTGGACCAACACTTGTAGAAAACGGGGTCCTTGCGGGCAACTCATTGGAGGGACACAAATAAATCTTTGCCTACTTTCTGCTGAAGCTTACCAGCGTTCACACCTAAGCCTCTTTCAAGGTCAGCTGTTTAGCTAAACATGAGCTCATGATCTAAATTTACACAATATTGAAGAAATCAACTACAAAGTGAGACAATCAGCAAAAACAATCAATACCAGAATTAGATTCCCTAGGCCATCCATCTGATGTTGGAATCATCAGGTGCAAGGCAGAAAATACACATAAAACTGGAACGGAAACCAGGAACAAGGAGGTTTTCAAAGGCTGGTAGGATCTCTAAAACATTTTTAAAGTACATGTCGTTGATAAACCTAAATACTCAAAGGTTGTTAATACCACAGATTAAGCATTGAGAAGAGTGAAATTATGCTGTTTTGAAAACTATGGCAGGTGAGATTTTCTGCCTAATTATATAAGAAGATTTCTCTAAAAAATAGACATTATTTCAAAGACTTATTGGCTGTGAAATAAGTTAAGTGTATTTCAAATGGCTTGTCTGCAAAGAAAGGTGAGATGTAGGGAATCACAGAAAGTCGAGGGGAAAATGTCAATATATACATTGCTATATGGTGAACTAAGCATTAGGCCAGCCACAATGTAGAGGACCTGACCCTTAGAAAGTTAAAAGTGAGCTGGAATCTTTAAAAGTTCAAATCTTTATAAGTAAAAAGATTGATGAAAATGAATAACCAAGTGTTTTAATTGACATCAGATCAAAACAATAAACCCTGAGAACATAGAAAAAAGATAAATAAAGATATGAGCACAACTTAATACAACAGAAAACGTATAAAATTCAGGTGAGGTAGTAAGTCCAAAGAATATTCTTTGAAAAGATTTAAAAGATACACTTTGATTAAGGAAAACACAAACATAATTAAGGAATATATAGAAACAATCAGAACAATATTATAGCAGAGAATATATGAAATGCCAGTAAATTTGAACATTTCTGTAAAGATGACCATTTCCTAGCTCCTACAGTTTACCAAAACTGACACAAGAGGAAATCATTTAAGGTCATCATGTCTGCCCTTGGCATTCTCGGAACGCCCTGGCCTCAGAATGCAGCATCTGTAGTCCATGGTAACCTGCGGAGAGTGGGCGGGGCTGAGGGAGGCTGGAACACTGCCCTCACTGAGGGAATGGGTGTGGC
Source organism: Mesoplodon bidens (assembly GCF_964165515.1). Classification (NCBI taxonomy): domain Eukaryota; kingdom Metazoa; phylum Chordata; class Mammalia; order Artiodactyla; family Ziphiidae; genus Mesoplodon; species Mesoplodon bidens. Next base: position 27,641,981 of record NC_138180.1, on the reverse strand, counting down.
CATCTCTGCTGTGACTGAACAAAGGGCAGGGGAACATGGGGCCCAGGGCAGGGCCCTCAGAGCCCGGCAGGCCCAGTGGGGTGTCACAAGCATTTAGGCCCAGGCCATAGGGCGCCTTCTTTGTCTGCACAGCTGCCCAAACTCTCACTTTTCCACTCAGGCCACCCACTTATTTGAAGTGTGTATGGAACCTGTCCAGGCAGTATACCTCGCTGCACAGCTAACCATAGGTCTGGGCATCGTAGCTTCCTGCCAGGTGACCGAAGTTCGCAGGAGAGATGATTCCAAGGTTCACACGCAGAGAAAATCCTGCCCGGGCCACAGGCCGCCCACTGCCCCTGCCCAAGTTCGGGGGCCGAAAGCAGCCCTGTCTAAGTCCCCTACCCCTAGAGGGAGTATTGGAACAACACTTCTAGAAAACGGGGTCCTTGTGGGCAACTCATTGGAGGGACACAAATAAATCTTTGCTGACTTCTTGCTGAAACTTCCGAGCGTTCACACCTAAGCCTCTTACAAGGTCAGCTGTTTAGCTAAACATGAGCTCATGATCTAAATTTACACAATAATGAAGAAATCCGCTACAAAGGGAGACAATCAGCAAAAACAATCAATACCAGAATTAGATTCCCTAGGCCACCCGTCAGATGTTGGAATAATCAGGTGCTAGGCAGAAAATATACATAAACCTGGAAATGAAACAAGGAACAAGGATGTTTTCAAAGACTGGTAGGGTCTCTAAAACATTTTTAAAGTACATGTCATGGATAAAGCTAAATACACAAAGGTTGTTTAATACAACAAATTAAGCAGTGAGAAGAGTGAAGTTATGCTGTTTAGAAAACTATGGAAGGTGAGATTTTCTGCCTAATTATATAAGATGATTTCTCTAAAAAATATACATTTTTTCAAAGACTTATTGGCTGTGAAATAAGTTAAGGGTATTTCAAATGGCTTGTCTGCAAACAAAGGTGTGATGTAGGGAATCACAGAAAGCCGAGGGGATAATATGTCAATATATACATAGCTATGTGTTGAACTAAGCCTTAGGCCGGCAACAGTGTAGAGGAATGGACCCTTAGAAACGTACAAGTAAGCTGGAATCATTAAAAGTTCAAATCTTTATAAGTAAAAAGATTTATTGAAATGAATAACCAAGTGTTTTACTTGACATCAGAAAATCAAAACTATAAACCCTGAGAGCATAGAAAAAAGATAAATAAAGATATGAGCAGAACTTAATACAACAGAAAACGTATAAAATTCAGGTGAGGTAGTAAGTCCAAAGAATATTCTTTGAAAAGATTTAAAAGACACACTTTGATTAAGGAAAACATAAACATAAGTAAAGAATATCCAGAAAGAATCAGGACAATGTTATAGCAGAGAATATATGAAATGCCAGTAAATTTGAACATTTCTGTAAAGCGGACCATTTCCTAGCTCCTAAAGTTTACCAAAACTGACACAAGAGGAAATCATTTAAGGTCATCATGTCTGCCCTTGGCATTCTCGGAACGCCCTGGCCTCAGAATGCAGAATCTGTAGTCCATGGTAACCTGCGGAGAGGGGGCGTGGCTGAGGGATCTTGGAAGACTGCCCTCACTGAGGGAGTGGGTGTGGCCATCTCTGCTGTGACTGAACAAAGGGCAGGGGAGCAGGGGACCCAGGGCAGGGCCCTGAGAGCCCGGCAGACCCAGTGGGGTGTCACAAGCATTTAGGCCCAGGCCAAAGGGCGCCTTCTTTGTCTGCACAGCTGCCCAAACTCTCACCTTTCCACTCAGGCCGCCCTCTTATTTGAAGTGTGTTGGGAACCTGTCCGTGCAGTACACCTCGCTGCACAGCTAACCACAGGTCAGGGCATCGTAGCTTCCTGCCAGGTGACCGAAGTTCGCAGGCAAATGGGTCCCTGGGACACATGCGGAGAGGCTCCTGCCCGGGCCACAGGCCGCCCACTGGCCCTGCCCCAGATCGAAGGCTGAAAAGCAGCCATGCCCGAGTCCACTGCCTCTCGAAGGAGTATTGGACCAACACTTGTAGAAAACGGGGTCCTTGCGGGCAACTCATTGGAGGGACACAAATAAATCTTTGCCGACTTTCTGCTGAAGCTTACCAGCGTTCACACCTAAGCCTCTTACAAGGTCAGCTGTTTAGCTAAACATGAGCTCATGATCTAAATTTACACAATATTGAAGAAATCAACTACAAAGTGAGACAATCAGCAAAAACAATCAATACCAGAATTAGATTCCCTAGGCCATCCATCTGATGTTGGAATCATCAGGTGCAAGGCAGAAAATACACATAAAACTGGAACGGAAACAAGGAACAAGGAGGTTTTCAAAGGCTGGTAGGATCTCTAAAACATTTTTAAAGTACATGTCGTTGATAAACCTAAATACTCAAAGGTTGTTAATACCACAGATTAAGCATTGAGAAGAGTGAAATTATGCTGTTTTAAAAACTATGGCAGGTGAGATTTTCTGCCTAATTATATAAGAAGATTTCTCTAAAAAATAGACATTATTTCAAAGACTTATTGGCTGTGAAATAAGTTAAGGGTATTTCAAATGGCTTGTCTGCAAAGAAAGGTGAGATGTAGGGAATCACAGAAAGTCGAGGGGAAAATGTCAATATATACATTGCTATATGGTGAACTAAGCCTTAGGCCAGCCACAATGTAGAGGACCTGACCCTTAGAAAGTTAAAAGTGAGCTGGAATCTTTAAAAGTTCAAATCTTTATAAGTAAAAAGATTGATGAAAATGAATAACCAAGTGTTTTAATTGACATCAGATCAAAACAATAAACCCTGAGAACATAGAAAAAAGATAAATAAAGATATGAGCACAACTTAATACAACAGAAAACGTATAAAATTCAGCTGAGGTAGTAAGTCCAAAGAATATTCTTTGAAAAGATTTAAAAGATACACTTTGATTAAGGAAAACACAAACATAATTAAGGAATATATAGAAAGAATCAGGACAATATTATAGCAGAGAATATATGAAATGCCAGTAAATTTGAACATTTCTGTAAAGATGACCATTTCCTAGCTCCTACAGTTTACCAAAACTGACACAAGAGGAAATCATTTAAGGTCATCATGTCTGCCCTTGGCATTCTCGGAACGCCCTGGCCTCAGAATGCAGCATCTGTAGTCCATGGTAACCTGCGGAGAGTGGGCGGGGCTGAGGGAGGCTGGAACACTGCCCTCACTGAGGGAGTGGGTGTGGCCATCTCTGCAGTGACTGAACAAAGGGCAGGGGAGCAGGGGACCCAGGGCAGGGCCCTCAGAGCCCGGCAGGCCCAGTGGGGTGTCACAAGCATTTAGGCCCAGGCCATAGGGCGCCTTCTTTGTCTGCACAGCTGCCCAAACTCTCACTTTTCCACTCAGGCCACCCACTTATTTGAAGTGTGTATGGAACCTGTTCAGGCAGTATACCTCGCTGCACAGCTAACCATAGGTCTGGGCATCGTAGCTTCCTGCCAGGTGACCGAAGTTCGCAGGAGAGATGATTCCCAGGTTCACACGCAGAGAAAATCCTGCCCGGGCCACAGGCCGCCCACTGCCCCTGCCCAAGTTCGGGGGCCGAACGCAGCCCTGTCTAAGTCCCCTACCCCTAGAGGGAGTATTGGACCAACACTTCTAGAAAACGGGGTCCTTGTGGGCAACTCATTGGAGGGACACAATGAAATCTTTGCCCACTTTTTGCTGAAACTTCCGAGCGTTCACACCTAAGCCTCTTACAAGGTCAGCTGTTTAGCTACACATGAGCTCATGATCTAAATTTACACAATAATGAAGAAATCAGCTACAAAGGGAGACAATCAGCAAAAACAATCAATACCAGAATGAGATTCCCTAGGCCACCCGTCAGATGTTGGAATAATCAGGTGCTAGGCAGAAAATATACATAAACCTGGAAATGAAACAAGGAACAAGGATGTTTTCAAAGACTGGTAGGGTCTCTAAAACATTTTTAAAGTACATGTCATGGATAAAGCTAAATACACAAAGGTTGTTTAATACAACAAATTAAGCAGTGAGAAGAGTGAAGTTATGCTGTTTAGAAAACTATGGAAGGTGAGATTTTCTGCCTAATTATATAAGATGATTTCTCTAAAAAATACACATTTTTTCAAAGACTTATTGGCTGTGAAATAAGTTAAGGGTATTTCAAATGGCTTGTCTGCAAACAAAGGTGTGATGTAGGGAATCACAGAAAGCCGAGGGGATAATATGTCAATATATACATAGCTATGTGTTGAACTAAGCCTTAGGCCGGCAACAGTGTAGAGGAATGGACCCTTAGAAACGTACAAGTAAGCTGGAATCTTTAAAAGTTCAAATCTTTATAAGTAAAAAGATTTATTGAAATGAATAACCAAGTGTTTTACTTGACATCAGAAAATCAAAACTATAAACCCTGAGAACATAGAAAAAAGATAAATAAAGATATGAGCAGAACTTAATACAACAGAAAACGTATAAAATTCAGGTGATTTAGTAAGTCCAAAGAATATTCTTTGAAAAGATTTAAAAGACACACTTTGATTAAGGAAAACATAAACATAAGTAAAGAATATCCAGAAAGAATCAGGACAATGTTATAGCAGAGAATATATGAAATGCCAGTAAATTTGAACATTTCTGTAAAGCGGACCATTTCCTAGCTCCTAAAGTTTACCAGAACTGACACAAGAGGAAATCATTTAAGGTCATCATGTCTGCCCTTGGCATTCTCGGAACGCCCTGGCCTCAGAATGCAGCATCTGTAGTCCATGGTAACCTGCGGAGAGGGGGCGTGGCTGAGGGAGCTTGGAAGACTGCCCTCACTGAGGGAGTGGGTGTGGCCATCTCTGCTGTGACTGAACAAAGGGCAGGGGAGCAGGGGGCCCAGGGCAGGGCCCTCAGAGCACGGCAGACCCAGTGGGGTGTCACAAGCATTTAGGCCCAGGCCAAAGGGCGCCTTCTTTGTCTGCACAGCTGCCCAAACTCTCACCTTTCCACTCAGGCCGCCCTCTTATTTGAAGTGTGTTGGGAACCTGTCCGTGCAGTACACCTCGCTGCACAGCTAACCATAGGTCAGGGCATCGTAACTTCCTGCCAGGTGACCGAAGTTCGCAGGCAAATGGGTCCCTGGGACACATGCGGAGAGGCTCCTGCCCGGGCCACAGGCCGCCCACTGGCCCTGCCCCAGATCGAAGGCTGAAAAGCAGCCATGTCTGAGTCCACTGTCTCTCGAAGGAGTATTGGATCAACACTTGTAGAAAACGGGGTCCTTGCGGGCAACTCATTGGAGGGACACAAATAAATCTTTGCCGACTTTCTGCTGCAGCTTACCAGCGTTCACACCTAAGCCTCTAACAAGGTCAGCTGTTTAGCTAAACATGAGCTCATGATCTAAATTTGCACAATATTGAAGAAATCAACTACAAAGTGAGACAATCAGCAAAAACAATCAATACCAGAATTACATTCCCTAGGCCATCCCTCTGATGTTGGAATCATCAGGTGCAAGGCAGAAAATATACATAAAACTGGAACTGAAACAAGGAACAAGGAGGTTTTCAAAGGCTGGTAGGATCTCTAAAACATTTTTAAAGTACATGTCGTTGATAAACCTAAATACTCAAAGGTTGTTAATACCACAGATTAAGCATTGAGAAGAGTGAAATTATGCTGTTTTGAAAACTATGGCAGGTGAGATTTTCTGCCTAATTATATAAGAAGATTTCTCTAAAAAATAGACATTATTTCAAAGACTTATTGGCTGTGAAATAAGTTAAGTGTATTTCAAATGGCTTGTCTGCAAAGAAAGGTGAGATGTAGGGAATCACAGAAAGTCGAGGGGAAAATGTCAATATATACATTGCTATATGGTGAACTAAGCCTTATGCCAGCCACAATGTAGAGGACCTGACCCTTAGAAACTTAAAAGTGAGCTGGAATCTTTAAAAGTTCAAATCTTTATAAGTAAAAAGATTGATGAAAATGAATAACCAAGTGTTTTAATTGACATCAGAAGATCAAAACAATAAACACTGAGAACATAGAAAAAAGATAAATAAAGATATGAGCAGAACTTAATACAACAGAAAACGTATAAAATTCAGGTGAGGTAGTAAGTCCAAAGAATATTCTTTGAAAAGATTTAAAAGACACACTTTGATTAAGGAAAACACAAACATAAATAAGGAATATATAGAAAGAATCAGGACAATGTTATAGCAGAGAATATATGAAATGCCAGTAAATTTGACATTTCTGTAAAGTTGACCATTTCCTAGTTCCTACAGTTTACCAAAACTGACACAAGAGGAAATCATTTAAGGTCATCATGTCTGCCCTTGGCATTCTCGGAACGCCCTGGCCTCAGAATGCAGCATCTGTAGTCCATGGTAACCTGCGGAGAGTGGGCGGGGCTGAGGGAGGCTGGAACACTGCCCTCACTGAGGGAGTGGGTGTGGCCATCTCTGCTGTGACTGAACAAAGGGCAGGGGAGCAGGGGGCCCAGGGCAGGGCCCTCAGAGCCCGGCAGGCCCAGTGGGGTGTCACAAGCATTTAGGCCCAGGCCATAGGGCCCCTTCTTTGTCTGCACAGCTGCCCAAACTCTCACTTTTCCACTCAGGCCACCCACTTATTTGAAGTGTGTATGGAACCTGTCCACGCAGTATACCTCGGTGCACAGCTAACCATAGGTCTTGGCATCGTAGCTTCCTGCCAGGTGACCGAAGTTCGCAGGAGAGATGATTCCCAGGATCACACGCAGAGAGGCTCCTGCCCGGGCCACAGGCCGCCCACTGCCCCTGCCCAAGATCGGGGGCCGAAAGCAGCCCTGTCTAAGTCCCCTACCCCTAGAGGGAGTATTGGACCAACACTTCTAGAAAACGGGGTCCTTGTGGGCAACTCATTGGAGGGACACAATGAAATCTTTGCCGACTTTTTGCTGAAACTTCCGAGCGTTCACACCTAAGCCTCTTACAAGGTGAGATGTTTAGCTAAACATGAGCTCATGACCCAAATTTACACAATAATGAAGAAATCAGCTACAAAGGGAGACAATCAGCAAAAACAATCAATACCAGAATGAGATTCCCTAGGCCACCCGTCAGATGTTGGAATAATCAGGTGCTAGGCAGAAAATATACATAAACCTGGAAAGGAAAGAAGGAACAAGGATGTTTTCAAAGACTGGTAGGGTCTCTAAAACATTTTTAAAGTACATGTCTTTGATAAAGCTAAATACACAAGGTTGTTTAATACAACAAATTAAGCAGTGAGAAGAGTGAAGTTATGCTGTTTAGAAAACTATGGAAGGTGAGATTTTCTGCCTAATTATATAAGATGATTTCTCTAAAAAATACACATTATTTCAAAGACTTATTGGCTGTGAAATAAGTTAAGGGTATTTCAAATGGCTTGTCTGCAAAGAAAGGTGAGATGTAGGGAATCACAGAAAGCCGAGGGGATAATATGTCAATATATACATTGCTATATGGTGAACTAAGCCTTAGGCCGGCAACAGTGTAGAGGAATGGACCCTTAGAAACGTACAAGTAAGCTGGAATCTTTAAAAGTTCAAATCTTTATAAGTAAAAAGATTTATTAAAATGAATAACAAAGTGTTTTACTTGACATCAGAAAATCAAAACTATAAACCCTGAGAACATAGAAAAAAGATAAATAAAGATATGAGCAGAACTTAATACAACAGAAAACGTATAAAATTCAGGTGATTTAGTAAGTCCAAAGAATATTCTTTGAAAAGATTTAAAAGACACACTTTGATTAAGGAAAACATAAACATAAGTAAAGAATATCCAGAAAGAATCAGGACAATGTTATAGGAGAGAATATATGAAATGCCAGTAAATTTGAACATTTCTGTAAAGCGGACCATTTCCTAGCTCCTAAAGTTTACCAAAATTTACACAAGAGGATATCATTTAAGGTCATCATGTCTGCCCTTGGCATTCTCGGAACGCCCTGGCCTCAGAATGCATCATCTGTAGTCCATGGTAACCTGCGGAGAGGGGGCGTGGCTGAGGGAGCTTGGAAGACTGCCCTCACTGAGGGAGTGGGTGTGGCCATCTCTGCTGTGACTGAACAAAGGGCAGGGGAGCAGGGGGCCCAGGGCAGGGCCCTCAGAGCCCGGCAGACACAGTGGGGTGTCACAAGCATTTAGGCCCAGGCCAAAGGGCGCCTTCTTTGTCTGCACAGCTGCCCAAACTCTCACATTTCCACTCAGGCCGCCCTCTTATTTGAAGTGTGTTGGGAACCTGTCCGTGCAGTACACCTCGCTGCACAGCTAACCATAGGTCAGGGCATCGTAGCTTCCTGCCAGGTGACCGAAGTTCGCAGGCAAATGGGTCCCTGGGACACATGCGGAGAGGCTCCTGCCCGGGCCACAGGCCGCCCACTGGCCCTGCCCCAGATCGAAGGCTGAAAAGTAGCCATGTCTGAGTCCACTGTCTCTCGAAGGAGTATTGTACCAACACTTGTAGAAAACGGGGTCCTTGCGGGCAACTCATTGGAGGGACACAAATAAATCTTTGCCGACTTTCTGCTGAAGCTTACCAGCGTTCACACCTAAGCCTCTTACAAGGTCAGCTGTTTAGCTAAACATGAGCTCATGATCTAAATTTACACAATAATGAAGAAATCAGCTACAAAGGGAGACAATCAGCAAAAACAATCAATACCAGAATTAGATTCCCTAGGCCACCCGTCAGATGTTGGAATAATCAGGTGCTAGGCAGAAAATATACATAAACCTGGAAATGAAACAAGGAACAAGGATGTTTTCAAAGACTGGTAGGGTCTCTAAAACATTTTTAAAGTATATGTCATGGATAAAGCTAAATACACAAAGGTTGTTTAATACAACAAATTAAGCAGTGAGAAGAGTGAAGTTATGCTGTTTAGAAAACTATGGAAGGTGAGATTTTCTGCCTAATTATATAAGATGATTTCTCTAAAAAATACACATTTTTTCAAAGACTTATTGGCTGTGAAATAAGTTAAGGGTATTTCAAATGGCTTGTCTGCAAACAAAGGTGTGATGTAGGGAATCACAGAAAGCCGAGGGGATAATATGTCAATATATACATAGCTATGTGTTGAACTAAGCCTTAGGCCGGCAACAGTGTAGAGGAATGGACCCTTAGAAACGTACAAGTAAGCTGGAATCTTTAAAAGTTCAAATCTTTATAAGTAAAAAGATTTATTGAAATGAATAACCAAGTGTTTTACTTGACATCAGAAAATCAAAACTATAAACCCTGAGAACATAGAAAAAAGATAAATAAAGATATGAGCAGAACTTAATACAACAGAAAACGTATAAAATTCAGGTGAGGTAGTAAGTCCAAAGAATATTCTTTGAAAAGATTTAAAAGACACACTTTGATTAAGGAAAACATAAACATAAGTAAAGAATATCCAGAAAGAATCAGGACAATGTTATAGCAGAGAATATATGAAATGCCAGTAAATTTGAACATTTCTGTAAAGCGGACCATTTCCTAGCTCCTAAAGTTTACCAAAACTGACAGAAGAGGAAATCATTTAAGGTCATCATGTCTGCCCTTGGCATTCTCGGAACGCCCTGGCCTCAGAATGCAGCATCTGTAGTCCATGGTAAACTGCGGAGAGGGGGCGTGGCTGAGGGAGCTTGGAATACTGCCCTCACTGAGGGAGTGGGTGTGGCCATCTCTGCTGTGACTGAACAAAGGGCAGGGGAGCAGGGGGCCCAGGGCAGGGCCCTCAGAGCCCGGCAGACCCAGTGGGGTGTCACAAGCATTTAGGCCCAGGCCAAAGGGCGCCTTCTTTGTCTGCACAGCTGCCCAAACTCTCACCTTTCCACTCAGGCCGCCCTCTTATTTGAAGTGTGTTGGGAACCTGTCCGTGCAGTACACCTCACTGCACAGTTAACCATAGGTCAGGGCATCGTAACTTACTGCCATGTGACCGAAGTTCGCAGGCAAATGGGTCCCTGGGACACATGCGGAGAGGCTCCTGCCCAGGCCACAGGCCGCCCACTGGCCCTGCCCCAGATCGAAGGCTGAAAAGCAGCCATGTCTGAGTCCACTGTCTCTCGAAGGAGTATTGGATCAACACTTGTAGAAAACGGGGTCCTTGCGGGCAACTCATTGGAGGGACACAAATAAATCTTTGCCGACTTTCTGCTGAAGCTTACCAGCGTTCACACCTAAGCCTCTAACAAGGTCAGCTGTTTAGCTAAACATGAGCTCATGATCTAAATTTGCACAATATTGAAGAAATCAACTACAAAGTGAGACAATCAGCAAAAACAATCAATACCAGAATTAGATTCCCTAGGCCATCCCTCTGATGTTGGAATCATCAGGTGCAAGGCAGAAAATATACATAAAACTGGAACTGAAACAAGGAACAAGGAGGTTTTCAAAGGCTGGTAGGATCTCTAAAACATTTTTAAAGTACATGTCGTTGATAAACCTAAATACTCAAAGGTTGTTAATACCACAGATTAAGCATTGAGAAGAGTGAAATTATGCTGTTTTGAAAACTATGGCAGGTGAGATTTTCTGCCTAATTATATAAGAAGATTTCTCTAAAAAATAGACATTATTTCAAAGACTTATTGGCTGTGAAATAAGTTAAGTGTATTTCAAATGGCTTGTCTGCAAAGAAAGGTGAGATGTAGGGAATCACAGAAAGTCGAGGGGAAAATGTCAATATATACATTGCTATATGGTGAACTAAGCCTTAGGCCAGCCACAATGTAGAGGACCTGACCCTTAGAAACTTAAAAGTGAGCTGGAATCTTTAAAAGTTCAAATCTTTATAAGTAAAAAGATTGATGAAAATGAATAACCAAGTGTTTTAATTGACATCAGAAGATCAAAACAATAAACACTGAGAACATAGAAAAAAGATAAATAAAGATATGAGCAGAACTTAATACAACAGAAAACGTATAAAATTCAGGTGAGGTAGTAAGTCCAAAGAATATTCTTTGAAAAGATTTAAAAGACACACTTTGATTAAGGAAAACACAAACATAAATAAGGAATATATAGAAAGAATCAGGACAATGTTATAGCAGAGAATATATGAAATGCCAGTAAATTTGACATTTCTGTAAAGTTGACCATTTCCTAGCTCCTACAGTTTACCAAAACTGACACAAGATGAAATCATTTAAGGTCATCATGTCTGCCCTTGGCATTCTCGGAACGCCCCGGCCTCAGAATGCAGCATCTGTAGTCCATGGTAACCTGTGGAGAGTGGGCGGGGCTGAGGGAGGCTGGAACACTGCCCTCACTGAGGGAATGGGTGTGGCCATCTCTGCTGTGACTGAACAAAGGGCAGGGGAGCAGGGGGCCCAGGGCAGGGCCCTCAGAGCCCGGCAGGCCCAGTGGGGTGTCACAAGCATTTAGGCCCAGGCCATAGGGCACCTTCTTTGTCTGCACAGCTGCCCAAACTCTCACTTTTCCACTCAGGCCACCCACTTATTTGAAGTGTGTATGGAACCTGTCCACGCAGTATACCTCGGTGCACAGCTAACCATAGGTCTTGGCATCGTAGCTTCCTGCCAGGTGACCGAAGTTCGCAGGAGAGATGATTCCCAGGATCACACGCAGAGAGGCTCCTGCCCGGGCCACAGGCCGCCCACTGCCCCTGCCCAAGATCGGGGGCCGAAAGCAGCCCTGTCTAAGTCCCCTACCCCTAGAGGGAGTATTGGACCAACACTTCTAGAAAACGGGGTCCTTGTGGGCAACTCATTGGAGGGACACAATGAAATCTTTGCCGACTTTTTGCTGAAACTTCCGAGCGTTCACACCTAAGCCTCTTACAAGGTCAGCTGTTTAGCTAAACATGAGCTCATGATCTAAATTTACACAATAATGAAGAAATCAGCTACAAAGGGAGACAATCAGCAAAAACAATCAATACCAGAATGAGATTCCCTAGGCCACCCGTCAGATGTTGGAATAATCAGGTGCTAGGCAGAAAATATACATAAACCAGGAAAGGAAAGAAGGAACAAGGATGTTTTCAAAGACTGGTAGGGTCTCTAAAACATTTTTAAAGTACATGTCTTTGATAAAGCTAAATACACAAAGGTTGTTTAATACAACAAATTAAGCAGTGAGAAGAGTGAAGTTATGCTGTTTAGAAAACTATGGAAGGTGAGATTTTCTGCCTAATTATATAAGATGATTTCTCTAAAAAATACACATTATTTCAAAGACTTATTGGCTGTGAAATAAGTTAAGGGTATTTCAAATGGCTTGTCTGCAAAGAAAGGTGAGATGTAGGGAATCACAGAAAGCCGAGGGGATAATATGTCAATATATACATTGCTATATGGTGAACTAAGCCTTAGGCCGGCAACAGTGTAGAGGAATGGACCCTTAGAAACGCACAAGTAAGCTGGAATCTTTAAATGTTCAAATCTTTATAAGTAAAAAGATTTATTAAAATGAATAACCAAGTGTTTTACTTGACATCAGAAAATCAAAACTATAAACCCTGAGAACATAGAAAAAAGATAAATAAAGATATGAGCAGAACTTAATACAACAGAAAACGTATAAAATTCAGGTGATTTAGTAAGTCCAAAGAATATTCTTTGAAAAGATTTAAAAGACACACTTTGATTAAGGAAAACATAAACATAAGTAAAGAATATCCAGAAAGAATCAGGACAATGTTATAGGAGAGAATATATGAAATGCCAGTAAATTTGAACATTTCTGTAAAGCGGACCATTTCCTAGCTCCTAAAGTTTACCAAAATTGACACAAGAGGATATCATTTAAGGTCATCATGTCTGCCCTTGGCATTCTCGGAACGCCCTGGCCTCAGAATGCAGCATCTGTAGTCCATGGTAACCTGCGGAGAGGGGGCGTGGCTGAGGGAGCTTGGAAGACTGCCCTCACTGAGGGAGTGGGTGTGGCCATCTCTGCTGTGACTGAACAAAGGGCAGGGGAGCAGGGGGCCCAGGGCAGGGCCCTCAGAGCCCGGCAGACCCAGTGGGGTGTCACAAGCATTTAGGCCCAGGCCAAAGGGCGCCTTCTTTGTCTGCACAGCTGCCCAAACTCTCACCTTTCCACTCAGGCCGCCCTCTTATTTGAAGTGTGTTGGGAACCTGTCCGTGCAGTACACCTCGCTGCACAGCTAACCATAGGTCAGGGCATCGTAGCTTCCTGCCAGGTGACCGAAGTTCGCAGGCAAATGGGTCCCTGGGACACATGCGGAGAGGCTCCTGCCCGGGCCACAGGCCGCCCACTGGCCCTGCCCCAGATCGAAGGCTGAAAAGCAGCCATGTCTGAGTCCACTGTCTCTCGAAGGAGTATTGTACCAACACTTGTAGAAAACGGGGTCCTTGCGGGCAACTCATTGGAGGGACACAAATAAATCTTTGCCGACTTTCTGCTGAAGCTTACCAGCGTTCACACCTAAGCCTCTTACAAGGTCAGCTGTTTAGCTAAACATGAGCTCATGATCTAAATTTACACAATAATGAAGAAATCAGCTACAAAGGGAGACAATCAGCAAAAACAATCAATACCAGAATTAGATTCCCTAGGCCACCCGTCAGATGTTGGAATAATCAGGTGCTAGGCAGAAAATATACATAAACCTGGAAATGAAACAAGGAACAAGGATGTTTTCAAAGACTGGTAGGGTCTCTAAAACATTTTTAAAGTATATGTCATGGATAAAGCTAAATACACAAAGGTTGTTTAATACAACAAATTAAGCAGTGAGAAGAGTGAAGTTATGCTGTTTAGAAAACTATGGAAGGTGAGATTTTCTGCCTAATTATATAAGATGATTTCTCTAAAAAATACACATTTTTTCAAAGACTTATTGGCTGTGAAATAAGTTAAGGGTATTTCAAATGGCTTGTCTGCAAACAAAGGTGTGATGTAGGGAATCACAGAAAGCCGAGGGGATAATATGTCAATATATATATAGCTATGTGTTGAACTAAGCCTTAGGCCGGCAACAGTGTAGAGGAATGGACCCTTAGAAACGTACAAGTAAGCTGGAATCTTTAAAAGTTCAAATCTTTATAAGTAAAAAGATTTATTGAAATGAATAACCAAGTGTTTTACTTGACATCAGAAAATCAAAACTATAAACCCTGAGAACATAGAAAAAAGATAAATAAAGATATGAGCAGAACTTAATACAACAGAAAACGTATAAAATTCAGGTGAGGTAGTAAGTCCAAAGAATATTCTTTGAAAAGATTTAAAAGACACACTTTGATTAAGGAAAACATAAACATAAGTAAAGAATATCCAGAAAGAATCAGGACAATGTTATAGCAGAGAATATATGAAATGCCAGTAAATTTGAACATTTCTGTAAAGCGGACCATTTCCTAGCTCCTAAAGTTTACCAAAACTGACAGAAGAGGAAATCATTTAAGGTCATCATGTCTGCCCTTGGCATTCTCGGAACGCCCTGGCCTCAGAATGCAGCATCTGTAGTCCATGGTAAACTGCGGAGAGGGGTCGTGGCTGAGGGAGCTTGGAAGACTGCCCTCACTGAGGGAGTGGGTGTGGCCATCTCTGCTGTGACTGAACAAAGGGCAGGGGAGCAGGGGGCCCAGGGCAGGGCCCTCAGAGCCCGGCAGACCCAGTGGGGTGTCACAAGCATTTAGGCCCAGGCCAAAGGGCGCCTTCTTTGTCTGCACAGCTGCCCAAACTCTCACCTTTCCACTCAGGCCGCCCTCTTATTTGAAGTGTGTTGGGAACCTGTCCGTGCAGTACACCTCACTGCACAGTTAACCATAGGTCAGGGCATCGTAACTTACTGCCATGTGACCGAAGTTCGCAGGCAAATGGGTCCCTGGGACACATGCGGAGAGGCTCCTGCCCAGGCCACAGGCCGCCCACTGGCCCTGCCCCAGATCGAAGGCTGAAAAGCAGCCATGTCTGAGTCCACTGTCTCTCGAAGGAGTATTGGATCAACACTTGTGGAAAACGGGGTCCTTGCGGGCAACTCATTGGAGGGACACAAATAAATCTTTGCCGACTTTCTGCTGAAGCATACCAGCGTTCACACCTAAGCCTCTAACAAGGTCAGCTGTTTAGCTAAACATGAGCTCATGATCTAAAATTGCACAATATTGAAGAAATCAACTACAAAGTGAGACAATCAGCAAAAACAATCAATACCAGAATTAGATTCCCTAGGCCATCCATCTGATGTTGGAATCATCAGGTGCAAGGCAGAAAATATACATAAAACTGGAACTGAAACAAGGAACAAGGAGGTTTTCAAAGGCTGGTAGGATCTCTAAAACATTTTTAAAGTACATGTCGTTGATAAACCTAAATACTCAAAGGTTGTTAATACCACAGATTAAGCATTGAGAAGAGTGAAATTATGCTGTTTTGAAAACTATGGCAGGTGAGATTTTCTGCATAATTATATAAGAAGATTTCTCTAAAAAATAGACATTATTTCAAAGACTTATTGGCTGTGAAATAAGTTAAGTGTATTTCAAATGGCTTGTCTGCAAAGAAAGGTGAGATGTAGGGAATCACAGAAAGTCGAGGGGAAAATGTCAGTATATACATTGCTATATGGTGATCTAAGCCTTAGGCCAGCCACAATGTAGAGGACCTGACCCTTAGAAACTTAAAAGTGAGCTGGAATCTTTAAAAGTTCAAATCTTTATAAGTAAAAAGATTGATGAAAATGAACAACCAAGTGTTTTAATTGACATCAGAAGATCAAAACAATAAACCCTGAGAACATAGAAAAAAGATAAATAAAGATATGAGCAGAACTTAATACAACAGAAAACGCATATAATTCAGGTGAGGTAGTAAGTCCAAAGAATATTCTTTGAAAAGATTTAAAAGACACACTTTGATTAAGGAAAACACAAACATAATTAAGGAATATATAGAAAGAATCAGGACAATGTTATAGCAGAGAATATATGAAATGCCAGTAAATTTGAGCATTTCTGTAAAGATGACCATTTCCTAGCTCCTACAGTTTACCAAAACTGACACAAGAGGAAATCATTTAAGGTCATCATGTCTGCCCTTGGCATTCTCGGAACGCCCTGGCCTCAGAATGCAGCATCTGTAGTCCATGGTAACCTGTGGAGAGTGGGCGGGGCTGAGGGAGGCTGGAACACTGCCCTCACTGAGGGAGTGGGTGTGGCCATCTCTGCTGTGACTGAACAAAGGGCAGGGGAGCAGGGGGCCCAGGGCAGGGCCCTCAGAGCCCGGCAGGCCCAGTGGGGTGTCACAAGCATTTAGGCCCAGGCCATAGGGCACCTTCTTTGTCTGCACAGCTGCCCAAACTCTCACTTTTCCACTCAGGCCACCCACTTATTTGAAGTGTGTATGGAACCTGTCCACGCAGTATACCTCGCTGCACAGCTAACCATAGGTCTTGGCATCGTAGCTTCCTGCCAGGTGACCGAAGTTCGCAGGAGAGATGATTCCCAGGATCACACGCAGAGAGGCTCCTGCCCGGGCCACAGGCCGCCCACTGCCCCTGCCCAAGATCGGGGGCCGAAAGCAGCCCTGTCTAAGTCCCCTACACCTAGAGGGAGTATTGGACCAACACTTCTAGAAAACGGGGTCCTTGTGGGCAACTCATTGGAGGGACACAATGAAATCTTTGCCGACTTTTTGCTGAAACTTCAGAGCGTTCACACCTAAGCCTCTTACAAGGTCAGCTGTTTAGCTAAACATGAGCTCATGATCTAAATTTACACAATAATGAAGAAATCAGCTACAAAGGGAGACAATCAGCAAAAACAATCAATACCAGAATGAGATTCCCTAGGCCACCCGTCAGATGTTGGAATAATCAGGTGCTAGGCAGAAAATATACATAAACCTAGAAAGGAAAGAAGGAACAAGGATGTTTTCAAAGACTGGTAGGGTCTCTAAAACATTTTTAAAGTACATGTCATTGATAAAGCTAAATACACAAAGGTTGTTTAATACAACAAATTAAGCAGTGAGAAGAGTGAAGTTATGCTGTTTAGAAAACTATGGAAGGTGAGATTTTCTGCCTAATTATATAAGATGATTTCTCTAAAAAATACACATTATTTCAAAGACTTATTGGCTGTGAAATAAGTTAAGGGTATTTCAAATGGCTTGTCTGCAAAGAAAGGTGAGATGTAGGGAATCACAGAAAGCCGAGGGGATAATATGTCAATATATACATAGCTATGTGTTGAACTAAGCCTTAGGCCGGCAACAGTGTAGAGGAATGGACCCTTAGAAACGTACAAGTAAGCTGGAATCTTTAAAAGTTCAAATCTTTATAAGTAAAAAGATTTATTAAAATGAATAACCAAGTGTTTTACTTGACATCAGAAAATCAAAACTATAAACCCTGAGAACATAGAAAAAAGATAAATAAGGTATGAGCAGAACTTAATACAACAGAAAACGTATAAAATTCAGGTGATTTAGTAAGTCCAAAGAATATTCTTTGAAAAGATTTAAAAGACACACTTTGATTAAGGAAAACATAAACATAAGTAAAGAATATCCAGAAAGAATCAGGACAATGTTATAGGAGAGAATATATGAAATGCCAGTAAATTTGAACATTTCTGTAAAGCGGACCATTTCCTAGCTCCTAAAGTTTACCAAAATTGACACAAGAGGATATCATTTAAGGTCATCATGTCTGCCCTTGGCATTCTCGGAACGCCCTGGCCTCAGAATGCAGCATCTGTAGTCCATGGTAACCTGCGGAGAGGGGGCGTGGCTGAGGGAGCTTGGAAGACTGCCCTCACTGAGGGAGTGGGTGTGGCCATCTCTGCTGTGACTGAACAAAGGGCAGGGGAGCAGGGGGCCCAGGGCAGGGCCCTCAGAGCCCGGCAGACACAGTGGGGTGTCACAAGCATTTAGGCCCAGGCCAAAGGGCGCCTTCTTTGTCTGCACAGCTGCCCAAACTCTCACCTTTCCACTCAGGCCGCCCTCTTATTTGAAGTTTGTTGGGAACCTGTCCGTGCAGTACACCTCGCTGCACAGCTAACCATAGGTCAGGGCATCGTAGCTTCCTGCCAGGTGACCGAAGTTCGCAGGCAAATGGGTCCCTGGGACACATGCGGAGAGGCTCCTGCCCGGGCCACAGGCCGCCCACTGGCCCTGCCCCAGATCGAAGGCTGAAAAGCAGCCATGTCTGAATCCACTGTCTCTCGAAGGAGTTTTGGACCAACACTTGTAGAAAACGGGGTCCTTGTGGGCAACTCATTGGAGGGACACAAAGAAATCTTTGCCGACTTTCTGCTGAAGCTTACCAGCGTTCACACTTAAGCCTCTTACAAGGTCAGCTGTTTAGCTAAACATGAGCTCATGATCTAAATTTACACAATAATGAAGAAATCAGCTACAAAGTGAGACAATCAGCAAAAACAATCAATACCAGAATTAGATTCCCTAGGCCACCCGTCAGATGTTGGAATAATCAGGTGCTAGGCAGAAAATATACATAAACCTGGAAATGAAACAAGGAACAAGGATGTTTTCAAAGACAGGTAGGGTCTCTAAAACATTTTTAAAGTACATGTCATGGATAAAGCTAAATACACAAAGGTTGTTTAATACAACAAATTAAGCAGTGAGAAGAGTGAAGTTATGCTGTTTAGAAAACTATGGAAGGTGAGATTTTCTGCCTAATTATATAAGATGATTTCTCTAAAAAATACGCATTTTTTCAAAGACTTATTGGCTGTGAAATAAGTTAAGGGTATTTCAAATGGCTTGTCTACAAACAAAGGTGTGATGTAGGGAATCACAGAAAGCCGAGGGGATAATATGTCAATATATACATAGCTATGTGTTGAACTAAGCCTTAGGCCGGCAACAGTGTAGAGGAATGGACCCTTAGAAACGTACAAGTAAGCTGGAATCATTAAAAGTTCAAATCTTTATAAGTAAAAACATTTATTGAAATGAATAACCAAGTGTTTTACTTGACATCAGAAAATCAAAACTATAAACCCTGAGAACATAGAAAAAAGATAAATAAAGATATGAGCAGAACTTAATACAACAGAAAACGTATAAAATTCAGGTGATTTTGTAAGTCCAAAGAATATTCTTTGAAAAGATTTAAAAGACACACTTTGATTAAGGAAAACATAAACATAAGTAAAGAATATCCAGAAAGAATCAGGACAATGTTATAGCAGAGAATATATGAAATGCCAGTAAATTTGAACATTTCTGTAAAGCGGACCATTTCCTAGCTCCTAAAGTTTACCAAAACTGACACAAGAGGAAATCATTTAAGGTCATCATGTCTGCCCTTGGCATTCTCGGAACGCCCTGGCCTCAGAATGCAGCATCTGTAGTCCATGGTAACCTGCGGAGAGGGGGCGTGGCTGAGGGAGCTTGGAAGACTGCCCTCACTGAGGGAGTGGGTGTGGCCATCTCTGCTGTGACTGAACAAAGGGCAGGGGAGCAGGGGGCCCAGGGCAGGGCCCTCAGAGCCCGGCAGACCCATTGGGGTGTCACAAGCATTTAGGCCCAGGCCAAAGGGCGCCTTCTTTGTCTGCACAGCTGCCCAAACTCTCACCTTTCCACTCAGGCCGCCCTCTTATTTGAAGTGTGTTGGGAACCTGTCCGTGCAGTACACCTCACTGCACAGCTAACCATAGGTCAGGGCATCGTAACTTCCTGCCAGGTGACCGAAGTTCGCAGGCAAATGGGTCCCTGGGACACATGCGGAGAGGCTCCTGCCCGGGCCACAGGCCGCCCACTGGCCCTGCCCCAGATCGAAGGCTGAAAAGCAGCCATGTCTGAGTCCACTGTCTCTCGAAGGAGTATTGGATCAACACTTGTAGAAAACGGGGTCCTTGCGGGCAACTCATTGGAGGGACACAAATAAATCTTTGCCGACTTTCTGCTGAAGCTTACCAGCGTTCACACCTAAGCCTCTTACAAGGTCAGCTGTTTAGCTAAACATGAGCTCATGATCTAAATTTGCACAATATTGAAGAAATCAACTACAAAGTGAGACAATCAGCAAAAACAATCAATACCAGAATTAGATTCCCTAGGCCATCCCTCTGATGTTGGAATCATCAGGTGCAAGGCAGAAAATATACATAAAACTGGAACTGAAACAAGGAACAAGGAGGTTTTCAAAGGCTGGTAGGATCTCTAAAACATTTTTAAAGTACTTGTCGTTGATAAACCTAAATACTCAAAGGTTGTTAATACCACAGATTAAGCATTGAGAAGAGTGAAATTATGCTGTTTTGAAAACTATGGCAGGTGAGATTTTCTGCCTAATTATATAAGAAGATTTCTCTAAAAAATAGACATTATTTCAAAGACTTATTGGCTGTGAAATAAGTTAAGTGTATTTCAAATGGCTTGTCTGCAAAGAAAGGTGAGATGTAGGGAATCACAGAAAGTCGAGGGGAAAATGTCAATATATACATTGCTATATGGTGAACTAAGCCTTAGGCCAGCCACAATGTAGAGGACCTGACCCTTAGAAAGTTAAAAGTGAGCTGGAATCTTTAAAAGTTCAAATCTTTATAAGTAAAAAGATTGATGAAAATGAATAACCAAGTGTTTTAATTGACATCAGAAGATCAAAACAATAAACACTGAGAACATAGAAAAAAGATAAATAACGATATGAGCAGAACTTAATACAACAGAAAACGTATAAAATTCAGGTGAGGTAGTAAGTCCAAAGAATATTCTTTGAAAAGATTTAAAAGACACACTTTGATTAAGGAAAACACAAACATAAATAAGGAATATATAGAAAGAATCAGGACAATGTTATAGCAGAGAATATATGAAATGCCAGTAAATTTGACATTTCTGTAAAGTTGACCATTTCCTAGTTCCTACAGTTTACCAAAACTGACACAAGAGGAAATCATTTAAGGTCATCATGTCTGCCCTTGGCATTCTCGGAACGCCCTGGCCTCAGAATGCAGCATCTGTAGTCCATGGTAACCTGCGGAGAGTGGGCGGGGCTGAGGGAGGCTGGAACACTGCCCTCACTGAGGGAGTGGGTGTGGCCATCTCTGCTGTGACTGAACAAAGGGCAGGGGAGCAGGGGGCCCAGGGCAGGGCCCTCAGAGCCCGGCAGGCCCAGTGGGGTGTCACAAGCATTTAGGCCCAGGCCATAGGGCACCTTCTTTGTCTGCACAGCTGCCCAAACTCTCACTTTTCCACTCAGGCCACCCACTTATTTGAAGTGTGTATGGAACCTGTCCACGCAGTATACCTCGCTGCACAGCTAACCATAGGTCTTGGCATCGTAGCTTCCTGCCAGGTGACCGAAGTTCGCAGGAGAGATGATTCCCAGGATCACACGCAGAGAGGCTCCTGCCCGGGCCACAGGCCGCCCACTGCCCCTGCCCAAGATCGGGGGCCGAAAGCAGCCCTGTCTAAGTCCCCTACCCCTAGAGGGAGTATTGGACCAACACTTCTAGAAAACGGGGTCCTTGTGGGCAACTCATTGGAGGGACACAATGAAATCTTTGCCGACTTTTTGCTGAAACTTCCGAGCGTTCACACCTAAGCCTCTTACAAGGTCAGCTGTTTAGCTAAACATGAGCTCATGATCTAAATTTACACAATAATGAAGAAATCAGCTACAAAGGGAGACAATCAGCAAAAACAATCAATACCAGAATGAGATTCCCTAGGCCACCCGTCAGATGTTGGAATAATCAGGTGCTAGGCAGAAAATATACATAAACCAGGAAAGGAAAGAAGGAACAAGGATGTTTTCAAAGACTGGTAGGGTCTCTAAAACATTTTTAAAGTACATGTCTTTGATAAAGCTAAATACACAAAGGTTGTTTAATACAACAAATTAAGCAGTGAGAAGAGTGAAGTTATGCTGTTTAGAAAACTATGGAAGGTGAGATTTTCTGCCTAATTATATAAGATGATTTCTCTAAAAAATACACATTATTTCAAAGACTTATTGGCTGTGAAATAAGTTAAGGGTATTTCAAATGGCTTGTCTGCAAAGAAAGGTGAGATGTAGGGAATCACAGAAAGCCGAGGGGATAATATGTCAATATATACATTGCTATATGGTGAACTAAGCCTTAGGCCGGCAACAGTGTAGAGGAATGGACCCTTAGAAACGTACAAGTAAGCTGGAATCTTTAAATGTTCAAATCTTTATAAGTAAAAAGATTTATTAAAATGAATAACCAAGTGTTTTACTTGACATCAGAAAATCAAAACTATAAACCCTGAGAACATAGAAAAAAGATAAATAAAGATATGAGCAGAACTTAATACAACAGAAAACGTATAAAATTCAGGTGATTTAGTAAGTCCAAAGAATATTCTTTGAAAAGATTTAAAAGACACACTTTGATTAAGGAAAACATAAACATAAGTAAAGAATATCCAGAAAGAATCAGGACAATGTTATAGCAGAGAATATATGAAATGCCAGTAAATTTGAACATTTCTGTAAAGCGGACCATTTCCTAGCTCCTAAAGTTTACCAAAATTGACACAAGAGGATATCATTTAAGGTCATCATGTCTGCCCTTGGCATTCTCGGAACGCCCTGGCCTCAGAATGCAGCATCTGTAGTCCATGGTAACCTGCGGAGAGGGGGCGTGGCTGAGGGAGCTTGGAAGACTGCCCTCACTGAGGGAGTGGGTGTGGCCATCTCTGCTGTGACTGAACAAAGGGCAGGGGAGCAGGGGGCCCAGGGCAGGGCCCTCAGAGCCCGGCAGACCCAGTGGGGTGTCACAAGCATTTAGGCCCAGGCCAAAGGGCGCCTTCTTTGTCTGCACAGCTGCCCAAACTCTCACCTTTCCACTCAGGCCGCCCTCTTATTTGAAGTGTGTTGGGAACCTGTCCGTGCAGTACACCTCGCTGCACAGCTAACCATAGGTCAGGGCATCGTAGCTTCCTGCCAGGTGACCGAAGTTCGCAGGCAAATGGGTCCCTGGGACACATGCGGAGAGGCTCCTGCCCGGGCCACAGGCCGCCCACTGGCCCTGCCCCAGATCGAAGGCTGAAAAGCAGCCATGTCTGAGTCCACTGTCTCTCGAAGGAGTATTGTACCAACACTTGTAGAAAACGGGGTCCTTGCGGGCAACTCATTGGAGGGACACAAATAAATCTTTCCCGACTTTCTGCTGAAGCTTACAAGCGTTCACACCTAAGCCTCTTACAAGGTCAGCTGTTTAGCTAAACATGAGCTCATGATCTAAATTTACACAATAATGAAGAAATCAGCTACAAAGGGAGACAATCAGCAAAAACAATCAATACCAGAATTAGATTCCCTAGGCCACCCGTCAGATGTTGGAATAATCAGGTGCTAGGCAGAAAATATACATAAACCTGGAAATGAAACAAGGAACAAGGATGTTTTCAAAGACTGGTAGGGTCTCTAAAACATTTTTAAAGTATATGTCATGGATAAAGCTAAATACACAAAGGTTGTTTAATACAACAAATTAAGCAGTGAGAAGAGTGAAGTTATGCTGTTTAGAAAACTATGGAAGGTGAGATTTTCTGCCTAATTATATAAGATGATTTCTCTAAAAAATACACATTTTTTCAAAGACTTATTGGCTGTGAAATAAGTTAAGGGTATTTCAAATGGCTTGTCTGCAAACAAAGGTGTGATGTAGGGAATCACAGAAAGCCGAGGGGATAATATGTCAATATATACATAGCTATGTGTTGAACTAAGCCTTAGGCCGGCAACAGTGTAGAGGAATGGACCCTTAGAAACGTACAAGTAAGCTGGAATCTTTAAAAGTTCAAATCTTTATAAGTAAAAAGATTTATTGAAATGAATAACCAAGTGTTTTACTTGACATCAGAAAATCAAAACTATAAACCCTGAGAACATAGAAAAA
Organism: Mesoplodon bidens; assembly: GCF_964165515.1. Taxonomy (NCBI): domain Eukaryota; kingdom Metazoa; phylum Chordata; class Mammalia; order Artiodactyla; family Ziphiidae; genus Mesoplodon; species Mesoplodon bidens. The sequence goes on along the minus strand of NC_138180.1, from coordinate 27,618,100 downwards.
AGATAAATAAAGATATGAGCAGAACTTAATACAACAGAAAACGTATAAAATTCAGGTGAGGTAGTAAGTCCAAAGAATATTCTTTGAAAAGATTTAAAAGACACACTTTGATTAAGGAAAACATAAACATAAGTAAAGAATATCCAGAAAGAATCAGGACAATGTTATAGCAGAGAATATATGAAATGCCAGTAAATTTGAACATTTCTGTAAAGCGGACCATTTCCTAGCTCCTAAAGTTTACCAAAACTGACAGAAGAGGAAATCATTTAAGGTCATCATGTCTGCCCTTGGCATTCTCGGAACGCCCTGGCCTCAGAATGCAGCATCTGTAGTCCATGGTAAACTGCGGAGAGGGGGCGTGGCTGAGGGAGCTTGGAAGACTGCCCTCACTGAGGGAGTGGGTGTGGCCATCTCTGCTGTGACTGAACAAAGGGCAGGGGAGCAGGGGGCCCAGGGCAGGGCCCTCAGAGCCCGGCAGACCCAGTGGGGTGTCACAAGCATTTAGGCCCAGGCCAAAGGGCGCCTTCTTTGTCTGCACAGCTGCCCAAACTCTCACCTTTCCACTCAGGCCGCCCTCTTATTTGAAGTGTGTTGGGAACCTGTCCGTGCAGTACACCTCACTGCACAGTTAACCATAGGTCAGGGCATCGTAACTTACTGCCATGTGACCGAAGTTCGCAGGCAAATGGGTCCCTGGGACACATGCGGAGAGGCTCCTGCCCGGGCCACAGGCCGCCCACTGGCCCTGCCCCAGATCGAAGGCTGAAAAGCAGCCATGTCTGAGTCCACTGTCTCTCGAAGGAGTATTGGATCAACACTTGTAGAAAACGGGGTCCTTGCGGGCAACTCATTGGAGGGACACAAATAAATCTTTGCCGACTTTCTGCTGAAGCTTACCAGCGTTCACACCTAAGCCTCTAACAAGGTCAGCTGTTTAGCTAAACATGAGCTCATGATCTAAATTTGCACAATATTGAAGAAATCAACTACAAAGTGAGACAATCAGCAAAAACAATCAATACCAGAATTAGATTCCCTAGGCCATCCATCTGATGTTGGAATCATCAGGTGCAAGGCAGAAAATATACATAAAACTGGAACTGAAACAAGGAACAAGGAGGTTTTCAAAGGCTGGTAGGATCTCTAAAACATTTTTAAAGTACATGTCGTTGATAAACCTAAATACTCAAAGGTTGTTAATACCACAGATTAAGCATTGAGAAGAGTGAAATTATGCTGTTTTGAAAACTATGGCAGGTGAGATTTTCTGCCTAATTATATAAGAAGATTTCTCTAAAAAATAGACATTATTTCAAAGACTTATTGGCTGTGAAATAAGTTAAGTGTATTTCAAATGGCTTGTCTGCAAAGAAAGGTGAGATGTAGGGAATCACAGAAAGTCGAGGGGAAAATGTCAATATATACATTGCTATATGGTGAACTAAGCCTTAGGCCAGCCACAATGTAGAGGACCTGACCCTTAGAAACTTAAAAGTGAGCTGGAATCTTTAAAAGTTCAAATCTTTATAAGTAAAAAGATTGATGAAAATGAATAACCAAGTGTTTTAATTGACATCAGAAGATCAAAACAATAAACACTGAGAACATAGAAAAAAGATAAATAAAGATATGAGCAGAACTTAATACAACAGAAAACGTATAAAATTCAGGTGAGTTAGTAAGTCCAAAGAATATTCTTTGAAAAGATTTAAAAGACACACTTTGATTAAGGAAAACACAAACATAAATAAGGAATATATAGAAAGAATCAGGACAATGTTATAGCAGAGAATATATGAAATGCCAGTAAATTTGACATTTCTGTAAAGTTGACCATTTCCTAGCTCCTACAGTTTACCAAAACTGACACAAGATGAAATCATTTAAGGTCATCGTGTCTGCCCTTGGCATTCTCGGAACGCCCCGGCCTCAGAATGCAGCATCTGTAGTCCATGGTAACCTGTGGAGAGTGGGCGGGGCTGAGGGAGGCTGGAACACTGCCCTCACTGAGGGAGTGGGTGTGGCCATCTCTGCTGTGACTGAACAAAGGGCAGGGGAGCAGGGGGCCCAGGGCAGGGCCCTCAGAGCCCGGCAGGCCCAGTGGGGTGTCACAAGCATTTAGGCCCAGGCCATAGGGCACCTTCTTTGTCTGCACAGCTGCCCAAACTCTCACTTTTCCACTCAGGCCACCCACTTATTTGAAGTGTGTATGGAACCTGTCCACGCAGTATACCTCGCTGCACAGCTAACCATAGGTCTTGGCATCGTAGCTTCCTGCCAGGTGACCGAAGTTCGCAGGAGAGATGATTCCCAGGATCACACGCAGAGAGGCTCCTGCCCGGGCCACAGGCCGCCCACTGCCCCTGCCCAAGATCGGGGGCCGAAAGCAGCCCTGTCTAAGTCCCCTACCCTTAGAGGGAGTATTGGACCAACACTTCTAGAAAACGGGGTCCTTGTGGGCAACTCATTGGAGGGACACAATGAAATCTTTGCCGACTTTTTGCTGAAACTTCCGAGCGTTCACACCTAAGCCTCTTACAAGGTCAGCTGTTTAGCTAAACATGAGCTCATGATCTAAATTTACACAATAATGAAGAAATCAGCTACAAAGGGAGACAATCAGCAAAAACAATCAATACCAGAATGAGATTCCCTAGGCCACCCGTCAGATGTTGGAATAATCAGGTGCTAGGCAGAAAATATACATAAACCAGGAAAGGAAAGAAGGAACAAGGATGTTTTCAAAGACTGGTAGGGTCTCTAAAACATTTTTAAAGTACATGTCTTTGATAAAGCTAAATACACAAAGGTTGTTTAATACAACAAATTAAGCAGTGAGAAGAGTGAAGTTATGCTGTTTAGAAAACTATGGAAGGTGAGATTTTCTGCCTAATTATATAAGATGATTTCTCTAAAAAATACACATTATTTCAAAGACTTATTGGCTGTGAAATAAGTTAAGGGTATTTCAAATGGCTTGTCTGCAAAGAAAGGTGAGATGTAGGGAATCACAGAAAGCCGAGGGGATAATATGTCAATATATACATTGCTATATGGTGAACTAAGCCTTAGGCCGGCAACAGTGTAGAGGAATGGACCCTTAGAAACGTACAAGTAAGCTGGAATCTTTAAATGTTCAAATCTTTATAAGTAAAAAGATTTATTAAAATGAATAACCAAGTGTTTTACTTGACATCAGAAAATCAAAACTATAAACCCTGAGAACATAGAAAAAAGATAAATAAAGATATGAGCAGAACTTAATACAACAGAAAACGTATAAAATTCAGGTGATTTAGTAAGCCCAAAGAATATTCTTTGAAAAGATTTAAAAGACACACTTTGATTAAGGAAAACATAAACATAAGTAAAGAATATCCAGAAAGAATCAGGACAATGTTATAGCAGAGAATATATGAAATGCCAGTAAATTTGAACATTTCTGTAAAGCGGACCATTTCCTAGCTCCTAAAGTTTACCAAAATTGACACAAGAGGATATCATTTAAGGTCATCATGTCTGCCCTTGGCATTCTCGGAACGCCCTGGCCTCAGAATGCAGCATCTGTAGTCCATGGTAACCTGCGGAGAGGGGGCGTGGCTGAGGGAGCTTGGAAGACTGCCCTCACTGAGGGAGTGGGTGTGGCCATCTCTGCTGTGACTGAACAAAGGGCAGGGGAGCAGGGGGCCCATGGCAGGGCCCTCAGAGCACGGCAGACCCAGTGGGGTGTCACAAGCATTTAGGCCCAGGCCAAAGGGCGCCTTCTTTGTCTGCACAGCTGCCCAAACTCTCACCTTTCCACTCAGGCCGCCCTCTTATTTGAAGTGTGTTGGGAACCTGTCCGTGCAGTACACCTCGCTGCCCAGCTAACCATAGGTCAGGGCATCGTAGCTTCCTGCCAGGTGACCGAAGTTCGCAGGCAAATGGGTCCCTGGGACACATGCGGAGAGGCTCCTGCCCGGGCCACAGGCCGCCCACTGGCCCTGCCCCAGATCGAAGGCTGAAAAGCAGCCATGTCTGAGTCCACTGTCTCTCGAAGGAGTATTGGACCAACACTTGTAGAAAACGGGGTCCTTGCGGGCAACTCATTGGAGGGACACAAATAAATTTTTGCCGACTTTCTGCTGAAGCTTACCAGCGTTCACACCTAAGCCTCTTACAAGGTCAGATGTTTAGCTAAACATGAGCTCATGATCTAAATTTACACAATAATGAAGAAATCAGCTACAAAGTGAGACAATCAGCAAAAACAATCAATACCAGATTTAGATTCCCTAGGCCATCCATATGATGTTGGAATCATCAGGTGCAAGGCAGAAAATATACATAAAACTGGAACTGAAACAAGGAACAAGGAGGTTTTCAAAGGCTGGTAGGATCTCTAAAACATTTTTAAAGTACATGTCGTTGATAAACCTAAATACTCAAAGGTTGTTAATACCACAGATTAAGCATTGAGAAGAGTGAAATTATGCTGTTTTGAAAACTATGGCAGGTGACATTTTCTGCATAATTATATAAGAAGATTTCTCTAAAAAATAGACATTATTTCAAAGACTTATTGGCTGTGAAATAAGTTAAGTGTATTTCAAATGGCTTGTCTGCAAAGAAAGGTGAGATGTAGGGAATCACAGAAAGTCGAGGGGAAAATGTCAGTATATACATTGCTATATGGTGATCTAAGCCTTAGGCCAGCCACAATGTAGAGGACCTGACCCTTAGAAACTTAAAAGTGAGCTGGAATCTTTAAAAGTTCAAATCTTTATAAGTAAAAAGATTGATGAAAATGAACAACCAAGTGTTTTAATTGACATCAGAAGATCAAAACAATAAACCCTGAGAACATAGAAAAAAGATAAATAAAGATATGAGCAGAACTTAATACAACAGAAAACGCATATAATTCAGGTGAGGTAGTAAGTCCAAAGAATATTCTTTGAAAAGATTTAAAAGACACACTTTGATTAAGGAAAACACAAACATAATTAAGGAATATATAGAAAGAATCAGGACAATGTTATAGCAGAGAATATATGAAATGCCAGTAAATTTGAGCATTTCTGTAAAGATGACCATTTCCTAGCTCCTACAGTTTACCAAAACTGACACAAGAGGAAATCATTTAAGGTCATCATGTCTGCCCTTGGCATTCTCGGTACGCCCTGGCCTCAGAATGCAGCATCTGTAGTCCATGGTAACCTGTGGAGAGTGGGCGGGGCTGAGGGAGGCTGGAACACTGCCCTCACTGAGGGAGTGGGTGTGGCCATCTCTGCTGTGACTGAACAAAGGGCAGGGGAGCAGGGGGCCCAGGGCAGGGCCCTCAGAGCCTGGCAGGCCCAGTGGGGTGTCACAAGCATTTAGGACAAGGCCATAGGGCACCTTCTTTGTCTGCACAGCTGCCCAAACTCTCACTTTTCCACTCAGGCCACCCACTTATTTGAAGTGTGTATGGAACCTGTCCACGCAGTATACCTCGCTGCACAGCTAACCATAGGTCTTGGCATCGTAGCTTCCTGCCAGGTGACCGAAGTTCGCAGGAGAGATGATTCCCAGGATCACACGCAGAGAGGCTCCTGCCCGGGCCACAGGCCGCCCACTGCCCCTGCCCAAGATCGGGGGCCGAAAGCAGCCCTGTCTAAGTCCCCTACCCCTAGAGGGAGTATTGGACCAACACTTCTAGAAAACGGGGTCCTTGTGGGCAACTCATTGGAGGGACACAATGAAATCTTTGCCGACTTTTTGCTGAAACTTCCGAGCGTTCACACCTAAGACTCTTACAAGGTCAGCTGTTTAGCTAAACATGAGCTCATGATCTAAATTTACACAATAATGAAGAAATCAGCTACAAAGGGAGACAATCAGCAAAAACAATCAATACCAGAATGAGATTCCCTAGGCCACCCGTCAGATGTTGGAATAATCAGGTGCTAGGCAGAAAATATACATAAACCTAGAAAGGAAAGAAGGAACAAGGATGTTTTCAAAGACTGGTAGGGTCTCTAAAACATTTTTAAAGTACATGTCATTGATAAAGCTAAATACACAAAGGTTGTTTAATACAACAAATTAAGCAGTGAGAAGAGTGAAGTTATGCTGTTTAGAAAACTATGGAAGGTGAGATTTTCTGCCTAATTATATAAGATGATTTCTCTAAAAAATACACATTATTTCAAAGACTTATTGGCTGTGAAATAAGTTAAGGGTATTTCAATGGCTTGTCTGCAAAGAAAGGTGAGATGTAGGGAATCACAGAAAGCCGAGGGGATAATATGTCAATATATACATTGCTATATGGTGAACTAAGCTTTAGGCTGGCAACAGTGTAGAGGAATGGATCCTTAGAAACGTACAAGTAAGCTGGAATCTTTAAAAGTTCAAATCTTTATAAGTAAAAAGATTTATTAAAATGAATAACCAAGTGTTTTACTTGACATCAGAAAATCAAAACTATAAACCCTGAGAACATAGAAAAAAGATAAATAAGGTATGAGCAGAACTTAATACAACAGAAAACGTATAAAATTCAGGTGATTTAGTAAGTCCAAAGAATATTCTTTGAAAAGATTTAAAAGACACACTTTGATTAAGGAAAACATAAACATAAGTAAAGAATATCCAGAAAGAATCAGGACAATGTTATAGGAGAGAATATATGAAATGCCAGTAAATTTGAACATTTCTGTAAAGCGGACCATTTCTAGCTCCTAAAGTTTACCAAAATTTACACAAGAGGATATCATTTAAGGTCATCATGTCTGCCCTTGGCATTCTCGGAACGCCCTGGCCTCAGAATGCATCATCTGTAGTCCATGGTAACCTGCGGAGAGGGGGCGTGGCTGAGGGAGCTTGGAAGACTGCCCTCACTGAGGGAGTGGGTGTGGCCATCTCTGCTGTGACTGAACAAAGGGCAGGGGAGCAGGGGGCCCAGGGCAGGGCCCTCAGAGCCCGGCAGACCCAGTGGGGTGTCACAAGCATTTAGGCCCAGGCCAAAGGGCGCCTTCTTTGTCTGCACAGCTGCCCAAACTCTCACCTTTCCACTCAGGCCGCCCTCTTATTTGAAGTTTGTTGGGAACCTGTCCGTGCAGTACACCTCGCTGCACAGCTAACCATAGGTCAGGGCATCGTAGCTTCCTACCAGGTGACCGAAGTTCGCAGGCAAATGGGTCCCTGGGACACATGCGGAGAGGCTCCTGCCAGGGCCACAGGCCGCCCACTGGCCCTGCCCCAGATCGAAGGCTGAAAAGCAGCCATGTCTGAATCCACTGTCTCTCGAAGGAGTATTGGACCAACACTTGTAGAAAACGGGGTCCTTGTGGGCAACTCATTGGAGGGACACAAAGAAATCTTTGCCGACTTTCTGCTGAAGCTTACCAGCGTTCACACCTAAGCCTCTTACAAGGTCAGCTGTTTAGCTAAACATGAGCTCATGATCTAAATTTACACAATAATGAAGAAATCAGCTACAAAGTGAGACAATCAGCAAAAACAATCAATACCAGAATTAGATTCCCTAGGCCACCCGTCAGATGTTGGAATAATCAGGTGCTAGGCAGAAAATATACATAAACCTGGAAATGAAACAAGGAACAAGGATGTTTTCAAAGACTGGTAGTGTCTCTAAAACATTTTTAAAGTACATGTCATGGATAAAGCTAAATACACAAAGGTTGTTTAATACAACAAATTAAGCAGTGAGAAGAGTGAAGTTATGCTGTTTAGAAAACTATGGAAGGTGAGATTTTCTGCCTAATTATATAAGATGATTTCTCTAAAAAATACGCATTTTTTCAAAGACTTATTGGCTGTGAAATAAGTTAAGGGTATTTCAAATGGCTTGTCTACAAACAAAGGTGTGATGTAGGGAATCACAGAAAGCCGAGGGGATAATATGTCAATATATACATAGCTATGTGTTGAACTAAGCCTTAGGCCGGCAACAGTGTAGAGGAATGGACCCTTAGAAACGTACAAGTAAGCTGGAATCATTAAAAGTTCAAATCTTTATAAGTAAAAACATTTATTGAAATGAATAACCAAGTGTTTTACTTGACATCAGAAAATCAAAACTATAAACCCTGAGAACATAGAAAAAAGATAAATAAAGATATGAGCAGAACTTAATACAACAGAAAACGTATAAAATTCAGGTGATTTTGTAAGTCCAAAGAATATTCTTTGAAAAGATTTAAAAGACACACTTTGATTAAGGAAAACATAAACATAAGTAAAGAATATCCAGAAAGAATCAGGACAATGTTATAGCAGAGAATATATGAAATGCCAGTAAATTTGAACATTTCTGTAAAGCGGACCATTTCCTAGCTCCTAAAGTTTACCAAAACTGACACAAGAGGAAAGCATTTAAGGTCATCATGTCTGCCCTTGGCATTCTCGGAACGCCCTGGCCTCAGAATGCAGCATCTGTAGTCCATGGTAACCTGCGGAGAGGGGGCGTGGCTGAGGGAGCTTGGAAGACTGCCCTCACTGAGGGAGTGGGTGTGGCCATCTCTGCTGTGACTGAACAAAGGGCAGGGGAGCAGGGGGCCCAGGGCAGGGCCCTCAGAGCCCGGCAGACCCAGTGGGGTGTCACAAGCATTTAGGCCCAGGCCAAAGGGCGCCTTCTTTGTCTGCACAGCTGCCCAAACTCTCACCTTTCCACTCAGGCCGCCCTCTTATTTGAAGTGTGTTGGGAACCTGTCCGTGCAGTACACCTCACTGCACAGCTAACCATAGGTCAGGGCATCGTAGCTTCCTGCCAGGTGACCGAAGTTCGCAGGCAAATGGGTCCCTGGGACACATGCGGAGAGGCTCCTGCCCGGGCCACAGGCCGCCCACTGGCCCTGCCCCAGATCGAAGGCTGAAAAGCAGCCATGTCTGAGTCCACTGTCTCTCGAAGGAGTATTGGATCAACACTTGTAGAAAACGGGGTCCTTGCGGGCAACTCATTGGAGGGACACAAATAAATCTTTGCCGACTTTCTGCTGAAGCTTACCAGCGTTCACACCTAAGCCTCTTACAAGGTCAGCTGTTTAGCTAAACATGAGCTCATGATCTAAATTTGCACAATATTGAAGAAATCAACTACAAAGTGAGACAATCAGCAAAAACAATCAATACCAGAATTAGATTCCCTAGGCCATCCCTCTGATGTTGGAATCATCAGGTGCAAGGCAGAAAATATACATAAAACTGGAACTGAAACAAGGAACAAGGAGGTTTTCAAAGGCTGGTAGGATCTCTAAAACATTTTTAAAGTACTTGTCGTTGATAAACCTAAATACTCAAAGGTTGTTAATACCACAGATTAAGCATTGAGAAGAGTGAAATTATGCTGTTTTGATAACTATGGCAGGTGAGATTTTCTGCCTAATTATATAAGAAGATTTCTCTAAAAAATAGACATTATTTCAAAGACTTATTGGCTGTGAAATAAGTTAAGTGTATTTCAAATGGCTTGTCTGCAAAGAAAGGTGAGATGTAGGGAATCACAGAAAGTCGAGGGGAAAATGTCAATATATACATTGCTATATGGTGAACTAAGCCTTAGGCCAGCCACAATGTAGAGGACCTGACCCTTAGAAAGTTAAAAGTGAGCTGGAATCTTTAAAAGTTCAAATCTTTATAAGTAAAAAGATTGATGAAAATGAATAACCAAGTGTTTTAATTGACATCAGAAGATCAAAACAATAAACACTGAGAACATAGAAAAAAGATAAATAAAGATATGAGCAGAACTTAATACAACAGAAAACGTATAAAATTCAGGTGAGGTAGTAAGTCCAAAGAATATTCTTTGAAAAGATTTAAAAGACACACTTTGATTAAGGAAAACACAAACATAAATAAGGAATATATAGAAAGAATCAGGACAATGTTATAGCAGAGAATATATGAAATGCCAGTAAATTTGACATTTCTGTAAAGTTGACCATTTCCTAGTTCCTACAGTTTACCAAAACTGACACAAGAGGAAATCATTTAAGGTCATCATGTCTGCCCTTGGCATTCTCGGAACGCCCTGGCCTCAGAATGCAGCATCTGTAGTCCATGGTAACCTGCGGAGAGTGGGCGGGGCTGAGGGAGGCTGGAACACTGCCCTCACTGAGGGAGTGGGTGTGGCCATCTCTGCTGTGACTGAACAAAGGGCAGGGGAGCAGGGGGCCCAGGGCAGGGCCCTCAGAGCCCGGCAGGCCCAGTGGGGTGTCACAAGCATTTAGGCCCAGGCCATAGGGCCCCTTCTTTGTCTGCACAGCTGCCCAAACTCTCACTTTTCCACTCAGGCCACCCACTTATTTGAAGTGTGTATGGAACCTGTCCACGCAGTATACTTCGGTGCACAGCTAACCATAGGTCTTGGCATCGTAGCTTCCTGCCAGGTGACCGAAGTTCGCAGGAGAGATGATTCCCAGGATCACACGCAGAGAGGCTCCTGCCCGGGCCACAGGCCGCCCACTGCCCCTGCCCAAGATCGGGGGCCGAAAGCAGCCCTGTCTAAGTCCCCTACCCCTAGAGGGAGTATTGGACCAACACTTCTAGAAAACGGGGTCCTTGTGGGCAACTCATTGGAGGGACACAATGAAATCTTTGCCGACTTTTTGCTGAAACTTCCGAGCGTTCACACCTAAGCCTCTTACAAGGTGAGATGTTTAGCTAAACATGAGCTCATGATCTAAATTTACACAATAATGAAGAAATCAGCTACAAAGGGAGACAATCAGCAAAAACAATCAATACCAGAATGAGATTCCCTAGGCCACCCGTCAGATGTTGGAATAATCAGGTGCTAGGCAGAAAATATACATAAACCTGGAAAGGAAAGAAGGAACAAGGATGTTTTCAAAGACTGGTAGGGTCTCTAAAACATTTTTAAAGTACATGTCTTTGATAAAGCTAAATACACAAGGTTGTTTAATACAACAAATTAAGCAGTGAGAAGAGTGAAGTTATGCTGTTTAGAAAACTTTGGAAGGTGAGATTTTCTGCCTAATTATATAAGATGATTTCTCTAAAAAATACACATTATTTCAAAGACTTATTGGCTGTGAAATAAGTTAAGGGTATTTCAAATGGCTTGTCTGCAAAGAAAGGTGAGATGTAGGGAATCACAGAAAGCCGAGGGGATAATATGTCAATATATACATTGCTATATGGTGAACTAAGCCTTAGGCCGGCAACAGTGTAGAGGAATGGACCCTTAGAAACGTACAAGTAAGCTGGAATCTTTAAAAGTTCAAATCTTTATAAGTAAAAAGATTTATTAAAATGAATAACCAAGTGTTTTACTTGACATCAGAAAATCAAAACTATAAACCCTGAGAACATAGAAAAAAGATAAATAAAGATATGAGCAGAACTTAATACAACAGAAAACGTATAAAATTCAGGTGATTTAGTAAGTCCAAAGAATATTCTTTGAAAAGATTTAAAAGACACACTTTGATTAAGGAAAACATAAACATAAGTAAAGAATATCCAGAAAGAATCAGGACAATGTTATAGGAGAGAATATATGAAATGCCAGTAAATTTGAACATTTCTGTAAAGCGGACCATTTCCTAGCTCCTAAAGTTTACCAAAATTTACACAAGAGGATATCATTTAAGGTCATCATGTCTGCCCTTGGCATTCTCGGAACGCCCTGGCCTCACAATGCATCATCTGTAGTCCATGGTAACCTGCGGAGAGGGGGCGTGGCTGAGGGAGCTTGGAAGACTGCCCTCACTGAGGGAGTGGGTGTGGCCATCTCTGCTGTGACTGAACAAAGGGCAGGGGAGCAGGGGGCCCAGGGCAGGGCCCTCAGAGCCCGGCAGACACAGTGGGGTGTCACAAGCATTTAGGCCCAGGCCAAAGGGCGCCTTCTTTGTCTGCACAGCTGCCCAAACTCTCACATTTCCACTCAGGCCGCCCTCTTATTTGAAGTGTGTTGGGAACCTGTCCGTGCAGTACACCTCGCTGCACAGCTAACCATAGGTCAGGGCATCGTAGCTTCCTGCCAGGTGACCGAAGTTCGCAGGCAAATGGGTCCCTGGGACACATGCGGAGAGGCTCCTGCCCGGGCCACAGGCCGCCCACTGGCCCTGCCCCAGATCGAAGGCTGAAAAGCAGCCATGTCTGAGTCCACTGTCTCTCGAAGGAGTATTGAACCAACACTTGTAGAAAACGGGGTCCTTGCGGGCAACTCATTGGAGGGACACAAATAAATCTTTGCCGACTTTCTGCTGAAGCTTACCAGCGTTCACACCTAAGCCTCTTACAAGGTCAGCTGTTTAGCTAAACATGAGCTCATGATCTAAATTTACACAATAATGAAGAAATCAGCTACAAAGGGAGACAATCAGCAAAAACAATCAATACCAGAATTAGATTCCCTAGGCCACCCGTCAGATGTTGGAATAATCAGGTGCTAGGCAGAAAATATACATAAACCTGGAAATGAAACAAGGAACAAGGATGTTTTCAAAGACTGGTAGGGTCTCTAAAACATTTTTAAAGTACATGTCATGGATAAAGCTAAATACACAAAGGTTGTTTAATACAACAAATTAAGCAGTGAGAAGAGTGAAGTTATGCTGTTTAGAAAACTATGGAAGGTGAGATTTTCTGCCTAATTATATAAGATGATTTCTCTAAAAAATACACATTTTTTCAAAGACTTATTGGCTGTGAAATAAGTTAAGGGTATTTCAAATGGCTTGTCTGCAAAGAAAGGTGTGATGTAGGGAATCACAGAAAGCCGAGGGGATAATATGTCAATATATACATAGCTATGTGTTGAACTAAGCCTTAGGCCGGCAACAGTGTAGAGGAATGGACCCTTAGAAACGTACAAGTAAGCTGGAATCTTTAAAAGTTCAAATCTTTATAAGTAAAAAGATTTATTGAAATGAATAACCAAGTGTTTTACTTGACATCAGAAAATCAAAACTATAAACCCTGAGAACATAGAAAAAAGATAAATAAAGATATGAGCAGAACTTAATACAACAGAAGACGTATAAAATTCAGGTGATTTAGTAAGTCCAAAGAATATTCTTTGAAAAGATTTAAAAGACACACTTTGATTAAGGAAAACATAAACATAAGAAAAGAATATCCAGAAAGAATCAGGACAATGTTATAGCAGAGAATATATGAAATGCCAGTAAATTTGAACATTTCTGTAAAGCGGACCATTTCCTAGCTCCTAAAGTTTACCAAAACTGACACAAGAGGAAATCATTTAAGGTCATCATGTCTGCCCTTGGCATTCTCGGAACGCCCTTGCCTCAGAATGCAGCATCTGTAGTCCATGGTAACCTGCGGAGAGGGGGCGTGGCTGAGGGAGGTTGGAAGACTGCCCTCACTGAGGGAGTGGATGTGGCCATCTCTGCTATGACTGAACAAAGGGCAGGGGAGCAGGGGGCCCAGGGCAGGGCCCTCAGAGCCCGGCAGACCCAGTGGGGTGTCACAAGCATTTAGGCCCAGGCCAAAGGGCGCCTTCTTTCTCTGCACAGTTGCCCAAACTCTCACCTTTCCACTCAGGCCGCCCTCTTATTTGAAGTGTGTTGGGAACGTGTCCGTGCAGTACACCTCGCTGCACAGCTAACCATAGGTCAGGGCATCGTAACTTCCTGCCAGGTGACCGAAGTTCGCAGGCAAATGGGTCCCTGGGACACATGCGTAGAGGCTCCTGCCCGGGCCACAGGCCGCCCACTGGCCCTGCCCCAGATCGAAGGCTGAAAAGCAGCCATGTCTGAGTCCACTGTCTCTCGAAGGAGTATTGGACCAACACTTGTAGAAAACGGGGTCCTTGCGGGCAACTCATTGGAGGGACACAAATAAATCTTTGCCGACTTTCTGCTGAAGCTTACCAGAGTTCACACCTAAGCCTCTTTCAAGGTCCGCTGTTTAGCTAAACATGAGCTCATGATCTAAATTTACACAATATTGAAGAAATCAACTACAAAGTGAGACAATCAGCAAAAACAATCAATACCAGAATTAGATTCCCTAGGCCATCCCTCTGATGTTGGAATCATCAGGTGCAAGGCAGAAAATATACATAAAACTGGAACTGAAACAAGGAACAAGGAGGTTTTCAAAGGCTGGTAGGATCTCTAAAACATTTTTAAAGTACATGTCGTTGATAAACCTAAATACTCAAAGGTTGTTAATACCACAGATTAAGCTTGAGAAGAGTGAAATTATGCTGTTTTGAAAACTATGGCAGGTGAGATTTTCTGCCTAATTATATAAGAAGATTTCTCTAAAAAATAGACATTATTTCAAAGACTTATTGGCTGTGAAATAAGTTAAGTGTATTTCAAATGGCTTGTCTGCAAAGAAAGGTGAGATGTAGGGAATCACAGAAAGTCGAGGGGAAAATGTCAATATATACATTGCTATATGGTGAACTAAGCCTTAGGCCAGCCACAATGTAGAGGACCTGACTCTTAGAAACTTAAAAGTGAGCTGGAATCTTTAAAAGTTCAAATCTTTATAAGTAAAAAGATTGATGAAAATGAACAACCAAGTGTTTTAATTGACATCAGAAGATCAAAACAATAAACCCTGAGAACATAGAAAAAAGATAAATAAAGATATGAGCAGAACTTAATACAACAGAAAACGCATATAATTCAGGTGAGGTAGTAAGTCCAAAGAATATTCTTTGAAAAGATTTAAAAGACACACTTTGATTAAGGAAAACACAAACATAATTAAGGAATATATAGAAAGAATCAGGACAATGTTATAGCAGAAAATATATGAAATGCCAGTACATTTGACATTTCTGTAAAGTTGACCATTTCCTAGCTCCTACAGTTTACCAAAACTGACACAAGAGGAAATCATTTAAGGTCATCATGTCTGCCCTTGGCATTCTCGGAACGCCCTGGCCTGAGAATGCAGCATCTGTAGTCCATGGTAACCTGCGGAGAGTGGGCGGGGCTGAGGGAGGCTGGAACACTGCCCTCACTGAGGGAGTGGGTGTGGCCATCTCTGCTGTGACTGAACAAAGTGCAGGGGAGCAGGGGGCCCAGGGCAGGGCCCTCAGAGCCCGGCAGGCCCAGTGGGGTGTCACAAGCATTTAGGCCCAGGCCATAGGGCGCCATCTTTGTCTGCACAGCTGCCCAAACACTCACTTTTCCACTCAGGCCACCCATTTATTTGAAGTGTGTATGGAACCTGTCCATGCAGTATACCTCGCTGCACAGCTAACCATAGGTCTTGGCATCGTAGCTTCCTGCCAGGTGACCGAAGTTCGCAGGAGAGATGATTCCCAGGTTCACACGCAGAGAGGCTCCTGCCCGGGCCACAGGCCGCCCACTGCCCCTGCCCAAGATCGGGGGCCGAAAGCAGCCCTGTCTAAGTCCCCTACCCCTAGAGGGAGTATTAGACCAACACTTCTAGAAAACGGGGTCCTTGTGGGCAACTCATTGGAGGGACACAAAGAAATCTTTGCCGACTTTTTGCTGAAACTTACGAGCGTTCACACCTAAGCCTCTTACAAGGTCAGCTGTTTAGCTAAACATGAGCTCATGATCTAAATTTACACAATAATGAAGAAATCAGCTACAAAGGGAGACAATCAGCAAAAACAATCAATACCAGAATGAGATTCCCTAGGCCACCCGTCAGATGTTGGAATAATCAGGTGCTAGGCAGAAAATATACATAAACCAGGAAAGGAAAGAAGGAACAAGGATGTTTTCAAAGACTGGTAGGGTCTCTAAAACATTTTTAAAGTACATGTCTTTGATAAAGCTAAATACACAAAGGTTGTTTAATACAACAAATTAAGCAGTGAGAAGAGTGAAGTTATGCTGTTTAGAAAACTATGGAAGGTGAGATTTTCTGCCTAATTATATAAGATGATTTCTCTAAAAAATACACATTATTTCAAAGACTTATTGGCTGTGAAATAAGTTAAGGGTATTTCAAATGGCTTGTCTGCAAAGAAAGGTGAGATGTAGGGAATCACAGAAAGCCGAGGGGATAATATGTCAATATATACATTGCTATATGGTGAACTAAGCCTTAGGCCGGCAACAGTGTAGAGGAATGGACCCTTAGAAACGTACAAGTAAGCTGGAATCTTTAAATGTTCAAATCTTTATAAGTAAAAAGATTTATTAAAATGAATAACCAAGTGTTTTACTTGACATCAGAAAATCAAAACTATAAACCCTGAGAACATAGAAAAAAGATAAATAAAGATATGAGCAGAACTTAATACAACAGAAAACGTATAAAATTCAGGTGATTTAGTAAGTCCAAAGAATATTCTTTGAAAAGATTTAAAAGACACACTTTGATTAAGGAAAACATAAACATAAGTAAAGAATATCCAGAAAGAATCAGGACAATGTTATAGCAGAGAATATATGAAATGCCAGTAAATTTGAACATTTCTGTAAAGCGGACCATTTCCTAGCTCCTAAAGTTTACCAAAATTGACACAAGAGGATATCATTTAAGGTCATCATGTCTGCCCTTGGCATTCTCGGAACGCCCTGGCCTCAGAATGCATCATCTGTAGTCCATGGTAACCTGCGGAGAGGGGGCGTGGCTGAGGGAGCTTGGAAGACTGCCCTCACTGAGGGAGTGGGTGTGGCCATCTCTGCTGTGACTGAACAAAGGGCAGGGGAGCAGGGGGCCCAGGGCAGGGCCCTCAGAGCCCGGCAGACCCAGTGGGGTGTCACAAGCATTTAGGCCCAGGCCAAAGGGCGCCTTCTTTGTCTGCACAGCTGCCCAAACTCTCACCTTTCCACTCAGGCCGCCCTCTTATTTGAAGTGTGTTGGGAACCTGTCCGTGCAGTACACCTCGCTGCACAGCTAACCATAGGTCAGGGCATCGTAGCTTCCTGCCAGGTGACCGAAGTTCGCAGGCAAATGGGTCCCTGGGACACATGCGGAGAGGCTCCTGCCCGGGCCACAGGCCGCCCACTGGCCCTGCCCCAGATCGAAGGCTGAAAAGCAGCCATGTCTGAGTCCACTGCCTCTCGAAGGAGTATTGGACCAACACTTGTAGAAAACGGGGTCCTTGCGGGCAACTCATTGGAGGGACACAAATAAATATTTGCCGACTTTCTGCTGAAGCTTACCAGCGTTCACACCTAAGCCTCTTACAAGGTCAGATGTTTAGCTAAACATGAGCTCATGATCTAAATTTACACAATATTGAAGAAATCAGCTACAAAGTGAGACAATCAGCAAAAACAATCAATACCAGATTTAGATTCCCTAGGCCATCCATATGATGTTGGAATCATCAGGTGCAAGGCAGAAAATATACATAAAACTGGAACTGAAACAAGGAACAAGGAAGTTTTCAAAGGCTGGTAGGATCTCTAAAACATTTTTAAAGTACATGTCGTTGATAAACCTAAATACTCAAAGGTTGTTAATACCACAGATTAAGCATTGAGAAGAGTGAAATTATGCTGTTTTGAAAACTATGGCAGGTGAGATTTTCTGCCTAATTATATAAGAAGATTTCTCTAAAAAATAGACATTATTTCAAAGACTTATTGGCTGTGAAATAAGTTAAGTGTATTTCAAATGGCTTGTCTGCAAAGAAAGGTGAGATGTAGGGAATCACAGAAAGTCGAGGGGAAAATGTCAGTATATACATTGCTATATGGTGATCTAAGCCTTAGGCCAGCCACAATGTAGAGGACCTGACCCTTAGAAACTTAAAAGTGAGCTGGAATCTTTAAAAGTTCAAATCTTTATAAGTAAAAAGATTGATGAAAATGAACAACCAAGTGTTTTAATTGACATCAGAAGATCAAAACAATAAACCCTGAGAACATAGAAAAAAGATAAATAAAGATATGAGCAGAACTTAATACAACAGAAAACGCATATAATTCAGGTGAGGTAGTAAGTCCAAAGAATATTCTTTGAAAAGATTTAAAAGACACACTTTGATTAAGGAAAACACAAACATAATTAAGGAATATATAGAAAGAATCAGGACAATGTTATAGCAGAGAATATATGAAATGCCAGTAAATTTGAGCATTTCTGTAAAGATGACCATTTCCTAGCTCCTACAGTTTACCAAAACTGACACAAGAGGAAATCATTTAAGGTCATCATGTCTGCCCTTGGCATTCTCGGAACGCCCTGGCCTCAGAATGCAGCATCTGTAGTCCATGGTAACCTGCGGAGAGTGGGCGGGGCTGGGGGAGGCTGGAACACTGCCCTCACAGAGGGAGTGGGTGTGGCCATCTCTGCTGTTACTGAACAAAGGGCAGGGGAGCAGGGGGCCCAGCGCAGGGCCCTCAGAGCCCGGGAGGCACAGTGGGGTGTCACAAGCATTTAGGCCCAGGCCATAGTGCGCATTCTTTGTCTGCACAGCTGCCCAAACTCTCAATTTTCCACTCAGGCCACCCCCTTATTTGAAGGGTGTGTGGAACCTGTCCACGCAGTATACCTCGCTGCACAACTAACCATAGGTCTTGGCATCGTAGCTTCCTGCCAGGTGACCGAAGTTCGCAGGAGAGATGATTCCCAGGATCACACGCAGAGAGGCTCCTGCCCGGGCCACAGGCCGCCCACTACCCTGCCCAAGATCGGGGGCCGAAAGCAGCCCTGTCTAAGTCCCCTACCCCTAGAGGGAGTATTGGACCAACACTTCTAGAAAACGGGGTCCTTGTGGGCAACTCATTGAAGGGACACAAAGAAATCTTTACCGACTTTTTGCTGAAATTTCCGAGCGTTCACACCTAAGCTTCTTACAAGGTCAGCTGTTTAGCTAAACATGAGCTCATGATCTAAATTTACACAATAATGAAGAAATCAGCTACAAAGGGAGACAATCAGCAAAAACAATCAATACCAGAATGAGATTCCCTAGGCCACCCGTCAGATGTTGGAATAATCAGGTGCTAGGCAGAAAATATACATAAACCTGGAAATGAAACAAGGAACAAGGATGTTTTCAAAGACTGGTAGGGTCTCTAAAACATTTTTAAAGTACATGTCATGGATAAAGCTAAATACACAAAGGTTGTTTAATACAACAAATTAAGCAGTGAGAAGAGTGAAGATATGCTGTTTAGAAAACTATGGAAGTTGAGATTTTCTGCCGAATTATATAAGATGATTTCTCTAAAAAATAGACATTATTTCAAAGACTTATTGGCTGTGAAATAAGTTAAGGGTATTTCAAATGGCTTGTCTGCAAAGAAAGGTGAGATGTAGGGAATCACAGAAAGCCGAGGGGATAATATGTCAATATATACATAGCTATGTGTTGAACTAAGCCTTAGGCCGGCAACAGTGTAGAGGAATGGACCCTTAGAAACGTACAAGTAAGCTGGAATCTTTAAAAGTTCAAATCTTTATAAGTAAAAAGATTTATTAAAATGAATAACCAAGTGTTTTACTTGACATCAGAAAATCAAAACTATAAACCCTGGGAACATAGAAAAAAGATAAATAAAGATATGAGCAGAACTTAATACAACAGAAAACGTATAAAATTCAGGTGATTTAGTAAGTCCAAAGAATATTCTTTGAAAAGATTTAAAAGACACACTTTGATTAAGGAAAACATAAACATAAGTAAAAAATATCCAGAAAGAATCAGGACAATGTTATAGCAGAGAATGTACGAAATGCAAGTAAATTTGAACATTTCTGTAAAGCGGACCATTTCCTAGCTCCTAAAGTTTACCAAAACTGACACAAGAGGAAAACATTTAAGGTCATCATGTCTGCCCTTGGCATTCTCGGAACGCCCTGGCCTCAGAATGCAGCATCTGTAGTCCATGGTAACCTGCGGAGAGTTGGCGTGGCTGAGGGAGCTTGGAAGACTGCCCTCACTGAGGGAGTGGGTGTGGCCATCTCTGCTGTGACTGAACAAAGGGCAGGGGAGCAGGGGGCCCAGGGCAGGGCCCTCAGAGCCCGGCAGACCCAGTGGGGTGTCACAAGCATTTAGGCCAAGGCCAAAGGGCGCCTTCTTTGTCTGCACAGCTGCCCAAACTCTCACCTTTCCACTCAGGCCGCCCTCTTATTTGAAGTGTGTTGGGAACCTGTCCGTGCAGTACACCTCGCTGCACAGCTAACCATAGGTCAGGGCATCGTAGCTTCCTGCCAGGTGACCGAAGTTCGCAGGCAAATGGGTCCCTGGGACACATACGGAGAGGCTCCTGCCCGGGCCACAGGCCGCCCACTGGCCCTGCCCCAGATCGAAGGCTGAAATGCAGCCATGTCTGAGTCCACTGCCTCTCGAAGGAGTATTGGACCAACACTTGTAGAAAACGGGGTCCTTGCGGGCAACTCATTGGAGGGACACAAATAAATCTTTGCCGACTTTCTGCTGAAGCTTACCAGCGTTCACACCTAAGCCTCTTTCAAGGTCAGCTGTTTAGCTAAACATGAGCTCATGATCTAAATTTACACAATATTGAAGAAATCAACTACAAAGTGAGACAATCAGCAAAAACAATCAATACCAGAATTAGATTCCCTAGGCCATCCATCTGATGTTGGAATAATCAGGTGCAAGGCAGAAAATATACATAAAACTGGAACTGAAACAAGGAACAAGGAGGTTTTCAAAGGCTGGTAGGATCTCTAAAACATTTTTAAAGTACAAGTCGTTGATAAACCTAAATACTCAAAGGTTGTTAATACCACAGATTAAGCATTGAGAAGAGTGAAATTATGCTGTTTTGAAAACTATGGCAGGTGAGATTTTCTGCCTAATTATATAAGAAGATTTCTCTAAAAAATAGACATTATTTCAAAGACTTATTGGCTGTGAAATAAGTTAAGTGTATTTCAAATGGCTTGTCTGCAAAGAAAGGTGAGATGTAGGGAATCACAGAAAGTCGAGGGGAAAATGTCAATATATACATTGCTATATGGTGAACTAAGCCTTAGGCCAGCCACAATGTAGAGGACCTGACCCTTAGAAACTTAAAAGTGAGCTGGAATCTTTAAAAGTTCAAATCTTTATAAGTAAAAAGATTGATGAAAATGAATAACCAAGTGTTTTAATTGACATCAGAAGATCAAAACAATAAACACTGAGAACATAGAAAAAATAAATAAAGATATGAGCAGAACTTAATACAACAGAAAACGTATAAAATTCAGGTGAGGTAGTAAGTCCAAAGAATATTCTTTGAAAAGATTTAAAAGACACACTTTGATTAAGGAAAACACAAACATAATTAAGGAATATATAGAAAGAATCAGGACAATGTTATAGCAGGGAATATATGAAATGCCAGTAAATTTGAACATTTCTGTAAAGATGACCATTTCCTAGCTCCTACAGTTTACCAAAACTGACACAAGAGGAAATCATTTAAGGTCATCATGTCTGCCCTTGGCATTCTCGGAACGCCCTGGCCTGAGAATGCAGCATCTATAGTCCATGGTAACCTGCGGAGAGTGGGCGGGGCTGAGGGAGGCTGGAGGACTGCCCTCACTGAGGGAGTGGGTGTGGCCATCTCTGCTGTGACTGAACAAAGGGCAGGGGAGCAGGGGGCCCAGGGCAGGGCCCTCAGAGCCCGGCAGGCCCAGTGGGGTGTCACAAGCATTTAGGCCCAGGCCATAGGGCGCCTTCCTTTTCTGGACAGCTGCCCAAACTCTCACTTTTCCACTCAGGCCACCCACTTATTTGAAGTGTGTATGGAACCTGTCCAAGCAGTATACCTCGCTGCACACCTAACCATAGGTCTGGGCATCGTAGCTTCCTGCCAGGTGACCGAAGTTCGCAGGAGAGATGATTCCCAGGTTCACACGCAGAGAGGCTCCTGTCCGGTCCACAGGCCGCCCACTGACCCTGCCCAAGATCGGGGGCCGAAAGCAGCCCTGTCTAAGTCCCCTACCCCTAGAGGGAGTATTGGACCAACATTTCTACAAAACGGGGTCCTTGTGGGCAACTCATTGGAGGGACACAAATAAATCTTTGCCGACTTTTTGCTGAAACTTCCGAGCGTTCACACCTAAGCCTCTTACAAGGTCAGCTGTTTAGCTAAACATGAGCTCATGATCTAAATTTACACAATAATGAAGAAATCAGCTACAAAGGGAGACAATCAGCAAAAACAATCAATACCAGAATTAGATTCCCTAGGCCACCCGTCAGATGTTGGAATAATCAGGTGCTAGGCAGAAAATATACATAAACCTGGAAATGAAACAAGGAACAAGGATGTTTTCAAAGACTGGTAGTGTCTCTAAAACATTTCTAAAGTACATGTCATTGATAAAGCTAAATACACAAAGGTTGTTTAATACAACAAATTAAGCAGTGAGAAGAGTGAAGTTATGCTGTTTAGAAAACTATGGAAGGTGAGATTTTCTGCCTAATTATATAAGATGATTTCTCTAAAAAATACACATTATTTCAAAGACTTATTGGCTGTGAAATAAGTTAAGGGTATTTCAAATGGCTTGTCTGCAAAGAAAGGTGAGATGTAGGGAATCACAGAAAGCCGAGGGGATAATATGTCAATATATACATAGCTATGTGTTGAACTAAGCCTTAGACCGGCAACAGTGTAGAGGAATGGACCCTTAGGAACGTACAAGTAAGCTGGAATCTTTAAAAGTTCAAATCTTTATAAGTAAAACGATTTATTAAAATGAATAACCAAGTGTTTTATTTGACATCAAAAATCAAAACTATAAACACTGAGAATAGAAAAAATAAATAAAGATATGAGCAGAACTTAATACAACAGAAAACGTATAAAATTCAGGTGATTTAGTAAGTCCAAAGAATATTCTTTGAAAAGATTTAAAAGACACACTTTGATTAAGGAAAACATAAACATAAGTAAAGAATATCCAGAAAGTATCAGGACAATGTTATAGCAGAGAATATATGAAATGCCAGTAAATTTGAACATTTCTGTAAAGCGGACCATTTCCTAGCTCCTAAAGTTTACCAAAACTGACACAAGAGGAAATCATTTAAGGTCATCATGTCTGCCCTTGGCATTCTCGGAACGCCCTGGCCTCAGAATGCAGCATCTGTAGTCCATGGTAACCTGCGGAGAGGGGGCGTGGCTGAGGGAGCTTGGAGGACTGCCCTCACTGAGGGAGTGGGTGTGGCCATCTCTGCTGTGACTGAACAAAGGGCAGGGGAGCAGGGGGCCCAGGGCAGGGCCCTCAGAGCCCGGCAGACACAGTGGTGTGTCACAAGCATTTAGGCCCAGGCCAAAGGGCGACTTCTTTGTCTGCACAGCTGCCCAAACTCTCACCTTTCCACTCAGGCCGCCCTCTTAGTTGAAGTGTGTTTGGAACCTGTCCGCGCAGTATACCTTGCTGCACAGCTAACTATAGGTCTGGGCATCGTAGCTTCCTGCCAGGTGACCGAAGTTCGCAGGAGAGATGATTCCCAGTTTCACACGCAGAGAGGCTCCTGCCCGGGCCACAGGACGCCCACTGCCACTGCCCAAGATCGGGGGCCGAAATCAGCCCTGTCTAAGTCCCCTACCCCTAGAGGGAGTATTGGACCAACACTTCTAGAAAACGGGGTCCTTGTGGGCAACTCATTGGAGGGACACAAATAAATCTTTGCCGACTTTTTGCTGAAAGTTACGTGCGTTCACACCTAAGCCTCTTACAAGGTCAGCTGTTTAGCTAAACATGAGCTCATGATCTAAATTTACACAATAATGTAGAAATCATCTACAAAGGGAGACAATCAGCAAAAACAATCAATACCAGAATGAGATTCCCTAGGCCACCCGTCAGATGTTGGAATAATCAGGTGCTAGGCAGAAAATATACATAAACCTGGAAATGAAACAAGGAACAAGGATGTTTTCAAAGACTGGTAGGATCTCTAAAACATTTTTAAAGTACATGTTATTGATAAAGCTAAATACTCAAAGGTTGCTTAATACAACATATTAAGCAATGAGAAGAGTGAAATTATGCTGTTTAGAAAACTATGGAAGGTGAGATTTTCTGCCTAATTATAGAAGATGATTTCTCTAAAAAATACACATTATTTCAAAGACTTATTGGCTGTGAAATAAGTTAAGGGTATTTCAAATGGCTTGTCTGCAAAGAAAGGTGAGATGTAGGGAATCACAGAAAGCCAAGGGGATAATATGTCAATATATACATTGCTATATGGTGAACTAAGCCTTAGGCCGGCAACAGTGTAGAGGAATGGACCCGTAGAAACGTACAAGTAAGCTGGAATCTTTAAAAGTTCAAATCTTTATAAGTAAAAAGATTTATTAAAATGAATAACCAAGTGTTTTACTTGACATCAGAAAATCAAAACAATAAACCCTGAGAACATAGAAAAAAGATAAATAAGATATGAGCAGAACTTAATACAACAGAAAACGTATAAAATTCAGGTGACTTAGTAAGTCCAAAGAATATTCTTTGAAAAGATTTAAAAGACACACTTTGATTAAGGAAAACAAAAACATAAGTAAAGAATATACAGAAAGAACCAGGACAATGTTATAGCAGAGAATATATGAAATGCCAGTAAATATGAACATTTCTGTAAAGTGGACCATTTCCTAGCTCCTAAAGTTTACCAAAACTGACACAAGAGGAAATCATTTAAAGTCATCATGTCTGCCCTTGGCATTCTCGGAACGCCCTGGCCTCAGAATGCAGCATCTGTAGTCCATGGTAACCTGCGGAGAGTGCGCGTGGCTGAGGGAGCTTGGAAGACTGCCCTCACTGAAGGAGTGGGTGTGGCCATCTCTGCTGTGACTGAACAAAGGGCAGGGGATCAGGGGGCCCATGGCAGGGCCCTCAGAGCCCGGCAGACACAGTGGGGTGTCACAAGCATTTAGGCCCAGGCCAAAGGGCACCTTCTTTGTCTGCACAGCTGCCCAAACTCTCACCTTTCCACTCAGGCCGCCCTCTTATTTGAAGTGTGTTAGGAATCTGTCCGCGTAGTACACCTCGCTGCACAGCTAACCATAGGTCAGGGCATCATATCTTCCTGCAAGGTGACCGAAGTACGCAGGCAAATGGGTCCCTGGGACACATGCGGAGATGCTCCTGCCCGGGCCACAGGCCGCCCACAGTCCCTGCCCCAGATCGAAGGTTGAAAAGCAGCCATGTCTGAGTCCACTGCCTCTCGAAGGAGGATTGGACCAACACTTGTAGAAAACGGGGTCCTTGCGGGCAACTAATTGGAGGGACTCAAATAAATCTTTGCCGACTTTCTGCTGAAGCTTACCAGCGTTCACACCTAAGCCTCTTACAAGGTCAGCTGTTTAGCTAAACATGAGCTCTTGATCTAACTTTACACAATATTGAAGAAACCAGCTACAAAGTGAAACAATCAGCAAAAACAATCAATACCAGCATTAGATTCCCTAGGCCAACCATCTGATGTTGGAATAATCAGGTGCAAGGCAGAAAATATACATAAAACAGGAACTGAAACAAGGAACAAGGAGGTTTTCAAAGGCTGGTAGGATCTCTAAAATATTTTTAAAGTACATGTCGTTGATAAACCTAAATACTCAAAGGTTGTTTAATACCACAGATTAAGCATTGAGAAGAGTGAAATTATGCTGTTTTGAAAACTAGGGCAGGTGAGATTTTCTGCCTAATTATATAAGAAGATTTCTCTAAAAAATAGACATTATTTCAAAGACTTATTGGCTGTGAAATAAGTTAAGTTTATTTCAAATGGCTTGTCTGCAAAGAAAGTTGAGATGTAGGGAATCACAGAAAGTCGAAGAGAAAATGTCAATATATACATTGCTATATTGTGAACTAAGCCTTACGCCAGCCACAATGTAGAGGACCAGACCCTTAGAAACTTAAAAGTGAGCTGGAATCTTTAAAAGTTCAAATCTTTATAAGTAAAAAGATTGATGAAAATGAATAACCAAGTGTTTTAATTGACATCAGAAGATCAAAACAATAAAACCTGAGAACATAGAAAAAAGATAAATAAAGATATGAGCAGAACTTAATACCACAGAAAACGTATAAAATTCAGGTGAGGTAGTAAGTCCAAAGAATATTCTTTGAAAAGTTTTAAAGACACACTTTAATTAAGGAAAACACAAACATAATTAAAGAATATATAGAAAGAATCAGGACAATGTTACAGCAGAGAATATATGAAATGCCAGGAAATTTGAACATTTCTGTAAAGTGGACCATTTCCTAGCTCCTACAGTTTACCAAAACTGACACAAGAGGAAATCATTTAAGGTCATCATGACGGCCCTTGGCATTCTCAGAACGCCCTGGCCTCAGAATGCAGCATCTGTAGTCCACGGTAACCTGCCGAGAGTGGGCTGGGTTGAGGGAGGCTGGAACAATGACCTCACTGAGGGAGTGGGTGTGGCCATCTCTGCTGTGACTGAACAAAGGGCAGGGGAGCATGTGGCCCAGGTCAGGGCCCTCAGAGCCCGGCAGGCCCAGTGGGGTGTCATAAGTATTTAGGCCGAGGCCAAAGGGCGCCTTCTTTGTCTGCACAGCTGCCCAAACTCTCACCTTTCCACTCAGGCCGCCCTCTTATTTGAAGTGTGTTTGGAACCGGTCCGCGCACTACACCTCGCTGCACAGCTAACCATAGGTCAGGGCATCATAGCTTCCTGCCAGGTGACCGAAGTTCGCACGCAAATGGGTCCATGGGACACATGCGGAGAGGCTCCTGCCCGGGCCACAGGCCGCCCACTGGCCCTGCCCCAGATCGAAGGCTGAAATGCAGCCATGTCTGAGTCCACTGCCTCTCGAAGGAGTATTGGACCAACACTTGTAGAAAACGGGGTCCTTGCGGGCAACTCATTGGAGGGACACAAATAAATCTTTGCCGACTTTCTGCTGAAGCTTACCAGCGTTCACACCTAAGCCTCTTACAAGGTCAGCTGTTTAGCTAAACATGAGCTCTTGATCTAAATTTACACAATATTGAAGAAATCAGCTACAAAGTGAGACAATCAGCAAAAACAATCAATACCAGTATTACATTCCCTAGGCCATCCATCTGATGTTGGAATAATCAGGTGCAAGGCAGAAAATATACATAAAACTGGAAATGAAACAAGGAACAAGGAGGTTTTCAAAGGCTGGTAGAATCTCTAAAACATTTTTAAAGTACATGTCGTTGATAAACCTAAATACTCAAAGGTTGTTTAATACCACAGATTAAGCATTGAGAAGAGTGAAATTATGCTGTTTTGATAACTATGGCAGGTGAGATTTTCTGCCTAATTATATAAGAAGATTTCTCTAAAAAATAGACATTATTTCAAAGACTTATTGGCTGTGAAATAAGATAAGTGTATTTCAAATGGCTTGTCTGCAAAGAAAGGTGAGATGTAGGGAATCACAGAAAGTCGAGGGGAAAATGTCAATATATACATTTCTATATGGTGAACTAAGCCTTAGGCCAGCCACAATGTACAGGACCTGACCCATAGAAACTTAAAAGTGAGCTGGAATCTTTAAAAGTTCAAATCTTTATAAGTAAAAAGATTGATGAAAATGAATAACCAAGTGTTTTAATTGACATCAGAAGATCAAAACAATAAACCCTGAGAACATAGAAAAAAGATAAATAAAGATATGAGCAGAACTTAATACCACAGAAAACGTATAAAATTCAGGTGAGGTAGTAAGTCCAAAGAATATTCTTTGAAAAGATTTAAAAGACACACTTTGATTAAGGAAATCACAAACATAATTAAAGAATATATAGAAAGAATCAGGACAATGTTATAGCAGGGAATATATGAAATGCCTGGAAATTTGAACATTTCTGTAAAGTTGACCATTTCCTAGCTCCTACAGTTTACCAAAACTGACACAAGAGGAAATCATTTAAGGTCATCATGTCTGCCCTTGGCATTCTCGGAACGCCCTGGCCTGAGAATGCAGCATCTGTAGTCCATGGTAACCTGCGGAGAGTGGGCGGGGCTGAGGGAGGCTGGAACACTACCCTCACTGAGGGAGTGGGTGTGGCCATCTCTGCTGTGACTGAACAAAGTGCAGGGGAGCAGGGGGCCCAGGGCAGGGCCCTCAGAGCCGGGCAGGCCCAGTGGGGTGTCACAAGCATTTAGGCCCAGGCCATAGGGCGCCTTCTTTGTCTGCTCAGCTGCCCAAACTCTCACTTTTCCACTCAGGCCACCCACTTAGTTGAAGTGTGTGTGGAACCTGTCCGCGCAGTATACCTCGCTGCACAGCTAACCATAGGTCTGGGCATCGTAGCTTCCTGCCATGTGACCGAAGTTCTCAGGAGAGATGATTCCCAGGTTCACACGCAGAGAGGCTCCTGCCCGGGCCACAGGCCGCGAACTGCCCCTGCCCAAGATCGGGGGCCGAAAGCCGCACTGTCTAATTCCCCTACCCCTAAAGGGAGTATTGGACCAACACTTCTAGAAAACGGGGTCCTTGTGGGCAACTCATTGGAGGGACACAAATAAATCTTTGCCGACTTTTTGCTGAAACTTAAGAGCGTTCACACCTAAGCCTCTTACAAGGTCAGCTGTTTAGCTAAACATGAGCTCATGATCTAAATTTACACAATAATGAAGAAATCAGCTACAAAGGGAGACAATCAGCCAAAACAATCAATACCAGAATTAGATTCCCTAGGCCATCCTTGAGATGTTGGAATAATCAGGTGCTAGGCAGAAAATATACATAAACCTGGAAATGAAACAAGGAACAAGGATGTTTTCAAAGACTGGTAGGTTCTCTAAAACATTTTTAAAGTACATGTCATTGATAAAGCTAAATACTCAAAGGTTGTTTAATACAACAAATTAAGCAGTGAGAAGAGTGAAATTATGCTGTTTAGAAAACTATGGAAGGTGAGATTTTCTGCCTAATTATATAAGATGATTTCTCTAAAAAATACACATTATTTCATAGACTTATTGGCTGAGAAATAAGTTAAGTGTATTTCAAATGGCTTGTCTGCAAAGAAAGGTGAGATGTAGGGAATCACAGAAAGTCGAGGGGAAAATGTCAATATATACACTGCTATATGGTGAACTAAGCCTTAGGCCAGCCACAATGTAGAGGACCTGACCCTTAGTAACTTAAAAGTGAGCTGGAATCTTTAAAAGTTCAAATCTTTATAAGTAAAAAGATTGATGGAAATGAATAACCAAGTGTTTTAATTGACATCAGAAGATCAAAACAATAAACCCTGAGAACATAGAAAAAAGTTAAATAAAGATATGAGCAGAACTTAATACCACAGAAAACGTATAAAATTCAGGTGAGGTAGTAAGTCCAAAGAATATTCTTTGAAAAGATTTAAAAGACACACTTTGATTAAGGAAAACACAAACATAATTAAAGAATATATAGAAAGAATCAGGACAATGTTATAGCAGAGAATATATGAAATGAAGTAAATTTGAACATTTCTGTAAAGTGGACCACTTCCTAGCTCCTACAGTTTACCAAAACTGACACAAGAGGAAATCATTTAAGGTCATCATGTCTGCCCTTGGCATTCTCGGAACGCCCTGGCCTGAGAATGCAGCATCTGTAGTCCATGGTAACCTGCGGAGAGTGGGCGGGGCTGAGGGAGGCTGGAACACTGCCCTCACTGAGGGAGTGGGTGTGGCCATCTCTGCTGTGACTGAACAAAGGGCAGGGGAGCAGGGGGCCCAGGGCAGGGCCCTCAGAGCCCGGCAGGCCCAGTGGGGTGTCACAAGCATTTAGGCCCAGGCCATAGGGCGCCTTCTTTGTCTGCACATCTGCCCAAACTCTCACTTTTCCACTCAGGCCACCCACTTAGTTGAAGTGGGTTTGGAACCTGTCCGCGCAGTATAACTTGCTGCAAAGCTAACTATAGGTCTGGGCATCGTAGCTTCCTGCCAGGTGACCAAAGTTCGCAGGAGAGATGATTCCCAGGTTCACACGCAGAGAGGCTCCTGCCCTGGCCACAGGCTGCCCACAGCGCCTGCCCAAGATCGGGGGCCGAAAGCAGCCCTGTCTAAGTCCCCTACCCCTAGAGAGAGTATTGGACCAACACTTCTACAAAAACGGGGTCCTTGTGGGCAACTCACTGGAGAGACAAAAATAAATCTTTGCCGACATTTTGCTGAAACTTACGAGCGTTCACACCTAAGCCTCTTACAAGGTCAGCTGTTTAGCTAAACATGAGCTCAGGACCTAAATTTACACAATAATGAAGAAATCAGCTACAAAGTGAGACAATCAGCAAAAACAATCAATACCAGAATGAGATTCCCTGGGCCATCCATCTAATGTTGGAATAATCATGTGCAAGGCAGAACATATACATAAAACTGGAACTGAAACAAGGAACAAGGAGGTTTTCAAAGGCTGGTAGGATCTCTAAAACATTTTTAAAGTACATGTCGTTGATAAACCTAAATACTCAAAGGTTGTTTAATACCACAGATTAAACACTGAGAAGAGTGAAATTATGCTGTTTTGAAAACTAGGGAATGTGAGATTTTCTGCCTAATTATATAAGATGATTTCTCTAAAAAATAGACATTATTTCAAAGACTTATTGGCTGTGAAATAAGTTAAGTGTATTTCAAATGGCTTGTCTGCAAAGAAAGGTGAGATGTAGGGAATCACAGAGAGACGAGGGGAAAATGTCTATATATACATTGCTATATGGTGAACTAAGCCTTAGGCCAGCCACAGTGTAGAGGACCTGACCCTTAGAAATTTAAAAGTGAGCTGGAATCTTTAAAAGTACAAATTTTTATAAGTAAAAAGATTGATGAAAATGAATAACCAAGTGTTTTAATTGACATCAGAAGATCAAAACAAAAAACCCTGAGAACATAGAAAAAAGATTAATAAAGATATGAGCAGAACTTAATACCACAGAAAACGTATAAAATTCAGGTGAGGTAGTAAGTCCAAAGAATATTCTTTGAAAAGATTTAAAAGACACACTTTGATTAAGGAAAACACAAACATAATTAAAGAATATATAGAAAGAATCAGGACAATGTTATAGCAGAGAATATATGAAATGCCAGTAAATTTGAACATTTCTGTAAAGTTGACCATTTCCTAGCTCGTACAGTTTACCAAAACTGACACAAGAGGAAATCATTTAAGGTCATCATGTCTGCCCTTGGCATTCTCGGAACACCCTGGCATGAGAATGCAGCATCTGTAGTCCATGGTAACCTGCGGAGAGTCGGCGGGGCTGACGGAGGCTGGAACACTGCCCTCACTGAAGGAGTGGGTGTGGCCATCTCTGCTGTGACTGAACAAAGGGCAGGGGAGCACGGGGCCCAGGGCAGGGCCCTCAGAGCCCGGCAGGCCCAGTGGGGTGTCACAAGCATTTAGGCCCAGGCCATAGGGCGCCTTCTTTGTCTGCACAGCTGCCCAAACTCTCACTTTTCCACGCAGGCCACCCACTTAGTTGAAGTGTGTGTGGAACCTGTTCGTGCAGTATACCTCGCTGCACAGCTAACCATAGGTCTGGGCATCGTAGCTTCCTGCCAAGTGACCGAAGTTCGCAGGAGAGATGATTCCCAGGTTCAGACGCAGAGAGGCTCCTGCCCGGGCCACAGGCTGCACACTGCCCCTTCCCAAGATCGGGTGCCGAAAGCAGCCCTGTCTAAGTCCCCTACCACTAGAGAGAGTATTGGACCAACACTTCTAGAAAACGGGGTCCTTGTGGGCAACTCATTGGAAGGACACAAATAAATCTTTGCCGACTTTTTGCTGAAACTTCCGAGCGTTCACACCTAAGCCTCTTACAAGGTCAGCTGTTTAGCTAAACATGAGCTCATGATCTAAATTTACACAATAATGAAGAAATCAGCTACAAAGGGAGACAATCAGCAAAAACAATCAATACCAGAATTAGATTCCCTAGGCCATCCTCGAGATGTTGGAATAATCAGGTGCTAGGCAGAAAATATACATAAACCTGGAAATGAAACAAGGAACAAGGATGTTTTCAAAGACAGGTAGGATCTCTAAAGCATTTTTAAAGTACATGTCATTGATAAAGCTAAATACTCAAAGGTTGTTTAATACAACAAATTAAGCAGTGAGCAGAGTGAAATTATGCTATTTAGAAAACTATGGACGGTGAGATTTTCTGCCTAATTATATAAGATGATTTCTCTAAAAAATACACATTATTTCAAAGACTTATTGGCTGTGAAATAAGTTAAGGGTATTTCAAATGGCTTGTCTGCAAAGAAAGGTGAGATGTAGGGAATCACAGAAAGCCGAGGGGATAATATGTCAATATATACATTGCTATATGGTGAACTAAGCCTTAGGCCGGCAACAGTGTAGAGGAATGGACCCTTTGAAACGTACAAGTAAGCTGGAATCTTTAAAAGTTCAAATCTTTATAAGTAAAAAGATTTATTAAAATGAATAACCAAGTGTTTTATTTGACATCAGAAAATCAAAACAATAAACCCTGAGAACATAGAAAAAAGATAAATAAAGATATGAGCAGAACTTAATACAACAGAAAACGTATACAATTCAGGTGATTTAGTAAGTCCAAAGAATATTCTTTGAAAAGATTTAAAAGACACACTTTGATTAAGGAAAACAAAAACATAAGTAAAGAATATACAGAAAGAATCAGGACAATGTTATAGCAGAGAATATATGAAATGCCAGTAAATTAAACATTTCTGTAAAGCGGAACATTTCCTAGCTCCTACAGTTTACCAAAACTGACACAAGAGGAAATCATTTAAGGTCATCATGTCTGCCCTTGGCATTCTCGGAATGCCCTGGCCTCATAATGCAGCATCTGTAGTCCATGGTAACCTGCGGAGAGGGGGCGTGGCTGAGGGAGCTTGGAAGACTGCCCTCACTGAGGGAGTCGTTGTGGCCATCTCTGCTGTAACTGAACAAAGGGCAGGGGAGCAGGGGGCCCAGGGCAGGGCCCTCAGAGCCCGGCAGACCCAGTGGGTGTCACAAGCCTTTAGGCCCAGGCCAAAGGGCGCCTTCTTTGTCTGCACAGCTGCCCAAACTCTCACCTTTCCACTCAGGCCGCCCTCTAATTTGAAGTGTGTTTGGAACCTGTCCGCGCAGAACACCTCGCTGCATGGCTAACCATAGGTCATGGCATCGTAGCATTCTGCCAGGTGACCGAAGTTCGCAGGCGAATGGGTCCCTGGGACACATGCGGAGAGTCTCTTGCCCGGGCCACAGGCCGCCCACTGCCCCTGCCCCAGATCGAAGGCTGAAAAACAGCCATGTCTGAGTCCACTGCCTCTCGAAGGAGTATTGCACCAACACTTGTAGAAAACGGGGTCCTTGCGGGCAACTCATTGGAGGGACACAAATAAACCTTTGCCGACTTCCTGCTGAAGCTTACCAGCGTTCACACCTAAGCCTCTTACAAGGTCAGCTGTTTAGCTAAACATGAGCTCTTTATCTAACTTTACACAATATTGAAGAAATCAGCTACAAAGTGAGGCAATCAGCAAAAACAATCAATACCAGAAGGAAATTCCCTAGGCCATCCATCTAATGTTGGAATAATCCGGTGCAAGGCAGAAAATATACATAAAACTGGAACTGAAACAAGGAACAAGGAGGTTTTCAAAGGCTGGTAGGATCTCTAAAACATTTTTAAAGTACATGTCGTTGATAAACCTAAATACTCAAAGGTTGTTTAATACCACAGATGAAGCATTGAGAAGAGTGAAATTATGCTGTTTTGAAAACTAGGGCAGGTGAGATTTTCTGCCTAATTATATAAGACGATTTCTCTAAAAAATACACATTATTTCAAAGACTTATTGGATGTGAAATAAGTTAAGTGTATTTCAAATGGCTTGTCTGCAAAGAAAGGTGAGATGTAGGGAATCACAGAAAGTCGAGGGGAAAATGTCAATATATACACTGCTATATGGTGAACTAAGCATTAGGCCAGCCACAATGTAGAGGACCTGACCCTTAGTAACTTAAATGTGAGCTGGAATCTTTAAAAGTTCAAATCTTTATAAATAAAAAGATTGATGAAAATGAATAACCAAGTGTTTTAATTGACATCAGAAGATCAAAACAATAAACCCTGAGAACATAGAAAAAAGATAAATAAAGATATGAGCAGAACTTAATACCACAGAAAACGTATAAAATTCAGGTGAGGTAGTAAGTCCAAAGAATATTCTTTGAAAAGATTTAAAAGACACACTTTGATTAAGGAAAACAAAAACATAAGTAAAGAATATACAGAAAGAATCAGGACAATGTTATAGCAGAGAATATCTGAAATGCCAGTAAATTTGAACATTTCTGTAAAGTGGACCATTTCCTAGCTCCTACAGTTTACCAAAACTGACACAAGAGGAAATCATTTAAGGTCATCATGTCTGCCCTTGGCATTCTCGGAACGCCCTGGCCTCAGAATGCAGCATCTGTAGTCCATGATAACCTGCGGAGAGTGGTCGGGGCTGAGGGAGGCTGGAACACTGCCTTCACTGAGGGAGTGGGTGTGGCCATCTCTGCTGTGACTGAACAAAGGGCAGGGGAGCAGGGGGCCCAGGGCAGGGCCCTCAGAGCCCGGCAGGCCCAGTGGGGTGTCATAAGCATTTAGGCCCAGGCCATAGGGCGCCTTCTTTGTCTGCACATCTGCCCAAACTCTCACCTTTCCACTCAGGCCGCCCTCTTATTTGAAGTGTGTTTGGAACCTGTCCGCGCAGTACACCTCGATGCACAGCTAACCATATATCAGGGCATCGTAGCTTCCTGCAAGGTGACCGAAGTACGCAGGCAAATGGGTCCGTGGGACACATGCGGAGAGGCTCCTGTCCGGCCCACTGGCCGGCAACTGGCCCTGACCCAGATCAAAGGCTGAAAATCAGCCATGTCTGAGTCCACTGCCTCTCGAAGGAGTATTGGACCAACACTTGTAGAAAACGGGGTCCTTGCGGGCAACTCATTGGAGGGACACAAATAAATCTTTGCTGACTTTCTGCTGAAGCTTACCAGCGTTCACACCTAAGCCTCTTACAAGGTCAGCTGTTTAGCTAAACATGAGCTCTTTATCTAACTTTACACAATATTGAAGAAATCAACTACAAAGTGAGACAATGAGCAAAAACAATCAATACCAGAATTAGATTCCCTAGGCCATCCATCTGATGTTGGAATCATCAGGTGCAAGGCAGAAAATATACATAAAACTGGAACTGAAACAAGGAACAAGGAGGTTTTCAAAGTCTGGTAGGATCTCTAAAACATTTTTAAAGTACATGTCGTTGATAAACCTAAATACTCAAAGGTTGTTTAATACCACAGATGAAGCATTGAGAAGAGTGAAATAATGTTGTTTTGAAAACTAGGGCAGGTGAGATTTTCTGCCTAATTATATAAGACGATTTCTCTAAAAAATAGACATTATTTCAAAGACTTATTGGATGTGAAATAAGTTAAGTGTATTTCAAATGGCTTGTCTGCAAAGAAAGGTGAGATGTAGGGAATCACAGAAAGTCGAGGGGAAAATGTCAATATATACACTGCTATATGGTGAACTAAGCATTAGGCCAGCCACAATGTAGGGGACCTGACCCTTAGTAACTTAAAAGTGAGCTGGAATCTTTAAAAGTTCAAATCTTTATAAGTAAAAAGAATGATGAAAATGAATAACCAAGTGTTTTAATTGACATCAGAAGATCAAAACAATAAACCCTGAGAACATAGAAAAAAGATAAATAAAGATATGAGCAGAACTTAATAACACAGAAAACGTATAAAATTCAGGTGAGGTAGTAAGTCCAAAGAATATTCTTTGAAAAGATTTAAAAGACACACTTTGATTAAGGAAAACACAAACATATTTAAAGAATATATAGAAAGAATCAGGACAATGTTATAGCAGAGAATATATGAAATGCCAGGAAATTTGGACATTTCTGTAAAGTTGACCATTTCCTAGCTCCTACAGTTTACCAAAACTGACACAAGAGGAAATCATTTAAGGTCATCATGTCTGCCCTTGGCATTCTCGGAACACCCTGGCATGAGAATGCAGCATCTGTAGTCCATGGTAACCTGCGGAGAGTGGGCTGGGCTGAGGGAGGCTGGAACACAGCCCTCACTGAGGGAGTGGGTGTGGCCATCTCTGCTGCGACTGAACAAAGGGCAGTGGAGCAGGGGGCCCAGGGCAGGGCCCTCAGAGCCCGGCAGGCCCAGTGGGGTGTCACAAGCATTTAGGCCCTGGCCATGGGGCGCCTTCTTTGTCTGCACAGCTGCCCAAACTCTCACTTTTCCACGCAGGCCACCCACTTAGTTGAAGTGTGTGTGGAACCTGGCCGCGCAGTATACCTCGCTGCACAGCTAACCATAGGTCTGGGCATCGTAGCTTCCTGCCAGCTGACCGAAGATCGCAGGAGAGATGATTCCCAGGTTCACACGCAGAGAGGCTCCTGCCCGGGCCACAGGCCGCCCAATGCCCCTGCCCAAGATCGGGGGCCGAAAGCAGCCCTGTCTATGTCCCCTACCGCTAGAGGGAGTATTGGACCAACACTTCTAGAAAACGGGGTCCTGAGGGCTACTCATTGGAGGGACACAAATAAATCTTTGCCCACTTTTTGCTGAAACTTATGAGCGTTCACACCTAAGCCTCTTACAAGGTCAGCTGTTTAGCTAAACATGAGCTCATGATCTAAATTTACACAATAATGAAGAAATCAGCTACAAAGGGAGACAATCAGCAAAAACAATCAATACCAGAATTCGATTCCCTACGCCATCCTTGAGATGTTGGAATAATCAGGTGCTAGGCAGATAATATACATAAACCTGGAAATGAAACAAGGAACAAGGATGTTTTCAAAGACTGGTAGGATCTCTAAAACATTTTTAAAGTACATGTCATTGATAAAGCTAAATACTCAAAGGTTGTTTAATACAACAAATTAAGCAGTGAGAAGAGTGAAATTATGCTGTTTAGAAAACTATGGCAGGTGAGATTTTCGGCCTAATTATATAAGATGATTTCTCTAAAAAATACACATTATTTCAAAGACTTATTGGCTGTGAAATAAGTTAAGGGTATTTCAAATGGCTTGTCTGCAAAGAAAGGTGAGATGTAGGGAATCACAGAAAGCCGAGGGGATAATATGTCAATATATACATTGCTATATGGTGAACTAAGCCTTAGGCCGGCAACAGTGTAGAGGAATGGACCCTTAGAAACGTACAAGTAAGCTGGAATCTTTAAAAGTTCAAATCTTTATAAGTAAAAAGATTTATTAAAATGAATAACCAAGAGTTTTAATGGACATCAGAAGATCAAAACAATAAACCCTGAGAACATAGAAAAAATATAAATAAAGATATGAGCAGAACTTAATACCACAGAAAACGTATAAAATTCAGGTGACTTAGTAAGTCCAAAGAATATTCTTTGAAAAGATTTAAAAGACACACTTTGATTAAGGAAAACAAAAACATAAGTAAAGAATATACAGAAAGAATCAGGACAATGTTATAGCAGAGAATATCTGAAATGCCAGTAAATTTGAACATTTCTGTAAAGTGGACCATTTCCTAGCTCCTACAGTTTACCAAAACTGACACAAGAGGAAATCATTTAAGGTCATCATGTCTGCCCTTGGCATTCTCGGAACGCCCTGGCCTCAGAATGCAGCATCTGTAGTCCATGATAACCTGCGGAGAGTGGTCGGGGCTGAGGGAGGCTGGAACACTGCCCTCACTGAGGGAGTGGGTGTGGCCATCTCTGCTGTGACTGAACAAAGGGCAGGGGAGCAGGGGGCCCAGGGCAGGGCCCTCAGAGCCCGGCAGGCCCAGTGGGGTGTCATAAGCATTTAGGCCCAGGCCATAGGGCGCCTTCTTTGTCTGCACAGCTGCCCAAACTCTCACCTTTCCACTCAGGCCGCCCTCTTATTTGAAGTGTGTTTGGAACCTGTCCGCGCAGTACACCTCGATGCACAGCTAACCATATATCAGGGCATCGTAGCTTCCTGCAAGGTGACCGAAGTACGCAGGCAAATGGGTCCGTGGGACACATGCGGAGAGGCTCCTGTCCGGGCCACTGGCCGGCAACAGGCCCTGCCCCAGATCGATGGCTGAAAAGCAGCCATGTCTGAGTCCACTGCCTCTCGAAGGAGTATTGGACCAACACTTGTAGAAAACGGGGTCCTTGCGGGCAACTCATTGGAGGGACACAAATAAATCTTTGCTGACTTTCTGCTGAAGCTTACCAGCGTTCACACCTAAGCCTCTTACAAGGTCAGCTGTTTAGCTAAACATGAGCTCTTTATCTAACTTTACACAATATTGAAGAAGTCAGCTACAAAGTGAGGCAATCAGCAAAAACAATCAATACCAGAAGGAAATTCCCTAGGCCATCCATCTGATGTTGGAATAATCAGGTGCAAGGCAGAAAATATACATAAAACTGGAACTGAAACAAGGAACAAGGAGGTTTTCAAAGGCTGGTAGGATCTCTAAAACATTTTTAAAGTACATGTCGTTGATAAACCTAAATACTCAAAGGTTGTTTAATACCACAGATGAAGCATTGAGAATAGTGAAATTATGCTGTTTTGAAAACTAGGGCAGGTGAGATTTTCTGCCTAATTATATAAGACGATTTCTCTAAAAAATAGACATTATTTCAAAGACTTATTGGATGTGAAATAAGTTAAGTGTATTTCAAATGGCTTGTCTGCAAAGAAAGGTGAGATGTAGGGAATCACAGAAAGTCGAGGGGAAAATGTCAATATATACACTGCTATATGGTGAACTAAGCATTAGGCCAGCCACAATGTAGAGGACCTGACCCTTAGTAACTTAAAAGTGAGCTGGAATTTTTAAAAGTTCAAATCTTTATAAGTAAAAAGATTGATGAAAATGAATAACCAAGTGTTTTAATTGACATCAGAAGATCAAAACAATAAACCCTGAGAACATAGAAAAAAGATAAATAAAGATATGAGCAGAACTTAATACCACAGAAAACGTATAAAATTCAGGTGAGGTAGTAAGTCCAAAGAATATTCTTTGAAAAGATTTAAAAGACACACTTTGATTAAGGAAAACACAAACATATTTAAAGAATATATAGAAAGAATCAGAACAATGTTATAGCAGAGAATATATGAAATGCCAGGAAATTTGGACATTTCTGTAAAGTTGACCATTTCCTAGCTCCTACAGTTTACCAAAACTGACACAAGAGGAAATCATTTAAGGTCATCATGTCTGCCCTTGGCATTCTCGGAACACCCTGGCATGAGAATGCAGCATCTGTAGTCCATGGTAACCTGCGGAGAGTGGGCGGGGCTGAGGGAGGCTGGAACACAGCCCTCACTGAGGGAGTGGGTGTGGCCATCTCTGCTGCGACTGAACAAAGGGCAGGGGAGAAGGGGGCCCAGGGCAGGGCCCTCAGAGCCCGGCAGGCCCAGTGGGGTGTCACAAGCATTTAGGCCCAGGCCATAGGGCGCCTTCTTTGTCTGCACAGCTGCCCAAACTCTCACTTTTCCACGCAGGCCACCCACTTAGTTGAAGTGTGTGTGGAACCTGTCCGCACAGTATACCTCGCTGCACAGCTAACCACAGGTCTGGGCATCGTAGCTTCCTGCCAGCTGACCGAAGATCGCAGGAGAGATGATTCCCAGGTTCACACGCAGAGAGGCTCCTGCCCGGGCCACAGGCCGCCCAATGCCCCTGCCCAAGATCGGGGGCCGAAAGCAGCCCTGTCTATGTCCCCTACCGCTAGAGGGAGTATTGGACCAACACTTCTAGAAAACGGGGTCCTGAGGGCTACTCATTGGAGGGACACAAATAAATCTTTGCCCACTTTTTGCTGAAACTTATGAGCGTTCACACCTAAGCCTCTTACAAGGTCAGCTGTTTAGCTAAACATGAGCTCATGATCTAAATTTACACAATAATGAAGAAATCAGCTACAAAGGGAGACAATCAGCAAAAACAATCAATACCAGAATTCGATTCCCTAGGCCATCCTTGAGATGTTGGAATAATCAGGTGCTAGGCAGATAATATACATAAACCTGGAAATGAAACAAGGAACAAGGATGTTTTCAAAGACTGGTAGGATCTCGAAAACATTTTTAAAGTACATGTCATTGATAAAGCTAAATACTCAAAGGTTGTTTAATACAACAAATTAAGCAGTGAGAAGAGTGAAATTATGCTGTTTAGAAAACTATGGCAGGTGAGATTTTCGGCCTAATTATATAAGATGATTTCTCTAAAAAATACACATTATTTCAAAGACTTTTTGGCTGTGAAATAAGTTAAGGGTATTTCAAATGGCTTGTCTGCAAAGAAAGGTGAGATGTAGGGAATCACACAAAGCCGAGGGGATAATATGTCAATATATACATTGCTATATGGTGAACTAAGCCTTAGGCCGGCAACAGTGTAGAGGAATGGACCCTTAGAAACGTACAAGTAAGCTGGAATCTTTAAAAGTTCAAATCTTTATAAGTAAAAAGATTTATTAAAATGAATAACCAAGAGTTTTAATGGACATCAGAAGATCAAAACAATAAACCCTGAGAACATAGAAAAAATATAAATAAAGATATGAGCAGAACTTAATACCACAGAAAACGTATAAAATTCAGGTGACTTAGTAAGTCCAAAGAATATTCTTTGAAAAGATTTAAAAGACACACTTTGATTAAGGAAAACAAAAACATAAGTAAAGAATATACAGAAAGAATCAGGACAATGTTATAGCACAGAATATCTGAAATGCCAGTAAATTTGAACATTTGTGTAAAGTGGACCATTTCCTAGCTCCTACAGTTTACCAAAACTGACACAAGAGGAAATCATTTAAGGTCATCATGTCTGCCCTTGGCATTCTCGGAACGCCCTGGCCTCAGAATGCAGCATCTGTAGTCCATGATAACCTGCGGAGAGTGGTCGGGGCTGAGGGAGGCTGGAACACTGCCCTCACTGAGGGAGTGGGTGTGGCCATCTCTGCTGTGACTGAACAAAGGGCAGGGGAGCAGGGGGCCCAGGGCAGGGCCCTCAGAGCCCGGCAGGCCCAGTGGGGTGTCATAAGCATTTAGGCCCAGGCCATAGGGCGCCTTCTTTGTCTGCACAGCTGCCCAAACTCTCACCTTTCCACTCAGGCCGCCCTCTTATTTGAAGTGTGTTTGGAACCTGTCCGCGCAGTACACCTCGATGCACAGCTAACCATATATCAGGGCATCGTAGCTTCCTGCAAGGTGACCGAAGTACGCAGGCAAATGGGTCCGTGGGACACATGCGGAGAGGCTCCTGTCCGGGCCACTGGCCGGCAACTGGCCCTGCCCCAGATCGAAGGCTGAAAAGCAGCCATGTCTGAGTCCACTGCCTCTCGAAGGAGTATTGGACCAACACTTGTAGAAAACGGGGTCCTTGCGGGCAACTCATTGGAGGGACACAAATAAATCTTTGCTGACTTTCTGCTGAAGCTTACCAGCGTTCACACCTAAGCCTCTTACAAGGTCAGCTGTTTAGCTAAACATGAGCTCTTTATCTAACTTTACACAATATTGAAGAAATCAACTACAAAGTGAGACAATCAACAAAAACAATCAATACCAGAATTAGA
This sequence comes from Mesoplodon bidens, assembly GCF_964165515.1. Lineage (NCBI taxonomy): Eukaryota > Metazoa > Chordata > Mammalia > Artiodactyla > Ziphiidae > Mesoplodon > Mesoplodon bidens. The sequence goes on along the minus strand of NC_138180.1, from coordinate 27,576,594 downwards.
TTCCCTAGGCCATCCATCTGATGTTGGAATCATCAGGTGCAAGGCAGAAAATATACATAAAACTGGAACTGAAACAAGGAACAAGGAGGTTTTCAAAGGCTGGTAGGATCTCTAAAACATTTTTAAAGTACATGTCGTTGATAAACCTAAATACTCAAAGGTTGTTTAATACCACAGATGAAGCATTGAGAAGAGTGAAATTATGCTGTTTTGAAAACTAGGGCAGGTGAGATTTTCTGCCTAATTATATAAGACGATTTCTCTAAAAAATAGACATTATTTCAAAGACTTATTGGATGTGAAATAAGTTAAGTGTATTTCAAATGGCTTGTCTGCAAAGAAAGGTGAGATGTAGGGAATCACAGAAAGTCGAGGGGAAAATGTCAATATATACACTGCTATATGGTGAACTAAGCATTAGGCCAGCCACAATGTAGAGGACCTGACCCTTAGTAACTTAAAAGTGAGCTGGAATCTTTAAAAGTTCAAATCTTTATAAGTAAAAAGATTGATGAAAATGAATAACCAAGTGTTTTAATTGACATCAGAAGATCAAAACAATAAACCCTGAGAACATAGAAAGAAGATAAATAAAGATATGAGCAGAACTTAATACCACAGAAAACGTATAAAATTCAGGTGAGGTAGTAAGTCCAAAGAATATTCTTTGAAAAGATTTAAAAGACACACTTTGATTAAGGAAAACACAAACATATTTAAAGAATATATAGAAAGAATCAGGACAATGTTATAGCAGAGAATATATGAAATGCCAGGAAATTTGGACATTTCTGTAAAGTTGACCATTTCCTAGCTCCTACAGTTTACCAAAACTGACACAAGAGGAAATCATTTAAGGTCATCATGTCTGCCCTTGGCATTCTCGGAACACCCTGGCATGAGAATGCAGCATCTGTAGTCCATGGTAACCTGCGGAGAGTGGGCGGGGCTGAGGGAGGCTGGAACACAGCCCTCACTGAGGGAGTGGGTGTGGCCATCTCTGCTGCGACTGAACAAAGGGCAGGGGAGCAGGGGGCCCAGGGCAGGGCCCTCAGAGCCCGGCAGGCCCAGTGGGGTGTCACAAGCATTTAGGCCCAGGCCATAGGGCGCCTTCTTTGTCTGCACAGCTGCCCAAACTCTCACTTTTCCACTCAGGCCACCCACTTAGTTGAAGTGTGTGTGGAACCTGTCCGCGCAGTATACCTCGCTGCACAGCTAACCATAGGTCTGGGCATCGTAGCTTCCTGCCAGCTGACCGAAGTTCGCAGGAGAGATGATTCCCAGGTTCACACGCAGAGAGGCTCCTGCCCGGGCCACAGGCCGCCCAATGCCCCTGCCCAAGATCGGGGGCCGAAAGCAGCCCTGTCTATGTCCCCTACCGCTAGAGGGAGTATTGGACCAACACTTCTAGAAAACGGGGTCCTGAGGGCTACTCATTGGAGGGACACAAATAAATCTTTGCCCACTTTTTGCTGAAACTTATGAGCGTTCACACCTAAGCCTCTTACAAGGTCAGCTGTTTAGCTAAACATGAGCTCATGATCTAAATTTACACAATAATGAAGAAATCAGCTACAAAGGGAGACAATCAGCAAAAACAATCAATACCAGAATTCGATTCCCTAGGCCATCCTTGAGATGTTGGAATAATCAGGTGCTAGGCAGATAATATACATAAACCTGGAAATGAAACAAGGAACAAGGATGTTTTCAAAGACTGGTAGGATCTCTAAAACATTTTTAAAGTACATGTCATTGATAAAGCTAAATACTCAAAGGTTGTTTAATACAACAAATTAAGCAGTGAGCAGAGTGAAATTATGCTGTTTAGAAAACTATGGCAGGTGAGATTTTCGGCCTAATTATATAAGATGATTTCTCTAAAAAATACACATTATTTCAAAGACTTATTGGCTGTGAAATAAGTTAAGGTTATTTCAAATGGCTTGTCTGCAAAGAAAGGTGAGATGTAGGGAATCACAGAAAGCCGAGGGGATAATATGTCAATATATACATTGCTATATGGTGAACTAAGCCTTAGGCCGGCAACAGTGTAGAGGAATGGACCCTTAGAAACGTACAAGTAAGCTGGAATCTTTAAAAGTTCAAATCTTTATAAGTAAAAAGATTTATTAAAATGAATAACCAAGAGTTTTAATGGACATCAGAAGATCAAAACAATAAACCCTGAGAACATTGAAAAAATATAAATAAAGATATGAGCAGAACTTAATACCACAGAAAACGTATAAAATTCAGGTGACTTAGTAAGTCCAAAGAATATTCTTTGAAAAGATTTAAAAGACACACTTTGATTAAGGAAAACAAAAACATAAGTAAAGAATATACAGAAAGAATCAGGACAATGTTATAGCAGAGAATATCTGAAATGCCAGTAAATTTGAACATTTCTGTAAAGTGGACCATTTCCTAGCTCCTACAGTTTACCAAAACTGACACAAGAGGAAATCATTTAAGGTCATCATGTCTGCCCTTGGCATTCTCGGAACGCCCTGGCCTCAGAATGCAGCATCTGTAGTCCATGATAACCTGCGGAGAGTGGTCGGGGCTGAGGGAGGCTGGAACACTGCCCTCACTGAGGGAGTGGGTGTGGCCATCTCTGCTGTGACTGAACAAAGGGCAGGGGAGCAGGGGGCCCAGGGCAGGGCCCTCAGAGCCCGGCAGGCCCAGTGGGGTGTCATAAGCATTTAGGCCCAGGCCATAGGGCGCCTTCTTTGTCTGCACAGCTGCCCAAACTCTCACCTTTCCACTCAGGCCGCCCTCTTATTTGAAGTGTGTTTGGAACCTGTCCGCGCAGTACACCTTGATGCACAGCTAACCATATATCAGGGCATCGTAGCTTCCTGCAAGGTGACTGAAGTACGCAGGCAAATGGGTCCGTGGGACACATGCGGAGAGGCTCCTGTCCGGGCCACTGGCCGGCAACTGGCCCTGCCCCAGATCGAAGGCTGAAAAGCAGCCATGTCTGAGTCCACTGCCTCTCGAAGGAGTATTGGACCAACACTTGTAGAAAACGGGGTCCTTGCGGGCAACTCATTGGAGGGACACAAATAAATCTTTGCTGACTTTCTGCTGAAGCTTACCAGCGTTCACACCTAAGCCTCTTACAAGGTCAGCTGTTTAGCTAAACATGAGCTCTTTATCTAACTTTACACAATATTGAAGAAATCAACTACAAAGTGAGACAATCAGCAAAAACAATCAATACCAGAATTAGATTCCCTAGGCCATCCATCTGATGTTGGAATCATCAGGTGCAAGGCAGAAAATATACATAAAACTGGAACTGAAACAAGGAACAAGGAGGTTTTCAAAGGCTGGTAGGATCTCTAAAACATTTTTAAAGTACATGTCGTTGATAAACCTAAATACTCAAAGGTTGTTTAATACCACAGATGAAGCATTGAGAAGAGTGAAATTATGCTGTTTTGAAAACTAGGGCAGGTGAGATTTTCTGCCTAATTATATAAGACGATTTCTCTAAAAAATAGACATTATTTCAAAGACTTATTGGATGTGAAATAAGTTAAGTGTATTTCAAATGGCTTGTCTGCAAAGAAAGGTGAGATGTAGGGAATCACAGAAAGTCGAGGGGAAAATGTCAATATATACACTGCTATATGGTGAACTAAGCATTAGGCTAGCCACAATGTAGAGGACCTGACCCTTAGTAACTTAAAAGTGAGCTGGAATCTTTAAAAGTTCAAATCTTTATAAGTAAAAAGATTGATGAAAATGAATAACCAAGTGTTTTAATTGACATCAGAAGATCAAAACAATAAACCCTGAGAACATAGAAAAAAGATAAATAAAGATATGAGCAGAACTTAATACCACAGAAAACGTATAAAATTCAGGTGAGGTAGTAAGTCCAAAGAATATTCTTTGAAAAGATTTAAAAGACACACTTTGATTAAGGAAAACACAAACATATTTAAAGAATATATAGAAAGAATCAGGACAATGTTATTGCAGAGAATATATGAAATGCCAGGAAATTTGGACATTTCTGTAAAGTTGACCATTTCCTAGCTCCTACAGTTTACCAAAACTGACACAAGAGGAAATCATTTAAGGTCATCATGTCTGCCCTTGGCATTCTCGGAACACCCTGGCATGAGAATGCAGCATCTGTAGTCCATGGTAACCTGCGGAGAGTGGGCGGGGCTGAGGGAGGCTGGAACACAGCCCTCACTGAGGGAGTGGGTGTGGCCATCTCTGCTGCGACTGAACAAAGGGCAGGGGAGCAGGGGGCCCAGGGCAGGGCCCTCAGAGCCCGGCAGGCCCAGTGGGGTGTCACAAGCATTTAGGCCCAGGCCATAGGGCGCCTTCTTTGTCTGCACAGCTGCCCAAACTCTCACTTTTCCACGCAGGCCACCCACTTAGTTGAAGTGTGTGTGGAACCTGTCCACGCAGTATACCTCGCTGCACAGCTAACCATAGGTCTGGGCATCGTAGCTTCCTGCCAGCTGACCGAAGATCGCAGGAGAGATGATTCCCAGGTTCACACGCAGAGAGGCTCCTGCCCGGGCCACAGGCCGCCCAATGCCCCTGCCCAAGATCGGGGGCCGAAAGCAGCCCTCTCTATGTCCCCTACCGCTAGAGGGAGTATTGGACCAACACTTCTAGAAAACGGGGTCCTGAGGGCTACTCATTGGAGGGACACAAATAAATCTTTGCCCACTTTTTGCTGAAACTTATGAGCGTTCACACCTAAGCCTCTTACAAGGTCAGCTGTTTAGCTAAACATGAGCTCATGATCTAAATTTACACAATAATGAAGAAATCAGCTACAAAGGGAGACAATCAGCAAAAACAATCAATACCAGAATTCGATTCCCTAGGCCATCCTTGAGATGTTGGAATAATCAGGTGCTAGGCAGATAATATACATAAACCTGGAAATGAAACAAGGAACAAGGATGTTTTCAAAGACTGGTAGGGTCTCTAAAACATTTCTAAAGTACATGTCATTGATAAAGCTAAATACACAAAGGTTGTTTAATACAACAAATTAAGCAGTGAGAAGAGTGAAGTTATGCTGTTTAGAAAACTATGGAAGGTGAGATTTTCTGCCTAATTATATAAGATGATTTCTCTAAAAAATACACATTATTTCAAAGACTTATTGGCTGTGAAATAAGTTAAGGGTATTTCAAATGGCTTGTCTGCAAAGAAAGGTGAGATGTAAGGAATCACAGAAAGCCGAGGGGATAATATGTCAATATATACATAGCTATGTGTTGAACTAAGCCTTAGACCGGCAACAGTGTAGAGGAATGGACCCTTAGGAACGTACAAGTAAGCTGGAATCTTTAAAAGTTCAAATCTTTATAAGTAAAACGGTTTATTAAAATGAATAACCAAGTGTTTTATTTGACATCAAAAATCAAAACTATAAACACTGAGAACATAGAAAAAATATAAATAAAGATATGAGCAGAACTTAATACCACAGAAAACGTATAAAATTCAGGTGACTTAGTAAGTCCAAAGAATATTCTTTGAAAAGATTTAAAAGACACACTTTGATTAAGGAAAACAAAAACATAAGTAAAGAATATACAGAAAGAATCAGGACAATGTTATAGCAGAGAATATCTGAAATGCCAGTAAATTTGAACATTTCTGTAAAGTGGACCATTTCCTAGCTCCTACAGTTTACCAAAACTGACACAAGAGGAAATCATTTAAGGTCATCATGTCTGCCCTTGGCATTCTCGGAACGCCCTGGCCTCAGAATGCAGCATCTGTAGTCCATGATAACCTGCGGAGAGTGGTCGGGGCTGAGGGAGGCTGGAACACTGCCCTCACAGAGGGAGTGGGTGTGGCCATCTCTGCTGTGACTGAACAAAGGGCAGGGGAGCAGGGGGCCCAGGGCAGGGCCCTCAGAGCCCGGCAGGCCCAGTGGGGTGTCATAAGCATTTAGGCCCAGGCCATAGGGCGCCTTCTTTGTCTGCACAGCTGCCCAAACTCTCACCTTTCCACTCAGGCCGCCCTCTTATTTGAAGTGTGTTTGGAACCTGTCCGCGCAGTACACCTTGATGCACAGCTAACCATATATCAGGGCATCGTAGCTTCCTGCAAGGTGACCGAAGTACGCAGGCAAATGGGTCCGTGGGACACATGCGGAGAGGCTCCTGTCCGGGCCACTGGCCGGCAACTGGCCCTGCCCCAGATCGAAGGCTGAAAAGCAGCCATGTCTGAGTCCACTGCCTCTCGAAGGAGTATTGGACCAACACTTGTAGAAAACGGGGTCCTTGCGGGCAACTCATTGGAGGGACACAAATAAATCTTTGCTGACTTTCTGCTGAAGCTTACCAGCGTTCACACCTAAGCCTCTTACAAGGTCAGCTGTTTAGCTAAACATGAGCTCTTTATCTAACTTTACACAATATTGAAGAAATCAACTACAAAGTGAGACAATCAGCAAAAACAATCAATACCAGAATTAGATTCCCTAGGCCATCCATCTGATGTTGGAATCATCAGGTGCAAGGCAGAAAATATACATAAAACTGGAACTGAAACAAGGAACAAGGAGGTTTTCAAAGGCTGGTAGGATCTCTAAAACATTTTTAAAGTACATGTCGTTGATAAACCTAAATACTCAAAGGTTGTTTAATACCACAGATGAAGCATTGAGAAGAGTGAAATTATGCTGTTTTGAAAACTAGGGCAGGTGAGATTTTCTGCCTAATTATATAAGACGATTTCTCTAAAAAATAGACATTATTTCAAAGACTTATTGGATGTGAAATAAGTTAAGTGTATTTCAAATGGCTTGTCTGCAAAGAAAGGTGAGATGTAGGGAATCACAGAAAGTCGAGGGGAAAATGTCAATATATACACTGCTATATGGTGAACTAAGCATTAGGCTAGCCACAATGTAGAGGACCTGACCCTTAGTAACTTAAAAGTGAGCTGGAATCTTTAAAAGTTCAAATCTTTATAAGTAAAAAGATTGATGAAAATGAATAACCAAGTGTTTTAATTGACATCAGAAGATCAAAACAATAAACCCTGAGAACATAGAAAAAAGATAAATAAAGATATGAGCAGAACTTAATACCACAGAAAACGTATAAAATTCAGGTGAGGTAGTAAGTCCAAAGAATATTCTTTGAAAAGATTTAAAAGACACACTTTGATTAAGGAAAACACAAACATATTTAAAGAATATATAGAAAGAATCAGGACAATGTTATTGCAGAGAATATATGAAATGCCAGGAAATTTGAACATTTCTGTAAAGTTGACCATTTCCTAGCTCCTACAGTTTACCAAAACTGACACAAGAGGAAATCATTTAAGGTCATCATGTCTGCCCTTGGCATTCTCGGAACACCCTGGCATGAGAATGCAGCATCTGTAGTCCATGGTAACCTGCGGAGAGTGGGCGGGGCTGAGGGAGGCTGGAACACAGCCCTCACTGAGGGAGTGGGTGTGGCCATCTCTGCTGCGACTGAACAAAGGGCAGGGGAGCAGGGGGCCCAGGGCAGGGCCCTCAGAGCCCGGCAGGCCCAGTGGGGTGTCACAAGCATTTAGGCCCAGGCCATAGGGCGCCTTCTTTGTCTGCACAGCTGCCCAAACTCTCACTTTTCCACGCAGGCCACCCACTTAGTTGAAGTGTGTGTGGAACCTGTCCACGCAGTATACCTCGCTGCACAGCTAACCATAGGTCTGGGCATCGTAGCTTCCTGCCAGCTGACCGAAGATCGCAGGAGAGATGATTCCCAGGTTCACACGCAGAGAGGCTCCTGCCCGGGCCACAGGCCGCCCAATGCCCCTGCCCAAGATCGGGGGCCGAAAGCAGCCCTCTCTATGTCCCCTACCGCTAGAGGGAGTATTGGACCAACACTTCTAGAAAACGGGGTCCTGAGGGCTACTCATTGGAGGGACACAAATAAATCTTTGCCCACTTTTTGCTGAAACTTATGAGCGTTCACACCTAAGCCTCTTACAAGGTCAGCTGTTTAGCTAAACATGAGCTCATGATCTAAATTTACACAATAATGAAGAAATCAGCTACAAAGGGAGACAATCAGCAAAAACAATCAATACCAGAATTCGATTCCCTAGGCCATCCTTGAGATGTTGGAATAATCAGGTGCTAGGCAGATAATATACATAAACCTGGAAATGAAACAAGGAACAAGGATGTTTTCAAAGACTGGTAGGGTCTCTAAAACATTTCTAAAGTACATGTCATTGATAAAGCTAAATACACAAAGGTTGTTTAATACAACAAATTAAGCAGTGAGAAGAGTGAAGTTATGCTGTTTAGAAAACTATGGAAGGTGAGATTTTCTGCCTAATTATATAAGATGATTTCTCTAAAAAATACACATTATTTCAAAGACTTATTGGCTGTGAAATAAGTTAAGGGTATTTCAAATGGCTTGTCTGCAAAGAAAGGTGAGATGTAAGGAATCACAGAAAGCCGAGGGGATAATATGTCAATATATACATAGCTATGTGTTGAACTAAGCCTTAGACCGGCAACAGTGTAGAGGAATGGACCCTTAGGAACGTACAAGTAAGCTGGAATCTTTAAAAGTTCAAATCTTTATAAGTAAAACGGTTTATTAAAATGAATAACCAAGTGTTTTATTTGACATCAAAAATCAAAACTATAAACACTGAGAACATAGAAAAAATATAAATAAAGATATGAGCAGAACTTAATACCACAGAAAACGTATAAAATTCAGGTGACTTAGTAAGTCCAAAGAATATTCTTTGAAAAGATTTAAAAGACACACTTTGATTAAGGAAAACAAAAACATAAGTAAAGAATATACAGAAAGAATCAGGACAATGTTATAGCAGAGAATATCTGAAATGCCAGTAAATTTGAACATTTCTGTAAAGTGGACCATTTCCTAGCTCCTACAGTTTACCAAAACTGACACAAGAGGAAATCATTTAAGGTCATCATGTCTGCCCTTGGCATTCTCGGAACGCCCTGGCCTCAGAATGCAGCATCTGTAGTCCATGATAACCTGCGGAGAGTGGTCGGGGCTGAGGGAGGCTGGAACACTGCCCTCACAGAGGGAGTGGGTGTGGCCATCTCTGCTGTGACTGAACAAAGGGCAGGGGAGCAGGGGGCCCAGGGCAGGGCCCTCAGAGCCCGGCAGGCCCAGTGGGGTGTCATAAGCATTTAGGCCCAGGCCATAGGGCGCCTTCTTTGTCTGCACAGCTGCCCAAACTCTCACCTTTCCACTCAGGCCGCCCTCTTATTTGAAGTGTGTTTGGAACCTGTCCGCGCAGTACACCTTGATGCACAGCTAACCATATATCAGGGCATCGTAGCTTCCTGCAAGGTGACCGAAGTACGCAGGCAAATGGGTCCGTGGGACACATGCGGAGAGGCTCCTGTCCGGGCCACTGGCCGGCAACTGGCCCTGCCCCAGATCGAAGGCTGAAAAGCAGCCATGTCTGAGTCCACTGCCTCTCGAAGGAGTATTGGACCAACACTTGTAGAAAACGGGGTCCTTGCGGGCAACTCATTGGAGGGACACAAATAAATCTTTGCTGACTTTCTGCTGAAGCTTACCAGCGTTCACACCTAAGCCTCTTACAAGGTCAGCTGTTTAGCTAAACATGAGCTCTTTATCTAACTTTACACAATATTGAAGAAATCAACTACAAAGTGAGACAATCAGCAAAAACAATCAATACCAGAATTAGATTCCCTAGGCCATCCATCTGATGTTGGAATCATCAGGTGCAAGGCAGAAAATATACATAAAACTGGAACTGAAACAAGGAACAAGGAGGTTTTCAAAGGCTGGTAGGATCTCTAAAACATTTTTAAAGTACATGTCGTTGATAAACCTAAATACTCAAAGGTTGTTTAATACCACAGATGAAGCATTGAGAAGAGTGAAATTATGCTGTTTTGAAAACTAGGGCAGGTGAGATTTTCTGCCTAATTATATAAGACGATTTCTCTAAAAAATAGACATTATTTCAAAGACTTATTGGATGTGAAATAAGTTAAGTGTATTTCAAATGGCTTGTCTGCAAAGAAAGGTGAGATGTAGGGAATCACAGAAAGTCGAGGGGAAAATGTCAATATATACACTGCTATATGGTGAACTAAGCATTAGGCTAGCCACAATGTAGAGGACCTGACCCTTAGTAACTTAAAAGTGAGCTGGAATCTTTAAAAGTTCAAATCTTTATAAGTAAAAAGATTGATGAAAATGAATAACCAAGTGTTTTAATTGACATCAGAAGATCAAAACAATAAACCCTGAGAACATAGAAAAAAGATAAATAAAGATATGAGCAGAACTTAATACCACAGAAAACGTATAAAATTCAGGTGAGGTAGTAAGTCCAAAGAATATTCTTTGAAAAGATTTAAAAGACACACTTTGATTAAGGAAAACACAAACATATTTAAAGAATATATAGAAAGAATCAGGACAATGTTATTGCAGAGAATATATGAAATGCCAGGAAATTTGAACATTTCTGTAAAGTTGACCATTTCCTAGCTCCTACAGTTTACCAAAACTGACACAAGAGGAAATCATTTAAGGTCATCATGTCTGCCCTTGGCATTCTCGGAACACCCTGGCATGAGAATGCAGCATCTGTAGTCCATGGTAACCTGCGGAGAGTGGGCGGGGCTGAGGGAGGCTGGAACACAGCCCTCACTGAGGGAGTGGGTGTGGCCATCTCTGCTGCGACTGAACAAAGGGCAGGGGAGCAGGGGGCCCAGGGCAGGGCCCTCAGAGCCCGGCAGGCCCAGTGGGGTGTCACAAGCATTTAGGCCCAGGCCATAGGGCGCCTTCTTTGTCTGCACAGCTGCCCAAACTCTCACTTTTCCACGCAGGCCACCCACTTAGTTGAAGTGTGTGTGGAACCTGTCCACGCAGTATACCTCGCTGCACAGCTAACCATAGGTCTGGGCATCGTAGCTTCCTGCCAGCTGACCGAAGATCGCAGGAGAGATGATTCCCAGGTTCACACGCAGAGAGGCTCCTGCCCGGGCCACAGGCCGCCCAATGCCCCTGCCCAAGATCGGGGGCCGAAAGCAGCCCTCTCTATGTCCCCTACCGCTAGAGGGAGTATTGGACCAACACTTCTAGAAAACGGGGTCCTGAGGGCTACTCATTGGAGGGACACAAATAAATCTTTGCCCACTTTTTGCTGAAACTTATGAGCGTTCACACCTAAGCCTCTTACAAGGTCAGCTGTTTAGCTAAACATGAGCTCATGATCTAAATTTACACAATAATGAAGAAATCAGCTACAAAGGGAGACAATCAGCAAAAACAATCAATACCAGAATTCGATTCCCTAGGCCATCCTTGAGATGTTGGAATAATCAGGTGCTAGGCAGATAATATACATAAACCTGGAAATGAAACAAGGAACAAGGATGTTTTCAAAGACTGGTAGGGTCTCTAAAACATTTCTAAAGTACATGTCATTGATAAAGCTAAATACACAAAGGTTGTTTAATACAACAAATTAAGCAGTGAGAAGAGTGAAGTTATGCTGTTTAGAAAACTATGGAAGGTGAGATTTTCTGCCTAATTATATAAGATGATTTCTCTAAAAAATACACATTATTTCAAAGACTTATTGGCTGTGAAATAAGTTAAGGGTATTTCAAATGGCTTGTCTGCAAAGAAAGGTGAGATGTAAGGAATCACAGAAAGCCGAGGGGATAATATGTCAATATATACTTAGCTATGTGTTGAACTAAGCCTTAGACCGGCAACAGTGTAGAGGAATGGACCCTTAGGAACGTACAAGTAAGCTGGAATCTTTAAAAGTTCAAATCTTTATAAGTAAAACGGTTTATTAAAATGAATAACCAAGTGTTTTATTTGACATCAAAAATCAAAACTATAAACACTGAGAACATAGAAAAAATAAATAAAGATATGAGCAGAACTTAATACAACAGAAAACGTATAAAATTCAGGTGATTTAGTAAGTCCAAAGAATATTCTTTGAAAAGATTTAAAAGACACACTTTGATTAAGGAAAACATAAACATAAGTAAAGAATATCCAGAAAGTATCAGGACAATGTTATAGCAGAGAATATATGAAATGCCAGTAAATTTGAACATTTCTGTAAAGCGGACCATTTCCTAGCTCCTAAAGTTTACCAAAACTGACACAAGAGGAAATCATTTAAGGTCATCATGTCTGCCCTTGGCATTCTCGGAACGCCCTGGCCTCAGAATGCAGCATCTGTAGTCCATGGTAACCTGCGGAGAGGGGGCGTGGCTGAGGGAGCTTGGAGGACTGCCCTCACTGAGGGAGTGGGTGTGGCCATCTCTGCTGTGACTGAACAAAGGGCAGGGGAGCAGGGGGCCCAGGGCAGGGCCCTCAGAGCCCGGCAGACACAGTGGTGTGTCACAAGCATTTAGGCCCAGGCCAAAGGGCGACTTCTTTGTCTGCACAGCTGCCCAAACTCTCACCTTTCCACTCAGGCCGCCCTCTTAGTTGAAGTGTGTTTGGAACCTGTCCGCGCAGTATACCTTGCTGCACAGCTAACTATAGGTCTGGGCATCGTAGCTTCCTGCCAGGTGACCGAAGTTCGCAGGAGAGATGATTCCCAGTTTCACACGCAGAGAGGCTCCTGCCCGGGCCACAGGACGCCCACTGCCACTGCCCTAGATCGGGGGCCGAAATCAGCCCTGTCTAAGTCCCCTACCCCTAGAGGGAGTATTGGACCAACACTTCTAGAAAACGGGGTCCTTGTGGGCAACTCATTGGAGGGACACAAATAAATCTTTGCCGACTTTTTGCTGAAACTTACGTGCGTTCACACCTAAGCCTCTTACAAGGTCAGCTGTTCAGCTAAACATGAGCTCATGATCTAAATTTACACAATAATGAAGAAATCATCTACAAAGGGAGACAATCAGCAAAAACAATCAATACCAGAATGAGATTCCCTAGGCCACCCGTCAGATGTTGGAATAATCAGGTGCTAGGCAGAAAATATACATAAACGTGGAAATGAAACAAGGAACAAGGATGTTTTCAAAGACTGGTTGGGCCTCTAAAACATTTTTAAAGTACATGTCATTGATAAAGCTAAATACACAAAGGTTGTTAAATACAACAAATTAAGCAGTGAGAAGAGTGAAGTTATGCTGTTTAGAAAACTATGGAAGGTGAGATTTTCCGCCTAATTATATAAGATGATTTCTCTAAAAAATATACATTATTTCAAAGACTTATTCGCTGTGAAATAAGTTAAGGATATTTCAAATGGCTTGTCTGCAAAGAAAGGTGAGATGTAGGGAATCACAGAAAGCCGAGGGGATAATATGTCAATATATACATAGCTATATGTTGAACTAAGCCATAGGCCGGCAACAGTGTAGAGGAATCGACCCTTAGAAACGTACAAGTAAGCTGGAATCTTTAAAAGTTCAAATCTTTATAAGTAAAAAGATTTATTAAAATGAATAACCAAGTGTTTTACTTGACATCAGAAAATCAAAACTATAAACCCAGAGAACATAGAAAAAAGATAAATAAAGATATGAGCAGAACTTAATACAACAGAAAACGTATAAAATTCAGGTGATTTAGTAAGTCCAAAGAATATTCTTTGAAAAGATTTAAAAGACACACTTTGATTAAGGAAAACATAAACATAAGTAAAGAATATCCAGAAAGAATCAGGACAATGTTATAGCAGAGAATGTATGAAATGCCAGTAAATTTGAACATTTCTGTAAAGCGGACCATTTCCTAGCTCCTAAAATTTACCAAAACTTACACAAGAGGAAATCATTTAAGGTCATCATGTCTGCCCTTGGCATTCTCGGAACGCCCTGGCCTCAGAATGCAGCATCTGTAGTCCATGGTAACCTGCGGAGAGTGGGCGTGGCTGAGGGAGTTTGGAAGACTGCCCTCACTGAGGGAGTGGGTGTGGCCATCTCTGCTGTGACTGAACAAAGGCCAGGGGATCAGGGGGCCAAGGGCAGGGCCCTCAGAGCCCGGCAGACCCAGTGGGGTGTCACAAGCATTTAGGCCAAGGCCAAAGGGAGCCTTCTTTGTCTGCACAGCTGCCCAAACTCTCACCTTTCCACTCAGGCCGCCCTCTTATTTGAAGTGTGTTGGGAACCTGTCCGCGCAGTACACCTCGCTGCACAGCTAACCATTGGTCAGGGCTTCGTAGCTTCCTGCCAGGTGACCGAAGTTTCCAGGCAAATGTGTCCCTGGGACACATGCGGAGAGGCTCCTGCCCGGGCCACAGGCCGCCCACTGGCCCTGCCCCAGATCGAAGGCTGAAAAGCAGCCATGTCTGAGTCCACTGTCTCTCGAAGGAGTATTGGACCAACACTTGTAGAAAACGGGCTCCTTGCGGGCAACTCATTGGAGGGACACAAATAAATCTTTGCCGACTTTCTGCTGAAGCTTACCAGCGTTCACACCTAAGCCTCTTACAAGGTCATCTGTTTAGCTAAACATGAGCTCTTGATCTAACTTTACACAATATTGAAGAAATCAGCTACAAAGTGAGACAATCAGCAAAAAGAATCAATACCAGAATGAGATTCCCTAGGCCATCCATCTGATGTTGGAATCATCAGGTGCAAGGCAGAAAATATACATAAAACTGGAACTGAAACAAGGAACAAGGAGGTTTTCAAAGGCTGGTAGGATCTCTAAAACATTTTTAAACTACATGTCGTTGATAAACCTAAATACTCAAAGGTTGTTTAATACCACAGATTAAGCATTGAGAAGAGTGAAATTATGCTGTTTTGATAACTAAGGCAGGTGAGATTTTCTGCATAATTATATAAGAAGATTTCTCTAAAAAATAGACATTATTTCACACACTTATTGGCTGTGAAATAAGTTAAGTGTATTTCAAATGGCTTGTCTGCAATGAAAGGTGAGATGTAGGGAATCACAGAAAGTCGAGGGGAAAATGTAAATATATACACTGCTATATGGTGAACTAAGCCTTAGGCCAGCCACAATGTAGAGGACCTGACCCTTAGTAACTTAAAAGTGAGCTAGAATCTTTAAAAGTTCAAATCTTTATAAGTAAAAAGATTGATGAAAATGAATAACCAAGTGTTTTAATTGACATCAGAAGATCAAAACAATAAACCCTGAGAACATAGAAAAAAGATAAATAAAGATATGAGCAGAACTTAATACCACAGAAAACGTATAAAATTCAGGTGAGGTAGTAAGTCCAAAGAATATTCTTTGAAAAGATTTAAAAGACACACTTTCATTAAGGAAAACACAAACATAATTAAAGAATATATAGAAAGAATCAGGACAATATTATAGCAGAGAATATATGAAATGCCAGTAAATTTGAACATTTCTGTAAAGTGGACCATTTCCTAGCTCCTACAGTTTACCAAAACTGACACAAGAGGAAATCATTTAAGGTCATCATGCCTGCCCTTGGCATTCTTGGAACGCCCTGGACTGAGAATGCAGCATCTGTAGTCCATGGTAACCTGTGGAGAGTGGGCGGGGCTGAGGGAGGCTGGAACACTGCCCTCACTGAGGGAGTGGGTGTGGCCATCTCTGCTGTGACTGAACAAAGGGCAGGGGAGCAGGGGGCCCAGGGCAGGGCCCTCAGAGCCCGGCAGGCCCAGTGGGGTGTCACAAGCATTTAGGCCCAGGCCATAGGGCGCCTTCTTTGTCTGCACAGATGCCCAAACTCTCACTTTTTTACTCAGGCCACCCACTTAGTTGAAGTGTGTGTGGAACCGGTCCACGCAGTATACCTCACTGCACAGCTAACCATAGGTCTGGGCATCGTAGCTTCCTGCCAGGTGACCGAAGTTCGCAGGAGAGATGATTCCCAGGTTCACACGCAGAGAGGCTCCTGCCCGGGCCACAAGCCGCCCACTGCCTTACCCAAGATCGGGGGCCGAAAGCAGCCCTGTCTAAGTCCCCTACCCCTAGAGGGAGTATTGGACCAAAACTTCTAGAAAACGGGGTCCTTGTGGGCAACTCATTGGAGGGACACAAATAAATCTTTGCCGACTTTTTGCTGAAAATTACGAGCGTTCACACCTAAGCCTTTTACAAGGTCAGCTGTTTAGCTAAACATGAGTTCATGATCTAAATTTACACAATAATGAAGAAATCAGCTACAAAGGGAGACAATCAGCAAAAACAATCAATACCAGAAGTAGATTCCCTAGGCCATCCGTCAGATGTTGGAATAATCAGGTGCTAGGCAGAAAATATACATAAACCTGGAAATGAAACAAGGAACAAGGATGTTTTCAAAGACTGGTAGGATCTCAAAAACATTTTTAAAGTACATGTTATTGATAAAGCTAAATACTCAAAGGTTGCTTAATACAACATATTAAGCAATGAGAAGAGTGAAATTATGCTGTTTAGAAAACTATGGAAGGTGAGATTTTCTGCCTAATTATAGAAGATGATTTCTCTAAAAAATACACATTATTTCAAAGACTTATTTGCTGTGAAATAAGTTAAGGGTATTTCAAATGGCTTGTCTGCAAAGAAAGGTGAGATGTAGGGAATCACAGAAAGCCGAGGGGATAATATGTCAATATATACATTGCTATATGGTGAACTAAGCCTTAGGCCGGCAACAGTGTAGAGGAATGGACCCGTAGAAACGTACAAGTAAGCTGGAATCTTTAAAAGTTCAAATCTTTATAAGTAAAAAGATTTATTAAAATGAATAACCAAGTGTTTTACTTGACATCAGAAAATCAAAACAATAAACCCTGAGAACATAGAAAAAAGATAAATAAGATATGAGCAGAACTTAATACAACAGAAAACGTATAAAATTCAGGTGACTTAGTAAGTCCAAAGAATATTCTTTGAAAAGATTTAAAAGACACACTTTGATTAAGGAAAACAAAAACATAAGTAAAGAATATACAGAAAGAACCAGGACAATGTTATAGCAGAGAATATATGAAATGCCAGTAAATATGAACATTTCTGTAAAGTGGACCATTTCCTAGCTCCTAAAGTTTACCAAAACTGACACAAGAGGAAACCATTTAAAGTCATCATGGCTGCCCTTGGCATTCTCGGAACGTCCTGGCCTCAGAATGCAGCATCTGTAGTCCATGGTAACCTGCGGAGAGGGGGCGTGGCTGAGGGAGCTTGGAAGACTGCCCTCACTGAGGGAGTGGGTGTGGCCATCTCTGCTGTGACTGAACAA
Source organism: Mesoplodon bidens (assembly GCF_964165515.1). Lineage (NCBI taxonomy): Eukaryota > Metazoa > Chordata > Mammalia > Artiodactyla > Ziphiidae > Mesoplodon > Mesoplodon bidens. The sequence goes on along the minus strand of NC_138180.1, from coordinate 27,559,386 downwards.
AGGGCAGGGGATCAGGGGGCCCATGGCAGGGCCCTCAGAGCCCGGCAGACACAGTGGGGTGTCACAAGCATTTAGGCCCAGGCCAAAGGGCACCTTCTTTGTCTGCACAGCTGCCCAAACTCTCACCTTTCCACTCAGGCCGCCCTCTTATTTGAAGTGTGTTTGGAATCTGTCCGCGTAGTACACCTCGCTGCACAGCTAACCATAGGTCAGGGCATCGTATCTTCCTGCAAGGTGACCGAAGTACGCAGGCAAATGGGTCCGTGGGACACATGCGGAGAGGCTCCTGCCCGGGCCACAGGCCGCCCACAGTCCCTGCCCCAGATCGAAGGCTGAAAAGCAGCCATGTCTGAGTCCACTGCCTCTCGAAGGAGGATTGGACCAACGCTTGTAGAAAACGGGGTCCTTGCGGGCAACTAATTGGAGGGACACAAATAAATCTTTGCCGACTTTCTGCTGAAGCTTACCAGCGTTCACACCTAAGCCTCTTACAAGGTCAGCTGTTTAGCTAAACATGAGCTCTTGATCTAACTTTACACAATATTGAAGAAACCAGCTACAAAGTGAAACAATCAGCAAAAACAATCAATACCAGCATTAGATTCCCTAGGCCAACCATCTGATGTTGGAATAATCTGGTGCAAGGCTGAAAATATACATAAAACTGGAACTGAAACAAGGAACAAGGAGGTTTTCAAAGGCTGGTAGGATCTCTAAAACATTTTTAAAGTACATGTCGTTGATAAACCTAAATACTCAAAGGTTGTTTAATACCACAGATGAAGCATTGAGAAGAGTGCAATTATGCTGTTTTGAAAACTATGGCAGGTGAGATTTTCTGCCTAATTATATAAGACGATTTCTCTAAAAAATAGACATTATTTCAAAGACTTATTGGCTGTGAAATAAGTTAAGTGTATTTCAAATGGCTTGTCTGCAAAGAAAGGTGAGATGTAGGGAATCACAGAAAGTCGAGGGGAAAATGTCAATATATACATTGCTATATGGTGAACTAAGCCTTAGGCCAGCCACAATGTAGAGGACCTGACCCTTAGAAACTTAAAAGTGAGCTGGAATCTTTAAAAGTTCAAATCTTTATAAGTAAAAAGATTGATGAAAATGAATAACCAAGTGTTTTAATTGACATCAGAAGATCAAAACAATAAACTCTGAGAACATAGAAAAAAGATAAATAAAGATATGAGCAGAACTTAATACCACAGAAAACGTATAAAATTCAGGTGAGGTAGTAATTCCAAAGAATATTCTTTGAAAAGATTTAAAAGACACACTTTGATTAAGGAAAACACAAACATAATTAAAGAATATATAGAAAGAATCAGGACAATGTTATAGCAGAGAATATATGAAATGCCAGTAAATTTGAACATTTGTGTAAAGTTGACCATTTCCTAGCTCCTACAGTTTACCAAAACTGACACAAGAGGAAATCATTTAAGGTCATCATGTCTGCCCTTGGCATTCTCGGAACGCCCTGGCTTCAGAATGCAGCATCTGTAGTCCATGGTAACCTGCGGAGAGTGGGCGGTGCTGAGGGATGCTGGAACACTGCCCTCACTGAGGGAGTGGGTGTGGCCATCTCTGCTGTGACTGAACAAAGGGCAGGGGAGCAGGGGCTCCAGGCCAGGGCCCTCAGAGCCCGGCAGGCCCAGTGGGGTGTCACAAGCATTTAGGCCCAGGCCATAGGGCGCCTTCTTTGTCTGCACAGCTGCCCAAACTCTCACTTTTCCACTCAGGCCACCCACTTATTTGAAGTGTGTGTGGAACCTGTCCGCGCAGTACACCTCGCTGCACAGCTAACCATAGGTCTGGGCATCATAGCTTCCTGCCAGGTGACCGAAGTTCGCAGGAGAGATGATTCCCAGGTTCACACGCAGAGAGGCTCCTGCCCGAGCCACAGGCCGCCCAATGCCCCTGCCCAAGATCGGGGGCCGAAAGCATCCCTGTCTAAGTCCCCTACAGCTAGAGGGAGTATTGGACCAACACTTCTAGAAAACGGGGTCCTTGTGGGCAACTCATTGGAGGGACACAAATAAATCTTTGCCGACTTTTTGCTGAAACTTACGAGCGTTCACACCTAAGCCTCTTACAAGGTCAGCTGTTTAGCTAAACAAGAGCTCATGATCTAAATTTACAGAATAATGAAGAAATCAGCTACAAAGGGAGACAATCAGCAAAAACAATCAATACCAGAATTAGATTCCGTAGGCCATCCTTGAGATGTTGGAATAATCAGGTGCTCGGCAGAACATATACATAAACCTGGAAATGAAACAAGGAACAAGGAGGTTTTCAAAGACTGGTAGGATCTCTAAAATATTTTTAAAGTACATGTCATTGATAAAGCTAAATACTCAAAGGTTGTTTAATACAACAAATTAAGCAGTGAGAAGAGTGAAATTATGCTGTTTAGAAAACTATGGAAGGTGAGATTTTCTGCCTAATTATATAAGATGATTTCTCTAAAAAATACACATTATTTCAAAGACTTATTGGCTGTGAAATAAGTTAAGAGTATTTCAAATGGCTTGTCTGCAAAGAAAGGTGAGATGTAGGGAATCACAGAAAGCCGAGGGGATAATATGTCAATATATACATTGCTATATGGTGAACTAAGCCTTAGGCCGGCAACAGTGTAGAGGAATGGACCCTTTGAAACGTACAAGTAAGCTGGAATCTTTAAAAGTTCAAATCTTTATAAGTAAAAAGATTTATTAAAATGAATAACCAAGTGTTTTACTTGACATCAGAAAATCAAAACAATAAACCCTGAGAACATAGAAAAAAGATAAATAAAGATATGCGCATAACTTAATACAACAGAAAACGTATACAATTCAGGTGATTTAGTAAGTCCAAAGAATATTCTTTGAAAAGATTTAAAAGACACACTTTGATTAAGGAAAACAAAAACATAAGTAAAGAATATACAGAAAGAATCAGGACAATGTTATAGCAGAGAATATATGAAATGCCAGTAAATTTGAATATTTCTGTAAAGTGGACCATTTCCTAGCTCCTACAGTTTACCAAAACTGACACAAGAGGAAATCATTTAAGGTCATCATGTCTGCCCTTGGCATTCTCGGAATGCCCTGGCCTCAGAATGCAGCATCTGTAGTCCATGGTAACCTGCGGAGAGTGGGCGGGGCTGAGGGAGGCTGGAACACAGCCCTCACTGAGGGAGTGGGTGTGGCCATCTCTGCTGCGACTGAACAAAGGGCAGTGGAGCAGGGGACCCAGGGCAGGGCCCTCAGAGTCCGGCAGGCCCAGTGGGGTGTCACAAGCATTTAGGCCCAGGCCATAGGGCGCCTTCTTTGTCTGCACAGCTGCCCAAACTCTCACTTTTCCACTCAGGCCACCCACTTAGTTGAAGTGTGTGTGGAACCTGTCCACGCAGTACACCTCGCTGCACAGCTAACCATAGGTCTGGGCATCGTAGCTTCCTGCCAGGTGACCGAAGTTCGCAGGAGAGATGATTCCCAGGTTCACACGCAGAGAGGCTCCTGCCCGGGCCACAGGCCGCCCAATGCCCCTGCCCAAGATCGGGGGCCGAAAGCAGCCCTGTCTAAGTCCCCTACCACTAGAGGGAGTATTGGACCAACACTTCTAGAAAACGGGGTCCTTGTGGGCAACTCATTGGAGGGACACAAATAAATCTTTGCCGACTTTTTGCTGAAACTTACGAGCGTTCACACCTAAGCCTCTTAGAAGGTCAGCTGTTTAGCTAAACATGAGCTCACGATCTAAATTTACACAATAATGAAGAAATCAGCTACAAAGGGAGACAATCAGCAAAAACAATCAATACCAGAATTAGATTCCCTAGGCCATCCTTGAGATGTTGGAATAATCAGGTGCTAGGCAGAAAATATACATAAACCTGGAAATGAAACAAGGAACAAGGATGTTTTCAAAGACTAGTAGGATCTCTAAAACATTTTTAAAGTACATGTCATTGATAAAGCTAAATACTCAAAGGTTGTTTAATACAACATATTAAGCAGTGAGAAGAGTGAAATTATGCTGTTTAAAAAACTATGACAGGTGAGATTTTCTGCCTAATTATATAAGATGATTTCTCTAAAAAATACACATTATTTCAAAGACTTATTGGCTGTGAAATAAGTTAAGGGTATTTCAAATGGCTTGTCTGCAAAGAAAGGTGAGATGTAGGGAATCACAGAAAGCCGAGGGGATAATATGTCAATATATACATTGCTATATGATGAACTAAGCCTTAGGCCGGCAACAGTTTATAGGAATGGACCCTTAGAAACGTACAAGTAAGCTGGAATCTTTAAAAGTTCAAATCTTTATAAGTAAAAAGATTTATTAAAATGAATAACCAAGTGTTTTATTTGACATCAGAAAATCAAAACAATAAACCCTGAGAACATAGAAAAAAGATAAATAAAGATATCCGCAGAACTTAATACAACAGAAAACGTATACAATTCAGGTGATTTAGTAAGTCCAAAGAATATTCTTTGAAAAGAGTTAAAAGACACACTTTGATTAAGGAAAACAAAAACATAAGTAAAGAATATACAGAAAGAATCAGGACAATGTTATAGCAGAGAATATATGAAATGCCAGTAAATTTGAACATTTCTGTAAAGCGGACCATTTCCTAGCTCCTAAAGTTTACCAAAACTGACACAAGAGGAAATCATTTAAGGTCATCATGTCTGCCCTTGGCATTCTCGGAACGCCCTTGCCTCAGAATGCAGCATCTGTAGTCCATGGTAACCTGCGGAGAGGGGGCGTGGCTGAGGGTGGTTGGAAGACTGCCCTCACTGAGGGAGTGGGTGTGGCCATCTCTGCTGTGACTGAACAAAGGGCAGGGGAGCAGGGGGCCCAGGGCAGGGCCCTCAGAGCCCGGCAGACCCAGTGGGGTGTCACAAGCATTTAGGCCCAGGCCAAAGGGCGCCTTCTTTGTCTGCACAGCTGCGCAAACTCTCACATTTCCACTCAGGCCGCCCTCTTATTTGAAGTGTGTTGGGAACCTGTCCGTGCAGTACACCTCGCTGCACAGCTAACCATAGGTCAGGGCATCGTAGCTTCCTGCCAGGTGACCGAAGTTCGCAGGCAAATGGGTCCCTGGGACACATGCGGAGAGGCTCCTGCCCGGGCCACAGGCCGCCCACTGGCCCTGCCCCAGATCGAAGGCTGAAAATCAGCCATGTCTGAGTCCACTGTCTCTCGAAGGAGTATTGGACCAACACTTGTAGAAAACGGGGTCCTTGCGGGCAACTCATTGGAGGGACACAAATAAATCTTTGCCGACTTTCTGCTGAAGCTTACCAGCGTTCACACCTAAGCCTCTTACAAGGTCAGCTGTTTAGCTAAACATGAGCTCATGATCTAAATTTACACAATAATGAAGAAATCAGCTACAAAGGGAGACAATCAGCAAAAACAATCAATACCAGAATTAGATTCCCTAGGCCACCCGTAAGATGTTGGAATAATCAGGTGCTAGGCAGAAAATATACATAAACCTGGAAATGAAACAAGGAACAAGGATGTTTTCAAAGACTGGTAGGATCTCTAAAACATTTTTAAAGTACATGTCATGGATAAAGCTAAATACACAAAGGTTGTTTAATACAACAAATTAAGCAGTGAGAAGAGTGAAGTTATGCTGTTTAGAAAACTATGGAAGGTGAGATTTTCTGCCTAATTATATAAGATGATTTCTCTAAAAAATACACATTTTTTCAAAGACTTATTGGCTGTGAAATATGTTAAGGGTATTTCAAATGGCTTGTCTGCAAACAAAGGTGTGATGTAGGGAATCACAGAAAGCCGAGGGGATAATATGTCAATATATACATAGCTATGTGTTGAAATAAGCCTTAGGCCGGCAACAGTGTAGAGGAATGGACCCTTAGAAACGTACAAGTAAGCTGGAATCTTTAAAAGTTCAAATCTTTATAAGTAAAAAGATTTATTGAAATGAATAACCAAGTGTTTTACTTGACATCAGAAAATCAAAACTATAAACCCTGAGAACATAGAAAAAAGATAAATAAAGATATGAGCAGAACTTAATACAACAGAAGACGTATAAAATTCAGGTGATTTAGTAAGTCCAAAGAATATTCTTTGAAAAGATTTAAAAGACACACTTTGATTAAGGAAAACATAAACATAAGAAAAGAATATCCAGAAAGAATCAGGACAATGTTATAGCAGAGAATATATGAAATGCCAGTAAATTTGAACATTTCTGTAAAGCGGACCATTTCCTAGCTCCTAAAGTTTACCAAAACTGACACCATAGGAAATCATTTAAGGTCATCATGTCTGCCCTTGGCATTCTCGGAACGCCCTTGCCTCAGAATGCAGCATCTGTAGTCCATGGTAACCTGCGGAGAGGGGGCGTGGCTGAGGGAGGTTGGAAGACTGCCCTCACTGAGGGAGTGGGTGTGGCCATCTCTGCTGTGACTGAACAAAAGGCAGGGGAGCAGGGGGCCCAGGGCAGGGCCCTCAGAGCCCGGCAGACCCAGTTGGGTGTCACAAGCATTTAGGCCCAGGCCAAAGGGCACCTTCTTTGTCTGCACAGTTGCCCAAACTCTCACCTTTCCACTCAGGCCGCCCTCTTATTTGAAGTGTGTTGGGAACCTGTCCGTGCAGTACACCTCCCTGCACAGCTAACCATAGGTCAGGGCATCGTAACTTCCTGCCAGCTGACCGAAGTTCGCAGGCAAATGGGTCCCTGGGACACATGCGGAGAGGCTCCTGCCCGGGCCACAGGCCGCCCACTGGCCCTGCCCCAGATCGAAGGCTGAAAAGCAGCCATGTCTGAGTCCACAGTCTCTCGAAGCAGTATTGGACCTACACTTGTAGAAAACGGGGTCCTTGCGGGCAACTCATTGGAGGGACACAAGTAAATCTTTGCCGACTTTCTGCTGAAGCTTACCAGCGTTCACACCTAAGCCTCTTTCAAGGTCAGCTGTTTAGCTAAACATGAGCTCATGATCTAAATTTACACAATATTGAAGAAATCAACTACAAAGTGAGACAATCAGCAAAAACAATCAATACCAGAATTAGATTCCCTAGGCCATCCATCTGATGTTGGAATCATCAGGTGCAAGGCAGAAAATATACATAATACTGGAACTGAAACAAGGAACAAGGAGGTTTTCAAAGGCTGGTAGGATCTCTAAAACATTTTTAAAGTACATGTCGTTGATAAACCTAAATACTCAAAGGTTGTTAATACCACAGATTAAGCTTGAGAAGAGTGAAATTATGCTGTTTTGAAAACTATGGCAGGTGAGATTTTCTGCCTAATTATATAAGAAGATTTCTCTAAAAAATAGACATTATTTCAAAGACTTATTGGCTGTGAAATAAGTTAAGTGTATTTCAAATGGCTTGTCTGCAAAGAAAGGTGAGATGTAGGGAATCACAGAAAGTCGAGGGGAAAATGTCATTATATACATTGCTATATGGTGAACTAAGCCTGAGGCCAGCCACAATGTAGAGGACCTGACCCTTAGAAACTTAAAAGTGAGCTGGAATCTTTAAAAGTTCAAATCTTTATAAGTAAAAAGATTGATGAAAATGAATAACCAAGTGTTTTAATTGACATCAGAAGATCTAAACAATAAACACTGAGAACATAGAAAAAAGATAAATAAAGATATGAGCAGAACTTAATACAACAGAAAACGTATAAAATTCAGGTGAGGTAGTAAGTCCAAAGAATATTCTTTGAAAAGATTTAAAAGACACACTTTGATTAAGGAAAACACAAACATAATTAAGGAATATATAGAAAGAATCAGGACAATGTTATAGCAGAAAATATATGAAATGCCAGTACATTTGACATTTCTGTAAAGTTGACCATTTCCTAGCTCCTACAGTTTACCAAAACTGACACAAGAGGAAATCATTTAAGGTCATCATGTCGGCCCTTGGCATTCTCGGAACGCCCTGGCCTGAGAATGCAGCATCTGTAGTCCATGGTAACCTGCGGAGAGTGGGCGGGGCTGAGGGAGGCTGGAACACTGCCCTCACTGAGGGAGTGGGTGTGGCCATCTCTGCTGTGACTGAACAAAGTGCAGGGTAGCAGGGGGCCCAGGGCAGGGCCCTCAGAGCCCGGCAGGCCCAGTGGGGTGTCACAAGCATTTAGGCCCAGGCCATAGGGCGCCATCTTTGTCTGCACAGCTGCCCAAACTCTCACTTTTCCACTCAGGCCACCCATTTATTTGAAGTGTGTATGGAACCTGTCCACGCAGTATACCTCGCTGCACAGCTAACCATAGGTCTTGTCATCGTAGCTTCCTGCCAGGTGACCGAAGTTCGCAGGAGAGATGATTCCCAGGTTCACACGCAGAGAGGCTCCAGCCCGGGCCACAGGCCGCCCACTGCCCCTGCCCAAGATCGGGGGCCGAAAGCAGCCCTGTCTAAGTCCCCTACCCCTAGAGGGAGTATTGGACCAACACTTCTAGAAAACGGGGTCCTTGTGGGCAACTCATTGGAGGGACACAAAGAAATCTTTGCCGACTTTTTGCTGAAACTTACGAGCGTTCACACCTAAGCCTCTTACAAGGTCAGCTGTTTAGCTAAACATGAGCTCATGATCTAAATTTACACAATAATGAAGAAATCAGCTACAAAGGGAGACAATCAGCAAAAACAATCAATACCAGAATGAGATTCCCTAGGCCACCCGTCAGATGTTGGAATAATCAGGTGCTAGGCAGAAAATATACATAAACCAGGAAAGGAAAGAAGGAACAAGGATGTTTTCAAAGACTGGTAGGGTCTCTAAAACATTTTTAAAGTACATGTCTTTGATAAAGCTAAATACACAAAGGTTGTTTAATACAACAAATTAAGCAGTGAGAAGAGTGAAGTTATGCTGTTTAGAAAACTATGGAAGGTGAGATTTTCTGCCTAATTATATAAGATGATTTCTCTAAAAAATACACATTATTTCAAAGACTTATTGGCTGTGAAATAAGTTAAGGGTATTTCAAATGGCTTGTCTGCAAAGAAAGGTGAGATGTAGGGAATCACAGAAAGCCGAGGGGATAATATGTCAATATATACATTGCTATATGGTGAACTAAGCCTTAGGCCGGCAACAGTGTAGAGAAATGGACCCTTAGAAACGTACAAGTAAGCTGGAATCTTTAAATGTTCAAATCTTTATAAGTAAAAAGATTTATTAAAATGAATAACCAAGTGTTTTACTTGACATCAGAAAATCAAAACTATAAACCCTGAGAACATAGAAAAAAGATAAATAAAGATATGAGCAGAACTTAATACAACAGAAAACGTATAAAATTCAGGTGATTTAGTAAGTCCAAAGAATATTCTTTGAAAAGATTTAAAAGACACACTTTGATTAAGGAAAACATAAACATAAGTAAAGAATATCCAGAAAGAATCAGGACAATGTTATAGCAGAGAATATATGAAATGCCAGTAAATTTGAACATTTCTGTAAAGCGGACCATTTCCTAGCTCCTAAAGTTTACCAAAATTGACACAAGAGGATATCATTTAAGGTCATCATGTCTGCCCTTGGCATTCTCGGAACGCCCTGGCCTCAGAATGCAGCATCTGTAGTCCATGGTAACCTGCGGAGATGGGGCGTGGCTGAGGGAGCTTGGAAGACTGCCCTCACTGAGGGAGTGGGTGTGGACATCTCTGCTGTGACTGAACAAAGGGCAGGGGAGCAGGGGGCCCAGGGCAGGGCCCTCAGAGCCCGGCAGACCCAGTGGGGTGTCACAAGCATTTAGGCCCAGGCCAAAGGGCGCCTTCTTTGTCTGCACAGCTGCCCAAACTCTCACCTTTCCACTCAGGCCGCCCTCTTATTTGAAGTGTGTTGGGAACCTGTCCGTGCAGTACACCTCGCTGCACAGCTAACCATAGGTCAGGGCATCGTAGCTTCCTGCCAGGTGACCGAAGTTCGCAGGCAAATGGGTCCCTGGGACACATGCGGAGAGGCTCCTGCCCGGGCCACAGGCCGCCCACTGGCCCTGCCCCAGATCGAAGGCTGAAAAGCAGCCATGTCTGAGTCCACTGTCTCTCGAAGGAGTATTGGACCAACACTTGTAGAAAACGGGGTCCTTGCGGGCAACTCATTGGAGCGACACAAATAAATCTTTGCCGACTTTCTGCTGAAGCTTACCAGCGTTCACACCTAAGCCTCTTACAAGGTCAGATGTTTAGCTAAACATGAGCTCATGATCTAAATTTACACAATATTGAAGAAATCAGCTACAAAGTGAGACAATCAGCAAAAACAATCAATACCAGATTTAGATTCCCTAGGCCATCCATATGATGTTGGAATCATCAGGTGCAAGGCAGAAAATATACATAAAACTGGAACTGAAACAAGGAACAAGGAAGTTTTCAAAGGCTGGTAGGATCTCTAAAACATTTTTAAAGTACATGTCGTTGATAAACCTAAATACTCAAAGGTTGTTAATACCACAGATTAAGCATTGAGAAGAGTGAAATTATGCTGTTTTGAAAACTATGGCAGGTGAGATTTTCTGCATAATTATATAAGAAGATTTCTCTAAAAAATAGACATTATTTCAAAGACTTATTGGCTGTGAAATAAGTTAAGTGTATTTCAAATGGCTTGTCTGCAAAGAAAGGTGAGATGTAGGGAATCACAGAAAGTCGAGGGGAAAATGTCAGTATATACATTGCTATATGGTGATCTAAGCCTTAGGCCAGCCACAATGTAGAGGACCTGACCCTTAGAAACTTATAAGTGAGCTGGAATCTTTAAAAGTTCAAATCTTTATAAGTAAAAAGATTGATGAAAATGAACAACCAAGTGTTTTAATTGACATCAGAAGATCAAAACAATAAACCCTGAGAACATAGAAAAAAGATAAATAAAGATATGAGCAGAACTTAAAAGAACAGAAAACGCATATATTTCAGGTGAGGTAGTAAGTCCAAAGAATATTCTTTGAAAAGATTTAAAAGACACACTTTGATTAAGGAAAACACAAACATAATTAAGGAATATATAGAAAGAATCAGGAGAATGTTATAGCAGAGAATATATGAAATGCCAGTAAATTTGAGCATTTCTGTAAAGATGACCATTTCCTAGCTCCTACAGTTTACCAAAACTGACACAAGAGGAAATCATTTAAGGTCATCATGTCTGCCCTTGGCATTCTCGGAACGCCCTGGCCTCAGAATGCAGCATCTGTAGTCCATGGTAACCTGCGGAGAGTGGGCGGGGCTGAGGGAGGCTGGAACACTGCCCTCACAGAGGGAGTGGGTGTGGCCATCTCTGCTGTTACTGAACAAAGGGCAGGGGAGCAGGGTGCCCAGCGCAGGGCCCTCAGAGCCCGGTAGGCACAGTGGGGTGTCACAAGCATTTAGGCCCAGGCCATAGTGCGCATTCTTTGTCTGCACAGCTGCCCAAACTCTCAATTTTCCACTCAGGCCACCCCCTTATTTGAAGTGTGTGTGGAACCTGTCCACGCAGTATACCTCGCTGCACAACTAACCATAGGTCTTGGCATCGTAGCTTCCTGCCAGGTGACCGAAGTTCGCAGGAGAGATGATTCCCAGGTTCTCACGCAGAGAGGCTCCTGCCAGGGCCACAGGCCGCCCACTACCCTGCCCAAGATCGGGGGCCGAAAGCAGCCCTGTCTAAGTCCCCTACCCCTAGAGGGAGTATTGGACCAACACTTCTAGAAAACGGGGTCCTTGTGGGCAACTCATTGGAGGGACACAAAGAAATCTTTACCGACTTTTTGCTGAAATTTCCGAGCGTTCACACCAAAGCTTCTTACAAGGTCAGCTGTTTAGCTAAACATGAGCTCATGATCTAAATTTACACAATAATGAAGAAATCAGCTACAAAGGGAGACAATCAGCAAAAACAATCAATACCAGAATGAGATTCCCTAGGCCACCCGTCAGATGTTGGAATAATCAGGTGCTAGGCAGAAAATATACATAAACCTGGAAATGAAACAAGGAACAAGGATGTTTTCAAAGACTGGTAGGGTCTCTAAAACATTTTTAAAGTACATGTCATGGATAAAGCTAAATACACAAAGGTTGTTTAATACAACAAATTAAGCAGTGAGAAGAGTGAAGATATGCTGTTTAGAAAACTATGGAAGGTGAGATTTTCTGCCGAATTATATAAGATGATTTCTCTAAAAAATAGACATTATTTCAAAGACTTATTGGCTGTGAAATAAGTTAAGGGTATTTCAAATGGCTTGTCTGCAAAGAAAGTTGTGATGTAGGGAATCACAGAAAGCCGAGGGGATAATATGTCAATATATACATAGCTATGTGTTGAACTAAGCCTTAGGCCGGCAACAGTGTAGAGGAATGGACCCTTAGAAACGTACAAGTAAGCTGGAATCTTTAAAAGTTCAAATCTTTATAAGTAAAAAGATTTATTAAAATGAATAACCAAGTGTTTTACTTGACATCAGAAAATCAAAACTATAAACCCTGGGAACATAGAAAAAAGATAAATAAAGATATGAGCAGAACTTAATACAACAGAAAACGTATAAAATTCAGGTGATTTAGTAAGTCCAAAGAATATTCTTTGAAAAGATTTAAAAGACACACTTTGATTAAGGAAAACATAAACATAAGTAAAAAATATCCAGAAAAAATCAGGACAATGTTATAGCAGAGAATGTATGAAATGCAAGTAAATTTGAACATTTCTGTAAAGCGGACCATTTCCTAGCTCCTAAAGTTTACCAAAACTGACACAAGAGGAAAACATTTAAGGTCATCATGTCTGCCCTTGGCATTCTCGGAACGCCCTGGCCTCAGAATGCAGCATCTGTAGTCCATGGTAACCTGCGGAGAGTTGGCGTGGCTGAGGGAGCTTGGAAGACTGCCCTCACTGAGGGAGTGGGTGTGGCCATCTCTGCTGTGACTGAACAAAGGGCAGGGGAGCAGGGGGCCCAGGGCAGGGCCCTCAGAGCCCGGCAGACCCAGTGGGGTGTCACAAGCATTTAGGCCAAGGCCAAAGGGCGCCTTCTTTGTCTGCACAGCTGCCCAAACTCTCACCTTTCCACTCAGGCCGCCCTCTTATTTGAAGTGTGTTGGGAACCTGTCCGTGCAGTACACCTCGCTGCACAGCTAACCATAGGTCAGGGCATCGTAGCTTCCTGCAAGGTGACCGAAGTTCGCAGGCAAATGGGTCCCTGGGACACATACGGAGAGGCTCCTGCCCGGGCCGCAGGCCGCCCACAGGCCCTGCCCCACATCGAAGGCTGAAAATCAGCCATGCCTGAGTCCACTGCCTCTCGCAGGAGTATTGGACCAACACTTGTAGAAAACGGGGTCCTTGCGGGCAACTCATTGGAGGGACACAAATAAATCTTTGCCGACTTTCTGCTGAAGCTTACCAGCGTTCACACCTAAGCCTCTTTCAAGGTCAGCTGTTTAGCTAAACATGAGCTCATGATCTAAATTTACACAATATTGAAGAAATCAACTACAAAGTGAGACAATCAGCAAAAACAATCAATACCAGAATTAGATTCCCTAGGCCATCCATCTGATGTTGGAATCATCAGGTGCAAGGCAGAAAATACACATAAAACTGGAACTGAAACAAGGAACAAGGAGGTTTTCAAAGGCTGGTAGGATCTCTAAAACATTTTTAAAGTACAAGTCGTTGATAAACCTAAATACTCAAAGGTTGTTAATACCACAGATTAAGCATTGAGAAGAGTTAAATTATGCTGTTTTGAAAACTATGGCAGGTGAGATTTTCTGCCTAATTATATAAGAAGATTTCTCTAAAAAATAGACATTATTTCAAAGACTTATTGGCTGTGAAATAAGTTAAGTGTATTTCAAATGGCTTGTCTGCAAAGAAAGGTGAGATGTAGGGAATCACAGAAAGTCGAGGGGAAAATGTCAATATATACATTGCTATATGGTGAACTAAGCCTTAGGCCAGCCACAATGTAGAGGACCTGACCCTTAGAAACTTAAAAGTGAGCTGGAATCTTTAAAAGTTCAAATCTTTATAAGTAAAAAGATTGATGAAAATGAATAACCAAGTGTTTTAATCGACATCAGAAGATCAAAACAATAAACACTGAGAACATAGAAAAAATAAATAAAGATATGAGCAGAACTTAATACAACAGAAAACGTATAAAATTCAGGTGAGGTAGTAAGTCCAAAGAATATTCTTTGAAAAGATTTAAAAGACACACTTTGATTAAGGAAAACACAAACATAATTAAGGAATATATAGAAAGAATCAGGACAATGTTATAGCAGAGAATATATGAAATGCCAGTAAATTTGAACATTTCTGTAAAGATGACCATTTCCTAGCTCCTACAGTTTACCAAAACTGACACAAGAGGAAATCATTTAAGGTCATCATGTCTGCCCTTGGCATTCTCGGAACGCCTTGGCCTCAGAATGCAGCATCTATAGTCCATGGTAACCTGCGGAGAGTGGGCGGGGCTGAGGGAGGCTGGAACACTGCCCTCACTGAGGGAGTGGGTGTGGCCATCTCTGCTGTGACTGAATAAAGGGCAGGGGAGCAGGGGGCCCAGGGCAGGGCCCTCAGAGCCCGGCAGGCCCAGTGGGGTGTCACAAGCATTTAGGCCCAGGCCATAGGGCGCCTTCCTTTTCTGGACAGCTGCCCAAACTCTCACTTTTCCACTCAGGCCACCCACTTATTTGAAGTGTGTATGGAACCTGTCCACGCAGTATACCTCGCTGCACAGCTAACCAAAGGTATGGGCATCGTAGCTTCCTGCCAGGTGACCGAAGTTCGCAGGAGAGATGATTCCCAGGTTCACACGCAGAGAGGCTCCTGTCCGGTCCACAGGCCGCCCACTGACCCTGCCCAAGATCGGGGGCCGAAAGCAGCCCTGTCTAAGTCCCCTACCCCTAGAGGGAGTATTGGACCAACATTTCTACAAAACGGGGTCCTTGTGGGCAACTCATTGGAGGGACACAAATAAATCTTTGCCGACTTTTTGCTGAAACTTCCGAGCGTTCACACCTAAGCCTCTTACAAGGTCAGCTGTTTAGCTAAACATGAGCTCATGATCTAAATTTACACAATAATGAAGAAATCAGCTACAAAGGGAGACAATCAGCAAAAACAATCAATACCAGAATTAGATTCCCTAGGCCACCCGTCAGATGTTGGAATAATCAGGTGCTAGGCAGAAAATATACATAAACCTGGAAATGAAACAAGGAACAAGGATGTTTTCAAAGACTGGTAGGGTCTCTAAAACATTTCTAAAGTACATGTCATTGATAAAGCTAAATACACAAAGGTTGTTTAATACAACAAATTAAGCAGTGAGAAGAGTGAAGTTATGCTGTTTAGAAAACTATGGAAGGTGAGATTTTCTGCCTAATTATATAAGATGATTTCTCTAAAAAATACACATTATTTCAAAGACTTATTGGCTGTGAAATAAGTTAAGGGTATTTCAAATGGCTTGTCTGCAAAGAAAGGTGAGATGTAGGGAATCACAGAAAGCCGAGGGGATAATATGTCAATATATACATAGCTATGTGTTGAACTAAGCCTTAGACCGGCAACAGTGTAGAGGAATGGACCCTTAGGAACGTACAAGTAAGCTGGAATCTTTAAAAGTTCAAATCTTTATAAGTAAAACGATTTATTAAAATGAATAACCAAGTGTTTTATTTGACATCAAAAATCAAAACTATAAACACTGAGAACATAGAAAAAATAAATAAAGATATGAGCAGAACTTAATACAACAGAAAACGTATAAAATTCAGGTGATTTAGTAAGTCCAAAGAATATTCTTTGAAAAGATTTAAAAGACACACTTTGATTAAGGAAAACATAAACATAAGTAAAGAATATCCAGAAAGTATCAGGACAATGTTATAGCAGAGAATATATGAAATGCCAGTAAATTTGAACATTTCTGTAAAGCGGACCATTTCCTAGCTCCTAAAGTTTACCAAAACTGACACAAGAGGAAATCATTTAAGGTCATCATGTCTGCCCTTGGCATTCTCGGAACGCCCTGGCCTCAGAATGCAGCATCTGTAGTCCATGGTAACCTGCGGAGAGGGGGCGTGGCTGAGGGAGCTTGGAGGACTGCCCTCACTGAGGGAGTGGGTGTGGCCATCTCTGCTGTGACTGAACAAAGGGCAGGGGAGCAGGGGGCCCAGGGCAGGGCCCTCAGAGCCCGGCAGACACAGTGGTGTGTCACAAGCATTTAGGCCCAGGCCAAAGGGCGACTTCTTTGTCTGCACAGCTGCCCAAACTCTCACCTTTCCACTCAGGCCGCCCTCTTAGTTGAAGTGTGTTTGGAACCTGTCCGCGCAGTATACCTTGCTGCACAGCTAACTATAGGTCTGGGCATCGTAGCTTCCTGCCAGGTGACCGAAGTTCGCAGGAGAGATGATTCCCAGTTTCACACGCAGAGAGGCTCCTGCCCGGGCCACAGGACGCCCACTGCCACTGCCCAAGATCGGGGGCCGAAATCAGCCCTGTCTAAGTCCCCTACCCCTAGAGGGAGTATTGGACCAACACTTCTAGAAAACGGGGTCCTTGTGGGCAACTCATTGGAGGGACACAAATAAATCTTTGCCGACTTTTTGCTGAAACTTACGTGCGTTCACACCTAAGCCTCTTACAAGGTCAGCTGTTCAGCTAAACATGAGCTCATGATCTAAATTTACACAATAATGAAGAAATCATCTACAAAGGGAGACAATCAGCAAAAACAATCAATACCAGAATGAGATTCCCTAGGCCACCCGTCAGATGTTGGAATAATCAGGTGCTAGGCAGAAAATATACATAAACGTGGAAATGAAACAAGGAACAAGGATGTTTTCAAAGACTGGTTGGGTCTCTAAAACATTTTTAAAGTACATGTCATTGATAAAGCTAAATACACAAAGGTTGTTAAATACAACAAATTAAGCAGTGAGAAGAGTGAAGTTATGCTGTTTAGAAAACTATGGAAGGTGAGATTTTCCGCCTAATTATATAAGATGATTTCTCTAAAAAATATACATTATTTCAAAGACTTATTCGCTGTGAAATAAGTTAAGGATATTTCAAATGGCTTGTCTGCAAAGAAAGGTGAGATGTAGGGAATCACAGAAAGCCGAGGGGATAATATGTCAATATATACATAGCTATATGTTGAACTAAGCCATAGGCCGGCAACAGTGTAGAGGAATCGACCCTTAGAAACGTACAAGTAAGCTGGAATCTTTAAAAGTTCAAATCTTTATAAGTAAAAAGATTTATTAAAATGAATAACCAAGTGTTTTACTTGACATCAGAAAATCAAAACTATAAACCCAGAGAACATAGAAAAAAGATAAATAAAGATATGAGCAGAACTTAATACAACAGAAAACGTATAAAATTCAGGTGATTTAGTAAGTCCAAAGAATATTCTTTGAAAAGATTTAAAAGACACACTTTGATTAAGGAAAACATAAACATAAGTAAAGAATATCCAGAAAGAATCAGGACAATGTTATAGCAGAGAATGTATGAAATGCCAGTAAATTTGAACATTTCTGTAAAGCGGACCATTTCCTAGCTCCTAAAATTTACCAAAACTTACACAAGAGGAAATCATTTAAGGTCATCATGTCTGCCCTTGGCATTCTCGGAACGCCCTGGCCTCAGAATGCAGCATCTGTAGTCCATGGTAACCTGCGGAGAGTGGGCGTGGCTGAGGGAGGTTGGAAGACTGCCCTCACTGAGGGAGTGGGTGTGGCCATCTCTGCTGTGACTGAACAAAGGCCAGGGGATCAGGGGGCCAAGGGCAGGGCCCTCAGAGCCCGGCAGACCCAGTGGGGTGTCACAAGCATTTAGGCCAAGGCCAAAGGGAGCCTTCTTTGTCTGCACAGCTGCCCAAACTCTCACCTTTCCACTCAGGCCGCCCTCTTATTTGAAGTGTGTTGGGAACCTGTCCGCGCAGTACACCTCGCTGCACAGCTAACCATTGGTCAGGGCTTCGTAGCTTCCTGCCAGGTGACCGAAGTTTCCAGGCAAATGTGTCCCTGGGACACATGCGGAGAGGCTCCTGCCCGGGCCACAGGCCGCCCACTGGCCCTGCCCCAGATCGAAGGCTGAAAAGCAGCCATGTCTGAGTCCACTGTCTCTCGAAGGAGTATTGGACCAACACTTGTAGAAAACGGGCTCCTTGCGGGCAACTCATTGGAGGGACACAAATAAATCTTTGCCGACTTTCTGCTGAAGCTTACCAGCGTTCACACCTAAGCCTCTTACAAGGTCATCTGTTTAGCTAAACATGAGCTCTTGATCTAACTTTACACAATATTGAAGAAATCAGCTACAAAGTGAGACAATCAGCAAAAAGAATCAATACCAGAATGAGATTCCCTAGGCCATCCATCTGATGTTGGAATCATCAGGTGCAAGGCAGAAAATATACATAAAACTGGAACTGAAACAAGGAACAAGGAGGTTTTCAAAGGCTGGTAGGATCTCTAAAACATTTTTAAAGTACATGTCGTTGATAAACCTAAATACTCAAAGGTTGTTTAATACCACAGATTAAGCATTGAGAAGAGTGAAATTATGCTGTTTTGATAACTAAGGCAGGTGAGATTTTCTGCATAATTATATAAGAAGATTTCTCTAAAAAATAGACATTATTTCACACACTTATTGGCTGTGAAATAAGTTAAGTGTATTTCAAATGGCTTGTCTGCAATGAAAGGTGAGATGTAGGGAATCACAGAAAGTCGAGGGGAAAATGTAAATATATACACTGCTATATGGTGAACTAAGCCTTAGGCCAGCCACAATGTAGAGGACCTGACCCTTAGAAACTTAAAAGTGAGCTGGAATCTTTAAAAGTTCAAATCTTTATAAGTAAAAAGATTGATGAAAATGAATAACCAAGTGTTTTAATTGACATCAGAAGATCAAAACAATAAACCCTGAGAACATAGAAAAAAGATAAATAAAGATATGAGCAGAACTTAATACCACAGAAAACGTATAAAATTCAGGTGAGGTAGTAAGTCCAAAGAATATTCTTTGAAAAGATTTAAAAGGCACACTTTGATTAAGGAAAACACAAACATAATTAAAGAATATATAGAAAGAATCAGGACAATGTTATAGCAGAGAATATATGAAATGCCAGTAAATTTGAACATTTCTGTAAAGTGGACCATTTCCTAGCTCCTACAGTTTACCAAAACTGACACAAGAGGAAATCATTTAAGGTCATCATGCCTGCCCTTGGCATTCTTGGAACGCCCTGGCCTGAGAATGCAGCATCTGTAGTCCATGGTAACCTGTGGAGAGTGGGCGGGGCTGAGGGAGGCTGGAACACTGCCCTCACTGAGGGAGTGGGTGTGGCCATCTCTGCTGTGACTGAACAAATGGCAGGGGATCAGGGGGCCCAGGGCAGGGCCCTCAGAGCCCGGCAAGCCCAGTGGGGTGTCACAAGCATTTAGGCCCAGGCCATAGGGCGCCTTCTTTGTCTGCACAGCTGCCCAAACTCTCACTTTTCCACTCAGGCCACCCACTTAGTTGAAGTGTGTGTGGAACCGGTCCACGCAGTATACCTCACTGCACAGCTAACCATAGGTCTGGGCATCGTAGCTTCCTGCCAGGTGACCGAAGTTCGCAGGAGAGATGATTCCCAGGTTCACACGCAGAGAGGCTCCTGCCCGGGCCACAAGCCGCCCACTGCCTTACCCAAGATCGGGGGCCGAAAGCAGCCCTGTCTAAGTCCCCTACCCCTAGAGGGAGTATTGGACCAAAACTTCTAGAAAACGGGGTCCTTGTGGGCAACTCATTGGAGGGACACAAATAAATCTTTGCCGACTTTTTGCTGAAAATTACGAGCGTTCACACCTAAGCCTTTTACAAGGTCAGCTGTTTAGCTAAACATGAGTTCATGATCTAAATTTACACAATAATGAAGAAATCAGCTACAAAGGGAGACAATCAGCAAAAACAATCAATACCAGAAGTAGATTCCCTAGGCCATCCGTCAGATGTTGGAATAATCAGGTGCTAGGCAGAAAATATACATAAACCTGGAAATGAAACAAGGAACAAGGATGTTTTCAAAGACTGGTAGGATCTCAAAAACATTTTTAAAGTACATGTTATTGATAAAGCTAAATACTCAAAGGTTGCTTAATACAACATATTAAGCAATGAGAAGAGTGAAATTATGCTGTTTAGAAAACTATGGAAGGTGAGATTTTCTGCCTAATTATAGAAGATGATTTCTCTAAAAAATACACATTATTTCAAAGACTTATTTGCTGTGAAATAAGTTAAGGGTATTTCAAATGGCTTGTCTGCAAAGAAAGGTGAGATGTAGGGAATCACAGAAAGCCGAGGGGATAATATGTCAATATATACATTGCTATATGGTGAACTAAGCCTTAGGCCGGCAACAGTGTAGAGGAATGGACCCGTAGAAACGTACAAGTAAGCTGGAATCTTTAAAAGTTCAAATCTTTATAAGTAAAAAGATTTATTAAAATGAATAACCAAGTGTTTTACTTGACATCAGAAAATCAAAACAATAAACCCTGAGAACATAGAAAAAAGATAAATAAGATATGAGCAGAACTTAATACAACAGAAAACGTATAAAATTCAGGTGACTTAGTAAGTCCAAAGAATATTCTTTGAAAAGATTTAAAAGACACACTTTGATTAAGGAAAACAAATACATAAGTAAAGAATATACAGAAAGAATCAGGACAATGTTATAGCAGAGAATATATGAAATGCCAGTAAATATGAACATTTCTGTAAAGTGGACCATTTCCTAGCTCCTAAAGTTTACCAAAACTGACACAAGAGGAAACCATTTAAAGTCATCATGTCTGCCCTTGGCATTCTCGGAACGTCCTGGCCTCAGAATGCAGCATCTGTAGTCCATGGTAACCTGCGGAGAGGGGGCGTGGCTGAGGGAGCTTGGAAGACTGCCCTCACTGAGGGAGTGGGTGTGGCCATCTCTGCTGTGACTGAACAAAGGGCAGGGGATCAGGGGGCCCATGGCAGGGCCCTCAGAGCCCGGCAGACACAGTGGGGTGTCACAAGCATTTAGGCCCAGGCCAAAGGGCACCTTCTTTGTCTGCACAGCTGCCCAAACTCTCACCTTTCCACTCAGGCCGCCTTCTTATTTGAAGTGTGTTTGGAATCTGTCCGCGTAGTACACCTCGCTGCACAGCTAACCATAGGTCAGGGCATCGTATCTTCCTGCAAGGTGACCGAAGTACGCAGGCAAATGGGTCCGTGGGACACATGCGGAGAGGCTCCTGCCCGGGCCACAGGCCGCCCACAGTCCCTGCCCCAGATCGAAGGCTGAAAAGCAGCCATGTCTGAGTCCACTGCCTCTCGAAGGAGGATTGGACCAACGCTTGTAGAAAACGGGGTCCTTGCGGGCAACTAATTGGAGGGACACAAATAAATCTTTGCCGACTTTCTGCTGAAGCTTACCAGCGTTCACACCTAAGCCTCTTACAAGGTCAGCTGTTTAGCTAAACATGAGCTCTTGATCTAACTTTACACAATATTGAAGAAACCAGCTACAAAGTGAAACAATCAGCAAAAACAATCAATACCAGCATTAGATTCCCTAGGCCAACCATCTGATGTTGGAATAATCAGGTGCAAGGCAGAAAATATACATAAAACTGGAACTGAAACAAGGAACAAGGAGGTTTTCAAAGGCTGGTAGGATCTCTAAAACATTTTTAAAGTACATGTCGTTGATAAACCTAAATACTCAAAGGTTGTTTAATACCACAGATTAAGCATTGAGAAGAGTGAAATTATGCTGTTTTGATAACTAAGGCAGGTGAGATTTTCTGCATAATTATATAAGAAGATTTCTCTAAAAAATAGACATTATTTCACACACTTATTGGCTGTGAAATAAGTTAAGTGTATTTCAAATGGCTTGTCTGCAATGAAAGGTGAGATGTAGGGAATCACAGAAAGTCGAGGGGAAAATGTAAATATATACACTGCTATATGGTGAACTAAGCCTTAGGCCAGCCACAATGTAGAGGACCTGACCCTTAGAAACTTAAAAGTGAGCTGGAATCTTTAAAAGTTCAAATCTTTATAAGTAAAAAGATTGATGAAAATGAATAACCAAGTGTTTTAATTGACATCAGAAGATCAAAACAATAAACCCTGAGAACATAGAAAAAAGATAAATAAAGATATGAGCAGAACTTAATACCACAGAAAACGTATAAAATTCAGGTGAGGTAGTAAGTCCAAAGAATATTCTTTGAAAAGATTTAAAAGACACACTTTCATTAAGGAAAACACAAACATAATTAAAGAATATATAGAAAGAATCAGGACAATGTTATAGCAGAGAATATATGAAATGCCAGTAAATTTGAACATTTCTGTAAAGTGGACCATTTCCTAGCTCCTACAGTTTACCAAAACTGACACAAGAGGAAATCATTTAAGGTCATCATGCCTGCCCTTGGCATTCTTGGAACGCCCTGGACTGAGAATGCAGCATCTGTAGTCCATGGTAACCTGTGGAGAGTGGGCGGGGCTGAGGGAGGCTGGAACACTGCCCTCACTGAGGGAGTGGGTGTGGCCATCTCTGCTGTGACTGAACAAAGGGCAGGGGAGCAGGGGTCCCAGGGCAGGGCCCTCAGAGCCCGGCAGGCCCAGTGGGGTGTCACAAGCATTTAGGCCCAGGCCATAGGGCGCCTTCTTTGTCTGCACAGATGCCCAAACTCTCACTTTTTTACTCAGGCCACCCACTTAGTTGAAGTGTGTGTGGAACCGGTCCACGCAGTATACCTCACTGCACAGCTAACCATAGGTCTGGGCATCGTAGCTTCCTGCCAGGTGACCGAAGTTCGCAGGAGAGATGATTCCCAGGTTCACACGCAGAGAGGCTCCTGCCCGGGCCACAAGCCGCCCACTGCCTTACCCAAGATCGGGGGCCGAAAGCAGCCCTGTCTAAGTCCCCTACCCCTAGAGGGAGTATTGGACCAAAACTTCTAGAAAACGGGGTCCTTGTGGGCAACTCATTGGAGGGACACAAATAAATCTTTGCCGACTTTTTGCTGAAAATTACGAGCGTTCACACCTAAGCCTTTTACAAGGTCAGCTGTTTAGCTAAACATGAGTTCATGATCTAAATTTACACAATAATGAAGAAATCAGCTACAAAGGGAGACAATCAGCAAAAACAATCAATACCAGAAGTAGATTCCCTAGGCCATCCGTCAGATGTTGGAATAATCAGGTGCTAGGCAGAAAATATACATAAACCTGGAAATGAAACAAGGAACAAGGATGTTTTCAAAGACTGGTAGGATCTCAAAAACATTTTTAAAGTACATGTTATTGATAAAGCTAAATACTCAAAGGTTGCTTAATACAACATATTAAGCAATGAGAAGAGTGAAATTATGCTGTTTAGAAAACTATGGAAGGTGAGATTTTCTGCCTAATTATAGAAGATGATTTCTCTAAAAAATACACATTATTTCAAAGACTTATTTGCTGTGAAATAAGTTAAGGGTATTTCAAATGGCTTGTCTGCAAAGAAAGGTGAGATGTAGGGAATCACAGAAAGCCGAGGGGATAATATGTCAATATATACATTGCTATATGGTGAACTAAGCCTTAGGCCGGCAACAGTGTAGAGGAATGGACCCGTAGAAACGTACAAGTAAGCTGGAATCTTTAAAAGTTCAAATCTTTATAAGTAAAAAGATTTATTAAAATGAATAACCAAGTGTTTTACTTGACATCAGAAAATCAAAACAATAAACCCTGAGAACATAGAAAAAAGATAAATAAGATATGAGCAGAACTTAATACAACAGAAAACGTATAAAATTCAGGTGACTTAGTAAGTCCAAAGAATATTCTTTGAAAAGATTTAAAAGACACACTTTGATTAAGGAAAACAAATACATAAGTAAAGAATATACAGAAAGAATCAGGACAATGTTATAGCAGAGAATATATGAAATGCCAGTAAATATGAACATTTCTGTAAAGTGGACCATTTCTTAGCTCCTAAAGTTTACCAAAACTGACACAAGAGGAAACCATTTAAAGTCATCATGTCTGCCCTTGGCATTCTCGGAACGTCCTGGCCTCAGAATGCAGCATCTGTAGTCCATGGTAACCTGCGGAGAGGGGGCGTGGCTGAGGGAGCTTGGAAGACTGCCCTCACTGAGGGAGTGGGTGTGGCCATCTCTGCTGTGACTGAACAAAGGGCAGGGGATCAGGGGGCCCATGGCAGGGCCCTCAGAGCCCGGCAGACACAGTGGGGTGTCACAAGCATTTAGGCCCAGGCCAAAGGGCACCTTCTTTGTCTGCACAGCTGCCCAAACTCTCACCTTTCCACTCAGGCCGCCCTCTTATTTGAAGTGTGTTTGGAATCTGTCCGCGTAGTACACCTCGCTGCACAGCTAACCATAGGTCAGGGCATCGTATCTTCCTGCAAGGTGACCGAAGTACGCAGGCAAATGGGTCCGTGGGACACATGCGGAGAGGCTCCTGCCCGGGCCACAGGCCGCCCACAGTCCCTGCCCCAGATCGAAGGCTGAAAAGCAGCCATGTCTGAGTCCACTGCCTCTCGAAGGAGTATTGGACCAACACTTGTAGAAAACGGGGTCCTTGCGCGCAACTCATTGGAGGGACACAAATAAATCTTTGCCGACTTTCTGCTGAAGCTTACCAGCGTTCACACCTAAGCCTCTTACAAGGTCAGCTGTTTAGCTAAACATGAGCTCTTGATCTAAATTTACACAATATTGAAGAAATCAGCTACAAAGTGAGACAATCAGCAAAAACAATCAATACCAGTATTACATTCCCTAGGCCATCCATCTGATGTTGGAATAATCAGGTGCAAGGCAGAAAATATACATAAAACTGGAACTGAAACAAGGAACAAGGAGGTTTTCAAAGGCTGGTAGAATCTCTAAAACATTTTTAAAGTACATGTCGTTGATAAACCTAAATACTCAAAGGTTGTTTAATACCACAGATTAAGCATTGAGAATAGTGAAATTATGCTGTTTTGATAACTATGGCAGGTGAGATTTTCTGCCTAATTATATAAGAAGATTTCTCTAAAAAATAGACAATATTTCAAAGACTTATTGGCTGTGAAATAAGTTAAGTGTATTTCAAATGGCTTGTCTGCAAAGAAAGGTGAGATGTAGGGAATCACAGAAAGTCGAGGGGAAAATGTCAATATATACATTTCTATATGGTGAACTAAGCCTTAGGCCAGCAACAATGTACAGGACCTGACCCATAGAAACTTAAAAGTGAGCTGGAATCTTTAAAAGTTCAAATCTTTATAAGTAAAAAGATTGATGAAAATGAATAACCAAGTGTTTTAATTGACATCAGAAGATCAAAACAATAAACCCTGAGAACATAGAAAAAAGATAATTAAAGATATGAGCAGAACTTAATACCACAGAAAACGTATAAAATTCAGGTGAGGTAGTAAGTCCAAAGAATATTCTTTGAAAAGATTTAAAAGACACACTTTGATTAAGGAAATCACAAACATAATTAAAGAATATATAGAAAGAATCAGGACAATGTTATAGCAGAGAATATATGAAATGCCTGGAAATTTGAACATTTCTGTAAAGTTGACCATTTCCTAGCTCCTACAGTTTACCAAAACTGACACAAGAGGAAATCATTTAAGGTCATCATGTCTGCCCTTGGCATTCTCGGAACGCCCTGGCCTGAGAATGCAGCATCTGTAGTCCATGGTAACCTGCGGAGAGTGGGCGGGGCTGAGGGAGGCTGGAACACTGCCCTCACTGAGGGAGTGGGTGTGGCCATCTCTGCTGTGACTGAACAAAGGGCAGGGGAGCAGGGGGCCCAGGGCAGGGCCCTCAGAGCCGGGCAGGCCCAGTGGGGTGTCACAAGCATTTAGGCCCAGGCCATAGGGCGCCTTCTTTGTCTGCTCAGCTGCCCAAACTCTCACTTTTCCACTCAGGCCACCCACTTAGTTGAAGTGTGTGTGGAACCTGTCCGCGCAGTATACCTCGCTGCACAGCTAACCATAGGTCTGGGCATCGTAGCTTCCTGCCAGGTGACCGAAGTTCGCAGGAGAGATGATTCCCAGGTTCACACGCAGAGAGGCTCCTGCCCGGGCCACAGGCCGCCCAATGCCCCTGCCCAAGATCGGGGGCCGAAAGACGCCCTGTCTAATTCCCCTACCCCTAAAGGGAGTATTGGACCAACACTTCTAGAAAACGGGGTCCTTGTGGGCTACTCATTGGAGGGACACAAATAAATCTTTGCCGACTTTTTGCTGAAACTTACGAGCGTTCACACCTAAGCCTCTTACAAGGTCAGCTGTTTAGCTAAACATGAGCTCATGATCTAAATTTACACAATAATGAAGAAATCAGCTACAAAGGGAGACAATCAGCCAAAACAATCAATACCAGAATTAGATTCCCTAGGCCATCCTTGAGATGTTGGAATAATCAGGTGCTAGGCAGAAAATATACATAAACCTGGAAATGAAACAAGGAACAAGGATGTTTTCAAAGACTGGTAGGATCTCTAAAACATTTTTAAAGTACATGACATTGATAAAGCTAAATACTCAAAGGTTGTTTAATACAACAAATTAAGCAGTGAGAAGAGTGAAATTATGCTGTTTAGAAAACTATGGAAGGTGAGATTTTCTGCCTAATTATATAAGATGATTTCTCTAATAAATACACATTATTTCAAAGACTTATTGGCTGAGAAATAAGTTAAGTGTATTTCAAATGGCTTGTCTGCAAAGAAAGGTGAGATGTAGGGAATCACAGAAAGTCGAGGGGAAAATGTCAATATATACACTGCTATATGGTGAACTAAGCCTTAGGCCAGCCACAATGTAGAGGACCTGACCCTTAGTAACTTAAAAGTGAGCTGGAATCTTTAAAAGTTCAAATCTTTATAAGTAAAAAGATTGATGGAAATGAATAACCAAGTGTTTTAATTGACATCAGAAGATCAAAACAATAAACCCTGAGAACATAGAAAAAAGTTAAATAAAGATATGAGCAGAACTTAATACCACAGAAAACGTATAAAATTCAGGTGAGGTAGTAAGTCCAAAGAATATTCTTTGAAAAGATTTAAAAGACACACTTTGATTAAGGAAAACAAAAACATAATTAAAGAATATATAGAAAGAATCAGGACAATGTTATAGCAGAGAATATATGAAATGAAGTAAATTTGAACATTTCTGTAAAGTGGACCACTTCCTAGCTCCTACAGTTTACCAAAACTGACACAAGAGGAAATCATTTAAGGTCATCATGTCTGCCCTTGGCATTCTCGGAACGCCCTGGCCTGAGAATGCAGCATCTGTAGTCCATGGTAACCTGCGGAGAGTGGGCGGGGCTGAGGGAGGCTGGAACACTGCCCTCACTGAGGGAGTGGGTGTGGCCATCTCTGCTGTGACTGAACAAAGGGCAGGGGAGCAGGGGGCCCAGGGCAGGGCCCTCAGAGCCCGGCAGGCCCAGTGGGGTGTCACAAGCATTTAGGCCCAAGCCATAGGGCGCCTTCTTTGTCTGCACAGCTGCCCAAACTCTCACTTTTCCACTCAGGCCACCCACTTAGTTGAAGTGGGTTTGGAACCTGTCCGCGCAGTATAACTTGCTGCAAAGCTAACTATAGGTCTGGGCATCGTAGCTTCCTGCCAGGTGACCAAAGTTCGCAGGAGAGATGATTCCCAGGTTCACACGCAGAGAGGCTCCTGCCCGGGCCACAGGCTGCCCACTGCCCCTGCCCAAGATCGGGGGCCGAAAGCAGCCCTGTCTAAGTCCCCTACCCCTAGAGAGAGTATTGGACCAACACTTCTAGAAAACGGGGTCCTTGTGGGCAACTCATTGGAGGGACAAAAATAAATCTTTGCCGACATTTTGCTGAAACTTACGAGCGTTCACACCTAAGCCTCTTACAAGGTCAGCTGTTTAGCTAAACATGAGCTCAGGATCTAAATTTACACAATAATGAAGAAATCAGCTACAAAGTGAGACAATCAGCAAAAACAATCAATACCAGAATGAGATTCCCTGGGCCATCCATCTGATGTTGGAATAATCATGTGCAAGGCAGAACATATACATAAAACTGGAACTGAAACAAGGAACAAGGAGGTTTTCAAAGGCTGGTAGGATCTCTAAAACATTTTTAAAGTACATGTCGTTGATAAACCTAAATACTCAAAGGATGTTTAATACCACAGATTAAACACTGAGAAGAGTGAAATTATGCTGTTTTGAAAACTAGGGCAGGTGAGATTTTCTGCCTAATTATATAAGATGATTTCTCTAAAAAATAGACATTATTTCAAAGACTTATTGGCTGTGAAATAAGTTAAGTGTATTTCAAATGGCTTGTCTCCAAAGAAAGGTGAGATGTAGGGAATCACAGAGAGACGAGGGGAAAATGTCTATATATACATTGCTATATGGTGAACTAAGCCTTAGGCCAGCCACAGTGTAGAGGACCTGACCCTTAGAAATTTAAAAGTGAGCTGGAATCTTTAAAAGTACAAATTTTTATAAGTAAAAAGATTGATGAAAATGAATAACCAAGTGTTTTAATTGACATCAGAAGATCAAAACAATAAACCCTGAGAACATAGAAAAAAGATTAATAAAGATATGAGCAGAACTTAATACCACAGAAAACGTATAAAATTCAGGTGAGGTAGTAAGTCCAAAGAATATTCTTTGAAAAGATTTAAAAGACACACTTTGATTAAGGAAAACACAAACATAATTAAAGAATATATAGAAAGAATCAGGACAATGTTATAGCAGAGAATATATGAAATGCCAGGAAATTTGAACATTTCTGTAAAGTTGACCATTTCCTAGCTCCTACAGTTTACCAAAACTGACACAAGAGGAAATCATTTAAGGTCATCATGTCTGCCCTTGGCATTCTCGGAACACCCTGGCATGAGAATGCAGCATCTGTAGTCCATGGTAACCTGCGGAGAGTGGGCGGGGCTGAGGGAGGCTGGAACACAGCCCTCACTGAGGGAGTGGGTGTGGCCATCTCTGCTGCGACTGAACAAAGGGCAGGGGAGCAGGGGGCCCAGGGCAGGGCCCTCAGAGCCCGGCAGGCCCAGTGGGGTGTCACAAGCATTTAGGCCCAGGCCATAGGGCGCCTTCTTTGTCTGCACAGCTGCCCAAACTTTCACTTTTCCACTCAGGCCACCCACTTAGTTGAAGTGTGTGTGGAACCTGTCCGCGCAGTATACCTCGCTGCACAGCTAACCATAGGTCTGGGCATCGTAGCTTCCTGCCAGCTGACCGAAGTTCGCAGGAGAGATGATTCCCAGGTTCACACGCAGAGAGGCTCCTGCCCGGGCCACAGGCCGCCCAATGCCCCTGCCCAAGATCGGGGGCCGAAAGCAGCCCTGTCTATGTCCCCTACCGCTAGAGGGAGTATTGGACCAACACTTCTAGAAAACGGGGTCCTGAGGGCTACTCATTGGAGGGACACAAATAAATCTTTGCCCACTTTTTGCTGAAACTTATGAGCGTTCACACCTAAGCCTCTTACAAGGTCAGCTGTTTAGCTAAACATGAGCTCATGATCTAAATTTACACAATAATGAAGAAATCAGCTACAAAGGGAGACAATCAGCAAAAACAATCAATACCAGAATTCGATTCCCTAGGCCATCCTTGAGATGTTGGAATAATCAGGTGCTAGGCAGATAATATACATAAACCTGGAAATGAAACAAGGAACAAGGATGTTTTCAAAGACTGGTAGGATCTCTAAAACATTTTTAAAGTACATGTCATTGATAAAGCTAAATACTCAAAGGTTGTTTAATACAACAAATTAAGCAGTGAGAAGAGTGAAATTATGCTGTTTAGAAAACTATGGCAGGTGAGATTTTCGGCCTAATTATATAAGATGATTTCTCTAAAAAATACACATTATTTCAAAGACTTATTGGCTGTGAAATAAGTTAAGGGTATTTCAAATGGCTTGTCTGCAAAGAAAGGTGAGATGTAGGGAATCACAGAAAGCCGAGGGGATAATATGTCAATATATACATTGCTATATGGTGAACTAAGCCTTAGGCCGGCAACAGTGTAGAGGAATGGACCCTTAGAAACGTACAAGTAAGCTGGAATCTTTAAAAGTTCAAATCTTTATAAGTAAAAAGATTTATTAAAATGAATAACCAAGAGTTTTAATGGACATCAGAAGATCAAAACAATAAACCCTGAGAACATAGAAAAAATATAAATAAAGATATGAGCAGAACTTAATACCACAGAAAACGTATAAAATTCAGGTGACTTAGTAAGTCCAAAGAATATTCTTTGAAAAGATTTAAAAGACACACGTTGATTAAGGAAAACAAAAACATAAGTAAAGAATATACAGAAAGAATCAGGACAATGTTATAGCAGAGAATATCTGAAATGCCAGTAAATTTGAACATTTCTGTAAAGTGGACCATTTCCTAGCTCCTACAGTTTACCAAAACTGACACAAGAGGAAATCATTTTAGGTCATCATGTCTGCCCTTGGCATTCTCGGAACGCCCTGGCCTCAGAATGCAGCATCTGTAGTCCATGATAACCTGCGGAGAGTGGTCGGGGCTGAGGGAGGCTGGAACACTGCCCTCACTGAGGGAGTGGGTGTGGCCATCTCTGCTGTGACTGAACAAAGGGCAGGGGAGCAGGGTCCCAGGGCAGGGCCCTCAGAGACCGGCAGGCCCAGTGGGGTGTCATAAGCATTTAGGCCCAGGCCATAGGGCGCCTTCTTTGTCTGCACAGCTGCCCAAACTCTCACCTTTCCACTCAGGCCGCCCTCTTATTTGAAGTGTGTTTGGAACCTGTCCGCGCAGTACACCTCGATGCACAGCTAACCATATATCAGGGCATCGTAGCTTCCTGCAAGGTGACCGAAGTACGCAGGCAAATGGGTCCGTGGGACACATGCGGAGAGGCTCCTGTCCGGGCCACTGGCCGGCAACTGGCCCTGCCCCAGATCGAAGGCTGAAAAGCAGCCATGTCTGAGTCCAATGCCTCTCGAAGGAGTATTGGACCAACACTTGTAGAAAACGGGGTCCTTGCGGGCAACTCATTGGAGGGACACAAATAAATCTTTGCTGACTTTCTGCTGAAGCTTACCAGCGTTCACACCTAAGCCTCTTACAAGGTCAGCTGTTTAGCTAAACATGAGCTCTTTATCTAACTTTACACAATATTGAAGAAATCAGCTACAAAGTGAGGCAATCAGCAAAAACAATCAATACCAGAAGGAAATTCCCTAGGCCATCCATCTGATGTTGGAATAATCAGGTGCAAGGCAGAAAATATACATAAAACTGGAACTGAAACAAGGAACAAGGAGGTTTTCAAAGGCTGGTAGGATCTCTAAAACATTTTTAAAGTACATGTCGTTGATAAACCTAAATACTCAAAGGTTGTTTAATACCACAGATGAAGCATTGAGAAGAGTGAAATTATGCTGTTTTGAAAACTAGGGCAGGTGAGATTTTCTGCCTAATTATATAAGACGATTTCTCTAAAAAATAGACATTATTTCAAAGACTTATTGGATGTGAAATAAGTTAAGTGTATTTCAAATGGCTTGTCTGCAAAGAAAGGTGAGATGTAGGGAATCACAGAAAGTCGAGGGGAAAATGTCAATATATACACTGCTATATGGTGAACTAAGCATTAGGCCAGCCACAATGTAGAGGACCTGACCCTTAGTAACTTAAAAGTGAGCTGGAATTTTTAAAAGTTCAAATCTTTATAAGTAAAAAGATTGATGAAAATGAATAACCAAGTGTTTTAATTGACATCAGAAGATCAAAACAATAAACCCTGAGAACATAGAAAAAAGATAAATAAAGATATGAGCAGAACTTAATACCACAGAAAACGTATAAAATTCAGGTGAGGTAGTAAGTCCAAAGAATATTCTTTGAAAAGATTTAAAAGACACACTTTGATTAAGGAAAACAAAAACATAAGTAAAGAATATACAGAAAGAATCAGGACAATGTTATAGCAGAGAATATCTGAAATGCCAGTAAATTTGAACATTTCTGTAAAGTGGACCATTTCCTAGCTCCTACAGTTTACCAAAACTGACACAAGAGGAAATCATTTAAGGTCCTCATGTCTGCCCTTGGCATTCTCGGCACGCCCTGGCCTCAGAATGCAGCATCTGTAGTCCATGATAACCTGCGGAGAGTGGTCGGGGCTGAGGGAGGCTGGAACACTGCCCTCACTGAGGGAGTGGGTGTGGCCATCTCTGCTGTGACTGAACAAAGGGCAGGGGAGCAGGGGGCCCAGGGCAGGGCCCTCAGAGCCCTGCAGGCCCAGTGGGGTGTCATAAGCATTTAGGCCCAGGCCATAGGGCGCCTTCTTTGTCTGCACAGCTGCCCAAACTCTCACCTTTCCACTCAGGCCGCCCTCTTATTTGAAGTGTGTTTGGAACCTGTCCGCGCAGTACACCTCGATGCACAGCTAACCATATATCAGGGCATCGTAGCTTCCTGCAAGGTGACCGAAGTACGCAGGCAAATGGGTCCGTGGGACACATGCGGAGAGGCTCCTGTCCGGGCCACTGGCCGGCAACTGGCCCTGCCCCAGATCGAAGGCTGAAAAGCAGCCATGTCTGAGTCCACTGCCTCTCGAAGGAGTATTGGACCAACACTTGTAGAAAACGGGGTCCTTGCGGGCAACTCATTGGAGGGACACAAATAAATCTTTGCTGACTTTCTGCTGAAGCTTACCAGCGTTCACACCTAAGCCTCTTACAAGGTCAGCTGTTTAGCTAAACATGAGCTCTTTATCTAACTTTACACAATATTGAAGAAATCAGCTACAAAGTGAGGCAATCAGCAAAAACAATCAATACCAGAAGGAAATTCCCTAGGCCATCCATCTGATGTTGGAATAATCAGGTGCAAGGCAGAAAATATACATAAAACTGGAACTGAAACAAGGAACAAGGAGGTTTTCAAAGGCTGGTAGGATCTCTAAAACATTTTTAAAGTACATGTCGTTGATAAACCTAAATACTCAAAGGTTGTTTAATACCACAGATGAAGCATTGAGAAGAGTGAAATTATGCTGTTTTGAAAACTAGGGCAGGTGAGATTTTCTGCCTAATTATATAAGACGATTTCTCTAAAAAATAGACATTATTTCAAAGACTTATTGGATGTGAAATAAGTTAAGTGTATTTCAAATGGCTTGTCTGCAAAGAAAGGTGAGATGTAGGGAATCACAGAAAGTCGAGGGGAAAATGTCAATATATACACTGCTATATGGTGAACTAAGCATTAGGCCAGCCACAATGTAGAGGACCTGACCCTTAGTAACTTAAAAGTGAGCTGGAATTTTTAAAAGTTCAAATCTTTATAAGTAAAAAGATTGATGAAAATGAATAACCAAGTGTTTTAATTGACATCAGAAGATCAAAACAATAAACCCTGAGAACATAGAAAAAAGATAAATAAAGATATGAGCAGAACTTAATACCACAGAAAACGTATAAAATTCAGGTGAGGTAGTAAGTCCAAAGAATATTCTTTGAAAAGATTTAAAAGACACACTTTGATTAAGGAAAACACAAACATATTTAAAGAATATATAGAAAGAATCAGGACAATGTTATTGCAGAGAATATATGAAATGCCAGGAAATTTGGACATTTCTGTAAAGTTGACCATTTCCTAGCTCCTACAGTTTACCAAAACTGACACAAGAGGAAATCATTTAAGGTCATCATGTCTGCCCTTGGCATTCTCGGAACACCCTGGCATGAGAATGCAGCATCTGTAGTCCATGGTAACCTGCGGAGAGTGGGCGGGGCTGAGGGAGGCTGGAACACAGCCCTCACTGAGGGAGTGGGTGTGGCCATCTCTGCTGCGACTGAACAAAGGGCAGGGGAGCAGGGGGCCCAGGGCAGGGCCCTCAGAGCCCGGCAGGCCCAGTGGGGTGTCACAAGCATTTAGGCCCAGGCCATAGGGCGCCTTCTTTGTCTGCACAGCTGCCCAAACTCTCACTTTTCCACGCAGGCCACCCACTTAGTTGAAGTGTGTGTGGAACCTGTCCGCGCAGTATACCTCGCTGCACAGCTAACCATAGGTCTGGGCATCGTAGCTTCCTGCCAGCTGACCGAAGATCGCAGGAGAGATGATTCCCAGGTTCACACGCAGAGAGGCTCCTGCCCGGGCCACAGGCCGCCCAATGCCCCTGCCCAAGATCGGGGGCCGAAAGCAGCCCTGTCTATGTCCCCTACCGCTAGAGGGAGTATTGGACCAACACTTCTAGAAAACGGGGTCCTGAGGGCTACTCATTGGAGGGACACAAATAAATCTTTGCCCACTTTTTGCTGAAACTTATGAGCGTTCACACCTAAGCCTCTTACAAGGTCAGCTGTTTAGCTAAACATGAGCTCATGATCTAAATTTACACAATAATGAAGAAATCAGCTACAAAGGGAGACAATCAGCAAAAACAATCAATACCAGAATTCGATTCCCTAGGCCATCCTTGAGATGTTGGAATAATCAGGTGCTAGGCAGATAATATACATAAACCTGGAAATGAAACAAGGAACAAGGATGTTTTCAAAGACTGGTAGGATCTCTAAAACATTTTTAAAGTACATGTCATTGATAAAGCTAAATACTCAAAGGTTGTTTAATACAACAAATTAAGCAGTGAGCAGAGTGAAATTATGCTGTTTAGAAAACGATGGCAGGTGAGATTTTCGGCCTAATTATATAAGATGATTTCTCTAAAAAATACACATTATTTCAAAGACTTATTGGCTGTGAAATAAGTTAAGGGTATTTCAAATGGCTTGTCTGCAAAGAAAGGTGAGATGTAGGGAATCACAGAAAGCCGAGGGGATAATATGTCAATATATACATTGCTATATGGTGAACTAAGCCTTAGGCCGGCAACAGTGTAGAGGAATGGACCCTTAGAAACGTACAAGTAAGCTGGAATCTTTAAAAGTTCAAATCTTTATAAGTAAAAAGATTTATTAAAATGAATTACCAAGAGTTTTAATGGACATCAGAAGATCAAAACAATAAACCCTGAGAACATAGAAAAAATATAAATAAAGATATGAGCAGAACTTAATACCACAGAAAACGTATAAAATTCAGGTGACTTAGTAAGTCCAAAGAATATTCTTTGAAAAGATTTAAAAGACACACTTTGATTAAGGAAAACAAAAACATAAGTAAAGAATATACAGAAAGAATCAGGACAATGTTATAGCAGAGAATATCTGAAATGCCAGTAAATTTGAACATTTCTGTAAAGTGGACCATTTCCTAGCTCCTACAGTTTACCAAAACTGACACAAGAGGAAATCATTTAAGGTCATCATGTCTGCCCTTGGCATTCTCGGAACGCCCTGGCCTCAGAATGCAGCATCTGTAGTCCATGATAACCTGCGGAGAGTGGTCGGGGCTGAGGGAGGCTGGAACACTGCCCTCACAGAGGGAGTGGGTGTGGCCATCTCTGCTGTGACTGAACAAAGGGCAGGGGAGCAGGGGGCCCAGGGCAGGGCCCTCAGAGCCCGGCAGGCCCAGTGGGGTGTCATAAGCATTTAGGCCCAGGCCATAGGGCGCCTTCTTTGTCTGCACAGCTGCCCAAACTCTCACCTTTCCACTCAGGCCGCCCTCTTATTTGAAGTGTGTTTGGAACCTGTCCGCGCAGTACACCTTGATGCACAGCTAACCATATATCAGGGCATCGTAGCTTCCTGCAAGGTGACCGAAGTACGCAGGCAAATGGGTCCGTGGGACACATGCGGAGAGGCTCCTGTCCGGGCCACTGGCCGGCAACTGGCCCTGCCCCAGATCGAAGGCTGAAAAGCAGCCATGTCTGAGTCCACTGCCTCTCGAAGGAGTATTGGACCAACACTTGTAGAAAACGGGGTCCTTGCGGGCAACTCATTGGAGGGACACAAATAAATCTTTGCTGACTTTCTGCTGAAGCTTACCAGCGTTCACACCTAAGCCTCTTACAAGGTCAGCTGTTTAGCTAAACATGAGCTCTTTATCTAACTTTACACAATATTGAAGAAATCAACTACAAAGTGAGACAATCAGCAAAAACAATCAATACCAGAATTAGATTCCCTAGGCCATCCATCTGATGTTGGAATCATCAGGTGCAAGGCAGAAAATATACATAAAACTGGAACTGAAACAAGGAACAAGGAGGTTTTCAAAGGCTGGTAGGATCTCTAAAACATTTTTAAAGTACATGTCGTTGATAAACCTAAATACTCAAAGGTTGTTTAATACCACAGATGAAGCATTGAGAAGAGTGAAATTATGCTGTTTTGAAAACTAGGGCAGGTGAGATTTTCTGCCTAATTATATAAGACGATTTCTCTAAAAAATAGACATTATTTCAAAGACTTATTGGATGTGAAATAAGTTAAGTGTATTTCAAATGGCTTGTCTGCAAAGAAAGGTGAGATGTAGGGAATCACAGAAAGTCGAGGGGAAAATGTCAATATATACTCTGCTATATGGTGAACTAAGCATTAGGCTAGCCACAATGTAGAGGACCTGACCCTTAGTAACTTAAAAGTGAGCTGGAATCTTTAAAAGTTCAAATCTTTATAAGTAAAAAGATTGATGAAAATGAATAACCAAGTGTTTTAATTGACATCAGAAGATCAAAACAATAAACCCTGAGAACATAGAAAAAAGATAAATAAAGATATGAGCAGAACTTAATACCACAGAAAACGTATAAAATTCAGGTGAGGTAGTAAGTCCAAAGAATATTCTTTGAAAAGATTTAAAAGACACACTTTGATTAAGGAAAACACAAACATATTTAAAGAATATATAGAAAGAATCAGGACAATGTTATTGCAGAGAATATATGAAATGCCAGGAAATTTGAACATTTCTGTAAAGTTGACCATTTCCTAGCTCCTACAGTTTACCAAAACTGACACAAGAGGAAATCATTTAAGGTCATCATGTCTGCCCTTGGCATTCTCGGAACACCCTGGCATGAGAATGCAGCATC
Source organism: Mesoplodon bidens (assembly GCF_964165515.1). Classification (NCBI taxonomy): domain Eukaryota; kingdom Metazoa; phylum Chordata; class Mammalia; order Artiodactyla; family Ziphiidae; genus Mesoplodon; species Mesoplodon bidens. The sequence continues at coordinate 27,522,249 of NC_138180.1, read as the reverse complement.
TGTAGTCCATGGTAACCTGCGGAGAGTGGGCGGGGCTGAGGGAGGCTGGAACACAGCCCTCACTGAGGGAGTGGGTGTGGCCATCTCTGCTGCGACTGAACAAAGGGCAGGGGAGCAGGGGGCCCAGGGCAGGGCCCTCAGAGCCCGGCAGGCCCAGTGGGGTGTCACAAGCATTTAGGCCCAGGCCATAGGGCGCCTTCTTTGTCTGCACAGCTGCCCAAACTCTCACTTTTCCACGCAGGCCACCCACTTAGTTGAAGTGTGTGTGGAACCTGTCCACGCAGTATACCTCGCTGCACAGCTAACCATAGGTCTGGGCATCGTAGCTTCCTGCCAGCTGACCGAAGATCGCAGGAGAGATGATTCCCAGGTTCACACGCAGAGAGGCTCCTGCCCGGGCCACAGGCCGCCCAATGCCCCTGCCCAAGATCGGGGGCCGAAAGCAGCCCTGTCTATGTCCCCTACCGCTAGAGGGAGTATTGGACCAACACTTCTAGAAAACGGGGTCCTGAGGGCTACTCATTGGAGGGACACAAATAAATCTTTGCCCACTTTTTGCTGAAACTTATGAGCGTTCACACCTAAGCCTCTTACAAGGTCAGCTGTTTAGCTAAACATGAGCTCATGATCTAAATTTACACAATAATGAAGAAATCAGCTACAAAGGGAGACAATCAGCAAAAACAATCAATACCAGAATTCGATTCCCTAGGCCATCCTTGAGATGTTGGAATAATCAGGTGCTAGGCAGATAATATACATAAACCTGGAAATGAAACAAGGAACAAGGATGTTTTCAAAGACTGGTAGGGTCTCTAAAACATTTCTAAAGTACATGTCATTGATAAAGCTAAATACACAAAGGTTGTTTAATACAACAAATTAAGCAGTGAGAAGAGTGAAGTTATGCTGTTTAGAAAACTATGGAAGGTGAGATTTTCTGCCTAATTATATAAGATGATTTCTCTAAAAAATACACATTATTTCAAAGACTTATTGGCTGTGAAATAAGTTAAGGGTATTTCAAATGGCTTGTCTGCAAAGAAAGGTGAGATGTAAGGAATCACAGAAAGCCGAGGGGATAATATGTCAATATATACATAGCTATGTGTTGAACTAAGCCTTAGACCGGCAACAGTGTAGAGGAATGGACCCTTAGGAACGTACAAGTAACCTGGAATCTTTAAAAGATCAAATCTTTATAAGTAAAACGATTTATTAAAATGAATAACCAAGTGTTTTATTTGACATCAAAAATCAAAACTATAAACACTGAGAACATAGAAAAAATAAATAAAGATATGAGCAGAACTTAATACAACAGAAAACGTATAAAATTCAGGTGATTTAGTAAGTCCAAAGAATATTCTTTGAAAAGATTTAAAAGACACACTTTGATTAAGGAAAACATAAACATAAGTAAAGAATATCCAGAAAGTATCAGGACAATGTTATAGCAGAGAATATATGAAATGCCAGTAAATTTGAACATTTCTGTAAAGCGGACCATTTCCTAGCTCCTAAAGTTTACCAAAACTGACACAAGAGGAAATCATTTAAGGTCATCATGTCTGCCCTTGGCATTCTCGGAACGCCCTGGCCTCAGAATGCAGCATCTGTAGTCCATGGTAACCTGCGGAGAGGGGGCGTGGCTGAGGGAGCTTGGAGGACTGCCCTCACTGAGGGAGTGGGTGTGGCCATCTCTGCTGTGACTGAACAAAGGGCAGGGGAGCAGGGGGCCCAGGGCAGGGCCCTCAGAGCCCGGCAGACACAGTGGTGTGTCACAAGCATTTAGGCCCAGGCCAAAGGGCGACTTCTTTGTCTGCACAGCTGCCCAAACTCTCACCTTTCCACTCAGGCCGCCCTCTTAGTTGAAGTGTGTTTGGAACCTGTCCGCGCAGTATACCTTGCTGCACAGCTAACTATAGGTCTGGGCATCGTAGCTTCCTGCCAGGTGACCGAAGTTCGCAGGAGAGATGATTCCCAGTTTCACACGCAGAGAGGCTCCTGCCCGGGCCACAGGACGCCCACTGCCACTGCCCAAGATCGGGGGCCGAAATCAGCCCTGTCTAAGTCCCCTACCCCTAGAGGGAGTATTGGACCAACACTTCTAGAAAACGGGGTCCTTGTGGGCAACTCATTGGAGGGACACAAATAAATCTTTGCCGACTTTTTGCTGAAACTTACGTGCGTTCACACCTAAGCCTCTTACAAGGTCAGCTGTTTAGCTAAACATGAGCTCATGATCTAAATTTACACAATAATGAAGAAATCATCTACAAAGGGAGACAATCAGCAAAAACAATCAATACCAGAATGAGATTCCCTAGGCCACCCGTCAGATGTTGGAATAATCAGGTGCTAGGCAGAAAATATACATAAACGTGGAAATGAAACAAGGAACAAGGATGTTTTCAAAGACTGGTTGGGCCTCTAAAACATTTTTAAAGTACATGTCATTGATAAAGCTACATACACAAAGGTTGTTAAATACAACAAATTAAGCAGTGAGAAGAGTGAAGTTATGCTGTTTAGAAAACTATGGAAGGTGAGATTTTCCGCCTAATTATATAAGATGATTTCTCTAAAAAATATACATTATTTCAAAGACTTATTCGCTGTGAAATAAGTTAAGGATATTTCAAATGGCTTGTCTGCAAAGAAAGGTGAGATGTAGGGAATCACAGAAAGCCGAGGGGATAATATGTCAATATATACATAGCTATATGTTGAACTAAGCCATAGGCCGGCAACAGTGTAGAGGAATCGACCCTTAGAAACGTACAAGTAAGCTGGAATCTTTAAAAGTTCAAATCTTTATAAGTAAAAAGATTTATTAAAATGAATAACCAAGTGTTTTACTTGACATCAGAAAATCAAAACTATAAACCCAGAGAACATAGAAAAAAGATAAATAAAGATATGAGCAGAACTTAATACAACAGAAAACGTATAAAATTCAGGTGATTTAGTAAGTCCAAAGAATATTCTTTGAAAAGATTTAAAAGACACACTTTGATTAAGGAAAACATAAACATAAGTAAAGAATATCCAGAAAGAATCAGGACAATGTTATAGCAGAGAATGTATGAAATGCCAGTAAATTTGAACATTTCTGTAAAGCGGACCATTTCCTAGCTCCTAAAATTTACCAAAACTTACACAAGAGGAAATCATTTAAGGTCATCATGTCTGCCCTTGGCATTCTCGGAACGCCCTGGCCTCAGAATGCAGCATCTGTAGTCCATGGTAACCTGCGGAGAGTGGGCGTGGCTGAGGGAGGTTGGAAGACTGCCCTCACTGAGGGAGTGGGTGTGGCCATCTCTGCTGTGACTGAACAAAGGCCAGGGGATCAGGGGGCCAAGGGCAGGGCCCTCAGAGCCCGGCAGACCCAGTGGGGTGTCACAAGCATTTAGGCCAAGGCCAAAGGGAGCCTTCTTTGTCTGCACAGCTGCCCAAACTCTCACCTTTCCACTCAGGCCGCCCTCTTATTTGAAGTGTGTTGGGAACCTGTCCGCGCAGTACACCTCGCTGCACAGCTAACCATTGGTCAGGGCTTCGTAGCTTCCTGCCAGGTGACCGAAGTTTCCAGGCAAATGTGTCCCTGGGACACATGCGGAGAGGCTCCTGCCCGGGCCACAGGCCGCCCACTGGCCCTGCCCCAGATCGAAGGCTGAAAAGCAGCCATGTCTGAGTCCACTGTCTCTCGAAGGAGTATTGGACCAACACTTGTAGAAAACGGGCTCCTTGCGGGCAACTCATTGGAGGGACACAAATAAATCTTTGCCGACTTTCTGCTGAAGCTTACCAGCGTTCACACCTAAGCCTCTTACAAGGTCATCTGTTTAGCTAAACATGAGCTCTTGATCTAACTTTACACAATATTGAAGAAATCAGCTACAAAGTGAGACAATCAGCAAAAAGAATCAATACCAGAATGAGATTCCCTAGGCCATCCATCTGATGTTGGAATCATCAGGTGCAAGGCAGAAAATATACATAAAACTGGAACTGAAACAAGGAACAAGGAGGTTTTCAAAGGCTGGTAGGATCTCTAAAACATTTTTAAAGTACATGTCGTTGATAAACCTAAATACTCAAAGGTTGTTTAATACCACAGATTAAGCATTGAGAAGAGGGAAATTATGCTGTTTTGATAACTAAGGCAGGTGAGATTTTCTGCATAATTATATAAGAAGATTTCTCTAAAAAATAGACATTATTTCACACACTTATTGGCTGTGAAATAAGTTAAGTGTATTTCAAATGGCTTGTCTGCAATGAAAGGTGAGATGTAGGGAATCACAGAAAGTCGAGGGGAAAATGTAAATATATACACTGCTATATGGTGAACTAAGCCTTAGGCCAGCCACAATGTAGAGGACCTGACCCTTAGTAACTTAAAAGTGAGCTGGAATCTTTAAAAGTTCAAATCTTTATAAGTAAAAAGATTGATGAAAATGAATAACCAAGTGTTTTAATTGACATCAGAAGATCAAAACAATAAACCCTGAGAACATAGAAAAAAGATAAATAAAGATATGAGCAGAACTTAATACCACAGAAAACGTATAAAATTCAGGTGAGGTAGTAAGTCCAAAGAATATTCTTTGAAAAGATTTAAAAGACACACTTTCATTAAGGAAAACACAAACATAATTAAAGAATATATAGAAAGAATCAGGACAATGTTATAGCAGAGAATATATGAAATGCCAGTAAATTTGAACATTTCTGTAAAGTGGACCATTTCCTAGCTCCTACAGTTTACCAAAACTGACACAAGAGGAAATCATTTAAGGTCATCATGCCTGCCCTTGGCATTCTTGGAACGCCCTGGCCTGAGAATGCAGCATCTGTAGTCCATGGTAACCTGTGGAGAGTGGGCGGGGCTGAGGGAGGCTGGAACACTGCCCTCACTGAGGGAGTGGGTGTGGCCATCTCTGCTGTGACTGAACAAAGGGCAGGGGAGCAGGGGGCCCAGGGCAGGGCCCTCAGAGCCCGGCAGGCCCAGTGGGGTGTCACAAGCATTTAGGCCCAGGCCATAGGGCGCCTTCTTTGTCTGCACAGATGCCCAAACTCTCACTTTTTTACTCAGGCCACCCACTTAGTTGAAGTGTGTGTGGAACCGGTCCACGCAGTATACCTCACTGCACAGCTAACCATAGGTCTGGGCATCGTAGCTTCCTGCCAGGTGACCGAAGTTCGCAGGAGAGATGATTCCCAGGTTCACACGCAGAGAGGCTCCTGCCCGGGCCACAAGCCGCCCACTGCCTTACCCAAGATCGGGGGCCGAAAGCAGCCCTGTCTAAGTCCCCTACCCCTAGAGGGAGTATTGGACCAAAACTTCTAGAAAACGGGGTCCTTGTGGGCAACTCATTGGAGGGACACAAATAAATCTTTGCCGACTTTTTGCTGAAAATTACGAGCGTTCACACCTAAGCCATTTACAAGGTCAGCTGTTTAGCTAAACATGAGTTCATGATCTAAATTTACACAATAATGAAGAAATCAGCTACAAAGGGAGACAATCAGCAAAAACAATCAATACCAGAAGTAGATTCCCTAGGCCATCCGTCAGATGTTGGAATAATCAGGTGCTAGGCAGAAAATATACATAAACCTGGAAATGAAACAAGGAACAAGGATGTTTTCAAAGACTGGTAGGATCTCAAAAACATTTTTAAAGTACATGTTATTGATAAAGCTAAATACTCAAAGGTTGCTTAATACAACATATTAAGCAATGAGAAGAGTGAAATTATGCTGTTTAGAAAACTATGGAAGGTGAGATTTTCTGCCTAATTATAGAAGATGATTTCTCTAAAAAATACACATTATTTCAAAGACTTATTTGCTGTGAAATAAGTTAAGGGTATTTCAAATGGCTTGTCTGCAAAGAAAGGTGAGATGTAGGGAATCACAGAAAGCCGAGGGGATAATATGTCAATATATACATTGCTATATGGTGAACTAAGCCTTAGGCCGGCAACAGTGTAGAGGAATGGACCCGTAGAAACGTACAAGTAAGCTGGAATCTTTAAAAGTTCAAATCTTTATAAGTAAAAAGATTTATTAAAATGAATAACCAAGTGTTTTACTTGACATCAGAAAATCAAAACAATAAACCCTGAGAACATAGAAAAAAGATAAATAAGATATGAGCAGAACTTAATACAACAGAAAACGTATAAAATTCAGGTGACTTAGTAAGTCCAAAGAATATTCTTTGAAAAGATTTAAAAGACACACTTTGATTAAGGAAAACAAATACATAAGTAAAGAATATACAGAAAGAATCAGGACAATGTTATAGCAGAGAATATATGAAATGCCAGTAAATATGAACATTTCTGTAAAGTGGACCATTTCCTAGCTCCTAAAGTTTACCAAAACTGACACAAGAGGAAACCATTTAAAGTCATCATGGCTGCCCTTGGCATTCTCGGAACGTCCTGGCCTCAGAATGCAGCATCTGTAGTCCATGGTAACCTGCGGAGAGGGGGCGTGGCTGAGGGAGCTTGGAAGACTGCCCTCACTGAGGGAGTGGGTGTGGCCATCTCTGCTGTGACTGAACAAAGGGCAGGGGATCAGGGGGCCCATGGCAGGGCCCTCAGAGCCCGGCAGACACAGTGGGGTGTCACAAGCATTTAGGCCCAGGCCAAAGGGCACCTTCTTTGTCTGCACAGCTGCCCAAACTCTCACCTTTCCACTCAGGCCGCCCTCTTATTTGAAGTGTGTTTGGAATCTGTCCGCGTAGTACACCTCGCTGCACAGCTAACCATAGGTCAGGGCATCGTATCTTCCTGCAAGGTGACCGAAGTACGCAGGCAAATGGGTCCGTGGGACACATGCGCAGAGGCTCCTGCCCGGGCCACAGGCCGCCCACATTCCCTGCCCCAGATCGAAGGCTGAAAAGCAGCCATGTCTGAGTCCACTGCCTCTCGAAGGAGGATTGGACCAACGCTTGTAGAAAACGGGGTCCTTGCGGGCAACTAATTGGAGGGACACAAATAAATCTTTGCCGACTTTCTGCTGAAGCTTACCAGCGTTCACACCTAAGCCTCTTACAAGGTCAGCTGTTTAGCTAAACATGAGCTCTTGATCTAACTTTACACAATATTGAAGAAACCAGCTACAAAGTGAAACAATCAGCAAAAACAATCAATACCAGCATTAGATTCCCTAGGCCAACCATCTGATGTTGGAATAGTCAGGTGCAAGGCAGAAAATATACATAAAACTGGAACTGAAACAAGGAACAAGGAGGTTTTCAAAGGCTGGTAGGATCTCTAAAACATTTTTAAAGTACATGTCGTTGATAAACCTAAATACTCAAAGGTTGTTTAATACCACAGATTAAGCATTGAGAAGAGTGAAATTATGCTGTTTTGAAAACTAGGGCAGGTGAGATTTTCTGCCTAATTATATAAGAAGATTTCTCTAAAAAATAGACATTATTTCAAAGACTTATTGGCTGTGAAATAAGTTAAGTTTATTTCAAATGGCTTGTCTGCAAAGAAAGTTGAGATGTAGGGAATCACAGAAAGTCGAAGAGAAAATGTCAATATATACATTGCTATATTGTGAACTAAGCCTTAGGCCAGCCACAATGTAGAGGACCAGACCCTTAGAAACTTAAAAGTGAGCTGGAATCTTTAAAAGTTCAAATCTTTATAAGTAAAAAGATTGATGAAAATGAATAACCAAGTGTTTTAATTGACATCAGAAGATCAAAACAATAAAACCTGAGAACATAGAAAAAAGATAAATAAAGATATGAGCAGAACTTAATACCACAGAAAACGTATAAAATTCAGGTGAGGTAGTAAGTCCAAAGAATATTCTTTGAAAAGATTTAAAGACACACTTTAATTAAGGAAAACACAAACATAATTAAAGAATATATAGAAAGAATCAGGACAATGTTATAGCAGAGAATATATGAAATGCCAGGAAATTTGAACATTTCTCTAAAGTTGACCATTTCCTAGCTCGTACAGTTTACCAAAACTGACACAAGAGGAAATCATTTAAGGTCATCATGACTGCCCTTGGCATTCTCAGAACGCCCTGGCCTCAGAATGCAGCATCTGTAGTCCACGGTAACCTGCCGAGAGTGGGCTGGGTTGAGGGAGGCTGGAACAATGACCTCACTGAGGGAGTGGGTGTGGCCATCTCTGCTGTGACTGAACAAAGGGCAGGGGAGCATGTGGCCCAGGTCAGGGCCCTCAGAGCCCGGCAGGCCCAGTGGGGTGTCATAAGTATTTAGGCCCAGGCCAAAGGGCGCCTTCTTTGTCTGCACAGCTGCCCAAACTCTCACCTTTCCACTCAGGCCGCCCTCTTATTTGAAGTGTGTTTGGAACCGGTCCGCGCACTACACCTCGCTGCACAGCTAACCATAGGTCAGGGCATCATAGCTTCCTGCCAGGTGACCGAAGTACGCACGCAAATGGGTCCTTGGGACACATGCGGAGAGGCTCCTGCCCGGGCCACAGGCCGCCCACTGGCCCTGCCCCAAATCGAAGGCTGAAATGCAGCCATGTCTGAGTCCACTGCCTCTCGAAGGAGTATTGGACCAACACTTGTAGAAAACGGGGTCCTTGCGGGCAACTCATTGGAGGGACACAAATAAATCTTTGCCGACTTTCTGCTGAAGCTTACCAGCGTTCACACCTAAGCCTCTTACAGGGTCAGCTGTTTAGCTAAACATGAGCTCTTGATCTAAATTTACACAATATTGAAGAAATCAGCTACAAAGTGAGACAATCAGCAAAAACAATCAATACCAGTATTACATTCCCTAGGCCATCCATCTGATGTTGGAATAATCAGGTGCAAGGCAGAAAATATACATAAAACTGGAACTGAAACAAGGAACAAGGAGGTTTTCAAAGGCTGGTAGAATCTCTAAAACATTTTTAAAGTACATGTCGTTGATAAACCTAAATACTCAAAGGTTGTTTAATACCACAGATTAAGCATTGAGAAGAGTGAAATTATGCTGTTTTGATAACTATGGCAGGTGAGATTTTCTGCCTAATTATATAAGAAGATTTCTCTAAAAAATAGACATTATTTCAAAGACTTATTGGCTGTGAAATAAGTTAAGTGTATTTCAAATGGCTTGTCTGCAAAGAAAGGTGAGATGTAGGGAATCACAGAAAGTCGAGGGGAAAATGTCAATATATACATTTCTATATGGTGAACTAAGCCTTAGGCCAGCAACAATGTACAGGACCTGACCCATAGAAACTTAAAAGTGAGCTGGAATCTTTAAAAGTTCAAATCTTTATAAGTAAAAAGATTGATGAAAATGAATAACCAAGTGTTTTAATTGACATCAGAAGATCAAAACAATAAACCCTGAGAACATAGAAAAAAGATAATTAAAGATATGAGCAGAACTTAATACCACAGAAAACGTATAAAATTCAGGTGAGGTAGTAAGTCCAAAGAATATTCTTTGAAAAGATTTAAAAGACACACTTTGATTAAGGAAATCACAAACATAATTAAAGAATATATAGAAAGAATCAGGACAATGTTATAGCAGAGAATATATGAAATGCCTGGAAATTTGAACATTTCTGTAAAGTTGACCATTTCCTAGCTCCTACAGTTTACCAAAACTGACACAAGAGGAAATCATTTAAGGTCATCATGTCTGCCCTTGGCATTCTCGGAACGCCCTGGCCTGAGAATGCAGCATCTGTAGTCCATGGTAACCTGCGGAGAGTGGGCGGGGCTGAGGGAGGCTGGAACACTGCCCTCACTGAGGGAGTGGGTGTGGCCATCTCTGCTGTGACTGAACAAAGGGCAGGGGAGCAGGGGGCCCAGGGCAGGGCCCTCAGAGCCGGGCAGGCCCAGTGGAGTGTCACAAGCATTTAGGCCCAGGCCATAGGGCGCCTTCTTTGTCTGCTCAGCTGCCCAAACTCTCACTTTTCCACTCAGGCCACCCACTTAGTTGAAGTGTGTGTGGAACCTGTCCGCGCAGTATACCTCGCTGCACAGCTAACCATAGGTCTGGGCATCGTAGCTTCCTGCCAGCTGACCGAAGTTCGCAGGAGAGATGATTCCCAGGTTCACACGCAGAGAGGCTCCTGCCCGGGCCACAGGCCGCCCAATGCCCCTGCCCAAGATCGGGGGCCGAAAGCCGCCCTGTCTAATTCCCCTACCCCTAAAGGGAGTATTGGACCAACACTTCTAGAAAACGGGGTCCTTGTGGGCTACTCATTGGAGGGACACAAATAAATCTTTGCCGACTTTTTGCTGAAACTTACGAGCGTTCACACCTAAGCCTCTTACAAGGTCAGCTGTTTAGCTAAACATGAGCTCATGATCTAAATTTACACAATAATGAAGAAATCAGCTACAAAGGGAGACAATCAGCCAAAACAATCAATACCAGAATTAGATTCCCTAGGCCATCCTTGAGATGTTGGAATAATCAGGTGCTAGGCAGAAAATATACATAAACCTGGAAATGAAACAAGGAACAAGGATGTTTTCAAAGACTGGTAGGATCTCTAAAACATTTTTAAAGTACATGTCATTGATAAAGCTAAATACTCAAAGGTTGTTTAATACAACAAATTAAGCAGTGAGAAGAGTGAAATTATGCTGTTTAGAAAACTATGGCAGGTGAGATTTTCGGCCTAATTATATAAGATGATTTCTCTAATAAATACACATTATTTCAAAGACTTATTGGCTGAGAAATAAGTTAAGTGTATTTCAAATGGCTTGTCTGCAAAGAAAGGTGAGATGTAGGGAATCACAGAAAGTCGAGGGGAAAATGTCAATATATACACTGCTATATGGTGAACTAAGCCTTAGGCCAGCCACAATGTAGAGGACCTGACCCTTAGAAACTTAAAAGTGAGCTGGAATCTTTAAAAGTTCAAATCTTTATAAGTAAAAAGATTGATGGAAATGAATAACCAAGTGTTTTAATTGACATCAGAAGATCAAAACAATAAACCCTGAGAACATAGAAAAAAGTTAAATAAAGATATGAGCAGAACTTAATACCACAGAAAACGTATAAAATTCAGGTGAGGTAGTAAGTCCAAAGAATATTCTTTGAAAAGATTTAAAAGACACACTTTGATTAAGGAAAACAAAAACATAATTAAAGAATATATAGAAAGAATCAGGACAATGTTATAGCAGAGAATATATGAAATGAAGTAAATTTGAACATTTCTGTAAAGTGGACCACTTCCTAGCTCCTACAGTTTACCAAAACTGACACAAGAGGAAATCATTTAAGGTCATCATGTCTGCCCTTGGCATTCTCGGAACGCCCTGGCCTGAGAATGCAGCATCTGTAGTCCATGGTAACCTGCGGAGAGTGGGCGGGGCTGAGGGAGGCTGGAACACTGCCCTCACTGAGGGAGTGGGTGTGGCCATCTCTGCTGTGACTGAACAAAGGGCAGGGGAGCAGGGGGCCCAGGGCAGGGCCCTCAGAGCCCGGCAGGCCCAGTGGGGTGTCACAAGCATTTAGGCCCAAGCCATAGGGCGCCTTCTTTGTCTGCACAGCTGCCCAAACTCTCACTTTTCCACTCAGGCCACCCACTTAGTTGAAGTGGGTTTGGAACCTGTCCGCGCAGTATAACTTGCTGCAAAGCTAACTATAGGTCTGGGCATCGTAGCTTCCTGCCAGGTGACCAAAGTTCGCAGGAGAGATGATTCCCAGGTTCACACGCAGAGAGGCTCCTGCCCGGGCCACAGGCTGCCCACTGCCCCTGCCCAAGATCGGGGGCCGAAAGCAGCCCTGTCTAAGTCCCCTACCCCTAGAGAGAGTATTGGACCAACACTTCTAGAAAACGGCGTCCTTGTGGGCAACTCATTGGAGGGACAAAAATAAATCTTTGCCGACATTTTGCTGAAACTTACGAGCGTTCACACCTAAGCCTCTTACAAGGTCAGCTGTTTAGCTAAACATGAGCTCAGGATCTAAATTTACACAATAATGAAGAAATCAGCTACAAAGTGAGACAATCAGCAAAAACAATCAATACCAGAATGAGATTCCCTGGGCCATCCATCTGATGTTGGAATAATCATGTGCAAGGCAGAACATATACATAAAACTGGAACTGAAACAAGGAACAAGGAGGTTTTCAAAGGCTGGTAGGATCTCTAAAACATTTTTAAAGTACATGTCGTTGATAAACCTAAATACTCAAAGGATGTTTAATACCACAGATTAAACACTGAGAAGAGTGAAATTATGCTGTTTTGAAAACTAGGGCAGGTGAGATTTTCTGCCTAATTATATAAGATGATTTCTCTAAAAAATAGACATTATTTCAAAGACTTATTGGCTGTGAAATAAGTTAAGTGTATTTCAAATGGCTTGTCTGCAAAGAAAGGTGAGATGTAGGGAATCACAGAGAGACGAGGGGAAAATGTCTATATATACATTGCTATATGGTGAACTAAGCCTTAGGCCAGCCACAGTGTAGAGGACCTGACCCTTAGAAATTTAAAAGTGAGCTGGAATCTTTAAAAGTACAAATTTTTATAAGTAAAAAGATTGATGAAAATGAATAACCAAGTGTTTTAATTGACATCAGAAGATCAAAACAATAAACCCTGAGAACATAGAAAAAAGATTAATAAAGATATGAGCAGAACTTAATACCACAGAAAACGTATAAAATTCAGGTGAGGTAGTAAGTCCAAAGAATATTCTTTGAAAAGATTTAAAAGACACACTTTGATTAAGGAAAACACAAACATAATTAAAGAATATATAGAAAGAATCAGGACAATGTTATAGCAGAGAATATATGAAATGCCAGGAAATTTGAACATTTCTGTAAAGTTGACCATTTCCTAGCTCCTACAGTGTACCAAAACTGACACAAGAGGAAATCATTTAAGGTCATCATGTCTGCCCTTGGCATTCTCGGAACACCCTGGCATGAGAATGCAGCATCTGTAGTCCATGGTAACCTGCGGAGAGTGGGCGGGGCTGAGGGAGGCTGGAACACAGCCCTCACTGAGGGAGTGGGTGTGGCCATCTCTGCTGCGACTGAACAAAGGGCAGGGGAGCAGGGGGCCCAGGGCAGGGCCCTCAGAGCCCGGCAGGCCCAGTGGGGTGTCACAAGCATTTAGGCCCAGGCCATAGGGCGCCTTCTTTGTCTGCACAGCTGCCCAAACTCTCACTTTTCCACTCAGGCCACCCACTTAGTTGAAGTGTGTGTGGAACCTGTCCGCGCAGTATACCTCGCTGCACAGCTAACCATAGGTCTGGGCATCGTAGCTTCCTGCCAGCTGACCGAAGTTCGCAGGAGAGATGATTCCCAGGTTCACACGCAGAGAGGCTCCTGCCCGGGCCACAGGCCGCCCAATGCCCCTGCCCAAGATCGGGGGCCGAAAGCAGCCCTGTCTATGTCCCCTACCGCTAGAGGGAGTATTGGACCAACACTTCTAGAAAACGGGGTCCTGAGGGCTACTCATTGGAGGGACACAAATAAATCTTTGCCCACTTTTTGCTGAAACTTATGAGCGTTCACACCTAAGCCTCTTACAAGGTCAGCTGTTTAGCTAAACATGAGCTCATGATCTAAATTTACACAATAATGAAGAAATCAGCTACAAAGGGAGACAATCAGCAAAAACAATCAATACCAGAATTCGATTCCCTAGGCCATCCTTGAGATGTTGGAATAATCAGGTGCTAGGCAGATAATATACATAAACCTGGAAATGAAACAAGGAACAAGGATGTTTTCAAAGACTGGTAGGATCTCTAAAACATTTTTAAAGTACATGTCATTGATAAAGCTAAATACTCAAAGGTTGTTTAATACAACAAATTAAGCAGTGAGAAGAGTGAAATTATGCTGTTTAGAAAACTATGGCAGGTGAGATTTTCGGCCTAATTATATAAGATGATTTCTCTAAAAAATACACATTATTTCAAAGACTTATTGGCTGTGAAATAAGTTAAGGGTATTTCAAATGGCTTGTCTGCAAAGAAAGGTGAGATGTAGGGAATCACAGAAAGCCGAGGGGATAATATGTCAATATATACATTGCTATATGGTGAACTAAGCCTTAGGCCGGCAACAGTGTAGAGGAATGGACCCTTAGAAACGTACAAGTAAGCTGGAATCTTTAAAAGTTCAAATCTTTATAAGTAAAAAGATTTATTAAAATGAATAACCAAGAGTTTTAATGGACATCAGAAGATCAAAACAATAAACCCTGAGAACATAGAAAAAAGATAAATAAAGATATGAGCAGAACTTAATACCACAGAAAACGTATAAAATTCAGGTGACTTAGTAAGTCCAAAGAATATTCTTTGAAAAGATTTAAAAGACACACTTTGATTAAGGAAAACAAAAACATAAGTAAAGAATATACAGAAAGAATCAGGACAATGTTATAGCAGAGAATATCTGAAATGCCAGTAAATTTGAACATTTCTGTAAAGTGGACCATTTCCTAGCTCCTACAGTTTACCAAAACTGACACAAGAGGAAATCATTTAAGGTCATCATGTCTGCCCTTGGCATTCTCGGAACGCCCTGGCCTCAGAATGCAGCATCTGTAGTCCATGATAACCTGCGGAGAGTGGTCGGGGCTGAGGGAGGCTGGAACACTGCCCTCACTGAGGGAGTGGGTGTGGCCATCTCTGCTGTGACTGAACAAAGGGCAGGGGAGCAGGGTCCCAGGGCAGGGCCCTCAGAGACCGGCAGGCCCAGTGGGGTGTCATAAGCATTTAGGCCCAGGCCATAGGGCGCCTTCTTTGTCTGCACAGCTGCCCAAACTCTCACCTTTCCACTCAGGCCGCCCTCTTATTTGAAGTGTGTTTGGAACCTGTCCGCGCAGTACACCTCGATGCACAGCTAACCATATATCAGGGCATCGTAGCTTCCTGCAAGGTGACCGAAGTACGCAGGCAAATGGGTCCGTGGGACACATGCGGAGAGGCTCCTGTCCGGGCCACTGGCCGGCAACTGGCCCTGCCCCAGATCGAAGGCTGAAAAGCAGCCATGTCTGAGTCCACTGCCTCTCGAAGGAGTATTGGACCAACACTTGTAGAAAACGGGGTCCTTGCGGGCAACTCATTGGAGGGACACAAATAAATCTTTGCTGACTTTCTGCTGAAGCTTACCAGCGTTCACACCTAAGCCTCTTACAAGGTCAGCTGTTTAGCTAAACATGAGCTCTTTATCTAACTTTACACAATATTGAAGAAATCAGCTACAAAGTGAGGCAATCA
This sequence comes from Mesoplodon bidens, assembly GCF_964165515.1. Classification (NCBI taxonomy): domain Eukaryota; kingdom Metazoa; phylum Chordata; class Mammalia; order Artiodactyla; family Ziphiidae; genus Mesoplodon; species Mesoplodon bidens. The sequence goes on along the minus strand of NC_138180.1, from coordinate 27,507,002 downwards.
GCAAAAACAATCAATACCAGAAGGAAATTCCCTAGGCCATCCATCTGATGTTGGAATAATCAGGTGCAAGGCAGAAAATATACATAAAACTGGAACTGAAACAAGGAACAAGGAGGTTTTCAAAGGCTGGTAGGATCTCTAAAACATTTTTAAAGTACATGTCGTTGATAAACCTAAATACTCAAAGGTTGTTTAATACCACAGATGAAGCATTGAGAAGAGTGAAATTATGCTGTTTTGAAAACTAGGGCAGGTGAGATTTTCTGCCTAATTATATAAGACGATTTCTCTAAAAAATAGACATTATTTCAAAGACTTATTGGATGTGAAATAAGTTAAGTGTATTTCAAATGGCTTGTCTGCAAAGAAAGGTGAGATGTAGGGAATCACAGAAAGTCGAGGGGAAAATGTCAATATATACACTGCTATATGGTGAACTAAGCATTAGGCCAGCCACAATGTAGAGGACCTGACCCTTAGTAACTTAAAAGTGAGCTGGAATCTTTAAAAGTTCAAATCCTTATAAGTAAAAAGATTGATGAAAATGAATAACCAAGTGTTTTAATTGACATCAGAAGATCAAAACAATAAACCCTGAGAACATAGAAAAAAGATAAATAAAGATATGAGCAGAACTTAATACCACAGAAAACGTATAAAATTCAGGTGAGGTAGTAAGTCCAAAGAATATTCTTTGAAAAGATTTAAAAGACACACTTTGATTAAGGAAAACACAAACATATTTAAAGAATATATAGAAAGAATCAGGACAATGTTATTGCAGAGAATATATGAAATGCCAGGAAATTTGGACATTTCTGTAAAGTTGACCATTTCCTAGCTCCTACAGTTTACCAAAACTGACACAAGAGGAAATCATTTAAGGTCATCATGTCTGCCCTTGGCATTCTCGGAACACCCTGGCATGAGAATGCAGCATCTGTAGTCCATGGTAACCTGCGGAGAGTGGGCGGGGCTGAGGGAGGCTGGAACACAGCCCTCACTGAGGGAGTGGGTGTGGCCATCTCTGCTGCGACTGAACAAAGGGCAGGGGAGCAGGGGGCCCAGGGCAGGGCCCTCAGAGCCCGGCAGGCCCAGTGGGGTGTCACAAGCATTTAGGCCCAGGCCATAGGGCGCCTTCTTTGTCTGCACAGCTGCCCAAACTCTCACTTTTCCACTCAGGCCACCCACTTAGTTGAAGTGTGTGTGGAACCTGTCCGCGCAGTATACCTCGCTGCACAGCTAACCATAGGTCTGGGCATCGTAGCTTCCTGCCAGCTGACCGAAGTTCGCAGGAGAGATGATTCCCAGGTTCACACGCAGAGAGGCTCCTGCCCGGGCCACAGGCCGCCCAATGCCCCTGCCCAAGATCGGGGGCCGAAAGCAGCCCTGTCTATGTCCCCTACCGCTAGAGGGAGTATTGGACCAACACTTCTAGAAAACGGGGTCCTGAGGGCTACTCATTGGAGGGACACAAATAAATCTTTGCCCACTTTTTGCTGAAACTTATGAGCGTTCACACCTAAGCCTCTTACAAGGTCAGCTGTTTAGCTAAACATGAGCTCATGATCTAAATTTACACAATAATGAAGAAATCAGCTACAAAGGGAGACAATCAGCAAAAACAATCAATACCAGAATTCGATTCCTTAGGCCATCCTTGAGATGTTGGAATAATCAGGTGCTAGGCAGATAATATACATAAACCTGGAAATGAAACAAGGAACAAGGATGTTTTCAAAGACTGGTAGGATCTCTAAAACATTTTTAAAGTACATGTCATTGATAAAGCTAAATACTCAAAGGTTGTTTAATACAACAAATTAAGCAGTGAGAAGAGTGAAATTATGCTGTTTAGAAAACTATGGCAGGTGAGATTTTCGGCCTAATTATATAAGATGATTTCTCTAAAAAATACACATTATTTCAAAGACTTATTGGCTGTGAAATAAGTTAAGGGTATTTCAAATGGCTTGTCTGCAAAGAAAGGTGAGATGTAGGGAATCACAGAAAGCCGAGGGGATAATATGTCAATATATACATTGCTATATGGTGAACTAAGCCTTAGGCCGGCAACAGTGTAGAGGAATGGACCCTTAGAAACGTACAAGTAAGCTGGAATCTTTAAAGGTTCAAATCTTTATAAGTAAAAAGATTTATTAAAATGAATAACCAAGAGTTTTAATGGACATCAGAAGATCAAAACAATAAACCCTGAGAACATAGAAAAAATATAAATAAAGATATGAGCAGAACTTAATACCACAGAAAACGTATAAAATTCAGGTGACTTAGTAAGTCCAAAGAATATTCTTTGAAAAGGTTTAAAAGACACACTTTGATTAAGGAAAACAAAAACATAAGTAAAGAATATACAGAAAGAATCAGGACAATGTTATAGCAGAGAATATCTGAAATGCCAGTAAATTTGAACATTTCTGTAAAGTGGACCATTTCCTAGCTCCTACAGTTTACCAAAACTGACACAAGAGGAAATCATTTAAGGTCCTCATGTCTGCCCTTGGCATTCTCGGAACGCCCTGGCCTCAGAATGCAGCATCTGTAGTCCATGATAACCTGCGGAGAGTGGTCGGGGCTGAGGGAGGCTGGAACACTGCCCTCACTGAGGGAGTGGGTGTGGCCATCTCTGCTGTGACTGAACAAAGGGCAGGGGAGCAGGGTCCCAGGGCAGGGCCCTCAGAGACCGGCAGGCCCAGTGGGGTGTCATAAGCATTTAGGCCCAGGCCATAGGGCGCCTTCTTTGTCTGCACAGCTGCCCAAACTCTCACCTTTCCACTCAGGCCGCCCTCTTATTTGAAGTGTGTTTGGAACCTGTCCGCGCAGTACACCTCGATGCACAGCTAACCATATATCAGGGCATCGTAGCTTCCTGCAAGGTGACCGAAGTACGCAGGCAAATGGGTCCGTGGGACACATGCGGAGAGGCTCCTGTCCGGGCCACTGGCCGGCAACTGGCCCTGCCCCAGATCGAAGGCTGAAAAGCAGCCATGTCTGAGTCCACTGCCTCTCGAAGGAGTATTGGACCAACACTTGTAGAAAACGGGGTCCTTGCGGGCAACTCATTGGAGGGACACAAATAAATCTTTGCTGACTTTCTGCTGAAGCTTACCAGCGTTCACACCTAAGCCTCTTACAAGGTCAGCTGTTTAGCTAAACATGAGCTCTTTATCTAACTTTACACAATATTGAAGAAATCAACTACAAAGTGAGACAATCAGCAAAAACAATCAATACCAGAAGGAAATTCCCTAGGCCATCCATCTGATGTTGGAATAATCAGGTGCAAGGCAGAAAATATACATAAAACTGGAACTGAAACAAGGAACAAGGAGGTTTTCAAAGGCTGGTAGGATCTCTAAAACATTTTTAAAGTACATGTCGTTGATAAACCTAAATACTCAAAGGTTGTTTAATACCACAGATGAAGCATTGAGAAGAGTGAAATTATGCTGTTTTGAAAACTAGGGCAGGTGAGATTTTCTGCCTAATTATATAAGACGATTTCTCTAAAAAATAGACATTATTTCAAAGACTTATTGGATGTGAAATAAGTTAAGTGTATTTCAAATGGCTTGTCTGCAAAGAAAGGTGAGATGTAGGGAATCACAGAAAGTCGAGGGGAAAATGTCAATATATACACTGCTATATGGTGAACTAAGCATTAGGCCAGCCACAATGTAGAGGACCTGACCCTTAGTAACTTAAAAGTGAGCTGGAATTTTTAAAAGTTCAAATCTTTATAAGTAAAAAGATTGATGAAAATGAATAACCAAGTGTTTTAATTGACATCAGAAGATCAAAACAATAAACCCTGAGAACATAGAAAAAAGATAAATAAAGATATGAGCAGAACTTAATACCACAGAAAACGTATAAAATTCAGGTGAGGTAGTAAGTCCAAAGAATATTCTTTGAAAAGATTTAAAAGACACACTTTGATTAAGGAAAACACAAACATATTTAAAGAATATATAGAAAGAATCAGGACAATGTTATTGCAGAGAATATATGAAATGCCAGGAAATTTGAACATTTCTGTAAAGTTGACCATTTCCTAGCTCCTACAGTTTACCAAAACTGACACAAGAGGAAATCATTTAAGGTCATCATGTCTGCCCTTGGCATTCTCGGAACACCCTGGCATGAGAATGCAGCATCTGTAGTCCATGGTAACCTGCGGAGAGTGGGCGGGGCTGAGGGAGGCTGGAACACAGCCCTCACTGAGGGAGTGGGTGTGGCCATCTCTGCTGCAACTGAACAAAGGGCAGGGGAGCAGGGGGCCCAGGGCAGGGCCCTCAGAGCCCGGCAGGCCCAGTGGGGTGTCACAAGCATTTAGGCCCAGGCCATAGGGCGCCTTCTTTGTCTGCACAGCTGCCCAAACTCTCACTTTTCCACGCAGGCCACCCACTTAGTTGAAGTGTGTGTGGAACCTGTCCGCGCAGTATACCTCGCTGCACAGCTAACCATAGGTCTGGGCATCGTAGCTTCCTGCCAGCTGACCGAAGATCGCAGGAGAGATGATTCCCAGGTTCACACGCAGAGAGGCTCCTGCCCGGGCCACAGGCCGCCCAATGCCCCTGCCCAAGATCGGGGGCCGAAAGCAGCCCTGTCTATGTCCCCTACCGCTAGAGGGAGTATTGGACCAACACTTCTAGAAAACGGGGTCCTGAGGGCTACTCATTGGAGGGACACAAATAAATCTTTGCCAACTTTTTGCTGAAACTTATGAGCGTTCACACCTAAGCCTCTTACAAGGTCAGCTGTTTAGCTAAACATGAGCTCATGATCTAAATTTACACAATAATGAAGAAATCAGCTACAAAGGGAGACAATCAGTAAAAACAATCAATACCAGAATTCGATTCCCTAGGCCATCCTTGAGATGTTGGAATAATCAGGTGCTAGGCAGATAATATACATAAACCTGGAAATGAAACAAGGAACAAGGATGTTTTCAAAGACTGGTAGGATCTCTAAAACATTTTTAATGTACATGTCATTGATAAAGCTAAATACTCAAAGGTTGTTTAATACAACAAATTAAGCAGTGAGAAGAGTGAAATTATGCTGTTTAGAAAACTATGGCAGGTGAGATTTTCGGCCTAATTATATAAGATGATTTCTCTAAAAAATAAACATTATTTCAAAGACTTATTGGCTGTGAAATAAGTTAAGGGTATTTCAAATGGCTTGTCTGCAAAGAAAGGTGAGATGTAGGGAATCACAGAAAGCCGAGGGGATAATATGTCAATATATACATTGCTATATGGTGAACTAAGCCTTAGGCCGGCAACAGTGTAGAGGAATGGACCCTTAGAAACGTACAGGTAAGCTGGAATCTTTAAAAGTTCAAATCTTTATAAGTAAAAAGATTTATTAAAATGAATAACCAAGAGTTTTAATGGACATCAGAAGATCAAAACAATAAACCCTGAGAACATAGAAAAAATATAAATAAAGATATGAGCAGAACTTAATACCACAGAAAACGTATAAAATTCAGGTGACTTAGTAAGTCCAAAGAATATTCTTTGAAAAGATTTAAAAGACACACTTTGATTAAGGAAAACAAAAACATAAGTAAAGAATATACAGAAAGAATCAGGACAATGTTATAGCAGAGAATATCTGAAATGCCAGTAAATTTGAAAATTTCTGTAAAGTGGACCATTTCCTAGCTCCTACAGTTTACCAAAACTGACACAAGAGGAAATCATTTAAGGTCATCATGTCTGCCCTTGGCATTCTCGGAACGCCCTGGCCTCAGAATGCAGCATCTGTAGTCCATGATAACCTGCGGAGAGTGGTCGGGGCTGAGGGAGGCTGGAACACTGCCCTCACTGAGGGAGTGGGTGTGGCCATCTCTGCTGTGACTGAACAAAGGGCAGGGGAGCAGGGGGCCCAGGGCAGGGCCCTCAGAGCCCGGCAGGCCCAGTGGGGTGTCATAAGCATTTAGGCCCTGGCCATAGGGCGCCTTCTTTGTCTGCACAGCTGCCCAAACTCTCACCTTTCCACTGAGGCCGCCCTCTTATTTGAAGTGTGTTTGGAACCTGTCCGCGCAGTACACCTCGATGCACAGCTAACCATATATCAGGGCATCGTAGCTTCCTGCAAGGTGACCGAAGTACGCAGGCAAATGGGTCCGTGGGACACATGCGGAGAGGCTCCTGTCCGGGCCACTGGCCGGCAACTGGCCCTGCCCCAGATCGAAGGCTGAAAAGCAGCCATGTCTGAGTCCACTGCCTCTCGAAGGAGTATTGGACCAACACTTGTAGAAAACGGGGTCCTTGCGGGCAACTCATTGGAGGGACACAAATAAATCTTTGCTGACTTTCTGCTGAAGCTTACCAGCGTTCACACCTAAGCCTCTTACAAGGTCAGCTGTTTAGCTAAACATGAGCTCTTTATCTAACTTTACACAATATTGAAGAAATCAGCTACAAAGTGAGGCAATCAGCAAAAACAATCAATACCAGAAGGAAATTCCCTAGGCCATCCATCTGATGTTGGAATAATCAGGTGCAAGGCAGAAAATATACATAAAACTGGAACTGAAACAAGGAACAAGGAGGTTTTCAAAGGCTGGTAGGATCTCTAAAACATTTTTAAAGTACATGTCGTTGATAAACCTAAATACTCAAAGGTTGTTTAATACCACAGATGAAGCATTGAGAAGAGTGAAATTATGCTGTTTTGAAAACTAGGGCAGGTGAGATTTTCTGCCTAATTATATAAGACGATTTCTCTAAAAAATAGACATTATTTCAAAGACTTATTGGATGTGAAATAAGTTAAGTGTATTTCAAATGGCTTGTCTGCAAAGAAAGGTGAGATGTAGGGAATCACAGAAAGTCGAGGGGAAAATGTCAATATATACACTGCTATATGGTGAACTAAGCATTAGGCCAGCCACAATGTAGAGGACCTGACCCTTAGTAACTTAAAAGTGAGCTGGAATTTTTAAAAGTTCAAATCTTTATAAGTAAAAAGATTGATGAAAATGAATAACCAAGTGTTTTAATTGACATCAGAAGATCAAAACAATAAACCCTGAGAACATAGAAAAAAGATAAATAAAGATATGAGCAGAACTTAATACCACAGAAAACGTATAAAATTCAGGTGAGGTAGTAAGTCCAAAGAATATTCTTTGAAAAGATTTAAAAGACACACTTTGATTAAGGAAAACACAAACATATTTAAAGAATATATAGAAAGAATCAGGACAATGTTATTGCAGAGAATATATGAAATGCCAGGAAATTTGGACATTTCTGTAAAGTTGACCATTTCCTAGCTCCTACAGTTTACCAAAACTGACACAAGAGGAAATCATTTAAGGTCATCATGTCTGCCCTTGGCATTCTCGGAACACCCTGGCATGAGAATGCAGCATCTGTAGTCCATGGTAACCTGCGGAGAGTGGGCGGGGCTGAGGGAGGCTGGAACACAGCCCTCACTGAGGGAGTGGGTGTGGCCATCTCTGCTGCGACTGAACAAAGGGCAGGGGAGCAGGGGGCCCAGGGCAGGGCCCTCAGAGCCCGGCAGGCCCAGTGGGGTGTCACAAGCATTTAGGCCCAGGCCATAGGGCGCCTTCTTTGTCTGCACAGCTGCCCAAACTCTCACTTTTCCACTCAGGCCACCCACTTAGTTGAAGTGTGTGTGGAACCTGTCCGCGCAGTATACCTCGCTGCACAGCTAACCATAGGTCTGGGCATCGTAGCTTCCTGCCAGCTGACCGAAGATCGCAGGAGAGATGATTCCCAGGTTCACACGCAGAGAGGCTCCTGCCCGGGCCACAGGCCGCCCAATGCCCCTGCCCAAGATCGGGGGCCGAAAGCAGCCCTGTCTATGTCCCCTACCGCTAGAGGGAGTATTGGACCAACACTTCTAGAAAACGGGGTCCTGAGGGCTACTCATTGGAGGGACACAAATAAATCTTTGCCCACTTTTTGCTGAAACTTATGAGCGTTCACACCTAAGCCTCTTACAAGGTCAGCTGTTTAGCTAAACATGAGCTCATGATCTAAATTTACACAATAATGAAGAAATCAGCTACAAAGGGAGACAATCAGCAAAAACAATCAATACCAGAATTCGATTCCCTAGGCCATCCTTGAGATGTTGGAATAATCAGGTGCTAGGCAGATAATATACATAAACCTGGAAATGAAACAAGGAACAAGGATGTTTTCAAAGACTGGTAGGATCTCTAAAACATTTTTAAAGTACATGTCATTGATAAAGCTAAATACTCAAAGGTTGTTTAATACAACAAATTAAGCAGTGAGCAGAGTGAAATTATGCTGTTTAGAAAACGATGGCAGGTGAGATTTTCGGCCTAATTATATAAGATGATTTCTCTAAAAAATACACATTATTTCAAAGACTTATTGGCTGTGAAATAAGTTAAGGGTATTTCAAATGGCTTGTCTGCAAAGAAAGGTGAGATGTAGGGAATCACAGAAAGCCGAGGGGATAATATGTCAATATATACATTGCTATATGGTGAACTAAGCCTTAGGCCGGCAACAGTGTAGAGGAATGGACCCTTAGAAACGTACAAGTAAGCTGGAATCTTTAAAAGTTCAAATCTTTATAAGTAAAAAGATTTATTAAAATGAATAACCAAGAGTTTTAATGGACATCAGAAGATCAAAACAATAAACCCTGAGAACATAGAAAAAATATAAATAAAGATATGAGCAGAACTTAATACCACAGAAAACGTATAAAATTCAGGTGACTTAGTAAGTCCAAAGAATATTCTTTGAAAAGATTTAAAAGACACACTTTGATTAAGGAAAACAAAAACATAAGTAAAGAATATACAGAAAGAATCAGGACAATGTTATAGCAGAGAATATCTGAAATGCCAGTAAATTTGAACATTTCTGTAAAGTGGACCATTTCCTAGCTCCTACAGTTTACCAAAACTGACACAAGAGGAAATCATTTAAGGTCATCATGTCTGCCCTTGGCATTCTCGGAACGCCCTGGCCTCAGAATGCAGCATCTGTAGTCCATGATAACCTGCGGAGAGTGGTCGGGGCTGAGGGAGGCTGGAACACTGCCCTCACTGAGGGAGTGGGTGTGGCCATCTCTGCTGTGACTGAACAAAGGGCAGGGGAGCAGGGGGCCCAGGGCAGGGCCCTCAGAGCCCGGCAGGCCCAGTGGGGTGTCATAAGCATTTAGGCCCAGGCCATAGGGCGCCTTCTTTGTCTGCACAGCTGCCCAAACTCTCACCTTTCCACTCAGGCCGCCCTCTTATTTGAAGTGTGTTTGGAACCTGTCCGCGCAGTACACCTTGATGCACAGCTAACCATATATCAGGGCATCGTAGCTTCCTGCAAGGTGACCGAAGTACGCAGGCAAATGGGTCCGTGGGACACATGCGGAGAGGCTCCTGTCCGGGCCACTGGCCGGCAACTGGCCCTGCCCCAGATCGAAGGCTGAAAAGCAGCCATGTCTGAGTCCACTGCCTCTCGAAGGAGTATTGGACCAACACTTGTAGAAAACGGGGTCCTTGCGGGCAACTCATTGGAGGGACACAAATAAATCTTTGCTGACTTTCTGCTGAAGCTTACCAGCGTTCACACCTAAGCCTCTTACAAGGTCAGCTGTTTAGCTAAACATGAGCTCTTTATCTAACTTTACACAATATTGAAGAAATCAACTACAAAGTGAGACAATCAGCAAAAACAATCAATACCAGAATTAGATTCCCTAGGCCATCCATCTGATGTTGGAATCATCAGGTGCAAGGCAGAAAATATACATAAAACTGGAACTGAAACAAGGAACAAGGAGGTTTTCAAAGGCTGGTAGGATCTCTAAAACATTTTTAAAGTACATGTCGTTGATAAACCTAAATACTCAAAGGTTGTTTAATACCACAGATGAAGCATTGAGAAGAGTGAAATTATGCTGTTTTGAAAACTAGGGCAGGTGAGATTTTCTGCCTAATTATATAAGACGATTTCTCTAAAAAATAGACATTATTTCAAAGACTTATTGGATGTGAAATAAGTTAAGTGTATTTCAAATGGCTTGTCTGCAAAGAAAGGTGAGATGTAGGGAATCACAGAAAGTCGAGGGGAAAATGTCAATATATACACTGCTATATGGTGAACTAAGCATTAGGCTAGCCACAATGTAGAGGACCTGACCCTTAGTAACTTAAAAGTGAGCTGGAATCTTTAAAAGTTCAAATCTTTATAAGTAAAAAGAATGATGAAAATGAATAACCAAGTGTTTTAATTGACATCAGAAGATCAAAACAATAAACCCTGAGAACATAGAAAAAAGATAAATAAAGATATGAGCAGAACTTAATACCACAGAAAACGTATAAAATTCAGGTGAGGTAGTAAGTCCAAAGAATATTCTTTGAAAAGATTTAAAAGACACACTTTGATTAAGGAAAACACAAACATATTTAAAGAATATATAGAAAGAATCAGGACAATGTTATTGCAGAGAATATATGAAATGCCAGGAAATTTGAACATTTCTGTAAAGTTGACCATTTCCTAGCTCCTACAGTTTACCAAAACTGACACAAGAGGAAATCATTTAAGGTCATCATGTCTGCCCTTGGCATTCTCGGAACACCCTGGCATGAGAATGCAGCATCTGTAGTCCATGGTAACCTGCGGAGAGTGGGCGGGGCTGAGGGAGGCTGGAACACTGCCCTCACTGAGGGAGTGGGTGTGGCCATCTCTGCTGCGACTGAACAAAGGGCAGGGGAGCAGGGGGCCCAGGGCAGGGCCCTCAGAGCCCGGCAGGCCCAGTGGGGTGTCACAAGCATTTAGGCCCAGGCCATAGGGCGCCTTCTTTGTCTGCACAGCTGCCCAAACTCTCACTTTTCCACGCAGGCCACCCACTTAGTTGAAGTGTGTGTGGAACCTGTCCGCGCAGTATACCTCGCTGCACAGCTAACCATAGGTCTGGGCATCGTAGCTTCCTGCCAGCTGACCGAAGATCGCAGGAGAGATGATTCCCAGGTTCACACGCAGAGAGGCTCCTGCCCGGGCCACAGGCCGCCCAATGCCCCTGCCCAAGATCGGGGGCCGAAAGCAGCCCTGTCTATGTCCCCTACCGCTAGAGGGAGTATTGGACCAACACTTCTAGAAAACGGGGTCCTGAGGGCTACTCATTGGAGGGACACAAATAAATCTTTGCCCACTTTTTGCTGAAACTTATGAGCGTTCACACCTAAGCCTCTTACAAGGTCAGCTGTTTAGCTAAACATGAGCTCATGATCTAAATTTACACAATAATGAAGAAATCAGCTACAAAGGGAGACAATCAGCAAAAACAATCAATACCAGAATTCGATTCCCTAGGCCATCCTTGAGATGTTGGAATAATCAGGTGCTAGGCAGATAATATACATAAACCTGGAAATGAAACAAGGAACAAGGATGTTTTCAAAGACTGGTAGGATCTCTAAAACATTTTTAAAGTACATGTCATTGATAAAGCTAAATACTCAAAGGTTGTTTAATACAACAAATTAAGCAGTGAGCAGAGTGAAATTATGCTGTTTAGAAAACTATGGCAGGTGAGATTTTCGGCCTAATTATATAAGATGATTTCTCTAAAAAATACACATTATTTCAAAGACTTATTGGCTGTGAAATAAGTTAAGGGTATTTCAAATGGCTTGTCTGCAAAGAAAGGTGAGATGTAGGGAATCACAGAAAGCCGAGGGGATAATATGTCAATATATACATTGCTATATGGTGAACTAAGCCTTAGGCCGGCAACAGTGTAGAGGAATGGACCCTTAGAAACGTACAAGTAAGCTGGAATCTTTAAAAGTTCAAATCTTTATAAGTAAAAAGATTTATTAAAATGAATAACCAAGAGTTTTAATGGACATCAGAAGATCAAAACAATAAACCCTGAGAACATAGAAAAAATATAAATAAAGATATGAGCAGAACTTAATACCACAGAAAACGTATAAAATTCAGGTGACTTAGTAAGTCCAAAGAATATTCTTTGAAAAGATTTAAAAGACACACTTTGATTAAGGAAAACAAAAACATAAGTAAAGAATATACAGAAAGAATCAGGACAATGTTATAGCAGAGAATATCTGAAATGCCAGTAAATTTGAACATTTCTGTAAAGTGGACCATTTCCTAGCTCCTACAGTTTACCAAAACTGACACAAGAGGAAATCATTTAAGGTCATCATGTCTGCCCTTGGCATTCTCGGAACGCCCTGGCCTCAGAATGCAGCATCTGTAGTCCATGATAACCTGCGGAGAGTGGTCGGGGCTGAGGGAGGCTGGAACACTGCCCTCACTGAGGGAGTGGGTGTGGCCATCTCTGCTGTGACTGAACAAAGGGCAGGGGAGCAGGGGGCCCAGGGCAGGTCCCTCAGAGCCCGGCAGGCCCAGTGGGGTGTCATAAGCATTTAGGCCCAGGCCATAGGGCGCCTTCTTTGTCTGCACAGCTGCCCAAACTCTCACCTTTCCACTCAGGCCGCCCTCTTATTTGAAGTGTGTTTGGAACCTGTCCGCGCAGTACACCTTGATGCACAGCTAACCATATATCAGGGCATCGTAGCTTCCTGCAAGGTGACCGAAGTACGCAGGCAAATGGGTCCGTGGGACACATGCGGAGAGGCTCCTGTCCGGGCCACTGGCCGGCAACTGGCCCTGCCCCAGATCGAAGGCTGAAAAGCAGCCATGTCTGAGTCCACTGCCTCTCGAAGGAGTATTGGACCAACACTTGTAGAAAACGGGGTCCTTGCGGGCAACTCATTGGAGGGACACAAATAAATCTTTGCTGACTTTCTGCTGAAGCTTACCAGCGTTCACACCTAAGCCTCTTACAAGGTCAGCTGTTTAGCTAAACATGAGCTCTTTATCTAACTTTACACAATATTGAAGAAATCAACTACAAAGTGAGACAATCAGCAAAAACAATCAATACCAGAATTAGATTCCCTAGGCCATCCATCTGATGTTGGAATCATCAGGTGCAAGGCAGAAAATATACATAAAACTGGAACTGAAACAAGGAACAAGGAGGTTTTCAAAGGCTGGTAGGATCTCTAAAACATTTTTAAAGTACATGTCGTTGATAAACCTAAATACTCAAAGGTTGTTTAATACCACAGATGAAGCATTGAGAAGAGTGAAATTATGCTGTTTTGAAAACTAGGGCAGGTGAGATTTTCTGCCTAATTATATAAGACGATTTCTCTAAAAAATAGACATTATTTCAAAGACTTATTGGATGTGAAATAAGTTAAGTGTATTTCAAATGGCTTGTCTGCAAAGAAAGGTGAGATGTAGGGAATCACAGAAAGTCGAGGGGAAAATGTCAATATATACACTGCTATATGGTGAACTAAGCATTAGGCTAGCCACAATGTAGAGGACCTGACCCTTAGTAACTTAAAAGTGAGCTGGAATCTTTAAAAGTTCAAATCTTTATAAGTAAAAAGAATGATGAAAATGAATAACCAAGTGTTTTAATTGACATCAGAAGATCAAAACAATAAACCCTGAGAACATAGAAAAAAGATAAATAAAGATATGAGCAGAACTTAATACCACAGAAAACGTATAAAATTCAGGTGAGGTAGTAAGTCCAAAGAATATTCTTTGAAAAGATTTAAAAGACACACTTTGATTAAGGAAAACACAAACATATTTAAAGAATATATAGAAAGAATCAGGACAATGTTATTGCAGAGAATATATGAAATGCCAGGAAATTTGAACATTTCTGTAAAGTTGACCATTTCCTAGCTCCTACAGTTTACCAAAACTGACACAAGAGGAAATCATTTAAGGTCATCATGTCTGCCCTTGGCATTCTCGGAACACCCTGGCATGAGAATGCAGCATCTGTAGTCCATGGTAACCTGCGGAGAGTGGGCGGGGCTGAGGGAGGCTGGAACACAGCCCTCACTGAGGGAGTGGGTGTGGCCATCTCTGCTGCGACTGAACAAAGGGCAGGGGAGCAGGGGGCCCAGGGCAGGGCCCTCAGAGCCCGGCAGGCCCAGTGGGGTGTCACAAGCATTTAGGCCCAGGCCATAGGGCGCCTTCTTTGTCTGCACAGCTGCCCAAACTCTCACTTTTCCACGCAGGCCACCCACTTAGTTGAAGTGTGTGTGGAACCTGTCCGCGCAGTATACCTCGCTGCACAGCTAACCATAGGTCTGGGCATCGTAGCTTCCTGCCAGCTGACCGAAGATCGCAGGAGAGATGATTCCCAGGTTCACACGCAGAGAGGCTCCTGCCCGGGCCACAGGCCGCCCAATGCCCCTGCCCAAGATCGGGGGCCGAAAGCAGCCCTGTCTATGTCCCCTACCGCTAGAGGGAGTATTGGACCAACACTTCTAGAAAACGGGGTCCTGAGGGCTACTCATTGGAGGGACACAAATAAATCTTTGCCCACTTTTTGCTGAAACTTATGAGCGTTCACACCTAAGCCTCTTACAAGGTCAGCTGTTTAGCTAAACATGAGCTCATGATCTAAATTTACACAATAATGAAGAAATCAGCTACAAAGGGAGACAATCAGCAAAAACAATCAATACCAGAATTCGATTCCCTAGGCCATCCTTGAGATGTTGGAATAATCAGGTGCTAGGCAGATAATATACATAAACCTGGAAATGAAACAAGGAACAAGGATGTTTTCAAAGACTGGTAGGATCTCTAAAACATTTTTAAAGTACATGTCATTGATAAAGCTAAATACTCAAAGGTTGTTTAATACAACAAATTAAGCAGTGAGCAGAGTGAAATTATGCTGTTTAGAAAACTATGGCAGGTGAGATTTTCGGCCTAATTATATAAGATGATTTCTCTAAAAAATACACATTATTTCAAAGACTTATTGGCTGTGAAATAAGTTAAGGGTATTTCAAATGGCTTGTCTGCAAAGAAAGGTGAGATGTAGGGAATCACAGAAAGCCGAGGGGATAATATGTCAATATATACATTGCTATATGGTGAACTAAGCCTTAGGCCGGCAACAGTGTAGAGGAATGGACCCTTAGAAACGTACAAGTAAGCTGGAATCTTTAAAAGTTCAAATCTTTATAAGTAAAAAGATTTATTAAAATGAATAACCAAGAGTTTTAATGGACATCAGAAGATCAAAACAATAAACCCTGAGAACATAGAAAAAATATAAATAAAGATATGAGCAGAACTTAATACCACAGAAAACGTATAAAATTCAGGTGACTTAGTAAGTCCAAAGAATATTCTTTGAAAAGATTTAAAAGACACACTTTGATTAAGGAAAACAAAAACATAAGTAAAGAATATACAGAAAGAATCAGGACAATGTTATAGCAGAGAATATCTGAAATGCCAGTAAATTTGAACATTTCTGTAAAGTGGACCATTTCCTAGCTCCTACAGTTTACCAAAACTGACACAAGAGGAAATCATTTAAGGTCATCATGTCTGCCCTTGGCATTCTCGGAACGCCCTGGCCTCAGAATGCAGCATCTGTAGTCCATGATAACCTGCGGAGAGTGGTCGGGGCTGAGGGAGGCTGGAACACTGCCCTCACTGAGGGAGTGGGTGTGGCCATCTCTGCTGTGACTGAACAAAGGGCAGGGGAGCAGGGGGCCCAGGGCAGGGCCCTCAGAGCCCGGCAGGCCCAGTGGGGTGTCATAAGCATTTAGGCCCAGGCCATAGGGCGCCTTCTTTGTCTGCACAGCTGCCCAAACTCTCACCTTTCCACTCAGGCCGCCCTCTTATTTGAAGTGTGTTTGGAACCTGTCCGCGCAGTACACCTTGATGCACAGCTAACCATATATCAGGGCATCGTAGCTTCCTGCAAGGTGACCGAAGTACGCAGGCAAATGGGTCCGTGGGACACATGCGGAGAGGCTCCTGTCCGGGCCACTGGCCGGCAACTGGCCCTGCCCCAGATCGAAGGCTGAAAAGCAGCCATGTCTGAGTCCACTGCCTCTCGAAGGAGTATTGGACCAACACTTGTAGAAAACGGGGTCCTTGCGGGCAACTCATTGGAGGGACACAAATAAATCTTTGCTGACTTTCTGCTGAAGCTTACCAGCGTTCACACCTAAGCCTCTTACAAGGTCAGCTGTTTAGCTAAACATGAGCTCTTTATCTAACTTTACACAATATTGAAGAAATCAACTACAAAGTGAGACAATCAGCAAAAACAATCAATACCAGAATTAGATTCCCTAGGCCATCCATCTGATGTTGGAATCATCAGGTGCAAGGCAGAAAATATACATAAAACTGGAACTGAAACAAGGAACAAGGAGGTTTTCAAAGGCTGGTAGGATCTCTAAAACATTTTTAAAGTACATGTCGTTGATAAACCTAAATACTCAAAGGTTGTTTAATACCACAGATGAAGCATTGAGAAGAGTGAAATTATGCTGTTTTGAAAACTAGGGCAGGTGAGATTTTCTGCCTAATTATATAAGACGATTTCTCTAAAAAATAGACATTATTTCAAAGACTTATTGGATGTGAAATAAGTTAAGTGTATTTCAAATGGCTTGTCTGCAAAGAAAGGTGAGATGTAGGGAATCACAGAAAGTCGAGGGGAAAATGTCAATATATACACTGCTATATGGTGAACTAAGCATTAGGCTAGCCACAATGTAGAGGACCTGACCCTTAGTAACTTAAAAGTGAGCTGGAATCTTTAAAAGTTCAAATCTTTATAAGTAAAAAGAATGATGAAAATGAATAACCAAGTGTTTTAATTGACATCAGAAGATCAAAACAATAAACCCTGAGAACATAGAAAAAAGATAAATAAAGATATGAGCAGAACTTAATACCACAGAAAACGTATAAAATTCAGGTGAGGTAGTAAGTCCAAAGAATATTCTTTGAAAAGATTTAAAAGACACACTTTGATTAAGGAAAACACAAACATATTTAAAGAATATATAGAAAGAATCAGGACAATGTTATTGCAGAGAATATATGAAATGCCAGGAAATTTGAACATTTCTGTAAAGTTGACCATTTCCTAGCTCCTACAGTTTACCAAAACTGACACAAGAGGAAATCATTTAAGGTCATCATGTCTGCCCTTGGCATTCTCGGAACACCCTGGCATGAGAATGCAGCATCTGTAGTCCATGGTAACCTGCGGAGAGTGGGCGGGGCTGAGGGAGGCTGGAACACAGCCCTCACTGAGGGAGTGGGTGTGGCCATCTCTGCTGCGACTGAACAAAGGGCAGGGGAGCAGGGGGCCCAGGGCAGGGCCCTCAGAGCCCGGCAGGCCCAGTGGGGTGTCACAAGCATTTAGGCCCAGGCCATAGGGCGCCTTCTTTGTCTGCACAGCTGCCCAAACTCTCACTTTTCCACGCAGGCCACCCACTTAGTTGAAGTGTGTGTGGAACCTGTCCGCGCAGTATACCTCGCTGCACAGCTAACCATAGGTCTGGGCATCGTAGCTTCCTGCCAGCTGACCGAAGATCGCAGGAGAGATGATTCCCAGGTTCACACGCAGAGAGGCTCCTGCCCGGGCCACAGGCCGCCCAATGCCCCTGCCCAAGATCGGGGGCCGAAAGCAGCCCTGTCTATGTCCCCTACCGCTAGAGGGAGTATTGGACCAACACTTCTAGAAAACGGGGTCCTGAGGGCTACTCATTGGAGGGACACAAATAAATCTTTGCCCACTTTTTGCTGAAACTTATGAGCGTTCACACCTAAGCCTCTTACAAGGTCAGCTGTTTAGCTAAACATGAGCTCATGATCTAAATTTACACAATAATGAAGAAATCAGCTACAAAGGGAGACAATCAGCAAAAACAATCAATACCAGAATTCGATTCCCTAGGCCATCCTTGAGATGTTGGAATAATCAGGTGCTAGGCAGATAATATACATAAACCTGGAAATGAAACAAGGAACAAGGATGTTTTCAAAGACTGGTAGGATCTCTAAAACATTTTTAAAGTACATGTCATTGATAAAGCTAAATACTCAAAGGTTGTTTAATACAACAAATTAAGCAGTGAGCAGAGTGAAATTATGCTGTTTAGAAAACTATGGCAGGTGAGATTTTCGGCCTAATTATATAAGATGATTTCTCTAAAAAATACACATTATTTCAAAGACTTATTGGCTGTGAAATAAGTTAAGGGTATTTCAAATGGCTTGTCTGCAAAGAAAGGTGAGATGTAGGGAATCACAGAAAGCCGAGGGGATAATATGTCAATATATACATTGCTATATGGTGAACTAAGCCTTAGGCCGGCAACAGTGTAGAGGAATGGACCCTTAGAAACGTACAAGTAAGCTGGAATCTTTAAAAGTTCAAATCTTTATAAGTAAAAAGATTTATTAAAATGAATAACCAAGAGTTTTAATGGACATCAGAAGATCAAAACAATAAACCCTGAGAACATAGAAAAAATATAAATAAAGATATGAGCAGAACTTAATACCACAGAAAACGTATAAAATTCAGGTGACTTAGTAAGTCCAAAGAATATTCTTTGAAAAGATTTAAAAGACACACTTTGATTAAGGAAAACAAAAACATAAGTAAAGAATATACAGAAAGAATCAGGACAATGTTATAGCAGAGAATATCTGAAATGCCAGTAAATTTGAACATTTCTGTAAAGTGGACCATTTCCTAGCTCCTACAGTTTACCAAAACTGACACAAGAGGAAATCATTTAAGGTCATCATGTCTGCCCTTGGCATTCTCGGAACGCCCTGGCCTCAGAATGCAGCATCTGTAGTCCATGATAACCTGCGGAGAGTGGTCGGGGCTGAGGGAGGCTGGAACACTGCCCTCACTGAGGGAGTGGGTGTGGCCATCTCTGCTGTGACTGAACAAAGGGCAGGGGAGCAGGGGGCCCAGGGCAGGGCCCTCAGAGCCCGGCAGGCCCAGTGGGGTGTCATAAGCATTTAGGCCCAGGCCATAGGGCGCCTTCTTTGTCTGCACAGCTGCCCAAACTCTCACCTTTCCACTCAGGCCGCCCTCTTATTTGAAGTGTGTTTGGAACCTGTCCGCGCAG
Source organism: Mesoplodon bidens (assembly GCF_964165515.1). Taxonomy (NCBI): domain Eukaryota; kingdom Metazoa; phylum Chordata; class Mammalia; order Artiodactyla; family Ziphiidae; genus Mesoplodon; species Mesoplodon bidens. Next base: position 27,487,963 of record NC_138180.1, on the reverse strand, counting down.
TACACCTCGATGCACAGCTAACCATATATCAGGGCATCGTAGCTTCCTGCAAGGTGACCGAAGTACGCAGGCAAATGGGTCCCTGGGACACATGCGGAGAGGCTCCTGCCCGGGCCACAGGCCGCCCACTGGCCCTGCCCCAGATCGAAGGCTGAAAAGCAGCCATGTCTGAGTCCACTGCCTCTCGAAGGAGTATTGGACCAACACTTGTAGAAAACGGGGTCCTTGCGGGCAACTCATTGGAGGGACACAAATAAATCTTTGCCGACTTTCTGCTGAAGCTTACCAGCGTTCACACCTAAGCCTCTTACAAGGTCAGCTGTTTAGCTAAACATGAGCTCATGATCTAAATTTACACAATATTGAAGTAATCAGCTACAAAGTGAGACAATCAGCAAAAACAATCAATACCAGAATTAGATTCCCTAGGCCATCCATCTGAAGTTGGAATCATCAGGTGCAAGGCAGAAAATATACATAAAACTGGAACTGAAACAAGGAACAAGGAGGTTTTCAAAGGCTGGTAGGATCTCTAAAACATTTTTAAAGTACATGTCGTTGATAAACCTAAATACTCAAAGGTTGTTTAATACCACAGATGAAGCATTGAGAAGAGTGAAATTATGCTGTTTTGAAAACTAGGGCAGGTGAGATTTTCTGCCTAATTATATAAGACGATTTCTCTAAAAAATAGACATTATTTCAAAGACTTATTGGCTGTGAAATAAGTTAAGTGTATTTCAAATGGCTTGTCTGCAAAGAAAGGTGAGATGTAGGGAATAACAGAAAGCCGAGGGGAAAATAGGTCAATATATACATTGCTTTATGGTGAACTAAGCCTTAGGCCAACCACAATGTAGAGGACCTGACCCTTAGAAACTTAAAAGTGACTTGGAATCTTTAAAAGTTCAAATCTTTATAAGTAACAAGATTTATTAAAATGAATAACCAAGTGTTTTACTTGACATCAGAAAATCAAAACAATAAACCCTGAGAACATAGAAAAAAGATAAATAACGATATGAGCAGAACGTAATACCACAGAAAACGTATAAAATTCAGGTGGGGTAGAAAGTCCAAAGAATATTCTTTGAAAAGATTTAAAAGACACACTTTGATTAAGGAAAAGAAAAACATAAGTAAAGAATATACAGAAAGAATCAGGACAATGTTATAGCAGAGAATATCTGAAATGCCAGTAAATTTGAACATTTCTGTAAAGTGGACCATTTCCTAGCTCCTAAAGTTTACCAAAACTGACACAAGAGGAAATCATTTAAGGTCATCATGTCTGCCCTTGGCATTCTCGGATCGCCCTGGCCTCAGTATGCAGCATCTGTAGTCCATGGTAACCTGCGGAGAGGGGGCGTGGCTGAGGGAGGCTGGAAGACTGCCCTCACTGAGGGAGTGGGTGTGGCCATCTCTGCTGTGACGGAACAAAGGGCAGGGGAGCACGGGGCCCAGGGCAGGGCCCTCAGAGCCCGGCAGACACAGTGGGGTGTCACAAGCATTTAGGCCCAGGCCAAAGGGCGCCTTCATTGTCTGCACAGCTGCCCAAACTCTCACCTTTCCACTCAGGCCGCCCTCTTATTTGAAGTGTGTGTGGAACCTGTCCGCGCAGTATGCCTCGCTGCAGAGCTAACCATAGGTCAGGGCATCGTAGCTTCCTGCCAGGTGACCGAAGTTCGCAGGCAAATGGGTCCCTGGGATACATGCGGAGAGGTTCCTGCCCGGGCCACAGGCCGCCCACAGGCCATGCCCCAGATCGAAGGCTGAAAAGCATCCATGTCTGAGTCCACTGCCTATCGAAGGAGTATTGGACCAACACTTGTAGAAAACGGGGTCCTTGCGGGCAACTCATTGGAAGGACACAAATAAACCTTTGCCGACTTTCTGCTGAAGCTTACCAGCGTTCACACCTAAGCCACTTACAAGGTCAGCTGTTTAGCTAAACATGAGCTCATGATATATATTTACACTATATTGAAGAAATCAGCTACAAAGTGAGACAATCAGCAAAAACAATCAATACCAGAATGAGATTCCCTAGGCCATCCATCTGATGTTGGAATAATCAGGTGCAAGGCAGAAAATATACATAAAACTGGAACTGAATCAAGGAACAAGGAGGTTTTCAAAGGTTGGTAGGATCTCTAAAACATTTTTAAAGTACATGTCGTTGATAAACCTAAATACTCAAAGGTTGTTTAATACCACAGATTAAGCATTGAGAAGAGTGAAATTATGCTGTTTTGAAAACTTGGGCAGGTGAGATTTTCTGCCTAATTATATAAGATGATTTCTCTAAAAAATAGACATTATTTCAAAGACTTATTGGCTGTGAAATAAGTTAAGTGTATTTCAAATGGCTTGTCTGCAAAGAAAGGTGAGATGTAGGGAATCACAGAAAGTCGAGGGGAAAATGTCAATATATACATTGCTATATGGTGAACTAAGCCTTAGGCCAGCCTCAGTGTAGAGGACCTGACCCTTAGAAACTTAAAAGTGAGCTGGAATCTTTAAAAGTTCAAATCTTTATAAGTAAAAAGATTGATGAAAATGAATAACCAAGTGTTTTAATTGACATCAGAAGATCAAAACAATAAACCCTGAGAACATACAAAAAAGATAAATAAAGATATGAGCAGAACTTAATACCACAGAAAACGTATAAAATTCAGGTGAGGTAGTAAGTCCAAAGAATATTCTTTGAAAAGATTTAAAAGACACACTTTGATTAAGGAAAACACAAACATAATTAAAGAATATATAGAAAGAATCAGGACAATGTTATAGCAGAGAATATATGAAATGCCAGTAAATTTGAACATTTCTGTAAGGTTGACCATTTCCTAGCTCCTACAGTTTACCAAAACTGACACAAGAAGAAAACATTTAAGGTCATCATGACTGCCCTTGGCATTCTCGGAATGCCCTGGCCTCAGAATGCAGCATCTGTAGTCCATGGTAAACTGCGGAGAGTGGGCGGGGCGGAGGGAGGCTGGAACACTGCCCTCACTGAGGGAGTGGGTGTGGCCATCTCTGCTTTGACTGAACAAAGGGCAGGGGAGCATGGGGCCCAGGGCAGGGCCCTCAGAGCCCGGCATGCCCAGTGGGATGTCACAAGCATTTAGGCCCAGGCCATAGCGCGCCTTCTTTGTCTGCACAGCTGCCCAAACTCTCACTTTTCCACTCAGGCCACCCACTTAGTTGAAGTGTGTGTGGAACCTGTCCGCACAGTATACCTCGCTGCACAGCTAACCATAGGTCTGGGCATCGTAGCTTCCTGGCAGGTGACCGAAGTTCGCAGGAGAGATGATTCCCAGGTTCACACGCAGAGAGGCTCCTGCCCGGGCCACAGGCCGCCCACTGCCCCTGCCCAAGATCGGGGGCCGAAAGCAGCCATGTCTAAGTCCCCTACCCCTAGAGGGAGTATTGGACCAACACTTCTAGAAAACGGGGTCCTTGTGGGCTACTCATTGGAGGGACACAAAGAAATCTTTGCCGACTTTTTGCTGAAACTTACGAGCGTTCACACCTAAGCCTCTTACAAGGTCAGCTGTTTAGCTAAACATGAGCTCATGATCTAAATTTACACAATAATGAAGAAATCATCTACAAAGGGAGACAATCAGCAAAAACAATCAATACCAGAATTAGATTCCCTAGGCCATTCTTGAGATGTTGGAATAATCAGGTGCTAGGCAGAAAATATACATAAACCTGGAAATGAAACAAGGAACAAGGATGTTTTCAAAGACTGGTAGGATCTCTAAATCATTTTTAAAGTACATGTCATTGATAAAGCTAAATACTCAAAGGTTGTTTAATACAACAAATTAAGCAGTGAGCAGAGTGAAATTATGCTGTTTAGAAAACTATGGAAGGTGAGATTTTCTGCCTAATTATATAAGATGTTTTCTCTAAAAAATACACATGATTTCAAAGACTTATTGGCTGTGAAATAAGTTAAGGGTATTTCAAATGGCTTGTCTGCAAAGAAAGGTGAGATGTAGGGAATCACAGAAAGCCGAGGGGATAATATGTCAATATATACATTGCTATATGGAGAACTAAGCCTTAGGCCGGCAACAGTATAGAGGAATGGACCCTTAGAAACTTAAAAGTGAGCTGGAATCTTTAAAAGTTCAAATCTTTATAAGTAACAAGATTTATTAAAATCAATAACCAAGTGTTTTACTTGACATCAGAAAATCAAAACAATAAACCCTGAGAACATAGAAAAAAGATAAATAACGATATGAGCAGAACGTAATACCACAGAAAACGTATAAAATTCAGGTGGGGTAGAAAGTCCAAAGAATATTCTATGAAAAGATTTAAAAGACACACTTTGATTAAGGAAAACAAAAACATAAGTAAAGAATATACAGAAAGAATCAGGACAATGTTATAGCATAGAATATATGAAATGCCAGTAAATTTAAACATTTCTGTAAAGTTGCCCATTTCCTAGCTCCTACAGTTTACCAAAACTAACACAAGAGGAAATCATTTAAGGTCATCATGTCTGCCCTTGGCATTCTCGGAACGCCCTGGCCTGAGAATGCAGCATCTGTAGTCCATGGTAACCTGCGGAGTGTGGGCAGGGCTGAGGGAGCTTGGAAGACTGCCCTCACTGAGGGAGTGGGTGTGTCCATCTCTGCTGTGACTGAACAAAGGGCAGGGGAGCAGGGGGCCCAGGGCAGGGCCCTCAGAGCCCGGCAGACCCAGTGGGGTGTCACATGCATTTAGGAGCAGGCCAAAGGGCGCCATCTTTTTCTGCACAGCTGCCCAAACTCTCACCTTTCCAATCAGGCCGCCCTCTTATTTGAAGTGTGTTTGGAACCTGTCCGCGCATTACACCTCGCTGCCCAGCTAACCATAGGTCAGGGCATTGTAGCTTCCTGCCAGGTGACCGAAGTTCGCAGGCATATGGGTCCCTGGGACACATGCGGAGAGGCTCTTGCCCGGGCCAAAGGCCGCCCACTGCCACTGCCCCAGATCGAAGGCTGAAAAGCAGCCATGTCTGAGTCCACTGCCTCTCGAAGGAGTATTGGACCAACACTTGTAGAAAACGGGGTCCTTGCGGGCAACTCATTGGAGGGACACAAATAAACCTTTGCCGACTTTCTGCTGAAGCTTAACAGCGTTCACACCTAAGCCTCTTACAAGGTCAGCTGTTTAGCTAAACATGAGCTCATGATCTAAATTTACACAATATTGAAGAAATCAGCTACAAAGTGAGAGAAGCAGCAAAAACAATCAATACCAGAATTAGATACACTAGGCCATCCATCTGATGTTAGAATAATCAGGTGCAAGGCAGAAAATATACATAAAACTGGAACTGAAACAAGGAACAAGGAGGTTTTCAAAGGCTGGTAGGATCTCTAAAACATTTTTAAAGTACATGTCGTTGATAAACCTAAATACTCAAAGGTTGTTTAATACCACAGATTAAGCATTGAGAACAGTGAAATTATGCTGTTTTGAAAACTATGGCAGGTGAGATTTTCATCCTCACTATATAAGAAGATTTCTCTAAAAAATAGACATTATTTCAAAGACTTATTGGCTGTGAAATAAGTTAAGTGTATTTCAAATGGCTTGTCTGCAAAGAAAGGTGAGATGTTGGGCATCACAGAAATTCGAGGGGAAAATGTCAATATATACGTTGCTATATGGTGAACTAAGCCTTAGGCCAGCCACAATGTAGAGGACGTGACCCTTAGAAACTTAAAAGTGACCTGGAATCTTTAAAAGTTCAAATCTTTATAAGTAAAAAGATTGATGAAAATGAATAACCAAGTGTTTTAATTGACATCAGAAGATCAAAACAATAAACCCTGAGAACATAGAAAAAAGATAAATAAAGATATGAGCAGAACTTAATACCACAGGAAACGTATAAAATTCAGGTGATGTAGTAAGTCCAAAGAATATTCTTTGACAAGATTAAAAGAAACACTTTGATTAAGTAAAATCAAAACATAAGTAAAGAATATACAGAAAGAATCAGGAGAATGTTATAGCAGAGAATATATGAAATGCCAGTAAATTTGAACATTTCTGTAAAGTTGCCCATTTCCTAGCTCCTACAGTTTACCAAAACTGACACAAGAGGTAATCATTTAAGGTCATCATGTCTGCCCTTGGTATTCTCGGAACGCCCTGGCCTGAGAATGCAGCATCGGTAATCCATGGTAACCTGCGGAGAGTGGGCGGGGCTGAGGGAGGCTGGAACACTGCCCTCACTGAGGGAGTGGGTGTGGCCATCTCTGCTGTGACTGAACAAAGGGCAGGGGAGCAGGGGGCCCAGGGCAGGGCCCTCAGAGCCCGGCAGGCCCAGTGGGGTGTCACAAGCATTTAGGCCCAGGCCATAGGGCGCCTTCTTTGTCTGCACAGCTGCCCAAACTCTCACTTTTCCAATCAGGCCACCCACTTAGTTGAAGGTTGTGTGGAACCTGTCCACGCAGTATACCTCGCTGCACAGCTAACCATAGGTCTGGGCATTGTAGCTTCCTGCCAGATGACCGAAGTTCGCAGGAGAGATGATTCCCAGGTTCACACGCAGAGAGGCTCCTGCCCGGGCCACAGGCCGCCCAATGCCCCTGCCCAAGATCGGGGGCCGAAAGCAGCCCTGTCTAAGTCCCCTACCGCAAGAGGGAGTATTGGACCAACACTTCTAGTAAACGGGGTCCTTGTGGGCAACTCATTGGAGTGACACAAATAAATCTTTGCCGGCTTTTTGCTGAAACTTACGAGCGTTCACACGTAAGCCTCTTACAAGTTCAGCTGTTTAGCTAAACATGAGCTCATGATCTAAATTTACACATTAATGAAGAAATCAGCTACAAAGTGAGACAATCAGCAAAAACAATCAATACCAGAATTAGATTCCCTAGGCCATCCTTGAGATGTTGGAATAATCAGGTGCTAGGCAGAAAATATACATAAATCTGGAAATGAAACAAGGAACAAGGATGTTTTCAAAGACTGGTAGGATCTCTAAAACATTTTTAAAGTACATGTCATTGATAAAGCTAAATACTCAAAGGTTGTTTAATACAACAAATTAAGCAGTGAGAAGAGTGAAATTATGCTGTTTAGAAAACTATGGAAGGTGAGATTTTCTGCCTAATTATATAAGATGATTTCTCTAAAAAATACACATTATTTCAAAGACTTATTGGCTGTGAAATAAGTTAAGGGTATTTCAAATGGCTTGTCTGCAAAGAAAGGTGAGATGTAGGGAATCACAGAAAGCCGAGGGGATAATATGTCAATATATACATTGCTATATGGTGAACTAAGCCTTAGGCCGGCAAGAGTGTAGAGGAATGGACCCTTAGAAACGTACAAGTAAGCTGGAATCTTTAAAAGTTCAAATCTTTATAAGTAAAAAGATTTATTAAAATGAATAACCAAGTGTTTTACTTGACATCAGAAAATCAAAACAATAAACCCTGAGAACATAGAAAAAAGATAAATAAAGATATGAGCAGAACTTAATACCACAGAAAACGTATAAAATTCAGGTGAGGTAGCAAGTCCAAAGAATATTCTTTGAAAAGATATAAAAGACACACTTTGATTAAGGAAAACAAAAACATAAGTAAAGAATATACAGAAAGAATCAGGACAATGTTATAGCAGAGAATATATGAAATGCCAGTAAATTTGAACATTTCTGTAAAGTTGACCATTTCCTAGCTCCTACAGTTTACCAAAACTGACACAAGAGGAAATCATTTAAGGTCGTCATTTCTGCCCTTGGCATTCTCGGAGCCCCCTGGCCTCAGAATGCAGCATCTGTAGTCCATGGTAACCTGCGGAGAGGGGGCGTGGCTGAGGGAGCTTGGAAGGCTGCCCTCACTGAGGGAGTGGGTGTGGCCATCTCTGCTGTGACTGAACAAAGGGCAGGGGAGCAGGGGGCCCAGGGCAGGGCCCTCAGAGCCCGGCAGGCCCAGTGGGTTGTCACAAGTATTTAGGCCCAGGCCATAGGGCGCCTTCTTTGTCTGCACAGCTGCCCAAACTCTCACTTTTCCACTCAGGCCACCCACTTAGTTGAATAGTGTGTGGAACCTGTCCGCGCAGTATACCTCGCTGCACAGCTAACCATAGGTCTGGGCATCGTAGCTTCCTGCCAGGTGACCGAAGTTCGCAGGAGAGATGATTCCCAGGTTCACACGCAGAGAGGCTCCTGCCCGGGCCACAGGCCGCCCACTGCCCCTGCCCAAGATCGGGGGCATAAAGCAGCCCTGTCTAAGTCCCCTACCCCTAGAGATAGTATTGGACCAACACTTCTAGAAAACGGGGTCCTTGTGGGCAACTCATTGGAGGGACACAAATAAATCTTTGCCGACTTTTTGCTGAAACTTACGAGCGTTCACAACTAAGCCTCTTACAAGGTCAGCTGTTTAGCTAAACATGAGCTCATGATCTAAATTAACACAATAATGAAGAAATCATCTACAAAGGGAGACAATCAGCAAAAACAATAAATACCAGAATTAGGTTCCCTAGGCCACCCGTCAGATGTTGGAATAATCAGGTGCTAGGCAGAAAATATACATAAACCTGGAAATGAAACAAGGAACAAGGATGTTTTCAAAGACTGGTAGAGTCTCTAAAACACTTTTAAAGTACATGTCATGGATAAAGCTAAATACACAAAGGTTGTTTAATACAACAAATTAAGCAGTGAGAAGAGTAAAGTTATGCAATTTAGAAAACTATGGAAGGTGAGATATTCTGCCTAATTATATAAGATGATTTCTCTAAAAAATACACATTTTTTCAAAGACTTATTGGCTGTGAAATAAGTTAAGGGTATTTCAAATGGCTTGTCTGCAAAGAAAGGTGTGATGTAGGGAATCACAGAAAGCCGAGGGGATAATATGTCAATATATACATAGCTATGTGTTGAACTAAGCCTTAGGCCGGCAACAGTGTAGAGGAATGGACCCTTAGAAACGTACAAGTAAGCTGGAATCTTTAAAAGTTCAAATCTTTATAAGTAAAAAGATTTATTAAAATGAATAACCAAGTGTTTTACTTGACATCAGAAAATCAAAACTATAAACCCTGAGAACATAGAAAAAAGATAAATAAAGATATGAGCAGAACTTAATACAACAGAAAACGTATACAATTCAGGTGATTTAGTAAGTCCAAAGAATATTCTTTGAAAAGAGTTAAAAGACACACTTTGATTAAGGAAAACAAAAACATAAGTAAAGAATATACAGAAAGAATCAGGACAATGTTATAGCAGAGAATATATGAAATGCAAGTAAATTTGAACATATCTGTAAAGCGGACCATTTCCTAGCTCCTAAAATTTACCAAAACTGACACAAGAGGAAATCATTTAAGGTCATCATGTCTGCCCTTGGCATTCTCAGAGCGCCCTGGCCTCAGAATGCAGCATCTGTAGTCCATGGTAACCTGCGGAGAGGGGGCGCGGCTGAGGGAGGTTGGATCACTACCCTCACTGAGGGAGTGGGTGTGGCCATCTCTGCTGTGACTGAACAAAGGCAAGGGAGCAGGTGTCCCAGGGCAGGGCACTCAGAGCCCGGCAGGCAATATGGGGTGTCACAAGCATTAAGGCCCTGTCCAAAGGGCGCCTTCTTTGTCTGCACAGCTGCCCAAACACTAACCTTTCCACTCAGCCCGCCCTCATACTTGAAGTGTGTGTGGAACCTGTCCACGCAGTACACCTCGCTGCACAGCTAACCATAGGTCTGGGCATCGTAGCTTCCTGCCAGGGGACCGAAGTTCGCAGGCAGATGGGTCGCTGGGACACAGGCGGAGAGCTTCCTGACTGGGCCACAGGCCGCTCACTGCCCCGGCCCCAGATCGGGGGCCACAAAGCAGCCCTGTCTGAGTCCCTGTTTCTAGAGGAAGTATAGGACCAACACTTGTAGAAAACGGGGTCCTAGCGGGCAACTCATTGGAGGGACACAAATAAATCTTTGCGACTTTCTGATGAAGCTTACGAGCGTTCACACCTAAGCCTCTTACAATGTCAACTGTTTAACTAAATATGAGCTCATGAACTAAATGTACACAATAATGAAGAAATCAGCTACAAGGGGGAGACAATTAGCAAAAACAATCAATACCAGAATTAGACTCCCTAGGCCATCTATCACATGTTGGAATCATCAGGTGCAAGGCCGATAATATACATAAAACTGGAACAGAAACAAGGAACAAGGATGTTTTCAAAGTCTGGAAGGATCTCTAAAACATTTTTAAAGTACATGTCATTGACAAAGCTAAATATTAAAGGGCTGTGTAATACAACAGATCATCATAGAGAAGAGTGAAATTATGCTGTTTTGAAAACTATGGCATGTCAGATTTTCTGCCTAATTATATAAGAAGATTTTGCTAAAAAAATACACCTTATTTCAAAGACTTATTGGCTGTGAAATAAGTTAAGGGTATTTCAAATCGCTTGTCTGCAAAGAAAGGTGAGATGTAGGGAATCACAGAAAGTCGAGGGGAAAATAGATCAATATATACATTGCTATAGGGTGAACTAAGCCTTAGGCCAGCAACAATGAAGAGGACCTGAGACTTAGAATCTTACAAGTAAGCTGGAATCTTCAAAAGTGCAAGTCTATATAAGTAAAAAGATTTATTAAAATAAATAACCAAGTGTTTTAATTGACATCAGAAGATCAAAACAATAAACCCTGAGAACATAGAAAAAAGATAAATAAAGATATGAGCAAAACTTAATACAACAGAAAACGTATAAAATTCAGGTGATGTAGTAAGTCCAAAGTATATTCTTTGAAAAGATTTAAAAGACACACTTTGATTAAGGAAAACAAAAACATAAGTAAAGAATATACAGAGACAATCAGGACAATGTTATAGCAGAGAATATCTGAAATGCCAGTAAATTTGAACATTTCTGTAATGTGGACCATTTCCTAGCTCCTAAAGTTTACCAAAACTGACACAAGAGGAAATCATTTAAGGTCATCATGTCTGCCCTTGGCATTCTCGGTACGCCCAGGCCTCAGAATGCAGCATGTGTAGTCCATGGTAACCTGGGGAGAGGGGGCGGGGCTGAGGGCGGTTGGAACACTGCCCTCACTGAGGGAGTTTGTGAGGCCATCTCTGCTGTGACTGAACAAAGGGCAGGGGAGCAGGGGGCCCAAGGCTGGGCCCTCAGAGCACGGCAGGCCCAGTGGGGTGTCACAAGCATTTAGGCCCAGGCCAAAGGGCGCCTTCATTGTCTGCACAGCTGCCCAAACTCTCACCTTACCACTCAGGGCGCCATCTTACTTGAAGTGTGTGTGGAACCTGTCCGTGCAGTAAAACTCGCTGCAGAGCTAACCATAGGTCTGGGCATCGTAGCTTCCTGCCAGGGGACCGAAGTGTGCAGGCAGATGGGTCACTGGGACACACGCGGAGAGGCTCCTGCCCGGGCCACATGCCGCTCACTGCCCCGGCCCCAGATCGGAGGCCACAATGCAGCCCAGTCTGAGTCCCTGCCTCTAGAGGAAGTATTGGACCAACACTTGTAGAAAACGGGGTCCTAGCGGGCAACTCATTGGAGGGACACAAATAAATCTTTGCCGACTTTCTGATGAAGCTTACGAGCGTTCACATCTAAGCCTCTAACAATGTCCACTGTTTAGCTAAACATGAGCTCATGATCTAAGTTTACACAATAATGAAGAAATCAGCTACAAGGGGGAGACAATTAGCAAAAACAATCTATACCAGAATTAGATTCCCTAGGCCATCCATCACATGTTGGAATAATCAGGTGCAAGGCAGAAAATATACATAAAACTGGAACTGAAACAAGGAACAAGGATGTTTTCAAAGACTGGTAGGATCTCTAAAACATTTTTAAAGTACATGCCATTGACAAAGCTAAATATTCAAAGTTGGTGTAATACAACAGATTCATCATAGAGAAGACTGAAATTATGCTGTTTTGAAAACAATGGCATGTCAGATTTTCTGCCTAATTATATAAGAAGATTTCGCTAAAACATACACATTATTTCAAAGACTTATTGGCTGTGAAATAAGGGTATTTCAAATCGCTTGTCTGCAAAGAAAGGTGAGATGTAGGGAAACACAGAAAGTCGAGGGGAAAATAGGTCAATATATACATTGTTATATGGTGAACTAAGCCTTAGGCCCGCAACAATGTAGAGGACCGGACCCTTAGAAACTTACAAGTAAGCTGGAATCTTCAAAAGTTCAAATCTTTATAAGTAAAAAGATTTATGAAAATGAATAACCAAGTGTTTTAATTGACATCAGAAGATCAAAACAATAAACCCTGAGAACATAGAAAAAAGATAAATAAAGATATGAGCAGAACTTAATACAACAGAAAACGTATAAAATTCAGGTGATGTAGTAAGTCCAAAGAATATTCTTTGAAAAGATTTAAAAGACACACTTTGATTTAGGAAAACACAAACATAAGTAAAGAATATACAGAAAGAATCAGGACAATGTTACAGCAGAGAATATAGGAAATGCCAGTAAATTAGAACATTTCTGTAAAGTGGACCATTTCTTAGCTCCTAAAGTTTACCAAAACTGACACAAGAGGAAATCATTTAAGGTCATCATGTCTGCCCTTGGCATTCTCGGAACGCCCTGGCCTCATAATGCAGCATCTTTAGTCCATGGTAACCTGCGGAGAGGGGTGGGGTGAGGGAGGTTGGAACACAGCCCTCACTGAGGGAGTGGGAGTGGCCATCTCTGCTGTGACTGAACAAAGGGCAGGGGAGCAGGGGCCCAGGGCAGGGCCCTCAGAGCCCAGCAGTCCCAGTGGGGTGTCACAAGCATTTCGGCCCAGGCCGAAGAGCGCCTTCTTTTTCTGCACAGCTCCCCAAACTCTCACCTACCACTCAGGCCGCCCTCTTACTTGAAGTGTGTGTGAAACCTGTCCGCGCAATACACCTCGCTGCACAGCTAACCATAGGTCTGGGCATCGTAGCTTCCTGCCAGGTGACCAAAGTTCGCAGGCAGATGGGACCCTGGGACACACGCGGAGAGGCTTCTGCTTGGGCCACAGGCCGCCCACTGCCACTGCCCCTGATCTGGGGCCGCAATGCAGCCCTGTCTGAGTCCCTGCCTCTAGAGGAAGTATTGGACCAACACTTGTAGAAAACCTGGTCCTCGTGGGCAACTCATTGGAGGGACACAAATAAATCTTTGCCGACTTTCTGATGAAGCTTACGAGCGTTCACACCTAATCCTCTTACAAGGTCAGCTGTTTAGCTAAACATGAGCTCATTATCTAAATTTACACAATAATGAAGAAATCAGCTACAAGGGGGAGACATTCAGCAAAAACAATCAATACCAGAATTAGATTCCCCAGGCCATCCATCAGATGTTGGAATAATCAGGTGCAAGGCAGAAAATATACATAAAAGTGGAACTGAAACAAGGAACAAGGATGTTTTCAAAGACTGGTAGGATCTCTAAAACATTTTTAAAGAAAATATCATTGACAAAGGTAAATACTCAAAGATTGTGTAATACAACAGATTCATCATTGAGAAGAGTTAAATTATGCTGTTTGGAAAACTATGGCAGGTCAGATTTTCTGCCTAATTATATAAGAAGATTTCTCTTAAAAATACACATTATTTCAAAGACTTATGGGCTGTGAAATAAGTTAAGGGTATTTCAAATGGCTTGTCTGCAAAGAAAGGTGAGATGTAGGGAAACACAGAAAGTCGAGGGGAAAATAGGTCAATATATACATTGCTATATGGTGAACTAAGCCTTAGGCCAGAAACAATGTAGAGGACCTGACCCTTAGAGACTTACAAGTAAGCTGGAATCTTCAAAAGTTCAAATCTTTATAAGTAAAAATATTTATTAAAATGAATAACAAAGTGTTTTAATTGACATCAGAACATCCAAAGAATAAACCCTGAGAACATAGAAAAAAGATAAATAAAGATATGAGCAGAACTTAATACAAGAGAAAACGTATAAAATTCAGGTGATGTAGTAAGTCCAAAGAATATTCTTTGAAAAGATTTAAAAGACACACTTTGATTTAGGAAAACACAAACATAAGTAAAGAATATACAGAAAGAATCAGATCAATGTTACAGCAGAAAATATAGGAAATGCCAGTAAATTAGAACATTTCTGTAAAGTGGACCATTTCCTAGCTCCTAAAGTTTACAAAACTGACACAAGAGGAAATCATTTAAGGTCATCATGTCTGCCCTTGGCATTCTCGGAACGCCCTGGCCTCAGGATGCAGCATCTGTAGTCCATGGTAACCTGCGGAGAGGGGGCGGGGCTGAGGGAGATTGGAACACTGCACTCACTGAGGGAGTGGGAGTGGCCATTACTGCTGTGAATGAACAAATGCAAGGGAGCAGGGGGCCCAGGGCAGGGCCCTCAGAGCCCGGCAGGCGCTGTGTGGTGTCACAAGCATTTAGGCCCTGTCCAAAGGGCGCCTTCTTTGTCTGCACAGTTGCCCAAACTCTCACCTTTACACTCAGCCCGCCCTCATACTTGAAGTGTTTGTGGAACCTGTCCGCGCAGTACACCTTGCTGCTCAGCTAACTATAGGTCTGGGCATCGTAGCTTCCAGCCAGGGGACCGAAGATCGCAGGCATTTGGGTCCCTGGCACCCACGTGGAGAGGCTCCTGCCAGGGCCACAGGCAGCCCACTGTCCCTGCCCCAGATCGGGGGCCGCAAAGCAGCCCTGTCTGAGTCCCTGCCTCTAGAGGGAGTATTGGAACAACAGTTATAGAAAACGGGGTCCTCGCGGGCAACTCATTGGAGTGACACAAATAAATCTTTGCCGACTTTCTGATGAAGCTTACGAGCATTCACACCTAAGCCTCTTACAAGGTCAGCTGTTTAGCTAAACATGAGCTCATGATCTAAATTTACACAATAATGAAGAAATCAGCTACAAGGGGAGACAATCAGCAAAAACAATCAATACCAGAATTAGATTCCCAAGGCCATCCATCAGATGTTGGAATAATCAGGTTCAAGGCAGAAAATATACATAAAACTGGAACTGAAACAAGGAACAAGGATGTTTTCAAAGACTGGTAGGATCTTTAAAACATTTTTAAAGTACATGTCATTGATAAAATAAATACTCAAAGGTTGTGTAATACAACAGATTAATCTTTGAGAAGAGTGAATTTATGCTGTTTTGAAAACTATGGCTGGTCAGATTTTCTGCCTAATTATATAGGACGTTTTCTCTAAAAAATACAAATTATTTCTAACACTTATTGGCTGTGAAATATGTTAAGGGTATTTCAAATGGCTTGTCTTCAAAGAAAGGTGAGATGTAGGGAATCACAGAAAGTCGAGGGGAAAATAGGTCACTATATACATTGCTATATGTTGAACTAAGCCATAGGCCTGCAAAAATGTAGAGGACCTGAGCCTTAGAATCTTACCAGTAAGCTGGAATCTTTAAAAGTTCAAATCTTTATAAGGAAAAAGATTTATTAAAATGAATAACCAAGTGTTTTAATTGACATCAGAAGATCCAAACAATTAACCCTGAAAACAGAGAGAAAAGATAAATAAAGATATGAGCAGAACTTAATACAACAGAAAACGTATAAAATTCAGGTGATGTAGTAAGTCCAAAGAATATTTTTGAAAAGATTTAAAAGACACACTTTGATTAAGTAAAACAAAAACATAAGTAAAGAATATACAGAGACAATCAGGACAATGTTATAGCAGAGAATATCTGAAATGCCAGTAAATTTGAACATTTTTGTAATGTGGACCATTTCCTAGCTCCTAAAGTTTACCAAAACTGACACAAGAGGAAATCATTTAAGGTCATCATGTCTGCCCTTGGCATTCTCGGTACGCCCAGGCCTCAGAATGCAGCATCTGTTGTCCATGGTAACCTGGGGAGAGGGGGCGGGGCTGAGGGTGGTTGGAACACTGCCCTCACTGAGGGAGTTTGTGTGGCCATCTCTGCTGTGACTGAACAAAGGGCAGGGGAGCAGGGGGCCCACGGCAGGGCCCTCAGAGCACGCAGGCCCAGTGGGGTGTCACAAGCATTTAGGCCCAGGCCAAAGGGCGCCTTCTTTGTCTGCACAGCTGCCCAAACTCTCACCTTTCCACTCAGGGCGCCATCTTACTTGAAGTGTGTGTGGAACCTGTCCGTGCAGTAAAACTCGCTGCAGAGCTAACCATAGGTCTGGGCATCGTAGCTTCCTGCCAGGTGACCGAAGTGTGCAGGCAGATGGGTCACTGGGACACACGTGGAGAGTCTCCTGCCAGGGCCACACGCCGCTCACTGCCCCGGCCCCAGGTCGGAGGCCACAAAGCAGCCCTGTCTGAGTCCCTGCCTCTAGAGGAACTATTGGACCAACACTTGTAGAAAACGGGGTCCTCGTGGGCAACTCATTGGAGGGACACAAATAAATCGTTGCCGACTTTCTGATGAAGCTTACGAGCGTTCACAGCTAATCCTCTTACAAGATCAGCTGTTTAGCTAAACATGAGCTCATGATCTAAATTTACACAATAATGAAGAAATCAGCTACAAGGGGGAGACAATCAGCAAAAACAATCAATACCAGAATTAGATTCCCTAGGCCATCCATCAGATGGTGGAATAATCAGGTGCAAGGCAGAAAATATACATAAAAATGGAACTGAAACAAGGAACAAGGATGTTTTCAAAGACTGGTAGGATCTCTAAAACATTTTTAAAGAACATGTCATTGACAAAGGTAAATACTCAAAGATTGTGTAATACAACAGATTCATCATTGAGAAGAGTGAAATTATGCTGTTTTGAAAACTATGGCAGGTGAGATTTTCTGCCTAATTATATAAGAAGATTTCTCTAAAAAATACACATTATTTCAAAGAATTATGGGCTGTGAAATAAGTTAAGGGTATTTCAAATGGCTTGTCTGCAAAGAAAGGTGAGATGTAGGGAATCACAGAAAGTCGAGGGGAAAATAGGTCAATATATACATTGCTATAGGGTGAACTAAGCCTTAGGCCAGCAACAATGTAGAGGACCTGACCCTTAGAAACTTACAAGTAAGCTGGAATCTTCAAAAGTTCAAATATTTATAAGTAAAAAGTTTTATTATAATGAATAACAAAGTGTTTTAATTGACATCAGAATATCCAAACAATAAACCCTGAGAACATAGAAAAAAGAAAAGTAAAGATATGAGCAGAACTTAATACAACAGAAAACGTATAAAATTCAGGTGATGTAGTAAGTCCAAAGAATATTCTTTGAAAAGATTTAAAAGACACACTTTGATTTAGGAGAACACAAACATAAGTAAAGAATATACAGAAAGAATCAGATCAATGTTACAGCAGAAAATATAGGAAATGCCAGTAAATTAGAACATTTCTGTAAAGTGGACCATTTCCTAGCTCTTAAAGTTTACCAAAACTGACACAAGAGGAAATCATTTAACGTCATCATGTCCGCCCATGGCATTCTCGGAACGCCCTGGCCTCATAATGCAGCATCTGTAGTCCATGGTAACCTGCGGAGAGGGGGCGGGGCTGAGGGAGGTTGGAACACTGCCCTCATTGAGGGAGTGGGAGTGGCCATCTCTGCTGTGACTGAACAAAGGCAAGGGAGTTGGGGTCCCAGGGCAGGGCCCTCAGAGCCCGTCAGGCCCTGTGGGGTGTCACAAGCATTTAGGCCCTCTCCAAAGAGCGCCTTCTTTGTCTGCACAGTTGCCCAAACTCTCACCTTTCCACTCAGCCCGTCCTCATACTTGAAGTGTGTGTGGAACCTGTCCGCGCAGTACACCTCGCTGCACAGCTAACCATAGGTCTGGGCATCGTAGCTTCCTGCCAGGGTACCGAGGATCGCAGTCAGTTGGGTCCTGGCTCCCACGTGGAGAGGCTCCTGCCCGGGCCACAGGCATCCCACTGTCCCTGCCCCAGATCGGGGGCCACAAAGCAGCCCTGTCTGAGTCCCTGCCTCTAGAGAGAGTATTGGACCAACATTATAGAAAACGGGGTCCTCGCGGGCCACTCATTGGAGCGACACAAATAAATCTTTGCCGACTTTCTGATGAAGCTTAACAGCATTCACACCTAAGCCTCTTACAAGGTCAGCTGTTTAGCTAAACATGAGCTCATGATCTAAATTTAACCAACAATGAAGAAATCAGCTACAAGGGGAGACAATCAGCAAAACAATCAATACCAGAATTAGATTCCCAAGGCCATCCATCGGATGTTGGAATAATCAGGTTCAAGGCAGAAAATATACATAAAACTGGAAGTGAAATAACGAACAAGGATGTTTTCAAAGACTGGTAGGATCTTTAAAACATTTTTAAAGTACATGTCATTGATAAAGATAAATACTCAAAGGTTGTGTAATACAACAGATTAATCTTTGAGAAGAGTGAATTTATGCTGTTTTAAAAACTATGTCTGGTCAGGATTTCTGCCTAATTATATAAGACGATTTCTCTAAAAAATACAAATTATTTCAAATACTTATTGGCTGTGAAATAAGTTAAGGGTATTTCAAATGGCTTGTCTGCAAAGAAAGGTGAGATGTAGGGAATCACAGAAAGTCGAGGGGAAAATAGGTCAATATATACATTGCTATATGTTGAACTAAGCCTTAGGCCTGCAAAAATGTAGAGGACCTGAGCCTTAGAATCTTATAAGTAAGCTGGTATCTTTAAAAGTTCAAATCTATATAAGGAAAAAGATTTATTAAAATGAATAACCAAGTGTTTTAATTGACATCAGAGGACCCAAACAATAAACCCTGAAAACAGAGAGAAAAGATAAATAAAGATATGAGCAGAACTTAATACAACAGAAAACGTATAAAATTCAGGTGATGTAGTAAGTCCAAAGAATATTTTTGAAAAGATTTAAAAGACACACTTTGATTAAGTAAAACAAAAATATAAGTAAAGAATATACAGAGAGAATCAGGACAATGTTATAGCAGAGAAATCTGAAATGCCAGTAAATTGGAACATTTTTGTAAAGTGGATCATTTACTAGCTCCTAACGTTTACCAAAAGTGACACAAGAGGAAATCATTTAAGGTCATCATGTCTGCCCTTGGAATTCTTTGAACGCCCTGGCCTCAGAATGCAGCATCTGTAGTCCATGGTAACCTGCGGAGAGGGGGCGGGGCTGAGGGCGGTTGGAACACTGCCCTCACTGTGGGAGTGGGTGTGGCCATCTCTGCTGTGACTGAACAAAGGGCAGGGGAGCAGGAGGCCCAGGGCAGGGCCCTCAGAGCCCGGCAGGCCCAGTTGGGTGTCACAAGCATTTAGGCCCTGGCCAAAGGGCGCCTTCTTTGTCTGCACAGCTGCCCAATCTCTCACCTTTCCACTCAGGGCGCCATCTTACTTGAAGTGTGTGTGAAACCTGTCCGTGCAGTAAAATTCGCTGCAGAGCGAACCATAGGTCTGGGCATCGTAGCTTCCTGCCAGCGGACCGAAATGTGCAGGCAGGTGGGTCACTGGGACACACGCGGAGAGGCTCCTGCCAGGCCACAGGCCGCTCACAGCCCCGGCCCCAGATCGGAGGCCACAAAGCAGCCCTGTCTGAGTCCCTGCCTCTAGAGGAAGTATTGGACCAACACTTGTAGAAAACTGGGTCCTAGCGGGCAACTCATTGGAAGGACACAAATAAATCTTTGCCGACTTTCTGATGAAGCTTACGAGCTTTCACACCTAAGCCTCTTACAATGTCAACTGTTTAGCTAAACATGAGCTCATGATCTAAGTTTACACAATAATGAAGAAATCAGCTACAAGGGGGAGACAATTAGCAAAAACAATCTATACCAGAATTAGATTCCCTAGGCCATCCATCACATGTTGGAATAATCAGGTGCAAGGCAGAAAATATACATAAAACTGGAACTGAAACAAGGAACAAGATGTTTTCAAAGACTGGTAGGATCTCTAAAACATTTTTAAAGTACATGCCATTGACAAAGCTAAATATTCAAAGTTGGTGTAACACAACAGATTCATCATAGAGAAGAATGAAATTATGCTCTTTTGAAATCTATGGCATGTCAGATTTTCTGCCTAATTATATAAGAAGATTTCGCTAAAACATACACATTATTTCAAAGACTTATTGGCTGTGAAATAAGTTAAGGGTATTTCAAATGGCTTGTCTGCAAAGAAAGGTGAGATGTAGGGAAACACAGAAATTCGAGGGGAAAATAGGTCAATATATACATTGCTATATGGTGAACTAAGCCTTAGGCGAGCAATAATGTAGACGATCTGACCCTTAGAAACTTACAAGTAAGCTGGAATCTTCAAAAGTTCAAATCTTTATAAGTAAAAAGATTTATGAAAATGAATAACCAAGTTTTCTAATTGACATCAGAAGACCAAAACAATAAACCCTGAGAACATAGAAAAAAGATAAATAAAAATATGAGCAGAACTTAATAAAACAGAAAACGTATAAAACTCAGGTGATGTAGTAAGTCCAAAGAATATTCTTTGAAAAGATTTAAAAGACACACTTTGATTTAGGAAAACACAAACATAAGTAAAGAATATACAGAAAGAATCAGGACAATGTTACAGCAGAGAATATAGGAAATGCCAGTAAAGTAGAACATTTCTGTAAAGTGAACCATTTCCTAGCTTCTAAAGTTTACCAAAACTGACACAAGAGGAAGTCATTTAAGGTCATCATGTCTGCCCTTGTCATTCTCGGAAAGCCCTGGCCTCAGAATGCAGCATCTGTAGTCCATGGTAACCTGCGGAGAGGGGGGGGGTGAGGTAGGTTGGAACACTGCCCTCACTGATGGAGTGGGAGTGGCCATCTCTGCTGTGACTGAACAAAGGGCAGGGGAGCATGGGCCCCGAGCAGGGCCATCAGAGCCTTGCAGTCCCAGTGGGGTGTCACAAGCATTTAGGCCCAGGCCGAAGAGCGCCTTCTTTGTCTGCACAGCTGCCCAATCTCTCACCTATCCACTCAGGCCTCCCTCTTACTTGAAGTGTGTGTGAAACCTGTCCGCGCAATACACCTCGCTGCACAGCTAACCATAAATCTGGGCATCGTATCTTCCTGCCAGGTGACCGAAGTTCGCAGGCAGATGGGTCCTTGGTACACGCGGAAGGTCTCCTGCCCGGACCACAGGCCGCCCACTGCGACTGCCCCAGATCGGGGGCCGCAAAGCAGCCCTGTCTGAGTCCCTGCCTCTAGAGGAAGTACTGGACCAGCACTTGTAGAAAACGGGGTCCTCGCGGGCAAATCATTGGTGGGACACAAATAAATCTTTGCCGACTTTCTGAAAAAGCTTACGAGCTTTCACACCTAAGCCTATTAGAAGGTCAGCTGTTTAGCTAAACATGAGCTCATGATCTAAATTTACACAATAATGAAGAAATCAGCTAATAGGGGGAGACAATCAGCAAAAACAATCAATACCAGAATTATATTCCCAAGGCCAACCATCAGATGTTGGAATAATCTGGTGCAAGGCAGAAAATATACATAAAACTAGAACTGGAACAAGGAACAAGGATGTTTTCAAAGACTGTTAGGATCCTTAAAACATTTTTAAAGTACATGTCATTGATAAAGATAAATACTCAAAGGTGGTGTAATACAACAGGTTAATCTTTGAGAAGAGTGAATTTATGCTGTTTTGAAAACTATGGCTGCTCAGATTTTCTGCCTAATTCTATAAGGCGATTTCTCTAAAAAATACACATTATTTCAAACACTTATTAGCTTTGAAATAAGTTAAGGATATTTCAAATGGCTTGTCTGCACAGAAAGGTGAGATGTAGGGAATCACAGAAAGTCGAGGGGAAAATAGGTCAATATATACATTGATATATGTTGAACTAAGCCTTAGGCCTGCAAAAATGTAGAGGACCTGAGCCTTAGAATCTTACAAGTAAGCTGGAATCTTTAAAAGTTCAAATCTTTATAAGGAAAAAGATTTATTAAAATGAATAACCATGTGTTTTATATGACATCAGAAGATCAAAACAATAAACCCTGAAAACATAGAAAAAAGATAAATAAAGATATGAGCACAAGTTAATACAACAGAAAACGTATAAAATTCAGGTGATGTAGTAAGTCCAAAGAATATTTTTGAAAAGATTTAAAAGACACACTTTGATTAAGGAAAACAAAAACATAAGTAAAGAATATACAGAGACAATCAGGACAATGTTATAGCAGAGAATATCTGAAATGCCAGTAAATTTGAACATTTTTGTAATGTGGACCATTTCCTAGCTCCTAAAGTTTACCAAAACTGACACAAGAGGAAATCATTTAAGGTCATCATGTCTGCCCTTGGCATTCTCGGTACGCCCAGGCCTCAGAATGCAGCATCTGTAGTCCATGGTAACCAGGGGAGAGGGGGCGGGGCTGAGGGCGGTTGGAACACTGCCCTCACTGAGGGAGTTTGTGTGGCCATCTCTGCTGTGACTGAACAAAGGGCAGGGGAGCAGGGGGCCCAAGGCAGGGCCCTCAGAGCACGGCAGGCCCAGTGGGGTGTCACAAGCATTTAGGCCCAGGCCAAAGGGCGCCTTCATTGTCTGCACAGCTGCCCAAACTCTCACCTTACCACTCAGGCCGGCATCTTACTTGAAGTGTGTGTGGAACCTGTCCGAGCAGTAAAACTCGCTGCAGAGCTAACCATAGGTCTGGGCATCGTAGCTTCCTGCCAGGGGACCGAAGTGTGCAGGCAGATGGGTCACTGGGACACACGCGGAGCGGCTAATGCCCGGGCCACACGCCGCTCACTGCCCCGGCCCCAGATCGGAGGCCACAAAGCAGCCCTGTCTGAGTCCCTGCCTCTAGAGGAAGTATTGGACCAACACTTGTAGAAAACGGGGTCCTAGCGGGCAACTCATTGGAGGGACACAAATAAATCTTTGCCGACTTTCTGATGAAGCTTACGAGCGTTCACACCTAAGCCTCTTACAATGTCAACTGTTTAGCTAAACATGAGCTCATGATCTAAGTTTACACAATAATGAAGAAATCAGCTACAAGGGGGAGACAATTAGCAAAAACAATCTATACCAGAATTAGATTGCCTAGGCCATTCATCACATGTTGGAATAATCAGGTACAAGGCAGAATATATACATAAAACTGGAACTGAAACAAGGAACAAGGATGTTTTCAAAGACTGGTAGGATCTCTAAAACATTTTTAAAGTACATGCCATTGACAAAGCTAAATATTCAAAGTTGGTGTAATACAACAGATTCATCATAGAGAAGACTGAAATTATGCTGTTTTGAAAACAATGGCATGTCAGATTTTCTGCCTAATTATATAAGAAGATTTCGCTAAAACATACACATTATTTCAAAGACTTATTGGCTGTGAAATAAGTTAAGGGTATTTCAAATGGCTTGTCTGCAAAGAAAGGTGGGATGTAGGGAAACACAGAAAGTCGAGGGGAATATAGGTCAATATATACATTGCTATATGGTGAACTAAGCCTTAGGCCCGCAACAATGTAGAGGACCGGACCCTTAGAATCTTACAAGTAAGCGGGAATCTTCAAAAGTTCAAATCTTTATAAGTAAAAAGATTTATGAAAATGAATAACCAAGTGTTTTAATTGACATCAGAAGATCAAAACAATAAACCCTGAGAACATAGAAAAAAGATAAATAAAGATATGTGCAGAACTTAATACAACAGAAAACGTATAAAATTCAGGTGATGTAGTAAGTCCAAAGAATATTCTTTGAAAGGATTTAAAAGACACACTTTGATTTAGGAAAACACAAACATAAGTAAAGAATATACAGAAAGAATCAGGACAATGTTACAGCAGAGAATATAGGAAATGCCAGTAAATTAGAACATTTCTGTAAAGTGGACCATTTCTTAGCTCCTAAAGTTTACCAAAACTGACACAAGAGGAAATCATTTAAGGTCATCATGTCTGCCCTTGGCATTCTCGGAACGCCCTGGCCTCATAATGCAGCATCTTTAGTCCATGGTAACCTGCGGAGAGGGGTGGGGTGAGGGAGGTTGGAACACAGCCCTCACTGAGGGAGTGGGAGTGGCCATCTCTGCTGTGACTGAACAAAGGGCAGGGGAGCAGGGGCCCAGGGCAGGGCCCTCAGAGCCCGGCAGTCCCAGTGGGGTGTCACAAGCATTTCGGCCCAGGCCGAAGAGAGCCTTCTTTGTCTGCACAGCTGCCCAAACTCTCACCTATCCACTCAGGCCGCCCTCTTACTTGAAGTGTGTGTGAAACCTGTCCGCGCAATACACCTCGCTGCACAGCTAACCATAGGTCTGGGCATCGTAGCTTCCTGCCAGGTGACCAACGTTCGCAGGCAGATGGGACCCTGGGACACACGCGGAGAGTCTTCTGTCCGGGCCACAGGTCGCCCACTGCCACTGCCCCAGATCTGGGGACGCAAAGCAGCCCTGTCTGAGTCCCTGCCTCTAGAGGAAGTATTGGACCAACACTTGTAGAAAACCTGTTCCTCGTGGGCAACTCATTGGAGGGACACAAATAAATCTTTGCCGACTTTCTGATGAAGCTTACGAGCATTCACACCTAATCCTCTTACAAGATCAGCTGTTTAGCTAAACATGAGCTCATGATCTAAATTTACACAATAATGAAGAAATCAGCTACAAGGGGGAGACAATCAGCAAAAGCAATCAATACCAGGATTAGATTCCCTAGGCCATCCATCAGATGTTGGAATAATCAGGTGCAAGGCAGAAAATATACATAAAAGTGGAAATGAAACAAGGAACAAGGATGTTTTCAAAGACTGGTAGGATCTCTAAAACATTTTTAAAGAAAATATCATTGACAAAGGTAAATACTCAAAGATTGTGTAATACAAAAGATTCATCATTGAGAAGAGTGAAATTATGCTGTTTTGAAAACTATGGCAGGTCAGATTTTCTGTCTAATTATATAAGAAGATTTCTCTTGAAAATACACATTATTTCAAAGACTTATGGGCTGTGAAATAAGTTAAGGGTATTTCAAATGGCTTGTCTGAAAAGAAAGGTGAGATGTAGGGAATCACAGAAAGTCGAGGGGAAAATAGGTCAATATATACATTGCTATATGGTGAACTAACCCTTAGGCCAGCAAGAATGTAGAGGACGTGACCCTTAGAAACTTACAAGTAAGCTGGAATCTTCAAAAGTTCAAATCTTTATAAGTAAAAAGATTATTAAAATGAATAACAAAGTGTTTTAATTGACATCAGTACATCCAAAGAATAAACCCTGGGAACATAGAAAAAAGATAAATAAAGATATGAGCAGAACTTAATACAAGAGAAAACGTATAAAATTCAGGTGATGTAGTAAGTCCAAATAATATTCTTTGAAAAGATTTAAAAGACACACTTTGATTTAGGAAAACACAAACATAAGTAAAGAATATACAGAAAGAATCAGATCAAAGTTACAGCAGAAAATTTAGGAAATGCCAGTAAATTAGAACATTTCTGTAAAGTGGACCATTTCCTAGCTCTTAAAGTTTACCAAAACTGACACAAGAGGAAATCATTTAAGGTCATCATGTCTGCCCTTGGCATTCTCGGAACGCCCTGGCCTCAGGATGCAGCATCTGTAGTCCATGGTAACCTGCGGAGAGGGGGTGGGGCGGAGGGAGGTTGGAACACTGCCCTCACTGAGGGAGTGGGAGTGGCCTTCTCTGCTGTGAATGAAGAAAGGCAAGGGAGCAGGGGGCCCAGGGCAGGGCCTTCAGAGCCCGGCAGGCCCTGTGTGGTGTCACAAGCATTTAGGCCCTGTCCAAAGGGCGCCTTCTTTGTCTGCACAGTTGACCAAACTCTCACCTTTACACTCAGCCCGCCCTCATACTTGAAGTGTTTGTGGAACCTGTCCACGCAGTACACCTTGCTGCTCAGCTAACTATTGGTCTTGGCATCGTAGCTTCCTGCCAGGGGACCGAAGATCGCAGGCATTTGGGTCCCTGGCACGCACGTGGAGAGGCTCCTGCCCGGGCCACCGGCAGCCCACTGTCCCTGCCCCAGATCGGGGGCCGCAAAGCAGCCCTGTCTGAGTCCCTGCCTCTAGAGGGAGTATTGGAACAACAGTTATAGAAAACGGGGTCCTCGCGGGCAACTCATTGGAGCGACAAAAATAAATCTTTGCCGACTTTCTGATGAAGCTTACGAGCATTCACACCTAAGCCTCTTACAAGGTTAGCTGTTTAGGTAAACATGAGCTCATGATCTAAATTTACACAATAATGAAGAAATCAGCTACAAGGGGAGACAATCAGCAAAAACAATCAATACCAGAATTAGATTCCCAAGGCCATCCATCAGATGTTGGAATAATCAGGTTCAAGGCAGAAAATATACATAAAACTGGAACTGAAACAAGGAACAAGGATGTTTTCAAAGACTGGTAAGATCTTTAAAACATTTTTAAAGTACATGTCATTGATAAAGATAAATACTCAAAGGTTGTGTAATACAACAGATTCGTCTTTGAGAAGAGTGAATTTATGCTGTTTTGAAAACTACGGCTGGTCAGATTTTCTGCCTAATTATATAAGACGTTTTCTCTAAAAAATACAAATTATTTCTAACACTTATTGGCTGTGAAATATGTTAAGGGTATTTCAAATGGCTTGTCTGCAAAGAAAGGTGAGATGTAGGGAATCACAGAAAGTCGAGGGGAAAATAGGTTAATATATACATTGCTATATGTTGAACTAAGCCATAGGCCTGCAAAAATGTAGAGGACCTGAGCCTTAGAATCTTACCAGTAAGCTGGAATCTTTAAAAGTTCAAATCTTTATAAGGAAAAAGATTTATTAAAATGAATAACCAAGTGTTTTAATTGACATCAGAAGATCCAAACAATTAACCCTGAAAACAGAGAGAAAAGATAAATAAAGATATGAGCAGAACTTAATACAACAGAAAACGTATAAAATTCAGGTGATGTAGTAAGTCCAAAGAATATTTTTGAAAAGATTTAAAAGACACACTTTGATTAAGTAAAACAAAAACATAAGTAAGGAATATAAAGAGAGAATCAGGACAATGTTATAGCAGAGAAGATCTGAAATGCCAGTAAATTTGAACATTTGTGTAAAGTGGACCATTTCCTAGCTCCTAACGTTTACGAAAACTGACACAAGAGGAAATCATTTAAGGTCATCATGTCTGACCTTGGCATTCTCGGAACGCCCTGGCCTCATAATGCAGCATCTGTAGTCCATGGTAACCTGCGGAGAGGGGGCGAGGCTGAGGGAGGTTGGACAACTGCCCTCACTGAGGGAGTGGAAGTGGCCATCTCTGCTGTGACTGAACAAAGGGCAGGGGAGCAGGGTCCCAGGGCAGGGCCCTCAGAGCCCGGCAGGGGCAGTAGGGTGTCACAAGCATTTAGGCCCAGGGCGAAGAGCGCCTTCTTTGTCTGCACAGCTTCCCAAACTGTCACCTTTCCACTCAGGCCGCCCTCTTACTTGAAGTGTGTGTGGAACCGGTCCGCGCAGTACACCTCAATGCAAAGCTAACCATAGGTCTGGGCATCGTAGCTTCCTGCCAGGTGACCGAAGTTCCAGCCAAATGGGTCCCTGGGACACACGCGGAGAGGCTCATGCCCGGGCTACAGGCTGCCCATTGCCACTCCCCCAGATCGGGGGCCGCAAACCAGCCCTGTCTGAGTCCCTGCCTCTAGAGGAAGTATTGGACCTACACTTGTAGAAAACGGGGTCCTCGTGGGCAACTCATTGGAGGGACACAAATAAATCTTTGCCGACTTTCTGATGAAGCTTACGAGCGTTCACACCTAAGCCTCTTACATGGTCATCTGTTTAGCAATACATGAGATCATGATCTAAATTTACACAATAATGAAGAAATCAGCTACAAGGGGAGACAAGCAGCAAAAACAATAAATACCAGAATTAGATTCCCTAGGCCAACCATCAGATGTTGGAATAATCAGGTGCAAGGCAGAAAGTATACACAATACTGGAACTGAAACAAGGAACAAGGATGTTTTCAAAGACTGGTAGGATCTCTAAAACATTTTTAAAGTACATGTCATTGATAAAGCTAAATACTCAATGGTTGTGTAATACAACAGATCCAACATTGAGAAGAGTAAAATTATGCTGTTTTGAAAACTATGGCAGGTCCGATTTTCTGCCTAATTATATAAGAAGATTTCCCTAAAAAATACACATTATTTCAAAGACTTATTGGCTGTGAAATAAGTTAAGGTTATTTCAAATGGCTTGTCTGCAAAGAAAGGTGAGATGTAGGGAATCACAGAAAGTCGAGGGGAAAATACGTCAATATATACATTGCTATATGGTGAACTAAGACTTAGGCCAGCCACAATGTAGAGTACCTGACCCTTAGAAACTTACAAGTAAGCTGGAATCTTGAAAAGTTCAAATCTTTATAAGTAAAAAGATTTATTAAAATGAATAACCAAGTGTTTTAATTGACATCAGAATATCAAAACAATAAACCAGAGAACATAGAAAAAATATAAATAAAGATATGAGCAGAACTTAATACAATAGAAAACGTATAAAATTCAGGTGAGGTAGTAAGTCCAGAGAATATTCTTGGACAAGATTAAAAGACACACTTTGATTAAGGAAAACCAAAACATAAGTAAAGAATATACAGAAAGAATCAGGACAATGTTATAGCAGAGAGTATATGAAATGCCAGTAAATTTGAACGTTTGTGTAAAGTGGACCAGTTCCTAGCTCCTAAAATTTACCAAAACTGACACAAGAGGAAATCATTTAAAGTCATCATGTCAGCCCTTTGCATTCTCGGAATGCCCTGGACTCAGAGTGCAGCATCTTTAGTCCATGGTAACCTGCGGAGAGGGGGCGGTGCTGAGGGAGTTTGGAACACTGCCCTCAGAGAGGGAGTTGGTGTGGCCATCTCTGCTGTGACTGAACAAAGGGCAGGGGAGCAGGGGGCCCACGGCAGGGCCCTCAGAGCCCGGCAGGCCCAGTGAGGTGTCAGAAGCATTTAGGCCTAGGCCAAAGTGCGCCTTCTTTGTCTGCACAGCTGCCCAAACTCTCACCTTTCCACTCAGGCCGCCCTCTTACTTGAAGTGTGTTTGGAACCTGTCCGCGCAGTACACCTCGCTGCACAGCTAACCATAGGTCTGGGCATCGTAGCTTCCTGCCAGGTGACCGAAGTTCGCAGGCAGATGGGTCCCTGGGACACACGCAGAGAGGCTTCTGCCCCGGCCACAGGCCACCCACTGCCACTGCCACAGATCGTGGGGCACAAAGCAGCACTGTCTGAGGCCGTGCCTCTAGAGGGAGTAGTGGACCAACACTTGTAGTCAACGGGGTCCTCGCGGGCAACTCATTGGAGGGACACAAATAAATGTTTGCGGACTTTCTGCTGAAGCTTACGAACGTTCACACCTAAGCCTCTTACAAGGTCAGCTGTTTAGCAAAACATGAGCTCATGATCTAAATTTACACAATAATGAAGAAATCAGCTACAAGGGAAGACAAGCAGTAAAAACAATCAATACCAGAATTAGATTCCCTAGGCCAACCATCAGATGTTGGAATAATCAGGTGCAAGGCAGAAAGTATACACAAAACTGGAACTGAAACAAGGAACAAGGATGTTTTCAAAGACTGGTAGGATCTCTAAAACATTTTTAAAGTACATGTCATTGATAAAGCTAAATACTCAAAGGTTGTGTAATACAACAGTTTCATCATTGAGAAGAGTGAAATTATGCTGTTTTGAAAATTATGGCAGGTCAGCTTTTCTCCCTAAATATATAAGAAGATTTCTCTGAAAAATGCACGTTATTTCCAAGACTTATTGGCTGTGAAATAAGTTAAGTTTATTTCAAATGGCTTGTCTGCAAAGAAAGGTGAGATGTAGGAAATCACAGAAAGTCGAGGGGAAAATAGGTCAATATATACTTTGCTATATGGTGAACTAAGCCTTAGGCCAGCCACAATGTAGAGGACCTGACCCTTAGAAACTTACAAGTAAGCTGGAATCTTTAAAAACTCAAATCTTTATAAGGAAAAAGATTTATTAAAATGAATAACCAAGTGTTTTAATTGACATCAGAAGATCAAAACAATAAACCCTGAGAACATAGAAAAAAGATAAATAAAGATATGAGCAGAACTTAATACCATAGAAAACGTATAAAATTCAGTTGAGGTAGTAAGTCCAAAGAATATTCTTTGACAAGATTTAAAAGACACACTTTGATTAAGGAAAACCAAAACATAAGTAAAGAATATACAGAAAGAATCAGGACAATGTTATAGCAGAGAGTATATGAAATGCCAGTAAATTTGAACGTTTGTGTAAAGTGGACCAGTTCCTAGCTTCTAAAATTTACCAAAACTGACACAAGAGGAAATCATTTAAGGTCATCATGTCAGCCCTTGGCATTCTCGGGATGCCCTGGACTCAGAATGCAGCATCTTTAGTCCATGGTAACCTGCGGAGAGGGGGCGGGGCTGAGGGAGTTTGGAACACTGCCCTCACAGAGGGAGTGGGTGTGGCCATCTCTGCTGTGACTGAACAAAGGGCAGGGGAGCAGGCGGCCCAGGGCAGGGCCCTCAGAGCCCGGCAGGCCCAGTGGGGTGTCAAAAGCATTTAGGCCCAGGCCAAAGTGCGCCTTCTTTGTCTGCACAGCGGCACAAACTCTCACCTTTCCATTCAGGCCGCCCTCTTACTTGAAGTGTGTGTGGAACCGGTCCGTGTAGTACACCTCGATGCAAAGCTAACCATAGGTCTGGGCATCATAGCTTCCTGCCAGGTGACCGAAGTTCGCAGGCAGATGGGTCGTGGGACACACCTTGGGAGCCTCCTGCCCAGGCCACAGGCAGCCCAAAGCCACTATCCCAGATCGGGGGCAGCAAAGCAGTCCTGTCTGAGTCCCAGCCTCTAGAGGGAGTCGTGGACCAACACTTGTAGAAAAAGGGGTCCGCGCGGGTAACTCATTGGAGGGACACAAAAAAATCTTTGCGGACTTTCTGCTGAAGCTTACGAGCGTTCACACCTAAGCCTCTTACAAGGTCAGCTGTTTAGCTAAACATGAGCTCATGATCTAAATTTACACATTAATGAAGAAATCAGCTACAAGGGGAGACAAGCAGCAAAAACAATAAATACCAGAATTAGATTCCCTAGGCCAACCATCAGATGTTGGAATAATCAGGTGCAAGGCAGAAAGTATACACAATACTGGAACTGAAACAAGGAACAAGGATGTTTTCAAAGACTGGTAGGATCTCTAAAACATTTTTAAAGTACATGTCATTGATAAAGCTAAATACTCAATGGTTGTGTAATACAACAGATCCAACATTGAGAAGAGTAAAATTATGCTGTTTTGAAAACTATGGCAGGTCCGATTTTCTGCCTAATTATATAAGAAGATTTCCCTAAAAAATACACATTATTTCAAAGACTTATTGGCTGTGAAATAAGTTAAGGTTATTTCAAATGGCTTGTCTGCAAAGAAAGGTGAGATGTAGGGAATCACAGAAAGTCGAGGGGAAAATACGTCAATATATACATTGCTATATGGTGAACTAAGACTTAGGCCAGCCACAATGTAGAGTACCTGACCCTTAGAAACTTACAAGTAAGCTGGAATCTTGAAAAGTTCAAATCTTTATAAGTAAAAAGATTTATTAAAATGAATAACCAAGTGTTTTAATTGACATCAGAATATCAAAACAATAAACCAGAGAACATAGAAAAAATATAAATAAAGATATGAGCAGAACTTAATACAATAGAAAACGTATAAAATTCAGGTGAGGTAGTAAGTCCAGAGAATATTCTTGGACAAGATTAAAAGACACACTTTGATTAAGGAAAACCAAAACATAAGTAAAGAATATACAGAAAGAATCAGGACAATGTTATAGCAGAGAGTATATGAAATGCCAGTAAATTTGAACGTTTGTGTAAAGTGGACCAGTTCCTAGCTCCTAAAATTTACCAAAACTGACACAAGAGGAAATCATTTAAAGTCATCATGTCAGCCCTTTGCATTCTCGGAATGCCCTGGACTCAGAGTGCAGCATCTTTAGTCCATGGTAACCTGCGGAGAGGGGGCGGTGCTGAGGGAGTTTGGAACACTGCCCTCAGAGAGGGAGTTGGTGTGGCCATCTCTGCTGTGACTGAACAAAGGGCAGGGGAGCAGGGGGCCCACGGCAGGGCCCTCAGAGCCCGGCAGGCCCAGTGAGGTGTCAGAAGCATTTAGGCCTAGGCCAAAGTGCGCCTTCTTTGTCTGCACAGCTGCCCAAACTCTCACCTTTCCACTCAGGCCGCCCTCTTACTTGAAGTGTGTTTGGAACCTGTCCGCGCAGTACACCTCGCTGCACAGCTAACCATAGGTCTGGGCATCGTAGCTTCCTGCCAGGTGACCGAAGTTCGCAGGCAGATGGGTCCCTGGGACACACGCAGAGAGGCTTCTGCCCCGGCCACAGGCCACCCACTGCCACTGCCACAGATCGTGGGGCACAAAGCAGCACTGTCTGAGGCCGTGCCTCTAGAGGGAGTAGTGGACCAACACTTGTAGTCAACGGGGTCCTCGCGGGCAACTCATTGGAGGGACACAAATAAATGTTTGCGGACTTTCTGCTGAAGCTTACGAACGTTCACACCTAAGCCTCTTACAAGGTCAGCTGTTTAGCAAAACATGAGCTCATGATCTAAATTTACACAATAATGAAGAAATCAGCTACAAGGGAAGACAAGCAGTAAAAACAATCAATACCAGAATTAGATTCCCTAGGCCAACCATCAGATGTTGGAATAATCAGGTGCAAGGCAGAAAGTATACACAAAACTGGAACTGAAACAAGGAACAAGGATGTTTTCAAAGACTGGTAGGATCTCTAAAACATTTTTAAAGTACATGTCATTGATAAAGCTAAATACTCAAAGGTTGTGTAATACAACAGTTTCATCATTGAGAAGAGTGAAATTATGCTGTTTTGAAAATTATGGCAGGTCAGCTTTTCTCCCTAAATATATAAGAAGATTTCTCTGAAAAATGCACGTTATTTCCAAGACTTATTGGCTGTGAAATAAGTTAAGTTTATTTCAAATGGCTTGTCTGCAAAGAAAGGTGAGATGTAGGAAATCACAGAAAGTCGAGGGGAAAATAGGTCAATATATACTTTGCTATATGGTGAACTAAGCCTTAGGCCAGCCACAATGTAGAGGACCTGACCCTTAGAAACTTACAAGTAAGCTGGAATCTTTAAAAACTCAAATCTTTATAAGGAAAAAGATTTATTAAAATGAATAACCAAGTGTTTTAATTGACATCAGAAGATCAAAACAATAAACCCTGAGAACATAGAAAAAAGATAAATAAAGATATGAGCAGAACTTAATACCATAGAAAACGTATAAAATTCAGTTGAGGTAGTAAGTCCAAAGAATATTCTTTGACAAGATTTAAAAGACACACTTTGATTAAGGAAAACCAAAACATAAGTAAAGAATATACAGAAAGAATCAGGACAATGTTATAGCAGAGAGTATATGAAATGCCAGTAAATTTGAACGTTTGTGTAAAGTGGACCAGTTCCTAGCTTCTAAAATTTACCAAAACTGACACAAGAGGAAATCATTTAAGGTCATCATGTCAGCCCTTGGCATTCTCGGGATGCCCTGGACTCAGAATGCAGCATCTTTAGTCCATGGTAACCTGCGGAGAGGGGGCGGGGCTGAGGGAGTTTGGAACACTGCCCTCACAGAGGGAGTGGGTGTGGCCATCTCTGCTGTGACTGAACAAAGGGCAGGGGAGCAGGCGGCCCAGGGCAGGGCCCTCAGAGCCCGGCAGGCCCAGTGGGGTGTCAAAAGCATTTAGGCCCAGGCCAAAGTGCGCCTTCTTTGTCTGCACAGCGGCACAAACTCTCACCTTTCCATTCAGGCCGCCCTCTTACTTGAAGTGTGTGTGGAACCGGTCCGTGTAGTACACCTCGATGCAAAGCTAACCATAGGTCTGGGCATCATAGCTTCCTGCCAGGTGACCGAAGTTCGCAGGCAGATGGGTCGTGGGACACACCTTGGGAGCCTCCTGCCCAGGCCACAGGCAGCCCAAAGCCACTATCCCAGATCGGGGGCAGCAAAGCAGTCCTGTCTGAGTCCCAGCCTCTAGAGGGAGTCGTGGACCAACACTTGTAGAAAAAGGGGTCCGCGCGGGTAACTCATTGGAGGGACACAAAAAAATCTTTGCGGACTTTCTGCTGAAGCTTACGAGCGTTCACACCTAAGCCTCTTACAAGGTCAGCTGTTTAGCTAAACATGAGCTCATGATCTAAATTTACACATTAATGAAGAAATCAGCTACAAGGGGAGACAAGCAGCAAAAACAATAAATACCAGAATTAGATTCCCTAGGCCAACCATCAGATGTTGGAATAATCAGGTGCAAGGCAGAAAGTATACACAATACTGGAACTGAAACAAGGAACAAGGATGTTTTCAAAGACTGGTAGGATCTCTAAAACATTTTTAAAGTACATGTCATTGATAAAGCTAAATACTCAATGGTTGTGTAATACAACAGATCCAACATTGAGAAGAGTAAAATTATGCTGTTTTGAAAACTATGGCAGGTCCGATTTTCTGCCTAATTATATAAGAAGATTTCCCTAAAAAATACACATTATTTCAAAGACTTATTGGCTGTGAAATAAGTTAAGGTTATTTCAAATGGCTTGTCTGCAAAGAAAGGTGAGATGTAGGGAATCACAGAAAGTCGAGGGGAAAATACGTCAATATATACATTGCTATATGGTGAACTAAGACTTAGGCCAGCCACAATGTAGAGTACCTGACCCTTAGAAACTTACAAGTAAGCTGGAATCTTGAAAAGTTCAAATCTTTATAAGTAAAAAGATTTATTAAAATGAATAACCAAGTGTTTTAATTGACATCAGAATATCAAAACAATAAACCAGAGAACATAGAAAAAATATAAATAAAGATATGAGCAGAACTTAATACAATAGAAAACGTATAAAATTCAGGTGAGGTAGTAAGTCCAGAGAATATTCTTGGACAAGATTAAAAGACACACTTTGATTAAGGAAAACCAAAACATAAGTAAAGAATATACAGAAAGAATCAGGACAATGTTATAGCAGAGAGTATATGAAATGCCAGTAAATTTGAACGTTTGTGTAAAGTGGACCAGTTCCTAGCTCCTAAAATTTACCAAAACTGACACAAGAGGAAATCATTTAAAGTCATCATGTCAGCCCTTTGCATTCTCGGAATGCCCTGGACTCAGAGTGCAGCATCTTTAGTCCATGGTAACCTGCGGAGAGGGGGCGGTGCTGAGGGAGTTTGGAACACTGCCCTCAGAGAGGGAGTTGGTGTGGCCATCTCTGCTGTGACTGAACAAAGGGCAGGGGAGCAGGGGGCCCACGGCAGGGCCCTCAGAGCCCGGCAGGCCCAGTGAGGTGTCAGAAGCATTTAGGCCTAGGCCAAAGTGCGCCTTCTTTGTCTGCACAGCTGCCCAAACTCTCACCTTTCCACTCAGGCCGCCCTCTTACTTGAAGTGTGTTTGGAACCTGTCCGCGCAGTACACCTCGCTGCACAGCTAACCATAGGTCTGGGCATCGTAGCTTCCTGCCAGGTGACCGAAGTTCGCAGGCAGATGGGTCCCTGGGACACACGCAGAGAGGCTTCTGCCCCGGCCACAGGCCACCCACTGCCACTGCCACAGATCGTGGGGCACAAAGCAGCACTGTCTGAGGCCGTGCCTCTAGAGGGAGTAGTGGACCAACACTTGTAGTCAACGGGGTCCTCGCGGGCAACTCATTGGAGGGACACAAATAAATGTTTGCGGACTTTCTGCTGAAGCTTACGAACGTTCACACCTAAGCCTCTTACAAGGTCAGCTGTTTAGCAAAACATGAGCTCATGATCTAAATTTACACAATAATGAAGAAATCAGCTACAAGGGAAGACAAGCAGTAAAAACAATCAATACCAGAATTAGATTCCCTAGGCCAACCATCAGATGTTGGAATAATCAGGTGCAAGGCAGAAAGTATACACAAAACTGGAACTGAAACAAGGAACAAGGATGTTTTCAAAGACTGGTAGGATCTCTAAAACATTTTTAAAGTACATGTCATTGATAAAGCTAAATACTCAAAGGTTGTGTAATACAACAGTTTCATCATTGAGAAGAGTGAAATTATGCTGTTTTGAAAATTATGGCAGGTCAGCTTTTCTCCCTAAATATATAAGAAGATTTCTCTGAAAAATGCACGTTATTTCCAAGACTTATTGGCTGTGAAATAAGTTAAGTTTATTTCAAATGGCTTGTCTGCAAAGAAAGGTGAGATGTAGGAAATCACAGAAAGTCGAGGGGAAAATAGGTCAATATATACTTTGCTATATGGTGAACTAAGCCTTAGGCCAGCCACAATGTAGAGGACCTGACCCTTAGAAACTTACAAGTAAGCTGGAATCTTTAAAAACTCAAATCTTTATAAGGAAAAAGATTTATTAAAATGAATAACCAAGTGTTTTAATTGACATCAGAAGATCAAAACAATAAACCCTGAGAACATAGAAAAAAGATAAATAAAGATATGAGCAGAACTTAATACCATAGAAAACGTATAAAATTCAGTTGAGGTAGTAAGTCCAAAGAATATTCTTTGACAAGATTTAAAAGACACACTTTGATTAAGGAAAACCAAAACATAAGTAAAGAATATACAGAAAGAATCAGCACAATGTTATAGCAGAGAATATCTGAAATGCCAGTAAATTTGAACATTTGTGTAAAGTGGACCATTTCCTAGCTCCTAAAGTTTACGAAAACTGACACAAGAGGAAATCATTTAAGGTCATCATGTCTGCCCTTGGCATTCTCGGAACGCCCTGGCCTCAGAATGCAGCATCTATTGTCCATGGTAACCTGCGGAGAGTGGGCGGGGCTGAGGGAGGTTGGAACACTGTCTTCACTGAGGGAGTGGGTGGGGCCATCTCTGCTGTGACTGAACAAAGGGCAGGGGAGAAGGGGGCCCACGGCAGGGCTCTCAGAACCCGGCAGGCCCAGTCGTGTGTCACAAGCATTTAGGCCCAGGCCAAAGTGCGCCTTTTTTGTCTGCACAGCTGCCCAAACTGTCACCTTTCCACTCAGGCCGCCCGCTTACTTGAAGTGTGTGTGGAACCGGTCCGCGCAGTACACCTCGATGCAAAGCTAACCATAGGTCTGGGCATCATAGCTTCCTGCCAGGTGACCGAAGTTCGCAGGCAGATGGGTCGTGGGACACACCTTGGGAGCCTCCTGCCCAGGCCACAGGCAGCCCAAAGCCACTATCCCAGATCGGGGGCAGCAAAGCAGTCCTGTCTGAGTCCCAGCCTCTAGAGGGAGTCGTGGACCAACACTTGTAGAAAAAGGGGTCCGCGCGGGTAACTCATTGGAGGGACACAAAAAAATCTTTGCGGACTTTCTGCTGAAGCTTACGAGCGTTCACACCTAAGCCTCTTACAAGGTCAGCTGTTTAGCTAAACATGAGCTCATGATCTAAATTTACACATTAATGAAGAAATCAGCTACAAGGGGAGACAAGCAGCAAAAACAATAAATACCAGAATTAGATTCCCTAGGCCAACCATCAGATGTTGGAATAATCAGGTGCAAGGCAGAAAGTATACACAATACTGGAACTGAAACAAGGAACAAGGATGTTTTCAAAGACTGGTAGGATCTCTAAAACATTTTTAAAGTACATGTCATTGATAAAGCTAAATACTCAATGGTTGTGTAATACAACAGATTCATCATTGAGCAGAGTGAAATTATGCTGTTTTGAAAACTATGGCAGGTCAGATTTTCTGCCTAATTATATAAGAAGATTTCTCTAAAAAATACACATTATTTCAAAGACTTATTGGCTGTGAAATAAGTTAAGGGTATTTCAAATGGCTTGTTTGCAAAGAAAGGTGAGATGTAGGGAATCACAGAAAGTCGAGGGGAAAATAAGTCTATATATACATTGCTATATGGTGAACTAAGACTTAGGCCAGCCACAATGTAGAGGACCTGACCCTTAGAAACTTACAAGTAAGCTGGAATCTTGAAAAGTTCAAATCTTTATAAGTAAAAATATTTATTAAAATGAATAACCAAGTGTTTTAATTGACATCAGAATATCAAAACAATAAACCTGAGAACATAGAAAAAATATAAATATAGATATGAGCAGAACTTAATACAATAGAAAACGTATAAAATTCAGGTGATGTAGTAATTCCAAAGAATATTCTTTGACAAGATTAAAAGACACACTTTGATTAAGGAAAACCAAAACATAAGTAAAGAATATACAGAAAGAATCAGGACAATGTTATAGCAGAGAGTATATGAAATGCCAGTAAATTTGAAGGTTTGTGTAAAATGGACCAGTTCCTAGCTCCTAAAATTTACCAAAACTGACACAAGAGGAAATCATTTAAGGTCATCATGTCAGCCCTTGGCATTCTCGGAATGCCCTGGACTCAGAATGCAGCATCTGTAGTCCATGGTAACCTGCGGAGAGGGCTCGGGGCTGAGGGAGGTTGGAACACTGCCTTCACTGAGGGAGTGGGTGGGGCCATCTCTGCTGTGACTGAACAAAGGGCAGGGGAGAAGGGGGCCCACGGCAGGGCCCTCAGAGCCCGGCAGGCCCAGTCGTGTGTCACAAGCTTTTAGGCCCAGGCCAAAGTGCGCCTTCTTTGTCTGCACAGCTGCCCAAACTGTCACCTTTCCACTCAGGCCGCCCTCTTACTTGAAGTGTGTGTGGAACCGGTCCGCGCAGTACACCTCGATGCAAAGCTAACCATAGGTCTGGGCATCATAGCTTCCTGCCAGGTGACCGAAGTTCGCAGGCAGATGGGTCGTGGGACACACGTCGGGAGCCTCCTGCCCAGGCCACAGGCCGCCCAAAGCCACTATCCCAGATCGGGTGAAGCAAAGCAGTCCTGTCTGAGTCCCAGCCTCCAGAGGGTGTAGTGGACCAACACTTGTAGAAAAAGGGGTCCGCGCGGGTAACTCATTGGAGGGACACAAAAAAATCTTTGCGGACTTTCTGCTGAAGCTTACGAGCGTTCACACCTAAGCCTCTTACAAGGTCAGCTGTTTAGATAAACATGACCTCATGATCTAAATTTACACACTAATGAAGAAATCAGCTACAAGGGGAGACAAGCAGCAAAAACAATCAATACCAGAATTAGATTCCCTAGGCCAACCATCA
The DNA here is from genome assembly GCF_964165515.1 of Mesoplodon bidens. NCBI lineage: Eukaryota > Metazoa > Chordata > Mammalia > Artiodactyla > Ziphiidae > Mesoplodon > Mesoplodon bidens. Next base: position 27,448,685 of record NC_138180.1, on the reverse strand, counting down.
GATGTTGGAATAATCAGGTGCAAGGCAGAAAGTATACATAAAACTTGAACTGAAACAAGGAAAAAGGATGTTTTCAAAGACTGGTAGGATCTCTAAAACATTTTTAAAGTACATGTCATTGATAAAGCTAAATACTCAATGGTTGTGTAATACAACAGATTCATCATTGAGCAGAGTGAAATTATGCTGTTTTGAAAACTATGGCAGGTCAGATTTTCTGCCTAATTATATAAGAAGATTTCTCTAAATAATACACAATATTTCAAAGACTTATTGGCTGTGAAATAAGTTAAGGTTATTTCAAATGGCTTGTCTGCAAAGAAAGGTGAGATGTAGGGAATCACAGAAAGTCGAGGGGAAAATAGGTCAATATATACTTTTCTATATTGTGAACTAAGCATTTGGCCAGCCACAATGTAGAGGACCTGACCCTTAGAAACTTCCAAGTAAGCTGGAATCTTTAAAAATTCAAATCTTTATAAGTAAAAAGATTAATTAAAATGAATAACCAAGTGTTTTAATTGACATCAGAAGATCAAAACAATAAACCCTGAGAACATAGAAAAAAGATAAATAAAGATATGAGCAGAACTTAATACCACAGAAAACGTATAAAATTCAGTTGAGGTAGTAAGTCCAAAGAATATTCTTTGACAAGATTTAAAAGACACACTTTGATTAAGGAAAACCAAAACATAAGTAAAGAATATACAGAAAGAATCAGGACAATGTTATAGCAGAGAATATATGAAATGCCAGTAAATTTGAACATTTGTGTAAAGTGGACCATTTCCTAGCTCCTAAAATTTACCAAAATTGACACAAGAGGAAATCATTTAAGGTCATCATGTCTTCCCTTGGCATACTCGGAATGCCCTGGCCTCAGAATGCAGCATCTGTAGTCCATGGTAACCTGCGGAGAGGGGGCGGGGCTGAGGGAGGTTGGAACACTGTCTTCACTGAGGGAGTGGGTGGGGCCATCTCTGCTGTGACTTAACAAAGGGCAGGGGAGAAGGGGGCCCAGGGCAGGGCCCTCAGAGCCTGGGAGGCCCAGTCGTGTGTCACAAGCATTTAGGCACAGGCCAAAGTGCGCCTTCTTTGTCTGCACAGCTGCCCAAACTCTCACCTTTCCACTCAGGCCGCCCTCTTACTTGAAGTGTGTGTGGAACCGGTCCGCGCAGTACACCTCGCTGCAAAGCTAACCATAGGTCTGGGCATCATAGCTTCCTGCCAGGTGACAGAAGTTCGCAGGCCGATGGGTCGTGGGACACACGTGGGGAGACTCCTGCCCAGGCCACAGGCCGCCCAAAGCCACTATCCCAGATCGGGGGCAGCAAAGCAGTCCTGTCTGAGTCCCAGCCTCTAGAGGGAGTAGTGGACCAACACTTGCAGAAAAAGGGGTCCGCGCGGGTAACTCATTGGTGGGACACAAAAAAATCTTTGCGGACTTTCTGCTGAAGCTTACGAGCGTTCACACCTAAGCCTCTTACCAGGTCATCTGTTTAGCTAAACATGAGCTCATGATCTAAATTTACACAATAATGAAGAAATCAGCTACAAGGGGAGACAAGCAGCAAAAACAATCAATACCAGAATTAGATTCCCTAGGCCAACCATCAGATGCTGGAATAATCAGGTGCAAGGCAGAAAGTATACACAAAAGTGGAACTGAAACAAGGAACAAGGATGTTTTCAAAGACTGGTAGGATCTCTAAAACATTTTTAAAGTACATGTCATTGATAAAGCTAAATACTAAATGGTTGTGTAATACAACAGATTCATCATTGAGAAGAGTGAAATTATGCTGTTTTGAAAACTATGGCAGGTCAGATTTTCTGCCTAATTATATAAGAAGATTTCTCTAAAAAATACACATTATTTCAAAGACTTATTGGCTGTGAAATAAGTTAAGGGTATTTCAAATGGCTTGTATGCAAAGAAAGGTGAGATGTAGGGAATCACAGAAAGTCGAGGGGAAAATAGGTCAATATATACATTGCTATATGGTGAACTAAGACTTAGGCCAGCCACAATGTAGAGGACCTGACCCTTAGAAACTTACAAGTAAGCTGGAATCTTGAAAAGTTCAAATCTTTATAAGTAAAAAGATTTTTTAAAATGAATAACCAAGTGTTTTAATTGACATCAGAAGATCAAAACAATAAACCTGAGAACATAGAAAAAATATAAATAAAGATATGAGCAGAAATTAATACAATAGAAAACGTATAAAATTCAGGTGATGTAGTAAGTCCAAAGAATATTCTTTGGTAAGATTAAAAGACACACTTTGATTAAGGAAAACCAAAACATAAGTAAAGAATATACAGAAAGAATCAGGACAATGTTATAGCAGAGAGTATATGAAATGCCAGTAAATTTGAAAGTTTGTGTAAAGTGTACCAGTTCCTAGCTCCTAAAATTTACCAAAACTGACACAAGAGGAAATCATTTAAGGTCATCATGTCAGCCCTTGGCATTCTCCGAATGCCATGGACTCAGAATGCAGCATCTTTAGTCCATGGTAACCTGCGGAGATGGGGCGGGGCTGAGGGAGTTTGGAACACTGCCCCCACAGAGGGAGTTGGTGTGGCCATCTCTGCTGTGACTGAACAAAGGGCCGGGGAGCAGGGGGCCCAGGGCAGGGCCCTCAGAGCCCGGCAGGCCCAGTGGGGTGTCACAAGCATTTAGGCCCAGGACAAAGGGCGCCTTCTTTGTCTGCACAGCGGCACAAACTCTCACCTTTCCACTCAGGCCGCCCTCTTACTTGAAGTGTGTGTGGATCCTGTCCGCGCAGTACACCTCGCTGCACAGCTAACCATAGGTCTGAGCATCGTAGCTTCCTGCCAGGTGACCGAAGTTCGCAGGCAGATGGGTCTCTGAGACACACGCAGAGAGGCTCCTCCCCGGGCCACAGGACGCCCAATGCCACTGCCCCAGATCGTGGGGCGCAAAGCAGCCCTGTCTGAGGCCGTGCCTCTAGAGGGAGTAGTGGACAAACCCTTGTAGAAAACGGGGTCCTCGAGGGCAACTCATTGGAGGGACACAAATAAATCTTTGCGGACTTTCTGCTGAAGCTTACGAGTGTTCACACCTAAGCCTCTTACAAAGTCAGATGTATAGCTAAACATGAGCTCATGATCTAAATTTACACAATAATGAAGAAATCAGCTACAGGGTGAGACAATCAGCAAAAACAATCAATACCAGAGTTAGATTCCCTAAGCCATCGATCAGACGTTGGAATAATCAGGTGCAAGGCAGAAAATATACATAAAACTGGAACTGAAACAAGGAACAAGAATGTTTTCAAAGACTGGTAGGATCTCTAAATCATTTTTAAAGTACATGTCACTGATAAAGCTATATACTCAAAGGTTGTGTAATACAACAGATTCATCACTGAGAAGAGTGAAATTATGCTATTTTGAAAACTATGGCAGGTCAGATTTTCTGCCTAAATATATAATAAGATTTCTCTGAAAAATGCACATTATTTCAAAGACTTATTGGCTGTGAAATAAGTTAAGGTTATTTCAAATGGCTTGTCTGCAAAGAAAGGTGAGATGTTGGATATCACAGAAAGTCGAGGGGAAAATAGGTCAATATATACTTTGCTATATTGTGAACTAAGCCTTTGGCCAGCCGCAATGTAGAGGACCTGACCCTTAGAAACTTACAAATAAGCTGGAATCTTTAAAAATTGAAATATTTATAAGTAAAAAGATTTATCAAAATGAATAAACAAGTGTTTTAATTGACATCAGAAGATCAAAACAATAAACCCTGAGAACATAGAAAAAAGATAAATAAAGATATGAGCAGAACTTAATACCATAGAAAACGTATAAAATTCAGTTGAGGTAGTAAGTCCAAAGAATATTCTTTGACAAGATTTAAAAGACACACTTCGATTAAGGAAAACCAAAACATAAGTAAAGAATATACAGAAAGAATCAGGACAATGTTATAGCAGAGAATATCTGAAATGCCAGTAAATTTGAACATTTGTGTAAAGTGGACCATTTCCTAGCTCCTAAAGTTTACCAAAATTGACACAAGAGGAAATCATTTAAGGTCATCATGTCTGCCCTTGGCATTCTCGGAACGCCCTGGCCTCAGAATGCAGCATCTGTAGTCCATGGTAACCTGCGGAGAGGGCTCGGGGCTGAGGGAGGTTGGAACACTGTCTTCACTGAGGGAGTGGGTGGGGCCATCTCTGCTGTGACTGAACAAAGGGCAGGGGAGAAGGGGGCCCACGGCAGGGCCCTCAGAGCCCGGCAGGCCCAGTCGTGTGTCACAAGCATTTAGGCCCAGGCCAAAGTGCGCCTTCTTTGTCTGCACAGCTGCCCAAACTCTCACCTTTCCACTCAGGCCGCCCTCTTACTTGAAGTGTGTGTGGAACCGGTCCGCGCAGTACACCTCGATGCAAAACTAACCATAGGTCTGGGCATCATAGCTTCCTGCCAGGTGACCGAAGTTCGCAGGCAGATGGGTCGTGGGACACACGTGGGGAGCCTCCTGCCCAGGCCACAGGCCGCCCAAAGCCACTATCCCAGATCGGGGGCAGCAAAGCAGTCCTGTCTGAGTCCCAGCCTCTAGTGGGAGTAGTGGACCAACACTTGTAGAAAAAGGGGTCCGCGCGGGTAACTCATTGGAGGGACACACAAAAATATTTGCGGACTTTCTGCTGAAGCTTACGAGCGTTCACACCTAAGCCTCTTACAAGGTCAGCCGTTTAGATAAACATGAGCTCATGATCTAAATTTACACAATAATGAATAAATCAGCTACAAGGGGAGACAAGCAGCAAAAACAATCAATACCAGAATTAGATTCCCTAGGCCAACCATCAGATGTTGCAATAATCAGGTGAAAGGCAGAAAGTATACACAAAACTGGAACTGAAACAAGGAACAAGGATGTTTTCAAAGACTGGTAGGATCTCTAAAACATTTTTAAAGTACATGTCATTGATAAAGCTAAATACTCAATGGTTGTGTAATACAACAGATTCATCATTGAGCAGAGTGAAATTATGCTGTTTTGAAAACTATGGCAGGTCAGATTTTCTGCCTAATTATATAAGAAGATTTCTCTAAAAAATACACATTATTTCAAAGACTTATTGGCTGTGAAATAAGTTAAGGGTATTTCAAATGGCTTGTTTGCAAAGAAAGGTGAGATGTAGGGAATCACAGAAAGTCGAGGGGAAAATAGGTCAATATATACATTGCTATATGGTGAACTAAGCCTTAGGCCAGCCATAATGTAGAGGACCTGACCCTTAGAAACTTACAAGTAAGCTGGAATCTTGAAAAGTTCAAATCTTTATAAGTAAAAAGATTTATTAAAATGAATAACCAAGTGTTTTAATTGACATCAGAATATCAAAACAATAAACCTGAGAACATAGAAAACATATAAATAAAGATATGAGCAGAACTTAATACAATAGAAAACGTATAAAATTCAGGTGATGTAGTAAGTCCAAAGAATATTCTTTGACAAGATTAAAAGACACACTTTGATTAAGGAAAACCAAAACATAAGTAAAGAATATACAGAAAGAATCAGGACAATGTTTTAGCAGAGAGTATATGAAATGCCAGTAAATTTGAACGTTTGTGTAAAGTGGACCAGTTCCTAGCTCCTAAAATTTACCAAAACTGACACAAGAGGAAATCATTTAAGGTCATCATGTCAGCCCTTGGCATTCTCGGAATGCCCTGGACTCAGAATGCAGCATCTTTAGTCCATGGTAACCTGCGGAGAGGGGGCATGGCTGAGGGAGTTTGGAACACTGCCCTCACAGAGGGAGTGGGTGTGGCCATCTCTGCTGTGACTGAACAAAGGGCAGGGGAGCAGGGGGCCCAGGGCAGGGCCCTCAGAGCCCGGCATGCCCTGTGGGGTGTCACAAGCATTTAGGCCCAGGACAAAGGGCGCCTTCTTTGTCTGCACAGCGGCGCAAACTCTCACCTTTCCACTCAGGCCGCCCTCTTACTTGAAGTGTGTGTGGAACCTGTCCGCGCAGTACACCTCGCTGCACAGCTAACCATAAGTCTGGGCATCGTAGCTTCCTGCCAGGTGACCGAAGTTCGCAGGCAGATGGGTCCCTGGGACACACGCAGAGAGGCTCCTGCCACGGCCACAGGCCACCCACTGCCACTGCCACAGATCGTGGGGCACAAAGCAGCCCTGTCTGTGGCCGTGCCTCTAGAGGGAGTAGTGGACCAACACTTGTAGTAAACGGGGTCCTCGCGGGCAACTCATTGGAGGGACACAAATAAATCTTTGCGGACTTTCTGATGAAACTTACGAGTGTTCACACCTAAGCCTCTTACAAAGTCAGATGTTTAGCTAAACATGAGCCATGATCTAATTTTACACAATAATGAAGAAGTCAGCTACAGGGGGAGACAATCAGCAAAAACAATCAATACCAGAATTAGATTCCCTTGGCCATCCATCAGACGTTGGAATAATCAGGTGCAAGGCAGAAAATATACATAAAACTGGAACTGAAACAAGGAACAAGGATGTTTTCAAAGACTGGTAGGATCTCTAAAACATTTTTAAAGTACATGTCATTGATAAAGCTAAATACTCAAAGGTTGTGTAATACGACAGATTCATCATTGAGAAGAGTGAAATTATGCTGTTTTGAAAACTATGGCAGGTCAGATTTTCTGCCTAAATATATAAGAAGATTTGTCTGAAAACTACACATTATTTCAAAGACTTATTGGCTGTGAAATAAGTTAAGGTTATTTCAAATGGCTTGTCTGCAAAGAAAGGTGAGATGTAGGAAATCACAGAAAGTCGAGGGGAAAATAGGTCTATATATACTTTGCTATATTGTGAACTAAGCTTTTGGCCAGCCACAATGTAGAGCACCTGACCCTTAGAAACTTCCAAGTAAGCTGGAATCTTTAAAAATTCAAATCCTTATATGTAAAAAGATTTTTTAAAATGAATAACCAAGTGTTTTAATTGACATCAGAAGATCAAAACAATAAACCCTGAGAACATAGAAAAAAGATAAATAAAGATATGAGCAGAACTTAATACCACAGAAAACGTATAAAATTCAGTTGAGGTAGTAAGTCCAAAGAATATTCTTTGACAAGTTTTAAAAGACACACTTTGATTAAGGAAAACCAAAACATAAGTAAAGAATATACAGAAAGAATCAGGACAATGTTATAGCAGAGAGTATATGAAATGCCAGTAAATTTGAAAGTTTGTGTAAAGTGGACCAGTTCCTAGCTCCTAAAATTAACCAAAACTGACACAAGAGGAAATCATTTAAGGTCATCATGTCAGCCCTTGTCATTCTCGGAATGCCCTGGACTCAGAATGCAGAATCTTTAGTCCATGGTAACCTGCGGAGAGGGGGCGGGGCTGAGGGAGTTTGGAACACTGCCCTCACAGAGGGAGAGGGTGTGGCCATCTCTGCTGTGACTGAACAAAGGGCAGGGGAGCAGGGGGCCCAGGGCAGGGCCCTCAGAGCCCGGCAGGCCCAGTGGGGTGTCACAAGCATTTAGGCCCAGGACAAAGGGCGCCTTCTTTGTCTGCACAGCGGCACAAACTCTCACCTTTCCACTCAGGCCGCCTTCTTACTTGAAGTGTGTGTGGAACCGGTCCGCGCAGTATACCTCGCTGCACAGCTAACCATAGGTCTGAGCATCGTAGCTTCCTGCCAGGTGACCGAAGTTCGCAGGCAGATGCGTCCCTGGGACACACGCAGAGAGGCTCCTGCCCCGTCCACAGGCCACCCACTGCCACTGCCACAGATCGTGGGGCACAAAGCAGCCCTGTCTGAGGCCGTGCCTCTAGAGGGAGTAGTGGACCAACACTTGTAGTCAACGGGGTCCTCGCGGGCAACTCATTGGAGGGACACAAATAAATCTTTGCGGACTTTCTGATGAAAATTATGAGTGTTCACACCTAAGCCTCTTACAAAGTCAGATGTTTAGCTAAACATGAGCTCATGATCTAATTTTACACAATAATGAAGAAATCAGCTACAGGGGGAGACAATCAGCAAAAACAATCAATACCAGAATTAGATTCCCTAGACCATCGATCAGACGTTGGAATAATCAGGAGCAAGGCAGAAAATATACATAAAACTGGAACTGAAACAAGGAACAAGGATGTTTTCAAAGACTGGTAGGATCTCTAAAACATTTTTAAAGTACATGTCATTGATAAAGCTAAATACTCAAAGGTTGTGTAATACAACAGATTCATCATTGACAAGAGTGAAATTATGCTGTTTTGAAAATTATGGCAGGTCAGATTTTCTGCCTAAATATATAAGAAGATTTCTCTGAAAAATGCACATTATTTCAAAGACTTATTGGCTGTGAAATAAGTTTATTTGAAATGTCTTGTCTGCAAAGAAAGGTGAGATGTAGGAAATCACAGAAAGTCGAGGGGAAAATAGGTCAATATATACTTTGCTATATTGTGAACTAAGCTTTTGGCCAGGCACAATGTAGAGGACCTGACCCTTAGAAACTTCCAAGTAAGCTGGAATCTTGAAAAATTCAAATCTTTATAAGAAAAAGATTTATTAAAATGAATAACCAAGTGTTTTAATTGACATCAGAAGATCAAAAGAATAAACCCTGAGAACATAGAAAAAGATAAATAAAGATATGAGCAGAACTTAATACCACAGAAAACGTATAAAATTCAGTTGAGTTAGTAAGTCCAAAGAATATTCTTTGACAAGATTTAAAAGACACACTTTGATTAAGGAAAACCAAAACATAAGTAAAGAATATACAGAAAGAATCAGGACAAAGTTATAGCAGAGAATATATGAAATGCCAGTAAATTTGAACATTTGTGTAAAGTGGACCATTTCCTAGCTCCTAAACTTTACCAAAATTGACACAAGAGGAAATCATTTAAGGACATCATGTCAGCCCTTGGCATTCTCGGACAGCCCTGGCCTCAGAATACAGCATCTGTAGTCCATGGTAACCTGCGGAGAGGGGGCGGGGCTGAGGGAGGTTGGAACACTGCCTTCACTGAGGGAGTGGGTGGGGCCATCTCTGCTGTGACTGAACAAAGGGCAGGGGAGAAGGGGGCCAACGGCAGGGCCCTCAGAGCCCGGCAGGCCCAGTGGGGTGTCAAAAGCATTTAGGCCCAGGACAAAGTGCGCCTTCTTTGTCTGCACAGCTGCCCAAACTCTCACCTTTCCACTCAGGCCGCCCTCTTACTTGAAGTGTGTGTGGAAGCGGTCCGCGCAGTACACCTCGATGCAAAGCTAACCATAGGTCTGGGCATCATAGCTTCCTGCCAGGTGACCGAAGTTAGCAGGCAGATGGGTCGTGGGACACACGTGGGGAGCCTCCTGCCCAGGCCACAGGCCGCCCAAAGCCACTATCCCAGATCGGGGGCAGCAAAGCAGTCCTGTCTGAGTCCCAGCCTCTAGAGGGAGTAGTGGACCAACACTTGTAGAAAAAGGGGTCCGCGCGGGTTACTCATTGGAGGGACACAAAAAAATCTTTGCGGACTTTCTGCTGAAGCTTACGAGCGTTCACACCTAAGCCTCTTACAAGGTCAGCTGTTTAGATAAACATGAGCTCATGATCTAAATTTACACAATAATGAAGAAATCAGCTACAAGGGGAGACAAGCAGCAAAAACAATCAATAGAAGAATTAGATTCCCTAGGCCAACCATCAGATGTTGGAATAATCAGGTGCAAGGCAGAAACTATACATAAAACTTGAACTGAAACAAGGAACAAGGATGTTTTCAAAGACTGGTAGGATCTCTAAAACATTTTTAAAGTACATGTCATTGATAAAGCTAAATACTCAATGGTTGTGTAATACAACAGATTCAACATTGAGAAGAGTGAAATTATGCTGTTTTGAAAACTATGGCAGGTCAGATTTTCTGCCTAATTATATAAGAAGATTTCTCTAAAAAATACACATTATTTCAAAGACTTATTGGCTGTGAAATAAGTTAAGGGTATTTCAAATGGCTTGTCTGCAAAGAAAGGTGAGATGTAGGGAATCACAGAAAGTCGAGGGGAAAATAGGTCAATATATACATTGCTATATGGTGAACTAAGACTTAGGCCAGCCACAATGTAGAGGACCTGACCCTTAGAAACTTACAAGTAAGCTGGAATCTTGAAAAGTTCAAATCTTTATAAGTAAAAAGATTTTTTAAAATGAATAACCAAGTGTTTTAATTGACATCAGAAGATCAAAACAATAAACCTGAGAACATAGAAAAAATATAAATAAAGTTATGAGCAGAACTTAATACAATAGAAAACGTATAAAATTTAGCTGATGTAGTAAGTCCAAATAATATTCTTTGACAAGATTAAAAGACACACTTTGATTAAGGAAAACCAAAACATAAGTAAAGAATATACAGAAAGAATCAGGGCAATGTTATAGCAGAGAGTATATGAAATGCCAGTAAATTAGAAAGTTTGTGTAAAGTGGACCATTTCCTAGCTCCTAAACTTTACCAAAATTGACACAAGAGGAAATCATTTAAGGTCATCATGTCAGCCCTTGGCATTCTCGGACAGCCCTGGCCTCAGAATACAGCATCTGTTATCCATGGTAACCTGCGGAGAGGTGGCGGGGCTGAGGGAGGTTGGAACACTGCCTTCACTGAGGGAGTGGGTGGGGCCATCTCTGCTGTGACTGAACAAAGGGCAGGGGAGAAGGGGGCCAACGGCAGGGCCCTCAGAGCCCGGCAGGCCCAGTGGGGTGTCAAGAGCATTTAGGCACAGGACAAAGTGCGCCTCCTTTGTCTGCACAGCTGCCCAAACTCTCACCTTTCCACTCAGGCCGCCCTCTTACTTGAAGTGTGTGTGGAACCGGTCCGCGCAGTACACCTCGATGCAAAGCTAACCATAGGTCTGGGCATCATAGCTTCCTGCCAGGTGACCGAAGTTCGCAGGCAGATGGGTCGTGGGACACACGTGGGGAGCCTCCTGCCCAGGCCACTGGCCGCCCAAAGCCACTATCCCAGATCGGGGGCAGCAAAGCAGTCCTGTCTGAGTCCCAGCCTCTAGAGGGAGTAGTGGACCAACACTTGTAGAAAAAGGGGTCCGCGCGGGTAACTCATTGGAGGGACACAAAAAAATCTTTGCGGACTTTCTGCTGAAGCTTACGAGCGTTCACACCTAAGCCTCTTACAAGGTCAGCTGTTTAGCTAAACATGAGCTCATGATCTAAATTTACACAATAATGAAGAAATCAGCTACAAGGGGAGACAAGCAGCAAAAACAATCAATACCAGAATTAGATTCCCTAGGCCAACCATCAGATGTTGGAATAATCAGGTGCAAGGCAGAAAGTATACACAAAACTGGAACTGAAACAAGGAACAAGGATGTTTTCAAAGACTGGTAGGATCTCTAAAATATTTTTAAAGTACATGTCATTGATAAAGCTAAATACTAAATGGTTGTGTAATACAACAGATTCATCATTGAGAAGAGTGAAATTATGCTGTTTTGAAAACTATGGCAGGTCAGATTTTCTGCCTATTTATATAAGAAGATTTCTCTAAAAAATACACATTATTTCAAAGACTTATTGGCTGTGAAATAAGTTAAGGGTATTTCAAATGGCTTGTATGCAAAGAAAGGTGAGATGTAGGGAATCACAGAAAGTCGAGGGGAAAATAGGTCAATATATACATTGCTATATGGTGAACTAAGACTTAGGCCAGCCACAATGTAGAGGACCTGACCCTTAGAAACTTACAAGTAAGCTGGAATCTTGAAAAGTTCAAATCTTTATAAGTAAAAAGATTTTTTAAAATGAATAACCAAGTGTTTTAATTGACATCAGAAGATCAAAACAATAAACCTGAGAACATAGAAAAAATATAAATAAAGATATGAGCAGAACTTAATACAACAGAAAACGTATAAAATTCAGGTGATGTAGTAAGTCCAAAGAATATTCTTTGACAAGATTAAAAGACACACTTTGATTAAGGAAAACCAAAACATAAGTAAAGAATATACAGAAAGAATCAGGACAATGTTATAGCAGAGAGTATATGAAATGCCAGTAAATTTGAAAGTTTGTGTAAAGTGTACCAGTTCCTAGCTCCTAAAATTTACCAAAACTGACACAAGAGGAAATCATTTAAGGTCATCATGTCAGCCCTTGGCATTCTCCGAATGCCATGGACTCAGAATGCAGCATCTTTAGTCCATGGTAACCTGCGGAGATGGGGCGGGGCTGAGGGAGTTTGGAACACTGCCCCCACAGAGGGAGTTGGTGTGGCCATCTCTGCTGTGACTGAACAAAGGGCCGGGGAGCAGGGGGCCCAGGGCAGGGCCCTCAGAGCCCGGCAGGCCCAGTGGGGTGTCACAAGCATTTAGGCACAGGACAAAGTGCGCCTTCTTTGTCTGCACAGCTGCCCAAACTCTCACCTTTCCACTCAGGCCGCCCTCTTACTTGAAGTGTGTGTGGAACCGGTCCGCGCAGTACACCTCGATGCAAAGCTAACCATAGGTCTGGGCATCATAGCTTCCTGCCAGGTGACCGAAGTTCGCAGGCAGATGTGTCGTGGGACACACGTGGGGAGCCTCCTGCCCAGGCCACAGGCCGCCCAAAGCCACTATCCCAGATCGGGGGCAGCAAAGCAGTCCTGTCTGAGTCCCAGCCTCTAGAGGGAGTAGTGGACCAACACTTGTAGAAAAAGGGGTCCGCGCGGGTAACTCATTGGAGGGACACAAAAAAATCTTTGCGGACTTTCTGCTGAAGCTTACGAGCGTTCACACCTAAGCCTCTTACAAGGTCAGCTGTTTAGATAAACATGAGCTCATGATCTAAATTTACACAATAATGAAGAAATCAGCTACAAGGGGAGACAAGCAGCAAAAACAATCAATACCAGAATTAGATTCCCTAGGCCAACCATCAGATGTTGGAATAATCAGGTGCAAGGCAGAAAGTATACACAAAACTGGAACTGAAACAAGGAACAAGGATGTTTTCAAAGACTGGTAGGATCTCTAAAACATTTTTAAAGTACATGTCATTGATAAAGCTAAATACTAAATGGTTGTGTAATACAACAGATTCATCATTGAGAAGAGTGAAATTATGCTGTTTTGAAAACTATGGCAGGTCAGATTTTCTGCCTAATTATATAAGAAGATTTCTCTAAAAAATACACATTATTTCAAAGACTTATTGGCTGTGAAATAAGTTAAGGGTATTTCAAATGGCTTGTATGCAAAGAAAGGTGAGATGTAGGGAATCACAGAAAGTCGAGGGGAAAATAGGTCAATATATACATTGCTATATGGTGAACTAAGACTTAGGCCAGCCACAATGTAGAGGACCTGACCCTTAGAAACTTACAAGTAAGCTGGAATCTTGAAAAGTTCAAATCTTTATAAGTAAAAAGATTTTTTAAAATGAATAACCAAGTGTTTTAATTGACATCAGAAGATCAAAACAATAAACCTGAGAACATAGAAAAAATATAAATAAAGATATGAGCAGAAATTAATACAATAGAAAACGTATAAAATTCAGGTGATGTAGTAAGTCCAAAGAATATTCTTTGGCAAGATTAAAAGACACACTTTGATTAAGGAAAACCAAAACATAAGTAAAGAATATACAGAAAGAATCAGGACAATGTTATAGCAGAGAGTATATGAAATGCCAGTAAATTTGAAAGTTTGTGTAAAGTGTACCAGTTCCTAGCTCCTAAAATTTACCAAAACTGACACAAGAGGAAATCATTTAAGGTCATCAGGTCAGCCCTTGGCATTCTCCGAATGCCATGGACTCAGAATGCAGCATCTTTAGTCCATGGTAACCTGCGGAGATGGGGCGGGGCTGAGGGAGTTTGGAACACTGCCCCCACAGAGGGAGTTGGTGTGGCCATCTCTGCTGTGACTGAACAAAGGGCCGGGGAGCAGGGGGCCCAGGGCAGGGCCCTCAGAGCCCGGCAGTCCCAGTGGGGTGTCACAAGCATTTAAGCCCAGGACAAAGGGCGCCTTCTTTGTCAGCACAGTGGCACAAACTCTCACCTTTCCACTCAGGCCGCCCTCTTACTTGAAGTGTGTGTGGATCCTGTCCGCGCAGTACACCTCGCTGCACAGCTAACCATAGGTCTGAGCATCGTAGCTTCCTGCCAGGTGACCGAAGTTCGCAGGCAGATGGGTCTCTGAGACACACGCAGAGAGGCTCCTCCCCGGGCCACAGGACGCCCAATGCCACTGCCCCAGATCGTGGGGCGCAAAGCAGCCCTGTCTGAGGCCGTGCCTCTAGAGGGAGTAGTGGACAAACCCTTGTAGAAAACGGGGTCCTCGAGGGCAACTCATTGGAGGGACACAAATAAATCTTTGCGGACTTTCTGCTGAAGCTTACGAGTGTTCACACCTAAGCCTCTTACAAAGTCAGATGTATAGCTAAACATGAGCTCATGATCTAAATTTACACAATAATGAAGAAATCAGCTACAGGGTGAGACAATCAGCAAAAACAATCAATACCAGAGTTAGATTCCCTAAGCCATCGATCAGACGTTGGAATAATCAGGTGCAAGGCAGAAAATATACATAAAACTGGAACTGAAACAAGGAACAAGAATGTTTTCAAAGACTGGTAGGATCTCTAAATCATTTTTAAAGTACATGTCATTGATAAAGCTAAATACTCAAAGGTTGTGTAATACAACAGATTCATCACTGAGAAGAGTGAAATTATGCTATTTTGAAAACTATGGCAGGTCAGATTTTCTGCCTAAATATATAATAAGATTTCTCTGAAAAATGCACATTATTTCAAAGACTTATTGGCTGTGAAATAAGTTAAGGTTATTTCAAATGGCTTGTCTGCAAAGAAAGGTGAGATGTTGGATATCACAGAAAGTCGAGGGGAAAATAGGTCAATATATACTTTGCTATATTGTGAACTAAGCCTTTGGCCAGCCGCAATGTAGAGGACCTGACCCTTAGAAACTTACAAATAAGCTGGAATCTTTAAAAATTGAAATATTTATAAGTAAAAAGATTTATCAAAATGAATAAACAAGTGTTTTAATTGACATCAGAAGATCAAAACAATAAACCCTGAGAACATAGAAAAAAGATAAATAAAGATATGAGCAGAACTTAAAACCATAGAAAACGTATAAAATTCAGTTGAGGTAGTAAGTCCAAAGAATATTCTTTGACAAGATTTAAAAGACACACTTCGATTAAGGAAAACCAAAACATAAGTAAAGAATATACAGAAAGAATCAGGACAATGTTATAGCAGCGAATATCTGAAATGCCATTAAATTTGAACATTTGTGTAAAGTGGACCATTTCCTAGCTCCTAAAGTTTACCAAAATTGACACAAGAGGAAATCATTTAAGGACATCATGCCTGCCCTTGGCATTCTCGGAACGCCCTGGCCTCAGAATGCAGCATCTGTAGTCCATGGTAACCTGCGGAGAGGGCTCGGGGCTGAGGGAGGTTGGAACACAGTCTTCACTGAGGGAGTGGGTGGGGCCATCTCTGCTGTGACTGAACAAAGGGCAGGGGAGAAGGGGGCCCACGGCAGGGCCCTCAGAGCCCGGCAGGCCCAGTCGTGTGTCACAAGCATTTAGGCCCAGGCCAAAGTGCGCCTTCTTTGTCTGCACAGCTGCCCAAACTCTCACCTTTCCACTCAGGCCGCCCTCTTACTTGAAGTGTGTGTGGAACCGGTCCGCGCAGTACACCTCGATGCAAAACTAACCATAGGTCTGGGCATCATAGCTTCCTGCCAGGTGACCGAAGTTCGCAGGCAGATGGGTCGTGGGACACACGTGGGGAGCCTCCTGCCCAGGCCACAGGCCGCCCAAAGCCACTATCCCAGATCGGGGGCAGCAAAGCAGTCCTGTCTGAGTCCCAGCCTCTAGTGGGAGTAGTGGACCAACACTTGTAGAAAAAGGGGTCCGCGCGGGTAACTCATTGGAGGGACACACAAAAATATTTGCGGACTTTCTGCTGAAGCTTACGAGCGTTCACACCTAAGCCTCTTACAAGGTAAGCTGTTTAGATAAACATGAGCTCATGATCTAAATTTACACAATAATGAATAAATCAGCTACAAGGGGAGACAAGCAGCAAAAACAATCAATACCAGAATTAGATTCCCTAGGCCAACCATCAGATGTTGCAATAATCAGGAGAAAGGCAGAAAGTATACACAAAACTGGAACTGAAACAAGGAACAAGGATGTTTTCAAAGACTGGTAGGATCTCTAAAACATTTTTAAAGTACATGTCATTGATAAAGCTAAATACTCAATGGTTGTGTAATACAACAGATTCATCATTGAGCAGAGTGAAATTATGCTGTTTTGAAAACTATGGCAGGTCAGATTTTCTGCCTAATTATATAAGAAGATTTCTCTAAAAAATACACATTATTTCAAAGACTTATTGGCTGTGAAATAAGTTAAGGGTATTTCAAATGGCTTGTTTGCAAAGAAAGGTGAGATGTAGGGAATCACAGAAAGTCGAGGGGAAAATAGGTCAATATATACATTGCTATATGGTGAACTAAGCCTTAGGCCAGCCATAATGTAGAGGACCTGACCCTTAGAAACTTACAAGTAAGCTGGAATCTTGAAAAGTTCAAATCTTTATAAGTAAAAAGATTTATTAAAATGAATAACCAAGTGTTTTAATTGACATCAGAATATCAAAACAATAAACCTGAGAACATAGAAAACATATAAATAAAGATATGAGCAGAACTTAATACAATAGAAAACGTATAAAATTCAGTTGAGGTAGTAAGTCCAAAGAATATTCTTTGACAAGATTAAAAGACACACTTTGATTAAGGAAAACCAAAACATAAGTAAAGAATATACAGAAAGAATCAGGACAATGTTTTAGCAGAGAGTATATGAAATGCCAGTAAATTTGAACGTTTGTGTAAAGTGGACCAGTTCCTAGCTCCTAAAATTTACCAAAACTGACACAAGAGGAAATCATTTAAGGTCATCATGTCAGCCCTTGGCATTCTCAGAATGCCCTGGACTCAGAATGCAGCATCTTTAGTCCATGGTAACCTGCGGAGAGGGGGCATGGCTGAGGGAGTTTGGAACACTGCCCTCACAGAGGGAGTGGGTGTGGCCATCTCTGCTGTGACTGAACAAAGGGCAGGGGAGCAGGGGGCCCAGGGCAGGGCCCTCAGAGCCCGGCAGGCCCTGTGGGGTGTCACAAGCATTTAGGCCCAGGACAAAGGGCGCCTTCTTTGTCTGCACAGCGGCGCAAACTCTCACCTTTCCACTCAGGCCGCCCTCTTACTTGAAGTGTGTGTGGAACCTGTCCGCGCAGTACACCTCGCTGCACAGCTAACCATAAGTCTGGGCATCGTAGCTTCCTGCCAGGTGACCGAAGTTCGCAGGCAGATGGGTCCCTGGGACACACGCAGAGAGGCTCCTGCCACGGCCACAGGCCACCCACTGCCACTGCCACAGATCGTGGGGCACAAAGCAGCCCTGTCTGTGGCCGTGCCTCTAGAGGGAGTAGTGGACCAACACTTGTAGTAAACGGGGTCCTCGCGGGCAACTCATTGGAGGGACACAAATAAATCTTTGCGGACTTTCTGCTGAAGCTTACGAGTGTTCACACCTAAGCCTCTTACAAAGTCAGATGTTTAGCTAAACATGAGCCATGATCTAATTTTACACAATAATGAAGAAATCAGCTACAGGGGGAGACAATCAGCAAAAACAATCAATACCAGAATTAGATTCCCTAGGCCATCGATCAGACGTTGGAATAATCAGGTGCAAGGCAGAAAATATACATAAAACTGGAACTGAAACAAGGAACAAGGATGTTTTCAAAGACTGGTAGGATCTCTAAAACATTTTTAAAGTACATGTCATTGATAAAGCTAAATACTCAAAGGTTGTGTAATACGACAGATTCATCATTGAGAAGAGTGAAATTATGCTGTTTTGAAAACTATGGCAGGTCAGATTTTCTGCCTAAATATATAAGAAGATTTGTCTGAAAACTACACATTATTTCAAAGACTTATTGGCTGTGAAATAAGTTAAGGTTATTTCAAATGGCTTGTCTGCAAAGAAAGGTGAGATGTAGGAAATCACAGAAAGTCGAGGGGAAAATAGGTCTATATATACTTTGCTATATTGTGAACTAAGCTTTTGGCCAGCCACAATGTAGAGGACCTGACCCTTAGAAACTTCCAAGTAAGCTGGAATCTTTAAAAATTCAAATCCTTATATGTAAAAAGATTTTTTAAAATGAATAACCAAGTGTTTTAATTGACATCAGAAGATCAAAACAATAAACCCTGAGAACATAGAAAAAGATAAATAAAGATATGAGCAGAACTTAATACCACAGAAAACGTATAAAATTCAGTTGAGGTAGTAAGTCCAAAGAATATTCTTTGACAAGTTTTAAAAGACACACTTTGATTAAGGAAAACCAAAACATAAGTAAAGAATATACAGAAAGAATCAGGACAATGTTATAGCAGAGAATATATGAAATGCCAGTAAATTTGAACATTTGTGTAAAGTGGACCATTTCCTAGCTCCTAAAACTTACCAAACTGACACAAGAGGAAATCATTTAAGGCCATCATGTCAGCCCTTGGCATTCTCGGAATGCCCTGGACTCAGAATGCAGCATCTGTAGTCCATGGTAACCTGCGGAGAGGGGGCGGGGCTGAGGGAGGTTGGAACACTGCCTTCACTGAGGGAGTGGGTGGGGCCATCTCTGCTGTGCCTGAAAAAAGGGCAGGGGATAAGGTGGCCAACGGCCGGGCCCTCAGAGCCCGGCAGGCCCAGTCGTGTGTCACAAGCATTTAGGCACAGGACAAAGTGCGCCTTCGTTGTCTGCACAGCTGCCCAAACTCTCACCTTTCCACTCAGGCCGCCCTCTTACTTGAAGTGTGTGTGGAACTGGTCCGCGCAGTACACCTCGCTGCAAAGCTAACCATAGGTCTGGGCATCATAGCTTCCTGCCAGGTGACCGAAGTTCGCAGGCCGATGGGTCGTGGGACACACGTGGGGAGACTCCTGCCCAGGCCACAGGCCGCCCAAAGCCACTATCCCAGATCGGGGGCAGCAAAGCAGTCCTGTCTGAGTCCCAGCCTCTAGAGGGAGTAGTGGACCAACACTTGCAGAAAAAGGGGTCCGCGCGGGTAACTCATTGGTGGGACACAAAAAAATCTTTGCGGACTTTCTGCTGAAGCTTACGAGCGTTCATACCTAAGCCTCTTACAAGGTCATCTGTTTAGCTAAACATGAGCTCATGATCTAAATTTACACACTAATGAAGAAATCAGCTACAAGGGGAGACAAGCAGCAAAAACAATCAATACCAGAATTAGATTCCCTCGGCCAACCATCAGATGTTGGAATAATCAGGTGCAAGGCAGAAAGTATACACAAAAGTGGAACTGAAACAAGGAACAAGGATGTTTTCAAAGACTGGTAGGATCTCTAAAACATTTTTAAAGTACATGTCATTGATAAAGCTAAATACTCAAAGGTTGTGTAATACAACAGATTCATCATTGAGAAGAGTGAAATTATGCTGTTTGGAAAATTATGGCAGGTCAGCTTTTCTCCCTAAATATATAAGAAGATTTCTCTGAAAAATGCACGTTATTTCCAAGACTTATTGGCTGTGAAATAAGTTAAGTTTATTTCAAATGGCTTGTCTGCAAAGAAAGGTGAGATGTAGGAAATCACAGAAAGTCGAGGGGAAAATAGGTCAATATATACTTTGCTATATGTTGAATTAAGCCTTTGGCCAGCCACAATGTAGAGGACCTGACCCTTAGATACTTACAAGTAAGCTGGAATCTTTAAAAATTCAAATCTTTATAAGTAAAAAGATTTACTAAAATGAATAACCAAGTGTTTTAATTGACATCAGAAGATCAAAACAATAAACCCTGAGAACATAGAAAAAAGATAAATAAAGATATGAGCAGAACTTAATACCATAGAAAACGTATAAAATTCAGTTGAGGTACTAAGTCCAAAGAATATTCTTTGACAAGATTTAAATGACACACTTTGATTAAGGAAAACCAAAACATAAGTAAAGCATATACAGAAAGAATCAGGACAATGTTATAGCAGAGAATATCTGAAATGCCAGTAAATTTGAACATTTGTGTAAAGTGGACCATTTCCTAGCTCCTAAAGTTTACCAAAATTGACACAAGAGGAAATCATTTAAGGTCATCATGTCTGCCCTTGGCATTCTCGGAATGCCCTGGCCTCAGAATGCAGCATCTATAGTCCATGGTAACCTGCGGAGATGGGGCGGGGCTGAGGGAGTTTGGAACACTGTCTTCACTGAGGGAGTGGGTGGGGACATCTCTGCTGTGACTGAACAAAGGGCAGGGGAGAAGAGTGCCCAGGGCAGGGCCCTCAGAGCCCGGCAGGCTCAGTCGTGTGTCACAAGCATTTAGGCCCAGGCCAAAGTGCGCCTTCTTTGTCTGCACAGCTGCCCAAACTGTCACCTTTCCACTCAGGCCGGCCTCTTACTTGAAGTGTGTGTGGAACCTGTCCGCGCAGTACACCTCGATGCAAAGCTAACCATAGGTCTGGGCATCATAGCTTCCTGCCAGGTGACCGAAGTTCGCAGGCAGATGGGTCGTGGGACACACGTGGGGAGCCTCCAGCCCAGGCCACAGGCCGTCCAAAGCCACTATCCCAGATCGGGGGCAGCAAAGCAGTCCTGTGTGAGTCCCAGCATCTAGAGGGAGTAGTGGACCAACACTTGTAGAAAAAGGGGTCCGCGCGGGTAACTCATTGGAGGGACACAAAATAATCTTTGCGGACTTTCTGCTGAAGCTTACGAGCGTTCACACCTAAGCCTCTTACAAGGTCAGCTGTTTAGATAAACATGAGCTCATGATCTAAATTTACACAATAATGAAGAAATCAGCTACAAGGGGAGACAAGCAGCAAAAACAATCAATACCAGAATTAGATTCCCTAGGCCAACCATCAGATGTTGGAATAATCAGGTGCAAGGCAGAAAATATACATAAAACTGGAACTGAAACAAGGAACAAGGATGTTTTCAAAGACTGGTAGGATCTCTAAAACATTTTTAAAGTACATGTCATTGATAAAGCTAAACACTCAAAGGTTGTGTAATACAACAGATTCATCATTGAGAAGAGTGAAATTATGCTGTTTTGAAAACTATGGCAGGTCAGATTTTCTGCCTAATTATATAAGAAGATTTGTCTGAAAACTACACATTATTTCAAAGACTTATTGGCTGTGAAATAAGTTAAGGTTATTTCAAATGGCTTGTCTGCAAAGAAAGGTGAGATGTAGGAAATCACAGAAAGTCGAGGGTAAAATAGGTCAATATATACTTTGCTATATGCTGAACTAAGCCTTTGGCCCGCCACAATGTAGAGGACCTGACCCTTAGAAACTTACAAGTAAGCTGGAATCTTTAAAAATTCAAATATTTATAAGTAAAAAGATTTATTAAAATGAATAACCAAGTGTTTTAATTGACATCAGAAGATCAAAACAATAAACCCTGAGAACATAGAAAAAAGATAAATAAAGATATGAGCAGAACTTAATACCACAGAAAACGAATAAATTCAGTTGAGGTAGTAATTCCAAAGAATATTCTTTGACAAGATTTAAAAGACACTCTTTGATTAAGGAAAACCAAAACATAAGTAAAGAATATACAGAAAGAATCAGGAAAATGTTATAGCAGAGAATATATGAAATGCCAGTAAATTTGAACATTTGTGTAAAGTGGACCATTTCCTAGCTCCTAAAGTTTACCAAAATTGACACAAGAGGAAATCATTTAAGGTCATCATGTCTGCCCTTGGCATTCTCGGAATGCCCTGGCCTCAGAATGCAGCATCTGTAGTCCATGGTAACCTGCGGAGAGGGGGCGGGGCTGAGGGAGTTTGGAACACTGTCTTCACTGAGGGAGTGGGTGGGGCCATCTCTGCTGTGACTGAACAAAGGGCAGGGGAGAATGGGGCCCACGGCAGGGCCCTCAGAGCCCGGCAGGCCCAGTCGTGTGTCAAAGCATTTAGGCCCAGGCCAAAGTGCGCCTTCTTTGTCTGCACAGCTTCCCAAACTGTCACCTTTCCACTCAGGCCGCCCTCTTATTTGAAGTGTGTGTGGAACCGGTCCGCGCAGTACACCTCGATCCAAAGCTAACCATAGGACTGGGCATCATAGATTCCTGCCAGGTGACCGAAGTTCGCAGGCAGATGTGTCGTGGGACTCACGTCGGGAGCCTCCTGCCCAGGCCACAGGCCGCCCAAAGCCACTATCCCAGATCGGGTGCAGCAAAGCAGTCCTGTCTGAGTCCCAGCCTCTAGAGGGAGTAGTGGACCAACACTTGTAGAAAAAGGGGTCCGCGCGGGTAACTCATTGGAGGGACACAAAAAAATCTTTGCGGAATTTCTGCTGAAGCTTACGAGCGTTCACACCTAAGCCTCTTACAAGGTCAGCTGTTTAGCTAAACATGAGCTCATGATCGAAATTTACACAATAATGAAGAAATCAGCTACAAGTGGAGACAAGCAACAAAAACAATCAATACCAGAATTAGATTCCCTAGGCCAAACGTCAGATGTTGGAATAATCAGGTGCAAGGCAGAAAGTATACACAAAACTGGAACTGAAACAAGGAACAAGGATGTTTTCAAAGACTGGTAGGATCTCTAAAACATTTTTAAAGTACATGTCATTGATAAAGCTAAATACTCAAAGGTTGTGTAATACAACAGATTCATCATTGAGAAGAGTGAAATTATGCTGTTTTGAAAATTATGGCAGGTCAGATTTTCGGCCTAAACATATAAGAAGATTTCTCTGAAAAATGCACATTATTTTAAAGACTTATTGGCTGTGAAATAAGTTAAGTTTATTTCAAATGGCTTGTCTGCCAAAAAGGTGAGATGTAGGAAATCACAGAAAGTCGAGGGGAAAATAGGTCAATATATACTTTGCTATATTGTGAACTAAGCCTTTGGCCAGCCACAATGTAGAGGACCTGACCCTTAGAAACTTACAAGTAAGCTGGAATCTTTAAAAATTCAAATCTTTATAAGTAAAAAGATTTATTAAAATGAGTAACCAAGTGTTTTAATTGACATCAGAAGATCAAAACAATAAACCCTGAGAATATAGAAAAAAGATAAATAAAGATATGAGCAGAACTTAATACCATAGAAAACGTATAAAATTCAGTTGAGGTAGTAAGTCCAAAGAATATTCTTTGACAAGATTTAAAAGACACACTTTGATTAAGGAAAACCAAAACATAAGTAAAGAATATACAGAAAGAATCAGGACAATGTTATAGCAGAGAGTATATGAAATGCCAGTAAATTTGAACGTTTGTGTAAAGTGGACCAGTTCCTAGCTCCTAAAATTTACCAAAACTGACACAAGAGGAAATCATTTAAGGTCATCATGTCAGCCCTTGGCATTCTCGGGATGCCCTGGACTCAGAATGCAGCATCTTTAGTCCATGGTAACCTGCGGGGAGGGGGCGGGGCTGAGGGAGTTTGGAACACTGTCCTCACAGAGGGAGTGGGTGTAGCCATCTCTACTGTGACTGTAAAAAGGGCAGGGGAGCAGGGGGCCCAGGGCAGGGCCCTCAGAGCCCGGCAGGCCCAGTGGGGTGTCAAAAGCATTTAGGCCAAGGCCAAAGTGCGCCTTCTTTGTCTGCACAGTGGCACAAACTCTCACCTTTCCACTCAGGCCGCCCTCTTACTTGAAGTGTGTGTGGAACCGGTCCGCGCAGTACACCTCGATGCAAAGCTAACCATAGGTCTGGGCATCATAGCTTCCTGCCAGGTGACCGAAGTTCGCAGGCAGATGGGTCGTGGGACACACGTCGGGAGCCTCCTGCCCAGGCCACAGGCCGCCCAAAGCCACTATCCCAGATCGGGTGAAGCAAAGCAGTCCTGTCTGAGTCCCAGCCTCCAGAGGGTGTAGTGGACCAACACTTGTAGAAAAAGGGGTCCGCGCGGGTAACTCATTGGAGGGACACAAAAAAATCTTTGCGGACTTTCTGCTGAAGCTTACGAGCGTTCACACCTAAGCCTCTTACAAGGTCAGCTGTTTAGATAAACATGACCTCATGATCTAAATTTACACACTAATGAAGAAATCAGCTACAAGGGGAGACAAGCAGCAAAAACAATCAATACCAGAATTAGATTCCCTAGGCCAACCATCAGATGTTGGAATAATCAGGTGCAAGGCAGAAAGTATACATAAAACTTGAACTGAAACAAGGAAAAAGGATGTTTTCAAAGACTGGTAGGATCTCTAAAACATTTTTAAAGTACATGTCATTGATAAAGCTAAATACTCAATGGTTGTGTAATACAACAGATTCATCATTGAGCAGAGTGAAATTATGCTGTTTTGAAAACTATGGCAGGTCAGATTTTCTGCCTAATTATATAAGAAGATTTCTCTAAATAATACACAATATTTCAAAGACTTATTGGCTGTGAAATAAGTTAAGGTTATTTCAAATGGCTTGTCTGCAAAGAAAGGTGAGATGTAGGGAATCACAGAAAGTCGAGGGGAAAATAGGTCAATATATACTTTTCTATATTGTGAACTAAGCATTTGGCCAGCCACAATGTAGAGGACCTGACCCTTAGAAACTTCCAAGTAAGCTGGAATCTTTAAAAATTCAAATCTTTATAAGTAAAAAGATTAATTAAAATGAATAACCAAGTGTTTTAATTGACATCAGAAGATCAAAACAATAAACCCTGAGAACATAGAAAAAAGATAAATAAAGATATGAGCAGAACTTAATACCACAGAAAACGTATAAAATTCAGTTGAGGTAGTAAGTCCAAAGAATATTCTTTGACAAGATTTAAAAGACACACTTTGATTAAGGAAAACCAAAACATAAGTAAAGAATATACAGAAAGAATCAGGACAATGTTATAGCAGAGAATATATGAAATGCCAGTAAATTTGAACATTTGTGTAAAGTGGACCATTTCCTAGCTCCTAAAATTTACCAAAATTGACACAAGAGGAAATCATTTAAGGTCATCATGTCTTCCCTTGGCATACTCGGAATGCCCTGGCCTCAGAATGCAGCATCTGTAGTCCATGGTAACCTGCGGAGAGGGGGCGGGGCTGAGGGAGGTTGGAACACTGTCTTCACTGAGGGAGTGGGTGGGGCCATCTCTGCTGTGACTTAACAAAGGGCAGGGGAGAAGGGGGCCCAGAGCAGGGCCCTCAGAGCCTGGGAGGCCCAGTCGTGTGTCACAAGCATTTAGGCACAGGCCAAAGTGCGCCTTCTTTGTCTGCACAGCTGCCCAAACTCTCACCTTTCCACTCAGGCCGCCCTCTTACTTGAAGTGTGTGTGGAACCGGTCCGCGCAGTACACCTCGCTGCAAAGCTAACCATAGGTCTGGGCATCATAGCTTCCTGCCAGGTGACAGAAGTTCGCAGGCCGATGGGTCGTGGGACACACGTGGGGAGACTCCTGCCCAGGCCACAGGCCGCCCAAAGCCACTATCCCAGATCGGGGGCAGCAAAGCAGTCCTGTCTGAGTCCCAGCCTCTAGAGGGAGTAGTGGACCAACACTTGCAGAAAAAGGGGTCCGCGCGGGTAACTCATTGGTGGGACACAAAAAAATCTTTGCGGACTTTCTGCTGAAGCTTACGAGCGTTCACACCTAAGCCTCTTACCAGGTCATCTGTTTAGCTAAACATGAGCTCATGATCTAAATTTACACAATAATGAAGAAATCAGCTACAAGGGGAGACAAGCAGCAAAAACAATCAATACCAGAATTAGATTCCCTAGGCCAACCATCAGATGCTGGAATAATCAGGTGCAAGGCAGAAAGTATACACAAAAGTGGAACTGAAACAAGGAACAAGGATGTTTTCAAAGACTGGTAGGATCTCTAAAACATTTTTAAAGTACATGTCATTGATAAAGCTAAATACTAAATGGTTGTGTAATACAACAGATTCATCATTGAGAAGAGTGAAATTATGCTGTTTTGAAAACTATGGCAGGTCAGATTTTCTGCCTAATTATATAAGAAGATTTCTCTAAAAAATACACATTATTTCAAAGACTTATTGGCTGTGAAATAAGTTAAGGGTATTTCAAATGGCTTGTATGCAAAGAAAGGTGAGATGTAGGGAATCACAGAAAGTCGAGGGGAAAATAGGTCAATATATACATTGCTATATGGTGAACTAAGACTTAGGCCAGCCACAATGTAGAGGACCTGACCCTTAGAAACTTACAAGTAAGCTGGAATCTTGAAAAGTTCAAATCTTTATAAGTAAAAAGATTTTTTAAAATGAATAACCAAGTGTTTTAATTGACATCAGAAGATCAAAACAATAAACCTGAGAACATAGAAAAAATATAAATAAAGATATGAGCAGAAATTAATACAATAGAAAACGTATAAAATTCAGGTGATGTAGTAAGTCCAAAGAATATTCTTTGGCAAGATTAAAAGACACACTTTGATTAAGGAAAACCAAAACATAAGTAAAGAATATACAGAAAGAATCAGGACAATGTTATAGCAGAGAGTATATGAAATGCCAGTAAATTTGAAAGTTTGTGTAAAGTGTACCAGTTCCTAGCTCCTAAAATTTACCAAAACTGACACAAGAGGAAATCATTTAAGGTCATCATGTCAGCCCTTGGCATTCTCCGAATGCCATGGACTCAGAATGCAGCATCTTTAGTCCATGGTAACCTGCGGAGATGGGGCGGGGCTGAGGGAGTTTGGAACACTGCCCCCACAGAGGGAGTTGGTGTGGCCATCTCTGCTGTGACTGAACAAAGGGCCGGGGAGCAGGGGGCCCAGGGCAGGGCCCTCAGAGCCCGGCAGGCCCAGTGGGGTGTCACAAGCATTTAGGCCCAGGACAAAGGGCGCCTTCTTTGTCTGCACAGCGGCACAAACTCTCACCTTTCCACTCAGGCCGCCCTCTTACTTGAAGTGTGTGTGGATCCTGTCCGCGCAGTACACCTCGCTGCACAGCTAACCATAGGTCTGAGCATCGTAGCTTCCTGCCAGGTGACCGAAGTTCGCAGGCAGATGGGTCTCTGAGACACACGCAGAGAGGCTCCTCCCCGGGCCACAGGACGCCCAATGCCACTGCCCCAGATCGTGGGGCGCAAAGCAGCCCTGTCTGAGGCCGTGCCTCTAGAGGGAGTAGTGGACAAACCCTTGTAGAAAACGGGGTCCTCGAGGGCAACTCATTGGAGGGACACAAATAAATCTTTGCGGACTTTCTGCTGAAGCTTACGAGTGTTCACACCTAAGCCTCTTACAAAGTCAGATGTATAGCTAAACATGAGCTCATGATCTAAATTTACACAATAATGAAGAAATCAGCTACAGGGTGAGACAATCAGCAAAAACAATCAATACCAGAGTTAGATTCCCTAAGCCATCGATCAGACGTTGGAATAATCAGGTGCAAGGCAGAAAATATACATAAAACTGGAACTGAAACAAGGAACAAGAATGTTTTCAAAGACTGGTAGGATCTCTAAATCATTTTTAAAGTACATGTCATTGATAAAGCTAAATACTCAAAGGTTGTGTAATACAACAGATTCATCACTGAGAAGAGTGAAATTATGCTATTTTGAAAACTATGGCAGGTCAGATTTTCTGCCTAAATATATAATAAGATTTCTCTGAAAAATGCACATTATTTCAAAGACTTATTGGCTGTGAAATAAGTTAAGGTTATTTCAAATGGCTTGTCTGCAAAGAAAGGTGAGATGTTGGATATCACAGAAAGTCGAGGGGAAAATAGGTCAATATATACTTTGCTATATTGTGAACTAAGCCTTTGGCCAGCCGCAATGTAGAGGACCTGACCCTTAGAAACTTACAAATAAGCTGGAATCTTTAAAAATTGAAATATTTATAAGTAAAAAGATTTATCAAAATGAATAAACAAGTGTTTTAATTGACATCAGAAGATCAAAACAATAAACCCTGAGAACATAGAAAAAAGATAAATAAAGATATGAGCAGAACTTAATACCATAGAAAACGTATAAAATTCAGTTGAGGTAGTAAGTCCAAAGAATATTCTTTGACAAGATTTAAAAGACACACTTCGATTAAGGAAAACCAAAACATAAGTAAAGAATATACAGAAAGAATCAGGACAATGTTATAGCAGAGAATATCTGAAATGCCAGTAAATTTGAACATTTGTGTAAAGTGGACCATTTCCTAGCTCCTAAAGTTTACCAAAATTGACACAAGAGGAAATCATTTAAGGTCATCATGTCTGCCCTTGGCATTCTCGGAACGCCCTGGCCTCAGAATGCAGCATCTGTAGTCCATGGTAACCTGCGGAGAGGGCTCGGGGCTGAGGGAGGTTGGAACACTGTCTTCACTGAGGGAGTGGGTGGGGCCATCTCTGCTGTGACTGAACAAAGGGCAGGGGAGAAGGGGGCCCACGGCAGGGCCCTCAGAGCCCGGCAGGCCCAGTCGTGTGTCACAAGCATTTAGGCCCAGGCCAAAGTGCGCCTTCTTTGTCTGCACAGCTGCCCAAACTCTCACCTTTCCACTCAGGCCGCCCTCTTACTTGAAGTGTGTGTGGAACCGGTCCGCGCAGTACACCTCGATGCAAAACTAACCATAGGTCTGGGCATCATAGCTTCCTGCCAGGTGACCGAAGTTCGCAGGCAGATGGGTCGTGGGACACACGTGGGGAGCCTCCTGCCCAGGCCACAGGCCGCCCAAAGCCACTATCCCAGATCGGGGGCAGCAAAGCAGTCCTGTCTGAGTCCCAGCCTCTAGTGGGAGTAGTGGACCAACACTTGTAGAAAAAGGGGTCCGCGCGGGTAACTCATTGGAGGGACACACAAAAATATTTGCGGACTTTCTGCTGAAGCTTACGAGCGTTCACACCTAAGCCTCTTACAAGGTCAGCCGTTTAGATAAACATGAGCTCATGATCTAAATTTACACAATAATGAATAAATCAGCTACAAGGGGAGACAAGCAGCAAAAACAATCAATACCAGAATTAGATTCCCTAGGCCAACCATCAGATGTTGCAATAATCAGGTGAAAGGCAGAAAGTATACACAAAACTGGAACTGAAACAAGGAACAAGGATGTTTTCAAAGACTGGTAGGATCTCTAAAACATTTTTAAAGTACATGTCATTGATAAAGCTAAATACTCAATGGTTGTGTAATACAACAGATTCATCATTGAGAAGAGTGAAATTATGCTGTTTTGAAAACTATGGCAGGTCAGATTTTCTGCCTAATTATATAAGAAGAT
This sequence comes from Mesoplodon bidens, assembly GCF_964165515.1. Taxonomy (NCBI): domain Eukaryota; kingdom Metazoa; phylum Chordata; class Mammalia; order Artiodactyla; family Ziphiidae; genus Mesoplodon; species Mesoplodon bidens. The sequence continues at coordinate 27,419,326 of NC_138180.1, read as the reverse complement.
TTCTCTAAAAAATACACATTATTTCAAAGACTTATTGGCTGTGAAATAAGTTAAGGGTATTTCAAATGGCTTGTTTGCAAAGAAAGGTGAGATGTAGGGAATCACAGAAAGTCGAGGGGAAAATAGGTCAATATATACATTGCTATATGGTGAACTAAGCCTTAGGCCAGCCATAATGTAGAGGACCTGACCCTTAGAAACTTACAAGTAAGCTGGAATCTTGAAAAGTTCAAATCTTTATAAGTAAAAAGATTTATTAAAATGAATAACCAAGTGTTTTAATTGACATCAGAATATCAAAACAATAAACCTGAGAACATAGAAAACATATAAATAAAGATATGAGCAGAACTTAATACAATAGAAAACGTATAAAATTCAGGTGATGTAGTAAGTCCAAAGAATATTCTTTGACAAGATTAAAAGACACACTTTGATTAAGGAAAACCAAAACATAAGTAAAGAATATACAGAAAGAATCAGGACAATGTTTTAGCAGAGAGTATATGAAATGCCAGTAAATTTGAACGTTTGTGTAAAGTGGACCAGTTCCTAGCTCCTAAAATTTACCAAAACTGACACAAGAGGAAATCATTTAAGGTCATCATGTCAGCCCTTGGCATTCTCGGAATGCCCTGGACTCAGAATGCAGCATCTTTAGTCCATGGTAACCTGCGGAGAGGGGGCATGGCTGAGGGAGTTTGGAACACTGCCCTCACAGAGGGAGTGGGTGTGGCCATCTCTGCTGTGACTGAACAAAGGGCAGGGGAGCAGGGGGCCCAGGGCAGGGCCCTCAGAGCCCGGCATGCCCTGTGGGGTGTCACAAGCATTTAGGCCCAGGACAAAGGGCGCCTTCTTTGTCTGCACAGCGGCGCAAACTCTCACCTTTCCACTCAGGCCGCCCTCTTACTTGAAGTGTGTGTGGAACCTGTCCGCGCAGTACACCTCGCTGCACAGCTAACCATAAGTCTGGGCATCGTAGCTTCCTGCCAGGTGACCGAAGTTCGCAGGCAGATGGGTCCCTGGGACACACGCAGAGAGGCTCCTGCCACGGCCACAGGCCACCCACTGCCACTGCCACAGATCGTGGGGCACAAAGCAGCCCTGTCTGTGGCCGTGCCTCTAGAGGGAGTAGTGGACCAACACTTGTAGTAAACGGGGTCCTCGCGGGCAACTCATTGGAGGGACACAAATAAATCTTTGCGGACTTTCTGATGAAACTTACGAGTGTTCACACCTAAGCCTCTTACAAAGTCAGATGTTTAGCTAAACATGAGCCATGATCTAATTTTACACAATAATGAAGAAGTCAGCTACAGGGGGAGACAATCAGCAAAAACAATCAATACCAGAATTAGATTCCCTTGGCCATCGATCAGACGTTGGAATAATCAGGTGCAAGGCAGAAAATATACATAAAACTGGAACTGAAACAAGGAACAAGGATGTTTTCAAAGACTGGTAGGATCTCTAAAACATTTTTAAAGTACATGTCATTGATAAAGCTAAATACTCAAAGGTTGTGTAATACGACAGATTCATCATTGAGAAGAGTGAAATTATGCTGTTTTGAAAACTATGGCAGGTCAGATTTTCTGCCTAAATATATAAGAAGATTTGTCTGAAAACTACACATTATTTCAAAGACTTATTGGCTGTGAAATAAGTTAAGGTTATTTTAAATGGCTTGTCTGCAAAGAAAGGTGAGATGTAGGAAATCACAGAAAGTCGAGGGGAAAATAGGTCTATATATACTTTGCTATATTGTGAACTAAGCTTTTGGCCAGCCACAATGTAGAGCACCTGACCCTTAGAAACTTCCAAGTAAGCTGGAATCTTTAAAAATTCAAATCCTTATATGTAAAAAGATTTTTTAAAATGAATAACCAAGTGTTTTAATTGACATCAGAAGATCAAAACAATAAACCCTGATAACATAGAAAAAAGATAAATAAAGATATGAGCAGAACTTAATACCACAGAAAACGTATAAAATTCAGTTGAGGTAGTAAGTCCAAAGAATATTCTTTGACAAGTTTTAAAAGACACACTTTGATTAAGGAAAACCAAAACATAAGTAAAGAATATACAGAAAGAATCAGGACAATGTTATAGCAGAGAGTATATGAAATGCCAGTAAATTTGAAAGTTTGTGTAAAGTGGACCAGTTCCTAGCTCCTAAAATTAACCAAAACTGACACAAGAGGAAATCATTTAAGGTCATCATGTCAGCCCTTGTCATTCTCGGAATGCCCTGGACTCAGAATGCAGAATCTTTAGTCCATGGTAACCTGCGGAGAGGGGGCGGGGCTGAGGGAGTTTGGAACACTGCCCTCACAGAGGGAGAGGGTGTGGCCATCTCTGCTGTGACTGAACAAAGGGCAGGGGAGCAGGGGGCCCAGGGCAGGGCCCTCAGAGCCCGGCAGGCCCAGTGGGGTGTCACAAGCATTTAGGCCCAGGACAAAGGGCGCCTTCTTTGTCTGCACAGCGGCACAAACTCTCACCTTTCCACTCAGGCCGCCTTCTTACTTGAAGTGTGTGTGGAACCGGTCCACGCAGTATACCTCGCTGCACAGCTAACCATAGGTCTGAGCATCGTAGCTTCCTGCCAGGTGACCGAAGTTCGCAGGCAGATGGGTCCCTGGGACACACGCAGAGAGGCTCCTGCCCCGTCCACAGGCCACCCACTGCCACTGCCACAGATCGTGGGGCACAAAGCAGCCCTGTCTGAGGCCGTGCCTCTAGAGGGAGTAGTGGACCAACACTTGTAGTCAACGGGGTCCTCGCGGGCAACTCATTGGAGGGACACAAATAAATCTTTGCGGACTTTCTGATGAAAATTATGAGTGTTCACACCTAAGCCTCTTACAAAGTCAGATGTTTAGCTAAACATGAGCTCATGATCTAATTTTACACAATAATGAAGAAATCAGCTACAGGGGGAGACAATCAGCAAAAACAATCAATACCAGAATTAGATTCCCTAGACCATCGATCAGACGTTGGAATAATCAGGAGCAAGGCAGAAAATATACATAAAACTGGAACTGAAACAAGGAACAAGGATGTTTTCAAAGACTGGTAGGATCTCTAAAACATTTTTAAAGTACATGTCATTGATAAAGCTAAATACTCAAAGGTTGTGTAATACAACAGATTCATCATTGACAAGAGTGAAATTATGCTGTTTTGAAAATTATGGCAGGTCAGATTTTCTGCCTAAATATATAAGAAGATTTCTCTGAAAAATGCACATTATTTCAAAGACTTATTGGCTGTGAAATAAGTTTATTTGAAATGTCTTGTCTGCAAAGAAAGGTGAGATGTAGGAAATCACAGAAAGTCGAGGGGAAAATAGGTCAATATATACTTTGCTATATTGTGAACTAAGCTTTTGGCCAGGCACAATGTAGAGGACCTGACCCTTAGAAACTTCCAAGTAAGCTGGAATCTTGAAAAATTCAAATCTTTATAAGAAAAAGATTTATTAAAATGAATAACCAAGTGTTTTAATTGACATCAGAAGATCAAAAGAATAAACCCTGAGAACATAGAAAAAGATAAATAAAGATATGAGCAGAACTTAATACCACAGAAAACGTATAAAATTCAGTTGAGTTAGTAAGTCCAAAGAATATTCTTTGACAAGATTTAAAAGACACACTTTGATTAAGGAAAACCAAAACATAAGTAAAGAATATACAGAAAGAATCAGGACAAAGTTATAGCAGAGAATATATGAAATGCCAGTAAATTTGAACATTTGTGTAAAGTGGACCATTTCCTAGCTCCTAAACTTTACCAAAATTGACACAAGAGGAAATCATTTAAGGACATCATGTCAGCCCTTGGCATTCTCGGACAGCCCTGGCCTCAGAATACAGCATCTGTAGTCCATGGTAACCTGCGGAGAGGGGGCGGGGCTGAGGGAGGTTGGAACACTGCCTTCACTGAGGGAGTGGGTGGGGCCATCTCTGCTGTGACTGAACAAAGGGCAGGGGAGAAGGGGGCCAACGGCAGGGCCCTCAGAGCCCGGCAGGCCCAGTGGGGTGTCAAAAGCATTTAGGCCCAGGACAAAGTGCGCCTTCTTTGTCTGCACAGCTGCCCAAACTCTCACCTTTCCACTCAGGCCGCCCTCTTACTTGAAGTGTGTGTGGAAGCGGTCCGCGCAGTACACCTCGATGCAAAGCTAACCATAGGTCTGGGCATCATAGCTTCCTGCCAGGTGACCGAAGTTAGCAGGCAGATGGGTCGTGGGACACACGTGGGGAGCCTCCTGCCCAGGCCACAGGCCGCCCAAAGCCACTATCCCAGATCGGGGGCAGCAAAGCAGTCCTGTCTGAGTCCCAGCCTCTAGAGGGAGTAGTGGACCAACACTTGTAGAAAAAGGGGTCCGCGCGGGTTACTCATTGGAGGGACACAAAAAAATCTTTGCGGACTTTCTGCTGAAGCTTACGAGCGTTCACACCTAAGCCTCTTACAAGGTCAGCTGTTTAGATAAACATGAGCTCATGATCTAAATTTACACAATAATGAAGAAATCAGCTACAAGGGGAGACAAGCAGCAAAAACAATCAATAGAAGAATTAGATTCCCTAGGCCAACCATCAGATGTTGGAATAATCAGGTGCAAGGCAGAAACTATACATAAAACTTGAACTGAAACAAGGAACAAGGATGTTTTCAAAGACTGGTAGGATCTCTAAAACATTTTTAAAGTACATGTCATTGATAAAGCTAAATACTCAATGGTTGTGTAATACAACAGATTCAACATTGAGAAGAGTGAAATTATGCTGTTTTGAAAACTATGGCAGGTCAGATTTTCTGCCTAATTATATAAGAAGATTTCTCTAAAAAATACACATTATTTCAAAGACTTATTGGCTGTGAAATAAGTTAAGGGTATTTCAAATGGCTTGTCTGCAAAGAAAGGTGAGATGTAGGGAATCACAGAAAGTCGAGGGGAAAATAGGTCAATATATACATTGCTATATGGTGAACTAAGACTTAGGCCAGCCACAATGTAGAGGACCTGACCCTTAGAAACTTACAAGTAAGCTGGAATCTTGAAAAGTTCAAATCTTTATAAGTAAAAAGATTTTTTAAAATGAATAACCAAGTGTTTTAATTGACATCAGAAGATCAAAACAATAAACCTGAGAACATAGAAAAAATATAAATAAAGTTATGAGCAGAACTTAATACAATAGAAAACGTATAAAATTTAGCTGATGTAGTAAGTCCAAATAATATTCTTTGACAAGATTAAAAGACACACTTTGATTAAGGAAAACCAAAACATAAGTAAAGAATATACAGAAAGAATCAGGGCAATGTTATAGCAGAGAGTATATGAAATGCCAGTAAATTAGAAAGTTTGTGTAAAGTGGACCATTTCCTAGCTCCTAAACTTTACCAAAATTGACACAAGAGGAAATCATTTAAGGTCATCATGTCAGCCCTTGGCATTCTCGGACAGCCCTGGCCTCAGAATACAGCATCTGTTATCCATGGTAACCTGCGGAGAGGTGGCGGGGCTGAGGGAGGTTGGAACACTGCCTTCACTGAGGGAGTGGGTGGGGCCATCTCTGCTGTGACTGAACAAAGGGCAGGGGAGAAGGGGGCCAACGGCAGGGCCCTCAGAGCCCGGCAGGCCCAGTGGGGTGTCAAGAGCATTTAGGCACAGGACAAAGTGCGCCTCCTTTGTCTGCACAGCTGCCCAAACTCTCACCTTTCCACTCAGGCCGCCCTCTTACTTGAAGTGTGTGTGGAACCGGTCCGCGCAGTACACCTCGATGCAAAGCTAACCATAGGTCTGGGCATCATAGCTTCCTGCCAGGTGACCGAAGTTCGCAGGCAGATGGGTCGTGGGACACACGTGGGGAGCCTCCTGCCCAGGCCACTGGCCGCCCAAAGCCACTATCCCAGATCGGGGGCAGCAAAGCAGTCCTGTCTGAGTCCCAGCCTCTAGAGGGAGTAGTGGACCAACACTTGTAGAAAAAGGGGTCCGCGCGGGTAACTCATTGGAGGGACACAAAAAAATCTTTGCGGACTTTCTGCTGAAGCTTACGAGCGTTCACACCTAAGCCTCTTACAAGGTCAGCTGTTTAGCTAAACATGAGCTCATGATCTAAATTTACACAATAATGAAGAAATCAGCTACAAGGGGAGACAAGCAGCAAAAACAATCAATACCAGAATTAGATTCCCTAGGCCAACCATCAGATGTTGGAATAATCAGGTGCAAGGCAGAAAGTATACACAAAACTGGAACTGAAACAAGGAACAAGGATGTTTTCAAAGACTGGTAGGATCTCTAAAATATTTTTAAAGTACATGTCATTGATAAAGCTAAATACTAAATGGTTGTGTAATACAACAGATTCATCATTGAGAAGAGTGAAATTATGCTGTTTTGAAAACTATGGCAGGTCAGATTTTCTGCCTATTTATATAAGAAGATTTCTCTAAAAAATACACATTATTTCAAAGACTTATTGGCTGTGAAATAAGTTAAGGGTATTTCAAATGGCTTGTATGCAAAGAAAGGTGAGATGTAGGGAATCACAGAAAGTCGAGGGGAAAATAGGTCAATATATACATTGCTATATGGTGAACTAAGACTTAGGCCAGCCACAATGTAGAGGACCTGACCCTTAGAAACTTACAAGTAAGCTGGAATCTTGAAAAGTTCAAATCTTTATAAGTAAAAAGATTTTTTAAAATGAATAACCAAGTGTTTTAATTGACATCAGAAGATCAAAACAATAAACCTGAGAACATAGAAAAAATATAAATAAAGATATGAGCAGAACTTAATACAACAGAAAACGTATAAAATTCAGGTGATGTAGTAAGTCCAAAGAATATTCTTTGACAAGATTAAAAGACACACTTTGATTAAGGAAAACCAAAACATAAGTAAAGAATATACAGAAAGAATCAGGACAATGTTATAGCAGAGAGTATATGAAATGCCAGTAAATTTGAAAGTTTGTGTAAAGTGTACCAGTTCCTAGCTCCTAAAATTTACCAAAACTGACACAAGAGGAAATCATTTAAGGTCATCATGTCAGCCCTTGGCATTCTCCGAATGCCATGGACTCAGAATGCAGCATCTTTAGTCCATGGTAACCTGCGGAGATGGGGCGGGGCTGAGGGAGTTTGGAACACTGCCCCCACAGAGGGAGTTGGTGTGGCCATCTCTGCTGTGACTGAACAAAGGGCCGGGGAGCAGGGGGCCCAGGGCAGGGCCCTCAGAGCCCGGCAGGCCCAGTGGGGTGTCACAAGCATTTAGGCACAGGACAAAGTGCGCCTTCTTTGTCTGCACAGCTGCCCAAACTCTCACCTTTCCACTCAGGCCGCCCTCTTACTTGAAGTGTGTGTGGAACCGGTCCGCGCAGTACACCTCGATGCAAAGCTAACCATAGGTCTGGGCATCATAGCTTCCTGCCAGGTGACCGAAGTTCGCAGGCAGATGTGTCGTGGGACACACGTGGGGAGCCTCCTGCCCAGGCCACAGGCCGCCCAAAGCCACTATCCCAGATCGGGGGCAGCAAAGCAGTCCTGTCTGAGTCCCAGCCTCTAGAGGGAGTAGTGGACCAACACTTGTAGAAAAAGGGGTCCGCGCGGGTAACTCATTGGAGGGACACAAAAAAATCTTTGCGGACTTTCTGCTGAAGCTTACGAGCGTTCACACCTAAGCCTCTTACAAGGTCAGCTGTTTAGATAAACATGAGCTCATGATCTAAATTTACACAATAATGAAGAAATCAGCTACAAGGGGAGACAAGCAGCAAAAACAATCAATACCAGAATTAGATTCCCTAGGCCAACCATCAGATGTTGGAATAATCAGGTGCAAGGCAGAAAGTATACACAAAACTGGAACTGAAACAAGGAACAAGGATGTTTTCAAAGACTGGTAGGATCTCTAAAACATTTTTAAAGTACATGTCATTGATAAAGCTAAATACTAAATGGTTGTGTAATACAACAGATTCATCATTGAGAAGAGTGAAATTATGCTGTTTTGAAAACTATGGCAGGTCAGATTTTCTGCCTAATTATATAAGAAGATTTCTCTAAAAAATACACATTATTTCAAAGACTTATTGGCTGTGAAATAAGTTAAGGGTATTTCAAATGGCTTGTATGCAAAGAAAGGTGAGATGTAGGGAATCACAGAAAGTCGAGGGGAAAATAGGTCAATATATACATTGCTATATGGTGAACTAAGACTTAGGCCAGCTACAATGTAGAGGACCTGACCCTTAGAAACTTACAAGTAAGCTGGAATCTTGAAAAGTTCAAATCTTTATAAGTAAAAAGATTTTTTAAAATGAATAACCAAGTGTTTTAATTGACATCAGAAGATCAAAACAATAAACCTGAGAACATAGAAAAAATATAAATAAAGATATGAGCAGAAATTAATACAATAGAAAACGTATAAAATTCAGGTGATGTAGTAAGTCCAAAGAATATTCTTTGGCAAGATTAAAAGACACACTTTGATTAAGGAAAACCAAAACATAAGTAAAGAATATACAGAAAGAATCAGGACAATGTTATAGCAGAGAGTATATGAAATGCCAGTAAATTTGAAAGTTTGTGTAAAGTGTACCAGTTCCTAGCTCCTAAAATTTACCAAAACTGACACAAGAGGAAATCATTTAAGGTCATCAGGTCAGCCCTTGGCATTCTCCGAATGCCATGGACTCAGAATGCAGCATCTTTAGTCCATGGTAACCTGCGGAGATGGGGCGGGGCTGAGGGAGTTTGGAACACTGCCCCCACAGAGGGAGTTGGTGTGGCCATCTCTGCTGTGACTGAACAAAGGGCCGGGGAGCAGGGGGCCCAGGGCAGGGCCCTCAGAGCCCGGCAGTCCCAGTGGGGTGTCACAAGCATTTAAGCCCAGGACAAAGGGCGCCTTCTTTGTCAGCACAGTGGCACAAACTCTCACCTTTCCACTCAGGCCGCCCTCTTACTTGAAGTGTGTGTGGATCCTGTCCGCGCAGTACACCTCGCTGCACAGCTAACCATAGGTCTGAGCATCGTAGCTTCCTGCCAGGTGACCGAAGTTCGCAGGCAGATGGGTCTCTGAGACACACGCAGAGAGGCTCCTCCCCGGGCCACAGGACGCCCAATGCCACTGCCCCAGATCGTGGGGCGCAAAGCAGCCCTGTCTGAGGCCGTGCCTCTAGAGGGAGTAGTGGACAAACCCTTGTAGAAAACGGGGTCCTCGAGGGCAACTCATTGGAGGGACACAAATAAATCTTTGCGGACTTTCTGCTGAAGCTTACGAGTGTTCACACCTAAGCCTCTTACAAAGTCAGATGTATAGCTAAACATGAGCTCATGATCTAAATTTACACAATAATGAAGAAATCAGCTACAGGGTGAGACAATCAGCAAAAACAATCAATACCAGAGTTAGATTCCCTAAGCCATCGATCAGACGTTGGAATAATCAGGTGCAAGGCAGAAAATATACATAAAACTGGAACTGAAACAAGGAACAAGAATGTTTTCAAAGACTGGTAGGATCTCTAAATCATTTTTAAAGTACATGTCATTGATAAAGCTAAATACTCAAAGGTTGTGTAATACAACAGATTCATCACTGAGAAGAGTGAAATTATGCTATTTTGAAAACTATGGCAGGTCAGATTTTCTGCCTAAATATATAATAAGATTTCTCTGAAAAATGCACATTATTTCAAAGACTTATTGGCTGTGAAATAAGTTAAGGTTATTTCAAATGGCTTGTCTGCAAAGAAAGGTGAGATGTTGGATATCACAGAAAGTCGAGGGGAAAATAGGTCAATATATACTTTGCTATATTGTGAACTAAGCCTTTGGCCAGCCGCAATGTAGAGGACCTGACCCTTAGAAACTTAAAAATAAGCTGGAATCTTTAAAAATTGAAATATTTATAAGTAAAAAGATTTATCAAAATGAATAAACAAGTGTTTTAATTGACATCAGAAGATCAAAACAATAAACCCTGAGAACATAGAAAAAAGATAAATAAAGATATGAGCAGAACTTAAAACCATAGAAAACGTATAAAATTCAGTTGAGGTAGTAAGTCCAAAGAATATTCTTTGACAAGATTTAAAAGACACACTTCGATTAAGGAAAACCAAAACATAAGTAAAGAATATACAGAAAGAATCAGGACAATGTTATAGCAGCGAATATCTGAAATGCCATTAAATTTGAACATTTGTGTAAAGTGGACCATTTCCTAGCTCCTAAAGTTTACCAAAATTGACACAAGAGGAAATCATTTAAGGACATCATGCCTGCCCTTGGCATTCTCGGAACGCCCTGGCCTCAGAATGCAGCATCTGTAGTCCATGGTAACCTGCGGAGAGGGCTCGGGGCTGAGGGAGGTTGGAACACAGTCTTCACTGAGGGAGTGGGTGGGGCCATCTCTGCTGTGACTGAACAAAGGGCAGGGGAGAAGGGGGCCCACGGCAGGGCCCTCAGAGCCCGGCAGGCCCAGTCGTGTGTCACAAGCATTTAGGCCCAGGCCAAAGTGCGCCTTCTTTGTCTGCACAGCTGCCCAAACTCTCACCTTTCCACTCAGGCCGCCCTCTTACTTGAAGTGTGTGTGGAACCGGTCCGCGCAGTACACCTCGATGCAAAACTAACCATAGGTCTGGGCATCATAGCTTCCTGCCAGGTGACCGAAGTTCGCAGGCAGATGGGTCGTGGGACACACGTGGGGAGCCTCCTGCCCAGGCCACAGGCCGCCCAAAGCCACTATCCCAGATCGGGGGCAGCAAAGCAGTCCTGTCTGAGTCCCAGCCTCTAGTGGGAGTAGTGGACCAACACTTGTAGAAAAAGGGGTCCGCGCGGGTAACTCATTGGAGGGACACACAAAAATATTTGCGGACTTTCTGCTGAAGCTTACGAGCGTTCACACCTAAGCCTCTTACAAGGTCAGCTGTTTAGATAAACATGAGCTCATGATCTAAATTTACACAATAATGAATAAATCAGCTACAAGGGGAGACAAGCAGCAAAAACAATCAATACCAGAATTAGATTCCCTAGGCCAACCATCAGATGTTGCAATAATCAGGAGAAAGGCAGAAAGTATACACAAAACTGGAACTGAAACAAGGAACAAGGATGTTTTCAAAGACTGGTAGGATCTCTAAAACATTTTTAAAGTACATGTCATTGATAAAGCTAAATACTCAATGGTTGTGTAATACAACAGATTCATCATTGAGCAGAGTGAAATTATGCTGTTTTGAAAACTATGGCAGGTCAGATTTTCTGCCTAATTATATAAGAAGATTTCTCTAAAAAATACACATTATTTCAAAGACTTATTGGCTGTGAAATAAGTTAAGGGTATTTCAAATGGCTTGTTTGCAAAGAAAGGTGAGATGTAGGGAATCACAGAAAGTCGAGGGGAAAATAGGTCAATATATACATTGCTATATGGTGAACTAAGCCTTAGGCCAGCCATAATGTAGAGGACCTGACCCTTAGAAACTTACAAGTAAGCTGGAATCTTGAAAAGTTCAAATCTTTATAAGTAAAAAGATTTATTAAAATGAATAACCAAGTGTTTTAATTGACATCAGAATATCAAAACAATAAACCTGAGAACATAGAAAACATATAAATAAAGATATGAGCAGAACTTAATACAATAGAAAACGTATAAAATTCAGTTGAGGTAGTAAGTCCAAAGAATATTCTTTGACAAGATTAAAAGACACACTTTGATTAAGGAAAACCAAAACATAAGTAAAGAATATACAGAAAGAATCAGGACAATGTTTTAGCAGAGAGTATATGAAATGCCAGTAAATTTGAACGTTTGTGTAAAGTGGACCAGTTCCTAGCTCCTAAAATTTACCAAAACTGACACAAGAGGAAATCATTTAAGGTCATCATGTCAGCCCTTGGCATTCTCAGAATGCCCTGGACTCAGAATGCAGCATCTTTAGTCCATGGTAACCTGCGGAGAGGGGGCATGGCTGAGGGAGTTTGGAACACTGCCCTCACAGAGGGAGTGGGTGTGGCCATCTCTGCTGTGACTGAACAAAGGGCAGGGGAGCAGGGGGCCCAGGGCAGGGCCCTCAGAGCCCGGCAGGCCCTGTGGGGTGTCACAAGCATTTAGGCCCAGGACAAAGGGCGCCTTCTTTGTCTGCACAGCGGCGCAAACTCTCACCTTTCCACTCAGGCCGCCCTCTTACTTGAAGTGTGTGTGGAACCTGTCCGCGCAGTACACCTCGCTGCACAGCTAACCATAAGTCTGGGCATCGTAGCTTCCTGCCAGGTGACCGAAGTTCGCAGGCAGATGGGTCCCTGGGACACACGCAGAGAGGCTCCTGCCACGGCCACAGGCCACCCACTGCCACTGCCACAGATCGTGGGGCACAAAGCAGCCCTGTCTGTGGCCGTGCCTCTAGAGGGAGTAGTGGACCAACACTTGTAGTAAACGGGGTCCTCGCGGGCAACTCATTGGAGGGACACAAATAAATCTTTGCGGACTTTCTGCTGAAGCTTACGAGTGTTCACACCTAAGCCTCTTACAAAGTCAGATGTTTAGCTAAACATGAGCCATGATCTAATTTTACACAATAATGAAGAAATCAGCTACAGGGGGAGACAATCAGCAAAAACAATCAATACCAGAATTAGATTCCCTAGGCCATCGATCAGACGTTGGAATAATCAGGTGCAAGGCAGAAAATATACATAAAACTGGAACTGAAACAAGGAACAAGGATGTTTTCAAAGACTGGTAGGATCTCTAAAACATTTTTAAAGTACATGTCATTGATAAAGCTAAATACTCAAAGGTTGTGTAATACGACAGATTCATCATTGAGAAGAGTGAAATTATGCTGTTTTGAAAACTATGGCAGGTCAGATTTTCTGCCTAAATATATAAGAAGATTTGTCTGAAAACTACACATTATTTCAAAGACTTATTGGCTGTGAAATAAGTTAAGGTTATTTCAAATGGCTTGTCTGCAAAGAAAGGTGAGATGTAGGAAATCACAGAAAGTCGAGGGGAAAATAGGTCTATATATACTTTGCTATATTGTGAACTAAGCTTTTGGCCAGCCACAATGTAGAGGACCTGACCCTTAGAAACTTCCAAGTAAGCTGGAATCTTTAAAAATTCAAATCCTTATATGTAAAAAGATTTTTTAAAATGAATAACCAAGTGTTTTAATTGACATCAGAAGATCAAAACAATAAACCCTGAGAACATAGAAAAAGATAAATAAAGATATGAGCAGAACTTAATACCACAGAAAACGTATAAAATTCAGTTGAGGTAGTAAGTCCAAAGAATATTCTTTGACAAGTTTTAAAAGACACACTTTGATTAAGGAAAACCAAAACATAAGTAAAGAATATACAGAAAGAATCAGGACAATGTTATAGCAGAGAATATATGAAATGCCAGTAAATTTGAACATTTGTGTAAAGTGGACCATTTCCTAGCTCCTAAAACTTACCAAACTGACACAAGAGGAAATCATTTAAGGCCATCATGTCAGCCCTTGGCATTCTCGGAATGCCCTGGACTCAGAATGCAGCATCTGTAGTCCATGGTAACCTGCGGAGAGGGGGCGGGGCTGAGGGAGGTTGGAACACTGCCTTCACTGAGGGAGTGGGTGGGGCCATCTCTGCTGTGCCTGAAAAAAGGGCAGGGGATAAGGTGGCCAACGGCCGGGCCCTCAGAGCCCGGCAGGCCCAGTCGTGTGTCACAAGCATTTAGGCACAGGACAAAGTGCGCCTTCGTTGTCTGCACAGCTGCCCAAACTCTCACCTTTCCACTCAGGCCGCCCTCTTACTTGAAGTGTGTGTGGAACTGGTCCGCGCAGTACACCTCGCTGCAAAGCTAACCATAGGTCTGGGCATCATAGCTTCCTGCCAGGTGACCGAAGTTCGCAGGCCGATGGGTCGTGGGACACACGTGGGGAGACTCCTGCCCAGGCCACAGGCCGCCCAAAGCCACTATCCCAGATCGGGGGCAGCAAAGCAGTCCTGTCTGAGTCCCAGCCTCTAGAGGGAGTAGTGGACCAACACTTGCAGAAAAAGGGGTCCGCGCGGGTAACTCATTGGTGGGACACAAAAAAATCTTTGCGGACTTTCTGCTGAAGCTTACGAGCGTTCATACCTAAGCCTCTTACAAGGTCATCTGTTTAGCTAAACATGAGCTCATGATCTAAATTTACACACTAATGAAGAAATCAGCTACAAGGGGAGACAAGCAGCAAAAACAATCAATACCAGAATTAGATTCCCTCGGCCAACCATCAGATGTTGGAATAATCAGGTGCAAGGCAGAAAGTATACACAAAAGTGGAACTGAAACAAGGAACAAGGATGTTTTCAAAGACTGGTAGGATCTCTAAAACATTTTTAAAGTACATGTCATTGATAAAGCTAAATACTCAAAGGTTGTGTAATACAACAGATTCATCATTGAGAAGAGTGAAATTATGCTGTTTGGAAAATTATGGCAGGTCAGCTTTTCTCCCTAAATATATAAGAAGATTTCTCTGAAAAATGCACGTTATTTCCAAGACTTATTGGCTGTGAAATAAGTTAAGTTTATTTCAAATGGCTTGTCTGCAAAGAAAGGTGAGATGTAGGAAATCACAGAAAGTCGAGGGGAAAATAGGTCAATATATACTTTGCTATATGTTGAATTAAGCCTTTGGCCAGCCACAATGTAGAGGACCTGACCCTTAGATACTTACAAGTAAGCTGGAATCTTTAAAAATTCAAATCTTTATAAGTAAAAAGATTTACTAAAATGAATAACCAAGTGTTTTAATTGACATCAGAAGATCAAAACAATAAACCCTGAGAACATAGAAAAAAGATAAATAAAGATATGAGCAGAACTTAATACCATAGAAAACGTATAAAATTCAGTTGAGGTACTAAGTCCAAAGAATATTCTTTGACAAGATTTAAATGACACACTTTGATTAAGGAAAACCAAAACATAAGTAAAGCATATACAGAAAGAATCAGGACAATGTTATAGCAGAGAATATCTGAAATGCCAGTAAATTTGAACATTTGTGTAAAGTGGACCATTTCCTAGCTCCTAAAGTTTACCAAAATTGACACAAGAGGAAATCATTTAAGGTCATCATGTCTGCCCTTGGCATTCTCGGAATGCCCTGGCCTCAGAATGCAGCATCTATAGTCCATGGTAACCTGCGGAGATGGGGCGGGGCTGAGGGAGTTTGGAACACTGTCTTCACTGAGGGAGTGGGTGGGGACATCTCTGCTGTGACTGAACAAAGGGCAGGGGAGAAGAGTGCCCAGGGCAGGGCCCTCAGAGCCCGGCAGGCTCAGTCGTGTGTCACAAGCATTTAGGCCCAGGCCAAAGTGCGCCTTCTTTGTCTGCACAGCTGCCCAAACTGTCACCTTTCCACTCAGGCCGGCCTCTTACTTGAAGTGTGTGTGGAACCTGTCCGCGCAGTACACCTCGATGCAAAGCTAACCATAGGTCTGGGCATCATAGCTTCCTGCCAGGTGACCGAAGTTCGCAGGCAGATGGGTCGTGGGACACACGTGGGGAGCCTCCAGCCCAGGCCACAGGCCGTCCAAAGCCACTATCCCAGATCGGGGGCAGCAAAGCAGTCCTGTGTGAGTCCCAGCATCTAGAGGGAGTAGTGGACCAACACTTGTAGAAAAAGGGGTCCGCGCGGGTAACTCATTGGAGGGACACAAAATAATCTTTGCGGACTTTCTGCTGAAGCTTACGAGCGTTCACACCTAAGCCTCTTACAAGGTCAGCTGTTTAGATAAACATGAGCTCATGATCTAAATTTACACAATAATGAAGAAATCAGCTACAAGGGGAGACAAGCAGCAAAAACAATCAATACCAGAATTAGATTCCCTAGGCCAACCATCAGATGTTGGAATAATCAGGTGCAAGGCAGAAAATATACATAAAACTGGAACTGAAACAAGGAACAAGGATGTTTTCAAAGACTGGTAGGATCTCTAAAACATTTTTAAAGTACATGTCATTGATAAAGCTAAACACTCAAAGGTTGTGTAATACAACAGATTCATCATTGAGAAGAGTGAAATTATGCTGTTTTGAAAACTATGGCAGGTCAGATTTTCTGCCTAATTATATAAGAAGATTTGTCTGAAAACTACACATTATTTCAAAGACTTATTGGCTGTGAAATAAGTTAAGGTTATTTCAAATGGCTTGTCTGCAAAGAAAGGTGAGATGTAGGAAATCACAGAAAGTCGAGGGTAAAATAGGTCAATATATACTTTGCTATATGCTGAACTAAGCCTTTGGCCCGCCACAATGTAGAGGACCTGACCCTTAGAAACTTACAAGTAAGCTGGAATCTTTAAAAATTCAAATATTTATAAGTAAAAAGATTTATTAAAATGAATAACCAAGTGTTTTAATTGACATCAGAAGATCAAAACAATAAACCCTGAGAACATAGAAAAAAGATAAATAAAGATATGAGCAGAACTTAATACCACAGAAAACGAATAAATTCAGTTGAGGTAGTAAGTCCAAAGAATATTCTTTGACAAGATTTAAAAGACACTCTTTGATTAAGGAAAACCAAAACATAAGTAAAGAATATACAGAAAGAATCAGGAAAATGTTATAGCAGAGAATATATGAAATGCCAGTAAATTTGAACATTTGTGTAAAGTGGACCATTTCCTAGCTCCTAAAGTTTACCAAAATTGACACAAGAGGAAATCATTTAAGGTCATCATGTCTGCCCTTGGCATTCTCGGAATGCCCTGGCCTCAGAATGCAGCATCTGTAGTCCATGGTAACCTGCGGAGAGGGGGCGGGGCTGAGGGAGTTTGGAACACTGTCTTCACTGAGGGAGTGGGTGGGGCCATCTCTGCTGTGACTGAACAAAGGGCAGGGGAGAATGGGGCCCACGGCAGGGCCCTCAGAGCCCGGCAGGCCCAGTCGTGTGTCAAAGCATTTAGGCCCAGGCCAAAGTGCGCCTTCTTTGTCTGCACAGCTTCCCAAACTGTCACCTTTCCACTCAGGCCGCCCTCTTATTTGAAGTGTGTGTGGAACCGGTCCGCGCAGTACACCTCGATCCAAAGCTAACCATAGGACTGGGCATCATAGATTCCTGCCAGGTGACCGAAGTTCGCAGGCAGATGTGTCGTGGGACTCACGTCGGGAGCCTCCTGCCCAGGCCACAGGCCGCCCAAAGCCACTATCCCAGATCGGGTGCAGCAAAGCAGTCCTGTCTGAGTCCCAGCCTCTAGAGGGAGTAGTGGACCAACACTTGTAGAAAAAGGGGTCCGCGCGGGTAACTCATTGGAGGGACACAAAAAAATCTTTGCGGAATTTCTGCTGAAGCTTACGAGCGTTCACACCTAAGCCTCTTACAAGGTCAGCTGTTTAGCTAAACATGAGCTCATGATCGAAATTTACACAATAATGAAGAAATCAGCTACAAGTGGAGACAAGCAACAAAAACAATCAATACCAGAATTAGATTCCCTAGGCCAAACGTCAGATGTTGGAATAATCAGGTGCAAGGCAGAAAGTATACACAAAACTGGAACTGAAACAAGGAACAAGGATGTTTTCAAAGACTGGTAGGATCTCTAAAACATTTTTAAAGTACATGTCATTGATAAAGCTAAATACTCAAAGGTTGTGTAATACAACAGATTCATCATTGAGAAGAGTGAAATTATGCTGTTTTGAAAATTATGGCAGGTCAGATTTTCTGCCTAAATATATAAGAAGATTTCTCTGAAAAATGCACATTATTTCAAAGACTTATTGGCTGTGAAATAAGTTAAGTTAATTTCAAATGGCTTGTCTGCAAAGAAAGGTGAGATGTAGGAAATCACAGAAAGTCGAGGGGAAAATAGGTCAATATATACTTTGCTATATTGTGAACTAAGCCTTTGGCCAGCCACAATGTAGAGGACCTGACCCTTAGAAACTTACAAGTAAGCTGGAATCTTTAAAAATTCAAATCTTTATAAGTAAAAAGATTTATTAAAATGAGTAACCAAGTGTTTTAATTGACATCAGAAGATCAAAACAATAAACCCTGAGAATATAGAAAAAAGATAAATAAAGATATGAGCAGAACTTAATACCATAGAAAACGTATAAAATTCAGTTGAGGTAGTAAGTCCAAAGAATATTCTTTGACAAGATTTAAAAGACACACTTTGATTAAGGAAAACCAAAACATAAGTAAAGAATATACAGAAAGAATCAGGACAATGTTATAGCAGAGAGTATATGAAATGCCAGTAAATTTGAACGTTTGTGTAAAGTGGACCAGTTCCTAGCTCCTAAAATTTACCAAAACTGACACAAGAGGAAATCATTTAAGGTCATCATGTCAGCCCTTGGCATTCTCGGGATGCCCTGGACTCAGAATGCAGCATCTTTAGTCCATGGTAACCTGCGGGGAGGGGGCGGGGCTGAGGGAGTTTGGAACACTGTCCTCACAGAGGGAGTGGGTGTAGCCATCTCTACTGTGACTGTAAAAAGGGCAGGGGAGCAGGGGGCCCAGGGCAGGGCCCTCAGAGCCCGGCAGGCCCAGTGGGGTGTCAAAAGCATTTAGGCCAAGGCCAAAGTGCGCCTTCTTTGTCTGCACAGTGGCACAAACTCTCACCTTTCCACTCAGGCCGCCCTCTTACTTGAAGTGTGTGTGGAACCGGTCCGCGCAGTACACCTCGATGCAAAGCTAACCATAGGTCTGGGCATCATAGCTTCCTGCCAGGTGACCGAAGTTCGCAGGCAGATGGGTCGTGGGACACACGTCGGGAGCCTCCTGCCCAGGCCACAGGCCGCCCAAAGCCACTATCCCAGATCGGGTGAAGCAAAGCAGTCCTGTCTGAGTCCCAGCCTCCAGAGGGTGTAGTGGACCAACACTTGTAGAAAAAGGGGTCCGCGCGGGTAACTCATTGGAGGGACACAAAAAAATCTTTGCGGACTTTCTGCTGAAGCTTACGAGCGTTCACACCTAAGCCTCTTACAAGGTCAGCTGTTTAGATAAACATGACCTCATGATCTAAATTTACACACTAATGAAGAAATCAGCTACAAGGGGAGACAAGCAGCAAAAACAATCAATACCAGAATTAGATTCCCTAGGCCAACCATCAGATGTTGGAATAATCAGGTGCAAGGCAGAAAGTATACATAAAACTTGAACTGAAACAAGGAAAAAGGATGTTTTCAAAGACTGGTAGGATCTCTAAAACATTTTTAAAGTACATGTCATTGATAAAGCTAAATACTCAATGGTTGTGTAATACAACAGATTCATCATTGAGCAGAGTGAAATTATGCTGTTTTGAAAACTATGGCAGGTCAGATTTTCTGCCTAATTATATAAGAAGATTTCTCTAAATAATACACAATATTTCAAAGACTTATTGGCTGTGAAATAAGTTAAGGTTATTTCAAATGGCTTGTCTGCAAAGAAAGGTGAGATGTAGGGAATCACAGAAAGTCGAGGGGAAAATAGGTCAATATATACTTTTCTATATTGTGAACTAAGCATTTGGCCAGCCACAATGTAGAGGACCTGACCCTTAGAAACTTCCAAGTAAGCTGGAATCTTTAAAAATTCAAATCTTTATAAGTAAAAAGATTAATTAAAATGAATAACCAAGTGTTTTAATTGACATCAGAAGATCAAAACAATAAACCCTGAGAACATAGAAAAAAGATAAATAAAGATATGAGCAGAACTTAATACCACAGAAAACGTATAAAATTCAGTTGAGGTAGTAAGTCCAAAGAATATTCTTTGACAAGATTTAAAAGACACACTTTGATTAAGGAAAACCAAAACATAAGTAAAGAATATACAGAAAGAATCAGGACAATGTTATAGCAGAGAATATATGAAATGCCAGTAAATTTGAACATTTGTGTAAAGTGGACCATTTCCTAGCTCCTAAAATTTACCAAAATTGACACAAGAGGAAATCATTTAAGGTCATCATGTCTTCCCTTGGCATACTCGGAATGCCCTGGCCTCAGAATGCAGCATCTGTAGTCCATGGTAACCTGCGGAGAGGGGGCGGGGCTGAGGGAGGTTGGAACACTGTCTTCACTGAGGGAGTGGGTGGGGCCATCTCTGCTGTGACTTAACAAAGGGCAGGGGAGAAGGGGGCCCAGGGCAGGGCCCTCAGAGCCTGGGAGGCCCAGTCGTGTGTCACAAGCATTTAGGCACAGGCCAAAGTGCGCCTTCTTTGTCTGCACAGCTGCCCAAACTCTCACCTTTCCACTCAGGCCGCCCTCTTACTTGAAGTGTGTGTGGAACCGGTCCGCGCAGTACACCTCGCTGCAAAGCTAACCATAGGTCTGGGCATCATAGCTTCCTGCCAGGTGACAGAAGTTCGCAGGCCGATGGGTCGTGGGACACACGTGGGGAGACTCCTGCCCAGGCCACAGGCCGCCCAAAGCCACTATCCCAGATCGGGGGCAGCAAAGCAGTCCTGTCTGAGTCCCAGCCTCTAGAGGGAGTAGTGGACCAACACTTGCAGAAAAAGGGGTCCGCGCGGGTAACTCATTGGTGGGACACAAAAAAATCTTTGCGGACTTTCTGCTGAAGCTTACGAGCGTTCACACCTAAGCCTCTTACAAGGTCATCTGTTTAGCTAAACATGAGCTCATGATCTAAATTTACACAATAATGAAGAAATCAGCTACAAGGGGAGACAAGCAGCAAAAACAATCAATACCAGAATTAGATTCCCTAGGCCAACCATCAGATGCTGGAATAATCAGGTGCAAGGCAGAAAGTATACACAAAAGTGGAACTGAAACAAGGAACAAGGATGTTTTCAAAGACTGGTAGGATCTCTAAAACATTTTTAAAGTACATGTCATTGATAAAGCTAAATACTAAATGGTTGTGTAATACAACAGATTCATCATTGAGAAGAGTGAAATTATGCTGTTTTGAAAACTATGGCAGGTCAGATTTTCTGCCTAATTATATAAGAAGATTTCTCTAAAAAATACACATTATTTCAAAGACTTATTGGCTGTGAAATAAGTTAAGGGTATTTCAAATGGCTTGTATGCAAAGAAAGGTGAGATGTAGGGAATCACAGAAAGTCGAGGGGAAAATAGGTCAATATATACATTGCTATATGGTGAACTAAGACTTAGGCCAGCCACAATGTAGAGGACCTGACCCTTAGAAACTTACAAGTAAGCTGGAATCTTGAAAAGTTCAAATCTTTATAAGTAAAAAGATTTTTTAAAATGAATAACCAAGTGTTTTAATTGACATCAGAAGATCAAAACAATAAACCTGAGAACATAGAAAAAATATAAATAAAGATATGAGCAGAAATTAATACAATAGAAAACGTATAAAATTCAGGTGATGTAGTAAGTCCAAAGAATATTCTTTGGCAAGATTAAAAGACACACTTTGATTAAGGAAAACCAAAACATAAGTAAAGAATATACAGAAAGAATCAGGACAATGTTATAGCAGAGAGTATATGAAATGCCAGTAAATTTGAAAGTTTGTGTAAAGTGTACCAGTTCCTAGCTCCTAAAATTTACCAAAACTGACACAAGAGGAAATCATTTAAGGTCATCATGTCAGCCCTTGGCATTCTCCGAATGCCATGGACTCAGAATGCAGCATCTTTAGTCCATGGTAACCTGCGGAGATGGGGCGGGGCTGAGGGAGTTTGGAACACTGCCCCCACAGAGGGAGTTGGTGTGGCCATCTCTGCTGTGACTGAACAAAGGGCCGGGGAGCAGGGGGCCCAGGGCAGGGCCCTCAGAGCCCGGCAGGCCCAGTGGGGTGTCACAAGCATTTAGGCCCAGGACAAAGGGCGCCTTCTTTGTCTGCACAGCGGCACAAACTCTCACCTTTCCACTCAGGCCGCCCTCTTACTTGAAGTGTGTGTGGATCCTGTCCGCGCAGTACACCTCGCTGCACAGCTAACCATAGGTCTGAGCATCGTAGCTTCCTGCCAGGTGACCGAAGTTCGCAGGCAGATGGGTCTCTGAGACACACGCAGAGAGGCTCCTCCCCGGGCCACAGGACGCCCAATGCCACTGCCCCAGATCGTGGGGCGCAAAGCAGCCCTGTCTGAGGCCGTGCCTCTAGAGGGAGTAGTGGACAAACCCTTGTAGAAAACGGGGTCCTCGAGGGCAACTCATTGGAGGGACACAAATAAATCTTTGCGGACTTTCTGCTGAAGCTTACGAGTGTTCACACCTAAGCCTCTTACAAAGTCAGATGTATAGCTAAACATGAGCTCATGATCTAAATTTACACAATAATGAAGAAATCAGCTACAGGGTGAGACAATCAGCAAAAACAATCAATACCAGAGTTAGATTCCCTAAGCCATCGATCAGACGTTGGAATAATCAGGTGCAAGGCAGAAAATATACATAAAACTGGAACTGAAACAAGGAACAAGAATGTTTTCAAAGACTGGTAGGATCTCTAAATCATTTTTAAAGTACATGTCATTGATAAAGCTAAATACTCAAAGGTTGTGTAATACAACAGATTCATCACTGAGAAGAGTGAAATTATGCTATTTTGAAAACTATGGCAGGTCAGATTTTCTGCCTAAATATATAATAAGATTTCTCTGAAAAATGCACATTATTTCAAAGACTTATTGGCTGTGAAATAAGTTAAGGTTATTTCAAATGGCTTGTCTGCAAAGAAAGGTGAGATGTTGGATATCACAGAAAGTCGAGGGGAAAATAGGTCAATATATACTTTGCTATATTGTGAACTAAGCCTTTGGCCAGCCGCAATGTAGAGGACCTGACCCTTAGAAACTTACAAATAAGCTGGAATCTTTAAAAATTGAAATATTTATAAGTAAAAAGATTTATCAAAATGAATAAACAAGTGTTTTAATTGACATCAGAAGATCAAAACAATAAACCCTGAGAACATAGAAAAAAGATAAATAAAGATATGAGCAGAACTTAATACCATAGAAAACGTATAAAATTCAGTTGAGGTAGTAAGTCCAAAGAATATTCTTTGACAAGATTTAAAAGACACACTTCGATTAAGGAAAACCAAAACATAAGTAAAGAATATACAGAAAGAATCAGGACAATGTTATAGCAGAGAATATCTGAAATGCCAGTAAATTTGAACATTTGTGTAAAGTGGACCATTTCCTAGCTCCTAAAGTTTACCAAAATTGACACAAGAGGAAATCATTTAAGGTCATCATGTCTGCCCTTGGCATTCTCGGAACGCCCTGGCCTCAGAATGCAGCATCTGTAGTCCATGGTAACCTGCGGAGAGGGCTCGGGGCTGAGGGAGGTTGGAACACTGTCTTCACTGAGGGAGTGGGTGGGGCCATCTCTGCTGTGACTGAACAAAGGGCAGGGGAGAAGGGGGCCCACGGCAGGGCCCTCAGAGCCCGGCAGGCCCAGTCGTGTGTCACAAGCATTTAGGCCCAGGCCAAAGTGCGCCTTCTTTGTCTGCACAGCTGCCCAAACTCTCACCTTTCCACTCAGGCCGCCCTCTTACTTGAAGTGTGTGTGGAACCGGTCCGCGCAGTACACCTCGATGCAAAACTAACCATAGGTCTGGGCATCATAGCTTCCTGCCAGGTGACCGAAGTTCGCAGGCAGATGGGTCGTGGGACACACGTGGGGAGCCTCCTGCCCAGGCCACAGGCCGCCCAAAGCCACTATCCCAGATCGGGGGCAGCAAAGCAGTCCTGTCTGAGTCCCAGCCTCTAGTGGGAGTAGTGGACCAACACTTGTAGAAAAAGGGGTCCGCGCGGGTAACTCATTGGAGGGACACACAAAAATATTTGCGGACTTTCTGCTGAAGCTTACGAGCGTTCACACCTAAGCCTCTTACAAGGTCAGCCGTTTAGATAAACATGAGCTCATGATCTAAATTTACACAATAATGAATAAATCAGCTACAAGGGGAGACAAGCAGCAAAAACAATCAATACCAGAATTAGATTCCCTAGGCCAACCATCAGATGTTGCAATAATCAGGTGAAAGGCAGAAAGTATACACAAAACTGGAACTGAAACAAGGAACAAGGATGTTTTCAAAGACTGGTAGGATCTCTAAAACATTTTTAAAGTACATGTCATTGATAAAGCTAAATACTCAATGGTTGTGTAATACAACAGATTCATCATTGAGAAGAGTGAAATTATGCTGTTTTGAAAACTATGGCAGGTCAGATTTTCTGCCTAATTATATAAGAAGATTTCTCTAAAAAATACACATTATTTCAAAGACTTATTGGCTGTGAAATAAGTTAAGGGTATTTCAAATGGCTTGTTTGCAAAGAAAGGTGAGATGTAGGGAATCACAGAAAGTCGAGGGGAAAATAGGTCAATATATACATTGCTATATGGTGAACTAAGCCTTAGGCCAGCCATAATGTAGAGGACCTGACCCTTAGAAACTTACAAGTAAGCTGGAATCTTGAAAAGTTCAAATCTTTATAAGTAAAAAGATTTATTAAAATGAATAACCAAGTGTTTTAATTGACATCAGAATATCAAAACAATAAACCTGAGAACATAGAAAACATATAAATAAAGATATGAGCAGAACTTAATACAATAGAAAACGTATAAAATTCAGGTGATGTAGTAAGTCCAAAGAATATTCTTTGACAAGATTAAAAGACACACTTTGATTAAGGAAAACCAAAACATAAGTAAAGAATATACAGAAAGAATCAGGACAATGTTTTAGCAGAGAGTATATGAAATGCCAGTAAATTTGAACGTTTGTGTAAAGTGGACCAGTTCCTAGCTCCTAAAATTTACCAAAACTGACACAAGAGGAAATCATTTAAGGTCATCATGTCAGCCCTTGGCATTCTCGGAATGCCCTGGACTCAGAATGCAGCATCTTTAGTCCATGGTAACCTGCGGAGAGGGGGCATGGCTGAGGGAGTTTGGAACACTGCCCTCACAGAGGGAGTGGGTGTGGCCATCTCTGCTGTGACTGAACAAAGGGCAGGGGAGCAGGGGGCCCAGGGCAGGGCCCTCAGAGCCCGGCATGCCCTGTGGGGTGTCACAAGCATTTAGGCCCAGGACAAAGGGCGCCTTCTTTGTCTGCACAGCGGCGCAAACTCTCACCTTTCCACTCAGGCCGCCCTCTTACTTGAAGTGTGTGTGGAACCTGTCCGCGCAGTACACCTCGCTGCACAGCTAACCATAAGTCTGGGCATCGTAGCTTCCTGCCAGGTGACCGAAGTTCGCAGGCAGATGGGTCCCTGGGACACACGCAGAGAGGCTCCTGCCACGGCCACAGGCCACCCACTGCCACTGCCACAGATCGTGGGGCACAAAGCAGCCCTGTCTGTGGCCGTGCCTCTAGAGGGAGTAGTGGACCAACACTTGTAGTAAACGGGGTCCTCGCGGGCAACTCATTGGAGGGACACAAATAAATCTTTGCGGAC
Source organism: Mesoplodon bidens (assembly GCF_964165515.1). NCBI lineage: Eukaryota > Metazoa > Chordata > Mammalia > Artiodactyla > Ziphiidae > Mesoplodon > Mesoplodon bidens. The sequence continues at coordinate 27,393,853 of NC_138180.1, read as the reverse complement.
TTTCTGATGAAACTTACGAGTGTTCACACCTAAGCCTCTTACAAAGTCAGATGTTTAGCTAAACATGAGCCATGATCTAATTTTACACAATAATGAAGAAGTCAGCTACAGGGGGAGACAATCAGCAAAAACAATCAATACCAGAATTAGATTCCCTTGGCCATCGATCAGACGTTGGAATAATCAGGTGCAAGGCAGAAAATATACATAAAACTGGAACTGAAACAAGGAACAAGGATGTTTTCAAAGACTGGTAGGATCTCTAAAACATTTTTAAAGTACATGTCATTGATAAAGCTAAATACTCAAAGGTTGTGTAATACGACAGATTCATCATTGAGAAGAGTGAAATTATGCTGTTTTGAAAACTATGGCAGGTCAGATTTTCTGCCTAAATATATAAGAAGATTTGTCTGAAAACTACACATTATTTCAAAGACTTATTGGCTGTGAAATAAGTTAAGGTTATTTCAAATGGCTTGTCTGCAAAGAAAGGTGAGATGTAGGAAATCACAGAAAGTCGAGGGGAAAATAGGTCTATATATACTTTGCTATATTGTGAACTAAGCTTTTGGCCAGCCACAATGTAGAGCACCTGACCCTTAGAAACTTCCAAGTAAGCTGGAATCTTTAAAAATTCAAATCCTTATATGTAAAAAGATTTTTTAAAATGAATAACCAAGTGTTTTAATTGACATCAGAAGATCAAAACAATAAACCCTGATAACATAGAAAAAAGATAAATAAAGATATGAGCAGAACTTAATACCACAGAAAACGTATAAAATTCAGTTGAGGTAGTAAGTCCAAAGAATATTCTTTGACAAGTTTTAAAAGACACACTTTGATTAAGGAAAACCAAAACATAAGTAAAGAATATACAGAAAGAATCAGGACAATGTTATAGCAGAGAGTATATGAAATGCCAGTAAATTTGAAAGTTTGTGTAAAGTGGACCAGTTCCTAGCTCCTAAAATTAACCAAAACTGACACAAGAGGAAATCATTTAAGGTCATCATGTCAGCCCTTGTCATTCTCGGAATGCCCTGGACTCAGAATGCAGAATCTTTAGTCCATGGTAACCTGCGGAGATGGGGCGGGGCTGAGGGAGTTTGGAACACTGCCCTCACAGAGGGAGAGGGTGTGGCCATCTCTGCTGTGACTGAACAAAGGGCAGGGGAGCAGGGGGCCCAGGGCAGGGCCCTCAGAGCCCGGCAGGCCCAGTGGGGTGTCACAAGCATTTAGGCCCAGGACAAAGGGCGCCTTCTTTGTCTGCACAGCGGCACAAACTCTCACCTTTCCACTCAGGCCGCCTTCTTACTTGAAGTGTGTGTGGAACCGGTCCACGCAGTATACCTCGCTGCACAGCTAACCATAGGTCTGAGCATCGTAGCTTCCTGCCAGGTGACCGAAGTTCGCAGGCAGATGGGTCCCTGGGACACACGCAGAGAGGCTCCTGCCCCGTCCACAGGCCACCCACTGCCACTGCCACAGATCGTGGGGCACAAAGCAGCCCTGTCTGAGGCCGTGCCTCTAGAGGGAGTAGTGGACCAACACTTGTAGTCAACGGGGTCCTCGCGGGCAACTCATTGGAGGGACACAAATAAATCTTTGCGGACTTTCTGATGAAAATTATGAGTGTTCACACCTAAGCCTCTTACAAAGTCAGATGTTTAGCTAAACATGAGCTCATGATCTAATTTTACACAATAATGAAGAAATCAGCTACAGGGGGAGACAATCAGCAAAAACAATCAATACCAGAATTAGATTCCCTAGACCATCGATCAGACGTTGGAATAATCAGGAGCAAGGCAGAAAATATACATAAAACTGGAACTGAAACAAGGAACAAGGATGTTTTCAAAGACTGGTAGGATCTCTAAAACATTTTTAAAGTACATGTCATTGATAAAGCTAAATACTCAAAGGTTGTGTAATACAACAGATTCATCATTGACAAGAGTGAAATTATGCTGTTTTGAAAATTATGGCAGGTCAGATTTTCTGCCTAAATATATAAGAAGATTTCTCTGAAAAATGCACATTATTTCAAAGACTTATTGGCTGTGAAATAAGTTTATTTGAAATGTCTTGTCTGCAAAGAAAGGTGAGATGTAGGAAATCACAGAAAGTCGAGGGGAAAATAGGTCAATATATACTTTGCTATATTGTGAACTAAGCTTTTGGCCAGGCACAATGTAGAGGACCTGACCCTTAGAAACTTCCAAGTAAGCTGGAATCTTGAAAAATTCAAATCTTTATAAGAAAAAGATTTATTAAAATGAATAACCAAGTGTTTTAATTGACATCAGAAGATCAAAAGAATAAACCCTGAGAACATAGAAAAAGATAAATAAAGATATGAGCAGAACTTAATACCACAGAAAACGTATAAAATTCAGTTGAGTTAGTAAGTCCAAAGAATATTCTTTGACAAGATTTAAAAGACACACTTTGATTAAGGAAAACCAAAACATAAGTAAAGAATATACAGAAAGAATCAGGACAAAGTTATAGCAGAGAATATATGAAATGCCAGTAAATTTGAACATTTGTGTAAAGTGGACCATTTCCTAGCTCCTAAACTTTACCAAAATTGACACAAGAGGAAATCATTTAAGGACATCATGTCAGCCCTTGGCATTCTCGGACAGCCCTGGCCTCAGAATACAGCATCTGTAGTCCATGGTAACCTGCGGAGAGGGGGCGGGGCTGAGGGAGGTTGGAACACTGCCTTCACTGAGGGAGTGGGTGGGGCCATCTCTGCTGTGACTGAACAAAGGGCAGGGGAGAAGGGGGCCAACGGCAGGGCCCTCAGAGCCCGGCAGGCCCAGTGGGGTGTCAAAAGCATTTAGGCCCAGGACAAAGTGCGCCTTCTTTGTCTGCACAGCTGCCCAAACTCTCACCTTTCCACTCAGGCCGCCCTCTTACTTGAAGTGTGTGTGGAAGCGGTCCGCGCAGTACACCTCGATGCAAAGCTAACCATAGGTCTGGGCATCATAGCTTCCTGCCAGGTGACCGAAGTTAGCAGGCAGATGGGTCGTGGGACACACGTGGGGAGCCTCCTGCCCAGGCCACAGGCCGCCCAAAGCCACTATCCCAGATCGGGGGCAGCAAAGCAGTCCTGTCTGAGTCCCAGCCTCTAGAGGGAGTAGTGGACCAACACTTGTAGAAAAAGGGGTCCGCGCGGGTTACTCATTGGAGGGACACAAAAAAATCTTTGCGGACTTTCTGCTGAAGCTTACGAGCGTTCACACCTAAGCCTCTTACAAGGTCAGCTGTTTAGATAAACATGAGCTCATGATCTAAATTTACACAATAATGAAGAAATCAGCTACAAGGGGAGACAAGCAGCAAAAACAATCAATAGAAGAATTAGATTCCCTAGGCCAACCATCAGATGTTGGAATAATCAGGTGCAAGGCAGAAACTATACATAAAACTTGAACTGAAACAAGGAACAAGGATGTTTTCAAAGACTGGTAGGATCTCTAAAACATTTTTAAAGTACATGTCATTGATAAAGCTAAATACTCAATGGTTGTGTAATACAACAGATTCAACATTGAGAAGAGTGAAATTATGCTGTTTTGAAAACTATGGCAGGTCAGATTTTCTGCCTAATTATATAAGAAGATTTCTCTAAAAAATACACATTATTTCAAAGACTTATTGGCTGTGAAATAAGTTAAGGGTATTTCAAATGGCTTGTCTGCAAAGAAAGGTGAGATGTAGGGAATCACAGAAAGTCGAGGGGAAAATAGGTCAATATATACATTGCTATATGGTGAACTAAGACTTAGGCCAGCCACAATGTAGAGGACCTGACCCTTAGAAACTTACAAGTAAGCTGGAATCTTGAAAAGTTCAAATCTTTATAAGTAAAAAGATTTTTTAAAATGAATAACCAAGTGTTTTAATTGACATCAGAAGATCAAAACAATAAACCTGAGAACATAGAAAAAATATAAATAAAGTTATGAGCAGAACTTAATACAATAGAAAACGTATAAAATTTAGCTGATGTAGTAAGTCCAAATAATATTCTTTGACAAGATTAAAAGACACACTTTGATTAAGGAAAACCAAAACATAAGTAAAGAATATACAGAAAGAATCAGGGCAATGTTATAGCAGAGAGTATATGAAATGCCAGTAAATTAGAAAGTTTGTGTAAAGTGGACCATTTCCTAGCTCCTAAACTTTACCAAAATTGACACAAGAGGAAATCATTTAAGGTCATCATGTCAGCCCTTGGCATTCTCGGACAGCCCTGGCCTCAGAATACAGCATCTGTTATCCATGGTAACCTGCGGAGAGGTGGCGGGGCTGAGGGAGGTTGGAACACTGCCTTCACTGAGGGAGTGGGTGGGGCCATCTCTGCTGTGACTGAACAAAGGGCAGGGGAGAAGGGGGCCAACGGCAGGGCCCTCAGAGCCCGGCAGGCCCAGTGGGGTGTCAAGAGCATTTAGGCACAGGACAAAGTGCGCCTTCTTTGTCTGCACAGCTGCCCAAACTCTCACCTTTCCACTCAGGCCGCCCTCTTACTTGAAGTGTGTGTGGAACCGGTCCGCGCAGTACACCTCGATGCAAAGCTAACCATAGGTCTGGGCATCATAGCTTCCTGCCAGGTGACCGAAGTTCGCAGGCAGATGGGTCGTGGGACACACGTGGGGAGCCTCCTGCCCAGGCCACTGGCCGCCCAAAGCCACTATCCCAGATCGGGGGCAGCAAAGCAGTCCTGTCTGAGTCCCAGCCTCTAGAGGGAGTAGTGGACCAACACTTGTAGAAAAAGGGGTCCGCGCGGGTAACTCATTGGAGGGACACAAAAAAATCTTTGCGGACTTTCTGCTGAAGCTTACGAGCGTTCACACCTAAGCCTCTTACAAGGTCAGCTGTTTAGCTAAACATGAGCTCATGATCTAAATTTACACAATAATGAAGAAATCAGCTACAAGGGGAGACAAGCAGCAAAAACAATCAATACCAGAATTAGATTCCCTAGGCCAACCATCAGATGTTGGAATAATCAGGTGCAAGGCAGAAAGTATACACAAAACTGGAACTGAAACAAGGAACAAGGATGTTTTCAAAGACTGGTAGGATCTCTAAAATATTTTTAAAGTACATGTCATTGATAAAGCTAAATACTAAATGGTTGTGTAATACAACAGATTCATCATTGAGAAGAGTGAAATTATGCTGTTTTGAAAACTATGGCAGGTCAGATTTTCTGCCTATTTATATAAGAAGATTTCTCTAAAAAATACACATTATTTCAAAGACTTATTGGCTGTGAAATAAGTTAAGGGTATTTCAAATGGCTTGTATGCAAAGAAAGGTGAGATGTAGGGAATCACAGAAAGTCGAGGGGAAAATAGGTCAATATATACATTGCTATATGGTGAACTAAGACTTAGGCCAGCCACAATGTAGAGGACCTGACCCTTAGAAACTTACAAGTAAGCTGGAATCTTGAAAAGTTCAAATCTTTATAAGTAAAAAGATTTTTTAAAATGAATAACCAAGTGTTTTAATTGACATCAGAAGATCAAAACAATAAACCTGAGAACATAGAAAAAATATAAATAAAGATATGAGCAGAACTTAATACAACAGAAAACGTATAAAATTCAGGTGATGTAGTAAGTCCAAAGAATATTCTTTGACAAGATTAAAAGACACACTTTGATTAAGGAAAACCAAAACATAAGTAAAGAATATACAGAAAGAATCAGGACAATGTTATAGCAGAGAGTATATGAAATGCCAGTAAATTTGAAAGTTTGTGTAAAGTGTACCAGTTCCTAGCTCCTAAAATTTACCAAAACTGACACAAGAGGAAATCATTTAAGGTCATCATGTCAGCCCTTGGCATTCTCCGAATGCCATGGACTCAGAATGCAGCATCTTTAGTCCATGGTAACCTGCGGAGATGGGGCGGGGCTGAGGGAGTTTGGAACACTGCCCCCACAGAGGGAGTTGGTGTGGCCATCTCTGCTGTGACTGAACAAAGGGCCGGGGAGCAGGGGGCCCAGGGCAGGGCCCTCAGAGCCCGGCAGGCCCAGTGGGGTGTCACAAGCATTTAGGCACAGGACAAAGTGCGCCTTCTTTGTCTGCACAGCTGCCCAAACTCTCACCTTTCCACTCAGGCCGCCCTCTTACTTGAAGTGTGTGTGGAACCGGTCCGCGCAGTACACCTCGATGCAAAGCTAACCATAGGTCTGGGCATCATAGCTTCCTGCCAGGTGACCGAAGTTCGCAGGCAGATGTGTCGTGGGACACACGTGGGGAGCCTCCTGCCCAGGCCACAGGCCGCCCAAAGCCACTATCCCAGATCGGGGGCAGCAAAGCAGTCCTGTCTGAGTCCCAGCCTCTAGAGGGAGTAGTGGACCAACACTTGTAGAAAAAGGGGTCCGCGCGGGTAACTCATTGGAGGGACACAAAAAAATCTTTGCGGACTTTCTGCTGAAGCTTACGAGCGTTCACACCTAAGCCTCTTACAAGGTCAGCTGTTTAGATAAACATGAGCTCATGATCTAAATTTACACAATAATGAAGAAATCAGCTACAAGGGGAGACAAGCAGCAAAAACAATCAATACCAGAATTAGATTCCCTAGGCCAACCATCAGATGTTGGAATAATCAGGTGCAAGGCAGAAAGTATACACAAAACTGGAACTGAAACAAGGAACAAGGATGTTTTCAAAGACTGGTAGGATCTCTAAAACATTTTTAAAGTACATGTCATTGATAAAGCTAAATACTAAATGGTTGTGTAATACAACAGATTCATCATTGAGAAGAGTGAAATTATGCTGTTTTGAAAACTATGGCAGGTCAGATTTTCTGCCTAATTATATAAGAAGATTTCTCTAAAAAATACACATTATTTCAAAGACTTATTGGCTGTGAAATAAGTTAAGGGTATTTCAAATGGCTTGTATGCAAAGAAAGGTGAGATGTAGGGAATCACAGAAAGTCGAGGGGAAAATAGGTCAATATATACATTGCTATATGGTGAACTAAGACTTAGGCCAGCCACAATGTAGAGGACCTGACCCTTAGAAACTTACAAGTAAGCTGGAATCTTGAAAAGTTCAAATCTTTATAAGTAAAAAGATTTTTTAAAATGAATAACCAAGTGTTTTAATTGACATCAGAAGATCAAAACAATAAACCTGAGAACATAGAAAAAATATAAATAAAGATATGAGCAGAAATTAATACAATAGAAAACGTATAAAATTCAGGTGATGTAGTAAGTCCAAAGAATATTCTTTGGCAAGATTAAAAGACACACTTTGATTAAGGAAAACCAAAACATAAGTAAAGAATATACAGAAAGAATCAGGACAATGTTATAGCAGAGAGTATATGAAATGCCAGTAAATTTGAAAGTTTGTGTAAAGTGTACCAGTTCCTAGCTCCTAAAATTTACCAAAACTGACACAAGAGGAAATCATTTAAGGTCATCAGGTCAGCCCTTGGCATTCTCCGAATGCCATGGACTCAGAATGCAGCATCTTTAGTCCATGGTAACCTGCGGAGATGGGGCGGGGCTGAGGGAGTTTGGAACACTGCCCCCACAGAGGGAGTTGGTGTGGCCATCTCTGCTGTGACTGAACAAAGGGCCGGGGAGCAGGGGGCCCAGGGCAGGGCCCTCAGAGCCCGGCAGTCCCAGTGGGGTGTCACAAGCATTTAGGCCCAGGACAAAGGGCGCCTTCTTTGTCAGCACAGTGGCACAAACTCTCACCTTTCCACTCAGGCCGCCCTCTTACTTGAAGTGTGTGTGGATCCTGTCCGCGCAGTACACCTCGCTGCACAGCTAACCATAGGTCTGAGCATCGTAGCTTCCTGCCAGGTGACCGAAGTTCGCAGGCAGATGGGTCTCTGAGACACACGCAGAGAGGCTCCTCCCCGGGCCACAGGACGCCCAATGCCACTGCCCCAGATCGTGGGGCGCAAAGCAGCCCTGTCTGAGGCCGTGCCTCTAGAGGGAGTAGTGGACAAACCCTTGTAGAAAACGGGGTCCTCGAGGGCAACTCATTGGAGGGACACAAATAAATCTTTGCGGACTTTCTGCTGAAGCTTACGAGTGTTCACACCTAAGCCTCTTACAAAGTCAGATGTATAGCTAAACATGAGCTCATGATCTAAATTTACACAATAATGAAGAAATCAGCTACAAGGGGAGACAAGCAGCAAAAACAATCAATAGAAGAATTAGATTCCCTAGGCCAACCATCAGATGTTGGAATAATCAGGTGCAAGGCAGAAACTATACATAAAACTTGAACTGAAACAAGGAACAAGGATGTTTTCAAAGACTGGTAGGATCTCTAAAACATTTTTAAAGTACATGTCATTGATAAAGCTAAATACTCAATGGTTGTGTAATACAACAGATTCAACATTGAGAAGAGTGAAATTATGCTGTTTTGAAAACTATGGCAGGTCAGATTTTCTGCCTAATTATATAAGAAGATTTCTCTAAAAAATACACATTATTTCAAAGACTTATTGGCTGTGAAATAAGTTAAGGGTATTTCAAATGGCTTGTCTGCAAAGAAAGGTGAGATGTAGGGAATCACAGAAAGTCGAGGGGAAAATAGGTCAATATATACATTGCTATATGGTGAACTAAGACTTAGGCCAGCCACAATGTAGAGGACCTGACCCTTAGAAACTTACAAGTAAGCTGGAATCTTGAAAAGTTCAAATCTTTATAAGTAAAAAGATTTTTTAAAATGAATAACCAAGTGTTTTAATTGACATCAGAAGATCAAAACAATAAACCTGAGAACATAGAAAAAATATAAATAAAGTTATGAGCAGAACTTAATACAATAGAAAACGTATAAAATTTAGCTGATGTAGTAAGTCCAAATAATATTCTTTGACAAGATTAAAAGACACACTTTGATTAAGGAAAACCAAAACATAAGTAAAGAATATACAGAAAGAATCAGGGCAATGTTATAGCAGAGAGTATATGAAATGCCAGTAAATTAGAAAGTTTGTGTAAAGTGGACCATTTCCTAGCTCCTAAACTTTACCAAAATTGACACAAGAGGAAATCATTTAAGGTCATCATGTCAGCCCTTGGCATTCTCGGACAGCCCTGGCCTCAGAATACAGCATCTGTTATCCATGGTAACCTGCGGAGAGGTGGCGGGGCTGAGGGAGGTTGGAACACTGCCTTCACTGAGGGAGTGGGTGGGGCCATCTCTGCTGTGACTGAACAAAGGGCAGGGGAGAAGGGGGCCAACGGCAGGGCCCTCAGAGCCCGGCAGGCCCAGTGGGGTGTCAAGAGCATTTAGGCACAGGACAAAGTGCGCCTTCTTTGTCTGCACAGCTGCCCAAACTCTCACCTTTCCACTCAGGCCGCCCTCTTACTTGAAGTGTGTGTGGAACCGGTCCGCGCAGTACACCTCGATGCAAAGCTAACCATAGGTCTGGGCATCATAGCTTCCTGCCAGGTGACCGAAGTTCGCAGGCAGATGGGTCGTGGGACACACGTGGGGAGCCTCCTGCCCAGGCCACTGGCCGCCCAAAGCCACTATCCCAGATCGGGGGCAGCAAAGCAGTCCTGTCTGAGTCCCAGCCTCTAGAGGGAGTAGTGGACCAACACTTGTAGAAAAAGGGGTCCGCGCGGGTAACTCATTGGAGGGACACAAAAAAATCTTTGCGGACTTTCTGCTGAAGCTTACGAGCGTTCACACCTAAGCCTCTTACAAGGTCAGCTGTTTAGCTAAACATGAGCTCATGATCTAAATTTACACAATAATGAAGAAATCAGCTACAAGGGGAGACAAGCAGCAAAAACAATCAATACCAGAATTAGATTCCCTAGGCCAACCATCAGATGTTGGAATAATCAGGTGCAAGGCAGAAAGTATACACAAAACTGGAACTGAAACAAGGAACAAGGATGTTTTCAAAGACTGGTAGGATCTCTAAAATATTTTTAAAGTACATGTCATTGATAAAGCTAAATACTAAATGGTTGTGTAATACAACAGATTCATCATTGAGAAGAGTGAAATTATGCTGTTTTGAAAACTATGGCAGGTCAGATTTTCTGCCTATTTATATAAGAAGATTTCTCTAAAAAATACACATTATTTCAAAGACTTATTGGCTGTGAAATAAGTTAAGGGTATTTCAAATGGCTTGTATGCAAAGAAAGGTGAGATGTAGGGAATCACAGAAAGTCGAGGGGAAAATAGGTCAATATATACATTGCTATATGGTGAACTAAGACTTAGGCCAGCCACAATGTAGAGGACCTGACCCTTAGAAACTTACAAGTAAGCTGGAATCTTGAAAAGTTCAAATCTTTATAAGTAAAAAGATTTTTTAAAATGAATAACCAAGTGTTTTAATTGACATCAGAAGATCAAAACAATAAACCTGAGAACATAGAAAAAATATAAATAAAGATATGAGCAGAACTTAATACAACAGAAAACGTATAAAATTCAGGTGATGTAGTAAGTCCAAAGAATATTCTTTGACAAGATTAAAAGACACACTTTGATTAAGGAAAACCAAAACATAAGTAAAGAATATACAGAAAGAATCAGGACAATGTTATAGCAGAGAGTATATGAAATGCCAGTAAATTTGAAAGTTTGTGTAAAGTGTACCAGTTCCTAGCTCCTAAAATTTACCAAAACTGACACAAGAGGAAATCATTTAAGGTCATCATGTCAGCCCTTGGCATTCTCCGAATGCCATGGACTCAGAATGCAGCATCTTTAGTCCATGGTAACCTGCGGAGATGGGGCGGGGCTGAGGGAGTTTGGAACACTGCCCCCACAGAGGGAGTTGGTGTGGCCATCTCTGCTGTGACTGAACAAAGGGCCGGGGAGCAGGGGGCCCAGGGCAGGGCCCTCAGAGCCCGGCAGGCCCAGTGGGGTGTCACAAGCATTTAGGCACAGGACAAAGTGCGCCTTCTTTGTCTGCACAGCTGCCCAAACTCTCACCTTTCCACTCAGGCCGCCCTCTTACTTGAAGTGTGTGTGGAACCGGTCCGCGCAGTACACCTCGATGCAAAGCTAACCATAGGTCTGGGCATCATAGCTTCCTGCCAGGTGACCGAAGTTCGCAGGCAGATGTGTCGTGGGACACACGTGGGGAGCCTCCTGCCCAGGCCACAGGCCGCCCAAAGCCACTATCCCAGATCGGGGGCAGCAAAGCAGTCCTGTCTGAGTCCCAGCCTCTAGAGGGAGTAGTGGACCAACACTTGTAGAAAAAGGGGTCCGCGCGGGTAACTCATTGGAGGGACACAAAAAAATCTTTGCGGACTTTCTGCTGAAGCTTACGAGCGTTCACACCTAAGCCTCTTACAAGGTCAGCTGTTTAGATAAACATGAGCTCATGATCTAAATTTACACACTAATGAAGAAATCAGCTACAAGGGGAGACAAGCAGCAAAAACAATCAATACCAGAATTAGATTCCCTAGGCCAACCATCAGATGTTGGAATAATCAGGTGCAAGGCAGAAAGTATACACAAAACTGGAACTGAAACAAGGAACAAGGATGTTTTCAAAGACTGGTAGGATCTCTAAAACATTTTTAAAGTACATGTCATTGATAAAGCTAAATACTAAATGGTTGTGTAATACAACAGATTCATCATTGAGAAGAGTGAAATTATGCTGTTTTGAAAACTATGGCAGGTCAGATTTTCTGCCTAATTATATAAGAAGATTTCTCTAAAAAATACACATTATTTCAAAGACTTATTGGCTGTGAAATAAGTTAAGGGTATTTCAAATGGCTTGTATGCAAAGAAAGGTGAGATGTAGGGAATCACAGAAAGTCGAGGGGAAAATAGGTCAATATATACATTGCTATATGGTGAACTAAGACTTAGGCCAGCCACAATGTAGAGGACCTGACCCTTAGAAACTTACAAGTAAGCTGGAATCTTGAAAAGTTCAAATCTTTATAAGTAAAAAGATTTTTTAAAATGAATAACCAAGTGTTTTAATTGACATCAGAAGATCAAAACAATAAACCTGAGAACATAGAAAAAATATAAATAAAGATATGAGCAGAAATTAATACAATAGAAAACGTATAAAATTCAGGTGATGTAGTAAGTCCAAAGAATATTCTTTGGCAAGATTAAAAGACACACTTTGATTAAGGAAAACCAAAACATAAGTAAAGAATATACAGAAAGAATCAGGACAATGTTATAGCAGAGAGTATATGAAATGCCAGTAAATTTGAAAGTTTGTGTAAAGTGTACCAGTTCCTAGCTCCTAAAATTTACCAAAACTGACACAAGAGGAAATCATTTAAGGTCATCAGGTCAGCCCTTGGCATTCTCCGAATGCCATGGACTCAGAATGCAGCATCTTTAGTCCATGGTAACCTGCGGAGATGGGGCGGGGCTGAGGGAGTTTGGAACACTGCCCCCACAGAGGGAGTTGGTGTGGCCATCTCTGCTGTGACTGAACAAAGGGCCGGGGAGCAGGGGGCCCAGGGCAGGGCCCTCAGAGCCCGGCAGTCCCAGTGGGGTGTCACAAGCATTTAGGCCCAGGACAAAGGGCGCCTTCTTTGTCAGCACAGTGGCACAAACTCTCACCTTTCCACTCAGGCCGCCCTCTTACTTGAAGTGTGTGTGGATCCTGTCCGCGCAGTACACCTCGCTGCACAGCTAACCATAGGTCTGAGCATCGTAGCTTCCTGCCAGGTGACCGAAGTTCGCAGGCAGATGGGTCTCTGAGACACACGCAGAGAGGCTCCTCCCCGGGCCACAGGACGCCCAATGCCACTGCCCCAGATCGTGGGGCGCAAAGCAGCCCTGTCTGAGGCCGTGCCTCTAGAGGGAGTAGTGGACAAACCCTTGTAGAAAACGGGGTCCTCGAGGGCAACTCATTGGAGGGACACAAATAAATCTTTGCGGACTTTCTGCTGAAGCTTACGAGTGTTCACACCTAAGCCTCTTACAAAGTCAGATGTATAGCTAAACATGAGCTCATGATCTAAATTTACACAATAATGAAGAAATCAGCTACAGGGTGAGACAATCAGCAAAAACAATCAATACCAGAGTTAGATTCCCTAAGCCATCGATCAGACGTTGGAATAATCAGGTGCAAGGCAGAAAATATACATAAAACTGGAACTGAAACAAGGAACAAGAATGTTTTCAAAGACTGGTAGGATCTCTAAATCATTTTTAAAGTACATGTCATTGATAAAGCTAAATACTCAAAGGTTGTGTAATACAACAGATTCATCACTGAGAAGAGTGAAATTATGCTATTTTGAAAACTATGGCAGGTCAGATTTTCTGCCTAAATATATAATAAGATTTCTCTGAAAAATGCACATTATTTCAAAGACTTATTGGCTGTGAAATAAGTTAAGGTTATTTCAAATGGCTTGTCTGCAAAGAAAGGTGAGATGTTGGATATCACAGAAAGTCGAGGGGAAAATAGGTCAATATATACTTTGCTATATTGTGAACTAAGCCTTTGGCCAGCCGCAATGTAGAGGACCTGACCCTTAGAAACTTACAAATAAGCTGGAATCTTTAAAAATTGAAATATTTATAAGTAAAAAGATTTATCAAAATGAATAAACAAGTGTTTTAATTGACATCAGAAGATCAAAACAATAAACCCTGAGAACATAGAAAAAAGATAAATAAAGATATGAGCAGAACTTAAAACCATAGAAAACGTATAAAATTCAGTTGAGGTAGTAAGTCCAAAGAATATTCTTTGACAAGATTTAAAAGACACACTTCGATTAAGGAAAACCAAAACATAAGTAAAGAATATACAGAAAGAATCAGGACAATGTTATAGCAGAGAATATCTGAAATGCCAGTAAATTTGAACATTTGTGTAAAGTGGACCATTTCCTACCTCTAAAGTTTACCAAAATTGACACAAGAGGAAATCATTTAAGGACATCATGCCTGCCCTTGGCATTCTCGGAACGCCCTGGCCTCAGAATGCAGCATCTGTAGTCCATGGTAACCTGCGGAGAGGGCTCGGGGCTGAGGGAGGTTGGAACACAGTCTTCACTGAGGGAGTGGGTGGGGCCATCTCTGCTGTGACTGAACAAAGGGCAGGGGAGAAGGGGGCCCACGGCAGGGCCCTCAGAGCCCGGCAGGCCCAGTCGTGTGTCACAAGCATTTAGGCCCAGGCCAAAGTGCGCCTTCTTTGTCTGCACAGCTGCCCAAACTCTCACCTTTCCACTCAGGCCGCCCTCTTACTTGAAGTGTGTGTGGAACCGGTCCGCGCAGTACACCTCGATGCAAAACTAACCATAGGTCTGGGCATCATAGCTTCCTGCCAGGTGACCGAAGTTCGCAGGCAGATGGGTCGTGGGACACACGTGGGGAGCCTCCTGCCCAGGCCACAGGCCGCCCAAAGCCACTATCCCAGATCGGGGGCAGCAAAGCAGTCCTGTCTGAGTCCCAGCCTCTAGTGGGAGTAGTGGACCAACACTTGTAGAAAAAGGGGTCCGCGCGGGTAACTCATTGGAGGGACACACAAAAATATTTGCGGACTTTCTGCTGAAGCTTACGAGCGTTCACACCTAAGCCTCTTACAAGGTCAGCTGTTTAGATAAACATGAGCTCATGATCTAAATTTACACAATAATGAATAAATCAGCTACAAGGGGAGACAAGCAGCAAAAACAATCAATACCAGAATTAGATTCCCTAGGCCAACCATCAGATGTTGCAATAATCAGGAGAAAGGCAGAAAGTATACACAAAACTGGAACTGAAACAAGGAACAAGGATGTTTTCAAAGACTGGTAGGATCTCTAAAACATTTTTAAAGTACATGTCATTGATAAAGCTAAATACTCAATGGTTGTGTAATACAACAGATTCATCATTGAGCAGAGTGAAATTATGCTGTTTTGAAAACTATGGCAGGTCAGATTTTCTGCCTAATTATATAAGAAGATTTCTCTAAAAAATACACATTATTTCAAAGACTTATTGGCTGTGAAATAAGTTAAGGGTATTTCAAATGGCTTGTTTGCAAAGAAAGGTGAGATGTAGGGAATCACAGAAAGTCGAGGGGAAAATAGGTCAATATATACATTGCTATATGGTGAACTAAGCCTTAGGCCAGCCATAATGTAGAGGACCTGACCCTTAGAAACTTACAAGTAAGCTGGAATCTTGAAAAGTTCAAATCATTATAAGTAAAAAGATTTATTAAAATGAATAACCAAGTGTTTTAATTGACATCAGAATATCAAAACAATAAACCTGAGAACATAGAAAACATATAAATAAAGATATGAGCAGAACTTAATACAATAGAAAACGTATAAAATTCAGTTGAGGTAGTAAGTCCAAAGAATATTCTTTGACAAGATTAAAAGACACACTTTGATTAAGGAAAACCAAAACATAAGTAAAGAATATACAGAAAGAATCAGGACAATGTTTTAGCAGAGAGTATATGAAATGCCAGTAAATTTGAACGTTTGTGTAAAGTGGACCAGTTCCTAGCTCCTAAAATTTACCAAAACTGACACAAGAGGAAATCATTTAAGGTCATCATGTCAGCCCTTGGCATTCTCAGAATGCCCTGGACTCAGAATGCAGCATCTTTAGTCCATGGTAACCTGCGGAGAGGGGGCATGGCTGAGGGAGTTTGGAACACTGCCCTCACAGAGGGAGTGGGTGTGGCCATCTCTGCTGTGACTGAACAAAGGGCAGGGGAGCAGGGGACCCAGGGCAGGGCCCTCAGAGCCCGGCAGGCCCTGTGGGGTGTCACAAGCATTTAGGCCCAGGACAAAGGGCGCCTTCTTTGTCTGCACAGCGGCGCAAACTCTCACCTTTCCACTCAGGCCGCCCTCTTACTTGAAGTGTGTGTGGAACCTGTCCGCGCAGTACACCTCGCTGCACAGCTAACCATAAGTCTGGGCATCGTAGCTTCCTGCCAGGTGACCGAAGTTCGCAGGCAGATGGGTCCCTGGGACACACGCAGAGAGGCTCCTGCCACGGCCACAGGCCACCCACTGCCACTGCCACAGATCGTGGGGCACAAAGCAGCCCTGTCTGTGGCCGTGCCTCTAGAGGGAGTAGTGGACCAACACTTGTAGTAAACGGGGTCCTCGCGGGCAACTCATTGGAGGGACACAAATAAATCTTTGCGGACTTTCTGATGAAACTTACGAGTGTTCACACCTAAGCCTCTTACAAAGTCAGATGTTTAGCTAAACATGAGCCATGATCTAATTTTACACAATAATGAAGAAATCAGCTACAGGGGGAGACAATCAGCAAAAACAATCAATACCAGAATTAGATTCCCTTGGCCATCGATCAGACGTTGGAATAATCAGGTGCAAGGCAGAAAATATACATAAAACTGGAACTGAAACAAGGAACAAGGATGTTTTCAAAGACTGGTAGGATCTCTAAAACATTTTTAAAGTACATGTCATTGATAAAGCTAAATACTCAAAGGTTGTGTAATACGACAGATTCATCATTGAGAAGAGTGAAATTATGCTGTTTTGAAAACTATGGCAGGTCAGATTTTCTGCCTAAATATATAAGAAGATTTGTCTGAAAACTACACATTATTTCAAAGACTTATTGGCTGTGAAATAAGTTAAGGTTATTTCAAATGGCTTGTCTGCAAAGAAAGGTGAGATGTAGGAAATCACAGAAAGTCGAGGGGAAAATAGGTCTATATATACTTTGCTATATTGTGAACTAAGCTTTTGGCCAGCCACAATGTAGAGGACCTGACCCTTAGAAACTTCCAAGTAAGCTGGAATCTTTAAAAATTCAAATCCTTATATGTAAAAAGATTTTTTAAAATGAATAACCAAGTGTTTTAATTGACATCAGAAGATCAAAACAATAAACCCTGAGAACATAGAAAAAGATAAATAAAGATATGAGCAGAACTTAATACCACAGAAAACGTATAAAATTCAGTTGAGGTAGTAAGTCCAAAGAATATTCTTTGACAAGTTTTAAAAGACACACTTTGATTAAGGAAAACCAAAACATAAGTAAAGAATATACAGAAAGAATCAGGACAATGTTATAGCAGAGAATATATGAAATGCCAGTAAATTTGAACATTTGTGTAAAGTGGACCATTTCCTAGCTCCTAAAACTTACCAAACTGACACAAGAGGAAATCATTTAAGGCCATCATGTCAGCCCTTGGCATTCTCGGAATGCCCTGGACTCAGAATGCAGCATCTGTAGTCCATGGTAACCTGCGGAGAGGGGGCGGGGCTGAGGGAGGTTGGAACACTGCCTTCACTGAGGGAGTGGGTGGGGCCATCTCTGCTGTGCCTGAAAAAAGGGCAGGGGATAAGGTGGCCAACGGCCGGGCCCTCAGAGCCCGGCAGGCCCAGTCGTGTGTCACAAGCATTTAGGCACAGGACAAAGTGCGCCTTCGTTGTCTGCACAGCTGCCCAAACTCTCACCTTTCCACTCAGGCCGCCCTCTTACTTGAAGTGTGTGTGGAACTGGTCCGCGCAGTATACCTCGCTGCAAAGCTAACCATAGGTCTGGGCATCATAGCTTCCTGCCAGGTGACCGAAGTTCGCAGGCCGATGGGTCGTGGGACACACGTGGGGAGACTCCTGCCCAGGCCACAGGCCGCCCAAAGCCACTATCCCAGATCGGGGGCAGCAAAGCAGTCCTGTCTGAGTCCCAGCCTCTAGAGGGAGTAGTGGACCAACACTTGCAGAAAAAGGGGTCCGCGCGGGTAACTCATTGGTGGGACACAAAAAAATCTTTGCGGACTTTCTGCTGAAGCTTACGAGCGTTCATACCTAAGCCTCTTACAAGGTCATCTGTTTAGCTAAACATGAGCTCATGATCTAAATTTACACACTAATGAAGAAATCAGCTACAAGGGGAGACAAGCAGCAAAAACAATCAATACCAGAATTAGATTCCCTCGGCCAACCATCAGATGTTGGAATAATCAGGTGCAAGGCAGAAAGTATACACAAAAGTGGAACTGAAACAAGGAACAAGGATGTTTTCAAAGACTGGTAGGATCTCTAAAACATTTTTAAAGTACATGTGATTGATAAAGCTAAATACTCAAAGGTTGTGTAATACAACAGATTCATCATTGAGAAGAGTGAAATTATGCTGTTTGGAAAATTATGGCAGGTCAGCTTTTCTCCCTAAATATATAAGAAGATTTCTCTGAAAAATGCACGTTATTTCCAAGACTTATTGGCTGTGAAATAGGTTAAGTTTATTTCGAATGGCTTGTCTGCAAAGAAAGGTGAGATGTAGGAAATCACAGAAAGTCGAGGGGAAAATAGGTCAATATATACTTTGCTATATGTTGAATTAAGCCTTTGGCCAGCCACAATGTAGAGGACCTGACCCTTAGATACTTACAAGTAAGCTGGAATCTTTAAAAATTCAAATCTTTATAAGTAAAAAGATTTACTAAAATGAATAACCAAGTGTTTTAATTGACATCAGAAGATCAAAACAATAAACCCTGAAAACATAGAAAAAAGATAAATAAAGATATGAGCAGAACTTAATACCATAGAAAACGTATAAAATTCAGTTGAGGTACTAAGTCCAAAGAATATTCTTTGACAAGATTTAAATGACACACTTTGATTAAGGAAAACCAAAACATAAGTAAAGCATATACAGAAAGAATCAGGACAATGTTATAGCAGAGAATATCTGAAATGCCAGTAAATTTGAACATTTGTGTAAAGTGGACCATTTCCTAGCTCCTAAAGTTTACCAAAATTGACACAAGAGGAAATCATTTAAGGTCATCATGTCTGCCCTTGGCATTCTCGGAATGCCCTGGCCTCAGAATGCAGCATCTATAGTCCATGGTAACCTGCGGAGATGGGGCGGGGCTGAGGGAGTTTGGAACACTGTCTTCTCTGAGGGAGTGGGTGGGGACATCTCTGCTGTGACTGAACAAAGGGCAGGGGAGAAGAGTGCCCAGGGCAGGGCCCTCAGAGCCCGGCAGGCTCAGTCGTGTGTCACAAGCATTTAGGCCCAGGCCAAAGTGCGCCTTCTTTGTCTGCACAGCTGCCCAAACTGTCACCTTTCCACTCAGGCCGGCCTCTTACTTGAAGTGTGTGTGGAACCTGTCCGCGCAGTACACCTCGATGCAAAGCTAACCATAGGTCTGGGCATCATAGCTTCCTGCCAGGTGACCGAAGTTCGCAGGCAGATGGGTCGTGGGACACACGTGGGGAGCCTCCAGCCCAGGCCACAGGCCGTCCAAAGCCACTATCCCAGATCGGGGGCAGCAAAGCAGTCCTGTGTGAGTCCCAGCATCTAGAGGGAGTAGTGGACCAACACTTGTAGAAAAAGGGGTCCGCGCGGGTAACTCATTGGAGGGACACAAAATAATCTTTGCGGACTTTCTGCTGAAGCTTACGAGCGTTCACACCTAAGCCTCTTACAAGGTCAGCTGTTTAGATAAACATGAGCTCATGATCTAAATTTACACAATAATGAAGAAATCAGCTACAAGGGGAGACAAGCAGCAAAAACAATCAATACCAGAATTAGATTCCCTAGGCCAACCATCAGATGTTGGAATAATCAGGTGCAAGGCAGAAAATATACATAAAACTGGAACTGAAACAAGGAACAAGGATGTTTTCAAAGACTGGTAGGATCTCTAAAACATTTTTAAAGTACATGTCATTGATAAAGCTAAACACTCAAAGGTTGTGTAATACAACAGATTCATCATTGAGAAGAGTGAAATTATGCTGTTTTGAAAACTATGGCAGGTCAGATTTTCTGCCTAAATATATAAGAAGATTTGTCTGAAAACTACACATTATTTCAAAGACTTATTGGCTGTGAAATAAGTTAAGGTTATTTCAAATGGCTTGTCTGCAAAGAAAGGTGAGATGTAGGAAATCACAGAAAGTCGAGGGTAAAATAGGTCAATATATACTTTGCTATATGCTGAACTAAGCCTTTGGCCCGCCACAATGTAGAGGACCTGACCCTTAGAAACTTACAAGTAAGCTGGAATCTTTAAAAATTCAAATATTTATAAGTAAAAAGATTTATTAAAATGAATAACCAAGTGTTTTAATTGACATCAGAAGATCAAAACAATAAACCCTGAGAACATAGAAAAAAGATAAATAAAGATATGAGCAGAACTTAATACCACAGAAAACGAATAAATTCAGTTGAGGTAGTAAGTCCAAAGAATATTCTTTGACAAGATTTAAAAGACACTCTTTGATTAAGGAAAACCAAAACATAAGTAAAGAATATACAGAAAGAATCAGGAAAATGTTATAGCAGAGAATATATGAAATGCCAGTAAATTTGAACATTTGTGTAAAGTGGACCATTTCCTAGCTCCTAAAGTTTACCAAAATTGACACAAGAGGAAATCATTTAAGGTCATCATGTCTGCCCTTGGCATTCTCGGAATGCCCTGGCCTCAGAATGCAGCATCTGTAGTCCATGGTAACCTGCGGAGAGGGGGCGGGTCTGAGGGAGGTTGGAACACTGTCTTCACTGAGGGAGTGGGTGGGGCCATCTCTGCTGTGACTGAACAAAGGGCAGGGGAGAATGGGGCCCACAGCAGGGCCCTCAGAGCCCGGCAGGCCCAGTCGTGTGTCACAAGCATTTAGGCCCAGGCCAAAGTGCGCCTTCTTTGTCTGCACAGCTTCCCAAACTGTCACCTTTCCACTCAGGCCGCCCTCTTATTTGAAGTGTGTGTGGAACCGGTCCGCGCAGTACACCTCGATCCAAAGCTAACCATAGGACTGGGCATCATAGATTCCTGCCAGGTGACCGAAGTTCGCAGGCAGATGTGTCGTGGGACTCACGTCGGGAGCCTCCTGCCCAGGCCACAGGCCGCCCAAAGCCACTATCGCAGATCGGGTGCAGCAAAGCAGTCCTGTCTGAGTCCCAGCCTCTAGAGGGAGTAGTGGACCAACACTTGTAGAAAAAGGGGTCCGCGCGGGTAACTCATTGGAGGGACACAAAAAAATCTTTGCGGAATTTCTGCTGAAGCTTACGAGCGTTCACACCTAAGCCTCTTACAAGGTCAGCTGTTTAGCTAAACATGAGCTCATGATCGAAATTTACACAATAATGAAGAAATCAGCTACAAGTGGAGACAAGCAACAAAAACAATCAATACCAGAATTAGATTCCCTAGGCCAAACGTCAGATGTTGGAATAATCAGGTGCAAGGCAGAAAGTATACACAAAACTGGAACTGAAACAAGGAACAAGGATGTTTTCAAAGACTGGTAGGATCTCTAAAACATTTTTAAAGTACATGTCATTGATAAAGCTAAATACTCAAAGGTTGTGTAATACAACAGATTCATCATTGAGAAGAGTGAAATTATGCTGTTTTGAAAATTATGGCAGGTCAGATTTTCTGCCTAAATATATAAGATGATTTCTCTGAAAAATGCACATTATTTCAAAGACTTATTGGCTGTGAAATAAGTTAAGTTAATTTCAAATGGCTTGTCTGCAAAGAAAGGTGAGATGTAGGAAATCACAGAAAGTCGAGGGGAAAATAGGTCAATATATACTTTGCTATATTGTGAACTAAGCCTTTGGCCAGCCACAATGTAGAGGACCTGACCCTTAGAAACTTACAAGTAAGCTGGAATCTTTAAAAATTCAAATCTTTATAAGTAAAAAGATTTATTAAAATGAGTAACCAAGTGTTTTAATTGACATCAGAAGATCAAAACAATAAACCCTGAGAATATAGAAAAAAGATAAATAAAGATATGAGCAGAACTTAATACCATAGAAAACGTATAAAATTCAGTTGAGGTAGTAAGTCCAAAGAATATTCTTTGACAAGATTTAAAAGACACACTTTGATTAAGGAAAACCAAAACATAAGTAAAGAATATACAGAAAGAATCAGGACAATGTTATAGCAGAGAGTATATGAAATGCCAGTAAATTTGAACGTTTGTGTAAAGTGGACCAGTTCCTAGCTCCTAAAATTTACCAAAACTGACACAAGAGGAAATCATTTAAGGTCATCATGTCAGCCCTTGGCATTCTCGGGATGCCCTGGACTCAGAATGCAGCATCTTTAGTCCATGGTAACCTGCGGGGAGGGGGCTGGGCTGAGGGAGTTTGGAACACTGTCCTCACAGAGGGAGTGGGTGTAGCCATCTCTACTGTGACTGAAAAAAGGGCAGGGGAGCAGGGGGCCCAGGGCAGGGCCCTCAGAGCCCGGCAGGCCCAGTGGGGTGTCAAAAGCATTAAGGCCAAGGCCAAAGTGCGCCTTCTTTGTCTGCACAGTGGCACAAACTCTCACCTTTCCACTCAGGCCGCCCTCTTACTTGAAGTGTGTGTGGAAGCGGTCCGCGAAGTACACCTCGATGCAAAGCTAACCATAGGTCTGGGCATCATAGCTTCCTGCCAGGTGACCGAAGTTCGCAGGCAGATGGGTCGTGGGACACAGGCGGGGAGCCTCCTGCCCAGGCCACAGGCCGCCCAAAGCCACTATCCCAGATCGAGGGCAGCAAAGCAGTCCTGTCTGAGTCCCAGCCTCTAGAGGGTGTAGTGGACCAACACTTGTAGAAAAAGGGGTCCGCGCGGGTAACTCATTGGAGGGACACAAAAAAATCTTTGCGGACTTTCTGCTGAAGCTTACGAGCGTTCACACCTAAGCCTCTTACAAGGTCAGCTGTTTAGATAAACATGAGCTCATGATCTAAATTTACACAATAATGAAGAAATCAGCTACAAGGGGAGACAAGCAGCAAAAACAATCAATAGAAGAATTAGATTCCCTAGGCCAACCATCAGATGTTGGAATAATCAGGTGCAAGGCAGAAACTATACATAAAACTTGAACTGAAACAAGGAACAAGGATGTTTTCAAAGACTGGTAGGATCTCTAAAACATTTTTAAAGTACATGTCATTGATAAAGCTAAATACTCAATGGTTGTGTAATACAACAGATTCATCATTGAGAAGAGTGAAATTATGCTGTTTTGAAAACTATGGCAGGTCAGATTTTCTGCCTAATTATATAAGAAGATTTCTCTAAAAAATACACATTATTTCAAAGACTTATTGGCTGTGAAATAAGTTAAGGGTATTTCAAATGGCTTGTATGCAAAGAAAGGTGAGATGTAGGGAATCACAGAAAGTCGAGGGGAAAATAGGTCAATATATACATTGCTATATGGTGAACTAAGACTTAGGCCAGCCACAATGTAGAGGACCTGACCCTTAGAAACTTACAAGTAAGCTGGAATCTTGAAAAGTTCAAATCTTTTTTTTTTTTTTTTTTTTTTTTTTTTTTGCGGTAGGCGGGCCTCTCACTGTTGTGGCCTCTCCCCCTGCAGAGCACAGGCTCCGGACGCGCAGGCTCAGCAGCCATGGCTCACGGGCCCAGCCGCTCCGCGGCATGTGGGATCCTCCCAGATCGGGGCACGAACCCGTGTCCCCTGCATCGGCAGGCGGACTCTCAACCACTGCGCCACCATGGAAGCCCGAAAAGTTCAAATCTATATAAGTAAAAAGATTTTTTAAAATGAATAACCAAGTGTTTTAATTGACATCAGAAGATCAAAACAATAAACCTGAGAACATAGAAAAAATATAAATAAAGATATGAGCAGAACTTAATACAATAGAAAACGTATAAAATTCAGCTGATATAGTAAGTCCAAATGATATTCTTTGACAAGATTAAAAGACACACTTTGATTAAGGAAAACCAAAACATAAGTAAAGAATATACAGAAAGAATCAGGACAATGTTATAGCAGAGAGTATATGAAATGCCAGTAAATTTGAAAGTTTGTGTAAAGTGGACCAGTTCCTAGCTCCTAAAATTGACCAAAACTGACACAAGAGGAAATCATTTAAGGTCATCATGTCAGCCCTTGGCATTCTCGGAATGCCCTGGACTCAGAATGCAGCATCTTTAGTCCATGGTAACCTGCGGAGAGGGGGCGGGGCTGAGGGAGTTTGGAACACTGCCCTCACAGAGGGAGAGGGTGTGGCCATATCTGCTATTACTGAACAATGGGAAGGGGAGCTGGGGGCCCTGGGCAGGGCCCTCAGAGCCCGGCAGGCCCAGTGGGGTGTCACAAGCATTTAGGCCCAGGACAAAGGGCGCCTTCTTTGTCTGCACAGCGGCACAACCTCTCACCTTTCCACTCAGGCCGCCCTCTTACTTGAAGTGTGTGTGGAACCGGTCCGCGCAGTATACCTCGCTGCACAGCTAACCATAGGTCTGAGCATCGTAGCTTCCTGCCAGGTGACCGAAGTTCGCAGGCAGATGGGTCCCTGGGACACACGCAGAGAGGCTCCTGCCCCGGCCACAGGCCACCCACTGCCATTGCCACAGATCGTGGGGCACAAAGCAGCCCTGTCTGAGGCCGTGCCTCTAGAGGGAGTAGTGGACCAACACTTGTAGTCAACGGGGTCCTCGCGGGCAACTCATTGGACGGACACAAATAAATCTTTGCGGACTTTCTGATGAAACTTACAAGTGTTCACACCTAAGCCTCTTACAAAGTCAGATGTTTAGCTAAACATGAGCTCATGATCTAAATTTACACAATAATGAAGAAATCAGCTACAGGGGGAGACAATCAGCAAAAACAATCAATACCAGAATTAGATTCCCTAGACCATCGATCAGACGTTGGAATAATCAGGTGCAAGGCAGAAAATATACATAAAACTGGAACTGAAACAAGGAACAAGGATGTTTTCAAAGACTGGTAGTATCTCTAAAACATTTTTAAAGTACATGTCATTGATAAAGCTAAATATTCAAAGGTTGTGTAATACAACAGATTCATCATTGAGAAGAGTGAAATTATGCTGTTTTGAAAATTATGGCAGGTCAGATTTTCTGCCTAAATATATAAGAAGATTTCTCTGAAAAATGCACATTATTTCAGAGACTTATTGGCTGTGAAATAAGTTAAGTTTATTTGAAATGGCTTGTCTGCAAAGAAAGGTGAGATGTAGGAAATCACAGAAAGTCGAGGGGAAATTAGGTCAATATATACTTTGCTATATTGTGAACTAAGCTTTTGGCCAGGCACAATGTAGAGGACCTGACCCTTAGAAAACTCCAAGTAAGCTGGAATCTTGAAAAATTCAAATCTTTATAAGTAAAAAGATTTATTAAAATGAATAACCAAGTGTTTAAATTGACATCAGAAGATCAAAACAATAAACCCTGAGAACATAGAAAAAGATAAATAAAGATATGAGCAGAACTTAATACCACAGAAAACGTATAAAATTCAGTTGAGTTAGTAAGTCCAAAGAATATTCTTTGACAAGATTTAAAAGACACACTTTGATTAAGGAAAACCAAAACATAAGTAAAGAATATACAGAAAGAATCAGGACAAAGTTATAGCAGAGAATATATGAAATGCCAGTAAATTTGAACATTTGTGTAAAGTGGACCATTTCCTAGCTCCTAAACTTTACCAAATTGACACAAGAGGAAATCATTTAAGGTCATCATGTCAGCCCTTGGCATTCTCGGAATGCCCTTGCCTCAGAATACAGCATCTGTAGTCCATGGTAACCTGCGGAGAGGGGGCGGGGCTGAGGGAGGTTGGAACACTGCCTTCACTGAGGGAGTGGGTGGGGCCATCTCTGCTGTGACTGAACAAAGGGCAGGGGAGAAGGGGGCCAACGGCAGGGCCCTCAGAGCCCGGCAGGCCCAGTGGGGTGTCAAAAGCATTTAGGCCCAGGCCAAAGTGCGCCTTCTTTGTCTGCACAGCTGCCCAAACTCTCACCTTTCCACTCAGGCCGCCCTCTTACTTGAAGTGTGTGTGGAAGCGGTCCGCGCAGTACACCTCGATGCAAAGCTAACCATAGGTCTGGGCATCATAGCTTCCTGCCAGGTGACCGAAGTTCGCAGGCAGATGGGTCGTGGGACACACGCGGGGAGCCTCCTGCCCAGGCCACAGGCCGCCCAAAGCCACTATCCCAGATCGGGTGCAGCAAAGCAGTCCTGTCTGAGTCCCAGCCTCTAGAGGGAGTTGTGGACCAACACTTGTAGAAAAAGGGGTCCGCGCGGGTAACTCATTGGAGGGACACAAAAAAATCTTTGCGGACTTTCTGCTGAAGCTTACGAGCGTTCACACCTAAGCCTCTTACAAGGTCAGCTGTTTAGATAAACATGAGCTCATGATCTAAATTTACACAATAATGAAGAAATCAGCTACAAGGGGAGACAAGCAGCAAAAACAATCAATAGAAGAATTAGAATCCCAAGGCCAACCATCAGATGTTGGAATAATCAGGTGCAAGGCAGAAACTATACATAAAACTTGAACTGAAACAAGGAACAAGGATGTTTTCAAAGACTGGTAGGATCTCTAAAACATTTTTAAAGTACATGTCATTGATAAAGCTAAATACTCAATGGTTGTGTAATACAACAGATTCAACATTGAGAAGAGTGAAATTATGCTGTTTTGAAAACTATGGCAGGTCAGATTTTCTGCCTAATTATATAAGAAGATTTCTCTAAAAAATACACATTATTTCAAAGACTTATTGGCTGTGAAATAAGTTAAGGGTATTTCAAATGGCTTGAGTGCAAAGAAAGGTGAGATGTAGGGAATCACAGAAAGTCGAGGGGAAAATAGGTCAATATATACATTGCTATATGGTGAACTAAGACTTAGGCCAGCCACAATGTAGAGGACCTGACCCTTAGAAACTTACAAGTAAGCTGGAATCTTGAAAAGTTCAAATCTTTATAAGTATAAAGATTTTTTAAAATGAATAACCAAGTGTTTTAATTGACATCAGAAGATCAAAACAATAAACCTGAGAACATAGAAAAAATATAAATAAAGTTATGAGCAGAACTTAATACAATAGAAAACGTATAAAATTCAGCTGCTGTAGTAAGTCCAAATAATATTCTTTGACAAGATTAAAAGACACACTTTGATTAAGGAAAACCAAAACATAAGTAAAGAATATACAGAAAGAATCAGGACAATGTTATAGCAGAGAGTATATGAAATGCCAGTAAATTAGAAAGTTTGTGTAAAGTGGACCAGTTCCTAGCTCCTAAAATTGACCAAAACTGACACAAGAGGAAATCATTTAAGGTCATCATGTCAGCCCTTGGCATTCTCGGAATGCCCTGGACTCAGAGTGCAGCATCTTTAGTCCATGGTAACCTGCGGAGAGGGGGCCGGGCTGAGGGAGTTTGGAACACTGCCCTCACTGAGGGAGTGGGTGTGGCCATATCTGCTGTGACTGAACAAAGGGCAGGGGAGCAGGGGGCCCAGGGCAGGGCCCTCAGAGCCCGGCAGGCCCAGTGGGGTGTCACAAGCATTTAGGCCCAGAACAAAGGGCGCCTTCTTTGTCTGCACAGCGGCACAAACTCTCACCTTTCCACTCAGGCCGCCCTCTTACTTGAAGTGTGTGTGGAACCGGTCCGCGCAGTATACCTCGCTGCACAGCTAACGATAGGTCTGAGCATCGTAGCTTCCTACCAGGTGACCGAAGTTCGCAGGCAGATGGGTCCCTGGGACACACGCAGAGAGGCTCCTGCCCCGGCCACAGGCCACCCACTGCCACTGCCACAGATCGTGGGGCACAAAGCAGCCCTGTCTGAGGCCGTGCCTCTAGAGGGATTAGTGGACCAACACTTGTAGTCAACGTGGTCCTCGCGGGCAACTCATTGGACGGACACAAATAAATCTTTGCGGACTTTCTGATGAAACTTACGAGTGTTCACACCTAAGCCTCTTACAAAGTCAGATGTTTAGCTAAACATGAGCTCATGATCTAATTTTACACAATAATGAAGCAATCAGCTACAGGGGGAGACAATCAGCAAAAACAATCAATACCAGAATTAGATTCCCTAGACCATCGATCAGACGTTGGAATAATCAGGTGCAAGGCAGAAAATATACATAAAACTGGAACTGAAACAAGGAACAAGGATGTTTTCAAAGACTGGTAGGATCTCTAAAACATTTTTAAAGTACATGTCATTTATAAAGCTAAATACTCAAAGGTTGTGTAATACAACAGATTCATCATTGAGAAGAGTGAAATTATGCTGTTTTGAAAATTATGGCAGGTCAGATTTTCTGCCTATATATATAAGAAGATTTCTCTGAAAAATGCACATTATTTCAAAGACTTATTGGCTGTGAAATAAGTTAAGTTTATTTGAAATGGCTTGTCTGCAAAGAAAGGAGAGATGTAGGAAATCACAGAAAGACGACGGGAAAATAGGTCAATATATACTTTGCTATATTGTGAACTAAGCTTTTGGCCAGGCACAATGTAGAGGACCTGACCCTTAGAAACTTCCAAGTAAGCTGGAATCTTGAAAAATTCAAATCTTTATAAGTAAAAAGATTTATTAAAATGAATAACCAAGTGTTTTAATTGACATCAGAAGATCAAAACAATAAACCCTGAGAACATAGAAAAAGATAAATAAAGATATGAGCAGAACTTAATACCACAGAAAACGTATAAAATTCAGTTGAGGTAGTAAGTCCAAAGAATATTCTTTGACAAGATTAAAAGACACACTTTGATTAAGGAAAACCAAAACATAAGTAAAGAATATACAGAAAGAATCAGGACAATGTTATAGCAGAGAGTATATGAAATGCCAGTAAATTTGAAAGTTTGTGTAAAGTGGACCAGTTCCTAGCTCCTAAAATTTACCAAAACTGACACAAGAGGAAATCATTTAAGGTCATCATGTCTGCCCTTGGCATTCTCGGAATGCCCTGGACTCAGAATGCAGCATCTTTAGTCCATGGTAACCTGCGGAGAGGGGGCGGGGCTGAGGGAGTTTGGAACACTACCCTCACAGAGGGAGTGGGTGTGGCCATCTCTGCTGTGACTGAACAAAGGGCAGGGGAGCAGGGGGCCCAGGGCAGGGCCCTCAGAGCCCGGCAGGCCCAGTGGGGTGTCACAAGCATTTAGGCCCAGGACAAAGGGCGCCTTCTTTGTCTGCACAGCGGCACAAACTCTCACCTGTCAACTCAGGCCGCCCTCTTACTTGAAGTGTGTGTGGAACCTGTCCGCGCAGTACACCTCGCTGCACAGCTAACCATAGGTCTGAGCATCGTAGCTTCCTGCCAGGTGACCGAAGTTCGCAGGCAGATGGGTCCCTGAGACACACGCAGAGAGGCTCCTCCCCGGGCCACAGGACGCCCAATGCCACTGCCCCAGATCGTGGGGCGCAAAGCAGCCCTGTCTGAGGCCGTGCCTCTAGAGGGAGTAGTGGACAAACCCTTGTAGAAAACGGGGTCCTCGAGGGCAACTCATTGGAGGGACACAAATAAATCTTTGCGGACTTTCTGATGAAACTTACGAGTGTTCACACCTAAGCCTCTTACAAAGTCAGATGTTTAGCTAAACATGAGCCATGATCTAATTTTACACAATAATGAAGAAATCAGCTACAGGGGGAGACAATCAGCAAAAACAATCAATACCAGAATTAGATTCCCTAGGCCATCGATCAGACGTTGGAATAATCAGGTGCAAGGCAGAAAATATACATAAAACTGAACTGAAACAAGGAACAAGGATATTTTCAAAGACTGGTAGGATCTCTAAAACATTTTTAAAGTACATGTCATTGATAAAGCTAAATACTCAAAGGTTTTGTAATACGACAGATTCATCATTGAGAAGAGTGAAATTATGCTGTTTTGAAAACTATGGCAGGTCAGATTTTCTGCCTAAATATATAAGAAGATTTGTCTGAAAACTACACATTATTTCAAAGACTTATTTGCTGTGAAATAAGTTAAGGTTATTTCACATGGCTTGTCTGCAAAGAAAGGTGAGATGTAGGAAATCACAGAAAGTCGAGGGGAAAATAGGTCTATATATACTTTGCTATATTGTGAACTAAGCTTTTGGCCAGCCACAATGTAGAGGTCCTGACCCTTAGAAACTTCCACGTAAGCTGGAATCTTTAAAAATTCAAATCTTTATAAGTAAAAAGATTTTTTAAAATGAATAACCAAGTGTTTTAATTGACATCAGAAGATCAAAACAATAAACCCTGAGAACATAGAAAAAAGATAAATAAAGATATGAGCAGAACTTAATACCACAGAAAACGTATAAAATTCAGTTGAGGTAGTAAGTCCAAAGAATATTCATTGACAAGATTTAAAAGACACACTTTGATTAAGGAAAACCAAAACATAAGTAAAGAATATACAGAAAGAATCAGGACAATGTTATAGCAGAGAAAATATGAAATGCCAGTAAATTTGAACATTTGTGTAAAGTGGACCATTTCCTAGCACCTAAAGTTTACCAAAATTGACACAAGAGGAAATCATTTAAGGTCATCATGTCTGCCCTTGGCATTCTCGGAGTTCCGTGGCCTCAGAATGCAGCATCTGTAGTCCATGGTAACCTGCGGAGAGGGGGCGGGGCTGAGGGAGGTTGGAACACTGCCTTCACTGAGGGAGTGGGTGGGGCCATCTCTGCTGTGCCTGAACAAAGGGCAGGGGATAAGGTGGCCAACGGCCGGGCCCTCAGAGCCCGGCAGGCCCAGTCGTGTGTCACAAGCATTTAGGCACAGGACAAAGTGCGCCTTCGTTGTCTGCACAGCTGCCCAAACTCTCACCTTTCCACTCAGGCCGCCCTCTTACTTGAAGTGTGTGTGGAACTGGTCCGTGCAGTACACCTCGCTGCAAAGCTAACCATAGGTCTGGGCATCATAGCTTCCTGCCAGGTGACCGAAGTTCTCAGGCAGATGGGTCGTGGGACACAAGTGGGGAGCCTCCTGCCCAGGCCACAGGCCGCCCAAAGCCACTATCCCATATCGGGGGCAGCAAAGCAGTCCTGTCTGAGTCCCACCCTCTAGAGGGTGTAGTGGACCAACAGTTGTAGAAAAAGGGGACCGCGCGGGTAACTCATTGGAGGGACACAAAAAAATCTTTGCGGACTTTCTGCTGAAGCTTACGAGCGTTCACACCTAAGCCTCTTACAAGGTCAGCTGTTTAGCTAAACATGAGCTCATGATCTAAATTTACACAATAATGAAGAAATCAGCTACAAGGGCAGACAAGCAGCAAAAACAATCAATACCAGAATTAGATTCCCTAGGCCAACCATCAGATGTTGGAATAATCAGGTGCAAGGCAGAAAGTATACACTAAACTGGAACTGAAACAACGAACAAGGATGTTTTCAAAGACTGGTAGGATCTCTAAAATATTTTTAAAGTACATGTCATTGATAAAGCTAAATACTCAAAGGTTGTGTAATACAACAGATTCATCATTGAGAAGAGTGAAATTATGCTGTTTTGAAAATTATGGCAGGTCAGATTTTCGGCCTAAACATATAAGAAGATTTCTCTGAAAAATGCACATTATTTTAAAGACTTATTGGCTGTGAAATAAGTTAAGTTTATTTCAAATGGCTTGTCTGCCAAAAAGGTGAGATGTAGGAAATCACAGAAAGTCGAGGGGAAAATAGGTCAATATATACTTTGCTACATTGTGAACTAAGCCTTTGGCCAGCCACAATGTAGAGGACCTGACCCTTAGAAACTTACACGTAAGCTGGAATCTTTAAAAACTCAAATCTTTATAAGGAAAAAGATTTTTTAAAATGAATAACCAAGTGTTTTAATTGACATCAGAAGATCAAAACAATAAACCCTGAGAACATAGAAAAAAGATAAATAAAGATATGAGCAGAACTTAATACCATAGAAAACGTATAAAATTCAGTTGAGGTAGTAAGTCCAAAGAATATTCTTTGACAAGATTTAAAAGACACACTTTGATTAAGGAAAACCAAAACATAAGTAAAGAATATACAGAAAGAATCAGGACAATGTTATAGCAGAGAGTATATGAAATGCCAGTAAATTTGAACGTTTGTGTAAAGTGGACCAGTTCCTAGCTCCTAAAACTTACCAAACTGACACAAGAGGAAATCTTTTAAGGTCATCATGTCAGCCCTTGGCATTCTCGGGATGCCCTGGACTCAGAATGCAGCATCTTTAGTCCATGGTAACCTGCGGAGAGGGGGCGGGGCTGAGGGAGTTTGGAACACTGCCCTCACAGAGGGAGTGGGTGTGGCCATCTCTGCTGTGACTGAACAAAGGGCAGGGGAGCAGGGGGCACAGGGCAGGGCCCTCAGAGACCGGCAGGCCCAGTGGGGTGTCAAAAGCATTTAGGCCCTGGCCAAAGTGCGCCTTCTTTGTCTGCACAGCGGCACAAACTCTCACCTTTCCACTCAGGCCGCCCTCTTACTTGAAGTATGTGTGGAACCGGTCCGCGCAGTACACCTCGATGCAAAGCTAACCATAGGTCTGGGCATCATAGCTTCCTGCCAGGTGACCGAAGTTCGCAGGCAGATGGGTCGTGGGACACACGTGAGGAGACTCCTGCCCAGGCCACAGGCCGCCCAAAGCCACTATCCCAGATCGGGGGCAGCAAAGCAGTCCTGTCTGAGTCCCAGCCTCTAGAGGGAGTAGTGGACCAACACTTGTAGAAAACGGGGTCCGCGCGGGTAACTCATTGGAGGGACACAAAAAAATCTTTGCGGACTTTCTGCTGAAGCTTACGAGCGTTCACACCTAAGCCTCTTACAAGGTCAGCTGTTTAGGTAAACATGAGCTCATGATCTAAATTTACACAATAATGAAGAAATCAGCTACAAGGGGAGACAAGCAGCAAAAACAATCAATACCAGAATTAGATTCCCTAGGCCAACCATCAGATGTTGGAATAATCAGGTGCAAGGCCGAAAGTATACATAAAACTTGAACTGAAACAAGGAACAAGGATGTTTTCAAAGACTGGTAGGATCTCTAAAACATTTTTAAAGTACATGTCATTGATAAAGCTAAATACTCAATGGTTGTGTAATACAACAGATTCAACATTGAGAAGAGTGAAATTATGCTGTTTTGAAAACTATGGCAGGTCAGATTTTCTGCCTAATTATATAAGAAGATTTCTCTAAAAAATACACATTATTTCAAGGACTTATTGGCTGTGAAATAAGTTAAGGTTATTTCAAATGGG
The DNA here is from genome assembly GCF_964165515.1 of Mesoplodon bidens. Taxonomy (NCBI): domain Eukaryota; kingdom Metazoa; phylum Chordata; class Mammalia; order Artiodactyla; family Ziphiidae; genus Mesoplodon; species Mesoplodon bidens. The sequence goes on along the minus strand of NC_138180.1, from coordinate 27,360,789 downwards.
TTGTCTGCAAAGAAAGGTGAGATGTAGGGAATCACAGAAAGTCGAGGGGAAAATAGGTCAATATATACATTGCTATATGGTGAACTAAGACTTAGGCCAGCCACAATGTAGAGGACCTGACCCTTAGAAACTTACAAGTAAGCTGGAATCTTGAAAAGTTCAAATCTTTATAAGTAAAAAGATTTTTTAAAATGAATAACCAAGTGTTTAAATTGACATCAGAAGATCAAAACAATAAACCTGAGAACATAGAAAAAAGATAAATAAAGATATGAGCAGAACTTAATACAATAGAAAACGTATAAAATTCAGCTGATGTAGTAAGTCCAAAGAATATTCTTTGTCAAGATTAAAAGACACACTTTGATTAAGGAAAACCAAAACATAAGTAATGAATATACAGAAAGAATCAGGACAATGTTATAGCAGAGAGTATATGAAATGCCAGTAAATTTGAATGTTTGTGTAAAGTGGACCAGTTCCTAGCTCCTAAAATTTACCAAAACTGACACAAGAGGAAATCATTTAAGGTCATCATGTCAGCCCTTGGCATTCTCGGACTGCCCTGGACTCAGAATGCAGCATCTTTAGTCCATGGTAACCTGCGGAGAGGGGGCGGGGCTGAGGGAGTTTGGAACACTGCCCTCACAGAGGGAGTGGGTGTGGCCATCTCTGCTGTGACTGAACAAAGTGCAGGGGAGCAGGGGGCCCAGGGCAGGGCCCTCAGAGCCCGGCAGGCCCAGTGGGGTGTCAAAAGCATTTAGGCCCAGGACAAAGGGCGCCTTCTTTGTCTGCACAGCAGCACAAACTCTCACCTTTCCACTCAGGCCGCCCTCTTACTTGAAGTGTGTGTGGAACCTGTCCGCGCAGTACACCTCGCTGCACAGCTACCCATAGGTCTGAGCATCGTAGCTTCCTGCCAGGTGACCGAAGTTCGCAGGCAGATGGGTCCCTGGGACACACGCAGAGAGGCTCCTGCCCCGGACACAGGCCACCCACTGCCACTGCCACAGATCGTGGGGCACAAAGCAGCCCTGTCTGAGGCCGTGCCTCTAGAGGGAGTATTGGACCAACACTTGTAGTCAACAGGGTCCTCGCGGGCAACTCATTGGAGGGACACAAATAAATCTTTGCGGACTTTCTGATGAAACTTACGAGTGTTCACACCTAAGCCTCTTACAAAGTCAGATGTTTAGCTAAACATGAGCTCATGATCTAATTTTACACAATAATGAAGAAATCAGCTACAGGGGGAGACAATCAGCAAAAACAATCAATACCAGAATTAGATTCCCTAGACCATCGATCAGACGTTGGAATAATCAGGTGCAAGGCAGAAAATATACATAAAACTGGAACTGAACAAGGAACAAGGATGTTTTCAAAGACTGGTAGGATGTCTAAAACATTTTTGAAGTACATGTCATTGATAAAGCTAAATACTCAAAGGTTGTGTAATACAACAGATTCATCATTGAGGAGAGTGAAATTATGCTGTTTTGAAAACTATGGTAGTTCAGATTTTCTGCCTAAATATATAAGAAGATTTCTCTGAAAACTACACATTATTTCAAAGACTTATTGGCTGTGAAATAAGTTAAGGTTATTTCAAATGGCTTGTCTGGAAAGAAAGGTGAGATGTCTGAAATCACAGAAAGTCGAGGGGAAAATAGGTCAATAAATACTTTGCTATATTGTGAACTAAGCTTTTGGCCAGCCACAATGTAGAGGACCTGACCCTTAGAAACTACCAAGTAAGCTGGAATCTTTAAAAATTCAAATCTTTATAAGTATAAAGATTTATTAAAATGAATAACCAAGTGTTTTAATTGACATCAGAAGATCAAAACAATAAACCCTGAGAACATAGAAAAAAGATAAATAAAGATATGAGCAGAACTTAATACCACAGAAAACGTATAAAATTCAGTTGAGGTAGTAAGTCCAAAGAATATTCTTTGACAAGATTTAAAAGACACACTTTGATTAAGGAAAACCAAAACATAAGTAAAGAATATACAGAAAGAATCAGGACAATGTTATAGCAGAGAGTATATGAAATGCCAGTAAATTTGAACGTTTGTGTAAAGTGGACCAGTTCCTAGCTCCTAAAATTTACCAAAACTGACACAAGAGGAAATCATTTAAGGTCATCATGTCAGCCCTTGGCATTCTCGGGATGCCCTGGCCTCAGAATGCAGCATCTGTAGTCCATGGTAAACTGCGGAGAGGGGGCGGGGCTGAGGGAGGTTGGAAAACTGCCTTCACTGAGGGAGTGGGTGGGGCCATCTCTGCTGTGACTGAACAAAGGGCAGAGGAGAAGGGGGCCAACGGCAGGGCCCTCAGAGCCCGGCAGGCCCAGTCGTGTGTCAGATGCATTTAGGCCCAGGCCAAAGTGCGCCTTCTTTGTCTGCACAGCTGCCCAAACTCTCACCTTTCCACTCAGGCCGCCCTCTTACTTGAAGTGTGTGTGGAACCGGTCCGCGCAGTACACCTCGCTGCAAAGCTAACCATAGGTCTGCGCATCATAGCTTCCTGCCAGGTGACTGAAGTTCGCAGGCAGATGGGTCATGGGACACACGTGAGGAGCCTCCTGCCCAGGCCACAGGCCGCCCAAAGCCACTATCCCAGATCGGGGGCAGCAAAGCAGTACTGTCTGAGTCCCAGCCTCTAGAAGGAGTAGTGGACCAACACTTGTAGAAAAAGGGGTCCGCGCGGGTAACTCATTGGAGGGACACAAAACAATCTTTGCGGACTTTCTGCTGAAGCTTACGAGCGTTCACACCTAAGCCTCTTACAAGGTCAGCTGTTTAGCTAAACATGAGCTCATGATCTAAATTTACACAATAATGAAGAAATCAGCTACAAGGGGAGACAAGCAGCAAAAACAATCAATACCAGAATTAGATTCCCTAGGCCAACCATCAGATGTTGGAAAATTCAGGTGCAAGGCAGATAGGATACACAAAACTGGAACTGAAACAAGGAACAAGGATGATTTCAAAGACTGGTAGGATCTCTAAAATATTTTTAAACAACATGTCATTGATATAGCTAAATACTGAAAGGTTGTGTAATACAACAGATTCATCATTGAGAAGAGTGAAATTATGCTGTTTTGAAAATTATGGCAGGTCAGATTTTCTGCCTAAATATATAAGAAGATTTCTCTGAAAAATGCACATTATTTCAAAGACTTATTGGCTGTGAAATAAGTTAAGTTTATTTCAAATGGCTTGTCTGCAAAGAAAGGTGAGATGTAGGAAATCACAGAAAGTCGAGGGGAAAATAGGTCAATATATACTTTGCTATATTGTGAACTAAGCCTTTGGCCAGCCACAATGTAGAGGACCTGACCCTTAGAAACTTACAAGTAAGCTGGAATCTTTAAAAATTCAAATCTTTATAAGTAAAAAGATTTATTAAATGAATAACCAAGTGTTTTAATTGACATCAGAAGATCAAAACAATAATACCTGAGAAATGGAAAAAAAATAAATAAAGATATGAGCAGAACTTAATACCATAGAAAACGTATAAAATTCAGTTGAGGTAGTAAGTCCAAAGAATATTCTTTGACAAGATTTAAAAGACACACTTTGATTAAGGAAAACCAAAACATAAGTAAAGAATATACAGAAAGAATCAGGACAATGTTATAGCAGAGAGTATATGAAATGCCAGTAAATTTGAAAGTTTGTGTAAAGTGGACCAGTTCCTAGCTCCTAAAATTTACCAAAACTGACACAGGAGGAAATCATTTAAGGTCATCATGTCAGCCCTTGGCATTCTCGGAATGCCCTGGACTCAGAATGCAGCATCTTTAGTCCATGGTAACCTGCGGAGAGGGGGCGGGGCTGAGGGAGTTTGGAACACTGCCCTCACAGAGGGAGTGGGTGTGGCCATCTCTGCTGTGACTGAACAAAGGGCAGGGGAGAAGGGGGCCAACGGCAGGGCCCTCAGAGCCCGGCAGGCACAGTGGGGTGTCACAAGCATTTAGGCCCAGGACAAAGGGCGCCTTCTTTGTCTGCACAGCGGCACAAACTCTCACCTTTCCACTCAGGCCGCCCTCTTACTTGAAGTGTGTGTGGAACCGGTCCGCGCAGTATACCTCGCTGCACAGCTAACCATAGTTCTGAGCATCGTACCTTCCTGCCAGGTGACCGAAGTTCGCAGGCAGATGGGTCCCTGGGACACACGCAGAGAGGCTCCTGCCCCGGCCACAGGCCACCCACTGCCACTGCCACAGATCGTGGGGCACAAAGCAGCCCTGTCTGAGTCTCCTGCCTCTAGAGTGAGTATTGGAACAACACTTGCAGAAAACGGGTTCCTCGCGGGCAACTCATTGGAGGGACACAAATAAATCTTTGCTGACTTTCTGCTGAAGCTTACCAGCCTTCACACCTAAGCCTCTTGCAAGGTCACCTGTTTAGCTACACATGAGCTCCTGATCTAAATTTACACAATAATGAAGAAATCAGCTACAAGGGAGACAATCAGCAAAAACAATCAATACCAGACTTATATTCCTTAGGCCATCCATCAGATGTTGGAATACTCAGGTGCAAGGCAGAAAATATACACAAAACTGAAACTGAAACAAGGAACAATGATGTATTCAAAGACTGGTAGGATCTCTAAAACATTTTTAAAGTACATGTCATTGATAAAGGTAAATACTCAGAGGTTGTGTAAGACAACAGATTCATCATTGAGAAGAGTGAAATTATGCTGTTTTGAAAACTATGGCAGGTCACATTTTCTGCCTAATTATATAAGAAGATTTCTCTAAAAAATACACATTATTTCAAAGACTTATTGGCTGTGAAATAAGTTAAGGGTATTTCAAATGGCTTGTCTGCAAAGAAACGTGAGATGTAGGGAATCACAGAAAGCCGAGGGGAAAATAGGTCAATATTTACATTGCTCTAAGGTGAACTAAGCCTTAGGCCAGCAACAATGTAGAGGACCTGACACTTAGAAACTTAAAAGTAAGCTGGAATCATCAAAAGTTCAAATCTTTATAAGTAAAAAGATTTATTAAAATGAATAACCAAGTGTTTTAATTGACATCAGAAGATCAAAACAATAAACCCGAAGAATATAGATAAAAGATAACGAAAGATATGAGCAGAACTTAATACAACAGAAAACGTATAAAATTCAGGTGATGTAGTAAGTCCAAAGAATATTCTTTGAAACATTTAAAAGACACACTTTGATTAAGGAAAACAAAAACATAAGTAAAGAATATACAAAAGAACCAAGACAATGTTATAGCAGAGAATATATGCAATGCCAGTAAATTTGAACATTTCGGTAAAGTGGACCATTTCCTAGCTCCTAAAGTTTACCAAAACTGACACAAGAGGAAATCATTTAAGGTCATCATGTCTGCCCTTGGCATTCTCAGAATGCCCTGGCCTCAGAATGCAGCATCTGTAGTCCTTGGTAACCTGCGGAGAGGGTGCGGGGCTGAGGGAGTTTGGAACACTGCCCACATTGAGGGAGTGCGTGTGGCCATCTCTGCTGTGACTGAACAAAGGGCAGGGGAGCAGGGGGAGCAGGGCAGGGCCCTCAGAGCCCGGCAGGCCCAGTAGGGTGTCACAAGCATTTAGGCCCAGGCCAAAGTGCGCCTCTTTGTCTGCACAGCTGCCCAAACTCTCACCTTTCCCCTCAGGCCGCCCTCTTACTTGAAGTGCGTGTGGAACCTGTCCACGCAGTACACCTCGCTGCACAGCTAACCATAGGTCTGGGCATCGTAGCTTCCTGCCAGGTGACCGAAGATCGCAGGCAGATGGCTCCCTGGGACGCACGCGGAGAGGCTCCTGCCCGGGCACCGGCCGCCAAATGCCCCTGCCCCAGATCGGGGACCGCAAACCAGCCCCCTCTGAGTCCCCTGCCTCTAGCGGGAGTATTGGAACAACACTTGTAGAAAATGGGGTCCTCGCGGGCAACTCATTTGAGGGACACAAATAAACCTTTGCCGCCTTCTGCTGAAGATTACGAGCATTCACACCTAAGCCTCTTACAATGTAAGCTGTTTAGCTCAACATGAGCTCATGATCTAAATTTACACAATAATGAAGAAATCAGCTACAAGGGGAGACAATCAGCAAAAACAATCAATACCAGAATTAGATTCCCTAGGCCATCCATCAGATGTTGGAATAATCAGGTGCAAGGCAGAAAATATACACAAAACTGGAACTGAAACAAGGAACAAGGATGTTTTCAAAGCCTGATAGGATCTCTAAAACATTTTTAAAGTACATGTCATTGATAAAGCTAAATACTCAAAGTTGCATAATACAACAGATTCATCATTGAGAAGAGTGAAATTATGCTGTTTTGAAAACTATGGCAGGTCAGATTTTCTGCCTAATTATATAAGAACATTTCTCTAAAAAATACACATTATTTCCAAGACTTATTGGCTGTGAAATAAGTTAAGGGTATTTCAAATGGCTTGTCTGCAAAGAAAGGTGAGATGTAGGGAATCACAGAAAGCCGAGGGGAAAATAGGTTAATATATACTTTGCTCTATGGTGAACTAAGCCTTAGGCCAGCAAAAATGTAGAGGACCTGACCCTTAGAAACTTACAAGTAAGCTGGAATCTTCAAAAGTTCAAATCTTTACAAGTAAAAAGATTTATGAAAATGAATAACCAAGTGTTTTAATTGACATCAGAAGATCAAATCAATAAACCCTGAGAACATTGAAAAAAGATTAATAAACATATGAGCAGAACTTAATACAACAGAAAACGTGTAAAATTCAGGTGATGTTGTAAGTCTGAAGAATATTCTTTGAAAAGACTTAAAAGACACACTTTGATTAAGGAAAACAAAAACATAAGTAAAGTATATAGAAAAGAATCAAGAAATGTTATAGCAGAGAATATATGAAATGCCAGTAAATTTGAACATTTCTGTAAAGTGGACCATTTCCTAGCTCCTAAAATTTACCAAAACTGACACAAGAGGAAATCATTTAAGGTCATCATGTCTGCTCTTGGCATTCTCGGAAAGCCCTGGCCTCAGAATGCAGCATCTGTAGTCCATGGTAACCTGCGGAGAGGGGGCGGGACTGAGGGAGGTTGGAACACTGCCCTCACTGAGGGAGTGGGTGTGGCCATCTCTGCTGTGACTGAAAAAAGGGCAGGGGAGCAAGAGGAGCAGAGCAGGGCCCTCAGAGCCCGGCATTCCCAGTGGTGTGTCACAAGCATTTAGGCCCAGGCCAAAGGTCGCCTTCTTTGTCTGCACAGCTGCCCAAAGTCTCACCTTTCCCCTCAGGCCGCCCTCTTACTTGAAGTGTGTGTGGAACCTGACCGCGCAGTACACCTCGCTGCACAGCTAACCATAGGTCTGGGCATCGTAGCTTCCTGCCAGGTGACCAAAGTTTGCAGGCAGATGGGTCCCTGGGACACACGCGGACAGGCTCCTGCCCGGGCCACCGGCCGCCCACTGCCCCTCCCCCAGATCGGGGACCGCAAATCAGCCCCTTCTGAGTCCCCTGCCTCTAGAGGGAGTATTGGAACAATACTTGTAGAAAATGGGGTCCTCACGGGCAACTCATTGGAGGGACACAAATAAACCTTTGCCGCGTTCTACTGAAGCTTACGAGCGTTCACACCTAAGCCTCTTACAAGCTAAGCTGTTTAGCTCAACATGAGCTCATGATCTAAATTGACACAATAATTAAGAAATCAGCTACAAGAGGAGACAATCAGCAAAAACAATCAATACCAGAATTAGATTCCCTAGGCCGTCCATCAGATGTTTGAATAATCAGGTGCAAGGCAGAATATATACACAAAACTGGAACTGAAACAAGGAACAAGGATGTTTTCAAAGCCTGATAGGATCTCTAAAACATTTTTAAAGTACATGTCACTGATAAAGCTAAATACTCAAAGGTTGCATAAGACAACAGATTCATCATTGAGAAGAGTGAAATTATGCTGTTTTGAAAACTATGGCAGGTCAGATTTTCTGCCTAATTATATAAGAAGATTTCTCTAAAAATACACATTATTTCAAAGACTTATAGGCTGTGAAATAAGTTAAGGGTATTTCAAATGGCTTGACTGCAAAGAAAGGTGAGATGTAGGGAATCACAGAAAGCCGAGGGGACAATAGGTCAATATATACATTGCTATATGGTGAACTAAGCCTTAGGACAGCAACGATGTTGAGGACGTGACCCTTAGAAACTTACAAGTAAGCTGGAATCTTCAAAAGTTCAAATCTTTATAAGTAAAAAGATTTATGAAAATGAATAACCAAGTCTTTAATTGACATCAGGAGACCAAAACAATAAACCCTGATAACATAGAAAAAAGATAAATAAAGATATGAGCAGAACTTAAAACAACAGAAAACGTATAAAATTCAGGTGATGTAGTAAGTCCAAAGAATATTCTTTGAAAAGATTTAAAAGACACACTTTGATTAAGGAAAACAAAAACATAAGTGAAGAATGTACAGAAAGAATCAGGACAATGATATAGCAGAGAATATATGAAATGCCAGTAAATTTGAACATTTCTGTAAAGTGGACCATTTCCTAGCTCCTAAAGTTTACCAAAACTGACACAGGAGGAAATCATTTAAGGTCATCATGTCTGCACTTGGCATTCTCGGAACGCCCTGGCCTCAGAATGCATCATCTGTAGTCCAAGGTAACCTGCGGAGAGGGGGCAGGGCTGAGGGAGTTTGGAACCCTGCCCACACTGAGGGACTGGGTGTGGCCATCTCTGCTGTGACTTAACAAAGGGCAGGGGAGCGGGGGCCCAGTGGGGTGCCACAAGCATTTAGGCTCAGGCCAAAGGGCGCCTTCTTTGCCTGCACAGCTGCCCAAACTCTCACCTTTCCACTCAGGCTGCCCTCTTACTTGAAGTGTGTGTGGAACCTGTCCATGCAGTACACCTCGCTGCACAGATAACCATAGGTCTGGGCATAGTAGCTTCCTGCCAGTTGACCGAAGTTCTTAAGCAGATTGGTCCCTGGGACACACGCGGAGAGGCTTCTGCACGGTCCACAGGCCGCCCACTGCCCCTCCCCCAGATAGGGGGCCGCAAAGCATCCCTCTCTGAGTCTCCTGAATCTAGATGGAGTATTGGACCAACACCTGTAGAAAACGGGGTCCTCGCGGGCAACTCATTGGAGGGACACACATAAATCTTTGCCAACTTTCTGCTGAAGCTTACGAGCGTTCACACCTAAGCCTCATACAAGGTCAACTGTTTAGCTAAACATGAGCTCATCATCTAAATTAACACAATAATGAAGAAATCAGCTACAAGGGGAAACAATCAGCAAAAACAATCAATACCAGAATTAGATTCCCTAGGCCATCCATCAGATTTTGGAATAATCAGGTGCAAGGCAGAAAATATACACAAAACAGAAACTGAAACAAGGAAGAAGGATGTTTTCAAAGACTGGTACGATCTCTAAAACATTTTTAAAGTACATGTCATTGATAAAGGTAAATACTCAGAGGTTGTGTAAGACAACAGATTCATCATTGAGAAGAGTGAAATTATGCTGTTTTGAAAACTATGGCAGGTCAGATTTTCTGCCTAATTATATAAGAAGTTTTCTCTAAAAAATACACATTATTTCAAAGACTTACTGGCTGTGAAATAAGTTAAGGGTATTTCAAATGGCTTGTCTGCAAAGAAAGGTGAGATGTAGGGAATCACAGAAAGCTGAGGGGAAAATAGGTCAATATATACATTGCTCTATGGTGAACTAAGCCTTAGGCCAGCAACAATGTAGAGGACCTGACCCTTAGAAACTTACAAGTAACCTGGAATCATCAAAAGTTCAAATCTTTATAAGTAAAAAGATTTATGAAAATGAATAACCAAGTGTTTTAATTGACATCAGAAGATCAAAACAATAAATCCTGAGAACATAGATAAAAGATAACGAAAGATATGAGCAGAACTTAATACAACAGAACACGTATAAAATTCAGGTGATGTAGTAAGTCCACAGAATATACTTTGAAACATTTAAAAGACACACTTTGATTTAGGAAAACAAAATCATAAGTAAAGAATATACAAAAGAATCAAGACAATGTTATAGCAGAGAATATATGAAATGCCAGTAAATTTGAACATTTCGGTAAAGTGGACCATTTCCTAGCTCCTAATGTTTACCAAAACTGACACAAGAGGAAAACATATAAGGTCATCATGTCTGCCCTTGGCATTCTCGGAACGCCCTGGCCTCAGAATGCAGCATCTGTAGTCCATGGTAAACTGCGGAGAGGTGGCGGGGCTGAGGGAGTTTGGAACACTGCCCTCACTGAGGGAGTGGGTGTGGCCATCTCTGCTGTAACTGAACAAAGGGCAGGGGAGCAGGGGGAGCAGGGCAGGGCCCTCAGAGCCCGGCAGGACCAGTGGTGTGTCACAAGCATTTAGGCCCAGGGCAAAGGGCGTCTTCTTTGTCTGCACAGCTGCCCAAAGTCTCACGTTTCCCCTCAGGCCGCCCTCTTACTTGAAGTGTGTGTGGAACCTGTCCATGCAGTACACCTCGCTGCACAGATAACCATAGGTCTGGGCATAGTAGCTTCCTAACAGTTGACCGAAGTTCTCAAGCAGATGGGTCCCTGGGACACACACGGAGAGGCTCCTGCACGGGCCACAGGCCGCCCACTGCCCCTCCCCCAGATCGGGGGCCGCAAAGCATCCCTCTCTGAGTCTCCTGACTCTAGAGGGAGTATTGGACCAACACTTGTAGAAAACGGGGTCCTCGCGGGCAACTCATTGGAGGGACACAGATAAATCTTTGCCGACTTTCTGCTGAAGCTTACGAGCGTTCACACCTAAGCCTCATACAAGGTCAGCTGTTTAGCTAAACATGAGCTCATCATCTAAATTTACGCAATAATGAAGAAATGAGCTACAAGGGGAAACAATCACCAATAACAATCAATACCAGAATTAGATTCCCTAGGCCATCCATCAGATGTTGGAATAATCAGGTGCAAGGCAGAAAATATACACAAAACTGAAACTGAAACAAGGAACAAGGATGTTTTCAAAGACTGGTAGGATCTCTAAAACATTTTTAAAGTACATGTCTTTGATAAAGCTAAATACTCAATGGTTGTGTCATACAACAGATTCATCATTGAGAAGAGTGAAATTATGCTGTTTTGAAAACTATGGCAGGTCATATTTTCTGCCTAAATATATAAGAAGATTTCTCTAAAAAATACACATTATTTCAAAGACTTATTAGCTGTGAAATAAGTTAAGGGTATTTCAATTGGCTTGTCTGCAAAGAAAGGTGAGATGTAGTAAATCACAGAAAGTCTAGGGGAAAATAGGTCAATATATACTTTGCTGTATGGTGAACTAAGCCTTACGACAGCAACAAGGTAGAGGTCCTGACCCTTAGAAACTTACAAGTAAGCTGGAATCTTCAAAAGTTCAAATCTTTATAAGTAAAAAGATTTATGAAAATGAATAACCAAGTGTTTTAATTGACATCAGAAGATCAAATCAATAAACCCTGAGAACATTGAAGAAAGAAAAATAAAGATATGAGCAGAACTTAATACAACAGAAAACGTATAAAATTCAGGTGATGTTGTACGTCTGAAGAATATTCTTTGAAAAGACTTAAAAGACACTCTTTGATTAAGGAAAACAAAAACATAAGTAAAAAATAGAGAAGAGAATCAGAACAATGTTATAGCAGAGAATATATGAAATGCCAGTAAATTTGAACATTTCTGTAAAGTGGACCATTTCCTAGCTCCTAAAGTTTACCAAAACTGACACAGGAGGAAATCATTTAAGGTAATCATGTCTGCCCTTGGCATTCTCGGAACGCCCTTGACTCAGAATGCAGCATCTGTAGTCCATGGTAACTTGCGGAGAGGGGGCGGGGATGAGGGAGGTTGGAACAATGCCCTCACTGAGGGAGTGCGTGTGGCCATCTCTGCTGTGACTGAACAAAGGCCAGCGGAGCAGGGGGCCCAGGGCAGGGCCCTCAGGTCCCGGCAGGCCCAGTGGGTTGTCACAAGCCTTTAGGCCCAGGCCAAATGACGCCTTCTTTGTCTGCCCAGCTGCCCAAACTCTCACCTTTCCCCTCAGGCCGCCCTCTTACTTGAAGTGTGTGTGGAACCTGTCCGTGCAGTACACTTCGCTGCACAGATAACCATATGTCTGGGCATAGTAGCTTCCTGCCAGTTGACCGAAGTTCTCAAGCAGATGGGTCCCTGGGACACACGCGGAGAGGCTCCTGCACGGGCCACAGGCCGCCCACTGCCCCTCCCCCAGATCGGGGGCCGCAAAGCATCCCTCTCTGAGTCTCCTGCCTCTAGAGTGAGTATTGGAACAACACTTGCAGAAAACGGGTTCCTCGCGGGCAACTCATTGGAGGGACACAAAGAAATCTTTGCGGACTTTCTGTTGAAGCTTAACAGCGTTCACACCTAAGCCTCTTGCAAGGTCACCTGTTTAGCTACACATGAGCTCATGATCTAAATTTACACAATAATGAAGAAATCAGCTACAAGGGGAGACAAGCAGCAAAAACAATCAATACCAGAATTAGATTCCCTAGGCCATCCATCAGATGTTGGAATAATCAGGTGCAAGGCAGAAAATATACACAAAACTGGAACTGAAACAAGGAACAAGGATGTTTTCAAAGCCTGATGGGATCTCTAAAACATTTTTAAAGTACATGTCATTGATAATGCTAAATACTCAAAGGTTGCATAATACAACAGTTTCATCATTGAGTAGAGTGAAATTATGCTGTTTTGAAAACAACGGCAGGTCAGATTTTCTGCCTAATTATATAAGAAGATTTCTCTAAAAAATACACATTATTTGAAACACTTATTGGCTGTGAAATAAGTTAAAGGTATTTCAATTGGCTTGTCTGCAAAGAACGGTGAGATGTAGGGAATCACAGAAAGCCGAGGGGAAAATAGGTCAATATATACATTGCTGTATGGTGAAATAAGCCTTAGGCCAGCAAGAATGTAGAGGACCTGAGACTTAGATACTAACAAGTAAGCTGGAATCATTAAAAGTTCAAATCTTTATAAGTAAAAAGATTTATGAAAATGAATAACCAAGTGTTTTAATTGACATCAGAAGATAAAAACAATAAACCCTGAGAACATAGATAAAAGATAACGAAAGATAGGAGCAAAACTTAATACAACAGAAAACATATAAAATTCAGGTGATGTAGTAAGTCCAAAGAATATTCTTTGAAACATTTAAAAGACACACTTTGATTAAGGAAAACAAAAACATAAGTAAAGATTATACAAAAGAATCAAGAAATGTTATAGCAGAGAATATCTGAAATGCCAGTAAATTTGAACATTTGTGTAAAGTGGACCATTTCCTAGCTCCTAAAGTTTACCATAACTGACACAAGAGGAAATCATTTAAGGTCATAATGTCTGCCCTTGGCATGCTCGGAACGCCCTGGCCTCAGAATGCAGCATCTGTAGTCCATGGTAACTTGCGGAGAGGGGGCGGGACTGAGGGAGCTTGGAACACTGCCCTCACTGAGGGAGTGGGTGTGGCCATCTCTGCTGTGAATGAACAAAGGGCAGGGGAGCAAGGGGAGCAGAGCAGGGCCCTCAGAGCCCGGCATGCCCTGTGGTGTGTCACAAGCATTTAGGCCCAGGACAAAGGGCACCTTCTGTGTCTGCACAGCTGCCCAAACTCTCACGTTTCCCCTCAGGCCGCCCTCTTACTTGAAGTGTGTGTGGAACCTGACCGCGCAGTACACCTCGCTGCACAGCTAACCATAGGTCTGGGCATCGTACCTTCCTGGCAGGTGACCAAAGTTCGCAGGCAGATGAGTCCCTTGGAAACACGCGGACAGGCTCCTTCCCGGGCCACCGGCCGCCCACTGCCCCTGCCCCAGATCGGGGAACGCAAAACAGCCCCCTCTGAGTCCCCTGCCTCTAGAGGGAGTATTGGAACAATACTTGTAGAAAATGGCGTCCTCACGGGCAACTCATTGGAGGGACACAAATAAACCTTTGCCGCCTTCTGCTGAAGCTTACGAGCGTTCACACCTAAGCCTCTTACAAGCTAAGCTGTTTAGCTCAACATGAGCTCATGATCTAAATTGACACAATAATGAAGAAATCAGCTACAAGAGGAGACAATCAGCATAAACAATCAATACCAGAATTAGATTCCCTAGGCCGTCCATCAGATGTTGGAATAATCAGGTGCAAGGCAGAAAATATACACAAAACTGGAACTGAAAAAAGGAACAAGGATGTTTTCAAAGCCTGATAGGATCTCTAAAACATTTTTAAAGTTCATGTCATTGATAAAGGTAAATACTCGGAGGTTGTGTAAGACAACAGATTCATCATTGAGAAGAGTGAAATTATGCTGTTTTGAAAACTATGGCAGGTCAGATTTTCTGCCTAATTATATAAGAAGATTTCTCTAAAAAATACACATTATTTCAAAGACTTTTTGGCTGTGAAATAAGTTAAGGGTATTTCAAATGGCTTGTCTGCAAAGAAAGGTGAGATGTAGGGAATCACAGAAAGCCGAGGGGAAAATAGGTTAATATATACTTTGCTCTATGGTGAACTAAGCCTTAGGCCAGCAAAAATGTAGAGGACGTGACCCTTAGAAACTTACAAGTAAGCTGGAATCTTCAAAAGTTCAAATCTTTACAAGTAAAAAGATTTATGAAAATGAATAACCAAGTGTTTTAATTGACATCAGAAGATCAAAACAATAAATCCTGAGAACATAGATAAAAGGTAACGAAAGATATGAGCAGAACTTAATACAACAGAACACGTATAAAATTCAGGTGATGTTGTAAGTCTGAAGAATATTCTTTCAAAAGACTAAAAAGACACACTTTGATTAAGGAAAACAAAAACATAAGTAAAAAATATAGAAGAGAATCAGAACAATGTTATAGCAGAGAATATATGAAATGCCAGTAAATTTGAACATTTCTGTAAAGTGGACCATTTCCTAGCTCCTAAAGTTTACCCAAAGTGACAAAAGAGGAAATCATTTAAGGTCATCATCTCTACCCTTGGCATTCTCGGAACGCCCTGGCCTCAGAATGCAGCATCTGTAGTCCATGGTAACTTGCGGAGAGTGGGCGGGTCTGAGGAAGGTTGGAACACTGCCCTCACTGAGGGAGTGGGTGCGGCCATCTCTGCTGTGACTGAACAAAGGGCAGGGGAGCAGGGGGCAGAGGGCAGGGCCCTCAGAGCCCGGCAGGCCCAGTGGGTTGTCACAAGCATTTAGGCCCAGGCCAAAGTACGCCTTCTTTGTCTGCACAGCTGCCCAAACTCTCACCTTTCCCCTAAGGCCGCCCTCTTCCTTGAAGTGGGTGTGGAACCTGTCCGTGCAGTACACCTCGCTGCACAGATAACCATAGGTATGGGCATAGTAGCTTTCTGCCAGTTGACCGAAGTTCTCAAGCTGATGGGTCCCTTGGACACACGCACAGAGGCTCCTGCAAGGGCCACAGGCCGCCCACTGCCCCTCCCACAGATCGGGGGCCGCAAAGCATCCCTCTCTGAGTCTCCTGCTTCTAGAGGGAGTATTGGACCAACACTTGTAGAACACGGGGTCCCCGAGGGCTACTCATTGGAGGGACACAAATAAACCTTTGCCGCCTTCTGCTGAAGATTACGAACATTCACACCTAAGCCTCTTACAATGTAAGCTGTTTAGCTCAACATGAGCTCATGATCTAAATTTACACAATAATGAAGAAATCAGCTACAAGGGGAGACAATCAGCAAAAACAATCAATACCAGAATTAGATTCCCTAGGCCATCCATCAGATGTTGGAATAATCAGGTGCAAGGAAGAAAATATACACAAAACTGGAACTGAAACAAGGAACAAGGATGTTTTCAAAGACTGGTAGGATCTCTAAAACATTTTTAAAGTACATGTCATTGATAAAGCTAAATACTCAAAGGTTGCGTAATACAACAGATTCATCATTGAGAAGAGTGAAATTATGCTGTTTTGAAAACTATGGCAGGTCAGATTTTCTGCCTAATTATATAAGAACATTTCTCTAAAAAATACACATTATTTCAAAGACTTAATGGCTGTGAAATAAACTAAGGGTATTTCAGATGGCTGGTCTGCAAAGAAAGGTGCGATGTAGGGAATCACAGAAAGCCGAGGGGAAAATAGGTAAATATATACATTGCTATATGGTGAACTAAGCCTTAGGCCGGCAAAAATGTAGAGGACCTGACACTTAGAAACTTACAAGTAAGCTGGAATCTTCAAAAGTTCAAATCTTTATAAGTAAAAAGATTTATGAAAATGAATAACCAAGTGTTTTAATTGACATCAGAAGATCAAATCAATAAACCCTGAGAACATTGAAAAAAGAAAAATAAAGATATGAGCAGAACTTAATACAACAGAAAACGTATAAATTCAGTTGATGTTATAAGTCTGAAGAATATTCTTTGAAAAGACTTAAAAGAAACACTTTGATTAAGGACAACAAAAACATAAGTAAAAAATATAGAAGAGAATCAGAACAATGTTATAGCAGAGAATATATGAAATGCCAGTAAATTTGAACATTTCGGTAAAGTGGACCATTTCCTAGCTCCTAAAGTTTACCAAAAGTGACACAAGAGGAAATCATTTAAGGTCATCAAGTCTGCCCTTGGCATTCTCGGAAAGCCCTGGCCTCAGAATGCAGCATCTGTAGTCCTTGGTAACTTGCGGAGAGGGGGCGGGTCTGAGGGAGTTTGGAACACTGCCCAAACTGAGGGAGCGGGTGGGGCCATCTCTGCTGTGAATGAACAAATGGCAGGGGAGCAGGGGGCCCAGGGCAGGTCACTCAGAGCCCGGCAGGCCTAGTGGGTTGTCACAAGCATTTAGGCAGAGGCCAAATTACACCATCTTTGTCTGCACAGCTGCCCAACCTCTCACCTTTCCCCTCAGGCCGCCCTCTTACTTGAAGTGTGTGTGGAACCTGTCCGTGCAGTACACCTCGCTGCACAGCTAACCATAATTCTGGGCATAGTAGCTTCCTGCCAGTTGACCGAAGTTCTCAAGCAGATGGGTCCCTGTGACACACGAGGAGAGGCTTCTGCACGGGCCACAGGCCGCCCACAGCCCCTCCCCCAGATCGGGGGCCAAAAAGCATCCCTCTCTGAGTCTCCTGCCTCTAGAGTGAGTATTGGAACAACACTTGCAGAAAACGGGTTCCTCGCGGGCAACTCATTGGAGGGACACAAATAAATCTTTGCGGACTTTCTGCTGAAGCTTACCAGCGTTCACACCTAAGCCTCTTGCAAGGTCACCTGTTTAGCTACACATGAGCTCATGATCTAAATTTACACAATAATGAAGAAATCAGCTACAAGGGGAGACAATCAGCAAAAACAATCAATACCAGACTTATATTCCTTAGGCCATCCATCAGATGTTGGAATACTCAGGTGCAAGGCAGAAAATATACACAAAACTGAAACTGAAACAAGGAACAATGATGTTTTAAAAGACTGGTAGGATCTCTAAAACATTTTTAAAGTACATGTCATTGATAAAGGGAAATACTCAGAGGTTGTGTAAGACAACAGATTCATCATTGAGAAGAGTGAAATTATGCTGTTTTGAAAACTATGGCAGGTCACATTTTCTGCCTAATTATATAAGAAGATTTCTCTAAAAAATACACATTATTTCAAAGACTTATTGGCTGTGAAATAAGTTAAGGGTATTTCAAATGGCTTGCCTGCAAAGAAACGTGAGATGTAGGGAATCACAGAAAGCCGAGGGGAAAATAGGTCAATATATACATTGCTCTATGGTGAACTAAGCCTTAGGCCAGCAACAATGTAGAGGACCTGACACTTAGAAACTTAAAAGTAAGCTGGAATCATCAAAAGTTCAAATCTTTATAAGTAAAAAGATTTATGAAAATGAATAACCAAGTGTTTTAATTGACATCAGAAGATCAAAACAATAAACACGAAGAAAATAGATAAAAGATAACGAAAGATATGAGCAGAACTTAAAACAACAGAAAACGTATAAAATTCAGGTGATGTAGTAAGTCCAAAGAATATTCTTTGAAACATTTAAAAGACACACTTTGATTAAGGAAAACAAAAACATAAGTAAAGAATATACAAAAGGACCAAGACAATGTTATAGCAGAGAATATATGCAATGCCAGTAAATTAGAACATTTCGGTAAAGTGGACCATTTCCTAGCTCCTAAAGTTTACCAAAACTGACACAAGAGGAAATCATTTAAGGTCATCATGTCTGCCCTTGGCATTCTCAGAACGCCCTGGCCTCAGAATGCAGCATCTGTAGTCCTTGGTAACCTGCGGAGAGGGGGCGGGGATGAGGGAGTTTGGAACACTGCCCACACTGAGGGAGTGCGTGTGGCCATCTCTGCTGTGACTGAACAAAGGGCAGGGGAGCAGGGGGAGCAGGGCAGGGCCCTCAGAGCCCGGCAGGCCCAGTGGGGTGTCACAAGCATTTAGGCCCAGGCCAAAGACGCCTTCTTTGTCTGCACAGCTGCCCAAATTCTCAACTTTCCCCTCAGGCCGCCCTCTTACTTGAAGTGCGTGTGGAACCTGTCCGTGCAGTACACCTCGCTGCACAGCTAACCATAGGTCTGGGCATCGTAGCTTCCTGCCAGGTGACCGACGTTCGCAGGCAGATCGCTCCCTGGGACGCACGCGGAGAGGCTCCTGCCCGGGCACCGGCTGCCAACTGCCCCTGCCCCAGATCGGGGACCGCAAACCAGCCCCCTCTGAGTCCCCTGCCTCTAGAGGGAGTATTGGAACAACACTTGTAGAAAATGGGGTCCTCGCGGGCAACTCATTTGAGGGACACAAATAAACCTTTGCCGCCTTCTGCTGAAGATTACGAGCATTCACACCTAAGCCTCTTACAATGTAAGCTGTTTAGCTCAACATGAGCTCATGATCTAAATTTACACAATAATGAAGAAATCAGCTACAAGGGGAGACAATCAGCAAAAACAATCAATACCAGAATTAGATTCCCTAGGCCATCCATCAGATGTTGGAATAATCAGGTGCAAGGCAGAAAATATACACAAAACTGGAACTGAAACAAGGAACAAGGATGTTTTCAAAGCCTGATAGGATCTCTAAAACATTTTTAAAGTACATGTCATTGATAAAGCTAAATACTCAAAGTTGCGTAATACAACAGATTCATCATTGAGAAGAGTGAAATTATGCTGTTTTGAAAACTATGGCAGGTCAGATTTTCTGCCTAATTATATAAGAACATTTCTCTAAAAAATACACATTATTTCCAAGACTTATTGGCTGTGAAATAAGTTAAGGGTATTTCAAATGGCTTGTCTGCAAAGAAAGGTGAGATGTAGGGAATCACAGAAAGCCGAGGGGAAAATAGGTTAATATATACTTTGCTCTATGGTGAACTAAGCCTTAGGCCAGCAAAAATGTACAGGACCTGACCCTTAGAAACTTACAAGTAAGCTGGAATCTTCAAAAGTTCAAATCTTTACAAGTAAAAAGATTTATGAAAATGAATAACCAAGTGTTTTAATTGACATCAGAAGATCAAATCAATAAACCCTGAGAACATTAAAAAAAGATTAATAAACATATGAGCAGAACTTAATACAACAGAAAACGTGTAAAATTCAGGTGATGTTGTAAGTCTGAAGAATATTCTTTGAAAAGACTTAAAAGACACACTTTGACTAAGGAAAACAAAAACATAAGTAAAGTATATACAAAAGAATCAAGAAATGTTATAGCAGAGAATATATGAAATGCCAGTAAATTTGAACATTTCTGTAAAGTGGACCATTTCCTAGCTCCTAAAGTTTACCAAAACTGACACAAGAGGAAATCATTTAAGGTCATCATGTCTGACCTTGGCATTCTCGGAAAGCCCTGGCCTCAGAATGCAGCATCTGTAGTCCATGGTAACCTGCGGAGAGGGGACGGGACTGAGGGAGGTTGGAACACTGCCCTCACTGAGGGAGTGGGTGTGGCCATCTCTGCTGTGACTGAAAAAAGGGCAGGGGAGCAAGAGGAGCAGAGCAGGGCCCTCAGAGCCCGGCATTTCCAGTGGTGTGTCACAAGCATTTAGGCCCAGGCCAAAGGTCGCCTTCTTTGTCTGCACAGCTGCCCATACTCTCACGTTTCCCCTCAGGCCGCCCTCTTACTTGAAGTGTGTGTGGAACCTGACCGCGCAGTACACCTCGCTGCACAGCTAACCATAGGTCTGGGCATCGTAGCTTCCTGCCAGGTGACCAAAGTTTGCAGGCAGATGGGTCCCTGGGACACACGCGGACAAGCTCCTGCCCGGGCCACCGGCCGCCCACTGCCCCTCCCCCAGATCGGGGGCCGCAAAGCATCCCTCTCTGAGTCTCCTGCTTCTAGAGGGAGTATTGGACGAACACTTGTAGAACACGGGGTCCCCGAGGGCTACTCATTGGAGGGACACAAATAAACCTTTGCCGCCTTCTGCTGAAGATTACGAGCATTCACACCTAAGCCTCTTACAATGTAAGCTGTTTAGCTCAACATGAGCTCATGATCTAAATTTACACAATAATGAAGAAATCAGCTACAAGGGGAGACAATCAGCAAAAACAATCAATACCAGAATTAGATTCCCTAGGCCATCCATCAGATGTTGGAATAATCAGGTGCAAGGAAGAAAATATACACAAAACTGGATCTGAAACAAGGAACAAGGATGTTTTCAAAGACTGGTAGGATCTCTAAAACATTTTTAAAGTAGATGTCATTGATAAAGCTAAATACTCAAACGTTGTGTAATACAACAGATTCATCATTGAGAAGAGTGAAATTATGCTGTTTTGAAAACTATGGCAGGTCAGATTTTCTGCCTAATTATATAAGAACATTTCTCTAAAAAATACACATTATTTCAAAGACTTATTGGCTGTGAAATAAATTAAGGGTATTTCAAATGGCTTGTCTGAAAAGAAAGGTGAGATGTAGGGAATCACAGAAAGCCGAGGGGAAAATAGGTCAATATATACATTGCTATATGGTGAACTAAGCCTTAGGCCGGCAAAAATGTACAGGACCTGACCCTTAGAAACTTACAAGTAAGCTGGAATCTTCAAAAGTTCAAATCTATATAAGTAAAAATATTTATGAAAATGAATAACCAAGTGTTTTAATTGACATCAGAAGATCAAATCAATAAACCCTGAGAACATTGAAAAAAGAAAAATAAAGATATGAGCAGAACTTAATACAACAGAAAACGTATAAATTCAGTTGATGTTATAAGTCTGAAGAATATTCTTTGAAAAGACTTAAAAGAAACACTTTGATTAAGGAAAACAAAAACATAAGTAAAAAAATATAGAAGAGAATCAGAACAATGTTATAGCAGAGAATATATGAAATGCCAGTAAATTTGAACATTTCGGTAAAGTGGACCATTTCCTAGCTCCTAAAGTTTACCAAAACTGTCACAAGAGAAAATCATTTAAGGTCATCATGTCTGCCCCTGGCATTCTCGGAATGCCCTGGCCTCATAATGCAGCATCTGTAGTCCATGGTAACCTGCGGAGAGGGGGCGGGGCTGAGGGAGGTTAGAACACTGCCCTCACTGAGGGAGTGGGTGTGGCCATCTCTGCTGTGACTGAACAAAGGGCAGGGGAGCAGTGGCCCAGGGCAGGGCCCTCAGAGCCCGGCAGGGGCTGTGGAGTGTCACAAGCATTTAGGCCCAGGCCGAAGAGCTCCTTCTTTGTCTGCACAGCCGCCCAAACTCTCACCTATCCACTCAGGCCGCCCTCTTACTTGAAGTGTGTGTGAAACCTGTCCGTGCAATACACCTCGCTGCAGAGCTAACCATAAGTGTGGGCATCGTAGCTTCCTGCGAGGTGACCGAAGCGTGCAGGCAGATGGGTCCCTGGGATACACGCGGAGAGGCTACTGCCCGGGCGACAGGCGGCTCACTGCCTCGGTCCCAGATCGGAGGCCACAAAGCAGCCCTCTATGAGTCCCTGCCTATAGAGGAAGTATTGGACCAACACTTGTAGAAAACGGGGTCCTAGCGGGCAACTCATTGGAGGGACACAAATAAATCTTTGAGACTTTCTGATAAAGCTTACGAGCGTTCACACCTAAGCCTCTTACAATGTCAACTGTTTAGCTAAACATGAGCTCATGATCTAAATGTACACAATAATGAAGAAATCAGCTACAAGGGGGAGACAATTAGCAAAAACAATCAATACCAGAATTAGATTCCCTAGGCCATCCATCACATGTTGGAATAATCAGGTGCAAGGCAGCAAATATACATAAAACTGGAAATGAAACAAGGAACCAGGATGTTTTCAAAGACTGGTAGGATCTCTAAAACATTTTTAAAGTACATGTCATTGACAAAGCTAAATATTCAAAGGTTGTGTAACACAACAGATTCATCATAGAGAAGAGTGAAATTATGCTGTTTTGAAAAATATGGTAAGTCAGATTTTCTGCCTAATTATATAAGACGATTTCGCTAAAAAATACACATTATTTCAAAGACTCTTTGGCTGTGAAATAAGTTAAGGGTATTTCAAATGGCTTGTCTGCAAAGAAAGGTGAGATGTAGGGAAACACAGAAAGTCCAGGGGAAAATAGGTCAATATATACATTGCTATATGTTGAACTAAGCCTTAGGCGAGCAACAATGTAGAGGACCTGACCCTTAGAAACTAACAAGTAAGATGGAATCTTCAAAAGTTCAAATCTTTATAAGTAAAAAGATTTATTAAAATGAATAACCAAGTGTTTTAATTGACATCAGAAGATCAAAACAATAAACCCTGAGTACATAGAATAAAGATAAATAATGATATGAGCAGAACTTAATACAACAGAAAACGTATAAATTTCAGGTGATGTAGTTAGTCCAAAGAATATTCTTTGAAACGATTTAAAAGACACACTTTGATTAAGGAAAACAAAAACATAAGTAAAGAATATACAGAAAGAATCAGGACAATGTTATAGCAGAGAATATCTGAAATGCCAGAAAATTTGAACATTTCTGCAAAGTGGACAATTTCCTAGCTCCTAAAGTTTACCAAAACTGACAAAAGAGGAAATCATTTAAGGTCATCATGTCTGCCATTGTCATTCTCCGAACACCCTGGCCTCAGAATGCAGCATCTATAGTCCCTGGTAAACTGCGGAGAGGGTGCGGGGCTGAGGGAGGTTGGAACACTGCCCTCACTGAGGGAGAGGGTGTGGCCATCTCTGCTGTGACTGAACAAAGGGCATGGGAGCAGGGTATCCAGGGCAGGGCCCTCAGAGCCCGGCATGCCCAGTGAGGTGTCACAAGAATTTAGGCCCTGGCCAAAGTGCGCCTTCTTTGTCTGCAGAGCTGCCCAAACTCTCACCTTTCCACTCAGCCCGCCCGCATACTTGAAGTGTGTTTGGAACCTGTCCACGCAGTACACCTCGCTGCACAGCTAATCATATGTCTGGGCATCGTAGCTTCCTGCCAGGGGATCGAAGATCGCAGGCTGTTGGGTCCCTGGCACCCACGCGGAGAGCATCCTGCCCGGGCCACAGGCCGCCCACAGCCCCTGCCCCAGATCGGGGGTCGCAAACAGCCCTGTCTGAGTCCCTGCCTCTAGAGGGAGTATTGGACCAACAGTTATAGAAAACGGAGTCCTCGCATGCAACTCATTGGAGCGACCCAAATAAATCTTTGCCGACTTTCTGATGAAGCTTACGACCGTTCACACCTAATCCTCTTACCAGGTCAGCTGTTTAGCTAAACATGAGCTCATGATCTAAATATACCCAATAATGAAGAAATCAGCTACAAGGGGAGACAATCAGCAAAAACAATCAATACCAGAATTAGATTCCCAGGCCATCCAGCAGATGTTGGAATAATCAGGTTAAAGGCAGAAAATATACATAAAACTGGAACTGAAACAAGGAACAAGGATGTTTTCAAAGACTGGTAGGATCTTAAAAACATTTTTAAAGTACATGTCATTGATAAACATAAATACTGAAAGGTTGTGTAATACAACAGATTAATCTTTGAGAAGAGTGAATTTATCCTGTTTTGAAAACTATGGCAGGTCAGATTTTCTCCCTAATTATATAAGACGATTTCTCTAAAAAATACACATTATTTCAAACACTTATTGGCTGTGAAATAAGTTAAGGTTATTTCAAATGGCTTGTCTGCAAAGATAGGTGAGATGTAGGGAATCACAGAAAATCGAGGGGAAAATAGGTCAATATATATATTGCTTTATATTGAACTAAGCCTTAGCCAGCAAAAATGTACAGGACGTGAGCCTTAGAATCTTACAAGTAAGCTGGAATCTTTAAAAGTTCAAATCTTTATAAGGAAAAAGATTTATTAAAATGAATAACCAAGTGTTTTAATTGACATCAGAAGATCAAAACAATAAACCCTGAAAACATAGAAAAAAGATAAATAAAGATATGAGCAGAACTAATACAACAGAAAACGTATAAAATTCAGGTGATGTAGTAAGTCCAAAGAATATTTTTGAAAAGATTTAAAAGACTCACTTTGATTAAGGAAAACAAAAACATAAGTAAAGAATAAACAGAGAGAATCAGGACAATGTTATAGCAGAGAATATCTGAAATGCCAGTAAATTTGAACATTTCTGTAAAGTGGACCATTTCCTAGCTCCTAAAGTTTACCAAAACTGACACAAGAGGAAATCATTTAAGGTCATCATGTCTGCCCTTGGCATTCTCGGAACGCCCTGGCCTCAGAATGCAGCATGTATAGTCCACAGTAAACTGCCGAGATGGGGCGGGGCTGAGGGAAGTTGGAACACTGCCCTCACTGAGTGAGAGGGTGTGGCCATCTCTGCTGTGACTGAACAAAGGGCAGGGGAGCAGGGCGTCCAGATCAGGGCCCCCAGAGCCCGGCTGGCCCAGTGGGGTGTCACAAGCATTAAGACCCTGGCCAAAGGGCGCCTTCTTTGTCTGCACAGCTGCCCAAAGTGTCACCTTTCCACTCAGCCCGCCCTCATACTTGAAGTGTGTTTGTAACCTGTCCGCGCAGTACAACTCGCTGCACAGCTAACCATAGGTCTGGGCATCATAGCTTCCTGACAGGGGACCGAAGTTTGCAGGCAGTTGGGTCACTGGCACCCACTCGGAGAGTATCCTGCCCGGGCCAAACGCCGCCCACTTCCCCTGCCCCAGATCGGGGGCCGCAAAGCAGCCCTGTCTGAGTCCCTGCCTCAAGAGGAAGTATAGGACCAACAGTTATAGAAAACAGAGTCCTCGCGTGCCACTCATTGGAGCGACACAAATAAGTCTTTGCCGACTCTCTGATGAAGCTTACCAGCGATCACAGCTAAGCCTCTTACAAGGTCAGCTGTTTAGCTAAACATGAGCTCATGATCTAAATTTACACAATAATGAAGAAATCAGCTACAAGGGGAGACAATCAGCGAAAACATTCAATACCAGTATCAGATTCCCTAGGCCATCCATCAGATGTTGGAATAATCACGTTCAAGGCAGAAAATATACATAAAACTGGAACTGAAACAAGGAACAAGGATGTTTTCAAATACTGGTAGGATCTTTAAAACATTTTTAAAGTACATGTCATTGATAAAGTTAAATACTCAAAGGTTGTGTAATACAACAGATTAATCTTTGAGAAGAGTGAATTTAGGATGTTTTGAAAACTATGGCTGGTCAGATTTTCTGCTTAATTCTATAAGACGATTTCTCTAAAAAATACACATTATTTCAAACACTTATTGGCTGTGAAATAAGTTAAGGTTATTTCAAATGGCTTGTCTGCAAAGCTAGGTGAGATGTAGGGAATCACAGAAAGTCGAGGGGAAAATAGGTCAATATATACATTGCTATATGTTGAACTAAGCCTTAGGCCAGCAAAAATGTACAGGACCTGAGCCTTAGAATCTTACAAGTAAGCTGGAATCTTTAAAAGTTCAAATCTTTATAAGGAAAAAGATTTATTAAAATGAATAACCAAGTGTTTTAATTGACATCAGAAGATCAAAACAATAAACCCTGAAAACATAGAAAAAAGATAATGATATGAGCAGAACTTAATACAACAGAAAACGTATAAAATTCAGGGGATGTATTAAGTCCAAAGAATATTTTTGAATAGAATTAAAAGACACACTTTG
Organism: Mesoplodon bidens; assembly: GCF_964165515.1. Lineage (NCBI taxonomy): Eukaryota > Metazoa > Chordata > Mammalia > Artiodactyla > Ziphiidae > Mesoplodon > Mesoplodon bidens. Next base: position 27,334,571 of record NC_138180.1, on the reverse strand, counting down.
ATTAAGGAAAACAAAAACATAAGTAAAGAATATACAGAGAGAATCAGGACAATGTTATAGCAGAGAATATCTGAAATGCCAGTAAATTTAAACATTTCTGTAAAGTGGACCATTTCCTAGCTCCTAAAGTTTACCAAAACTGACACAAGAGGAAATCATTTAAGGTCATCATGTCTGCCCTTGGCATTCTCGGAACGCCCTGGACTCAGAATGCAGCATCTATAGTCCACGGTAAACTGCGTAGAGGAGGCGAAGCTGAGGGTGGTTGGAACATTGCCCTCACTGAGGGAGAGGGTGTGGCCATCTCTGCTCTGACTTAACGAAGGGCAGGGGAGCAGGGCGTCCAGGGCAGGGCCCTCAGAGCCCGGCAGGCCCAGTGGGGTGTCACAAGCATTTAGGCCCTGGCCAAAGGACGCCTTCTTTGTCTGCACAGCTGCCCAAACTCTCACCTTTCCACTCAGCCCGCCCTCATACTTGAAGTGTGTTTGGAAGCTGTCCGCGCAGTACAGCTCGCTGCACAGCTAACCATAGGTCTGGGCATCATAGCTTCCGGCCAGGGGACCGAAGTTTGCAGGCAGTTGGGTCCCTGGAACCCCTCGGAGAGGATCCTGCCCGGGCCACAGGCCGCCCACTGCCCCTGCCCCAGATCGGGGGCCGCAAAGCAGCCCTGTCTGAGTCCCTGCCTCTAGAGGAAGTATAGGACCAACAGTTATAGAAAACGGAGTCCTCGCGTGCCACTCATTGGAGCGACACAAATAAGTCTTTGCCGACTCTCTGATGAAGCTTACGAGCGTTCACAGCTAAGCCTCTTACAAGGTCAGCTGTTTAGCTAAACATGAGCTCATGATCTAAATTTACCCAATAATGAAGAAATCAGCTACAAGGGGAGACCATAAGCAAAAACAATGAATACCAGAATTAGTTTCCCAAGGCCATCCATCAGATGTTGGAATAATCAGGTTCAAGGCAGAAAATATACATAAAACTGGAACTGAAACAAGGAACAAGGATGTTTTCAAAGACTGGTAGGATCTTTAAAACATTTTTAAAGTACATGTCATTGATAAAGCTAAATACTCAAAACAGATTCATCATTGAGAAGAGTGAAATTATGCTGTTTTGAAAACTATGGCATGTCAGATTTTCTGCCTAATTATATAAGATGATTTCTCTAAAAAATACACATTATTTCAGAGACTTATTGGCTGTGAAATAAGTTAAGGGTATTTCAAATGGATTGTCTGCAAAGAAAGGTGAGATGTAGGGAATCACAGAAAGTCGAAGGGAAAATAGGTCAATATATACATTGCTATATGTTGAACTAAGCCTTAGGCCAGCAAAAATGTACAGGACCTGAGCCTTAGAATCTTCAAGTAAGCTGGGATCTTTAAAAGTTCAAATCTTTATAAGGAAAAAGTTTTATTAAAATGAATAACCAAGTGTTTTAATTGACATCAGAAGATCAAAACAATAAAACCTGAAAACATAGAATAAAGATAATGATATGAGCAGAACTTAATACAACAGAAAACGTATAAAATTCACGTGACGTAGTAAGTCCAAAGAATATTTTTGAAAAGATTTAAAAGACACACTTTGATTAAGGAAAACAAAAACATAAGTAAAGAATATACAGAGAGAATCAGGACAATGTTATAGCAGAGAATATCTGAAATGCCAGTAAATATGAACATTTCTCTAAAGTGGACCATTTCCTAGCTCCTAATGTTTACCAAAACTGACACAAGAGAAAATCATTTAAGGTCATCAAGTCTGTCCTTGGCATTCTCGGAATGCCCTGGCCTCAGAATGCAGCATGAATTGTCCACGGTAAACTGCGGAGAGGGGTCGGGGCTGATGGAGGATGGAACACTGCCCTCACTGAGGAAGAGGGTGTGGCCATCTCTGCTGTGACTGAACAAAGGTCAGGGGAACATGGGGCCCAGGGCAGGGCCCTCAGAGCCCGGCAGGCCCAGTGGCGTGTCACTAGCATTTAGGCCGTAGCCAAAGGGCACCTTCTTTGTCTGTACAGCTGCCCAAACTCTCACCTTTCCACTCAGGCCGCCATATAACTTGAAGTGTGTGCGGAACCTGTCCGTGCAGTAAAACTCACTGCAGAGCTAACCATAGGTCTGGGCATCGTAGGTTCCTGCCTGGTGACCGAAGTGCTCAGGCAGATGTGTCCCTGGGACACACGCGGAGAAGCTCATGCCCGAGCCACAGACCGCTCACTGCCCCGGCCCCAGATCGGAGACCACAAAGCAGCCCTATATGAGTCCCTGCCTATAGAGGAAGTATTGAACAAACCCTTGTAGAAAACGGGGTCCTAGCGGGCAACTCATTGGAGGGACACAAATAAATCTTTGCGACTTTCTGATGAAGCTTACGACCGTTCACACCTAAGCCTCTTACAAGGTCAGCTGTTTAGCTACACATGAGCTCATGATCTAAATTTACACAATATTGAAGAAATCAGATACAAGGGGAGACAATCTGCAAAAACAATCAATACCAGAATTAGATTCCAAAGGCCATCCATCAGATGTTGGAATAATCAGGTTCAAGGCAGAAAATATACATAAAACTGGAACTGAAACAAGGAACAAGGATGTTTTCAAAGACTGGTAGGATCTTTAAAACATTTTTAAACTACATATCATTGATAAAGATAAATACTCAAGGGTTTTGTAATACAACAGATTAATCTTTGAGAAGAGTGAATTTATGCTGTTTTGAAAATTATGGCTGGTCAGATTTTGTGCCTAATTATATAAGAAGATTTCTCTAAAAATTCACATTATTTCCAACACTTATTGGCTGTGTAATAAGTTAAGTTTATTTCAAATGGCATGTCTTCAAAGAAAGGTGAGATGTAGGGAATCACAGAAAGTCGAAGGGAAAATAGGTCCATATATACATTGCTATATGTTGATCTAATCCTTAGGCCAGCAAAAATGTAGAGGACCTGAGCCTTAGAATCTTACCATAAGCTGGAATCTTTAAAAGTTCAAATCTTTATAAGGAAAAAGATTTATTAAAATTAATAACCAATTGTTTTAATTGACATCAGAAGATCAAAACAATAAACCCTGAGAACATAGAAAAAAGATAAATAATGATATGAGCAGAACTTAATACAACAGAAAACGTATAAAATTCAGGTGATGTAGTAAGTCCAAAGAATATTTTTGAAAAGATTTAAAAGACACACTTTGATTAAGGAAAACAAAAACATAAGTAAAGAATATACAGAGAGAATCAGGACAATGTTATAGCAGAGAATATCTGAAATGCGAAAAATTTGAATATTTTTGTAAAGTGGACCATTTCCTAGCTCTTAAAGTTTACCAAAACTGACACAAGAGGAAATCATTTAAGGTCATCATGTCTGCCCTTGGCATACTCGGAACGCCCTGGTCTCAGAATGCAGCATCTGTAGTCCATGGTAACCTGCGGAGAGTGGGCGGGGCTGAGGGAGGTTGGAACACTGCCCTCACTGAGGGAGTTGGTGTGGCCATCTCTGCTGTGACTGAACAAAGGGCAGAGGAGCAGGGGGCCCAGGTCCGAGCCCTCAGAGCCCGGCAGGACCAGTGGGGTGTCACAAGAATTTAGGCCCAGGCCATAGGGCGCCTTCCTTTTCTGCACAGCTGCCCAAACTCTCACCTTTCCACTCAGGCTGCCATCTTACTTGAAGTGTGTGTGGAAACTGTCCGTGCAGTAAAACTCGCTGCACAGCTATCCATAGGTCTGGGCATCGTAGCTTCCTGCCAGGTGACTGAAGTGCACAGGCAGATGGGTCCTTGAGACACAGGCGGAGAGGCTCCTGCCCGGGCCACATGCCGCCCAATGCCGGGGCCCCAGATCAGGGGCCACAAACAGCCCTCTCTGAGTCCCTGCCTCTAGAGGAAATTTTGGACCAACACTTGTACAAAACGGGGTCCTCGCGGGCAACGCATTGGAGGGACACAAATAAATCTTTGTGACTTTCTGATGAAGCTTACGAGCGTTCACACCTAAGCCTCTTACAAGGTCAACTGTTTAGCTAAGCATGAGCTCATGATCTAAATTTATACAATAATGAAGAAATCAGCTACAAGGGGGAGACAATTAGCAAAAACAATCTATACCAGAATTAGATTCCCTAGGCCATCCATCACATGTTGGGATAATCAGGTGCAAGGTAGAAAATATACATTAAACTGGAACTGAAACAAGAAACAAGGATGTTTTCAAAGACTGGTAGGATCTCTAAAACATTTTTAAAATACATGTCATTGACAAAGCTAAATATTCAAAAGTTGTGTAATACAACAGATTCATCATAGAGAAGAGTGAAATTATGCTGTTTTGAAAACTATGGCAGGTCAGATTTTCTGCCTAATCATATAAGAAGATTTCGCTAAAAAATAAATATTATTTCAAGGACTTATTGGCTGTGAAATAAGTTAAGGGTATTTCAAATGGCTTGTCTGCAAAGAGAGGTGAGATGTATGGAATCACAGAAAGTCGAAGGGAAAATAGGTCAATATATACATTGCTCTATGTTGAACTAAGCCTTAGGCAAGCAACAATGTAGAGGACCTGACCCTTAGAAACATACAAGTAAGCTGGAATCTTCAAAAGATCAAATCTTTATAAGTAAAAATATTTATGAAAATGAATAAACAAGTGTTTATATTGACATAAGAAGATCAAAACATTAAACCCTGAAAAGATAGAAAAAAGATAAATAAAGATATGAGCAGAATTTAATACAACAGAAACGTATAAAATTCAGGTGATGTAGTAAGTCCAAAGAATATTCTTTGAAAATATTTAAAAGACACACTTTGATTAAGGAAAACAAAAACATAATTAAAGAATATATAGAAATAATCCGGACAATGTTATAGCAGAGAATATATGAAATGCCAGTAAATTTGAACATTTCTGTAAAGTGGACCATTTCCTAGCTCCTAAAGTTTACCAAAACTGACACAAGAGGAAATCATTTAAGGTCATCATGTGTGCCCTTGGCATTCACGATACACCCTGACCTCAGAATGCAGCATCTGTAGTCCATGGTAACCTGCGGAGAGGGGGCGGGGCTGAGGGAGGTTGGAACACTGCCCTCACTGAGGGAGTGGGTGTGGCCATCTCTGCTGTGACTGAACAAAGGGCAAGGGCGCAGAGGGCCCAGGAAGGGCCCTCATAGCCCGGCAGGACCAGGGTTGTGTCACAAGCATTTAGGCCTACGCCAAAGGGCGCCTTCTTTGTCTCCACAGCTGCCCATGGTGTCACCTTTCCACTCAGGCCGCCGACTTACTTGAAGTGTGTGTGGAACCTGTCCGTGCAGTAAAACTCTCTGCACAGCTAACCATAGGTCTGGGCATCGTAACTTCCTGCCAGGTGACCGAAGTGCGCAGGCAGATGAGTCAGTGGGGCATACGCGGAGAGGCTTCTACCCGGGCCACAGGCCGCTCACAGCCCCGGCCCCAGATCGGGGGCCTCAAAGCAGCCCTCTCTGTGTCCCTGTCTCTAGAGGAAGTACTGGACAAACACTTGTAGAAAACGGGGTCTTAGCGGGCAACTCATTGGATAGACACAAATAAATCTTGCCGACTTTCTGATGAAGCTTACGAGCGTTCACACCTAAGCCTCTTAGAAGGTCAGCTGTTTAGCTAAACATGAGCTCATGATCTAAATGTACACAAAAATGAAGAAATCAGCTACAAGAGGGAGACATTTAGCAAAAACAATCAATACCAGAATTAGATTCCCTAGGCCATCCATCAGATGTTGGAATAATCAGGTGCAAGGCAGAAAATATACATAAAACTGGAACTGAAACAAGGAACAAGGATGTTTTCAAAGACTGGTAGGATCTCTAAAACATTTTTAAAGTACATGTCATTGACAAAGTTAAATACTCAAAGATGGTGTAATACAACAGATTCATCATTGAGAAGAGTGAAATTATGCTGTTTTGAAAACTATGGCAGGTCAGATTTTCTGCCTAATTATATAAGAAGATTTCTCTTAAAAATACACATTATTTCAAAGACTTATGGGCTGTGAAGAAAGTTAAGGGTATTTCAAATGGCTTGTCTGCCAAGAAAAGTCAGATGTAGGGAATCACAGAATGTCGAGGGGAAAATAGGTCAATATATTCATTGCTATAGGGTGAACTAAGCCTAAGGACAGGAACAATGTAGAGGACCTGACCCTTAGAAACTTACAAGTAAGCTGGAATGTTCAAAAGTTCAAATCTTTATAAGGAAAAAGATTTATTAAAATGAATAACCATGTGTTTTATATGACATCAAAAGATCAAAACAATAAACCCTGAAAACATAGAAAAAAGATAAATAAAGATATGAGCAGAACTTAATACAACAGAAAATGTATAAAATTCAGGTGTTGTAGTAAGTCCAAAGAATATTTTTGAAAAGATTTAAAAGACACACTTTGATTAAGGAAAACAAAAACATAATTAAAGAGTATACAGAGACAATCAGGACAATGTTATAGCAGAAAATATCTGAAATGCCAGTATATTTGCACATTTTTGTAAAGTGGACCATTTTCTAGCTCCTAAAGTTTACCAAAACTGACACAAGAGGAAATCATTTAAGGTCATCATGTCTGCCCTTGGCATTCTCGGAACTACCTGGCCGCAGAATGCAGCATCTGTAGTCCATGGTAACCTGGGGAGAGGTTGCAGGGCTGAGGGCGGTTGGAACACTGCCCTCACTGAGGGAGTGTGTTTGGCCATCTCTGCTGTGACTGAACAAAGGGCAGGGGAGCAGGGTGACCAAGGCAGGGCCCTCAGAGCCCGGCATGCCCAGTGGGGTGTCACAAGCATTTAGGCCCAGGCCAAAGGGCGCCTTCTTTGTCTGCACAGCTGCCCAAACTCTCACCTTTCCACTCAGGCCGCCATCTTACTTGAAGTGTGTGTGGAAACTACCGTGCAGTAAAACTCGCTGCAGAGCTAACCATAGGTCTGGGCATCGTAGCTTCCTGCCAGGTGACCGGAGTGTGCAGGCAGATGGGTCACTGGGATACACGCGGAGAGTCTCCTGCCCGGGCCACACGCCACTCAATGCCCCGGCCCCAGATCGGAGGCCACAAAGCAGCCCTGTCTGAGTCCCTGCCTCTAGAGGAAGTATTTGTTCAACACTTGTAGAAAACGGGGTCCTAGGGGACAACTCATTGGAGGGACACAAATAAATCTTTGCCGACTTTCTGATGAAGCTTACGAGCGTTCACACCTAAGCCTCTTACAAGGTCAACTGTTTGGCTAAACATGAGCTCATGGTCTAAGTTTACAATAATGAAGAAATCAGCTACAAGGGGGAGACAATTAGCAAAAACAATCAATACCAGAATTAGATTCCCTAGGCCATCCATCAGATGTTGGAATAATCAGGTGCAAGGCAGAAAATATACATAAAACTGGAACTGAAACAAGGAACAAGGATGTTTTCAAAGACTGGTAGGATCTCTAAAACATTTTTAAAGTACATGCCATTGACAAAGCTAAATATTCAAAGTTTGTGTAATACAACAGATTCATCATAGAGAAGAGTGAAATTATGCTGTTTTGAAAACTATGGCAGGTCAGATTTTCTGCCTAATTATATAAGAAGATTTCGCTAAAACATACACATTATTTCAAAGACTTATTGGCTTTGAAATAAGTTAAGGGTATTTCAAATGGCTTGTCTGCAAAGAAAGGTGAGATGTAGGGAAACACAGAAAGTCGAGGGGAAAATAGGTCAATATATACATTGCTATATCTTGAACTAAGCCTTAGGCGAGCAATAATGTAGACGATCTGACCCTTAGAATCTTACAAGTAAGCTGGAATCTTCAAAAGTTCAAATCTTTATAAGTAAAAAGATTTATGAAAATAATAACCAAGTGTTTTAAATGACACCAGAATATCAAAACAATAAACCCTGAGAACATAGAAAAAAGATAAATAAAGATATGAGCAGAACTTATTACAAGAGTAAACGTGTAAAATTGAGGTGATTTAGTAAGTCCAAAAATATTCATTGAAAAGATTTAAAAGACACACTTTGATTAAGGAAAACAAAAACATAAGTAAAGAAGATACAGAAAGAATCAGGACAAACTTATAGCAGAAAATATAGGAAATGCCAGTAAATTTGAACATTTCTGTAAAGTGGACCATTTCCTAGTTCCTAAAGTTTACCAAAACTGACACAAGAGGAAATCATTTAAGGTCATCATGTCTTCCCTTGGCATTCTCGGAACGCCCTGGCCTCAGAATGCAGCGTCTGTAGTCCATGGTAACCTGCGGAGAGGGGGCGGGGCTGAGGGAGGTTGGAACCCTGCCCTCACTGAGGGAGTGGGTGTGGCCATCTCTGCTTTGACTGAACAAAGGCAAGGGAGCAGGGGTCCCAGGGCAGGGCCCTCAGAGCCCGGCAGTCCCAATGGTGTGTCACAAGCATTTAGGCCCAGGCCAAAGGGCGCCTTCTTTGTCTGCACAGCTGCCCACACACTAACCTTTCCACTCAGCCCGCCCTCATACTTGAAATGGGTGTGGAACCTGTCCACGCAGTACACCTCGCTGCACAGCTAACCTTAGATCTGGACATCGTACCTTCCTGCAAAGTGACCGAAGTTCGCAGGAAGATGGGTCCTTGGTACACACGCGGAGAGACCCCTGCCCGGGCCACAGGCCGCCCACTGCCGCTGCCCCAGATCGGGGGCCGCAAAGCAGCCCTGTCTGAGTCCCTGCCTCTAGAGGAAGTATTGGACCAACACTTGTAGTAAACGGGGTCCTCGCGGGCAACTCATTGGAGGGACACAAATAAATCTTTGCCGACTTTCTGAAGAAGCTTACGAGCGTTCACACCTAAGCCTCTTACAAGGTCAGCTGTTTAGCTAAACATGAGCTCATGATCTAAATTTACACAATAATGAAGAAATCAGCTACCAGGGGGAGACAATCAGCAAAAACAATCAATACCAGAATTAGATTCCCAAGGCAATCCATCAGATGTTGGAATACTCTGGTGCAAGGCAGAAAATATACATAAAACTGGAACTGAAACAAGGAACAAGGATGTTTTCAAAGACTGATAGGATCTCTAAAACATTTTTAAAGTACATGTCATTGACAAAGCTAAATATTCAAAGTTGTGTAATACAACAGATTCATCATAGAGAATAGTGAAATTATGCTGTTTTGAAAACTATGGCAGGTCAGATTTTCTGCCTAAATATATAAGAAGATTTCTCTGAAAAATACACATTATTTCAAAGACTTATGGGCTGTGAAGTAAGTTAAGGGTATTTCAAATGGCTTGTCTGCAAAGAAAGGTGAGATGTAGGGAATCACAGAAAGTCGAGGGGAAAATAGGTCAATATATACATTGCTATAGGGTGAACTAAGCCTTAGGCCAGCAACAATGTAGATGACCTGACCCTTAGAAACTTACAAGTAAGTTGGAATCTTTCAAAGTTCAAATCATTATAAGTAAAAAGATTTATTAAAATGAAAAACCAAGTGTTTTAAATGACATCAGAACATACAAACAATAAACCCTGAGAACATAGAAAAAAGATAAATAAAGATATGAGCAGAATTTAATACAACAGAAAACGTATATAATTGAGGTGATTTAGTAAGTCCAAAGAATATTCTTTGAAAAGATTTAAAAGACACACTTTGATTAAGGAAAACAAAAACATAAGTAAAGAATATACGGAAAGAATCAGGACAATCTTATAGCAGAGAATATAGGAAATGCCAGTAAATTTGAACATTTCTGTAAAGTGGACCATTTCCTAGCTCCTAAAGTTTACCAAAACTGACACAAGAGGAAATCATTTAAGGTCATCATGTCTGCCCTTGGCATTCTCGGAACGCCCTGGCCTCAGAATGCAGCATCTGTAGTCCATGGTAACCTGCGGAGAGGGGGCGGGGCTGAGGGAGGTTGGAACACTGCCCTCACTGAGGGAGTGGGTGTGGCCATCTCTGCTTTGACTTAACAAAGGCAGGGGAGCAGGGGTCCCAGGGCAGGGCTCTCAGAGCCCGGCAGGCCCAATGGGGTGTCACAAGCATTTAGGCCCAGGCCAAAGGGCGCCTTCTTTGTCTGCACAGCTGCCCAAACACTAACCTTTCCACTCAGCCCGCCCTCATACTTGAAGTGTGTGTGGAACCTGTCCACGCAGTACACCTCGCTGCACAGCTAACCATAGGTCTGGGCATCGTAGCTTCCTGCCAGGGGACCGAAGTTCGCAGGCAGATGGGTCCCTGGGACACAAGCGGAGAGGTTCCTGACCGGGCAACAAGCCGCTCACTGCCCCGGCCCCAGATCGGGGGCCACAAAGCAGCCCTGTCTAAGTCTCTGTCTCTAGAGGAAATTTAGGACCAACACTTGTAGAAAACGGGGTCCTAGCGGGCAACTCATTGGAGGGACACAAATAAATCTTTGCGACTTTCTGATGAAGCTTACGAGCGTTCACACCTAAGCCTCTTACAATGTCAACTGTTTAGCTAAACATGAGCTCATGATCTAAATTTACACAATAATGAAGAAATCAGCTACAAGGGGGAGACAATTAGCAAAAACAATCAATACCAGAATTAGATTCCCTAGGCCATCCATCACATGTTGGAATAATCAGGTGCAAGGCAGATAATATACATAAAACTGGAACTGAAACAAGGAACAAGGATGTTTTCAAAGTCTGGAAGGATCTCTAAAACATTTTTAAAGTACATGTCATTGACAAAGCTAAATACTAAAAGGTTGTGTAATACAACAGATTCATCATAGAGAAGAGTGAAATTATGCTGTTTTGAAAACTATGGCATGTCAGATTTTCTGCCTAATTATATAAGAAGATTTCGCTAAAAAATACACATTATTTCAAAGACTTATTGGCTGTGAAATAAGTTAAGGGTATTTCAAACGGCTTGTCTGCAAAGAAAGGTGAGATGTAGGGAATCACAGAAAGTCGAGGGGAAAATAGGTCAATATATACATTGCTATATGGTGAACTAAGCCTTAGGCCCGCAACAATGTAGAGGACCTGACCCTTAGAAACTTACAAGTAAGCTGGAATCTTCAATACTTCAAATCTTTATAAGTAAATAGATTTATGAAAATGAATAACCAAGTGTTTTAATTGACATCAGAAGATCAAAACAATAAACCCTGAGAACATAGAAAAAAGATAAATAAAGATATGAGCAGAACTTAATACAACAGAAAACGTATAAAATTCAGATGATGTAGTAAGTCCAAAGAATATTCTTTGAAAAGATTTAAAGGACACGCTTTGATTTAGGAAAACACAAACATAAGTAAAGAATATACAGAAAGAATCAGGACAATGTTACAGCAGAGAATATGGGAAATGCCAGTAAATTAGAACATTTCTGTAAAGTGGACCATTTCCTAACTCCTAAAGTTTACCAAAACTGACACAAGAGGAAATCATTTAAGGTCATCATGTCTGCCCTTGGCATTCTCGGAACGCCCTGGCCTCATAATGCAGCATCTTTAGTCCATGGTAACCTGCGGAGAGGGGGCGGGGGTGAGGGAGGTTGGAACACTGCCCTCACTGAGGGAGTGGGAGTGGCCATCTCTGCTGTGACTGAACAAAGGGCAGGGGAGCAGGGGCCCAGGGCAGGGCCCTCAGAGCCCGGCAGTCCCAGTGGGGTGTCACAAGCACACGGTGGGTGCTTTGCTGAGGTCGTGGATGAGTCCTGCCTGCTCACTTGCACCTGCCGGGTGTGGGTCTGGCCCAGGGCTCTCCCCTCACCTCACCCCTGCCGGCCAACTGCGGCCCTTGACTCCTTCTAGACCCAGAGACAGCACCGTGCTCCCTCACAGAATCAGAACAACGTGAATTAAAAGCCCAATCCTGACTAAGAGGGCGCCCCAGGGTGGGTGGCTTAGCCTCTCTGAACCTCAGTTTTTTCATCTGTACATTGGACACGATGGCAGACCTGGTTTGCTGTGAGACCCACCCGAGGGCAGGCAGGCACACAGCGAGCGGGCAATCGACCAAGTCTGGCTACCACCTTCACTTCTACAGTTTTCACTGTGTAACCCTCCAGCTGCCCCGTTGAGCCCACAGGATTCCCGGAGCCAAGATCGGGGCCTCCTGGAGCGCCCTGTGGTTCGGCCTCTGTGTCCTGTGGGGAGGTCAGGTGAAAGTTCAGGGACAGTAAATAAACTCACAGGCTGAGTGAGGTGAGCACCTTCACCTTTGGTCCAGAGGCCCTACTTTATCTCCTGTCCCTCCCGCCTGTCCTGTTTGCCCACGTCAAGGTGATGGACAGTGGGTAAACATGGCCCCAGCAGGCTGGCCCGCTGAGGGGCAGCGGGGCAACGGGGGCAGTGGAGGACAGCCAGGAGAGGCTGGGGACGGTGTGGGGACCAGACCCAGGAGTCTGGGGACCAGAGCCGGCTGCAGGAAAGAGCCCACCCCCACCTCCAGGGCTGGTCCCATCTCCCAGGGTCGCAGACCAACAGAAACCCAGCCCAGCCAGCTACAGGCCCGCCTGGACACCCAGCTCTTGGTTCACCCTCAGCCCCTTACCCCCTGGATCCCACCTCCCTCTGCGGGACTAAGGGAGCACCCATTCCTTCACCTGACAATTGTTACCCCGGCACCCAATGAGCATGGTCACCGAGCTAGTGAGCAAGTTAGAGGGGTCCTGTCCCAGGGGCTGTCTCTGTCCAAGTCCACGTGGGATTCCAGATCCAGAAAGTCAAGGTGTCTGCTCAGCTGACCTCATGCCTCATGGAAATCCCTCGGCCTCTGTTAAGGGGCCGTAGAAAAAAAGCCTTTTGAAGGCATGGACCACCCTCTTCCTCTCTCATAAGGAAACATCTGATAAATCACTGCTGGACCCTAGCCCCAGGAAAACTAGTCCTCCAGGTGAATGCTTCCTCCCATTGGCCGGAAGGGCAAGCCCATCTTCTTTCTTTCCTTGCTGTGGCTGCCAGGAAGCTCAGGCTCACATCATGTGACCAATGGCCCTCTCTCCGGTCCCTGAGACACTCTTCTCTTTCCTCTTCCCTCTACAGTATTCCTGAACTTTTCCTTCGATTTCCATAATTAAGTTCTGTGTTTCAGTATGTATTTTTTTTGCAGAAGATTCCCAGTGAATACACAGAAAATGTTTAATTGTGTATATACCCAGCCACTTAACATTGCAAAATAAATAATTTCCAGTGGTGTCCTCAAAACACTGGTGCACACACACATGCGTGCACATACACACAATCTTGAGTTCTCCCCTTAGCCCACTTTCCCGGATGCATTGTATCTCTAGAGGTATGAGTGTCATACTCATCCCCCTGCTACCACCCTGCTTTCAGCCTACACCTCGTCCCTACTGGGGCGTAGGGGATGGGGAGGGAGTTTGGCAGGCAGAGTCCCTGGACCTAGATCCTGCTTTGCCCCCATGAAAGTGAACACTTGGGGGGCCCCTCCTGGCCCCCAGTTATACACCTGGAACACAGGAGTTAGTGATGGTTCCTCTCGGAGGGGAGGGAGGATTCACTGCCCCAATTGCCACGTCTGACCCTCTTCCAGGAAGCCACCCCCTCCCCGACCATGGGCTCCCACTCTGTAGACTCTGACCAAAGCCCTGGGCTGACCCCCAGAGAGAACCCCATGAAAAGCCAGCCCGAGCCAGCACCGCCAGGTTCTGGGCGCTGCCAGGAGCCTCGCTGGCCACTCCATGTGCAATGCGGTCCCTCCTTCTCCCCTCCAGACTCGGGGTTCCCCCAGGGCAGGGGCCTCACCTTCACCCCACAGGCCGGCGGAACCCAACACTAGGAGCCCTCCTCCCCCCAGCCCTACGGAAATGCCCCAGCCGCTCCTCTCCCCAGCACCCCTGCCCCGGTCCAGGTTTGCTGAGGTCGCAGACTGCCCTCCCCAGATCTATGTACCTGATGAGTCCAGCCACGTGAGGACCATGATGGGGAAACCAGGTCTGGGACAAGTTCAACCGAAGAGGCAGGAGCTGGAGGTGTCCAAGGCACAGGGCCCCCATACCCCGCCCACCCTGGGCTCTGCAAGAGGCTGCCGCAGGTTCCCCAGGACACCCTGCCCCCTGCACACCGCAGAGCTGCCTCTGCCAGTCCCTAACACAATTCATCCCCAACCTAACTGCAATGTGCAATAAAGGAAGGATAATCAGTATTAATATTAGTTATTGTTATTGATTTCAGCTTGAAAGAATTGATTTCCAGTCTGGGCCCCTTTTATGAGGCTCTTTGCAGAAGACCCATGGATGCGGCCCACCACTATTTGTGGACCGGCCCCCTCACCAGGCCGGGCCTGCAAAAATCACCGCAGGGACAGCGGGGAAGAGGAGGAGTGAGGAAGTGAGGAGAGGTGGGTGAGGATGGACGGCCCCGGGGTGGAAACACTTCCACGCTCTGTGCTCCACAAGGAGCTGACACCAGGGGCTGGGTGGACCCTCATTCATCCAGGGAGCATAGATCTTAAAAGGCCACGTCATGGGCCTGCTTTTTCTCTTTGCTCCCCGTTCACCCACCTCCCCACTCCAGCTCCACCTCCAGGGCCCTGCCTGATGAGCCTGCCTCCTGCTGAGTTCTCCCCGACCCCATCCCCTTCCCCTGCCCACCCAGAGCCCCTACTCCCCCACCCCCATTTCTTCTGAATACCCAGGATCAGTTGAGACCCTGCTCTGGGCTCCTACCCACCACAGCCCTGCCGTGTGCCCACTGATGGAGCAGGTGCAGAAGCCTGGGTCTCACTCCAAGTTACCTGCAGAGACGTACTCCAAGCCTGGCTTCCACGCACACACAGGTTTGTTGAATGAATGAATGACCACGGCGTTTTTGAACACCTACTATGTGCCCGGTCCTAGGCTCCTAGAATGTCAGAGTTGGAGGACCATCTGATAATTTAGAGACAGTTAGAGATGATCTCATCCACTCCCTGTACAGATGGGGAAACTGAGGCCCAGGGAAGGGAAGGGACTTTCCCAGAGTCACTTGTTCCCCCTCTGGTGCTCTCTGGGCAGACCACACAGTCCTGCCAGGGCAGGGCAGGAGCAGGACAGAGTCCCGTCACAGGTTCCCATGGAATTTTCTCACCTACAGGAGAAAGCGCTGTCCCACCCCCACCCATGAGCCCACTCTCCCCTCCGGCTGGCTTCCTGATGGGGGTATAGGGGGGTCAGGGGGGCAGGGTCCCTCTCTTCCTCTCCAGCACCCACCGCTTCAGATTCCAGAAAAGACAAGAAATCAGATTTCTGGTTGTCTGCAAAGGACAATTTCTTGCCAACGACGTGATGCCAGGACTCATTCATTCCTTCCCTTAACTGTTCGTTGACTCTTTGAAGGATTAACCAAGACATGGCACCAGGAATGTCAGACAAGGGCCAGAACATTAAACACGACAAATCCAGGCATTTTATAATGACTTCAAAGGCATGAAAACTACGACCCTGAAGAAGTGCAAAGCAGGCAAGAGCCTTTATGCTCCATAGAGGTAGCGGTGGATCCGGGGAAGAGCACACGTCCAGGGAGCCGTCCAGGGGGCGAGGCCCCTCATCTGAGTTCCTGGGGGCTGCGGGCTCCTCGTACACCCCGACCCAGCCCTCTGCACTAGGGGCGTCCTCATTTCTTTGATGCAGGGGGCGCCTTTGTGAACCTGGCGGAGCCCATGAGTCCTCCTCAGCGGCATGGGTGGTGTCAGGGGCAGTGCACCCTGCAGCCCACCCAAACACCCTCCAGGCTTCCCTGGCAGCGGGTAGAGCCCTGCTTGTACCACCCAGGTACAGCGCCCAGGGCTCTCCTGAGATTCCCAAGGTCACCCCGGGGAGAGGCAAAGCTGGAATCCAGCCGCAGCTCCAACCGATCCCAAAGCCCAGGTCCTGCCCCTGGGAGGCTGCCCGCGTGCCCCTCGCCAGGCAACCTAAGACGGCCCTGGGCTGGGGGCCTGGACATCTAAGGGGTACCGAGGATGCAGTGCAGGTGTTCTCTGGATAAAGCAGCTCCCTTCGTGCTGGCAACGTCCGCGTGGCACCCCCTCCATCAGAGCCACCCTCCCCCACCCCTGCTCCTTCATCCTGGTTGCCAAGCCCCTTCCTTGAGCTACCTCTGCGCTTCAGAATCATACGCCAGGGAAGAAAGAGGCCTGGCGGCGGGTGCCAGGCCACCCGCAGTGGAACTGTTTTCTGCAACTTTGCGTGGATTTCCTGAGAAGCCGGTGACGGTTCTCTTCCCTCCGTGGCTGAGCCATAAAAATAGAGTAACCTCCGCAGCAGCGGGCTCACCCCCAAGCCCAGCCCTCCGCCTTCTGCCTGATGCACCATCCCTCCCCCAGGCTTAGGGCGGGCAGCAAAGCATCTTCTCCTGCAACTGGGTCGCAGAGTCCTTGCCTCCCGAGTGGCTGATAAGTTCTGTCCCAACTTAGCTAATGAGGAGCCAGCGGAGCTGGGCTTCCATCTTCCGAGGGCGCCCCACTCCCGACCGGGACCCATGCGTTGTCTACTGTCACCGCTGCGAAATGAGGGCCATCACAGGAGCCCAGAGCACCTGCTAAGGGACAACGGGGTCCAGTGGTTGGGAGGAGCAAGGCTGCCAGGGCCGGGGAGGGACAATGCGGTAACGACTCCAGAGTGATAACAATGGGTCTTTAACTAATTAGTATCTCAAGCCCTCCTTAAAAGCTACATTGGGCAAAATGACTTTAAATACTGTTTTAGCCTATTACCATCCTATAAATTAATCGCTCACAGCACACAGAGGCGTCCTAAGGGGGCGATTGGGATAGAGCAGTGAAGTAATTATGCGCGAGACAAGAAACTCCCGCAGAAGAGGCATATTTTACACTTAAGTTATAATTAAAATTTGAGAAATCTCTTCCACCCAGTGCACAAATATAATCTCTGTCAACCTCCCCGAGAGGTGCGATTCTAATCAATTTATTTGCTGTTGGAAGATACCAAGGCGGTAACCGATCACGGTCTGGGCTTCAAATACAGAGGCAGATACGATCCAGAACAGGATCTTTGCAGCAACTCCACCAAGCTCAGATTTGTGGTTATTAAACCTAAAAATCCAGAACCTGCCCAGCAACCTGCAGGGAAGAGAGAAGCACGGTGAGCTTTCGTGAGCCCAGGGTCAGGAGGCAAGGGTGGGGGCACAGGCCCTCTGGGGTGAGGACCAGCCCGGGGTCTGCACGCAGGAGAGGTAGGAAGCCCCGGTGGGCTGGATGCCAGTGTGGGGGGCCCACGGGAGTCCCGGGGGCAGGCAGGACTCCAGATCAGGAAGGGGTGCAGATGGTGCCCACTGAGCTGGGAGCCCGGGGTCCTGCCAGGGTGGAGAGCCCCGCCCTTGCCCCAGGGAGATGGAGTCTTCATCGTGCTTTAATTGCTCACCCTAGTTTAAAAGCAACAATGCCATAAACGCCCTCTTTCAGAAACATGGAGAGACAGGAAGGGTCTGCCCTGCTCCTTGGTAGCTCTCCTCAGGACAGTTTTGCTCTCTCCCCCAAAATGGGCAAATTTCATGACTGCCTTCCCCCCATTCCAGTGCAGAAGTTGATCGCAGCTTAGACCTTGTGATGAGGGATGATCTCCCAGACCAATGCCTGCCCCTCCTCCGGGCCTCTCCGGAGGGCTTGGACTGCTGCGTCCATAGGAGGCAGATGGCCTCCGGCCCTTACTGAGTGTTTCCCATGCGTTCGGCGCTCCCCAGAAGGCGCCGGGGGGCTGGGGAGCTGTTGACCCATTTGGCAGCAGGGAAGACTGAGGCTCCAGGAAGCTGAATAGTGAGGCCAGCAAGTGGAGGAGCTGAGCTTCAGATCCAGCACCTTTGGTCTCAGAGGCCAGTCTTGTACCCGCTGCCCTCTGCTCTGTGGAGTGGGGGTGCCTACACCACGCCAAAGTGGGAGCAGAGGGTGTCCACCCAGCACCCCCAGGCAGGGAAACCCCGGGGTGGTGGTGTCTTAGTCTGCTCGGGCAGCCATAACAAACTACTGCGGACGGGACGGCTTAAACAACAGAAATATATTTTCTCAGTTTGGGAGGCTAGAGCTCCAGGATCAAGGTGTGGTCCGTTGGGGCTGGGTTCTGGGGAGAGCGCGCTTGTTGGCTCGCAGGTAGCTGCCTTCCGTCCACTTCCTCACGTGGCCTCTTGTCTGTGGGGACAGAGAGAGAGCTTGGGTGTCTTCCTCTTCTTTGAGGGACACTAGTTTCATCATATCAGGGCCTCACCCTTACAAACTCATCTAACTTTAATTACCTCCGTAAAGGCTGTATCTCCAAATACAGTCACATAGGGCGTTGCTCAAGGCTTCAGCACATGGAATTAGGGAGACACAGTTCAGCCCATTACAGCGGGGAAGATGCTCTTACCCAGAACAGGGGGTGAGCAGCTGCGACCCCCAGGGTCGCTCATCACAAGACTCTGAGGCCAGGAAACCCACGACCAGAAACCAGAAAGCACGCACTAGGCCCAGCCAGACCGGCCAGGTCCAGGACCGCTTGGAGTGATTACAGAGCGGCGGGCAATCCAGGGGCCGGAGAGAGCTGAGTGTCTGAGCGTACAAGTGCACCTGGGTTATCCTGACCACCCCTTACCGCACAGAGCAGTGCAACCCCAAAGTGCACACCTCCGTGGGTCCTCACAAAGCAGATCAACGTGGCACCACCAGCCCCCAAGCCCCCACGTCCGGTAACCATGGTCCTGACTTCCAAAGTCACAGGTTAGGTTTGCTTGTTTTGAAATCCACAAAAGGGGAATCAGACAGAATGTGATCTTTTCCATCTGCGTCCTTGGGCTCAGCACGCCATCCGGGAGGCACCCACGTTGTGGCTTGTAGTGTGTGGTTTGTTACCGTCAGGGCTGTATGTGTGACGTGGACCCACCTGGTTAGTTTATCCGTGCTACTGACAGTGGACGTTCGGGCAGTTGCCAGCTTCTTGTTCAAACAGACAAACAGGACTCCTCTTGTACATCTCTTCCGGCCAGTTCACACACTCAGTGGGGGAATGGCTGGGGTCTAGGCTACAGGTGTACCCCGCTTGTGGATGATACCGAATGGTTTTCCAGGGTGGTTGAATCACGCCACACACACCACAACCTCGCCAGCAAGAGCTATTGTCAGTGTCTTGAGTTTTAGACATGCTGGTAGGTGTGTAGTGGTGCCTGACTTGAGTTTTATGTGCATTTCCCACATGAATCATGAGCTTGGGGAACTTTTCATGTGCCTAGTGGCTACTTGGAAATCTTATTTTAGATGGGGCCTGTTTAAGAATTCTGCCCATTTTTCTACTGATTGTCTTTTTCTTACTGATTTGTAGGAGTTCTTTCTGGGTCCTGGATGTGGGTCTTCTGTTGGATGAATATATGGCAAACACACTCTCCAGCTTTGGGGCTTGCCTTTTCATCTCCCGATTTTGTCTTTCGATGAACAGAATGCTTCCTTTTAAAGGAATATAGTCTATCATTTTTTTCCCTCTAGGCCCCTGTCTGGTCTCAAGGCTGGATGGTGAGGTCACCTCTTCATCCTCTAGATTCTTATACCCCAGGCTAGCTCCCCTGCTGGTCCAGCCCCTCAGAACATCCCCAAGTGTCCTGAGGCCCTGGTTGCTACGCCTTCCTCAGGCTGTGGCTGCAGGTTTATCTACTGACTCTCAGAATTAGGCAGAGAAATGCCAAGAGATGCCTCCAGTGGACCACCCAGGTGCTAAATGTATTGTCCCTCCCCTAGAGTATAAAAGCAGCCCCATTTCCTCTTGATGCTCCTGGTCAATTACCCCTGCCAGGATGGTCTCTTAGCAAAAAGGAGCCTGAAGTGACAGGGTGGCAGGCATGAGCTCATGTTTAATGAGATTCTTATGGTGTCACCTGGTGGAAGTGTTCCCTGCTGGGAGGTAGCACTTGTGGACCACAGAGCCTGGGATTGTGGGGATGGAGAATACAAATTTCTCAAGTAGGTTACTGGGAGTGATGGTGTGTGGGACCCCTCCTACTGAAATCTTCGGCTCCCAGACCCAGGACTCTGCCCACTGGGGGCACAGCATCATACATCCTAGAAGATGCACCTCATCTTCACAGGTAACATCTCCAAGCCAGAGTCAGCTGTGTCTTCGTAAGGCTGCTCCATCCCTCTACCAGTCCGCGGTTGCTGGGGTACAATATGTGCTACAATCACGACCAGACCGTCCACTGCCAGACCTTTGTTGTAAAGTTTGTTCTCCTTTTTCTAGTTTCTTCAGGTGGAAGGTGAGGTTATTGATTTGAGATCCTTTTTAAGGTAGACATTTACTGCTGTAGATTTCCCTCTGAGCACCGCTTTAATTATATCTCTTACTGTTTTGCTTTGTTGTGTTTTGGTTTTCATTCTCTTCAAAGCATTTTCTAATTTCCTTGTTTTTCTTTGATCCATGGGTTATTTAAGAATGTGTTGTTTAATGCCCCCATATTTGACTTTCCAAATTTCCTTCTGCTATTAATTTCTAATTTCATTCCATTGCAGTCAGAGCACATATTTTTTAGGATTTCAATCTTTTTAAATGTACTGAGACTTATTTATACCATAATATATGGTCTGTCCTGGAGAATGTTCCATGTGCACTTGGGAAGAATGTATATTTTGCTGTTTCTGGATGGAGTGTTCTATAGATATCTGTTAAGCTCCCTTGGTAGATAGTCTTGTTGAGGTTTTTAAGTTCCTTGCTGAGTTTCTAATTGTTAGATCCATTATTGAAAGTGGAGTACTGACGTTTCCAACTATTATAGTTGAATTCTCTACTTCTCTCAATTCTGTCATTTTTTTTTTTTTTGCTCCATGTATTTGGAGCTCTGTTGTCAGGTGCATATATATCCACAATTGTCAAATCTTCTTCATGGACTGACCCTTCTACCATTTTATCTCCTTTTTTGTCTCTAAAAGCAGTTTTTGTACTAATGTCTATTTTGTCTGATACTAGTGTAACCACTCCACCTCTCTTTTGAATACAGTTTGCATGGAATATATTTCTCCATCCTTTTGCTTTCAACCTATTCGTGTCTGGTTCTAAAGTGAGTCCGTCATAGATAGCACATCACTGGATCATGTCATTTTATCTGACTTGCTAATCTCTGCCTTTTAACTGAAGAGTTTAAATCTATTTACATTTAATATAATTACTTATAAGAAAGAAATTACTTCTGTCATTGTGTGATTTGGTTTCTATACCTCTTTTCTGTTCCTCAGTTCCTCCATCTCTGCCTACTTTTGTGTTCAATAGATATTTTCTAGTGTACTATTTTAATTCCACTGTAATTTCTTTTACTATATTTTTTGAGTTATTTTCTTGTCATTGCCCTAGGGATTACAATTAACATCTTAGTTTATAACAAGCTAGTTCAGATGAATAACAATTTATTTTCAATAGTATACAAAAACTTTGCTCTTCTTAACTCCATCCCCTACCTTTATGCTACTATTGTCATCCAAACTACATCTTTATACATTGTGTGCCCATCAGCCTAGACTTATAATTATTACTTCATGCTGTTATCTTTTAAGTCAGATATTTTTAAAAGGAGTTACAAGCTAAAAATACATCATCTGTTAATCTTATCGAGGATTGCTTGTACATGATGTGTCACTTCTCTCTTGCTGCTTTCAAGATTCTCTCTTTGTCTTTAGCTCTTGACAGTTGGAATATGATGTATCTGGGTATGAAACTCTTTGAGTTCTTTGAGCTTCTTGGATGTGAAAAACATAATGTTTCTTACCACATTTAGGACGCTTTCCTCTTTCTTTCTCTTCTCTCCTTCTGGAACTCCCATTATGCACGTTTTGGTATGCTGGATGGTGTCCCACAGGTATCTGAGGTTCTGTTCATTTGTCTTCACTCCTTTTTCTTTCTCTTTCTCAGACTGGAAAATCTCAGTTGACTCATCTTCAAGTGGGCTGATTCTTTCCACTGCCTCTAATCTACTCTAGTGATGTTTTCATTTCAGTTATTGAGCTTTTCAATTCCAAATTTTCTCTTTGTTTCTTTGTTGTATTTTATATCTCTTTATTGATATTCTCAGTTTGATGAGACACTGTCCTTTAGTTCTTTAGACACAGTTTCCTTTACCTCATCAAACATATTTACGTTGCCGATATAGAGTCTTTGTCTAAAAAGTCCAATGTCTGGACTTCCTCAGGGACAGATTATACTGATTTCCTTTTTTTCCTGTGTATGAGCCATACTTTCTTGTTTCTTTGCACACCTTGTAATTTTTTATTGAAAACTGGCCACTTTGAATATTATAATGTGGCAACTCTGGAAACAAGATTCTCTCCCCTTCCCAAGATTTGTTGTTGCTGTTACTTATTGTAGTTGTTGGGATTTTTTTAAAGTAACTTTTCTGAACTAATTCTGTAAAGTCTGTATTATTTGTCTTGTGTGGACCCTAAAATCTCTGTTTTGTTAGCTTATGGTCAGGTACTGATTGGACAGAAATTTCCTTAAAGGCCTGGAACAACAAAAACATCCTCCAGTGCCAAGGGGCTCTGTGTGTGTTTGGACCCAAGCCTTCAATGCCAAGCTAGGCAGTTTGTAACTCTGCCTTAGCCTTCACTTCCTGCCTCTGCCTAGGCAGTGTCAGCAGGAGGTGAGAGCCGAGGACCTTCTGAGTCTTTTCGGAGGATGTGCACTTAGCCCTTTAGACTCCTAGGAATATGTCCAAGCTTTCCAAAACCCTGACATCTCATTCCCAGCCTTTCCTCCCAAACTTTGTGATTAGTTATTGTTTCCCCCAACTGTTTTCTATCACCTCCAGCAACAGTCAGTTAATGTTTTCAACAAATGCTCCTGTACACATCTTGAGCTCCAGGCCAATTCTGAGTTAGGTGAAACACAAACAAACCTTTGAGCTGGTCTTCCAGAGAACACAAGACCAATCAGAACAAATATTTAATCATGATTCTTTGTGAATGAGGTCTGTTCTGCATTTACCAGTATTGGGAACATGGGCTGAGATTTTCACAGCTACTGCTGAGCTAAAGAGCAGGGAGAGGGGGACTATCGAATTAACTGATCTTACTGAGAATCAGCCATTTCTCTTAAGTAAATCTTCCCTGGGTTACTGCAAGCCTTTGGTTAATTTCCAGAGTTTGGGGTGGGGTGGGGTGGGTGCAGTAGATGCTAATAGTTTTTGCCCATTTTTAAATTGTTTTATAGAGGGGCAGAATTTAGAGTTCCTTACTCCACAACTTTTGCCGACGTCACCCCACACTTAATCTTAAATTGATGAATAATCACCCTCAGGCTCTCACAGTGTTTCTCCCATCCACTGACAACAGCCAGTGATACCACCCAATTCCATAGTCCTTATAATTACTACTTCTCCCCCAGATCTCAAACACTTGAGATATTCCACCCACCAGTGCAGTGTCCCAACCCAGTCCCCCCACTGGATGAAGTTTTAAGGGTCACACCACTATCACATGCCAGGGTCTGTCCCTATTTCACCCATCACCCACTGCCCAGCTCCAAAATCCCATTTTAAAATTTTCTCCCTAGTGCCTCTCCCTGTACCAATGGCCTTCAGTGAGTTTCTCCAGGAAACTGACTCCAAGGTGGAAATTTGCAGGCAGGTGGCTTCCTGGGGAGAGAGCCTGTGAGAGAGTGAGGGATATGGGACTGGGCAGACGGAAGGCTGCAACAAAGGCCTCAAGTGACCTCATGGGAAGCTCTGGAGCTGGGACAGCCCTTTAGAGTTCTCCCCCGTCAAGGCAAGGGGCTGGGACTTTGAGCTCCCATGCCCACCAGGCTCGGATGCAGACTTAAACTTGGGTGAAGCAGCCCCCTTTGGGCGAGGCAATTCTGGAGAAGCGCTTAGCTGCAAAACATCAGCAGGCAACATGGCCAACAGCTTGGAGAACGGATACCCCTGTCTGACGTGGGGATTTGGGCGTGCGTCACAGCACCCACTTCTGTGGTTCAGCTCCTGCCAGGCGGCCCCTTCTTCCACAGGGGGTCATAGGGGATCCCAGGAACACCCTCAGCCCCTATGGGTGCTAATCTCTGAGTTGCCCCACCCTCCTGTCTGGGTTTTCCCCTTCCTGCACCTTTGGGACTAGTTCCCCATACTAAACTCTGTCTGTTGAGCCACCTGACATGGGCCCTGGCGTCCTGCCTGGTCCCTGGCAGCTGATAACTAGGTCACTCACTGCTAAATCCACTGCTAAGTTCCCTTCAATGTTGAATATTCTCACCCAGCATCACCCAGCAAGTTTATGGCAGGACAGAGATTAGAACCCAGGCTTCCCGCCCCGCCGCCCACCCCCACCCCCCAAGCCTGGGTGCTTTCTTGCCTTGTCCTGGCTTCCTCGGCCCCTAAGGCGGGGCAGGTCACTAATGCTGACCTCCGAGGGCCACTGGGGCATCAAATGGCCTGGAGACATGAAATGTGAAAGCACTCAGGACAGTTAAGGGCAGCGTGCAGATGGAGAGGAGCTGACGCCTTCAGGCAAGGTTGCTTTATCCCTCTTTATCCCTCTTGGATGGGTGTGTGGGAATCACACCTCCTCCTGCCCCGTGCCCCAGAGAGCCTGCTCAGGCAGCCAGCCTGGAGGGACAAAGATGCTCTTGTTGGGTTTCAATCTTCCTGTAAAGAACAGAAATTCCAGGGGGCGGACTTCTGAAGCCCTCTTGCAGGGAGGGAATGGAAAATGGGCTCTCTCCCTCCCCACTGCCCTGGGCTGACTCAAGCAACCTTCCACCAGCGGAACTACTTTTTCTGATGATAAAAGAAATACACGCTCACTGTAAAAACATAAATAACTAAGTTTGAGCAGGTCATGGTGTGTGAATTACACAGTGTCACTGCTCCACCAGCCCCAGGATTTGGAGAAGACCCAGTTAACACACGGGCATGTGGCCACCGGGTTTTTCACTGCACCTGGAAAGATGCTGTTTCTGCAGCCATCAGTCTGTGCCAAGAGAGGCGTGGAGAGCTGGGTAAGAGCCTGGGCTTCTGAGTTGGAGAGACCTGGCTGGGACTCCCAGCCCTGCCACCACTGCCACGCATTTGCATACCTGTAAGGTGGGGACAGTCACACTGGCGTGACTAGGGCATGAGAATTCAATGTGTGAATGCAGGTAAAATGCTAAACAGTGAGCCAGGCACTTGCCAAGGTCTCCCCCAAGATTCCAATTCAAGTCCAATCCGCTCCCTCCAGACCCCGCCCTCCCCCGTTGAGCCCAGGAGTACGGAAGAGAGGGTGTGGCAGGGCAGGGTTGACCCCTGCGGTGGCCTCTCATCCTTCTGCTCACCCGGAAGGGCTGGGACTGGGGAGGGGGCCCGCTGATCACGACGCTCCAGTGCCCTGTCCAGGGCTCCTCAGGGAACTCGGCTCAGAGAACCGGCTGTCAGAGTGCTGGTGGGGGTTCCTCAAGAGGAAGGCATTCCACAGGCAAAGGCGGGTGGGACTCATGGGTCAGGCGAAGTGAAACTGGGCCTTCACTGCAGAATCTCTCGGGGCCTCGAGCTGTTTTATGATGGGTCTGCAGTATCTCGCCCCCTCCTCTGTGTTCCTGGCTCTGGATCATCCTTTTTGTTAGTAAACTTTATTTTTTTTAAGACAGCTTAAGATTTGCAGCAAAATGGAGACCGTTGTGCAGAGTTCCCATCTCCCCCCACCCCGTTTTCCTAATTATTAACATCTTACCTCTGTGTGGGGCGTTGGCTACAAGTAATCAACCAATATGAATAACTGAAGTACACTCTTTATTCAGATTTCCTTAGTTTTCCCCCTAATGTCCTTTTCTGTCCCAGGACCCCATCCAGGACCCCACATTGCACTCAGTCATCACATCCCCTTGGGCTCCTCTGGGCTGGGACAGCTTCTCAGACTTTCCTTGTTTTTGGTGAATTTAGCGGTTTTGAGGAGGGCCTGTCAGGTTTTCGTAGAATGTCCCTTAGTTGGGCTTTGTCTGATGAGATCCTCATGGTGAGACTGGGGTGGGGGTCGGGATTGGGAGGAAGACCCCAGAGGTGAGGTGCCCTTCTCACCCTGTCCTACCAGGGGCGCGTGCTGTCACCAGGACTCGCTGACCTTGGTCCCCCGGGGGGCAGTTGTGGCTTCCCTGCAGAGTCCCTTTTCCCTTCCTGCTGCACTCGTTGGCCTCCTGGGCCCCCGTCTTGGGGCCGTCCCTATGGAACCGTGCGCTTCGGCAATGCAGAGTCCGTTCAAGCCTGGCACACAGTAGGTGCCTACTTAACCGTGTCTGAACTGAATGGGGCAGGGAAATCAAACCCACGCTGTCAGCCTCATTAGGAATGAAGTTTTCCCTTGATCTTCGACTGGACTTCCTCACCGTTTGTGGTCTAATTAAGCACAGCTGCTCCCTCGGAGCCTGGCTTGTTGGGTCGGCTCACCCACGACTTGGGGAGCTCCCAAGGCCCCCCACTCCCAGCCTCTGCCCACCCAGGAGAAGTGCACCCCCAGCTGGAGGGGCATCCGGCTCACCCACAAATACCCTGTGTTTAACCCCACATAGACTTCAAAAGCACACCAGGTGGTTGAGTGTCCACCTGCCAATGCAGGGGACGCGGGTTCGTGCCCCAGTCCGGGAAGATCCCACATGCCGCAGAGCGGCTGGGCCCGTGAGCCATGGCCGCTGAGCCTGGGTGTCTGGAGCCTGTGCTCCGCAACGGGAGAGGCCACTACAGTGAGAGGCCCGCGTACTGCAAAAAAAAAAAAAAAAAAAAAGCACACCAGCACAGAAAGGTCCACGACAGCACATGGGCAAGCGAGGGGCTGTGGCTGTGACTGTGGCTGTCCCCACTGCTCCGCCTGCAGCAGAGGTCCATCAAAGCCACGAGCAACCTGGGAGCCTGTGGTGAGCCCCAGCCCAACCTGCACAGACCCCATGGGGTGGCACCCCTCCCCCAGTGACTGCCCCCACGCTGCAGAGAGGAAAACTGAGGTTCAGAGTGGGGAGGTGCCTGTACCAGGTCCCACCGTGCAGAGTGGGAAGGTGGGATTCAAACCGAAGCGGGGCCCCAAATGTCGCAGCCCTCCCAGCGAGTGGGGGGCCCCTCTGTTACATGACAAGCAGAAACCAGAACACGTTCAGGTGGAAAGTGGGAGGGGCTTCGCCAGTCCCGGTGAGCCGGGCGCCTGGCCTGGGGCAGGTCTGGGCATGGCGTGGGGTGGCCTTTGCCCGAAGAGGTACAGGCAGGCAGACGTGTCCACGCTGCAGGGGTTCTCCAGGCCGCCTTGAGCCCCAAGTCCCCCGGGACCTCGGGCCTGACGCCCCCTGACCGCTGCCTCTGCCCTCTGCGGGGACGAGGCTGCAGTGGGGAAGCCTAAGCACCAGACGGCCGGCCTGGCACCCAGACACCTGGGCCCGGGGAGCCACAGCAAGGGGAGTAAAAGGGGAGAGGAGAGTGAAAGCGTGGCCTGGGCGCCCTCCAGGGCGAGAAGTGGCTGCGGGCACGGGGCCAGGGCCTCTGTCGGGGACAGGAGCTCTGGGGAGGTGACAGGTGAGCTGGACGCGGAGGTGGAGGGGAGCACGCAGTGCGCTGAGCAGACAAAGGCAGGGATGCTGCCGACAGGGGTTACACCGAGTGCAGAGGTGTGGGCAGCAGGCCTGGGGGGAGGGGGAGGCAGCCCAAGTGGGGTCCCGGGGGCCCCCGCACCTCCTCCAGAGGGCGAGGGGAAGATGTGGAGGCCCTGAGGGACACAGTCAGATCTGCATTCTAGAAAGATCCGTCCGGCTGCAGAGTGGGAAGGACAGGAAGGGACAGCCAGAGGCAAGTGACCGCTAGGAGCTGACGCATCCTTCCAGTCAGAGACAAGGAGGCCTAGGGGTCAGTGCTTCCGAGGATCCCTCCTCCTTGATGCTTACTTTTGGGGTCACCGGGGTCTCCGGGCCAGAGGGTACAGAGTTCCTCTCCCATAACCAGGGTCCCATAACGGAGTCCCCTGGTGCAGAGACCGACCCCTCCTTGAGAAGCCTGTGGGGCGGCGAAGGGTCAGGAGGGGCCCTGCTTTTCCATTTTTCTTCAGGCCCCAAAGGAATCCATTTGCCTGGTCCGAAGCTGGACATCCCTGCTGGTGCCCCGCCCTGGAAACGTGTCGGGGAAAAGCGCCCAGCCGGCTCAGGGGGCAAAAGGCCCGCGCCACCTGGCTGGGAGAGGGGACGCCGAGCAGCATCAGGAGGGAGCCCCGAGTGCAGTGGCCTGGACGGCGCACAGCACTGCCCCTTAGGGCCTGCCTCTGGCCACGAAGGCCTGTTGCAACACCTCTGTACCCCCGAGGCCGGCCCTGGAGCCCCAAACACGGGCACCCAGGCAGGAGGATGGGAACTTGCCCTCTGGGGTCAGCGGTGCTTTTCCGTGTCCTCTACTTCACCAACAAGGGCGCTGCTGGTGTCTTCCCGCGCGCCCCCCTCTGAGTGACTGCCGCCACCCTGGACGCCGCTGGGCAAGGCACTGCTCCCTCCAGCGAGGAAACCAAGGCCCAGGGGGGCAGCCTCTTGGCCCGCACAGGCCTGTCTGACCCGAGGCCCCGAGGCCCCCCTGTGTTGATGCTACTCTGGTGCCACACCCCCTGCCCACGCCAGCCTGACGAGCGGCCGGAGGGTTCAGGTGGCAGCTCCCCACAGACACAGGAAGCTTTTGTTTCCTCAGCTCCTTGCACAGATGTCCTGCCTTCAAGTACCGACACTGATCAGGGCCCCTGGAGCTGGGCAGGGCAGCCCCCTGCTCCCAGGACGGGCCAGAGGCACACCAGGCACTCTGGGGGGTGGGGCACCTGGACAGCGGGGGCCCGTCAGTGAGAAAGCAGAGCAGACCCTTTGCCTCTGTCCCAGGGTCTTTGGTGCCCACGGATCAGGCCCAGCTACAGCTGGGGAACTAGGGGCTCCGCCCAGCCCAGAGTCTCTCCCAGACCTTCGGGGAAAGGGAGGGGGTGGGAGTGTCTGGGGACCATCCCACACCAGCCCGGCACACGCCGCGGCTGTTTCCTTTCCAAATGTGAAGCCACAGGGCAATTTTTACAGAGCGAATGGGCTCGAGAGACAAGAGGAAAGCACAGTGAGGATACAGGCAGGCAAGTGGAGCACGTAGGACCCTCGAGCCTGGGTCGGGAGTGGAGGCCCAGGGGGCGGAGGCCCTGACCAGTGTCTGGGCCTTGCGTCCCTGGCGTCACAGTGTGGGCTAAGGAGGCAAGGACACGCCGCACTGGGCCTGGTCCCCCCTCGCCTAAGCAACCCTGGAAGAACCTCGTCCCCTCCCACCTGCGTGGGGTGTGAGGCCCACGGAAAGGAGGAAGTGGTGAGCGAGGGGTGGAGGGAGGCCATCTGGGCAGGCAGTGCCGTTTCACCAGGCACGATTTAGAGTGGACCTGGTCTGAGGGGCCCAGGGGCCAAGACGGGGCAGGAGTTGTCTGAGGCCTCACAGTAAACTAGCTTCCAGGTTGGGGCCAGAAGCCGGCCTGCCTGTGGCCGCGGAGAACTGACATCTTGTAGGTGGTCCAGCGGTCCCTGCAGTAGCCCCCAGGTGGACCAGAACTACATGACCGCTGTGACCTTCTGCCTGTCCAGGGCCCCTCACACCCAGGCTCTGCAGATTCAGGGCCCCCAAGAGCCTCTGCCTCAAAAGCATCCCCTCCCAACCCTCACTCAGCCTGGAGCTCCACCACTGCTCTCATTCCCTGGGCTGAGGCTGGACTCCCAGGCTCCTCCCTTGCTGAAATGCAAATACTCAAATTGAACCCTGGGCAGGCACCTCTCATGGCTGCTTTTGGCAACAACCTCCGAAGGAATGTGGGCTGCATCTTCCCCAGAGCACCTGCCAGTCCTGGCCTGGACGGAAGGACCCTTCAATAAACAACATCATAAAAAACTTCTCTCTTGTTGATCACAAACACCGTCTCTTCTGTCATAGCTCCCTTTTTGCCCTGGCTGCCAGGAAGCTCAGCATTGCATTCAGGGCCAACCACACGGTCACTCTGCTTTTGCTTCCCCACCCTACCCTGCCCTCCAGGGTTGGCTTTGCTTTCCCCTCTCCCGTCTCTCTTCCTTGATGTGTGTGTGTCCCTGGCGAACCTCCTCAGACCTTAGAGGAATGAGGTGGACTCAAACTTCATTTGTCTCAAGCCGCATGGAGCCATATCCACCGGCAAGGCTGATGTCCAAATGGGCCATGCACGAGCTCGGGAGGCCGTGGGTCCTGCGGAAGCAGGTCTGGGATGCTGGGTATAAAAGGGCGGTCATTGTCAAGGCTAGAACCTGGAGGTGCTGGAGGGGGCAGTGGGCAGGTGAAGGGTCTCCAGGGAGAGGCCATGTGAAAGAACCAAGACAAAGGTCAGTCTTTAAATTACCAACAGCCAAGTGGGGGAGGATGGGCAATGGGGAACTTGTCCCCAGGGGGCCCACCCACCCTCCACAGGACAGCTCTGCTGCTCTTTCAAACTAGGACCCCCAGCACCCAGGTTTAAGCAGCTGCCCCCTTGGGTTCCAGCACCTCCTCTGCAGCTGTCTGTAGAGTGGCTCCTGGGGACAGTGAGGGTGCCTGGCCCCTGCCAGTGGGGGCTGACAGTCACTGGGGGAGGAGGCAGACATCGGCCTCCAGAGGGGACCAGGAAAGAAAGTCTCTCTGTCCCTATTACTCCAGCCCTGTCTCAGGGAACAGCTGAGTCGGGGTACCCAGGCAGGGGTCCCTCCCAAATCTCAGTTACAAGGTAATCATAAGATTGGGGCCTGTTCCTTCAGCAGTACGATCAAGGTCTGCAAAGTCAGCGGGGTTGGGGGAGCCTTCAAGTCGCCCCCGTGCTGGCTCCCAATCTCAACGTTTCAACGCTCCGTTTCACCAGGGACCCAGTGTCGGGGGCCAGCAGCCCCTGGGGGACGAGAGGCTGTCAGCGGGCCCAGGTCCAAGCGCACACCATCCCACCCGGTGGGGAAGACGAGCTGGCCCTTTAAGAAGAGGGGGGCCACTCCTGGCAGAGCACACAGCTGGCCCCGCCAGAGACGGGCACGTTCCTGATCTTTCTGGAAGGCTGAGTTGGAAAGGGGACAAAGTGTTCCTGCACAGCTCAGTAAACAAGCCTAGAGTGTTTTGAAAGCCTCTGCCGATATAAAGGACTGTGAAATAAATGCAAGAATTGCAAAAGAAGGGCCAGCTGCTGGGGGTTGGGGATCGTGGGCGGGAGGAGGGCATCTGGGCGGCCCACCGCCTGGCCCCGGGAGCGCCTGTGTGGTGACGGGTCACCGTGTGTGCCTGTGCTCCTGGCCACGGCCTGCGTGTGCAGATATGGGGGCCTCACGTATGCGTAGCCGGGAGGGTGCGTGTTGATACACACCTCTGGGAGTGAACACAAACGCCCGTGGGTGTTTTTGTGCCCGTGGGCGTGTCCCCGTGTCTGGGTGTGTGGCTCGCCTGCGGTACACGGCAGCTCCCCGGCTCACCCCACCCCTTCCCTAGGAACCCAGCTGGAGGAGACCCAGGTTAACGTCACCCTTGGAAGGAAGCACGGAACCCCGCTCCCCAGGGAGTTAATTAAGGGAGACCTGGCGTCTGAAAGTGAGATGTGGGCGAGAGGCGAGCCTGGCGGGAAAGCGCGCTCTGGGGCCTGGACCCGCTCACGCGCTGGTCTCTCGGCTCATCCAGGAGGGTTTTACGCAGTAATGATGGTGCCGAGGGTATAGGAGCTCCCATGGGGCCTCCCTTGGGTGCTGGGGGAGGTGCCCGACCTTCCTGGCAAAGACCAGGATCTAGCCCAGCTCAGCCGCTCCCGGCTCTGTCGACCTGGGGCTCAGTTTCCTCCTCAGTAAAATGGGCAGAACACCACCTCCCTCCCAGGACGGTTGTGCAGATCGGATGAGAGCCCGTGCTGGGGGTAAGGTGCCTTCAGCAGAGAAACACGGCACCCCACCCCTAGTCCCACCTCTGCACCGTGGGCGGGAGGATCGCAGCCAGGTGGGACCCCATTCTCTGACTGCCTTGGGGCCCTCAGCCTCACCCTGGGGAGGAATCACCTCCCCCCACCCCACCACAGAGCCCACCCTCCCTTCCCATCACTCAGGAGCCTCGAGACCTGGCAGTCAGCCCGACTTAGGGCTCGGCCCCGGAGGGTCAACACACCAGTCAGGCCCGGGTAGCCCTGGGACAGGCACAAACCAGGGCTTGGGCCACCGGAGGCGCCACACTGCACTGCAGGAGAGACACACAGTGGCCTCAGGGAGGAGAGCGAAGCCTTCTGGAGCAGTTAACGTGTGAGGCCAGAGGATGGGGCTTGGGGGGGACAGACCAGGAGGGCCAGCTAGAAGAGCACCCGCACACAGTAGGTGCTCAATTAATGCCTGTTTAGTGAACGAATAAACCCTGTGAGGCAGGAGAAAACTGAAACCCACAGAGGGAATGTTCCTCTAAGGTCACGATGTCCTGTTTGCCTGGCCCCCACAGTTACGCCCCTCCCTGCCTGAGAGGCTGGTGCCCCCAGGCCGGGCTGGCGCCTAGAGAGGGCCTCCCCCCACCGCCTGATCCTCTCCGAAGGTTTCGAGCACCTCCCGAGGCTCAGGGCTCATCACTGGCTGCCTCTCCGATCTCAGCGGCATTGCCAGGAACAACCAGAATCCTGCATTCCTACCCGAACCCGTGGGGTGGCCCCGGGAGGCCAAGGAGCATCATCCAGCCTGGCTGCAGCAGGACGCATCCCGGCCAGGAGGCCCATTTGGGAAATGGGCAGCCGGGAGGGGCCGCAGGGGCGCAGGGCCAGCCAATGCCAGCGCTGCCAGCCCGTCCACCCTCTGCTGGTGGGGGGCTCCCTGGCAGGCTGAGCCTCCGGTACCTGTGAGCCAAACCACTCAGAAACCACAGGCCAAATGAAGCCACTTTCTAACGTGCCCAAGAGAGAGGGAGACACCGCAGTTTCTGTTCCAGCCGCCCCGCCCAGGAAAGCTAAGGCAGCAAAGGGCACGGGGGGGGGGAGGGGGGGGTAACAGGCCCCGAGCTGCCCCCAGTCCTCAGCGCCCCTCGGGCCACACGTTCAGAACTCCCTCCTGTAGGTCCAGCTTTGGTCCCGGCCCCGAGAGGTCTGCTATCGCCTGGTGTGCCCTCCCCCATGTCAGGAAAGTGACAAAGGCACAAAGTATTGTCCCAGCCAGAGAGGGAAGGGGTGAAGCACAGGGTGGGAGCGGTGACAGGACCGCGCTGCCAAGACAGCCTCATGGGGACCAATCCCTGGGCCGCGGCCTTGCTCCCAGGCTGTGCGCTCCCCCGGGGGCCAGGCTGGGTCTCCCAGCCGAGTCCGCACAGCTCGTACTGTTGCTGCCCTGAAGGCCACAGACGCTGGGCAGTGGGCCGCCCCTGCACGGGGCCAGCGTGCACTGCCTCTCGTCCCCATAACCCGGGAGCTCGGCACCTAACACGTCCAAGCCACGCGGTCAGTAGATGGACAGAGGAATGGGGCCCCTGAGCCGAGGGTCTGCTCCTGTTCCCAAGGACTGAATGGCTGCGTCACGGGCTGGTCTCTTACCCTCCAGCTTGGGAAGGAAGGAAGGCGGGAACAGGGGCCCCCAAGCTCCGAGAGGCGGGGGGGGTTGTGAGGCCGGAAAGAAAGTGGGTGCTCTTGGGAGCATTCAATGTCCATCCCGTCCTGGGGTGGGAGAGGGGCACCCACAGAGGTGGTGGCTGGGAGGCAGGGCAAAGCCTCCCCACCCTGCCCGTGTGCAGGGGATGTGTGCAGGGGTGAGAGGGGGCAGTGGGGAGGGTACAGGGGAATGGTGTAGAGGGGGTTGCAGGGGGGAGGGTGCACGGGGTCCCCTCCATTCCTCTCAGGCCTCCCTTCCCATATCCGTGAAAGGAGAAGGAGTCCAGATGGAACAGGGTCCTCCTCCTTGGGGTCCAGGGCAGGGGACGTCACAGCAGCAGGGACACCCCAGCGCGGTCAGTCACTCTGCCAACGGGGAGGGAGCCCCAGGCTCTGTGCTGGGCTCGGATGTCGGTGGAACCCCACTCCTGCCTCAGAAGGCTCCCTCTGGATGGCTGCGCCCCCGGAGTCACACTGGACCTAGAGACCCTTCTCCTGCCCCCAGTGTCCTCACCTCCCTCTGGAGGGCAGGGAAAGGGTGCCCCAGGCTCAGACAGGTCAGCAGAGCACTGAGGGGCCCCGTAGGACTGGCACCCAGAACACAGGACTCCCAATCCTGCACCCCTTGAAATGCCCAGCGAAGCCCTTGCCTCGCCAGGCACAGAGAGCTTGCTGTGGTGGACACGTGGCGGCCTCCAGCCGGGGCCTATTTAAACGAACGCTGCAGGGCGCAGGGACCCCTAAGGAAACTGCTGTAATAAAAGACCCTGGGGGGCTGCTGAGGGAAGAGAGGGAAACGGGGAGCTGAGCATGGAAGGGGAGGAGAGAGGGGCACAGGATGGCACTCTGGGGACCCAGTGGCACCCCAGAGATGGAGCAGCACCCAGGCCACGGAAGCCCAAGAAGAGATGACAGTCCCCGGTGGGAAGTGGGGGGGTGCGTGGGGATGGGCAGAAGTCGGGTGCCCATCCATCCTACCCGCCCCAGACACCGGGCGGCTCTTTGAGGACGGGGCCGTCTGTCTGGAGACGGAGTTGGGGCAGTGCGGAGGGTCAGGAGACTGACTGATGCCTTGGACAAGGGACCACGCATGCCTCTCCCAGCCTCAGTGTCGCGCTCTGTAAGGTGGGCGTGCTCGCTGCCCTGACCTGCCAGGGGCGCTGCGAGGACGAGCAGACGTAAGTGCATACAGGGCTCCCGGCACCCCCAGTAACCTCAGTGAGCTCTAGTTCTCTTTCTGGTGTCCCCTCCTGCCGAGGGAGGGACGTGAGCGCCCACCACCCCAGCAGGTCCAGGCCTTCCCTTCCTGCTGATGCCCGGTGTGCCCACCGCCTCCACCCCCAGGAGTTCAAGAAGGGCATCATCAGCGTTGCCCAGGGGCGCCTGGCAGGGCCCTGCCACATGGGGTCCCAGGGTCCTGCACGTTTGAGGAAAAAGGCCTGCCCAGCACAGGGGCTGTGGGCCCTATAGGAGGTTCTGAGTGAAGGCGGAGTTGACCTGAACCTGGGCTCCTGAGACCTCCTCAGCCTGGAGCCCTTTCCCCAGGGACCCCATCAACCTCTCACAGAGCTGGTGTTCCCAGAGCAGCTTCCGGAAGCCCTGCGGCAGCCAGATGTCTTCTCCGCCCCCAAGAGAACACAGAGGGTTTGGGGGTGGCTGTATGTGGCAAAGCTACCCAGTCAAACAGCCACCTCCACTAAAGGGCAGCGAGAGGCCAAGTCCCCTACCCTCGCTCACACTGCTGGGCATTTCTCACCGGGTTCAGTGGACGCTGAAAAGCTCAGGGCCCCGCCTCCATCTCTCCTACCTGCGGCCATCACACACTCCCTGCCAGCGTCAGCTTCCCGAAATGTGAGTGCTAGCCTACCGCTCCCGCCCTAAACAACCCCTCTTGGCTCCCCATTTCCCCAGAATGAAAGGGCTCATCATTCACAGGCTTCCGCTCCAAGTGCCAGCCTCTCTTTCCCAACTTCGCTCCCCAGATTGAGGTTCCCAACTCCTCTTCCTCCTGGACCTTCCTCCCAGGGACCCCCAGAAGGTCCAATTTCACAAGGAGGCACCTCCCAATCTGCCCCACTCCCCTCATCACAGCAGCCGCTGCCTGGTGCCGGTCCCTCCCAGCTCTTCATCCAAGCGGGTCTGGGAAGCTGATTCATACTAGATTGGAAAGAGCTGAAAAGGAGACTCTTTGTCCTGGAAACACATCACTATTTACCTGGTGCTCCTACAAGTCCAAACTTTAGCCAAAGGCCTGGAGGTTTAGATCGGAGAAAGGCCTGGGATTTCAACTTGGGGGGGTGCTCCCCTTGTCCCCTCCCTTCTCAAGGCCCACAGTGGGACAGTGGCTTGACCGCCTCCTTCTCAAGTCGGTGACGGGGTTAGGTCAGGATCCCAGGGGTCCGGCCTGCAATCCAGACCCCCTCTCTTTCCCAACCCAGATGAGAGTGGGAGGCTGAGAGCCCTCTGACCCCCAGAAGCATCTTGAAGTCGTGGGACTTCAAGATTCAGAAAGGGGTCCCACGGAAGGGGTGTAGTGGGTAGTGGATCTGAGGCCCTATCACCAGGCAGGCGGGGAGGCCACAGGCCTCTGAATTCCAGGCTAATTGGCATCTGGCAAAGCACACTCTCCCCCACAGCAGGCCTGCCTTCCTGCCCAGGTCTGCACGCTGACCCCACCCCCGGGACACCCCCTAAGACCCAAACTGACGCAGCCCCGTCTGCCTGGGCCGCCCCGGGAAGCCTCTGACCCAGGCCCTCTCCCAGCCGGGAGGCACCACGGTGGCTGGGCTGCAGGCCTGGGAGGAAGGGCTCCCTGACCTCGGGGCCAGAGCATTGCAGGGAACCCAGCCGGAGACAGACGCAGGCTCCAGAGGCATCCAGGGGAGATTAGAGGCGGCCACATAAACAGTGATAGGGAGACGCGCCTGCACGGATCCAGATGCTGGATGGGAAACAAAGCTCCGGGCAGAGCTCGCCCCGCGGGAATTGCCCAACTGGACTGTTGCAATGGGTTAGGATTCCAAGGTTGGCCCTGCAGACAGCCGCCAGGCAGGCCCTCCCGGTGGCCCTGAGCGCCTGGGGTTTGGGGACAGTGATTGCCGAGCAGGGAGGGAAGGCGGGTGTCCCTGGGCCCCCACACCCCGTGGTCTGTGGTCAGGAGGTGAGGGACAGGAACGAGGCCTCGGGGGCTGCAGTGGCTCAGGGACGACCATTCTCATCCCAGGACCGTCCCAAGGTGTCCCCCTTTGCCCCCAGGAAGCAGGGAAGACCCAAGCCGACACCTGTCCGACAAGGCCATGGGGCCTGGCCACACCCTCCTCTGCCCCCACTCCCCACCCACCGCCCTCCCATCACACGGCCCTGGGGGAGCAGATGCCGCCCGCAGCAGGATGGGTCTTAAACCTGCCCCAACACATGCCCTCCGGCCACGGGACATGCCGTCCCTGCCCCAGCTTGCCAGGACTCCTGAAGGCCACGCGCCCTGGCCTCACGGTCCCTGTCGTGCACAGGTGCCCAGGCGACCATCGAGCAGCCCCTGCCCCTGTTCTCCCAGCAGGAGGCTAAGCAACCCAGTCCTTTCCACTGTCACTCACCAAATCTCTCCCTTTTTTCTGCAGAATCTAATTTCTTTTTCGGTCAAGCCACCATGTACTGAGCACTTTAAAGTACAGTAGGTATGAGGCCATCTCGTCCGCTGGACCCACCGTGAAGCAGGTGCTCTCACCCCATTCTACAGGTGGGAAGACCAAGGGGGTGAAGGGCCACAGTCAGAACAACAGCCCAGAGCCTCAGGTTTACTCCCTTCAGCATCCATCTTCCTCTACCCGAGCTTCGCCCTGCCCATCTCCCTCTCTGTCCAGCCGGGCAGCCCCTCAGGCCTCAGACCCCCTCTGACCGGCCCAGCCCAGGGCCGCTCAGCCCCCCGCTGCGTCTGGTCTGGTCGCAGAACAGACACAGGCAAACAGCCCTGCGGGAGGATTGAAGGTCAGATAGACCGACGGTGACCAGTGCCTCCCTCGGCCTCCATGCCCCCTTTGGAGTTTAGGGTCCTGCTGGGATTCAGGAGCACCATCTGAGTAGCGATGGCTGCTTTCCCACAGTCCTCTGGCTGGGGGGGTCGACCCCAGAGGAGGCAGCTCCACTCCCGAGGGGCCCCCTGTTCTCCCAGGTGAGACACCCAGAGGCACAGCCTCCCACCCAGCCTGGCTGTTGGGCTCCCTGCCGAGTTCTCGGTGGGCACCCCCGTGACATGCTGGCCTCTGAGCCCCACCTCCCAGCTCAATCCACCTTGTGATCACAGAAGCCCAGGCAGCAAGCAGAACCTTCAGGAAGGCTCAGAGGTGACAGGCCCTGGCTGAGAACCCTGCTGTCCAGCCAAGGCCACGCTCAAGGACGTGTCCAGGACCACTGGCTGGCCCGTCCCCAGCAGGACCCGTGTAATCTGCCCAAAGCAACGTGGCTAGTTAAAAGTTTTATTGATTGAACACAATTGAGTGTTAGTAGTAAAAGTTCTCCTGATGTAACCCACTTTTTATTAATGGGTAATCTCAGACACTCGAGTTTGTGTGTTAAAGGAGCTTTAGGACAATTTAATAGCTCATAAAATTTTATAGTCCCAGTTGAAATCAGAGTGATAACTCTGGCCTGCACAGCGATAGTTTGCTAAATGTCTCTCATCTATTTTTTGCCCCGTTTATTGGAAAGTTAACATCTGCTCCGCTATGGGTGGAAAGAAAAGGGATGGAAAATAATGATCTATTTTTCTAGAAGAGAGGTAAGAGATTTGGACTCTCCTGGCAGCATCCTATTTTCCAGACACGTGGTTTTCTTTAAGTCAAAAAGAGGTTTGAGAAAGTGACTGGCCCACAGTTCACGGAAGGAACACCCCAGCAGGCGTCAGGACCCCTCGGCAACTACTGAGGAATTGAAGTCTATCCAGGCCACGGCCACGTCCCAGGATCAGTCCAAACCTGGGGAACCCGCTAAGAATCACTACCTGGTAATTTATAAAGCGCCTACTGTGTGCATGGTCCAGAGGGGCCCACAAAGGCCAAGGACACAAGTTCACTGACCTCAAGGAGCACTAGCCCTCGGCAGATTAAACTGTAACCGGGCTCTGCACCCAGGCAGCCTTTCCGAAGGCTTCTGGGAAGAGGCGGAGGTGGGACTGGGGCTCCAGGGATGTGCAGGATTCAGAGGCTGGGTCCAAGGGACAGGAGAGCCCAAAGTCCCAGCTGCACCACTGGGCAGCATGTCACCTGACCTCTGGGAGCCTCAGTTTCCTTGTCTTTCAAATGGGAATCACATGGCACCTACCTCTTAGGGTCAGTGTGAAGATAAAAGGAAATAAAGTATGTGGAATGCCGGCCAGAAGCTGGTGCTTCAGACACATTATCAAAAAGAAGGAAATTCGGGAAAACAATGTGGATCAACCTCAAAAACATCATCCTAAGTGAAAGAAGGCAGACATGAAAGGTCACATATGGTACAATTCCTTTTATATGAAGTGTCAGCGTAAGTAAATCCTCAGAGACTGAAAGCAGATTGGTGGTTGCCAAGGGCTGGGGGAGGGGGAGGGCTTTCCTTTTGGGTTAACGACAACGCTTTGGAACTAGACAGAGAGGCGGTGGTTGCACAACAGTGTGAATGGGCTAAATGTCACTGGATTGTCCCCTTGGAAATGGTTAATTTTATGGTATGTGAATTTCACCTCGATAAAAAAAAAATTTCTTAAATTTATATTGACAAACATGACACATGGAATGCTCGCTGGGGCCAGACCCCAGACACAGGGCCTCCTGTCACCCTTCAGCCTGTGAAGAGTGAGCTGCTGGGTGCCCCCCACCCCCGCCACGCCCTGTCCAGCCCTGGGAGCTTGGAGCCCGGCCGGCGGCGCCCAGCGGAGGCCAGACACGGCAGGCAGGGCGGGCTCAGGTTGGCTGCCCCACGAGGTGCGGTGGAGAGGCCCGCGTCCCAGGGCTGCTGGAAGGGCTATGCTGAACGCAAGGTAATTTATGGGGGGTGCATTGGGAAGAGAGAAGGGCGAGCTCTCAGGCACACTGGCTGCACCTGCCGGGGAGCGCCTGCCCTGGGAGCCACAGGGACCTGCACAGTGGGAAGCCCACAGGGGTCAAGGCAGAGCCCCACCTGCCCCCGACTCTGGGGGCACTCTGCTCCACCTCCTCAGCCATGCTCGCTCTCCTGGCTTCTCTGGATTCCTCCCAGGCTTCCCATCCTAATTCCACCCGGGGGCCGGGGAGAGGGAGCCCGGGGCTCTGGCTCTCTGTGCTGTGCCCACCCCGCAGGCAGCCAGGCCCACAGTGTGAGTCTCCCTGCCCGGAGAGAAGGCTGCCTGGCCCAGCAGCCATGGAAGAAGCGCCAGCCACATGTGGCTGCCACGACGGTGGGTCCTGGGCTTTCCCCACTGGGTCCCACTCCCTGGACAGCCCCCTGGGCTTTTGGCCACCAGGGGAAAGGATAAAGAGAGGCCATGTGCCTCCTGCCACGTGGAAGCAGCCACGCCCAGAGGGTGGTGCAACACTGACACGTGGAACTCCAGTGCCCAAGGACTGCAGGGGGCACTTAGCCAGGCGAGGCTCAGCAAGCCCAATGGCACTGCCTGGTGGGATCCCAGGGCTCAGGGAGACCACGCTGCCATGGGTGCCCAGGTCTGCCCAGACCAGGCTGGGAGCCGCCCAATGTTTATAGTGTCGCTTGACTGGCAAGAAACATGCCTGCCAAGGAATCTGCAAATCTTCAGATTCATAAATGCCCTAACGGGTTAGTGACCCCTTGAAACGCAGGCAGGTGTTACGGAAAAATGCCCGTGATCCCTTCCTTCTCATAATAACCCCACACGGATGGAAGGAGAGTAATTTGCAGAGCGCCTGGCTTTTCTTGAGGTGGGCTTGCCATTGTCTCCAAGGAGTGGGTTTTATCAGATCCGGATGCCCAAGACCCCGGGGCCTGGCCACGGAAGGACGGGGCTGGACGGCCCGTCTCGGGAGCCACACACTGTCTGGCCCTGCACCCAGTCCCCGTGGGCAGCTCAAGCCCAGGGCAAAATCCACTTCACAGGCCTGCGGTGAGACCTTACAGCAGCAGGACTCTGCTTGCCATCCCCAGCCCCCTGCCCTTCGCTGCCCCCTCTGTCCAGAGCCTGCAGGCTCCATCCCATCTCTAGGTCACCTCCTTGAGACCACCCACCGGCAGAAGACACCCCCCAACCCTGGCCACTGAGGCATCCCCTTGAGGCCCGGCCGCAAAGCCCTCAGCAGCTTTTCAGTCATTCTGTTCTGTGATTTGATCTGTGTTTGTTTCCTGCCTCAGCCTCCGTGGGGCCTGACAGCTTCCCCGCCGCATCTCCCAAGCGCTAGAGCCCCGAGGGTGGTAAATATTTGTTGAATGAGGACTGGATACCGAAACGGAAAACACTCTGTGATCAGACACCTGAATCTGAATCCCAGCCCGGCCGCTGAATTGTGACCTTGGCCTCGTTATTTATTTCTTCTTGTCCATAAAATGGACAGCATGACGCACATCCACAGACTAGCACTCTTTCTCCATCACTCTGCTGCCTGTGAATCTCAAGGATGAAAGGATTTTTTAGGAGGTCTTGAGACCACCCTCACCACCAAGAAGAGCTGCAGTTAACTCCTCCGACATGTTGGCACAAGTGCATCGCGAGGGCACTGAAATAATCCAATTGCAGGAGGAGAGAGAGGGAGCGAGGGAAGGATAATTGAATATCGCAGAGGAAGCTATTCTCAGGTCAGCTGTGTCATGGTTCATTCTCGTATTTATGTTTTCTAAGAGAGCCCCCAAATAAAACAGTTCCATTATTTTATGACTTATAAAATAACGTTATAACATCTTAACAGCAGTCATTGTAACTGCACTTATTGAATACCTACTATGCACCGTGAAACTCTCAAGGTGGGTCTTACTCTCCCACTTTGCAGCCAGGAAAGCCACAGCCGCGGCCACGCTGCCCCGGACCACGAGGCCACGCTGGGCTGGACACCAGGTCAGCCTAGTCGGAAGCTGCCCTCCCTCCCCTGCGCCTCTGCCCGTGAAAAGCCCTTTCCAGATTTCCAGACGTCCAGGCTCAGTCCTCCATCGTCAGGCTTAGGTGCTGCACTGCTCTTCATTTCCAAGTCTGGTTACTACAGATGCAAAATGAAAAATGAGCCAATAACCCAGTAAACCCAAGCCACTCGGCGCGAAATGCAATAACCGTGGTGAGAACCGGGCGGCGAGTCCAGCCAGACAGATTAAGCAGGCGTCGCGGTGAGAAGCTGTCCTCTCGGGCTCTCGGTGACGTCGAAAGGGCACGGAGAGGGCTCACCCTGAAGAACAGAGGGGGGTCCCAGCCAGGGCGGGGTGGGGGAGGGGACCCAGGCTCCGGCTGTGACTCACGCTTCCCGGCGAGGGGCCCGGGCCCGGGACTTTGCCCCTCTGCCCCTTGGCTCCCAGGTGTGAACACTGAAAACACACACACCTGGAAAGTTCCGGCACAGGTGAAGACTCCAAGAACGTTAGTGCCCGCCCGGTGTGTGAAATGGGCATAATGCTGCTAATCTTGAACAACAACTTTCCAACAGAGGATAGCACACAGGTGGTGAAGGCATTTGGGGCTGGAGGTTCTGTTCTTTTTTTACTCTTTTTTAAATCGAAGTATAGTTGGTTTACAATGTTGCGTTAGTTTCAGGTGCATAGCAAAGTGATTCAGTTACACATACACACCCGGACGTATTCTTTTTCAGATTCTTTTCCCTTTTAGGTTACTACAAGATACTGAGTATAGTTCTCTGTGTTATATGGTAGGTCCTTGTTGGTTATCTAGTTTATGTATAGTAGTGTGTATATGTTTATCCCAAACTCCTAATTTATCCCTCCCCTACCCCCTTTCCCCTTTGGTAACTACAAATTTGTTTTCTAAGTCCGTGAGTCTGTTTCTGTTTCATAAATAAGTTCATTTGTATCATTTTTTTAGATTCCACGTATAAGTGATATCATATGGTATTCGTCTTTCTCTGTCTGGTTTTTTGAAAGGAATAGATGTAAAATATAACAAGCCGCTCTGCTGACCACACTGTTTATGCTCTTCCGGGAAGGGGACGGAGAACAATGATGACGCCCACACTAAAACAATATGTTACCACAGACTCAGAGGTCCACAGGCCAGGTAAGGTCCTGACTGACTTTCAGTCCTGGGGACGTCTTATTTTTTTAAAATATTTATTTATTTATTTATTTATTTCGCTGTGTTGGGTCTTAGTTGTGGCACGCAGGATCTTCGTGGCTGCACGCGGGCTCTTTCGTTGCAGCATGTGGGATCTTCGTTGCGGCATGCGGGATCTAGTTCCCTGACCAGGGATCGAACACGGGCCCCCTACATTGGGAGCGCAGAGCTTTAGCCACTGGACCACCAGGGAAGCCCCCGGGGAGGTTTAAAAACATTCATGCCTCACCCCACGCCCAGACCTGGATTTCACTGGCCTGGGTGTGACCAGCTGGCCAAGCACACCTGACACTTATGCTCCGTGGGGCACCCCACCCAGCAAGTGGGCCTCCCTCCTCGGTGCCTTCCTGAGGGGCCAGGAGGCTGCAAAGCTCCCCAAAATGGGCCTGCACCACCCAGCCCAGCACAGCTGTCTCAGTAACAGCATCAGAGATGTGCCGCCTCATGCATGGGGTCACTGAGCACCCGGATGCTCTCGAGGGCCGAAGCCCCGCACCTTCCAGTAAGTTTCCATCAACCAGGAAAAGAAGACTCCCTCCTCCCAGCCAAGGCTGCTGGGTTCTGGGTCTGTCAGACAAAGTGAGGCCCCTGGCCTTGACCGGCCCCTGGCAGCATGGCCGTGAAGGATGTGGAAGGCTCGAGCACCCGCAGCGGGGCTCAGTGGGCCCGCACCAAGCACGTGAGCCCCCTGCCCAGGGGTGATCCCTTCAGAGCTAAGCGCCCCCAACAGCAGCCTGCCGGGCCACATCGGAGCCGGAGGTGACAGGAAAAGGCAGTGACACTGACCCTCTGTATTTAAGAACTGGGTATTTGATTCACTGTGGCCTTTTTGTGTTAATTTTGATTTTTAAGAGTATTGCATTAAAGAAGTATTTCTCTCGATGACGGAGCTTCCTAGAGCCTGGGATGAGCGCCTTGCTCCCCTTACCCTGGTCCCAGCCCTGGCCTCTCTGTGATCCACCATGCTGATGCCTGCTCTCTGGACCTGTGGATACTCTGCTGATCATTCTGTTGACCCGCCAAGCCCCCCCAGCAAGTGAAGACGTCCTCTGTTTTAGTCTCCAGAGCATTTATTGTCACAGGGGTCCATCGTGAGGGTTAAAAGCTAAGTGGCTCCACCTCCAAGGGGCATTTTGGAAATTCAGGAAAGGCTGTTTTGGGGGTGTCTCAATGACCGTGGCGAGGGAGAGGTGCCCTTGACATTCAGTAAACAAGGGCCCACCATCGCACAGACCAGCTCCACTGACCACCCTGTTCCGAGTCACACACAACTTCTTTTTTCTTTCTTTCTTTTTAATTTAATTTTTATTTTATATTGCAGTATAGTTGACTTACAATGTTGTGTGAGTTTTAGGTGTAGAGCAAAGTGATTCAGTTATACATATACATATGCCCATTCTTTTTCAGTTTCTTTTCCCATATAGGTTATTACAGAACATTGAGTAGAGTTCCCTGTGCTATACAGTAGGTCCTTGTTGATTATCAATTTTATATATAGTCGTGTGTATATGTTAATCCCAGACTCCTAATGTATCCCCAGCACACACACCTTTTCCCCTTAGGTAACTACACACAACTTCTAA
This sequence comes from Mesoplodon bidens, assembly GCF_964165515.1. Lineage (NCBI taxonomy): Eukaryota > Metazoa > Chordata > Mammalia > Artiodactyla > Ziphiidae > Mesoplodon > Mesoplodon bidens. The sequence continues at coordinate 27,290,192 of NC_138180.1, read as the reverse complement.
AGGTCTCAGCAGACATTCAGGTACATGACCCGAGCTAGAAGCATACAAAGGGAGCCCTGAGCCTCCTTTGTGTGTATTTAGCAATTGCCACACTTTTCAGGAAAGTGTCCACCTGTAAGTTGAAGGCCGTGTGCCTTGTTCTGTTTGGAATTTACCATCTGGGAAAATCACATCACAGACAGACACACCTGCAGGTGCTGGAGGCCCACACACCTCACCTGTGTCTACTGCATCCTCAGCTGTGACTGGTGTGGGGACTTCCTGCAGTTCCTATAGGAGACAGGCTGGTGTCTACATACTGAAACACAGATTATCTTATTATCAATGATTTCCCTGCTATTCCTCCTTTATGTCACAGTCAGGACATTATATTGATTTTTTTTTGAAATTATGTGTGAGATGAGTTATATCTCCTATGATTTTTATATCAAATAGTAAAGGGACAGGTCTTGAGATGAGTTATATCTCCTCTGATTTTTATATCAAACAGTAAAGGGACGGGTCTGAAGAGGGAGAACAGGTCAACCCAGTGTCCAGGCTGCCCACCAAACCGCCTGGGAGCATCACAACACGCTGGTCCCCAGGGCCTGGCCCGGAATGCTGACACACCTGGTCTGGGAAGTGACCTGGGCAGGGGGTGGATGGAGAACCTGAGCAGCACAGACTGCGTCCAGTCTCAGCTTGGGTGAATTCCCTGCACTCTCCAGGCCTCAGTTTTCTCATCTGTGAAATGGGAACATCCCAGATGCACCCAGACCCAAGCACACAGACACGGGAAAGAGGCTACCTCCTTCGGCCTCATGTTCCCCTGACAGCATGAGAGTGTCTGTGTGTCCACCTCACCACTCCCCAGCCTGGGCCCCCTCCGCACGGAGCCAGCACACAGTGGGTGCTCATCAAATGTGTGTTGCCATGAAATGAGCCATGAGGAAGTGAGAGTCTCCCTTTCCTCAGGAGAGGCTAGTGGGTGCTCCCCATCCCCTTTCAGGGGGAAGTAATTCAGTTACAGGTGGCCAGGCTAACCTGGCCGATGGCATAATACAATATGGAAGACGTAGGACCCCCCATGTAAGTAGCTGTGTGTTATCTGGGCCCCGGTGAAGCTTCATGACTCCAGGGAGGGAGGGAGGGAGCCCCACTCCCAGGAACTATTTTCTCCAGCACAGAATTCCCACAGTGGGGCTGTCAGGGTGAGGGGGAGAGATGAAGGGGCCACGGCCCACCCGCCCAGGGCTCTGGGGGAGGCCGAGGCAGGGAGAGGGCCGGCCTTCCTTTGGGGGAAATAAGGGATCAACCCCTCCCAGGAGCGTCTATAATGTCAGTTTTCGTTATGGAGGGGCAAACGGGAGCCCGCCTCCCCAAGAGAGCCCCGGATGCTTCATTAGCCTGTTACCTTCCCAACCATCTGACTGGAAAGAAAGCCCAGGAGCTGAGTGGCTTTGAGATCCCCACTGCGTCCTTCACCCCTCCCCGGCACCTGCATCTTCTGCTGGTTCAGTTTGTTTGCCTGTTTGGTGAAACTCCCCAGGGTGCTGTTTTTGCACACCCCCAGAAGAGCCCTGCCTTCTGTCTTGCAGGGGGCACCTCTCTCCCAGGCCGGGGAGGACCAGGAGGTAGGGGGTCGTGGGGCCCGGGGCCCCATTCCTGCCCCCTATGGCAGCCAGGCCGCCCTTGCCCCAGAAGCCCTTCCCAGCCTCACAAGGAGCAGCGGGGCTCCAGTCCCAGAAAGGGGAAAAGGGACCAAAGGACGAACGCACAGGCTCTTTTCGGGTTGTCGCTGGTTTCGGAGCGGCCTGGACCCACCCCAGGTGCCGACTGCGCCTGGTACAAGGGGGAAGAATCCTTTTCATCGTTTTGTTCAGGGATAATTCACATACAGTAAAACTCACCCTTCTTCGTGCACACTTCTGAGAGTCCTGACTAACGCGTGCGGTCACATAAGCGTCGAGATCTAGCTCGTGCCATCCCCCGCTGACCCCCCGGTGCCCCTTTGCTGTCAGCCCACCCCCACGCCAGCTGCTGGCAGCGGTCGACTGCTTTCTGCGCCTGTTGCACGGCCATGTGAGTGGAACCGGAAGGCACGTGGCCTTCGGAGCCACGCCGCGTGCCCGAGGCTCGCCCTGGCGCTGCAGCCTCTTCGCTGCTCGGTAGCGCTCCGCGCAGGCATGGCCTCAGGTGATCTGTTCCCCAGACGAAGGACCTTCGGGTGTTTCTAGTTTTTGCTTAACCAAGTTCTAAAAAGTTGCTTCTCAGCCCAGAGCAGGCTTCACGGCCACCAGCTCTGGAACAGAGCCCTGGGGCCACTGTGTGCTGACATCCGGGCAATCATGAGAATCCCTGGGGGGTGGTGAGGCTTGGGGACCCCGAGTCTCCGGCTGCTACTCACCCGGGGCCATCGGACCCCCGCCCCTGCACGCCCCTGCACGCCCCTGCACGCCCCTGCACTTGGCAAGTCAGCGTTGCTACGAGGCCACCTGGAGTCTCAGGCCTTCTACAAATGGGACCTGGGGTCCTGAGGGTGGGCTGCTTCGCCCTCTGCACCCCTCCCACCTCCACCACCTCCTCGCGTGAGCGGCACGCGGGGGCGGCACACGGGGGCTGTGCCCGCCCTCACCCAGCCCCGCCAACTGGAAGAGGACGGAATGAATGACGTTTCCCGGCAGCCAATGAACTGAGCACGAACTCAACTCAGGTGAGGGAGGGATGCGGGGAGAGGCCCCTGCAGCCGTTCCTCAGCCCCTCCGGCCAGCCGTGCATCCCTTTGTTCCCGAGGGAGGGACGGTGGGGCTGGACGGCCACTGGGTGCCTCTCCGCCGCCCTCCAGAGAAGAGATCACTCAGGCCCTGATACGATCACTGCGGGACAGGCGGAAATTGGAGTGTCCCTGGTGCTTGATCGCGCCTGCCGTGGCCGCAGGGACATTAGCGGCCAGCGTAATGGCCCGCGTTCAGCTCCCCTGGCAGCCCCGGGAGTTTATGACCTTGGCGGCTCGGAGCCCATTGCTGTTTTAATGAAAAATCAGGAGTTGGGGAACGGCTGTGGCTTGGAGCGGGGAGAGAGGGGGTGGGCTCTGTGCAGCTGCCCTCTGTCCATCTGTCCACGCCGACTGCAGGCCACCCGGCCACGCTGGCGCCCTCATGGTGGGGCCTGGGGACACCCGAAGAGACAAAGATCCCCAGCACCAGGGACCTTCGGTCCTGTCTGTGAGGAGGAGCTGCAGGCCCTCAGGGGAGGGCGGGGTGGGGAGGAGCCCGCAGGGGTTTCTCCTCACCGCACTGGGACAAAGGGACGTTCCATCCAGCCTGGGCCAAGGTGCCCACTCCGACACCCACGCCCCGGCCCCGGTTTCCCCCGTCTCAAATAGCTCGGCCCCCCTCTGGCTCCCCCAGTAAGAACCGACGGCTTCACTGAAGCACCTACTGTGTGTCCTCCCTGTCCCCAGAGCACCTCGTGACCCCGGGCTGCCATTCGCCCCATTTTCAGAGGAGGAGGCTGAAGTGACGCCCCCCCACCCCAAGACCATGCAGCGAAAGGAGCGCACACCGCCGGGGTGTAGACCCTCCGCCTGGGCTGGGGGTGGGCCCACCACACCCTGAGCTGTGTCTGTGGGCTCTTTCCCAGGAGATCGGGCTCAGCGCCAGGCCCCGCTCCGTCACCTCCCGCTCTGAACCACGCCGGCCCCTCTGGGTGGACAGCTCCCCCAGGCAGGAGGCGCCTAACCCAGCAGAGCCCCCCCGCCCTGGTCTGTCTGCTCCCACCTCCAGGCCTACATAGAATCCAAGCACCAGGTCTTCCCTGGTGGCGCAGTGGTTGAGAGTCCGCCTGCCGATGCAGGGGACACAGTTTCATGCCCCGGTCCGGGAAGATCCCACATGCCGCGGAGCGGCTGGGCCCGTGAGCCATGGCCGCTGAGCCTGCGCGTCCGGAGCCTGTGCTCCGCAACGGGAAAGGCCACAACAGTGAGAGGCCCGCGTACCGCAAAAAAAAAAAAAAAAATTCTGATCTACTAGATAACTTTGGGATCGCAGTGAGACTGCACGCGACAGTGGAGCTGGAGACCAGGCACCCACGTGTTCCCTGGGGAACAAGGGGGAAGGGAAGACAAGGGTGGAGGAGGGGAGGGGAGAGAGCCAGCACTCACTGAGGGCTCCCACAGCCTGGCTGAGCCAGCTGATCTGCCTACATCTCCCCTGTAACCTTCAAGAGCCTCATGGCAGCTTTGAGTCAGATGGCCTCCCCACTTAGAGGTGAGCAAAACCAGACTCCAATAGGTGAAATTACTTGGGAAGAGCCCGCAGCCTGCAAGAGGCGAAGTTTGAAACAGGCTCTTGACACCACACTGCGCCAGCCCCAGGATACCTGGCATGCGGCAGGTGTCAACAAGCATCAGAGGACAGAAAGCCTCACTGCAAACACAGCTGGCAGCCTGTGGGCAGTCCCAGAGGGCAAGTCCAAGGCCAGGCTGCAAGGGCATCAGCCTCCCCAGCCTCATGTGTGCAGGTTCAGAGCCCTGTAGGGTTGTTAATCGTCTTCCACGCAGAGGGCAGATGCAATTTATAAAGTGGGCCTTGGACACCCCTGCCTCCGTTCAGTAGATGAACGCAGGGTTTTGGCAGCGTCCACTGTATGTGGGCTGTATGTTTGGTCCAGAATGACCCACCTTTGACAATTTCTGCCGGGTGCCCACAGCAACCAACAGAGTCGAGTCACCTCTTTGCCAGGGGACATACCCTCACCTGGCCAGCCGGGGCCGTCTCAGGACCCAGAGGGCAGGGGTAGCTGGGGGATGCTGCTGCTGTGCACACTGGCAGTGACAATGATCCTCCTCCATCTCCTGGCCAGGTGGTCTCCGGGTGTGAAGCCAGTGAAGGCAGGAGGCTGGGATGGGGCTGAACCTCTCAGAGAGGAAGGAGTGAGCCCCCTGTGCTGGAGGGAAGCAGGGAGGAATGGGGAGTGTTTCTTCTCCTCCTGTTTTCAGAGCCTTCTTACCAACCCAGGGCACTATGAATGGTGACCACGCCCCAGCCCGGGTCACCTGCACCCCTCTGAGAATGCCCCGTCCCCTTCGGGCACCTCCATGGTCACCTCTGGCATCTTCTCTCAGGGGCCATTCTCTTATCCACCTCCTGAGTTAGACTCTGGAGCCCAGATTCTGCTAATGGCCAGCTCCTGAGTGGCGTCCCCTCTCTGAGCCTCAGTTTCCTCATCTGTAAAATGGGTGCCTGTGCCCCAAGGTATGTTTTCTGTGAGGCGAGGCCCGTAAAGCAGTGGGTACAGAGCCTGGCTGGAGAAATGCCCTATGGCAAGGAGCCACGATCATTAATGATGTAGCTGGGGCCTCACCCCTTATCCCACCCTCCTCCAACCATCCCTGGGCCCTGGCCCCCAGCCCGCCCAGCACAAACCCACCCCGGTTCTCTTCCTGAAGCAGGACAGTGCTCACCCACACCTCTGCTCCAAAACTTCCAAGACTTCCTGTCCACCAAGCCAGTCTCAGCTCCTACTCTGCCTCCGAGGCTTCTGTGGTTGCCATGGACCCAAAGACCTTGCCCGGCCCAACCGAGGCAGCTCCCAGTGAGGGAGGCCTCCGTTTGTCCATGTGGTTGGGTTGGCTTGTGTCAGGAAGGACAACGGGCCAGAGCCCAGGGAGGGACGGACATCGGCCGTGAGCAGGACAGCTTGCCTAAGACGCAGGGAGGAGAGATCCAGGAAGTCCCGGAGGGTGGGGCCCCCACGCGGGTGGCCCTGCTCTGTGTGTCAGAGGCCCGGGCCCGAGGAACATCCAGTAGGAACATCCTTCTCACAGTAAGGGTCCCGGGGATCTTGGCGCTGCTTATAAGCCCACGCGTGCCAAGTTCTTCCTTGCTAAATAATTAGCCACACAGGTTTTTAGGAGTTGGCCCGAGAGTGTTCAAGCTGCATATAAATAGGACAAAGGAAGTGGAGAGTCAGCACTTCTGGGTTTGCCTTCACCCCTGGAAAGCGTTTCAGGCCCATGAATGTCGACCTCGATGTGCTCATGGGCAACACGGTGATGAAACAGGGGACAGTGTCAGGGCTTCATTTCCAAATCCACAAGGGATGCCCATTCTAGCTGCCGAAGGCCTTGGGACCGTGTGCACAGTGGTGTGGCATCTCGACGACCGTGGGCTCACTCAGCGTCAGGACCATGACCACAGCAGCCAGCCCGGGGCCCAGGTGTCACACCAACTCCCAGGACCTCTGGGAGGCTGAGTTAGATCCAAAGTCTCGCAAGCCCGGGTCCCCAGACCGGGCTCTGGTGGTGCCAACGTCTTTTACCATCAGTGACCAACAAGAACAGGACGTGTGACGGGCCGTCCTCTCTTCTGACCTCATGTGACTTTCACTCCCTGGGGGTTTAGATGTCCTTTGTTTTATGAACTCGTGGTGACAGCGGACGGAAGTTGGGTGTTTGTTTTGTTTGTTTGAGGGTCTTGACTCAGTAAAGGAAGAAGTGAGCCACTGTTCTATCCCAGATGGCTGTCTGCACTTTGTTCTGGGTGCTGAGGGATTTAAGCCCTAGAAAGCAGCCTGTTCTGGGCCATCCTGGGTATTTCACCTGCCACCACCATAACAGCTCCTATTTTGACGTGAGCAGGGCAGAATTTCCACCCTAAGGAGGGAGATGGATGTCTCCCAAGTAAATAAAGAATATGGTTTCTGGTGAGTGTGATGGATGTCACACAGCAAACAAGCAGGGGCAAGGACTGAGAATGGCAGGGACGGGTGGGCCCCTTGAGCTGAGGGAGGGAGGGAGCAGCTCCTGTGGGGGAACAGCAGGTGCAAAGGCCCTGGGGTGGGATGGAGGGGCATGGCTGGGCAGAGGGTGCACAGAGGGCAGTGTCTCAGGGTGTCCACCAGGGTGCGGCAGGGCCAGCGGGGCCTGATGGACAATGATGCCGTCATTTAAGGGGCGGGTGGACACAGGGAAGAGCGGATTTCTGGTTTGGACACGCCAATTATGAGCTGCTAGGTAATCTCACAATCAAGGTTGTAAGAGATACGGGACTTCCCTGGTGGTCCAGTGGTTAAGACTCCATGCTTCAAATGCAGGGAGCTATGGGTTTGATCCCTGGCTGAGGAAATAGAATCCCACATGCTGTGTGGTGTGGCCAAAACATTAAAAACAATTTTTTTAATTTTTAAAAAGAAAAAAAAGGTTGTAAGAGGTTGACACGTTGAGGAGTTGAGTGGGTGGCTGGATGAACACAATTCTGGATCACAGGGGGGACTGGTGCCCAGGAGCCATCCCCACATGGATGGCATTTAAAGGGCTGGGAGAGGTCCTGGGGGAGGGGCACAGATGGGGCTGAGTCCCGGTGCTCCCAGGGGGGAAAGAGCCAGAAGGACCAGCCCAGGAGACGGAGAAGGCCCTGCCCAGAGGGAGGAGAAGGCCAGGTGGGGCCAGTGCTTCGGACCGGAAGGCTGAGCATGAGAGCCTTTCTGAGGACGGACTCTTGATTGAAGCCGGAAGTGAGGAGGAGGAGTTTGAAAAGAGATGCGGGGAGGGGAGTGAGCTCGGTTGCAGGTTGCTAGGACTGAGCCCACATGCAGGGAAGCTGATGACCAGGCAAGAGTGAGGGTGGCTTTGGACCTGTCCTGCCCCAAACCTGAGACCAGGTGCGTTTTGGTGCCTGGACTCACCCAGCCGTTCGCCCTGAGCTGTGTACCTCCCTCTGCTGAAGCCCCCATGGCTCCCCAGTGCCCTCAGGGGAAGTCCAGCCCCCATCCTTCCCCAGGGGGCCTGCGCTCCGGCCTTGACCTTCTAAAGCCCCTCCAGGATGCCCGCCCCCCTCCCCTGGGAGGGGGCAGGTCAGGCTCACTCCTCACTCTGCCCGCCCCAGACCTCGAGCTCCCAGAGGCCTCCACCGTGTGTCCAGCCCGGCTGGGAGTGAGCACCGAGACACGGCCGCAGAGCCAGAGCCCATGACAACTGGGGGAGACTGCTGGGGTCAGCCGGGCCAGCCACATGCCCTTCGACCTCCCACCTCTCCTTTTCCTCTCTGCTCTCATTGTCCAGCTTCCCCTTGGATGCCCCCCATGATGGGGTGCTCAGCACCATGCAAGGCTGCCGTGTCCCTGCTCTGGTTATTCCCTCCTGGTGTTGGTTCTAGGCTAGAGCAGGGAACCGGGGCCAACAGGGCCAGGGGTGGGGCACACTCTGCAGCTCGGGGGCCCCGCCACTTCTTTGCCTCCACGACACCTGTACACACGTCTCATTGCCTGTTCACAGACGGAAGATGGACCCACCGCTGACCCAGCTCTCAGACATGTACAGTGACACACACCTTTTCATTCGGACCCGTTATTGTAACCTGCTGGAAATAAAGCATCTTTCTCCCAGGGACAGAGTCACACGGGTGTTCCCAAATTCTCTTTTTGCACAGCCCTCGGAATCCTGCCCACCGGTCATACCCATCATCCGGGAGAAAAATAATGTCGTTTCTATCATGCGCACCCTCTCCACGGAGGCGCTATAAACATGGAGAGAGGCCGTTGAGGGCAGCACGGTTGTGTGAGTGATGTCATCTTGCGGGGTCGCCTAGCAACCCAACAACGTTTGGGAGGCACTAATTCTCGAGCAGGGCAAAGTCACATTTCTGCATTCAGTTCATCAGCTTCCTGGCAACTCCGCCAAGATGATCTCATTTTATTCATGATTATTTGATGTGAAGTGCACTTTTAGCTCTAAGAGAACACAAAGATTTAATTCAAAATCCGCTATTGCTTTATGTTTCCAGGGTGTCGTGTTAACATGGCGTCCACGCAGATAACCATGGTAACACATGGGTAATTAGTATAGGCAGCGCACGGTGTTAATACAGAGCCGGGGCCAGCTCCCAATCAGTGGGGGTTATAGCACGTCATTACTGGAGTGATTACCTGCAGTAACACACAAATTGAACTAAACGGTCAATTGAAGTAAAGTGAATGGCTTTTTATTCTAGTCCCTAAATAATGTGTCTGCTTGCCTGAGTAGTTCAAGGTAAATAAAACTCTCAAATTGATGGCCTCTCCCCCACCTCGCCCTGGCAGAGAACTGGGCTTCCTTCCAGACAGGTATTCCTGGGTGCCCCCTGCTGATCCACCAGCTTCCCCATCTCCTAATGGGCACCCCTGAAAGAGGGGGACGCCCGGCCCCCTGTCTCTGCAGTGCTCCGGCCCTTATTTTAAAAATCCTGAGGCCTCACACAGCTGTCTTACTCATCCCCCGAGGGAAGAGGGCACAGAACTTTCCAGATAGAGGATGGGGTGAAAAGGCAACGGCCTTCCTCCCAGGGATGTTTTCTTGCCCCTCTGGTAGGTGGGGCAGAATCGCTGGCTTCCTGTTACAGGATGTAAGGGGGGAGGGTGGGTCAAAGGTTACTTCTGCCTTTATTAACGCAGCGTTTCTCAAATTCCATAAACTTAGCAAATCTTCAAACAGGAAGTCACCCTGGACCCCTGAAAAGGACCTCCGGGGCACGCACACTCCGAGTTGGAGATGCCTTGCCTTCCTTTTGAAGAAGCAGGGAGCGCCCGCAAGTGGTCCTCAGAGAATGAGACTTGTGCAGCCAGATGCCCAGCGGTGGATAAAAGGGAACCAACTCAGTCTTATTCCAGGCATTACCCACCGAGAGAGGCAGAACCAGACAATGGTGAGCAGGCCGGGGGAGTCTGGGCTCAAAACACCCAGAACCCCATTTGATGGAGGTGAATTGGTCTCTCCAGCAGTTCTGGCACCAAGGGCCAGCCTTCTGGACGATGGCCATTGCCCTGCAAGGCCATCAAATGCCACAAAGGCAAAGATGGGGTGCAGGGGGCAACTTGAAGGGGGAAACCTGGCTGGGGGGTCTTATCTCAGGAGTGATATTTAAGCTGTGGTCAGGGAGACTGACCAGGAGGCCCTCAGTCTGAGGGCAACTGAAAGAAGGCCACTGATCTTATCACTGTCTTGACATGCCACCCATGCCAAAATTTGTAAAGGTAGAGACACATGTAGAGGGAAGAAAGACGTGACTTCAAAACCCATGGTCATGTCTGCCTCTCGGGGTCGGGGTGGGCAGATTCACCACAGGGGAAAGTGGCTGTGTTTCTCAGGAAACATTCTAAAAGGCTTTGGTTTCCAGGGCCAGACCACCCTATCTACTCCGGTTTGGAGAAGCCAAGACAGACAAAGGGAGCAAATCACACTCCAAAACAAAGGGTGCACCAAAATAGCTCATGGGTGCACCCTTCTCCCATCCTACTGCTCCAGTGATAAAAGCCACGCAAAGGAGGTGACCCAACACACATGGTGGGCTAAAACCGCGGTAACCTCTCCAGAAATGAGGGACACAAAGTCAGGGTAGGGCGTCCGGACTCTTGGCAGTCCCTGCAGGGAGCAGGTACCTCGGTCCAGGTGGGGGCCGACACAGGTCTGTAGAAGGGGACAAGAACAGAGCAGGGCAGCTCCCACACCAGGTGGTCCTGTAGAGGGGCTGCATGCCATGGAGATGGGAGTGAGGAAGGCTGATGCCAGAGCTCAAGGGGAAAAGCCCAGCCAAGCTGCCTTCTGCCTCCAGGACTGGATCCGCTTGACCCCTGTGTCACACCCTCCATAAACATCACCTCAAGACCTGGTTCTGGACTAGGGGCGAGGGGCTGGTAGACAAACACAAAGCTGGTCAGGGCTGGTCAGGGCTGGTCAGGGAGGAAGAGAGTGTGAAAGCAAAACCCCAAGTCCTCCAACTCAAAATGAGCCCCCAAACTAATGTTTGAAAAACACAGGAAGAAATGGGAGAAAGAAGAAATCAAGTTTGTATAGCAGTCTGACAAAGACTCTAAGATAAAGACACAAACAGATGTCTAACATCTATTTAGAATGAACAAGATACCTATACATTTGAAAAATACATGAAGTTAGATGAAATGGGCAAATTTCTTAAAATTAATTAATAAAATAATTCATCAAAACAAAAAAACTCAAGAAGAAATAGAAAATAATAGAAATAGAAAAACTGAGTGGTCCTATGACTATTACATGAATTTAGTCAGCTAAAAAAAAAAAAAACAGGGCTTCCCTGGTGGCTCAGTGGTTAAGAATCCGCCTGCCAATGCAGGGGACACGGGTTTGAGCCCTGGTCCGGGAAGATCCCACACGCCGTGGAGCAACTAAGCCCGTGTGCCACAACTACGGAAACTGTGCTCTAGAGCCCACGAGCCACAACTGCTGAGCCCCTGAGCCACAACTACTGAAGCCCACGCACCTAGAGCCCTTGCTCTGTAATAAGAGATACCACCACAATGAGAAGCCCACACACCGCTACAAAGAGTAGCCGCCCCCTCGCCACAACTAGAGAAAGCCTGCACACAGCAGCAAAGACCCAACATAGCCCAAAATAAATAAATAAATAAAATAAAATTTTAAAATATATATTTAAAAAAAATTTTTTTTTAAACAAAAAACCCCACCTTCCTAAATAGGGAGCCTCTGGTCATGTTGAATGCAAACAGAAGAAGTTTTATATCTTCCTTTCCAATCTGTGTATATATTTTTTCCTTGCCTTATTCTACTGGCAATACTTATTCCAGTACAGTATTGAATAGGAGTAATGACACTGCATACCCTCGCTTTGGTCCTGATCTTAGAGGGAAACGATTCAGTATTTCACCATTAATTACGATGTTAGGTAGAGGGTTTTTGTAGACACCTTTTGTGAGATTGAAGAAATTCCCTTCTCCTTCTGAGTTGCTCAAAGTTTTTTTTCATGAGTAGAGGTTGAGCTTATCAATGTTTCTTTTTACGTCTGTTGAAATATGGTTTGTCTTCTCTAATCTGTTGATATGGTGAATAATATTGATTAATTATTGAATGTTGAGCCAGACTTGCATTCCTAGGATAAATCCCATTGGTCATGACGGATTATCCCTTTGGGATATTGCTGGATTTGATTTGATACTATTTTGTTAAGAACATTTATGTCCGATTTCATGAAGGATATTAGTCTATAGTTTTCTTTCCTTGTAACGTCTTTGTCAGGTTTTGGTACCAGGGTAATGCTGACTTTATAAAAAGAGTTGGTAGTTGTTCCCTCCTTTTCTATTTTCTGGAAGAGATTGTGTATGATTTTGGTATTATTTCTTTTTTAAGTGTTTGGTAGAATTGGCCAGAAAACTCCTCTAGGTCTGGAGTTTGTCGTCGTTGTTGGAGGGTTTGTTTTGGTTTTAGTATTTATGTATTTATTTATTTTGGCTGTGCCGGGTCTTAGTTGAGGCATGCGGGATCTTCAGCATGCAGGTTATTCGTTGTGGCATGCAGGCTTCTTAGTTGCAGCATGTGGACTCTTAGTTGCAGCATGCAGGCGGGATCTAGTTCCCCAACCAGGGATCAAACCCAGGCCCCCTGCGCTGGGAACATGGAGTCTTACCTTCTGGACCACCAGGGGAGTCCCTGTTGGAAGGTTTTTAACATCAAACTCTTTAGTATTAATGGGACTTTAGCACATATGTGAGCCTGTTTTTTCTTGTGTGAGCTTTGACAGCTTACGTCTTTCAAGGAATTTGTCTACTTCATCCAAGTTGTAGACTCTGTGGGCATAAAATTGCTTGTAATATTCTTCATTATCCTCTTTAATATCTATAGCATCTGTAGTGATGTCCCCTTTTCCATTCTTGGTATTGGTAATTTGTGCCTTCTGTCTTTTTTCTTGGTCCGTCTAACTAGAGATTTGTCAATTATGTATAGTCTTTTTGTAGAGGCAACTTTGGTTTCATTCAGTATTTTTTCCTGTTGCCTTTCCGTTTTCTGTCTCGTTGATTACTGTTTCCTTCTTTCTGTTTGCTTTGAATTTGCTTCTTTTTCTAGTTTCTTACGGTGGAAGCTTAGATCACTGGTTTTCTTTTTTAATATAAGCATTTAACTCTAAGTGTTCCTTTAAGAAAATTTTCTAAATAAATATTTAAATTTTCCTTAAATAAATTTAAGCTATAAATTTTCCTGTAAACATTGGTTTAGCTGCATCGCACAAAGTTGATCTGTGGTGTTTCAATTTTCATTCAATCCAAAATATGTGGTCATTTCCCTTGCCCGTAACCACTCCCCTAGACTAGCTGTGTGTCCCTGGGTGAATGGGGTCATCAGGAGTTGGGTAACACCTAAGCAGAGGATTACCGTCTGGGACTCTGGAACTCCACATCCAGTATCCTGGCTAAGACTCCACATTGCCCTGGGCCAATCCCAAAAGTGCTGTTCAAAGGAGAGAAAATGAGTGAGGATTCATCAGGCCTTCTTGGATACCCTGTTCCAGCTCAGCCCTTCTCTGGCATCGCACCTGGTGCAGCGTCTGGGCCTCAGCCTTTCTGATGCTCTGGCAGCAGTTGGCACCCAAGGGCCACTAACTCATGCTCTAGGATGAGGGACTTCTCACCTCTGTGGCTTCTTATCCACAAGCCCAAACAAATACGATGCTAACAGTCAAGAAGCCCTCACTATACACCAGGGACGGTAGGCTAGCAGTCCCTAAACATTATCTCTCGAGTTTGCAATATTCCTTTCAAAGTAGGGAGAATTATTATTCTTTTTGCATATTCTTTATGGTCACCTGGCCAGCAGGGGCCTGTGTCAGAGCAGAAGCTGCAGGTCTTGACTGTTTGATTCGTGGAGATCTCCTGAGACCATGTAGTTCCCCAGGATAGCTCAGGCGTAGCCTGCCCACTGGCTCCGTATTTCTTTCCTTCCCGTCTAGAACCTAGGTGGGTGTTTGTATTTTGGAATCGAGGGCATGGATGTTTTTAAGGAGAACTGCCAAGTCTTAAACTGGCAGCTTCACCCTGCAGCCAGCTGGGATGCAGGCATAGGCACGGACACAGACACCCAACTTGGGGGCCGGCTCTGTCCCTCCAGCCGAGCCCCTCCCAGGCCAGGATGTTCCGTGGTGTCCCTGCAGAGTGTCTCACACCACGCTCACCTCCAGGACCCTCCTCTTTCTCCCCATGCAAGGCAGGTGTTACCGACCAGGGTTCTTGGCCTCCTTAATCAATAGAAACTGATCAGAGGCCAGACAAGAAATTCAGGCAAGACTTCACTGGGGCCCCTGCTGCAGCAGCGGGGAGCGCGAACCAGTAACAGGTTCCCTTACTCGCTGAGCTGGCGGTGGTGGTGGGGAGTCTGGTTCCTTATATGGGGTGAGGGTAGGGGTGTATCCAGGGGTTGGGCCGGAGAGGTGGCTTAGGGGATCTGCCCACCCCCTTGGTGGTGGTGTGTGCAGGGGGCATGCTCAGTGCCCTGCTTTTGCTCCCAACACCCTGCTTTTGCTCTGGGCTCTTCAGAAGTGGCAGTTGGGCTTTTTGGTCTCTTTGTATCTTGTTGTCCATAATTTGCCCCAACTGTGCACGCACGCAGTCATTTTTAGTCCCTTATAGTTTCTTTGTATTTTGTTGCTCCAGGAGCTGTTTAACCAGGTGCAAACACTGCAACAAAGTGTCCCAGGTCCCAGCCTGTCTCAAAGGGAAGAGAGGGAAACTCAGAGACACAGAGAGAGCAAGCACGTGGGGACCTGCCTCAGGGTGCAAAGTGAGCCCAGCGCGGCCACAGGCGGACAGAGTCCTCGGCCTCTGCCTTCACCCCGACCTGTCAGCACGCTGGAGCCAAGTTTGCCTTTCCAACAGGCTGCAGGTGCGCACCCCAGCGCCCTGGCAGGGGAAGTGGCTGCAGGGGCCTGGGTGCCTTTGCCCACCCCGCACACTCTGTAGACCTCGTGCACAGCAGCCCCTTTGGGCCCCCCTTCTTGCTGTGCCTGGAACAGTCCTCATAATGTTCCCTGTTCCTCCAAGATGCAGCAATTGCAAATGGCATCCGTGTTCTTGTACCAAATTAGCCACACTTAACTCAAGTGCCCGCCGCCCGCCCACTTGCTGCCCGTCTGCCGCTCGCCTGCCTGCCCACCCACGCGCCGAGCCCGCGGTGGGCCTGACTCACTCGCCTGGTGCCACTCGAAGTTCACGAGCAGTGGGTGGCACTCACCCCCCCACACACACCCTTGTGATTACCAGCCCATGATTACTGGGCGCCAGACCAGGCTCAGCTTAGCTGCTGTGTGACTTGGGGCAGTGTGCGCCCCCTCTCTGGGCCTGCTTCCCCTCCATGGAGCAGAGGTTTGGGATAAGCCAGACCTCTGAGCACAGACGTGACCCAACAGAAGAGACGCAGCAGCCCGGAGCCCCTCTGCCTGTCCTCTCCACAGCCCACCTCACAGCGAGACCCTGCCAGCCCTGCCAGCAGCTCCTTCTCCTACAGAGGAACTGTCCCCACCCCGGAGATCCCCCGATGGCACTGAGGGAGTGGCAGAAGTCTTGCTGGTTGGGGCCAAGCCATGGAGAGGGTGGCAGATGAAGGCAATGGATTTGGGGGTTTGGGGAGGAGACCTGCCCGAGCTCAGTTCCCTCCCCATCACTCTCTGGCTGTGTGACCTTGAGCAAGTCTCTTACCCTCTCTGAGTTTTGGTTTCCTCTTCTTACAACATGGGGACAATAATCCCCACATCGCTGGGTATTAAAGAGCCACTGCGTCTAAAGGAGGTGGCACAGTGCCTGGCACCATCGCAGGTTCCGGGTGTTTGTTCAATGAAAGAATGAACGTGTGCGTGCCTGTGTGCTGGCTGACCGTGCTCTGCACGCTCTGTGCAATGGGGCTGATGGCCTCGGTCCCTGGGGCACCTCCTGGGGAAGGGACCCGAGACCCAGGGTGTGGCTGCACGGAGAGCACTGGATTGAGAGTCCAGAGCCTGAGTCTGGTCTCCTCCCACCCGTGACTCCCGCCTTCTCTGAGCCTGTTTCTGCACCTGTTTACCCCAGACACTCACTCCTGGTGAGGACAGCTTGGAGGGGTGGGGGAGTCAAGTTCTCAGCAAAGGGAGGCTAGTCGGGGGTGTTATCTCCTTCCTACCCGGCACAGCAGAGATGATTCAGAGAGGCTCTTCTAAAATCTACGTTTCAGACCTCCCTGGTGGCACGGTGGTTAAGAATCCGCCTGTCGGGGCTTCCCTGGTGGTGCAGTGGTTGAGAGTCCGCCTGCTGATGCAGGGGACATGGGTTCATGCCCCGGTCCGGGAAGATCCCACATGCCACGGAGCGGCTGGGCCCGTGAGCCATGGCTGCTGAGCCTGTGCGTCTGGAGCCTGTGCTCCGCAACGGGGGAGGCCACAACAGTGAGAGGCCCGAGTACCCCCCCAAAAAAAAATGAATCTGCCTGCCAATGCAGGGGATGCGGGTTCGAGCCCTGGTCCAGGAAGATCCCACAGTTCACGGAGCAACCAAGCCCATGCGCTACAACTACTGAGCCTGTGCTCTAGAGCCCGGGAGCCACAACTACGGAAGCCCTCGAGCCACAAATATGGAAGCCCTTGAGCCACAACTATGGAAGTCCGGGAGCCACAACTACGGAAGCCCTTGAGCCACAACTATGGAAGCCCATGCGCCTAGAGCCTGTGCTCTGCAACAAGAGAAACCACGGCAATGAGAAGCGGGCGCACTGCAACGAAGAGTAGCCCCCGCTCGCTGCAACTAGAGAAAGCCCACGCGCAGCAACGAAGACCCAACACAGCCAAAAATTAATAAATAAATAAAATCTATGTTTTGTTACCTTTCAAAAATTGAACAGGAAAAGTATGTAAAATCTCAGAGAGCTAGAGACTTACCAGTTGTGCCCTTGACTGTATACGAGCTAAACCTCGATTTTTTCAATAGTTTTTAAATAAAAACAGTAATACAGCTCACTGGAAAAAAATCCATCAGTACAGTAATAAATAAATATTGCACCCCATCCAATTTCCATTCCCCAGGGATAACCAGTGTCAGAGGGCATCAGGGAGGCAGGCTTAGAACTGAGGGCTCTTAGGGGGCTGGGGGCAGGTACACACAGGGTCACCTTGCATTGTTCTCACTGTGGGACGTTAGGGACCTGCAGGCGCTGCTCAGGCCTCCAGGACCCAGAAAATCCCGAAAATGGGTGCAGGCAAGTGGAGGAGGCAGAGGCCCGCTGAGCTCGGAAAGGAGAGGCCGGAGTGTCTGAGCCTGACAGTGGCCGTGGGAGCCTTCCTTCCCCGCGCAGGCAGCCTCTACCGCTGTGTGCGCGTTCCTTGTACGTCAAGTTCAAGTCGAGAGGAAGACTTCTGCCCAGGCAGCTCCTCGGGGCCGAGGGGTGGGGGTGGTAATGGGAACCCTCAGGTTCTTGGGCCACGGCTCCCGATTCCAGGAAGGCCCCAGAAGCCCCCCTGCTGAGAGAAAAGGTGCATTACCCCTGGTTCTGGGCTCTCCACCCACCGGGGACCCTCAAGAACCCGTGGACTTCAGACTGTAATGGAAAACAGGACAGCAGAAGCCGCCTTGGGCCCTCAGCTGCAGTAGCCAAGGGCTCGAATCCTCTTGGTCCCTGGCCCTTCTCTTCAATGAAGAGCGGAGTGGGGAGAAGGGGAGCTTCAAGGTGACACGGGAGGAGGGAACACAGCCACAGGGGAGATGGCTGGGGTGCACTGGCACCGCTGGCCTGCTTCCGCGGAAGCTTCTGGGGCAATGCCACACACAGCAAATGACGAAGGGCACTGCAGGGGGTAGAAGAAGCACTAGCCTCAGTCCTGACCTTGCCCATCACGGGCCATCCGTCTGACTCTGAGCCTCCCTCCAACGCCCCCTCCTCCTGCTTCCCCGGCCCACCTGGGCCAGGCCACGCCACCCTCGGGTACCCGGCCCCACAGCCTCCAGCCCCCGCCTGCAGCCTCAGGCCCCTTGCCCCTCACCCTGGCCCGGTTCCTTCCCCCACGTAACTCACACTCAAGCTTCAGGAGACGCCTCCTCCTGGAAGCCTGCGGGGCTGCTCCACAGACCCGGAACTTGTGCTAGCTCAGCCCTCCCTCAGCCCGGTCACCACGTGCTCTCTCGTCTGTCCCGACAGCCACCTCGGGCACGGCCGACACGTGTGTCCCCTGGACACAGGTCGGTGCTCAGGAAACATCTGGTGAGTGAGAGGCTGAGGGCGGGGAGGGCGGGGAGCCTCCAGTGGCAAGCGCCCCCCCCCAACCTCCACACTGCCTCTCACACTTTTTGACTCAAGTTGAGATTTCCAGCCCAGGACCCTGAAGCTCCCAACACGCAGGGGCCAAGGAGGCAGGGCCTGGGGGAAGCCAGGGGGCAGGGGCCCCTCTCTGTCAGGAGAAAAGGGCCTCCAGGAGCAAGGCAGGACCCCAGATCTCAAGCTGCCGGGGCTCCTCCAGCGCCCAGCGCCTGGCAAGCCCTCAGAGACGTCACCAGATTGTTAAGAAGCCAGTTCCTGAGGGCAAAGCTGCAGTCGGTCTTGTGAAGGGGGAAGGAACAGGAGAGAGACAGAGGGCGGGCCGGCTTTGGGGGTCTGGAGGGCGAAGGGGAGGGGCTTGAGCTCTACTTGAGGGCACTGGTAGGGGAGGCATGTCAGGGATTCCAGCTGGATTCCAATGGGAATAATAATAACAATAACAACGAAGATAATAGTAATCCCCAACACCCGGCCGCTGGCCCTGCTCTCGGTCCCTCAAAGGCCCCAGAGCCCCCGCGGTCAGGGTGCAGGAGGCCTGCCTGGAGCTGACCGAAGCTGCAATTCTGGCCTGGAACTTGGGTTCTCCTTCCTGCCCTCAACAACGGAGTCGCCACCCCCCCAACACCCCCCAACCCCGTGCTGGGCACTGGGCCAGCCCCTCATCTGTGGAGGGAGGACCCACTAGCTCCCTGACTTGTCGCCAGGACTAAAGGGGGCACCCACACTTGGCAGGCCAAGGCCACTGTGGTCCAGAGCCGCACCGTCCACCATGGCCCACTGGCCACGCTGGCCACTGAGCACCTGCAACAGGCCGGCCCGAAGAAAGATGCTGCAATGTGAAGCGCGGCCCTGCCTGCAGAGACTCAGCCCGAACAGCAGATGCACCGATCGCTATTTCCTAGTCATTACGTGTTGACATGACCGTCTGTGGGGTACGTTATGTTACACAAAACATTACTGAAGCTAATTTCACCAGTTGACTTTTTTTCTTGCAGCTGCTGGAAATTTAAAATTTAAAATCACGCTACCACGTTTGCAACTTGCATTCTGGGTCCCGTGGTGCCTCCGCTATAGAGCCAAGGAGCGCAGAGGTTGGAGGCACCCTGGGAGTTGAGTGGGTGCCGGCTGAGGACCAGGCCAAGGGAGAGGACCGGCGCTAGGGAGACAGCTGGGAGGGCACCAAACAGGTCCTGGTCACAGCAAAGGGGTGACTGCGTGAAGCAGCTTTCCTGGCCTCTGGGCCTTCAACCCCACTGTCCGCAGGGCCAGTGTCCCTGTGCCTGGTCCCTGGTTTCCAGTCTCCTTGCTTCGGGCTCTCACCCTGCTGGCCTCCGATGGTCAGGCCAAGCCTGGCAAGGCCTTTGGGTCCTGCACCCCCTGGGGCCCAGCCTGAGCCTGCTGAGCCTGTTCAGAAGGCCTGCTCTGCAGGGATGCAGGAAAGAAGGAGGGAGCGAGGACCCAAGTGCCAGGGTCCAGGCCACCCCACCGGCTGCCGCTGCAAGGCCAGCAGTGCCCCCCTCCGCTTCCACCCCTCCACAGACCACCAGAAACCAACCAAGGACACTTGCCTCCCCGATCCCTCGACCCCATCGCACCTCCTGGGTTTTCCCCTCCCCTGAGCTCCTCTCTCCCTCTCTCTCTCCCTCTCTCTCTCTCTCTCTCTCTCTCTCTCTCCTTCTCCCTGCCAACCCCCTCCCGCCAATAGCGCTGGTGGAGAGGGAACAGCAGCCCGTGCACAGTAACAAATCTTCTGCGTTACCCCCTCTCCTTTATTTACACCAGGCGCACAGTAGCAATTCAGTCTGAAAAAGTGCTATGTTTTCAGAGGCGTGCAGCCTGAGAAATTGAGGTTTGTGTTAATCAATCTTGTAGCAGCCTGTGGGGCTTGGAGAAGTACGGCACCAGAGAATTCTTCTATTGATTAATTGGACTCCGAGGGGGGAGGAATGGGGAGAAAATCAAACACTCCGAGCGCCTTAAACCTTTGGAGACTGGTGGGGCTCTGTCTGCCCGCCCCTGCCCATCCTGAGGTGTGTCTGGGGGGCCCTGGGCTCTGGGACCTTCTAACTTCCTCCTGGCTCGGCATCCAGCACCAGCTGGGGGCCAGGACTCCTGGCTCCAGGGCCAGCTCTGCCCGACCCCCTGTAGATCTTTGGGGTGACCTCTTTCCTGTCTGAGAATGCTGGGCCAGGGGACATCACTGCCTCACATGCCACCCTCTCACTCCCCACCTGGCTGGCTCTAACCCCTCCAGAGGCTCCAGGGCCTCCATGCTGAGTGGTCCCCATGTGGCCCCTTGGCCGGTGCAGACAGGGCCTGGGCTCTGGACAAGTGTGGCTTTGTGTGGCAGTGAGGGGGACCCGAGCCCCCACACTGGGCTTTCTGTGGCCTCCGCCCAGCACCTCCTGATGGAAAGCCTCTGGGCTGGCCCGGAGCTGCCCGTCTGCTGTCTGGGCTGGTGGAAATGAGGCAGACACTCAGGTATTAGAACCAGCCTGCGCCCGTCCGAGACAGGCCGGCCGTCAATCCAGAGGGCACTCCTCCTGGGTTCAGTGATCCAAAGCCCAGACACTCTGTGACGGTTCCAGGTGCATCAGTTGGCCTCTTTCCCAGGGCCTGAGAGAACCAGGAAGTGGCAGGTGAGACGTGCAGGGAAGTGTCGAGGTGCTCTGTGTTGGTAGGATGCCCGTGGGGCTGACACAGAAACCGAGTCTGCCTGCTTCTCACTGATGGCGAGGGACATAGACCCATCTTACAGAGGAGAACACCGAGGCTGAGCTGGAGAAGGACAGCCAGGACTGGAAAACTGGCCTCAGGACCCCAGGGCCAGTGCTCTATTCTGAGGTCCCTCGCCCCAGGAGTCCAGGGACCTGGTGCCAGGACCCCAATCTCATCACCCAGGGAGGTCACAGGGACGTGTGAGGTGGGCCCACTCTAGGGCATCCTTGGGAGGTTGGCCATCTGACCACTTCTCGGTTGGCTGTAGGTTTATTTGGGAGGCAGGGTACTTGCCCCAACAGGCACATCATGAGAACGTGAAATCATCCCTTCCTCCCCAGGCTGGGAGCCTCATGGGAATCATTAATGTAAAAACAATCACAACGTGAAACCAATTCTACACTGTTCTCTTCTGTCATCACCAGCATTGACTGGGCACCAACTGTCTGCCAGCGACTGTATTCTCACCATCTGATGGGACCTTTGCCATCACGACCCTAGGCTGGAGGTGTCTTCCCCATCTCACGGGGGCAAAACCTGGAGCTGTGAGCCTGACCACACCTGAGTGGCAAGACGGTGTCTGTTTCCAACACAGTCAAGTGATGAGGCAGAGACAGCCCTGGCGGAGTGTGGGGCCAGGCGACGGGGATCCAGGCCTATCAAGGCTCCCACTGGCTCTGTGACTTTGGGCATCTTGACCCCATCACCAGGCCTCAGCTTCTCCATCTCTAAAGTGGGTCTGAAGAGACACACAGGCAGTGGCCCCCATCCAGGGCATGGTGCTGGGAAGCCTGTTGGCCAAACAGCCTTTGTCCGGAGCAAACGCGACCTCTACCTGACACGACAGAATGTGCTGGACACGGCTCAAGGACTCCTGTCTTCGCCCACATTGGGGGAGCCGCCGGATGCTGAGGGGAAGCCTGGGTGCCTTGGACACCCATGTGCTGCCCTCGGCCAACCCTCCCTTTGCTTGCTGCCTCCCACCCTCCCCCCGCCCCCCCTGGCAGGGCTCTCCCATGCTGGGAGGGCTGAGGGCTCAGGGAGGGGCCCGGCCCATCATCGGTGGTCTGCACTGAAAAGGAAGTGGCTTTTTAAGGATGGTCAAAAGGCGTTTTTTTAACTGCTAATTGGGTGAGTCTTGCTACGCTTCCCTACACACGCTTGCACACACACCCACACCCGTTCACATATCTTTGATTTTCCAACAAACAAACAAAGCATAATCTCTGTTACTGCACAGAATGTCCTGTTTAGGTTGACAGGAGCCAAAAGGGATGACCCCAAACTGTCCCACCACGAAATGCATTTCCAGGAACAGTTCGATGGCACGGGCACGTCCTCACCCCGCCCCGGCAGAAAGCCCCCAGTAGTGCGGGCTCCAGGCTCAGAGAACAGTCCTCCCCTCCAGCCATAGCTTCACAGTGACGGCGCCCGGCCAGGGGCTGCCCCCTCCCCAAGGCCCCCCCACCCACGCACGCCAGCGTGACCACCATCAAGGAAAGAGCAACTTGAACGGATCCAGAAAAGCGTCAATGTTCAAACTCCAACGACAAATCGCAGACAGAGCCAAAGGACAAAAAGGACAAACTTGGAGAAGTACTTGCTGCATATACGGCTGGAAAAGATTTTCTATTATTAGTATAGAAAAGAGTCCTACAAGCACGCAACGAAGATGGTTATCCCATCAGGTGAAAAACAGACAAAGGACAGGAACACCAATTCACTTACAGTCAACAAGCCCTTCAAAGTGTTTTTTACTCCACAAAATTCAAAAGTTAAAAGAAAGAAGACATCTCTTTACCCCTCATGAATTGGCAGTGATTGTTCTGTTAATACCTAAAATTAATGAGATGGAGGGAAAAGGTACTCAGTTTCCCCATTTATTGTCCTGGAGGGAAACAGGGCAACTGTTACACGCACACACACAGACACACACACACACACACACACACAAGGCACAAAGACCTACACCAAAATGCTGTGGTCTCTGGGTGGTAGAACTGATTCTCTCTTTTTCACTTTTCTATTCTTTCTGTTTCATTTTTTGTATACTGAATATCTGAGGGGTTTTTTCCACAGCTAAATGCTAAAACTTCCCTCTTTTCCAAAGCTCTCCTCAGAGCCTAGAAACAGGCCACAGAAAGGCCCCTGGCCTGGAACCAACCGCGTGATCTTCAGCAGGTCACAGGGCCTCGGAGCTCACCTGGGAAGGGGGTGACACCTGACTCCCCCCACCCCAGGGTCTCTGAGGGTGAAACTGGAGGGAGCTGTGGCCACGTCAGCAGCAGTGGCCTTTGAAACCGCCAGGTGACCGGTCGCCTTCTCAGCGCGGGAACTGATAACCCGCCCTCAGGACCTGGCACTGGAACCCAGCACATCACCCCTGGCACGTGAGCCGGACCTGGTGGGCAGGCGGCCGGTCTGTCCGCTGCTCCCACATCGCAGCTGGAAAGGCAGGGGCGGACCCTGCTGGAGCCCCACCCCTCCAGCAGCATCCCCACCGGCCCCCCACGCCGCCCGGGCTGCTCGTGAGACTCCTGTGACCCCTGGGCAGCATGCGTCCAGAAGAGACACCTCGGCGGACAGGTGCTTCTGAGGTCAAAGCCAAGTCCCCCTGCCTGCCGGGAGCCCACCCCTCGCTCGCTCAGTCCAGAGCCAGCGTGGAGACCAGCTTTCTCCCTCCTCCGTTTTCTCCCGTCAGTGAACGAGGGGCCACTGTCCGAGACAGGACGGTGCGGGGAACTGGTCTGGGGGCGGCAGGCAACGGGGTGGCCAGGACTCCTGGTTGGACACCCCGGTGCAGGAGCTGAAGGGGGAGGGGTGTGGGGCCATCGGCCCATGGAAGGGACTAGAAGCCAAGGCCTGGACGACGCCTCTAAGGAGTGCAGACAGCCGAGGGGGGAGACGGGGACCCACCAGCACCTGAGGCCAAGCACACGGGCAGCCCGCAGGGGTCCCGGCAGGGAGGGCTCCGCAGCCACGTGGAAGAAGGAAGGGTAAAGACGGTCCAGTTAGAGAGGATGGGGCTCTGCACAGGTGACCCTTGGAGGAGGGGGAGCCACGCTGTGGGGGAGGGTTTCCTGGGCAAAAGGGGACGGGGCTGCAAGGGGAACACGCCTCTTAAGGGGTCTCTGGGTAAGGGGAGCGGAGGAATGGGGTGACAACAGGGGGGGTGGGGACGGGGTTCTGGGTGTGACAGCAGCCGCGGCAGCAGAAGGACAGCCTGGGAGGGAGGCGGCATGACGGGGGCAGCAATCAAAGAGGCGATGCCACAGGAGTGACCAGGGAGCCCAGGGGAGGGTGGCGGTGTGGCAGCAGGGAAGGCAGGCACGCGGGTGTGTCTAAGCTTCACCCTTAGACGCCGCAGCTGAGCCGGGGGACGTGAGGTGAGGTGTGAGGAATGATGAGCGCCCAGGGGTTGATGGATTCAGGGCCACGCGGCAGACGTCAGGAGCCCAGTATGGGGGCCAGGACGTTCAGAGCTTGGGGTCGGGATCAGAGGGGGCTGAGCCCAAAGACGGCAGCAAAGGAGGCCCTGAGGCCCTCCTGAGCTCCACCCCTGCTCATCCCCCTCAGGGCCTTTGCACGTGCCAGCCGAGGATTCCCTTTCTCCAGATCACCGTGTGGCTGGCTCTGTCCCCGCCTTCCGATGGAAGCTGGATCGGGAGAAGCCTTCCCTGACCTCCCAGCCGAATTCAGCCCCGTCCACCTCCTGTCCTGTGTACCTTCCTCATTTTCCCTGTGTTTTGATCAGTCTCCTCCTTCTGGAAGGTGACACCCACCAGAGCCAGACGTCCACTCACCTCTCCTTCTGTGAAACCTTCCCGAGAACCCCCAGCTGAGGGCTTGCTCATGTCCCCGAGCCCCGAGATGTGCCCTCGCTCCCACAGAAATGCCTGCCGCACTCAGGGTCACACCTACTGTGCACACCTCGGGGCCCCTGGCGGCAGGCGGGGTCACCCCCTTTTACAGAGGAGGAGACGCGGGGGAGGAGGCCCCGGCCACGCTCAGTCCACACTTTGCTGCCTGCTGTGGTCAGCACAGGGCCGCGTGTTCCAGTCCCCCAGGCCCACCCTGGACACCAGCCCGGAAGGGAAGAGGAGCCCTGGGCCCAGAATCCCAAGGTCACGGGCCAAGTGTGGAGGATCTTGGCTCCCAGTTGAGCAGAGGCAACGCAGGGGTTACTCCAGGCTAAATAAACAAGGGAATTGGGCAGGGAGGGATGAGTGGACACGGCACGTCCGCTAGCCAGCCAGCCGGTCCGTGAGCCAGGGCTGTGGGGAGCCTGGGGCAGTACCGTGGGGCTCACTGCTGGCCAAGGGGGCTGCGGGCTGGGGGAGCGGCCCGCCTGTTTGGTGAGGAAAAGGCCCACGGCCACACCTTCAGGGCCAAGGGGCCCTGGGCAGAGCTGCAGCCTGGCCCCAGCCCTCCTTTCCTGCCCTCAGGCCTGAAGGTGGAAACGCAGCCTCAGCTGGGGCCAGTGCACCGGTCTGCCTCCCAGCTGCCTACGCAGCTTCGCCAGCCTCCATGTTTCATTCTGGGCCGAATGGATAGCCCAAAATGAACCCAGGTTCTGGAGGGCTCTGAGCCCCTGGAATCATGAACATAGTAGCATTTTTATAGAGCGGGAACAGGCTTCTCTCAGAGTCTAAAAGGCCTATGACTCCATCCCCCTACCCCCAGCAGGAATCTTCCCATTTCAAAGATGCAGGAGCAACTTCCCCAAGGTCTCTAAGGGACTGGTGACAAAGCAGGGCCAAAACCCAGGTCCTGATCCCCGAGGAGGGGCTGCTTCACTGGAGGGGACTGAGCCCTCTGTGGGTGAAGGAGGAGGTCCAGGCTGGGCACAGAAACAGCAGCAGCTCGCTCTGCTCAGCCCATCTGGTCTTCACGAGGGGCCCATTTCCAGATGTGGAGACTGAGGCTTGGAGAGTATACTGGGGTGAATGCTGGCCCCACAGAGATATGTCCCCTGGAACCTGTGAATGTGAGCCAAGGACGCCTGGGCCCCCAACAGCTGGAAGAGGCAGGAAGGACCCTCCCCTGGAGCCTCTGGAGGGAGTGCGGCCCTGCCACACCTGGATTTCAGACTTCAGGCCTCCAGCACTGGGAGAGCATGTGTTTCTGTGGTTTTCATCCCCCCAGTCTATGGTGCTTTGTTACAGCAGCTGCAGGAGCCTCAGGCAGACAGCTTCATTTGCCCCTCTCCAACCCACCGAGGACACAGCAGGGATGCAGCCCGGTGGGTGGGACCCCAGAATCCAAGCCGAAGACGACCCTGCTCCATCCTCGCAGAGAGCCCCAGAGAGCAGAACCGGGCCCTCCCGCCTTTCCTTTAGGCTCTGGCCACACCCCAACATCTGGCCTGGTGAGTGGGAGGTACACAATAACCACCTCCCTGTCTTTGCAGCGAGCTCAGGGGTCCAACGCGGCTCTTGTCCCCTCTGTGGGCAGCGGGCCGAGTGTGGAGCCTGCAGGGAGCTGGGGACGTGACCAGGCCAAGGCTCAGAGGGGCCAGAAATAGCAGAGGCTGCCAGGGCAACAGCGGGGTCATCACGTCAGGGCAGGATGCTTCAATGAGCCGGGCCGGGCCAGCAGTGTCCAGGCCTCCCCCTGACCTCTACCCCTCCGGCCCCGCCCTCTGTGGGAGCTTCTCAGTCACGCCTGCCTCTGGGGCTGAGCCCTCGCTGTCCATAGAAAGTCCAGG
Source organism: Mesoplodon bidens (assembly GCF_964165515.1). NCBI lineage: Eukaryota > Metazoa > Chordata > Mammalia > Artiodactyla > Ziphiidae > Mesoplodon > Mesoplodon bidens. Next base: position 27,263,721 of record NC_138180.1, on the reverse strand, counting down.
TTAGGGCACGTGACCCAAAAGATGACACCCACACCACTCTGCCGTGATCCCATCCTGTGCTTGCTTCCTTCATCCGTAAATGGGAGACCACCGCCTACCTCGTGGTCCTGGGGAGGCCCGAGCTGGCACGGAGCCGGGCCCGGGAGTGGACACTGCTGTCCCCCCCACCATCGCGGTACAGGGAGACACCGGAAGTAGGGCAGAGGCTGCAGCAGTGACTCCCCACCTCCCCCGTCACCCCCAGGGCACCCCCTCCAAGCCCGGCACAGTTATGGTCCAGGCCTGGGCCCCCGCCATCCAGAGTGCGTTCCCAGAACCGCATCCCCAAATTTCCAACAGACGCTTCTCAGCCCTCTCCAGAGTAGCATCTCCTGCATCTGGGGCCAGTGGAGTTGGCTGGGAAGGGCAGGCTGCTGGGAGAGGGCCCGGCGCTGCCCATCTCCCCGAGCGGACACATGGGCAGAGCACGCGCAAGCCTCCCTAAGTGCAGCACCCTGGGGCCCTGGACAAGAGGGACGGGCAGGGCAGCAGCTGTCGGACGCTGGAAGGAGCACTGAGGCAGAGGCCACCGCTCCCAGGGCAGACCAGCCCCACGTCCCTCCCGGACGACCGCAGTGACCCACTGGGCCACCTCCTCCATGCTGCCCGCCTTTGCCCTGGGGAATCCGATCCTGTTGCCTGGCCCCACCCCCTGCTGCCTCTGCAGCCTCCCAGACTCCTCCGCGGGTGTTCCTGTGCGTCTCTCCTTCCTCTCGGTCCTGGAGGGCACTGCTCCTTCCTGCCCCAGGGCCTTTACACGGGCGGTGTCTTCACCCCAAAGCCCTCTCCTCCTTTCCTGGGTAAACCCTGACTCCGACTCCAGATCTCTTCCTTCCCTGCCCGTCCCCCAGACTAGTTCCCTCAGCCCCTGGAACCCTCACGAAACTAATCCAGGAGTCATTTGTTCACTGCCGGCTCCCTGCCAGGCCTGAATCTCCAAGAAGGTAGGGTCGTGTGCCTTTGGGGGATGTCTTCTTGCCGGGGCTGATCTTCCACAAGCAATGGTCTCCTGAATGAAGAGCATCTACAACCACTGCTGGGCGAGGTCTTCCCCTGTGTCTCCCCTGAAAGGTGGGCACCGTTTCCATCTCCATTCACCGTTGAGAAGAGGGGTGCAGAGAGGGGAAGGTCTCGCCCCAGGGCCCTGAGGCTCCTACAGAGGGGTGCCGGGTGTTCCAGGGGCAACCGGTTGGGTGGTCTCATCCTCACCGGCCTGCCCCCGCCCTGCCCGGGGAAGGACCATGCAGGCAGGAGAGACCAGTCCACCCCCACGCTTCCCGAAGCTCACAGCCTTCCTCCTTCCCTGCAGGGCAGCACTCTTCCCAATGCACGTCTGTGGAGCCCTAGATCCACGACGGGGTGCTATTGGCGCTGCTCCGTGGGGACGGGGCTTTGGGAAGTGCTGGGTGGGCAACGGGGAGCAGAATTCTTTCCCAAAGGACTTCTTGGAGCCTTTAGGCACTGTGCACACCGGCCCTGGGGGAGAACTCTAGCAGACATCCCACGGTATTTGGCCAGGGGGTGGGACCAGACCCCCGTGTGGGGCTGGGGGCTCGGCTCGTGGCAGAAGTCTCGGTCCCCTGGTAGACAGCAGGGGCTAGCCTGGGCTTTGCAGTTACCTGAAGCTGCCTTCAAATCCCTCTCTGTTCTCTTCTGGCTGGGGGTCCTCTCTGAGCCTCAGTTTTCTCCCCTGTCACCTGGAGAAAGCAATGCCCAGGTCCCAGGGGTGGAAATCCTCCGGGTAGCACCTGGTTGCAGCTTGCACTCAGAGGGTGGGGCGGCTTTGATCGGCCTGAGGGGGAGAGGGGAAGGCAGCCAGCGCCTGCCACTTCCTCCTGGGTCAGCCATGCTCTGTCTGGCAGCCTTTTTTAAGCTAAATTTGTTCCAGTCTCACTCTTAAGGGTGAGTTGTGGTGCCCCAAGCGAAGGGTGTGTAAATGTTTCATCATTTTGAGTCCTCCAGCACCCTTGCCAAACTTGACCCACCAGGGCCAAGAACTAAGAGGTCTGTGCTCCATCCCAGGCCTCCAGGGCTCCGTGACCCCAACACACTGTCCAGGGAGCAGAACGGGGCCTGCTGGGGGGCAGGGTGATGAGAATCACTGGTGATTATCCAGGCTATTTGGGTCCTTTTAACAGTCCTGGGGGCGCTTGCTTCTCCCTCCAGCAAGAGTTTTTCCAGTTTCCAACCGGAGGGAACAGAACCCAGGCCCCAGTGGCTACATCCCTGCAGCCTTTTGGGAAGAGCCCAGATGCCCAGCCAGGGGGCCACAGTGGGATGGCTGCCAGCGCCACTCCTCCCGGCTGCGGGGCCCGGAGTGAGCATCTCACCCATGGGGCGGGGGCGGCAGAGCTGTGCAAGGACCAGTGAGGAAACCAAGACAGAGCAGCCGGCATAGGTGGGCCCAGACGAGGTGTAGGACGTGTGCCCGCACAGTCTCTCGTCGGCCAGGTGGTTCCAGCAATGGCTCGTTTAAACATTTGTCTCTGCTTCCTGAAACCCGAGGGCCGGGGCACGGGCCCAGGAGGACGGCACACGGATGCAGGGGACACGAGACGCACCAACGCCATGTACTGCCCCATCACGTCTTCCCTGTCTCCCCAGCGAGGGGAAGGACTCCTGGCGCGTGGACACCGTCCCCTCTTCTGTCCCACAAATGACCGAAGGAGAAGAGAAATAAACCAGGACCCTCTGCCAGGCTGCCTCTGGGGCCTGTAAGTGGAGCCGGGCAGTGGGGCAGCCTGAGAAAGTTCTGGAGCCGCTGTGAGCCAGCTCCTGGAGGGCGGGTGACCTGTGTCTGGGTCCTGCCTGGCCCCCCGGGCCTGAGGCTCCCTCCCTCGGGGCCTCAGGACGCTTGCAGGGAGCTGGTCCTGGGACATTTATATCCTGGAGGAAGGGCAGTCCCCGTGCTTGGTCCCCGAGGAGCTTCCTGTCCATCGGGGCCGTAGGGGCCAGGGCAGAGCCGGAGCGCCCGGGGGGACGGCCGGTCACGCGAGAAAGGCCTCCGGCTGAACGCCAGCCTTGGGAACGCTCGGTCCTCTCCTCCTTCCACACATCCGGGGTCAGCGGTCACTTTATTAATAGCAGCCCCCGAGGAGAGGCCTCACCCCCTGGACCGTCATCACCCTCCCTGTGGGCTTGGCCGAGCGACCTGGGGGCATCCCTTGGAGGGACGGTTGGGGGACATTGCCACCCTGCCTGCCCGGAGGCTCCAGACACCGCAGAGGGAAAAAGCAGGTTTCAAAGATCACGTTTTCTCCCTCCTGCCATCAACTGCAAGACACTGCATCCATTTCATAACAGCTCTTGTGGACAAAAAGAAATAGCACTGGGCTTCCCTGGTGGCGCAGTGGTTGAGAGTCCACCTGCTGATGCAGGGGACACGGGTTCGTGCCCCGGTCCGGGAAGATCCCACGGGCCACAGAGCCGCTGGGCCCATGAGCCATGGCCGCTGACCCTGTGCATCCGGAGCCTGTGCTCCGCAGCGAGAGGCCACAGCAGTGAGAGGCCCACGTACCGCAAAAAAAAAAAAGAAACAGCACCAACTTTGTACTTTGGCACAGCGATACACCTCATCCTCAGGAACACTAGGCCGAGAGGGGCGGAGTCTCAGCACTGCAAAGAATATCCTGCCTTAAGCCATCTGGGCCCATTAACACACAGAAAAATCTGGGAATTAGTCCCCTTACCTGGACCTTCCCTCCCTCCTCTGCACAGCAGACCTCTAGATGAGTCGTCTACCGCCAGGAAAAATTGTGAGGCTTTGAAATTGGAAAAAAAAAAAAAAATATATATATATATATATTACTGCTGGTCCTGCCTAGCGTACCCCTCAAGTCATTGCAAACCTATTTTAAAACACAGTAATTTATAGGAAACAGGAAACCAGTAAAAATGCAAAAAGTGTGCCGATCGAAATGGTTCGTTGGTAAGATGTAGGGTTATTTTGCTCCTGTGTGGTTTTAAATGCACGTGCAGTGAGTAGGTATACCATGTATAATGAGAAAAAAATGGACTTCTGAAAGAATTAACTCCAGGAAAAGTGTCCAGGCTACACGTGGATAGAGATTTTGTGTGTCGGGCGCATGTCAGGAACCGCACAAACCTGACGTCTCCCCGCACGTCCACCCGCCCGCAGCACCTCCCAGCACCTCCCAGTACCTCCCAGCACCTCCCAGTACCTCTGGGGGCCCAAGAGCCTGGGCTCCAGACCCCACTGCCTGCCGTACCTGGGGGTACCACCTTCAGGCATCCTGGAAATGCCCTGAGCCTCGGTTTCTCTACCTGGAAAATAGGACGGTAACAGCCACCCTCTCCTGAACCCTCCCTGTGAGCCAGGCCCTGAGCTCCGGTCCCATAGGGGAGGAAACTGAGGCTCGGCCGTGAGGTGACCTGCCCTGGGCCACAGAGAGCCGGACTCTGAACAAGAAAGTAGGTTCTGCTCCAGGGGCTGAGCTGAGGTTCAGAGAAGGTGAGATGTAGGCCCTTCCCCCAGGGCCGGGTGCTCCAGCTCCATCACGGCGGCATAGACCCTGAGAGGTGCAACCCCGCCCCCTGGTGGAGGAGAAAGCCCGAGCTCCCCACCCACCCAGCGCTGCTCCCACGGGAGCGACCTCCTGGGGTGGATGCCCAGCCTTGGGGTGTCCCTTCCTACAGAGAGCAAAGAACAGGCAAGGGGCAGAAACCCACCACCCAGGGGGCAACCCACCAGCCACTCCACGGCCAGCAAGACAGGAGCCAGTGGACAGGGGCACCCCCAGGCTGGGGCCTCTCTGATTCCAAAGGCCCCAAGTCTAGGTGGTGGCCGCTAGCAATGGCCTTGAAGCTGATGCTCTGAGCCCCAGCAGTCACTCTGAAAGGCTCGTGACGGCCCCAGAAGGTTCCTGGGTCACCAAGGTCTCCCATTCCAAAAGGCGACACGTCCTCAGGGCCTGTCGCGGTTCCTGGGAATGTCACTGCTCTCCCCCGCCCAGCTGAGGACCTCCCAGGGAGCTGGAAAGGGCTTAGGGGCCGCCTGGTCAGCAGGCAGAGGTCTGTGAGCTGGAGGTGAGCGGGGCAGGGGCCAGGCTCCCCCATAGTCGCCCACCCTCACCCCACGCAGCCCACTGATGCTGACAGCAAGATGAGTCAAGACAAATCCTTGAATCAAGAGTTAGCTCTCATCCCACCAAATCCCTAGTTCCACAGGATGGTGCTGGGGGTGTGAAGAGCGTTTCCATCCATGGCTCTGCCCTTCCTTGCAGGTGCCACGAAGCCTGAGGTGTGAAAGCCGGCCCAGCTGGGCCGTCCCACAGGTGGGTTTCTGGGAAAGGGAACTGGCCACATTTGGGGGCCCAAACTGGCTTCAGACTTCCTTCAGCTGCCTGACTCCTGACCCTGACATTTCTCCAGATCGGGTGCAGACTTCACCCGAGAGCTGGAAAACTCAAGCTCTCCAGAATCACCTGTACCTGGAAATAAGAGTATTATAATCAGAGCGGAAGCAGGATTATCTGGCTCCGAATAACCCGGATCACTGCCTGAAGTCGTCGACCCAGTGCCCACTGCGGAGTGCTTCCCCAGGGCTAGAAGTGGACTGAGGGACTGGAATGGGGCTGGCTTTGCAGAGCCAACCATCCAAGCTCTGTGCTGGCAAATCCGGTGGCCACCACCAGGGGGTGCCCTGGCATGGACCCTGGCTGGTCTGGATGGACCCAAGAACTGCTGAGGTCAGCCTCCTCCCCTCTGTCTTTGGCCTTCCTCCTCCCCCTCCTCCTCTGCTTTCTTCCCTCCCCTGGGCCCTCTCTTCTCCCTCCTGCACAGACCTGCATGCCACCAGCCCATGAGCCAAGATGGATGACTAAATGACCACGCCCCCTCCAGCCCTCATTTTCACAACATTCATGGTCCCCCAGCAGGCTTTCCTTTATAAAGGGGGTGGGGGAGGCTTCCCTGGTGGCGCAGTGGTTGGGAATCTGCCTGCCAATGCAGTAGACTCAGGTTCGAGCCCTGGTCTGGGAAGATCCCACATGCCACGGAGCAGCTAAGCCTGTGCGCCACAACTACTGAGCCTGCGCTCTAGAGCCTGCAACACAACTACTGAGCCCGCGTGCCTAGAGCCCGTGCTCCACAACAAGAGAAGCCACCGCAATGAGAAGCCCCTGCACTGCAATGAAGAGCAGCCCCCACTCGCAGCAACTAGAGAAAGCCGCGCACAGCAATGAAGACCCAACACAGCCAAAAATAAATAAATAAAATAAATTTTAAAAAAAGGGGTGGTGGTGGAGAAAGACTCTGCAACTTGGTTCAACACAGAATTCCCCAAACAAGCTCCTTCCCTTTTTTTCCATAGGGCACCTTCCCTTTTTTTTTTTTTTTTTGCAGTACGAGGGCCTCTCAGTGCTGTGGCCTCTCCCGTTGTGGAGCACAGGCTCCGGATGCACAGGCCCAGCAGCCGTGGCTCACGGGCCCAGCCGCTCCGCGGCATGTGGGATCATCCCGGACCGGGGCACGAACCCGTGTCCCCTGCATCGGCAGGCGGGCTGTCAACCACTGCGCCACCAGGGAAGCCCTTCCCTTTTTTGCATAGTGGTCCCTGGAGCACAATTTGGGAGGGGCTGCTTCCCGGGCAGATGACAAGAGGGCCCCCTCCCCTGTTCCTGGGGTTGCCAAATTTAGCAAATGAAAATCCAGGACAATTTCAGAGCAACAATGAATACGTTTTAGTATAAGCACGCCCCATAAAATATTTGAGGCATACTTACACTTTTAGTGCTCATTGTTTACCTGAGATTCCAATCTAACCAGGCATCGGTATTTAATCTAGCATCTCAACCAGGACACTTGTAGGGAAAAGGCTCACACAGGCCTGGGGCTTCGCCAGGGCTGGAGGGGACCCCACACTTCCACCATCTGGGTCTGGGTCCCCCCCCACAACCACCCAGGAAACAACGGGCGGGGGGGCGCTCAGCAAGCCCCTCCTCTCCCTCAGCTTCTGCAGAACAGGCAGGTCAGGTGGGTGATCTCACCTTCTCTTACTTCTGGGACTTTTCTGGGTGTAGCCCCTGATCCCACGTGGGGGCCTTTAGGAACAACCCCTGGGGATGGTCTAGTGAGTTGCGTTCCCGGTGAACTCGGGTCCGATAATGATCGGGAGTCCTGGAGGCACCAGCAGGCGCCCGGAAAAGCAGCCTCAATAAATGCAGCCCAGGAACCCACGTCTGCGCCAGTCCCGGCAGGGAGCTGCTCCTCCCGGGTCCTTCCCGGCTGGTCCTCTCAACACTGCGAAGACCCTCTGGCCACCTTCCCGCACAGGCAGCCTCCACCTTATTCTGGAAGTTCTTCCCCAGTCTGTGTCATCATCTTGAAGTCGCCTGGAAGAAGTGAAGTCACCCACTCTCCACCCAGAGCAAAGACAGGCCGTCAAGAGGGGGGCGGTAGGTGGGGGCCCAAAAGGCTTCGTGAATTCGCAGATTCCCGGGCCTGCCCCTAGACCCCCAGGTTCAGACTCTGCCCAAGAATCTTCATTTTAACACCAGGTGGTTTGGAGTCAGCCTAAAGCTTGAGAGGCCTGGTCTGGGGTTCCTCAGGAGCCAGCTGCCCCTTTGTTCCAAGCCAATGGGGACCAGGAGCTTACAGACTCAAGGGAAGGGCAAGGCCCCATGTGGCCTGTCGATGGGCAGGAGGTGACATCACTGGGGCCTCGGGCCACTTTGGATGGACCCTCCCATGTGCCCAGACCAGAGGGTCCCAGGAGGCTCAAGGCAGAGGTGCTATGAACAGAAGTCCCAGCCGTGGAGCAGGACAGTTTGGCACGAGCAGACTCCCCGACCCTCACCCCGTAGCCCGGCTCTAACCCCTCTGCTGCCCCACTGGATGTGTGATGTCCACGTCACCCAACCACTCTGGCTTGTGTCCTCAGCTATCAAGTGTGGGTGCTCATGGCACCAACCTCGTGGGGGAGGGGCGTGAAACGGGAAGATGTTAGCGCAGGGCCACTGGGGCCTTGGCACACAGTGGGTGCTGAGCACGGCCTGTAGCGGCTTGTCCTTAGTGACGAGTTACAGCCCCGCAGGTTTGGGACTAAGGAAGCCCGGCCGCTAGGACGGTGTGGGCAGCTGGAAAGAGCAGTGACTGAGACAGGACTGATGCCCCTTGCAGCTGCCCACTGTACTGACCGGCTCCAGGGTGACACCCAGGCCCCTCGCTGAACCTGGGAGCGCCGACACAGGGCAGGACAGGGCCTTGCCCAGAGCACACGCACACCCGCTCCCAGCTGACCCAGTCCCCGGTGGCTGCCTGCCTGTCCCTTGGTCACGCCTGCCTGTCCCTCGGCTCGTCTCTCCCTTCTCTCCCACGATGCTCTGCAAACTGGGCAGAGCTCTCCCGTGCGCACTTGGTTAGCTCTCCACCTGTAACTAACCGGCTGATCGGAAACTTCTCAAAGGAGAACGGCATGGGGGACACTGCTAGCCTCCTGCAGGCCGTGTCCACCCCCGCCGGCTCAGCGTCCCTTGGCTGGACCCACCGGCCACCCCTTCTGTCCACTGCCCTTCTGTGCTGTCTGTGCGCGCATACACGGTGTGGACGGGCGCGCTCATGGACGCCTGGGCGTGCACGAACACTGTGGATACGCAGGCGTGTCTGCACACATATGCACATATGCTTATGCACACATGCACACGCACACACGCCTTTCTCAGCCCGCGCAGTTCATCGGAGGGTCGCACCCGGCCGCACAGAGCCCAGCGCACACGCGCGTCCGGCCGGAGAACCACGCGCCCGCAGCCATGGGGAGGCACCGCGTCACCGCATCGGCCCGAGGCCGCATGGCCCCACCGTCTACACTGCGGGGACGGCCAGCACCCGAAGCATCGGATTTAAATCTCAAAGCTCTAGGGAAAGGACGGACGGGAAAAGCAGAAGCCGGCTCCGCGCAGACTCTGTCCAACCCCGGGGCTCGAACCGTCGGCTCAAATATGGCGCGGAGCGGGCAAAGAGCATGCGCGGAAGACGAGTGGCGTAGGCTGGGAGCATGCGCAGACCACGCCCCGGCTCCCGCCGCACCCACAGTTCCAAGCGCAGGGCCGCGTCCGGATGTCCGTGGAGCGACTCTTCCTTCCTCGTCCTCTGATTCGCTACCAACCACTTCCATTTCCGCAGAAAGTTCCGAGCCATTTCCGCGAGGCGTGTCGCTGTAGGAAGTGCGCGCCAACCCTGTTTTGTTTCCGGGGGAATCTATTTTCCTGAGGGACGCTCGGAGTTCCGGGTATTCCTCTCAGCCTCTGATTGGCTGGCTTTACGAATATATTAGAACACGAAAAAGAAGTTTTTTCATCGCGCTAAAATAATATAGAGACTTAGAAAGGACTTATTTGCGGCTCTCCGTTGGACGCGACCGCTTTCACCAGCGTGTCTGAGGCGAGAACCTGAAGTTGCCGTAAGCGAAAGGCGGTACGCCCCTGGGCCCTCAAATAGGGCGCGCGCAAGAAGAAAAGCGTGTTGTATGAAAAGAGAGAAAGTTAGCACTCTCCTTGACAAGGATGAAGGAGGCCTTCGGGCCTGACAACACGCCTACAGTTAAGGCGTTGTCACCTACTTCGTGGCATCTAACCACTGTTTTCCGCTGTGCGGACACAAGGGCGTGTGGTGCACGGGGGCGCATCGCTACACGATGTGTGCGGCACGTTCCACACTGACACGTGGGCGTGACGCTCGCGGGTGTAGAGGCGGGGTGTGCGACAGAGGGGTCTGTGATACACGGTTGTGTGATACATATGTGTGCCGCGTGGACAAACACTTACGCGACTCTACTTTCTCGGCTCTTTGAGATGCTTGGCCTTTTTTTTTTTACATCTTTATTGGAGTATAATTGCTTTTCAATGGTGTGTTAGTTTCTGCTGTATAACAAAGTGAATCAGCTATACGTATACGTATATCCCCATATCTCCTCCCTCCCTATCCCACCCCTCCAGCTGCTCACAAAGCACTGAGCTGATCTCCCTGTGCTATGTGGCTGCTTCCCACTAGCTATCTATTTTACATTTGGTGGTGTATAGATGTCAGTGCCACTCTCTCACTTCGTCCCAGCTTACCCTTCCCCCTCCCCGTGTCCTCAAGTCCATTCTCTACGTCTGTGTCTTTATTCCTGTCCTGTCCCTAGGTTCTTCAGAACCTTCTTTTAAAAATTCAATATATATATGTTAGCATATGGTATTTGTTTTTCTCTTTCTGACTCACTTTACTCTGTATGACAGACTCTAGGTCCATCCACCTCACTACAAATAACTCAATTTCATTTCTTTTTATAGCTGAGTAATATTCCATTGTACATATGTGCCACATCTTCTTTATCCATTCATCTGTCGATGGACACTTAGGTTGCTTCCATGTCCTGGCTATTGTAAATAGAGCTGCAATGAACATTGTGGTACATGACTCTTTTTGAATTATGGTTTTCTCAGGGTATATGCCCAGTAGTGGGATTGCTGGGTCGTAAGGTCTATTTTTCATTTTTTAAGGAACCTCCATACTGTTCTCCATAGTGGTTGTATCAATTTACATTCCCACCAACAGTGCAAGAGGGTTCCCTTTTCTCCACACCTTCTCCAGTATTTGTTTGTAGATTTTTTGATGATGGCCATTCTGACCAGTGTGAGGTGATACCTCATTGTATTTTTAATTTGCATTTCTCTAATGATTAGTGATGTTGAGCATCCTTTCAAGTGTTTGTTGGCCCTCTGTATGTCTTCTTTGGAGAAATGTCTATTTAGGTCTGCTGCCCATTTAGGGATTGGGTTGTTTTTTTGCTATTGAGCTGCATGAGCTGCTTGTACAAAATTTTGGAGATTAATCCTCTGTCCGTTGCTTCATTTGCAAATACTTTCTCCCATTCTGAGGGTTGTCTTTTCCTCTTGTTTATGGTTTCCTTTGCTGTGCGAAAGCTTTGAAGTTTCATTAGGTCCCATTTGTTTATTTCCATTTCTCTAGGAGGTGGATCAAAAAGGATCTTGCTGTGATTTATGTCATGAGTGTTCTGCCTGTGTTTTCCTCTGAGAGTTTGATAGTGTCTGGCCTCACGTTTAGGTCTTTAATGAGATGCTTGGGATTTTTCAGAATACAAAGTGGATCACAGCTTCCTTGTATGGGCATCATTGCACCTGGGGCAGGTGTGCCTTCACCTCCTCGTCCCCAGCCACAGGGTGGGGGGCAGGGCCGGGGAGCGGACATCAGGACACCCAGGTGGCTTCCACTTCCTGTCAGTGTGTCTCAGCGTGGGAGCAGGAAGGGGGTGGGGGAGGTTAGGCAGGTGACCTGGCGGTCAGACCAGGTCCCGCAGGTGGCCGACGTCTGAGGCCTTGGTGGCTTCAAAGTCTCCATGTGCGTCTCTTCAGCATCACAGACATTCGGGGGACAAATAGTAATTGAGCAGCCATCCTCCGTGGGACACTGATCCAGGTGGGGGAGGAGCCCAGCCCCAGGAGCTCACATCCTGGACCATTCCAGAGCCTTAGTGGACAAATCCAAAGCAGACGACCTCTGTGGGGTGAGCAGCAGGCACGAGTGGTCAGGGAAGGCGAGGCCAAAGATGCCCTGAACCAGGCTCCCCCTTTATGTCCAGAGCACAAACTGCTGCGAGTTTCAAATGCAGGGCTCATTTAAGGACCCAGTTAAAATGATGGTCAAAGTAAATAGAAGCAACCTGACCAACGATTTAAACAGACAGGGGTGGCGGTCAGTCCACTCCGGCTCTCAGGAAACGGGGAGACGGGAAGGTGCTCGGCAGCCCCTCGGAGGTGCAGGCAGCAAACCCAGACCTGGACACCTAGGGGACGAGTGACCCATTCTCCACAGAGATGCCGAGGGAGAAACGGGGGAACCTGGAGGTTCAAGAAGGAAACACAGGCGGGGGCTTTGCTGGGGCCCGGTTCACACCAAGCTTGTGTACATGTGCGCGGGTGTATACGTACATATGTGTACATGTACCTGTGTGTACATACGTAGGCACGTACACTTTAAGATATTAAGATGACTAGGGAAACCTGGACACTAGATTAAAGAATTCATATTTTAGGTGTGAAAACGGTACTGGGGTAATGCTTTTGGAGAATTATCTTTTAGAGATACCATGAATTCACTGCTTAAATTATAAAACATTGGGGATTTATACTAAAATAACCAGGGAGGGATGCCTGAAACAAGATGTTACAAGTTTTTGAAATCGGATGATAGAACACAGGGATTTTCTCCACTTTTATGTACGTTCGAAATGTTCCAAAACGAAGTTTTTGTTTTTAATATAATAGAAGATACTCCCCAAAATGTTAGTGGTAAGAGGCATCTGGGTGATTTATTATCTTTGCCTTTTCTTTTCCTACTGTTATAATTAGCACAAATATATAATCGTCATAGTAAGAAAATGGCATTTTTTAAAGACCAAGAACCTTCCGCTAGCGCACGTGGCACTGCAGAGCCTGCGCAGCAAGAAGCACCGCCTCGGGGTCCGCCTCCCACTCCGGAAGCCGCTACACGGAAAGAAAGGTAAACAGTTCTCGCGGGGACACAGTTACAAGACAGGAAATTCTTTATTTTCAAAAAGAGAATGTATTTTTACATAAATCTACAAGAGAGAATTCAAATGTAGAAAAAATAAACTATATTCAAGGACACGGCACTCTGCACGCACGCCCCTCCCCCTGGGGCAAGTCCGACACCGGAACCAACAAAACCCAAAGAACCTCAAGGCCTCGGAAATCCCGAGGCCAGGCCTCCGCCACCGACGCGGGGCCTCAGCGTCCCCCGTGCGGACGCTGCCGACACGGGGGTCCTTTCACCAGAGCAACTCGCTCCTACGACAGCCAGCGTCCGCACGGCTTCTTCCCACGTGGTGGGGGGGGGAATGGCGGGAGGCTCGTTTCCAGACGCCGGTGCGACTGTCCTCTCTGGGCCACAGTGGCCGCTGGGGGGTGGGCTAGCGCTCCCCCATCTTCAGGGACCCCCGGAGCCCAAGGACTGGCCCCGCCGCCCGGCATCAGGCAGGGGACGTGCCTCCCCAGCAAAGGTCTCGGGGCCGCAGGCGGGATTGGAACCCCAGGGTGGCCTGGCTGCACGGAGGGGTCCCTCCCTGTGGACGGCACTGCGACAACACTGCCCTGCAGTCCGGTGCGCCCCACACCCCACTCCCGCCGGCAGGAAGAGGCCCCTGACCCAGCAAGCAGAGCCACTGGGTGGGCGAGGAGGGCGGATGACACCCAGCTCCCCACGAGGGGCCGGCTCCCAAGCCCGTGGGTCCCGCGGTTGGTGGCGGGGGCGGGCACCAGCCTGTGCGCCCCAGACCCGGGCCGCCCACACCCCCGCCCTCGCCAGCGTCCGCCACGGTCCACAGGACGACATCGCAGGGTCCCCGGCAGCATCCCAACTAGGCCCCCCATCTACATGCCATTAGCCCGTGGGGCCGGCTGACTCGCCCTCTGCGGCCCCGGACCCCGCGTGGACAAGGGAAGAGTGGGCACATCACTCGGGGGACCTGTCTCGTGAGAAAAATCCTTTCAACCTCCTGCCAACTGTGAGACTTTTCCTCAAAGAGCCACATGGAGGAAAGCTTTGCCTGAGAACTCGGCTGCCACACGCACACACGACCCTCCCTGCATTACAGCCCGAGGGGCTGCCTGTAGTGTGACCACCTGTGGGACAAACGGAAGCCCTGAGTGTGGTCGCCACGCCAACAGCACAGGGGCAACAACCCCAAAACACAGAAGGCTTTTACGCGGTCATCAGTGCACACCGCTCTGCGCTTCCCAGAAAGACTCAAGACACGTGGCTACTGCTACAGGTGGGACAGTGTCTCCAGAGCATCTGCTGAGCACTGACAGGGGCAACCCCCAAGTTCGGGCGGGCCAGGCTGGCGGCCAGAAGCCGTGGTAGCAACACAGCCATGGTCACAGCACTGGCACTGGGTCATAAAATCACATAAACAGTACAGGACAGTTACTGGAAGAACACACAACTCGTGGTAAATTGAACTTCACCTTTTTGTAATAAAAAATTAATTTCTGTTGACTCTCTTTGAACACAAAACAGACTAGGAAATCTTCCCCAACGGTGAGAGAGGAATTGGCGAGAAACTTCACCAGCAACTTCTAGAACCCTCCAGTGGGAGACACGCCCCAGCCAAGTCGTCTTCAGAGGCGGCTCAGGCCCAGGCCCCTCCGGGCCCTGGGCCTGGACCACGGGAGCCCCTCCGAGAGCTGCACTCTCGCCAACCCAGGTGGGCTTCCTGACAGTCCCTCCGCACGGCGGGCCTAGCAGTCACTCTTCCAGAGCTTGATCGTCTTGTCGTTCTCCAGGGCGGCCGAAGCGATGATGTTCTCGGTCGGGTGACAGGCCGTCGAGATGACAACATCTGGAAACGGGACGGCGACAACCAGTTCATTCCTTGGACCCGGCCCCTCCCCACAGGGCCCCGCCCGTGGTGCACTGAGAGCCCAGGGCCCGAGCAGGAAGACAGCGGGGCACCCAGCCCAGAACCCAGCCCGGAGGCTGGGGCGCCACACGGGCCAGGGGCACAGCTGGGGGGCCGCTGTCGGTCTCACGGTGTCAACACTGCACCCTCTGCACCTGGACCAGAGCCCGGGGCTGCCCCCCTCCACAGCGCTGGGCCACAGGACGCCCCGAGGGGCCAACTCTGCGAGTCCACCAGGGCGGGGACGGCAGATCCCGCGAGCTGCCTGCCTCTTGGGGTCCGTCAGGTTAATGTGTTTGTAGCTTTTAAATAAAATGAACCCCAGAATTTTCCCTCTGGCCTGAGTGGCTTCAAATGAGCCTCTGAGCGTCCTGCCCGCACAGCAGAGGAGCAGAAGTTAACAGGCCAACGATGGAGGCCGAAGGCCGGTGCCGGCCTCCAGGGTCAGGCCCTGCTCCCAGGCGGAGCTGCCTTCTTAGGGAAGAGGGTGTCACTCCGATCTGATTCTCAAATGGCTCAACACCACTCTCCACTGAGCACGGGGGAAGAGCCCCGGAGGAGCCGGAGCAGCCAGGGGGACGGCAGGCGTCCCTGCTCCCCGCCCCACTTCCACGCCTCACCTCCACACGGGACAGGCCACAGTGCCCGCGTGGGCTGTGGGGCCGGGCAGCCCGGCCGATAGGAAGAAGAGGTTAAAGGCTGTGGCCTTGGGATGTGGCCTCAGCCTGCGGGAGCCAGGACCAGACCACCCCCCCGAAAGCAGCCCCAAAACGGGCAGCGTCCCCCAGTCACCCGCAGGCGAGGAGAGGAGGCGGAGCAGGCAGCCCAAGGTGCCCACACGCGCTGGGTCGGGTTTCCCAGGGCACCAGGTGCAGGAGGGCGGCGGCACACATGCCGAGCTCACCTGTGTGGCCCTGAAGCTTCTGTACGATCTCCTTGGTCTGCAGGTTCCAGATGTAGACCAGGTTGTCCTCTGAGCCCGACACAATCCACTGGTCGCAGACGAGGGGGGGAGAACGCGGGGTCAGGGCGCACACGTGGATGGACAGTGCCCTGCACCCCCCGGCACACCCGCCCCCGTGCGGGCCCAGAGCCCCCGCCCTCCCCCCATCGCCATGTTGGACATTTGCCGTCACTCACGGCTCGGCTGCTCGTCCCCGGCAGCTCCTCAGTCTGAGCCTGAGGGTTGGCGAGGGCCACCCACGAGGGACGAGAACCCACCGGGGACCGACTTCCAGGAGGCCTCAGTGTGACAACTGAGCCTGTGGGCCCCCAGCAGCCGGGACAGGACACCCCGAAACAAGTGAGAGTCACCAGCACTTTGTGTGGCGTGACTTCGTTTTGGTTAAAAAACAGGAAATTCCTATTTGTTCTGTGGGTGAGAGCACAAGGCCCGTCTCACGAAGGGGGCGGAGCAGCTCCTGAGCTGGGAGACGACTTACCTTCCCTCCAGTGACAGAGAAATTAGCAAATATGCAGTACTTCTCATTCTTGTGGCCCGTGTACGTCTTCAGGCACTGAAACGGCCAGGGGACGTCTGCTCAGTCACGACCGCCCTGCATGCATCCCAGGTGCTGCCCCCGTCCAGGCATCTTACAGCCGACTGGACGGCTCTGAAGAGCACCGTGACCCCCACCGCACAACCCGCCCAGGTCAGGCTTTAACCTGAGTCGTCAGGCAACGTGCACCAAACCATAGCGACAGAGTTGCTTTCTGGGCCCCTCTGGCCACAGCCCAGGACCCCGCACGACCCCTCCGCGAGCCCACGCCCACCGCTCACCTTGCCTTTGCTGTAGTCCCAGAGCTTCAGCGTGCTGCAAGGCAGAGGGGGAGGATCAGTGCGCTCCCCCGCGGCCGCCCCACCCCCTCCGGGTGCAGGTGCCCCGCACGGCGTCCAGGGACCGTGAGGACACCCGAGCAGAGTGTGGTACCTCCAGGCATTTGTGGGTCAAAGACACTTTTCTAAAGGAAGCTACTCAGTGTCCCTAAGCCGGTAAGGGGTCCTCGCTGCCGCCAGAAAGGGACAGGAGAAGCCCCGGCTAGGGCAGTCCTTCCTTCTCCCGTGGGGGCCGACCCTGCAAGCCCACCTGAGGGCAGCCCGCGGGGCACAGGAGGCAGAGCGCCAACCACCTCCCAGGAGGGCGCCCGGCGGCCGGGGACATCTGCCCGGAAGCTTGTCGGGGGAGAAGCAGGGTGCCCGGGCAGACCGGGGAGCACCTCGAGGCCACCGTGCCCGCCACCGCCTCAGACAGGACGGGCCACGGTGACCACGGAGCCAACAACCTGAGATCCAGCCCCCGCACAGACGGGCCCTCGCAGCGTGGCACCCAAGTCCGGAGCCCAGCCCCAGCGGGATGAATCGCCTTCCACGCTGGCATCTGGCCCTGGGGGGCGGCGGCCTGGCCACTCACGCCGCGCCGGGGACGGAAGCACTTACTTGTCCAAGGTCGCGGCCAGGATGTACTTGCCGTTCGGAGAAAACTTCACAAACGACACGGGAGGGTTGTCATCGTCTGCACGGAGCACAGAGATGGCTGCCAGCGGGGCACTGGCTCTGCCGGGAAGGGGGGCTCCCTCACCGCCACCCGGAGAGGCCACCGCCACCTGTGCCGACACCGCCCCTCGCGGGCGTCCCCCAGGGCCAGCCACCTCCCTCACCCGCTGCTCGTGCCAGTGTGAGAGCCGGTTCTCCCAGTGACCCCGTGACACTAGGACTTCAGGAGCGAAGGCCCTGCGGCCAGTCGGCCTCGGGATCGCCTTCCTCACAGGAGAGAGCTTGCAAACACCCAGCTAAACCGAGAAACTATCCCCCTGAGAACACAGGGGCTCGGGCGGGCGCTCTCCGGTTGCATGGTTATAGTGGAAGGCGCGTAATTTCTCCCTGGAAAGCACCCTGGTGACGTCACAGTGCACCCTTGCTCCCGACACTTGGGGTCAGAGCGCACGCCCTGGAGTGGCCCTGGGAAGGCGGGTCAGAGGCCCTGCCACCCTCTCGGCTGCTGGCACGAGAGCACGCACCCAGGAGGCGCTGGGGCTCCGTGACGGTCCCACGCCTCCTCGGGAGGCGTGTGTCCCAGCCTGAGCGAGGAGAGCCCTGGGCGCGTGCCCTGGTGGGGGGCCGGCGTGGCCACGTGTCCCGAGCACCAGGCGGGGAGCGGCACGCGCGTCACCACCCCGGGAGGCCCAGGCCTGCCCCCCGCGCACCGGCGGCCTCTGCTCCCTCCGGCTGGTCCCAGCCACTGAAAACGCCCACGAGAGGCCGGCGAGGGCCACCCGGCCGCGGGGCCACACGGAAGGCCGCACCCCCCCAGCTCGGACGACGGGAGGCAGTGCCCAGAGGTCTAATCAGGCTCCGACAGTGAAGCACCGCGGGGCTGGCCCGTCAACGCCCGAGGTTCTAACACCCTAGACCCGAGGTTAGAAACAGGACGGGACTCCGCTCACCACCACCCCTCCCGGCCCGGCCCCAGACCGCTCGCTGCTGCCGGCTGTCAACCTCTCTGGCCTCGGCTTCCCGCCCAGCTGTGGGGCGGCTGCAGGGACTGCCCGCGCTCGGCCGCCTGGGCACGAGGACACTTCCTGCTGGGCAGAGGTGGCCGCCCAGGCCTCGGGGGGGAAGACAGCGCGACAGACACGGGGAGATGCCGCGGTGGGGGGGAAGGACGCACGTCAGAAGGGTGGCCCCCCTCGCAGAGCAAGAAAACCACAGAGACCACTATGTCCCTCCCCAGTTCTCCTGCTGAAGCCCTAGCCCGGCACCTCGGAGACAGCGCCCTGGAGGTGGGCTAAGTTAAAATAAGGCGGGGGGCGGGGGAGCGCCCAAGCCAGTCTGACTGGCATCCCTGTCAGAGCAGGAGGTGGGGACGGGTCTGTGCTATTGAAGCCGTGCAGCCACGGTGTCCTGTCACGGTGGCCCCGGTGCACTCTCACAGCCACGCTTGTTCCCAGGACAGCCGGGGACAGGAGGCTCAGGTAAGCGCCCCGCCCCGGCGACCCTGCCTGCTCAACTCAACACTGCAAAGGCCTTCCCCCCAGTCAGTGACCGGACCCCTCCAGGGCTCCATCTCTCCCATCACCTTCCCAGGCCCAAGGCCATCCTCTGGCCACACGCCCAGCAGCACCAGCTGCCGCCCAGACCACGCTGTCCCTCCACTCCCTGCCGCCCTCCCCTCCTCCCCAAGGCACAGCCCAGCCCCATGTGCAGAGACCTCGGGGCCCCTTGCCCACTTCCCCCACCCCACCTCTGCACCCCCAGCAGACAGGGCTCACGGAGAGCAGGGGCTCGACCCCATCTGCTCAAGGAATGACCCAAGCGGAGGGTCCCCAGGCCGGGGAGGAAGACAAGAAGACAAGGGTCTGCTGAGCACGGGGGGAGTCCGAGGGTCTCGCGGGTCCTTCAGAGGACACCGCTGGGCAGCGCCACGCCAGGCCAGAAGGCAGAGCCAATCAGGAAGGAGCGGATGGGAGATGGAACCGGTCAGGAGAGAAGGAGCCCTCCCAGAGGGAGCAGGTCCAGCGGGGAGAAAGGGAGGCTTCCGGAGAACCACAGACAGAGGGCAGGAAGCATGGGAGAAGCTGTCACAGCCAACGCGCGGCAGACTGTCCCTGGGGACACGGCCCCCCTGCAGGCAGGCGGCGGCAGTACTCACCGATCAGTGTCTTCAGGCACTGGCCCGAGGCGGTGTCCCAGATCCGGCTGCAAAGCAACGGGCACAGCAGGTGACTACAGGCGGCTCTCAATGCAGACGTTTCAGGA
Organism: Mesoplodon bidens; assembly: GCF_964165515.1. Classification (NCBI taxonomy): domain Eukaryota; kingdom Metazoa; phylum Chordata; class Mammalia; order Artiodactyla; family Ziphiidae; genus Mesoplodon; species Mesoplodon bidens. Next base: position 27,244,486 of record NC_138180.1, on the reverse strand, counting down.
CCAATCCACAGGCAGTCCTATCTCGTTTTTCCAGTCATCGTTCACAACCACTCCCTTGAGTCCTGGGGACCAGAATGGGCGCGGCACGTGCAGAGTGCACGCGTGTGCTCTTGCCGGAGAGCGGAGAGCGTGCTCGGCGACAGGCGGGACGGCCCAGAAGGGAACGCCGGGCCCTCCCTGTACACCCGCGGCTGCGAGGCCAACAGCCCGACCTGCGTCCCTGCAGGGCTCTCCACGCGCAAACACGCCAAGCACACGGCCCCTGGGGCAGAGTGTTTTTTATAAAAACGGGATATCGGAGGCACTTTTCTGGACGTCCTCTATTCAGGAGCAAGAGAACCCACTCAAAGAGCCACCATTCCCCAACGGGATGCACCAGGCATCCCGTCGCTGCAATCTCAGTGTTTCTGTGATTTCTGCCAACACAACGCCCTGTTTTGGGAACCGTGGCGGTGTATTCACGCGGACACTTCTGGAGCACAGATGCCCAGCGATGGGGGCGGGCGTTGGGTCGAGGGCACGCGGGTTTTACAGGTGACGGGAACGCAGGGGTTATCACCCAAGCGTTCACTGTCCCACCTGTGGCCCTTCGGAGCCAATCCCGCCCTGGGGGACGCAGTAACGGTGTCTCGGGTTTTAACACCCAGAAACAGCACTCCCCCACTCACTGTTTGTTTTCTTAATTCTACTGGCAGAGAACTCAGTTTATGCTTCTCTAAGAATTTTAAATTAATTTTATCTAGTTGGAGGGGTTCTCAATCGAACCACTTACAACGTATCAGCCCAGGAGACGGGTGTTCCCCACCGCCAGGATGAGGACGTGCCTGGTCCCGTCCCTCCCTCTTTGCTTTGTGTCCCTCTAGTTACATTTCACCATTTCCTGCATACAGGCCTTGCTCTCTTGTTAATCATATTCTAAGTACCCCCAATGCTTTTGTGACTCTTATGGGGGGAACTTGTTCTCATCCACTAACTGGCAGCTCCCAGGATAGCGAAAAACTGTCAATTGCAAACAGTGACCTCACCAAATGCTTGTCCGTTTTGTAACTAGCAGGCTTGGTGGCTCAGAGCCTGGGTTCCAGAGCCCGAGGTGTGCTCCAGACCCTGGCTCTGTCGCTGACCAGCTGGGGGATGGCGGGCAGGGGCTTATCCCTGCCTCAGCTTCCCAACCGAGGATCGGGGATGGCGACCATCCAGTACCCGAGTCACAGGACGGTTATGAGGCTTAAATGAGTCCCTATTTGTAAAAGTACTAACACGTGACTTTTAAGTTTTAAAAAACATCCCGGGCTTCCCTGGTGGCGCAGTGGTTGAGAGTCCGCCTGCCGATGCAGGGGACACGGGTTCGTGCCCTGGTCCGGGAAGATCCCACATGTCGCGGAGCGGCTGGGCCCGTGAGCCACGACCGCTGAGCCTGCGCATCCGGAGCCTGTGCTCCGCAACGGGAGAGGTCTCGGCAGTGAGAGGCCCGCTACCGCAAAAAAACAAAACAAAACAAAACAAAAAACATACAAATGTACCACCTACAAAGAGATAAGTCTCTATCCAGTTTTCACACAATGACTTTATCTTCTTATCACGTTAGCTAGAAATTCCAAATAGCACCAAATGCTAAAGGAGATGGGCATGACTTCTGCCCGATTTCAGCAGAAATGGATTTAGCACGTTACCACTTACTATAAACATGATTATTAAGTTTCTGTTAAACGGTCTGTGATACTGGCGTATTTTGCTAGAGTTTTTATTAGGAATGGCTGCTGGATTTTATCAGGTGCCTACCTGACTTATACCGGTAAGAAAATTATATGGATCTTTGCCTCCAATTTCTTGGTATAGTTATTAGATTTTCAATTTCCTATTGGTTGGTACATTACTACAATCGTCTCATGACTCAAAAACCCCACTTGGTCACGAAATACTATTTTTCCACACACTGTGGACTCAGTCTGTAACATTGTCCTGGGGGTTGTGTGGCCTCAAGATTCACTAGTGAGGTGTCCTCCGTGGCTGTCATTTTTGGACTAGCAAGCAAGCTGGCGAGTTAGGTCATGCTGGACCCAGAAATGAACCAGGGGGCTCCCCATCCTGTCCTGTGGTCCAGTTCCAACAGCCTTAGAAGTTTCTGTTATTTAACTCAATTCCAGTGTAAAATCATAGGACCCATATAGTTTTCAGACCTTTAATCACTTTTTCCAATCTCTGCCATGGTGACTCCCTTCCTCAATTTAGGAAGTATGAATTAATCCCCGTCTAAACATCCTGCTCAGAGGTGGGCCAGGCATCCTCCTGCTCGTCCCTCATCCCCCCGAAACTGCTCTTTTCCACCCCCTTTTTATTTTTTTATTTTTTGGCCACGCCTCGCGCCTTGGTTATCAGCTTCCCAACCAGGGATTGAACCCGGGCCACGGCAGTGGAAGCGCGGAGTCCTCACCACTGGACCGCCAGGGAATCCCCATCCCCTCTAATTGAGTCTTGCCCTTTTCTGCTCTTTTTCCTTACTTAGGTTTATAAAGGCTGACCACTTCATTGGCCTTATTAAGAATACAGCTTATGTAAATTCTCCTGTCATTTTCCCCTTTCTCCACCTTTTAACTTTACAACTTTCCTCTCCTCTTACTTTTTTTTGGCATGCTTTTCTTTCCCCTGATTTCTTTAGAAACCTTTTAGAGGCGGTCCACAAGGAATTCTGAGAATGTGCCACACGCTTAGGAAAACTAGCACTTCTGTTTACAGGACACACTTTACTCCTCTCAGGTAGCAAATACACAGCCTGTGGCATCGTGCAGCCCTGCTGAGTCCCAAGCCCCCTGCTGTCAAAGTCAAAGCGGCACGTTGAACTCATTCACCAACGTTTCAGCTCCCTATATTTCCAGTTTCTCCAAGGCAGCTTTGGGCTGCCATGGGGCCTGGTGCCTGAGCTTTCTCAGCCTTCCCGTCAACTCTACCCGGTGGTTCGTTTCCGTCACCGTCTCCCTGGCTGATACTCTTGTCTCTGCTTCCCATCTGCCCAACCCCACTTGCCCACGCTTCTTTTCCGAGCCTTGACTCATCACTTCGTCTTAGGTGTGTTTCTTGAAAACAACAAGAGTCAGAAGGGCTTTTAACCCAAACCTGACAGCCTTTCTTGAGGGTGTTCAGGCAGCCCCGCCACGGTAGCACCCAGCAAGTACCCTGAGCTCCGTTTCTTCCACGGTATTTTTACACGTTATCACTTATGTTACTCGAGTTTCTCTATTTTATTTTCACTAAATGTAGACAAATTTCTAGCCACACTGTCTTTCTCCCGCGTAGCTGGGAAGTCCTTCTCGGGCCATCGGTCTGGCCGGTGGCTGCTGCCGCCCCATCCCCTCCCCAGGGTCCCCTCCCCGGTAACCAGGTGAGCTGTGACACGCAACCTTCCAAGCCCAGATACCTAATGCTTTATACCCACGTGTGCCCAGTTAAATTTAAAACGTTTATTTCCGCATCTTCCCTCGTGTCTCTTAAAGAATCCAGAAGGCACTTACACTAGCAGCGCCAAGGCCACGAGCGTGATCCGCTTAGACTGGATGTTCTGCAGGAGACGGTGCCCCCTCCACCCTTCCTCCTCACCCTCCGTGACGGGACCTGTTTTCATACACCTGTTCAGGACCCTGACGGCCCCGACGGGACACTCTCGGACGTTCACGTCAGCACACCTTTCTTCCACCTCCCCACCAGCGCCACGAGCTTGGGAGGCGCACCCTTCGGGGTCCACGGGGAGCCACGTCCAGGACGGCAGTGCCTCCCCGCGTCTCTGGCTGGGGCCTCGCTGCTGACAGGAGCCCGCTCTCCCGGCCATGCTCACCGCCACCCCGCCTGCCCAAGCCCCTCGAGGCAGAGGCTTCCGCTGGACGCCCAGAGGCACAACGGTGCAAGGGGAGGCCGTTAAATGCTTGCTGACTCAACGAAGTAAAGCTCTTTCACTTACCAGAGACCATCGTAGCTACTTGAAACTATCAAGGATCCATCACGATTAAAATGAACCTGAGGATGAAGGAGCGGGAGGGGGGAAAAGAAACTTACTTTCAGAGCATCAACACAGACTGCGCCTCACCTGGACGGCCTTCCGTTCACCGGCCCCCGACAAAGGGACACACACCCTGCTGCATTCTGAGTGAGCTTTAAGTTCTGATTTCCCAAGGATTCTAACGTAGACCACAAGCAATGTGGATAAAATGGTCATTTTTACCTGGTGTCTCAAGTAACCGTCAGTCTGTTTCACGACGGAAGACTGAACCACAGAAAGCAAACCAACCCTGAAACACGTCTTTAGTATTTAAATCACTTACTACAAGACGCACCACTGAAGAGTAACAGACTCGACCGACCCAGACCTGCTGGCTCCGTGGAGAGGCCCCACTGCCCAGAGCGTGTCTGTGGACCCACACGGCCGTGGGGGCAGGAGGACCAGGGCTTCCCCGACTTCCATCGAACAAAGCAGAAGAGTCAGGAGAAGGATGCCCACTTATTCAGAAACTCCGGAGCTTTCCCACCCGCATAACCCTGCCAGCTGAGCACCCCCAGAACCACAAGACGGCCAGGTTACTGCTCCGAGGGCCCGGACACCAACCCCTGGGACACTCGAGCTGTGCAGACGGGGCAGGAACGAGATCCAGGCTGCTCCAAACTCTGTGCCTGGGAAGAGGTGTGATGTCCAGATCAGGTGCCGGGCCCAGAAGCGGACCTGTGATATGTCCACACCAGTTATTTTATCTGAATGCCTAACTGCCCACCACAGAGACAGGCGAGATACACCTTCTGATAAAGAAATGGCAACGTGAGCGGTCCCTTCCTCCTAAGTGGTTTGCCATTGGGTTTGTCCTCTTTCTTCTTTCCAGCTGAATCTCAGTGTATACAGAAGGAGTCGCAACGTCCGAAGTGACATTTCATCATAAATTCCCGTCGTTTTCATTCGAGTCCTGGGCAGGAAAAGCCTTTTTACGACACCCCCGCTCCCCACTGGAATGCCCTCTTTCCTGCTACATGTGATGCCTGTCCCATGGGGGGTCGCGCCCCAGGTCAACCTCTCGGGGACGGGGCTGGGGCCGCCCGCCTGCCGCCACAGTTCAGACCAGCGTCTGGTCCTCACACCACTGACAAACGGTTCACACGCTCCTTTGCTATGGGCTGTCCTGTGTAGCAGCTCCCCCGCCCTTGACTCACGACATGTCAGTACCATCTGGTTGTTGACAACATAAATGTCTCCAGACGGTGCCAGGTGTCCCCAGGGGACAAACCCACGTGTAGCAGAAGCACCTGGAAGGCTTGTCAAAGCCCAGCGCTGGGCCCCGAGAATCTACATGTCTTGCACAATCCCAACAGAGGCTGGTCTGGGGACCACGCTTGGAGAACCACTGTCCAGACTGTCGAGGGGCCCGTGATGGAGCCACGTGTGCCATCTAAACTTCTTAGCCACTGCAGCAGGGAAGTTAACAGGTGAAACAAACCTGACAGGTTTCTACTTAACCCAATATACCTGAAATGCTACTTCAACACGTAACCGGTGCTAAAGTTATAAACGAGACACTGTACGTTCTTTCCCTTGCACTGGACCTTCAGAAGCTGGAAGCTTACATACTGCCCACTCCTGCATGTCTCAGCCTGCGGTGCTACCTGTGTGGCTGGCAGCCTCCGCGTGGCTGGCGTGGCCCGTGAAGAGCCGCTGTCACTGTCCTCGTCCTACACCCCCGGCGGTGCTCACGGCGCCCCCCCCAACCTGAGCCACGTGCTTGTCAACCTCCCAAAGCCGGTTTCCCTAAAACTCACAGCAGCGGATCTCATCACACTCATCCCTCTGAACCTGCAAACTATGATCTGATCGAAGCCCCTTCGCTGGGTGATGACGAGCTGACATGGGGCCCCAAAGCCTGCCCCACCAGGGCCACGCTCTGCTCTGTTCCAGCCACGTCCAGACAGCACCGCCGGCACACGCCGGCAGACCAGCGCGCAGGTGTGAGGGGCAAGATGGCCAGGAAGTCAGTGCCACCCAGAAGGAAGCGGGGGGCGAGACAGACCCCAGTGGGGACGCCAAGTCTCGACTCAGACGGACAGCCGCTGAGCTCTCTGGAGGTGACACTTGCAGGCGCACCGAGGAGGGAGAGAGTGGGCAAGTGAGGCAAATGCAGAGGCCAGCAGCTGCGGAGAGGGGGCGGGATGGATGAAGGGCACAGCAGGGACTTCAGGAAAGCACTGACACGGGGGAGTGCAGGCAGGGGGACAGCAGCTGGACTCAAGGGGGCGGAAGACCGCAGGAAGCCCACACACCCCGAGGGCTCTGATCCAGGACTGGCCTCGCAAAGGCTGACCACTCGCAGACCCGGTGCTCCCCCAACACCTGCCCGCAAACGCTGTGGCACAAGCGTGCAAGGCTGTTCAACAGACGTGCACTGCACTTCTCTCCATAAAGTGCAAGTCACAAGCCAGCATCCACGGGGGGATGACAGAGAATGTCAAGCACCTGCAGGCACAGAGCCGGAAGGTGCCCGAGACCTTTCCGCAGTGCACAAGCTGGAACAGGATGCCGCTGTCCTGTAGCACCACCGCCATCCAACGAGAGGGGGTGGGCTGGGAAACACGCACTTAAAAAACCAAAACACCCAGACGGTAGCTGCCAGCTGCGCGCAGTTGCCTCTGAGGATGGGAGCTCAGGAGACTCTGATTTGCTACGCGCTACGTTGCCTCTTGCCTTTTTTAAAATAAGCACACGTCACTTTTGTAAGAAGCAAAGACTTTAAAAATCCTACCATCGTTTGCGATCAGAGCCCCATCCCTGACCACTGCAACACAGACAGAACTCTTTCAACTCACGGCCCTCACTCCGAGTGTCTCCTGGTTACTTCACACGTGCCCATTTGCGGCATGTCTGGAAGCCAGCTCGGCTCAGACCGGGCCCCCAGCGTGGAGGACAGAGGGGCGACGGCACAGGCTCAGGAGGGCCCGGAGCCCAGACGGCAAGGGCGCCTTCCCCGCAGCCGCAGGCACCGGCCGTGACACAGGGCCAGCACTGCGCCAGGCAGCTTCGACCAGCACACGTTACGTGTCCCCCAAGGGGTCAGGACTCTGCCCACGGCCTCCGCTGGACAAAGGCCTTCCAAGGCTGAAGCCACTTAAAGTCACTCACCTCCACAATTCTAGAACCTGAGGAGGACCATCTGCTCAGTAACAGCGAACAAGCTGTTTATACGTGACCCCTTCCACTTTTCAAAAGGCAAACTTGGCTAAGGAACCACTTCGGGCTCTTTGCTGACAAAGAAATACTTTGGCCGTTTGTAAATGGAGCCGTTTATGACACGCATGTAGTTTAACCCCTGCCTGTTCATCCTGCGCACTGGCGGCAGCCTTGGACCGCGCGTGCAGCACGCTCGCGGGGTCCCACCTTCCCACCGCCTCACCCATGACTGGGCCACCCGGACCCCAGGGCCCTCTGCCCACCCACCCAAAGGTGGCTCCACGCGACACCCACGCTGCCCCCGCCTGTTCTGTAAGCCTCCGTGCAGGGACGCCTCCCCGCCCCGCCTCCCATAGGCACGGGACCCTGAGCCCAGTCTCCGCTCATGGCCTTGCTGTCGGGCGAGCGACGCGAACTGGCTGGGCGGGGAGGACTCACAGCTGAGACGGGGTCCGAGTGCGCGGGCAAGGTCTTGAGGCACTTCCCCGTCTTCACGTCCCATATCCTCACGCTTTCGTCAAACTGGAGACAGAGGGGCAGGTGGCAGTGGTTCTCCGGGGGGACGGAGGTGACAGACTCGCTGTCCCCCGAGCCCCCAGAGCAACCCAGGACGGCCCCCCGCTCACCCCCGCCCCTGGGGAGGCCCCAAACTCACAGAGCCCGAGACGATGAGGTTGGACTGGGGGTTGAAGTTACAGCAAAAGACGTAATTGCTGTGTCCCTTCAGGGTTTCCAGACACTTTCCCTGAGAGGAAGTATTGTGAGACTAAGTCATTCCCAGTAGTTATTTCTTCAAATATCGGCTAAACCCATCAGCACCTGACCCGCCACAGCTGTAAAGCCCCTCTGACAACAAGCACGGCTGCTCCCCAGACGCAGTCCCACCCCAAGCCCCTTCCCCAAACGCACACGCTTCCCAAGGAGGGGCCCGTGCGGCTTACCGAGCTCACGTCCCATATCTTCAGGGTTTTGTCATCTGAGGCAGAAACAAGGAGGTTAGAATCTGAGGACCAGGCCACATCAGATATTCCCTGGGGGAGGAAACACACGGTCACTATCTGAGCAAAATGGGATTAGCCAGCAAAAGTCAAATCCTCAACGTCCAACTGAACATAACTAAGCAAGTCACTCCCTCTAGTTCGTGCTGACCATATAGACTGAACCCGCAGGCCGGGCCCAGAAGCCTGTACTCCGTGGCTCTGCCAGGCCTCACAGTTGGGCAGAAACTCATCTGGGGAGGTCAAAACGATCTGCTTGAAAAACAAGAGGCGGGCTTCCCTGGTGGTGCAGTGGCTGAGAATCCGCCTGCCAATGCAGGCGACACGGGCTCGAACCTTGGTCCGGGAAGATCCCACATGCCGCGGAGCAGCTGAGCCTGCGCGCCACAACTACTGAAGCCCGAGTGCCTAGAGCCCGGGCTCCACAACAAGAGAAGCCACTGCAATAAGCCTGCGCACCGCAACGAAGAGAAGCTCCCGCTTGCCGCAACTAGAGAAAGCCCCTTCACGGCAGTGAAAACCCAATGCAGCCAAAAATTAATTAACTAATTTTTAAAAAAACCAAGAGGCAAGTAACTATCCCAAAAATTGGGGGCAGGGAGGTTCAATCTTAACCTGATAAGCCCGGGAGATGGGCCCCAACCCACGTCCAGCAGCAACTTCGGCCCAGGGTTGAGACCTACCAGCTTGTGACCCAAGATGGTTTTCTCAAATTTCCCGTCGTATGCTCCCCAAATCTTAATGAGTTTATCTGCAGCTGAAAGAAAGGAATGAAAAGCAACCGAGGTCTCCAGTCATCCAGGGGCCAAAATCTGGGCTGCCCGCAACACAGGCCTCCCCTAGGGAGCCGCGGTCCTCGGCACCCACCCCCAGGCCTCCCCCCTGGCCCGGGCCCGTCCCTTCAGAGTCACAACCGGCACGGGCACATCAAGGGGACAGGCAGGGAAGCCCCAGGGGCACTTACACGAACTCGCCAGCCACTCCCCGTTCGGGCTGAACTTCACAGAGGACACGGCTTTCGTGTGCCCGGCCAGGGTGAACTTCAGAGCGTAGTTCGGTTTCACAGGTGTGGGCTGTTAAAGAGAGGACACGTCAGCGAAAAGTAACCACCACTGTCCAAACCCACCGATCGCCGGCGTGGAGCTGGCGCCCAGGCCGAATGTCACGCTCACACCTACCCTGTGACGGCGCTTCCCAGAGCCCTCGTCCACCGGGGTGCACCTGCCTAAACCCGGGCTCCGAGTGCCCCTCACAAGCCCTGCCTCTCCTGAAGCCCCGTCACCCAGGCCGCCCTCCAGGCAGTCCCGGCAGTGCAGCTGGAACCTCCGGCAGCCCCAGCCCTGTTTCGGCAGCCCATCCACCCGAGGTCAGGCTCCCCAACGCACACCTGAAGGCCTGTGCCCTTGGTGAGAGGCCCACCTGCGGTCCACAGGAGGGGTCTGCACACCGCCCTCCGCAGGAAACTGTGCAGGCCAGGGGCAAGGTGCTGAACAAGAGGCGTTTCCCGGGTCCCACACAGACTCTTACGATCAAGACCAAGGATGTGTAATGCTGGTGAAGCCCCCTCCCCAGGTGACAGTTTGGGAATCCCCGACACGGCCCACAATCAGCACTGGACTGGCTGGGAATGTAGTTTGGAGTAAAAACTGGCAATATTTAAGTGTGTGTGTGGAGGGAACAGAGTTCCGGGCTTGAAATATTTCCGAGGGTCTCCCAGCCTTCGTGCCCAGGAGCCCTCAGGGACGTGCCTTGCTCTGCGTGGCCGATGACGACGGGGTGGGCTGTGCTCGGGCGGCCTCAGCCTCGGGCTTCTTCTCCTCGGTTGCCATGGCTCTGCAGCCCACCAAGGCAGGGCGACGCGGGTAGAGCGTTCACAGCTCCGAGTGGAGGACGCACAGTGGCAAGGGCTGTCTGCTAATCCAAACCTACAGTGGGGGACCGAGGCCAATAAACCACACTTCAAAAATTAATTTCCAGGAAAAAGAGTTTTAAAAATCTGACCACCTCACTGAGCTCTGCAGCAGGTGCCGTTCCAAATTAAGCATCCTCTGCACGTAACTCCTCACTAGTCCTTTGCAGGTACTGTGCTGCTCTCGTCCCTTCTGTGATCAGAGTCCAAGACCCACCTTCAGGGGTGCTTCCTATTTTGTTACCCGCATGTCTGAAATGCAGCACAGTCCAGGCAGACAAAACGTAATTCTCTTCAAGGAGCCCTTGATACATTTAAAAAAAAAAAAAATCAAAGACTTCTTGTCAGGAAACAAACACGCCAAATTACAGGAGACCGAGCTACAGGGTGCAGAAGTTTGGGAACTCATCCAAATCCTTAAATGCATCCCAAGTGATGCAAAAGCGCTAACAGCCACGTTTGAACACGCAAGAGCAGGCCCCAGTGGTCCACACCTCCCGGGACTCCAAGGTCGCCGCGTGTAGGCTGCAGACACAAGGCTGCTTCCAAAACGCTAACAGCCGGGAGGCTCTCCGTCCCTGGTGAAGCAACGACAAGACGCAGCCGGAAAGCACAGACGGGAGCCGAGTCGCCAGGTGACTCTGAAACAAGGGACGGCGCCTTTCCAGAGAAGCCAAGGCAGCCGGCAAGCATCACCGGCCAGCCACCCCCCAGAAGCTGGGCACCACCGTTAACCCAATGCGGTCACACCTGGTAAATTCTAGCTCGGCGCTTAAAACTGGAAGCTTGCACGGGCTCCTTGTCGCACCAAGGCCGAACAGAAGCCATCAAAAAGAGCACATCCTAAACTCTTCATCCAAGAGCAGGGGAGCGAAATCACAATGCAACACAGCTGTGCAGACAACCCCATGAGGCCACAGCTGGTTACCTGCAGCGAGGATCCCGGCCCAGGAGTGGACCCGGCAGCACTCAAAGCCCAAGCAGTAGGGGCGGGGAGGGGAGGGGCAGGTCAAGAAAGCTGCCGGTGGGGCAAAGTCCTAGCAAAAAGCTGGTGCTCAGGAAACGCTGCCTACCTGGTGATTATCTTTAGCGCAGGCAGGCCGTGCCAATTAACCCAAGTGCTGCCCTCCCCTGGGGGGGCTGGACAAGTGGGGGGAAAGGAGCCAAGGACGAGAGCTGGATGGTCTGTTTCACAGAACCTAGCATCTGAGAAAGGCAGACCACAACTAGGGCTGAGAGGAGGGAAGCCCGGGGCCCGTCCAACCTAAACACCAGTGGGAACTGAAGAGGCTCCATCTGGCGTGGAAAGGGCAGCCCAGAGGCCTGAGCAGCTCCTTCTAGAGTAAAAATCAAGACCCACCAGGAGGTGTGGTGTGACTCCCGCAAACGGTGGTCTTACAGGAAAGGTGCCCAACCCCTCCCAGCTCAACCCCTACCCAACACTTCGGCCAGCAAAACATTAACACAAAAAACATCAACACAAAAATTCAGCAAACTTTTAGAAATACAACTTCTCGACTCAACGTTCGGAGCCGCCTCCAGATCACTTGCTACCTACTCCCTCTCGGCACCTAGGTGAGCCACACCACCCAAGGCTAAGCTTCCGAACTTCTTCGGAGAGCTTCGGAGAGAAGCTCTCCCGGGCTGCCGGTAAAATGCATATTACTAGGCTCCACCCCAGAGACTGGGCCCCTGGGTGTGGGAAGACGGGCGGTAACGAGGCCCACTGAGAGCGAGGGAACCCGGCTCTCCGTACCCCACCTGGGTTCTCAGACACGCGGGCGTTCTGGCTTACCTCTCCGCCTCCTACGGGGCCCGGCCAACCTCAGAGGCAGTGTCGACAGCGGACCTGGGCGGGTAGAAACAGGGTGAGGAGGCTACCGGGGAGCATCTTCCACATCCCCCAAAATGGCTCTCGCAGGCCAGACTGGAAGGGCTCTGAGACTCCAGGGCAAGAGCGTGGTGGTCTCTCCCTTCATGCCGGCAGCCCCGCACCCCTTGGGCCCCGGGCTCGCGCGGGGGGAGATGCGGCCTGGCTGCCCCCGGCTGGGGGTGAGCAGCAGGTTAGGGTGAGGGCGCCTCTGCAGCAGAGACGAGCAGACAGCGCGCCACATCCAAGCTCGGCGGCTCAGGGGTCTTTCTCTGGAGGCAAAGGGGGGACGCACGGCGGCTGCAGGAGGAAGTCACAGTCCCGGGGCCGGGGGCTTGTCACCTGACCGCTGGGGGCGGGAGAAGCCGGGGGTCCCCGGGACTCGGCGGTCCGTGCGGGTCCGTTTGGGGCTGGTTCGGGTCAGGGGAGGGGGCCGCCGGGGCCCGGTCGCTCGGTGGGGAGGAGGGGCTTAGAGCGGGCGCCCGGAGGCGAGGCAGCGGGCGCGGGGCTTCTGCGCCGGGAGGCCCGGCGGGGCTGAACCGGCGCCGGGCCGGGCCCGCCGGAACACGTGCGGCGGCGGGCGGCGCGGGGGGAGCCAGCGTCGGCCCCGGTCCCGCGCCCCCGGGGCGTGCCTGCCGGCCGGGCGGTCCCCACTTACCTGCCGGGCGGCTGGGGGATGGGGGCGGGCGCTCAAGGCTTCGCGTCGTCCGCCGCCTGGGCGGGAGCCGGGCCGAGCTCAGCTAGGCAGTGCGGGGGGGGGGGGGGGAACAACAGTGCGCATGCGCGCGCGCGGGGCGTGGCAAACGCACAAAGCCGGCCTCTCGGAAGGCAGCTACGGGGAGCGGAGAGGAGCAGAACGCTTCGGCCTGGCTCAACGCCTTAAAGGGACAGTGTGCTGCCCGTGCCTCCGGCTTACGGGCGTTAACCCCAAAGGTGGCCGGTTCCAGCCCTTCTCCTGCACTTTCTGAAAACGGAAGTAGGAAGACGATACATACAGGAAATGCTCATGTGCCCCTCGATTGTTCACATCCTGAGCTCGCCCTGCAGCAGCGCCCAGGGAGGAGAGAGCACCCCGCCCCCGAGATTCGCGGGGACGGCGGGGCCCTAACGTTTCTCCTGGGCTGGGGCACCTGTGCGGTCGCGTTCCTCCGTCGTCGCGCACGCTGGGGAGCGGCGGCTACCGCGTCCAGAGCGTCCGACCGGCCCCGGCGGTGTCTCCGCGTGGCGTCTCCATTAATCTCGGGACACCCCCATACAGAGGCCCTTACCTTCCAAGTTTGAAGCGAAGAACCTGAGCTCCAGAAGGTTCAGAACCCGGGCTCTGGGAGCTGCGTCACCACCTCCAGTTACAAGTGGGCAAGGGGAGGCCCGGAGAGGAGGGCTCAGGGGCACGAGAACCCGCAGCCGGCGTTCTGGCCCCAAAGCCTGCGCATTCTCACCCCACTGCCCTACTTCTGCTACCCACAAAGGTCTTAGAGTCGTGGATGTTCTCCGCAGCCCCATTCAGGCCCGTGGGTAGAATAACATGCAGTCTCTTATTTCCCAACTAAAAATGGGAACACCAGATATGACACGGGAACCCGTGCAAACAAAAGGACAGAGCATTTTAAATGGAAATGCCCAGGGAAAATGAGTTGTGTGGTTGTCATAGATACAGGAGCCACGATTGACAAGCCGGCTGGATGCCCCTCCCAAGAAGGATGCGGGGGAAGCCAAGTCCCAGTCTGGCCCCGCCTGGCCGGATATGGATCTCTGTGCCCGGCAGCCCTAGTCATCTGGGGCCAGGTGCCCTGGAGCATGAGGCCTTGACTACCAAAGGTGACAAAATCAGCTCCGGATGAAGAAGGGCATCTGCATCCACCTGGCTGCCTGGGCCAGAAACAGAGCCCATTACGTAGACCCCTCCCTCACCTCTCAGACAGCTCTTATAGCCATCCTCTTCCCTCCCTCCATCCCTACCCCAGTCCCACCTCCCAGCTGGCCTCTTCCAAACCTCCCCGAAGCACTGTCAGAAGAACTTATAAAACCCCAGGTCTAATCTGTCACTCCCCAGTTTACGACTCAGAGCCGGCTTCCCATTGCCCTGGGGTCCAAACTCAGTCTCTGCTGGCGGGGTTTACCAGACTGGCCTCCCCCTGTAGCCTAATGCCACCCCCAAACTGTGCACCCCGGATCCTAGCCCCAAATCGGAAGTACTTCCTGACCCTGGAACTCAACTCAAACCAGGCTCCCAGGTAAATTGGTCTTGGCTTCCTCCCCCCCACCCCCCAGGAGATAGAGCCTTCCAGTTAAAATGAGACAATCTTCTAAATCTGTTGAGTGTTTTTGCGGTCATAGCTAAAATCCTGAAACCAAATAACACAGCAAGTAAAGCAATTTAACAAAAGCAGGTGATTTGTTTATTGTCTTAAGTTTTAAATCCTTTTATAACCCTCCCCAAATGCGGTCAGGCTCAGAAAAATCACAAGTGGAAATGGAAGGGAGAGTACAAACTAGAGAAGGAGAAAACATCTTGGAGGTTTGTTTTTTAGAACATTTATAACTGCTTTGGCCAGCGGGAGCTAATTGGCAAATGAACCTGTTTCCGTGAACGATTTCTATAAATACAACATATCTCCAGGCTGTCCCATCAACCAGACAACCCGAGCATGTCTGGGCACCCTCTGGACTCACCCAGGTCCCTCCACCAGGCTCTCCTGCTGTCAGGGCACCCTTCCCACCGACAGCCAACGTCCATCCACTTGGGCTTCCTCCCCCGAGCCCCAAACCTGGCGAGTCTTCCTGGCTACATTTTCACGGCTCCCAGCTCGTCCTCAGCAGAAACACTTTCTTCTTTCATCGTAATTCCTTGTTCAGTGTCTCCTGGCTGAGCCGCGTCGGGGTCCTCGTCACAGCACTCTGGGCAGGTGGCCCAGGATGAGAGGAGAAGCACCTGCGTGCTTTATTCTTTAGTAAAAGTTTGTTACATATGTTACCTGCCTGCACCTTCACCTTCACAGCAAGCCTGTGAAGTAAGTGCCTTTATTCCTTTTCACAGTGAGGAAACTGAGGTTGAGAATAAGAGAGGCTGAGAAGCTTCCCAAGGACCCATAGGCAGTAGGCGCAACCATGGAATTCAGGGCTGGCAAGGCAGAGGCTGCACTCGCAACCACCATACTACACAATACACACTCAGTGGTGCTTTTCGGATGGACGGGTGGATGGATGGATGGTGGGTGGATGGATACATGGACAGATGGATGGATAGATGCCTGCATGGTGGATGGTAGGGTGGATGGTGGGTGGATGGATGGATGGATGAACAGCAAAGGAGCAACCTGTGTCAACGGGAGCAGTCAGCAGGGGTCTACGGAAGTGGCAGAGCTGAAATGGAGAACATCACCTTCTTATAGGACTTGAAGCTTTTGAAAAACCATATTTTGTCACCTAGTGATAAATATTTCATCAGGGACAGCACTCGATCGGGGCTTGCCAGGAGGTGACAGGAACAGATGATGCGGCAGACGTGGCAGGAAGGCTGTGATGCTCCCCACAGCGGGCAGGACGCTGGGTGGGCAACGCTGGCCCTTTAATGGCCAGGCCCAGAGCTCTGGATTCCATGGCAGTTGATGGGGGAGGGTCGTGGAAGACGCTCAGGACCCAGGACCTCCAGGCACTGCTCACCAAGATTTCCTGACTGGAGGGGCTACCTCTGCTGGGCCACATATCCAGGGAGCTGCTGACGCTGCCCGGAGACCCCAAGGCTCCTGCCAGCCAAGGTCAGTGGGGTTTTGTGTTAAAACTCCTCTTCCCCTGGTAACTACGCCAGGGCGGCTGGTTTGGGAGACTCTGTTCCCCTTTTCCCTCCCTGATCTCTGCTCGCCCTTTCCCCACACCTCCCCACAGTCCATCAGGACAGGCAGTTGCCCCTCGACCCCTGGGGCCCAACGGCCCGCATCTCTCAACCCTGGTGCCCAGAAAGCCACTTCTAGTCCTAACTGTGCCACCCTCCTTCTCTTCCTCCCCTGGCCTCACTTTCCTGGGTACAGGAAGAGCAGCTTAGACAGCAAGCATACCAGCTTTTGACATTGACAAGGTCTCTCCTGATGTCAGCCTCCCTCCTTCCGTGGCCTTTGCCCAGTGTAGCCCCCAGCCCCACGTATCCTTCCTTGTCTCCCTTCCCCCTCCCACTGGCGAGGAAGCACCCCTGCATGGCTTCCCCTCCTGGGGCCACCCTCCCTGAGGTCAACCCTGTAGGTTGCTCTCCCCAGGGAGACTGACCATCCCGTTTGCCTGGCACTGTCCTGTTTCAGAACTGAAAGCTCTCATCCCCGGCAGCCCCTCCGTCTCAGGGAAGCGGGGACAGTCACCTGAAGCCACCTCCACTTCCATCACTCCTGTGGGCTCATAGGAGCAGGGGTGGCCCGTCTGGGCTGGGATGCCTGCTGGGAGGGGACACAGTAGGGGCTAGACCCTCCAGATGAATGAATCCTGGAATGTTAGATTTCACTTCCAGTTGGATTTAATCCTACCCTCACTTGTTGGAAAATCCCCACCACGAAACCCCTCTGCCTCGAGCCTCCGCCTGGGTCCAGGCCTGGGTGCCTCTGGGTGGGCCCTCTCCAGGTGGAGCTGGGTGCTGCGGGCACCGGTCTGGCCCGGAGCCAGGCTGGGCGGAGCGCCCGGCAGGAATCCGCGGAACGCGGCTCCCACTTCCAAAGCCAGGCCCCACCTGTTCCGGTCTGCAAATGGTCTGCAAATGCCCCTCCCCGCCTCGGCCTGGGTGAACTACCCCTGGTTAGTGAGGGTCCCAGCAGCGAGAAAAGAAACAGCTCCTGTGACAGGCAAGATGGAAATCAGAGGCCCAAAAAGCCAGGGGATATTTTTCCAAGGCTTTAGAGTTTTTTTTCCCGGGTTGGCGGGGGTGGGGGGAGGGGGAGCCGGTGTGGATTGTGCAGCAGCGGCTTATGGGGCCCTTTTTAAAGGATGTGAATTTGGCTGCTGGTCTCCCACAGGTGTTTCCCGGTCCTGTCAAACTATTTCCATTTGTCCCTGTTATAAAACCCACTGCAGATGCCCTTCCTGAGCCCCTAATGTGTGCCTTTCTGAGTCCTCCTGGCCTGAGGATTGTAAACACGGTCCCCTTAAACCCCAAACGTGGTGGTAAAGTTATTCTGAGGTTCACAGATAGGGAAAATGGAGGCGCAGAGGGTCCCAAGGGCAAAGCGAACGGCAGAGCTGGGGCTTGACCCCGCCCTCGGCCTTGAGTCTCCTGCGCGCGCCACCAGCCGCCCGCCCGCCGTTTTCCGTGCGCAGATACGGTTTCCACGTAACTGTAATCACAGCCGTCCTGCAGTCACCCTTCCTGCTCAGCGCCTGTCGCGGGCTTTTCCCACGTCACCCCGCGCAGCGCTCTCCATCCCCTTCCCACGGCCGCGGTGAGCCCCGGGCTGCACGCTTGGGCCGGTGCCAGGGTTTCACGTCTGCGAATTGTTTCTGTGGGATAAGATCCAGGAGCCTGACTGGATCACAAGTTGGGAACATTCTCGACGGGACGTGTAACCCAGGGAAAGGGTGACCTTCGTGTGGGCGAGCGAGCATGCCAACCCGGGCGCGCCCCTCGCCCGGGTGCTGGAGAGCACCCCAGGGCCGCGGAAGGGCGCGCGGGAGCCGCGCAGACCCAACGTCCGCCTTTCTGGGTTTCCCACGGCTCCCTGAGAATTCCCTGACGAGGAGCAACCAGCCTAAAATAGAAAAGCTGACACGGGAAACGCCAGGGGCCGAAGTCTGTGCCCAGGCGCTCCGGCTGCAGCTGCCGGCACGCTCCCTCCAGCCCTGGCTCCCCCCCCGAGGAGCCTCGGTGCCCCCTGCATCTGCGTCCCCACTTGCCTCCATCCTCGGGGCCTTTAAATCCCCCTGCGAACAGCTCAGGGCCTCGCATTTGCAGGCACCGTGGACAAGGCTTCTCCAAGGCTGGCCAGCAGCCAGGGCTTCCTCGCAGCTGTCTTCCTGTGTGAGCCTGACCTTGGGGGATGGAACTGGCGGCAGGGAGGGGCACCCCACTCCACCCACACCCGTTGCCAGAGCTTCCAGCTCCCAGCAAATGGGGCAGGCGTTCCCCACTGTGGGCCCGCTTTGGGAAGTTGGAGCAAATTCGAAATTGGGGCCGACTGGCGCAGTCTGGGGCAGAGGAAGTGGGGCGTGGATGTTCTGGCTAGTTCTAATCCCAGACATCAGTTCATGGTAAAGCTGTCCGGGGACTAAAGAGGAGGGGCTGCAAGGGTAGGAATGCCATTTAAATAATAGAAACAGTGGTTCCTAAAACCCAAATGAAAGATGGACCTCAGTGTCATTTAGAACACACAGACCCTGCCGCGGTTCCCTTCGGGGAATCTTTCCCTCGGAAACAGCTGCAGAAGGCTGCAGGCTGCCCAAGGAAGTTCACGGCAACAATTTTTTTTTTGAGCGGGGGCGCTCCACAAGGCCTGTGGTATCTTAGTTCCCCGACCAGGGAGCAAACCCAGGCCCCGGCAATGCAAGCACGGAGCCCTTAACCACTGGACCTCCAGGGAAGTCCCACAGCAACATTACTTGTAAGGACGAAATCATTAGAGACAACGTAAATGTCCATCCCTAGGGGAAGCGGTGAATCCATCATGGTACACTGGATACTGGAACATTCTGCAGCCTCCAGAAGAATGAGGTAGCTGGGGGCATCGTGAGTGGAGGGACGGCCGCCATGGCACGTGGAGAAAGAGAGTGTGCAGCGGACAATACTATTGTTGTAAAATGAAGCTGTGTGTAGGGAGAAAGTGAGAATCTGCGGGCACAGTCTCTGGAGGATTCATCCCTGTCACAGGCGCCCAGGGGAGGGGACTGGGAAGGATGGGAGGCGGCACTCTTCAGTTTTCCTTTTACACCCCCCCACGAGATTCTTCCAATCGGATGTTCTTTGTGATTAAAGGGAGTAATAATGGGTCTTGGTTTTCCTTCATTTCCACAATGGGAGAATGACATACGATTTAGGTAGGCCATTACGAACATTTCTCCCTCCATCCAGCCCATTCCCCGCCCCCCTCTCACCCACCAGCACCCCCGGAATGGGCCCACGTACCCCGTGCTGCCAGGGGCCGTGGATGTGAAGCTGGCCCCTCAGGGCCCCTGCCCGGGGGAGCTCTCTGTCTAAAGGGAGCCAGACCCACAAGCCAGTGGTCCCAGAACGTGGTGCCAGGTTCTAGAATACGCTTCTAGCGGGCTGGTGGAAAGTCAAGGAGGCCTTCCCAGATGGTGTTTGACCAGAGGCACCCGAAGTGCAGGGGCTGACCCACAATCAGGGTGCAGGCCGGTGGGGGAGGGCGGTCAGGGAGGGGAGAATGGGCCACATAAACAAAGGCCAGCGGGGTGGAGGAGCGAAGGCGTGAGGCTGGAGCAGGCAGGGCCCAGCCAGCAAGCTGCGGACAGCGGGGCTTCAGGACAGCGGGGCTTCAGGACAGCGGGGCTTCAGGATGTAGACGGTGGGATGGGAAAAGCTCAGCTCGAGGATGAGGCCTGGCAGAGAGATGAGCCTGCAGCTCCCCACACCCGGGGATCGCCCCAGGCTTGCAGAGGGTCCAGAAGACACAAGCATGGAAGAAACCAACCCTCCTGGGACAGCGGTAGGAACAGGGTTGAGAGCAGGGCTCTGGGCTCAGACCGTGGCACCCAGAGACTGGCTGGGTCACCCAGAGTGGCCTGGGCACTCATTCCGTGGGTTCTGCTTCCTCCCCTGGAAATGCGGGTGATGTGAGGGTGGAATTGCCTTGTAGGGCTGCTGCCAGAGCAAAGCCACTGTGAGCCTGAGGCGTTCGTTCGGCCCAGCTCTCAGCTGCTCAGGAAGACCGACCCTCGTTAGGAAATGCTGGGAGAAGGAGGTGGGCCTGGGCCTGAATGGCGCAGCCTGCAGTGAGTCCGAGGCAAGGAGACCCGCGTGGCTGGGTTTCAATCTTAGAGGGGCCACGGTTGCTGTCTGCGGTGCTCGGGGCCCTGAGTGCAGATCCCCAACCCCAGTTCCCCAGGCTACCTCTGGTGGGTGCAAGGGCAGCGGGGGAAGCCCCTCTGAGAGCTGCCGCAGGTAGCAAGGCTGCAGGGGACCTTGGCTTCTGGGCGCCTCACTGGGCGTAGAGCCTCTCAGACTTGGGGTCCCCCGTGTGCCTGGCGGGAGCCCAGGTGACTGCAGCTCCAGCTGGCCCCCTGCAACATCCTGGCCACACTCGGAGGAACACTGTTCTGGGGCCGGCCCCGACGTACCCGTCCCTCGGGCAAGTCCACCCCCGCCATCTGTCCCTGTGGCTGAGACCTCGGTCAGGCCTGCCATCCCCCCTGCTTTCCCAGCCTCTGCTCCCTCTGACACTGCCCCCCGCCCCCCCATGGCCCTCTCCCCCAACCCCTACCCCATTCAGCCTCAGCTCGTCCTTCTAAGGGCCTCAGTCTCTCCTGATCCCGTTCCTAATGGCAAGCCTGGGGGAGGCCACTTTTGGCCAGTACTCCCTCTTCAGCTATGCTTTCAGGGGTGGGGAGTGTCCTGGCCCAGGGCTGCTCCTTTGACAGGGCCTGTGCTGGCCGACGGGAGCTTCGAAGCGGCCGTGGTGTGACCAGCTGCCTCGGCCTGCCTGGCACAGTGTCCAGACAGCTCCAGCCATCCTGTGGTGCTCGCCTAGCCAGGCGGCCCGGGTGATCCGCTTTGGCTCTCGGCCTCTGTCCCCCTCCCACTGGGTGGTCTGTCCAGTGCCAGAGTCCAGGTTTATCCCCGAGGAAGCCATGGGCATCTTCTCAGTCTCCCCGAAGGCCCGTGAAGCAGTCCTGCTGCCCCCACGGCCTGAACACGGACTTGACTTTTACAAGGCTCTCAACTGCGTAGTCGCTACCAGCGTGAGTTCTGCAGTCAGACACCCCCAGGCCCCTCCCTACACCTCAGTTTCCTCATCTGTAAAATGGGAATAGTAGGCCCAACTGGTGGGGTGTGTGAAGGATTCTTATGTAATAACGTGGAATGCGGTGCAGGCTCTAGACCCCAGTGAGCACTCAGAAGGTCCAGATGTTTACAAGTCTTTTACTTCTTTTTAAATTGGTATATTGTAAAGTTGAAGTGGGAGGGGTGCTCTCCAGTTCTATGAGTTCTACACACATGTACATTTGTGCCACCACCACCATAATAAGGACTGTCGAACACCAAACCCTCAGATTCCTCCTGCTGCCCTTTGCAGTCAAATCCCCCCCCATCCCTAACCCCTGGCCATCACAGATGTGTCCTACATCCTACAGTCCTGTCTTTTCCAGGATGACATACAAACGGAATTAGACAGTAGGTAACCTTTGAGACTGGCTTCTTTCACCCAGCATACTGCCTCTTGGAGTCATCCATGCTGTTGCTGTATCAAGTCTGCTCTTTTTCATTGCTGAGTAATATTCCATTGCATGGAAGGACGGCTGTTTGTTTAACCATTTACTCACTGAAGGATTGGGTTTTTTCCAGTTTGGGGTGGTCATGAATAGAGCTGCTATAAGCATTCATGCAGAGGTGTTTTGGGTTTTGTTTTATTTAGTTATTTTTGGCTGCTTTGGTTCTTTGCTGCTGTGCACAGCTTTCTCTAGTTGCGTGAGTGGGGGCTTCTCCTGTTGCGGAGCATGGGCTCTAGGCACGCGGGCTTCAGTAGTTGTGGCACGCGGGCTCAGTAGTCGTGGCTCGAGGGCTCAGTAGTCGTGGCTCGAGGGCTCTAGAGCACAGGCTCAGTAGTTTTGGCACAGGGGCTTCGTTGCTCTGCGGCATGTGGGATCTTCCCAGACCAGGGCTTGAACCCGGGTCCCCTGCATTGGCAGGCAGATTCTTAACCACTGCGCCACCAGGGAAGCCCCATGAAGAGGTTTTAGCGTGAACACAAATTTTCATTTCTTTTGAGTCAATACACAGGAGTGGCATTGCTGGATCTTTTGGGTAAGTATGTGTTTAACTTTTAAGAAGCTGCAAAGCTGTTTTCCAGAGTAACTGGACCACTTTGCATTCCCACCAGCAGTGTGTAAGAGCTCGCATTGTTCAGCAGCCTCACCAGAACTTGGTATGATCAGGTTTTTCCCCATTCTAATAGATGTGTAGTGAATTCTCACTGCGGGCTTTTTGCCAACAGTTTTTTATTGTGGTAAAATACACAGAACATAAAATTTACCATTTTAACCATTTTTAAGTATACAGTTGACCCTTGAACAGCTCGGGGGTTAGGGGTGCCAACCATCCATGGCGCTGAAAATCCACCTGGAACTTTTAATCAGCCCTCCTTGTACATGGCTCCTCCGTATACACAGTTCCTTTGTACCTGTAGTTCTGCATCTGTGGATTCAGCTGACTGTGGATCCAGTAGTATTTACTGTTGAAAAAAAATCCGCATATAAGTGGAGCCACGTGGTTCAAACCCATGTTGTTCAAGGGTCAACTGTATAATTCAGTGGCATTAAGTACCTTCAATGCATTGTTGCAACTGTCACCACCATCCATTTCAAGAACTTTTCATCATCCTAAACGTCCCAAACATAAACTCTACCCACGAAACATAAACCTCCTATTCCCACCTCCCCCACCCCAGCCCCTGAGAATCTCTATTCTACTTTTTGTCTCTCTGAATTTGCCCATTTTAGGTACTTCATACCAGTGGAATCATGAATTCTTTTTCCTTTTGAGTCTGGATTATTAGCATAATGTCTTCAAGGTTCATCCATAGTAACATGTGTCAGTACTCCATTCCTTTTTATGGATGGATAAATTCCATCATATGTCTATACCATATTTTTTAATCCATTCATCTATTGACAGTTGGTTTGTTTCTACCTTCTGGCTATTGTTGTGCTTATCTTTCACCTCCATATCTTCTTTGGTGAAGCATTTAAATTATTCTGTTTAAATATTTTGCTAATTAAAAAATTTTAAAAAATTTTTATTGGCCACACCATGGGCTTGCGGGATCTTAGTTCCCCAAACAGGGATTGGACCTGTGCCCCCTGCAGTGGAAGTGCAGAGTCCTAACCACTGGACTGCTGGGGAATTCCCTATTTTGCTAATTTTTAAATTTGGGTTGTTTGTTTTCTTATTTTTGAGTAATGAGAGTTATTTCTATATTGTAGATACATTCCTTTGCAGGGTATGTAATTAACAAACATTTTCTCCCAGTCTGTACTTATTGCCATTCTCTTAGCAGTGTCTTTCACAAAATAAAGAGTTTTTAAAAATATTTTGATGAAGTTCAATTCACCAATTTTTTTCTTTTATGAATTGTTTTTGTCATGTCATATCTAATAACTCTGCCTAGTCCATGGTCTTTCTTCTAAAAGAGTTATAATTTTACATTTTACATGTAGATCTATGATCCAGATTGAGTTAAATTTTGTATTAGGTGTGAGGTATAGGTATATTTTAATGCAATAAATGTACAATTCTTCCAACACCATTTGTTGAAAAGACTATCCTTTCCCTAGTGAAATGTCTCTGGAATTTTGCCAAAAATCAAGCAAAGGAAATTTACTTTAGATCTAAGTACACAAATAGGTTGAAAGTGAAAGGATGGGGAATTCCCTGGTGGTCCAGTTGTTAGGACTCTGTGCTTCCACTCAGGGGGCCCGGGTTCAGTCCCTGGTTGGGGAACTAAGATCCCGCATGCCTGTGGCACAGCCAAAAAAAAAAAAGTGAAAGGATGGAAAAAGATGATCTATGTAAATAGCAACCAAAAGAGACCAAGGGTGGCTACACTAGTATCAGACAAAATAGACTTTAAAACCTTTTAAAAACTATTAAAAGAGACAAAGAATGACATTACACACTGATAGAAGAATTAATTCACCAAGAATATGTAACAATTATAAACGTATGTGCCCCAAACATCAGTGGTCTAAAATATATAAAGCAAAGTAGAAACCAATTGAACCTAACAGACATATACAACAACTGCAGAATACATATTTTCTCAAGTGCTTATGGAATATTCTCCAAGATAGACCATAGGTAAGGCTACAAAACAAGCTTTAAAAGATTATAAAGATTGAAATATACAGTGTCTTTTCCCAACACAATGGAATGAAACTAAAAATCAATAGCAGAAGGAAGATTTTTAAGTGTGTGGAATTTAAATAACACTCTATTTAACAACCAATCGATCAAAGGAGAAATCACAAGGGAAGTTGGAATATATCTTGAGACAAATGGAAACAAAAACACAGCATGCCAAACTTAATGGATGCAGTGAATGCCGTGCTAAGAAAAAAATTTATCTCCATAAAGACTTACATTTAAAAAAAGAAAGACTTCAAATCAACAATCTAAATTTACACCTTAAGGAACTAGAAAAAGAAGAGCAAACTAAACCCAAAGCTAGCAGAAGAAAGAAAATAATAAAGACTAGAACAGAGATAAATAAAATAGAAAAACAATAAAGAAAATCAATGAAATCAAAAGTTTGTTCTTTGAAAAGATGCCGCCCCCCTGCTTTTTTTGCCTTATTGCAAGAAACTTCTCAGTGCTGGAAACTGAGGGTGGACTACCTTGCCTGATTCCTGATCTTAGTGGATAACATCCAGTCTCTGACCATTCAGTATGAAATTGACTATAGGTTTTTGTAGATGCCCTTAAGGTTAAGAAAATTTCTTTCTATTCCTAGTTTTCAAGTGTTTTGTCATGGATTGATATTAAATTTGTGTCAAAAGCGTTTTCTGCATCAATTGGTATGATCATGTGATTTTTCTTCTTTAGTCTGTTAACATGCTGGATTACATTCATTGACTTTCAAATGTTAAACCAGCCTTGCATTCCTAGGATAAGCCTCACTTGGTAATGAAGTGTTATTCT
Source organism: Mesoplodon bidens (assembly GCF_964165515.1). NCBI lineage: Eukaryota > Metazoa > Chordata > Mammalia > Artiodactyla > Ziphiidae > Mesoplodon > Mesoplodon bidens. The sequence continues at coordinate 27,219,679 of NC_138180.1, read as the reverse complement.
TTTTTTTTTTTTTTTTTTTTGCGGTACGTGGGCCTCTCACTGTTGTGGCCTCTCCCGTTGCGGAGCACAGGCTCCGGATGCACAGGCTTAGCGGCCATGGCTCACGGGCCTAGACGCTCTGCGGCATGTGGGATCTTCCCGGACCGGGGCACAAACCCGTGTCCCCTGCATCGGCAGGCGGACTCTCAACCACTGCGCCACCGGGGAAGCCCTATTCTTTTTATTTATTTCTGGAGTCGACTTGCTAATATTATATTAGGGATTTTGCACATATGTTCATGAGGGATATATGTCTGTTGTTTACTTTTCTTGAATTGCCTTTGTCAGGTTTTGTATCAGATTAATGCTGACCTCATAATAGGGGCTAGACTTTCCTCCTCTTCTATTTTCTGGGAGGGATTATGTAGAATTGGTGTTATTTCTTCTTTAAGTTTGAGTGGAATTTCTAGTGAAACTGTCCGGGCCTAGATTATTTTCTTTTTCATAAAATTTTAAACTGAAAATTCTATTTATTTACTAGATATGAGACTGTTCATGTTATCTATTTCTTGTTGGGTGAGTTTGGGTAAGATTGTGCTTTTCAAGGAATTCATTCATTTTGTTGAAGTTGATGACTTTATGTGCATAGTGTTGTTTGTGGTATTCTTTTATCATCCCCGTAATGTGTGTGTGTGGGGGTGTCTGTAATGATATCTTCTCTTTAATTCCTGATATTGGTAAATTGTGTTTTCTCTCTTTTTTGTCAGTCTAGCTGTAGTTTTACTAATTTTATTGAACTTTTCAAAGAGCCAGCTCTTAGTTTCATTGATTTTCTCTATTGCTTTTGTTTTCAATCTTATTGATTTCTGCTCTTGTTTTTGTTATTTCCTTCCTTCTGCTTACTTTGGCTTTATCTTACTTTTCCTTTCCTAGTTTAAGGAGGGAGCTTATATTATTTATCTGAGACCATTCTTCTGTTCTAATATAAGCACTTAATGCTCTAAAGTTCCTGCCTCCAAGCTATGCTTTAGCTGCATTCCACAAATTTTGATATATATTCATCTTCATTACATCTAAACTATGTTCTGAATTCCCTTGAGACTTCCTCTTTGACTCATAGGTTATTTAGAAGTGTGATGTTTAATTTCCTATTTGGGGATTTTCTTATATATGTGAGTTAGATATTTCTAATTTAATTCAGCTATAGTCAGAGAACATACTTTGTATAATTTCAAGTTAACAGTTTAAAACAGTTTAAAACTGTTTCAGGGTTTGGTTTAAAGACCCAGGTTATAATATATACTGAAAATGTTCAAAAGACACTTTAGAAAAATATGCATTCAACTGTTGTTGAGTGAAGTGTTCTATAAATGCCAATTGGGTCAGGTCAATTTGAGGTATTTTTTTATTTCCTTTATTTCTCATCAATTTTTTCTATCAATTACTGAGAGAGGAATGTTGATGTCTACAACTATAATCATAGTTTTGTCCATTTTTCCTTTCAGTTTTATTACTTTTCTGCAACAAACACTTTAAAGCTTTGTTGTTAGGTGTATAGACCTTTAGGATTGTTATGTCTTCTTTGTGAATTGGCACTTAAATCATTATGTAAAGTTCCTCCTTATCCCTAGTCATTTTCATTGCTCTGAAGTCTACTTTGTCTGGTATTAATTTAGCCGCTCCAGCCTCCTTGATTAGTGTTTGCCTAGTATATACTTTTCTATCCTTTGATTCTTAACCCACCTATATCGTATCTGAAGTAAGTCTCTCATAGACAGCCTATGGTTGGGTCATGGATTTTAATCCATTTTGACAATTTATATATATATTTTCTTTTTTTGGTGTGTTTAGGCCATTTATTTTTTTTCATTTTATTGTGTAAAGCCCACTTAACATGATATCTACCCTCCTAACAGATTTTTGAGTGTACAATATATTCTTGCTGACTGTAGAAAAACCATTTACATTTAATGTAATTATTGATATGTTTGGGTTTGGCTACCATTTCATTATTTATCATCTATTTTTCTTCCTTTTTCTTCCTCTGTTTTCTCTTTCCATGCTTTTTAAAAAATTATTTGAATACTTTTTAGTGTTCTGTTTTAAATTATCAACTGGATTTTCTGCCTATATGTTTTGTGTGTATTGTTTTTAGTGGATTCTCTAGGGGTTAAAATAAATATGTTTCTAAGTTTATTTCACAGTCTACATCATATTCCTACTTTACCATTTCACGTAGAATGGTAAGCATTTCAAGTAGACTGTGGAAACCTCACCAGCATGTTGATCCCTCTACCCGCTTGCCATTGTGTTGCAGTTGCCGTATGTATTAGATCTAAATACTTGAAAAATCCCACTAGACAATGTGATGGTTTTTCCTTCAACCGAAAAATAGTCTATTTTCCTAGATATTTACAATTCCCATTGCTCTCTTTTCATTTTTGACATTCCAAATTTCCTTCTTGCTTCATTTCCCTCCTACCTGAGAACTTCTCTCAAAGCACACCTGCTGGCCATAAATTCTTTTAGTTACTGTTCACATGAGATGTCTTTATCCTTCTCGAAGGATCTTTTTCGCTGGATTGACAGTTCTTTTCTTTCACTTTAAAAATGTTGTTCCACTCCCTTCTGACCACCATACTTTCAAATGAGAAATCTTCTGTCATTCAATTTCCTTTCCATATATGTATATATATATATTTTTTATTTTTTATTTTTTTATTTTTTTGCGGTACACGGGCCTCTCACTTTTGTGGCCTCTCCCTTGCAGAGCACAATCTCCGGACATGCAGGCTCAGCAGCCATGGGTCACGGGCCCAGCTGCTCCGAGGCATGTGGGATCTTCCTGGACTGGGGCACAAACCCGTGTCCCCTGCATCGGCAGGCAGACTCTCAACCGCTGTGCCACCAGGGAAGCCCCCTTCCAATATTTTTTAATAAGCGTTGTTTCTTTCCTGCTGCTCTTAAGATTTTTTCTTTGTCTTTAATATTTGGTAGCTTGACTATGATGTGTCTTGGTGTGGATTTCCTTAAGTTTAACTATTTGTGGTTCACTCAGCTTCTTGAATCTCTAGGTAGGCTTGTGTCTTTTTCCAGATTTGGGAAGTTATCAGCCATTCTTTTTCCTCTGGGTGCTTTCTTATGTCTGCCCTCTCTCTACTTTCCCCCCAAGACTCCAGTGTCATGAATGTTAGATCTTTTGTTAGAATCTCACTGGTCCCTGAGGCTCTGTTATATTTTTTTTCAGTCTATTTCCTCTCTGTTGTTCAGAATGGATAATTTCTATTGTTCTCTCTTCCTCTCCATTCTTTTTTTTATTTTATTTATTTTATTTTTGGCTGCATTGGGTCTCCGTTGCTGCATGCGGGCTTTCTCTAGTTGTGGCGCAGGGACTACTCTTCATTGTGGTGTGCGGGTTTCACATTGCAGTGGCTTCTTTTGTTGTGAAGCTCGGGCTCTAGGTGCACAGGCTTCAGTAGTTGTGGTACATGGGCTCAATAGTTGTAGCTCACGGGCTCTAGAGCGCAGGCTCAGTTGTTGTGGAGCACGGGCTTAGTTGCTCCGTGGCACATGGGATCTTCCTGGACCAGGGCACGAACCTGTGTCTCCTGCATTGGCAGGCAGATTCTTATTTATTTATTTATTTATTTATTTATTTATTTATTTATTTATGGCTGTGTTGGGTCTTCATTCCTGTGCGAGGGCTTTCCCTAGTTGCGGCAAGCGGGGGCCACTATTCATCGCGGTGCGCGGGCCTCTCACTATCGCGGCCTCTCTTGTTGGGAGCACAGGCTCCAGACGCACAGGCTCAGTAGTTGTGGCTCATGGGCCTAGTTGCTCCGCGGTTTGTGGGATCTTCCCGGACCAGGGCTCGAACCCATGTCCCCCACATTGGCAGGCAGACTCTCAACCACTGTGCCACCAGGGAAGTCCTCTTCCTCTCCATTCTGAAGTTGAACCCATTGACTGAGTCTTTTTTTTTTTTTTTGTGGTACACGGGCCTCTCACCGTTGTGGCCTCTCCCGTTGTGGAGCACAGACTCTGGACACGCAGGCTCAGCTGCCATGGCTCACGGGCCCATCTGATCTGCAACATGTGCGATCTTCCTGGACCGGGGCACGAACCCGTGTCCCCTGCATCGGCAGGTGGACTCCCAACCACTGCACCACCAGGGAAGCCCATTGACTGAGTTTTTAAATTTCAGTTATTCTATTTTTCAATTCTGAAATTCCCATTTGGTTCTTCTTTGTATATTCTCTTTCTTTACTGAGACATTTTTGTTGTTGTTGCTTGTTTTGGGTGTGTTCACAATTGCTCAGTAAAGCCTTTTTATGTTAACTGATTTCAAATATTTTTCAAATAATTCTAAGATCTCTGTCATTTCAATGTTGGCATCTCTTTCAGGTCCCCCCACCCCACTGTGTCCCTGTGACATACCTCCATCCTTTTCCAAGCAACTTCCAAACTTTCTGGCACCACAAGGTGCTCCAGGCTTGTATCGAACGCTGTCACACCCACTCTCCGGCTGATTGACTAAATCCTTGGTAAGTTTATTAAGCACCTGCTGCCTCCTGCTGCTGTAATGGCACCAGGAATAAAGTTGGGGTTCCTAAAGTGTCCCCCCATCCTTCTGTTCAGCAAAGAGCAGCTCGTGAAGCCGCTGCTTCATCTCCAGGGTTGCACCCAGCTCGGGGAGCTCTGGAGAGCATGATGAATGTAGCAATAACTCTGTAATTAGGAGCGTGATGAGGTCGAGGCAGGAGGAAGTCATGGGAAAGTCATGTGAGGCGAGGGCTTCCAGCTCTCCTGTGGGCCTCCACTGATACCTTCCCAGCTGGAAGGGGTAGGAATACCTCATTACTGCCCCCAATGTGGCCTCCAGGGGCACTGTGGCCGTTGGGGAGGGGGTGTTTCCACCCAGCAGGGATGAAACTCCTAGCTTCCTAATTGTCCTTCTCTGACCCTGCCCCAGCAGCATAGGGGGGTGGGGGGAGGGTTAGGTGCCCCAGTACAGCCTGGAGAGGGTAGAAGTCATCTCCCCACTCGGTTTTTGCTGGCCTGGTTGGGGTGGTGCCACAGTGCTTTCTGTGTTGTTGGGCTACAGAAGAGTTGTTATTATCTAAAAGTTTTTTGTCTTGCTAGGCTGCCTCTTTTGTGGTACTTTGCCTCAGTAGAGCAGGCTTTTGTTGGGCTTTTGTGTCTGTGACCATTGTTCATTTCCAGGTTGCTGGCTTTTCAACTATAATTCAAGAGGCAAAAGGAAAACCCAAGGAACTCACCACCATGGCATTCCATTCTCCCAGAAGCAGAAATCATTTAAAATTTAATAAATACCAACTAGCAGCCCTCCAAAAGTGCTTCTGGTTCATCTTGAACTAGGAAATAACATACCTTGAGGCAGCTTTAGAAAGATAAATGTAGAAATGGGCTTAGGACATACCAACATCCCAATGCCTGCATGTTGTAGTCAATCAATGTTGGATGGATGGATGAACAGAATACAGGAAAGGCCATCAGGAGGCCAGTACACAGTGCAGGTGAAACATCACAGCATCAGCTATGGTCATAACACAATAGCGCCTGAGATAGCACCTGCCCTGAATGTGGCTCAGCTAACCAGCCCCTGCTCCCCACCCAGGTGTGGGAAACCAGAGTGCCCTCAGCTGAGGGCTGCCAGGGATGGGAGGCTGGTTGCCATGGTGATACCTGCCAGCTTTGCCATCCTGTGCCCAGGCCATTCAGACAGACCTGTATTCAGGTTCCCTCCACCTCCGTGTCCAAGGAGCCACCCGTAGAACGAGAGAGGATTCTGGAGAGGTGCTGTGCACACTGTTGTGTGCCATGTGGTTGCCAAGAGGATGGAGATGGTGGCTGGCTCCAAAGAGTCAGAGATTTACAGTCTCCATCTACTTGAGAGGTTCCAAACTTTCCCATGACTTCCTCCTGCCTCAACCTCATCACGCTCCTAATTACAGAGTTATTGCTACATTCATCATGCTCTCCAGAGCTCCCCGAGCTGGATGCAACCCTGGAGATGAAGCACCGGCTTCACGAGCTGCTCTTTGCTGAGCAGAAGGATGGGAGGACACTTTAGGAACCCCAACTTTATTCCTGGTGCCATTACAGCAGCAGGAGGCAGCAGGTGCTTAAGAAACTTACCAAGGATTTAGTCAATCAGCCAGAGAGTGGGTGTGGCAGCGTTTGGTACAAGCCTGGAGCACCTTGTGGTGCCAGAAAGTTTGGAAGTTGCTCGGAAGACAAAAGGATGGCGGTGAGTCACAGGGACATGGTGGGGAGGGGGGACCCGAAGGAGATGCTGCAGGCCAGAGCTGGAGTGACTTGAGCAAATAAGTAAATAAATGACATAGCATTGGATTATGACCCAAAGTATAAAATAGATGTACATGGGTCCACACTGATAAAAGGAAATGACTGAATAAATGGGGGAGGAGAGGGACTTCCCTGGTGGTGCAATGGTTAAGAATCCACCTGCCAACACAGGGGACATAGGTTCAAGCCCCGGTCCGGGAAGATTCCCACATGCTGCAGAGCAACTTAGCCCATGCACCACAACTATTGAGCCTGTGCTCTAGAGCCCACGTGCCACAACTTCTGAGCCCACCTGCCACAACTACTGAAGCCCGTGTGCCTAGCGTCCGTGCTCCACAACAAGAGAAGCCACCGCAATGAGAGGCCCGCGCACCACAACAAAGAGTAGCCCCCCGCTTGCTGCAACTAGAGAAAGCCTGCGTGCAGCAACGAAGGCGCAATGCAGCCAAAAATAAACAAATAAATAAATTTATTTTTAAAAAATGAGGGAGGAGGAGAGACAAAGCAGCCCAAATCGTACATGTAGTAACTGCCCCCTCCAGGAGGGGGCGCTTAGCCCTCTGCCCAGTTGGGGTGGAAAGTGCCTGTGACTCACTTCAAAAGGCACGGCCTCAGGCAGCGATGCACAGCGTGGACCCCAACAGGATGAGATGGGATGACACGGGCTCTCCACCTCTGTGGTCTCTTTCCAGACCCCATAATCCCAGACTCATCATGAGAAAACCTCAGACAACACGAGGTTGGGGGACATTCTGCGAAACACCTCACCAATGCTTCTCCAAACAAGTAGAATCTGGGAAACTGCCACAGTGGGGAGGAGGCAGACAGCTGGAGTCCAAGCGGTATCTGGGGATTCTGAACAGAGGACGAGGCTAACGGACACGCTGGCAAACCCCAGATGCAGTCTGTGCCAAAGGCGCCTTCTTAGTTGTGTCGGACGTTCTGCGCTATGTAAGATGGGAAGGATGGGGAAACTGTGAGAAATGTCTATGGGACTCTGTGAGCCATTTGCAACTTTTCTGTAAATCTAAAACCATTCCAAAATTAAAAGCTTACTTTTAAAGAAACTGGAGGGGGCTTCCCTGGTGGCGCAGTGGTTGAGAGTCCGCCTGCCAATGCAAGGGACACGGGTTCGTGCCCTTGTCCGGGAAGATCCCACATGCCGCAGAGCGGCTGGGCCCGTGAGCCATGGCCTCTGAGCCTGCACGTCCGGAGCCTGTGCTCCGCAACAGGAGAGGCCACAGCAGTGAGAGGCCCGCGTACCGCAAAAAAAAAAAAAAGAGAGAGAGAGACTGGAGGGGCCAGGCAAGGGTCACAGGCTTGTGGGTGTGTAGACGCCTGGGCTCACTGCAGCGCACAGACACTGTAAACTAGAGGCAGGCGTCCATCCTTCTCCGGCTCTCTCTCTTCCCCTGGTGGTGTGGCTGCCCTGGATGGCCTCGGGCACCGGGAAGACCGGCAGGGCTGAATGCAGCTCCCTCTGTGGTGTTGTCCCAGCCCGGCCAAGCTCTAGGGGTTACCGCGACTGTGCCCCGCCCTCGCTCCCTGCTCCGCTCTATGACCCGCCTATTTGGGGTCCCTGCACCCCCTTGGCCTCTGTGGACCTCCTGGTGTTGTGTGCAGAACTTTGCCAATATGGGCACAGTCCATGCAGGGGAGCCCAGTGGGGGAGCCCTTTTGGGTGTTGGCCGATCCCGGCTCTGATACCTAATGACACCTACTGATGCCTACATCCCCTTAGCCTCGGTTTCTCTTCTGTAAGGTGGGTCAGTAGCAGCACCCAGTGCAGGTGCAGGTGTGGAGGCTCCAGGGTCGGTGCAGAGCTGGAGCAGGGCAGTGCTGCCGTTGTGGTGGGGCGGCCTGGTCCTGCGTGGAAAGTGGTTCAGAGGGAGCACCCAGGTGGAGGAACGGAGGCCCCCCGGGAGGGAGAGGCAGGTGTGAGGGCCCCCTCACCTTCTGCCCCTCACACGTACTTTCTACTGTGTCTCAAGGCTTTTAGGAAGACGACTCTTCTCCCTGCTTAGAGAAGGTCTCACGGGGCATCACTCTGCCCATCCCCCCCTAATGCAGAGACATGTTGGGGGGGAGGAGGGGAGAGCGTAGACGGACTTGAATAGCCATTCATTTTCCTACTTAAGAAAAGGCACAAGCAGCTATAATTCGAAAGGATACACGCACCCCTATGTTCACAGCAGCATTATTCACAATAGCCAAGACATGGAAATAACCTAAATGTCCATTGACAGGTGAATGGATAAAGAAGATGTAGTAGGGGGTCCTCTGGTGGCCTAGTGGTTAGGGTTCCAGGCTTTCACTGCCATGGCCCGGGTTCAATCCCTGGTTGGGGAACTGAGATCCCAGAAACTGCACAGTGCAGCAGAAAAAAAAAAAAAAAGATGTGGTACATATATACAATGGAAAATTACTCAGCCGTAAAAAAGAATGAAGTAATGCCATTTGCAGCAACATGGATGGACCCAGAGATTACCATACTAAGTTAAGTAAGTCAGAAAGGGAAAGACACATACTATATGATATCACTTACATCTAGAATCTAAAATACGACCCAAATGAACTTGTTTACAAAACAGAGACTCACAGACCTAGAAAACAGACTCGTGGTTGACAAGGGGGAGGGGGGTGGGAAGGGACGGACTGGGAGTTTGGGATTAGCAGATGCAAACTATTATATATATTCAATAGAATAGATAAACAACAAGGTCCTACTGTATAACACAGAAAACTATATTCTATATCCTGTGATAAACCATAATGGAAAAGAATACAAAAAGAATGTATATACGTAAAACTGAATCACTTGCTCTACAGCAGAAATTAACACGACCTTGTACATCAACTATACTTCAATAAAATAAATTTTAAAAAAGAAAAGAAAAGAAACAGCATCAATTTGAAAAGCTTTAAAAGTCTTTCTGGGACTTTCCTGGTGGTGCAGTGGATAAGACTCCGCACTCCCAATGCAGGGGGCTCAGGTTTGATCCCTGATCAGGGAACTACATCCCACATGCATGCCGCAACTAAGGAGCCCGCGTGCCACGACTAAGACTAAATAAATAAACAAGATAAAAGTCTTCTTTCTCAAATGAGCAGCTATTACAATTAAAGCAGCCACACACCAAGGACTGCCTCGGTGACTTCATTTGCTCCTGGTGTCTCCCCTTGGCTGTCCGGCAAGGGTCGTGCACCAAGCCCTGCCCAGCACTCACCCCCGAGGGCTGAGAGCTCGCCTGTGCTAAGCACCAGGGCGGTGCAGGTGGACGGAAACAGCCTCAGCACCACGGCCCTTGGGAGCAACACACGGCCCAAGGGTTGTGCCCCTCAGTGGGGGCGAGTCCTGCGATGGGTGGGTGCAGCCGTGCGTGTGGGCTACAGAGTGTGAGGCAGGTCGGGCAGGCCTCCTGAGGAGCGGGCCCCTGAGAGCCTGAAGGTCAGCAGCAGGAGCCAGGGGCAGTGAGGCAGGGGACAGGAGGAGTGTTATAAGCAGAGTGAACAGCTTATGCAAAGGCCCTGTGGCAGGAAGGAGCTTGGCGAGCCCAAGGGTCTGGGAGGTGGCCAGCGTGCCCAGGATGTGGTGGGCTGGAGCGCGTGGGACCTGCAGGCTGGGCTGGGGACATGGCACAGCTCTGACGAGCAGCAATGAGGTGTTCCTCCAGCTGTTCTGTGGAAGCCAGAGGCTGCTGCGGTTGTACAGCAAAAGAGGGACCAGACATCCTGGAGTGGTAGGTAGGAGGTAGAATCCACAGGACTTGGTGGCCGACTGGATGCGGGCAGGGGGGGCGGCGGGAGTCAAGGGTAATGCCAGTTTCTATTGGGGCGTTTGGGGGACGGGGTGTCCCACGGGTCTGCCCTTTGCCCGCCACCTCCCAGGTCTCAGCTGCCAGGCCTGAGGCCCGCTGCTCAGTCATAAGCTCGCCTCTCAGGGCCGTGGCCGGGGCCGCTCCACCTCCACACACAGGCCCCTCTTATTATTTGTCCCCCAGAACCCCTATGATGTTGGTTCTGTTTTCGTCCCTGCTTCCCATGTGAGGAAACCAAGACTCAGAGGGGTTTAGCTGCTGCGGGTCACAGGAGAGGGGGCCGTTAAGATTCAACCCAGGTATGAGAGACGCCAAAACTCTGGGTGCCCTCCAGGGTCGCACGTGCCACCTCTCAACAGCAGATGTCCAGGGAGCGCTGCTCTGAATCCCCGTGACCTCCTGCCCAGGCAGTGCGGGCGATGCACTGCAAGCAATGGAGGATCACTTATTTTCTTGTGTCCTGTGATGGCTTGGGAGCTACCCATCCTATTGCTATTATGGTAGCGGTTACCCTTGGCATTTTAAAGACCTCCTTCCTTGGAGACGAAAGTGGCTCTCTGTCATCCTCCCGAGTGTGGAGAGAACTCAGAACGCGCTGCTCTCATCCCCCGGCCGCCCCCAAATCTCTCTCTTTAGATGAGCTGGGTTAACATCAGCTTCCGGAGAGAGAAGCCCAAAGCAGCACACCCTCAACAGAACTGGACTTTCTTTCTCTCCCGTGGAAACAGAGTCCGGGGGGAATGGCCAGGGCTCGCGGGATGGGGGATCCTGCAGATGGCAGAGCAAAGGCAACGTGTGGCCCCAGGAAGGGGGAACATGGACACTTGAGGTCACCCCGCCATCCGCCCTACGGTCAGTCCACGCTCAGCAGTGGTTACCCACATGTTGTCGACTTCCTGGCTCACCATCCCTTGTAGCAGCCATCGGTCCTTCTGGGTGCAATGTCCTCTCATTGGAGTGTAAATTTCAGTGGTCTTCTGAACGAGGTCGAGGTCTCTTTGTGCCGAGGGCTCTAACATTAATCTGCACAAGGCTTTCCTTTGCCCTAGCCCGTAAGCGACAGAGAACTGGGGCTGACAGCTGTGCTCTCTCCGTACGCCGCTGTTACCCAGCGTTTCCATCACCGCTGCTGGGAGCCCTGCGCTGTTCTATTGCCGCTCCTTCATAGGTAACACGTTCCTTTCCGCTGGTTGTTTTCTCTCTTATTTAACTGACCTCCAGCCCCATGCCCTTCTCCTCCTCACCAAAACCAACCTACCCAGGACCCCATGGCTTCTGAAGACCCATGCTCCAGACCAGAGGCATTTTCCAAGGGTGGAGCCATCCCCTTCCCTTCCTGCAGTCTCCCTGTCAACCAGCCATCAAAATGAGGGTCAGCAAAAAAAAAAAAAAAAAAAGGACTTCCCCAGTGGTCTGGTGATTAAGAATCTGCCTCCCAATGCAGGGGACGCAGGTTCAATCCCTGGTTGGGGAACTAAGATCCCCACGTGCTGCGGGGAAACTAAGCCCCCCGACTCTAGAGCCCAGAAGCCACAAGTAGAGAGCCCGTGCACTGCAACTACTGAGCCCGTGAGCTCTGGAGCCAGCGCGCCACGCTGGAGAGAAGCCCCCATGTCACAACGAAGATCCCACCTGCCGTAACTAAGACCCGACGCAGCCCATAATAAATAAATAATTTTTAAAAATGAGGGTCAGCCAGTAGCTTTTAAGTATTCTTATTATCGAGGTAAAATTCACCACTTTAGCCACTTTAAAGTGAATGACTTCTAGTATATTCACAATGTTGTGCAACCAGCACCACTACCTAATTCCAGCACGTGTTCATCACCCCAAAAATCCCCTCACCCATCAAGCAGTCACTCCCCATTCCCCCCACCCACCAGCCCACAACAACCACTAATCTGCTTTCTGTCTCTATGGATTCGCCTATTATGGATATTTCATGTAAATGAAATCATACAATATGTGATCTTTTGTTTCTGGCTTCTTTCACTTAGCACAATGGCTTCAAAGTTTATCCATGTTGTAGCATGTATCAGTGCTTCATTCCTTTTCATGGCTAAATAATTTTCCATTGTGTGGACATACCATGTTTCACTTATCGTTCATCAGTTGATGGACATTTTGTTTGTTTTCACTTTGGGACTATTATGAATAGTACTCCTGTAAACATTTGTGTACAATTTCGAACATCTGTTTTCAGTTCTTTTGGGTACATATCTAGGAGTAGAATTGCTAGGTCCTATGGTAAAGCTATGTTTAACTTCTTCAGAAACTAACAAACTAGTTTCTGAAGGGTCTGCTCCATTTTCCATTCCCAGGGTAGCAATGTATGAGGGTTCCAATTTTTCCACCTCCTTGCCAATACTGGTTATCTTCCTTTTATTAAAAATTTTTTTGGCCACACCACATGGCATGAGGGATCTTACTTCCCTGACCAGGACCCTATACTTTCTTCCAAGGTTTTTATAGTTTTATTATTTAGTTATTTACTTGGTTGCACTGGGTCTTAGTTGTGGCAGGTGGGCTCCTTAGTTGTGGCATGTGGGCTCCTTTGTTGTGGCAGGTGGGCTCCTTAGTTGCGGTAGGCAGGCTCTTTAGTTGTGGCATGCGAACTCTTAGTTGCAGCATGCATGTGGGATCTAGTACCCTGACCAGGGTTCAAACCCGGGCCCCCTGCCTATGCGGCGCAGAGTCTTAAACACTGTGCCACCAGGGAAGTCCCAGGTTTATAGTTTTAGCTTTTATCTTTAGGTCTTTGATCCATTTTGAGTTAATTGTTGTATATGGTGTGAGGTAGGGGTCCAATTTTATTCTTTTGTATATGGATATCTAGTTATCCCAGCACTATTTGTTGAAAAGATTATTTTTTCTATACTTGTCAGTGTCCACATTTTTTATTCTTATAAGGGCATCTGTCATATTGGATTAGGGCATACCCTAATGACCTCATTTTAACTTAATTACCTCTTTAAAGACCCTATCTTCAAATACAGGCACATTCTGAGGTACTGGGGATTATGACTTAAATATATAAATTTTGGGGGCACACAATTCAGCCCATAACATGATCGTGTGTGTTTTTTTCCTTTCTTTCTTTTAATATAGTGTATTACATTAGTTGCTTTTCAACTTTTTTTTGGAGGGGGCGCTGTGCCATGGCTTGTGGGATCTTAGTCCCCCAACCAGGGATCGAACCCATGCCCCCTGTGGTGGAAGTGCTCAGTCCTAATCACTTCTTCAATCATTTTAAACACACTTATTTCATAGCCTTGGGGTTCCTTCTCAGAGGCAGAGGACATAGGGAGGGGACACAGGGCCATGGTGTCGCAGGACATCAATGCAGAAAGCTTTCCTGTGGATGCAAAGCCAAGAAGGGCTGGTTACATCATCTCTTAAGCCATCAGAGCCACAGGGATTCCAGGGGCACCTAAACTTTGAGCAAGGATTCCAGGAGACCCAGGGACTGAAGCGCTTGAGAGGCCAACCCTCTCTCCATCATATCACAATGATCGCCTCTTCAAACAAAACTCATTTTTCATTACATAGCAATCCGTTTGCCTTGGGAAAACAGTGATCAAGAAGAAAAATAAACTAAAATCACCCAGAATCCTAGTTTCCATATTTAGCTGCCATGAGCCAACTAGCCCAGCTCCCCAGCTCCCTTCCGGACTTGATTTTTCTCCACAGCACTGAGCACAGTCAGGCACACTGCATATTTTACTTATTTCTGATAGTCTGTGCATCCCCGGGAGCATGTCAGCTCTGCAGCAGCTGGCACTTTGTCTTGCTCCCTCTTGTACCTGCAGAGCTGGGAAGCGGGAGTGTGGGGCACCATTCCCTCCATCAGCACCTTTGGAGTGAACGAACAAATGCACGTGCCGTCTTATGAATGAAAACGTCTACCGCATTTACCCTCACAACAATCCTACAAGGCAGGTGTTTACTATCCTATTTCAGAGACGCGTAGACTGAAACCCTGGGGGCCACCACCTGTCTTCTCGCCCTGCCTCCTGCTGACCGTCTTTCTGCGGCCATATTTATGCAGCTGCAGCATAGCCCACTCTCTCTCTCTGTTCACCTGAGCCCCAAGTCATGTCCAAGACATTTCCACACTGTGTTTCTAAGGACTTTATTATTACTTTTCTAATAATGATCTTCCACGTTAGGAGCAGGAAAAACAGGGAAGTGAGATGGCTCACTCCAAGTTCCATCCCATCCCAGGGGCTCCCCATGCTTTTATAAGAGAACCAACTAACATACTTGGGTGTTTGCGGCCTCAAACACTCACCTCATCTCTCCCACCACAACGCAGCTCCTGGAATGTATTTTGCAGGTGAAATGTGAACCCCACCCCCCTGGGTTCAAACCAAAGCTCAGGCTAGTAATTTAACCTCACAGCGCCTTCATTCTCATCTATAAAAAGTGGGCAGAATTATTCCTGCTTCACAAAATTGGTGATTCAGGGAAATTATGTATATAAAACTCTTGACACAGTGCGTGGCTCACAGTAAATGGTCAATACGTGATTGTACTGGTATAAGTAGAAACCTTTGCTCCCCATCAGCCATGGTGCAGCCTTTGCTTGGTGGAGACAGAAATTCCTTTTTAGCTGTTGGCGAGTGCTGATCAGCTTCTGGGGGAAGGACTCATGCACACTAAACTTTTTTTTTAATTATTTCATTTATTTACTATTTTTGGCTGTGTTGGGTCTTCGTTTCTGTGTGCGGGCTTTCTCTAGTTGTGGTGAGTGGGGGCTACTCTTCGTTGCAGTGCGCGGGCTTCTCACTGCAGTGGCTTCTCTTGCGGAGCACGGGCTCTAGGCGTGCGGGCTTCAGTAGTTGTGGCTCGCAGGCTCTAGAGCGCAGGCTTGGTAGTTGTGGCGCACTGGCTTAGCTGCTCTGCGGCATGTGGGGTCTTCCCAGACCAGGGCTCAAACCTGTGTCCCCTACATTGGCAGGTGGACTCCTAACTACTGCACCACCAGGAAGCCCGAGAACTAAACTTTTAAGAGACTCAGGTATTAACTATAAAGCAATACCATAACTGCTCTGTGCCTCCTGGGGCATCGTGGGTGAAGACTGCAGGAGGCAGCAGGAGGGAGCCAAGGCCTCAGCCCTGGGCTGGCCTGAGCAAGGGTTTAAGGCCAACTGCAAGCTTTAAGGCCATGGCTTTAAGGTCTGCAGGGCTCCAGTGGGGGAGATCGTGGCAGCTGCCTTAGCTGGTAGGGGTCTGGCTACACCAAGTTTTGCAGATGGAGGCTGGAGAGTGGGACAGATGTACAGAAGAGAAAGTTTATTCACTAAGCAAATATGTATGGGGCACCCACGCCGTGCCAGACCTATTGTAGGCCCTGGGGGTCTAGAGCCCTGCTCTCAGGGAGCTGCCCCAGTGGAGGGTGGAGACAGCCAATAAACAGCCCAGTAATAAGAGACCAAGGCAGAGAGGTGAGCCACGACCAAGAGGGGCTAGAGGCCCAGCCTGCACCGTCTTTCCTCTCCCACAGCTGCAGGATGACGTCCTATTTTTAGTCCTCCTTTGACAGATGAGGAAACCCCGGTTGGGGAGATTAAGTGGCTGTACCCCAGGCACACAGCAGTCCACGGAGGCCCAGCCTCTGGCGTTGAAGCTACAAGAGCCTGGGAAGGGAGAAGACGGTGTCTGGTGGTGGTGGTGGGGACAGTCAGGGCCACCCAAATCCCTTCCCAAGGCAGCCTGGGGAAGCCTGGGGCTTCCCAAGAAGCCCCCGGGAGGGGCTCCTGCACTAGGCTTGAGGGGTCGTTAGCCCAGGGGCTGAGATGCTCAAATGTGCGTATCGGTCACATTTCTCCTACAGATTCTGCCTCCAGAGATTTCTTTAGCCTCAGGGAAGATCACTCCACCAAGCTCCCTGGGCTATGGGTGAGTGGGCCTGGGGAAGAGAGAGGCAGGGACCTAGGTCCTTCCATCAGAGCCAGCCTCCCAGGGTGGCCCAGGGTCCTTCTCTACTCCTGGGAGGGACTCCTCAGGCCAGTGGCAGGGCAGAGGGGGCTCATCAGGGTCCTGGGCATTCGGCTGGCAGCCTTGCCAGCCTGGCTGGTTCGGGTGGCCTCTGTGTGCGCTCCATCCAAGCCCTGCAACATTAAGACCAGGTGGAGAGACTCTCTGTTTCGGCCTCATGAGGAGAGAGGTGGGATCGTTTCTAGCAGTGCGGTGCACCCTGCTGATGGCCAGAGACCCCAGAATGTCCAAGAGAATGAGACCCAGGTGGAAGGAAGGGGATGTAGCCTTGGAGGTGACTAAAACAGAAGTCTGCAAACTGGAGTACCAAACTCGGGCTTCGGGAGGGATGCAACCAGGATGATGGTTCCAAAGGGGTCAACCTGCAGGTCCTCACCATCCACGCTTCCCTCTTTCGACTTTCTCCCACTTTGTAAACTAAAAAGGCAAAGGTCTTCCCCAGCCAGAGTCTGGCATCCGGGGGTGTAGGAAGTCCTGGGCTCCCAGGAAAGGGACAGTGGGGAGGGTGGGGGGAGGTTTTGGCCTCTCCTGCAAGCTGTGTTTCCCAGGACCCAAGGCTTTGGCATCTCAGCTCTCTGTGACCCAGGGCCATTTCACCTCCCAGAGTTGCCTCACCTGTAAGCCGGGCACAGAAGGCCTGTCCTGGGTGGGTGTGGGGCTGCATGGGCTCAGCCGAGTCGTCATTCACTTTAATGTTATAAAGACGTATGTGTTTGCGGTAGTAGTGCTCTTGCTCAACCTAAAATAAACCCAGTGACCCCAGGGGCTTGGGAGGGGTTCAGCCCACACGAGGCAACTCGACCTTGTAGTTGGCAGGTTCAGTGGGTACCAAGGAAAACTTGTTTTGTTTTTGACTTTTTATGGGGGTTTAATATACACAACGTGCGTCCACCTTAAGTTACAGCTGGATAAAAACTTAAAGTATACACAGGAGGAACTGCCACTGAAAATAAGATCTGAAACGTGTCCACGAGCTGAACCTTTCAAAAATACAGAAAAAGGGCCAGAGTCCCCAGGTTTTACCTTTGTGGCCCACTGCTGGAACCTCAGGCTAGGGACCTTTGATCTCATTCCTGCCCCTCACTGGGCAGATGGGAAAAGAGGCTGGGGGGCCAGGTCTCCGGGGAGAGCCGGGAACATGCCCTGCTCCTCGCCAGCTCCTGGCACTTGGCGCCCTCTCCCACGACAGCGAACTCGGGGGGCCCAGGCCCTGGCCTGATGTGGGTGGGAACGGGAGGTGGGGGGTTGGGGGAGGTAGGTAGATAGGGGCGCGACCGAGCGAGACTCCTCCCCGGGCGGGGCCGCCCCTGCGCGCGCGCCGACGCCCCGCCCCTGCCCTCCTGCGCGCGCCCCCGCCAGGCTAATTAGGCACGCGGTTTGTTTACAAACATGGGCGCCCGGCAGGTACGCGCCGCCCAGACCGTGCGCGCCTAAGGTTCGAGGGCGGCCCCCCGGACTCCGGGGTCCTCCGGTGCGGGCGGCAGCGGCGAGCGAGTGCTGGCCGCACTCCCGCCTTTTGCGCGCCTCCCCGAGCATCAGGAAATACTCCCAGAGGCGCACGTCCCTTGCGCGGCAGGGCGCGCGGGAGGGCCGCGCCGGGTCCCCGAGTCGCCGCCGGCGCCGCGCCCCGCCCCCGCGCCCCGCCCCCGCGCCCCGCCCCCGCGCGCCCCCCGGCCCGGGCCCGCTCGCGGCCGGGTCGGCGGGGCGGGGCGGGCGGCGGGCGGGGGCGCGCGGGGAGGGGCGGGGCGCGGCGCCGGCAGGGCCGGGACATGTAGTCCGCGCGCCACGGCCTCTCCTGGGCGGCCCCGGCGCGGGCCCGGCCGCGGACTACGACTCCCGCCAGGCGCCGCGGCGCAGCGCATGAGCCCTGCTCGGCTCCGGCGCGTCTATTATGCTGCCGGGGCCGGCGAGCCAAAGAGGAGCCGGCCGCGCGGGCCGGGAGGGGACGGCCGCCGGAGCCGCCGAGGCCAAGTACGCCTTTCTCTTGCTTCCTTGCGCGCGCGGACCGGCGGGCGGCGCGGGTGGCGGCGGGCCGGGCGGGGCGGGGAGCGCGGCCCCGTACACCCCGCGCAGGCCTCCGGCGCGTCCGGGGAGCCGGGCGCCCGGGACGCCGTCGCCGCCTCCGCCTTTGTGCGCGGCCACGATGCAACAAAGCGCGGCGGCGGCCCGGGGTCGCGACGGCGGCGGCGGCGGCGCGGGCCCCCTCCCCTCTGCCCGCGCCCTCCCGGCCGCCCGCGTCCCGGGCTCGGGGGCGTCGCCGCGGCCGGGGCGCGCAGCCCAGAGTTGGCACGGCCTGCGCGCCCCGCGCCAGCGATCTCCCGTGCGCCCTCCCTCACGGAAAGGATTTTTCCCCCTTTCTTCCGCCCGCCATCTTTCGAAGGGGGGATCGGGGCGGATGTGGAGGGGAAGGTGCGCTTCGGCGCCACTTTCCCCGCGCCCCGTTCCCCGCGCCCGTCCCGCCCGTCCTGGCTCCTGGCCGCGGGGCTCACGCGGGGGCCGTCGCCGCGGCTGGGGCGGGGGGCGAGGCCGGGCCAGGGAGCGGGCGGCGTGGCGTGGAGGCCGCTTTCTCCAGAGTTAGGGGCCCGAGCTGACTTTGAGCCCTTTGGAGTTGCTGGGTCGTTGCAGCGCGGCCAAGAGGAGACCCAGTTCCCGTTTTGAAATCAGCCCGAAAAGCGCTTAATCCGGGCAAGGCTGAGTTGCGGGAGGAGCGGGGGTGCGTGCCCTCCTTCCCATTCAGGGTGGGCCGCGGCCTGACAGCACGGCACAAGCCCATCGGGGAGAAGTGCCCACCCCAAACCTCACTCGGCCCCCCGGCCCTCGTGGACTCCCCGTGAATAAAGCTGGGGCTCGGGGGAGTCCTCTTCCTCCACCGGTTGCTCATCCGGGGGCAGGCCGGGGTGGAGGTCTTGGGCCGCCTCCTTTCCCTCGGGGCTAGGGGGCAGTTTTGGAAAGATGAAAGTGGGGGCACGGAACCGGTCCGCCTGGAGACCCACGTGGGGCGGTCCGGTGGTCCATCCTGAGGGTTCCCGCAATTGGGCCCAGTCCCTGACCATTCTGCGATCCTTCATTTTGGCTGAAAGCTTTCTACCCAGAAGTGCATGACTGGGGCTGCCCCCGTGTGTTCCCTGGGTTGTGGCTGCAGAGTTAATGGGGAGGTGGTATTGGGTATCAGTGGGCAAACTGGCTGGAGGGCGGAAGGCAAGTAAATGAAGGAGTCGCTCTGGCCCCTCCTCCTCGTGCCCCCCCCACAAGTGAAGACGAAGAAGAAAGTTTTTGTTTGTTTGTTTGTTTTTCTTTTTTAATCCTGCTTTTGTAGGCTTTCCTCCTGACTCTTTCTTTAAATAGGGGTTCTTTTCCTGGGTCCATGGAGTGGCCCTGGGGAGATCCTGAAATCTACGCAAAGTTGCCTGGGCGGCATGTCTCCTGGGGGAGTAGTTGGCTTTCAAGGGTATCAAGAAAAGGCCTGAACCCGTGCAAGGCTGTCTTCAGGAGTTAGGGACCTCCTTCCCTCCCTCCCTCCCTCCCTCCCCCCCTCCCCCCCTTCCCTCCTCCCCACCTCCCTCCGTCCTCTGGCAGCCCTGAGTGCGGCCTCTCATTTGCAAATAAAGCTCTGTGTTTGCCCTTTTCTGTCTTGAGGCCTTGATGTGTGCTGGTGGTTACAGATCGGGAGAGATAGGGCATACGGCATCTGGGGCGGGCGGTGTGGGCCATTTCGCTTTGACCTTTCTGGTAACCTCGGGGGCCCCAGGACTCTGGAATCCCGCCCCAAGCAGCTTCTCAGAAGCTTCGATCCAGTCCCAGCCCTGCCACGGGGACGTCCGGGGAGGAGGGACGGGCAGCACCAGGTCAATTTTTGTTTTGTTTTTAGAAAGTGGAGTAATTGCTTTCTCTCCACCCCAGCCCGCGCGTGCTTGGGAAGTGAGCTCTGAATAAAGGGAGAGGATTTGTAATTATTCTGCTCCTGCCTGCCTGGCCCAGCAGAGTGGTCACGGGCAGAAAGTGAAAGTGGGGGGTGGTGGCGGGGTAAAAAGTGAACCGCCTACCGCCCGCCGCAGCCGGCGGCTGCTCCTGCGCCCTCTGCCTCCAGGCTGGCGAGTTGCCAGCTGCCCGAGCCCTGCGCCGGGCAAGCGGCGAGGCGCACGGCCATTTCCTGGTTCTCGGCGGCAGAGCTTTCTCTGGGGAGTGCTGGCCGCGGCCCCGAGTGGAGTGCTTGGTTCGGGACCAGCAGGCCACCTCCGCGGGCCGGCCCCAGCGTCTGCCTGGCTCTCCGTCCACCGCTGGTGGGCCCTGTTCTCCTCGGGAGAGCGGGTCTCATCCAGTGGGTCCAGGGGGAGCTGGGCCGGGTCGGGAGTGGGGGGGCCCACCGCCCCCCAGCGAGCGGCTGCACCTGGCCGCTTGCTTCAAGCCTCTGTGCAGGTCGCTGGATTTTCGGGGCGGTCGTGTGGGTGGGTGAGTAGCCTGGTCTGCCTTTCCCGTCTCCCCACGTGATGGCCCAGCTGTAAAGTGACGGAACCCCCAGGCAGGGCCCACAGACCCTACATTAGCAGGTCAGTATCTAGTCAGCATTCCTTGCTTCCGAAGGAGACTTTAGTGAATTGTGGCAGAAAGCAGCATCCTGCTTGCTGTATACCTGCCTGCTGGGAACTTGTCAGGGCAGCTCCTGCTTGGGAGCCCGCCCGCCGTCCCACCCGAGGCTCTGCCCCCTGGTTGCAGCAGGTGTCAGAGCAGCGCGCAGCGGCCCGGTGTGCTTGGCTCGGGGCTGCTGGTAGGTGCCCAGGTGATGAGTGGCTTGTTGCACCTCCTCAGCCGCCCCGCCCCGCCCACTGTGAATCCCTTTGGCACCCGCACCCCTGCTCCTGTGGTCCTGCCTCTGAGAAGCACGGGCCTCTTAAAGGCAAAGCGTCAGTTTCTGGATCTGGAGTGGAGATGACGGTTACCTGTGTGGGGGTGTCTGTCCAGAGCCCGGAGACTCTGCTGTGTCAGTGCTGTGGGTGAGTGTTTATTTCTTTTGCCAGGTTTTAACTATCCCACAGGAGAATCAGTTCTCAACCTAACTCCTTTTTTAGGGTCTTTATAACCTCAAGTTAGAACCGGCAGGTGCATTTGGGGGGAAGCCCCCCTCCCTCCCCGCTGCAGTACTGGGAGGACCCCCTCCACCTGCCTCCTGCACCAGAAGGGAACGAGGTGCCTGGGAGAGTCCTTTCGCCGCTGCTTGGGAACTGCCACTTGGGAGCGGGGTTGGGGGGGCTTCAGGTGCCCCAGTGGGGTTTTTCTGCCAGTGCTGGAAGCTGGGCTCGGTGACCCGTGTGGCAGCGTTTCCACAGTGGTGTTCAGGAGTGTGGTCAGGAGAGTGTTCGGGGGGCTGGGGGTACCTGTGTCACAGGTGCCAAACCGTCGTGAGGAGCTGGGGCTCCAGGGTCCCCGCCGAGGTCCCCGGTACATGGGGGCAGGAATGTCCTCGTCTCCTGTGAGGCCGAATGCGCGTCGCGTGGCTGGACCCTCGTGACGCATTATCAGGAGGAGGCGGAGCTTGGGGGCAGCCTGGCCTGACGGTGTCTCAGGGATGAAACTCAGGGGCAAAGGGAAAGGAAAGGCAGGAACGGGGCGCTGCCCAACTCCAAGCCCGCTTGCGCCGTCGGGCAGAGCCGTGGAGGTGCCAGCCCGGTGCTGGAGGCTGCTTGTTAAGAGCTGGGGCCCTGCTGGCTGTGCACCCCAGATAAGGCGCACACCCACCCTGTGCTCTGTTGTTTTAGCTGCCGCCAGGCTGTCCTACGTCTGGGGTGGGGAGACACCAGTGACCGTGTGACTGTCCCCTGGGATGACAGACACTCCCTCCCCACGCCCCACAGGCTGGGAGAGGCCGCAGAATGCCCTTGGTAGGCATGCGAGCACTCGGCTGTGGGAAACGTCCCAGGACGGCGGGCCAGGGTGCCCAGCCCTTGGGAGCCTGAGCTAAGCCTGGTGCTGGTTGCTGGGGCACGGCCGCCTCCCTGTGCTCCGGAATGCATGCCGGTCCCTCTCCAGGGCTTCCAGGCTCCGGACAGCCCTCCCATGGGAGCACCTGCTGTTCTGGAAAGGCGTGGGAATGTGTTTGTGTTGGGCAGGGTGGGGGAGGCGAGAGCCTAACTCAGACCCTGGTTTACGGAGGCTGGACCATCCCATCCTCGGCCCCGCTCTGGGCTGGCGCCGGTGGGCTACCCCTCCTGCCGCTGACCCCGAGGGGCAGCTAGGGGGAGGGGTGGGGAAGGCTGGCTGCCCCTCGACATCAGGATCCGGCAGTGGTCGGGGGCTCCCAGCCTGCTTGCCTGCCGCTGTGCCTCTGGGCTCCGTGGCCTCCCAGGCCCTCTCTGCCTCATGTCCCATCTGTTAGGTGGGGTGATGGGGTCAGAGCTTCCTTCCGAGGGCTTCTCCTTGGGGTCTCAGGTTGAGAGGGACCTGGGGGGACAGCCATTTCCGTGGTCTGGTCTGGGATCCAGTGCCTGGCTGGGGGTTTTCAGGGTTGCTAATGCACAGGCGTCGGGCGTTGAATGGGGGGTGTTCTGTTGGGACAGGCACAGAACACCCCCCGTGGGTGATGACAGCATGCCGAGCCTGGGTGCTCGCAGGGCCGGGTCCCCCTGTAAGTTCATGTGACCCCCTGACCCCTAGCATCCTTTGTGGGACCGACTGACCCAGAGAGGATGGTCCCCCCTTTCCCTCTCCAAGACAAAGTGTGGCGCCGGTCACGCTGTCCTCACTCACTGTGTCCCCTGAGGACCTTCCCCTTCGAGTGGTGGGTCCCTCACCCCCCTCCCAGGAGCCCCATGGAGCTTTACATGCCCCCCCGCCCCCGACACACACACACACACACACACATCACACATCGCTGGTACAGCAGCTTCTTGTGGTTTTTCAGTTGGTTTTTCTTTTGGGTAGCTTGGTTGAAAGGTGGGAGGTGACAGAGCCTCACAGAGGTGACGGGGGGGGGGGCGGCTGGCCTGACCCCCGCCGTGAACAGTGAGCCCCACTCAGCAGGGCTGGCGACGCCCACCAGAGCTGGTATCTCGGGTCCACGGTGAGGCCGATGTTCTGGCCAGAAAGGAAACCTTAAGAGGCTGACTTCCCCGAGGGGGGCTGGCAGGCTGGGGAGAAACATGGGGCGTCAGGGAAAACCGGATGGAGAAGGAGGCTTAGGTGCTTGGGTGCCGGGGGTGCAGAGCTGAGAGGACACGGTGGCGTCAGGAATGGGGACCAC
Organism: Mesoplodon bidens; assembly: GCF_964165515.1. Taxonomy (NCBI): domain Eukaryota; kingdom Metazoa; phylum Chordata; class Mammalia; order Artiodactyla; family Ziphiidae; genus Mesoplodon; species Mesoplodon bidens. Next base: position 27,196,318 of record NC_138180.1, on the reverse strand, counting down.
GGCCGCCGGCCCCTCAGTGGGCCAGGCCGGGTGACTTAGGAGACCCCTCAGGCCTTGGGGTGCTGCAGACGTTCCGTGGGACCGATGGGGTCCCTTGCCGGTGGGGAGCAGAAGTGATCCAGACCGGCGGTGGGCTTGGGGCCCTGGTCGGGGCCAAGGTGCTCCGGGCAGAGCCCCTTCGGGGGCAGCTGTGGTGGCACTGCTTCCTGCCCGGGCAGGGGGTGGTGGCCAGCAGGGCCCAGTGTGCGGAGGGCCCCCGTTCGCCCACCTAACGTCCCCTGGGGCCCCACGGGAGGAGGCAGTGGGCTCCGTCTGTCACTGAAGCCGACCCTGCCTGCACGGATCCTGTTTCCTGAGGCCCGGCTGCCCGGGGGCACAGGAGCTGGGGCGGCGGGCCTGGCCCCTTCCTGCAGCTTGCCGCCCCCTGTCTCTGCGGGATTGTCGCAGGAGCTCCGAGAGGCGGTGGGGGAGTGGTTTTTTTTTAAATAAATTTATTTGTTTTATTTATTTTTGGCTGCGTTGGGTCTTCGTTGCCGCACACGGGCTTCTCATCGTGGTGGCTTCTCTTGTTGCGGAGCACGGTCTCTAGGTGCACGGGCTTCAGTAGTTTTGGCACGCGGGCTCTGTAGTTGTGGCACGTGGGCTCAGTAGTTGTGGCACGCGGGCTCTAGAGCACAGGCTCAGTAGCTGAGGTGCACGGGCTTAGTTGCTCTGCGGCACGTGAGACCTTCCTGGACCGGGGCTCGAACCCGTGTCCCCTGCATTGGCAGGTGGATTCTTTTTTTTAAAAAAAATAAATTTATTTATTTATTTTAATTTTGGCTGCGTTGGGTCTTCGTTGCTGCGCGCGGGCTTTCTCTAGCTGCAGCGAGCAGGGGCTACTCTTTGTTGCGGTGCGTGGGCTTCTCATTGAGGTGGCTTCTCTTGTTGCGGAGCTTGGGCTCTAGGCACACGGGCTTCAGTAGTTGTGGCTCATGGGCTCTAGAGCGCGGGCTTCAGTAGTTGTGGCACATGGGCTTAGTTGCTCCGCGGCATGTGGGATCTTCCCGGACCAGGGCTCGAGCCCGTGTCCTCTGCATTGGCAGGCGGACTCTTAACCACTGCACCACCAGGGAAGCCTGGCGGGTGGATTCTTAACCACCGTGCCACCAGGGAGGTCAGGTAGAGGAGTCTTTGGGTTTGGGTGGACGGCCTTGCTCACAGCCTGGCTCTGCTTCTGACTGGATGGCCTCGTGCCCCTTGATCTCTGAGCCTCTGCCCCCCCACCTGGAAAGTGCAGCCCACGTGACCCCCACTGACGCCAGGATGGGGCCCAGGGAGTTGGGGCCGTGTAGCGTGGTGCCCCCCAGGGGTACCTGACTCACCTGACCCCTGAGCCACGCGACTCAGGAAGGCTGTTCTCGTTTCCCGCAGGGCTAGTGGGTCTGAGCAGGGCAAGAATGGAGGCGGAGGGAGCGCAGGCCCTGCCCCTCCCCGCCCCACGCCCCAGGATGGAGGAGTCAGTCCCTGGCTTTTTTCCTACCTCTGACCACCCCTCTGAATGTCAGCACCCCCTACAAGCCTCCCCTCCTTCCTGAACCTGGCTCAGGACTTCCCTCTTCAGGCCCAACGCCCTCCAACCTAGGAGCCTCCTGAGGACCCCCTCCACCTGCCTCCTCCTCTGACCCCCAGCCTCATCCCCGCCCCCGTGGCTGGAGGCCCTTCCCCTGATGCTGGTGAGTGAGGCTCCTTCTGCCCTTCCGTCCGGCACCCTCCATCTAGCATCCCCCCAACACCTATCGGGGTCCAGGCTGCCCCGGCGTGCCCTCCTCTGCCTGCTGTGGTCCTGTCTGTGGCAGGAGGGCTGGAGCTGCTGCTGCTGCATTTTCAGGGTGTTTCCCACAGTGGCACCTGGACAGAGGTCCCCACTCTCTCCTTGTTTGTCCAGGACGCTGAATAGCCCTGGTGTCCAGGCTCCTCTGATGTGTCCCTCTGGGCTGAGCGAGCCTACAGGGGCCGGTTCTCTGCATTTTCTTTCGGATTCCAGTTCCCCAGGGGGGAATGAGGTGGGCCCCAGGGGATGAGTCCAAGGGCGGGGAGATGGCCATGACCTCCGGGTCCGCCTGCCCCAGAGCCGGGGACTCTCGGGTCCCCCTCCCCCGCTCTGCAGCCAGGTGTGTCCAGCTCAGAGTCCCTCACGGAGTGGCGAGTGTGTGACTCCGGAGGGTGGGGTGACCGGCCCGTGTCCCCCGCCTGCCGCTGGCCGGCCATTTGGCTTTCTGGATGCTTCTTCAGGATCCCGCCAAAACCCCCGTCTCTGGGTTTTCTCTTGCTGTTCAAGGGCTTTTGTGGTTTGTCTGAGCATTTCCTCTCTGGGCGGTTTCAGATCCTCTCGCTTCGAGGGAAGGTTGTCTTCATTCTGACCTTCACCCCGTTTGTGGTGCCGCCTCCCGCCCCGTCGGGCAGCCCTGGGAGGTGGGGGTGGGGGGGGATTCTCCGAGCCTCGCTTTCCCGTCTGAGGAGTGGGGCCCCGTCCCTGCCCTCGGCCTGGGTGTCCCCGCGCGGTGCGCACCACCAGCCGGGCCAGCGGATCCTCAAGGCTCCTTTCCAAACCCCACCTCCTAGAAGGCTGGTTTCCAGCCCGGCCAGTGTGGAGCGGGCCCGGTGGGCTGTGACGCCGGTGAGATCGGGCTGCACGTCTTTGCCCGCAGGAGATGAGACACCCCCGTCCCGCTGGGGGCTGGGGGGTGGTGCAGGTGAGACTTGGTAGCCTGCAGGTTTTATACATCTGGGTTTAGGGCGCTGGGCTGTGTCACCTGCACTGCCCCACCCGGTCCCGGGTTATCCTGCCTGAGTCCATCTCCCCCCACCCCCCCACCTGTAGTCCTTTTCCCTGCCAGGCGGGGTGGGGGGGACAAGGAGTAGGGTCATGTCCCCCAAATATCGCTGTTGCTGTGGTGGTGGGCAGTGCAGGGTCCTGAGCACCCAGGGAAAGGGGGCATCACCCTCTTCTTGTGGTGGGGCAGGGGCTTTCCAGTGTGGCCAGTCGAGAGACAGCAGAGGCCCCCAGGGTGCTCATCTTCTGCCACGAGCACCCCTGCTCCGTCCTGTCCCCTCCAGACCCCCGCTCATTTCAGCCCCCTTCCCACCTCCCCGTTATCACGAAGCAAGCTCCAGGCACATTTCCTTCGTAAGACGTTTGGTGCCCGCGTCTAAAAGACAAGGGCTTTTTAAGAGTTATAAAAAGCCACAGCACCACCGTCAACCCCAGAGCGTTGACGTTGGATCCCAAAGATGGTCAGAGAGACAGTGTTGAAGTAAATGCCTCTTGCCTCACTGCCCGGCAGGTGTTTCTCACAAACTGGCCCAGGGCAGGCACTGGGGTCGGGCGCCACCACCTCGTCTGCCCCGGCCATCCTCCCCCCAGGCCACGTGGGGGCCGGGAGGGGTCCCGGGCTGGGCGGAGGATCCGACCCCCGTGATGGGCTGCCTTCCTCCGTTCCAGCTGTGACCCCAGAACACTACTCTGGGGGGTGAGCTTTTCTCCTGATTCTTTTGCGATGAAAGCTGACCCTTGACAGCTGATACAAGGCTGTCTGTGGTCCTTTTTTACTCTTAGACTGAACATTTGTGTGTTTCCCTGCAGAATGTCGTGTCTGATTTGGTATGTTATCTCAGACCCAGGGGGCTGGGGGTGTCTCTGGGAGACCCCCTCCCCCTGCCCCACGGAATGGTGCACTCGCTGGGTTCTGAGACCGGAAAGGTTCACTCAGGACACGCCTGGCTCGGGGAGAGTGGCTGTCAGGCTCTGGCCTGTCCCATGAGGCCGGGGGGCGGTGTTTGCTCCCCCTGTTCCCAGCGGGCGATTCCTTCTCGTGTCCGAGTTGTGGAGAGGGGATGTCAGGTGTTCCCAGGGCTCACGGGCTGTCCCAGGAGGGTGGGCGTCTGTGGGGGCTTTGCTCCTGCCCCCAGGGGGCAGCTCGACAGTGTGGTGAGAGCCTGAGCTGACACGCCACCTGTGAGCTCTGGGTGCCACGGGCTGACTGGGGGACCCGGGGTGGGGTCCCAGCCGGACCTTCCGTCTGCTCCTTCTGTGGCCCCTCGTGGTGTCTCCGCCCAGCCTCAATGGCTTGAAACATGGGAACAGGCCGGACCCTTCTGGTACCCACCCCCTGCTCTGAATTTGCCTTGTTTCCCTTGATTTGGGGGCCTGTGGGCACCCCACTGGGATTCCCTCGAGGAGGAGGTCTGGCGGCCCCCATGGCAACTTTGGGTCCCCAGCTGGTGAGGCCTGGTGGGCAGGGTGACCAGGCCTCTCTCCTGGGTGGGGCCTGGCATGGCCTGTGTTCCCACATGGAGCCTAGGCCTGCTGGGCCGAGGAGACCACGTGAGGGGCCAGCGCCCGCCAGGAGGGGACAGGCCCGGGGGGAGCTGTGGGGAGGAGCAGGACGCTTCCTCGTTCTCCGATGGACAGGCCGCCTCTGTCTGCACCTTTGTCGTCTCCTGCCCGGCTCCCCGGTTCCGGCCAGGGCGCCTCAGCTGGGTGGCCTGTGGTTCCCTGCCAGGACCATGTGGAGTCGGGAAGAGGGTGACGGGCTGCTCCTGGTGCTCTGGGACGTGGCGGCTGGGAGAAGTGGGAAGCTGCATCTGTGTTTTAAACGGATCCATCCCATTGCACAGGCTGGGCCCATCCCAAGTGTGACCTCATTGTGTCTTCATGGCACACAGAGGTGGGTATCTAGGGACCCTCGGGCTCTGTCCCTTTGCTGTGGCTCCTCCCCGCGTGGCTTGGGAACCACGGGCACCTCCTTTTTTCCGCCCGAGGGGCCAGTGTCACCCAGCTCTCTAACCACTCTCCGTGATGTCCCTGGCCTCCCACGTCCTCGTGGGTGGGGAGCCATGCCTCCATCCGTGGGGCTGCGTTGGGGGCACTAGACAGCTGATGGCCATGCTGCCGGGGCTCAGCCAGGAGGGGAGCTGGGATTTGAACCCCAGTGTGGCAGGCCCAAGTGGGCACTCCCCGCCGACCTTCTGCATGGTCCTCGTGTCTGGGGCCCTCTTTGCATCTCTGGCCGGAAGTTAGGATCAGACCAGGGACTTGGAGGGGCACTGCTGGCCTGTGCCTGCCCCCAGGGCTCGCCAGGTAGCCTTGCTGTTGGTTGCAGTGGGGTCACCTGGTTCCTTAGCTGCCCGGCTCCTCCTCTCACCCTGTGTCACCCGTGATGCCAGGAGCCAGTTCGGGGAGGCACGGGGTCCTGGGCTTATGTCCCTGAATCTCCATGTGGGTACGCTCAGGAAAGAGCCCAGGGATGGAGGAGCCTCAGCTTTGTCATCTGTGCGATGGGCCTGGTCACTGACCTCATAGGATCACATGGTGTCTCACCCTCAGCAGAGGTTTGAAGGGCTCTTGGCCGTGGCCGACCACCCAGTGTATTTCTTGGTGCTTCTCCAAGAAGCACGGTGAGAGTCTGTTCCTGTGTGGCTGGGGGACCCTGGGCGTGGGTAGTGGGGGACCCCCCCCCGCAGTCTCCCCTTCCTGGTGTTTCAGACCCCCATGTCCCTCCACACCTCTTGTCCGTTAGTGGTATCGGTTCAGGGCTGAGCCCTGTGAGAGGGTCAGCTGGTAGACGGTTTAAGTTCCAGCTTCTCTCTGGAAGCCGCCTGTGCCTTCCGGTCTCAGAATGTGGCCCTGACCCCTGCCCAGACCGGGAGGCTGACGGACAGCACAGCTGCTGGCGGCGGGGAGCGTGGGCGGCACCCTTGGCGTCCATCCTCGTCCCTCTGCTGCCCCGACAGGTGGGCGCTGAGGGGATTTCTCGGCCTTCCAGGCGACACGGGGGCGGCTGACCGCGCCTCCCACTGGTGGCCCTGCCGAGGGCGAGCCAAGACTTCGGGGGCGTCGCGGCCCCCGGATTTCCCCTGGACGGAGCACACGGGGCTGCCTGGCCTGTCCCCAGACTCTGGGGCAGTGTCCCCAGGCCCAGAGGAAGGGAAACGAGCTCTGAGATGCTTGGCTATGTTTGTACATTTTTCCAAAAGAGAAATCCCTTTACACTTTTCTCTTTTTGCAAAAGTAACACGTTCTTAAAAAGAAAAAAAAAATCCACCGGTTCAGAACCGCCAGCAGAAAGGGAGGAAGCAGCCTTGGGGCCCGTCTGCTGTGGGTGTGAGGTCCTGAGGGCTGGGGGCCTCCATCATCTTCCTGCCCCTCGTGGGAACGTCCTGAGGCGGCGTGTGGCCTTCTGCATTCCCATCCCTGCTCAGCCGGGGTCTGGTTTCCTCGGGGTCGCTGTTGGGTCTGCGGGATTGCGGGACAGGCAAGGCCAGGCTCTCGCTGCGGCTCCGCTTGCCCTGGATGTGCCGGCCCTGAGGTCTGCGCTCCGTGTGAAGGAGTGAAGGCTGTGCCCCAGCAGGGAGCTGCGTGGCCCCTTTACTCCACCCGCCACCCCAGAGGGGACAGCGCGGGGTGACCTGTGCGACCCGTATGTCCCACCGGAGAGGGTCATGCCCAAGTGCCCCGGCTGTCCCTTGCCCGTCTCCTCCCCGGCCACGCAGCCCTTCCCAGGAGATGGGTCCTGGCTCCTGGGATGGAAGGGGCTTGGGGAGGGGGGTGCCCCCCCAACCTCTCACGCTCTAGCTGCCTTTCCTTCCTCCCTGTTGAGCTGGTGCCCAGGCTGCCGGGGACAGAGGACAAGCCAGGCGCCTGCCTCTGCCGTGGGGGGTGCTATGTGGCACCACCTGACAGGGGACACCACGACCCCCGCGGTCATCCGCACGTTCCTGCAGGCTTCTGAGTGCATGGGGGGACCCCCGCCTCGTCCCAGTGGAGGTGCTGGGGGCAACATTCCTGTTTGCAGAGAGGGGGAGGTCCCATTGCCACGTGCCGTCCCCCAGGCCGTGGGGCATCCAGCACCTTTTGCATGTGTCGCCTCTAGACCTCACAGACCCTGCTGGGGTCCCAAGTGTTTCCACACCTCGGGACTCCCTGTGGCCTGGGGTGAACGCTGGCATTCGGTGAGCATGTGCCGGGCCAGGCCCTGGGCTCAGAGCTTAGCCACGCAGTCTGGGACCGCCCGACTCCGCCTCGCAGCCGCCGGGTGCTCACCCCACGACGGGGACGTGTCCTGTGTTTGCTGCGGGCTTCCTGCTCAGCCGCGGGGGTGGGGTAGTCGGTCATTGGCCAGAAGAGGGAGGCAGTGCAGAGGCCAGGCTGAGGGTCCTGACGGCGGCCCCGGCACGTCCCCGCAGAGAGCTGTGTCCATCTGTCCTTGTGCTCGGAGGAGGCCGGTGTGCTGTGTGCCGCCCGTTCCCTGCTCCCTGGACCGTGCAGCAGTAGCGCTGGGTACTGGGTACTGGGCATCTGCCCACCCGCCCCACATCTGGCGGCCCGCAGTGCACCGGGCCGGCATCTAGGGTGGGGGTGTGTGATGGGAACAGGGTGCATCCTCCCCTCACGGATCCCGGGTCCCCCCACGTAGGGAGCCGCTGCAGCCGTCCCGGCAGGACCGTGCGGCGATTGGTACGTGTCCAGCACTGACCCGAGCGCTCTGCGTTGGATCCCTTTAGTCTCACAGAGCCCCGTGTGGACACGGGGACCAGATCCCACGGCTGGCGAAGGGCAGAGCTGGGTTTGCGAACAGGAGCCTGGCCCCGGCATCTGCTGTGCACCCCTGAGCTGCCCGGGCTCCAGGAGGGTCCGGGAGGCCCTGGCGGCCGGTGGCGTTGGGGCAGAGGCGCCAGAGGAGGAGAGGGAGGGAGGGCGCGGGCCTGCGCAGCCACAGCGGCCAGGACAGCGAGACGAGCCACTGGCCAGAGCCGGACAGGCAGTGCGGGTCTGGACAGGAGCCCCGTGTGGGGCAAGGCCGTCGAGGGGAGGGCAGGCCCGTGGGAGGTTCGCAGAGACCCCAGCAGGAGGCGGTGGTGCTGGGCCAGAAGAGGTCAGACCTGCTGGGGGTGGGGCTCGAGGGTGAGCGCTCCGGCGCTTTTCCGTCTGGGGGCCCGGCGGGCACGGCCGCCCTCTGTACGGAGCTGCCCTGGGGGCCAGGGCGCTGCCCCGGGTTGGCAAGACGGGGGCGCATGAGAGGCGCCGCTCGCCCGGGGAGAGCGTGGAGGAGAGGGGCTGCAGGCCCCCAGGACAGCGGGCGGGTGGCCCCTAGGGGTGCTCCAGAGCATTCCTCCGAGGAAGGGCGGGCAAGCGGGGCAGGTTTGCTCGGTGGCGAGATGTGCGCGACGTCTGGTTCGAGTCCTCTTCCCTCTTGGTCGGGGGGCGCTGAGGAGGCGCTGGCTGGGGTTTAACAAGCCGGCATGGGGGGCCCTGGTCTGTACCTCGTGCTGATGACCGTGGTGTAAGCACGCCCACGTGGCACAGCAGGCTGCCGGCAGGACGTCCGTCAGCCAGCTCGAACACTCTCCCAAGTTTTAACGATCTGCTTTCGCAAGTCGTAGAGGGCGTGCTTCCAGCGGCCGACACGCGCTGCTGTGTCCTCCCAAAGGCTGGCCCCCAGGCGGGCCCTGCCACCCAGCCCAACCCGGCTCAGTCCCGTGACAGATGCACATAAATACCTACGGGGTCGCAACGTGCACAGATGCCGCCCGGGTCCAGATTTCGTATGCAGCCCCCAGGGCATTCTGTGGCCTCAAGTGACATTGGGGCCACTGACTTCCTCCCAAGACGTGGGGTTTTGATATTGGGGGCGGCCCCTTCATCCTTTACGGCACAACATTTTTCTTGGTGCTAGTCGGTCTCCTGGTGACACACGTGGGGCAGTGGCGGCCGCTTCCTTCCCAGCTCCACGCTCAGAACATTCCGAGAGTCGGGGTGTGGCCTTGCAGCCCCTCACTCGCTGAGGCTGCCGGCTCCCATCGCCTTCTCCCACCCCCCTCACCCCGATTGGCCGAGGGCCCAGCCACCATCACAAACCAGAGCCCGTGCTCATGGTTACATTAGAACCTTCATCGGTGGCCTCACTCAGAGGGCCCTTGCCCTGTGTGGTCCACGTGTGCCGGTCCCCGTGTGCCCGTCCACGTCGTAGCCCTCTACGTGTGGATCATTCCCTAAAAAGTTGCGACGGTCAAGAGCAGCAGGCGGCTGGTGGGCAGTGAGCCAACAGGGGCCCCCACCTGCACGGCCGCCGCCCCGCCTGCCCAGGTGGCACCTGCTGGCATTCTGTCCCGTCACCTGTGTCTCTCCCTGCCCCAGCCTGAGGGCAGCAGTGGGTGAGTGGTTCTCTGACAGGTGAGGGTTGGCCTGACCGGGGGCAGCGCGCCAACGTGGCCTCACACGCCCGCGCGGCTGTGCTCGGGGACCCAGGCGAGATGGAGGGGCCTGGGGTGACCGGCCGTTCCCTGCTGTCCCTCCTCCCCCGCAGGTGCTGCCTGGCTGGGCCCAGACATGGGATGTCGCACCTCGGCGGGGAGCACAGAGGAAGCCAGGGCCTCGCCGAGCTGCTGCCGTGACGGCCAGTGAGCGAGCAGCCGGAGGATGTCCACCACGACGACGGTCGCCCCTGCGGGGATCCCGGCGGTCCCGGGCCCCGTGAACCCGCCCCCGCCGGAGGTCTCCAACCCCTCCAAGCCTGGCCGCAAGACCAACCAGCTGCAGTACATGCAGAACGTGGTGGTGAAGACGCTCTGGAAACACCAGTTCGCTTGGCCCTTCTACCAGCCCGTGGACGCCATCAAGCTGAACCTGCCCGTGAGTGGCCCCCTACCCGCCGCCCCTGCCCCTCCGCGGGCCCGACTCCTGGGAGGACGGCCCCCCTGGTCTTGGCAGAGATGGTGCCTGGAGGCGGCTGGTCCTGATAAGCCAGGCACAGCTCAGGACCCACAATGACCAAGTAGCAGAGAGGATACTTAGGCGAGTGGGGCAATGGAGGGCGGCTGCCCAGGTGCAGGAAGCGGGGAGAACCCGTGGCCTGTGGGGGGATGAAGGGGGAGGCGGCGATGGGGCTGAGGCCTAGAGGCTCACCTGTGTCTTCATCCTGTGCCCGGCACTGTCCTGCAGAATGATGCGTCCACACCTGAAACCCTGTGCTCGAGAGGGGTGTGGCCCACTTTCCCAGGGTTAGCGCCTCAGCTGCATGCCCGGTGCCGACCTGACCATCTGACGGCTTTCTCTTTTGGACCCAAGTAGAGAGCCCCTGAGTCCTGTGAGGGGAAGCCCTGGGCCAGCGCTTGGCGGCCTGGGTCCTGGGCCAGCTTGGCCCCCGGGCCCTGTGGGCCCCCAAGTGAAGTTTGGAATCTGGGGAGGGGTCTCAGCCCCACCTCCGGAGCCTAGAACAGCTCTGGGCTCTGCCCCAGCTCTGTGGGTCTGTGCGTCCACACAGGACCCTGCTTAGGCCAGGGGCTTGGCAGGGATTATGCTGGCCGAGCGCTCGCCCCAGACCTCACGCCCACCTGCCCTCAGGTGAACAGAAACTTGGGTCCAGCCCTAGTACCCAGATCCCTGAGGAGACTGTCTCCTGCACGATCTCTGTACTTGGGAATCGCAAAAGTCGTCATGAATTTGAATCCAACAGTAACACCCCTGAAAATCTCTTTCTTAGGATTATCATAAGATAATTAAAAACCCAATGGATATGGGAACTATTAAGAAGAGACTGGAGAATAATTATTACTGGAGCGCGAGTGAATATATGCAGGACTTCAACACCATGTTTACAAATTGTTATATTTATAACAAGGTAAGAAGACGGTGTGGCGTGGGCCCTGCACGCCCCTGTGAGCTGCCCCCGGCCCGGGGAGGCCTGGGGTGGAGGGCCAGCCTGGGGTTGGCCGGTGCCCGCCGGGCTGGGCACTTTGCACAGCTCTCAGACAGGCCCAGGGTGCATCCCAGCCTCGCACTCAGCCCTTGTCTGGCCGCGATCCCCTTGTGCGGGCCCCACAGGCCACGCGTTTGAGCGGTCGCCTTGTGTGTGGACTGCCCTCCCCCCCGGCCCCGTCCCCTGCTCCAAGGAGGGAACATTAAAACAGCCTTTTTTTGGAGGGTGTTGATACATACCAGACGCTTTAAAAAGTCCACACGCTTGGACCTTTTTTCCTCCGTGGGACGGGATGAAGGGTGGTTTTTATCCTTTGTGTTTTTTGAATTCTTCCAAGAGTTTCCACGTTAAAATATATTATTTTTGCCTCCCTCCTGCCCTGCCACATCCCTTCACAGCTTTCTAAATAAATATTTTTCTTGAGCAACCACCATGTGTTTGTCTGCTGCAGACACTCGGCTCATTTCCAGCAGGTAACCTTGCCTCTCCTGTGTCTTCAGCCCACAGATGACATAGTGCTCATGGCCCAAGCCTTAGAGAAGATTTTTCTGCAGAAAGTGGCCCAGATGCCCCAGGAGGAATTTGAGTTATTACCCCCTGCTCCAAAGGGCAAAGGCCGGAAACCAGCTTCGGGAACCCAGAGTGCAGGTAAAGGGGTGGATCGTGCAGTCCTCTCCACCTCTGGCAGATGGGCAGGGTGCCGATGACAGCGTATCTTCTGAGGGTCCCTCCGCCCCTCTGGGCTCCGTTTTCCTGACCCACTCTGCAAGGTTGGGTCAGTGATGACCAGAGCTCCGGGCACCGGGCCTCTGCTGTGTGTGGCCTGCAGGCCTGGTGACCTTTGCTCCGGGCAGGGATCGTGCTCCTGCTGTGTTCCTGCGCTGCCCATCTCCCACCCCCCTCACCCCCCAGCTCTGAGGACACCTCTTCTGGAAGCCACACTGTCCCTTTGTCCCCTCTGAGGAATTTGCCTCTTCAGCATGCTTTGTGTTCTCTGTGGCCTGTCAGGGAGCGGTGGGGGTTAGGGTCAGCACGGGGGGTGACCTTACCTGGTCCGGGAACCTGGAGCAAAGGTGCACCCCGATGGTGAGCTTCCTGGGCGGCCCAGCCCTCCAGAGAGGCCAGGGTGTTTCACACTCACAGACGGGGCTGAGGCTGGTTACCTGTGGAACCCGAGTCAACCCCCTGGCTCTTCCTTCCGGGCTGTGCGCTTTGTCCTGGCTCACTCATTTGGACCACGGAGGCAGCCACGATGAGAGCCAGGGTCTCGGCAGGAGGGGCTCCGCTGGCACCCGGCGGGCCCTGGCTGGAGGGGATGGTCCCGGCAACGTCCAGAAGCATCGCTGGTGGAGCCGGGTCAGTTCAGCGTCCTTTCCTTTGTCCTCAAGGTACGCAGCAAGTGGCGGCCGTGTCCTCTGTCTCCCCGGCCACCCCCTTCCAGAGCGTCCCCCCCACGGTCTCCCAGACGCCCGTCATTGCTGCCACCCCTGTGCCAACCATCACTGCAAACGTCACGTCAGCCCCTGTCCCCCCGGCTGCCGCCCCGCCCCCGCCCGCGACGCCCATCATCCCCGTGGTCCCTCCCACGCCGCCCGTCGTCAAGGTGAGCTTCCCCCGGGGGCATCCTGGACGCAGGCGGGTGCGGGGCGGGCAGGAGGGCGCTCCGCCGCTTTCCCCTGGCACCGACCGCTCGTCGGGCGTTGGGCGTATGTGCCTTTGGACGGGTCCCCTCCCCCGCCACGCCCACGAGGTGGGCCACGGTTCCTGACACCGACAAGGAGCCCGAGGCTCGGAGCGGCAGGTCACACAGCTGGTGAGGGCGGCTGCGCTTGAGCCCCAGCTTCGCCGGCCTTTGCAGGGCGTGGGCCGAGGCGGGGGGTGCAGAAAGGAGGGGCGTCCCGGCCCTCGCCGCCCGCGCTTGCGCTCGGATTGCCTGGGCGTGGGGAGGGCGGTGGCGGCCTCCGCCCGCTCCTCGCGGCCGCCATGAGTGTGCGCGCACGTCCCTCCCCCGGCTCCCTGGGGGCTTTCCACGGCCGGGCCTGGGCTCCGAGCGGGCGCTCCCCGCGAGATCCGGGGCCAGCGAGGACGGCTGAGTCTCCTGCTCTGAGCAGGCCCCCGCGCCGGCCACTGATGTGTATCGTCTTTTCCGATTTGACCCTCACAGCGAGCGACCCTCTGGGGCAGGCAGTATTTCCCCCATCTTACAGATGAGGAAGCAGGCGCTCAGAGGGGTTAAATGGCTCCCCCAAGGTAAAATGCCATCTCCATCGCTTTCCTCTCCCCCGTGGCCTTCACTGCCTGTACTCGGGCGGCGCCTGGCCCGGCCGCCTCACTCAGCTCCCGGCTGTCTTGGAGCATGTCCCGTCTGCCATGGCCCAATGAGCCCACGGGCCCCGTGGCACCTGCTTGGCCTCCGTGGGCGCCCGTGAAGTGTGTGTGGGTGGCTGGCTCGTGCCCGCCAGCCTGGGGGCAGCGGCTTGGCTGGGGCGGCGACTTTGGTGGCGCTCAGACGGCAGACCCCCGTGAGGCCGGCGGCCCAGGTGCGCCTGGCTCCCAGGGGCTGCTCCGTCCGCCCGAGCTGAGGGGAGGGGAGCCCCCCGGGCTGGCCTCGGGGTCACAGCGACCCTGGCCACCCAGGCACGAAACACGCTTTCATGCACTGGACACACCCACCAAGTGCTCGTTGGTCATTTCAGTGTTTCCTCCCCGGTGGGAAGTAGCTCTGTGACGTCTGCTGCCCTCAGGGTCAAGTCCAGCTCTGCCCAGGCACTTAGCCCCCCGGAGTCCTCGGTCCCCAAACTTGTGCTGCTGCTTGTGTTTCCCGGCTGGGCCGCTGCCCCTGCCCCGCCCCCCGCATGCTCCTCCTGCACCCCTCGTCCCGTGGCTGCCACTGTCCTGGGAGCGCCAGCTTTGAGGCCCGCGTCTGGGACGCCCCTCTGGCCTTTGACCAGCGGGGGTCCTCTCGTCCCTGCTGTCCCCAAGCCCCAGCCCCACTTGGCGATGGTCCCAGTCACGGTGCCACCTCGGTTGTGCGAGTCCCTGAGCCGCGGCCCAACCCTGGGCGCGGGCGGGCCGTGTGCTGCATCTCACACTGCTGTGGTGGTGAGCGCCCGCCGTGACGGCGCAGGGCCTGGGGTCTTGGCGGGTGGGCGGGGCCCAGGGACGGCCCGGGGGTAGGTTCGGAGTCCAGCTTCACCACTGCCAGCTGTGTGACCTCGGGTCGGCAACGTGGCCCCTCTGAGCCTCGGCGTCCTGCGTGGCGCGGGGCCCCGGGAGGATGGCCACGGCCATGCATGTCCTCGCTTCGCACGGTGCCCGGCAGCTGGTCCGCGCTCCAGGGGCGCCACCGCAGCGGTTCTGATCCCGGATCCCGGGGCTCACTGTTGTTTTGCTGTCGCAGAAGAAGGGCGTGAAGCGGAAAGCAGACACGACCACGCCCACGACGTCCGCCATCACCGCCAGCCGCAGCGAGTCGCCCCCGCCGCTGTCGGACCCCAAGCAGGCCAAGGTGGTGGTGCGGTGGGAGAGCGGGGGCCGCCCCATCAAGCCACCCAAGAAGGACCTAGAGGATGGCGAGGTGCCCCAGCACGCGGGCAAGAAGGGCCGGCTCTCGGAGCACTTGCGGCACTGCGACAGTATCCTCAGGGAGATGCTGTCCAAGAAGCATGCGGCCTACGCCTGGCCCTTCTACAAGCCAGTGGATGCCGCGGCCCTGGAGCTGCACGACTACCATGACATCGTCAAGCACCCGATGGACCTGAGCACCGTCAAGGTACGCGGGCGGCGAGCCGGCCGGGCCCGCTCCCCGTCTGGGCGGCCCCTGGCATCTGCAGGGCGGCCTGGCGTCCCGAGCGGCTGTCGCGGTGCTGGTGTCTTATGCCAGCCTGGGGGCAGCTCGGTAGGCTTGGGGCATCGCCCGGCTCCCTTGGCCTGCCCTCCAGCAGCACACGGGGCCTCAGGGCCGGCCTGGGGCCCTGGCGTGGGTCTGGCAGGGTCGGGGAGGAAAGTGTGCTCTGCCCTACGCTCACGGGACCGGCAGCTTCCTGGTCATCTGTTCCTCTTGAGCCGGTCTCGTCATCTCGTTCACTTTCATCCCAGTGCGTTTGCAGGTCTTTGTCATAATGTTAGGCAAGGTGGCCCTTTCCCACGGCCCAGCCCCTCCCTGGACAGAAGTGGGCGCTGGAGGGGGTGGTGGCGGAGCTGAGACCAGGAGCCCCGGCCTCCCGATTCCCGCAGCAGGGTCTTCCTGCACTGGGGGCTTCCCCCTTGGCTTTTGTGGGGTTTCCTCCAGGTCAGCTCAGTTGTGTACAAGCAGAGAAGAGCAGGTCTGGGCCAGGCAGAGATGGAGAAAATTCCCCGGCTGGCAGCGGCAGCCTCGAGGGCAGGGGACCCGGGGTCTTCCCTGAGTGCATGCAGGAGGGCTTCCTGAGCCCCCGTCGGGCTTGGGCCCCAGCACGGCTGCCCTTCCTCGGTCTGGATCAGTCTCTGACGGTCTGAGGAACGTCCCTCGCCATTGGACCGTTACCTGGAACGGTAACCCCACAAAAGGGGCAGGTGGTTTCTTTGCACCCATGGGGTCTGGGCCCTGAGCCGCTGGGTTCAGTCATTCTGCCTCGAGTACCTGTCTGGGGCGGACTCTCCTTAATGGAAGTCTTTCTCCCCGCCAAGGGACAGGACAGACCTGGCCACCTAGGGCAGTGGTTCCCGGGGAACTGGCTGAGTCAGGAGGGCCTGGCTGGGCTGGGTGACTGAGCAGCTTCGTCACCTTCTCTGATCCACCTCCTGACTGCGAGGGCAGGGCTCCGGCTTTCTTGGACTCGCTCAGTGCTGCAGTGGCCCTGTTCCTACTGGGAGCCCAGGGGTGTCAGCTACTTTTCTTTGACTGATTTTTTCTTTTAATTTGTGTGAGTAAGATAGGAACAGAGGGTCAAAAATCCAAGCAAAGCAGAGGTGGGTGGAGAGAAGACCTAACCTCTGGTATCGTTGCCACCCTTTCCAGAGATGTTTCTAGCTAATGGTTTGGTTCCATCTCTCTGGATTAGCTCCTGGCTCAGGCTGGCTCTTTCCAGCAGGTTTTGACTGTGGGGCAGTGGTACTTGGGCTCCCACATGCACCAGGAAAGTGGCCGGCTGTCAGATTAGGGCCAGAGTCTGAGAATCTTACAGAAGTTGAGAGGGTCTCGGGTGCCCATTTCTCCTTCCTGGCTGAGCTACCCCAGACTGGGGAGGCTGTGCAGAGGGCTGGAGCTAGGCAGCCCCAGTGCTGTTGGAAGCTCTCCAGGCGGGGCAGAGGAGGACGGTTTTGTCCTAGGCTGTAGAGTCTGACCACCACCAACCCCTCCATCGAGGCCAGGACTTTGTTAGTCTAGGTGCCGGCGAGGTAGGTGGTTAGGCTCCAGCTCACAGTGTCCTGCTGCAGCAGAGCATGGCCCCCAGCATGAGCGGGCGCCTCATACCCCCGACACGAGGTCCTTGACCGATGAGCTCATATCTGTGTGAACCCGTCTAGGCGTGGGGAGCTCTCTCCCTCGAGAGCCGTTGCCCCGTCTGCCCCGATCTTAGCTGCCACATTGTGGTCCCTGGCTGGCTGCACTTCTGTCCCCACATGCAGAGCCAGTCATCCCGTGCTCCCGGCGGGGCAGTGGGACGACCTGGTGCTCTGTGAAGCAGGCTAGCTAACAGCACCTGAATTCTCAGGGGAGAAAATTAAATGTCTCATTCTGAGGACTGAGTAGCCCCCTAAACTGGTAGAGAGTGACTTTTCACCACAAGTTGCTTACTCCCCACCGGAGCTCCTGCCAATGGGGATATCGGCGTGTGAAAAGTTAGCCGAAACGTAGAGCTGGGGACTTTGGTTGCGGGAGCTGGGACTTTTGGGAGCACCTTTTTCTTTCTCCCAGAGTGTCAGCCTCTCTGTGGGGTCCTGGACCCTCCCCTCCAAGCCCTCGGGGCCACCCTTCCACCTTCTCCCTGGGCTCCCAGACGAGGTTTCGGGCTGGCGGTGGACATGCGGAGGGTCCCGAGGCACAGCGGTGCCCTCACGCCCCGTGGCTTGTGTGTTACAGAAGAAGATGGACAGCCGTGAGTACCCAGACGCACAGGGCTTTGCAGCCGACATCCGGTTGATGTTCTCCAACTGTTACAAGTACAAGCCCCCAGACCACGAGGTGGTGGCCATGGCCAGGAAGCTGCAGGTAACCCCAGGTGCTCTGTGTGGGGAGGGATCCCCTGGGCACAGGAGGGATCAGCAGCTCAGGGCAGGTGCCCAGGAAGGACATGGGTGTCGGGGAGGGCATGTCTCCCAGGGGAGGTGTGGGGTCGAGGGGTGGGGTGTCTGGGGACCTAATCCACGGGCACGTTTCCCCTGAGCGGCGGCCAAGTGGAGGCCAGGCCCCGAGCCTGCTCCCCAGGGACGCGATGGCCAAGAGGCCAGTTTCTGCCTCCTGGGAGCTGCAGGCTCAGGTGGGCAGCGGCAAGCAGCTGGGGGCTAGCAGGCATTCTAGCCAGGGCAGAGGCGGAGAGAAGGCAGACACCCGTTGCCCTGCACTTCACCGCGGGCCGAGGGCCCTTTGTCAGGAGCCTGCCTGTGAGGCCCGTGGGCGTCGTAGTGGGGGACGGCTGTTTGTGCAGCCTGTTGCTTTCCCGACCACAAGGCAGATGGCACGTGGGAACAAGGAACAAGGATGTTTTCAAAGACTGGTAGGATCTCTAAAACATTTTTAAAGTACATGTCATTGATAAAGATAAATACTCGAAGGTTGTGTAATACAACAGATTAATCTTTGAGAAGAGAGAATTTATGCTGTTTTGAAAACTATGGCTGCTCAGATTTACTGCCTAATTCTATAAGACGATTTCTCTAAAAAATACACATTATTTCAAACACTTATTGGCTGTGAAATAAGTTAAGGATATTTCAAATGGCTTGTCTGCACAGAAAGGTGAGATGTAGGGAATCACAGAAAGTCGAGGGGAAAATAGGTCAATATATACATTGCTATATGTTGAACTAAGCCTTAGGCCTGCAAAAATGTAGAGGACCTGAGCCTTAGAATCTTACAAGTAAGCTGGAATCTTTAAAAGTTCAAATCTTTATAAGGAAAAAGATTTATTAAAATGAATAATCATGTGTTTTATATGACATCAGAAGATCAAAACAATAAACCCTGAAAACATAGAAAACAGATAAATAAAGATATGAGCAGAATTTAATACAACAGAAAACGTATAAAATTCAGGTGATGTAGTAAGTCTAAAGAATATTTTTGAAAAGATTTAAAAGACACACTTTGATTAAGGAAAACAAAAACATAAGTAAAGAATATACAGAGACAATCAGGACAATGTTATAGCAGAGAATATCTGAAATGCCAGTAAATTTGAACATTTTTGTAAAGTGGACCATTTCCTAGCTCCTAAAGTTTAACAAAACTGACACAAGAGGAAATCATTTAAGGTCATCATGTCTGCCCTTGGCATTCTCGGAACGCCCTTGCCTCAGAATGCAGCATCTGTAGTCCATGGTAACCTGGGGAGAGGGGGCGGGGCTGAGGGCGGTTGGAACACTGCCCTCACTGAGGGAGTGTGTGTGGCCATCTCTGCTGTGACTGAACAAAGGGCAGGGGAGCAGGGGGCCCAAGGCAGGGCCCTCAGAGCCCGGCAGTCCCAGTGGGGTGTCACAAGCATTTAGGACCAGGCCAAAGAGCGCCTTCTTTGTCTGCACAGCTGCCCAAACTCTCACCTTTCCACTCAGGCCGCCATCTTACTTGAAGTGTGTGTGGAACCTGTCCGTGCAGTAAAACTCGCTGCAGAGATAACCATAGGTCTGGGCATCGTAGCTTCCTGCCAGGGGACCGAAGTGTGCAGGCAGATGGGTCACTGGGACACACGCGGAGAGGCTCCTGACCGGGCCACACGCCGCTCACTGCCCCGGCCCCAGATCGGAGGCCGCAAAGCAGCCCTGTCTGAGTCCCTGCCTCTAGAGGAAGTATTGGACCAACACTTGTAGAAAACGGGGTCCTAGCGGGCAACTCATTGGAGGGACACAAATAAATCTTTGCCGACTTTCTGATGAAGCTTACGAGCGTTCACAACTAAGCCTCTTACAATGTCAACTGTTTAGCTAAACATGAGCTCATGATCTAAGTTTACACAATAATGAAGAAATCAGCTACAAGGGGGAGACAATCAGCAAAAACAATCAATACCAGAATTAGATTCCCTAGGCCATCCATCACATGTTGGAATACTCAGGTGCAAGGCAGAAAATATACATAAAACTGGAACTGAAACAAGGAACAAGGATGTTTTCAAAGACTGGTAGGATCTCTAAAACATTTTTAAAGTACATGCCATTGACAAAGCTAAATATTCAAAGTTTGTGTAATACAACAGATTCATCATAGAGAAGAGTGAAATTATGCTGTTTTGAAAACTATGGCATGTCAGATTTTCTGCCTAATTATATAAGAAGATTTCGCTAAAACATACACATTATTTCAAAGACTTATTGGCTGTGAAATAAGTAAAAGGTATTTCAAGTGGCTTGTCTGCAAAGAAAGGTGAGATGTAGGGAAACACAGAAAGTCGAGGGGAAAATAGGTCAATATATACATTGCTATATGTTGAACTAAGCCTTAGGCGAGCAATAATGTAGACGATCTGACCCTTAGAAACTTACAAGTAAGCTGGAATCTTCAAAAGTTCAAATCTTTATAAGTAAAAATATTTATAAAAATGAATAACCAAGTGTTTTAATTGACATCAGAACATCCAAACAATAAACCCTGAGAGAATAGAAAAAAGATAAATAAAGATATGAGCAGAATTTAATACAACAGAAAATGTATAAAATTGAGGTGATTTAGTAAGTCCAAAGAATATTCTTTGAAAAGATTTAAAAGACACACTTTGATTAAGGAGAACAAAAACATTAGTAAACAATATACAGAAAGAATCAGGACAAAGTTATAGCAGAGAATATAGGAAATGCCAGTAAATTTGAATATTTCTGTAAAGTGGACCATTTCCTAGCTCCTAAAGTTTACCAAAACTGACACAAGAGGAAATCATTTAAGATCATCATGTCTGCCCTTGTCATTCTCGGAACGCCCTGGCCTCAGAATGCAGCATCTGTAGTCCATGGTAACCTGCGGGCAGGGGGCGGGGCTGAGGGAGGTTGGAACACTGCCCTCACTGAGGGAGTGGGTGTGGCCATCTCTGCTGTGACTGAACAAAGGCAAGGGAGCAGGGGTCCCACGCAGGGCCCTCAGAGCCCGGCAGGCCCAATGGGGTGTCACAAACATGTAGGCCCAGGCCAAAGGGCGCCTTCTTTGTCTGCACAGCTGCCCAAACACTAACCTTTCCACTCAGCCCGCCCTCATACTTGAAGTGTGTGTGGAACCTGTCCACGCAGTACCCCTCGCTGCACAGCTAACCATAGGTCTGGGCATCGTAGCTTCCTGCCAGGTGACCGAAGTTCGCAGGCAGATGGGTCCCTGGGACACACGCGGAGAGCTTCCTGACCGGGCCATAGGCCGCTCACTGCCCCGGCCCCAGATCGGGGGCCGCAAAGCAGCCCTGTCTGAGTCCCTGCCTCTAGAGGAAGTATAGGACCAACACTTGTAGAAAACGGGGTCCTAGCGGGTAACTCATTGGAGGGACACAAATAAATCCTTGCGACTTTCTGATGAAGCTTACGAGCGTTCACACCTAATCCTATTACAAGGTCAGCTGTTTAGCTAAACATGAGCTCATGATCTAAATGTACACAATAATGAAGAAAGCAGCTACAAGGGGGAGACAATTAGCAAAAACAATCAATAGCAGAATTAGATTCCCTAGGCCATCCATCACATGTTGGAATAATCAGGTGCAAGGCAGATAATATACATAAAACTGGAACTGAAACAAGGAACAAGGATGTTTTCAAAGTCTGGAAGTATCTCTACAACATTTTTAAAGTACATGTCATTGACAAAGCTAAATACTAAAAGGTTGTGTAATACAACAGATTCATCATAGAGAAGAGTGAAATTATGCTGTTTTGAAAACTCTGGCAGGTCAGATTTTCTGCCTAATTATATAAGAATATTTCGCTAAAAAATACACATTATTTCAAAGACATATTGGCTGTGAAATAAGTTAACGGTATTTCAAATGGTTTGTCTGCAAAGAAAGGTGAGATGTAGGGAATCACAGAAAGTCGAGGGGAAAATAGGTCAATATATACATTGCTATATGGTGAACTAAGCCTTAGGCCCGCAACAATGTAGAGGAACTGACCCTTAGAAACATACAAGTAAGCAGGAATCTTCAAAAGTTCAAATCTTTATAAGTAAATAGATTTATGAAAATGAATAACCAAGTGTTTTAATTGACATCAGAAGATCAAAACAATAATCCCTGAGAACATAGAAGAAAGATAAATAAAGATATGAGCAGAACTTAATACAACAAAAAACGTATAAAATTCAGGTGATGTAGTAAGTCCAAAGAATATTCTTTGAAAAGATTTAAAAGACACACTTTGATTTAGGAAAACACAAGCATAAGTAAAGAATATACAGAAAGAATCAGGACAATGTTACAGCAGAGAATATAGGAAATGCCAGTAAAATAGAACATTTCTGTAAAGTGGACCATTTCCTAGCTCCTAAAGTTTACCAAAACTGACACAAGAGGAAATCATTTAAGGTCATCATGTCTGCCGTTGTCCTTCTCGGAACGCCCTGGCCTCATAATGCAGCATCTTTAGTCGATGGTAACCTGCGGAGAGGGGTGGGGTGAGGGAGGTTGGAACACAGCCCTCACTGTGGGAGAGGGAGTGGCCATCTCTGCTGTGACTGAACAAAGGGCAGGGGAGCAGTGGCCCATGGCAGGGCCCTCAGAGCCCGGCAGTCCCATTGGGGTGTCACAAGCATTTAGGCACAGGCCGAAGAGCGCCTTCTTTGTCTGCACAGCTGCCCAAACTCTCACCTATCCACTCAGGCCGCCCTCTTACTTGAAGTGTGTGTGAAACCTGTCCGCGCAATACACCTCGCTGCACAGCTAACCATAGGTCTGGGCATCGTAGCTTCCTGCCAGGTGACCGAAGTTCGCAGGCAGATGGGTCCCTGGGACACACGCGGAGAGACTTCTGCCCGGGCCAAAGGCCGCCCACTGCCACTGCCCCAGATCTGGGGACGCAAAGCAGCCCTGTCTGAGTCCCTGCGTCTAGAGGAAGTATTGAACCAACACTTGTAGAAAACGGGGTCCTCGTGGGCAACTCATTGGAGGGACACAAATAAATCTTTGCCGACTTTCTGATGAAGCTTACGAGCGTTCACACCTAATCCTCTTACAAGGTCAGCTGTTTAGCTAAACATGAGCTCATGATCTAAATTTACAGAATAATGAAGAAATCAGCTACAGGGGGAGACCATCAGCAAAAACAATCAATACCAGAATGAGATTCCCTAGGCCATCCATCAGATGTTGGAATAATCAGGTGCAAGGCAGAAAATATACATAAAACTGGAACTGAAACAAGGAACAAGGATGTTTTCAAAGACTGGTAGGATCTCTAAAACATTTTTAAAGAACATGTCATTGACAAAGGTAAATACTCAAAGATTGTGTAATACAACAGATTCATCATTGAGCAGAGTGAAATTATGCTGTTTTGAAAACTATGGCAAGTCAGATTTTCCGCCTAATTATATAAGAAGATTTCTCTAAAAAATACACATTATTTCAAAGACTTATGGGCTGTGAAATAAGGGTATTTCAAATGGCTTGTCTGCAAAGAAAGGTGAGATGTAGGGAATCACAGAAAGTCGAGGGGAAAATAGGTCAATATATACATTGCTATAGGGTGAACTAAGCCTTAGGCCAGCAACAATATAGAGGACCTGACCCTTAGAAACTTACAAGTAAGCTGGAATCTTCAAAAGTTCAAATCTTTATAAGTAAAAAGATTTATTAAAATGAATAACCAAGTGTTTTAATTGACATCAGAACATCCAAACAATAAACCCTGAGAACATAGAAAAAAGATAAATAAAGATATGAGCAGAATTTAATACAATAGAAAACGTATAAAATTGAGGTGATTTAGTAAGTCCAAAGAATATTCTTTGAAAAGATTTAAAAGACACACTTTGATTAAGGAAAACAAAAACATAAGTAAACAATATACAGAAAGAATCAGGACAAAGTTATAGCAGAGAATATAGGAAATGCCAGTAAATTAGAACATTTCTGTAAAGTGGACCAATTCCTAGCTCCTAAAGTTTACCAAAACTGACACAAGAGGAAATCATTTAAGGTCATCATGTCTGCCCTTGGCATTCTCGGAATGCCCTGGCCTCAGAATGCAGCATCTGTAGTCCATGGTAACCTGCGGGCAGGGGGCGGGGCTGAGGGAGGTTGGAACACTGCCCTCACTGAGGGAGTGGGTGTGGCCATCTCTGCTGTGACTGAACAAAGCCAAGGGAGCAGGGGTCCCAGGGCAGGGCCCTCAGAGCCCGGCATGCCCAATGGGGTGTCACAAGCATTTAGGCCCTGGCCAAAGTGCGCCTTCTTTGTCTCCACAGCTGCCCAAACACTAACCTTTCCACTCAGCCCGCCCTCATACTTAAAGTGTGTGTGGAACCTGTCCACGCAGTACCCCTCGCTGCACAGCTAACCATACGTCTGGGCATCGTAGCTTCCTGCCAGGGGACCGAAGTTCGCAGGCAGATGGGTCCCTGGGACACATGCGGAGAGCTTCCTGACCGTGCCACAGGCCGCTCACGGCCCCGGCCCCAGATCGGGGGCCACAAAGCAGCCCTGTCTGAGTCCCTGCCTCTAGAGGAAGTATAGGACCAACACTTGCAGCAATCGGGGTCCTAGCGGGCAACTCTTTGGAAGGACACAAATAAATCTTTGCGAATTTCTGATGTAGCTTACGAGCGTTCACACCTAAGCCTCTTAAAATGTCAACTGTTTAGCTAAACATGAGCTCATGATCTAAATGTACACAATAATGAAGAAATCAGCTACAAGGGGGAGACAATTAGCAAAAACAATCAATACCAGAATTAGATTCCCTAGGCCATTCATCACATGTTGGAATAATCAGGTGCAAGGCAGATAATATACATAAAACTGGAACTGAAACAAGGAACAAGGATGTTTTCAAAGTCTGGAAGGATCTCTAAAGCATATTTAAAGTACATATCATTGACAAAGCTAAATATTAAAAGGTTGTGTAATACAACAGATTCATCATAGAAAAGCGTGAAATTATGCTGTTTTGAAAACTCTGGCATGTCAGATTTTCTGCCTAATTATATAAGAAGATTTCGCTAAAAAATACACATTATTTCAAAGACTTATTGGCTGTGAAATAAGTTGTGTATTTCAAATGGCTTGTCTGCAAAGAAAGGTGAGATGTAGGGAATCACAGAAAGTCGAGGGGAAAATAGGTCAATATATACATTGCTATATGGTGAACTAAGCCTTAGGCCTACAACAATGTAGAGGACCTGACCCTTAGAAACTTACAAGTAAGCTGGAATCTTCAAAAGTTCAAATCTTTATAAGTAAATAGATTTATGAAAATGAATAACCAAGTGTTTTAATTGACATCAGAAGATCAAAACAATAAACCCTGAGAACATAGAAAAAAGATAAGTAAAAATATGAGCAGAACTTAATACAACAGAAAACGTATAAAATTCAGGTGATGTAGTAAGTCCAAAGAATATTCTTTGAAAAGATTTAAAAGACACACTTTGATTTAGGAAAACACAAACATAAGTAAAGAATATACAGAAAGAATCAGGACAATGTTACAGCAGAGAATATAGGAAATGCCAGTAAAATAGAACATTTCTGTAAAGTGGACCATTTCCTAGCTCCTAAAGTTTACCAAAACTGACACAAGAGGAAATCATTTAAGGTCATCATGTCTGCCGTTGTCCTTCTCGGAACGCCCTGGCCTCATAATGCAGCATCTTTAGTCGATGGTAACCTGCGGAGAGGGGTGGGGTGAGGGAGGTTGGAACACAGCCCTCACTGTGGGAGAGGGAGTGGCCATCTCTGCTGTGACTGAACAAAGGGCAGGGGAGCAGTGGCCCATGGCAGGGCCCTCAGAGCCCGGCAGTCCCATTGGGGTGTCACAAGCATTTAGGCACAGGCCGAAGAGCGCCTTCTTTGTCTGCACAGCTGCCCAAACTCTCACCTATCCACTCAGGCCGCCCTCTTACTTGAAGTGTGTGTGAAACCTGTCCGCGCAATACACCTCGCTGCACAGCTAACCATAGGTCTGGGCATCGTAGCTTCCTGCCAGGTGACCGAAGTTCGCAGGCAGATGGGTCCCTGGGACACACGCGGAGAGACTTCTGCCCGGGCCAAAGGCCGCCCACTGCCACTGCCCCAGATCTGGGGACGCAAAGCAGCCCTGTCTGAGTCCCTGCCTCTAGAGGAAGTATTGAACCAACACTTGTAGAAAACGGGGTCCTCGTGGGCAACTCATTGGAGGGACACAAATAAATCTTTGCCGACTTTCTGATGAAGCTTACGAGCGTTCACACCTAATCCTCTTACAAGGTCAGCTGTTTAGCTAAACATGAGCTCATGATCTAAATTTACAGAATAATGAAGAAATCAGCTACAGGGGGAGACCATCAGCAAAAACAATCAATACCAGAATGAGATTCCCTAGGCCATCCATCAGATGTTGGAATAATCAGGTGCAAGGCAGAAAATATACATAAAACTGGAACTGAAACAAGGAACAAGGATGTTTTCAAAGACTGGTAGGATCTCTAAAACATTTTTAAAGAACATGTCATTGACAAAGGTAAATACTCAAAGATTGTGTAATACAACAGATTCATCATTGAGCAGAGTGAAATTATGCTGTTTTGAAAACTATGGCAAGTCAGATTTTCCGCCTAATTATATAAGAAGATTTCTCTAAAAAATACACATTATTTCAAAGACTTATGGGCTGTGAAATAAGGGTATTTCAAATGGCTTGTCTGCAAAGAAAGGTGAGATGTAGGGAATCACAGAAAGTCGAGGGGAAAATAGGTCAATATATACATTGCTATAGGGTGAACTAAGCCTTAGGCCAGCAACAATATAGAGGACCTGACCCTTAGAAACTTACAAGTAAGCTGGAATCTTCAAAAGTTCAAATCTTTATAAGTAAAAAGATTTATTAAAATGAATAACCAAGTGTTTTAATTGACATCAGAACATCCAAACAATAAACCCTGAGAACATAGAAAAAAGATAAATAAAGATATGAGCAGAATTTAATACAATAGAAAACGTATAAAATTGAGGTGATTTAGTAAGTCCAAAGAATATTCTTTGAAAAGATTTAAAAGACACACTTTGATTAAGGAAAACAAAAACATAAGTAAACAATATACAGAAAGTATCAGGACAAAGTTATAGCAGAGAATATAGGAAATGCCAGTAAATTAGAACATTTCTGTAAAGTGGACCAATTCCTAGCTCCTAAAGTTTACCAAAACTGACACAAGAGGAAATCATTTAAGGTCATCATGTCTGCCCTTGGCATTCTCGGAATGCCCTGGCCTCAGAATGCAGCATCTGTAGTCCATGGTAACCTGCGGGCAGGGGGCGGGGCTGAGGGAGGTTGGAACACTGCCCTCACTGAGGGAGTGGGTGTGGCCATCTCTGCTGTGACTGAACAAAGCCAAGGGAGCAGGGGTCCCAGGGCAGGGCCCTCAGAGCCCGGCAGGCCCAATGGGGTGTCACAAGCATTTAGGCCCTGGCCAAAGTGCGCCTTCTTTGTCTCCACAGCTGCCCAAACACTAACCTTTCCACTCAGCCCGCCCTCATACTTAAAGTGTGTGTGGAACCTGTCCACGCAGTACCCCTCGCTGCACAGCTAACCATACGTCTGGGCATCGTAGCTTCCTGCCAGGGGACCGAAGTTCGCAGGCAGATGGGTCCCTGGGACACACGCGGAGAGCTTCCTGACCGTGCCACAGGCCGCTCACGGCCCCGGCCCCAGATCGGGGGCCACAAAGCAGCCCTGTCTGAGTCCCTGCCTCTAGAGGAAGTATAGGACCAACACTTGTAGCAATCGGGGTCCTAGCGGGCAACTCTTTGGAAGGACACAAATAAATCTTTGCGAATTTCTGATGTAGCTTACGAGCGTTCACACCTAAGCCTCTTAAAATGTCAACTGTTTAGCTAAACATGAGCTCATGATCTAAATGTACACAATAATGAAGAAATCAGCTACAAGGGGGAGACAATTAGCAAAAACAATCAATACCAGAATTAGATTCCCTAGGCCATTCATCACATGTTGGAATAATCAGGTGCAAGGCAGATAATATACATAAAACTGGAACTGAAACAAGGAACAAGGATGTTTTCAAAGTCTGGAAGGATCTCTAAAGCATATTTAAAGTACATATCATTGACAAAGCTAAATATTAAAAGGTTGTGTAATACAACAGATTCATCATAGAAAAGCGTGAAATTATGCTGTTTTGAAAACTCTGGCATGTCAGATTTTCTGCCTAATTATATAAGAAGATTTCGCTAAAAAATACACATTATTTCAAAGACTTATTGGCTGTGAAATAAGTTGTGTATTTCAAATGGCTTGTCTGCAAAGAAAGGTGAGATGTAGGGAATCACAGAAAGTCGAGGGGAAAATAGGTCAATATATACATTGCTATATGGTGAACTAAGCCTTAGGCCTACAACAATGTAGAGGACCTGACCCTTAGAAACTTACAAGTAAGCTGGAATCTTCAAAAGTTCAAATCTTTATAAGTAAATAGATTTATGAAAATGAATAACCAAGTGTTTTAATTGACATCAGAAGATCAAAACAATAAACCCTGAGAACATAGAAAAAAGATAAGTAAAAATATGAGCAGAACTTAATACAACAGAAAACGTATAAAATTCAGGTGATGTAGTAAGTCCAAAGAATATTCTTTGAAAAGATTTAAAAGACACACTTTGATTTAGGAAAACACAAACATAAGTAAAGAATATACAGAAAGAATCAGGACAATGTTACAGCAGAGAATATAGGAAATGCCAGTAAATTAGAACATTTCTGTAAAGTGGACCATTTCCTAGCTCCTAAAGTTTACCAAAACTGACACAAGAGGAAATCATTTAAGGTCATCATGTCTGCCCTTGGCATTCTCGGAACGCCCAGGCCTCAGAATGCAGCATCTGTAGTCCATGGTAACCTGGGGAGAGGGGGCGGGGCTGAGGGCGGTTGGAACACTGCCCTCACTGAGGGAGTGGGAGTGGCCATCTCTGCTGTGACTGAACAAAGGGCAGGGGAGCAGTGGCCCATGGCAGGGCCCTCAGAGCCCGGCAGTCCCATTGGGGTGTCACAAGCATTTAGGCACAGGCCGAAGAGCGCCTTCTTTGTCTGCACAGCTGCCCAAACTCTCACCTATCCACTCAGGCCGCCCTCTTACTTGAAGTGTGTGTGAAACCTGTCCGCGCAATACACCTCGCTGCACAGCTAACCATAGGTCTGGGCATCGTAGCTTCCTGCCAGGTGACCGAAGTTCGCAGGCAGATGGGTCCCTGGGACACACGCGGAGAGACTTCTGCCCGGGCCAAAGGCCGCCCACTGCCACTGCCCCAGATCTGGGGACGCAAAGCAGCCCTGTCTGAGTCCCTGCCTCTAGAGGAAGTATTGAACCAACACTTGTAGAAAACGGGGTCCTCGTGGGCAACTCATTGGAGGGACACAAATAAATCTTTGCCGACTTTCTGATGAAGCTTACGAGCGTTCACACCTAATCCTCTTACAAGGTCAGCTGTTTAGCTAAACATGAGCTCATGATCTAAATTTACAGAATAATGAAGAAATCAGCTACAGGGGGAGACCATCAGCAAAAACAATCAATACCAGAATGAGATTCCCTAGGCCATCCATCAGATGTTGGAATAATCAGGTGCAAGGCAGAAAATATACATAAAACTGGAACTGAAACAAGGAACAAGGATGTTTTCAAAGACTGGTAGGATCTCTAAAACATTTTTAAAGAACATGTCATTGACAAAGGTAAATACTCAAAGATTGTGTAATACAACAGATTCATCATTGAGCAGAGTGAAATTATGCTGTTTTGAAAACTATGGCAAGTCAGATTTTCCGCCTAATTATATAAGAAGATTTCTCTAAAAAATACACATTATTTCAAAGACTTATGGGCTGTGAAATAAGGGTATTTCAAATGGCTTGTCTGCAAAGAAAGGTGAGATGTAGGGAATCACAGAAAGTCGAGGGGAAAATAGGTCAATATATACATTGCTATAGGGTGAACTAAGCCTTAGGCCAGCAACAATATAGAGGACCTGACCCTTAGAAACTTACAAGTAAGCTGGAATCTTCAAAAGTTCAAATCTTTATAAGTAAAAAGATTTATTAAAATGAATAACCAAGTGTTTTAATTGACATCAGAACATCCAAACAATAAACCCTGAGAACATAGAAAAAAGATAAATAAAGATATGAGCAGAATTTAATACAATAGAAAACGTATAAAATTGAGGTGATTTAGTAAGTCCAAAGAATATTCTTTGAAAAGATTTAAAAGACACACTTTGATTAAGGAAAACAAAAACATAAGTAAACAATATACAGAAAGAATCAGGACAAAGTTATAGCAGAGAATATAGGAAATGCCAGTAAATTAGAACATTTCTGTAAAGTGGACCAATTCCTAGCTCCTAAAGTTTACCAAAACTGACACAAGAGGAAATCATTTAAGGTCATCATGTCTGCCCTTGGCATTCTCGGAATGCCCTGGCCTCAGAATGCAGCATCTGTAGTCCATGGTAACCTGCGGGCAGGGGGCGGGGCTGAGGGAGGTTGGAACACTGCCCTCACTGAGGGAGTGGGTGTGGCCATCTCTGCTGTGACTGAACAAAGCCAAGGGAGCAGGGGTCCCAGGGCAGGGCCCTCAGAGCCCGGCAGGCCCAATGGGGTGTCACAAGCATTTAGGCCCTGGCCAAAGTGCGCCTTCTTTGTCTCCACAGCTGCCCAAACACTAACCTTTCCACTCAGCCCGCCCTCATACTTAAAGTGTGTGTGGAACCTGTCCACGCAGTACCCCTCGCTGCACAGCTAACCATACGTCTGGGCATCGTAGCTTCCTGCCAGGGGACCGAAGTTCGCAGGCAGATGGGTCCCTGGGACACACGCGGAGAGCTTCCTGACCGTGCCACAGGCCGCTCACGGCCCCGGCCCCAGATCGGGGGCCACAAAGCAGCCCTGTCTGAGTCCCTGCCTCTAGAGGAAGTATAGGACCAACACTTGTAGCAATCGGGGTCCTAGCGGGCAACTCTTTGGAAGGACACAAATAAATCTTTGCGAATTTCTGATGTAGCTTACGAGCGTTCACACCTAAGCCTCTTAAAATGTCAACTGTTTAGCTAAACATGAGCTCATGATCTAAATGTACACAATAATGAAGAAATCAGCTACAAGGGGGAGACAATTAGCAAAAACAATCAATACCAGAATTAGATTCCCTAGGCCATTCATCACATGTTGGAATAATCAGGTGCAAGGCAGATAATATACATAAAACTGGAACTGAAACAAGGAACAAGGATGTTTTCAAAGTCTGGAAGGATCTCTAAAGCATATTTAAAGTACATATCATTGACAAAGCTAAATATTAAAAGGTTGTGTAATACAACAGATTCATCATAGAAAAGCGTGAAATTATGCTGTTTTGAAAACTCTGGCATGTCAGATTTTCTGCCTAATTATATAAGAAGATTTCGCTAAAAAATACACATTATTTCAAAGACTTATTGGCTGTGAAATAAGTTGTGTATTTCAAATGGCTTGTCTGCAAAGAAAGGTGAGATGTAGGGAATCACAGAAAGTCGAGGGGAAAATAGGTCAATATATACATTGCTATATGGTGAACTAAGCCTTAGGCCTACAACAATGTAGAGGACCTGACCCTTAGAAACTTACAAGTAAGCTGGAATCTTCAAAAGTTCAAATCTTTATAAGTAAATAGATTTATGAAAATGAATAACCAAGTGTTTTAATTGACATCAGAAGATCAAAACAATAAACCCTGAGAACATAGAAAAAAGATAAGTAAAAATATGAGCAGAACTTAATACAACAGAAAACGTATAAAATTCAGGTGATGTAGTAAGTCCAAAGAATATTCTTTGAAAAGATTTAAAAGACACACTTTGATTTAGGAAAACACAAACATAAGTAAAGAATATACAGAAAGAATCAGGACAATGTTACAGCAGAGAATATAGGAAATGCCAGTAAATTAGAACATTTCTGTAAAGTGGACCATTTCCTAGCTCCTAAAGTTTACCAAAACTGACACAAGAGGAAATCATTTAAGGTCATCATGTCTGCCCTTGGCATTCTCGGAACGCCCAGGCCTCAGAATGCAGCATCTGTAGTCCATGGTAACCTGGGGAGAGGGGGCGGGGCTGAGGGCGGTTGGAACACTGCCCTCACTGAGGGAGTGGGAGTGGCCATCTCTGCTGTGACTGAACAAAGGGCAGGGGAGCAGTGGCCCATGGCAGGGCCCTCAGAGCCCGGCAGTCCCATTGGGGTGTCACAAGCATTTAGGCACAGGCCGAAGAGCGCCTTCTTTGTCTGCACAGCTGCCCAAACTCTCACCTATCCACTCAGGCCGCCCTCTTACTTGAAGTGTGTGTGAAACCTGTCCGCGCAATACACCTCGCTGCACAGCTAACCATAGGTCTGGGCATCGTAGCTTCCTGCCAGGTGACCGAAGTTCGCAGGCAGATGGGTCCCTGGGACACACGCGGAGAGACTTCTGCCCGGGCCAAAGGCCGCCCACTGCCACTGCCCCAGATCTGGGGACGCAAAGCAGCCCTGTCTGAGTCCCTGCCTCTAGAGGAAGTATTGAACCAACACTTGTAGAAAACGGGGTCCTCGTGGGCAACTCATTGGAGGGACACAAATAAATCTTTGCCGACTTTCTGATGAAGCTTACGAGCGTTCACACCTAATCCTCTTACAAGGTCAGCTGTTTAGCTAAACATGAGCTCATGATCTAAATTTACAGAATAATGAAGAAATCAGCTACAGGGGGAGACCATCAGCAAAAACAATCAATACCAGAATGAGATTCCCTAGGCCATCCATCAGATGTTGGAATAATCAGGTGCAAGGCAGAAAATATACATAAAACTGGAACTGAAACAAGGAACAAGGATGTTTTCAAAGACTGGTAGGATCTCTAAAACATTTTTAAAGAACATGTCATTGACAAAGGTAAATACTCAAAGATTGTGTAATACAACAGATTCATCATTGAGCAGAGTGAAATTATGCTGTTTTGAAAACTATGGCAAGTCAGATTTTCCGCCTAATTATATAAGAAGATTTCTCTAAAAAATACACATTATTTCAAAGACTTATGGGCTGTGAAATAAGGGTATTTCAAATGGCTTGTCTGCAAAGAAAGGTGAGATGTAGGGAATCACAGAAAGTGGAGGGGAAAATAGGTCAATATATACATTGCTATAGGGTGAACTAAGCCTTAGGCCAGCAACAATATAGAGGACCTGACCCTTAGAAACTTACAAGTAAGCTGGAATCTTCAAAAGTTCAAATCTTTATAAGTAAAAAGATTTATTAAAATGAATAACCAAGTGTTTTAATTGACATCAGAACATCCAAACAATAAACCCTGAGAACATAGAAAAAAGATAAATAAAGATATGAGCAGAATTTAATACAATAGAAAACGTATAAAATTGAGGTGATTTAGTAATTCCAAAGAATATTCTTTGAAAAGATTTAAGACACACTTTGATTAAGGAAAACAAAAACATAAGTAAACAATATACAGAAAGAATCAGGACAAAGTTATAGCAGAGAATATAGGAAATGCCAGTAAATTAGAACATTTCTGTAAAGTGGACCAATTCCTAGCTCCTAAAGTTTACCAAAACTGACACAAGAGGAAATCATTTAAGGTCATCATGTCTGCCCTTGGCATTCTCGGAATGCCCTGGCCTCAGAATGCAGCATCTGTAGTCCATGGTAACCTGCGGAGAGGGGGGGGGCTGAGGGAGGTTGGAACACTGCCCTCACTGAGGGAGTGGGTGTGGCCATCTCTGCTGTGACTGAACAAAGCCAAGGGAGCAGGGGTCCCAGGGCAGGGCCCTCAGAGCCCGGCAGGCCCAATGGGGTGTCACAAGCATTTAGGCCCTGGCCAAAGTGCGCCTTCTTTGTCTCCACAGCTGCCCAAACACTAACCTTTCCACTCAGCCCGCCCTCATACTTAAAGTGTGTGTGGAACCTGTCCACGCAGTACCCCTCGCTGCACAGCTAACCATACGTCTGGGCATCGTAGCTTCCTGCCAGGGGACCGAAGTTCGCAGGCAGATGGGTCCCTGGGACACACGCGGAGAGCTTCCTGACCGTGCCACAGGCCGCTCACGGCCCCGGCCCCAGATCGGGGGCCACAAAGCAGCCCTGTCTGAGTCCCTGCCTCTAGAGGAAGTATAGGACCAACACTTGTAGAAAACGGGGTCCTAGCGGGCAACTCTTTGGAAGGACACAAATAAATCTTTGCGAATTTCTGATGTAGCTTACGAGCGTTCACACCTAAGCCTCTTAAAATGTCAACTGTTTAGCTAAACATGAGCTCATGATCTAAATGTACACAATAATGAAGAAATCAGCTACAAGGGGGAGACAATTAGCAAAAACCATCAATACCAGAATTAGATTCCCTAGGCCATTCATCACATGTTGGAATAATCAGGTGCAAGGCAGATAATATACATAGAACTGGAACTGAAACAAGGAACAAGGATGTTTTCAAAGTCTGGAAGGATCTCTAAAGCATATTTAAAGTACATATCATTGACAAAGCTAAATATTAAAAGGTTGAGTAATACAACAGATTCATCATAGAAAAGCGTGAAATTATGCTGTTTTGAAAACTATGGCATGTCAGATTTTCTGCCTAATTATATAAGAAGATTTCGCTAAAAAATACACATTATTTCAAAGACTTATAGGCTGTGAAATAAGTTGTGTATTTCAAATGGCTTGTCTGCAAAGAAAGGTGAGATGTAGGGAATCACAGAAAGTCGAGGGGAAAATAGGTCAATATATACATTGCTATATGGTGAACTAAGCCTTAGGCCTACAACAATGTAGAGGACCTGACCCTTAGAAACTTACAAGTAAGCTGGAATCTTCAAAAGTTCAAATCTTTATAAGTAAATAGATTTATGAAAATGAATAACCAAGTGTTTTAATTGACATCAGAAGATCAAAACAATAAACCCTGAGAACATAGAAAAAAGATAAGTAAAAATATGAGCAGAACTTAATACAACAGAAAACGTATAAAATTCAGGTGATGTAGTAAGTCCAAAGAATATTCTTTGAAAAGATTTAAAAGACACACTTTGATTTAGGAAAACACAAACATAAGTAAAGAATATACAGAAAGAATCAGGACAATGTTACAGCAGAGAATATAGGAAATGCCAGTAAATTAGAACATTTCTGTAAAGTGGACCATTTCCTAGCTCCTAAAGTTTACCAAAACTGACACAAGAGGAAGTCATTTAAGGTCATCATGTCTGCTCTTGGCATTCTCGGAACGCCCTGGCCTCAGAATGCAGCATCTGTAGTCCATGGTAACCTGTGGAGAGGGGGGCGGGTGAGGGAGGTTGGAACACTGCCCTCACTGAGGGAGTGGGAGTGGCCATCTCTGCTGTGACTGAACAAAGGGCAGGGGAGCAGGGGCCCAGGGCAGGGCCCTCAGAGCCCGGCAGTCCCAGTGGTGTGTCACAAGCATTTAGGCCCATGCCGAAGAGCGCCTTCTTTGTCGGCACAGATACCCAAACTCTCACCTATCCACTCAGGCCGCCCTCTTACTTGAAGTGTGTGTGAAACCTGTCCACGCAATACACCTCGCTGCACAGCTAACCATAGATCTGGGCATCGTATCTTCCTGCCAGGTGACCGAAGTTCGCAGGCTGATGGGTCCTTGGTACACACGCGGAGAGTCTCCTGCCCGGGCCACAGGCCGCCCACTGCCACTGCCCCAGATCGGGGGCCGCAAAGCAGCCCTGTCTGAGTCCCTGCGTCTAGAGGAAGTATTGGAACAACACTTGTAGAAAACGGGGTCCTCGCGGGAAACTCATTGGAGGGACACAAATAAATCTTTGCCGACTTTCTGAAGAAGCTTACGAGCGTTCACACCTAAGCCTCTTACAAGGTCAGCTGTTTAGCTAAACATGAGCTCATGATCTAAATTTACACAATAATGAAGAAATCAGCTACAAGGGGGAGACAATCAGCAAAAACAATCAATACCAGAATTAGATTCCCTAGGCCATCCATCACATGTTGGAATACTCAGGTGCAAGGCAGAAAATATACATAAAACTGGAACTGAAACAAGGAACAAGGATGTTTTCAAAGACTGGTAGGATCTCTAAAACATTTTTAAAGTACATGCCATTGACAAAGCTAAATATTCAAAGTTTGTGTAATACAACAGATTCATCATAGAGAAGAGTGAAATTATGCTGTTTTGAAAACTATGGCATGTCAGGTTTTCTGCCTAATTATATAAGAAGATTTCGCTAAAACATACACATTATTTCAAAGACTTATTGGCTGTGAAATAAGTTAAAGGTATTTCAAGTGGCTTGTCTGCAAAGAAAGGTGAGATGTAGGGAAACACAGAAAGTCGAGGGGAAAATAGGTCAATATATACATTGCTATATGTTGAACTAAGCCTTAGGCGAGCAATAATGTAGACGATCTGACCCTTCGAAACTTACAAGTAAGCTGGAATCTTCAAAAGTTCAAATCTTTATTGGTAAAAAGATTTATAAAAATGAATAACCAAGTGTTTTAATTGACATCAGAAGATCAAAACAATAAACCCTGAGAGAATAGAAAAAAGATAAATAAAGATATGAGCAGAATTTAATACAACAGAAAATGTATAAAATTGAGGTGATTTAGTAAGTCCAAAGAATATTCTTTGAAAAGATTTAAAAGACACACTTTGATTAAGGAGAACAAAAACATTAGTAAACAATATACAGAAAGAATCAGGACAAAGTTATAGCAGAGAATATAGGAAATGCCAGTAAATTTGAATATTCCTGTAAAGTGGACCATTTCCTAGCTCCTAAAGTTTACCAAAACTGACACAAGAGGAAATCATTTAAGATCATCATGTCTGCCCTTGTCATTCTCGGAACGCCCTGGCCTCAGAATGCAGCATCTGTAGTCCATGGTAACCTGCGGGCAGGGGGCGGGGCTGAGGGAGGTTGGAACACTGCCCTCACTGAGGGAGTGGGTGTGGCCATCTCTGCTGTGACTGAACAAAGGCAAGGGAGCAGGGGTCCCACACAGGGCCCTCAGAGACCGGCAGGCCCAATGGGGTGTCACAAACATGTAGGCCCAGGCCAAAGGGCGCCTTCTTTGTCTGCACAGCTGCCCAAACACTAACCTTTCCACTCAGCCCGCCCTCATACTTGAAGTGTGTGTGAAACCTGTCCACGCAGTACCCCTCGCTGCACAGCTAACCATAGGTCTGGGCATCGTAGCTTCCTGCCAGGGGACCGAAGTTCGCAGGCAGATGGGTCCCTGGGACACACGCGGAGAGCTTCCTGACAGGGCCATAGGCCGCTCACTGCCCCGGCCCCAGATCGGGGGCCGCAAAGCAGCCCTCTGTGAGTCCGTGCCTCTAGAGGAAGTATAGGACCAACACTTGTAGAAAACGGGGTCCTAGCGGGCAACTCATTGGAGGGACACAAATAAATCCTTGCGACTTTCTGATGAAGCTTACGAGCGTTCACACCTAATCCTATTACAAGGTCAGCTGTTTAGCTAAACATGAGCTCATGATCTAAATGTACACAATAATGAAGAAAGCAGCTACAAGGGGGAGACAATTAGCAAAAACAATCAATAGCAGAATTAGATTCCCTAGGCCATCCATCACATGTTGGAATAATCAGGTGCAAGGCAGATAATATACATAAAACTGGAACTGAAACAAGGAACAAGGATGTTTTCAAAGTCTGGAAGTATCTCTACAACATTTTTAAAGTACATGTCATTGACAAAGCTAAATATTAAAATGTTGTGTAATACAACAGATTCATCATAGAGAAGAGTGAAATTATGCTGTTTTGAAAACTCTGGCAGGTCAGATTTTCTGCCTAATTATATAAGAATATTTCGCTAAAACATACACATTAATTCAAAGACTTATTGGCTGTGAAATAAGTTAACGGTATTTCAAATGGTTTGTCTGCAAAGAAAGGTGAGATGTAGGGAATCACAGAAAGTCGAGGGGAAAATAGGTCAATATATACATTGCTATATGGTGAACTAAGCCTTAGGCCCGCAACAATGTAGAGGAACTGACCCTTAGAAACTTACAAGTAAGCAGGAATCTTCAAAAGTTCAAATCTTTATAAGTAAATAGATTTATGAAAATGAATAACCAAGTGTTTTAATTGACATCAGAAGATCAAAACAATAATCCCTGAGAACATAGAAGAAAGATAAATAAAGATATGAGCAGAACTTAATACAACAAAAAACGTATAAAATTCAGGTGATGTAGTAAGTCCAAAGAATATTCTTTGAAAAGATTTAAAAGACACACTTTGATTTAGGAAAACACAAACATAAGTAAAGAATATAGAGAAAGAATCAGGACAATGTTACAGCAGAGAATATAGGAAATGCCAGTAAAATAGAACATTTCTGTAAAGTGGACCATTTCCTAGCTCCTAAAGTTTACCAAAACTGACACAAGAGGAAGTCATTTAAGGTCATCATGTCTGCCCTTGGCATTCTCGGAACGCCCTGGCCTCAGAATGCAGCATCTGTAGTCCATGGTAACCTGTGGAGAGGGGGGCGGGTGAGGGAGGTTGGAACACTGCCCTCACTGAGGGAGTGGGAGTGGCCATCTCTGCTGTGACTGAACAAAGGGCAGGGGAGCAGGGGCCCGGGGCAGGGCCCTCAGAGCCCGGCAGTCCCAGTGGTGTGTCACAAGCATTTAGGCCCATGCCGAAGAGCGCCTTCTTTGTCGGCACAGATACCCAAACTCTCACCTATCCACTCAGGCCGCCCTCTTACTTGAAGTGTGTGTGAAACCTGTCCACGCAATACACCTCGCTGCACAGCTAACCATAGATCTGGGCATCGTATCTTCCTGCCAGGTGACCGAAGTTCGCAGGCTGATGGGTCCTTGGTACACACGCGGAGAGTCTCCTGCCTGGGCCACAGGCCGCCCACTGCCACTGCCCCAGATCGGGGGCCGCAAAGCAGCCCTGTCTGAGTCCCTGCGTCTAGAGGAAGTATTGGAACAACACTTGTAGAAAACGGGGTCCTCGCGGGAAACTCATTGGAGGGACACAAATAAATCTTTGCCGACTTTCTGAAGAAGCTTACGAGCGTTCACACCTAAGCCTCTTACAAGGTCAGCTGTTTAGCTAAACATGAGCTCATGATCTAAATTTACAGAATAATGAAGAAATCAGCTACAGGGGGAGACCATCAGCAAAAACAATCAATACCAGAATGAGATTCCCTAGGCCATCCATCAGATGTTGGAATAATCAGGTGCAAGGCAGAAAATATACATAAAACTGGAACTGAAACAAGGAACAAGGATGTTTTCAAAGACTGGTAGGATCTCTAAAACATTTTTAAAGAACATGTCATTGACAAAGGTAAATACTCAAAGATTGTGTAATACAACAGATTCATCATTGAGCAGAGTGAAATTATGCTGTTTTGAAAACTATGGCAAGTCAGATTTTCCGCCTAATTATATAAGAAGATTTCTCTAAAAAATACACATTATTTCAAAGACTTATGGGCTGTGAAATAAGGGTATTTCAAATGGCTTGTCTGCAAAGAAAGGTGAGATGTAGGGAATCACAGAAAGTGGAGGGGAAAATAGGTCAATATATACATTGCTATAGGGTGAACTAAGCCTTAGGCCAGCAACAATATAGAGGACCTGACCCTTAGAAACTTACAAGTAAGCTGGAATCTTCAAAAGTTCAAATCTTTATAAGTAAAAAGATTTATTAAAATGAATAACCAAGTGTTTTAATTGACATCAGAACATCCAAACAATAAACCCTGAGAACATAGAAAAAAGATAAATAAAGATATGAGCAGAATTTAATACAATAGAAAACGTATAAAATTGAGGTGATTTAGTAATTCCAAAGAATATTCTTTGAAAAGATTTAAGACACACTTTGATTAAGGAAAACAAAAACATAAGTAAACAATATACAGAAAGAATCAGGACAAAGTTATAGCAGAGAATATAGGAAATGCCAGTAAATTAGAACATTTCTGTAAAGTGGACCAATTCCTAGCTCCTAAAGTTTACCAAAACTGACACAAGAGGAAATCATTTAAGGTCATCATGTCTGCCCTTGGCATTCTCGGAATGCCCTGGCCTCAGAATGCAGCATCTGTAGTCCATGGTAACCTGCGGAGAGGGGGCGGGGCTGAGGGAGGTTGGAACACTGCCCTCACTGAGGGAGTGGGTGTGGCCATCTCTGCTGTGACTGAACAAAGCCAAGGGAGCAGGGGTCCCAGGGCAGGGCCCTCAGAGCCCGGCAGGCCCAATGGGGTGTCACAAGCATTTAGGCCCTGGCCAAAGTGCGCCTTCTTTGTCTCCACAGCTGCCCAAACACTAACCTTTCCACTCAGCCCGCCCTCATACTTAAAGTGTGTGTGGAACCTGTCCACGCAGTACCCCTCGCTGCACAGCTAACCATACGTCTGGGCATCGTAGCTTCCTGCCAGGGGACCGAAGTTCGCAGGCAGATGGGTCCCTGGGACACACGCGGAGAGCTTCCTGACCGTGCCACAGGCCGCTCACGGCCCCGGCCCCAGATCGGGGGCCACAAAGCAGCCCTGTCTGAGTCCCTGCCTCTAGAGGAAGTATAGG
This sequence comes from Mesoplodon bidens, assembly GCF_964165515.1. Taxonomy (NCBI): domain Eukaryota; kingdom Metazoa; phylum Chordata; class Mammalia; order Artiodactyla; family Ziphiidae; genus Mesoplodon; species Mesoplodon bidens. Next base: position 27,156,583 of record NC_138180.1, on the reverse strand, counting down.
ACCAACACTTGTAGAAAACGGGGTCCTAGCGGGCAACTCTTTGGAAGGACACAAATAAATCTTTGCGAATTTCTGATGTAGCTTACGAGCGTTCACACCTAAGCCTCTTACAATGTCAACTGTTTAGCTAAACATGAGCTCATGATCTAAATGTACACAATAATGAAGAAATCAGCTACAAGGGGGAGACAATTAGCAAAAACCATCAATACCAGAATTAGATTCCCTAGGCCATTCATCACATGTTGGAATAATCAGGTGCAAGGCAGATAATATACATAAAACTGGAAATGAAACAAGGAACAAGGATGTTTTCAAAGTCTGGAAGGATCTCTAAAGCATATTTAAAGTACATATCATTGACAAAGCTAAATATTAAAAGGTTGTGTAATACAACAGATTCATCATAGAAAAGCGTGAAATTATGCTGTTTTGAAAACTATGGCATGTCAGATTTTCTGCCTAATTATATAAGAAGATTTCGCTAAAAAATACACATTATTTCAAAGACTTATTGGCTGTGAAATAAGTTGTGTATTTCAAATGGCTTGTCTGCAAAGAAAGTTGAGATGTAGGGAATCACAGAAAGTCGAGGGGAAAATAGGTCAATATATACATTGCTATATGGTGAACTAAGCCTTAGGCCTACAACAATGTAGAGGACCTGACCCTTAGAAACTTACAAGTAAGCTGGAATCTTCAAAAGTTCAAATCTTTATAAGTAAATAGATTTATGAAAATGAATAACCAAGTGTTTTAATTGACATCAGAAGATCAAAACAATAAACCCTGAGAACATAGAAAAAAGATAAGTAAAAATATGAGCAGAACTTAATACAACAGAAAACGTATAAAATTCAGGTGATGTAGTAAGTCCAAAGAATATTCTTTGAAAAGATTTAAAAGACACACTTTGATTTAGGAAAACACAAACATAAGTAAAGAATATACAGAAAGAATCAGGACAATGTTACAGCAGAGAATATAGGAAATGCCAGTAAATTAGAACATTTCTGTAAACTGGACCATTTCCTAGCTCCTAAAGTTTACCAAAACTGACACAAGAGGAAGTCATTTAAGGTCATCATGTCTGCCCTTGGCATTCTCGGAACGCCCTGGCCTCAGAATGCAGCATCTGTAGTCCATGGTAACCTGTGGAGAGGGGGGCGGGTGAGGGAGGTTGGAACACTGCCCTCACTGAGGGAGTGGGAGTGGCCATCTCTGCTGTGACTGAACAAAGGGCAGGGGAGCAGGGGCCCAGGGCAGGGCCCTCAGAGCCCGGCAGTCCCAGTGGTGTGTCACAAGCATTTAGGCCCATGCCGAAGAGCGCCTTCTTTGTCGGCACAGATACCCAAACTCTCACCTATCCACTCAGGCCGCCCTCTTACTTGAAGTGTGTGTGAAACCTGTCCACGCAATACACCTCGCTGCACAGCTAACCATAGATCTGGGCATCGTATCTTCCTGCCAGGTGACCGAAGTTCGCAGGCTGATGGGTCCTTGGTACACACGCGGAGAGTCTCCTGCCCGGGCCACAGGCCGCCCACTGCCACTGCCCCAGATCGGGGGCCGCAAAGCAGCCCTGTCTGAGTCCCTGCGTCTAGAGGAAGTATTGGAACAACACTTGTAGAAAACGGGGTCCTCGCGGGCAACTCATTGGAGGGACACAAATAAATCTTTGCCGACTTTCTGAAGAAGCTTACGAGCGTTCACACCTAAGCCTCTTACAAGGTCAGCTGTTTAGCTAAACATGAGCTCATGATCTAAATTTACACAATAATGAAGAAATCAGCTACAAGGGGGAGACAATCAGCAAAAACAATCAATACCAGGATTAGATTCCCTAGGCCATCAATCACATGTTGGAATACTCAGGTGCAAGGCAGAAAATATACATAAAACTGGAACTGAAACAAGGAACAAGGATGTTTTCAAAGACTGGTAGGATCTCTAAAACATTTTTAAAGTACATGCCATTGACAAAGCTAAATATTCAAAGTTTGTGTAATACAACAGATTCATCATAGAGAAGAGTGAAATTATGCTGTTTTGAAAACTATGGCATGTCAGGTTTTCTGCCTAATTATATAAGAAGATTTCGCTAAAACATACACATTATTTCAAAGACTTATTGGCTGTGAAATAAGTTAAAGGTATTTCAAGTGGCTTGTCTGCAAAGAAAGGTGAGATGTAGGGAAACACAGAAAGTCGAGGGGAAAATAGGTCAATATATACATTGCTATATGTTGAACTAAGCCTTAGGCGAGCAATAATGTAGACGATCTGACCCTTAGAAACTTACAAGTAAGCTGGAATCTTCAAAAGTTCAAATCTTTATTGGTAAAAAGATTTATAAAAATGAATAACCAAGTGTTTTAATTGACATCAGAAGATCAAAACAATAAACCCTGAGAGAATAGAAAAAAGATAAATAAAGATATGAGCAGAATTTAATACAACAGAAAATGTATAAAATTGAGGTGATTTAGTAAGTCCAAAGAATATTCTTTGAAAAGATTTAAAAGACACACTTTGATTAAGGAGAACAAAAACATTAGTAAACAATATACAGAAAGAATCAGGACAAAGTTATAGCAGAGAATATAGGAAATGCCAGTAAATTTGAATATTCCTGTAAAGTGGACCATTTCCTAGCTCCTAAAGTTTACCAAAACTGACACAAGAGGAAATCATTTAAGATCATCATGTCTGCCCTTGTCATTCTCGGAACGCCCTGGCCTCAGAATGCAGCATCTGTAGTCCATGGTAACCTGCGGGCAGGGGGCGGGGCTGAGGGAGGTTGGAACACTGCCCTCACTGAGGGAGTGGGTGTGGCCATCTCTGCTGTGACTGAACAAAGGCAAGGGAGCAGGGGTCCCACGCAGGGCCCTCAGAGCCCGGCAGGCCCAATGGGGTGTCACAAACATGTAGGCCCAGGCCAAAGGGCGCCTTCTTTGTCTGCACAGCTGCCCAAACACTAACCTTTCCACTCAGCCCGCCCTCATACTTGAAGTGTGTGTGAAACCTGTCCACGCAGTACCCCTCGCTGCACAGCTAACCATAGGTCTGGGCATCGTAGCTTCCTGCCAGGGGACCGAAGTTCGCAGGCAGATGGGTCCCTGGGACACACGCGGAGAGCTTCCTGACAGGGCCATAGGCCGCTCACTGCCCCGGCCCCAGATCGGGGGCCGCAAAGCAGCCCTCTCTGAGTCCCTGCCTCTAGAGGAAGTATAGGACCAACACTTGTAGAAAACGGGGTCCTAGCGGGCAACTCATTGGAGGGACACAAATAAATCCTTGCGACTTTCTGATGAAGCTTACGAGCGTTCACACCTAATCCTATTACAAGGTCAGCTGTTTAGCTAAACATGAGCTCATGATCTAAATGTACACAATAATGAAGAAACCAGCTACAAGGGGGAGACAATTAGCAAAAACAATCAATAGCAGAATTAGATTCCCTAGGCCATCCATCACATGTTGGAATAATCAGGTGCAAGGCAGATAATATACATAAAACTGGAACTGAAACAAGGAACAAGGATGTTTTCAAAGTCTGGAAGTATCTCTACAACATTTTTAAAGTACATGTCATTGACAAAGCTAAATATTAAAAGGTTGTGTAATACAACAGATTCATCATAGAGAAGAGTGAAATTATGCTGTTTTGAAAACTCTGGCAGGTCAGATTTTCTGCCTAATTATATAAGAATATTTCGCTAAAACATACACATTAATTCAAAGACTTATTGGCTGTGAAATAAGTTAACGGTATTTCAAATGGTTTGTCTGCAAAGAAAGGTGAGATGTAGGGAATCACAGAAAGTCGAGGGGAAAATAGGTCAATATATACATTGCTATATGGTGAACTAAGCCTTAGGCCCGCAACAATGTAGAGGAACTGACCCTTAGAAACTTACAAGTAAGCAGGAATCTTCAAAAGTTCAAATCTTTATAAGTAAATAGATTTAAGAAAATGAGTAACCAAGTGTTTTAATTGACATCAGAAGATCAAAACAATAATCCCTGAGAACATAGAAGAAAGATAAATAAAGATATGAGCAGAACTTAATACAACAAAAAACGTATAAAATTCAGGTGATGTAGTAAGTCCAAAGAATATTCTTTGAAAAGATTTAAAAGACACACTTTGATTTAGGAAAACACAAACATAAGTAAAGAATATACAGAAAGAATCAGGACAATGTTACAGCAGAGAATATAGGAAATGCCAGTAAAATAGAACATTTCTGTAAAGTGGACCATTTCCTAGCTCCTAAAGTTTACCAAAACTGACACAAGAGGAAATCATTTAAGGTCATCTTGTCTGCCGTTGTCCTTCTCGGAACGCCCTGGCCTCATAATGCAGCATCTTTAGTCCATGGTAACCTGCGGAGAGGGGTGGGGTGAGGGAGGTTGGAACACAGCCCTCACTGTGGGAGTGGGAGTGGCCATCTCTGCTGTGACTGAACAAAGGGCCGGGGAGCAGTGGCCCATGGCAGGGCCCTCAGAGCCCGGCAGTCCCATTGGGGTGTCACAAGCATTTAGGCACAGGCCGAAGAGCGCCTTCTTTGTCTGCACAGCTGCCCAAACTCTCACCTATCCACTCAGGCCGCCCTCTTACTTGAAGTGTGTGTGAAACCTGTCCGCGCAATACACCTCGCTGCACAGCTAACCATAGGTCTGGGCATCGTAGCTTCCTGCCAGGTGACCGAAGTTCGCAGGCAGATGGGTCCCTGGGACACACGCGGAGAGACTTCTGCCCGGGCCACAGGCCGCCCACTGCCACTGCCCCAGATCGGGGGCCGCAAAGCAGCCCTGTCTGAGTCCCTGCGTCTAGAGGAAGTATTGGAACAACACTTGTAGAAAACGGGGTCCTCGCGGGAAACTCATTGGAGGGACACAAATAAATCTTTGCCGACTTTCTGAAGAAGCTTACGAGCGTTCACACCTAAGCCTCTTACAAGGTCAGCTGTTTAGCTAAACATGAGCTCATGATCTAAATTTACAGAATAATGAAGAAATCAGCTACAGGGGGAGACCATCAGCAAAAACAATCAATACCAGAATGAGATTCCCTAGGCCATCCATCAGATGTTGGAATAATCAGGTGCAAGGCAGAAAATATACATAAAACTGGAACTGAAACAAGGAACAAGGATGTTTTCAAAGACTGGTAGGATCTCTAAAACATTTTTAAAGAACATGTCATTGACAAAGGTAAATACTCAAAGATTGTGTAATACAACAGATTCATCATTGAGCAGAGTGAAATTATGCTGTTTTGAAAACTATGGCAAGTCAGATTTTCCGCCTAATTATATAAGAAGATTTCTCTAAAAAATACACATTATTTCAAAGACTTATGGGCTGTGAAATAAGGGTATTTCAAATGGCTTGTCTGCAAAGAAAGGTGAGATGTAGGGAATCACAGAAAGTCGAGGGGAAAATAGGTCAATATATACATTGCTATAGGGTGAACTAAGCCTTAGGCCAGCAACAATATAGAGGACCTGACCCTTAGAAACTTACAAGTAAGCTGGAATCTTCAAAAGTTCAAATCTTTATAAGTAAAAAGATTTATTAAAATGAATAACCAAGTGTTTTAATTGACATCAGAACATCCAAACTATAAACCCTGAGAACATAGAAAAAAGATAAATAAAGATATGAGCAGAATTTAATACAATAGAAAACGTATAAAATTGAGGTGATTTAGTAAGTCCAAAGAATATTCTTTGAAAAGATTTAAGACACACTTTGATTAAGGAAAACAAAAACATAAGTAAACAATATACAGAAAGAATCAGGACAAAGTTATAGCAGAGAATATAGGAAATGCCAGTAAATTAGAACATTTCTGTAAAGTGGACCAATTCCTAGCTCCTAAAGTTTACCAAAACTGACACAAGAGGTAATCATTTAAGGTCATCATGTCTGCCCTTGGCATTCTCGGAATGCCCTGGCCTCAGAATGCAGCATCTGTAGTCCATGGTAACCTGCGGAGAGGGGGCGGGGCTGAGGGAGGTTGGAACACTGCCCTCACTGAGGGAGTGGGTGTGGCCATCTCTGCTGTGACTGAACAAAGCCAAGGGAGCAGGGGTCCCAGGGCAGGGCCCTCAGAGCCCGGCAGGCCCAATGGGGTGTCACAAGCATTTAGGCCCTGGCCAAAGTGCGCCTTCTTTGTCTCCACAGCTGCCCAAACACTAACCTTTCCACTCAGCCCGCCCTCATACTTAAAGTGTGTGTGGAACCTGTCCACGCAGTACCCCTCGCTGCACAGCTAACCATACGTCTGGGCATCGTAGCTTCCTGCCAGGGGACGGAAGTTCGCAGGCAGATGGGTCCCTGGGACACACGCGGAGAGCTTCCTGACCGTGCCACAGGCCGCTCACGGCCCCGGCCCCAGATCGGGGGCCACAAAGCAGCCCTGTCTGAGTACCTGCCTCTAGAGGAAGTATAGGACCAACACTTGTAGCAATCGGGGTCCTAGCGGGCAACTCTTTGGAAGGACACAAATAAATCTTTGCGAATTTCTGATGTAGCTTACGAGCGTTCACACCTAAGCCTCTTAAAATGTCAACTGTTTAGCTAAACATGAGCTCATGATCTAAATGTACACAATAATGAAGAAATCAGCTACAAGGGGGAGACAATTAGCAAAAACAATCAATACCAGAATTAGATTCCCTAGGCCATTCATCACATGTTGGAATAATCAGGTGCAAGGCAGATAATATACATAAAACTGGAAATGAAACAAGGAACAAGGATGTTTTCAAAGTCTGGAAGGATCTCTAAAGCATATTTAAAGTACATATCATTGACAAAGCTAAATATTAAAAGGTTGTGTAATACAACAGATTCATCATAGAAAAGCGTGAAATTATGCTGTTTTGAAAACTATGGCATGTCAGATTTTCTGCCTAATTATATAAGAAGATTTCGCTAAAAAATACACATTATTTCAAAGACTTATTGGCTGTGAAATAAGTTGTGTATTTCAAATGGCTTGTCTGCAAAGAAAGGTGAGATGTAGGGAATCACAGAAAGTCGAGGGGAAAATAGGTCAATATATACATTGCTATATGGTGAACTAAGCCTTAGGCCTACAACAATGTAGAGGACCTGACCCTTAGAAACTTACAAGTAAGCTGGAATCTTCAAAAGTTCAAATCTTTATAAGTAAATAGATTTATGAAAATGAATAACCAAGTGTTTTAATTGACATCAGAAGATCAAAACAATAAACCCTGAGAACATAGAAAAAAGATAAGTAAAAATATGAGCAGAACTTAATACAACAGAAAACGTATAAAATTCAGGTGATGTAGTAAGTCCAAAGAATATTCTTTGAAAAGATTTAAAAGACACACTTTGATTTAGGAAAACACAAACATAAGTAAAGAATATACAGAAAGAATCAGGACAATGTTACAGCAGAGAATATAGGAAATGCCAGTAAATTAGAACATTTCTGTAAAGTGGACCATTTCCTAGCTCCTAAAGTTTACCAAAACTGACACAAGAGGAAATCATTTAAGGTCATCATGTCTGCCCTTGGCATTCTCGGAACGCCCAGGCCTCAGAATGCAGCATCTGTAGTCCATGGTAACCTGGGGAGAGGGGGCGGGGCTGAGGGCGGTTGGAACACTGCCCTCACTGAGGGAGTGGGAGTGGCCATCTCTGCTGTGACTGAACAAAGGGCAGGGGAGCAGTGGCCCATGGCAGGGCCCTCAGAGCCCGGCAGTCCCATTGGGGTGTCACAAGCATTTAGGCACAGGCCGAAGAGCGCCTTCTTTGTCTGCACAGCTGCCCAAACTCTCACCTATCCACTCAGGCCGCCCTCTTACTTGAAGTGTGTGTGAAACCTGTCCGCGCAATACACCTCGCTGCACAGCTAACCATAGGTCTGGGCATCGTAGCTTCCTGCCAGGTGACCGAAGTTCGCAGGCTGATGGGTCCTTGGTACACACGCGGAGAGTCTCCTGCCCGGGCCACAGGGCGCCCACTGCCACTTCCCCAGATCGGGGGCCGCAAAGCAGCCCTGTCTGACTCCCTGCGTCTAGAGGAAGTATTGGAACAACACTTGTAGAAAACGGGGTCCTCGCGGGCAACTCATTGGAGGGACACAAATAAATCTTTGCCGACTTTCTGAAGAAGCTTACGAGCGTTCACACCTAAGCCTCTTACAAGGTCAGCTGTTTAGCTAAACATGAGCTCATGATCTAAATTTACACAATAATGAAGAAATCAGCTACAAGGGGGAGACCATCAGCAAAAACAATCAATACCAGAATGAGATTCCCTAGGCCATCCATCAGATGTTGGAATAATCAGGTGCAAGACAGAAAATATACATAAAACTGGAACTGAAACAAGGAACAAGGATGTTTTCAAAGACTGGTAGGATCTCTAAAACATTTTTAAAGAACATGTCATTGACAAAGGTAAATACTCAAAGATTGTGTAATACAACAGATTCATCATTGAGCAGAGTGAAATTATGCTGTTTTGAAAACTATGGCAAGTCAGATTTTCCGCCTAATTATATAAGAAGATTTCTCTAAAAAATACACATTATTTCAAAGACTTATGGGCTGTGAAATAAGGGTATTTCAAATGGCTTGTCTGCAAAGAAAGGTGAGATGTAGGGAATCACAGAAAGTCGAGGGGAAAATAGGTCAATATATACATTGCTATAGGGTGAACTAAGCCTTAGGCCAGCAACAATATAGAGGACCTGACCCTTAGAAACTTACAAGTAAGCTGGAATCTTCAAAAGTTCAAATCTTTATAAGTAAAAAGATTTATTAAAATGAATAACCAAGTGTTTTAATTGACATCAGAACATCCAAACTATAAACCCTGAGAACATAGAAAAAAGATAAATAAAGATATGAGCAGAATTTAATACAATAGAAAACGTATAAAATTGAGGTGATTTAGTAAGTCCAAAGAATATTCTTTGAAAAGATTTAAAAGACACACTTTGATTAAGGAAAACAAAAACATAAGTAAACAATATACAGAAAGAATCAGGACAAAGTTATAGCAGAGAATATAGGAAATGCCAGTAATTTAGAACATTTCTGTAAAGTGGACCAATTCCTAGCTCCTAAAGTTTACCAAAACTGACACAAGAGGAAATCATTTAAGGTCATCATGTCTGCCCTTGGCATTCTCGGAATGCCCTGGCCTCAGAATGCAGCATCTGTAGTCCATGGTAACCTGCGGGCAGGGGGGGGGCTGAGGGAGGTTGGAACACTGCCCTCACTGAGGGAGTGGGTGTGGCCATCTCTGCTGTGACTGAACAAAGCCAAGGGAGCAGGGGTCCCAGGGCAGGGCCCTCAGAGCCCGGCAGGCCCAATGGGGTGTCACAAGCATTTAGGCCCTGGCCAAAGTGCGCCTTCTTTGTCTCCACAGCTGCCCAAACACTAACCTTTCCACTCAGCCCGCCCTCATACTTAAAGTGTGTGTGGAACCTGTCCACGCAGTACCCCTCGCTGCACAGCTAACCATACGTCTGGGCATCGTAGCTTCCTGCCAGGGGACCGAAGTTCGCAGGCAGATGGGTCCCTGGGACACACGCGGAGAGCTTCCTGACCGTGCCACAGGCCGCTCACGGCCCCGGCCCCAGATCGGGGGCCGCAAAGCAGCCCTGTCTGAGTCCCTGCCTCTAGAGGAAGTATAGGACCAACACTTGTAGAAAACGGGGTCCTAGCGGGCAACTCTTTGGAAGGACACAAATAAATCTTTGCGAATTTCTGATGTAGCTTACGAGCGTTCACACCTAAGCCTCTTACAATGTCAACTGTTTAGCTAAACATGAGCTCATGATCTAAATGTACACAATAATGAAGAAATCAGCTACAAGGGGGAGACAATTAGCAAAAACAATCAATACCAGAATTAGATTCCCTAGGCCATTCATCACATGTTGGAATAATCAGGTGCAAGGCAGATAATATACATAAAACTGGAACTGAAACAAGGAACAAGGATGTTTTCAAAGTCTGGAAGGATCTCTAAAGCATATTTAAAGTACATATCATTGACAAAGCTAAATATTAAAAGGTTGTGTAATACAACAGATTCATCATAGAAAAGCGTGAAATTATGCTGTTTTGAAAACTCTGGCATGTCAGATTTTCTGCCTAATTATATAAGAAGATTTCGCTAAAAAATACACATTATTTCAAAGACTTATTGGCTGTGAAATAAGTTGTGTATTTCAAATGGCTTGTCTGCAAAGAAAGGTGAGATGTAGGGAATCACAGAAAGTCGAGGGGAAAATAGGTCAATATATACATTGCTATATGGTGAACTAAGCCTTAGGCCTACAACAATGTAGAGGACCTGACCCTTAGAAACTTACAAGTAAGCTGGAATCTTCAAAAGTTCAAATCTTTATAAGTAAATAGATTTATGAAAATGAATAACCAAGTGTTTTAATTGACATCAGAAGATCAAAACAATAAACCCTGAGAACATAGAAAAAAGATAAGTAAAAATATGAGCAGAACTTAATACAACAGAAAACGTATAAAATTCAGGTGATGTAGTAAGTCCAAAGAATATTCTTTGAAAAGATTTAAAGACACACTTTGATTTAGGAAAACACAAACATAAGTAAAGAATATACAGAAAGAATCAGGACAATGTTACAGCAGAGAATATAGGAAATGCCAGTAAATTAGAACATTTCTGTAAAGTGGACCATTTCCTAGCTCCTAAAGTTTACCAAAACTGACACAAGAGGAAGTCACTTAAAGTCATCATGTCTGCCCTTGGCATTCTCGGAACGCCCTGGCCTCAGAATGCAGCATCTGTAGTCCATGGTAACATGCGGAGAGGAGGGTGGGTGAGGGAGGTTGGAACACTTCCCTCACTGAGGGAGTGGGAGTGGCCATCTCTGCTGTGACTGAACAAAGGGCAGGGGAGCAGGGGCCCGGGGCAGGGCCCTCAGAGCCCGGCAGTCCCAGTGGTGTGTCACAAGCATTTAGGCCCATGCCAAGAGCGCCTTCTTTGTCGGCACAGATACCCAAACTCTCACCTATCCACTCAGGCCGCCCTCTTACTTGAAGTGTGTGTGAAACCTGTCCACGCAATACACCTCGCTGCACAGCTAACCATAGATCTGGGCATCGTATCTTCCTGCCAGGTGACCGAAGTTCGCAGGCTGATGGGTCCTTGGTACACACGCGGAGAGTCTCCTGCCCGGGCCACAGGCCGCCCACTGCCACTGCCCCAGATCGGGGGCCGCAAAGCAGCCCTGTCTGAGTCCCTGCGTCTAGAGGAAGTATTGGAACAACACTTGTAGAAAACGGGGTCCTCGCGGGCAACTCATTGGAGGGACACAAATAAATCTTTGGCGACTTTCTGAAGAAGCTTACGAGCGTTCACACCTAAGCCTCTTACAAGGTCAGCTGTTTAGCTAAACATGAGCTCATGATCTAATTTTACACAATAATGAAGAAATCAGCTACAAGGGGGAGACAATCAGCAAAAACAATCAATACCAGAATTAGATTCCCTAGGCCATCAATCACATGTTGGAATACTCAGGTGCAAGGCAGAAAATATACATAAAACTGGAACTGAAACAAGGAACAAGGATGTTTTCAAAGACTGGTAGGATCTCTAAAACATTTTTAAAGTACATGCCATTGACAAAGCTAAATATTCAAAGTTTGTGTAATACAACAGATTCATCATAGAGAAGAGTGAAATTATGCTGTTTTGAAAACTATGGCATGTCAGGTTTTCTGCCTAATTATATAAGAAGATTTCGCTAAAACATACACATTATTTCAAAGACTTATTGGCTGTGAAATAAGTTAAAGGTATTTCAAGTGGCTTGTCTGCAAAGAAAGGTGAGATGTAGGGAAACACAGAAAGTCGAGGGGAAAATAGGTCAATATATACATTGCTATATGTTGAACTAAGCCTTAGGAGAGCAATAATGTAGACGATCTGACCCTTAGAAACTTACAAGTAAGCTGGAATCTTCAAAAGTTCAAATCTTTATTGGTAAAAAGATTTATAAAAATGAATAACCAAGTGTTTTAATTGACATCAGAAGATCAAAACAATAAACCCTGAGAGAATAGAAAAAAGATAAATAAAGATATGAGCAGAATTTAATACAACAGAAAATGTATAAAATTGAGGTGATTTAGTAAGTCCAAAGAATATTCTTTGAAAAGATTTAAAAGACACACTTTGATTAAGGAGAACAAAAACATAAGTAAACAATATACAGAAAGAATCAGGACAAAGTTATAGCAGAGAATATAGGAAATGCCAGTAAATTTGAATATTCCTGTAAAGTGGACCATTTCCTAGCTCCTAAAGTTTACCAAAACTGACACAAGAGGAAATCATTTAAGATCATCATGTCTGCCCTTGTCATTCTCGGAACGCCCTGGCCTCAGAATGCAGCATCTGTAGTCCATGGTAACCTGCGGGCAGGGGGCGGGGCTGAGGGAGGTTGGAACACTGCCCTCACTGAGGGAGTGGGTGTGGCCATCTCTGCTGTGACTGAACAAAAGCAAGGGAGCAGGGGTCCCACGCAGGGCCCTCAGAGCCCGGCAGGCCCAATGGGGTGTCACAAACATGTAGGCCCAGGCCAAAGGGCGCCTTCTTTGTCTGCACAGCTGTCCAAACACTAACCTTTCCACTCAGCCCGCCCTCATACTTGAAGTGTGTGTGAAACCTGTCCACGCAGTACCCCTCGCTGCACAGCTAACCATAGGTCTGGGCATCGTAGCTTCCTGCCAGGGGACCGAAGTTCGCAGGCAGATGGGTCCCTGGGACACACGCGGAGAGCTTCCTGACAGGGCCATAGGCCGCTCACTGCCCCGGCCCCAGATCGGGGGCCGCAAAGCAGCCCTCTCTGAGTCCCTGCCTCTAGAGGAAGTATAGGACCAACACTTGTAGAAAACGGGGTCCTAGCGGGCAACTCATTGGAGGGACAAAAATAAATCCTTGCGACTTTCTGATGAAGCTTACGAGCGTTCACACCTAATCCTATTACAAGGTCAGCTGTTTAGCTAAACATGAGCTCATGATCTAAATGTACACAATAATGAAGAAAGCAGCTACAAGGGGGAGACAATTAGCAAAAACAATCAATAGCAGAATTAGATTCCCTAGGCCATCCATCACATGTTGGAATAATCAGGTGCAAGGCAGATAATATACATAAAACTGGAACTGAAACAAGGAACAAGGATGTTTTCAAAGTCTGGAAGTATCTCTACAACATTTTTAAAGTACATGTCATTGACAAAGCTAAATATTAAAAGGTTGTGTAATACAACAGATTCATCATAGAGAAGAGTGAAATTATGCTGTTTTGAAAACTCTGGCAGGTCAGATTTTCTGCCTAATTATATAAGAATATTTTGCTAAAAAATACACATTAATTCAAAGACTTATTGGCTGTGAAAGAAGTTAACGGTATTTCAAATGGTTTGTCTGCAAAGAAAGGTGAGATGTAGGGAATCACAGAAAGTCGAGGGGAAAATAGGTCAATATATACATTGCTATATGGTGAACTAAGCCTTAGGCCTACAACAATGTAGAGGACCTGACCCTTAGAAACTTACAAGTAAGCTGGAATCTTCAAAAGTTCAAATCTTTATAAGTAAATAGATTTAAGAAAATGAGTAACCAAGTGTTTTAATTGACATCAGAAGATCAAAACAATAATCCCTGAGAACATAGAAGAAAGATAAATAAAGATATGAGCAGAACTTAATACAACAAAAAACGTATAAAATTCAGGTGATGTAGTAAGTCCAAAGAATATTCTTTGAAAAGATTTAAAAGACACACTTTGATTTAGGAAAACACAAACATAAGTAAAGAATATACAGAAAGAATCAGGACAATGTTACAGCAGAGAATATAGGAAATGCCAGTAAAATAGAACATTTCTGTAAAGTGGACCATTTCCTAGCTCCTAAAGTTTACCAAAACTGACACAAGAGGAAATCATTTAAGGTCATCTTGTCTGCCGTTGTCCTTCTCGGAACGCCCTGGCCTCATAATGCAGCATCTTTAGTCCATGGTAACCTGCGGAGAGGGGTGGGGTGAGGGAGGTTGGAACACAGCCCTCACTGTGGGAGTGGGAGTGGCCATCTCTGCTGTGACTGAACAAAGGGCCGGGGAGCAGTGGCCCATGGCAGGGCCCTCAGAGCCCGGCAGTCCCATTGGGGTGTCACAAGCATTTAGGCACAGGCCGAAGAGCGCCTTCTTTGTCGGCACAGATACCCAAACTCTCACCTATCCACTCAGGCCGCCCTCTTACTTGAAGTGTGTGTGAAACCTGTCCACGCAATACACCTCGCTGCACAGCTAACCATAGATCTGGGCATCGTATCTTCCTGCCAGGTGACCGAAGTTCGCAGGCAGATGGGTCCCTGGGACACACGCGGAGAGACTTCTGCCCGGGCCAAAGGCCGCCCACTGCCACTGCCCCAGATCTGGGGACGCAAAGCAGCCCTGTCTGAGTCCCTGCCTCTAGAGGAAGTATTGAACCAACACTTGTAGAAAACGGGGTCCTCGTGGGCAACTCATTGGAGGGACACAAATAAATCTTTGCCGACTTTCTGATGAAGCTTACGAGCGTTCACACCTAATCCTCTTACAAGGTCAGCTGTTTAGCTAAACATGAGCTCATGATCTAAATTTACAGAATAATGAAGAAATCAGCTACAGGGGGAGACCATCAGCAAAAACAATCAATACCAGAATGAGATTCCCTAGGCCATCCATCAGATGTTGGAATAATCAGGTGCAAGGCAGAAAATATACATAAAACTGGAACTGAAACAAGGAACAAGGATGTTTTCAAAGACTGGTAGGATCTCTAAAACATTTTTAAAGAACATGTCATTGACAAAGGTAAATACTCAAAGATTGTGTAATACAACAGATTCATCATTGAGCAGAGTGAAATTATGCTGTTTTGAAAACTATGGCAAGTCAGATTTTCCGCCTAATTATATAAGAAGATTTCTCTAAAAAATACACATTATTTCAAAGACTTATGGGCTGTGAAATAAGGGTATTTCAAATGGCTTGTCTGCAAAGAAAGGTGAGATGTAGGGAATCACAGAAAGTCGAGGGGAAAATAGGTCAATATATACATTGCTATAGGGTGAACTAAGCCTTAGGCCAGCAACAATATAGAGGACCTGACCCTTAGAAACTTACAAGTAAGCTGGAATCTTCAAAAGTTCAAATCTTTATAAGTAAAAAGATTTATTAAAATGAATAACCAAGTGTTTTAATTGACATCAGAACATCCAAACAATAAACCCTGAGAACATAGAAAAAAGATAAATAAAGATATGAGCAGAATTTAATACAATAGAAAACGTATAAAATTGAGGTGATTTAGTAAGTCCAAAGAATATTCTTTGAAAAGATTTAAGACACACTTTGATTAAGGAAAACAAAAACATAAGTAAACAATATACAGAAAGAATCAGGACAAAGTTATAGCAGAGAATATAGGAAATGCCAGTAAATTAGAACATTTCTGTAAAGTGGACCAATTCCTAGCTCCTAAAGTTTACCAAAACTGACACAAGAGGTAATCATTTAAGATCATCATGTCTGCCCTTGGCATTCTCGGAATGCCCTGGCCTCAGAATGCAGCATTTGTAGTCCATGGTAACCTGCGGAGAGGGGGCGGGGCTGAGGGAGGTTGGAACACTGCCCTCACTGAGGGAGTGGGTGTGGCCATCTCTGCTGTGACTGAACAAAGCCAAGGGAGCAGGGGTCCCAGGGCAGGGCCCTCAGAGCCCGGCAGGCCCAATGGGGTGTCACAAGCATTTAGGCCCTGGCCAAAGTGCGCCTTCTTTGTCTCCACAGCTGCCCAAACACTAACCTTTCCACTCAGCCCGCCCTCATACTTAAAGTGTGTGTGGAACCTGTCCACGCAGTACCCCTCGCTGCACAGCTAACCATACGTCTGGGCATCGTAGCTTCCTGCCAGGGGACCGAAGTTCGCAGGCAGATGGGTCCCTGGGACACACGCGGAGAGCTTCCTGACCGTGCCACAGGCCGCTCACGGCCCCGGCCCCAGATCGGGGGCCACAAAGCAGCCCTGTCTGAGTCCCTGCCTCTAGAGGAAGTATAGGACCAACACTTGTAGCAATCGGGGTCCTAGCGGGCAACTCTTTGGAAGGACACAAATAAATCTTTGCGAATTTCTGATGTAGCTTACGAGCGTTCACACCTAAGCCTCTTACAATGTCAACTGTTTAGCTAAACATGAGCTCATGATCTAAATGTACACAATAATGAAGAAATCAGCTACAAGGGGGAGACAATTAGCAAAAACAATCAATACCAGAATTAGATTCCCTAGGCCATTCATCACATGTTGGAATAATCAGGTGCAAGGCAGATAATATACATAAAACTGGAACTGAAACAAGGAACAAGGATGTTTTCAAAGTCTGGAAGGATCTCTAAAGCATATTTAAAGTACATATCATTGACAAAGCTAAATATTAAAAGGTTGTGTAATACAACAGATTCATCATAGAAAAGCGTGAAATTATGCTGTTTTGAAAACTATGGCATGTCAGATTTTCTGCCTAATTATATAAGAAGATTTCGCTAAAAAATACACATTATTTCAAAGACTTATTGGCTGTGAAATAAGTTGTGTATTTCAAATGGCTTGTCTGCAAAGAAAGGTGAGATGTAGGGAATCACAGAAAGTCGAGGGGAAAATAGGTCAATATATACATTGCTATATGGTGAACTAAGCCTTAGGCCTACAACAATGTAGAGGACCTGACCCTTAGAAACTTACAAGTAAGCTGGAATCTTCAAAAGTTCAAATCTTTATAAGTAAATAGATTTATGAAAATGAATAACCAAGTGTTTTAATTGACATCAGAAGATCAAAACAATAAACCCTGAGAACATAGAAAAAAGATAAGTAAAAATATGAGCAGAACTTAATACAACAGAAAACGTATAAAATTCAGGTGATGTAGTAAGTCCAAAGAATATTCTTTGAAAAGATTTAAAAGACACACTTTGATTTAGGAAAACACAAACATAAGTAAAGAATATACAGAAAGAATCAGGACAATGTTACAGCAGAGAATATAGGAAATGCCAGTAAATTAGAACATTTCTGTAAAGTGGACCATTTCCTAGCTCCTAAAGTTTACCAAAACTGACACAAGAGGAAATCATTTAAGATCATCATGTCTGCCCTTGTCATTCTCGGAACGCCCTGGCCTCAGAATGCAGCATCTGTAGTCCATGGTAACCTGCGGGCAGGGGGCGGGGCTGAGGGAGGTTGGAACACTGCCCTCACTGAGGGAGTGGGTGTGGCCATCTCTGCTGTGACTGAACAAAGGCAAGGGAGCAGGGGTCCCACACAGGGCCCTCAGAGACCGGCAGGCCCAATGGGGTGTCACAAACATGTAGGCCCAGGCCAAAGGGCGCCTTCTTTGTCTGCACAGCTGCCCAAACACTAACCTTTCCACTCAGCCCGCCCTCATACTTGAAGTGTGTGTGAAACCTGTCCACGCAGTACCCCTCGCTGCACAGCTAACCATAGGTCTGGGCATCGTAGCTTCCTGCCAGGGGACCGAAGTTCGCAGGCAGATGGGTCCCTGGGACACACGCGGAGAGCTTCCTGACAGGGCCATAGGCCGCTCACTGCCCCGGCCCCAGATCGGGGGCCGCAAAGCAGCCCTCTGTGAGTCCGTGCCTCTAGAGGAAGTATAGGACCAACACTTGTAGAAAACGGGGTCCTAGCGGGCAACTCATTGGAGGGACACAAATAAATCCTTGCGACTTTCTGATGAAGCTTACGAGCGTTCACACCTAATCCTATTACAAGGTCAGCTGTTTAGCTAAACATGAGCTCATGATCTAAATGTACACAATAATGAAGAAAGCAGCTACAAGGGGGAGACAATTAGCAAAAACAATCAATAGCAGAATTAGATTCCCTAGGCCATCCATCACATGTTGGAATAATCAGGTGCAAGGCAGATAATATACATAAAACTGGAACTGAAACAAGGAACAAGGATGTTTTCAAAGTCTGGAAGTATCTCTACAACATTTTTAAAGTACATGTCATTGACAAAGCTAAATATTAAAATGTTGTGTAATACAACAGATTCATCATAGAGAAGAGTGAAATTATGCTGTTTTGAAAACTCTGGCAGGTCAGATTTTCTGCCTAATTATATAAGAATATTTCGCTAAAACATACACATTAATTCAAAGACTTATTGGCTGTGAAATAAGTTAACGGTATTTCAAATGGTTTGTCTGCAAAGAAAGGTGAGATGTAGGGAATCACAGAAAGTCGAGGGGAAAATAGGTCAATATATACATTGCTATATGGTGAACTAAGCCTTAGGCCCGCAACAATGTAGAGGAACTGACCCTTAGAAACTTACAAGTAAGCAGGAATCTTCAAAAGTTCAAATCTTTATAAGTAAATAGATTTATGAAAATGAATAACCAAGTGTTTTAATTGACATCAGAAGATCAAAACAATAATCCCTGAGAACATAGAAGAAAGATAAATAAAGATATGAGCAGAACTTAATACAACAAAAAACGTATAAAATTCAGGTGATGTAGTAAGTCCAAAGAATATTCTTTGAAAAGATTTAAAAGACACACTTTGATTTAGGAAAACACAAACATAAGTAAAGAATATAGAGAAAGAATCAGGACAATGTTACAGCAGAGAATATAGGAAATGCCAGTAAAATAGAACATTTCTGTAAAGTGGACCATTTCCTAGCTCCTAAAGTTTACCAAAACTGACACAAGAGGAAGTCATTTAAGGTCATCATGTCTGCCCTTGGCATTCTCGGAACGCCCTGGCCTCAGAATGCAGCATCTGTAGTCCATGGTAACCTGTGGAGAGGGGGGCGGGTGAGGGAGGTTGGAACACTGCCCTCACTGAGGGAGTGGGAGTGGCCATCTCTGCTGTGACTGAACAAAGGGCAGGGGAGCAGGGGCCCGGGGCAGGGCCCTCAGAGCCCGGCAGTCCCAGTGGTGTGTCACAAGCATTTAGGCCCATGCCGAAGAGCGCCTTCTTTGTCGGCACAGATACCCAAACTCTCACCTATCCACTCAGGCCGCCCTCTTACTTGAAGTGTGTGTGAAACCTGTCCACGCAATACACCTCGCTGCACAGCTAACCATAGATCTGGGCATCGTATCTTCCTGCCAGGTGACCGAAGTTCGCAGGCTGATGGGTCCTTGGTACACACGCGGAGAGTCTCCTGCCTGGGCCACAGGCCGCCCACTGCCACTGCCCCAGATCGGGGGCCGCAAAGCAGCCCTGTCTGAGTCCCTGCGTCTAGAGGAAGTATTGGAACAACACTTGTAGAAAACGGGGTCCTCGCGGGAAACTCATTGGAGGGACACAAATAAATCTTTGCCGACTTTCTGAAGAAGCTTACGAGCGTTCACACCTAAGCCTCTTACAAGGTCAGCTGTTTAGCTAAACATGAGCTCATGATCTAAATTTACAGAATAATGAAGAAATCAGCTACAGGGGGAGACCATCAGCAAAAACAATCAATACCAGAATGAGATTCCCTAGGCCATCCATCAGATGTTGGAATAATCAGGTGCAAGGCAGAAAATATACATAAAACTGGAACTGAAACAAGGAACAAGGATGTTTTCAAAGACTGGTAGGATCTCTAAAACATTTTTAAAGAACATGTCATTGACAAAGGTAAATACTCAAAGATTGTGTAATACAACAGATTCATCATTGAGCAGAGTGAAATTATGCTGTTTTGAAAACTATGGCAAGTCAGATTTTCCGCCTAATTATATAAGAAGATTTCTCTAAAAAATACACATTATTTCAAAGACTTATGGGCTGTGAAATAAGGGTATTTCAAATGGCTTGTCTGCAAAGAAAGGTGAGATGTAGGGAATCACAGAAAGTGGAGGGGAAAATAGGTCAATATATACATTGCTATAGGGTGAACTAAGCCTTAGGCCAGCAACAATATAGAGGACCTGACCCTTAGAAACTTACAAGTAAGCTGGAATCTTCAAAAGTTCAAATCTTTATAAGTAAAAAGATTTATTAAAATGAATAACCAAGTGTTTTAATTGACATCAGAACATCCAAACAATAAACCCTGAGAACATAGAAAAAAGATAAATAAAGATATGAGCAGAATTTAATACAATAGAAAACGTATAAAATTGAGGTGATTTAGTAATTCCAAAGAATATTCTTTGAAAAGATTTAAGACACACTTTGATTAAGGAAAACAAAAACATAAGTAAACAATATACAGAAAGAATCAGGACAAAGTTATAGCAGAGAATATAGGAAATGCCAGTAAATTAGAACATTTCTGTAAAGTGGACCAATTCCTAGCTCCTAAAGTTTACCAAAACTGACACAAGAGGAAATCATTTAAGGTCATCATGTCTGCCCTTGGCATTCTCGGAATGCCCTGGCCTCAGAATGCAGCATCTGTAGTCCATGGTAACCTGCGGAGAGGGGGCGGGGCTGAGGGAGGTTGGAACACTGCCCTCACTGAGGGAGTGGGTGTGGCCATCTCTGCTGTGACTGAACAAAGCCAAGGGAGCAGGGGTCCCAGGGCAGGGCCCTCAGAGCCCGGCAGGCCCAATGGGGTGTCACAAGCATTTAGGCCCTGGCCAAAGTGCGCCTTCTTTGTCTCCACAGCTGCCCAAACACTAACCTTTCCACTCAGCCCGCCCTCATACTTAAAGTGTGTGTGGAACCTGTCCACGCAGTACCCCTCGCTGCACAGCTAACCATACGTCTGGGCATCGTAGCTTCCTGCCAGGGGACCGAAGTTCGCAGGCAGATGGGTCCCTGGGACACACGCGGAGAGCTTCCTGACCGTGCCACAGGCCGCTCACGGCCCCGGCCCCAGATCGGGGGCCACAAAGCAGCCCTGTCTGAGTCCCTGCCTCTAGAGGAAGTATAGGACCAACACTTGTAGAAAACGGGGTCCTAGCGGGCAACTCTTTGGAAGGACACAAATAAATCTTTGCGAATTTCTGATGTAGCTTACGAGCGTTCACACCTAAGCCTCTTACAATGTCAACTGTTTAGCTAAACATGAGCTCATGATCTAAATGTACACAATAATGAAGAAATCAGCTACAAGGGGGAGACAATTAGCAAAAACCATCAATACCAGAATTAGATTCCCTAGGCCATTCATCACATGTTGGAATAATCAGGTGCAAGGCAGATAATATACATAAAACTGGAAATGAAACAAGGAACAAGGATGTTTTCAAAGTCTGGAAGGATCTCTAAAGCATATTTAAAGTACATATCATTGACAAAGCTAAATATTAAAAGGTTGTGTAATACAACAGATTCATCATAGAAAAGCGTGAAATTATGCTGTTTTGAAAACTATGGCATGTCAGATTTTCTGCCTAATTATATAAGAAGATTTCGCTAAAAAATACACATTATTTCAAAGACTTATTGGCTGTGAAATAAGTTGTGTATTTCAAATGGCTTGTCTGCAAAGAAAGTTGAGATGTAGGGAATCACAGAAAGTCGAGGGGAAAATAGGTCAATATATACATTGCTATATGGTGAACTAAGCCTTAGGCCTACAACAATGTAGAGGACCTGACCCTTAGAAACTTACAAGTAAGCTGGAATCTTCAAAAGTTCAAATCTTTATAAGTAAATAGATTTATGAAAATGAATAACCAAGTGTTTTAATTGACATCAGAAGATCAAAACAATAAACCCTGAGAACATAGAAAAAAGATAAGTAAAAATATGAGCAGAACTTAATACAACAGAAAACGTATAAAATTCAGGTGATGTAGTAAGTCCAAAGAATATTCTTTGAAAAGATTTAAAAGACACACTTTGATTTAGGAAAACACAAACATAAGTAAAGAATATACAGAAAGAATCAGGACAATGTTACAGCAGAGAATATAGGAAATGCCAGTAAATTAGAACATTTCTGTAAACTGGACCATTTCCTAGCTCCTAAAGTTTACCAAAACTGACACAAGAGGAAGTCATTTAAGGTCATCATGTCTGCCCTTGGCATTCTCGGAACGCCCTGGCCTCAGAATGCAGCATCTGTAGTCCATGGTAACCTGTGGAGAGGGGGGCGGGTGAGGGAGGTTGGAACACTGCCCTCACTGAGGGAGTGGGAGTGGCCATCTCTGCTGTGACTGAACAAAGGGCAGGGGAGCAGGGGCCCAGGGCAGGGCCCTCAGAGCCCGGCAGTCCCAGTGGTGTGTCACAAGCATTTAGGCCCATGCCGAAGAGCGCCTTCTTTGTCGGCACAGATACCCAAACTCTCACCTATCCACTCAGGCCGCCCTCTTACTTGAAGTGTGTGTGAAACCTGTCCACGCAATACACCTCGCTGCACAGCTAACCATAGATCTGGGCATCGTATCTTCCTGCCAGGTGACCGAAGTTCGCAGGCTGATGGGTCCTTGGTACACACGCGGAGAGTCTCCTGCCCGGGCCACAGGCCGCCCACTGCCACTGCCCCAGATCGGGGGCCGCAAAGCAGCCCTGTCTGAGTCCCTGCGTCTAGAGGAAGTATTGGAACAACACTTGTAGAAAACGGGGTCCTCGCGGGCAACTCATTGGAGGGACACAAATAAATCTTTGCCGACTTTCTGAAGAAGCTTACGAGCGTTCACACCTAAGCCTCTTACAAGGTCAGCTGTTTAGCTAAACATGAGCTCATGATCTAAATTTACACAATAATGAAGAAATCAGCTACAAGGGGGAGACAATCAGCAAAAACAATCAATACCAGGATTAGATTCCCTAGGCCATCAATCACATGTTGGAATACTCAGGTGCAAGGCAGAAAATATACATAAAACTGGAACTGAAACAAGGAACAAGGATGTTTTCAAAGACTGGTAGGATCTCTAAAACATTTTTAAAGTACATGCCATTGACAAAGCTAAATATTCAAAGTTTGTGTAATACAACAGATTCATCATAGAGAAGAGTGAAATTATGCTGTTTTGAAAACTATGGCATGTCAGGTTTTCTGCCTAATTATATAAGAAGATTTCGCTAAAACATACACATTATTTCAAAGACTTATTGGCTGTGAAATAAGTTAAAGGTATTTCAAGTGGCTTGTCTGCAAAGAAAGGTGAGATGTAGGGAAACACAGAAAGTCGAGGGGAAAATAGGTCAATATATACATTGCTATATGTTGAACTAAGCCTTAGGCGAGCAATAATGTAGACGATCTGACCCTTAGAAACTTACAAGTAAGCTGGAATCTTCAAAAGTTCAAATCTTTATTGGTAAAAAGATTTATAAAAATGAATAACCAAGTGTTTTAATTGACATCAGAAGATCAAAACAATAAACCCTGAGAGAATAGAAAAAAGATAAATAAAGATATGAGCAGAATTTAATACAACAGAAAATGTATAAAATTGAGGTGATTTAGTAAGTCCAAAGAATATTCTTTGAAAAGATTTAAAAGACACACTTTGATTAAGGAGAACAAAAACATTAGTAAACAATATACAGAAAGAATCAGGACAAAGTTATAGCAGAGAATATAGGAAATGCCAGTAAATTTGAATATTCCTGTAAAGTGGACCATTTCCTAGCTCCTAAAGTTTACCAAAACTGACACAAGAGGAAATCATTTAAGATCATCATGTCTGCCCTTGTCATTCTCGGAACGCCCTGGCCTCAGAATGCAGCATCTGTAGTCCATGGTAACCTGCGGGCAGGGGGCGGGGCTGAGGGAGGTTGGAACACTGCCCTCACTGAGGGAGTGGGTGTGGCCATCTCTGCTGTGACTGAACAAAGGCAAGGGAGCAGGGGTCCCACGCAGGGCCCTCAGAGCCCGGCAGGCCCAATGGGGTGTCACAAACATGTAGGCCCAGGCCAAAGGGCGCCTTCTTTGTCTGCACAGCTGCCCAAACACTAACCTTTCCACTCAGCCCGCCCTCATACTTGAAGTGTGTGTGAAACCTGTCCACGCAGTACCCCTCGCTGCACAGCTAACCATAGGTCTGGGCATCGTAGCTTCCTGCCAGGGGACCGAAGTTCGCAGGCAGATGGGTCCCTGGGACACACGCGGAGAGCTTCCTGACAGGGCCATAGGCCGCTCACTGCCCCGGCCCCAGATCGGGGGCCGCAAAGCAGCCCTCTCTGAGTCCCTGCCTCTAGAGGAAGTATAGGACCAACACTTGTAGAAAACGGGGTCCTAGCGGGCAACTCATTGGAGGGACACAAATAAATCCTTGCGACTTTCTGATGAAGCTTACGAGCGTTCACACCTAATCCTATTACAAGGTCAGCTGTTTAGCTAAACATGAGCTCATGATCTAAATGTACACAATAATGAAGAAACCAGCTACAAGGGGGAGACAATTAGCAAAAACAATCAATAGCAGAATTAGATTCCCTAGGCCATCCATCACATGTTGGAATAATCAGGTGCAAGGCAGATAATATACATAAAACTGGAACTGAAACAAGGAACAAGGATGTTTTCAAAGTCTGGAAGTATCTCTACAACATTTTTAAAGTACATGTCATTGACAAAGCTAAATATTAAAAGGTTGTGTAATACAACAGATTCATCATAGAGAAGAGTGAAATTATGCTGTTTTGAAAACTCTGGCAGGTCAGATTTTCTGCCTAATTATATAAGAATATTTCGCTAAAACATACACATTAATTCAAAGACTTATTGGCTGTGAAATAAGTTAACGGTATTTCAAATGGTTTGTCTGCAAAGAAAGGTGAGATGTAGGGAATCACAGAAAGTCGAGGGGAAAATAGGTCAATATATACATTGCTATATGGTGAACTAAGCCTTAGGCCCGCAACAATGTAGAGGAACTGACCCTTAGAAACTTACAAGTAAGCAGGAATCTTCAAAAGTTCAAATCTTTATAAGTAAATAGATTTAAGAAAATGAGTAACCAAGTGTTTTAATTGACATCAGAAGATCAAAACAATAATCCCTGAGAACATAGAAGAAAGATAAATAAAGATATGAGCAGAACTTAATACAACAAAAAACGTATAAAATTCAGGTGATGTAGTAAGTCCAAAGAATATTCTTTGAAAAGATTTAAAAGACACACTTTGATTTAGGAAAACACAAACATAAGTAAAGAATATACAGAAAGAATCAGGACAATGTTACAGCAGAGAATATAGGAAATGCCAGTAAAATAGAACATTTCTGTAAAGTGGACCATTTCCTAGCTCCTAAAGTTTACCAAAACTGACACAAGAGGAAATCATTTAAGGTCATCTTGTCTGCCGTTGTCCTTCTCGGAACGCCCTGGCCTCATAATGCAGCATCTTTAGTCCATGGTAACCTGCGGAGAGGGGTGGGGTGAGGGAGGTTGGAACACAGCCCTCACTGTGGGAGTGGGAGTGGCCATCTCTGCTGTGACTGAACAAAGGGCCGGGGAGCAGTGGCCCATGGCAGGGCCCTCAGAGCCCGGCAGTCCCATTGGGGTGTCACAAGCATTTAGGCACAGGCCGAAGAGCGCCTTCTTTGTCTGCACAGCTGCCCAAACTCTCACCTATCCACTCAGGCCGCCCTCTTACTTGAAGTGTGTGTGAAACCTGTCCGCGCAATACACCTCGCTGCACAGCTAACCATAGGTCTGGGCATCGTAGCTTCCTGCCAGGTGACCGAAGTTCGCAGGCAGATGGGTCCCTGGGACACACGCGGAGAGACTTCTGCCCGGGCCACAGGCCGCCCACTGCCACTGCCCCAGATCGGGGGCCGCAAAGCAGCCCTGTCTGAGTCCCTGCGTCTAGAGGAAGTATTGGAACAACACTTGTAGAAAACGGGGTCCTCGCGGGAAACTCATTGGAGGGACACAAATAAATCTTTGCCGACTTTCTGAAGAAGCTTACGAGCGTTCACACCTAAGCCTCTTACAAGGTCAGCTGTTTAGCTAAACATGAGCTCATGATCTAAATTTACAGAATAATGAAGAAATCAGCTACAGGGGGAGACCATCAGCAAAAACAATCAATACCAGAATGAGATTCCCTAGGCCATCCATCAGATGTTGGAATAATCAGGTGCAAGGCAGAAAATATACATAAAACTGGAACTGAAACAAGGAACAAGGATGTTTTCAAAGACTGGTAGGATCTCTAAAACATTTTTAAAGAACATGTCATTGACAAAGGTAAATACTCAAAGATTGTGTAATACAACAGATTCATCATTGAGCAGAGTGAAATTATGCTGTTTTGAAAACTATGGCAAGTCAGATTTTCCGCCTAATTATATAAGAAGATTTCTCTAAAAAATACACATTATTTCAAAGACTTATGGGCTGTGAAATAAGGGTATTTCAAATGGCTTGTCTGCAAAGAAAGGTGAGATGTAGGGAATCACAGAAAGTCGAGGGGAAAATAGGTCAATATATACATTGCTATAGGGTGAACTAAGCCTTAGGCCAGCAACAATATAGAGGACCTGACCCTTAGAAACTTACAAGTAAGCTGGAATCTTCAAAAGTTCAAATCTTTATAAGTAAAAAGATTTATTAAAATGAATAACCAAGTGTTTTAATTGACATCAGAACATCCAAACTATAAACCCTGAGAACATAGAAAAAAGATAAATAAAGATATGAGCAGAATTTAATACAATAGAAAACGTATAAAATTGAGGTGATTTAGTAAGTCCAAAGAATATTCTTTGAAAAGATTTAAGACACACTTTGATTAAGGAAAACAAAAACATAAGTAAACAATATACAGAAAGAATCAGGACAAAGTTATAGCAGAGAATATAGGAAATGCCAGTAAATTAGAACATTTCTGTAAAGTGGACCAATTCCTAGCTCCTAAAGTTTACCAAAACTGACACAAGAGGTAATCATTTAAGGTCATCATGTCTGCCCTTGGCATTCTCGGAATGCCCTGGCCTCAGAATGCAGCATCTGTAGTCCATGGTAACCTGCGGAGAGGGGGCGGGGCTGAGGGAGGTTGGAACACTGCCCTCACTGAGGGAGTGGGTGTGGCCATCTCTGCTGTGACTGAACAAAGCCAAGGGAGCAGGGGTCCCAGGGCAGGGCCCTCAGAGCCCGGCAGGCCCAATGGGGTGTCACAAGCATTTAGGCCCTGGCCAAAGTGCGCCTTCTTTGTCTCCACAGCTGCCCAAACACTAACCTTTCCACTCAGCCCGCCCTCATACTTAAAGTGTGTGTGGAACCTGTCCACGCAGTACCCCTCGCTGCACAGCTAACCATACGTCTGGGCATCGTAGCTTCCTGCCAGGGGACGGAAGTTCGCAGGCAGATGGGTCCCTGGGACACACGCGGAGAGCTTCCTGACCGTGCCACAGGCCGCTCACGGCCCCGGCCCCAGATCGGGGGCCACAAAGCAGCCCTGTCTGAGTACCTGCCTCTAGAGGAAGTATAGGACCAACACTTGTAGCAATCGGGGTCCTAGCGGGCAACTCTTTGGAAGGACACAAATAAATCTTTGCGAATTTCTGATGTAGCTTACGAGCGTTCACACCTAAGCCTCTTAAAATGTCAACTGTTTAGCTAAACATGAGCTCATGATCTAAATGTACACAATAATGAAGAAATCAGCTACAAGGGGGAGACAATTAGCAAAAACAATCAATACCAGAATTAGATTCCCTAGGCCATTCATCACATGTTGGAATAATCAGGTGCAAGGCAGATAATATACATAAAACTGGAAATGAAACAAGGAACAAGGATGTTTTCAAAGTCTGGAAGGATCTCTAAAGCATATTTAAAGTACATATCATTGACAAAGCTAAATATTAAAAGGTTGTGTAATACAACAGATTCATCATAGAAAAGCGTGAAATTATGCTGTTTTGAAAACTATGGCATGTCAGATTTTCTGCCTAATTATATAAGAAGATTTCGCTAAAAAATACACATTATTTCAAAGACTTATTGGCTGTGAAATAAGTTGTGTATTTCAAATGGCTTGTCTGCAAAGAAAGGTGAGATGTAGGGAATCACAGAAAGTCGAGGGGAAAATAGGTCAATATATACATTGCTATATGGTGAACTAAGCCTTAGGCCTACAACAATGTAGAGGACCTGACCCTTAGAAACTTACAAGTAAGCTGGAATCTTCAAAAGTTCAAATCTTTATAAGTAAATAGATTTATGAAAATGAATAACCAAGTGTTTTAATTGACATCAGAAGATCAAAACAATAAACCCTGAGAACATAGAAAAAAGATAAGTAAAAATATGAGCAGAACTTAATACAACAGAAAACGTATAAAATTCAGGTGATGTAGTAAGTCCAAAGAATATTCTTTGAAAAGATTTAAAAGACACACTTTGATTTAGGAAAACACAAACATAAGTAAAGAATATACAGAAAGAATCAGGACAATGTTACAGCAGAGAATATAGGAAATGCCAGTAAATTAGAACATTTCTGTAAAGTGGACCATTTCCTAGCTCCTAAAGTTTACCAAAACTGACACAAGAGGAAATCATTTAAGGTCATCATGTCTGCCCTTGGCATTCTCGGAACGCCCAGGCCTCAGAATGCAGCATCTGTAGTCCATGGTAACCTGGGGAGAGGGGGCGGGGCTGAGGGCGGTTGGAACACTGCCCTCACTGAGGGAGTGGGAGTGGCCATCTCTGCTGTGACTGAACAAAGGGCAGGGGAGCAGTGGCCCATGGCAGGGCCCTCAGAGCCCGGCAGTCCCATTGGGGTGTCACAAGCATTTAGGCACAGGCCGAAGAGCGCCTTCTTTGTCTGCACAGCTGCCCAAACTCTCACCTATCCACTCAGGCCGCCCTCTTACTTGAAGTGTGTGTGAAACCTGTCCGCGCAATACACCTCGCTGCACAGCTAACCATAGGTCTGGGCATCGTAGCTTCCTGCCAGGTGACCGAAGTTCGCAGGCTGATGGGTCCTTGGTACACACGCGGAGAGTCTCCTGCCCGGGCCACAGGGCGCCCACTGCCACTTCCCCAGATCGGGGGCCGCAAAGCAGCCCTGTCTGACTCCCTGCGTCTAGAGGAAGTATTGGAACAACACTTGTAGAAAACGGGGTCCTCGCGGGCAACTCATTGGAGGGACACAAATAAATCTTTGCCGACTTTCTGAAGAAGCTTACGAGCGTTCACACCTAAGCCTCTTACAAGGTCAGCTGTTTAGCTAAACATGAGCTCATGATCTAAATTTACACAATAATGAAGAAATCAGCTACAAGGGGGAGACCATCAGCAAAAACAATCAATACCAGAATGAGATTCCCTAGGCCATCCATCAGATGTTGGAATAATCAGGTGCAAGACAGAAAATATACATAAAACTGGAACTGAAACAAGGAACAAGGATGTTTTCAAAGACTGGTAGGATCTCTAAAACATTTTTAAAGAACATGTCATTGACAAAGGTAAATACTCAAAGATTGTGTAATACAACAGATTCATCATTGAGCAGAGTGAAATTATGCTGTTTTGAAAACTATGGCAAGTCAGATTTTCCGCCTAATTATATAAGAAGATTTCTCTAAAAAATACACATTATTTCAAAGACTTATGGGCTGTGAAATAAGGGTATTTCAAATGGCTTGTCTGCAAAGAAAGGTGAGATGTAGGGAATCACAGAAAGTCGAGGGGAAAATAGGTCAATATATACATTGCTATAGGGTGAACTAAGCCTTAGGCCAGCAACAATATAGAGGACCTGACCCTTAGAAACTTACAAGTAAGCTGGAATCTTCAAAAGTTCAAATCTTTATAAGTAAAAAGATTTATTAAAATGAATAACCAAGTGTTTTAATTGACATCAGAACATCCAAACTATAAACCCTGAGAACATAGAAAAAAGATAAATAAAGATATGAGCAGAATTTAATACAATAGAAAACGTATAAAATTGAGGTGATTTAGTAAGTCCAAAGAATATTCTTTGAAAAGATTTAAAAGACACACTTTGATTAAGGAAAACAAAAACATAAGTAAACAATATACAGAAAGAATCAGGACAAAGTTATAGCAGAGAATATAGGAAATGCCAGTAATTTAGAACATTTCTGTAAAGTGGACCAATTCCTAGCTCCTAAAGTTTACCAAAACTGACACAAGAGGAAATCATTTAAGGTCATCATGTCTGCCCTTGGCATTCTCGGAATGCCCTGGCCTCAGAATGCAGCATCTGTAGTCCATGGTAACCTGCGGGCAGGGGGGGGGCTGAGGGAGGTTGGAACACTGCCCTCACTGAGGGAGTGGGTGTGGCCATCTCTGCTGTGACTGAACAAAGCCAAGGGAGCAGGGGTCCCAGGGCAGGGCCCTCAGAGCCCGGCAGGCCCAATGGGGTGTCACAAGCATTTAGGCCCTGGCCAAAGTGCGCCTTCTTTGTCTCCACAGCTGCCCAAACACTAACCTTTCCACTCAGCCCGCCCTCATACTTAAAGTGTGTGTGGAACCTGTCCACGCAGTACCCCTCGCTGCACAGCTAACCATACGTCTGGGCATCGTAGCTTCCTGCCAGGGGACCGAAGTTCGCAGGCAGATGGGTCCCTGGGACACACGCGGAGAGCTTCCTGACCGTGCCACAGGCCGCTCACGGCCCCGGCCCCAGATCGGGGGCCGCAAAGCAGCCCTGTCTGAGTCCCTGCCTCTAGAGGAAGTATAGGACCAACACTTGTAGAAAACGGGGTCCTAGCGGGCAACTCTTTGGAAGGACACAAATAAATCTTTGCGAATTTCTGATGTAGCTTACGAGCGTTCACACCTAAGCCTCTTACAATGTCAACTGTTTAGCTAAACATGAGCTCATGATCTAAATGTACACAATAATGAAGAAATCAGCTACAAGGGGGAGACAATTAGCAAAAACAATCAATACCAGAATTAGATTCCCTAGGCCATTCATCACATGTTGGAATAATCAGGTGCAAGGCAGATAATATACATAAAACTGGAACTGAAACAAGGAACAAGGATGTTTTCAAAGTCTGGAAGGATCTCTAAAGCATATTTAAAGTACATATCATTGACAAAGCTAAATATTAAAAGGTTGTGTAATACAACAGATTCATCATAGAAAAGCGTGAAATTATGCTGTTTTGAAAACTCTGGCATGTCAGATTTTCTGCCTAATTATATAAGAAGATTTCGCTAAAAAATACACATTATTTCAAAGACTTATTGGCTGTGAAATAAGTTGTGTATTTCAAATGGCTTGTCTGCAAAGAAAGGTGAGATGTAGGGAATCACAGAAAGTCGAGGGGAAAATAGGTCAATATATACATTGCTATATGGTGAACTAAGCCTTAGGCCTACAACAATGTAGAGGACCTGACCCTTAGAAACTTACAAGTAAGCTGGAATCTTCAAAAGTTCAAATCTTTATAAGTAAATAGATTTATGAAAATGAATAACCAAGTGTTTTAATTGACATCAGAAGATCAAAACAATAAACCCTGAGAACATAGAAAAAAGATAAGTAAAAATATGAGCAGAACTTAATACAACAGAAAACGTATAAAATTCAGGTGATGTAGTAAGTCCAAAGAATATTCTTTGAAAAGATTTAAAGACACACTTTGATTTAGGAAAACACAAACATAAGTAAAGAATATACAGAAAGAATCAGGACAATGTTACAGCAGAGAATATAGGAAATGCCAGTAAATTAGAACATTTCTGTAAAGTGGACCATTTCCTAGCTCCTAAAGTTTACCAAAACTGACACAAGAGGAAGTCACTTAAAGTCATCATGTCTGCCCTTGGCATTCTCGGAACGCCCTGGCCTCAGAATGCAGCATCTGTAGTCCATGGTAACATGCGGAGAGGAGGGTGGGTGAGGGAGGTTGGAACACTTCCCTCACTGAGGGAGTGGGAGTGGCCATCTCTGCTGTGACTGAACAAAGGGCAGGGGAGCAGGGGCCCGGGGCAGGGCCCTCAGAGCCCGGCAGTCCCAGTGGTGTGTCACAAGCATTTAGGCCCATGCCAAGAGCGCCTTCTTTGTCGGCACAGATACCCAAACTCTCACCTATCCACTCAGGCCGCCCTCTTACTTGAAGTGTGTGTGAAACCTGTCCACGCAATACACCTCGCTGCACAGCTAACCATAGATCTGGGCATCGTATCTTCCTGCCAGGTGACCGAAGTTCGCAGGCTGATGGGTCCTTGGTACACACGCGGAGAGTCTCCTGCCCGGGCCACAGGCCGCCCACTGCCACTGCCCCAGATCGGGGGCCGCAAAGCAGCCCTGTCTGAGTCCCTGCGTCTAGAGGAAGTATTGGAACAACACTTGTAGAAAACGGGGTCCTCGCGGGCAACTCATTGGAGGGACACAAATAAATCTTTGGCGACTTTCTGAAGAAGCTTACGAGCGTTCACACCTAAGCCTCTTACAAGGTCAGCTGTTTAGCTAAACATGAGCTCATGATCTAAATTTACACAATAATGAAGAAATCAGCTACAAGGGGGAGACAATCAGCAAAAACAATCAATACCAGAATTAGATTCCCTAGGCCATCAATCACATGTTGGAATACTCAGGTGCAAGGCAGAAAATATACATAAAACTGGAACTGAAACAAGGAACAAGGATGTTTTCAAAGACTGGTAGGATCTCTAAAACATTTTTAAAGTACATGCCATTGACAAAGCTAAATATTCAAAGTTTGTGTAATACAACAGATTCATCATAGAGAAGAGTGAAATTATGCTGTTTTGAAAACTATGGCATGTCAGGTTTTCTGCCTAATTATATAAGAAGATTTCGCTAAAACATACACATTATTTCAAAGACTTATTGGCTGTGAAATAAGTTAAAGGTATTTCAAGTGGCTTGTCTGCAAAGAAAGGTGAGATGTAGGGAAACACAGAAAGTCGAGGGGAAAATAGGTCAATATATACATTGCTATATGTTGAACTAAGCCTTAGGAGAGCAATAATGTAGACGATCTGACCCTTAGAAACTTACAAGTAAGCTGGAATCTTCAAAAGTTCAAATCTTTATTGGTAAAAAGATTTATAAAAATGAATAACCAAGTGTTTTAATTGACATCAGAAGATCAAAACAATAAACCCTGAGAGAATAGAAAAAAGATAAATAAAGATATGAGCAGAATTTAATACAACAGAAAATGTATAAAATTGAGGTGATTTAGTAAGTCCAAAGAATATTCTTTGAAAAGATTTAAAAGACACACTTTGATTAAGGAGAACAAAAACATAAGTAAACAATATACAGAAAGAATCAGGACAAAGTTATAGCAGAGAATATAGGAAATGCCAGTAAATTTGAATATTCCTGTAAAGTGGACCATTTCCTAGCTCCTAAAGTTTACCAAAACTGACACAAGAGGAAATCATTTAAGATCATCATGTCTGCCCTTGTCATTCTCGGAACGCCCTGGCCTCAGAATGCAGCATCTGTAGTCCATGGTAACCTGCGGGCAGGGGGCGGGGCTGAGGGAGGTTGGAACACTGCCCTCACTGAGGGAGTGGGTGTGGCCATCTCTGCTGTGACTGAACAAAAGCAAGGGAGCAGGGGTCCCACGCAGGGCCCTCAGAGCCCGGCAGGCCCAATGGGGTGTCACAAACATGTAGGCCCAGGCCAAAGGGCGCCTTCT
Organism: Mesoplodon bidens; assembly: GCF_964165515.1. Classification (NCBI taxonomy): domain Eukaryota; kingdom Metazoa; phylum Chordata; class Mammalia; order Artiodactyla; family Ziphiidae; genus Mesoplodon; species Mesoplodon bidens. Next base: position 27,122,933 of record NC_138180.1, on the reverse strand, counting down.
TTGTCTGCACAGCTGTCCAAACACTAACCTTTCCACTCAGCCCGCCCTCATACTTGAAGTGTGTGTGAAACCTGTCCACGCAGTACCCCTCGCTGCACAGCTAACCATAGGTCTGGGCATCGTAGCTTCCTGCCAGGGGACCGAAGTTCGCAGGCAGATGGGTCCCTGGGACACACGCGGAGAGCTTCCTGACAGGGCCATAGGCCGCTCACTGCCCCGGCCCCAGATCGGGGGCCGCAAAGCAGCCCTCTCTGAGTCCCTGCCTCTAGAGGAAGTATAGGACCAACACTTGTAGAAAACGGGGTCCTAGCGGGCAACTCATTGGAGGGACAAAAATAAATCCTTGCGACTTTCTGATGAAGCTTACGAGCGTTCACACCTAATCCTATTACAAGGTCAGCTGTTTAGCTAAACATGAGCTCATGATCTAAATGTACACAATAATGAAGAAAGCAGCTACAAGGGGGAGACAATTAGCAAAAACAATCAATAGCAGAATTAGATTCCCTAGGCCATCCATCACATGTTGGAATAATCAGGTGCAAGGCAGATAATATACATAAAACTGGAACTGAAACAAGGAACAAGGATGTTTTCAAAGTCTGGAAGTATCTCTACAACATTTTTAAAGTACATGTCATTGACAAAGCTAAATATTAAAAGGTTGTGTAATACAACAGATTCATCATAGAGAAGAGTGAAATTATGCTGTTTTGAAAACTCTGGCAGGTCAGATTTTCTGCCTAATTATATAAGAATATTTTGCTAAAAAATACACATTAATTCAAAGACTTATTGGCTGTGAAAGAAGTTAACGGTATTTCAAATGGTTTGTCTGCAAAGAAAGGTGAGATGTAGGGAATCACAGAAAGTCGAGGGGAAAATAGGTCAATATATACATTGCTATATGGTGAACTAAGCCTTAGGCCTACAACAATGTAGAGGACCTGACCCTTAGAAACTTACAAGTAAGCTGGAATCTTCAAAAGTTCAAATCTTTATAAGTAAATAGATTTAAGAAAATGAGTAACCAAGTGTTTTAATTGACATCAGAAGATCAAAACAATAATCCCTGAGAACATAGAAGAAAGATAAATAAAGATATGAGCAGAACTTAATACAACAAAAAACGTATAAAATTCAGGTGATGTAGTAAGTCCAAAGAATATTCTTTGAAAAGATTTAAAAGACACACTTTGATTTAGGAAAACACAAACATAAGTAAAGAATATACAGAAAGAATCAGGACAATGTTACAGCAGAGAATATAGGAAATGCCAGTAAAATAGAACATTTCTGTAAAGTGGACCATTTCCTAGCTCCTAAAGTTTACCAAAACTGACACAAGAGGAAATCATTTAAGGTCATCTTGTCTGCCGTTGTCCTTCTCGGAACGCCCTGGCCTCATAATGCAGCATCTTTAGTCCATGGTAACCTGCGGAGAGGGGTGGGGTGAGGGAGGTTGGAACACAGCCCTCACTGTGGGAGTGGGAGTGGCCATCTCTGCTGTGACTGAACAAAGGGCCGGGGAGCAGTGGCCCATGGCAGGGCCCTCAGAGCCCGGCAGTCCCATTGGGGTGTCACAAGCATTTAGGCACAGGCCGAAGAGCGCCTTCTTTGTCTGCACAGCTGCCCAAACTCTCACCTATCCACTCAGGCCGCCCTCTTACTTGAAGTGTGTGTGAAACCTGTCCGCGCAATACACCTCGCTGCACAGCTAACCATAGGTCTGGGCATCGTAGCTTCCTGCCAGGTGACCGAAGTTCGCAGGCAGATGGGTCCCTGGGACACACGCGGAGAGACTTCTGCCCGGGCCAAAGGCCGCCCACTGCCACTGCCCCAGATCTGGGGACGCAAAGCAGCCCTGTCTGAGTCCCTGCCTCTAGAGGAAGTATTGAACCAACACTTGTAGAAAACGGGGTCCTCGTGGGCAACTCATTGGAGGGACACAAATAAATCTTTGCCGACTTTCTGATGAAGCTTACGAGCGTTCACACCTAATCCTCTTACAAGGTCAGCTGTTTAGCTAAACATGAGCTCATGATCTAAATTTACAGAATAATGAAGAAATCAGCTACAGGGGGAGACCATCAGCAAAAACAATCAATACCAGAATGAGATTCCCTAGGCCATCCATCAGATGTTGGAATAATCAGGTGCAAGGCAGAAAATATACATAAAACTGGAACTGAAACAAGGAACAAGGATGTTTTCAAAGACTGGTAGGATCTCTAAAACATTTTTAAAGAACATGTCATTGACAAAGGTAAATACTCAAAGATTGTGTAATACAACAGATTCATCATTGAGCAGAGTGAAATTATGCTGTTTTGAAAACTATGGCAAGTCAGATTTTCCGCCTAATTATATAAGAAGATTTCTCTAAAAAATACACATTATTTCAAAGACTTATGGGCTGTGAAATAAGGGTATTTCAAATGGCTTGTCTGCAAAGAAAGGTGAGATGTAGGGAATCACAGAAAGTCGAGGGGAAAATAGGTCAATATATACATTGCTATAGGGTGAACTAAGCCTTAGGCCAGCAACAATATAGAGGACCTGACCCTTAGAAACTTACAAGTAAGCTGGAATCTTCAAAAGTTCAAATCTTTATAAGTAAAAAGATTTATTAAAATGAATAACCAAGTGTTTTAATTGACATCAGAACATCCAAACAATAAACCCTGAGAACATAGAAAAAAGATAAATAAAGATATGAGCAGAATTTAATACAATAGAAAACGTATAAAATTGAGGTGATTTAGTAAGTCCAAAGAATATTCTTTGAAAAGATTTAAGACACACTTTGATTAAGGAAAACAAAAACATAAGTAAACAATATACAGAAAGAATCAGGACAAAGTTATAGCAGAGAATATAGGAAATGCCAGTAAATTAGAACATTTCTGTAAAGTGGACCAATTCCTAGCTCCTAAAGTTTACCAAAACTGACACAAGAGGTAATCATTTAAGATCATCATGTCTGCCCTTGGCATTCTCGGAATGCCCTGGCCTCAGAATGCAGCATTTGTAGTCCATGGTAACCTGCGGAGAGGGGGCGGGGCTGAGGGAGGTTGGAACACTGCCCTCACTGAGGGAGTGGGTGTGGCCATCTCTGCTGTGACTGAACAAAGCCAAGGGAGCAGGGGTCCCAGGGCAGGGCCCTCAGAGCCCGGCAGGCCCAATGGGGTGTCACAAGCATTTAGGCCCTGGCCAAAGTGCGCCTTCTTTGTCTCCACAGCTGCCCAAACACTAACCTTTCCACTCAGCCCGCCCTCATACTTAAAGTGTGTGTGGAACCTGTCCACGCAGTACCCCTCGCTGCACAGCTAACCATACGTCTGGGCATCGTAGCTTCCTGCCAGGGGACCGAAGTTCGCAGGCAGATGGGTCCCTGGGACACACGCGGAGAGCTTCCTGACCGTGCCACAGGCCGCTCACGGCCCCGGCCCCAGATCGGGGGCCACAAAGCAGCCCTGTCTGAGTCCCTGCCTCTAGAGGAAGTATAGGACCAACACTTGTAGCAATCGGGGTCCTAGCGGGCAACTCTTTGGAAGGACACAAATAAATCTTTGCGAATTTCTGATGTAGCTTACGAGCGTTCACACCTAAGCCTCTTACAATGTCAACTGTTTAGCTAAACATGAGCTCATGATCTAAATGTACACAATAATGAAGAAATCAGCTACAAGGGGGAGACAATTAGCAAAAACAATCAATACCAGAATTAGATTCCCTAGGCCATTCATCACATGTTGGAATAATCAGGTGCAAGGCAGATAATATACATAAAACTGGAACTGAAACAAGGAACAAGGATGTTTTCAAAGTCTGGAAGGATCTCTAAAGCATATTTAAAGTACATATCATTGACAAAGCTAAATATTAAAAGGTTGTGTAATACAACAGATTCATCATAGAAAAGCGTGAAATTATGCTGTTTTGAAAACTATGGCATGTCAGATTTTCTGCCTAATTATATAAGAAGATTTCGCTAAAAAATACACATTATTTCAAAGACTTATTGGCTGTGAAATAAGTTGTGTATTTCAAATGGCTTGTCTGCAAAGAAAGGTGAGATGTAGGGAATCACAGAAAGTCGAGGGGAAAATAGGTCAATATATACATTGCTATATGGTGAACTAAGCCTTAGGCCTACAACAATGTAGAGGACCTGACCCTTAGAAACTTACAAGTAAGCTGGAATCTTCAAAAGTTCAAATCTTTATAAGTAAATAGATTTATGAAAATGAATAACCAAGTGTTTTAATTGACATCAGAAGATCAAAACAATAAACCCTGAGAACATAGAAAAAAGATAAGTAAAAATATGAGCAGAACTTAATACAACAGAAAACGTATAAAATTCAGGTGATGTAGTAAGTCCAAAGAATATTCTTTGAAAAGATTTAAAAGACACACTTTGATTTAGGAAAACACAAACATAAGTAAAGAATATACAGAAAGAATCAGGACAATGTTACAGCAGAGAATATAGGAAATGCCAGTAAATTAGAACATTTCTGTAAAGTGGACCATTTCCTAGCTCCTAAAGTTTACCAAAACTGACACAAGAGGAAATCATTTAAGGTCATCATGTCTGCCCTTGGCATTCTCAGAACGCCCAGGCCTCAGAATGCAGCATCTGTAGTCCATGGTAACCTGGGGAGAGGGGGCGGGGCTGAGGGCGGTTGGAACACTGCCCTCACTGAGGGAGTGGGAGTGGCCATCTCTGCTGTGACTGAACAAAGGGCAGGGGAGCAGTGGCCCATGGCAGGGCCCTCAGAGCCCGGCAGTCCCATTGGGGTGTCACAAGCATTTAGGCACAGGCCGAAGAGCGCCTTCTTTGTCTGCACAGCTGCCCAAACTCTCACCTATCCACTCAGGCCGCCCTCTTACTTGAAGTGTGTGTGAAACCTGTCCGCGCAATACACCTCGCTGCACAGCTAACCATAGGTCTGGGCATCGTAGCTTCCTGCCAGGTGACCGAAGTTCGCAGGCAGATGGGTCCCTGGGACACACGCGGAGAGACTTCTGCCCGGGCCAAAGGCCGCCCACTGCCACTGCCCCAGATCTGGGGACGCAAAGCAGCCCTGTCTGAGTCCCTGCCTCTAGAGGAAGTATTGAACCAACACTTGTAGAAAACGGGGTCCTCGTGGGCAACTCATTGGAGGGACACAAATAAATCTTTGCCGACTTTCTGATGAAGCTTACGAGCGTTCACACCTAATCCTCTTACAAGGTCAGCTGTTTAGCTAAACATGAGCTCATGATCTAAATTTACAGAATAATGAAGAAATCAGCTACAGGGGGAGACCATCAGCAAAAACAATCAATACCAGAATGAGATTCCCTAGGCCATCCATCAGATGTTGGAATAATCAGGTGCAAGGCAGAAAATATACATAAAACTGGAACTGAAACAAGGAACAAGGATGTTTTCAAAGACTGGTAGGATCTCTAAAACATTTTTAAAGAACATGTCATTGACAAAGGTAAATACTCAAAGATTGTGTAATACAACAGATTCATCATTGAGCAGAGTGAAATTATGCTGTTTTGAAAACTATGGCAAGTCAGATTTTCCGCCTAATTATATAAGAAGATTTCTCTAAAAAATACACATTATTTCAAAGACTTATGGGCTGTGAAATAAGGGTATTTCAAATGGCTTGTCTGCAAAGAAAGGTGAGATGTAGGGAATCACAGAAAGTCGAGGGGAAAATAGGTCAATATATACATTGCTATAGGGTGAACTAAGCCTTAGGCCAGCAACAATATAGAGGACCTGACCCTTAGAAACTTACAAGTAAGCTGGAATCTTCAAAAGTTCAAATCTTTATAAGTAAAAAGATTTATTAAAATGAATAACCAAGTGTTTTAATTGACATCAGAACATCCAAACAATAAACCCTGAGAACATAGAAAAAAGATAAATAAAGATATGAGCAGAATTTAATACAATAGAAAACGTATAAAATTGAGGTGATTTAGTAAGTCCAAAGAATATTCTTTGAAAAGATTTAAAAGACACCCTTTGATTAAGGAAAACAAAAACATAAGTAAACAATATACAGAAAGAATCAGGACAAAGTTATAGCAGAGAATATAGGAAATGCCAGTAAATTAGAACATTTCTGTAAAGTGGACCAATTCCTAGCTCCTAAAGTTTACCAAAACTGACACAAGAGGAAATCATTTAAGGTCATCATGTCTGCCCTTGGCATTCTCGGAACGCCCTGGCCTCAGAATGCAGCATCTGTAGTCCATGGTAACCTGCGGGCAGGGGGCGGGGCTGAGGGAGGTTGGAACACTGCCCTCACTGAGGGAGTGGGTGTGGCCATCTCTGCTGTGACTGAACAAAGCCAAGGGAGCAGGGGTCCCAGGGCAGGGCCCTCAGAGCCCGGCAGGCCCAATGGTGTGTCACAAGCATTTAGGCCCTGGCCAAAGTGCGCCTTCTTTGTCTCCACAGCTGCCCAAACACTAAACTTTCCACTCAGCCCGCCCTCATACTTAAAGTGTGTGTGGAACCTGTCCACGCAGTACCCCTCGCTGCACAGCTAACCATACGTCTGGGCATCGTAGCTTCCTGCCAGGGGACCGAAGTTCGCAGGCAGATGGGTCCCTGGGACACACGCGGAGAGCTTCCTGACCGTGCCACAGGCCGCTCACGGCCCCGGCCCCAGATCGGGGGCCACAAAGCAGCCCTGTCTGAGTCCCTGCCTCTAGAGGAAGTATAGGACCAACACTTGTAGAAAACGGGGTCCTAGCGGGCAACTCTTTGGAAGGACACAAATAAATCTTTGCGAATTTCTGATGTAGCTTACGAGCGTTCACACCTAAGCCTCTTACAATGTCAACTGTTTAGCTAAACATGAGCTCATGATCTAAATGTACACAATAATGAAGAAATCAGCTACAAGGGGGAGACAATTAGCAAAAACAATCAATACCAGAATTAGATTCCCTAGGCCATTCATCACATGTTGGAATAATCAGGTGCAAGGCAGATAATATACATAAAACTGGAACTGAAACAAGGAACAAGGATGTTTTCAAAGTCTGGAAGGATCTCTAAAGCATATTTAAAGTACATATCATTGACAAAGCTAAATATTAAAAGGTTGTGTAATACAACAGATTCATCATAGAAAAGCGTGAAATTATGCTGTTTTGAAAACTATGGCATGTCAGATTTTCTGCCTAATTATATAAGAAGATTTCGCTAAAAAATACACATTATTTCAAAGACTTATTGGCTGTGAAATAAGTTGTGTATTTCAAATGGCTTGTCTGCAAAGAAAGGTGAGATGTAGGGAATCACAGAAAGTCGAGGGGAAAATAGGTCAATATATACATTGCTATATGGTGAACTAAGCCTTAGGCCTACAACAATGTAGAGGACCTGACCCTTAGAAACTTACAAGTAAGCTGGAATCTTCAAAAGTTCAAATCTTTATAAGTAAATAGATTTATGAAAATGAATAACCAAGTGTTTTAATTGACATCAGAAGATCAAAACAATAAACCCTGAGAACATAGAAAAAAGATAAGTAAAAATATGAGCAGAACTTAATACAACAGAAAACGTATAAAATTCAGGTGATGTAGTAAGTCCAAAGAATATTCTTTGAAAAGATTTAAAGACACACTTTGATTTAGGAAAACACAAACATAAGTAAAGAATATACAGAAAGAATCAGGACAATGTTACAGCAGAGAGTATAGGAAATGCCAGTAAATTAGAACATTTCTGTAAACTGGACCATTTCCTAGCTCCTAAAGTTTACCAAAACTGACACAAGAGGAAGTCATTTAAGGTCATCATGTCTGCCCTTGGCATTCTCGGAACGCCCTGGCCTCAGAATGCAGCATCTGTAGTCCATGGTAACCTGTGGAGAGGGGGGCGGGTGAGGGAGTTTGGAACACTGCCCTCACTGAGGGAGTGGGAGTGGCCATCTCTGCTGTGACTGAACAAAGGGCAGGGGAGCAGGGGCCCGGGGCAGGGCCCTCAGAGCCCGGCAGTCCCAGTGGTGTGTCACAAGCATTTAGGCCCATGCCGAAGAGCGCCTTCTTTGTCGGCACAGATACCCAAACTCTCACCTATCCACTCAGGCCGCCCTCTTACTTGAAGTGTGTGTGAAACCTGTCCACGCAATACACCTCGCTGCACAGCTAACCATAGATCTGGGCATCGTATCTTCCTGCCAGGTGACCGAAGTTCGCAGGCTGATGGGTCCTTGGTACACACGCGGAGAGTCTCCTGCCCGGGCCACAGGCCGCCCACTGCCACTGCCCCAGATCGGGGGCCGCAAAGCAGCCCTGTCTGAGTCCCTGCGTCTAGAGGAAGTATTGGAACAACACTTGTAGAAAACGGGGTCCTCGCGGGCAACTCATTGGAGGGACACAAATAAATCTTTGCCGACTTTCTGAAGAAGCTTACGAGCGTTCACACCTAAGCCTCTTACAAGGTCAGCTGTTTAGCTAAACATGAGCTCATGATCTAAATTTACACAATAATGAAGAAATCAGCTACAAGGGGGAGAAAATCAGCAAAAACAATCAATACCAGAATTAGATTCCCTAGGCCATCAATCACATGTTGGAATACTCAGGTGCAAGGCAGAAAATATACATAAAACTGGAACTGAAACAAGGAACAAGGATGTTTTCAAAGACTGGTAGGATCTCTAAAACATTTTTAAAGTACATGCCATTGACAAAGCTAAATATTCAAAGTTTGTGTAATACAACAGATTCATCATAGAGAAGAGTGAAATTATGCTGTTTTGAAAACTATGGCATGTCAGGTTTTCTGCCTAATTATATAAGAAGATTTCGCTAAAACATACACATTATTTCAAAGACTTATTGGCTGTGAAATAAGTTAAAGGTATTTCAAGTGGCTTGTCTGCAAAGAAAGGTGAGATGTAGGGAAACACAGAAAGTCGAGGGGAAAATAGGTCAATATATACATTGCTATATGTTGAACTAAGCCTTAGGCGAGCAATAATGTAGACGATCTGACCCTTAGAAACTTACAAGTAAGCTGGAATCTTCAAAAGTTCAAATCTTTATTGGTAAAAAGATTTATAAAAATGAATAACCAAGTGTTTTAATTGACATCAGAAGATCAAAACAATAAACCCTGAGAGAATAGAAAAAAGATAAATAAAGATATGAGCAGAATTTAATACAACAGAAAATGTATAAAATTGAGGTGATTTAGTAAGTCCAAAGAATATTCTTTGAAAAGATTTAAAAGACACACTTTGATTAAGGAGAACAAAAACATTAGTAAACAATATACAGAAAGAATCAGGACAAAGTTATAGCAGAGAATATAGGAAATGCCAGTAAATTTGAATATTCCTGTAAAGTGGACCATTTCCTAGCTCCTAAAGTTTACCAAAACTGACACAAGAGGAAATCATTTAAGATCATCATGTCTGCCCTTGTCATTCTCGGAACGCCCTGGCCTCAGAATGCAGCATCTGTAGTCCATGGTAACCTGCGGGCAGGGGGCGGGGCTGAGGGAGGTTGGAACACTGCCCTCACTGAGGGAGTGGGTGTGGCCATCTCTGCTGTGACTGAACAAAGGCAAGGGAGCAGGGGTCCCACGCAGGGCCCTCAGAGCCCGGCAGGCCCAATGGGGTGTCACAAACATGTAGGCCCAGGCCAAAGGGCGCCTTCTTTGTCTGCACAGCTGCCCAAACACTAACCTTTCCACTCAGCCCGCCCTCATACTTGAAGTGTGTGTGAAACCTGTCCACGCAGTACCCCTCGCTGCACAGCTAACCATAGGTCTGGGCATCGTAGCTTCCTGCCAGGGGACCGAAGTGCGCAGGCAGATGGGTCCCTGGGACACACGCGGAGAGCTTCCTGACAGGGCCATAGGCCGCTCACTGCCCCGGCCCCATATCGGGGGCCGCAAAGCAGCCCTCTCTGAGTCCCTGCCTCTAGAGGAAGTATAGGACCAACACTTGTAGAAAACGGGGTCCTAGCGGGCAACTCATTGGAGGGACACAAATAAATCTTTGCGACTTTCTGATGAAGCTTACGAGCGTTCACACCTAATCCTATTACAAGGTCAGCTGTTTAGCTAAACATGAGCTCATGATCTAAATGTACACAATAATGAAGAAACCAGCTACAAGGGGGAGACAATTAGCAAAAACAATCAATAGCAGAATTAGATTCCCTAGGCCATCCATCACATGTTGGAATAATCAGGTGCAAGGCAGATAATATACATAAAACTGGAACTGAAACAAGGAACAAGGATGTTTTCAAAGTCTGGAAGTATCTCTACAACATTTTTAAAGTACATGTCATTGACAAAGCTAAATATTAAAAGGTTGTGTAATACAACAGATTCATCATAGAGAAGAGTGAAATTATGCTGTTTTGAAAACTCTGGCAGGTCAGATTTTCTGCCTAATTATATAAGAATATTTCGCTAAAAAATACACATTAATTCAAAGACTTATTGGCTGTGAAAGAAGTTAACGGTATTTCAAATGGTTTGTCTGCAAAGAAAGGTGAGATGTAGGGAATCACAGAAAGTCGAGGGGAAAATAGGTCAATATATACATTGCTATATGGTGAACTAAGCCTTAGGCCCGCAACAATGTAGAGGAACTGACCCTTAGAAACTTACAAGTAAGCAGGAATCTTCAAAAGTTCAAATCTTTATAAGTAAATAGATTTAAGAAAATGAGTAACCAAGTGTTTTAATTGACATCAGAAGATCAAAACAATAATCCCTGAGAACATAGAAGAAAGATAAATAAAGATATGAGCAGAACTTAATACAACAAAAAACGTATAAAATTCAGGTGATGTAGTAAGTCCAAAGAATATTCTTTGAAAAGATTTAAAAGACACACTTTGATTTAGGAAAACACAAACATAAGTAAAGAATATACAGAAAGAATCAGGACAATGTTACAGCAGAGAATATAGGAAATGCCAGTAAAATAGAACATTTCTGTAAAGTGGACCATTTCCTAGCTCCTAAAGTTTACCAAAACTGACACAAGAGGAAATCATTTAAGGTCATCTTGTCTGCCGTTGTCCTTCTCGGAACGCCCTGGCCTCATAATGCAGCATCTTTAGTCCATGGTAACCTGCGGAGAGGGGTGGGGTGAGGGAGGTTGGAACACAGCCCTCACTGTGGGTGTGGGAGTGGCCATCTCTGCTGTGACTGAACAAAGGGCCGGGGAGCAGTGGCCCATGGCAGGGCCCTCAGAGCCCGGCAGTCCCATTGGGGTGTCACAAGCATTTAGGCACAGGCCGAAGAGCGCCTTCTTTGTCTGCACAGCTGCCCAAACTCTCACCTATCCACTCAGGCCGCCCTCTTACTTGAAGTGTGTGTGAAACCTGTCCGCGCAATACACCTCGCTGCACAGCTAACCATAGGTCTGGGCATCGTAGCTTCCTGCCAGGTGACCGAAGTTCGCAGGCAGATGGGTCCCTGGGACACACGCGGAGAGACTTCTGCCCGGGCCAAAGGCCGCCCACTGCCACTGCCCCAGATCTGGGGACGCAAAGCAGCCCTGTCTGAGTCCCTGCCTCTAGAGGAAGTATTGAACCAACACTTGTAGAAAACGGGGTCCTCGTGGGCAACTCATTGGAGGGACACAAATAAATCTTTGCCGACTTTCTGATGAAGCTTACGAGCGTTCACACCTAATCCTCTTACAAGGTCAGCTGTTTAGCTAAACATGAGCTCATGATCTAAATTTACAGAATAATGAAGAAATCAGCTACAGGGGGAGACCATCAGCAAAAACAATCAATACCAGAATGAGATTCCCTAGGCCATCCATCAGATGTTGGAATAATCAGGTGCAAGGCAGAAAATATACATAAAACTGGAACTGAAACAAGGAACAAGGATGTTTTCAAAGACTGGTAGGATCTCTAAAACATTTTTAAAGAACATGTCATTGACAAAGGTAAATACTCAAAGATTGTGTAATACAACAGATTCATCATTGAGCAGAGTGAAATTATGCTGTTTTGAAAACTATGGCAAGTCAGATTTTCCGCCTAATTATATAAGAAGATTTCTCTAAAAAATACACATTATTTCAAAGACTTATGGGCTGTGAAATAAGGGTATTTCAAATGGCTTGTCTGCAAAGAAAGGTGAGATGTAGGGAATCACAGAAAGTCGAGGGGAAAATAGGTCAATATATACATTGCTATAGGGTGAACTAAGCCTTAGGCCAGCAACAATATAGAGGACCTGACCCTTAGAAACTTACAAGTAAGCTGAAATCTTCAAAAGTTCAAATCTTTATAAGTAAAAAGATTTATTAAAATGAATAACCAAGTGTTTTAATTGACATCAGAACATCCAAACAATAAACCCTGAGAACATAGAAAAAAGATAAATAAAGATATGAGCAGAATTTAATACAATAGAAAACGTATAAAATTGAGGTGATTTAGTAAGTCCAAAGAATATTCTTTGAAAAGATTTAAAAGACACTCTTTGATTAAGGAAAACAAAAACATAAGTAAACAATATACAGAAAGAATCAGGACAAAGTTATAGCAGAGAATATAGGAAATGCCAGTAAATTAGAACATTTCTGTAAAGTGGACCAATTCCTAGCTCCTAAAGTTTACCAAAACTGACACAAGAGGAAATCATTTAAGGTCATCATGTCTGCCCTTGGCATTCTCGGAATGCCCTGGCCTCAGAATGCAGCATCTGTAGTCCATGGTAACCTGCGGAGAGGGGGCGGGGCTGAGGGAGGTTGGAACACTGCCCTCACTGAGGGAGTGGGTGTGGCCATCTCTGCTGTGACTGAACAAAGCCAAGGGAGCAGGGGTCCCAGGGCAGGGCCCTCAGAGCCCGGCAGGCCCAATGGGGTGTCACAAGCATTTAGGCCCTGGCCAAAGTGCGCCTTTTTTGTCTCCACAGCTGCCCAAACACTAACCTTTCCACTCAGCCCGCCCTCATACTTAAAGTGTGTGTGGAACCTGTCCACGCAGTACCCCTCGCTGCACAGCTAACCATACGTCTGGGCATCGTAGCTTCCTGCCAGGGGACGGAAGTTCGCAGGCAGATGGGTCCCTGGGACACACGCGGAGAGCTTCCTGACCGTGCCACAGGCCGCTCACGGCCCCGGCCCCAGATCGGGGGCCACAAAGCAGCCCTGTCTGAGTCCCTGCCTCTAGAGGAAGTATAGGACCAACACTTGTAGAAAACGGGGTCCTAGCGGGCAACTCTTTGGAAGGACACAAATAAATCTTTGCGAATTTCTGATGTAGCTTACGAGCGTTCACACCTAAGCCTCTTACAATGTCAACTGTTTAGCTAAACATGAGCTCATGATCTAAATGTACACAATAATGAAGAAATCAGCTACAAGGGGGAGACAATTAGCAAAAACAATCAATACCAGAATTAGATTCCCTAGGCCATTCATCACATGTTGGAATAATCAGGTGCAAGGCAGATAATATACATAAAACTGGAACTGAAACAAGGAACAAGGATGTTTTCAAAGTCTGGAAGGATCTCTAAAGCATATTTAAAGTACATATCATTGACAAAGCTAAATATTAAAAGGTTGTGTAATACAACAGATTCATCATAGAAAAGCATGAAATTATGCTGTTTTGAAAACTATGGCATGTCAGATTTTCTGCCTAATTATATAAGAAGATTTCGCTAAAAAATACACATTATTTCAAAGACTTATTGGCTGTGAAATAAGTTGTGTATTTCAAATGGCTTGTCTGCAAAGAAAGGTGAGATGTAGGGAATCACAGAAAGTCGAGGGGAAAATAGGTCAATATATACATTGCTATATGGTGAACTAAGCCTTAGGCCTACAACAATGTAGAGGGCCTGACCCTTAGAAACTTACAAGTAAGCTGGAATCTTCAAAAGTTCAAATCTTTATAAGGAAAAAGATTTATGAAAATGAATAACCAAGTGTTTTAATTGACATCAGAAGATCAAAACAATAAACCCTGAGAACATAGAAAAAAGATAAGTAAAAATATGAGCAGAACTTAATACAACAGAAAACGTATAATATTCAGGTGATGTAGTAAGTCCAAAGAATATTCTTTGAAAAGATTTAAAGACACACTTTGATTTAGGAAAACACAAACATAAGTAAAGAATATACAGAAAGAATCAGGACAATGTTACAGCAGAGAGTATAGGAAATGCCAGTAAATTAGAACATTTCTGTAAACTGGACCATTTCCTAGCTCCTAAAGTTTACCAAAACTGACACAAGAGGAAGTCATTTAAGGTCATCATGTCTGCCCTTGGCATTCTCGGAACGCCCTGGCCTCAGAATGCAGCATCTGTAGTCCATGGTAACCTGTGGAGAGGGGGGCGGGTGAGGGAGGTTGGAACACTGCCCTCACTGAGGGAGTGGGAGTGGCCATCTCTGCTGTGACTGAACAAAGGGCAGGGGAGCAGGGGCCCGGGGCAGGGCCCTCAGAGCCCGGCAGTCCCAGTGGTGTGTCACAAGCATTTAGGCCCATGCCGAAGAGCGCCTTCTTTGTCGGCACAGATACCCAAACTCTCACCTATCCACTCAGGCCGCCCTCTTACTTGAAGTGTGTGTGAAACCTGTCCACGCAATACACCTCGCTGCACAGCTAACCATAGATCTGGGCATCGTATCTTCCTGCCAGGTGACCGAAGTTCGCAGGCTGATGGGTCCTTGGTACACACGCGGAGAGTCTCCTGCCCGGGCCACAGGCCGCCCACTGCCACTGCCCCAGATCGGGGGCCGCAAAGCAGCCCTGTCTGAGTCCCTGCGTCTAGAGGAAGTATTGGAACAACACTTGTAGAAAACGGGGTCCTCGCGGGCAACTCATTGGAGGGACACAAATAAATCTTTGCCGACTTTCTGAAGAAGCTTACGAGCGTTCACACCTAAGCCTCTTACAAGGTCAGCTGTTTAGCTAAACATGAGCTCATGATCTAAATTTACACAATAATGAAGAAATCAGCTACAAGGGGGAGACAATCAGCAAAAACAATCAATACCAGGATTAGATTCCCTAGGCCATCAATCACATGTTGGAATACTCAGGTGCAAGGCAGAAAATATACATATAACTGGAACTGAAACAAGGAACAAGGATGTTTTCAAAGACTGGTAGGATCTCTAAAACATTTTTAAAGAACATGTCATTGACAAAGGTAAATACTCAAAGATTGTGTAATACAACAGATTCATCATTGAGCAGAGTGAAATTATGCTGTTTTGAAAACTATGGCAAGTCAGATTTTCCGCCTAATTATATAAGAAGATTTCTCTAAAAAATACACATTATTTCAAAGACTTATGGGCTGTGAAATAAGGGTATTTCAAATGGCTTGTCTGCAAAGAAAGGTGAGATGTAGGGAATCACAGAAAGTCGAGGGGAAAATAGGTCAATATATACATTGCTATAGGGTGAACTAAGCCTTAGGCCAGCAACAATATAGAGGACCTGACCCTTAGAAACTTACAAGTAAGCTGGAATCTTCAAAAGTTCAAATCTTTATAAGTAAAAAGATTTATTAAAATGAATAACCAAGTGTTTTAATTGACATCAGAAGATCAAAACAATAAACCCTGAGAGAATAGAAAAAAGATAAATAAAGATATGAGCAGAATTTAATACAACAGAAAATGTATAAAATTGAGGTGATTTAGTAAGTCCAAAGAATATTCTTTGAAAAGATTTAAAAGACACACTTTGATTAAGGAGAACAAAAACATTAGTAAACAATATACAGAAAGAATCAGGACAAAGTTATAGCAGAGAATATAGGAAATGCCAGTAAATTTGGATATTCCTGTAAAGTGGACCATTTCCTAGCTCCTAAAGTTTACCAAAACTGACACAAGAGGAAATCATTTAAGATCATCATGTCTGCCCTTGTCATTCTCGGAACGCCCTGGCCTCAGAATGCAGCATCTGTAGTCCATGGTAACCTGCGGGCAGGGGGCGGGGCTGAGGGAGGTTGGAACACTGCCCTCACTGAGGGAGTGGGTGTGGCCATCTCTGCTGTGACTGAACAAAGGCAAGGGAGCAGGGGTCCCACGCAGGGCCCTCAGAGCCCGGCAGGCCCAATGGGGTGTCACAAACATGTAGGCCCAGGCCAAAGGGCGCCTTCTTTGTCTGCACAGCGGCCCAAACACTAACCTTTCCACTCAGCCGGCCCTCATACTTGAAGTGTGTGTGAAACCTGTCCACGCAGTACCCCTCGCTGCACAGCTAACCATAGGTCTGGGCATCGTAGCTTCCTGCCAGGGGACCGAAGTTCGCAGGCAGATGGGTCCCTGGGACACACGCGGAGAGCTTCCTGACAGGGCCATAGGCCGCTCACTGCCCCGGCCCCAGATCGGGGGCCGCAAAGCAGCCCTCTCTGAGTCCGTGCCTCTAGAGGAAGTATAGGACCAACACTTGTAGAAAACGGGGTCCTAGCGGGCAACTCATTGGAGGGACACAAATAAATCCTTGCGACTTTCTGATGAAGCTTACGAGCGTTCACACCTAATCCTATTACAAGGTCAGCTGTTTAGCTAAACATGAGCTCATGATCTAAATGTACACAATAATGAAGAAACCAGCTACAAGGGGGAGACAATTAGCAAAAACAATCAATAGCAGAATTAGATTCCCTAGGCCATCCATCACATGTTGGAATAATCAGGTGCAAGGCAGATAATATACATAAAACTGGAACTGAAACAAGGAACAAGGATGTTTTCAAAGTCTGGAAGTATCTCTACAACATTTTTAAAGTACATGTCATTGACAAAGCTAAATATTAAAAGGTTGTGTAATACAACAGATTCATCATAGAGAAGAGTGAAATCATGCTGTTTTGAAAACTCTGGCAGGTCAGATTTTCTGCCTAATTATATAAGAATATTTCGCTAAAACATACACATTAATTCAAAGACTTATTGGCTGTGAAAGAAGTTAACGGTATTTCAAATGGTTTGTCTGCAAAGAAAGGTGAGATGTAGGGAATCACAGAAAGTCGAGGGGAAAATAGGTCAATATATACATTGCTATATGGTGAACTAAGCCTTAGGCCCGCAACAATGTAGAGGAACTGACCCTTAGAAACTTACAAGTAAGCAGGAATCTTCAAAAGTTCAAATCTTTATAAGTAAATAGATTTAAGAAAATGAGTAACCAAGTGTTTTAATTGACATCAGAAGATCAAAACAATAATCCCTGAGAACATAGAAGAAAGATAAATAAAGATATGAGCAGAACTTAATACAACAAAAAACGTATAAAATTCAGGTGATGTAGTAAGTCCAAAGAATATTCTTTGAAAAGATTTAAAAGACACACTTTGATTTAGGAAAACACAAACATAAGTAAAGAATATACAGAAAGAATCAGGACAATGTTACAGCAGAGAATATAGGAAATGCCAGTAAAATAGAACATTTCTGTAAAGTGGACCATTTCCTAGCTCCTAAAGTTTACCAAAACTGACACAAGAGGAAATCATTTAAGGTCATCTTGTCTGCCGTTGTCCTTCTCGGAACGCCCTGGCCTCATAATGCAGCATCTTTAGTCCATGGTAACCTGCGGAGAGGGGTGGGGTGAGGGAGGTTGGAACACAGCCCTCACTGTGGGAGTGGGAGTGGCCATCTCTGCTGTGACTGAACAAAGGGCAGGGGAGCAGTGGCCCATGGCAGGGCCCTCAGAGCCCGGCAGTCCCATTGGGGTGTCACAAGCATTTAGGCACAGGCCGAAGAGCGCCTTCTTTGTCTGCACAGCTGCCCAAACTCTCACCTATCCACTCAGGCCGCCCTCTTACTTGAAGTGTGTGTGAAACCTGTCCGCGCAATACACCTCGCTGCACAGCTAACCATAGGTCTGGGCATCGTAGCTTCCTGCCAGGTGACCGAAGTTCGCAGGCAGATGGGTCCCTGGGACACACGCGGAGAGACTTCTGCCCGGGCCAAAGGCCGCCCACTGCCACTGCCCCAGATCTGGGGACGCAAAGCAGCCCTGTCTGAGTCCCTGCCTCTAGAGGAAGTATTGAACCAACACTTGTAGAAAACGGGGTCCTCGTGGGCAACTCATTGGAGGGACACAAATAAATCTTTGCCGACTTTCTGATGAAGCTTACGAGCGTTCACACCTAATCCTCTTACAAGGTCAGCTGTTTAGCTAAACATGAGCTCATGATCTAAATTTACAGAATAATGAAGAAATCAGCTACAGGGGGAGACCATCAGCAAAAACAATCAATACCAGAATGAGATTCCCTAGGCCATCCATCAGATGTTGGAATAATCAGGTGCAAGGCAGAAAATATACATAAAACTGGAACTGAAACAAGGAACAAGGATGTTTTCAAAGACTGGTAGGATCTCTAAAACATTTTTAAAGAACATGTCATTGACAAAGGTAAATACTCAAAGATTGTGTAATACAACAGATTCATCATTGAGCAGAGTGAAATTATGCTGTTTTGAAAACTATGGCAAGTCAGATTTTCCGCCTAATTATATAAGAAGATTTCTCTAAAAAATACACATTATTTCAAAGACTTATGGGCTGTGAAATAAGGGTATTTCAAATGGCTTGTCTGCAAAGAAAGGTGAGATGTAGGGAATCACAGAAAGTCGAGGGGAAAATAGGTCAATATATACATTGCTATAGGGTGAACTAAGCCTTAGGCCAGCAACAATATAGAGGACCTGACCCTTAGAAACTTACAAGTAAGCTGAAATCTTCAAAAGTTCAAATCTTTATAAGTAAAAAGATTTATTAAAATGAATAACCAAGTGTTTTAATTGACATCAGAACATCCAAACAATAAACCCTGAGAACATAGAAAAAAGATAAATAAAGATATGAGCAGAATTTAATACAATAGAAAACGTATAAAATTGAGGTGATTTAGTAAGTCCAAAGAATATTCTTTGAAAAGATTTAAAAGACACACTTTGATTAAGGAAAACAAAAACATAAGTAAACAATATACAGAAAGAATCAGGACAAAGTTATAGCAGAGAATATAGGAAATGCCAGTAAATTAGAACATTTCTGTAAAGTGGACCAATTCCTAGCTCCTAAAGTTTACCAAAACTGACACAAGAGGAAATCATTTAAGATCATCATGTCTGCCCTTGTCATTCTCGGAACGCCCTGGCCTCAGAATGCAGCATCTGTAGTCCATGGTAACCTGCGGGCAGGGGGCGGGGCTGAGGGAGGTTGGAACACTGCCCTCACTGAGGGAGTGGGTGTGGCCATCTCTGCTGTGACTGAACAAAGGCAAGGGAGCAGGGGTCCCACGCAGGGCCCTCAGAGCCCGGCAGGCCCAATGGGGTGTCACAAACATGTAGGCCCAGGCCAAAGGGCGCCTTCTTTGTCTGCACAGCGGCCCAAACACTAACCTTTCCACTCAGCCGGCCCTCATACTTGAAGTGTGTGTGAAACCTGTCCACGCAGTACCCCTCGCTGCACAGCTAACCATAGGTCTGGGCATCGTAGCTTCCTGCCAGGGGACCGAAGTTCGCAGGCAGATGGGTCCCTGGGACACACGCGGAGAGCTTCCTGACAGGGCCATAGGCCGCTCACTGCCCCGGCCCCAGATCGGGGGCCGCAAAGCAGCCCTCTCTGAGTCCGTGCCTCTAGAGGAAGTATAGGACCAACACTTGTAGAAAACGGGGTCCTAGCGGGCAACTCATTGGAGGGACACAAATAAATCCTTGCGACTTTCTGATGAAGCTTACGAGCGTTCACACCTAATCCTATTACAAGGTCAGCTGTTTAGCTAAACATGAGCTCATGATCTAAATGTACACAATAATGAAGAAACCAGCTACAAGGGGGAGACAATTAGCAAAAACAATCAATAGCAGAATTAGATTCCCTAGGCCATCCATCACATGTTGGAATAATCAGGTGCAAGGCAGATAATATACATAAAACTGGAACTGAAACAAGGAACAAGGATGTTTTCAAAGTCTGGAAGTATCTCTACAACATTTTTAAAGTACATGTCATTGACAAAGCTAAATATTAAAAGGTTGTGTAATACAACAGATTCATCATAGAGAAGAGTGAAATCATGCTGTTTTGAAAACTCTGGCAGGTCAGATTTTCTGCCTAATTATATAAGAATATTTCGCTAAAACATACACATTAATTCAAAGACTTATTGGCTGTGAAAGAAGTTAACGGTATTTCAAATGGTTTGTCTGCAAAGAAAGGTGAGATGTAGGGAATCACAGAAAGTCGAGGGGAAAATAGGTCAATATATACATTGCTATATGGTGAACTAAGCCTTAGGCCCGCAACAATGTAGAGGAACTGACCCTTAGAAACTTACAAGTAAGCAGGAATCTTCAAAAGTTCAAATCTTTATAAGTAAATAGATTTAAGAAAATGAGTAACCAAGTGTTTTAATTGACATCAGAAGATCAAAACAATAATCCCTGAGAACATAGAAGAAAGATAAATAAAGATATGAGCAGAACTTAATACAACAAAAAACGTATAAAATTCAGGTGATGTAGTAAGTCCAAAGAATATTCTTTGAAAAGATTTAAAAGACACACTTTGATTTAGGAAAACACAAACATAAGTAAAGAATATACAGAAAGAATCAGGACAATGTTACAGCAGAGAATATAGGAAATGCCAGTAAAATAGAACATTTCTGTAAAGTGGACCATTTCCTAGCTCCTAAAGTTTACCAAAACTGACACAAGAGGAAATCATTTAAGGTCATCTTGTCTGCCGTTGTCCTTCTCGGAACGCCCTGGCCTCATAATGCAGCATCTTTAGTCCATGGTAACCTGCGGAGAGGGGTGGGGTGAGGGAGGTTGGAACACAGCCCTCACTGTGGGAGTGGGAGTGGCCATCTCTGCTGTGACTGAACAAAGGGCAGGGGAGCAGTGGCCCATGGCAGGGCCCTCAGAGCCCGGCAGTCCCATTGGGGTGTCACAAGCATTTAGGCACAGGCCGAAGAGCGCCTTCTTTGTCTGCACAGCTGCCCAAACTCTCACCTATCCACTCAGGCCGCCCTCTTACTTGAAGTGTGTGTGAAACCTGTCCGCGCAATACACCTCGCTGCACAGCTAACCATAGGTCTGGGCATCGTAGCTTCCTGCCAGGTGACCGAAGTTCGCAGGCAGATGGGTCCCTGGGACACACGCGGAGAGACTTCTGCCCGGGCCAAAGGCCGCCCACTGCCACTGCCCCAGATCTGGGGACGCAAAGCAGCCCTGTCTGAGTCCCTGCCTCTAGAGGAAGTATTGAACCAACACTTGTAGAAAACGGGGTCCTCGTGGGCAACTCATTGGAGGGACACAAATAAATCTTTGCCGACTTTCTGATGAAGCTTACGAGCGTTCACACCTAATCCTCTTACAAGGTCAGCTGTTTAGCTAAACATGAGCTCATGATCTAAATTTACAGAATAATGAAGAAATCAGCTACAGGGGGAGACCATCAGCAAAAACAATCAATACCAGAATGAGATTCCCTAGGCCATCCATCAGATGTTGGAATAATCAGGTGCAAGGCAGAAAATATACATAAAACTGGAACTGAAACAAGGAACAAGGATGTTTTCAAAGACTGGTAGGATCTCTAAAACATTTTTAAAGAACATGTCATTGACAAAGGTAAATACTCAAAGATTGTGTAATACAACAGATTCATCATTGAGCAGAGTGAAATTATGCTGTTTTGAAAACTATGGCAAGTCAGATTTTCCGCCTAATTATATAAGAAGATTTCTCTAAAAAATACACATTATTTCAAAGACTTATGGGCTGTGAAATAAGGGTATTTCAAATGGCTTGTCTGCAAAGAAAGGTGAGATGTAGGGAATCACAGAAAGTCGAGGGGAAAATAGGTCAATATATACATTGCTATAGGGTGAACTAAGCCTTAGGCCAGCAACAATATAGAGGACCTGACCCTTAGAAACTTACAAGTAAGCTGAAATCTTCAAAAGTTCAAATCTTTATAAGTAAAAAGATTTATTAAAATGAATAACCAAGTGTTTTAATTGACATCAGAACATCCAAACAATAAACCCTGAGAACATAGAAAAAAGATAAATAAAGATATGAGCAGAATTTAATACAATAGAAAACGTATAAAATTGAGGTGATTTAGTAAGTCCAAAGAATATTCTTTGAAAAGATTTAAAAGACACACTTTGATTAAGGAAAACAAAAACATAAGTAAACAATATACAGAAAGAATCAGGACAAAGTTATAGCAGAGAATATAGGAAATGCCAGTAAATTAGAACATTTCTGTAAAGTGGACCAATTCCTAGCTCCTAAAGTTTACCAAAACTGACACAAGAGGAAATCATTTAAGGTCATCATGTCTGCCCTTGGCATTCTCGGAATGCCCTGGCCTCAGAATGCAGCATCTGTAGTCCATGGTAACCTGCGGGCAGGGGGCGGGGCTGAGGGAGGTTGGAACACTGCCCTCACTGAGGGAGTGGGTGTGGCCATCTCTGCTGTGACTGAACAAAGCCAAGGGAGCAGGGGTCCCAGGGCAGGGCCCTCAGAGCCCGGCAGGCCCAATGGGGTGTCACAAGCATTTAGGCCCTGGCCAAAGTGTGCCTTCTTTGTCTCCACAGCTGCCCAAACACTAACCTTTCCACTCAGCCCGCCCTCATACTTAAAGTGTGTGTGGAACCTGTCCACGCAGTACCCCTCGCTGCACAGCTAACCATACGTCTGGGCATCGTAGCTTCCTGCCAGGGGACCGAAGTTCGCAGGCAGATGGGTCCCTGGGACACACGCGGAGAGCTTCCTGACCGTGCCACAGGCCGCTCACGGCCCCGGCCCCAGATCGGGGGCCACAAAGCAGCCCTGTCTGAGTCCCTGCCTCTAGAGGAAGTATAGGACCAACACTTGTAGAAAACGGGGTCCTAGCGGGCAACTCTTTGGAAGGACACAAATAAATCTTTGCGAATTTCTGATGTAGCTTACGAGCGTTCACACCTAAGCCTCTTAAAATGTC
The DNA here is from genome assembly GCF_964165515.1 of Mesoplodon bidens. Taxonomy (NCBI): domain Eukaryota; kingdom Metazoa; phylum Chordata; class Mammalia; order Artiodactyla; family Ziphiidae; genus Mesoplodon; species Mesoplodon bidens. Next base: position 27,099,920 of record NC_138180.1, on the reverse strand, counting down.
AACTGTTTAGCTAAACATGAGCTCATGATCTAAATGTACACAATAATGAAGAAATCAGCTACAAGGGGGAGACAATTAGCAAAAACAATCAATACCAGAATTAGATTCCCTAGGCCATTCATCACATGTTGGAATAATCAGGTGCAAGGCAGATAATATACATAAAACTGGAAATGAAACAAGGAACAAGGATGTTTTCAAAGTCTGGAAGGATCTCTAAAGCATATTTAAAGTACATATCATTGACAAAGCTAAATATTAAAAGGTTGTGTAATACAACAGATTCATCATAGAAAAGCGTGAAATTATGCTGTTTTGAAAACTATGGCATGTCAGATTTTCTGCCTAATTATATAAGATTTCGCTAAAAAATACACATTATTTCAAAGACTTATTGGCTGTGAAATAAGTTGTGTATTTCAAATGGCTTGTCTGCAAAGAAAGGTGAGATGTAGGGAATCACAGAAAGTCGAGGGGAAAATAGGTCAATATATACATTGCTATATGGTGAACTAAGCCTTAGGCCTACAACAATGTAGAGGACCTGACCCTTAGAAACTTACAAGTAAGCTGGAATCTTCAAAAGTTCAAATCTTTATAAGTAAATAGATTTATGAAAATGAATAACCAAGTGTTTTAATTGACATCAGAAGATCAAAACAATAAACCCTGAGAACATAGAAAAAAGATAAGTAAAAATATGAGCAGAACTTAATACAACAGAAAACGTATAAAATTCAGGTGATGTAGTAAGTCCAAAGAATATTCTTTGAAAAGATTTAAAAGACACACTTTGATTTAGGAAAACACAAACATAAGTAAAGAATATACAGAAAGAATCAGGACAATGTTACAGCAGAGAATATAGGAAATGCCAGTAAATTAGAACATTTCTGTAAACTGGACCATTTCCTAGCTCCTAAAGTTTACCAAAACTGACACAAGAGGAAGTCATTTAAGGTCATCATGTCTGCCCTTGGCATTCTCGGAACGCCCTGGCCTCAGAATGCAGCATCTGTAGTCCATGGTAACCTGCGGAGAGGGGGGCGGGTGAGGGAGGTTGGAACACTGCCCTCACTGAGGGAGTGGGAGTGGCCATCTCTGCTGTGACTGAACAAAGGGCAGGGGAGCAGGGGCCCAGGGCAGGGCCCTCAGAGCCCGGCAGTCCCAGTGGTGTGTCACAAGCATTTAGGTCCATGCCGAAGAGCGCCTTCTTTGTCGGCACAGATACAAAAACTCTCACCTATCCACTCAAGCCGCCCTCTTACTTGAAGTGTGTGTGAAACCTGTCCACGCAATACACCTCGCTGCACAGCTAACCATAGATCTGGGCATCGTATCTTCCTGCCAGGTGACCGAAGTTCGCAGGCTGATGGGTCCTTGGTACACACGCGGAGAGTCTCTTGCCCGGGCCACAGGCCACCCACTGCCACTGCCCCAGATCGGGGGCCGCAAAGCAGCCCTGTCTGAGTCCCTGCGTCTAGAGGAAGTATTGGAACAACACTTGTAGAAAACGGTGTCCTCGCGGGCAACTCATTGGAGGGACACAAATAAATCTTTGCCGACTTTCTGAAGAAGCTTACGAGCGTTCACACCTAAGCCTCTTACAAGGTCAGCTGTTTAGCTAAACATGAGCTCATGATCTAAATTTACACAATAATGAAGATATCAGCTACAAGGGGGAGACAATCAGCAAAAACAATCAATACCAGAATTGGATTCCCAAGGCCATCCATCAGATGTTGGAATAATCTGGTGCAAGACAGAAAATATACATAAAACTGGAACTGAAACAAGGAACAAGGATGTTTTCAAAGACTGGTAGGATGTTTAAAACATTTTTAAAGTACATGTCATTGATAAAGATAAATACTCAAAGGTTGTGTAATACAACAGATTAATCGTTGAGAAGAGTGAATTTATGCTGTTTTGAAAACTATGGCTGGTCAGATTTCTGCCTAATTCTATAAGACGATTTCTCTAAAAAATACACATTATTTCAAACTCTTATTGGCTTTGAAATAAGTTAAGGATATTTCAAATGGCTTGTCTGCACAGAAAGGTGAGATGTAGGGAATCACAGAAAGTCGAGGGGAAAATAGGTCAATATATACATTGCTATATATTGAACCAAGCCTTAGGCCTGCAAAAATGTAGAGGACCTGAGCCTTAGAATCTTACAAGTAAGCTGGAATCTTTAAAAGTTCAAATCTTTATAAGGAAAAAGATTTATTAAAATGAATAACCATGTGTTTTATATGACATCAGAAGATCAAAACAATAAACCCTGAAAACATAGAAAAACGATAAATAAAGATATGAGCAGAACTTAATACAACAGAAAACGTATAAAATTCAGGTGATGTAGTAAGTCCAAAGAATATTTTTGAAAAGATTTAAAAGACACACTTTGATTAAGGAAAACAAAAACATAAGTAAAGAATATACGGAGACAATCAGGACAATGTTATAGCAGAGAATATCTGAAATGCCAGTAAATTTGAACATTTTTTAAAGTGGACCATTTCCTAGCTCCTAAAGTTTACCAAAACTGACACAAGAGGAAATCATTTAAGGTCATCATGTCTGCCCTTGGCATTCTCGGAACGCCCAGGCCTCAGAATGCAGCATCTGTAGTCCATGGTAACCTGGGAAGAGGGGGCGGGGCTGAGGGCGGTTGGAACACTGCCCTCACTGAGGGAGTGGGTGTGGCCATCTCTGCTCTGACTGAACAAAGGGCAGAGGAGCAGGGGCCCCAAGGCAGGGCCCTCAGAGCACGGCAGGCCCAGTGGGCTGTCACAAGCTTTTAGGCCCAGGCCAAAGTGTGCATTCTTTGTCTGCACAGCTGCCCAAACTCTCACCTTTCCACTCAGGCCGCCATCTTACTTGAAGTGTGTGTGGAACCTGTCCGTGCAGAAAAACTCGCTGCAGAGCTAACCATAGGTCTGGGCATCGTAGCTTCCTGCCAGGGGACCGAAGTGTGCAGGCAGATGGGTCACTGGGACACACGCGGAGAGGCCCCTGCCCGGGCCACACGCCGCTCACTGCCCCGGCCCCAGATCGGAGGCCACAAAGCAGCCCTGTCTGAGTCCCTGCCTCTAGAGGAAGTATTGGACGAACACTTGTAGAAAACGGGGTCCTAGCGGGCAACTCATTGGAAGGACACAAATAAATCTTTGCCGACTTTCTGATGAAGCTTACGAGCGTTCACACCTAAGCCTCTTACAATGTCAACTGTTTAGCTAAACATGAGCTCATGATCTAAGTTTACACAATAATGAAGAAATCAGCTACAAGGGGGAGACAATTAGCAAAAACAATCAATACCAGTATTAGATTCCCCAGGCCATCCATCACATGTTGGAATAATCAGGTGCAAGGCAGATAATATACATAAAACTGGAAATGAAACAAGGAACAATGATGTTTTCAAAGTCTGGAAGGATCTCTAAAGCATATTTAAAGTACATGTCATTGACAAAGCTAAATATTAAAAGGTTGTGTAATACAACAGATTCATCATAGAAAAGCGTGAAATTATGCTGTTTTGAAAACTATGGCATGTCAGATTTTCTGCCTAATTATATAAGAAGATTTCGCTAAAAAATACACATTATTTCAAAGACTTATTGGCTGTGAAATAAGTTAAGTGTATTTCAAATGGCTTGTCTGCAAAGATAGGTGAGATGTAGGGAATCACAGAAAGTCGAGGGGAAAATAGGTCAATATATACATTGCTATATGGTGAACTAAGCCTTAGGCCCGCAACAATGTAGAGGACCTGACCCTTAGAAACTTACAAGTAAGCTGGAATCTTCAAAAGTTCAAATCTTTATAAGTAAATAGATTTATGGAAATGAATAACCAAGTGTTTTAATTGACATCAGAAGATCAAAACAATAAACCCTGAGAACATAGTAAAAAGTTAAATAAAAATATGAGCAGAACTTAATACAACAGAAATCGTATAAAATTCAGGTGATGTAGTAATTCCAAAGAATATTCTTTGACAAGATTTAAAAGACACACTTTGATTTAGGAAAACACAAACATAAGTAAAGAATATACAGAGAGAATCAGGACAATGTTATAGCAGAGAAATCTGAAATGCCAGTAAATTGGAACATTTTCGTAAAGTGGACCATTTACTAGCTCCTAACGTTTACCAAAACTGACACAAGAGGAAATCATTTAAGGTCATCATGTCTGCCCTTGGCATTCTTTGAACGCCCTGGCCTCAGAATGCAGCATCTGTAGTCCATGGTAACCTGCGGAGAAGGGGCGGGGCTGAGGGCGGTTGGAACACTGCCCTCACTGTGGGAGTGGGTGTGGCCATCTCTGCTGTGACTGAACAAAGGGCAGGGAAGCAGGAGGCCCAGGGCAGGGCCCTCAGAGCCCGGCAGGCCCAGTGGGGTGTCACAAGCATTTAGGCCCTGGCCAAAGGGCGCCTTCTTTGTCTGCACAGCTGCCCAATCTCTCACCTTTCCACTCAGGCCGCCATCTTACTTGAAGTGTGTGTGAAACCTGTCCGTGCAGTAAAATTCGCTGCAGAGCGAACCATAGGTCTGGGCATCGTAGCTTCCTGCCAGGGGACCGAAGTGTGCAGGCAGATGGGTCACTGGGACACACGCGGAGAGGCTCCTGCAAGGGCCACACGCCGCTCACTGTCCCGGCCCCAGATCGGAGGCCACAAAGCAGCCCTGTCTGAGTCCCTGCCTCTAGAGGAAGTATTGGAACAACACTTGTAGAAAACTGGGTCCTAGCGGGCAACTCATTGGAAGGACACAAATAAATCTTTGCCGACTTTCTGATGAAGCTTACGAGCGTTCACACCTAAGCCTCTTACAATGTCAACTGTTTAGCTAAACATGAGCTCATGATCTAAGTTTACACAATAATGAAGAAATCAGCTACAAGGGGGAGACAATTAGCAAAAACAATCAATACCAGTATTAGATTCCCCAGGCCATCCATCACATGTTGGAATAATCAGGTGCAAGGCAGATAATATACATAAAACTGGAAATGAAACAAGGAACAATGATGTTTTCAAAGTCTGGAAGGATCTCTAAAGCATATTTAAAGTACATGTCATTGACAAAGCTAAATATTAAAAGGTTGTGTAATACAACAGATTCATCATAGAAAAGAGTGAAATTATGCTGTTTTGAAAACTATGGCATGTCAGATTTTCTGCCTAATTATATAAGAAGATTTCGCTAAAAAATACACATTATTTCAAAGACTTATTGGCTGTGAAATAAGTTAAGTGTATTTCAAATGGCTTGTCTGCAAAGATAGGTGAGATGTAGGGAATCACAGAAAGTCGAGGGGAAAATAGGTCAATATATACATTGCTATATGGTGAACTAAGCCTTAGGCCCGCAACAATGTAGAGGACCTGACCCTTAGAAACTTACAAGTAAGCTGGAATCTTCAAAAGTTCAAATCTTTATAAGTAAATAGATTTATGGAAATGAATAACCAAGTGTTTTAATTGACATCAGAAGATCAAAACAATAAACCCTGAGAACATAGTAAAAAGTTAAATAAAAATATGAGCAGAACTTAATACAACAGAAATCGTATAAAATTCAGGTGATGTAGTAATTCCAAAGAATATTCTTTGACAAGATTTAAAAGACACACTTTGATTTAGGAAAACACAAACATAAGTAAAGAATATACAGAGAGAATCAGGACAATGTTATAGCAGAGAAATCTGAAATGCCAGTAAATTGGAACATTTTCGTAAAGTGGACCATTTACTAGCTCCTAACGTTTACCAAAACTGACACAAGAGGAAATCATTTAAGGTCATCATGTCTGCCCTTGGCATTCTTTGAACGCCCTGGCCTCAGAATGCAGCATCTGTAGTCCATGGTAACCTGCGGAGAAGGGGCGGGGCTGAGGGCGGTTGGAACACTGCCCTCACTGTGGGAGTGGGTGTGGCCATCTCTGCTGTGACTGAACAAAGGGCAGGGAAGCAGGAGGCCCAGGGCAGGGCCCTCAGAGCCCGGCAGGCCCAGTGGGGTGTCACAAGCATTTAGGCCCTGGCCAAAGGGCGCCTTCTTTGTCTGCACAGCTGCCCAATCTCTCACCTTTCCACTCAGGCCGCCATCTTACTTGAAGTGTGTGTGAAACCTGTCCGTGCAGTAAAATTCGCTGCAGAGCGAACCATAGGTCTGGGCATCGTAGCTTCCTGCCAGGGGACCGAAGTGTGCAGGCAGATGGGTCACTGGGACACACGCGGAGAGGCTCCTGCAAGGGCCACACGCCGCTCACTGTCCCGGCCCCAGATCGGAGGCCACAAAGCAGCCCTGTCTGAGTCCCTGCCTCTAGAGGAAGTATTGGAACAACACTTGTAGAAAACTGGGTCCTAGCGGGCAACTCATTGGAAGGACACAAATAAATCTTTGCCGACTTTCTGATGAAGCTTACGAGCTTTCACACCTAAGCCTCTTACAATGTCAACTGTTTAGCTAAACATGAGCTCATGATCTAAGTTTACACAATAATGAAGAAATCAGCTACAAGGGGGAGACAATTAGCAAAAACAATCTATACCAGAATTAGATTCCCTAGGCCATCCATCACATGTTGGAATAATCAGGTTCAAGGCAGAAAATATACATAAAACTGGAACTGAAACAAGGAACAAGGATGTTTTCAAAGACTGGTAGGATCTCTAAAACATTTTTAAAGTACATGCCATTGACAAAGCTAAATATTCAAAGTTGGTGTAATACAACAGATTCATCATAGAGAAGAATGAAATTATGCTATTTTGAAATGTATGGCATGTCAGATTTTCTGCCTAATTATATAAGAAGATTTCGCTAAAACATACACATTATTTCAAAGACTTATTGGCTGTGAAATAAGATAAGGGTATTTCAAATGGCTTGTCTGCAAAGAAAGGTGAGATGTAGGGAAACACAGAAAGTCGAGAGGAAAATAGGTCAATATATACATTGCTATATGGTGAAGTAAGCCTTAGGCGAGCAATAATGTAGACGATCTGACCCTTAGAAACTTACAAGTAAGCTGGAATCTTCAAAAGTTCAAATCTTTATAAGTAAAAAGATTTATGAAAATGAATAACCAAGTTTTCTAATTGACATCAGAAGATCAAAACAATAAACCCTGAGAACATAGAAAAAAGATAAATAAAAATATGAGCAGAACTTAATACAACAGAAAACGTATAAAACTCAGGTGATGTAGTAAGTCCAAAGAATATTCTTTGAAAAGATTTAAAAGACACACTTTGATTTAGGAAAACACAAACATATGTAAAGAATATACTGAAAGAATCAGGACAATGTTACAGCAGAGAATATAGGAAATGCCAGTAAATTAGAACATTTCTGTAAAGTGGAACATTTCCTAGCTCCTAAAGTTTACCAAAACTGACACAAGAGGAAATCATTTAAGGTCATCATGTCTGCCCTTGGCATTCTCGGAACGCCCTGGCCTCAGAATGCAGCATCTGTAGTCCATGGTAACCTGCGGAGAGGGGTGGGGGTGAGGGAGGTTGGAACACTGCCCTCACTGATGGAGTGGGAGTGGCCATCTCTGCTGTGACTGAACAAAGGGCAGGGGAGCATGGGCCCCGGGCAGGGCCATCAGAGTCTTGCAGTCCCAGTGGGGTGTCACAAGCATTTAGGCCCAGGCCGAAGAGCGCCTTCTTTGTCTGCACAGCTGCCCAAACTCTCACCTATCCACTCAGGCCGCCCTCTTACTTGAAGAGTGTGTGAAACCTGTCCGCGCAATACACCTCGCTGCACAGCTAACCATAGAACTGGGCATCGTATCTTCCTGCCAGGTGACCGAAGTTCGCAGGCAGATGGGTCCTTGGTACACGCGGAGAGTCTCCTGCCCGGACCACAGGCCGCCCACTGCCACTGCCCCAGATCGGGGGCCGCAAAGCAGCCCTGTCTGAGTCCCTGCCTCTAGAGGAAGTATTGGACCAACACTTGTAGAAAACGGGGTCCTCGCGGGCAAATCATTGGAGGGACACAAATCTTTGCCGACGTTCTGAAGAAGCTTACGAGCGTTCACACCTAAGCCTCTTAGAAGGTCAGCTGTTTAGCTAAACATGAGCTCATGATCTAAATTTATACAATAATGAAGAAATCAGCTACAAGGGGGAGACAATCAGCAAAAACAATCAATACCAGAATTATATTCCCAAGGCCAACCATCAGATGTTGGAATAATCTGGTGCAAGGCAGAAAATATACATAAAACTGGAAGTGAAACAAGGAACAAGGATGTTTTCAAAGACTGGTAGGATCTTTAAAACATTTTTAAAGTACATGTCATTGATAAAGATAAATACTCAAAGGTGGTGTAATACAACAGATTAATCTTTGAGAAGAGTGAATTTATGCTGTTTTGAAAAATATGGCTGGTCAGATTTTCTGCCTAATTCTATAAGGCGATTTCTCTAAAAAATACACATTATTTCAAACACTTATTGGCTTTGAAGTAAGTTAAGGATATTTCAAATGGCTTGTCTGCACAGAAAGGTGAGAGGTAGGGAATCACAGAAAGTCGAGGGGAAAATAGGTCAATATATACATTGCTATATGTTGAACTAAGCCTTAGGCCTGCAAAAATGTAGAGGACCTGAGCCTTAGAATCTTACAAGTAAGCTGGAATCTTTAAAAATTCAAATCTTTATAAGGAAAAAGATTTATTAAAATGAATAACGATGTGTTTTATATGACATCAGAAGATCAAAATAATAAACCCTGAAAACATAGAAAAACGATAAATAAAGATATGAGCAGAACTTAGTACAACAGAAAACGTATAAAATTCAGGTGATGTAGTAAGTCCAAAGAATATTTTTGAAAAGATTTAAAAGACACACTTTGATTAAGGAAAACAAAAACATAAGTAAAGAATACACAGAGACAATCAGGACAATGTTATAGCAGAGAATATCTGAAATGCCAGTAAATTTGAACATTTGTGTAAAGTGGACCATTTCCTAGCTCCTAAAGTTTACCAAAACTGACACAAGAGGAAATCATTTAAGGTCATCATGTCTGCCCTTGGCATTCTCGGTACGCCCAGGCCTCAGAATGCAGCATCTGTAGTCCATGGTAACCTGGGGAGAGGGGGCGGGGCTGAGGGCGGTTGGAACACTGCCCTCACTGAGGGAGTTTGTGTGGCCATCTCTGCTGTGACTGAACAAAGGGCAGGGGAGCAGGGGGACCAAGGCAGGGCCCTCAGAGCACGGCAGGACCAGTGGGGTGTCACAAGCATTTAGGACCAGGCCAAAGGGCGCCTTCATTGTTTGCACAGCTGCCCAAACTCTCACCTTACCACTCAGGCCGCCATCTTACTTGAAGTGTGTGTGGAACCTGTCCGTGCAGTAAAACTCGCTGCAGAGCTAACCATAGGTCTGGGCATCGTAGCTTCCTGCCAGGGGACCGAAGTGTGCAGGCAGATGGGTCGTGGGACACACGTGGGGAGACTCCTGCCCTGGCCACAGGCCGCCCAAAGCCACTATCCCAGATCGGGGGCAGCAAATCATTCCTGTCTGAGTCCCAGCCTCTAGAGGGAGTAGTGGACCAACACTTGTAGAAAAAGGGGTCCGCGCGGGTAACTCATTGGAGGGACACAAAAAAATCTTTGCGGACTTTCTGATGAAACTTACGAGTGTTCACACCAAAGCCTCTTACAAAGTCAGCTGTTTAGCTAAACATGAGCTCATGAACTAAATTTACACAATAATGAAGAAATCAGCTACAGGGGGAGACAATCAGCAAAAACAATCAATACCAGAATTAGATTCCCTAGGCCATCGATCAGACGTTGGAATAATCAGGTGCAAGGCAGAAAATATACATAAAACTGGAACTGAAACAAGGAACAAGGATGTTTTCAAAGACTGGTAGGATCTCTAAAACATTTTTAAAGTACATGTCACTGATAAAGCTAAATACTCAAAGGTTGTGTAATACAACAGATTCATCATTGAGAAGAGTGAAATTATGCTGTTTTGAAAACTATGGCAGGTCAGATTTTCTGCCTAAATATATAATAAGATTTCTCAGAAAAATGCACATTATTTCAAAGACTTATTGGCTGTGAAATAAGTTAAGGTTATTTCAAATGGCTTGTCTGCAAAGAAAGGTGAGATGTAGGAAATCACAGAAAGTCGAGGGGAAAATAGGTCAATATATACTTTGCTATATTTTGAACTAAGCCTTTGGCCAGCCACAATGTAGAGGACCTGACCCTTAGAAACTTACAAGTAAGCTGGAATCTTTAAAAATTCAAATCTTTATAAGTAAAAAGATTTATTAAAATGAATAACCAAGTGTTTTAATTGACATCAGAAGATCAAAACAATAAACCCTGAGAACATAGAAAAAAGATAAATAAAGATATGAGCAGAAGTTAATACCACAGAAAACGTATAAAATTCAGTTGAGGTAGTAAGTCCAAAGAATATTCTTTGACAAGATTTAAAAGACACACTTTGATTAAGGAAAACCAAAACATAAGTAAACAATATACAGAAAGAATCAGGACAATGTTATAGCAGAGAATATCTGAAATGCCAGTAAATTGGAACATTTGTGTAAAGTGGACCATTTCCTAGCTCCTAAAGTTTACCAAAATTGACACAAGAGGAAATCACTTAAGGTCATCATGTCTGCCCTTGGCATTTTCGGAACGCCCTGGCCTAAGAATGCAGCATCTGTAGTCCATGGTAACCTGCGGAGAGGGCTCGGGGCTGAGGGAGGTTGGAACACTGTCTTCACTGAGGGAGTGGGTGGGGCCATCTCTGCTGTGACTGAACAAAGGGCAGGGGAGAAGTGGGCCCACAGCAGGGCCCTCAGAGCCCGGCAGGCCCAGTGGGGTGTCACAAGCATTTAGGCCCAGGCCAAAGTGAGCCTTCTTTGTCTGCACAGCTGCCCAAACTGTCACCTTTCCACTCAGGCCGCCCTCTTACTTGAAGTGTGTGTGGAAACGGTCCGCGCAGTACACCTCGATGCAAAGCTAACCATAGGTCTGGGCATCATAGCTTCCTGCCAGGTGACCGAAGTTCGCAGGCAGATGGGTCGTGGGACACACGTGGGGAGCCTCCTGCCCAGGCCACAGGCCGCCCAAAGCCACTATCCCAGATCGGGTGCAGCAAAGCAGTCCTGTCTGAGTCCCAGCCTCTAGAGGGAGTAGTGGACCAACACATGTAGAAAAAGGGGTCTGCACGGGTAACTCATTGGAGGGACACAAAAAAATCTTTGCGGACTTTCTGCTGAAGCTTACGAGCGTTCACACCTAAGCCTCTTACAAGGTCAGCTGTTTAGCTAAACATGAGCTCATGATCTAAATTTACACAATAATGAAGAAATCAGCTACAAGGGGAGACAAGAAGCAAAAACAATCAATACCAGAATTAGATTCCCTAGGCCAACCATCAGATGTTGGAATAATCAGGTGCAAGGCAGAAAGTATACATAAAACTTGAACTGAAACAAGGAACAAGGATGTTTTCAAAGACTGGTAGGATCTCTAAAACATTTTTTACGTACATGTCATTGATAAAACTAAATACTCATTGGTTGTGTAATACAACAGATTCATCATTGAGCAGAGTGAAATTATGCTGTTTTGAAAACTATGGCAGGTCAGATTTTCTGCCTAATTATATAAGAAGATTTCGCTAAAAAATACACATTATTTCAAAGACTTATTGGCTGTGAAATAAGTTAAGGGTATTTCAAATGGCTTGTTTGCAAAGAAAGGTGAGATGTAGGGAATCACAGAAAGTCGACGGGAAAATAGGTCAATATATACATTGCCATATGGTGAACTAAGACTTAGGGCAGCCACAATGTAGAGGACCTGACCCTTAGAAACTTACATGTAAGCTGGAATCTTGAAAAGTTCAAATCTTTATAAGTAAAAAGATTTATTAAAATGAATAACCAAGTGTTTTAATTGACATCAGAAGATCAAAACAATAAACCTGAGAACATAGAAAACATATAAATACAGATATGAGCAGAACTTAATACAATAGAAAACGTATAAAATTCAGGTGATGTAGTAAGTCTAAAGAATATTCTTTGACAAGATTAAAAGACACACTTTGATTAAGGAAAACCAAAACATAAGTAAAGAATATACAGAAAGAATCAGGAGAATGTTATAGCAGAGAGTATATGAAATGCCAGTAAATTTGAACGATTGTGTAAAGTGGACCAGTTCCTAGCTCCTAAAATTTACCAAAACTGACACAAGAGGAAATCATTTAAGGTCATCATGTCAGCCCTTGGCATTCTCGGAATGCCCTGGACTCAGAATGCAGCATCTTTAGTCCATGGTAAACTGCGGAGAGGGGGCGGGGCTGAGGGAGTTTGGAACACTGCCCTCACAGAGGGAGTGGGTGTGGCCATCTCTGCTGTGACTGAACAAAGGGCAGGGGAGCAGGGGTCCCAGGGCAGGGCCCTCAGAGCCCGGCAGGCCCAGTGGGGTGTCACAAGCATTTAGGCCCAGGACAAAGGGCACCTTCTTTGTCTGCACAGCGGCGGAAACTCTCAGCTTTCCACTCAGGCCGCCCTCTTAAATGAAGTGTGTGTGGAACCTGTCCATGCAGTACACCTCGCTGCACAGCTAACCATAGGTCTGGGCATCGTAGCTTCCTGCCAGGTGACCGAAGTTCGCAGGCAGATGGGTCCCTGGGACACACGCAGAGAGGATCCTGCCCCGGCCACAGGCCACCCACTGCCACTGCCACAGATCGTGGGGCACAAAGCAGCCCTGTCTGATGCTGTGCCTCTAGAGGGAGTAGTGGACCAACACTTGTAGTAAACGGGGTCCTCGCGGGCAACTCATTGGAGGGACACAAATAAATCTTTGCGGAGTTTCTGATGAAACTTACGAGTGTTCACTCCTAAGCCTCTTACAAAGTCAGATGCTTAGCTAAACATGAGCCATGATCTAATTTTACACAATAATGAAGAAATCAGCTACAGGGGGAGACAATCAGCAAAAACAATCAATACCAGAATTAGATTCCCTAGGCCATCGATCAGACGTTGGAATAATCAGGTGCAAGGCAGAAAATATACAAAAACTGGAACTGAAACAAGGAACAAGGATATTTTCAAAGACTGGTAGGATCTCTAAAACATTTTTAAAGTACATGTCATTGATAAAGCTAAATACTCAAAGGTTGTGTAATACAACAGATTCATCATTGAGAAGAGTGAAATTATGCTGTTTTGAAAACTATGGCAGGTCAGATTTTCTGCCTAAACATATAAGAAGATTTGTCTGAAAACTACACATTATTTCAAAGACTTATTGGCTGTGAAATAAGTTATGGTTATTTCAAATGGCTTGTCTGCAAAGAAAGGTGAGATGTAGGAACTCACAGAAAGTCGAGGGGAAAATAGGTCAATATATACTTTGCTATATTGTGAACTAAGCTTTTGGCCAGCCACAATGTAGAGGACCTGACACTTAGAAACTTACAAGTAAGCTGGAATCTTGAAAAATTCAAATCTTTATAAGTAAAAAGATTTATTAAAATGAATAACCAAGTGTTTTAATTGACATCAGAAGATCAAAACAATAAACCCTGAGAACATAGAAAAAAGATAAATAAAGATATGAGCAGAACTTAATACCACAGAAAACGTATAAAATTCAGTTGAGGTAGTAAGTCCAAAGAATATTCTTTGACAAGATTTAAAAGACACACTTTGATTAAGGAAATCCAAAACATAAGTAAAGAATATACAGAAAGAATCAGGACAATGTTATAGCAGAGAGTATATGAAATGCCAGTAAATTTGAACGTTTGTGTAAAGTGGACCAGTTCCTAGCTCCTAAAACTTACCAAACTGACACAAGAGGAAATCATTTAAGGTCATCATGTCAGCCCTTGGCATTCTCGGGATGCCCTGGACTCAGAATGCAGCATCTTTAGTCCATGGTAACCTGCGGAGAGGGGGCGGGGCTGAGGGAGTTTGGAACACTGCCCTCACAGAGGGAGTGGGTGTGGCCATCTCTGCTGTGACTGAACAAAGGGCAGGGGAGCAGGGGGCCCAGGGCAGTGCCCTCAGAGACCGGCAGGCCCAGTGGGGTGTCAAAAGCATTTAGGCCCTGGCCAAAGTGCGCCTTCTTTGTCTGCACAGCGGCACAAACTCTCACCTTCCCACTCAGGCCGCCCTCTTACTTGAAGTGTGTGTGGAACCGGTCCGCGCAGTACACCTCGATGCAAAGCTAACCATAGGTCTGCGCATCATAGCTTCCTGCCAGGTGACCGAAGTTCGCAGGCAGATGGGTCGTGGGACACACGTGGGGAGACTCCTGCCCAGGCCACAGGCCGCCCAAAGCCACTATCCCAGATCGGGGGCAGCAAAGCAGTCCTGTCTGAGTCCCAGCCTCTAGAGGGAGTAGTGGACCAACACTTGTAGAAAACGGGGTCCGCGCGGGTAACTCATTGGAGGGACACAAAAAAATCTTTGCGGACTTTCTGCTGAAGCTTACGAGCGTTCACACCTAAGCCTCTTACAAGGTCAGCTGTTTACCTAAACATGAGCTCATGATCTAATTTTACCCAATAATGAAGAAATCAGCTACAAGGGGAGACAATCAGCAAAAACAATCAATACCAGAATTAGATTCCCTAGGCTATCGATCAGACGTTGGAATAATCAGGTGCAAGGCAGAAAATATACATAAAACTGGAACTGAAACAAGGAACAAGGATGTTTTCAAAGACTGGTAGTATCTCTAAAACATTTTTAAAGTACATGTCATTGATAAAGCTAAATACTCAATGGTTGTGTAATACAACAGATTCATCATTGAGAAGAGTGAAATTATGCTGTTTTGAAAATTATGGCAGGTCAGATTTTCTGCCTAAATATATAAGAAGATTTCTCTGAAAAATGCACATTATTTCAAAGACTTATTGGCTGTGAAATAAGTTAAGGTTATTTCAAATGGATTGTCTGCAAATAAAGGTGAGATGTAGGGAATCACAGAAAGTCGAGGGGAAAATAGGTCAATATATACATTGCTATATGGTGAACTAAGACTTAGGCCAGCCACAATGTAGAGGACCTGACCCTTAGAAACTTACAAGTAAGCTGGAATCTTGAAAAGTTCAAATCTTTATAAGTAAAAAGATTTATTAAAATGAATAACCAAGTGTTTTAATTGACATCAGAAGATCAAAACAATAAACCTGAGAACATAGAAAAAATATAAATAAAGATATGAGCAGAACTTAATACAATAGAAAACGTATAAAATTCAGGTGATGTAGTAAGTCCAAAGAATATTCTTTGACAAGATTAAAAGACACACTTTGATTAAGGAAAACCAAAACATAAGTAAAGAATATACAGAAAGAATCAGGACAATGTTATAGCAGAGAGTATATGAAATGCCAGTAAATTTGAAGGTTTGTGTAAAGTGGACCAGTTCCTAGCTTCTAAAATTTACCAAAACTGACACAAGAGGAAATCATTTAAGGTCTTCATGTCAGCCCTTGGCATTCGCGGAATGCCCTGGACTCAGAATGCAGCATCCTTAGTCCATGGGAACCTGCGGAGAAGGGGTGAGGCTGAGGGAGTTTGGAACACTGCCCTCACAGAGGGAGTGGGTGTGGCCATCTCTGCTGTGACTGAACAAAGGGCAGGGGAGCAGGGGGCCCAGGGCAGGGCCCTCAGAGCCCGGCAGGCCCAGTGGTGTGTCACAAGCATTTATGCCCAGGACAAAGGAAGACTTCTTTGTCTGCACAGCTGCCCAAACTCTCACCTTTCCACTCAGGCCGCCCTCTTACTTGAAGGGTGTGTGGAACCGGTCCGCGCAGTACACCTCGATGCAAAGCTAACCATAGGTCTGGGCATCCTAGCTTCCTGCCAGGTGACCGAAGTTCGCAGGCAGATGGGTCGTGGGACACACGTGGGGAGCCTCCTGCCCAGGCCACAGGCCGCCCAAAGCCACTATCGCAGATCGGGTGCAGCAAAGCAGTCCTGTCTGAGTCCCAGCCTCTAGAGGGAGTAGTGGACCAACACTTGTAGAAAAAGGGGTCCGCACGGGTAACTCATTGGAGGGACACAAAAAATCTTTGCGGACTTTCTGCTGAAGCTTACGAGCTTTCACACCTAAGCCTCTTACAAGGTCAGCTGTTTAGCTAAACATGAGCTCATGATCTAAATTTACACAATAATGAAGAAATCAGCTACAAGGGGAGACAAGCAGCAAAAACAATCAATACCAGAATTAGATTCCCTAGGCCAACCATCAGATGTTGGAATAATCAGGTGCAAGGCAGAAAGTATACATAAAACTTGAACTGAAACAAGGAACAAGGATGTTTTCAAAGACTGGTAGGATCTCTAAAACATTTTTAAAGTACATGTCATTGATAAAGCTAAATACTCAATGGTTGTGTAATACAACAGATTCATCATTGAGCAGAGTGAAATTATGCTGTTTTGAAAACTATGGCAGGTCAGATTTTCTGCGTAATTATATAAGAAGATTTCTCTAAAAAATACACATTATTTCAAAGGCTTATTGGCTGTGAAATAAGTTAAGGGTATTTCAAATGGCTTGTTTGCAAAGAAAGGTGAGATGTAGGGAATCACAGAAAGTCGAGGGGAAAATAGGTCAATATATACATTGCCATATGGTGATCTAAGACTTAGGCCAGCCACAATGTAGAGGACCTGACCCTTAGAAACTTACAAGTAAGCTGGAATCTTGAAAAGTTCAAATCTTTATAAGTAAAAAGATTTATTAAAATGAATAACCAAGTGTTTTAATTGACATCAGAATATCAAACAATAAACCTGAGAACATAGAAAACATATAAATAAAGATATGAGCAGAACTTAATACAATAGAAAACGTATAAAATTCAGGTGATGTAGTAAGTCCAAATAATATTCTTTGACAAGATTAAAAGACACACTTTGATTAAGGAAAACCAAAAAATAAGTAAAGAATATACAGAAAGTATCAGGACAATGTTATAGCAGAGAGTATATGAAATGCCAGTAAATTTGAACGTTTGTGTAAAGTGGACCAGTTCCTAGCTCCTAAAATTTACCAAAACTGACACAAGAGGAAATCATTTAAGGTCATCATGTCAGCCCTTGGCATTCTCGGAATGCCCTGGACTCAGAATGCAGCATCTTTAGTCCATGGTAACCTGCGGAGAGGGGGCGGGGCTGAGAGAGTTTGGAACACTGCCCTCACAGAGGGAGTGGGTGTGGCCATCTCTGCTGTGACTGAACAAAGGGCCGGGGAGCAGGGGTCCCAGGGCAGGGCCCTCAGAGCCCGGCAGGCCCAGTGGGGTGTCACAAGCATTTAGGCCCAGGACAAAGGGCGCCTTCTTTGTCTGCACAGCGGCGCAAACTCTCACCTTTCCACTCAGGCCGCCCTCTTACTTGAAGTGTGTGTGGAACCGGTCCGTGCAGTACACCTCGCTGCACAGCTAACCATAGGTCTGGGCATCGTAGCTTCCTGCCAGGTGACCGAAGTTCGCAGGCAGATGGGTCCCTGGGACACACGCAGAGAGGCTCCTGCCCCGGCCACAGGCCACCCACTGCCAATGCCACAGATCGTGGGGCACAAAGCAGCCCTGTCTGAGGCTGTGCCTCTAGAGGGAGTAGTGGACCAACACTTAAAGTAAACGGCGTCCTCGCGGGCAACTCATTGGAGGGACACAAATAAATCTTTGCGGACTTTCTGATGAAACTTACGAGTGTTCACACCTAAGCCTCTTACAAAGTCAGATGTTTAGGTAAACATGAGCCATGATCTAATTTTACACAATAATGAAGAAATCAGCTACAGGGGGAGAAAATCAGCAAAAACAATCATTACCAGAATTAGATTCCCTAGGCCATCGATCAGACGTTGGAATAATAAGGTGCAAGGCAGAAAATATACAAAAACTGGAACTGAAACAAGGAACAAGGATATTTTCAAAGACTGGTAGGATCTCTAAAATATTTTTAAAGTACATGTCATTGATAAAGCTAAATATTCAAAGGTTTTGTAATACAACAGATTCATCATTGAGAAGAGTGAAATTATGCTGTTTTGAAAACTATGGCAGGTCAGATTTTCTGCCTAAATATATAATAATATTTCTCAGAAAAATGCACATTATTTCAAAGACTTATTGGCTGTGAAATAAGTTAAAGTTATTTCAAATGGCTTGTCTGCAAAGAAACGTGAGATGTAGGAAATCACAGAAAGTCGAGGGGAAAATAGGTCAATATATAATTTGCTATATTGTGAACTAAGCTTTTGGCCAGCCACAATGTAGAGGACCTGACACTTAGAAACTTACAAGTAAGCTGGAATCTTGAAAAATTCAAATCTTTATAAGTAAAATGATTTATTAAAATGAATAACCAAGTGTTTTAATTGACATCAGAAGATCAAAACAATAAACCCTGAGAACATAGAAAAAAGATAAATAAAGATATGAGCAGAACTTAATACCACAGAAAACGTATAAAATTCAGTTGAGGTAGTAAGTCCAAAGAATATTCATTGACAAGATTTAAAAGACACACTTTGATTAAGGAAAACCAAAACATAAGTAAAGAATATACAGAAAGAATCAGGACAATGTTATAGCAGAGAATATCTGAAATGCCAGTAAATTTGAACATTTGTATAAAGTGGAGCATTTCCTAGCTCCTAAAATTTACCAAAATTGACAGAAGAGGAAATCATTTAAGGTCATCATGTCTGCCCTTGGCATTCTCGGAACGCCCTCGGCTCAGAATGCAGCATCTGTAGTCCATGGTAACCTGCGGAGAGGGGGCGGGGCTGAGGGAGGTTGGAACAATGCCTTCACTGAGGGAGTGCGTGGGGCCATCTCTGCTGTGCCTGAACAAAGGGCATGGGATAAGGGGGCCAACGCCGGGCCCTCAGAGCCCGGCAGGCCCAGTCGTGTGTCACAAGCATTTAGGCACAGGTCAAAGTGCGCCTTCTTTGTCTGCACAGCTGCCCAAACTCTCACCTTTCCACTCAGGCCGCCCTCTTACTTGAAGTGTGTGTGGAACCGGTTCGCGCAGTACACCTCGATGCAAAGTTAACCATAGGTCTGGGCATCATAACTTCCTGCCAGGTGACCGAAGTTCGCAGGCAGATG
This sequence comes from Mesoplodon bidens, assembly GCF_964165515.1. NCBI lineage: Eukaryota > Metazoa > Chordata > Mammalia > Artiodactyla > Ziphiidae > Mesoplodon > Mesoplodon bidens. The sequence goes on along the minus strand of NC_138180.1, from coordinate 27,080,752 downwards.
GGTCTTGGGACACACGTGGGGAGACTCCTGCCCAGGCCACAGGCCGCCCAAAGCCACTATCCCAGATCGGGGGCAGCAAAGCAGTCCTGTCTGAGTCCCAGCCTCTAGAGGGAGTAGTGGACCAACACTTGTAGAAAAAGGGGTCTGCACGGGTAACTCATTGGAGGGACACAAAAAAATCTTTGCGGACTTTCTGCTGAAGCTTACGAGTGTTCACACCTAAGCCTCTTACAAGGTCAGATGTTTAGCTAAACATGAGCTCATGATCTAAATTTACACAATAATGAAGAAATCAGCTACAGGGGGAGACAAGCAGCAAAAACAATCAATACCAGAATTAGATTCCCTAGACCATCGATCAGACGTTGGAATAATCAGGTGCAAGGCAGAAAATATACATAAAACTGGAACTGAAACAAGGAACAATGATGTTTTCAAAGACTGGTAGGATCTCTAAAACATTTTTAAAGTACATGTCATTGATAAAGCTAAATACTCAAAGTTTGTGTAATACAACAGATTCATCATTGAGAAGAGTGAAATTATGCTGTTTTGAAAACTATGGCAGGTCAGATTTTCTGCCTAAATATATAAGAAGATTTCTCTGAAAAATGCACATTATTTCAAAGACTTATTGGCTGTGAAATAAGTTAAGTTTATTTCAAATGGCTTGTCTGCAAAGAAAGGTGAGATGTAGGAAATCACAGAAAGTCGAGGGGAAAATAGGTCAATATATACTTTGCTATATTGTGAACTAAGCTTTTGGCCAGCCACAATGTAGAGGACCTGACCCTTAGAAACTTCCAAGTAAGCTGGAATCTTTAAAAATTCAAATCTTTATAAGTAAAAAATTTATTAAAATGAATAACCAAGTGTTTTAATTGACATCAGAAGATCAAAACAATAAACCCTGAGAACATAGAAAAAAGATAAATAAAGATATGAGCAGAACTTAATACCACAGAAAACGTATAAAATTCAGTTGAGGTAGTAAGTCCAAAGAATATTCTTTGACAAGATTTAAAAGACACACTTTGATTAAGGAAAACCAAAACATAAGTAAAGAATAAACAGAAAGAATCAGGACAATGTTATAGCAGAGAATATCTGAAATGCCAGTAAATTTGAACATTTGTGTAAAGTGGACCATTTCCTAGCTCCTAAACTTTACCAAAATTGACACAAGAGGAAATCATTGAAAGTCATCATGTCAGCCCTTGGCATTCTCAGAATGCCCTGGCCTCAGAATGCAGCATCTGTAGTCCATGGTAACCTGCGGAGAGGGGGCGGGGCTGAGGGAGTTTGGAACACTGCCCTCACAGAGGGAGTGGGGGGGCCATCTCTGCTGTGACTGAACAAAGGGCAGGGGAGCAGGGGGCCCAGGGCAGGGCTCTCAGAGCCCGGCAGGCCCAGTGGGGTGTCACAAGCATTTAGGCCCAGGCCAAAGGGCGCCTTCTTTGTCTGCACAGCTGCCCAAACACTCACCTTTCCACTCAGGCCGCCCTCTTACTTGAAGTGTGTGTGGAACCGGTCCGTGCAGTACACCTCGATGCAAAGCTTACCATAGGTCTGGGCATCATAGCTTCCTGCCAGGTGACCGATGTTCGCAGGCAAATAGCTCGTGGGACACACGTGGGGAGACTCCTGCCCAGGCCACAGGCCGCCCAAATCCACTATCCCAGATCGGGGGCAGCAAAGCAGTCCTGTCTGAGTCCCAGCCACTAGAGGGCGTAGTGGACCAACACTTGTAGAAAAAGGGGTCCGCGCGGGTAACTCATTGGAGGGCCACAAAAAAATCTTTGCGGACTTTCTGCTGAAGCTTACGAGCGTTCACACCTAAGCCTCTTACAAGGTCAGCTGTTTAGATAAACATGAGCTCATGATCTAAATTTACACAATAATGAAGAAATCAGCTACAAGGGGACACAAGCAGCAAAAACAATCAATACCAGAATTAGATTCCCTAGGCCAACCATCAGATGTTGGAATAATCAGGTGCAAGGCAGAAAGTATACACAAAACTGGAACTGAAACAAGGAACAAGGATGTTTTAAAAGACTGGTAGGATCTCTAAAACATTTTTAAAGTACATGTCATTGATAAAGCTAAATACTCAATGGTTGTGTAATACAACAGATTCATCATTGAGCAGAGTGAAATTATGCTGTTTTGAAAACTATGGCAGGTCAGATTTTCTCTCTAATTATATAAGAAGATTTCTCTAAAAAATACACATTATTTCAAAGACTTATTGGCTGTGAAATAAGTTAAGGGTATTTCAAATGGCTTGTGTGCAAAGAAAGGTGAGATGTAGGGAATCACACAAAGCCGAGGGGAAAATAGGTCAATATATACATTGCTATATGGTGAACTAAGACTTAGGCCAGCCACAATGTAGAGGACCTGACCCTTAGAAACTTACAAGTAAGCTGGAATCTTGAAAAGTTCAAATCTTTATAAGTAAAAAGATTTTTTAAAATGAATAACCAAGTGTTTTAATTGACATCAGAAGATCAAAACAATAATACCTGAGAACATAGAAAAAATATAAATAAAGATATGAGCAGAACTTAATACAATAGAAAACGTATAAAATTCAGGTGATGTAGTAAGTCCAAAGAATATTCTTTGACAAGATTAAAAGACACACTTTGATTAAGGAAAACCAAAACATAAGTAAAGAATATACAGAAAGAATCAGGAGAATGTTATAGCAGAGAGTATATGAAATGCCAGTAAATTTGAAGGTTTGTGTAAGTGGACCAGTTCCTAGCTCCTAAAATTTACCAAAATTGACACAAGAGGAAATCATTTAAGGTCATCATGTCTGCCCTTGACATTCTCGGAATGCCCTGGCCTCAGAATGCAGCATCTGTAGTCCATGGTAACCTGCGGAGAGGGCTCGGGGCTGAGGGAGGTTGGAACACTGTCTTCACTGATGGAGTGGGTGGGGCCATCTCTGCTGTGACTGAACAAAGGGCAGGGGAGAAGGGGGCCCACGGTAGGGCCCTCAGAGCCCGGCAGGCCCTGTCGAGTGTCACAAGCATTTAGGCACAGGACAAAGTGCGCCTTCTTTGTCTGCACAGCTGCCCAAACTCTCACCTTTCCACTCAGGCCGCCCTCTTACTTGAAGTGTGTGTGGAACCGGTCCGCGCAGTACACCTCGCTGCACAGCTAACCATAGGTCTGGGCATCGTAGCTTCCTGCCAGGTGACCGAAGTTCGCAGGCAGATGGGTCCCTGGGACACACGCAGAGAGGCTCCTGCCCCGGCCACAGGCCACCCACTGCCACTGCCACAGATCGTGGGGCACAAAGCAGCCCTGTCTGAGGCCGTGCCTCTAGAGGGAGTAGTGGACCAACACTTGTAGTAAACGGGGTCCTCGCGGGCAACTCATTGGAGGGACACAAATAAATCTTTGCGGAGTTTCTGATGAAACTTACGAGTGTTCACACCTAAGCCTCTTACAAAGTCAGATGTTTAGGTAAACATGAGCCATGATCTAATTTTACACAATAATGAAGAAATCAGCTACAGGGGGAGACAATCAGCAAAAACAATCAATACCAGAATTAGATTCCCTAGGCCATCGATCAGACGTTGGAATAATCAGGTGCAAGGCAGAAAATATACAAAAACTGGAACTGAAACAAGGAACAAGGATATTTTCAAAGACTGGTAGGATCTCTAAAACATTTTTAAAGTACATGTCATTGATAAAGCTAAATACTCAAAGGTTGTGTAATACAACAGATTCATCATTGAGAAGAGTGAAATTATGCTGTTTTGAAAACTATGGCAGGTCAGATTTTCTGCCTAAATATATAAGAAGATTTGTCTGAAAACTACACATTATTTCAAAGACTTATTGGCTGTGAAATAAGTTAAGGTTATTTCAAATGGCTTGTCTGCAAAGAAAGGTGAGATGTAGGAACTCACAGAAAGTCGAGGGGAAAATAGGTAAATATATACTTTGCTATATTGTGAACTAAGCTTTTGGCCAGCCACAATGTAGAGGACCTGACACTTAGAAACTTACAAGTAAGCTGGAATCTTTAAAAATTCAAATCTTTATAAGTAAAAAGATTTATTAAAATAAATAACCAAGTGTTTTAATTGACATCAGAAGATCAAAACAATAAACCCTGAGAACATAGAAAAAAGATAAATAAAGATATGAGCAGAACTTAATACCACAGAAAACGTATAAAATTCAGTTGAGGTAGTAAGTCCAAAGAATATTCTTTGACAAGATTTAAAAGACACACTTTGATTAAGGAAAACCAAAACATAAGTAAACAATATACAGAAAGAATCAGGACAATGTTATAGCAGAGAATATCTGAAATGCCAGTAAATTTGAACATTTGTGTAAAGTGGAGCATTTCCTAGCTCCTAAAATTTACCAAAATTGACACAAGAGGAAATCATTTAAGGTCATCATGTCTGCCCTTGGCATTCTCGGAACGCCCTCGGCTGAGAATGCAGCATCTTTAGTCCATGGTAACCTGCGGAGAGGGGGCGGGGCTGAGGGAGGTTGGAACAATGCCTTCACTGAGGGAGTGGGTGGGGCCATCTCTGCTGTTCCTGAACAAAGGTCAGGGGATAAGGGGGCCAACGCCGGTCCCTCAGAGCCCGGCAGGCCCAGTCGTGTGTCACAAGCATTTAGGCACAGGTCAAAGTGCGCCTTCTTTGTCTGCACAGCTGCCCAAACTCTCACCTTTCCACTCAGGCCGCCCTCTTACTTGAAGTGTGTGTGGAACTGGTCCGTGCAGTACACCTCGCTGCAAAGCTAACCATAGGTCTGGGCATCATAGCTTCCTGCCAGGTGACCGAATTTCGCAGGCAGATGGGTCGTGGGACACACGTGGGGAGCCTCCTGCCCAGGCCACAGGCCGCCCAAAGCCACTATCCCAGATCGGGGGCGGCAAAGCTGTCCTGTCTGAGTCCCAGCCTCTAGAGGGTGTAGTGGACCAACACATGTAGAAAAAGGGGTCCGCGCGGGTAACTCTTTGGAGGGACACAAAAAAATCTTTGCGGACTTTCTGCTGAAGCTTACGAGCGTTCACACCTAAGACTCTTACAAGGTCAGCTGTTTAGCTAAAAATGAGCTCATGATCTAAATTTACACAATAATGAAGAAATCAGCTACAAGGGGAGACAAGCAGCAAAAACAATCAATACCAGAATTAGATTCCCTAGGCCAACCATCAGATGTTGGAATAATCAGGTGCAAGGCAGAAAGTATACACAAAACTGGAACTGAAACAAGGAACAAGGATGTTTTCAAAGACTGGTAGGATCTCTAAAACATTTTTAAAGTACATGTCATTGATAAAGCTAAATAATCAAAGGTGGTGTAAAACAACAGATTCATCATTGAGAAGAGTGAAATTATGCTGTTTTGAAAATTATGGCAGGTCAGATTTTATGCCTAAATATATAAGAAGATTTCTCTGAAAAATGCACATTATTTCAAAGACTTATTGGCTGTGAAATAAGTTAAGTTTATTTCAAATGGCTTGTCTGCAAAGAAAGGTGAGATGTAGGAAATCACAGAAAGTCGAGGGGAAAATAGGTCAATATATACTTTGCTATATTGTGAACTAAGCCTTTGGCCAGCCACAATGTAGAGGACCTGACCCTTAGAAACTTCCAAGTAAGCTGGAATCTTTAAAAACTCAAATCTTTATAAGTAAAAATATTTATTAAAATGAATAACCAAGTGTTTTAATTGACATCAGAAGATCAATACAATAAACCCTGAGAACATAGAAAAAAGATAAATAAAGATATGAGCAGAACTTAATACCATAGAAAACGTATAAAATTCAGTTGAGGTAGTAAGTCCAAAGAATATTCTTTGACAAGATTTAAAAGACACACTTTGATTAAGGAAAACCAAAACATAAGTAAAGAATATACAGAAAGAATCAGGAGAATGTTATAGCAGAGAGTATATGAAATGCCAGTAAATTTGAAGGTTTGTGTAAAGTGGACCAGTTCCTAGCTCCTAAAATTTACCAAAACTGACACAAGAGGAAATCATTTAAGGTCATCATGTCAGCCCTTGGCATTCTCGGAATGCCCTGGACTCAGAATGCAGCATCTTTAGTCCATGGTAACCTGCGGAGAGGGGGCGGGGCTGAGGGAGTTTGGAACACTGCCCTCACAGAGGGAGTGGGTGTGGCCATCTCTGCTGTGACTGAACAAAGGGCAGGGGAGCAGGGGGCCCAGGGCAGGGCCCTCAGAGCCCGGCAGGCCCAGTGGGGTGTCAAAAGCATTTAGGCCCAGGCCAAAGTGCGCCTTCTTTGTCTGCACAGCGGCACAAACTCTCACCTTTCCACTCAGGCCGCCCTCTTACTTGAAGTGTGTGTGGAACCGGTCTGCGCAGTACACCTCGATGCAAAGCTAACCATAGGTCTGGCCTTCATAGCTTCCTGCCAGGTGACCGAAGTTCGCAGGCAGATGGGTCGTGGGACACACGTGGGGAGACTCCTGCCCTGGCCACAGGCCGCCCAAAGCCACTATCCCAGATCGGGTGCAGCAAAGCAGTCCTGTCTGAGTCCCAGCCTCTAGAGGGAGTAGTGGACCAACACTTGTAGAAAAAGGGGTCCGCGCGGGTAACTCATTGGAGGGCCACAAAAAAATAATTGCGGACTTTCTGCTGAAGCTTACGAGCGTTCACACCTAAGCCTCTTACAAGGTCGGCTGTTTAGATAAACATGAGCTCATGATCTAAATTTACACAATAATGAAGAAATCAGCTACAAGGGGAGACAAGCAGCAAAAACAATCAATACCAGAATTAGATTCCCTAGGCCAACCATCAGATGTTGGAATAATCAGGTGCAAGGCAGAAAGTATACACAAAACTGGAACAGAAACAAGGAACAAGGATGTTTTCAAAGACTGGTAGGATCTCTAAAACATTTTTAAAGTACATGTCATTGATAAAGCTAAATACTCAATGGTTGTGTAATACAACAGATTCATCATTGAGAAGAGTGAAATTATGCTGTTTTGAAAACTATGGCAGGTCAGATTTTCTTCCTAATTATATAAGAAGATTTCTCTAAAAAATACACATTATTTCAAAGACTTATGGCTGTGAAATAAGTTAAGGTTATTTCAAATGGCTTGTCTGCAAAGAAAGGTGAGATGTAGGGAATCACAGAAAGCCGAGGGGAAAATACGTCAATATATACATTGCTATATGGTGAACTAAGACTTAGGCCAGCCACAATGTAGAGGACCTGACCCTTAGAAACTTACAAGTAAGCTGGAATCTTGAAAAGTTCAAATCTTTATAAGTAAAAAGATTTTTTAAAATGAATAACCAAGTGTTTTAATTGACATCAGAAGATCAAAACAATAAACCTGAGAACATAGAAATAATATAAATAAAGATATGAGCAGAACTTAATACAATAGAAAACGTATAAAATTCAGGTGATGTAGTAAGTCCAAATAATATTCTTTGACAAGATTAAAAGACACACTTTGATTAAGGAAAACCAAAACATAAGTAAAGAATATACAGAAAGAATCAGGACAATGTTATAGCAGAGAATATCTGAAATGCCAGTAAATTTGAACATTTGTGTAAAGTGGACCATTTCCTAGCTCCTAAAGTTTACCAAAATTGACACAAGAGGAAATCATTTAAGGTCATCATGTCTGCCCTTGTCATTCTCGGAACGCCCTGGCCTCAGAATGCAGCATCTGTAGTCCATGGTAAACTGCGGAGTGGGGGCGGGGCTGAGGGAGGTTGGAACACTGTCTTCACTGATGGAGTGGGTGGGGCCATCTCTGCTGTGACTGAACAAAGGGCAGGGGAGAAGGGGGCCCACGGCAGGGCCCTCAGAGCCCGGCAGGCCCAGTCGTGTGTCACAAGCATTTAGGCCCAGGCTAAAGTGCGCCTTCTTTGTCTGCACAGCTGCCCAAACTGTCTCCTTTCCACTCAGGCCGCCCTCTTACTTGAAGTGTGTGTGGAACTGGTCTGCGCTGTACACCTCGATGCAAAGCTAACCATAGGTCTGGGCATCATAGCTTCCTGCCAGTTGACCGAAGTTCGCAGGTTGATGGGTCGTGCGACACACGTGGGGAGCCTCCTGCCCAGGCCACAGGCCGCCCAAAGCCACTATCCCAGATCGGGTGCAGCAAAGCAGTCCTGTCTGAGTCCCAGCCTCTAGAGGGAGTAGTGGACCAACACTTGTAGAAAAAGTGGTCCGCGCGGGTAACTCATTGGAGGGCCACAAATAAATAATTGCGGACTTTCTGCTGAAGCTTACGAGCGTTCACACCTAAGCCTCTTACAAGGTCAGCTGTTTAGATAAACATGAGCTCATGATCTAAATTTACACAATAATGAAGAAATCAGCTACAAGGGGAGACAAGCAGCAAAAACAATCAATACCAGAATTAGATTCCCTAGGCCAACCATCAGATGTTGGAATAATCATGTACAAGGCAGAAATTATACACAAAACTGGAACAGAAACAAGGAAAAAGGATGTTTTCAAAGACTGGTAGGATCTCTAAAACATTTTTAAAGTACATGTCATTGATAAAGCTAAATACTCAATGGTTGTGTAATACAAAAGATTCATCATTGAGAAGAGTGAAATTATGCTGTTTTGAAAACTATGGCAGGTCAGATTTTCTGCCTAATTATATAAGAAGATTTCTCTAAAAAATACACATTATTTCAAAGACTTATTGGCTGTGAAATAAGTTAAGGTTATTTCAAATGGCTTGTCTGCAAAGAAAGGTGAGATGTAGGGAATCACAGAAAGCCGAGGGGAAAATACGTCAATATATACATTGCTATATGGTGAACTAAGACTTAGGCCAGCCACAATGTAGAGGACCTGACCCTTAGAAACTTACAAGTAAGCTGGAATCTTGAAAAGTTCAAATCTTTATAAGTAAAAATATTTTTTAAAATGAATAACCAAGTGTTTTAATTGACATCAGAAGATCAAAACAATAATACCTGAGAACATAGAAAAAATATAAATAAAGATATGAGCAGAACTTAATACAATAGAAAACGTATAAAATTCAGGTGATGTAGTAAGTCCAAAGAATATTCTTTGACAAGATTAAAAGACACACTTTGATTAAGGAAAACCAAAACATAAGTAAAGAATATACAGAAAGAATCAGGAGAATGTTATAGCAGAGAGTATATGAAATGCCAGTAAATTTGAAGGTTTGTGTAAAGTGGACCAGTTCCTAGCTCCTAAAATTTACCAAAACTGACACAAGAGGAAATCATTTAAGGTCATCATGTCAGCCCTTGGCATTCTCGGAATGCCCTGGACTCAGAATGCAGCATCTTTAGTCCATGGTAACCTGCGGAGAGGGGGCGGGGCTGAGGGAGTTTGGAACACTGCCCTCACAGAGGGAGTGGGTGTGGCCATCTCTGCTGTGACTGAAAAAGGGCAGGGGAGCAGCGGGCCCAGGGCCGGGTCCTCAGAGCCCGGCAGGCCCAGTGGGGTGTCACAAGCATTTAGGCCCAGGACAAAGGGCGCCTTCTTTGTCTGCACAGCGGCACAAACTCTCACCTTTCCACTCAGGCCGCCCTCTTACTTGAAGTGTGTTTGGAACCTGTCCGCGCAGTACACCTCGCTGCACAGCTAACCATAGGTCTGAGCATCGTACCTTCCTGCCCGGTGACCGAAGTTCGCAGGCAGATGGGTCCCTGGGACACACGCAGAGAGGCTCCTGCCCCGGCCACAGGCCACCCACTGCCACTGCCCCAGATCGTGGGGAACAAAGCAGCCCTGTCTGAGGCCGTGCCTCTAGAGGGAGTAGTGGACCAACACTTGTAGTCAACGGGGTCCTCGCGGGCAACTCATTGGAGGGACACAAATAAATCTTTGCGGACTTTCTGATGAAACTTACGAGTGTTCACACCTAAGCCTCTTACAAAGTCAGATGTTTAGCTAAACATGAGCTCATGATCTAATTTTACACAATAATGAAGAAATCAGCTACAGGGGGAGACAATCAGCAAAAACAATCAATACCAGAATTAGATTCCCTAGAACATCGATCAGACGTTGGAATAATCAGGTGCAAGGCAGAAAATATACATAAAACTGCAACTGAAACAAGGAACAAGGATGTTTTCAAAGACTGGTAGGATCTCTAAAACATTTTTAAAGTACATGTCATTGATAAAGCTAAATACTCAAAGGTTGTGTAATACAACAGATTCATCATTGAGAAGAGTGAAATTATGCTGTTTTGAAAACTATGGCAGGTCAGATTTTCTGCCTAAATATATAAGAAGATTTCTCTGAAAAATGCACATTATTTCAAAGACTTATTGGCTGTGAAATAAGTTAAGGTTATTTCAAATGGCTTGTCTGCAAAGAAAGGTGAGATGTAGGAAATCACAGAAAGTCGAGGGGAAAATAGGTCAATATATACTTTGCTATATTGTGAACTAAGCCTTTGGCCAGCCACAATGTAGAGGACCTGACCCTTTGAAACTTACAAGTAAGCTGGAATCTTTAAAAATTCAAATCTTTATAAGTAAAAAGATTTATTAAAATGAAATAACCAAGTGTTTTAATTGACATCAGAAGATCAAAACAATAAACTCTGTGAACATAGAAAAAAGATAAATAAAGATATGAGCAGATCTTAATACCACAGAAAACGTATAAAATTCAGTTGAGGTAGTAAGTCCAAAGAATATTCATTGACAAGATTTAAAAGACACACTTTGATTAAGGAAAACCAAAACATAAGTAAAGAATATACAGAAAGAATCAGGACAGTGTTATAGCAGAGAATATCTGAAATGCCAGTAAATTTGAACATTTCTGTAAAGTGGAACATATCCTAGCTCCTAAAGTTTACCAAAATTGACACAAGAGGAAATCATTTAAGGTCATCATGTCTGCCCGTGGCATTCTCGGAACTCCCTGGCCTCAGAATGCAGCATCTGTTGTCCATGGTAACCTGGGGTGTGGTGGCGGGGCTGAGGGAGGTTGGAACACTGCCTTCACTGAGGGAGTGAGTGGGGCCATCTCTGCTGTGCCTGAATAAAGGGCAGGGGAGAAGGGGACCAACGGCAGGGCCCTCAGATCCCGGCAGGCCCAGTCGTGTGTCACAAGCATTTATGCACAGGTCAAAGTGCACCTTCTTTGTCTGCACAGCTGCCCAAACTCTCACCTTTCCACTCAGGCCGCCCTCTTACTTGAAGTGTGTGTGGAACCGGTCCGCGCAGTACACCTCGCTGCAAAGCTAAGCATAGGTCTGGGCATCATAGCTTCCTGCCAGGTGACCGAAGTTCGCAGCAGATGGGTCGTGGGACACACGTGGTGAGCCTCCAGCCCAGGCCACAGGCCGCCCAAAGCCACTATTCCAGATCAGGGGAAGCCAAGCAGTCCTGTCTGAGTCCCAGCCTCTAGAGAGTGTAGTGGAACAACACTTGTAGAAAAAGCGGTCCGCGCTGGTAACTCATTGGAGGGACCCAAAAAAATCTTTGCGGACTTTCTGCTGAAGCTTACGAGCGTTCACACCTAAGACTCTTACAAGGTCAGCTGTTTAGCTAAACATGAGCTCATGATCTAAATTTACACAATAATGAAGAAATCAGCTACAAGGGGAGACAAGCAGCAAAAACAATCAATACTAGAATTAGATTCCCTAGGCCAACCATCAGATGTTGGAATAATCAGGTGCAAGGCAGAAAGTCCACATAAAACTGGAACTGAAACAAGAAACAGGGATGTTTTCAAAGACTGGTAGGATCTCTAAAACATTTTTAAAGTACATGTCATTGATAAAGCTAAATACTCAATGGTTGTGTAATACAACAGATTCAACATTGAGAAGAGTGGAATTATGCTGTTTTGAAAACTATGGCAGGTCAGATTTTCTGTCTAATTATATAAAAAGATTTCTCTAAAAAATACACATTATTTCAAAGACTTATTGGCTGTGAAATAAGTTAAGATTATTTCAAATGGCTTGTCTGCAAAGAAAGGTGAGATGTAGGGAATCACAGAAAGTCGAGGGGAAAATAGGTCAATATATACATTGCTATATGGTGAACTAAGACTTAGGCCAGCCACAATGTAGAGGACCTGACCCTTAGAATCTTACAAGTAAGCTTGAATCTTGAATAGTTCAAATCTTTATAAGTTAAAAGATTTATTAAAATGAATAACCAAGTGTTTTAATTGACATCAGAATATCAAAACAATAAACCCTGAGAACATAGAAAAAATATAAATAAAGATATGAGCAGAACTTAATACAATGGAAAACGTATAAAATTCAGGTGATGTAGTAAGTCCAAAGAATATTCTTTGACAAGATTAAAAGACACACTTTGAATAAGGAAAACCAAAACATAAGTAAAGAATATACAGAAAGAATAAGGACAATGTTATAGCAGAGAGTATATGAAATGCCAGTAAATTTGAAAGATTGTGTAAAGTGGACCAGTTCCTAGCTTCTAAAATTTACCAAGACTGACACAAGAGGAAATCATTTAAGGTCATCATGTCAGCCCTTGGCATTCTCGGAATGCCCTGGACTCAGAATGCAGCATCATTAGTCCATGGTAACCTGCGGAGAAGGGGCGGGGCTGAGGGAGTGTGGAACACTGCCCACACAGAGGGAGTGGGTGTGGCCATCTCTGCTGTGACTGAACAAAGGGCAGGGGAGCAGGGGGCCCAGGGCAGGGCCCTCAGAGCCCGGCAGGACCAGTGGGGTGTCACAAGCATTTAGGCCCAGGACAAAGGGCACCATCTTTGTCTGCACAGCTGCCCAAACCCTCACCTTTCCCCTCAGGCAGTCCTCTTACTTGAAGTGTGTGTGGAACCTCTCCGCGCAGTTCACCTCCCTGCACAGCTAACCATAGGTCTTGGCATCGTAGCTTCCTGATATGTGACCGAAGTTCGCTGGGAGATGGGTCCCTAGGACACACGCAGAGAGGCTCATGCCCCGGCCACAGGCCACCCACTGCCACTGCCACAGATCGCGGGGCACAAAGCAGCCCTGTCTGAGGCCGTGCCTCTAGAGGGAGTAGTGGACCAACACTTGTAGTAAACGGGGTCCTCGCGGGCAACTCATGGGAGGGACACAAATAAATCTTTGCGGACTTTCTGATGAAACTTACGAGTGATCACACCTAAGCCTCTTACAAAGTCAGATGTTTAGCTAAACATGAGCTCATGATCTAATTTTACAAAATAATGAAGAAATCAGCTACAGGGTGAGACAATAAGCAAAAACAAAGAATATCAGAATTAGATTCCCTATGCCATCGATCAGACGTTGGAATAATCAGGTGCAAGGCAGAAAATATATATAAAACTGAAACTGAAACAAGGAACAAGGATGTTTTCAAAGACTGGTAGGATCTCTAAAACATTTTTAAAGTACATGTCACTGATAAATCTAAATACTCATAGGTTGTGTTATACAACAGATTCATCACTGAGAAGAGTGAAATTATGCTGTTTTGAAAACTATGGCAGGTCAGATTTTCTGCCTAAATATATAAGAAGATTTCTCTGAAAACTACACATTATTTCAAAGACTTATTGGCTGTGAAATAAGTTAAGGTTATTTCAAATGGCTTGTCTGCAAAGAAAGGTGAGATGTAGGAAATCACAGAAAGTCGAGGGGAAAATAGGTCAATATATACATTGCTATATTGTGAACTAAGCCTTTGGCCAGCCACAATGTAGAGGACCTGACCCTTAGAAACTTACAAGTAAGCTGGAATCTTTAAAAACTCAAATCTTTATAAGTAAAAAGATTTATTAAAATGAATAACCAAGTGTTTTAATTGACATCAGAAGATCAAAACAATAAACCCTGAGAACATTGAAAAAAGATAAATAAAGATATGAGCAGAACTTAATACCATAGAAAACGTATAAAATTCAGTTGAGGTAGTAAGTCCAAAGAATATTCTTTGACAAGATTTAAAAGACACACTTTGATTAAGGAAAACCAAAACATAAGTAAAGAATATACAGAAAGAATCAGGACAATGTTATAGCAGAGAGTATATGAAATGCCAGTAAATTTGAACGTTTGTGTAAAGTGGACCAGTTCCTAGCTCCTAAAATTTACCAAAACTGACACAAGAGGAAATCATTTAAGGTCATCATGTCAGCCCCTGGCATCCTCGGGATGCCCTGGATTCAGAATGCAGCATCTTTAGTCCATGGTAACCTGCGGAGAGGGGGCGGGGCTGAGGGAGTTTGGAACACTGCCCTCACAGAGGGAGTGGGTGTGGCCATCTCTGCTGTGACTGAACAAAGGGCAGGGGAGCAGGGGGCCCAGGGCAGGGCCCTCAGAGCCCGGCAGGCCCAGTGGGGTGTCACAAGCATTTAGGCCCAGGCCAAAGTGCGCCTTCTTTGTCTGCACAGCGGCACAAACTCTCACCTTTCCACTCAGGCCGCCCTCTTACTTGAAGTGTGTGTGGAACCGGTCCGCGCAGTACACCTCGATGCAAAGCTAACCATAGGTCTGGCCATCATAGCTTCCTGCCAGGTGACCGAAGTTCGCAGGCAGATGGGTCGTGGGACACACGTGGGGAGACTCCTGCCCAGGCCACAGGCCGCCCAAAGCCACTATCCCAGATCGGGGGCAGCAAAGCATTCCTGTCTGAGTCCCAGCCTCTAGAGGGAGTAGTGGACCAACACTTGTAGAAAAAGGGGTCCGCGCGCGTAACTCATTGGAGGGACACAAAAAAATCTTTGCGGACTTTCTGCTGAAGCTTACGAGCGTTCACACCTAAGCCTCTTACAAGGTCAGCTGTTTAGATAAACATGAGCTCATGATCTAAATTTACACAATAATGAAGAAATCAGCTACAAGGGGAGACAAGCAGCAAAAACAATCAATACCAGAATTAGATTCCCTAGGCCAACCATCAGATGTTGGAATAATCAGGTGCGAGGCAGAAAGTATACATAAAGCTTGAACTGAAACAAGGAACAAGGATGTTTTCAAAGACTGGTAGGATCTCTAAAACATTTTTAAAGTACATGTCATTGATAAAGCTAAATACTCAATGGTTGTGTAATACAACAGATTCAACATTGAGAAGAGTGAAATTATGCTGTTTTGAAAACTATGGCAGGTCAGATTTTCTGCCTAATTATATAAGAAGATTTCTCTAAAAAATACACATTATTTCAAAGACTTATTGGCTGTGAAATAAGTTAAGGTTATTTCAAATGGCTTGTGTGCAAAGAAAGGTGAGATGTAGGGAATCACAGAAAGTCGAGTGGAAAATAGGTCAATATATACATTGCTATATGGTGAACTAAGACTTAGGCCAGCCACAATGTAGAGGACCTGACCCTTAGAAACTTACAAGTAAGCTGGAATCTTGAAAAGTTCAAATCTTTATAAGTAAAAAGATTTTTTAAAATGAATAACCAAGTGTTTTAATTGACATCAGAAGATCAAAACAATAAACCTGAGAACATAGAAACAATATAAATAAAGATATGAGCAGAACTTAATACAATAGAAAACGTATAAAATTCAGCTGATGTAGTAAGTCCAAATAATATTCTTTGACAAGATTAAAAGACACACTTTGATTAAGGATAACCAAAACATATGTAAAGAATATACAGAAAGAATCAGGACAATGTTATAGCAGAGAGTATATGAAATGCCAGTAAATTTGAAAGTTTGTGTAAAGTGGACCAGTTCCTAGCTCCTAAAATTTACCAAAACTGACACAAGAGGAAATCATTTAAGGTCATCATTTCAGCCCTTGGCATTCTCGGAATGCCCTGGACTCAGAATGCAGCATCTTTAGTCCATGGTAACCTGCGGAGAGGGTGCGGGGCTGAGGGAGTTTGGAACACTGCCCTCACAGAGGGAGTGGGTGTGGCCATCTCTGCTGTGACTGAACAAAGGGCAGGGGAGCAGGGGTCCCAGGGCAGGGCCCTCAGAGCCCGGCAGGCCCAGTGGGGTGTCACAAGCATTTGGCCAAGGACAAAGGGCGCCTTCTTTGTCTGCACAGCGGCACAAACTCTCACCTTTCCACTCAGGCCGCCCTCTTACTTGAAGTGTGTTTGGAACCTGTCCGCGCAGTACACCTCGCTGCACAGCTAACCATAGGTCTGAGCATCGTAGCTTCCTGCCAGGTGACCGATGTTCGCAGGCAGATGGGTCCCTGGGACACACGCAGAGAGGCTCCTGCCCCGGCCACAGGCCACCCACTGCCACTGCCACAGATCGTGGGGCACAAAACAGCCCTGTCTGAGGCCGTGCCTCTAGAGGGAGTAGTGGACCAACACTTGTAGTCAACGGGGTCCTCGCGGGTAACTCATTGGAGGGACACAAATAAATCTTTGCGGACTTTCTGATGAAACTTACGAGTGTTCACACCTAAGCCTCTTACAAAGTCAGATGTTTAGCTAAACATGAGCTCATGATCTAATTTTACAGAATAATGAAGAAATCAGCTACAGGGGGAGACAATCAGCAAAAACAATCAATACCAGGATTAGATTCCCTAGACCATCGATCAGACGTTGGAATAATCAGGTGCAAGGCAGAAAATATACATAAAACTGGAACTGAAACAAGGAACAAGGATGTTTTCAAAGACTGGTAGGATCTCTAAAACATTTTTAATGTACATGTCATTGATAAAGCTAAATACTCAAAGGTTGTGTAATACAACAGATTCATCATTGAGAAGAGTGAAATTATGCTGTTTTGAAAACTATGGCAGGTAAGATTTTCTGCCTAAATATATAAGAAGATTTCTCTGATAACTACACATTATTTCAAAGACTTATTGGCTGTGAAATAAGTTAAGGTTATTTCAAATGGCTTGTCTGCAAAAAAGGTGAGATGTAGGAAATCACAGAAAGTCGATGGGAAAATAGGTCAATATATACGTTGCTATATTTTGAACTAAGCCTTTGGCCAGCCACAATGTAGAGGACCTGACCCTTAGAAACTTACAAGTAAGCTGGAATCTTTAAAAATTCAAATCTTTATAAGTAAAAAGATTTATTAAAATGAATAACCAAGTGTTTTAATTGACATCAGAAGATCAAAACAATAAACCCTGAGAACATAGAAAAAAGATAAATTAAGATATGAGCAGAACTTAATACCACAGAAAACGTATAAAATTCTGTTGAGGTAGTAAGTCCAAAGAATATTCTTTGACAAGATTTAAAAGACAAACTTTGATTAAGGAAAACCAAAACATAAGTCAAGAATAAACAGAAAGATTCAGGACAATGTTATAGCAGAGAATATATGAAATGCCAGTAAATTTGAACATTTGTGTAAAGTGGACCATTTCCTAGCTCCTAAACTTTACCAAAATTGACACAAGAGGAAATCATTTAAGGTCATCATGTCAGCCCTTGGTATTCTCGGAATGCCCTGGCCTCAGAATGCAGCATCTGTAGTCCATGGTAACCTGCGGAGAGTGGGCGGGGTGAGGGAGGCTGGAACACTGCCCTCACTGAGGGAGTGGGTGCGGCCATCTCTGCTGTGACTGAACAAAGGGCAGGGGAGCAGGGGGCCCAGGGCAGGGCCCTCAGAGCTGGCAGGCCCAGTGGGGTGTCACAAGCATTTAGGCCCAGGCCAAAGGGCGCCTTCTTTGTCTGAACAGCTGCCCAAACTCTCACCTTTCCACTCAGGCCGCCCTCTTACTTGAAGTGTGTGTGGAACCGGTCCGTGCAGTACACCTCGATGCAAAGCTAACCATAGGTCTGGGCATCATAGCTTCCTGCCAGGTGACCGATGTTCGCAGGCAGATGGCTCGTGGGACACACGTGGGGAGACTCCTGCCCAGGCCACAGGCCGCCCAAATCCACTATCCCAGATCGGGGGCAGCAAAGCAGTTCTGTCTGAGTCCCAGCCTCTAGAGGGCGTAGTGGACCAACACTTGTAGAAAAAGGGGTCCGCGCGGGTAACTCATTGGAGGGCCACAAAAAAATCTTTGCGGACTTTCTTCTGAAGCTTACGAGCCTTCACACCTAAGCCTCTTACAAGGTCAGCTGTTCAGATAAACATGAGCTCATGATCTAAATTTACACAATAATGAAAAAATCAGCTACAAGGGGAGACAAGCAGCAAAAACAATCAATACCAGAATTAGATTCCCTACGCCATCGATCAGACGTAGGAATAATCAGGTGCAAGGCAGAAAATATACATAAAACTGGAACTGAAACAAGGAACAAGGATGTTTTCAAAGACTGGTAGGATCTCTAAAACATTTTTAAAGTACATGTCACTGATAAAGCTAAATACTCAAAGGTTGTGTAATACAACAGATTCATCATTGAGAAGAGTGATATTATGCTGTTTTGAAAACTATGGCAGGTAAGATTTTCTGCCTAAATATATAATAAGATTTCTCAGAAAAATGCACATTATTTCAAAGACTTATTGGCTGTGAAATAAGTTAAGGTTATTTCAAATGGCTTGTCTGCAAAGAAAGGTGAGATGTAGGAAATCACAGAAAGTCGAGGGGAAAATAGGTCAATATATACTTTGCTATATTTTGAACTAAGCCTTTGGCCAGCCACAATGTAGAGTACCTGACCCTTAGAAACTTACAAGTAAGCTGGAATCTTTAAAAATTCAAATCTTTATAAGTAAAAAGATTTATTAAAATGAATAACCAAGTGTTTTTATTGACATCAGAAGATCAAAACAATAAACCCTGAGAACATAGAAAAAAGATAAATAAAGATATGAGCAGAACTTAATACCACAGAAAACGTATAAAATTCAGTTGAGGTAGTAAGTCCAAAGAATATTCTTTGACAAGATTTAAAAGACACACTTTGATTAAGGAAAACCAAAACATAAGTAAACAATATACAGAAAGAATCAGGACAATGTTATACAGAGAATATCTGAAATGCCAGTAAATTTGAACATTTGTGTAAAGTGGACCATTTCCTAGCTCCTAAAGTTTACCAAAATTGACACAAGAGGAAATCATTTAAGGTCATCATGTCTGCCCTTGGCATTCTCGGAATGACCTGGCCTCAGAATGCAGCATCTTTAGTCCATGGTAAACTGCGGAGAGGGGGCGGGGCTGAGGGAGTTTGGAACACTGCCCTCACAGAGGGAGTGGGTGGGGCCATCTCTGCTGTGACTGAACAAAGGGCAGGGGAGCAGGGGTCCCAGGGCAGGGCCCTCAGAGCCCGGCAGGCACAGTGGGGTGTCACAAGCATTTAGGCCCAGGACAAAGGGCGCCTTCTTTGTCTGCACAGCGGCGCAAACTCTCACCTTTCCACTCAGGCCGCCCTCTTACTTGAAGTGTGTGTGGAACCTGTCCGCGCAGTACACCTCGCTGCACAGCTAACCATAGGTCTGAGCATCGTAGCTTCCTGCCAGGTGACCAAAGTTCGCAGGCAGATGGGTCCCTGGGACACACGCAGAGAGGCTCCTGCCCCGGCCACAGGCCTCCCACTGCCACTGCCACAGATCGTGGGGCACAAAGCAGCCCTGTCTGAGGCTGTGCCTCTAGAGGGAGTAGTGGACCAACACTTGTAGTCAACGGGGTCCTCGCGGGCAACTCATTGGAGGGACACAAATAAATCTTTGCGGACTTTCTGATGAAACTTACGAGTGTTCACAACTAAGCCTCTTACAAAGTCAGATGTTTAGCTAAACATGAGCTCATGATCTAATTTTACACAATTATGAAGAAATCAGCTACAGGGGGAGACAATCAGCAAAAACAATCAATACCAGAATTAGATTCCCTAGACCATCGATCAGAGGTTGGAATAATCAGGTGCAAGGCAGAAAATATACATAAAACTGCAACTGAAACAAGGAACAAGGATGTTTTCAAAGACTGGTAGGATCTCTAAAACATTTTTAAAGTACATGTCATTGATAAAGCTAAATACTCAATGGTTGTGTAATACAACAGATTCATCATTGAGAAGAGTGAAATTATGCTGTTTTGAAAATTATGGCAGGTCAGATTTTCTGCCTAAATATATAAGAAGATTTCTCTGAAAAATGCACATTATTTCAAAGACTTATTGGCTGTGAAATAAGTTAAGGTTATTTCAAATGGCTTGTCTGCAAAGAAAGGTGAGATGTAGGAAATCACAGAAAGTCGAGGGGAAAATAGGTCAATATATACTTTGCTATATTGTGAACTAAGCCTTTGGCCAGCCACAATGTAGAGGACCTGACCCTTAGAAACTTACAAGTAAGCTGGAATCTTTAAAAATTCAAATCTTTATAAGTAAAAAGATTTATTAAAATGAATAACCAAGTGTTTTAATTGACATCAGAAGATCAAAACAATAAACTCTGTGAACATAGAAAAAAGATAAATAAAGATATGAGCAGAACTTAATACCACAGAAAACGTATAAAATTCAGTTGAGGTAGTAAGTCCAAAGAATATTCTTTGACAAGATTTAAAAGACACTTTGATTAAGGAAAACCAAAACATAAGTAAAGAATATACAGAAAGAATCAGGACAATATTATAGCAGAGAATATCTGAAATGCCAGTAAATTTGAAAATTTCTGTAAAGTGGACCATATCCTAGCTCCTAAAGTTTACCAAAATTGACAAAAGAGGAAATCATTTAAGGTCATCATGTCTGCCCGTGGCATTCTCGGAACGCCCTGGCCTCAGAATGCAGCATCTGTTGTCCATGGTAACCTGGGGAGCGGTGGCGGGGCTGAGGGAGGTTGGAACACTGCCTTCACTGAGGGAGTGAGTGGGGCCATCTCTGCTGTGCCTGAATAAAGTGCAGGGGAGAAGGGGACCAACGGCAGGGCCCTCAGATCCCGGCAGGCCCAGTCGTGTGTCACAAGCATTTATGCACAGGTCAAAGTGCACCTTCTTTGTCTGCACAGCTGCCCAAACTCTCACCTTTCCACTCAGGCCGCCCTCTTACTTGAAGTGTGTGTGGAACCGGTCCGCGCAGTACACCTTGCTGCAAAGCTAACCATAGGTCTGGGCATCATAGCTTCCTGCCAGGTGACCGAAGTTCGCAGGCAGATGGGTCGTGGGACACACGTGGTGAGCCTCCAGCCCAGGCCACAGGCCGCCCAAAGCCACTATCCCAGATCGGGGGCAGCAAAGCAGTCCTGTCTGAGTCCCAGCCTCTAGAGGGTGTAGTGGACCAACACTTGTAGAAAAAGCGGACCGCGCGGGTAACTCATTGGAGGGACACAAAAAAATCTTTGCGGACTTTCTGCTGAAGCTTACGAGCGTTCACACCTAAGACTCTTACAAGGTCAGCTGTTTAGCTAAACATGAGCTCATGATCTAAATTTACACAATAATGAAGAAATCAGCTACAAGGGGAGACAAGCAGCAAAAACAATCAATACTAGAATTAGATTCCCTAGGCCAACCATCAGATGTTGGAATAATCAGGTGCAAGGCAGAAAGTCCACATAAAACTGGAACTGAAACAAGAAACAGGGATGTTTTCAAAGACTGGTAGGATCTCTAAAACATTTTTAAAGTACATGTCATTGATAAAGCTAAATACTCAATGGTTGTGTAATACAACAGATTCAACATTGAGAAGAGTGGAATTATGCTGTTTTGAAAACTATGGCAGGTCAGATTTTCTGTCTAATTATATAAAAAGATTTCTCTAAAAAATACACATTATTTCAAAGACTTATTGGCTGTGAAATAAGTTAAGATTATTTCAAATGGCTTGTCTGCAAAGAAAGGTGAGATGGAGGGAATCACAGAAAGTCGAGGGGAAAATAGGTCAATATATACATTGCTATATGGTGAACTAAGACTTAGGCCAGCCACAATGTAGAGGACCTGACCCTTAGAATCTAACAAGTAAGCTTGAATCTTGAATAGTTGAAATCTTTATAAGTTAAAAGATTTATTAAAATGAATAACCAAGTGTTTTAATTGACATCAGAATATCAAAACAATAAACCTGAGAACATAGAAAAAATATAAATAAAGATATGAGCAGAACTTAATACAATGGAAAACGTATAAAATTCAGGTGATGTAGTAAGTCCAAATAATATTCTTTGACAAGATTAAAAGACACACTTTGAATAAGGAAAACCAAAACATAAGTAAAGAATATACAGAAAGAATCAGGACAATGTTACAGCAGAGAATATAGGAAATGCCAGTAAATTAGAACATTTCTGTAAACTGGACCATTTCCTAGCTCCTAAAGTTTACCAAAACTGACACAAGAGGAAGTCATTTAAGGTCATCATGTCTGCCCTTGGCATTCTCGGAACGCCCTGGCCTCAGAATGCAGCATCTGTAGTCCATGGTAACCTGTGGAGAGGGGGGCGGGTGAGGGAGGTTGGAACACTGCCCTCACTGAGGGAGTGGGAGTGGCCATCTCTGCTGTGACTGAACAAAGGGCAGGGGAGCAGGGGCCCGGGGCAGGGCCCTCAGAACCCGGCAGTCCCAGTGGTGTGTCACAAGCATTTAGGCCCATGCCGAAGAGCGCCTTCTTTGTCGGCACAGATACCCAAACTCTCACCTATCCACTCAGGCCGCCCTCTTACTTGAAGTGTGTGTGAAACCTGTCCACGCAATACACCTCGCTGCACAGCTAACCATATATCGGGGCATCGTATCTTCCTGCCAGGTGACCGAAGTTCGCAGGCTGATGGGTCCTTGGTACACACGCGGAGAGTCTCCTGCCCGGGCCACAGGCCGCCCACTGCCACTGCCCCAGATCGGGGGCCGCAAAGCAGCCCTGTCTGAGTCCCTGCGTCTAGAGGAAGTATTGGAACAACACTTGTAGAAAACGGGGTCCTCGCGGGCAACTCATTGGAGGGACACAAATAAATCTTTGCCGACTTTCTGAAGAAGCTTACGAGCGTTCACACCTAAGCCTCTTACAAGGTCAGCTGTTTAGCTAAACATGAGCTCATGATCTAAATTTACACAATAATGAAGAAATCAGCTACAAGGGGGAGACAATCAGCAAAAACAATCAATACCAGAATTAGATTCCCTAGGCCATCAATCACATGTTGGAATACTCAGGTGCAAGGCAGAAAATATACATAAAACTGGAACTGAAACAAGGAACAAGGATGTTTTCAAAGACTGGTAGGATCTCTAAAACATTTTTAAAGTACATGCCATTGACAAAGCTAAATATTCAAAGTTTGTGTAATACAACAGATTCATCATAGAGAAGAGTGAAATTATGCTGTTTTGAAAACTATGGCATGTCAGGTTTTCTGCCTAATTATATAAGAAGATTTCGCTAAAACATACACATTATTTCAAAGACTTATTGGCTGTGAAATAAGTTAAAGGTATTTCAAGTGGCTTGTCTGCAAAGAAAGGTGAGATGTAGGGAAACACAGAAAGTCGAGGGGAAAATAGGTCAATATATACATTGCTATATGTTGAACTAAGCCTTAGGCGAGCAATAATGTAGACGATCTGACCCTTAGAAACTTACAAGTAAGCTGGAATCTTCAAAAGTTCAAATCTTTATTGGTAAAAAGATTTATAAAAATGAATAACCAAGTGTTTTAATTGACATCAGAAGATCAAAACAATAAACCCTGAGAGAATAGAAAAAAGATAAATAAAGATATGAGCAGAATTTAATACAACAGAAAATGTATAAAATTGAGGTGATTTAGTAAGTCCAAAGAATATTCTTTGAAAAGATTTAAAAGACACACTTTGATTAAGGAGAACAAAAACATTAGTAAACAATATACAGAAAGAATCAGGACAAAGTTATAGCAGAGAATATAGGAAATGCCAGTAAATTTGAATATTCCTGTAAAGTGGACCATTTCCTAGCTCCTAAAGTTTACCAAAACTGACACAAGAGGAAATCATTTAAGATCATCATGTCTGCCCTTGTCATTCTCGGAACGCCCTGGCCTCAGAATGCAGCATCTGTAGTCCATGGTAACCTGCGGGCAGGGGGCGGGGCTGAGGGAGGTTGGAACACTGCCCTCACTGAGGGAGTGGGTGTGGCCATCTCTGCTGTGACTGAACAAAGGCAAGGGAGCAGGGGTCCCACACAGGGCCCTCAGAGACCGGCAGGCCCAATGGGGTGTCACAAACATGTAGGCCCAGGCCAAAGGGCGCCTTCTTTGTCTGCACAGCTGCCCAAACACTAACCTTTCCACTCAGCCCGCCCTCATACTTGAAGTGTGTGTGAAACCTGTCCACGCAGTACCCCTCGCTGCACAGCTAACCATAGGTCTGGGCATCGTAGCTTCCTGCCAGGGGACCGAAGTTCGCAGGCAGATGGGTCCCTGGGACACACGCGGAGAGCTTCCTGACAGGGCCATAGGCCGCTCACTGCCCCGGCCCCAGATCGGGGGCCGCAAAGCAGCCCTCTGTGAGTCCGTGCCTCTAGAGGAAGTATAGGACCAACACTTGTAGAAAACGGGGTCCTAGCGGGCAACTCATTGGAGGGACACAAATAAATCCTTGCGACTTTCTGATGAAGCTTACGAGCGTTCACACCTAATCCTATTACAAGGTCAGCTGTTTAGCTAAACATGAGCTCATGATCTAAATGTACACAATAATGAAGAAAGCAGCTACAAGGGGGAGACAATTAGCAAAAACAATCAATAGCAGAATTAGATTCCCTAGGCCATCCATCACATGTTGGAATAATCAGGTGCAAGGCAGATAATATACATAAAACTGGAACTGAAACAAGGAACAAGGATGTTTTCAAAGTCTGGAAGTATCTCTACAACATTTTTAAAGTACATGTCATTGACAAAGCTAAATATTAAAATGTTGTGTAATACAACAGATTCATCATAGAGAAGAGTGAAATTATGCTGTTTTGAAAACTCTGGCAGGTCAGATTTTCTGCCTAATTATATAAGAATATTTCGCTAAAACATACACATTAATTCAAAGACTTATTGGCTGTGAAATAAGTTAACGGTATTTCAAATGGTTTGTCTGCAAAGAAAGGTGAGATGTAGGGAATCACAGAAAGTCGAGGGGAAAATAGGTCAATATATACATTGCCAAATGGTGAACTAAGCCTTAGGCCCGCAACATGTAGAGGAACTGACCCTTAGAAACTTACAAGTAAGCAGGAATCTTCAAAAGTTCAAATCTTTATAAGTAAATAGATTTAAGAAAATGAGTAACCAAGTGTTTTAATTGACATCAGAAGATCAAAACAATAATCCCTGAGAACATAGAAGAAAGATAAATAAAGATATGAGCAGAACTTAATACAACAAAAAACGTATAAAATTCAGGTGATGTAGTAAGTCCAAAGAATATTCTTTGAAAAGATTTAAAAGACACACTTTGATTTAGGAAAACACAAACATAAGTAAAGAATATACAGAAAGAATCAGGACAATGTTACAGCAGAGAATATAGGAAATGCCAGTAAAATAGAACATTTCTGTAAAGTGGACCATTTCCTAGCTCCTAAAGTTTACCAAAACTGACACAAGAGGAAATCATTTAAGGTCACCTTGTCTGCCGTTGTCCTTCTCGGAACGCCCTGGCCTCATAATGCAGCATCTTTAGTCCATGGTAACCTGCGGAGAGGGGTGGGGTGAGGGAGGTTGGAACACAGCCCTCACTGTGGGAGTGGGAGTGGCCATCTCTGCTGTGACTGAACAAAGGGCAGGGGAGCAGTGGCCCATGGCAGGGCCCTCAGAGCCCGGCAGTCCCATTGGGGTGTCACAAGCATTTAGGCACAGGCCGAAGAGCGCCTTCTTTGTCTGCACAGCTGCCCAAACTCTCACCTATCCACTCAGGCCGCCCTCTTACTTGAAGTGTGTGTGAAACCTGTCCGCGCAATACACCTCGCTGCACAGCTAACCATAGGTCTGGGCATCGTAGCTTCCTGCCAGGTGACCGAAGTTCGCAGGCAGATGGGTCCCTGGGACACACGCGGAGAGACTTCTGCCCGGGCCAAAGGCCGCCCACTGCCACTGCCCCAGATCTGGGGACGCAAAGCAGCCCTGTCTGAGTCCCTGCCTCTAGAGGAAGTATTGAACCAACACTTGTAGAAAACGGGGTCCTCGTGGGCAACTCATTGGAGGGACACAAATAAATCTTTGCCGACTTTCTGATGAAGCTTACGAGCGTTCACACCTAATCCTCTTACAAGGTCAGCTGTTTAGCTAAACATGAGCTCATGATCTAAATTTACAGAATAATGAAGAAATCAGCTACAGGGGGAGACCATCAGCAAAAACAATCAATACCAGAATGAGATTCCCTAGGCCATCCATCAGATGTTGGAATAATCAGGTGCAAGGCAGAAAATATACATAAAACTGGAACTGAAACAAGGAACAAGGATGTTTTCAAAGACTGGTAGGATCTCTAAAACATTTTTAAAGAACATGTCATTGACAAAAGTAAATACTCAAAGATTGTGTAATACAACAGATTCATCATTGAGCAGAGTGAAATTATGCTGTTTTGAAAACTATGGAAAGTCAGATTTTCCGCCTAATTATATAAGAAGATTTCTCTAAAAAATACACATTATTTCAAAGACTTATGGGCTGTGAAATAAGGGTATTTTAAATGGCTTGTCTGCAAAGAAAGGTGAGATGTAGGGAATCACAGAAAGTCGAGGGGAATATAGGTCAATATATACATTGCTATAGGGTGAACTAAGCCTTAGGCCAGCAACGATATAGAGGACCTGACCCTTAGAAACTTACAAGTAAGCTGGAATCTTCAAAAGTTCAAATCTTTATAAGTAAAAAGATTTATTAAAATGAATAACCAAGTGTTTTAATTGACATCAGAACATCCAAACAATAAACCCTGAGAACATAGAAAAAAGATAAATAAAGATATGAGCAGAATTTAATACAATAGAAAACGTATAAAATTGAGGTGATTTAGTAAGTCCAAAGAATATTCTTTGAAAAGATTTAAGACACACTTTGATTAAGGAAAACAAAAACATAAGTAAACCATATACAGAAAGAATCAGGACAAAGTTATAGCAGAGAATATAGGAAATGCCAGTAAATTAGAACATTTCTGTAAAGTGGACCAATTCCTAGCTCCTAAAGTTTACCAAAACTGACACAAGAGGTAATCATTTAAGGTCATCATGTCTGCCCTTGGCATTCTCGGAATGCCCTGGCCTCAGAATGCAGCATCTGTAGTCCATGGTAACCTGCGGAGAGGGGGCGGGGCTGAGGGAGGTTGGAACACTGCCCTCACTGAGGGAGTGGGTGTGGCCATCTCTGCTGTGACTGAACAAAGCCAAGGGAGCAGGGGTCCCAGGGCAGGGCCCTCAGAGCCCGGCAGGCCCAATGGGGTGTCACAAGCATTTAGGCCCTGGCCAAAGTGCGCCTTCTTTGTCTCCACAGCTGCCCAAACACTAACCTTTCCACTCATCCCGCCCTCATACTTAAAGTGTGTGTGGAACCTGTCCACGCAGTACCCCTCGCTGCACAGCTAACCATACGTCTGGGCATCGTAGCTTCCTGCCAGGGGACCGAAGTTCGCAGGCAGATGGGTCCCTGGGACACACGCGGAGAGCTTCCTGACCGTGCCACAGGCCGCTCACGGCCCCGGCCCCAGATCGGGGGCCACAAAGCAGCCCTGTCTGAGTCCCTGCCTCTAGAGGAAGTATAGGACCAACACTTGTAGAAAACGGGGTCCTAGCGGGCAACTCTTTGGAAGGACACAAATAAATCTTTGCGAATTTCTGATGTAGCTTACGAGCGTTCACACCTAAGCCTCTTACAATGTCAACTGTTTAGCTAAACATGAGCTCATGATCTAAATGTACACAATAATGAAGAAATCAGCTACAAGGGGGAGACAATTAGCAAAAACAATCAATACCAGAATTAGATTCCCTAGGCCATTCATCACATGTTGGAATAATCAGGTGCAAGGCAGATAATATACATAAAACTGGAAATGAAACAAGGAACAAGGATGTTTTCAAAGTCTGGAAGGATCTCTAAAGCATATTTAAAGTACATATCATTGACAAAGCTAAATATTAAAAGGGTGTGTAATACAACAGATTCATCATAGAAAAGCGTGAAATTATGCTGTTTTGAAAACTATGGCATGTCAGATTTTCTGCCTAATTATATAAGAAGATTTCGCTAAAAAATACACATTATTTCAAAGACTTATTGGCTGTGAAATAAGTTGTGTATTTCAAATGGCTTGTCTGCAAAGAAAGGTGAGATGTAGGGAATCACAGAAAGTCGAGGGGAAAATAGGTCAATATATACATTGCTATATGGTGAACTAAGCCTTAGGCCTACAACAATGTAGAGGACCTGACCCTTAGAAACTTACAAGTAAGCTGGAATCTTCAAAAGTTCAAATCTTTATAAGTAAATAGATTTATGAAAATGAATAACCAAGTGTTTTAATTGACATAAGAAGATCAAAACAATAAACCCTGAGAACATAGAAAAAAGATAAGTAAAAATATGAGCAGAACTTAATACAACAGAAAACGTATAAAATTCAGGTGATGTAGTAAGTCCAAAGAATATTCTTTGAAAAGATTTAAAAGACACACTTTGATTTAGGAAAACACAAACATAAGTAAAGAATATACAGAAAGAATCAGGACAATGTTACAGCAGAGAATATAGGAAATGCCAGTAAATTAGAACATTTCTGTAAAGTGGACCATTTCCTAGCTCCTAAAGTTTACCAAAACTGACACAAGAGGAAATCATTTAAGGTCATCATGTCTGCCCTTGGCATTCTCGGAATGCCCAGGCCTCAGAATTCAGCATCTGTAGTCCATGGTAACCTGGGGAGAGGGGGCGGGGCTGAGGGCGGTTGGAACACTGCCCTCACTGAGGGAGTGGGAGTGGCCATCTCTGCTGTGACTGAACAAAGGGCAGGGGAGCAGTGGCCCATGGCAGGGCCCTCAGAGCCCGGCAGTCCCATTGGGGTGTCACAAGCATTTAGGCACAGGCCGAAGAGCGCCTTCTTTGTCTGCACAGCTGCCCAAACTCTCACCTATCCACTCAGGCCGCCCTCTTACTTGAAGTGTGTGTGAAACCTGTCCGCGCAATACACCTCGCTGCACAGCTAACCATAGGTCTGGGCATCGTAGCTTCCTGCCAGGTGACCGAAGTTCGCAGGCAGATGGGTCCCTGGGACACACGCGGAGAGACTTCTGCCCGGGCCAAAGGCCGCCCACTGCCACTGCCCCAGATCTGGGGACGCAAAGCAGCCCTGTCTGAGTCCCTGCCTCTAGAGGAAGTATTGAACCAACACTTGTAGAAAACGGGGTCCTCGTGGGCAACTCATTGGAGGGACACAAATAAATCTTTGCCGACTTTCTGATGAAGCTTACGAGCGTTCACACCTAATCCTCTTACAAGGTCAGCTGTTTAGCTAAACATGAGCTCATGATCTAAATTTACAGAATAATGAAGAAATCAGCTACAGGGGGAGACCATCAGCAAAAACAATCAATACCAGAATGAGATTCCCTAGGCCATCCATCAGATGTTGGAATAATCAGGTGCAAGGCAGAAAATATACATAAAACTGGAACTGAAACAAGGAACAAGGATGTTTTCAAAGACTGGTAGGATCTCTAAAACATTTTTAAAGAACATGTCATTGACAAAGGTAAATACTCAAAGATTGTGTAATACAACAGATTCATCATTGAGCAGAGTGAAATTATGCTGTTTTGAAAACTATGGCAAGTCAGATTTTCCGCCTAATTATATAAGAAGATTTCTCTAAAAAATACACATTATTTCAAAGACTTATGGGCTGTGAAATAAGGGTATTTCAAATGGCTTGTCTGCAAAGAAAGGTGAGATGTAGGGAATCACAGAAAGTCGAGGGGAAAATAGGTCAATATATACATTGCTATAGGGTGAACTAAGCCTTAGGCCAGCAACAATATAGAGGACCTGACCCTTAGAAACTTACAAGTAAGCTGGAATCTTCAAAAGTTCAAATCTTTATAAGTAAAAAGATTTATTAAAATGAATAACCAAGTGTTTTAATTGACATCAGAACATCCAAACAATAAACCCTGAGAACATAGAAAAAAGATAAATAAAGATATGAGCAGAATTTAATACAATAGAAAACGTATAAAATTGAGGTGATTTAGTAAGTCCAAAGAATATTCTTTGAAAAGATTTAAAAGACACACTTTGATTAAGGAAAACAAAAACATAAGTAAACAATATACAGAAAGAATCAGGACAAAGTTATAGCAGAGAATATAGGAAATGCCAGTAAATTAGAACATTTCTGTAAAGTGGACCAATTCCTAGCTCCTAAAGTTTACCAAAACTGACACAAGAGGAAATCATTTAAGGTCATCATGTCTGCCCTTGGCATTCTCGGAATGCCCTGGCCTCAGAATGCAGCATCTGTAGTCCATGGTAACCTGCGGGCAGGGGGCGGGGCTGAGGGAGGTTGGAACACTGCCCTCACTGAGGGAGTGGGTGTGGCCATCTCTGCTGTGACTGAACAAAGCCAAGGGAGCAGGGGTCCCAGGGCAGGGCCCTCAGAGCCCGGCAGGCCCAATGGGGTGTCACAAGCATTTAGGCCCTGGCCAAAGTGCGCCTTCTTTGTCTCCACAGCTGCCCAAACACTAACCTTTCCACTCAGCCCGCCCTCATACTTAAAGTGTGTGTGGAACCTGTCCACGCAGTACCCCTCGCTGCACAGCTAACCATACGTCTGGGCATCGTAGCTTCCTGCCAGGGGACCGAAGTTCGCAGGCAGATGGGTCCCTGGGACACACGCGGAGAGCTTCCTGACCGTGCCACAGGCCGCTCACGGCCCCGGCCCCAGATCGGGGGCCACAAAGCAGCCCTGTCTGAGTCCCTGCCTCTAGAGGAAGTATAGGACCAACACTTGTAGAAATCGGGGTCCTAGCGGGCTCCTCTTTGGAAGGACACATATAAATCTTTGCGAATTTCTGATGTAGCTTACGAGCGTTCACAACTAAGCCTCTTACAATGTCAACTGTTTAGCTAAACATGAGCTCATGATCTAAATGTACACAATAATGAAGAAATCAGCTACAAGGGGGAGACAATTAGCAAAAACCATCAATACCAGAATTAGATTCCCTAGGCCATTCATCACATGTTGGAATAATCAGGTGTAAGGCAGATAATATACATAAAACTGGAAATGAAACAAGGAACAAGGATGTTTTCAAAGTCTGGAAGGATCTCTAAAGCATATTTAAAGTACATATCATTGACAAAGCTAAATATTAAAAGGTTGTGTAATACAACAGATTCATCATAGAAAAGCGTGAAATTATGCTGTTTTGAAAACTATGGCATGTCAGATTTTCTGCCTAATTATATAAGATTTCGCTAAAAAATACACATTATTTCAAAGACTTATTGGCTGTGAAATAAGTTGTGTATTTCAAATGGCTTGTCTGCAAAGAAAGGTGAGATGTAGGGAATCACAGAAAGTCGAGGGGAAAATAGGTCAATATATACATTGCTATATGGTGAACTAAGCCTTAGGCCTACAACAATGTAGAGGACCTGACCCTTAGAAACTTACAAGTAAGCTGGAATCTTCAAAAGTTCAAATCTTTATAAGTAAATAGATTTATGAAAATGAATAACCAAGTGTTTTAATTGACATCAGAAGATCAAAACAATAAACCCTGAGAACATAGAAAAAAGATAAGTAAAAATATGAGCAGAACTTAATACAACAGAAAACGTATAAAATTCAGGTGATGTAGTAAGTCCAAAGAATATTCTTTGAAAAGATTTAAAAGACACACTTTGATTTAGGAAAACACAAACATAAGTAAAGAATATACAGAAAGAATCAGGACAATGTTACAGCAGAGAATATAGGAAATGCCAGTAAATTAGAACATTTCTGTAAACTGGACCATTTCCTAGCTCCTAAAGTTTACCAAAACTGACACAAGAGGAAGTCATTTAAGGTCATCATGTCTGCCCTTGGCATTCTCAGAACGCCCTGGCCTCAGAATGCAGCATCTGTAGTCCATGGTAACCTGTGGAGAGGGGGGCGGGTGAGGGAGGTTGGAACACTGCCCTCACTGAGGGAGTGGGAGTGGCCATCTCTGCTGTGACTGAACAAAGGGCAGGGGAGCAGGGGCCCAGGGCAGGGCCCTCAGAGCCCGGCAGTCCCAGTGGTGTGTCACAAGCATTTAGGTCCATGCCGAAGAGCGCCTTCTTTGTCGGCACAGATACAAAAACTCTCACCTATCCACTCAAGCCGCCCTCTTACTTGAAGTGTGTGTGAAACCTGTCCACGCAATACACCTCGCTGCACAGCTAACCATAGATCTGGGCATCGTATCTTCCTGCCAGGTGACCGAAGTTCGCAGGCTGATGGGTCCTTGGTACACACGCGGAGAGTCTCCTGCCCGGGCCACAGGCCACCCACTGCCACTGCCCCAGATCGGGGGCCGCAAAGCAGCCCTGTCTGAGTCCCTGCGTCTAGAGGAAGTATTGGAACAACACTTGTAGAAAACGGGGTCCTCGCGGGCAACTCATTGGAGGGACACAAATAAATCTTTGCCGACTTTCTGAAGAAGCTTACGAGCGTTCACACGTAAGCCTCTTACAAGGTCAGCTGTTTAGCTAAACATGAGCTCATGATCTAAATTTACACAATAATGAAGATATCAGCTACAAGGGGGAGACAATCAGCAAAAACAATCAATACCAGAATTGGATTCCCAAGGCCATCCATCAGATGTTGGAATAATCTGGTGCAAGACAGAAAATATACATAAAACTGGAAGTGAAACAAGGAACAAGGATGTTTTCAAAGACTGGTAGGATGTTTAAAACATTTTTAAAGTACATGTCATTGATAAAGATAAATACTCAAAGGTTGTGTAATACAACAGATTAATCTTTGAGAAGAGTGAATTTATGCTGTTTTGAAAACTATGGCTGGTCAGATTTTCTGCCTAATTCTATAAGACGATTTCTCTAAAAAATACACATTATTTCAAACTCTTATTGGCTTTGAAATAAGTTAAGGATATTTCAAATGGCTTGTCTGCACAGAAAGGTGAGATGTAGGGAATCACAGAAAGTCGAGGGGAAAATAGGTCAATATATACATTGCTATATATTGAACCAAGCCTTAGGCCTGCAAAAATGTAGAGGACCTGACCCTTAGAATCTTACAAGTAAGCTGGAATCTTTAAAAGTTCAAATCTTTATAAGGAAAAAGATTTATTAAAATGAATAACCATGTGTTTTATATGACATCAGAAGATCAAAACAATAAACCCTGAAAACATAGAAAAACGATAAATAAAGATATGAGCAGAACTTAATACAACAGAAAACGTATAAAATTCAGGTGATGTAGTAAGTCCAAAGAATAATTTTGAAAAGAGTTAAAAGACACACTTTGATTAAGGAAAACAAAAACATAAGTAAAGAATATACGGAGACAATCAGGACAATGTTATAGCAGAGAATATCTGAAATGCCAGTAAATTTGAACATTTTTTTAAAGTGGACCATTTCCTAGCTCCTAAAGTTTACCAAAACTGACACAAGAGGAAATCATTTAAGGTCATCATGTCTGCCCTTGGCATTCTCGGAACGCCCAGGCCTCAGAATGCAGCATCTGTAGTCCATGGTAACCTGGGGAGAGGGGGCGGGGCTGAGGGCGGTTGGAACACTGCCCTCACTGAGGGAGTGGGTGTGGCCATCTCTGCTCTGACTGAACAAAGGGCAGAGGAGCAGGGGCCCCAAGGCAGGGCCCTCAGAGCACGGCAGGCCCAGTGGGGTGTCACAAGCATTTAGTCCCAGGCCAAAGTGTGCATTCTTTGTCTGCACAGCTGCCCAAACTCTCACCTTTCCACTCAGGCCGCCATCTTACTTGAAGTGTGTGTGGAACCTGTCCGTGCAGAAAAACTCGCTGCAGAGCTAACCATAGGTCTGGGCATCGTAGCTTCCTGCCAGGGGACCGAAGTGTGCAGGCAGATGGGTCACTGGGACACACGCGGAGAGGCCCCTGCCCGGGCCACACGCCGCTCACTGCCCCGGCCCCAGATCGGAGGCCACAAAGCAGCCCTGTCTGAGTCCCTGCCTCTAGAGGAAGTATTGGACGAACACTTGTAGAAAACGGGGTCCTAGCGGGCAACTCATTGGAAGGACACAAATAAATCTTTGCCGACTTTCTGATGAAGCTTACGAGCGTTCACACCTAAGCCTCTTACAATGTCAACTGTTTAGCTAAACATGAGCTCATGATCTAAGTTTACACAATAATGAAGAAATCAGCTACAAGGGGGAGACAATTAGCAAAAACAATCAATACCAGTATTAGATTCCCCAGGCCATCCATCACATGTTGGAATAATCAGGTGCAAGGCAGATAATATACATAAAACTGGAAATGAAACAAGGAACAAGGATGTTTTCAAAGTCTGGAAGGATCTCTAAAGCATATTTAAAGTACATGTCATTGACAAAGCTAAATATTAAAAGGTTGTGTAATACAACAGATTCATCATAGAAAAGAGTGAAATTATGCTGTTTTGAAAACTATGGCATGTCAGATTTTCTGCCTAATTATATAAGAAGATTTCGCTAAAAAATACACATTATTTCAAAGACTTATTGGCTGTGAAATAAGTTAAGTGTATTTCAAATGGCTTGTCTGCAAAGATAGGTGAGATGTAGGGAATCACAGAAAGTCGAGGGGAAAATAGGTCAATATATACATTGCTATATGGTGAACTAAGCCTTAGGCCCGCAACAATGTAGAGGACCTGACCCTTAGAAAGTTACAAGTAAGCTGGAATCTTCAAAAGTTCAAATCTTTATAAGTAAATAGATTTATGGAAATGAATAACCAAGTGTTTTAATTGACATCAGAAGATCAAAACAATAAACCCTGAGAACATAGTAAAAAGTTAAATAAAAATATGAGCAGAACTTAATACAACAGAAAACGTATAAAATTGAGGTGATTTAGTAATTCCAAAGGATATTCTTTGACAAGATTTAAAAGACACACTTTGATTTAGGAAAACACAAACATAAGTAAAGAATATACAGAGAGAATCAGGACAATGTTATAGCAGAGAAATCTGAAATGCCAGTAAATTGGAACATTTTTGTAAAGTGGACCATTTACTAGCTCCTAACGTTTACCAAAACTGACACAAGAGGAAATCATTTAAGGTCATCATGTCTGCCCTTGGCATTCTTTGAACGCCCTGGCCTCAGAATGCAGCATCTGTAGTCCATGGTAACCTGCGGAGAAGGGGCGGGGCTGAGGGCGGTTGGAACACTGCCCTCACTGTGGGAGTGGGTGTGGCCATCTCTGCTGTGACTGAACAAAGGGCAGGGAAGCAGGAGGCCCAGGGCAGGGCCCTCAGAGCCCGGCAGGCCCAGTGGGGTGTCACAAGCATTTAGGCCCTGGCCAAAGGGCGCCTTCTTTGTCTGCACAGCTGCCCAATCTCTCACCTTTCCACTCAGGCCGCCATCTTACTTGAAGTGTGTGTGAAACCTGTCCGTGCAGTAAAATTCGCTGCAGAGCGAACCATAGGTCTGGGCATCGTAGCTTCCTGCCAGGGGACCGAAGTGTGCAGGCAGATGGGTCACTGGGACACACGCGGAGAGGCTCCTGCCAGGGCCACACGCCGCTCACTGTCCCGGCCCCAGATCGGAGGCCACAAAGCAGCCCTGTCTGAGTCCCTGCCTCTAGAGGAAGTATTGGACCAACACTTGTAGAAAACTGGGTCCTAGCGGGCAACTCATTGGAAGGACACAAATAAATCTTTGCCGACTTTCTGATGAAGCTTACGAGCTTTCACACCTAAGCCTCTTACAATGTCAACTGTTTAGCTAAACATGAGCTCATGATCTAAGTTTACACAATAATGAAGAAATCAGCTACAAGGGGGAGACAATTAGCAAAAACAATCTATACCAGAATTAGATTCCCTAGGCCATCCATCACATGTTGGAATAATCAGGTTCAAGGCAGAAAATATACATAAAACTGGAACTGAAACAAGGAACAAGGATGTTTTCAAAGACTGGTAGGATCTCTAAAACATTTTTAAAGTACATGCCATTGACAAAGCTAAATATTCAAAGTTGGTGTAATACAACAGATTCATCATAGAGAAGAATGAAATTATGCTATTTTGAAATCTATGGCATGTCAGATTTTCTGCCTAATTATATAAGAAGATTTCGCTAAAACATACACATTATTTCAAAGACTTATTGGCTGTGAAATAAGATAAGGGTATTTCAAATGGCTTGTCTGCAAAAGAAAGGTGAGATGTAGGGAAACACAGAAAGTCGAGAGGAAAATAGGTCAATATATACATTGCTATATGGTGAAGTAAGCCTTAGGCGAGCAATAATGTAGACGATCTGACCCTTAGAAACTTACAAGTAAGCTGGAATCTTCAAAAGTTCAAATCTTTATAAGTAAAAAGATTTATGAAAATGAATAACCAAGTTTTCTAATTGACATCAGAAGATCAAAACAATAAACCCTGAGAACATAGAAAAAAGATAAATAAAAATATGAGCAGAACTTAATACAACAGAAAACGTATAAAACTCAGGTGATGTAGTAAGTCCAAAGAATATTCTTTGAAAAGATTTAAAAGACACACTTTGATTTAGGAAAACACAAACATATGTAAAGAATATACTGAAAGAATCAGGACAATGTTACAGCAGAGAATATAGGAAATGCCAGTAAATTAGAACATTTCTGTAAAGTGGACCATTTCCTAGCTCCTAAAGTTTACCAAAACTGACACAAGAGGAAATCATTTAAGGTCATCATGTCTGCCCTTGGCATTCTCGGAACGCCCTGGCCTCAGAATGCAGCATCTGTAGTCCATGGTAACCTGCGGAGAGGGGTGGGGGTGAGGGAGGTTGGAACACTGCCCTCACTGATGGAGTGGGAGTGGCCATCTCTGCTGTGACTGAACAAAGGGCAGGGGAGCATGGGCCCCGGGCAGGGCCATCAGAGTCTTGCAGTCCCAGTGGGGTGTCACAAGCATTTAGGCCCAGGCCGAAGAGCGCCTTCTTTGTCTGCACAGCTGCCCAAACTCTCACCTATCCACTCAGGCCGCCCTCTTACTTGAAGAGTGTGTGAAACCTGTCCGCGCAATACACCTCGCTGCACAGCTAACCATAGAACTGGGCATCGTATCTTCCTGCCAGGTGACCGAAGTTCGCAGGCAGATGGGTCCTTGGTACACGCGGAGAGTCTCCTGCCCGGACCACAGGCCGCCCACTGCCACTGCCCCAGATCGGGGGCCGCAAAGCAGCCCTGTCTGAGTCCCTGCCTCTAGAGGAAGTATTGGACCAACACTTGTAGAAAACGGGGTCCTCGCGGGCAAATCATTGGAGGGACACAAATCTTTGCCGACGTTCTGAAGAAGCTTACGAGCGTTCACACCTAAGCCTCTTAGAAGGTCAGCTGTTTAGCTAAACATGAGCTCATGATCTAAATTTATACAATAATGAAGAAATCAGCTACAAGGGGGAGACAATCAGCAAAAACAATCAATACCAGAATTATATTCCCAAGGCCAACCATCAGATGTTGGAACAATCTGGTGCAAGGCAGAAAATATACATAAAACTGGAAGTGAAACAAGGAACAAGGATGTTTTCAAAGACTGGTAGGATCTTTAAAACATTTTTAAAGTACATGTCATTGATAAAGATAAATACTCAAAGGTGGTGTAATACAACAGATTAATCTTTGAGAAGAGTGAATTTATGCTGTTTTGATAACTATGGCTGGTCAGATTTTCTGCCTAATTCTATAAGGCGATTTCTCTAAAAAATACACATTATTTCAAACACTTATTGGCTTTGAAATAAGTTAAGGATATTTCAAATGGCCTGTCTGCACAGAAAGGTGAGAGGTAGGGAATCACAGAAAGTCGAGGGGAAAATAGGTCAATATATACATTGCTATATGTTGAACTAAGCCTTAGGCCTGCAAAAATGTAGAGGACCTGAGCCTTAGAATCTTACATGTAAGCTGGAATCTTTAAAAGTTCAAATCTTTATAAGGAAAAAGATTTATTAAAATGAATAACCATGTGTTTTATATGACATCAGAAGATCAAAACAATAAACCCTGAAAACATAGAAAAACGATAAATAAAGATATGAGCAGAACTTAATACAACAGAAAACGTATAAAATTCAGGTGATGTAGTAAGTCCAAAGAATATTTTTGAAAAGATTTAAAAGACACACTTTGATTAAGGAAAACAAAAACATAAGTAAAGAATACACAGAGACAATCAGGACAATGTTATAGCAGAGAATATCTGAAATGCCAGTAAATTTGAACATTTGTGTAAAGTGGACCATTTCCTAGCTCCTAAAGTTTACCAAAACTGACACAAGAGGAAATCATTTAAGGTCATCATGTCTGCCCTTGGCATTCTCGGTATGCCCAGGCCTCAGAATGCAGCATCTGTAGTCCATGGTAACCTGGGGAGAGGGGGCGGGGCTGAGGGCGGTTGGAACACTGCCCTCGCTGAGGGAGTTTGTGTGGCCATCTCTGCTGTGACTGAACAAAGGGCAGGGGAGCAGGGGGCCCAAGGCAGGGCCCTCAGATCACGGCAGGACCAGTGGGGTGTCACAAGCATTTAGGACCAGGCCAAAGGGCGCCTTCATTGTTTGCACAGCTGCCCAAACTCTCACCTTACCACTCAGGCCGCCATCTTACTTGAAGTGTGTGTGGAACCTGTCCGTGCAGTAAAACTCGCTGCAGAGCTAACCATAGGTCTGGGCATCGTAGCTTCCTGCCAGGGGACCGAAGTGTGCAGGCAGATGGGTCGTGGGACACACGTGGGGAGAATCCTGCCCATGCCACAGGCCGCCCAAAGCCACTATCCCAGATCGGGGGCAGCAAAGCATTCCTGTCTGAGTCCCAGCCTCTAGAGGGAGTAGTGGACCAACACTTGTAGAAAAAGGGGTCCGCGCGGGTAACTCATTGGAGGGACACAAAAAAATCTTTGCGGACTTTCTGATGAAACTTACGAGTGTTCACACCTAAGCCTCTTACAAAGTCAGATGTTTAGGTAAACATGAGCCATGATCTAATTTTACACAATAATGAAGAAATCAGCTACAGGGGGAGACAATCAGCAAAAACAATCATTACCAGAATTAGATTCCCTAGGCCATCGATCAGACGTTGGAATAATAAGGTGCAAGGCAGAAAATATACAAAAACTGGAACTGAAACAAGGAACAAGGATATTTTCAAAGACTGGTAGGATCTCTAAAATATTTTTAAAGTACATGTCATTGATAAAGCTAAATATTCAAAGGTTTTGTAATACAA
This sequence comes from Mesoplodon bidens, assembly GCF_964165515.1. Taxonomy (NCBI): domain Eukaryota; kingdom Metazoa; phylum Chordata; class Mammalia; order Artiodactyla; family Ziphiidae; genus Mesoplodon; species Mesoplodon bidens. Next base: position 27,041,428 of record NC_138180.1, on the reverse strand, counting down.
CAGATTCATCATTGAGAAGAGTGAAATTATGCTGTTTTGAAAACTATGGCAGGTCAGATTTTCTGCCTAAATATATAATAATATTTCTCAGAAAAATGCACATTATTTCAAAGACTTAATGGCTCTGAAATAAGTTAAAGTTATTTCAAATGGCTTGTCTGCAAAGAAACGTGAGATGTAGGAAATCACAGAAAGTCGAGGGGAAAATAGGTCAATATATAATTTGCTATATTGTGAACTAAGCTTTTGGCCAGCCACAATGTAGAGGACCTGACACTTAGAAACTTACAAGTAAGCTGGAATCTTGAAAAATTCAAATCTTTATAAGTAAAATGATTTATTAAAATGAATAACCAAGTGTTTTAATTGACATCAGAAGATCAAAACAATAAACCCTGAGAACATAGAAAAAAGATAAATAAAGATATGAGCAGAACTTAATACCACAGAAAACGTATAAAATTCAGTTGAGGTAGTAAGTCCAAAGAATATTCTTTGACAAGATTTAAAAGACACACTTTGATTAAGGAAAACCAAAACATAAGTAAAGAATATACAGAAAGAATCAGGACAATGTTATAGCAGAGAATATCTGAAATGCCAGTAAATTTGAACATTTGTATAAAGTGGAGCATTTCCTAGCTCCTAAAATTTACCAAAATTGACACAAGAGGAAATCATTTAAGGTCATCATGTCTGCCCTTGGCATTCTCGGAACGCCGTCGGCTCAGAATGCAGCATCTGTAGTCCATGGTAACCTGCGGAGAGGGGGCGGGGCTGAGGGAGGTTGGAACAATGCCTTCACTGAGGGAGTGGGTGGGGCCATCTCTGCTGTGCCTGAACAAAGGGCAGGGGATAAGGGGGCCAACGCCGTGCCCTCAGAGCCCGGCAGGCCCAGTCGTGTGTCACAAGCATTTAGGCACAGGTCAAAGTGCGCCTTCTTTGTCTGCACAGCTGCCCAAACTCTCACCTTTCCACTCAGGCCGCCCTCTTACTTGAAGTGTGTGTGGAACCGGTTCGCGCAGTACACCTCGATGCAAAGCTAACCATAGGTCTTGGCATCATAACTTCCTGCCAGGTGACCGAAGTTCGCAGGCAGATGGGTCTTGGGACACACGTGGGGAGACTCCTGCCCAGGCCACAGGCCACCCAAAGCCACTATCCCAGATCGGGGGCAGCAAAGCAGTCCTGTCTGAGTCCCAGCCTCTAGAGGGAGTAGTGGACCAACACTTGTAGAAAAAGGGGTCCGCGCGGGTAACTCATTGGAGGGACACAAAAAAATCTTTGCGGACTTTCTGCTGAAGCTTACGAGCGTTCACACCTAAGCCTCTTACAAGGTCAGCTGTTTAGATAAACATGAGCTCATGATCTAAATTTACACAATAATGAAGAAATCAGCTACAAGGGGACACAAGCAGCAAAAACAATCAATACCAGAATTAGATTCCCTAGGCCAACCATCAGATGTTGGAATAATCAGGTGCAAGGCAGAAAGTATACACAAAACTGGAACTGAAACAAGGAACAAGGATGTTTTCAAAGACTGGTAGGATCTCTAAAACATTTTTAAAGTACATGTCATTGATAAAGCTAAATACTCAAAGGTTGTGTAATACAACAGATTCATCATTGAGAAGAGTGAAATTATGCTGTTTTGAAAACTATGGCAGGTCAGATTTTCTGCCTAAATATATAAGAAGATTTGTCTGAAAACGACACATTATTTCAAAGACTTATTGGCTGTGAAATAAGTTAAGTTTATTTCAAATGGCTTGTCGGCAAAGAAAGGTGAGATGTAGGAAATCACAGAAAGTCGAGGGGAAAATAGGTCAATATATACTTTGCTATATTGTGAACTAAGCTTTTGGCCAGCCACAATGTAGAGGACCTGACCCTTAGAAACTTCCAAGTAAGCTGGAATCTTTAAAAATTCAAATCTTTATAAGTAAAAAATTTATTAAAATGAATAACCAAGTGTTTTAATTGACATCAGAAGATCAAAACAATAAACCCTGAGAACATAGAAAAAAGATAAATAAAGATATGAGCAGAACTTAATACCACAGAAAACGTATAAAATTCAGTTGAGGTAGTAAGTCCAAAGAATATTCTTTGACAAGATTTAAAAGACACACATTGATTAAGGAAAACCAAAACATAAGTAAAGAATAAACAGAAAGAATCAGGACAATGTTATAGCAGAGAATATCTGAAATGCCAGTAAATTTGAACATTTGTGTAAAGTGGACCATTTCCTAGCTCCTAAACTTTACCAAAATTGACACAAGAGGAAATCATTGAAAGTCATCATGTCAGCCCTTGGCATTCTCAGAATGCCCTGGCCTCAGAATGCAGCATCTGTAGTCCATGGTAACCTGCGGAGAGGGGGCGGGGCTGAGGGAGTTTGGAACACTGCCCTCACAGAGGGAGTGGGGGGGCCATCTCTGCTGTGACTGAACAAAGGGCAGGGGAGCAGGGGGCCCAGGGCAGGGCTCTCAGAGCCCGGCAGGCCCAGTGGGGTGTCACAAGCATTTAGGCCCAGGCCAAAGGGCGCCTTCTTTGTCTGCACAGCTGCCCAAACTCTCACCTTTCCACTCAGGCCGCCCTCTTACTTGAAGTGTGTGTGGAACCGGTCCGTGCAGTACACCTCGATGCAAAGCTTACCATAGGTCTGGGCATCATAGCTTCCTGCCAGGTGACCGATGTTCGCAGGCAAATAGCTCGTGGGACACACGTGGGGAGACTCCTGCCCAGGCCACAGGCCGCCCAAATCCACTATCCCAGATCGGGGGCAGCAAAGCAGTCCTGTCTGAGTCCCAGCCTCTAGAGGGCGTAGTGGACCAACACTTGTAGAAAAAGGGGTCCGCGCGGGTAACTCATTGGAGGGACACAAAAAAATCTTTGCGGACTTTCTGCTGAAGCTTACGAGCGTTCACACCTAAGCCTCTTACAAGGTCAGCTGTTTAGATAAACATGAGCTCATGATCTAAATTTACACAATAATGAAGAAATCAGCTACAAGGGGACACAAGCAGCAAAAACAATCAATACCAGAATTAGATTCCCTAGGCCAACCATCAGATGTTGGAATAATCAGGTGCAAGGCAGAAAGTATACACAAAACTGGAACTGAAACAAGGAACAAGTATGTTTTCAAAGACTGGTAGGATCTCTAAAACATTTTTAAAGTACATGTCACTGATAAATCTAAATACTCATAGGTTGTGTAATACAACAGATTCATCACTGAGAAGAGTGAAATTATGCTGTTTTGAAAACTATGGCAGGTCAGATTTTCTGCCTAAATATATAAGAAGATTTCTCTGATAACTACACATTATTTCAAAGACTTATTGGCTGTGAAATAAGTTAAGGTTATTTCAAATGGCTTGTCTGCAAAGAAAGGTGAGATGTAGGAAATCACAGAAAGTCGAGGGGAAAATAGGTCAATATATACATTGCTATATTGTGAACTAAGCCTTTGGCCAGCCACAATGTAGAGGACCTGACCCTTAGAAACTTACAAGTAAGCTGGAATCTTTAAAAACTCAAATCTTTATAAGTAAAAAGATTTATTAAAATGAATAACCAAGTGTTTTAATTGACATCAGAAGATCAAAACAATAAACCCTGAGAACATAGAAAAAAGATAAATAAAGATATGAGCAGAACTTAATACCATAGAAAACGTATAAAATTCAGTTGAGGTAGTAAGTCCAAAGAATATTCTTTGACAAGATTTAAAAGACACACTTTGATTAAGGAAAACCAAAACATAAGTAAAGAATATACAGAAAGAATCAGGACAATGTTATAGCAGAGAGTATATGAAATGCCAGTAAATTTGAACGTTTGTGTAAAGTGGACCAGTTCCTAGCTCCTAAAATTTACCAAAACTGACACAAGAGGAAATCATTTAAGGTCATCATGTCAGCCCTTGACATTCTCGGAATGCCCTGGCCTCAGAATGCAGCATCTGTAGTCCATGGTAACCTGCGGAGAGGGCTCGGGGCTGAGGGAGGTTGGAACACTGTCTTCACTGAGGGAGTGGGTGGGGCCATCTCTGCTGTGACTGAACAAAGGGCAGGGGAGAAGGGGGCCCACGGCAGGGCCCTCAGAGCCCGGCAGGCCCTGTCGAGTGTCACAAGCATTTAGGCCCAGGCCAAAGTGCGCCTTCTTTGTCTGCACAGCGGCGCAAACTCTCACCTTTCCACTCAGGCCGCCCTCTTACTTGAAGTGTGTGTGGAACCGGTCCGCGCAGTACACCTCGCTGCACAGCTAACCATAGGTCTGGGCATCGTAGCTTACTGCCAGGTGACCGAAGTTCGCAGGCAGATGGGTCCATGGGACACACGCAGAGAGGCTCCTGCCCCGGCCACAGGCCACCCACTGCCACTGCCACAGATCGTGGGGCACAAAGCAGCCCTGTCTGAGGCCGTGCCTCTAGAGGGAGTAGTGGACCAACACTTGTAGTAAACGGGGTCCTCGCGGGCAACTCATTGGAGGGACACAAATAAATCTTTGCGGAGTTTCTGATGAAACTTACGAGTGTTCACACCTAAGCCTCTTACAAAGTCAGATGTTTAGGTAAACATGAGCCATGATCTAATTTTACACAATAATGAAGAAATCAGCTACAGGGGGAGACAATCAGCAAAAACAATCAATACCAGAATTAGATTCCCTAGGCCATCGATCAGACGTTGGAATAATCAGGTGCAAGGCAGAAAATATACAAAAACTGGAACTGAAACAAGGAACAAGGATATTTTCAAAGACTGGTAGGATCTCTAAAACATTTTTAAAGTACATGTCATTGATAAAGCTAAATACTCAAAGGTTGTGTAATACAACAGATTCATCATTGAGAAGAGTGAAATTATGCTGTTTTGAAAACTATGGCAGGTCAGATTTTCTGCCTAAATATATAAGAAGATTTGTCTGAAAACTACACATTATTTCAAAGACTTATTGGCTGTGAAATAAGTTAAGGTTATTTCAAATGGCTTGTCTGCAAAGAAAGGAGAGATGTAGGAACTCACAGAAAGTCGAGGGGAAAATAGGTCAATATATACTTTGCTATATTGTGAACTAAGCTTTTGGCCAGCCACAATGTAGAGGACCTGACACTTAGAAACTTACAAGTAAGCTGGAATCTTTAAAAATTCAAATCTTTATAAGTAAAAAGATTTATTAAAATAAATAACCAAGTGTTTTAATTGACATCAGAAGATCAAAACAATAAACCCTGAGAACATAGAAAAAAGATAAATAAAGATATGAGCAGAACTTAATACCACAGAAAACGTATAAAATTCAGTTGAGGTAGTAAGTCCAAAGAATATTCTTTGACAAGATTTAAAAGACACACTTTGATTAAGGAAAACCAAAACATAAGTAAACAATATACAGAAAGAATCAGGACAATGTTATAGCAGAGAATATCTGAAATGCCAGTAAATTTGAACATTTGTGTAAAGTGGAGCATTTCCTAGCTCCTAAAATTTACCAAAATTGACACAAGAGGTAATCATTTAAGGTCATCATGTCTGCCCTTGGCATTCTCGGAACGCCCTCGGCTCAGAATGCAGCATCTGTAGTCCATGGTAACCTGCGGAGAGGGGGCGGGGCTGAGGGAGGTTGGAACAATGCCTTCACTGAGGGAGTGGGTGGGGCCATCTCTGCTGTTCCTGAACAAAGGTCAGGGGATAAGGGGGCCAACGCCCGGCCCTCAGAGCCCGGCAGGCCCAGTCGTGTGTCACAAGCATTAAGGCACAGGTCAAAGTGCGCCTTCTTTGTCTGCACAGCTGCCCAAACTCTCACCTTTCCACTCAGGCCGCCCTCTTACTTGAAGTGTGTGTGGAACTGGTCCGTGCAGTACACCTCGCTGCAAAGCTAACCATAGGTCTGGGCATCATAGCTTCCTGCCAGGTGACCGAATTTCGCAGGCAGATGGGTCGTGGTACACACGTGGGGAGCCTCCTGCCCAGGCCACAGGCCGCCCAAAGCCACTATCCCAGATCGGGGGCGGCAAAGCTGTCCTGTCTGAGTCCCAGCCTCTAGAGGGTGTAGTGGACCTACACATGTAGAAAAAGGGGTCCGCGCGGGTAACTCATTGGAGGGACACAAAAAAATCTTTGCGGACTTTCTGCTGAAGCTTACGAGCGTTCACACCTAAGACTCTTACAAGGTCAGCTGTTTAGCTAAAAATGAGCTCATGATCTAAATTTACACAATAATGAAGAAATCAGCTACAAGGGGAGACAAGCAGCAAAAACAATCAATACCAGAATTAGATTCCCTAGGCCAACCATCAGATGTTGGAATAATCAGGTGCAAGGCAGAAAGTATACACAAAACTGGAACTGAAACAAGGAACAAGGATGTTTTCAAAGACTGGTAGGATCTCTAAAACATTTTTAAAGTACATGTCATTGATAAAGCTAAATAATCAAAGGTGGTGTAAAACAACAGATTCATCATTGAGAAGAGTGAAATTATGCTGTTTTGAAAATTATGGCAGGTCAGATTTTATGGCTAAATATATAAGAAGATTTCTCTGAAAAATGCACATTAATTCAAAGACTTATTGGCTGTGAAATAAGTTAAGTTTATTTCAAATGGCTTGTCTGCAAAGAAAGGTGAGATGTAGGAAATCACAGAAAGTCGAGGGGAAAATAGGTCAATATATACTTTGCTATATTGTGAACTAAGCCTTTGGCCAGCCACAATGTAGAGGACCTGACCCTTAGAAACTTACAAGTAAGCTGGAATCTTTAAAAACTCAAATCTTTATAAGTAAAAAGATTTATTAAAATGAATAACCAAGTGTTTTAATTGACATCAGAAGATCAATACAATAAACCCTGAGAACATAGAAAAAAGATAAATAAAGATATGAGCAGAACTTAATACCATAGAAAACGTATAAAATTCAGTTGAGGTAGTAAGTCCAAAGAATATTCTTTGACAAGATTTAAAATCACACTTTGATTAAGGAAAAGCAAAACATAAGTAAAGAATATACAGAAAGAATCAGGACAATGTTATAGCAGAGAGTATATGAAATGCCAGTAAATTTGAACGTTTGTGTAAAGTGGACCAGTTCCTAGCTCCTAAAATTTACCAAAACTGACACAAGAGGAAATCATTTAAGGTCATCATGTCAGCCCTTGGCATTCTCGGAATGCCCTGGACTCAGAATGCAGCATCTTTAGTCCATGGTAACCTGCGGAGAGGGGGCGGGGCTGAGGGAGTTTGGAACACTGCCCTCACAGAGGGAGTGGGTGTGGCCATCTCTGCTGTGACTGAACAAAGGGCAGGGGAGCAGGGGGCCCAGGGCAGGGCCCTCAGAGCCCGGCAGGCCCAGTGGGGTGTCAAAAGCATTTAGGCCCAGGCCAAAGTGCGCCTTCTTTGTCTGCACAGCGGCACAAACTCTCACCTTTCCACTCAGGCCGCCCTCTTACTTGAAGTGTGTGTGGAACCGGTCTGCGCAGTACACCTCGATGCAAAGCTAACCATAGGTCTGGCCATCATAGCTTCCTGCCAGGTGACCGAAGTTCGCAGGCAGATGGGTCTTGGGACACACGTGGGGAGACTCCTGCCCAGGCCACAGGCCGCCCAAAGCCACTATCCCAGATCGGGGGCAGCAAAGCATTCCTGTCTGAGTCCCAGCCTCTAGAGGGAGTAGTGGACCAACACTTGTAGTCAATGGGGTCCTCGCGGGCAACTCATTGGTGGGACACAAATAAATCTTTGCGGACTTTCTGATGAAACTTACGAGTGTTCACACCTAAGCCTCTTACAAAGTGAGATGTTTAGCTAAACATGAGCTCATGATCTAATTTTACACAATAATGAAGAAATCAGCTACAAGGGGAGACAAGCAGCAAAAACAATCAATACCAGAATTAGATTCCCTAGGCCAACCATCAGATGTTGGAATAATCAGGTGCAAGGCAGAAAGTATACACAAAACTGGAACAGAAACAAGGAACAAGGATGTTTTCAAAGACTGGTAGGATCTCTAAAACATTTTTAAAGTACATGTCATTGATAAAGCTAAATACTCAATGGTTGTGTAATACAACAGATTCATCATTGAGAAGAGTGAAATTATGCTGTTTTGAAAACTATGGCAGGTCAGATTTTCTTCCTAATTATATAAGAAGATTTCTCTAAAAAATACACATTATTTCAAAGACTTATGGCTGTGAAATAAGTTAAGGTTATTTCAAATGGCTTGTCTGCAAAGAAAGGTGAGATGTAGGGAATCACAGAAAGCCGAGGGGAAAATACGTCAATATATACATTGCTATATGGTGAACTAAGACTTAGGCCAGCCACAATGTAGAGGACCTGACCCTTAGAAACTTACAAGTAAGCTGGAATCTTGAAAAGTTCAAATCTTTATAAGTAAAAAGATTTTTTAAAATGAATAACCAAGTGTTTTAATTGACATCAGAAGATCAAAACAATAAACCTGAGAACATAGAAACAATATAAATAAAGATATGAGCAGAACTTAATACAATAGAAAACGTATAAAATTCAGCTGATGTAGTAAGTCCAAATAATATTCTTTGACAAGATTAAAAGACACACTTTGATTAAGGAAAACCAAAACATAAGTAAACAATATACAGAAAGAATCAGGACAATGTTATAGCAGAGAATATCTGAAATGCCAGTAAATTTGAACATTTGTGTAAAGTGGACCATTTCCTAGCTCCTAAAGTTTACCAAAATTGACACAAGAGGAAATCATTTAAGGTCATCATGTCTGCCCTTGGCATTCTCGGATGGCCCTGGCCTCAGAATGCAGCATCTGTAGTCCATGGTAAACTGCGGAGAGGGGGCGGGGCTGAGGGAGGTTGGAACACTGTCTTCACTGATGGAGTGGGTGGGGCCATCTCTGCTGTGACTGAACAAAGGGCAGGGGAGAAGGGGGCCCACGGCGGGGCCCTCAGAGCCCGGCAGGCCCAGTCGTGTGTCACAAGCATTTAGGCCCAGGCCAAAGTGCGCCTTCTTTGTCTGCACAGCTGCCCAAACTGTCTCCTTTCCACTCAGGCCGCCCTCTTACTTGAAGTGTGTGTGGAACTGGTCCGCGCTGTACACCTCGATGCAAAGCTAACCATAGGTCTGGGCATCATAGCTTCCTGCCAGGTGACCGAAGTTCGCAGGCAGATGGGTCGTTGGACACACGTGGGGAGCCTCCTGCCCAGGCCACAGGCCGCCCAAAGCCACTATCCCAGATCGGGGGCAGCAAAGCAGTCCTGTCTGAGTCCCAGCCTCTAGAGGGAGTAGTGGACCAACACTTGTAGAAAAAGGGGTCCGCGCGGGTAACTCATTGGAGGGCCACAAATAAATAATTGCGGACTTTCTGCTGAAGCTTACGAGCGTTCACACCTAAGCCTCTTACAAGGTCAGCTGTTTAGATAAACATGAGCTCATGATCTAAATTTACACAATAATGAAGAAATCAGCTACAAGGGGAGACAAGCAGCAAAAACAATCAATACCAGAATTAGATTCCCTAGGCCAACCATCAGATGTTGGAATAATCATGTACAAGGCAGAAATTATACACAAAACTGGAACAGAAACAAGGAAAAAGGATGTTTTCAAAGACTGGTAGGATCTCTAAAACATTTTTTAAAGTACATGTCATTGATAAAGCTAAATACTCAATGGTTGTGTAATACAAAAGATTCATCATTGAGAAGAGTGAAATTATGCTGTTTTGCAAACTATGGCAGGTCAGATTTTCTGCCTAATTATATAAGAAGATTTCTCTAAAAAATACACATTATTTCAAAGACTTATTGGCTGTGAAATAAGTTAAGGTTATTTCAAATGGCTTGTCTGCAAAGAAAGGTGAGATGTAGGGAATCACAGAAAGCCGAGGGGAAAATACGTCAATATATACATTGCTATATGGTGAACTAAGACTTAGGCCAGCCACAATGTAGAGGACCTGACCCTTAGAAACTTACAAGTAAGCTGGAATCTTGAAAAGTTCAAATCTTTATAAGTAAAAATATTTTTTAAAATGAATAAGCAAGTGTTTTAATTGACATCAGAAGATCAAAACAATAATACCTGAGAACATAGAAAAAATATAAATAAAGATATGAGCAGAACTTAATACAATAGAAAACGTATAAAATTCAGGTGATGTAGTAAGTCCAAAGAATATTCTTTGACAAGATTAAAAGACACACTTTGATTAAGGAAAACCAAAACATAAGTAAAGAATATACAGAAAGAATCAGGAGAATGTTATAGCAGAGAGTATATGAAATGCCAGTAAATTTGAAGGTTTGTGTAAAGTGGACCAGTTCCTAGCTCCTAAAATTTACCAAAACTGACACAAGAGGAAATCATTTAAGGTCATCATGTCAGCCCTTGGCATTCTCGGAATGCCCTGGACTCAGAATGCAGCATCTTTAGTCCATGGTAACCTGCGGAGAGGGGGCGGGGCTGAGGGAGTTTGGAACACTGCCCTCACAGAGGGAGTGGGTGTGGCCATCTCTGCTGTGACTGAAGAAAGGGCAGGGGAGCAGGGGGCCCAGGAAGGGTCCTCAGAGCCCGGCAGGCCCAGTGGGGTGTCACAAGCATTTAGGCCCAGGACAAAGGGCGCCTTCTTTGTCTGCACAGCGGCACAAACTCTCGCCTTTCCACTCAGGCCGCCCTCTTACTTGAAGTGTGTGTGGAACCTGTCCGCGCAGTACACCTCGCTGCACAGCTAACCATAGGTCTGAGCATCGTAGCTTCCTGCCCGGTGACCGAAGTTCGCAGGCAGATGGGTCCCTGGGACACACGCAGAGAGGCTCCTGCCCCGGCCACAGGCCACCCACTGCCACTGCCCCAGATCGTGGGGAACAAAGCAGCCCTGTCTGAGGCCGTGCCTCTAGAGGGTGTAGTGGACCAACACTTGTAGTCAACGGGGTCCTCGCGGGCAACTCATTGGAGGGACACAAATAAATCTTTGCGGACTTTCTGATGAAACTTACGAGTGTTCACACCTAAGCCTCTTACAAAGTCAGATGTTTAGCTAAACATGAGCTCATGATCTAATTTTACACAATAATGAAGAAATCAGCTACAGGGGGAGACAATCAGCAAAAACAATCAATACCAGAATTAGATTCCCTAGACCATCGATCAGACGTTGGAAGAATCAGGTGCAAGGCAGAAAATATACATAAAACTGCAACTGAAACAAGGAACAAGGATGTTTTCAAAGACTGGTAGGATCTCTAAAACATTTTTAAAGTACATGTCATTGATAAAGCTAAATACTCAATGGTTGTGTAATACAACAGATTCATCATTGAGAAGAGTGAAATTATGCTGTTTTGAAAACTATGGCAGGTCAGATTTTCATCCTAATTATATAAGAAGATTTCTCTAAAAAATACACATTATTTCAAAGACTTATGGCTGTGAAATAAGTTAAGGTTATTTCAAATGGCTTGTCTGCAAAGTAAGGTGAGATGTAGGGAATCACAGAAAGCCGAGGGGAAAATACGTCAATATATACATTGCCATATGGTGAACTAAGATTTAGGCCAGCCACAATGTAGAGGACCTGACCCTTAGAAACTTACAAGTAAGCTGGAATCTTGAAAAGTTCAAATCTTTATAAGTAAAAAGATTTTTTAAAATGAATAACCAAGTGTTTTAATTGACATCAGAAGATCAAAACAATAAACCTGAGAACATAGAAACAATATAAATAAAGATATGAGCAGAACTTAATACAATAGAAAACGTATAAAATTCAGCTGATGTAGTAAGTCCAAATAATATTCTTTGACAAGATTAAAAGACACACTTTGATTAAGGAAAACCAAAACATAAGTAAACAATATACAGAAAGAATCAGGACAAAGTTATAGCAGAGAATATCTGAAATGCCAGTAAATTTGAACATTTGTGTAAAGTGGACCATTTCCTAGCTCCTAAAGTTTACCAAAATTGACACAAGAGGAAATCATTTAAGGTCATCATGTCTGCCCGTGGCATTCTCGGAAGGCCCTGGCCTCAGAATGCAGCATCTGTAGTCCATGGTAAACTGCGGAGAGGGGGCGGGGCTGAGGGAGGTTGGAACACTGTCTTCACTGATGGAGTGGGTGGGGCCATCTCTGCTGTGACTGAACAAAGGGCAGGGGAGAAGGGGGCCCACGGCGGGGCCCTCAGAGCCCGGCAGGCCCAGTCGTGTGTCACAAGCATTTAGGCCCAGGCCAAAGTGCGCCTTCTTTGTCTGCACAGCTGCCCAAACTGTCTCCTTTCCACTCAGGCCGCCCTCTTACTTGAAGTGTGTGTGGAACTGGTCCGCGCTGTACACCTCGATGCAAAGCTAACCATAGGTCTGGGCATCATAGCTTCCTGCCAGGTGACCGAAGTTCGCAGGCAGATGGGTCGTGGGACACACGTGGGGAGCCTCCTGCCCAGGCCACAGGCCGCCCAAAGCCACTATCCCAGATCGGGTGCAGCAAAGCAGTCCTGTCTGAGTCCCAGCCTCTAGAGGGAGTAGTGGACCAACACTTGTAGAAAAAGGGGTCCGCGCGGGTAACTCATTGGAGGGCCACAAATAAATAATTGCGGACTTTCTGCTGAAGCTTACGAGCGTTCACACCTAAGCCTCTTACAAGGTCAGCTGTTTAGATAAACATGAGCTCATGATCTAAATTTACACAATAATGAAGAAATCAGCTACAAGGGGAGACAAGCAGCAAAAACAATCAATACTAGAATTAGATTCCCTAGGGCAACCATCAGATGTTGGAATAATCAGGTGCAAGGCAGAAAGTCCACATAAAACTGGAACTGAAACAAGAAACAGGGATGTTTTCAAAGACTGGTAGGATCTCTAAAACATTTTTAAAGTACATGTCATTGATAAAGCTAAATACTCAATGGTTGTGTAATACAACAGATTCAACATTGAGAAGAGTGGAATTATGCTGTTTTGAAAACAATGGCAGGTCAGATTTTCTGTCTAATTATATAAAAAGATTTCTCTAAAAAATACACATTATTTCAAAGACTTATTGGCTGTGAAATAAGTTAAGATTATTTCAAATGGCTTGTCTGCAAAGACAGGTGAGATGGAGGGAATCACAGAAAGTCGAGGGGAAAATAGGTCAATATATACATTGCTATATGGTGAACTAAGACTTAGGGCAGCCACAATGTAGAGGACCTGACCCTTAGAATCTTACAAGTAAGCTTGAATCTTGAATAGTTCAAATCTTTATAAGTTAAAAGATTTATTAAAATGAATAACCAAGTGTTTTAATTGACATCAGAATATCAAAACAATAAACCCTGAGAACATAGAAAAAATATAAATAAAGATATGAGCAGAACTTAATACAATGGAAAACGTATAAAATTCAGGTGATGTAGTAAGTCCAAAGAATATTCTTTGACAAGATTAAAAGACACACTTTGAATAAGGAAAACCAAAACATAAGTAAAGAATATACAGAAAGAATAAGGACAATGTTATAGCAGAGAGTATATGAAATGCCAGTAAATTTGAAAGATTGTGTAAAGTGGACCAGTTCCTAGCTTCTAAAATTTACCAAGACTGACACAAGAGGAAATCATTTAAGGTCATCATGTCAGCCCTTGGCATTCTCGGAATGCCCTGGACTCAGAATGCAGCATCATTAGTCCATGGTAACCTGCGGAGAAGGGGCGGGGCTGAGGGAGTGTGGAACACTGACCACACAGAGGGAGTGGGTGTGGCCATCTCTGCTGTGACTGAACAAAGGGCAGGGGAGCAGGGGGCCCAGGGCAGGGCCCTCAGAGCCCGGCAGGACCAGTGGGGTGTCACAAGCATTTAGGCCCAGGACAAAGGGCACCATCTTTGTCTGCACAGCTGCCCAAACCCTCACCTTTCCACTCAGGCAGCCCTCTTACTTGAAGTGTGTGTGGAACCTCTCCGCGCAGTTCACCTCCCTGCACAGCTAACCATAGGTCTTGGCATCGTAGCTTCCTGACATGTGACCGAAGTTCGCTGGGAGATGGGTCCCTGGGACACACGCAGAGAGGCTCATGCCCCGGCCACAGGCCACCCACTGCCAATGCCACAGATCGCGGGGCACAAAGCAGCCCTGTCTGAGGCCGTGCCTCTAGAGGGAGTAGTGGACCAACACTTGTAGTAAACGGGGTCCTCGCGGGCAACTCATGGGAGGGACACAAATAAATCTTTGCGGACTTTCTGATGAAACTTACGAGTGATCACACCTAAGCCTCTTACAAAGTCAGATGTTTAGCTAAACATGAGCTCATGATCTAATTTTACAAAATAATGAAGAAATCAGCTACAGGGTGAGACAATCAGCAAAAACAAACAATATCAGAATTAGATTCCCTATGCCATCGATCAGACGTTGGAATAATCAGGTGCAAGGCAGAAAATATATATAAAACTGAAACTGAAACAAGGAACAAGGATGTTTTCAAAGACTGGTAGGATCTCTAAAACATTTTTAAAGTACATGTCACTGATAAATCTAAATACTCATAGGTTGTGTAATACAACAGATTCATCACTGAGAAGAGTGAAATTATGCTGTTTTGAAAACTATGGCAGGTCAGATTTTCTGCCTAAATATATAAGAAGATTTCTCTGATAACTACACATTATTTCAAAGACTTATTGGCTGTGAAATAAGTTAAGGTTATTTCAAATGGCTTGTCTGCAAAGAAAGGTGAGATGTAGGAAATCACAGAAAGTCGAGGGGAAAATAGGTCAATATATACATTGCTATATTGTGAACTAAGCCTTTGGCCAGCCACAATGTAGAGGACCTGACCCTTAGAAACTTACAAGTAAGCTGGAATCTTTAAAAACTCAAATCTTTATAAGTAAAAAGATTTATTAAAATGAATAACCAAGTGTTTTAATTGACATCAGAAGATCAAAACAATAAACCCTGAGAACATAGAAAAAAGATAAATAAAGATATGAGCAGAACTTAATACCATAGAAAACGTATAAAATTCAGTTGAGGTAGTAAGTCCAAAGAATATTCTTTGACAAGATTTAAAAGACACACTTTGATTAAGGAAAACCAAAACATAAGTAAAGAATATACAGAAAGAATCAGGACAATGTTATAGCAGAGAGTATATGAAATGCCAGTAAATTTGAACGTTTGTGTAAAGTGGACCAGTTCCTAGCTCCTAAAATTTACCAAAACTGACACAAGAGGAAATCATTTAAGGTCATCATGTCAGCCCCTGGCATCCTCGGGATGCCCTGGATTCAGAATGCAGCATCTTTAGTCCATGGTAACCTGCGGAGAGGGGGCGGGGCTGAGGGAGTTTGGAACACTGCCCTCACAGAGGGAGTGGGTGTGGCCATCTCTGCTGTGACTGAACAAAGGGCAGGGGAGCAGGGGGCCCAGGGCAGGGCCCTCAGAGCCCGGCAGGCCCAGTGGGGTGTCACAAGCATTTAGGCCCAGGCCAAAGTGCGCCTTCTTTGTCTGCACAGCGGCACAAACTCTCACCTTTCCACTCAGGCCGCCCTCTTACTTGAAGTGTGTGTGGAACCGGTCCGCGCAGTACACCTCGATGCAAAGCTAACCATAGGTCTGGCCATCATAGCTTCCTGCCAGGTGACCGAAGTTCGCAGGCAGATGGGTCGTGGGACACACGTGGGGAGACTCCTGCCCAGGCCACAGGCCGCCCAAAGCCACTATCCCAGATCGGGGGCAGCAAAGCATTCCTTTCTGAGTCCCAGCCTCTAGAGGGAGTAGTGGACCAACACTTGTAGAAAAAGGGGTCCGCGCGGGTAACTCATTGGTGGGACACAAAAAAATCTTTGCGGACTTTCTGCTGAAGCTTACGAGCGTTCACACCTAAGCCTCTTACAAGGTCAGCTGTTTAGATAAACATGAGCTCATGATCTAAATTTACACAATAATGAAGAAATCAGCTACAAGGGGAGACAAGCAGCAAAAACAATCAATACCAGAATTAGATTCCCTAGGCCAACCATCAGATGTTGGAATAATCAGGTGCGAGGCAGAAAGTATACATAAAGCTTGAACTGAAACAAGGAACAAGGATGTTTTCAAAGACTGGTAGGATCTCTAAAACATTTTTAAAGTACATGTCATTGATAAAGCTAAATACTCAATGGTTGTGTAATACAACAGATTCAACATTGAGAAGAGTGAAATTATGCTGTTTTGAAAACTATGGCAGGTCAGATTTTCTGCCTAATTATATAAGAAGATATCTCTAAAAAATACACATTATTTCAAAGACTTATTGGCTGTGAAATAAGTTAAGGTTATTTCAAATGGCTTGTGTGCAAAGAATGGTGAGATGTAGGGAATCACAGAAAGTCGAGTGGAAAATAGGTCAATATATACATTGCTATATGGTGAAATAAGACTTAGGCCAGCCACAGTGTAGAGGACCTGACCCTTAGAAACTTACAAGTAAGCTGGAATCTTGAAAAGTTCAAATCTTTATAAGTAAAAAGATTTTTTAAAATGAATAACCAAGTGTTTTAATTGACATCAGAAGATCAAAACAATAAACCTGAGAACATAGAAACAATATAAATAAAGATATGAGCAGAACTTAATACAATAGAAAACGTATAAAATTCAGCTGATGTAGTAAGTCCAAATAATATTCTTTGACAAGATTAAAAGACACACTTTGATTAAGGATAACCAAAACATATGTAAAGAATATACAGAAAGAATCAGGACAATGTTATAGCAGAGAGTATATGAAATGCCAGTAAATTTGAAAGTTTGTGTAAAGTGGACCAGTTCCTAGCTCCTAAAATTTACCAAAACTGACACAAGAGGAAATCATTTAAGGTCATCATTTCAGCCCTTGGCATTCTCGGAATGCCCTGGACTCAGAATGCAGCATCTTTAGTCCATGGTAACCTGCGGAGAGGGTGCGGGGCTGAGGGAGTTTGGAACACTGCCCTCACAGAGGGAGTGGGTGTGGCCATCTCTGCTGTGACTGAACAAAGGGCAGGGGAGCAGGGGTCCCAGGGCAGGGCCCTCAGAGCCCGGCAGGCCCAGTGGGGTGTCACAAGCATTTGGCCAAGGACAAAGGGCGCCTTCTTTGTCTGCACAGCGGCACAAACTCTCACCTTTCCACTCAGGCCGCCCTCATACTTGAAGTGTGTTTGGAACCTGTCCGCGCAGTACACCTCGCTGCACAGCTAACCATAGGTCTGAGCATCGTAGCTTCCTGCTAGGTGACCGAAGTTCGCAGGCAGATGGGTCCCTGGGACACACGCAGAGAGGCTCCTGCCCCGGCCACAGGCCACCCACTGCCACTGCCGCAGATCGTGGGGAACAAAACAGCCCTGTCTGAGGCCGTGCCTCTAGAGGGAGTAGTGGACCAACACTTGTAGTCAACGGGGTCCTCGCGGGTAACTCATTGGAGGGACACAAATAAATCTTTGCGGACTTTCTGATGAAACTTACGAGTGTTCACACCTAAGCCTCTTACAAAGTCAGATGTTTAGCTAAACATGAGCTCATGATCTAATTTTACACAATAATGAAGAAATCAGCTACAGGGGGAGACAATCAGCAAAAACAATCAATACCAGGATTAGATTCCCTAGACCATCGATCAGACGTTGGAATAATCAGGTGCAAGGCAGAAAATATACATAAAACTGGAACTGAAACAAGGAACAAGGATGTTTTCAAAGACTGGTAGGATCTCTAAAACATTTTTAATGTACATGTCATTGATAAAGCTAAATACTCAAAGGTTGTGTAATACAACAGATTCATCATTGAGAAGAGTGAAATTATGCTGTTTTGAAAACTATGGCAGGTCAGATTTTCTGCCTAAATATATAAGAAGATTTCTCTGATAACTACACATTATTTCAAAGACTTATTGGCTGTGAAATAAGTTAAGGTTATTTCAAATGGCTTGTCTGCAAAGAAATGTGAGATGTAGGAAATCACAGAAAGTCGATGGGAAAATAGGTCAATATATACGTTGCTATATTTTGAACTAAGCCTTTGGCCAGCCACTATGTAGAGGACCTGACCCTTAGAAACTTACAAGTAAGCTGGAATCTTTAAAAATTCAAATCTTTATAAGTAAAAAGATTTATTAAAATGAATAACCAAGTGTTTTAATTGACATCAGAAGATCAAAACAATAAACCCTGAGAACACAGAAAAAAGATAAATTAAGATATGAGCAGAACTTAATACCACAGAAAACGTATAAAATTCAGTTGAGGTAGTAAGTCCAAAGAATATTCTTTGACAAGATTTAAAAGACAAACTTTGATTAAGGAAAACCAAAACATAAGTCAAGAATAAACAGAAAGAATCAGGACAATGTTATAGCAGAGAATATATGAAATGCCAGTAAATTTGAACATTTGTGTAAAGTGGACCATTTCCTAGCTCCTAAACTTTACCAAAATTGACACAAGAGGAAATCATTTAAGGTCATCATGTCAGCCCTTGGTATTCTCGGAATGCCCTGGCCTCAGAATGCAGCATCTGTAGTCCATGGTAACCTGCGGAGAGTGGGCGAGGCTGAGGGAGGCTGGAACACTGCCCTCACTGAGGGAGTGGGTGCGGCCATCTCTGCTGTGACTGAACAAAGGGCAGGGGAGCAGGGGGCCCAGGGCAGGGCCCTCAGAGCTGGCAGGCCCAGTGGGGTGTCACAAGCATTTAGGCACAGGCCAAAGGGCGCCTTCTTTGTCTGAACAGCTGCCCAAACTCTCACCTTTCCACTCAGGCCGCCCTCTTACTTGAAGTGTGTGTGGAACCGGTCCGTGCAGTACACCTCGATGCAAAGCTAACCATAGGTCTGGGCATCATAGCTTCCTGCCAGGTGACCGAAGTTCGCAGGCAGATGGGTCGTGGGACACACGTGGGGAGACTCCTGCCCAGGCCACAGGCCGCCCAAATCCACTATCACAGATCGGGGGCAGCAAAGCAGTTCTGTCTGAGTCCCAGCCTCTAGAGGGCGTAGTGGACCAACACTTGTAGAAAAAGGGGTCCGCGCGGGTAACTCATTGGAGGGCCACAAAAAAATCTTTGCGGACTTTCTTCTGAAGCTTACGAGCCTTCACACCTAAGCCTCTTACAAGGTCAGCTGTTCAGATAAACATGAGCTCATGATCTAAATTTACACAATAATGAAAAAATCAGCTACAAGGGGAGACAAGCAGCAAAAACAATCAATACCAGAATTAGATTCCCTAGGCCATCGATCAGACGTTGGAATAATCAGGTGCAAGGCAGAAAATATACATAAAACTGGAACTGAAACAAGGAACAAGGATGTTTTCAAAGACTGGTAGGATCTCTAAAACATTTTTAAAGTACATGTCACTGATAAAGCTAAATACTCAAAGGTTGTGTAATACAACAGATTCATCATTGAGAAGAGTGATATTATGCTGTTTTGAAAACTATGGCAGGTAAGATTTTCTGCCTAAATATATAATAAGATTTCTCAGAAAAATGCACATTATTTCAAAGACTTATTGGCTGTGAAATAAGTTAAGGTTATTTCAAATGGCTTGTCTGCAAAGAAAGGTGAGATGTAGGAAATCACAGAAAGTCGAGGGGAAAATAGGTCAATATATACTTTGCTATATTTTGAACTAAGCCTTTGGCCAGCCACAATGTAGAGGACCTGACCCTTAGAAACTTACAAGTAAGCTGGAATCTTTAAAAATTCAAATCTTTATAAGTAAAAAGATTTATTAAAATGAATAACCAAGTGTTTTTATTGACATCAGAAGATCAAAACAATAAACCCTGAGAACATAGAAAAAAGATAAATAAAGATATGAGCAGAACTTAATACCACAGAAAACGTATAAAATTCAGTTGAGGTAGTAAGTCCAAAGAATATTCTTTGACAAGATTTAAAAGACACTCTTTGATTAAGGAAAACCAAAACATAAGTAAACAATATACAGAAAGAATCAGGACAATGTTATACAGAGAATATCTGAAATGCCAGTAAATTTGAACATTTGTGTAAAGTGGACCATTTCCTAGCTCCTAAAGTTTACCAAAATTGACACAAGAGGAAATCATTTAAGGTCATCATGTCTGCCCTTGGCATTCTCGGAATGACCTGGCCTCAGAATGCAGCATCTGTAGTCCATGGTAAACTGCGGAGAGGGGGCGGGGCTGAGGGAGGTTGGAACACTGTCTTCACTGAGCGAGTGGGTGGGGCCATCTCTGCTGTGACTGAACAAAGGGCAGGGGAGACGGGGGCCCACGGCAGGTCCCTCATGCCCGGCAGGCCCAGTCGTGTGTCACAAGCATTTAGGCCCAGGCCAAAGTGCGCCTTCTTTGTCTGCACAGCTGCCCAAACTCTCACCTTTCCACTCAGGCCACCCTCTTACTTGAAGTGTGTGTGGAACTGGTCCGCGCAGTACACCTCGATGCAAAGCTAACCATAGGTCTGGGCATCATAGCTTCCTGCCAGGTGACCGAAGTTCGCAGGCAGATGGGTCGTGGGACACACGTGGGGAGCATCCTGCCCAGGACACAGGCCGCCCAAAGCCACTATCCCAGATCGGGTGCAGCAAAGCAGTCCTGTCTGAGTCTCAGCCTCTAGAGGGAGTAGTGGACCAACACTTGTAGAAAAAGGGGTCTGCGCGGGTAACTCATTGGAGGGACACAAAAAAATCTTTGCGGACTTTCTGCTGAAGCTTACGAGCGTTCACACCTAAGCCTCTTACAAGGTCAGCTGTTTAGATAAACATGAGCTCATGATCTAAATTTACACAATAATGAAGAAATCAGCTACAAGGGGAGACAAGCAGCAAAAATAATCAATACCAGAATTAGATTCCCTAGGCCAACCATCAGATGTTGGAATAATCAGGTGCAAGGCAGAAAGTATACACAAAACTGGAACTGAAACAAGGAACAAGGATGTTTTCAAAGACTGGTAGGATCTCTAAAACATTTTTAAAGTACATGTCATTGATAAAGCTAAATACTCAATGGTTGTGTAATACAACAGATTCATCATTGAGCAGAGTGAAATTATGCTGTTTTGAAAATTATGGCAGGTCAGATTTTCTGCCTAAATATATAAGAAGATTTCTCTGAAAAATGCACATTATTTCAAAGACTTATTGGCTGTGAAATAAGTTAAGGTTATTTCAAATGACTTGTCTGCAAAGAAAGGTGAGATGTAGGGAATCACAGAAAGTCGAGGGGAAAATAGGTCAATATATACATTGCCATATGGTGAACTAAGACTTAGGCCAGCCACAATGTAGAGGACCTGACCCTTAGAAACTTACAAGTAAGCTGGAATCTTGAAAAGTTCAAATCTTTATAAGTAAAAAGATTTATTAAAATGAATAACCAAGTGTTTTAATTGACATCAGAAGATCAAAACAATAAACCTGAGAACATAGAAAACATATAAATAAAGATATGAGCAGAACTTAATACAATAGAAAACGTATAAAATTCAGGTGATGTAGTAAGTCCAAAGAATATTCTTTGACAAGATTAAAAGACACACTTTGATTAAGGAAAACCAAAACATAAGTAAAGAATATACAGAAAGAATCAGGACAATGTTATAGCAGAGAGTATATGGAATGCCAGTAAATTTGAACGATTGTGTAAAGTGGACCAGTTCCTAGCTCCTAAAATTTAACAAAACTGACACAAGAGGAAATCATTTAAGGTCATCATGTCAGCCCTTGGCATTCTCGGAATGCCCTGGACTCAGAATGCAGCATCTTTAGTCCATGGTAAACTGCGGAGAGGGGGCGGGGCTGAGGGAGTTTGGAACACTGCCCTCACAGTGGGAGTGGGTGTGGCCATCTCTGCTGTGACTGAACAAAGGGCAGGGGAGCAGGGGTCCCAGGGGAGGGCCCTCAGAGCCCGGCAAGCCCAGTGGGGTGTCACAAGCATTTAGGCCCAGGACAAAGGGCGCCTTCTTTGTCTGCACAGCGGCGCAAACTCTCACCTTTCCACTCAGGCCGCCCTCTTACTTGAAGTGTGTGTGGAACCTGTCCGCGCAGTACACCTCGCTGCACAGCTAACCATAGGTCTGAGCATCGTAGCTTCCTGCCAGGTGACCGAAGTTCGCAGGCAGATGGGTCCCTGGGACACACGCAGAGAGGCTCCTGCCCCGGCCACAGGCCTCCCACTGCCACTGCCACAGATCGTGGGGCACAAAGCAGCCCTGTCTGAGGCTGTGCCTCTAGAGGGAGTAGTGGACCAACACTTGTAGTCAACGGGGTCCACGCGGGCAACTCATTGGAGGGACACAAATAAATCTTTGCGGACTTTCTGATGAAACTTACGAGTGTTCACAACTAAGCCTCTTACAAAGTCAGATGTTTAGCTAAACATGAGCTCATGATCTAATTTTACCCAATAATGAAGAAATCAGCTACAGGGGGAGACAATCAGCAAAAACAATCAATACCAGAATTAGATTCCCTAGACCATCGATCAGAGGTTGGAATAATCAGGTGCAAGGCAGAAAATATACATAAAACTGCAACTGAAACAAGGAACAAGGATGTTTTCAAAGACTGGTAGGATCTCTAAAACATTTTTAAAGTACATGTCATTGATAAAGCTAAATACTCTATGGTTGTGTAATACAACAGATTCATCATTGAGAAGAGTGAAATTATGCTGTTTTGAAAATTATGGCAGGTCAGATTTTCTGCCTAAATATATAAGAAGATTTCTCTGAAAAATGCACATTATTTCAAAGACTTATTGGCTGTGAAATAAGTTAAGGTTATTTCAAATGGCTTGTCTGCAAAGAAAGGTGAGATGTAGGAAATCACAGAAAGTCGAGGGGAAAATAGGTCAATATATACTTTGCTATATTGTGAACTAAGCCTTTGGCCAGCCACAATGTAGAGGACCTGACCCTTAGAAACTTACAAGTAAGCTGGAATCTTTAAAAATTCAAATCTTTATAAGTAAAAAGATTTATTAAAATGAATAACCAAGTGTTTTAATTGACATCAGAAGATCAAAACAATAAACTCTGTGAACATAGAAAAAAGATAAATAAAGATATGAGCAGAACTTAATACCACAGAAAACGTATAAAATTCAGTTGAGGTAGTAAGTCCAAAGAATATTCTTTGACAAGATTTAAAAGACACACTTTGATTAAGGAAAACCAAAACATAAGTAAAGAATATACAGAAAGAATCAGGACAATATTATAGCAGAGAATATCTGAAATGCCAGTAAATTTGAAAATTTCTGTAAAGTGGACCATATCCTAGCTCCTAAAGTTTACCAAAATTGACAAAAGAGGAAATCATTTAAGGTCATCATGTCTGCCCGTGGCATTCTCAGAACGCCCTGGCCTCAGAATGCAGCATCTGTTGTCCATGGTAACCTGGGGAGCGGTGGCTGGGCTGAGGGAGGTTGGAACACTGCCTTCACTGAGGGAGTGAGTGGGGCCATCTCTGCTGTGCCTGAATAAAGGGCAGGGGATAAGGGGACCAACGGCAGGGCCCTCAGATCCCGGCAGGCCCAGTCGTGTGTCACAAGCATTTATGCACAGGTCAAAGTGCACCTTCTTTGTCTGCACAGCTGCCCAAACTCTCACCTTTCCACTCAGGCCGCCCTCTTACTTGAAGTGTGTGTGGAACCTGTCCGCGCAGTACACCTCGCTGCAAAGCTAACCATAGGTCTGGGCATCATAGCTTCCTGCCAGGTGACCGAAGTTCGCAGGCAGATGGGTCGTGGGACACACGTGGTGAGCCTCCAGCCCAGGCCACAGGCCGCCCAAAGCCACTATCCCAGATCGGGGGCAGCCAAGCAGTCCTGTCTGAGTCCCAGCCTCTAGAGGGTGTAGTGGACCAACACTTGTAGAAAAAGCGGACCGCGCGGGTAACTCATTGGAGGGACACAAAAAAATCTTTGCGGACTTTCTGCTGAAGCTTACGAGCGTTCACACCTAAGACTCTTACAAGGTCAGCTGTTTAGCTAAACATGAGCTCATGATCTAAATTTACACAATAATGAAGAAATCAGCTACAAGGGGAGACAAGCAGCAAAAACAATCAATACTAGAATTAGATTCCCTAGGCCAACCATCAGATGTTGGAATAATCAGGTGCAAGGCAGAAAGTCCACATAAAACTGGAACTGAAACAAGAAACAGGGATGTTTTCAAAGACTGGTAGGATCTCTAAAACATTTTTAAAGTACATGTCATTGATAAAGCTAAATACTCAATGGTTGTGTAATACAACAGATTCAACATTGAGAAGAGTGGAATTATGCTGTTTTGAAAACTATGGCAGGTCAGATTTTCTGTCTAATTATATAAAAAGTTTTCTCTAAAAAATACACATTATTTCAAAGACTTATTGGCTGTGAAATAAGTTAAGATTATTTCAAATGGCTTGTCTGCAAAGAAAGGTGAGATGTAGGGAATCACAGAAAGTCGAGGGGAAAATAGGTCAATATATACATTGCTATTTGGTGAACTAAGACTTAGGCCAGCCACAATGTAGAGGACCTGACCCTTAGAATCTTACAAGTAAGCTTGAATCTTGAATAGTTGAAATCTTTATAAGTTAAAAGATTTATTAAAATGAATAACCAAGTGTTTTAATTGACATCAGAATATCAAAACAATAAACCTGAGAACATAGAAAAAATATAAATAAAGATATGAGCAGAACTTAATACAATGGAAAACGTATAAAATTCAGGTGATGTAGTAAGTCCAAAGAATATTCTTTGACAAGATTAAAAGACACACTTTGAATAAGGAAAACCAAAACATAAGTAAAGAATATACAGAAAGAATAAGGACAATGTTATAGCAGAGAGTATATGAAATGCCAGTAAATTTGAAAGATTGTGTAAAGTGGACCAGTTCCTAGCTTCTAAAATTTACCAAGACTGACACAAGAGGAAATCATTTAAGGTCATCATGTCAGCCCTTGGCATTCTCGGAATGCCCTGGACTCAGAATGCAGCATCATTAGTCCATGGTAACCTGCCGAGAAGGGGCGGAGCTGAGGGAGTGTGGAACACTGCCCACACAGAGAGAGTGGGTGTGGCCATCTCTGCTGTGACTGAACAAAGGGCAGGGGAGCAGGGGGCCCAGGGCAGGGCCCTCAGAGCCCGGCAGGACCAGTGGGGTGTCACAAGCATTTAGGCCCAGGACAAAGGGCACCATCTTTGTCTGCACAGCTGCCCAAACCCTCACCTTTCCACTCAGGCAGCCCTCTTACTTGAAGTGTGTGTGGAACCTCTCCGCGCAGTTCACCTCCCTGCACAGCTAACCATAGGTCTTGGCATCGTAGCTTCCTGATATGTGACCGAAGTTCGCTGGGAGATGGGTCCCTGTGACACACGCAGAGAGGCTCATGCCCCGGCCACAGGCCACCCACTGCAACTGCCACAGATCGCGGGGCACAAAGCAGACCTGTCTGAGGCCGTGCCTCTAGAGGGAGTAGTGGACCAACACTTATAGTAAACGGGGTCCTCGCGGGCAACTCATGGGAGGGACACAAATAAATCTTTGCGGACTTTCTGATGAAACTTACGAGTGATCACACCTAAGCCTCTTACAAAGTCAGATGTTTAGCTAAACATGAGCTCATGATCTAATTTTACACAATAATGAAGAAATCAGCTAAAGGGTGAGACAATCAGCAAAAACAAACAATATCAGAATTAGATTCCCTATGCCATCGATCAGACGTTGGAATAATCAGGTGCAAGGCAGAAAATATATATAAAACTGAAACTGAAACAAGGAACAAGTATGTTTTCAAAGACTGGTAGGATCTCTAAAACATTTTTAAAGTACATGTCACTGATAAATCTAAATACTCATAGGTTGTGTAATACAACAGATTCATCACTGAGAAGAGTGAAATTATGCTGTTTTGAAAACTATGGCAGGTCAGATTTTCTGCCTAAATATATAAGAAGATTTCTCTGAAAAATGCACATTATTTCAAAGACTTATTGGCTGTGAAATAAGTTAAGTTTATTTCAAATGGCTTGTCTGCAAAGAAAGGTGAGATGTAGGAAATCACAGAAAGTCGAGGGGAAAATAGGTCAATATATACATTGCTATATTGTGAACTAAGCCTTTGGCCAGCCACAATGTAGAGGACCTGACCCTTAGAAACTTACAAGTAAGCTGGAATCTTTAAAAACTCAAATCTTTATAAGTAAAAAGATTTATTAAAATGAATAACCAAGTGTTTTAATTGACATCAGAAGATCAAAACAATAAACCCTGAGAACATAGAGAAAAGATAAATAAAGATATGAGCAGAACTTAATACCATAGAAAACGTATAAAATTCAGTTGAGGTAGTAAGTCCAAAGAACATTCTTTGACAAGATTTAAAAGACACACTTTGATTAAGGAAAACCAAAACATAAGTAAAGAATATACAGAAAGAATCAGGACAATGTTATAGCAGAGAGTATATGAAATGCCAGTAAATTTGAACGTTTGTGTAAAGTGGACCAGTTCCTAGCTCCTAAAATTTACCAAAACTGACACAAGAGGAAATCATTTAAGGTCATCATGTCAGCCCCTGGCATTCTCGGGATGCCCTGGACTCAGAATGCAGCATCTTTAGTCCATGGTAACCTGCGGAGAGGAGGCGGGGCTGAGGGAGTTTGGAACACTGCCCTCACAGAGGGAGTGGGTGTGGCCATGTCTGCTGTGACTGAACAAAGGGCAGGGGAGCAGGGGGCCCAGGGCAGGGCCCTCAGAGCCCGGCAGGCCCACTGGGGTGTCACAAGCATTTGGCCAAGGACAAAGTTCGCCTTCTTTGTCTGCACAGCGGCACAAACTCTCACCTTTCCACTCAGGCCGCCCTCTTACTTGAAGTGTGTGTGGAACCTGTCCGCGCAGTACACCTCGCTGCACAGCTAACCATAGGTCTGGCCATCATAGCTTCCTGCCAGGTGACCGAAGTTCGCAGGCAGATGGGTCGTGGGACACACGTGTGGAGACTCCTGCCCAGGCCACAGGCCGCCCAAAGCCACTATCCCAGATCGGGGGCAGCAAAGCATTCCTGTCTGAGTCCCAGCCTCTAGAGGGAGTAGTGGACCAACACTTGTAGAAAAAGGGGTCCGCGCGGGTAACTCATTGGAGGGACACAAAAAAATCTTTGCGGACTTTCTGCTGAAGCTTACGAGCGTTCACACCTAAGCCTCTTACAAGGTCAGCTGTTTAGATAAACATGAGCTCATGATCTAAATTTACACAATAATGAAGAAATCAGCTACAAGGGGAGACAAGCAGCAAAAATAATCAATACCAGAATTAGATTCCCTAGGACAACCATCAGATGTTGGAATAATCAGGTGCAAGGCAGAAAGTATATATAAAACTTGAACTGAAACAAGGAATAAGGATGTTTTAAAAGACTGGTAGGATCTCTAAAACATTTTTAAAGTACATGTCATTGATAAAGCTAAATACTCAATGGTTGTGTAATACAACAGATTCAACACTGAGAAGAGTGAAATTATGCTGTTTTGAAAACTATGGCAGGTCAGATTTTCTGCCTAATTATATAAGAAGATTTCTCTAAAAAATACACATTATTTCAAAGACTTATTGGCTGTGAAATAAGTTAAGGTTATTTCAAATGGCTTGTGTGCAAAGAAAGGTGAGATGTAGGGAATCACAGAAAGTCGAGTGGAAAATAGGTCAATATATACATTGCTATATGGTGAACTAAGACTTAGGCCAGCCACAATGTAGAGGACCTGACCCTTAGAAACTTACAAGTAAGCTGGAATCTTGAAAAGTTCAAATCTTTATAAGTAAAAAGATTTTTTAAAATGAATAACCAAGTGTTTTAATTGACATCAGAAGATCAAAACAATAAACCTGAGAACATAGAAACAATATAAATAAAGATATGAGCAGAACTTAATACAATAGAAAACGTATAAAATTCGGCTGATGTAGTAAGTCCAAATAATATTCTTTGACAAGATTAAAAGACACACTTTGATTAAGGAAAACCAAAACATATGTAAAGAATATACAGAAAGAATCAGGACAATGTTATAGCAGAGAGTATATGAAATGCCAGTAAATTTGAAAGTTTGTGTAAAGTGGACCAGTTCCTAGCTCCTAAAATTTACCAAAACTGACACAAGAGGAAATCATTTAAGGTCATCATTTCAGCCCTTGGCATTCTCGGAATGCCCTGGACTCAGAATGCAGCATCTTTAGTCCATGGTAACCTGCGGAGAGGGGGCGGGGCTGAGGGAGTTTGGAACACTGCCCTCACAGAGGGAGTGGGTGTGGCCATCTCTGCTGTGACTGAACAAAGGGCAGGGGAGCAGGGGTCCCAGGGCAGGGCCCTCAGAGCCCGGCAGGCCCAGTGGGGTGTCACAAGCATTTGGCCAAGGACAAAGGGCGCCTTCTTTCTCTGCACAGCGGCACAAACTCTCACCTTTCCACTCAGGCCGCCCTCTTACTTGAAGTGTGTGTGGAACCTGTCCGCGCAGTACACCTCGCTGCACAGCTAACCATAGGTCTGAGCATCGTAGCTTCCTGCCAGGTGACCGAAGTTCGCAGGCAGATGGGTCCCTGGGACACACGCAGAGAGGCTCCTGCCCCAGCCACAGGCCACCCACTGCCACTGCCACAGATCGTGGGGCACAAAACAGCCCTGTCTGAGGCCGTGCCTCTAGAGGGAGTAGTGGACCAACACTTGTAGTCAACGGGGTCCACGCGGGTAACTCATTGGAGGGATACAAATAAATCTTTGCGGACTTTCTGATGAAACTTACGAGTGTTCACACCTAAGCCTCTTACAAAGTCAGATGTTTAGCTAAACATGAGCTCATGATCTAATTTTACACAATAATGAAGAAATCAGCTACAGGGGGAGACAATCAGCAAAAACAATCAATACCAGGATTAGATTCCCTAGACCATCGCTCAGACGTTGGAATAATCAGGTGCAAGGCAGAAAATATACATAAAACTGGAACTGAAACAAGGAACAAGGATGTTTTCAAAGACTGGTAGGATCTCTAAAACATTTTTAATGTACATGTCATTGATAAAGCTAAATACTCAAAGGTTGTGTAATACAACAGATTCATCATTGAGAAGAGTGAAATTATGCTGTTTTGAAAACTATGGCAGGTCAGATTTTCTGCCTAAATATATAAGAAGATTTCTCTGATAACTAAACATTATTTCAAAAACTTATTGCTGTGAAATAAGTTAAGGTTATTTCAAATGGCTTGTCTGCAAAGAAAGGTGAGATGTAGGAAATCACAGAATGTCGATGGGAAAATAGGTCAATATATACTTTGCTATATTTTGAACTAAGCCTTTGGCCAGCCACAATGTAGAGGACCTGACCCTTAGAAACTTACAAGTAAGCTGGAATCTTGAAAAATTCAAATCTTTATAAGTAAAAAGATTTATTAAAATGAATAACCAAGTGTTTTAATTGACATCAGAATATCAAAACAATAAACCCTGAGAACATAGAAAAAAGATAAATAAAGATATGAGCAGAACTTAATACCACAGAAAACGTATAAAATTCAGTTGAGGTAGTAAGTCCAAAGAATATTCTTTGACAAGATTTAAAAGACACACTTTGATTAAGGAAAACCGAAACATAAGTAAAGAATATACAGAAAGAATCAGGACAATGTTATAGCAGAGAATATCTGAAATGCCAGTAAATTTGAACATTTGTGTAAAGTGGACCATTTCCTAGCTCCTAAAGTTTACCAAAATTGACACAAGAGGAAATCATTTAAGGTCATCATGTCTGCCCTTGGCATTGTCGGAACGCCCTGGCCTCAGAATGCAGCATCTGTAGTCCATGGTAAACTGCGGAGAGGGGGCGGGGCTGAGGGAGGTTGGAACACTGTCTTCACTGAGGGAGTGGGTGGGGCCATGTCTGCTGTGACTGAACAAAGGGCAGGGGAGAAGGGGGCCCACGGCAGGGCCCTCAGAGCCCGGCAGGCCCAGTCGTGTGTCACAAGCATTTAGGCCCAGGCCAAAGTGCGCCTTCTTTGTCTGCACAGCTGCCCAAACTGTCACCTTTCCACTCAGGCCGCCCTCTTACTTGAAGTGTGTGTGGAACTGGTCCGCGCAGTACACCTCGATGCAAAGCTAACCATAGGTCTGGGCATCATAGCTTCCTGTCAGGTGACCGAAGTTCGCAGGCAGATGGGTCGTGGGACACACGTGGGGAGCCTCCTGCCCAGGCCACAGGCCGCCCAAAGCCACTATCCCAGATCGGGTGCAGCAAAGCAGTCCTGTCTGAGTCCCAGGCTCTAGAGGGAGTAGTGGACCAACACTTGTAGAAAAAGGGGTCTGCGCGGGTAACTCATTGGAGGGACACAAAAAAATCTTTGCGGACTTTCTGCTGAAGCTTACGAGCGTTCACACCTAAGCCTCTTACAAGGTCAGCTGTTTAGATAAACATGAGCTCATGATCTAAATTTACACAATAATGAAGAAATCAGCTACAAGGGGAGAGAAGCAGCAAAAACAATCAATACCAGAATTAGATTACCTAGACCATCGATCAGACGTTGGAATAATCAGGTGCAAGGCAGAAAATATACATAAAACTGGAACTGAAAAAGGGAACAAGGATGTTTTCAAAGACTGGTAGGATCTCTAAAACATTTTTAAAGTACATGTCATTGATAAAGCTAAATACTCAATGGTTGTGTAATACAACAGATTCATCATTGAGCAGAGTGAAATTATGCTGTTTTGAAAACTATGGCAGGTCAGATTTTCTGCCTAATTATATAAGAAGATTTCTCTAAAAAATACACATTATTTCAAAGACTTATTGGCTGTGAAATAAGTTAAGGGTATTTCAAATGGCTTGTTTGCAAAGAAAGGTGAGATGTAGGGAATCACAGAAAGTCGAGGGGAAAATAGGTCAATATATACATTGCCATATGGTGAACTAAGACTTAGGCCAGCCACAATGTAGAGGACCTGACCCTTAGAAACTTACAAGTAAGCTGGAATCTTGAAAAGTTCAAATCTTTATAAGTAAATAGATTTATGAAAATGAATAACCAAGTGTTTTAATTGACATCAGAAGATCAAAACAATAAACCCTGAGAACATAGAAAAAAGATAAGTAAAAATATGAGCAGAACTTAATACAACAGAAAACGTATAAAATTCAGGTGATGTAGTAAGTCCAAAGAATATTCTTTGAAAAGATTTAAAAGACACACTTTGATTTAGGAAAACACAAACATAAGTAAAGAATATACAGAAAGAATCAGGACAATGTTACAGCAGAGAATATAGGAAATGCCAGTAAATTAGAACATTTCTGTAAAGTGGACCATTTCCTAGCTCCTAAAGTTTACCAAAACTGACACAAGAGGAAATCATTTAAGGTCATCATGTCTGCCCTTGGCATTCTCGGAGCGCCCAGGCCTCAGAATGCAGCATCTGTAGTCCATGGTAACCTGGGGAGAGGGGGCGGGGCTGAGGGCGGTTGGAACACTGCCCTCACTGAGGGAGTGGGAGTGGCCATCTCTGCTGTGACTGAACAAAGGGCAGGGGAGCAGTGGCCCATGGCAGGGCCCTCAGAGCCCGGCAGTCCCATTGGGGTGTCACAAGCATTTAGGCACAGGCCGAAGAGCGCCTTCTTTGTCTGCACAGCTGCCCAAACTCTCACCTATCCACTCAGGCCGCCCTCTTACTTGAAGTGTGTGTGAAACCTGTCCGCGCAATACACCTCGCTGCACAGCTAACCATAGGTCTGGGCATCGTAGCTTCCTGCCAGGTGACCGAAGTTCGCAGGCAGATGGGTCCCTGGGACACACGCGGAGAGACTTCTGCCCGGGCCAAAGGCCGCCCACTGCCACTGCCCCAGATCTGGGGACGCAAAGCAGCCCTGTCTGAGTCCCTGCCTCTAGAGGAAGTATTGAACCAACACTTGTAGAAAACGGGGTCCTCGTGGGCAACTCATTGGAGGGACACAAATAAATCTTTGCCGACTTTCTGATGAAGCTTACGAGCGTTCACACCTAATCCTCTTACAAGGTCAGCTGTTTAGCTAAACATGAGCTCATGATCTAAATTTACAGAATAATGAAGAAATCAGCTACAGGGGGAGACCATCAGCAAAAACAATCAATACCAGAATGAGATTCCCTAGGCCATCCATCAGATGTTGGAATAATCAGGTGCAAGGCAGAAAATATACATAAAACTGGAACTGAAACAAGGAACAAGGATGTTTTCAAAGACTGGTAGGATCTCTAAAACATTTTTAAAGAACATGTCATTGACAAAGGTAAATACTCAAAGATTGTGTAATACAACAGATTCATCATTGAGCAGAGTGAAATTATGCTGTTTTGAAAACTATGGCAAGTCAGATTTTCCGCCTAATTATATAAGAAGATTTCTCTAAAAAATACACATTATTTCAAAGACTTATGGGCTGTGAAATAAGGGTATTTCAAATGGCTTGTCTGCAAAGAAAGGTGAGATGTAGGGAATCACAGAAAGTCGAGGGGAAAATAGGTCAATATATACATTGCTATAGGGTGAACTAAGCCTTAGGCCAGCAACAATATAGAGGACCTGACCCTTAGAAACTTACAAGTAAGCTGGAATCTTGAAAAGTTCAAATCTTTATAAGTAAAAAGATTTATTAAAATGAATAACCAAGTGTTTTAATTGACATCAGAACATCCAAACAATAAACCCTGAGAACATAGAAAAAAGATAAATAAAGATATGAGCAGAATTTAATACAATAGAAAACGTATAAAATTGAGGTGATTTAGTAAGTCCAAAGAATATTCTTTGAAAAGATTTAAAAGACACACTTTGATTAAGGAAAACAAAAACATAAGTAAACAATATACAGAAAGAATCAGGACAAAGTTATAGCAGAGAATATAGGAAATGCCAGTAAATTAGAACATTTCTGTAAAGTGGACCAATTCCTAGCTCCTAAAGTTTACCAAAACTGACACAAGAGGTAATCATTTAAGGTCATCATGTCTGCCCTTGGCATTCTCGGAATGCCCTGGCCTCAGAATGCAGCATCTGTAGTCCATGGTAACCTGCGGAGAGGGGGCGGGGCTGAGGGAGGTTGGAACACTGCCCTCACTGAGGGAGTGGGTGTGGCCATCTCTGCTGTGACTGAACAAAGCCAAGGGAGCAGGGGTCCCAGGGCAGGGCCCTCAGAGCCCGGCAGGCCCAATGGGGTGTCACAAGCATTTAGGCCCTGGCCAAAGTGCGCCTTCTTTGTCTCCACAGCTGCCCAAACACTAACCTTTCCACTCAGCCCGCCCTCATACTTAAAGTGTGTGTGGAACCTGTCCACGCAGTACCCCTCGCTGCACAGCTAACCATACGGCTGGGCATCGTAGCTTCCTGCCAGGGGACCGAAGTTCGCAGGCAGATGGGTCCCTGGGACACACGCGGAGAGCTTCCTGACCGTGCCACAGGCCGCTCACGGCCCCGGCCCCAGATCGGGGGCCACAAAGCAGCCCTGTCTGAGTCCCTGCCTCTAGAGGAAGTATAGGACCAACACTTGTAGAAAACGGGGTCCTAGCGGGCAACTCTTTGGAAGGACACAAATAAATCTTTGCGAATTTCTGATGTAGCTTACGAGCGTTCACACCTAAGCCTCTTAAAATGTCAACTGTTTAGCTAAACATGAGCTCATGATCTAAATGTACACAATAATGAAGAAATCAGCTACAAGGGGGAGACAATTAGCAAAAACAATCAATACCAGAATTAGATTCCCTAGGCCATTCATCACATGTTGGAATAATCAGGTGCAAGGCAGATAATATACATAAAACTGGAACTGAAACAAGGAACAAGGATGTTTTCAAAGTCTGGAAGGATCTCTAAAGCATATTTAAAGTACATATCATTGACAAAGCTAAATATTAAAAGGTTGTGTAATACAACAGATTCATCATAGAAAAGCGTGAAATTATGCTGTTTTGAAAACTCTGGCATGTCAGATTTTCTGCCTAATTATATAAGAAGATTTCGCTAAAAAATACACATTATTTCAAAGACTTATTGGCTGTGAAATAAGTTGTGTATTTCAAATGGCTTGTCTGCAAAGAAAGGTGAGATGTAGGGAATCACAGAAAGTCGAGGGGAAAATAGGTCAATATATACATTGCTATATGGTGAACTAAGCCTTAGGCCTACAACAATGTAGAGGACCTGACCCTTAGAAACTTACAAGTAAGCTGGAATCTTCAAAAGTTCAAATCTTTATAAGTAAATAGATTTATGAAAATGAATAACCAAGTGTTTTAATTGACATCAGAAGATCAAAACAATAAACCCTGAGAACATAGAAAAAAGATAAGTAAAAATATGAGCAGAACTTAATACAACAGAAAACGTATAAAATTCAGGTGATGTAGTAAGTCCAAAGAATATTCTTTGAAAAGATTTAAAAGACACACTTTGATTTAGGAAAACACAAACATAAGTAAAGAATATACAGAAAGAATCAGGACAATGTTACAGCAGAGAATATAGGAAATGCCAGTAAATTAGAACATTTCTGTAAAGTGGACCATTTCCTAGCTCCTAAAGTTTACCAAAACTGACACAAGAGGAAATCATTTAAGGTCATCATGTCTGCCCTTGGCATTCTCGGAACGCCCAGGCCTCAGAATGCAGCATCTGTAGTCCATGGTAACCTGGGGAGAGGGGGCGGGGCTGAGGGCGGTTGGAACACTGCCCTCACTGAGGGAGTGGGAGTGGCCATCTCTGCTGTGACTGAACAAAGGGCAGGGGAGCAGTGGCCCATGGCAGGGCCCTCAGAGCCCGGCAGTCCCATTGGGGTGTCACAAGCATTTAGGCACTGGCCGAAGAGCGCCTTCTTTGTCTGCACAGCTGCCCAAACTCTCACCTATCCACTCAGGCCGCCCTCTTACTTGAAGTGTGTGTGAAACCTGTCCGCGCAATACACCTCGCTGCACAGCTAACCATAGGTCTGGGCATCGTAGCTTCCTGCCAGGTGACCGAAGTTCGCAGGCAGATGGGTCCCTGGGACACACGCGGAGAGACTTCTGCCCGGGCCAAAGGCCGCCCACTGCCACTGCCCCAGATCTGGGGACGCAAAGCAGCCCTGTCTGAGTCCCTGCCTCTAGAGGAAGTATTGAACCAACACTTGTAGAAAACGGGGTCCTCGTGGGCAACTCATTGGAGGGACACAAATAAATCTTTGCCGACTTTCTGATGAAGCTTACGAGCGTTCACACCTAATCCTCTTACAAGGTCAGCTGTTTAGCTAAACATGAGCTCATGATCTAAATTTACAGAATAATGAAGAAATCAGCTACAGGGGGAGACCATCAGCAAAAACAATCAATACCAGAATGAGATTCCCTAGGCCATCCATCAGATGTTGGAATAATCAGGTGCAAGGCAGAAAATATACATAAAACTGGAACTGAAACAAGGAACAAGGATGTTTTCAAAGACTGGTAGGATCTCTAAAACATTTTTAAAGAACATGTCATTGACAAAGGTAAATACTCAAAGATTGTGTAATACAACAGATTCATCATTGAGCAGAGTGAAATTATGCTGTTTTGAAAACTATGGCAAGTCAGATTTTCCGCCTAATTATATAAGAAGATTTCTCTAAAAAATACACATTATTTCAAAGACTTATGGGCTGTGAAATAAGGGTATTTCAAATGGCTTGTCTGCAAAGAAAGGTGAGATGTAGGGAATCACAGAAAGTCGAGGGGAAAATAGGTCAATATATACATTGCTATAGGGTGAACTAAGCCTTAGGCCAGCAACGATATAGAGGACCTGACCCTTAGAAACTTACAAGTAAGCTGGAATCTTCAAAAGTTCAAATCTTTATAAGTAAAAAGATTTATTAAAATGAATAACCAAGTGTTTTAATTGACATCAGAACATCCAAACAATAAACCCTGAGAACATAGAAAAAAGATAAATAAAGATATGAGCAGAATTTAATACAATAGAAAACGTATAAAATTGAGGTGATTTAGTAAGTCCAAAGAATATTCTTTGAAAAGATTTAAGACACACTTTGATTAAGGAAAACAAAAACATAAGTAAACAATATACAGAAAGAATCAGGACAAAGTTATAGCAGAGAATATAGGAAATGCCAGTAAATTAGAACATTTCTGTAAAGTGGACCAATTCCTAGCTCCTAAAGTTTACCAAAACTGACACAAGAGGTAATCATTTAAGGTCATCATGTCTGCCCTTGGCATTCTCGGAATGCCCTGGCCTCAGAATGCAGCATCTGTAGTCCATGGTAACCTGCGGAGAGGGGGCGGGGCTGAGGGAGGTTGGAACACTGCCCTCACTGAGGGAGTGGGTGTGGCCATCTCTGCTGTGACTGAACAAAGCCAAGGGAGCAGGGGTCCCAGGGCAGGGCCCTCAGAGCCCGGCAGGCCCAATGGGGTGTCACAAGCATTTAGGCCCTGGCCAAAGTGCGCCTTCTTTGTCTCCACAGCTGCCCAAACACTAACCTTTCCACTCAGCCCGCCCTCATACTTAAAGTGTGTGTGGAACCTGTCCACGCAGTACCCCTCGCTGCACAGCTAACCATACGTCTGGGCATCGTAGCTTCCTGCCAGGGGACCGAAGTTCGCAGGCAGATGGGTCCCTGGGACACACGCGGAGAGCTTCCTGACCGTGCCACAGGCCGCTCACGGCCCCGGCCCCAGATCGGGGGCCACAAAGCAGCCCTGTCTGAGTCCCTGCCTCTAGAGGAAGTATAGGACCAACACTTGTAGAAAACGGGGTCCTAGCGGGCAACTCTTTGGAAGGACACAAATAAATCTTTGCGAATTTCTGATGTAGCTTACGAGCGTTCACACCTAAGCCTCTTACAATGTCAACTGTTTAGCTAAACATGAGCTCATGATCTAAATGTACACAATAATGAAGAAATCAGCTACAAGGGGGAGACAATTAGCAAAAACAATCAATACCAGAATTAGATTCCCTAGGCCATTCATCACATGTTGGAATAATCAGGTGCAAGGCAGATAATATACATAAAACTGGAAATGAAACAAGGAACAAGGATGTTTTCAAAGTCTGGAAGGATCTCTAAAGCATATTTAAAGTACATATCATTGACAAAGCTAAATATTAAAAGGTTGTGTAATACAACAGATTCATCATAGAAAAGCGTGAAATTATGCTGTTTTGAAAACTCTGGCATGTCAGATTTTCTGCCTAATTATATAAGAAGATTTCGCTAAAAAATACACATTATTTCAAAGACTTATTGGCTGTGAAATAAGTTGTGTATTTCAAATGGCTTGTCTGCAAAGAAAGGTGAGATGTAGGGAATCACAGAAAGTCGAGGGGAAAATAGGTCAATATATACATTGCTATATGGTGAACTAAGCCTTAGGCCTACAACAATGTAGAGGACCTGACCCTTAGAAACTTACAAGTAAGCTGGAATCTTCAAAAGTTCAAATCTTTATAAGTAAATAGATTTATGAAAATGAATAACCAAGTGTTTTAATTGACATCAGAAGATCAAAACAATAAACCCTGAGAACATAGAAAAAAGATAAGTAAAAATATGAGCAGAACTTAATACAACAGAAAACGTATAAAATTCAGGTGATGTAGTAAGTCCAAAGAATATTCTTTGAAAAGATTTAAAAGACACACTTTGATTTAGGAAAACACAAACATAAGTAAAGAATATACAGAAAGAATCAGGACAATGTTACAGCAGAGAATATAGGAAATGCCAGTAAATTAGAACATTTCTGTAAAGTGGACCATTTCCTAGCTCCTAAAGTTTACCAAAACTGACACAAGAGGAAATCATTTAAGGTCATCATGTCTGCCCTTGGCATTCTCGGAACGCCCAGGCCTCAGAATGCAGCATCTGTAGTCCATGGTAACCTGGGGAGAGGGGGCGGGGCTGAGGGCGGTTGGAACACTGCCCTCACTGAGGGAGTGGGAGTGGCCATCTCTGCTGTGACTGAACAAAGGGCAGGGGAGCAGTGGCCCATGGCAGGGCCCTCAGAGCCCGGCAGTCCCATTGGGGTGTCACAAGCATTTAGGCACTGGCCGAAGAGCGCCTTCTTTGTCTGCACAGCTGCCCAAACTCTCACCTATCCACTCAGGCCGCCCTCTTACTTGAAGTGTGTGTGAAACCTGTCCGCGCAATACACCTCGCTGCACAGCTAACCATAGGTCTGGGCATCGTAGCTTCCTGCCAGGTGACCGAAGTTCGCAGGCAGATGGGTCCCTGGGACACACGCGGAGAGACTTCTGCCCGGGCCAAAGGCCGCCCACAGCCACTGCCCCAGATCTGGGGACGCAAAGCAGCCCTGTCTGAGTCCCTGCCTCTAGAGGAAGTATTGAACCAACACTTGTAGAAAACGGGGTCCTCGTGGGCAACTCATTGGAGGGACACAAATAAATCTTTGCCGACTTTCTGATGAAGCTTACGAGCGTTCACACCTAATCCTCTTACAAGGTCAGCTGTTTAGCTAAACATGAGCTCATGATCTAAATTTACAGAATAATAAAGAAATCAGCTACAGGGGGAGACCATCAGCAAAAACAATCAATACCAGAATGAGATTCCCTAGGCCATCCATCAGATGTTGGAATAATCAGGTGCAAGGCAGAAAATATACATAAAACTGGAACTGAAACAAGGAACAAGGATGTTTTCAAAGACTGGTAGGATCTCTAAAA
Organism: Mesoplodon bidens; assembly: GCF_964165515.1. Classification (NCBI taxonomy): domain Eukaryota; kingdom Metazoa; phylum Chordata; class Mammalia; order Artiodactyla; family Ziphiidae; genus Mesoplodon; species Mesoplodon bidens. The sequence continues at coordinate 27,002,668 of NC_138180.1, read as the reverse complement.
CATTTTTAAAGAACATGTCATTGACAAAGGTAAATACTCAAAGATTGTGTAATACAACAGATTCATCATTGAGCAGAGTGAAATTATGCTGTTTTGAAAACTATGGCAAGTCAGATTTTCCGCCTAATTATATAAGAAGATTTCTCTAAAAAATACACATTATTTCAAAGACTTATGGGCTGTGAAATAAGGGTATTTCAAATGGCTTGTCTGCAAAGAAAGGTGAGATGTAGGGAATCACAGAAAGTCGAGGGGAAAATAGGTCAATATATACATTGCGATAGGGTGAACTAAGCCTTAGGCCAGCAACGATATAGAGGACCTGACCCTTAGAAACTTACAAGTAAGCTGGAATCTTCAAAAGTTCAAATCTTTATAAGTAAAAAGATTTATTAAAATGAATAACCAAGTGTTTTAATTGACATCAGAACATCCAAACAATAAACCCTGAGAACATAGAAAAAAGATAAATAAAGATATGAGCAGAATTTAATACAATAGAAAACGTATAAAATTGAGGTGATTTAGTAAGTCCAAAGAATATTCTTTGAAAAGATTTAAAAGACACACTTTGATTAAGGAAAACAAAAACATAAGTAAACAATATACAGAAAGAATCAGGACAAAGTTATAGCAGAGAATATAGGAAATGCCAGTAAATTAGAACATTTCTGTAAAGTGGACCAATTCCTAGCTCCTAAAGTTTACCAAAACTGACACAAGAGGAAATCATTTAAGGTCATCATGTCTGCCCTTGGCATTCTCGGAATGCCCTGGCCTCAGAATGCAGCATCTGTAGTCCATGGTAACCTGCGGGCAGGGCGCGGGGCTGAGGGAGGTTGGAACACTGCCCTCACTGAGGGAGTGGGTGTGGCCATCTCTGCTGTGACTGAACAAAGCCAAGGGAGCAGGGGTCCCAGGGCAGGGCCCTCAGAGCCCGGCAGGCCCAATGGGGTGTCACAAGCATTTAGGCCCTGGCCAAAGTGCGCCTTCTTTGTCTCCACAGCTGCCCAAACACTAACCTTTCCACTCAGCCCGCCCTCATACTTAAAGTGTGTGTGGAACCTGTCCACGCAGTACCCCTCGCTGCACAGCTAACCATACGGCTGGGCATCGTAGCTTCCTGCCAGGGGACCGAAGTTCGCAGGCAGATGGGTCCCTGGGACACACGCGGAGAGCTTCCTGACCGTGCCACAGGCCGCTCACGGCCCCGGCCCCAGATCGGGGGCCACAAAGCAGCCCTGTCTGAGTCCCTGCCTCTAGAGGAAGTATAGGACCAACACTTGTAGAAAACGGGGTCCTAGCGGGCAACTCTTTGGAAGGACACAAATAAATCTTTGCGAATTTCTGATGTAGCTTACGAGCGTTCACACCTAAGCCTCTTACAATGTCAACTGTTTAGCTAAACATGAGCTCATGATCTAAATGTACACAATAATGAAGAAATCAGCTACAAGGGGGAGACAATTAGCAAAAACAATCAATACCAGAATTAGATTCCCTAGGCCATTCATCACATGTTGGAATAATCAGGTGCAAGGCAGATAATATACATAAAACTGGAAATGAAACAAGGAACAAGGATGTTTTCAAAGTCTGGAAGGATCTCTAAAGCATATTTAAAGTACATATCATTGACAAAGCTAAATATTAAAAGGTTCTGTAATACAACAGATTCATCATAGAAAAGCGTGAAATTATGCTGTTTTGAAAACTATGGCATGTCAGATTTTCTGCCTAATTATATAAGAAGATTTCGCTAAAAAATACACATTATTTCAAAGACTTATTGGCTGTGAAATAAGTTGTGTATTTCAAATGGCTTGTCTGCAAAGAAAGGTGAGATGTAGGGAATCACAGAAAGTCGAGGGGAAAATAGGTCAATATATACATTGCCATATGGTGAACTAAGACTTAGGCCAGCCACAATGTAGAGGACCTGACCCTTAGAAACTTACAAGTAAGCTGGAATCTTCAAAAGTTCAAATCTTTATAAGTAAATAGATTTATGAAAATGAATAACCAAGTGTTTTAATTGACATCAGAAGATCAAAACAATAAACCCTGAGAACATAGAAAAAAGATAAGTAAAAATATGAGCAGAACTTAATACAACAGAAAACGTATAAAATTCAGGTGATGTAGTAAGTCCAAAGAATATTCTTTGAAAAGATTTAAAAGACACACTTTGATTTAGGAAAACACAAACATAAGTAAAGAATATACAGAAAGAATCAGGACAATGTTACAGCAGAGAATATAGGAAATGCCAGTAAATTAGAACATTTCTGTAAACTGGACCATTTCCTAGCTCCTAAAGTTTACCAAAACTGACACAAGAGGAAGTCATTTAAGGTCATCATGTCTGCCCTTGGCATTCTCGGAACGCCCTGGCCTCAGAATGCAGCATCTGTAGTCCATGGTAACCTGTGGAGAGGGGGGCGGGTGAGGGAGGTTGGAACACTGCCCTCACTGAGGGAGTGGGAGTGGCCATCTCTGCTGTGACTGAACAAAGGGCAGGGGAGCAGGGGCCCATGGCAGGGCCCTCAGAGCCCGGCAGTCCCAGTGGTGTGTCACAAGCATTTAGGCCCATGCCGAAGAGCGCCTTCTTTGTCGGCACAGATACCCAAACTCTCACCTATCCACTCAGGCCGCCCTCTTACTTGAAGTGTGTGTGAAACCTGTCCACGCAATACACCTCGCTGCACAGCTAACCATAGATCTGGGCATCGTATCTTCCTGCCAGGTGACCGAAGTTCGCAGGCTGATGGGTCCTTGGTACACACGCGGAGAGTCTCCTGCCCGGGCCACAGGCCGCCCACTGCCACTGCCCCAGATCGGGGGCCGCAAAGCAGCCCTGTCTGAGTCCCTGCGTCTAGAGGAAGTATTGGAACAACACTTGTAGAAAACGGGGTTCTCGCGGGCAACTCATTGGAGGGACACAAATAAATCTTTGCCGACTTTCTGAAGAAGCTTACGAGCGTTCACACCTAAGCCTCTTGCAAGGTCAGCTGTTTAGCTAAACATGAGCTCATGATCTAAATTTACACAATAATGAAGAAATCAGCTACAAGGGGGAGGCAATCAGCAAAAACAATCAATACCAGAATTAGATTCCCTAGGCCATCAATCACATGTTGGAATACTCAGGTGCAAGGCAGAAAATATACATAAAACTGGAACTGAAACAAGGAACAAGGATGTTTTCAAAGACTGGTAGGATCTCTAAAACATTTTTAAAGTACATGCCATTGACAAAGCTAAATATTCAAAGTTTGTGTAATACAACAGATTCATCATAGAGAAGAGTGAAATTATGCTGTTTTGAAAACTATGGCATGTCAGGTTTTCTGCCTAATTATATAAGAAGATTTCGCTAAAACATACACATTATTTCAAAGACTTATTGGCTGTGAAATAAGTTAAAGGTATTTCAAGTGGCTTGTCTGCAAAGAAAGGTGAGATGTAGGGAAACACAGAAAGTCGAGGGGAAAATAGGTCAATATATACATTGCTATATGTTGAACTAAGCCTTAGGCGAGCAATAATGTAGACGATCTGACCCTTAGAAACTTACAAGTAAGCTGGAATCTTCAAAAGTTCAAATCTTTATTGGTAAAAAGATTTATAAAAATGAATAACCAAGTGTTTTAATTGACATCAGAAGATCAAAACAATAAACCCTGAGAGAATAGAAAAAAGATAAATAAAGATATGAGCAGAATTTAATACAACAGAAAATGTATAAAATTGAGGTGATTTAGTAAGTCCAAAGAATATTCTTTGAAAAGATTTAAAAGACACACTTTGATTAAGGAGAACAAAAACATTAGTAAACAATATACAGAAAGAATCAGGACAAAGTTATAGCAGAGAATATAGGAAATGCCAGTAAATTTGAATATTCCTGTAAAGTGGACCATTTCCTAGCTCCTAAAGTTTACCAAAACTGACACAAGAGGAAATCATTTAAGATCATCATGTCTGCCCTTGTTATTCTCGGAACACCCTGGCCTCAGAATGCAGCATCTGTAGTCCATGGTAACCTGCGGGCAGGGGGCGGGGCTGAGGGAGGTTGGAACACTGCCCTCACTGAGGGAGTGGGTGTGGCCATCTCTGCTGTGACTGAACAAAGGCAAGGGAGCAGGGGTCCCACGCAGGGCCCTCAGAGCCCGGCAGGCCCAATGGGGTGTCACAAACATGTAGGCCCAGGCCAAAGGGCGCCTTCTTTGTTTGCACAGCTGCCCAAACACTAACCTTTCCACTCAGCCCGCCCTCATACTTGAAGTGTGTGTGAAACCTGTCCACGCAGTACCCCTCGCTGCACAGCTAACCATAGGTCTGGGCATCGTAGCTTCCTGCCAGGGGACCGAAGTTCGCAGGCAGATGGGTCCCTGGGACACACGCGGAGAGCTTCCTGACAGGGCCATAGGCCGCTCACTGCCCCGGCCCCAGATCGGGGGCCGCAAAGCAGCCCTCTCTGAGTCCCTGCCTCTAGAGGAAGTATAGGACCAACACTTGTAGAAAACGGGGTCCTAGCGGGCAACTCATTGGAGGGACACAAATAAATCCTTGTGACTTTCTGATGAAGCTTACGAGCGTTCACACCTAATCCTATTACAAGGTCAGCTGTTTAGCTAAACATGAGCTCATGATCTAAATGTACACAATAATGAAGAAACCAGCTACAAGGGGGAGACAATTAGCAAAAACAATCAATAGCAGAATTAGATTCCCTAGGCCATCCATCACATGTTGGAATAATCAGGTGCAAGGCAGATAATATACATAAAACTGGAACTGAAACAAGGAACAAGGATGTTTTCAAAGTCTGGAAGTATCTCTACAACATTTTTAAAGTACATGTCATTGACAAAGCTAAATATTAAAAGGTTGTGTAATACAACAGATTCATCATAGAGAAGAGTGAAATTATGCTGTTTTGAAAACTCTGGCAGGTCAGATTTTCTGCCTAATTATATAAGAATATTTCGCTAAAAAATACACATTAATTCAAAGACTTATTGGCTGTGAAAGAAGTTAACGGTATTTCAAATGGTTTGTCTGCAAAGAAAGGTGAGATGTAGGGAATCACAGAAAGTCGAGGGGAAAATAGGTCAATATATACATTGCTATATGGTGAACTAAGCCTTAGGCCCGCAACAATGTAGAGGAACTGACCCTTAGAAACTTACAAGTAAGCAGGAATCTTCAAAAGTTCAAATCTTTATAAGTAAATAGATTTAAGAAAATGAGTAACCAAGTGTTTTAATTGACATCAGAAGATCAAAACAATAATCCCTGAGAACATAGAAGAAAGATAAATAAAGATATGAGCAGAACTTAATACAACAAAAAACGTATAAAATTCAGGTGATGTAGTAAGTCCAAAGAATATTCTTTGAAAAGATTTAAAAGACACACTTTGATTTAGGAAAACACAAACATAAGTAAAGAATATACAGAAAGAATCAGGACAATGTTACAGCAGAGAATATAGGAAATGCCAGTAAAATAGAACATTTCTGTAAAGTGGACCATTTCCTAGCTCCTAAAGTTTACCAAAACTGACACAAGAGGAAATCATTTAAGGTCATCTTGTCTGCCGTTGTCCTTCTCGGAACGCCCTGGCCTCATAATGCAGCATCTTTAGTCCATGGTAACCTGCGGAGAGGGGTGGGGTGAGGGAGGTTGGAACACAGCCCTCACTGTGGGAGTGGGAGTGGCCATCTCTGCTGTGACTGAACAAAGGGCAGGGGAGCAGTGGCCCATGGCAGGGCCCTCAGAGCCCGGCAGTCCCATTGGGGTGTCACAAGCATTTAGGCACAGGCCGAAGAGCGCCTTCTTTGTCTGCACAGCTGCCCAAACTCTCACCTATCCACTCAGGCCGCCCTCTTACTTGAAGTGTGTGTGAAACCTGTCCGCGCAATACACCTCGCTGCACAGCTAACCATAGGTCTGGGCATCGTAGCTTCCTGCCAGGTGACCGAAGTTCGCAGGCAGATGGGTCCCTGGGACACACGCGGAGAGACTTCTGCCCGGGCCAAAGGCCGCCCACTGCCACTGCCCCAGATCTGGGGACGCAAAGCAGCCCTGTCTGAGTCCCTGCCTCTAGAGGAAGTATTGAACCAACACTTGTAGAAAACGGGGTCCTCGTGGGCAACTCATTGGAGGGACACAAATAAATCTTTGCCGACTTTCTGATGAAGCTTACGAGCGTTCACACCTAATCCTCTTACAAGGTCAGCTGTTTAGCTAAACATGAGCTCATGATCTAAATTTACAGAATAATGAAGAAATCAGCTACAGGGGGAGACCATCAGCAAAAACAATCAATACCAGAATGAGATTCCCTAGGCCATCCATCAGATGTTGGAATAATCAGGTGCAAGGCAGAAAATATACATAAAACTGGACTGAAACAAGGAACAAGGATGTTTTCAAAGACTGGTAGGATCTCTAAAACATTTTTAAAGAACATGTCATTGACAAAGGTAAATACTCAAAGATTGTGTAATACAACAGATTCATCATTGAGCAGAGTGAAATTATGCTGTTTTGAAAACTATGGCAAGTCAGATTTTCCGCCTAATTATATAAGAAGATTTCTCTAAAAAATGCACATTATTTCAAAGACTTATGGGCTGTGAAATAAGGGTATTTCAAATGGCTTGTCTGCAAAGAAAGGTGAGATGTAGGGAATCACAGAAAGTCGAGGGGAAAATAAGTCAATATATACATTGCTATAGGGTGAACTAAGCCTTAGGCCAGCAACAATATAGAGGACCTGACCCTTAGAAACTTACAAGTAAGCTGGAATCTTCAAAAGTTCAAATCTTTATAAGTAAAAAGATTTATTAAAATGAATAACCAAGTGTTTTAATTGACATCAGAACATCCAAACAATAAACCCTGAGAACATAGAAAAAAGATAAATAAAGATATGAGCAGAATTTAATACAATAGAAAACGTATAAAATTGAGGTGATTTAGTAAGTCCAAAGAATATTCTTTGAAAAGATTTAAAAGACACACTTTGATTAAGGAAAACAAAAACATAAGTAAAGAATATACAGAAAGAATCAGGACAAAGTTATAGCAGATAATATAGGAAATGCCAGTAAATTAGAACATTTCTGTAAAGTGGACCAATTCCTAGCTCCTAAAGTTTACCAAAACTGACACAAGAGGAAATCATTTAAGGTCATCATGTCTGCCCTTGGCATTCTCGGAATGCCCTGGCCTCAGAATGCAGCATCTGTAGTCCATGGTAACCTGCGGGCAGGGGGCGGGGCTGAGGGAGGTTGGAACACTGCCCTCACTGAGGGAGTGGGTGTGGCCATCTCTGCTGTGACTGAACAAAGCCAAGGGAGCAGGGGTCCCAGGGCAGGGCCCTCAGAGCCCGGCAGGCCCAATGGGGTGTCACAAGCATTTAGGCCCTGGCCAAAGTGCACCTTCTTTGTCTCCACAGCTGCCCAAACACTAACCTTTCCACTCAGCCCGCCCTCATACTTAAAGTGTGTGTGGAACCTGTCCACGCAGTACCCCTCGCTGCACAGCTAACCATACGTCTGGGCATCGTAGCTTCCTGCCAGGGGACCGAAGTTCGCAGGCAGATGGGTCCCTGGGACACACGCGGAGAGCTTCCTGACCGTGCCACAGGCCGCTCACGGCCCCGGCCCCAGATCGGGGGCCGCAAAGCAGCCCTGTCTGAGTCCCTGCCTCTAGAGGAAGTATAGGACCAACACTTGTAGAAAACGGGGTCCTAGCGGGCAACTCTTTGGAAGGACACAAATAAATCTTTGCGAATTTCTGATGTAGCTTACGAGCGTTCACACCTAAGCCTCTTAAAATGTCAACTGTTTAGCTAAACATGAGCTCATGATCTAAATGTACACAATAATGAAGAAATCAGCTACAAGGGGGAGACAATTAGCAAAAACAATCAATACCAGAATTAGATTCCCTAGGCCATTCATCACATGTTGGAATAATCAGGTGCAAGGCAGATAATATACATAAAACTGGAACTGAAACAAGGAACAAGGATGTTTTCAAAGTCTGGAAGGATCTCTAAAGCATATTTAAAGTACATATCATTGACAAAGCTAAATATTAAAAGGTTGTGTAATACAACAGATTCATCATAGAAAAGCGTGAAATTATGCTGCTTTGAAAACTATGGCATGTCAGATTTTCTGCCTAATTATATAAGAAGATTTCGCTAAAAAATACACATTATTTCAAAGACTTATTGGCTGTGAAATAAGTTGTGTATTTCAAATGGCTTGTCTGCAAAGAAAGGTGAGATGTAGGGAATCACAGAAAGTCGAGGGGAAAATAGGTCAATATATACATTGCTATATGGTGAACTAAGCCTTAGGCCTACAACAATGTAGAGGACCTGACCCTTAGAAACTTACAAGTAAGCTGGAATCTTCAAAAGTTCAAATCTTTATAAGTAAATAGATTTATGAAAATGAATAACCAAGTGTTTTAATTGACATCAGAAGATCAAAACAATAAACCCTGAGAACATAGAAAAAAGATAAGTAAAAATATGAGCAGAACTTAATACAACAGAAAACGTATAAAATTCAGGTGATGTAGTAAGTCCAAAGAATATTCTTTGAAAAGATTTAAAAGACACACTTTGATTTAGGAAAACACAAACATAAGTAAAGAATATACAGAAAGAATCAGGACAATGTTACAGCAGAGAATATAGGAAATGCCAGTAAATTAGAACATTTCTGTAAAGTGGACCATTTCCTAGCTCCTAAAGTTTACCAAAACTGACACAAGAGGAAATCATTTAAGGTCATCATGTCTGCCCTTGGCATTCTCGGAACGCCCAGGCCTCAGAATGCAGCATCTGTAGTCCATGGTAACCTGGGGAGAGGGGGCGGGGCTGAGGGCGGTTGGAACACTGCCCTCACTGAGGGAGTGGGAGTGGCCATCTCTGCTGTGACTGAACAAAGGGCAGGGGAGCAGTGGCCCATGGCAGGGCCCTCAGAGCCCGGCAGTCCCATTGGGGTGTCACAAGCATTTAGGCACTGGCCGAAGAGCGCCTTCTTTGTCTGCACAGCTGCCCAAACTCTCACCTATCCACTCAGGCCGCCCTCTTACTTGAAGTGTGTGTGAAACCTGTCCGCGCAATACACCTCGCTGCACAGCTAACCATAGGTCTGGGCATCGTAGCTTCCTGCCAGGTGACCGAAGTTCGCAGGCAGATGGGTCCCTGGGACACACGCGGAGAGACTTCTGCCCGGGCCAAAGGCCGCCCACTGCCACTGCCCCAGATCTGGGGACGCAAAGCATCCCTGTCTGAGTCCCTGCCTCTAGAGGAAGTATTGAACCAACACTTGTAGAAAACGGGGTCCTAGCGGGCAACTCATTGGAGGGACACAAATAAATCTTTGCCGACTTTCTGATGAAGCTTACGAGCGTTCACACCTAATCCTCTTACAAGGTCAGCTGTTTAGCTAAACATGAGCTCATGATCTAAATTTACAGAATAATGAAGAAATCAGCTACAGGGGGAGACCATCAGCAAAAACAATCAATACCAGAATGAGATTCCCTAGGCCATCCATCAGATGTTGGAATAATCAGGTGCAAGGCAGAAAATATACATAAAACTGGAACTGAAACAAGGAACAAGGATGTTTTCAAAGACTGGTAGGATCTCTAAAACATTTTTAAAGAACATGTCATTGACAAAGGTAAATACTCAAAGATTGTGTAATACAACAGATTCATCATTGAGCAGAGTGAAATTATGCTGTTTTGAAAACTATGGCAAGTCAGATTTTCCGCCTAATTATATAAGAAGATTTCTCTAAAAAATACACATTATTTCAAAGACTTATGGGCTGTGAAATAAGGGTATTTCAAATGGCTTGTCTGCAAAGAAAGGTGAGATGTAGGGAATCACAGAAAGTCGAGGGGAAAATAGGTCAATATATACATTGCTATAGGGTGAACTAAGCCTTAGGCCAGCAACAATATAGAGGACCTGACCCTTAGAAACTTACAAGTAAGCTGGAATCTTGAAAAGTTCAAATCTTTATAAGTAAAAAGATTTATTAAAATGAATAACCAAGTGTTTTAATTGACATCAGAACATCCAAACAATAAACCCTGAGAACATAGAAAAAAGATAAATAAAGATATGAGCAGAATTTAATACAATAGAAAACGTATAAAATTGAGGTGATTTAGTAAGTCCAAAGAATATTCTTTGAAAAGATTTAAAAGACACACTTTGATTAAGGAAAACAAAAACATAAGTAAACAATATACAGAAAGAATCAGGACAAAGTTATAGCAGAGAATATAGGAAATGCCAGTAAATTAGAACATTTCTGTAAAGTGGACCAATTCCTAGCTCCTAAAGTTTACCAAAACTGACACAAGAGGAAATCATTTAAGGTCATCATGTCTGCCCTTGGCATTCTCGGAATGCCCTGGCCTCAGAATGCAGCATCTGTAGTCCATGGTAACCTGCGGGCAGGGCGCGGGGCTGAGGGAGGTTGGAACACTGCCCTCACTGAGGGAGTGGGTGTGGCCATCTCTGCTGTGACTGAACAAAGCCAAGGGAGCAGGGGTCCCAGGGCAGGGCCCTCAGAGCCCGGCAGGCCCAATGGGGTGTCACAAGCATTTAGGCCCTGGCCAAAGTGCGCCTTCTTTGTCTCCACAGCTGCCCAAACACTAACCTTTCCACTCAGCCCGCCCTCATACTTAAAGTGTGTGTGGAACCTGTCCACGCAGTACCCCTCGCTGCACAGCTAACCATACGGCTGGGCATCGTAGCTTCCTGCCAGGGGACCGAAGTTCGCAGGCAGATGGGTCCCTGGGACACACGCGGAGAGCTTCCTGACCGTGCCACAGGCCGCTCACGGCCCCGGCCCCAGATCGGGGGCCACAAAGCAGCCCTGTCTGAGTCCCTGCCTCTAGAGGAAGTATAGGACCAACACTTGTAGAAAACGGGGTCCTAGCGGGCAACTCTTTGGAAGGACACAAATAAATCTTTGCGAATTTCTGATGTAGCTTACGAGCGTTCACACCTAAGCCTCTTACAATGTCAACTGTTTAGCTAAACATGAGCTCATGATCTAAATGTACACAATAATGAAGAAATCAGCTACAAGGGGGAGACAATTAGCAAAAACAATCAATACCAGAATTAGATTCCCTAGGCCATTCATCACATGTTGGAATAATCAGGTGCAAGGCAGATAATATACATAAAACTGGAAATGAAACAAGGAACAAGGATGTTTTCAAAGTCTGGAAGGATCTCTAAAGCATATTTAAAGTACATATCATTGACAAAGCTAAATATTAAAAGGTTCTGTAATACAACAGATTCATCATAGAAAAGCGTGAAATTATGCTGTTTTGAAAACTATGGCATGTCAGATTTTCTGCCTAATTATATAAGAAGATTTCGCTAAAAAATACACATTATTTCAAAGACTTATTGGCTGTGAAATAAGTTGTGTATTTCAAATGGCTTGTCTGCAAAGAAAGGTGAGATGTAGGGAATCACAGAAAGTCGAGGGGAAAATAGGTCAATATATACATTGCTATATGGTGAACTAAGCCTTAGGCCTACAACAATGTAGAGGACCTGACCCTTAGAAACATACAAGTAAGCTGGAATCTTCAAAAGTTCAAATCTTTATAAGTAAATAGATTTATGAAAATGAATAACCAAGTGTTTTAATTGACATCAGAAGATCAAAACAATAAACCCTGAGAACATAGAAAAAAGATAAGTAAAAATATGAGCAGAACTTAATACAACAGAAAACGTATAAAATTCAGGTGATGTAGTAAGTCCAAAGAATATTCTTTGAAAAGATTTAAAGACACACTTTGATTTAGGAAAACACAAACATAAGTAAAGAATATACAGAAAGAATCAGGACAATGTTACAGCAGAGAATATAGGAAATGCCAGTAAATTAGAACATTTCTGTAAACTGGACCATTTCCTAGCTCCTAAAGTTTACCAAAACTGACACAAGAGGAAGTCATTTAAGGTCATCATGTCTGCCCTTGGCATTCTCGGAACGCCCTGGCCTCAGAATGCAGCATCTGTAGTCCATGGTAACCTGTGGAGAGGGGGGCGGGTGAGGGAGGTTGGAACACTGCCCTCACTGAGGGAGTGGGAGTGGCCATCTCTGCTGTGACTGAACAAAGGGCAGGGGAGCAGGGGCCCGGGGCAGGGCCCTCAGAGCCCGGCAGTCCCAGTGGTGTGTCACAAGCATTTAGGCCCATGCCGAAGAGCGCCTTCTTTGTCGGCACAGATACCCAAACTCTCACCTATCCACTCAGGCCGCCCTCTTACTTGAAGTGTGTGTGAAACCTGTCCACGCAATACACCTCGCTGCACAGCTAACCATAGATCTGGGCATCGTATCTTCCTGCCAGGTGACCGAAGTTCGCAGGCTGATGGGTCCTTGGTACACACGCGGAGAGTCTCCTGCCCGGGCCACAGGCCGCCCACTGCCACTGCCCCAGATCGGGGGCCGCAAAGCAGCCCTGTCTGAGTCCCTGCGTCTAGAGGAAGTATTGGAACAACACTTGTAGAAAACGGGGTCCTCGCGGGAAACTCATTGGAGGGACACAAATAAATCTTTGCCGACTTCCTGAAGAAGCTTACGAGCGTTCACACCTAAGCCTCTTACAAGGTCAGCTGTTTAGCTAAACATGAGCTCATGATCTAAATTTACACAATAATGAAGAAATCAGCTACAAGGGGGAGACAATCAGCAAAAACAATCAATACCAGATTTAGATTCCCTAGGCCATCAATCACATGTTGGAATACTCAGGTGCAAGGCAGAAAATATACATAAAACTGGAACTGAAACAAGGAACAAGGATGTTTTCAAAGACTGGTAGGATCTCTAAAACATTTTTAAAGTACATGCCATTGACAAAGCTAAATATTCAAAAGTTTGTGTAATACAACAGATTCATCATAGAGAAGAGTGAAATTATGCTGTTTTGAAAACTATGGCATGTCAGATTTTCTGCCTAATTATATAAGAAGATTTCGCTAAAACATACACATTATTTCAAAGACTTATTGGCTGTGAAATAAGTTAAAGGTATTTCAAGTGGCTTGTCTGCAAAGAAAGGTGAGATGTAGGGAAACACAGAAAGTCGAGGGGAAAATAGGTCAATATATACATTGCTATATGTTGAACTAAGCCTTAGGCGAGCAATAATGTAGACGATCTGACCCTTAGAAACTTATAAGTAAGCTGGAATCTTCAAAAGTTCAAATCTTTATTGGTAAAAAGATTTATAAAAATGAATAACCAAGTGTTTTAATTGATATCAGAAGATCAAAACAATAAACCCTGAGAGAATAGAAAAAAGATAAATAAAGATATGAGCAGAATTTAATACAACAGAAAATGTATAAAATTGAGGTGATTTAGTAAGTCCAAAGAATATTCTTTGAAAAGATTTAAAAGACACACTTTCATTAAGGAGAACAAAAACATTAGTAAACAATATACAGAAAGAATCAGGACAAAGTTATAGCAGAGAATATAGGAAATGCCAGTAAATTTGAATATTCCTGTAAAGTGGACCATTTCCTAGCTCCTAAAGTTTACCAAAACTGACACAAGAGGAAATCATTTAAGATCATCATGTCTGCCCTTGTCATTCTCGGAACGCCCTGGCCTCAGAATGCAGCATCTGTAGTCCATGGTAACCTGCGGGCAGGGGGCGGGGCTGAGGGAGGTTGGAACACTGCCCTCACTGAGGGAGTGGGTGTGGCCATCTCTGCTGTGACTGAACAAAGGCAAGGGAGCAGGGGTCCCACGCAGGGCCCTCAGAGCCCGGCAGGCCCAATGGGGTGTCACAAACATGTAGGCCCAGGCCAAAGGGCGCCTTCTTTGTTTGCACAGCTGCCCAAACACTAACCTTTCCACTCAGCCCGCCCTCATACTTGAAGTGTGTGTGAAACCTGTCCACGCAGTACCCCTCGCTGCACAGCTAACCATAGGTCTGGGCATCGTAGCTTCCTGCCAGGGGACCGAAGTTCGCAGGCAGATGGGTCCCTGGGACACACGCGGAGAGCTTCCTGACAGGGCCATAGGCCGCTCACTGCCCCGGCCCCAGATCGGGGGCCGCAAAGCAGCCCTCTCTGAGTCCCTGCCTCTAGAGGAAGTATAGGACCAACACTTGTAGAAAACGGGGTCCTAGCGGGCAACTCATTGGAGGGACACAAATAAATCCTTGTGACTTTCTGATGAAGCTTACGAGCGTTCACACCTAATCCTATTACAAGGTCAGCTGTTTAGCTAAACATGAGCTCATGATCTAAATGTACACAATAATGAAGAAACCAGCTAAAAGGGGGAGACAATTAGCAAAAACAATCAATAGCAGAATTAGATTCCCTAGGCCATCCATCACATGTTGGAATAATCAGGTGCAAGGCAGATAATATACATAAAACTGGGACTGAAACAAGGAACAAGGATGTTTTCAAAGACTGGTAGGATCTCTAAAACATTTTTAAAGAACATGTCATTGACAAAGGTAAATACTCAAAGATTGTGTAATACAACAGATTCATCATTGAGCAGAGTGAAATTATGCTGTTTTGAAAACTATGGCAAGTCAGATTTTCCGCCTAATTATATAAGAAGATTTCTCTAAAAAATACACATTATTTCAAAGACTTATGGGCTGTGAAATAAGGGTATTTCAAATGGCTTGTCTGCAAAGAAAGGTGAGATGTAGGGAATCACAGAAAGTCGAGGGGAAAATAGGTCAATATATACATTGCTATAGGGTGAACTAAGCCTTAGGCCAGCAACAATATAGAGGACCTGACCCTTAGAAACTTACAAGTAAGCTGGAATCTTCAAAAGTTCAAATATTTATAAGTAAAAAGATTTATTAAAATGAATAACCAAGTGTTTTAATTGACATCAGAACATCCAAACAATAAACCCTGAGAACATAGAAAAAAGATAAATAAAGATATGAGCAGAATTTAATACAATAGAAAACGTATAAAATTGAGGTGATTTAGTAAGTCCAAAGAATATTCTTTGAAAAGATTTAAGACACACTTTGATTAAGGAAAACAAAAACATAAGTAAACAATATACAGAAAGAATCAGGACAAAGTTATAGCAGAGAATATAGGAAATGCCAGTAAATTAGAACATTTCTGTAAAGTGGACCAATTCCTAGCTCCTAAAGTTTACCAAAACTGACACAAGAGGTAATCATTTAAGGTCATCATGTCTGCCCTTGGCATTCTCGGAATGCCCTGGCCTCAGAATGCAGCATCTGTAGTCCATGGTAACCTGCGGAGAGGGGGCGGGGCTGAGGGATGTTGGAACACTGCCCTCACTGAGGGAGTGGGTGTGGCCATCTCTGCTGTGACTGAACAAAGCCAAGGGAGCAGGGGTCCCAGGGCAGGGCCCTCAGAGCCCGGCAGGCCCAATGGGGTGTCACAAGCATTTAGGCCCTGGCCAAAGTGCGCCTTCTTTGTCTCCACAGCTGCCCAAACACTAACCTTTCCACTCAGCCCGCCCTCATACTTAAAGTGTGTGTGGAACCTGTCCACGCAGTACCCCTCGCTGCACAGCTAACCATACGTCTGGGCATCGTAGCTTCCTGCCAGGGGACCGAAGTTCGCAGGCAGATGGGTCCCTGGGACACACGCGGAGAGCTTCCTGACCGTGCCACAGGCCGCTCACGGCCCCGGCCCCAGATCGGGGGCCACAAAGCAGCCCTGTCTGAGTCCCTGCCTCTAGAGGAAGTATAGGACCAACACTTGTAGAAAACGGGGTCCTAGCGGGCAACTCTTTGGAAGGACACAAATAAATCTTTGCGAATTTCTGATGTAGCTTACGAGCGTTCACACCTAAGCCTCTTACAATGTCAACTGTTTAGCTAAACATGAGCTCATGATCTAAATGTACACAATAATGAAGAAATCAGCTACAAGGGGGAGACAATTAGCAAAAACAATCAATACCAGAATTAGATTCCCTAGGCCATTCATCACATGTTGGAATAATCAGGTGCAAGGCAGATAATATACATAAAACTGGAAATGAAACAAGGAACAAGGATGTTTTCAAAGTCTGGAAGGATCTCTAAACCATATTTAAAGTACATATCATTGACAAAGCTAAATATTAAAAGGTTGTGTAATACAACAGATTCATCATAGAAAAGCGTGAAATTATGCTGTTTTGAAAACTATGGCATGTCAGATTTTCTGCCTAATTATATAAGAAGATTTCGCTAAAAAATACACATTATTTCAAAGACTTATTGGCTGTGAAATAAGTTGTGTATTTCAAATGGCTTGTCTGCAAAGAAAGGTGAGATGTAGGGAATCACAGAAAGTCGAGGGGAAAATAGGTCAATATATACATTGCTATATGGTGAACTAAGCCTTAGGCCTACAACAATGTAGAGGACCTGACCCTTAGAAACTTACAAGTAAGCTGGAATCTTCAAAAGTTCAAATCTTTATAAGTAAATAGATTTATGAAAATGAATAACCAAGTGTTTTAATTGACATCAGAAGATCAAAACAATAAACCCTGAGAACATAGAAAAAAGATAAGTAAAAATATGAGCAGAACTTAATACAACAGAAAACGTATAAAATTCAGGTGATGTAGTAAGTCCAAAGAATATTCTTTGAAAAGATTTAAAAGACACACTTTGATTTAGGAAAACACAAACATAAGTAAAGAATATACAGAAAGAATCAGGACAATGTTACAGCAGAGAATATAGGAAATGCCAGTAAATTAGAACATTTCTGTAAAGTGGACCATTTCCTAGCTCCTAAAGTTTACCAAAACTGACACAAGAGGAAATCATTTAAGGTCATCATGTCTGCCCTTGGCATTCTCGGAATGCCCAGGCCTCAGAATGCAGCATCTGTAGTCCATGGTAACCTGGGGAGAGGGGGCGGGGCTGAGGGCGGTTGGAACACTGCCCTCACTGAGGGAGTGGGAGTGGCCATCTCTGCTGTGACTGAACAAAGGGCAGGGGAGCAGTGGCCCATGGCAGGGCCCTCAGAGCCCGGCAGTCCCATTGGGGTGTCACAAGCATTTAGGCACTGGCCGAAGAGCGCCTTCTTTGTCTGCACAGCTGCCCAAACTCTCACCTATCCACTCAGGCCGCCCTCTTACTTGAAGTGTGTGTGAAACCTGTCCGCGCAATACACCTCGCTGCACAGCTAACCATAGGTCTGGGCATCGTAGCTTCCTGCCAGGTGACCGAAGTTCGCAGGCAGATGGGTCCCTGGGACACACGCGGAGAGACTTCTGCCCGGGCCAAAGGCCGCCCACAGCCACTGCCCCAGATCTGGGGACGCAAAGCAGCCCTGTCTGAGTCCCTGCCTCTAGAGGAAGTATTGAACCAACACTTGTAGAAAACGGGGTCCTCGTGGGCAACTCATTGGAGGGACACAAATAAATCTTTGCCGACTTTCTGATGAAGCTTACGAGCGTTCACACCTAATCCTCTTACAAGGTCAGCTGTTTAGCTAAACATGAGCTCATGATCTAAATTTACAGAATAATGAAGAAATCAGCTACAGGGGGAGACCATCAGCAAAAACAATCAATACCAGAATGAGATTCCCTAGGCCATCCATCAGATGTTGGAATAATCAGGTGCAAGGCAGAAAATATACATAAAACTGGAACTGAAACAAGGAACAAGGATGTTTTCAAAGACTGGTAGGATCTCTAAAACATTTTTAAAGAACATGTCATTGACAAAGGTAAATACTCAAAGATTGTGTAATACAACAGATTCATCATTGAGCAGAGTGAAATTATGCTGTTTTGAAAACTATGGCAAGTCAGATTTTCCGCCTAATTATATAAGAAGATTTCTCTAAAAAATACACATTATTTCAAAGACTTATGGGCTGTGAAATAAGGGTATTTCAAATGGCTTGTCTGCAAAGAAAGGTGAGATGTAGGGAATCACAGAAAGTCGAGGGGAAAATAGGTCAATATATACATTGCTATATGGTGAACTAAGACTTAGGCCAGCCACAATGTAGAGGACCTGACCCTTAGAAACTTACAAGTAAGCTGGAATCTTGAAAAGTTCAAATCTTTATAAGTAAAAAGATTTATTAAAATGAATAACCAAGTGTTTTAATTGACATCAGAACATCCAAACAATAAACCCTGAGAACATAGAAAAAAGATAAATAAAGATATGAGCAGAATTTAATACAATAGAAAACGTATAAAATTGAGGTGATTTAGTAAGTCCAAAGAATATTCTTTGAAATGATTTAAAAGACACACTTTGATTAAGGAAAACAAAAACATAAGTAAACAATATACAGAAAGAATCAGGACAAAGTTATAGCAGAGAATATAGGAAATGCCAGTAAATTAGAACATTTCTGTAAAGTGGACCAATTCCTAGCTCCTAAAGTTTACCAAAACTGACACAAGAGGAAATCATTTAAGGTCATCATGTCTGCCCTTTGCATTCTCGGAATGCCCTGGCCTCAGAATGCAGCATCTGTAGTCCATGGTAACCTGCGGGCAGGGGGCGGGGCTGAGGGAGGTTGGAACACTGCCCTCACTGAGGGAGTGGGTGTGGCCATCTCTGCTGTGACTGAACAAAGCCAAGGGAGCAGGGGTCCCAGGGCAGGGCCCTCAGAGCCCGGCAGGCCCAATGGGGTGTCACAAGCATTTAGGCCCTGGCCAAAGTGCGCCTTCTTTGTCTCCACAGCTGCCCAAACACTAACCTTTCCACTCAGCCCGCCCTCATACTTAAAGTGTGTGTGGAACCTGTCCACGCAGTACCCCTCGCTGCACAGCTAACCATACGTCTGGGCATCGTAGCTTCCTGCCAGGGGACCGAAGTTCGCAGGCAGATGGGTCCCTGGGACACACGCGGAGAGCTTCCTGACCGTGCCACAGGCCGCTCACGGCCCCGGCCCCAGATCGGGGGCCACAAAGCAGCCCTGTCTGAGTCCCTGCCTCTAGAGGAAGTATAGGACCAACACTTGTAGAAATCGGGGTCCTAGCGGGCTACTCTTTGGAAGGACACAAATAAATCTTTGCGAATTTCTGATGTAGCTTACGAGCGTTCACACCTAAGCCTCTTACAATGTCAACTGTTTAGCTAAACATGAGCTCATGATCTAAATGTACACAATAATGAAGAAATCAGCTACAAGGGGGAGACAATTAGCAAAAACAATCAATACCAGAATTAGATTCCCTAGGCCATTCATCACATGTTGGAATAATCAGGTGCAAGGCAGATAATATACATAAAACTGGAAATGAAACAAGGAACAAGGATGTTTTCAAAGTCTGGAAGGATCTCTAAAGCATATTTAAAGTACATATCATTGACAAAGCTAAATATTAAAAGGTTGTGTAATACAACAGATTCATCATAGAAAAGCGTGAAATTATGCTGTTTTGAAAACTATGGCATGTCAGATTTTCTGCCTAATTATATAAGATTTCGCTAAAAAATACACATTATTTCAAAGACTTATTGGCTGTGAAATAAGTTGTGTATTTCAAATGGCTTGTCTGCAAAGAAAGGTGAGATGTAGGGAATCACAGAAAGTCGAGGGGAAAATAGGTCAATATATACATTGCTATATGGTGAACTGAGCCTTAGGCCTACAACAATGTAGAGGACCTGACCCTTAGAAACTTACAAGTAAGCTGGAATCTTCAAAAGTTCAAATCTTTATAAGTAAATAGATTTATGAAAATGAATAACCAAGTGTTTTAATTGACATCAGAAGATCAAAACAATAAACCCTGAGAACATAGAAAAAAGATAAGTAAAAATATGAGCAGAACTTAATACAACAGAAAACGTATAAAATTCAGGTGATGTAGTAAGTCCAAAGAATATTCTTTGAAAAGATTTAAAAGACACACTTTGATTTAGGAAAACACAAACATAAGTAAAGAATATACAGAAAGAATCAGGACAATGTTACAGCAGAGAATATAGGAAATGCCAGTAAATTAGAACATTTCTGTAAACTGGACCATTTCCTAGCTCCTAAAGTTTACCAAAACTGACACAAGAGGAAGTCATTTAAGGTCATCATGTCTGCCCTTGGCATTCTCGGAACGCCCTGGCCTCAGAATGCAGCATCTGTAGTCCATGGTAACCTGTGGAGATGGGGGCGGGTGAGGGAGGTTGGAACACTGCCCTCACTGAGGGAGTGGGAGTGGCCATCTCTGCTGTGACTGAACAAAGGGCAGGGGAGCAGGGGCCCAGGGCAGGGCCCTCAGAGCCCGGCAGTCCCAGTGGTGTGTCACAAGCATTTAGGTCCATGCCGAAGAGCGCCTTCTTTGTCGGCACAGATACAAAAACTCTCACCTATCCACTCAAGCCGCCCTCTTACTTGAAGTGTGTGTGAAACCTGTCCACGCAATACACCTCGCTGCACAGCTAACCATAGATCTGGGCATCGTATCTTCCGCCAGGTGACAGAAGTTCGCAGGCTGATGGGTCCTTGGTACACACGCGGAGAGTCTCCTGCCCGGGCCACAGGCCACCCACTGCCACTGCCCCAGATCGGGGGCCGCAAAGCAGCCCTGTCTGAGTCCCTGCGTCTAGAGGAAGTATTGGAACAACACTTGTAGAAAACGGGGTCCTCGCGGGCAACTCATTGGAGGGACACAAATAAATCTTTGCCGACTTTCTGAAGAAGCTTACGAGCGTTCACACCTAAGCCTCTTACAAGGTCAGCTGTTTAGCTAAACATGAGCTCATGATCTAAATTTACACAATAATGAAGATATCAGATACAAGGGGGAGACAATCAGCAAAAACAATCAATACCAGAATTAGATTCCCAAGGCCATCCATCAGATGTTGGAATAATCTGGTGCAAGACAGAAAATATACATAAAACTGGAACTGAAACAAGGAACAAGGATGTTTTCAAAGACTGGTAGGATGTTTAAAACATTTTTAAAGTACATGTCATTGATAAAGATAAATACTCAAAGGTTGTGTAATACAACAGATTAATCTTTGAGAAGAGTGAATTTATGCTGTTTTGAAAACTATGGCTGGTCAGATTTTCTGCCTAATTCTATAAGACGATTTCTCTAAAAAATACACATTATTTCAAACTCTTATTGGCTTTGAAATAAGTTAAGGATATTTCAAATGGCTTGTCTGCACAGAAAGGTGAGATGTAGGGAATCACAGAAAGTCGAGGGGAAAATAGGTCAATATATACATTGCTATATATTGAACCAAGCCTTAGGCCTGCAAAAATGTAGAGGACCTGAGCCTTAGAATCTTACAAGTAAGCTGGAATCTTTAAAAGTTCAAATCTTTATAAGGAAAAAGATTTATTAAAATGAATAACCATGTGTTTTATATGACATCAGAAGATCAAAACAATAAACCCTGAAAACATAGAAAAACGATAAATAAAGATATGAGCAGAACTTAATACAACAGAAAACGTATAAAATTCAGGTGAGGTAGTAAGTCCAAAGAATATTTTTGAAAAGATTTAAAAGACACACTTTGATTAAGGAAAACAAAAACATAAGTAAAGAATATACGGAGACAATCAGGACAATGTTATAGCAGAGAATATCTGAAATGCCAGTAAATTTGAACATTTTTTTAAAGTGGACCATTTCCTAGCTCCTAAAGTTTACCAAAACTGACACAAGAGGAAATCATTTAAGGTCATCATGTCTGCCCTTGGCATTCTCGGAACGCCCAGGCCTCAGAATGCAGCATCTGTAGTCCATGGTAACCTGGGGAGAGGGGGCGGGGCTGAGGGCGGTTGGAACACTGCCCTCACTGAGGGAGTGGGTGTGGCCATCTCTGCTCTGACTGAACAAAGGGCAGAGGAGCGGGGGCCCCAAGGCAGGGCCCTCAGAGCACGGCAGGCCCAGTGGGCTGTCACAAGCATTTAGGCCCAGGCCAAAGTGTGCATTCTTTGTCTGCACAGCTGCCCAAACTCTCACCTTTCCACTCAGGCCGCCATCTTACTTGAAGTGTGTGTGGAACCTGTCCGTGCAGAAAAACTCGCTGCAGAGCTAACCATAGGTCTGGGCATCGTAGCTTCCTGCCAGGGGACCGAAGTGTGCAGGCAGATGGGTCACTGGGACACACGCGGAGAGGCCCCTGCCCGGGCCACACGCCGCTCACTGCCCCGGCCCCAGATCGGAGGCCACAAAGCAGCCCTGTCTGAGTCCCTGCCTCTAGAGGAAGTATTGGACGAACACTTGTAGAAAACGGGGTCCTAGCGGGCAACTCATTGGAAGGACACAAATAAATCTTTGCCGACTTTCTGATGAAGCTTACGAGCGTTCACACCTAAGCCTCTTACAATGTCAACTGTTTAGCTAAACATGAGCTCATGATCTAAGTTTACACAATAATGAAGAAATCAGCTACAAGGGGGAGACAATTAGCAAAAACAATCAATACCAGTGTTAGATTCCCCAGGCCATCCATCACATGTTGGAATAATCAGGTGCAAGGCAGATAATATACATAAAACTGGAAATGAAACAAGGAACAAGGATGTTTTCAAAGTCTGGAAGGATCTCTAAAGCATATTTAAAGTACATGTCATTGACAAAGCTAAATATTAAAAGGTTGTGTAATACAACAGATTCATCATAGAAAAGAGTGAAATTATGCTGTTTTGAAAACTATGGCATGTCAGATTTTCTGCCTAATTATATAAGAAGATTTCGTTAAAAAATACACATTATTTCAAAGACTTATTGGCTGTGAAATAAGTTAAGTGTATTTCAAATGGCTTGTCTGCAAAGATAGGTGAGATGTAGGGAATCACAGAAAGTCGAGGGGAAAATAGGTCAATATATACATTGCTATATGGTGAACTAAGCCTTAGGCCCGCAACAATGTAGAGGACCTGACCCTTAGAAACTTACAAGTAAGCTGGAATCTTCAAAAGTTCAAATCTTTATAAGTAAATAGATTTATGGAAATGAATAACCAAGTGTTTTAATTGACATCAGAAGATCAAAACAATAAACCCTGAGAACATAGTAAAAAGTTAAATAAAAATATGAGCAGAACTTAATACAACAGAAAACGTATAAAATTCAGGTGATGTAGTAATTCCAAAGAATATTCTTTGACAAGATTTGAAAGACACACTTTGATTTAGGAAAACACAAACATAAGTAAAGAATATACAGAGAGAATCAGGACAATGTTATAGCAGAGAAATCTGAAATGCCAGTAAATTGGAACATTTTTGTAAAGTGGACCATTTAATAGCTCCTAACGTTTACCAAAACTGACACAAGAGGAAATCATTTAAGGTCATCATGTCTGCCCTTGGCATTCTTTGAACGCCCTGGCCTCAGAATGCAGCATCTGTAGTCCATGGTAACCTGCGGAGAAGGGGCGGGGCTGAGGGCGGTTGGAACACTGCCCTCACTGTGGGAGTGGGTGTGGCCATCTCTGCTGTGACTGAACAAAGGGCAGGGAAGCAGGAGGCCCAGGGCAGGGCCCTCAGAGCCCGGCAGGCCCAGTGGGGTGTCACAAGCATTTAGGCCCTGGCCAAAGGGCGCCTTCTTTGTCTGCACAGCTGCCCAATCTCTCACCTTTCCACTCAGGCCGCCATCTTACTTGAAGTGTGTGTGAAACCTGTCCGTGCAGTAAAATTCGCTGCAGAGCGAACCATAGGTCTGGGCATCGTAGCTTCCTGCCAGGGGACAGAAGTGTGCAGGCAGATGGGTCACTGGGACACACGCGGAGAGGCTCCTGCCAGGGCCACACGCCGCTCACTGTCCCGGCCCCAGATCGGAGGCCACAAAGCAGCCCTGTCTGAGTCCCTGCCTCTAGAGGAAGTATTGGACCAACACTTGTAGAAAACTGGGTCCTAGCGGGCAACTCATTGGAAGGACACAAATAAATCTTTGCCGACTTTCTGATGAAGCTTACGAGCTTTCACACCTAAGCCTCTTACAATGTCAACTGTTTAGCTAAACATGAGCTCATGATCTAAGTTTACACAATAATGAAGAAATCAGCTACAAGGGGGAGACAATTAGCAAAAACAATCTATACCAGAATTAGATTCCCTAGGCCATCCATCACATGTTGGAATAATCAGGTTCAAGGCAGAAAATATACATAAAACTGGAACTGAAACAAGGAACAAGGATGTTTTCAAAGACTGGTAGGATCTCTAAAACATTTTTAAAGTACATGCCATTGACAAAGCTAAATATTCAAAGTTGGTGTAATACAACAGATTCATCATAGAGAAGAATGAGATTATGCTATTTTGAAATCTATGGCATGTCAGATTTTCTGCCTAATTATATAAGAAGATTTCGCTAAAACATACACATTATTTCAAAGACTTATTGGCTGTGAAATAAGATAAGGGTATTTCAAATGACTTGTCTGCAAAGAAAGGTGAGATGTAGGGAAACACAGAAAGTCGAGAGGAAAATAGGTCAATATATACATTGCTATATGGTGAAGTAAGCCTTAGGCGAGCAATAATGTAGACGATCTGACCCTTAGAAACTTACAAGTAAGCTGGAATCTTCAAAAGTTCAAATCTTTATAAGTAAAAAGATTTATGAAAATGAATAACCAAGTTTTCTAATTGACATCAGAAGATCAAAACAATAAACCCTGAGAACATAGAAAAAAGATAAATAAAAATATGAGCAGAACTTAATACAACAGAAAACGTATAAAACTCAGGTGATGTAGTAAGTCCAAAGAATATTCTTTGAAAAGATTTAAAAGACACACTTTGATTTAGGAAAACACAAACATAAGTAAAGAATATACAGAAAGAATCAGGACAATGTTACAGCAGAGAATATAGGAAATGCCAGTAAATTAGAACATTTCTGTAAAGTGGACCATTTCCTAGCTCCTAAAGTTTACCAAAACTGACACAAGAGGAAATCATTTAAGGTCATCATGTCTGCCCTTGGCATTCTCGGAATGCCCAGGCCTCAGAATGCAGCATCTGTAGTCCATGGTAACCTGGGGAGAGGGGGCGGGGCTGAGGGCGGTTGGAACACTGCCCTCACTGAGGGAGTGGGAGTGGCCATCTCTGCTGTGACTGAACAAAGGGCAGGGGAGCAGTGGCCCATGGCAGGGCCCTCAGAGCCCGGCAGTCCCATTGGGGTGTCACAAGCATTTAGGCACTGGCCGAAGAGCGCCTTCTTTGTCTGCACAGCTGCCCAAACTCTCACCTATCCACTCAGGCCGCCCTCTTACTTGAAGTGTGTGTGAAACCTGTCCGCGCAATACACCTCGCTGCACAGCTAACCATAGGTCTGGGCATCGTAGCTTCCTGCCAGGTGACCGAAGTTCGCAGGCAGATGGGTCCCTGGGACACATGCGGAGAGACTTCTGCCCGGGCCAAAGGCCGCCCACTGCCACTGCCCCAGATCTGGGGACGCAAAGCAGCCCTGTCTGAGTCCCTGCCTCTAGAGGAAGTATTGAACCAACACTTGTAGAAAACGGGGTCCTCGTGGGCAACTCATTGGAGGGACACAAATAAATCTTTGCCGACTTTCTGATGAAGCTTACGAGCGTTCACACCTAATCCTCTTACAAGGTCAGCTGTTTAGCTAAACATGAGCTCATGATCTAAATTTACAGAATAATGAAGTAATCAGCTACAGGGGGAGACCATCAGCAAAAACAATCAATACCAGAATGAGATTCCCTAGGCCATCCATCAGATGTTGGAATAATCAGGTGCAAGGCAGAAAATATACATAAAACTGGAACTGAAACAAGGAACAAGGATGTTTTCAAAGACTGGTAGGATCTCTAAAACATTTTTAAAGAACATGTCATTGACAAAGGTAAATACTCAAAGATTGTGTAATACAACAGATTCATCATTGAGCAGAGTGAAATTATGCTGTTTTGAAAACTATGGCAAGTCAGATTTTCCGCCTAATTATATAAGAAGATTTCTCTAAAAAATACACATTATTTCAAAGACTTATGGGCTGTGAAATAAGGGTATTTCAAATGGCTTGTCTGCAAAGAAAGGTGAGATGTAGGGAATCACAGAAAGTCGAGGGGAAAATAGGTCAATATATACATTGCTATATGGTGAACTAAGACTTAGGCCAGCCACAATGTAGAGGACCTGACCCTTAGAAACTTACAAGTAAGCTGGAATCTTGAAAAGTTCAAATCTTTATAAGTAAAAAGATTTATTAAAATGAATAACCAAGTGTTTTAATTGACATCAGAACATCCAAACAATAAACCCTGAGAACATAGAAAAAAGATAAATAAAGATATGAGCAGAATTTAATACAATAGAAAACGTATAAAATTGAGGTGATTTAGTAAGTCCAAAGAATATTCTTTGAAAAGATTTAAAAGACACACTTTGATTAAGGAAAACAAAAACATAAGTAAACAATATACAGAAAGAATCAGGACAAAGTTATAGCAGAGAATATAGGAAATGCCAGTAAATTAGAACATTTCTGTAAAGTGGACCAATTCCTAGCTCCTAAAGTTTACCAAAACTGACACAAGAGGAAATCATTTAAGGTCATCATGTCTGCCCTTTGCATTCTCGGAATGCCCTGGCCTCAGAATGCAGCATCTGTAGTCCATGGTAACCTGCGGGCAGGGGGCGGGGCTGAGGGAGGTTGGAACACTGCCCTCACTGAGGGAGTGGGTGTGGCCATCTCTGCTGTGACTGAACAAAGCCAAGGGAGCAGGGGTCCCAGGGCAGGGCCCTCAGAGCCCGGCAGGCCCAATGGGGTGTCACAAGCATTTAGGCCCTGGCCAAAGTGCGCCTTCTTTGTCTCCACAGCTGCCCAAACACTAACCTTTCCACTCAGCCCGCCCTCATACTTAAAGTGTGTGTGGAACCTGTCCACGCAGTACCCCTCGCTGCACAGCTAACCATACGTCTGGGCATCGTAGCTTCCTGCCAGGGGACCGAAGTTCGCAGGCAGATGGGTCCCTGGGACACACGCGGAGAGCTTCCTGACCGTGCCACAGGCCGCTCACGGCCCCGGCCCCAGATCGGGGGCCACAAAGCAGCCCTGTCTGAGTCCCTGCCTCTAGAGGAAGTATAGGACCAACACTTGTAGAAATCGGGGTCCTAGCGGGCTACTCTTTGGAAGGACACAAATAAATCTTTGCGAATTTCTGATGTAGCTTACGAGCGTTCACACCTAAGCCTCTTACAATGTCAACTGTTTAGCTAAACATGAGCTCATGATCTAAATGTACACAATAATGAAGAAATCAGCTACAAGGGGGAGACAATTAGCAAAAACAATCAATACCAGAATTAGATTCCCTAGGCCATTCATCACATGTTGGAATAATCAGGTGCAAGGCAGATAATATACATAAAACTGGAAATGAAACAAGGAACAAGGATGTTTTCAAAGTCTGGAAGGATCTCTAAAGCATATTTAAAGTACATATCATTGACAAAGCTAAATATTAAAAGGTTGTGTAATACAACAGATTCATCATAGAAAAGCGTGAAATTATGCTGTTTTGAAAACTATGGCATGTCAGATTTTCTGCCTAATTATATAAGATTTCGCTAAAAAATACACATTATTTCAAAGACTTATTGGCTGTGAAATAAGTTGTGTATTTCAAATGGCTTGTCTGCAAAGAAAGGTGAGATGTAGGGAATCACAGAAAGTCGAGGGGAAAATAGGTCAATATATACATTGCTATATGGTGAACTGAGCCTTAGGCCTACAACAATGTAGAGGACCTGACCCTTAGAAACTTACAAGTAAGCTGGAATCTTCAAAAGTTCAAATCTTTATAAGTAAATAGATTTATGAAAATGAATAACCAAGTGTTTTAATTGACATCAGAAGATCAAAACAATAAACCCTGAGAACATAGAAAAAAGATAAGTAAAAATATGAGCAGAACTTAATACAACAGAAAACGTATAAAATTCAGGTGATGTAGTAAGTCCAAAGAATATTCTTTGAAAAGATTTAAAAGACACACTTTGATTTAGGAAAACACAAACATAAGTAAAGAATATACAGAAAGAATCAGGACAATGTTACAGCAGAGAATATAGGAAATGCCAGTAAATTAGAACATTTCTGTAAACTGGACCATTTCCTAGCTCCTAAAGTTTACCAAAACTGACACAAGAGGAAGTCATTTAAGGTCATCATGTCTGCCCTTGGCATTCTCGGAACGCCCTGGCCTCAGAATGCAGCATCTGTAGTCCATGGTAACCTGTGGAGATGGGGGCGGGTGAGGGAGGTTGGAACACTGCCCTCACTGAGGGAGTGGGAGTGGCCATCTCTGCTGTGACTGAACAAAGGGCAGGGGAGCAGGGGCCCAGGGCAGGGCCCTCAGAGCCCGGCAGTCCCAGTGTTGTGTCACAAGCATTTAGGTCCATGCCGAAGAGCGCCTTCTTTGTCGGCACAGATACAAAAACTCTCACCTATCCACTCAAGCCGCCCTCTTACTTGAAGTGTGTGTGAAACCTGTCCACGCAATACACCTCGCTGCACAGCTAACCATAGATCTGGGCATCGTATCTTCCGCCAGGTGACCGAAGTTCGCAGGCTGATGGGTCCTTGGTACACACGCGGAGAGTCTCCTGCCCGGGCCACAGGCCACCCACTGCCACTGCCCCAGATCGGGGGCCGCAAAGCAGCCCTGTCTGAGTCCCTGCGTCTAGAGGAAGTATTGGAACAACACTTGTAGAAAACGGGGTCCTCGCGGGCAACTCATTGGAGGGACACAAATAAATCTTTGCCGACTTTCTGAAGAAGCTTACGAGCGTTCACACCTAAGCCTCTTACAAGGTCAGCTGTTTAGCTAAACATGAGCTCATGATCTAAATTTACACAATAATGAAGATATCAGATACAAGGGGGAGACAATCAGCAAAAACAATCAATACCAGAATTAGATTCCCAAGGCCATCCATCAGATGTTGGAATAATCTGGTGCAAGACAGAAAATATACATAAAACTGGAACTGAAACAAGGAACAAGGATGTTTTCAAAGACTGGTAGGATGTTTAAAACATTTTTAAAGTACATGTCATTGATAAAGATAAATACTCAAAGGTTGTGTAATACAACAGATTAATCTTTGAGAAGAGTGAATTTATGCTGTTTTGAAAACTATGGCTGGTCAGATTTTCTGCCTAATTCTATAAGACGATTTCTCTAAAAAATACACATTATTTCAAACTCTTATTGGCTTTGAAATAAGTTAAGGATATTTCAAATGGCTTGTCTGCACAGAAAGGTGAGATGTAGGGAATCACAGAAAGTCGAGGGGAAAATAGGTCAATATATACATTGCTATATATTGAACCAAGCCTTAGGCCTGCAAAAATGTAGAGGACCTGAGCCTTAGAATCTTACAAGTAAGCTGGAATCTTTAAAAGTTCAAATCTTTATAAGGAAAAAGATTTATTAAAATGAATAACCATGTGTTTTATATGACATCAGAAGATCAAAACAATAAACCCTGAAAACATAGAAAAACGATAAATAAAGATATGAGCAGAACTTAATACAACAGAAAACGTATAAAATTCAGGTGAGGTAGTAAGTCCAAAGAATATTTTTGAAAAGATTTAAAAGACACACTTTGATTAAGGAAAACAAAAACATAAGTAAAGAATATACGGAGACAATCAGGACAATGTTATAGCAGAGAATATCTGAAATGCCAGTAAATTTGAACATTTTTTTAAAGTGGACCATTTCCTAGCTCCTAAAGTTTACCAAAACTGACACAAGAGGAAATCATTTAAGGTCATCATGTCTGCCCTTGGCATTCTCGGAACGCCCAGGCCTCAGAATGCAGCATCTGTAGTCCATGGTAACCTGGGGAGAGGGGGCGGGGCTGAGGGCGGTTGGAACACTGCCCTCACTGAGGGAGTGGGTGTGGCCATCTCTGCTCTGACTGAACAAAGGGCAGAGGAGCGGGGGCCCCAAGGCAGGGCCCTCAGAGCACGGCAGGCCCAGTGGGCTGTCACAAGCATTTAGGCCCAGGCCAAAGTGTGCATTCTTTGTCTGCACAGCTGCCCAAACTCTCACCTTTCCACTCAGGCCGCCATCTTACTTGAAGTGTGTGTGGAACCTGTCCGTGCAGAAAAACTCGCTGCAGAGCTAACCATAGGTCTGGGCATCGTAGCTTCCTGCCAGGGGACCGAAGTGTGCAGGCAGATGGGTCACTGGGACACACGCGGAGAGGCCCCTGCCCAGGCCACACGCCGCTCACTGCCCCGGCCCCAGATCGGAGGCCACAAAGCAGCCCTGTCTGAGTCCCTGCCTCTAGAGGAAGTATTGGACGAACACTTGTAGAAAACGGGGTCCTAGCGGGCAACTCATTGGAAGGACACAAATAAATCTTTGCCGACTTTCTGATGAAGCTTACGAGCGTTCACACCTAAGCCTCTTACAATGTCAACTGTTTAGCTAAACATGAGCTCATGATCTAAGTTTACACAATAATGAAGAAATCAGCTACAAGGGGGAGACAATTAGCAAAAACAATCAATACCAGTGTTAGATTCCCCAGGCCATCCATCACATGTTGGAATAATCAGGTGCAAGGCAGATAATATACATAAAACTGGAAATGAAACAAGGAACAAGGATGTTTTCAAAGTCTGGAAGGATCTCTAAAGCATATTTAAAGTACATGTCATTGACAAAGCTAAATATTAAAAGGTTGTGTAATACAACAGATTCATCATAGAAAAGAGTGAAATTATGCTGTTTTGAAAACTATGGCATGTCAGATTTTCTGCCTAATTATATAAGAAGATTTCGCTAAAAATACACATTATTTCAAAGACTTATTGGCTGTGAAATAAGTTAAGTGTATTTCAAATGGCTTGTCTGCAAAGATAGGTGAGATGTAGGGAATCACAGAAAGTCGAGGGGAAAATAGGTCAATATATACATTGCTATATGGTGAACTAAGCCTTAGGCCCGCAACAATGTAGAGGACCTGACCCTTAGAAACTTACAAGTAAGCTGGAATCTTCAAAAGTTCAAATCTTTATAAGTAAATAGATTTATGGAAATGAATAACCAAGTGTTTTAATTGACATCAGAAGATCAAAACAATAAACCCTGAGAACATAGTAAAAAGTTAAATAAAAATATGAGCAGAACTTAATACAACAGAAAACGTATAAAATTCAGGTGATGTAGTAATTCCAAAGAATATTCTTTGACAAGATTTAAAAGACACACTTTGATTTAGGAAAACACAAACATAAGTAAAGAATATACAGAGAGAATCAGGACAATGTTATAGCAGAGAAATCTGAAATGCCAGTAAATTGGAACATTTTTGTAAAGTGGACCATTTAATAGCTCCTAACGTTTACCAAAACTGACACAAGAGGAAATCATTTAAGGTCATCATGTCTGCCCTTGGCATTCTTTGAACGCCCTGGCCTCAGAATGCAGCATCTGTAGTCCATGGTAACCTGCGGAGAAGGGGCGGGGCTGAGGGCGGTTGGAACACTGCCCTCACTGTGGGAGTGGGTGTGGCCATCTCTGCTGTGACTGAACAAAGGGCAGGGAAGCAGGAGGCCCAGGGCAGGGCCCTCAGAGCCCGGCAGGCCCAGTGGGGTGTCACAAGCATTTAGGCCCTGGACAAAGGGCGCCTTGTTTGTCTGCACAGCTGCCCAATCTCTCACCTTTCCACTCAGGCCGCCATCTTACTTGAAGTGTGTGTGAAACCTGTCCGTGCAGTAAAATTCGCTGCAGAGCGAACCATAGGTCTGGGCATCGTAGCTTCCTGCCAGGGGACCGAAGTGTGCAGGCAGATGGGTCACTGGGACACACGCGGAGAGGCTCCTGCCAGGGCCACACGCCGCTCACTGTCCCGGCCCCAGATCGGAGGCCACAAAGCAGCCCTGTCTGAGTCCCTGCCTCTAGAGGAAGTATTGGACCAACACTTGTAGAAAACTGGGTCCTAGCGGGCAACTCATTGGAAGGACACAAATAAATCTTTGCCGACTTTCTGATGAAGCTTACGAGCTTTCACACCTAAGCCTCTTACAATGTCAACTGTTTAGCTAAACATGAGCTCATGATCTAAGTTTACACAATAATGAAGAAATCAGCTACAAGGGGGAGACAATTAGCAAAAACAATCTATACCAGAATTAGATTCCCTAGGCCATCCATCACATGTTGGAATAATCAGGTTCAAGGCAGAAAATATACATAAAACTGGAACTGAAACAAGGAACAAGGATGTTTTCAAAGACTGGTAGGATCTCTAAAACATTTTTAAAGTACATGCCATTGACAAAGCTAAATATTCAAAGTTGGTGTAATACAACAGATTCATCATAGAGAAGAATGAGATTATGCTATTTTGAAATCTATGGCATGTCAGATTTTCTGCCTAATTATATAAGAAGATTTCGCTAAAACATACACATTATTTCAAAGACTTATTGGCTGTGAAATAAGATAAGGGTATTTCAAATGACTTGTCTGCAAAGAAAGGTGAGATGTAGGGAAACACAGAAAGTCGAGAGGAAAATAGGTCAATATATACATTGCTATATGGTGAAGTAAGCCTTAGGCGAGCAATAATGTAGACGATCTGACCCTTAGAAACTTACAAGTAAGCTGGAATCTTCAAAAGTTCAAATCTTTATAAGTAAAAAGATTTATGAAAATGAATAACCAAGTTTTCTAATTGACATCAGAAGATCAAAACAATAAAACCTGAGAACATAGAAAAAAGATAAATAAAAATATGAGCAGAACTTAATACAACAGAAAACGTATAAAACTCAGGTGATGTAGTAAGTCCAAAGAATATTCTTTGAAAAGATTTAAAAGACACACTTTGATTTAGGAAAACACAAACATAAGTAAAGAATATACAGAAAGAATCAGGACAATGTTACAGCAGAGAATATAGGAAATGCCAGTAAATTAGAACATTTCTGTAAAGTGGACCATTTCCTAGCTCCTAAAGTTTACCAAAACTGACACAAGAGGAAATCATTTAAGGTCATCATGTCTGCCCTTGGCATTCTCGGAATGCCCAGGCCTCAGAATGCAGCATCTGTAGTCCATGGTAACCTGGGGAGAGGGGGCGGGGCTGAGGGCGGTTGGAACACTGCCCTCACTGAGGGAGTGGGAGTGGCCATCTCTGCTGTGACTGAACAAAGGGCAGGGGAGCAGTGGCCCATGGCAGGGCCCTCAGAGCCCGGCAGTCCCATTGGGGTGTCACAAGCATTTAGGCACTGGCCGAAGAGCGCCTTCTTTGTCTGCACAGCTGCCCAAACTCTCACCTATCCACTCAGGCCGCCCTCTTACTTGAAGTGTGTGTGAAACCTGTCCGCGCAATACACCTCGCTGCACAGCTAACCATAGGTCTGGGCATCGTAGCTTCCTGCCAGGTGACCGAAGTTCGCAGGTCAGATGGGTCCCTGGGACACACGCGGAGAGACTTCTGCCCGGGCCAAAGGCCGCCCACTGCCACTGCCCCAGATCTGGGGACGCAAAGCAGCCCTGTCTGAGTCCCTGCCTCTAGAGGAAGTATTGAACCAACACTTGTAGAAAACGGGGTCCTCGTGGGCAACTCATTGGAGGGACACAAATAAATCTTTGCCGACTTTCTGATGAAGCTTACGAGCGTTCACACCTAATCCTCTTACAAGGTCAGCTGTTTAGCTAAACATGAGCTCATGATCTAAATTTACAGAATAATGAAGAAATCAGCTACAGGGGGAGACCATCAGCAAAAACAATCAATACCAGAATGAGATTCCATAGGCCATCCATCAGATGTTGGAATAATCAGGTGCAAGGCAGAAAATATACATAAAACTGGAACTGAAACAAGGAACAAGGATGTTTTCAAAGACTGGTAGGATCTCTAAAACATTTTTAAAGAACATGTCATTGACAAAGGTAAATACTCAAAGATTGTGTAATACAACAGATTCATCATTGAGCAGAGTGAAATTATGCTGTTTTGAAAACTATGGCAAGTCAGATTTTCCGCCTAATTATATAAGAAGATTTCTCTAAAAAATACACATTATTTCAAAGACTTATGGGCTGTGAAATAAGGGTATTTCAAATGGCTTGTCTGCAAAGAAAGGTGAGATGTAGGGAATCACAGAAAGTCGAGGGGAAAATAGGTCAATATATACATTGCTATATGGTGAACTAAGACTTAGGCCAGCCACAATGTAGAGGACCTGACCCTTAGAAACTTACAAGTAAGCTGGAATCTTGAAAAGTTCAAATCTTTATAAGTAAAAAGATTTATTAAAATGAATAACCAAGTGTTTTAATTGACATCAGAACATCCAAACAATAAACCCTGAGAACATAGAAAAAAGATAAATAAAGATATGAGCAGAATTTAATACAATAGACAACGTATAAAATTGAGGTGATTTAGTAAGTCCAAAGAATATTCTTTGAAAAGATTTAAAAGACACACCTTGATTAAGGAAAACAAAAACATAAGTAAACAATATACAGAAAGAATCAGGACAAAGTTATAGCAGAGAATATAGGAAATGCCAGTAAATTAGAACATTTCTGTAAAGTGGACCAATTCCTAGCTCCTAAAGTTTACCAAAACTGACACAAGAGGAAATCATTTAAGGTCATCATGTCTGCCCTTTGCATTCTCGGAATGCCCTGGCCTCAGAATGCAGCATCTGTAGTCCATGGTAACCTGCGGGCAGGGGGCGGGGCTGAGGGAGGTTGGAACACTGCCCTCACTGAGGGAGTGGGTGTGGCCATCTCTGCTGTGACTGAACAAAGCCAAGGGAGCAGGGGTCCCAGGGCAGGGCCCTCAGAGCCCGGCAGGCCCAATGGGGTGTCACAAGCATTTAGGCCCTGGCCAAAGTGCGCCTTCTTTGTCTCCACAGCTGCCCAAACACTAACCTTTCCACTCAGCCCGCCCTCATACTTAAAGTGTGTGTGGAACCTGTCCACGCAGTACCCCTCGCTGCACAGCTAACCATACGTCTGGGCATCGTAGCTTCCTGCCAGGGGACCGAAGTTCGCAGGCAGATGGGTCCCTGGGACACACGCGGAGAGCTTCCTGACCGTGCCACAGGCCGCTCACGGCCCCGGCCCCAGATCGGGGGCCACAAAGCAGCCCTGTCTGAGTCCCTGCCTCTAGAGGAAGTATAGGACCAACACTTGTAGAAATCGGGGTCCTAGCGGGCTACTCTTTGGAAGGACACAAATAAATCTTTGCGAATTTCTGATGTAGCTTACGAGCGTTCACACCTAAGCCTCTTACAATGTCAACTGTTTAGCTAAACATGAGCTCATGATCTAAATGTACACAATAATGAAGAAATCAGCTACAAGGGGGAGACAATTAGCAAAAACAATCAATACCAGAATTAGATTCCCTAGGCCATTCATCACATGTTGGAATAATCAGGTGCAAGGCAGATAATATACATAAAACTGGAAATGAAACAAGGAACAAGGATGTTTTCAAAGTCTGGAAGGATCTCTAAAGCATATTTAAAGTACATATCATTGACAAAGCTAAATATTAAAAGGTTTTGTAATACAACAGAGTCATCATAGAAAAGCGTGAAATTATGCTGTTTTGAAAACTATGGCATGTCAGATTTTCTGCCTAATTATATAAGATTTCGCTAAAAAATACACATTATTTCAAAGACTTATTGGCTGTGAAATAAGTTGTGTATTTCAAATGGCTTGTCTGCAAAGAAAGGTGAGATGTAGGGAATCACAGAAAGTCGAGGGGAAAATAGGTCAATATATACATTGCTATATGGTGAACTGAGCCTTAGGCCTACAACAATGTAGAGGACCTGACCCTTAGAAACTTACAAGTAAGCTGGAATCTTCAAAAGTTCAAATCTTTATAAGTAAATAGATTTATGAAAATGAATAACCAAGTGTTTTAATTGACATCAGAAGATCAAAACAATAAACCCTGAGAACATAGAAAAAAGATAAGTAAAAATATGAGCAGAACTTAATACAACAGAAAACGTATAAAATTCAGGTGATGTAGTAAGTCCAAAGAATATTCTTTGAAAAGATTTAAAAGACACACTTTGATTTAGGAAAACACAAACATAAGTAAAGAATATACAGAAAGAATCAGGACAATGTTACAGCAGAGAATATAGGAAATGCCAGTAAATTAGAACATTTCTGTAAACTGGACCATTTCCTAGCTCCTAAAGTTTACCAAAACTGACACAAGAGGAAGTCATTTAAGGTCATCATGTCTGCCCTTGGCATTCTCGGAACGCCCTGGCCTCAGAATGCAGCATCTGTAGTCCATGGTAACCTGTGGAGATGGGGGCGGGTGAGGGAGTTTGGAACACTGCCCTCACTGAGGGAGTGGGAGTGGCCATCTCTGCTGTGACTGAACAAAGGGCAGGGGAGCAGGGGCCCAGGGCAGGGCCCTCAGAGCCCGGCAGTCCCAGTGGTGTGTCACAAGCATTTAGGTCCATGCCGAAGAGCGCCTTCTTTGTCGGCACAGATACAAAAACTCTGACCTATCCACTCAAGCCGCCCTCTTACTTGAAGTGTGTGTGAAACCTGTCCACGCAATACACCTCGCTGCACAGCTAACCATAGATCTGGGCATCGTATCTTCCGCCAGGTGACCGAAGTTCGCAGGCTGATGGGTCCTTGGTACACACGCGGAGATTCTCCTGCCCGGGCCACAGGCCACCCACTGCCACTGCCCCAGATCGGGGGCCGCAAAGCAGCCCTGTCTGAGTCCCTGCGTCTAGAGGAAGTATTGGAACAACACTTGTAGAAAACGGGGTCCTCGCGGGCAACTCATTGGAGGGACACAAATAAATCTTTGCCGACTTTCTGAAGAAGCTTACGAGCGTTCACACCTAAGCCTCTTACAAGTTCAGCTGTTTAGCTAAACATGAGCTCATGATCTAAATTTACACAATAATGAAGATATCAGATACAAGGGGGAGACAATCAGCAAAAACAATCAATACCAGAATTAGATTCCCAAGGCCATCCATCAGATGTTGGAATAATCTGGTGCAAGACAGAAAATATACATAAAACTGGAACTGAAACAAGGAACAAGGATGTTTTCAAAGACTGGTAGGATGTTTAAAACATTTTTAAAGTACATGTCATTGATAAAGATAAATACTCAAAGGTTGTGTAATACAACAGATTAATCTTTGAGAAGAGTGAATTTATGCTGTTTTGAAAACTATGGCTGGTCAGATTTTCTGCCTAATTCTATAAGACGATTTCTCTAAAAAATACACATTATTTCAAACTCTTATTGGCTTTGAAATAAGTTAAGGATATTTCAAATGGCTTGTCTGCACAGAAAGGTGAGATGTAGGGAATCACAGAAAGTCGAGGGGAAAATAGGTCAATATATACATTGCTATATATTGAACCAAGCCTTAGGCCTGCAAAAATGTAGAGGACCTGAGCCTTAGAATCTTACAAGTAAGCTGGAATCTTTAAAAGTTCAAATCTTTATAAGGAAAAAGATTTATTAAAATGAATAACCATGTGTTTTATATGACATCAGAAGATCAAAACAATAAACCCTGAAAACATAGAAAAACGATAAATAAAGATATGAGCAGAACTTAATACAACAGAAAACGTATAAAATTCAGGTGAGGTAGTAAGTCCAAAGAATATTTTTGAAAAGATTTAAAAGACACACTTTGATTAAGGAAAACAAAAACATAAGTAAAGAATATACGGAGACAATCAGGACAATGTTATAGCAGAGAATATCTGAAATGCCAGTAAATTTGAACATTTTTTTAAAGTGGACCATTTCCTAGCTCCTAAAGTTTACCAAAACTGACACAAGAGGAAATCATTTAAGGTCATCATGTCTGCCCTTGGCATTCTCGGAACGCCCAGGCCTCAGAATGCAGCATCTGTAGTCCATGGTAACCTGGGGAGAGGGGGCGGGGCTGAGGGCGGTTGGAACACTGCCCTCACTGAGGGAGTGGGTGTGGCCATCTCTGCTCTGACTGAACAAAGGGCAGAGGAGCGGGGGCCCCAAGGCAGGGCCCTCAGAGCACGGCAGGCCCAGTGGGCTGTCACAAGCATTTAGGCCCAGGCCAAAGTGTGCATTCTTTGTCTGCACAGCTGCCCAAACTCTCACCTTTCCACTCAGGCCGCCATCTTACTTGAAGTGTGTGTGGAACCTGTCCGTGCAGAAAAACTCGCTGCAGAGCTAACCATAGGTCTGGGCATCGTAGCTTCCTGCCAGGGGACCGAAGTGTGCAGGCAGATGGGTCACTGGGACACACGCGGAGAGGCCCCTGCCCGGGCCACACGCCGCTCACTGCCCCGGCCCCAGATCGGAGGCCACAAAGCAGCCCTGTCTGAGTCCCTGCCTCTAGAGGAAGTATTGGACGAACACTTGTAGAAAACGGGGTCCTAGCGGGCAACTCATTGGAAGGACACAAATAAATCTTTGCCGACTTTCTGATGAAGCTTACGAGCGTTCACACCTAAGCCTCTTACAATGTCAACTGTTTAGCTAAACATGAGCTCATGATCTAAGTTTACACAATAATGAAGAAATCAGCTACAAGGGGGAGACAATTAGCAAAAACAATCAATACCAGTGTTAGATTCCCCAGGCCATCCATCACATGTTGGAATAATCAGGTGCAAGGCAGATAATATACATAAAACTGGAAATGAAACAAGGAACAAGGATGTTTTCAAAGTCTGGAAGGATCTCTAAAGTATATTTAAAGTACATGTCATTGACAAAGCTAAATATTAAAAGGTTGTGTAATACAACAGATTCATCATAGAAAAGAGTGAAATTATGCTGTTTTGAAAACTATGGCATGTCAGATTTTCTGCCTAATTATATAAGAAGATTTCGCTAAAAAATACACATTATTTCAAAGACTTATTGGCTGTGAAATAAGTTAAGTGTATTTCAAATGGCTTGTCTGCAAAGATAGGTGAGATGTAGGGAATCACAGAAAGTCGAGGGGAAAATAGGTCAATATATACATTGCTATATGGTGAACTAAGCCTTAGGCCCGCAACAATGTAGAGGACCTGACCCTTAGAAACTTACAAGTAAGCTGGAATCTTCAAAAGTTCAAATCTTTATAAGTAAATAGATTTATGGAAATGAATAACCAAGTGTTTTAATTGACATCAGAAGATCAAAACAATAAACCCTGAGAACATAGTAAAAAGTTAAATAAAAATATGAGCAGAACTTAATACAACAGAAAACGTATAAAATTCAGGTGATGTAGTAATTCCAAAGAATATTCTTTGACAAGATTTAAAAGACACACTTTGATTTAGGAAAACACAAACATAAGTAAAGAATATACAGAGAGAATCAGGACAATGTTATAGCAGAGAAATCTGAAATGCCAGTAAATTGGAACAT
Organism: Mesoplodon bidens; assembly: GCF_964165515.1. Lineage (NCBI taxonomy): Eukaryota > Metazoa > Chordata > Mammalia > Artiodactyla > Ziphiidae > Mesoplodon > Mesoplodon bidens. The sequence goes on along the minus strand of NC_138180.1, from coordinate 26,963,202 downwards.
TTTTGTAAAGTGGACCATTTAATAGCTCCTAACGTTTACCAAAACTGACACAAGAGGAAATCATTTAAGGTCATCATGTCTGCCCTTGGCATTCTTTGAACGCCCTGGCCTCAGAATGCAGCATCTGTAGTCCATGGTAACCTGCGGAGAAGGGGCGGGGCTGAGGGCGGTTGGAACACTGCCCTCACTGTGGGAGTGGGTGTGGCCATCTCTGCTGTGACTGAACAAAGGGCAGGGAAGCAGGAGGCCCAGGGCAGGGCCCTCAGAGCCCGGCAGGCCCAGTGGGGTGTCACAAGCATTTAGGCCCTGGCCAAAGGGCGCCTTCTTTGTCTGCACAGCTGCCCAATCTCTCACCTTTCCACTCAGGCCGCCATCTTACTTGAAGTGTGTGTGAAACCTGTCCGTGCAGTAAAATTCGCTGCAGAGCGAACCATAGGTCTGGGCATCGTAGCTTCCTGCCAGGGGACCGAAGTGTGCAGGCAGATGGGTCACTGGGACACACGCGGAGAGGCTCCTGCCAGGGCCACACGCCGCTCACTGTCCCGGCCCCAGATCGGAGGCCACAAAGCAGCCCTGTCTGAGTCCCTGCCTCTAGAGGAAGTATTGGACCAACACTTGTAGAAAACTGGGTCCTAGCGGGCAACTCATTGGAAGGACACAAATAAATCTTTGCCGACTTTCTGATGAAGCTTACGAGCTTTCACACCTAAGCCTCTTACAATGTCAACTGTTTAGCTAAACATGAGCTCATGATCTAAGTTTACACAATAATGAAGAAATCAGCTACAAGGGGGAGACAATTAGCAAAAACAATCTATACCAGAATTAGATTCCCTAGGCCATCCATCACATGTTGGAATAATCAGGTTCAAGGCAGAAAATATACATAAAACTGGAACTGAAACAAGGAACAAGGATGTTTTCAAAGACTGGTAGGATCTCTAAAACATTTTTAAAGTACATGCCATTGACAAAGCTAAATATTCAAAGTTGGTGTAATACAACAGATTCATCATAGAGAAGAATGAGATTATGCTATTTTGAAATCTATGGCATGTCAGATTTTCTGCCTAATTATATAAGAAGATTTCGCTAAAACATACACATTATTTCAAAGACTTATTGGCTGTGAAATAAGATAAGGGTATTTCAAATGGCTTGTCTGCAAAGAAAGGTGAGATGTAGGGAAACACAGAAAGTCGAGAGGAAAATAGGTCAATATATACATTGCTATATGGTGAAGTAAGCCTTAGGCGAGCAATAATGTAGACGATCTGACCCTTAGAAACTTACAAGTAAGCTGGAATCTTCAAAAGTTCAAATCTTTATAAGTAAAAAGATTTATGAAAATGAATAACCAAGTTTTCTAATTGACATCAGAAGATCAAAACAATAAACCCTGAGAACATAGAAAAAAGATAAATAAAAATATGAGCAGAACTTAATACAACAGAAAACGTATAAAACTCAGGTGATGTAGTAAGTCCAAAGAATATTCTTTGAAAAGATTTAAAAGACACACTTTGATTTAGGAAAACACAAACATATGTAAAGAATATACTGAAAGAATCAGGACAATGTTACAGCAGAGAATATAGGAAATGCCAGTAAATTAGAACATTTCTGTAAAGTGGAACATTTCCTAGCTCCTAAAGTTTACCAAAACTGACACAAGAGGAAATCATTTAAGGTCATCATGTCTGCCCTTGGCATTCTCGGAACGCCCTGGCCTCAGAATGCAGCATCTGTAGTCCATGGTAACCTGCGGAGAGGGGTGGGGGTGAGGGAGGTTGGAACACTGCCCTCACTGATGGAGTGGGAGTGGCCATCTCTGCTGTGACTGAACAAAGGGCAGGGGAGCATGGGCCCCGGGCAGGGCCATCAGAGTCTTGCAGTCCCAGTGGGGTGTCACAAGCATTTAGGCCCAGGCCGAAGAGCGCCTTCTTTGTCTGCACAGCTGCCCAAACTCTCACCTATCCACTCAGGCCGCCCTCTTACTTGAAGAGTGTGTGAAACCTGTCCGCGCAATACACCTCGCTGCACAGCTAACCATAGAACTGGGCATCGTATCTTCCTGCCAGGTGACCGAAGTTCGCAGGCAGATGGGTCCTTGGTACACGCGGAGAGTCTCTTGCCCGGACCACAGGCCGCCCACTGCCACTGCCCCAGATCGGGGGCCGCAAAGCAGCCCTTTCTGAGTCCCTGCCTCTAGAGAAAGTATTGGACCAACACTTGTAGAAAACGGGGTCCTCGCGGGCAAATCATTGGAGGGACACAAATCTTTGCCGACGTTCTGAAGAAGCTTACGAGCGTTCACACCTAAGCCTCTTAGAAGGTCAGCTGTTTAGCTAAACATGAGCTCATGATCTAAATTTATACAATAATGAAGAAATCAGCTACAAGGGGGAGACAATCAGCAAAAACAATCAACACCAGATTTATATTCCCAAGGCCAACCATCAGATGTTGGAATAATCTGGTGCAAGGCAGAAAATATACATAAAACTGGAAGTGAAACAAGGAACAAGGATGTTTTCAAAGACTGGTAGGATCTTTAAAACATTTTTAAAGTACATGTCATTGATAAAGATAAATACTCAAAGGTGGTGTAATACAACAGATTAAACTTTGAGAAGAGTGAATTTATGCTGTTTTGAAAACTATGGCTGGTCAGATTTTCTGCCTAATTCTATAAGGCGATTTCTCTAAAAAATACACATTATTTCAAACACTTATTGGCTTTGAAATAAGTTAAGGATATTTCAAATGGCTTGTCTGCACAGAAAGGTGAGAGGTAGGGAATCACAGAAAGTCGAGGGGAAAATAGGTCAATATATACATTGCTATATGTTGAACTAAGCCTTAGGCCTGCAAAAATGTAGAGGACCTGAGCCTTAGAATCTTACAAGTAAGCTGGAATCCTTAAAAGTTCAAATCTTTATAAGGAAAAAGATTTATTAAAATGAATAACCATGTGTTTTATATGACATCAGAAGATCAAAACAATAAACCCTGAAAACATAGAAAAACGATAAATAAAGATATGAGCAGAACTTAATACAACAGAAAACGTATAAAATTCAGGTGATGTAGTAAGTCCAAAGAATATTTTTGAAAAGATTTAAAAGACACACTTTGATTAAGGAAAACAAAAACATAAGTAAAGAATACACAGAGACAATCAGGACAATGTTATAGCAGAGAATATCTGAAATGCCAGTAAATTTGAACATTTGTGTAAAGTGGACCATTTCCTAGCTCCTAAAGTTTACCAAAACTGACACAAGAGGAAATCATTTAAGGTCATCATGTCTGCCCTTGGCATTCTCGGTACGCCCAGGCCTCAGAATGCAGCATCTGTAGTCCATGGTAACCTGGGGAGAGGGGGCGGGGCTGAGGGCGGTTGGAACACTGCCCTCACTGAGGGAGTTTGTGTGGCCATCTCTGCTGTGACTGAACAAAGGGCAGGGGAGCAGGGGGCCCAAGGCAGGGCCCTCAGAGCACGGCAGGACCAGTGGGGTGTCACAAGCATTTAGGACCAGGCCAAAGGGCGCCTTCATTGTTTGCACAGCTGCCCAAACTCTCACCTTACCACTCAGGCCGCCATCTTACTTGAAGTGTGTGTGGAACCTGTCCGTGCAGTAAAACTCGCTGCAGAGCTAACCATAGGTCTGGGCATCGTAGCTTCCTGCCAGGGGACCGAAGTGTGCAGGCAGATGGGTCGTGGGACACACGTGGGGAGACTCCTGCCCAGGCCACAGGCCACCCAAAGCCACTATCCCAGATCGGGGGCAGCAAATCATTCCTGTCTGAGTCCCAGCCTCTAGAGGGAGTAGTGGACCAACACTTGTAGAAAAAGGGGTCCGCGCGGGTAACTCATTGGAGGGACACAAAAAAATCTTTGCGGACTTTCTGATGAAACTTACGAGTGTTCACACCAAAGCCTCTTACAAAGTCAGATGTTTAGCTAAACATGAGCTCATGAACTAAATTTACACAATAATGAAGAAATCAGCTACAGGGGGAGACAATCAGCAAAAACAATCAATACCAGAATTAGATTCCCTAGGCCATCGATCAGACGTTGGAATAATCAGGTGCAAGGCAGAAAATATACATAAAACTGGAACTGAAACAAGGAACAAGGATGTTTTCAAAGACTGGTAGGATCTCTAAAACATTTTTAAAGTACATGTCACTGATAAAGCTAAATACTCAAAGGTTGTGTAATACAACAGATTCATCATTGAGAAGAGTGAAATTATGCTGTTTTGAAAACTATGGCAGGTAAGATTTTCTGCCTAAATATATAATAAGTTTTCTCAGAAAAATGCACATTATTTCAAAGACTTATTGGCTGTGAAATAAGTTAAGGTTATTTCAAATGGCTTGTCTGCAAAGAAAGGTGAGATGTAGGAAATCACAGAAAGTCGAGGGGAAAATAGGTCAATATATACTTTGCTATATTTTGAACTAAGCCTTTGGCCAGCCACAATGTAGAGGACCTGACCCTTAGAAACTTACAAGTAAGCTGGAATCTTTAAAATTCAAATCTTTATATGTAAAAAGATTTATTAAAATGAATAACCAAGTGTTTTAATTGACATCAGAAGATCAAAACAATAAACCCTGAGAACATAGAAAAAAGATAAATAAAGATATGAGCAGAAGTTAATACCACAGAAAACGTATAAAATTCAGTTGAGGTAGTAAGTCCAAAGAATATTCTTTGACAAGATTTAAAAGACACACTTTGATTAAGGAAAACCAAAACATAAGTAAACAATATACAGAAAGAATCAGGACAATGTTATAGCAGAGAATATCTGAAATGCCAGTAAATTGGAACATTTGTGTAAAGTGGACCATTTCCTAGCTCCTAAAGTTTACCAAAATTGACACAAGAGGAAATCACTTAAGGTCATCATGTCTGCCCTTGGCATTCTCGGAATGCCCTGGCCTAAGAATGCAGCATCTGTAGTCCATGGTAACCTGCGGAGAGGGCTCGGGGCTGAGGGAGTTTGGAACACTGTCTTCACTGAGGGACTGGGTGGGGCCATCTCTGCTGTGACTGAACAAAGGGCAGGGGAGAAGTGGGCCCACGGCAGGGCCCTCAGAACCCGGCAGGCCCAGTGGGGTGTCACAAGCATTTAGGCCCAGGCCAAAGTGCGCCTTCTTTGTCTGCACAGCTGCCCAAACTGTCACCTTTCCACTCAGGCCGCCCTCTTACTTGAAGTGTGTGTGGAAACGGTCCGCGCAGTACACCTCGATGCAAAGCTAACCATAGGTCTGGGCATCATAGCTTCCTGCCAGGTGACCGAAGTTCGCAGGCAGATGGGTCGTGGGACACACGTGGGGAGCCTCCTGCCCAGGCCACAGGCCGCCCAAAGCCACTATCCCAGATCGGGTGCAGCAAAGCAGTCCTGTCTGAGTCCCAGCCTCTAGAGGGAGTAGTGGACCAACACTTGTAGAAAAAGGGGTCTGCACGGGTAACTCATTGGAGGGACACAAAAAAATCTTTGCGGACTTTCTGCTGAAGCTTACGAGCGTTCACACATAAGCCTCTTACAAGGTCAGCTGTTTAGCTAAACATGAGCTCATGATCTAAATTTACACAATAATGAAGAAATCAGCTACAAGGGGAGACAAGCAGCAAAAACAATCAATACCAGAATTAGATTCCCTAGGCCAACCATCAGATGTTGGAATAATCAGGTGCAAGGCAGAAAGTATACATAAAACTTGAACTGAAACAAGGAACAAGGATGTTTTCAAAGACTGGTAGGATCTCTAAAACATTTTTAAAGTACATGTCATTGATAAAGCTAAATACTCAATGGTTGTGTAATACAACAGATTCATCATTGAGCAGAGTGAAATTAGGCTGTTTTGAAAACTATGGCAGGTCTGATTTTCTGCCTAATTATATAAGAAGATTTCTCTAAAAAATACACATTATTTCAAAGACTTATTGGCTGTAAAATAAGTTAAGGGTATTTCAAAAGGCTTGTTTGCAAAGAAAGGTGAGATGTAGGGAATCACAGAAAGTCGAGGGGAAAATAGGTCAATATATACATTGCCATATGGTGAACTAAGACTTAGGCCAGCCACAATGTAGAGGACCTGACCCTTAGAAACTTACAAGTAAGCTGGAATCTTGAAAAGTTCAAATCTTTATAAGTAAAAAGATTTATTAAAATGAATAACCAAGTGTTTTAATTGACATCAGAAGATGAAAACAATAAACCTGAGAACATAGAAAACATATAAATAAAGATATGAGCAGAACTTAATACAATAGAAAACGTATAAAATTCAGGTGATGTAGTAAGTCTAAAGAATATTCTTTGACAAGATTAAAAGACACACTTTGATTAAGGAAAACCAAAACATAAGTAAAGAATATACAGAAAGAATCAGGAGAATGTTATAGCAGAGAGTATATGAAATGCCAGTAAATTTGAAGGTTTGTGTAAAGTGGACCAGTTCCTAGCTCCTAAAATTTACCAAAACTGACACAAGAGGAAATCATTTAAGGTCATCATGTCAGCCCTTGGCATTCTCGGAATGCCCTGGACTCAGAATGCAGCATCTTTAGTCCATGGTAAACTGCGGAGAGGGGGCGGGGCTGAGGGAGTTTGGAACACTGCCCTCACAGAGGGAGTGGGTGTGGCCATCTCTGCTGTGACTGAACAAAGGGCAGGGGAGCAGGGGTCTCAGGGCAGGGCCCTCAGAGCCCGGCAGTCCCAGTGGGGTGTCACAAGCATTTAGGCCCAGGACAAAGGGCACCTTCTTTGTCTGCACAGCGGCGCAAACTCTCAGCTTTCCACTCAGGCCGCCCTCTTACTTGAAGTGTGTGTGGAACCTGTCCGTGCAGTACACCTCGCTGCACAGCTAACCATAGGTCTGGGCATCGTAGCTTCCTGCCAGGTGACCGAAGTTCGCAGGCAGATGGGTCCCTGGGACACACGCAGAGAGGATCCTGCCCCGGCCACAGGCCACCCACTGCAACTGCCACAGATCGTGGGGCACAAAGCAGCCCTGTCTGATGCTGTGCCTCTAGAGGGAGTAGTGGACCAACACTTGTAGTAAACGGGGTCCTCGCGGGCAACTCATTGGAGGGACACAAATAAATCTTTGCGGAGTTTCTGATGAAACTTACGAGTGTTCACACCTAAGCCTCTTACAAAGTCAGATGTTTAGCTAAACATGAGCCATGATCTAATTTTACACAATAATGAAGAAATCAGCTACAGGGGGAGACAATCAGCAAAAACAATCAATACCAGAATTAGATTCCCTAGGCCATCGATCAGACGTTGGAATAATCAGGCGCAAGGCAGAAAATATACAAAAACTGGAACTGAAACAAGGAACAAGGATATTTTCAAAGACTGGTAGGATCTCTAAAACATTTTTAAAGTACATGTCATTGATAAAGCTAAATACTCAAAGGTTGTGTAATACAACAGATTCATCATTGAGAAGAGTGAAATTATGCTGTTTTGAAAACTATGGCAGGTCAGATTTTCTGCCTAAATATATAAGAAGATTTGTCTGAAAACTACACATTATTTCAAAGACTTATTGGCTGTGAAATAAGTTAAGGTTATTTCAAATGGCTTGTCTGCAAAGAAAGGTGAGATGTAGGAACTCACAGAAAGTCGAGGGGAAAATAGGTCAATATATACTTTGCTATATTGTGAACTAAGCTTTTGGCCAGCCACAATGTAGAGGACCTGACACTTAGAAACTTACAAGTAAGCTGGAATCTTGAAAAATTCAAATCTTTATAAGTAAAAAGATTTATTAAAATGAATAACCAAGTGTTTTAATTGACATCAGAAGATCAAAACAATAAACCCTGAGAACATAGAAAAAAGATAAATAAAGATATGAGCAGAACTTAATACCACAGAAAACGTATAAAATTCAGTTGAGGTAGTAAGTCCAAAGAATATTCTTTGAAAAGATTTAAAAGACACACTTTGATTAAGGAAAACCAAAACATAAGTAAAGAATATACAGAAAGAATCAGGACAATGTTATAGCAGAGAGTATATGAAATGCCAGTAAATTTGAACGTTTGTGTAAAGTGGACCAGTTCCTAGCTCCTAAAACTTACCAAACTGACACAAGAGGAAATCATTTAAGGTCATCATGTCAGCCCTTGGCATTCTCGGGATGCCCTGGACTCAGAATGCAGCATCTTTAGTCCATGGTAACCTGCGGAGAGGGGGCGGGGCTGAGGGAGTTTGGAACACTGCCCTCACAGATGGAGTGGGTGTGGCCATCTCTGCTGTGACTGAACAAAGGGCAGGGGAGCAGGGGGCCCAGGGCAGTGCCCTCAGAGACCGGCAGGCCCAGTGGGGTGTCAAAACCATTTAGGCCCAGGCCAAAGTGCGCCTTCTTTGTCTGCACAGCGGCACAAACTCTCACCTTTCCACTCAGGCCGCCCTCTTACTTGAAGTGTGTGTGGAACCGGTCCGCGCAGTACACCTCGATGCAAAGCTAACCATAGGTCTGGGCATCATAGCTTCCTGCCAGGTGACCGAAGTTCGCAGGCAGATGGGTCGTGGGACACACGTGGGGAGACTCCTGCCCAGGACACAGGCCGCCCAAAGCCACTATCCCAGATCGGGGGCAGCAAAGCAGTCCTGTCTGAGTCCCAGCCTCTAGAGGGAGTAGTGGACCAACACTTGTAGAAAACGGGGTCCGCGCGGGTAACTCATTGGAGGGACACAAAAAAATCTTTGCGGAGTTTCTGCTGAAGCTTACGAGTGTTCACACCTAAGCCTCTTACAAGGTCAGATGTTTAGCTAAACATGAGCTCATGATCTAAATTTACACAATAATGAAGAAATCAGCTACAGGGGGAGACAAGCAGCAAAAACAATCAATACCAGAATTAGATTCCCTAGACCATCGATCAGACGTTGGAATAATCAGGTGCAAGGCAGAAAATATACATAAAACTGGAACTGAAACAAGGAACAAGGATGTTTTCAAAGACTGGTAGGATCTCTAAAACATTTTTAAAGTACATGTCATTGATAAAGCTAAATACTCAAAGGTTGTGTAATACAACAGATTCATCATTGAGAAGAGTGAAATTATGCTGTTTTGAAACTATGGCAGGTCAGATTTTCTGCCTAAATATATAAGAAGATTTCTCTGAAAAATGCACATTATTTCAAAGACTTATTGGCTGTGAAATAAGTTAAGTTTATTTCAAATGGCTTGTCTGCAAAGAAAGGTGAGATGTAGGAAATCACAGAAAGTCGAGGGGAAAATAGGTCAATATATACTTTGCTATATTGTGAACTAAGCTTTTGGCCAGCCACAATGTAGAGGACCTGACCCTTAGAAACTTCCAAGTAAGCTGGAATCTTTAAAAATTCAAATCTTTATAAGTAAAAAATTTATTAAAATGAATAACCAAGTGTTTTAATTGACATCAGAAGATCAAAACAATAAACCCTGAGAACATAGAAAAAAGATAAATAAAGATATGAGCAGAACTTAATACCACAGAAAACGTATAAAATTCAGTTGAGGTAGTAAGTCCAAAGAATATTCTTTGACAAGATTTAAAAGACACACTTTGATTAAGGAAAACCAAAACATAAGTAAAGAATAAACAGAAAGAATCAGGACAACGTTATAGCAGAGAATATCTGAAATGCCAGTAAATTTGAACATTTGTGTAAAGTGGACCATTTCCTAGCTCCTAAACTTTACCAAAATTGACACAAGAGGAAATCATTGAAAGTCATCATGTCAGCCCTTGGCATTCTCAGAATGCCCTGGCCTCAGAATGAAGCATCTGTAGTCCATGGTAACCTGCGGAGAGGGGGCAGGGCTGAGGGAGTTTGGAACACTGCCCTCACAGAGGGAGTGGGGGGGCCATCTCTGCTGTGACTGAACAAAGGGCAGGGGAGCAGGGGGCCCAGGGCAGGGCTCTCAGAGCCCGGCAGGCCCAGTGGGGTGTCACAAGCATTTAGGCCCAGGCCAAAGGGCGCCTTCTTTGTCTGCACAGCTGCCCAAACTCTCACCTTTCCACTCAGGCTGCCCTCTTACTTGAAGTGTGTGTGGAACCGGTCCGTGCAGTACACCTCGATGCAAAGCTTACCATAGGTCTGGGCATCATAGCTTCCTGCCAGGTGACCGATGTTCGCAGGCAAATAGCTCGTTGGACACACGTGGGGAGACTCCTGCCCAGGCCACAGGCCGCCCAAATCCACTATCCCAGATCGGGGGCAGCAAAGCAGTCCTGTCTGAGTCCCAGCCTCTAGAGGGCGTAGTGGACCAACACTTGTAGAAAAAGGGGTCCGCGCGGGTAACTCATTGGAGGGCCACAAAAAAATCTTTGCGGACTTTCTGCTGAAGCTTACGAGCGTTCACACCTAAGCCTCTTACAAGGTCAGCTGTTTAGATAAACATGAGCTCATGATCTAAATTTACACAATAATGAAGAAATCAGCTACAAGGGGACAAAAGCAGCAAAAACAATCAATACCAGAATTAGATTCCCTAGGCCAACCATCAGATGTTGGAATAATCAGGTGCAAGGCAGAAAGTATACACAAAACTGGAACTGAAACAAGGAACAAGGATGTTTTAAAAGACTGGTAGGATCTCTAAAACATTTTTAAAGTACATGTCATTGATAAAGCTAAATACTCAATGGTTGTGTAATACAACAGATTCATCATTGAGCAGAGTGAAATTATGCTGTTTTGAAAACTATGGCAGGTCAGATTTTCTCTCTAATTATATAAGAAGATTTCTCTAAAAAATACACATTATTTCAAAGACTTATTGGCTGTGAAATAAGTTAAGGGTATTTCAAATGGCTTGTGTGCAAAGAAAGGTGAGATGTAGGGAATCACAGAAAGCCGAGGGGAAAATAGGTCAATATATACATTGCTATATGGTGAACTAAGACTTAGGCCAGCCACAATGTAGAGGACCTGACCCTTAGAAACTTACAAGTAAGCTGGAATCTTCAAAAGTTCAAATCTTTATAAGTAAAAAGATTTTTTAAAATGAATAACCAAGTGTTTTAATTGACATCAGAAGATCAAAACAATAATACCTGAGAACATAGAAAAAATATAAATAAAGATATGAGCAGAACTTAATACAATAGAAAACGTATAAAATTCAGGTGATGTAGTAAGTCCAAAGAATATTCTTTGACAAGATTAAAAGACACACTTTGATTAAGGAAAACCAAAACATAAGTAAAGAATATACAGAAAGAATCAGGACAATGTTATAGCAGAGAGTATATGAAATGCCAGTAAATTTGAAGGTTTGTGTAAAGTGGACCAGTTCCTAGCTCCTAAAATTTACCAAAATTGACACAAGAGGAAATCATTTAAGGTCATCATGTCTGCCCTTGACATTCTCGGAATGCCCTGGCCTCAGAATGCAGCATCTGTAGTCCATGGTAACCTGCGGAGAGGGCTCGGGGCTGAGGGAGGTTGGAACACTGTCTTCACTGAGGGAGTGGGTGGGGCCATCTCTGCTGTGTCTGAACAAAGGGCAGGGGAGAAGGGGGCCCACGGCAGGGCCCTCAGAGCCCGGCAGGCCCTGTCGAGTGTCACAAGCATTTAGGCCCAGGCCAAAGTGCGCCTTCTTTGTCTGCACAGCTGCCCAAACTCTCACCGTTCCACTCAGGCCGCCCTCTTACTTGAAGTGTGTGTGGAACCGGTCCGCGCAGTACACCTCGCTGCACAGCTAACCATAGGTCTGGGCATCGTAGCTTCCTGCCAGGTGACCGAAGTTCGCAGGCAGATGGGTCCCTGGGACACACGCAGAGAGGATCCTGCCCCGGCCACAGGCCACCCACTGCCACTGCCACAGATCGTGGGGCCCAAAGCAGCCCTGTCTGAGGCCGTGCCTCTAGAGGGAGTAGTGGACCAACACTTGTAGTAAACGGGGTCCTCGCGGGCAACTCATTGGAGGGACACAAATAAATCTTTGCGGAGTTTCTGATGAAACTTACGAGTGTTCACACCTAAGCCTCTTACAAAGTCAGATGTTTAGGTAAACATGAGCCATGATCTAATTTTACACAATAATGAAGAAATCAGCTACAGGGGGAGACAATCAGCAAAAACAATCAATACCAGAATTAGATTCCCTAGAACATCGATCAGACGTTGGAATAATCAGGTGCAAGGCAGAAAATATACAAAAACTGGAACTGAAACAAGGAACAAGGATATTTTCAAAGACTGGTAGGATCTCTAAAACATTTTTAAAGTACATGTCATTGATAAAGCTAAATACTCAAAGGTTGTGTAATACAACAGATTCATCATTGAGAAGAGTGAAATTATGCTGTTTTGAAAACTATGGCAGGTCAGATTTTCTGCCTAAATATATAAGAAGATTTGTCTGAAAACTACACATTATTTCAAAGACTTATTGGCTGTGAAATAAGTTAAGGTTATTTCAAATGGCTTGTCTGCAAAGAAAGGTGAGATGTAGGAAATCACAGAAAGTCGAGGGGAAAATAGGTCAATATATATTTTGCTATATTGTGAACTAAGCTTTTGGCCAGCCACAATGTAGAGGACCTGACACTTAGAAACTTACAAGTAAGCTGGAATCTTGAAAAATTCAAATCTTTATAAGTAAAAAGATTTATTAAAATAAATAACCAAGTGTTTTAATTGACATCAGAAGATCAAAACAATAAACCCTGAGAACATAGAAAAAAGATAAATAAAGATATGAGCAGAACTTAATACCACAGAAAAGGTATAAAATTCAGTTGAGGTAGTAAGTCCAAAGAATATTCTTTGACAAGATTTAAAAGACACACTTTGATTAAGGAAAACCAAAACATAAGTAAACAATATACAGAAAGAATCAGGACAATGATATAGCAGAGAATATCTGAAATGCCAGTAAATTTGAACATTTGTGTAAAGTGGAGCATTTCCTAGCTCCTAAAATTTACCAAAATTGACACAAGAGGAAATCATTTAAGGTCATCATGTCTGCCCTTGGCATTCTCGGAACGCCCTCGGCTCAGAATGCAGCATCTGTAGTCCATGGTAACCTGCGGAGAGGGGGCGGGGCTGAGGGAGGTTGGAACAATGCCTTCACTGAGGGAGTGGGTGGGGCCATCTCTGCTGTTCCTGAACAAATGTCAGGGGATAAGGGGGCCAACGCCGGGCACTCAGAGCCCGGCAGGCCCAGTCGTGTGTCACAAGCATTTAGGCACAGGTCAAAGTGCGCCTTCTTTGTCTGCACAGCTGCCCAAACTCTCACCTTTCCACTCAGGCCGCCCTCTTACTTGAAGTGTGTGTGGAACTGGTCCGTGCAGTACACCTCGCTGCATAGCTAACCATAGGTCTGGGCATCATAGCTTCCTGCCAGGTGACCGAAGTTCGTAGGCAGATGGGTCGTGGGACACACGTGGGGAGCCTCCTGCCCAGGCCACAGGCTGCCCAAAGCCACTATCCCAGATCGGGGGCGGCAAAGCTGTCCTGTCTGAGTCCTAGCCTCTAGAGGGTGTAGTGGACCAACACATGTAGAAAAAGGGGTCCGCGCGGGTAACTCATTGGAGGGACACAAAAAAATCTTTGCGGACTTTCTGCTGAAGCTTACGAGGGTTCACACCTAAGACTCTTACAAGGTCAGCTGTTTAGCTAAAAATGAGCTCATGATCTAAATTTACACAATAATGAAGAAATCAGCTACAAGGGGAGACAAGCAGCAAAAACAATCAATACCAGAATTAGATTCCCTAGGCCAACCATCAGATGTTGGAATAATCAGGTGCAAGGCAGAAAGTATACACAAAACTGGAACTGAAACAAGGAACAAGGATGTTTTCAAAGACTGGTAGGATCTCTAAAACATTTTTAAAGTACATGTCATTGATAAAGCTAAATAATCAAAGGTGGTGTAAAACAACAGATTCATCATTGAGAAGAGTGAAATTATGCTGTTTTGAAAATTATGGCAGGTCAGATTTTCTGCCTAAATATATAAGAAGATTTCTCTGAAAAATGCACATTAATTCAAAGACTTATTGGCTGTGAAATAAGTTAAGTTTATTTCAAATGGCTTGTCTGCAAAGAAAGGTGAGATGTAGGAAATCACAGAAAGTCGAGGGTAAAATAGGTCAATATATACTTTGCTATATTGTGAACTAAGCCTTTGGCCAGCCACAATGTAGAGGACCTGACCCTTAGAAACTTACAAGTAAGCTGGAATCTTTAAAATATCAAATCTTTATAAGTAAAAATATTTATTAAAATGAATAACCAAGTGTTTTAATTGACATCAGAAGATCAATACAATAAACCCTGAGAACATAGAAAAAAGATAAATAAAGATATGAGCAGAACTTAATACCATAGAAAACGTATAAAATTCAGTTGAGGTAGTAAGTCCAAAGAATATTCTTTGACAAGATTTAAAAGACACACTTTGATTAAGGAAAACCAAAACATAAGTAAAGAATATACAGAAAGAATCAGGACAATGTTATAGCAGAGAGTATATGAAATGCCAGTAAATTTGAAGGTTTGTGTAAAGTGGACCAGTTCCTAGCTCCTAAAATTTACCAAAACTGACACAAGAGGAAATCATTTAAGGTCATCATGTCAGCCCTTGGCATTCTCGGAATGCCCTGGACTCAGAATGCAGCATCTTTAGTCCATGGTAACCTGCGGAGAGGGGGCGGGGCTGAGGGAGTTTGGAACACTGCCCTCACAGAGGGAGTGGGTGTGGCCATCTCTGCTGTGACTGAACAAAGGGCAGGGGAGCAGGGTGCCCAGGGCAGGGCCCTCAGAGCCCGGCAGGCCCAGTGGGGTGTCAAAAGCATTTAGGCCCAGGCCAAAGTGCGCCTTCTTTGTCTGCACAGCGGCACAAACTCTCACCTTTCCACTCAGGCCGCCCTCTTACTTGAAGTGTGTGTGGAACCGGTCTGCGCAGTACACCTCGATGCAAACCTAACCATAGGTCTGGCCATCATAGCTTCCTGCCAGGTGACCGAAGTTCGCAGGCAGATGGGTCGTGGGACACACGTGGGGAGACTCCTGCCCCGGCCACAGGCCACCCACTGCCACTGCCACAGATCGTGGGGCACAAAACAGCCCTGTCTGAGGCCGTGCCTCTAGAGGGAGTAGTGGACCAACACTTGTAGTCAACGGGGTCCTCGCGGGCATCTCATTGGTGGGACACAAATAAATCTTTGCGGACTTTCTGATGAAACTTACGAGTGTTCACACCTAAGCCTCTTACAAAGTCAGATGTTTAGCTAAACATGAGCTCATGATCTAATTTTACACAATAATGAAGAAATCAGCTACAGGGGGAGACATTCAGCAAAAACAATCAATACCAGAATTAGATTCCCTAGACCATAGATAAGACGTTGGAATAATCAGGTGCAAGGCAGAAAATATACATAAAACTGGAACTGAAACAAGGAACAAGGATGTTTTCAAAGACTGGTAGGATCTCTAAAACATTTTTAAAGTACATGTCATTGATAAAGCTAAATAATCAAAGGTGGTGTAATACAACAGATTCATCATTGAGAAGAGTGAAATTATGCTGTTTTGAAAATTATGGCAGGTCAGATTTTATGCCTAAATATATAAGAAGATTTCTCTGAAAAATGCACATTAATTCAAAGACTTATTGGCTGTGAAATAAGTTAAGTTTATTTCAAATGGCTTGTCTGCAAAGAAAGGTGAGATGTAGGAAATCACAGAAAGTTGAGGGGAAAATAGGTCAATATATACTTTGCTATATTGTGAACTAAGCCTTTGGCCAGCCACAATGTAGAGGACCTGACCCTTAGAAACTTACAAGTAAGCTGGAATCTTTAAAAACTCAAATCTTTATAAGTAAAAAGATTTATTAAAATGAATAACCAAGTGTTTTTATTGACATCAGAAGATCAAAACAATAAACCGTGAGAACATAGAAAAAAGATAAATAAAGATATGAGCAGAACTTAATACCATAGAAAACGTATAAAATTCAGTTGAGGTAGTAAGTCCAAAGAATATTCTTTGACAAGATTTAAAGTCACACTTTGATTAAGGAAAAGCAAAACATAAGTAAAGAATATACAGAAAGAATCAGGACAATGTTATAGCAGAGAGTATATGAAATGCCAGTAAATTTGAACGTTTGTGTAAAGTGGACCAGTTCCTAGCTCCTAAAATTTACCAAAACTGACACAAGAGGAAATCATTTAAGGTCATCATGTCAGCCCTTGGCATTCTCGGAATGCCCTGGACTCAGAATGCAGCATCTTTAGTCCATGGTAACCTGCGGAGAGGGGTCGGGGCTGAGGGAGTTTGGAACACTGCTCTCACAGAGGGAGTGGGTGTGGCCATCTCTGCTGTGACTGAACAAAGGGCAGGGGAGCAGGGGGCCCAGGGCAGGGCCCTCAGAGCCCGGCAGGCCCAGTGGGGTGTCAAAAGCATTTAGGCCCAGGCCAAAGTGCGCCTTCTTTGTCTGCACAGCTGCACAAACTCTCACCTTTCCACTCAGGCCGCCCTCTTACTTGAAGGGTGTGTGGAACCTGTCCGCGCAGTACACCTCGCTGCACAGCTAACCATAGGTCTTGGCATCGTAGCTTCCTGCTAGGTGACCGAATTTCGCAGGCAGATGGGTCGTGGGACACACGCGGGGAGACTCCTGCCCCGGCCACAGGCCGCCCAAAGCCACTATCCCAGATCGGGTGCAGCAAAGCAGTCCTGTCTGAGTCCCAGCCTCTAGAGGGAGTAGTGGACCAACACTTGTAGTCAACGGGGTCCGCGCGGACAACTCATTGGAGGGACACAAATAAATCTTTGCGGACTTTCTGATGAAACTTACGAGTGTTCACACCGAAGCCTCTTACAAACTCAGATGTTTAGCTAAACATGAGCTCATGATCTAAATTTACACAATAATGAAGAAATCAGCTACAGGGGGAGACAATCAGCAAAAACAATCAATACCAGAATTAGATTCCCTAGGCCATCGATCAGACGTTGGAATAATCAGGTGCAAGGCAGAAAATATACATAAAACTGGAACTGAAACAAGGAACAAGGATGTTTTCAAAGACTGGTAGGATCTCTAAAACATTTTTAAAGTACATGTCACTGATATAGCTAAATACTCAAAGGTTGTGTAATACAACAGATTCATCATTAGGAAGAGTGAAATTATGCTGTTTTGAAAACTGTGGCAGGTAAGATTTTCTGCCTAAATATATAATAAGATTTCTCAGAAAAATGCACATTATTTCAAAGACTTATTGGCTGTGAAATAAGTTAAGGTTATTTCAAATGGCTTGTCTGCAAAGAAAGGTGAGATGTAGGAAATCACAGAAAGTCGAGGGGAAAATAGGTCAACATATACTTTGCTATATTTTGAACTAAGCCTTTGGCCAGCCACAATGTAGAGGACCTGACCCTTAGAAACTTCCAAGTAAGCTGGAATCTTTAAAAATTCAAATCTTTATAAGTAAAAAATTTATTAAAATGAATAACCAAGTGTTTTAATTGACATCAGAAGATCAAAACAATAAACCCTGAGAACATAGAAAAAAGATAAATAAAGATATGAGAAGAACTTAATACCACAGAAAACGTATAAAATTCAGTTGAGGTAGTAAGTCCAAAGAATATTCTTTGACAAGATTTAAAAGACACACTTTGATTAAGGAAAACCAAAACATAAGTAAAGAATATACAGAAAGAATCAGGACAATGTTATAGCAGAGAATATATGAAATGCCAGTAAATTTGAACATTTGTGTAAAGTGGACCATTTCCTAGCTCCTAAACTTTACCAAAATTGACACAAGAGGAAATCATTGAAAGTCATCATGTCAGCCCTTGGCATTCTCGGAATGCCCTGGCCTCAGAATGCAGCATCTGTAGTCCATGGTAACCTGCGGAGAGGGGGCGGGGCTGAGGGAGTTTGGAACACTGCCCTCACAGAGGGAATGGGTGTGGCCATCTCTGCTGTGACTGAACAAAGGGCAGGGGAGCAGGGGGCCCAGGGCAGGGCCCTCAGAGCCCGGCAGGCCCAGTGGGGTGTCACAGGCATTTAGGCCCAGGCCAAAGGGCGCCTTCTTTGTCTGCACAGCTGCCCAAACTCTCACCTTTCCACTCAGGCCGCCCTCTTATTTGAAGTGTGTGTGGAACCGGTCCGTGCAGTACACCTCGATGCAAAGCTAACCATAGGTCTGGGCATCATAGCTACCTGCCAGGTGACCGATGTTCGCAGGCAAATAGCTCGTGGGACACACGTGGGGAGACTCCTGCCCAGGCCACAGGCCGCCCAAATCCACTATCCCAGATCGGGGGCAGCAAAGCAGTCCTGTCTGAGTCCCAGCCTCTAGAGGGCGTAGTGGACCAACACTTGTAGAAAAAGGGGTCCGCGCGGGTAACTCATTGGAGGGCCACAAAAAAATCTTTGCGGACTTTCTGCTGAAGCTTACGAGCGTTCACACCTAAGCCTCTTACAAGGTCAGCTGTTTAGATAAACATGAGCTCATGATCTAAATTTACAAAATAATGAAGAAATCAGCTACAAGGGGAGACAAGCAGCAAAAACAATCAATACCAGAATTAGATTCCCTAGGCCAACCATCAGATGTTGGAATAATCAGGTGGAAGGCAGAAAGTATACACAAAACTGGAACTGAAACAAGGAACAAGGATGTTTTCAAAGACTGGTAGGATCTCTAAAACATTTTTAAAGTACATGTCATTGATAAAGCTAAATACTCAATGGTTGTGTAATACAACAGATTCATCATTGAGCAGAGTGAAATTATGCTGTTTTGAAAACTATGGCAGGTCAGATTTTCTGCCTAATTATATAAGAAGATTTCTCTAAAAAATACACATTATTTCAAAGACTTATTGGCTGTGAAATAAGTTAAGGGTATTTCAAATGGCTTGTGTGCAAAGAAAGGTGAGATGTAGGGAATCACAGAAAGCCGAGGGGAAAATAGGTCAATATATACATTGCTATATGGTGAACTAAGACTTAGGCCAGCCACAATGTAGAGGACCTGACCCTTAGAAACTTACAAGTAAGCTGGAATCTTGAAAAGTTCAAATCTTTATAAGTAAAAATATTTTTTAAAATGAATAACCAAGTGTTTTAATTGACATCAGAAGATCAAAACAATAATACCTGAGAACATAGAAAAAATATAAATAAAGATATGAGCAGAACTTAATACAATAGAAAACGTATAAAATTCAGGTGATGTAGTAAGTCCAAAGAATATTCTTTGACAAGATTAAAAGACACACTTTGATTAAGGAAAACCAAAACATAAGTAAACAATATACAGAAAGAATCAGGACAATGTTATAGCAGAGAGTATATGAAATGCCAGTAAATTTGAAGGTTTGTGTAAAGTGGACCAGTTCCTAGCTCCTAAAATTTACCAAAACTGACACAAGAGGAAATCATTTAAGGTCATCATGTCAGCCCTTGGCATTCTCGGAATGCCCTGGACTCAGAATGCAGCATCTTTAGTCCATGGTAACCTGCGGAGAGGGGGCGGGGCTGAGGGAGTTTGGAACACTGCCCTCACAGAGGGAGTGGGTGTGGCCATCTCTGCTGTGACTGAAGAAAGGGTAGGGGAGCAGGGGGCCCAGGGCCGGTCCCTCAGAGCCCGGCAGGCCCAGTGGGGTGTCACAAGCATTTAGGCCCAGGACAAAGGGCGCCTTCTTTGTCTGCACAGCGGCACAAACTCTCACCTTTCCACTCAGGCCGCCCTCTTACTTGAAGTGTGTGTGGAACCTGTCCGCGCAGTACACCTCGCTGCACAGCTAACCATAGGTCTGAGCATCGTAGCTTCCTGCCCGGTGACCGAAGTTCGCAGGCAGATGGGTCCCTGGGACACACGCAGAGAGGCTCCTGCCCCGGCCATAGGCCACCCACTGCCACTGCCCCAGATCGTGGGGAACAAAGCAGCCCTGTCTGAGGCCGTGCCTCCTGAGGGAGTAGTGGACCAACACTTGTAGTCAACGGGGTCCTCGCGGGCAACTCATTGGAGGGACACAAATAAATCTTTGCGGACTTTCTGATGAAACTTACGAGTGTTCACACCTAAGCCTCTTACAAAGTCAGATGTTTAGCTAAACATGAGCTCATGATCTAATTTTACACAATAATGAAGAAATCAGCTACAGGGGGAGACAATCAGCAAAAACAATCAATACCAGAATTAGATTCCCTAGACCATCGATCAGACGTTGGAATAATCAGGTGCAAGGCAGAAAACATACATAAAACTGCAACTGAAACAAGGAACAAGGATGTTTTCAAAGACTGGTACGATCTCTAAAACATTTTTAAAGTACATGTCATTGATAAAGCTAAATACTCAAAGGTTGTGTAATACAACAGATTCATCATTGAGAAGAGTGAAATTATGCTGTTTTGAATACTATGGCAGGTCAGATTTTCTGCCTAAATATATAAGAAGATTTCTCTGAAAGATGCACATTATTTCAAAGACTTATTGGCTGTGAAATAAGTTAAGTTTATTTCAAATGGCTTGTGTGCAAAGAAAGGTGAGATGTAGGAAATCACAGAAAGTCGAGGGGAAAATAGGTCAATATATACTTTGCTATATTGTGAACTAAGCCTTTGGCCAGCCACAATGTAGAGGACCTGACCCTTAGAAACTTACTAGTAAGCTGGAATCTTTAAAAATTCAAATCTTTATAAGTAAAAAGATTTATTAAAATGAATAACCAAGTGTTTTAATTGACATCAGAAGATCAAAACAATAAACTCTGTGAACATAGAAAAAAGATAAATAAAGATATGAGCAGAACTTAATACCACAGAAAACGTATAAAATTCAGTTGAGGTAGTAAGTCCAAAGAATATTCTTTGTCAAGATTTAAAAGACACACTTTGATTAAGGAAAACCAAAACATAAGTAAAGAATATACAGAAAGAATCAGGACAATGTTATAGCAGAGAATATCTGAAATGCCAGTAAATATGAACATTTCTGTAAAGTGGACCATATCCTAGCTCCTAAAGTTTACCAAAATTGACACAAGAGGAAATCAGTTAAGGTCATCATGTCTGCCCTTGGCATTCTCGGAACGCCCTGGCCTCAGAATGCAGCATCTGTTGTCCATGGTAATCTGGGGAGTGGTGGCGGGGCTGAGGGAGGTTGGAACACTGCCTTAACTGAGGGAGTGAGTGGGGCCATCTCTGCTGTGCCTGAATAAAGGGCAGGGGAGAAGGGGGCCCAGGGCAGGGCCCTCAGAGCCCGGCAGGCCCAGTGGGGTGTCACAAGCATTTAGGCCCAGGCCAAAGGGCGCCTTCTTTGTCTGCACAGCTGCCCAAACTCTCACCTTTCCACTCAGGCCGCCCTCTTACTTGAAGTGTGTGTGGAACTGGTCCGCGCAGTACACCTCGATGCAAAGCTAACCATAGGTCTGGGCATCATAGATTCCTGCCAGGTGACCGAAGTTCGCAAGCAGATGGGTCGTGGGACACACGTGGGGAGCCTCCTGCCCAGGCCACAGGCCGCCCAAAGCCACTATCCCAGATCGGGTGCAGCAAAGCTGTCCTGTCTGAGTCCCAGCCTCTAGAGGGAGTAGTGGACCAACACTTGTAGAAAAAGGGGTCTGCGCGGGTAACTCATTTGAGGGACACAAAAAAATCTTTGCGGACTTTCTGCTGAAGCTTACGAGCGTTCACACCTAAGCCTCTTACAAGGTCAGCTGTTTAGCTAAACATGAGCTCATGATCTAAATTTACACAATAATGAAGAAATCAGCTACAAGGGGAGACAAGAAGCAAAACAATCAATAGCAGAATTAGATTCCCTAGGCCAACCATCAGATGTTGGAATAATCAGGTGCAAGGCAGAAAGTATACATAAAACTTGAACTGAAACAAGGAACAAGGATGTTTTCAAAGACTGGTAGGATCTCTAAAACATTTTTAAAGTACATGTCATTGATAAAGCTAAATACTCAATGGTTGTGTAATACAACAGATTCATCATTGAGCAGAGTGAAATTATGCTGTTTTGAAAACTATGGCAGGTCAGATTTTCTGCCTAATTATATAAGAAGATTTCTCTAAAAAATACACATTATTTTAAAGACTTATTGGCTGTGAAATAAGTTAAGGGTATTTCAAATGGCTTGTTTGCAAAAAAAGGTGAGATGTAGGGAATCACAGAAAGTCGAGGGGAAAATAGGTCAATATATACATTGCCATATGGTGAACTAAGACTTAGGCCAGCCACAATGTAGAGGACCTGACCCTTAGAAACTTACAAGTAAGCTGGATCTTGAAAAGTTCAAATCTTTATAAGTAAAAAGATTTATTAAAATGAATAACCAAGTGTTTTAATTGACATCAGAATATCAAAACAATAAACCTGAGAACATAGAAAAAATATAAATAAAGATATGAGCAGAACTTAATACAATAGAAAACCTATAAAATTCAGGTGATGTAGTAAGTCCAAAGAATATTCTTTGACAAGATTAAAAGACACACTTTGATTAAGGAAAACCAAAACATAAGTAAAGAATATACAGAAAGAATCAGGACAATGTTATAGCAGAGAGTATATGAAATGCCAGTAAATTTGAAGGTTTGTGTAAAGTGGACCAGTTCCTAGCTCTTAAAATTTACCAACACTGACACAAGAGGAAATCATTTAAGGTCATCATGTCAGCCCTTGGCATTCTCGGAATGCCCTGGACTCAGAATGCAGCATCCTTAGTCCATGGGAACCTGCGGAGAAGGGGTGAGGCTGAGGGAGTTTGGAACACTGCCCTCACAGAGGGAGTGGGTGTGGCCATCTCTGCTGTGACTGAACAAAGGGCAGGGGAGCAGGGGGCCCAGGGCAGGGCCCTCAGAGCCCGGCAGGCCCAGTGGTGTTTCACAAGCATTTATGCCCAGGACAAAGGAAGCCTTCTTTGTCTGCACAGCTGCCCAAACTCTCACCTTTCCACTCAGGCCGCCCTCTTACTTGAAGTGTGTGTGGAACCTGTCCGTGCAGTACACCTCGCTGCACAGCTAACCATAGGTCTGGGCATCGTAGCTTCCTGCCGGGTGCCCGAAGTTCGCAGGCAGATGGGTCCCTGGGACACACGCAGAGAGGCTCCTGCCCCGGCCACAGGCCACCCACTGCCACTGCCACAGATCGTGGGGCACAAAGCAGCCCTGTCTGAGGCTGTGCCTCTAGAGGGAGTAGTGGACCAACACTTGTAGTAAATGGGGTCCTCGCGGGCAACTCATTGGAGGGACACAAATAAATCTTTGCGGAGTTTCTGATGAAACTTACGAGTGTTCACACCTAAGCCTCTTACAAAGTCAGATGTTTAGGTAAACATGAGCCATGATCTAATTTTACACAATAATGAAGAAATCAGCTACATGGGGAGACAATCAGCAAAAACAATCAATACCAGAATTAGATTCCCTAGGCCATCGATCAGACGTTGGAATAATCAGGTGCAAGGCAGAAAATATACAAAAACTGGAACTGAAACAAGGAACAAGGATATTTTCAAAGACTGGTACGATCTCTAAAACATTTTTAAAGTACATGTCATTGATAAAGCTAAATATTCAAAGGTTGTGTAATACAACAGATTCATCATTGAGAAGAGTGAAATTATGCTGTTTTGAAAACTATGGCAGGTCAGATTTTCTGCCTAAATATATAAGAAGATTTGTCTGAAAACTACACATTATTTCAAAGACTTATTGGCTGTGAAATAAGTTAAGGTTATTTCAAATGGCTTGTCTGCAAAGAAAGGTGAGATGTAGGAAATCACAGAAAGTCGAGGGGAAAATAGGTCAATATATACTTTGCTATATTGTGAACTAAGCTTTTGGCCAGCCACAATGTAGAGGACCTGACACTTAGAAACTTACAAGTAAGCTGGAATCTTGAAAAATTCAAATCTTTATAAGTAAAAAGATTTATTAAAATGAATAACCAAGTGTTTTAATTGACATCAGAAGATCAAAACAATAAACCCTGAGAACATAGAAAAAAGATAAATAAAGATATGAGCAGAACTTAATACCACAGAAAACGTATAAAATTCAGTTGAGGTAGTAAGTCCAAAGAATATTCTTTGACAAGATTTAAAAGACACACTTTGATTAAGGAAAACCAAAACATAAGTAAAGAATATACAGAAAGAATCAGGACAATGTTATAGCAGAGAATATCTGAAATGCCAGTAAATTTGAACATTTCTGTAAAGTGGACCATTTCCTAGCTCCTAAAATTTACCAAAATTGACACAAGAGGAAATCATTTAAGGTCATCATGTCTGCCCTTGGCATTCTCGGAACGCCCTCGGCTCAGAATGCAGCATCTGTAGTCCATGGTAACCTGCGGAGAGGGGGCGGGGCTGAGGGAGGTTGGAATAATGCTTTCACTGAGGGAGTGGGTGGGGCCATCTCTGCTGTGCCTGAACAAAGGGCAGGGGATAAGGGGTCCAACGCCGGGCCCTTAGAGCCCGGCAGGCCCAGTCGTGTGTCACAAGCATATAGGCACAGGTCAAAGTGCGCCTTCTTTGTCTGCACAGCTGCCCAAACTCTCACCTTTCCACACAGGCCGCCCTCTTACTTGAAGTGTGTGTGGAACTGGTCCGTGCAGTACACCTCGCTGCAAAGCTAACCATAGGTCTGGGCATCATAGCTTCCTGCCAGGTGACCGAAGTTCGCAGGCAGATGGGTCGTGGGACACACGTGGGGAGCCTCCTGCCCAGGCCACAGGCCCCCCAAAGCCAATATCTCAGATCGGGGGCGGCAAAGCAGTCCTGTCTGAGTCCCAGCCTCTAGAGGGATTAGTGGACCAACACATGTAGAAAAAGGGGTCCGCACGGGTAACTCATTGAAGGGACACAAAAAAATCTTTGCGGACTTTCTGCTGAAGCTAACGAGCGTTCACACCTAAGACTCTTACAAGGTCAGCTGTTTAGCTAAAAATGAGCTCATGATCTAAATTTACACAATACTGAAGCAATCAGCTACAAGGGGAGAGAAGCAGCAAAAACAATCAATACCAGAATTAGATTCCCTAGGCCAACCATCAGATGTTGGAATAATCAGGTGCAAGGCAGAAAGTATACACAAAACTGGAACTGAAACAAGGAACAAGGATGTTTTCAAAGACTGGTAGGATCTCTAAAACATTTTTAAAGTACATGTCATTGGTAAAGCTAAATACTCAAAGGTGGTGTAATACAACAGATTCATCATTGAGAAGAGTGAAATTATGCTGTTTTGAAAATTATGGCAGGTCAGATTTTCTGCCTAAATATATAAGAAGATTTCTCTGAAAAATGCACATTAGTTCAAAGACTTATTGGCTGTGAAATAAGTTAAGTTTATTTCAAATGGCTTGTCTGCAAAGAAAGGTGAGATGTAGGAAATCACAGAAAGTCGAGGGGAAAATAGGTCAATATATACTTTGCTATATTGTGAACTAAGCCTTTGGCCAGCCACAATGTAGAGGACCTGACCCTTAGAAACTTACAAGTAAGCTGGAATCTTTAAAAACTCAAATCTTCATAAGTAAAAAGATTTATTAAAATGAATAACCAAGTGTTTTAATTGATATCAGAAGATCAAAACAATAAACCCTGAGAACATAGAAAAAAGATAAATAAAGATATGAGCAGAACTTAATACCATAGAAAACGTATAAAATTCAGTTGAGGTAGTAAGTCCAAAGAATATTCTTTGACAAGATTTAAAAGACACACTTTGATTAAGGAAAACCAAATCATAAGTAAAGAATATACAGAAAGAGTCAGGACAATGTTATAGCAGAGAGTATATGAAATGCCAGTAAATTTGAAAGTTTGTGTAAAGTGGACCAGTTCCTAGCTCCTAAAATTTACCAAAACTGACACAAGAGGAAATCATTTAAGGTCATCATGTCAGCCCTTGGCATTCTCGGGATGCCCTGGACTCAGAATGCAGCATCTTTAGTCCATGGTAACCTGCGGAGAGGGGGCGGGGCTGAGGGAGTTTGGAACACTACCCTCACAGAGGGAGTGGGTGTGGCCATCTCTGCTGTGACTGAAGAAAGGGCAGGGGAGCAGGGGGCCCAGGGCAGGGCCCTCAGAGCCCGGCAGGCCCAGTGGGGTGTCAAAAGCATTTAGGCCCAGGCCAAAGTGCGCCTTCTTTGTCTGCACAGCGGCACAAACTCTCACCTTTCCACTCAGGCCGCCCTCTTACTTGAAGTGTGTGTGGAACCGGTCCGCGCAGTACACCTCGATGCAAAGCTAACCATAGGTCTGGCCATCATAGCTTCCTGCCAGGTGACCGAAGTTCGCAGGCAGATGAGTCGTGGGACACACGTGGGGAGACTCCTGCCCAGGCCACAGGCCGCCCAAAGCCGCTATCCCAGATCGGGGGCAGCAAAGCAGTCCTGTCTGAGTCCCAGCCTCTAGAGGGAGTAGTGGACCAACACTTGTAGAAAAAGGGGTCCGCGCGGGTAACTCATTGGAGGGACACAAAAAAATCTTTGCGGACTTTCTGCTGAAGCTTACGAGCGTTCACACCTAAGCCTCTTACAAGGTCAGCTGTTTAGATAAACATGAGCTCATGATCTAAATTTACACAATAATGAAGAAATCAGCTACAAGGGGAGACATGCAGCAAAAACAATCAATACCAGAATTAGATTCCCTAGGCCAACCATCAGATGTTGGAATAATCAGGTGCAAGGCAGAAAGTATACATAAAACTTGAACTGAAAAAAGGAATAAGGATGTTTTCAAAGACGGGTAGGATCTCTAAAACATTTTTAAAGTACATGTCAATGATAAAGCTAAATACTCAATGGTTGTGTAATACAACAGATTCAACATTGAGAAGAGTGAAATTATGCTGTTTTGAAAACTATGGCAGGTCAGATTTTCTGCCTAATTATATAAGAAGATTTCTCTAAAAAATACACATTATTTCAAAGACTTATTGGCTGTGAAATAAGTTAAGGTTATTTCAAATGGCTTGTGTGCAAAGAAAGGTGAGATGTAGGGAATCACAGAAAGTCGAGGGGAAAATACGTCAATATATACATTGCTATATGGTGAACTAAGACTTAGGCCAACCACAATGTAGAGGACCTGACCCTTAGAAACTTACAAGTAAGCTGGAATCTTGAAAAATTCAAATCCTTATAAGTAAAAAGATTTTTTAAAATGAATAACCAAGTGTTTTAATTGACATCAGAAGATCAAAACAATAAACCTGAGAACATAGAAACAATATAAATAAAGATATGAGCAGAACTTAATACAATAGAAAACGTATAAAATTCAGCTGATGTAGTAAGTCCAAATAATATTCTTTGACAAGATTAAAAGACACACTTTGATTAAGGAAAACCAAAACATATGTAAAGAATATACAGAAAGAATCAGGACAATGTTATAGCAGAGAGTATATGAAATGCCAGTAAATTTGAAAGTTTGTGTAAAGTGGACCAGTTCCTAGCTCCTAAAATTTACCAAAACTGACACAAGAGGAAATCATTTAATGTCATCATGTCAGCCGTTGGCATTCTCGGAATGCCCTGGACTCAGAATGCAGCATCTTTAGTCCATGGTAACCTGCGGAGAGGGGGCGGGGCTGAGGGAGTTTGGAACACTGCCCTCACAGAGGGAGTGGGTGTGGCCATCTCTGCTGTGACTGAACAAAGGGCAGGGGAGCAAGGGTCCCATGGCAGGGCCCTCAGAGCCCGGCAGGCCCAGTGGGGTGTCACAAGCATTTGGCCCAGGACAAAGGGCGCCTTCTTTGTCTGCACAGCGGCACAAACTCTCACCTTTCCACTCAGGCCGCCCTCTTACTTGAACTGTGTGTGGAACCTGTCCGCGCAGTACACCTCGCTGCACAGCTAACCATAGGTCTGAGCATCGTAGCTTCCTGCCAGGTGACCGAATTTCGCAGGCAGATGGGTCCCTGGGACCCACGCAGAGAGGCTCCTGCCCCGGCCACAGGCCACCCACTGCCACTGCCACAGATCGTGGGGCACAAAACAGCCCTGTCTTAGGCCGTGCTTCTAGAGGGAGTAGTGGACCAACACTTGTAGTCAACGGGGTCTTCGCGGGTAACTCATTGGAGGGACACAAATAAATCTTTGCGGACTTTCTGATGAAACTTACGAGTGTTCACACCTAAGCCTCTTACAATGTCAGATGTTTAGCTAAACATGAGCTCATGATCTAATTTTACACAATAATGAAGAAATCAGCTACAGGGGGAGACAATCAGCAAAAACAATCAATACCAGGATTAGATTCCCTAGACCATCGATCAGACGTTGGAATAATCAGGTGCAAGGCAGAAAATATACATAAAACTGGAACTGAAACAAGGAACAAGGATGTTTTCAAAGACTGGTAGGATCTCTAAAACATTTTTAAAGTACATGTCATTGATAAAGCTAAATAATCAAAGGTTGTGTAATACAACAGATTCATCATTGAGAAGAGTGAAATTATGCTGTTTTGAAAACTATGGCAGGTCAGATTTTCTGCCTAATTATATAAGAAGATTTCTCTGAAAACTACACATTGTTTCAAAGACTTATTGGCTGTGAAATAAGTTAAGGTTATTTCAAATGGCTTGTCTGCAAAGAAAGGTGAGATGTAGGAAATCACAGAAAGTCGAGGGGAAAATAGGTCAATATATACTTTGCTATATTGTGAACTAAGCTTTTGGCCAGCCACAATGTAGAGGACCTGACCCTTAGAAACTTCCAAGTAAGCTGGAATCTTGAAAAATTCAAATATTTATAAGTAAAAAAGTATTACAATGAATAACCAAGTGTTTTAATTGACATCAGAAGATCAAAACAATAAACCCTGAGAACATAGAAAAAAGATAAATAAAGATATGAGCAGAACTTAATACCACAGAAAACGTATAAAATTCAGTTGAGGTAGTAAGTCCAAAGAATATTCTTTGACAAGATTTAAAAGACACACATTGATTAAGGAAAACCAAAACATAAGTAAAGAATAAACAGAAAGAATCAGGACAATGTTATAGCAGGGAATATATGAAATGCCAGTAAATTTGAACATTTGTGTAAAGTGGACCATTTCCTAGCTCCTAAACTTTACCAAAATTGACACAAGAGGAAATCATTGAAAGTCATCATGTCAGCCCTTGGCATTCTCGGAATGCCCTGGCCTCAGAATGCAGCGTCTGTAGTCCATGGTAACCCGCGGCGAGGGGGAGGGGCTGAGGGAGTTTGGAACACTGCCCTCACAGAGGGAGTGGGTGTGGCCATCTCTGCTGTGACTGAACAAAGGGCAG
Organism: Mesoplodon bidens; assembly: GCF_964165515.1. NCBI lineage: Eukaryota > Metazoa > Chordata > Mammalia > Artiodactyla > Ziphiidae > Mesoplodon > Mesoplodon bidens. The sequence goes on along the minus strand of NC_138180.1, from coordinate 26,933,853 downwards.
GGAAGCAGGGGGCCCAGGGCAGGGCCCTCAGAGCCCGGCAGGCCCAGTGGGGTGTCACAAGCATTTAGGCCCAGGCCAAAGGGCGCCTTCTTTGTCTGCACAGCTGCCCAAACTCTCACCTTTCCACTCAGGCCGCCCTCTTACTTGAAGTGTGTGTGGTACCGGTCCGTGCAGTACACCTCGATGCAAAGCTAACCATAGGTCTGGGCATCATAGCTTCCTGCCAGGTGACCGATGTTCGCAGGCAAATAGCTCGTGGGACACACGTGGGGAGACTCCTGCCCAGGCCACAGGCCGCCCAAATCCACTATCCCAGATCGGGGGCAGCAAAGCAGTCCTGTCTGAGTCCCAGCCTCTAGAGGGCGTAGTGGACCAACACTTGTAGAAAAAGGGGTCCGCGCGGGTAACTCATTGGAGGGCCACAAAAAAATCTTTGCGGACTTTCTGAGGAAGCTTACGAGCGTTCACACCTAAGCCTCTTACAAGGTCAACTGTTTAGATAAACATGAGCTCATGATCTAAATTTACACAATAATGAAGAAATCAGCTACAAGGGGAGACAAGCAGCAAAAACAATCAATACCAGAATTAGATTCCCTAGGCCAACCATCAGATGTTGGAATAATCAGGTGCAAGGCAGAAAGTATACACAAAACTGGAACTGAAACAAGGAACAAGGATGTTTTCAAAGACTGGTAGGATCTCTAAAACATATTTAAAGTACATGTCATTGATAAAGCTAAATACTCAATGGTTGTGTAATACAACAGATTCATCATTGAGCAGAGTGAAATTATGCTGTTTTGAAAACTATGGCAGGTCAGATTTTCTGCCTAATTATATAAGAAGATTTCTCTAAAAAATACACATTATTTCAAAGACTTATTGGCTGTGAAATAAGTTAAGGGTATTTCAAATGGCTTGTGTGCAAAGAAAGGTGAGATGTAGGGAATCACAGAAAGCCGAGGGGAAAATAGGTCAATATATACATTGCTATATGGTGAACTAAGACTTAGGCCAGCCACAATGTAGAGGACCTGACCCTTAGAAACTTACAAGTAAGCTGGAATCTTGAAAAGTTCAAATCTTTATAAGTAAAAATATTTTTTAAAATGAATAACCAAGTGTTTTAATTGATATCAGAAGATCAAAACAATAAACCCTGAGAACATAGAAAAAAGATAAATAAAGATATGAGCAGAACTTAATACCACAGAAAACGTATAAAATTCAGTTGAGGTAGTAAGTCCAAAGAATATTCTTTGACAAGATTTAAAAGACACACATTGATTAAGGAAAACCAAAACATAAGTAAAGAATAAACAGAAAGAATCAGGACAATGTTATAGCAGGGAATATATGAAATGCCAGTAAATTTGAACATTTGTGTAAAGTGGACCATTTCCTAGCTCCTAAAGTTTACCAAAATTGACACAAGAGGAAATCATTGAAAGTCATCATGTCAGCCCTTGGCATTCTCGGAATGCCCTGGCCTCAGAATGCAGCATCTGTAGTCCATGGTAACCCGCGGAGAGGGGGAGGGGCTGAGGGAGTTTGGAACACTGCCCTCACAGAGGGAGTGGGTGTGGCCATCTCTGCTGTGACTGAACAAAGGGCAGGGGAGCAGGGGGCACAGGGCAGGGCCCTCAGAGCCCGGCAGGCCCAGTGGGGTGTCACAAGCATTTAGGCCCAGGCCAAAGGGCGCCTTCTTTGTCTGCACAGCTGCCCAAACTCTCACCTTTCCACTCAGGCCGCCCTCTTACTTGAAGTGTGTGGAACCGGTCCGTGCAGTACACCTCGATGCAAAGCTAACCATAGGTCTGGGCATCATAGCTTCCTGCCAGGTGACCGATGTTCGCAGGCAAATAGCTCGTGGGACACACGTGGGGAGACTCCTGCCCAGGCCACAGGCCGCCCAAATCCACTATCCCAGATCGGGGGCAGCAAAGCAGTCCTGTCTGAGTCCCAGCCTCTAGAGGGCGTAGTGGACCAACACTTGTAGAAAAAGGGGTCCGCGCGGGTAACTCATTGGAGGGCCACAAAAAAATCTTTGCGGACTTTCTGAGGAAGCTTACGAGCGTTCACACCTAAGCCTCTTACAAGGTCAACTGTTTAGATAAACATGAGCTCATGATCTAAATTTACACAATAATGAAGAAATCAGCTACAAGGGGAGACAAGCAGCAAAAACAATCAATACCAGAATTAGATTCCCTAGGCCAACCATCAGATGTTGGAATAATCAGGTGCAAGGCAGAAAGTATACACAAAACTGGAACTGAAACAAGGAACAAGGATGTTTTCAAAGACTGGTAGGATCTCTAAAACATATTTAAAGTACATGTCATTGATAAAGCTAAATACTCAATGGTTGTGTAATACAACAGATTCATCATTGAGCAGAGTGAAATTATGCTGTTTTGAAAACTATGGCAGGTCAGATTTTCTGCCTAATTATATAAGAAGATTTCTCTAAAAAATACACATTATTTCAAAGACTTATTGGCTGTGAAATAAGTTAAGGGTATTTCAAATGGCTTGTGTGCAAAGAAAGGTGAGATGTAGGGAATCACAGAAAGCCGAGGGGAAAATAGGTCAATATATACATTGCTATATGGTGAACTAAGACTTAGGCCAGCCACAATGTAGAGGACCTGACCCTTAGAAACTTACAAGTAAGCTGGAATCTTGAAAAGTTCAAATCTTTATAAGTAAAAATATTTTTTAAAATGAATAACCAAGTGTTTTAATTGACATCAGAAGATCAAAACAATAATACCTGAGAACATAGAAAAAAGATAAATAAAGATATGAGCAGAACTTAATACAATAGAAAACGTATAAAATTCAGGTGATGTAGTAAGTCCAAAGAATATTCTTTGACAAGATTAAAAGACACACTTTGATTAAGGAAAACCAAAACATAAGTAAAGAATATACAGAAAGAATCAGGAGAATGTTATAGCAGAGAGTATATGAAATGCTAGTAAATTTGAAGGTTTGTGTAAAGTGGACCAGTTCCTAGCTCCTAAAATTTACCAAAACTGACACAAGAGGAAATCATTTAAGGTCATCATGTCAGCCCTTGGCATTCTCGGAATGCCCTGGACTCAGAATGCAGCATCTTTAGTCCATGGTAACCTGCGGAGAGGGGGCGGGGCTGAGGGAGTTTGGAACACTGCCCTCACAGAGGGAGTGGGTGTGGCCATCTCTGCTGTGACTGAAGAAAGGGCAGGGGAGCAGGGGGCCCAGGGCAGGGCCCTCAGAGCCCGGCAGGCCCAGTGGGGTGTCACAAGCATTTAGGCCCAGGACAAAGGGCGCCTTCTTTGTCTGCACAGCGGCACAAACTCTCACCTTTCCACTCAGGCCGCCCTCTTACTTGAAGTGTGTGTGGAACCTGTCCGCGCAGTACACCTCGCTGCACAGCTAACCATAGGTCTGAGCATCGTAGCTTCCTGCCCGGTGACCGAAGTTCGCAGGCAGATGAGTCCCTGGGACACACGCAGAGAGGCTCCTGCCCCGGCCACAGGCCACCCACTGCCACTGCCCCAGATCGTGGGGAACAAAGCAGCCCTGTCTGAGGCCGTGCCTCTAGAGGGAGTAGTGGACCAACACTAGTAGTCAACGGGGTCCAAGCGGGCAACTCATTGGAGGGACACAAATAAATCTTTGCGGACTTTCTGATGAAACTTACGAGTGTTCACACCTAAGCCTCTTACAAAGTCAGAGGTTTAGCTAAACATGAGCTCATGATCTAATTTTACACAATAATGAAGAAATCAGCTACAGGGGGCGACAATCAGCAAAAACAATCAATACCAGAATTAGATTCCCTAGACCATCGATCAGACGTTGGAATAATCAGGTGCAAGGCAGAAAATATACAGAAAACTGCAACTGAAACAAGGAACAAGGATGTTTTCAAAGACTGGTAGGATCTCTAAAACATTTTTAAAGTACATGTCATTGATAAAGCTAAATAGTCAAAGGTTGTGTAATACAACAGATTCATCATTGAGAAGAGTGAAATTATGCTGTTTTGAAAACTATGGCAGGTCAGATTTTCTGCCTAAATATATAAGAAGATTTCTCTGAAAGATGCACATTATTTCAAAGACTTATTGGCTGTGAAATAAGTTAAGGTTATTTAAAATGGCTTGTCTGCAAAGAAAGGTGAGATGTAGGAAATCACAGAAAGTCGAGGGGAAAATAGGTCAATATATACTTTGCTATACTGTGAACTAAGCCTTTGGCCAGCCACAATGTAGAGGACCTGACCCTTAGAAACTTACAAGTAAGCTGGAATCTTTAAAAATTCAAATCTTTATAAATAAAAAGATTTATTAAAATGAATAACCAAGTGTTTTAATTGACATCAGAAGATCAAAACAATAAACTCTGTGAACATAGAAAAAAGATAAATAAAGATATGAGCAGAACTTAATACCACAGAAAACGTATAAAATTCAGTTGAGGTAGTAAGTCCAAAGAATATTCTTTGACAAGATTTAAAAGACACACTTTGATTAAGGAAAACCAAAACATAAGTAAAGAATATACAGAAAGAATCAGGACAATGTTATAGCAGAGAATATCTGAAATGCCAGTAAATATGAACATTTCTGTAAAGTGGACCATATCCTAGCTCCTAAAGTTTACCAAAATTGACACAAGAGGAAATCAGTTAAGGTCATCATGTCTGCCCTTGGCATTCTCGGAACGCCCTGGCCTCAGAATGCACCATCTGTTGTCCATGGTAACCTGGGGAGTGGTGGCGGGGCTGAGGGAGGTTGGAACACTGCCTTCACTGAGGGAGTGAGTGGGGCCATCTCTGCTGTGCCTGAATAAAGGGCAGGGGAGAAGGGGGCCCAGGGCAGGGCCCTCAGAGCCCGGCAGGCCAAGTGGGGTGTCACAAGCATTTAGGCCCAGGCCAAAGGGCGCCTTCTTTGTCTGCACAGCTGCCCAAACTGTCACCTTTCCACTCAGGCCGCCCTCTTACTTGAAGTGTGTGTGGAACTGGTCCGCGCAGTACACCTCGATAAAAAGCTAACCATAGGTCTGGGCATCATAGCTTCCTGCCAGGTGACCGAAGTTCGCAGGCAGATGGGTCGTGGGACACACGTGGGGAGCCTCCTGCCCAGGCCACAGGCCGCCCAAAGCCACTATCCCAGATCGAGTGCAGCAAAGCAGTCCTGTCTGAGTCCCAGCCTCTAGAGGGAGTAGTGGACCAACACTTGTAGAAAAAGGGGTCTGCGCGGGTAACTCATTGGAGGGACACAAAAAAATCTTTGCGGACTTTCTGCTGAAGCTTACGAGCGTTCACACCTAAGCCTCTTACAAGGTCAGCTGTTTAGCTAAACATGAGCTCATGATCTAAATTTACACAATAATGAAGAAATCAGCTACAAGGGGAGACAAGAAGCAAAAACAATCAATACCAGAATTAGATTCCCTAGGCCAACCATCAGATGTTGGAATAATCAGGTGCAAGGCAGAAAGTATACACAAAACTGGAACTGAAACAAGGAACAAGGATGTTTTCAAAGACTGGTAGGATCTCTAAAACATTTTTAAAGTACATGTCATTGATAAAGCTAAATACTCAATGGTTGTGTAATACAACAGATTCATCATTGAGAAGAGTGAAATTATGCTGTTTTGAAAACTATGGCAGGTCAGATTTTCTGCCTAATTATATAAGAAGATTTCTCTAAAAAATACACATTATTTCAAAGACTTATTGGCTGTGAAATAAGTTAAGGGTATTTCAAATGGCTTGTTTGCAAAAAAAGGTGAGATGTAGGGAATAACAGAAAGTCGAGGGGAAAATAGGTCAATATATACATTGCCATATGGTGAACTAAGATTTAGGCCAGCCACAATGTAGAGGACCTGACCCTTAGAAACTTACAAGTAAGCTGGAATCTTGAAAAGTTCAAAACTTTATAAGTAAAAAGATTTATTAAAATGAATAACCAAGTGTTTTAATTGACATCAGAATATCAAAACAATAAACCTGAGAACATAGAAAAAATATAAATAAAGATATGAGCAGAACTTAATACAATAGAAAACGTATAAAATTCAGGTGATGTAGTAAGTCCAAAGAATATTCATTGACAAGATTAAAAGACACACTTTGATTAAGGAAAACCAAAACATAAGTAAAGAATATACAGAAAGAATCAGGACAATGTTATAGCAGAGAGTATATGAAATGCCAGTAAATTTGAAGGTTTGTGTAAAGTGGACCAGTACCTAGCTCCTAAAATTTACCAAAACTGACACAAGAGGAAATCATTTAAGGTCATCATGTCAGCCCTTGGCATTCTCGGAATGCCCTGGACTCAGAATGCAGCATCCTTAGTCCATGGGAACCTGCCGAGAAGGGGTGAGGCTGAGGGAGTTTGGAACACTGCCCTCACAGAGGGAGTGGGTGTGGCCATCTCTGCTGTGACTGAACAAAGGGCAGGGGAGCAGGGGGCCCAGGGCAGGGCCCTCAGAGCGGGGCAGGCCCTGTGGTGTGTCACAAGCATTTATGCCCAGGACAAAGGAAGCCTTCTTTGTCTGCACAGCTGCCCAAACTCTCACCTTTCCACTCAGGCCGCCCTCTTACTTGAAGTGTGTGTGGAACCTGTCCGTGCAGTACACCTCGCTGCACAGCTAACCATAGGTCTGGGCATCGTAGCTTCCTGCCAGGTGACCTAATTTCGCAGGCAGATGGGTCCCTGGGACACACGCAGAGAGGCTCCTGCCCCGGCCACAGGCCACCCACTGCCACTGCCACAGATCGTGGGGCACAAAGCAGCCCTGTCTGAGGCTGTGCCTCTAGAGGGTGTAGTGGACCAACACTTGTAGTAAACGGGGTCCTCGCGGGAAACTCATTGGAGGGACACAAATAAATCTTTGCGGAGTTTCTGATGAAACTTACGAGTGTTCACACCTAAGCCCCTTACAAAGTCAGATGTTTAGGTAAACATGAGCCATGATCTAATTTTACACAATAATGAAGAAATCAGCTACAGGGGGAGACAATCAGCAAAAACAATCAATACCAGAATTAGATTCCCTAGGCCATCGATCAGACGTTGGAATAATCAGGTGCAAGGCAGAAAATATACAAAAACTGGAACTGAAACAAGGAACAAGGATATTTTCAAAGACTGGTAGGATCTCTAAAACATTTTTAAAGTACATGTCATTGATAAAGCTAAATACTCAAAGGTTGTGTAATACAACAGATTCATCATTGAGAAGAGTGAAATTATGCTGTTTTGAAAACTATGGCAGGTCAGATTTTCTGCCTAAATATATAAGAAGATTTGTCTGAAAACTACACATTATTTCAAAGACTTATTGGCTGTGAAATAAGTTAAGGTTATTTCAAATGGCTTGTCTGCAAAGAAAGGTGAGATGTAGGAAATCACAGAACGTCGAGGGGAAAATAGGTCAATATATACTTTGCTATATTGTGAACTAAGCTTTTGGCCAGCCACAATGTAGAGGACCTGACACTTAGAAACTTACAAGTAAGCTGGAATCTTGAAAAATTCAAATCTTTATAAGTAAAAAGATTTATTAAAATGAATAACCAAGTGTTTTAATTGACATCAGAAGATCAAAACAATAAACCCTGAGAACATAGAAAAAAGATAAATAAAGATATGAGCAGAACTTAATACCACAGAAAACGTATAAAATTCAGTTGAGGTAGTAAGTCCAAAGAATATTCTTTGACAAGATTTAAAAGACACACGTTGATTAAGGAAAACCAAAACATAAGTAAAGAATATACAGAAAGAATCAGGACAATGTTATAGCAGAGAATATCTGAAATGCCAGTAAATTTGAACATTTGTATAAAGTGGAGCATTTCCTAGCTCCTAAAATTGACCAAAATTGACACAAGAGGAAATCATTTAAGGTCATCATGTCTGCCCTTGGCATTCTCGGAACGCCCTCGGCTCAGAATGCAGCATCTGTAGTCCATGGTAACCTGCGGAGAGGGGGCGGGGCTGAGGGAGGTTGGAACAATGCCTTCACTGAGGGAGTGGGTGGGGCAATCTCTGCTGTGCCTGAACAAAGGGCAGGGGATAAGGGGGCCAACGCCGGGCCCTCAGAGCCCGGCAGGACCAGTCGTGTGTCACAAGCATTTAGGCACAGGTCAAAGTGCGCCTTCTTTGTCTGCACAGCTGCCCAAACTCTCACCTTTCCAATCAGGCCGCCCTCTTACTTGAAGTTTGTGTGGAACCGGTCCGTGCAGTACACCTCGCTGCAAAGCTAACCATAGGTCTGGGCATCATAGCTTCCTGTCAGGTGACCGAATTTCGCAGGCAGATGGGTCGTGGGACACACGTGGGGAGCCTCCTGCCCAGGCCACAGGCCGCCCAAAGCCACTATCCCAGATCGGGGGCGGCAAAGCAGTCCTGTCTGAGTCCCAGCCTCTAGAGGGAGTAGTGGAGCAACACATGTAGAAAAAGGGGTCCGCACGGGTAACTCATTGGAGGGACACAAAAAAATCTTTGCGGACTTTCTGCTGAAGCTTACGAGCGTTCACACCTAAGACTCTTACACGGTCAGCTGCTTAGCTAAAAATGAGCTCATGATCTAAATTTACACAATACTGAATAAATCATCTACAAGGGGAGAGAAGCAGCAAAAACAATCAATACCAGAATTAGATTCCCTAGGCCAACCATAAGATGTTGGAATAATCAGGTGCAAGGCAGAAAGTATACACAAAACTGGAACTGAAACAAGGAACAAGGATGTTTTCAAAGACTGGTAGGATCTCTAAAACATTTTTAAAGTACATGTCATTGATAAAGCTAAATACTCAAAGGTGGTGTAATACAACAGATTCATCATTGAGAAGAGTGAAATTTTGCTGTTTTGAAAATTATGGCAGGTCAGATTTTCTGCCTAAATATATAAGAAGATTTCTCTGAAAAATGCACATTATTTCAAAGACTTATTGGCTGTGAAATAAGTTAAGTTTATTTCAAATGGCTTGTGTGCAAAGAAAGGTGAGATGTAGGAAATCACAGAAAGTCGAGGGGAAAATAGGTCAATATATACTTTGCTATATTGTGAACTAAGCCTTAGGCCAGCCACAATGTAGAGGACCTGAGCCTTAGAAGCTTACAAGTAAGCTGGAATCTTTAAAAACTCAAATCTTCATAAGTAAAAAGATTTATTAAAATGAATAACCAAGTGTTTTAATTGACATCAGAAGATCAAAACAATAAACCCTGAGAACATAGAAAAAAGATAAATAAAGATATGAGCAGAACTTAATACCTTAGAAAACGTATAAAATTCAGTTGAGGTAGTAAGTCCAAAGAATATTCTTTGACAAGATTTAAAAGACACACTTTGATTAAGGAAAACCAAATCATAAGTAAAGAATATACAGAAAGAGTCAGGACAATGTTATAGCAGAGAGTATATGAAATGCCAGTAAATTTGAACGTTTGTGTAAAGTGGACCAGTTCCTAGCTCCTAAAATTTACCAAAACTGACACAAGAGGAAATCATTTAAGGTCATCATGTCAGCCCTTGGCATTCTCGGGATTACCTGGACTCAGAATGCAGCATCTTTAGTCCATGGTAACCTGCGGAGAGCGGACGGGGCTGAGGGAGTTTGGAACACTGCCCTCACAGAGGGAGTGGGTGTGGCAATCTCTGCTGTGACTGAAGAAAGGGCAGGGGAGCAGGGGGCCCAGGGCAGGGCCCTCAGAGCCCGGCAGGCCCAGTGGGGTGTCAAAAGCATTTAGGCCCAGGCCAAAGTGCGCCTTCTTTGTCTGCACAGCGGCACAAACTCTCACCTCTCCACTCAGGCCGCCCTCTTACTTGAAGTGTGTGTGGAACCGGTCCGCGCAGTACACCTCGATGCAAAGCTAACCATAGGTCTGGCCATCATAGCTTCCTGCCAGGTGACCGAAGTTCGCAGGCAGATGGGTCGTGGGACACACGTGGGGAGACTCCTCCCCAGGCCACAGGCCGCCCAAAGCCACTATCCCAGATCGGGGGCAGCAAAGCAGTCCTGTCTGAGTCCCAGCCTCTAGAGGGTGTAGTGGACCAACACTTGTAGAAAAAGGGGTCCGCGCGGGTAACTCATTGGAGGGACACAAAAAAATCTTTGCGGACTTTCTGCTGAAGCTTACGAGCGTTCACACCTAAGCCTCTTACAAGGTCAGCTGTTTAGATAAACATGAGCTCATGATCTAAATTTACACAATAATGAAGAAATCAGCTACAAGGGGTGACAAGCAGCAAAAACAATCAATACCAGAATTAGATACCCTAGGCCAACCATCAGATGTTGGAATAATCAGGTGCAAGGCAGATAGTATACATAAAACTTGAACTGAAAAAAGGAATAAGGATGTTTTCAAAGACTGGTAGGATCTCTAAAACATTTTTAAAGTACATGTCATTGATAAAGCTAAATATTCAATGGTTGTGTAATACAACAGATTCAACATTGAGAAGAGTGAAATTATGCTGTTTTGAAAACTATGGCAGGTCAGATTTTCTGCCTAATTATATAAGAAGATTTCTCTAAAAAATACACATTATTTCAAAGACTTATTGGCTGTGAAATAAGTTAAGGTTATTTCAAATGGCTTGTGTGCAAAGAAAGGTGAGATGTAGGGAATCACAGAAAGTCGAGGGAAAAATAGGTCAATATATACATTGCTATATGGTGAACTAAGACTTAGGCCAGCAACAATGTAGAGGCGCTGACCCTTAGAAACTTACAAGTAAGCTGGAATCTTTAATAATTCAAATCTTTATAAGTAAAAAGATTTATTAAAATGAATAACCAAGTGTTTTAATTGACATCAGAAGATCAAAACAATAAACCCTGAGAACATAGAAAACATATAAATAAAGATATGAGCAGAACTTAATACAATAGAAAACGTATAAAATTCAGCTGATGTAGTAAGTCCAAATAATATTCTTTGACAAGATTAAAAGACACACTTTGATTAAGGAAAACCAAAACATATGTAAAGAATATACAGAAAGAATCAGGATAATGTTATAGCAGAGAGTATATGAAATGCCAGTAAATTTGAAAGTTTGTGTAAAGTGGACCAGTTCCTAGCTCCTAAAATTGACCAAAACTGACACAAGAGGAAATCATTTAAGGTCATTATGTCAGCCCTTGGCATTCTCGGAATGCCCTGGACTCAGAATGCAGCATCCTTAGTCCATGGGAACCTGCGGAGAAGGGGTGGGGCTGAGGGAGTTTGGAACACTGCCCTCACAGAGGGAGTGGGTGTGGCCATCTCTGCTGTGACTGAACAAAGGGCAGGGGAGGAGGGGGCCCAGGGCAGGGCCCTCAGAGCCCGGCAGGCCCAGTGGTGTGTCACAAGCATTTATGCCCAGGACAAAGGAAGCCTTCTTTGTCTGCACAGCTGCCCAAACTCTCACCTTTCCACTCAGGCCGCCCTCTTAATTGAAGGGTGTGTGGAACCTGTCCGCGCAGTACACCTCGCTGCACAGCTAACCATAGGTCTTGGCATCGTAGCTTCCTGTCAGGTGACCGAAGTTCGCAGGCAGATGTGTCCCTGGGACACACGCAGAGAGGCTCCTGCCCCGGCCACAGGCCACCCACTTCCACTGCCAAAGATCGTGGGGCACAAAGCAGCCCTGTCTGAGGCCGTGCCTCTAGAGGGAGTAGTGGACCAACACTTGTAGTCAACGGGTTCCTCGCGGACAACTCATTGGAGGGACACAAATAAATCTTTGCGGACTTTCTGATGAAACTTACGAATGTTCCCACCTAAGCCTCTTACAAAGTCAGATGTTTAGCTAAACATGAGCTCATGATCTAAATTTACACAATAATGAAGAAATCAGCTACAGGGGGAGACAATCAGCAAAAACAATCAATACCAGAATTAGATTCCCTAGGCCATCGATCAGACGTTGGAATAATCAGGTGCAAGGCAGAAAATATACATAAAACTGGAACTGAAACAAGGAACAAGGATGTTTTCAAAGACTGGTAGGATCTCTAAAACAGTTTTAAAGTACATGTCACTGATAAAGCTAAATACTCAAAGGTTGTGTAATACAACAGATTCATCATTGAGAAGAGTGAAATTATGCTGTTTTGAAAACTATGGCAGGTCAGATTTTCTGCCTAAATATATAATAAGATTTCTCAGAAAAATGCACATTATTTCAAAGACTTATTGGCTGTGAAATAAGTTAAGGTTATTTCAAATGGCTTGTCTGGAAAGAAAGGTGAGATGTAGGAAATCACAGAAAGTCGAGGGGAAAATAGGTCAATATATACTTTGCTATATTTTGAACTAAGCCTTTGGCCAGCCACAATGTAGAGGACCTGAGCCTTAGAAACTTACAAGTAAGCTGGAATCTTTAAAAATTCAAATTTTTATAAGTAAAAAATTTATTAAAATGAATAACCAAGTGTTTTAATTGACATCAGAAGATCAAAACAATAAACCCTGAGAACATAGAAAAAAGATAAATAAAGATATGAGCAGAACTTAATACCACAGAAAACGTATAAAATTCAGTTGAGGTAGTAAGTCCAAAGAATATTCTTTGACAAGATTTAAAAGACACACTTTGATTAAGGAAAACCAAAACATAAGTAAAAAATATACAGAAAGAATCAGGACAATGTTATAGCAGAGAATATCTGAAATGCCAGTAAATTTGAACATTTGTGTAAAGTGGACCATTTCCTAGCTCCTAAAGTTTACCAAAATTGACACAAGAGGAAATCATTTAAGGTCATCATGTCTGCCCTTGGCATTCTCGGAACGCCCTGGCCTCAGAATGCAGCATCTGTAGTCCATGGTAAATTGCGGAGAGGGGGCGGGGCTGAGGGAGGTTGGAACACTGTCTTCACTGAGGGAGTGGGTGGGGCCATCTCTGCTGTGACTGAACAAAGGGCAGGGGAGAAGGGGGCCCACGGCAGGGCCCTCAGAGCCCGGCAGGCCCAGTCGTGTGTCACAAGCATTTAGGCCCAGGCCAAAGTGCGCCTTCTTTGTCTGCACAGCTGCCCAAACTGTCACCTTTCCACTCAGGCCGCCCTCTTACTTGAAGTGTGTGTGGAACTGGTCCGCGCAGTACACATCGATGCAAAGCTAACCATAGGTCTGGCCATCATAGCTTCCTGCCAGGTGACCGAAGTTCGCAGGCAGATGGGTCGTGGGACACACGTGGGGATCCTCCTGCCCAGGCCACAGGACGCCCAAAGCCACTATCCCAGATCGGGTGCAGCAAAGCAGTCCTGTCTGAGTCCCAGCCTCTAGAGGGAGTAGTGGACCAACACTTGTAGAAAAAGGGGTCTGCGCGGGAAACTCATTGGAGGGCCACAAAAAAATCTTTGCGGACTTTCTGCTGAAGCGTACGAGCGTTCACACCTAAGCCTCTTACAAGGTCAGCTGTTTAGATAAACATGAGCTCATGATCTAAATTTACACAATAATGAAGAAATCAGCTACAAGGGGAGACAAGCAGCAAAAACAATCAATACAATAATTAGATTCCCTAGGCCAACCATCAGATGTTGGAATAATCAGGTGCAAGGCAGAAAGTATACATAAAACTTGAACTGAAACAAGGAATAAGGATGTTTTCAAAGACTGGTAGGATCTCTAAAACATTTTTAAAGTACATGTCATTGATAAAGCTAAATACTCAATGGTTGTGTAATACAACAGATTCAACATTGAGAAGAGTGAAATTATGCTGTTTTGAAAACTATGGCAGGTCAGATTTTCTGCCTAATTATATAAGAAGATTTCTCTAAAAAATACACATTATTTCAAAGACTTATTGGCTGTGAAATAAGTTAAGGTTATTTTAAATGGCTTGTGTGCAAAGAAAGGTGAGATGTAGGGAATCACAGAAAGTCGAGGGGAAAATAGGTCAATATATACATTGCTATATGGTGAGCTAAGATTTAGGCCAACCACAATGTAGAGGACCTGACCCTTAGAAACTTACAAGTAAGCTGGAATCTTGAAAAATTCAAATCCTTATAAGTAAAAAGATTTTTTAAAATGAATAACCAAGTGTTTTAATTGACATCAGAAGATCAAAACAATAAACCTGAGAACATAGAAACAATATAAATAAAGATATGAGCAGAACTTAATACAATAGAAAACGTATAAAATTCAGCTTATGTAGTAAGTCCAAATAATATTCTTTGACAAGATTAAAAGACACACTTTGATTAAGGAAAACCAAAACATATGTAAAGAATATACAGAAAGAATCAGGACAATGTTATAGCAGAGAGTATATGAAATGCCAGTAAATTTGAAAGTTTGTGTAAAGTGGACCAGTTCCTAGCTCCTAAAATTTACCAAAACTGACACAAGAGGAAATCATTTAAGGTCATCATGTCAGCCCTTGGCATTCTCGGAATGCCCTGGACTCAGAATGCAGCATCTTTAGTCCATGGTAACCTGCGGAGAGGGGGCGGGGCTGAGGGAGTTTGGAACACTGCCCTCACAGAGGGAGTGGGTGTGGCCATCTCTGCTGTGACTGAACAAAGGGCAGGGGAGCAGGGTGCCCAGGGCAGGGCCCTCGGAGCCCGGCAGGCCCAGTGGGGTGTCACAAGCATTTGGCCCAGGACAAAGGGCGCCTTCTTTGTCTGCACAGCTGCCCAAACTCTCACCTTTCCACTCAGGCCGCCCTCTTACTTGAAGTGTGTGTGGAACCTGTCCGCGCAGTACACCTCGCTGCACAGCTAACCATAGGTCTGAGCATCGTAGCTTCCTGCCAGGTGACCGAAGTTCGCAGGCAGATGGGTCCCTGGGACACACGCAGAGAGGCTCCTGCCCCGGCCACAGGCCACCCACTGCCACTGCCACAGATCGTGGGGCACAAAACAGCCCTGTCTGAGGCCGTGCCTCTAGAGGGAGTAGTGGACCAACACTTGTAGTCAACGGGGTCCTCGCGGATAACTCATTGGAGGGACACAAATAAATCTTTGCGGACTTTCTGATGAAACTTACGAGTGTTCCCACCTAAGCCTCTTACAAAGTCAGATGTTTAGCTAAACATGAGCTCATGATCTAATTTTACACAATAATGAAGAAATCAGCTACAGGGGGAGACAATCAGCAAAAACAATCAATACCAGGATTAGATTCCCTAGACCATCGATCAGACGTTGGAATAATCAGGTGCAAGGCAGAAAGTATACACAAAACTGGAACGGAAACAAGGAACAAGGATGTTTTCAAAGACTGGTAGGATCTCTAAAACATTTTTAAAGTACATGTCATTGATAAAGCTAAATACACAAAGGTGGTGTAATACAACAGATTCATCATTGAGAAGAGTGAAATTATGCTGTTTTGAAAATTATGGCAGGTCAGATTTTCTGCCTAAATATATAAGAAGATTTCTCTGAAAAATGCACATTATTTCAAAGACTTGTTGGCTGTGAAATAAGTTAAGTTTATTTCAAATGGCTTGTCTGCAAAGAAAGGTGAGATGTAGGAAATCACAGAAAGTCGAGGGGAAAATAGGTCAATATATACTTTGCTATATTGTGAACTAAGCCTTTGGCCAGCCACAATGTAGAGGACCTGACCCTTAGAAACTTACAAGTAAGCTGGAATCTTTAAAAACTCAAATCTTCATAACTAAAAAGATTTATTAAAATGAATAACCAAGTGTTTTAATTGACATCAGAAGATCAAAACAATAAACCCTGAGAACATAGAAAAAAGATAAATAAAGATATGAGCAGAACTTAATACCATAGAAAACGTATAAAATTCAGTTGAGGTAGTAAGTCCAAAGAATATTCTTTGACAAGATTTAAAAGACACACTTTGATTAAGGAAAACCAAAACATAAGTAAAGAATATACAGAAAGAGTCAGGACAATGTTATAGCAGAGAGTATATGAAATGCCAGTAAATTTGAACGTTTGTGTAAAGTGGACCAGTTCCTAGCTCCTAAAATTTACCAAAACTGACACAAGAGGAAATCATTTAAGGTCATCATGTCAGCCCTTGGCATTCTCGGGATGCCCTGGACTCAGAATGCAGCATCTTTAGTCCATGGTAACCTGCGGAGAGGGGGCGGGGCTGAGGGAGTTTGGAACACTGCCCTCACAGAGGGAGTGGGTGTGGCCATCTCTGCTGTGACTGAACAAAGGGCAGGGGAGCAGGGGGCCCAGGGCAGGGCCCTCAGATCCCGGCAGGCCCAGTGGGGTGTCAAAAGCATTTTGGCCCAGGCCAAAGTGCCCCTACTTTGTCTGCACAGCGGCACAAACTCTCACCTTTCCACTCAGGCCGCCCTCTTACTTGAAGTGTGTGTGGAACAGGTCCGCGCAGTACACCTCGATGCAAAGCTAACCATAGGTCTGGGCATCATAGCTTCCTGCCAGGTGACCGAAGTTCGCAGGCAGATGGGTCGTGGGACACACGTGGGGAGCCTCCTGCCCAGGCCACAGGCCGCCAAAGGCCACTATCCCAGATCGGGGGCAGCAAAGCAGTCCTGTCTGAGTCCCAGCCTCTAGAGGGCGTAGTGGACCAACACTTGTAGAAAAAGGGGTCCGCGCGGGTAACTCATTGGAGGGCCACAAAAAAATCTTTGCGGACTTTCTGCTGAAGCTTACGAGCGTTCACACCTAAGCCTCTTACAAGGTCAGCTGTTTAGATAAACATGAGCTCATGATCTAAATTTACAAAATAATGAAGAAATCAGCTACAAGGGGAGACAAGCAGCAAAAACAATCAATACCAGAATTAGATTCCCTAGGCCAACCATCAGATGTTGGAATAATCAGGTGGAAGGCAGAAAGTATACACAAAACTGGAACTGAAACAAGGAACAAGGATGTTTTCAAAGACTGGTAGGATCTCTAAAACATTTTTAAAGTACATGTCATTGATAAAGCTAAATACTCAATGGTTGTGTAATACAACAGATTCATCATTGAGCAGAGTGAAATTATGCTGTTTTGAAAACTATGGCAGGTCAGATTTTCTGCCTAATTATATAAGAAGATTTCTCTAAAAAATACACATTATTTCAAAGACTTATTGGCTGTGAAATAAGTTAAGGGTATTTCAAATGGCTTGTGTGCAAAGAAAGGTGAGATGTAGGGAATCACAGAAAGCCGAGGGGAAAATAGGTCAATATATACATTGCTATATGGTGAACTAAGACTTAGGCCAGCCACAATGTAGAGGACCTGACCCTTAGAAACTTACAAGTAAGCTGGAATCTTGAAAAGTTCAAATCTTTATAAGTAAAAATATTTTTTAAAATGAATAACCAAGTGTTTTAATTGACATCAGAAGATCAAAACAATAATACCTGAGAACATAGAAAAAATATAAATAAAGATATGAGCAGAACTTAATACAATAGAAAACGTATAAAATTCAGGTGATGTAGTAAGTCCAAAGAATATTCTTTGACAAGATTAAAAGACACACTTTGATTAAGGAAAACCAAAACATAAGTAAACAATATACAGAAAGAATCAGGACAATGTTATAGCAGAGAGTATATGAAATGCCAGTAAATTTGAAGGTTTGTGTAAAGTGGACCAGTTCCTAGCTCCTAAAATTTACCAAAACTGACACAAGAGGAAATCATTTAAGGTCATCATGTCAGCCCTTGGCATTCTCGGAATGCCCTGGACTCAGAATGCAGCATCTTTAGTCCATGGTAACCTGCGGAGAGGGGGCGGGGCTGAGGGAGTTTGGAACACTGCCCTCACAGAGGGAGTGGGTGTGGCCATCTCTGCTGTGACTGAAGAAAGGGTAGGGGAGCAGGGGGCCCAGGGCCGGTCCCTCAGAGCCCGGCAGGCCCAGTGGGGTGTCACAAGCATTTAGGCCCAGGACAAAGGGCGCCTTCTTTGTCTGCACAGCGGCACAAACTCTCACCTTTCCACTCAGGCCGCCCTCTTACTTGAAGTGTGTGTGGAACCTGTCCGCGCAGTACACCTCGCTGCACAGCTAACCATAGGTCTGAGCATCGTAGCTTCCTGCCCGGTGACCGAAGTTCGCAGGCAGATGGGTCCCTGGGACACACGCAGAGAGGCTCCTGCCCCGGCCATAGGCCACCCACTGCCACTGCCCCAGATCGTGGGGAACAAAGCAGCCCTGTCTGAGGCCGTGCCTCCTGAGGGAGTAGTGGACCAACACTTGTAGTCAACGGGGTCCTCGCGGGCAACTCATTGGAGGGACACAAATAAATCTTTGCGGACTTTCTGATGAAACTTACGAGTGTTCACACCTAAGCCTCTTACAAAGTCAGATGTTTAGCTAAACATGAGCTCATGATCTAATTTTACACAATAATGAAGAAATCAGCTACAGGGGGAGACAATCAGCAAAAACAATCAATACCAGAATTAGATTCCCTAGACCATCGATCAGACGTTGGAATAATCAGGTGCAAGGCAGAAAACATACATAAAACTGCAACTGAAACAAGGAACAAGGATGTTTTCAAAGACTGGTACGATCTCTAAAACATTTTTAAAGTACATGTCATTGATAAAGCTAAATACTCAAAGGTTGTGTAATACAACAGATTCATCATTGAGAAGAGTGAAATTATGCTGTTTTGAATACTATGGCAGGTCAGATTTTCTGCCTAAATATATAAGAAGATTTCTCTGAAAGATGCACATTATTTCAAAGACTTATTGGCTGTGAAATAAGTTAAGTTTATTTCAAATGGCTTGTGTGCAAAGAAAGGTGAGATGTAGGAAATCACAGAAAGTCGAGGGGAAAATAGGTCAATATATACTTTGCTATATTGTGAACTAAGCCTTTGGCCAGCCACAATGTAGAGGACCTGACCCTTAGAAACTTACTAGTAAGCTGGAATCTTTAAAAATTCAAATCTTTATAAGTAAAAAGATTTATTAAAATGAATAACCAAGTGTTTTAATTGACATCAGAAGATCAAAACAATAAACTCTGTGAACATAGAAAAAAGATAAATAAAGATATGAGCAGAACTTAATACCACAGAAAACGTATAAAATTCAGTTGAGGTAGTAAGTCCAAAGAATATTCTTTGTCAAGATTTAAAAGACACACTTTGATTAAGGAAAACCAAAACATAAGTAAAGAATATACAGAAAGAATCAGGACAATGTTATAGCAGAGAATATCTGAAATGCCAGTAAATATGAACATTTCTGTAAAGTGGACCATATCCTAGCTCCTAAAGTTTACCAAAATTGACACAAGAGGAAATCAGTTAAGGTCATCATGTCTGCCCTTGGCATTCTCGGAACGCCCTGGCCTCAGAATGCAGCATCTGTTGTCCATGGTAATCTGGGGAGTGGTGGCGGGGCTGAGGGAGGTTGGAACACTGCCTTAACTGAGGGAGTGAGTGGGGCCATCTCTGCTGTGCCTGAATAAAGGGCAGGGGAGAAGGGGGCCCAGGGCAGGGCCCTCAGAGCCCGGCAGGCCCAGTGGGGTGTCACAAGCATTTAGGCCCAGGCCAAAGGGCGCCTTCTTTGTCTGCACAGCTGCCCAAACTCTCACCTTTCCACTCAGGCCGCCCTCTTACTTGAAGTGTGTGTGGAACTGGTCCGCGCAGTACACCTCGATGCAAAGCTAACCATAGGTCTGGGCATCATAGATTCCTGCCAGGTGACCGAAGTTCGCAAGCAGATGGGTCGTGGGACACACGTGGGGAGCCTCCTGCCCAGGCCACAGGCCGCCCAAAGCCACTATCCCAGATCGGGTGCAGCAAAGCTGTCCTGTCTGAGTCCCAGCCTCTAGAGGGAGTAGTGGACCAACACTTGTAGAAAAAGGGGTCTGCGCGGGTAACTCATTTGAGGGACACAAAAAAATCTTTGCGGACTTTCTGCTGAAGCTTACGAGCGTTCACACCTAAGCCTCTTACAAGGTCAGCTGTTTAGCTAAACATGAGCTCATGATCTAAATTTACACAATAATGAAGAAATCAGCTACAAGGGGAGACAAGAAGCAAAACAATCAATAGCAGAATTAGATTCCCTAGGCCAACCATCAGATGTTGGAATAATCAGGTGCAAGGCAGAAAGTATACATAAAACTTGAACTGAAACAAGGAACAAGGATGTTTTCAAAGACTGGTAGGATCTCTAAAACATTTTTAAAGTACATGTCATTGATAAAGCTAAATACTCAATGGTTGTGTAATACAACAGATTCATCATTGAGCAGAGTGAAATTATGCTGTTTTGAAAACTATGGCAGGTCAGATTTTCTGCCTAATTATATAAGAAGATTTCTCTAAAAAATACACATTATTTTAAAGACTTATTGGCTGTGAAATAAGTTAAGGGTATTTCAAATGGCTTGTTTGCAAAAAAAGGTGAGATGTAGGGAATCACAGAAAGTCGAGGGGAAAATAGGTCAATATATACATTGCCATATGGTGAACTAAGACTTAGGCCAGCCACAATGTAGAGGACCTGACCCTTAGAAACTTACAAGTAAGCTGGAATCTTGAAAAGTTCAAATCTTTATAAGTAAAAAGATTTATTAAAATGAATAACCAAGTGTTTTAATTGACATCAGAATATCAAAACAATAAACCTGAGAACATAGAAAAAATATAAATAAAGATATGAGCAGAACTTAATACAATAGAAAACGTATAAAATTCAGGTGATGTAGTAAGTCCAAAGAATATTCTTTGACAAGATTAAAAGACACACTTTGATTAAGGAAAACCAAAACATAAGTAAAGAATATACAGAAAGAATCAGGACAATGTTATAGCAGAGAGTATATGAAATGCCAGTAAATTTGAAGGTTTGTGTAAAGTGGACCAGTTCCTAGCTCTTAAAATTTACCAACACTGACACAAGAGGAAATCATTTAAGGTCATCATGTCAGCCCTTGGCATTCTCGGAATGCCCTGGACTCAGAATGCAGCATCCTTAGTCCATGGGAACCTGCGGAGAAGGGGTGAGGCTGAGGGAGTTTGGAACACTGCCCTCACAGAGGGAGTGGGTGTGGCCATCTCTGCTGTGACTGAACAAAGGGCAGGGGAGCAGGGGGCCCAGGGCAGGGCCCTCAGAGCCCGGCAGGCCCAGTGGTGTTTCACAAGCATTTATGCCCAGGACAAAGGAAGCCTTCTTTGTCTGCACAGCTGCCCAAACTCTCACCTTTCCACTCAGGCCGCCCTCTTACTTGAAGTGTGTGTGGAACCTGTCCGTGCAGTACACCTCGCTGCACAGCTAACCATAGGTCTGGGCATCGTAGCTTCCTGCCGGGTGCCCGAAGTTCGCAGGCAGATGGGTCCCTGGGACACACGCAGAGAGGCTCCTGCCCCGGCCACAGGCCACCCACTGCCACTGCCACAGATCGTGGGGCACAAAGCAGCCCTGTCTGAGGCTGTGCCTCTAGAGGGAGTAGTGGACCAACACTTGTAGTAAATGGGGTCCTCGCGGGCAACTCATTGGAGGGACACAAATAAATCTTTGCGGAGTTTCTGATGAAACTTACGAGTGTTCACACCTAAGCCTCTTACAAAGTCAGATGTTTAGGTAAACATGAGCCATGATCTAATTTTACACAATAATGAAGAAATCAGCTACATGGGGAGACAATCAGCAAAAACAATCAATACCAGAATTAGATTCCCTAGGCCATCGATCAGACGTTGGAATAATCAGGTGCAAGGCAGAAAATATACAAAAACTGGAACTGAAACAAGGAACAAGGATATTTTCAAAGACTGGTACGATCTCTAAAACATTTTTAAAGTACATGTCATTGATAAAGCTAAATATTCAAAGGTTGTGTAATACAACAGATTCATCATTGAGAAGAGTGAAATTATGCTGTTTTGAAAACTATGGCAGGTCAGATTTTCTGCCTAAATATATAAGAAGATTTGTCTGAAAACTACACATTATTTCAAAGACTTATTGGCTGTGAAATAAGTTAAGGTTATTTCAAATGGCTTGTCTGCAAAGAAAGGTGAGATGTAGGAAATCACAGAAAGTCGAGGGGAAAATAGGTCAATATATACTTTGCTATATTGTGAACTAAGCTTTTGGCCAGCCACAATGTAGAGGACCTGACACTTAGAAACTTACAAGTAAGCTGGAATCTTGAAAAATTCAAATCTTTATAAGTAAAAAGATTTATTAAAATGAATAACCAAGTGTTTTAATTGACATCAGAAGATCAAAACAATAAACCCTGAGAACATAGAAAAAAGATAAATAAAGATATGAGCAGAACTTAATACCACAGAAAACGTATAAAATTCAGTTGAGGTAGTAAGTCCAAAGAATATTCTTTGACAAGATTTAAAAGACACACTTTGATTAAGGAAAACCAAAACATAAGTAAAGAATATACAGAAAGAATCAGGACAATGTTATAGCAGAGAATATCTGAAATGCCAGTAAATTTGAACATTTCTGTAAAGTGGACCATTTCCTAGCTCCTAAAATTTACCAAAATTGACACAAGAGGAAATCATTTAAGGTCATCATGTCTGCCCTTGGCATTCTCGGAACGCCCTCGGCTCAGAATGCAGCATCTGTAGTCCATGGTAACCTGCGGAGAGGGGGCGGGGCTGAGGGAGGTTGGAATAATGCTTTCACTGAGGGAGTGGGTGGGGCCATCTCTGCTGTGCCTGAACAAAGGGCAGGGGATAAGGGGTCCAACGCCGGGCCCTTAGAGCCCGGCAGGCCCAGTCGTGTGTCACAAGCATATAGGCACAGGTCAAAGTGCGCCTTCTTTGTCTGCACAGCTGCCCAAACTCTCACCTTTCCACACAGGCCGCCCTCTTACTTGAAGTGTGTGTGGAACTGGTCCGTGCAGTACACCTCGCTGCAAAGCTAACCATAGGTCTGGGCATCATAGCTTCCTGCCAGGTGACCGAAGTTCGCAGGCAGATGGGTCGTGGGACACACGTGGGGAGCCTCCTGCCCAGGCCACAGGCCCCCCAAAGCCAATATCTCAGATCGGGGGCGGCAAAGCAGTCCTGTCTGAGTCCCAGCCTCTAGAGGGATTAGTGGACCAACACATGTAGAAAAAGGGGTCCGCACGGGTAACTCATTGAAGGGACACAAAAAAATCTTTGCGGACTTTCTGCTGAAGCTAACGAGCGTTCACACCTAAGACTCTTACAAGGTCAGCTGTTTAGCTAAAAATGAGCTCATGATCTAAATTTACACAATACTGAAGCAATCAGCTACAAGGGGAGAGAAGCAGCAAAAACAATCAATACCAGAATTAGATTCCCTAGGCCAACCATCAGATGTTGGAATAATCAGGTGCAAGGCAGAAAGTATACACAAAACTGGAACTGAAACAAGGAACAAGGATGTTTTCAAAGACTGGTAGGATCTCTAAAACATTTTTAAAGTACATGTCATTGGTAAAGCTAAATACTCAAAGGTGGTGTAATACAACAGATTCATCATTGAGAAGAGTGAAATTATGCTGTTTTGAAAATTATGGCAGGTCAGATTTTCTGCCTAAATATATAAGAAGATTTCTCTGAAAAATGCACATTAGTTCAAAGACTTATTGGCTGTGAAATAAGTTAAGTTTATTTCAAATGGCTTGTCTGCAAAGAAAGGTGAGATGTAGGAAATCACAGAAAGTCGAGGGGAAAATAGGTCAATATATACTTTGCTATATTGTGAACTAAGCCTTTGGCCAGCCACAATGTAGAGGACCTGACCCTTAGAAACTTACAAGTAAGCTGGAATCTTTAAAAACTCAAATCTTCATAAGTAAAAAGATTTATTAAAATGAATAACCAAGTGTTTTAATTGATATCAGAAGATCAAAACAATAAACCCTGAGAACATAGAAAAAAGATAAATAAAGATATGAGCAGAACTTAATACCATAGAAAACGTATAAAATTCAGTTGAGGTAGTAAGTCCAAAGAATATTCTTTGACAAGATTTAAAAGACACACTTTGATTAAGGAAAACCAAATCATAAGTAAAGAATATACAGAAAGAGTCAGGACAATGTTATAGCAGAGAGTATATGAAATGCCAGTAAATTTGAAAGTTTGTGTAAAGTGGACCAGTTCCTAGCTCCTAAAATTTACCAAAACTGACACAAGAGGAAATCATTTAAGGTCATCATGTCAGCCCTTGGCATTCTCGGGATGCCCTGGACTCAGAATGCAGCATCTTTAGTCCATGGTAACCTGCGGAGAGGGGGCGGGGCTGAGGGAGTTTGGAACACTACCCTCACAGAGGGAGTGGGTGTGGCCATCTCTGCTGTGACTGAAGAAAGGGCAGGGGAGCAGGGGGCCCAGGGCAGGGCCCTCAGAGCCCGGCAGGCCCAGTGGGGTGTCAAAAGCATTTAGGCCCAGGCCAAAGTGCGCCTTCTTTGTCTGCACAGCGGCACAAACTCTCACCTTTCCACTCAGGCCGCCCTCTTACTTGAAGTGTGTGTGGAACCGGTCCGCGCAGTACACCTCGATGCAAAGCTAACCATAGGTCTGGCCATCATAGCTTCCTGCCAGGTGACCGAAGTTCGCAGGCAGATGAGTCGTGGGACACACGTGGGGAGACTCCTGCCCAGGCCACAGGCCGCCCAAAGCCGCTATCCCAGATCGGGGGCAGCAAAGCAGTCCTGTCTGAGTCCCAGCCTCTAGAGGGAGTAGTGGACCAACACTTGTAGAAAAAGGGGTCCGCGCGGGTAACTCATTGGAGGGACACAAAAAAATCTTTGCGGACTTTCTGCTGAAGCTTACGAGCGTTCACACCTAAGCCTCTTACAAGGTCAGCTGTTTAGATAAACATGAGCTCATGATCTAAATTTACACAATAATGAAGAAATCAGCTACAAGGGGAGACATGCAGCAAAAACAATCAATACCAGAATTAGATTCCCTAGGCCAACCATCAGATGTTGGAATAATCAGGTGCAAGGCAGAAAGTATACATAAAACTTGAACTGAAAAAAGGAATAAGGATGTTTTCAAAGACGGGTAGGATCTCTAAAACATTTTTAAAGTACATGTCAATGATAAAGCTAAATACTCAATGGTTGTGTAATACAACAGATTCAACATTGAGAAGAGTGAAATTATGCTGTTTTGAAAACTATGGCAGGTCAGATTTTCTGCCTAATTATATAAGAAGATTTCTCTAAAAAATACACATTATTTCAAAGACTTATTGGCTGTGAAATAAGTTAAGGTTATTTCAAATGGCTTGTGTGCAAAGAAAGGTGAGATGTAGGGAATCACAGAAAGTCGAGGGGAAAATACGTCAATATATACATTGCTATATGGTGAACTAAGACTTAGGCCAACCACAATGTAGAGGACCTGACCCTTAGAAACTTACAAGTAAGCTGGAATCTTGAAAAATTCAAATCCTTATAAGTAAAAAGATTTTTTAAAATGAATAACCAAGTGTTTTAATTGACATCAGAAGATCAAAACAATAAACCTGAGAACATAGAAACAATATAAATAAAGATATGAGCAGAACTTAATACAATAGAAAACGTATAAAATTCAGCTGATGTAGTAAGTCCAAATAATATTCTTTGACAAGATTAAAAGACACACTTTGATTAAGGAAAACCAAAACATATGTAAAGAATATACAGAAAGAATCAGGACAATGTTATAGCAGAGAGTATATGAAATGCCAGTAAATTTGAAAGTTTGTGTAAAGTGGACCAGTTCCTAGCTCCTAAAATTTACCAAAACTGACACAAGAGGAAATCATTTAATGTCATCATGTCAGCCCTTGGCATTCTCGGAATGCCCTGGACTCAGAATGCAGCATCTTTAGTCCATGGTAACCTGCGGAGAGGGGGCGGGGCTGAGGGAGTTTGGAACACTGCCCTCACAGAGGGAGTGGGTGTGGCCATCTCTGCTGTGACTGAACAAAGGGCAGGGGAGCAAGGGTCCCATGGCAGGGCCCTCAGAGCCCGGCAGGCCCAGTGGGGTGTCACAAGCATTTGGCCCAGGACAAAGGGCGCCTTCTTTGTCTGCACAGCGGCACAAACTCTCACCTTTCCACTCAGGCCGCCCTCTTACTTGAACTGTGTGTGGAACCTGTCCGCGCAGTACACCTCGCTGCACAGCTAACCATAGGTCTGAGCATCGTAGCTTCCTGCCAGGTGACCGAATTTCGCAGGCAGATGGGTCCCTGGGACCCACGCAGAGAGGCTCCTGCCCCGGCCACAGGCCACCCACTGCCACTGCCACAGATCGTGGGGCACAAAACAGCCCTGACTGAGGCCGTGCTTCTAGAGGGAGTAGTGGACCAACACTTGTAGTCAACGGGGTCTTCGCGGGTAACTCATTGGAGGGACACAAATAAATCTTTGCGGACTTTCTGATGAAACTTACGAGTGTTCACACCTAAGCCTCTTACAATGTCAGATGTTTAGCTAAACATGAGCTCATGATCTAATTTTACACAATAATGAAGAAATCAGCTACAGGGGGAGACAATCAGCAAAAACAATCAATACCAGGATTAGATTCCCTAGACCATCGATCAGACGTTGGAATAATCAGGTGCAAGGCAGAAAATATACATAAAACTGGAACTGAAACAAGGAACAAGGATGTTTTCAAAGACTGGTAGGATCTCTAAAACATTTTTAAAGTACATGTCATTGATAAAGCTAAATAATCAAAGGTTGTGTAATACAACAGATTCATCATTGAGAAGAGTGAAATTATGCTGTTTTGAAAACTATGGCAGGTCAGATTTTCTGCCTAATTATATAAGAAGATTTCTCTGAAAACTACACATTGTTTCAAAGACTTATTGGCTGTGAAATAAGTTAAGGTTATTTCAAATGGCTTGTCTGCAAAGAAAGGTGAGATGTAGGAAATCACAGAAAGTCGAGGGGAAAATAGGTCAATATATACTTTGCTATATTGTGAACTAAGCTTTTGGCCAGCCACAATGTAGAGGACCTGACCCTTAGAAACTTCCAAGTAAGCTGGAATCTTGAAAAATTCAAATATTTATAAGTAAAAAAGTATTACAATGAATAACCAAGTGTTTTAATTGACATCAGAAGATCAAAACAATAAACCCTGAGAACATAGAAAAAAGATAAATAAAGATATGAGCAGAACTTAATACCACAGAAAACGTATAAAATTCAGTTGAGGTAGTAAGTCCAAAGAATATTCTTTGACAAGATTTAAAAACACACATTGATTAAGGAAAACCAAAACATAAGTAAAGAATAAACAGAAAGAATCAGGACAATGTTATAGCAGGGAATATATGAAATGCCAGTAAATTTGAACATTTGTGTAAAGTGGACCATTTCCTAGCTCCTAAACTTTACCAAAATTGACACAAGAGGAAATCATTGAAAGTCATCATGTCAGCCCTTGGCATTCTCGGAATGCCCTGGCCTCAGAATGCAGCGTCTGTAGTCCATGGTAACCCGCGGCGAGGGGGAGGGGCTGAGGGAGTTTGGAACACTGCCCTCACAGAGGGAGTGGGTGTGGCCATCTCTGCTGTGACTGAACAAAGGGCAGGGAAGCAGGGGGCCCAGGGCAGGGCCCTCAGAGCCCGGCAGGCCCAGTGGGGTGTCACAAGCATTTAGGCCCAGGCCAAAGGGCGCCTTCTTTGTCTGCACAGCTGCCCAAACTCTCACCTTTCCACTCAGGCCGCCCTCTTACTTGAAGTGTGTGTGGTACCGGTCCGTGCAGTACACCTCGATGCAAAGCTAACCATAGGTCTGGGCATCATAGCTTCCTGCCAGGTGACCGATGTTCGCAGGCAAATAGCTCGTGGGACACACGTGGGGAGACTCCTGCCCAGGCCACAGGCCGCCCAAATCCACTATCCCAGATCGGGGGCAGCAAAGCAGTCCTGTCTGAGTCCCAGCCTCTAGAGGGCGTAGTGGACCAACACTTGTAGAAAAAGGGGTCCGCGCGGGTAACTCATTGGAGGGCCACAAAAAAATCTTTGCGGACTTTCTGAGGAAGCTTACGAGCGTTCACACCTAAGCCTCTTACAAGGTCAACTGTTTAGATAAACATGAGCTCATGATCTAAATTTACACAATAATGAAGAAATCAGCTACAAGGGGAGACAAGCAGCAAAAACAATCAATACCAGAATTAGATTCCCTAGGCCAACCATCAGATGTTGGAATAATCAGGTGCAAGGCAGAAAGTATACACAAAACTGGAACTGAAACAAGGAACAAGGATGTTTTCAAAGACTGGTAGGATCTCTAAAACATATTTAAAGTACATGTCATTGATAAAGCTAAATACTCAATGGTTGTGTAATACAACAGATTCATCATTGAGCAGAGTGAAATTATGCTGTTTTGAAAACTATGGCAGGTCAGATTTTCTGCCTAATTATATAAGAAGATTTCTCTAAAAAATACACATTATTTCAAAGACTTATTGGCTGTGAAATAAGTTAAGGGTATTTCAAATGGCTTGTGTGCAAAGAAAGGTGAGATGTAGGGAATCACAGAAAGCCGAGGGGAAAATAGGTCAATATATACATTGCTATATGGTGAACTAAGACTTAGGCCAGCCACAATGTAGAGGACCTGACCCTTAGAAACTTACAAGTAAGCTGGAATCTTGAAAAGTTCAAATCTTTATAAGTAAAAATATTTTTTAAAATGAATAACCAAGTGTTTTAATTGATATCAGAAGATCAAAACAATAAACCCTGAGAACATAGAAAAAAGATAAATAAAGATATGAGCAGAACTTAATACCACAGAAAACGTATAAAATTCAGTTGAGGTAGTAAGTCCAAAGAATATTCTTTGACAAGATTTAAAAGACACACATTGATTAAGGAAAACCAAAACATAAGTAAAGAATAAACAGAAAGAATCAGGACAATGTTATAGCAGGGAATATATGAAATGCCAGTAAATTTGAACATTTGTGTAAAGTGGACCATTTCCTAGCTCCTAAAGTTTACCAAAATTGACACAAGAGGAAATCATTGAAAGTCATCATGTCAGCCCTTGGCATTCTCGGAATGCCCTGGCCTCAGAATGCAGCATCTGTAGTCCATGGTAACCCGCGGAGAGGGGGAGGGGCTGAGGGAGTTTGGAACACTGCCCTCACAGAGGGAGTGGGTGTGGCCATCTCTGCTGTGACTGAACAAAGGGCAGGGGAGCAGGGGGCACAGGGCAGGGCCCTCAGAGCCCGGCAGGCCCAGTGGGGTGTCACAAGCATTTAGGCCCAGGCCAAAGGGCGCCTTCTTTGTCTGCACAGCTGCCCAAACTCTCACCTTTCCACTCAGGCCGCCCTCTTACTTGAAGTGTGTGGAACCGGTCCGTGCAGTACACCTCGATGCAAAGCTAACCATAGGTCTGGGCATCATAGCTTCCTGCCAGGTGACCGATGTTCGCAGGCAAATAGCTCGTGGGACACACGTGGGGAGACTCCTGCCCAGGCCACAGGCCGCCCAAATCCACTATCCCAGATCGGGGGCAGCAAAGCAGTCCTGTCTGAGTCCCAGCCTCTAGAGGGCGTAGTGGACCAACACTTGTAGAAAAAGGGGTCCGCGCGGGTAACTCATTGGAGGGCCACAAAAAAATCTTTGCGGACTTTCTGAGGAAGCTTACGAGCGTTCACACCTAAGCCTCTTACAAGGTCAACTGTTTAGATAAACATGAGCTCATGATCTAAATTTACACAATAATGAAGAAATCAGCTACAAGGGGAGACAAGCAGCAAAAACAATCAATACCAGAATTAGATTCCCTAGGCCAACCATCAGATGTTGGAATAATCAGGTGCAAGGCAGAAAGTATACACAAAACTGGAACTGAAACAAGGAACAAGGATGTTTTCAAAGACTGGTAGGATCTCTAAAACATATTTAAAGTACATGTCATTGATAAAGCTAAATACTCAATGGTTGTGTAATACAACAGATTCATCATTGAGCAGAGTGAAATTATGCTGTTTTGAAAACTATGGCAGGTCAGATTTTCTGCCTAATTATATAAGAAGATTTCTCTAAAAAATACACATTATTTCAAAGACTTATTGGCTGTGAAATAAGTTAAGGGTATTTCAAATGGCTTGTGTGCAAAGAAAGGTGAGATGTAGGGAATCACAGAAAGCCGAGGGGAAAATAGGTCAATATATACATTGCTATATGGTGAACTAAGACTTAGGCCAGCCACAATGTAGAGGACCTGACCCTTAGAAACTTACAAGTAAGCTGGAATCTTGAAAAGTTCAAATCTTTATAAGTAAAAATATTTTTTAAAATGAATAACCAAGTGTTTTAATTGACATCAGAAGATCAAAACAATAATACCTGAGAACATAGAAAAAAGATAAATAAAGATATGAGCAGAACTTAATACAATAGAAAACGTATAAAATTCAGGTGATGTAGTAAGTCCAAAGAATATTCTTTGACAAGATTAAAAGACACACTTTGATTAAGGAAAACCAAAACATAAGTAAAGAATATACAGAAAGAATCAGGAGAATGTTATAGCAGAGAGTATATGAAATGCTAGTAAATTTGAAGGTTTGTGTAAAGTGGACCAGTTCCTAGCTCCTAAAATTTACCAAAACTGACACAAGAGGAAATCATTTAAGGTCATCATGTCAGCCCTTGGCATTCTCGGAATGCCCTGGACTCAGAATGCAGCATCTTTAGTCCATGGTAACCTGCGGAGAGGGGGCGGGGCTGAGGGAGTTTGGAACACTGCCCTCACAGAGGGAGTGGGTGTGGCCATCTCTGCTGTGACTGAAGAAAGGGCAGGGGAGCAGGGGGCCCAGGGCAGGGCCCTCAGAGCCCGGCAGGCCCAGTGGGGTGTCACAAGCATTTAGGCCCAGGACAAAGGGCGCCTTCTTTGTCTGCACAGCGGCACAAACTCTCACCTTTCCACTCAGGCCGCCCTCTTACTTGAAGTGTGTGTGGAACCTGTCCGCGCAGTACACCTCGCTGCACAGCTAACCATAGGTCTGAGCATCGTAGCTTCCTGCCCGGTGACCGAAGTTCGCAGGCAGATGAGTCCCTGGGACACACGCAGAGAGGCTCCTGCCCCGGCCACAGGCCACCCACTGCCACTGCCCCAGATCGTGGGGAACAAAGCAGCCCTGTCTGAGGCCGTGCCTCTAGAGGGAGTAGTGGACCAACACTAGTAGTCAACGGGGTCCAAGCGGGCAACTCATTGGAGGGACACAAATAAATCTTTGCGGACTTTCTGATGAAACTTACGAGTGTTCACACCTAAGCCTCTTACAAAGTCAGAGGTTTAGCTAAACATGAGCTCATGATCTAATTTTACACAATAATGAAGAAATCAGCTACAGGGGGCGACAATCAGCAAAAACAATCAATACCAGAATTAGATTCCCTAGACCATCGATCAGACGTTGGAATAATCAGGTGCAAGGCAGAAAATATACAGAAAACTGCAACTGAAACAAGGAACAAGGATGTTTTCAAAGACTGGTAGGATCTCTAAAACATTTTTAAAGTACATGTCATTGATAAAGCTAAATAGTCAAAGGTTGTGTAATACAACAGATTCATCATTGAGAAGAGTGAAATTATGCTGTTTTGAAAACTATGGCAGGTCAGATTTTCTGCCTAAATATATAAGAAGATTTCTCTGAAAGATGCACATTATTTCAAAGACTTATTGGCTGTGAAATAAGTTAAGGTTATTTAAAATGGCTTGTCTGCAAAGAAAGGTGAGATGTAGGAAATCACAGAAAGTCGAGGGGAAAATAGGTCAATATATACTTTGCTATACTGTGAACTAAGCCTTTGGCCAGCCACAATGTAGAGGACCTGACCCTTAGAAACTTACAAGTAAGCTGGAATCTTTAAAAATTCAAATCTTTATAAATAAAAAGATTTATTAAAATGAATAACCAAGTGTTTTAATTGACATCAGAAGATCAAAACAATAAACTCTGTGAACATAGAAAAAAGATAAATAAAGATATGAGCAGAACTTAATACCACAGAAAACGTATAAAATTCAGTTGAGGTAGTAAGTCCAAAGAATATTCTTTGACAAGATTTAAAAGACACACTTTGATTAAGGAAAACCAAAACATAAGT
This sequence comes from Mesoplodon bidens, assembly GCF_964165515.1. NCBI lineage: Eukaryota > Metazoa > Chordata > Mammalia > Artiodactyla > Ziphiidae > Mesoplodon > Mesoplodon bidens. Next base: position 26,901,800 of record NC_138180.1, on the reverse strand, counting down.
AAAGAATATACAGAAAGAATCAGGACAATGTTATAGCAGAGAATATCTGAAATGCCAGTAAATATGAACATTTCTGTAAAGTGGACCATATCCTAGCTCCTAAAGTTTACCAAAATTGACACAAGAGGAAATCAGTTAAGGTCATCATGTCTGCCCTTGGCATTCTCGGAACGCCCTGGCCTCAGAATGCACCATCTGTTGTCCATGGTAACCTGGGGAGTGGTGGCGGGGCTGAGGGAGGTTGGAACACTGCCTTCACTGAGGGAGTGAGTGGGGCCATCTCTGCTGTGCCTGAATAAAGGGCAGGGGAGAAGGGGGCCCAGGGCAGGGCCCTCAGAGCCCGGCAGGCCAAGTGGGGTGTCACAAGCATTTAGGCCCAGGCCAAAGGGCGCCTTCTTTGTCTGCACAGCTGCCCAAACTGTCACCTTTCCACTCAGGCCGCCCTCTTACTTGAAGTGTGTGTGGAACTGGTCCGCGCAGTACACCTCGATAAAAAGCTAACCATAGGTCTGGGCATCATAGCTTCCTGCCAGGTGACCGAAGTTCGCAGGCAGATGGGTCGTGGGACACACGTGGGGAGCCTCCTGCCCAGGCCACAGGCCGCCCAAAGCCACTATCCCAGATCGAGTGCAGCAAAGCAGTCCTGTCTGAGTCCCAGCCTCTAGAGGGAGTAGTGGACCAACACTTGTAGAAAAAGGGGTCTGCGCGGGTAACTCATTGGAGGGACACAAAAAAATCTTTGCGGACTTTCTGCTGAAGCTTACGAGCGTTCACACCTAAGCCTCTTACAAGGTCAGCTGTTTAGCTAAACATGAGCTCATGATCTAAATTTACACAATAATGAAGAAATCAGCTACAAGGGGAGACAAGAAGCAAAAACAATCAATACCAGAATTAGATTCCCTAGGCCAACCATCAGATGTTGGAATAATCAGGTGCAAGGCAGAAAGTATACACAAAACTGGAACTGAAACAAGGAACAAGGATGTTTTCAAAGACTGGTAGGATCTCTAAAACATTTTTAAAGTACATGTCATTGATAAAGCTAAATACTCAATGGTTGTGTAATACAACAGATTCATCATTGAGAAGAGTGAAATTATGCTGTTTTGAAAACTATGGCAGGTCAGATTTTCTGCCTAATTATATAAGAAGATTTCTCTAAAAAATACACATTATTTCAAAGACTTATTGGCTGTGAAATAAGTTAAGGGTATTTCAAATGGCTTGTTTGCAAAAAAAGGTGAGATGTAGGGAATAACAGAAAGTCGAGGGGAAAATAGGTCAATATATACATTGCCATATGGTGAACTAAGATTTAGGCCAGCCACAATGTAGAGGACCTGACCCTTAGAAACTTACAAGTAAGCTGGAATCTTGAAAAGTTCAAAACTTTATAAGTAAAAAGATTTATTAAAATGAATAACCAAGTGTTTTAATTGACATCAGAATATCAAAACAATAAACCTGAGAACATAGAAAAAATATAAATAAAGATATGAGCAGAACTTAATACAATAGAAAACGTATAAAATTCAGGTGATGTAGTAAGTCCAAAGAATATTCATTGACAAGATTAAAAGACACACTTTGATTAAGGAAAACCAAAACATAAGTAAAGAATATACAGAAAGAATCAGGACAATGTTATAGCAGAGAGTATATGAAATGCCAGTAAATTTGAAGGTTTGTGTAAAGTGGACCAGTACCTAGCTCCTAAAATTTACCAAAACTGACACAAGAGGAAATCATTTAAGGTCATCATGTCAGCCCTTGGCATTCTCGGAATGCCCTGGACTCAGAATGCAGCATCCTTAGTCCATGGGAACCTGCCGAGAAGGGGTGAGGCTGAGGGAGTTTGGAACACTGCCCTCACAGAGGGAGTGGGTGTGGCCATCTCTGCTGTGACTGAACAAAGGGCAGGGGAGCAGGGGGCCCAGGGCAGGGCCCTCAGAGCGGGGCAGGCCCTGTGGTGTGTCACAAGCATTTATGCCCAGGACAAAGGAAGCCTTCTTTGTCTGCACAGCTGCCCAAACTCTCACCTTTCCACTCAGGCCGCCCTCTTACTTGAAGTGTGTGTGGAACCTGTCCGTGCAGTACACCTCGCTGCACAGCTAACCATAGGTCTGGGCATCGTAGCTTCCTGCCAGGTGACCTAATTTCGCAGGCAGATGGGTCCCTGGGACACACGCAGAGAGGCTCCTGCCCCGGCCACAGGCCACCCACTGCCACTGCCACAGATCGTGGGGCACAAAGCAGCCCTGTCTGAGGCTGTGCCTCTAGAGGGTGTAGTGGACCAACACTTGTAGTAAACGGGGTCCTCGCGGGAAACTCATTGGAGGGACACAAATAAATCTTTGCGGAGTTTCTGATGAAACTTACGAGTGTTCACACCTAAGCCCCTTACAAAGTCAGATGTTTAGGTAAACATGAGCCATGATCTAATTTTACACAATAATGAAGAAATCAGCTACAGGGGGAGACAATCAGCAAAAACAATCAATACCAGAATTAGATTCCCTAGGCCATCGATCAGACGTTGGAATAATCAGGTGCAAGGCAGAAAATATACAAAAACTGGAACTGAAACAAGGAACAAGGATATTTTCAAAGACTGGTAGGATCTCTAAAACATTTTTAAAGTACATGTCATTGATAAAGCTAAATACTCAAAGGTTGTGTAATACAACAGATTCATCATTGAGAAGAGTGAAATTATGCTGTTTTGAAAACTATGGCAGGTCAGATTTTCTGCCTAAATATATAAGAAGATTTGTCTGAAAACTACACATTATTTCAAAGACTTATTGGCTGTGAAATAAGTTAAGGTTATTTCAAATGGCTTGTCTGCAAAGAAAGGTGAGATGTAGGAAATCACAGAACGTCGAGGGGAAAATAGGTCAATATATACTTTGCTATATTGTGAACTAAGCTTTTGGCCAGCCACAATGTAGAGGACCTGACACTTAGAAACTTACAAGTAAGCTGGAATCTTGAAAAATTCAAATCTTTATAAGTAAAAAGATTTATTAAAATGAATAACCAAGTGTTTTAATTGACATCAGAAGATCAAAACAATAAACCCTGAGAACATAGAAAAAAGATAAATAAAGATATGAGCAGAACTTAATACCACAGAAAACGTATAAAATTCAGTTGAGGTAGTAAGTCCAAAGAATATTCTTTGACAAGATTTAAAAGACACACGTTGATTAAGGAAAACCAAAACATAAGTAAAGAATATACAGAAAGAATCAGGACAATGTTATAGCAGAGAATATCTGAAATGCCAGTAAATTTGAACATTTGTATAAAGTGGAGCATTTCCTAGCTCCTAAAATTGACCAAAATTGACACAAGAGGAAATCATTTAAGGTCATCATGTCTGCCCTTGGCATTCTCGGAACGCCCTCGGCTCAGAATGCAGCATCTGTAGTCCATGGTAACCTGCGGAGAGGGGGCGGGGCTGAGGGAGGTTGGAACAATGCCTTCACTGAGGGAGTGGGTGGGGCAATCTCTGCTGTGCCTGAACAAAGGGCAGGGGATAAGGGGGCCAACGCCGGGCCCTCAGAGCCCGGCAGGACCAGTCGTGTGTCACAAGCATTTAGGCACAGGTCAAAGTGCGCCTTCTTTGTCTGCACAGCTGCCCAAACTCTCACCTTTCCAATCAGGCCGCCCTCTTACTTGAAGTGTGTGTGGAACCGGTCCGTGCAGTACACCTCGCTGCAAAGCTAACCATAGGTCTGGGCATCATAGCTTCCTGTCAGGTGACCGAATTTCGCAGGCAGATGGGTCGTGGGACACACGTGGGGAGCCTCCTGCCCAGGCCACAGGCCGCCCAAAGCCACTATCCCAGATCGGGGGCGGCAAAGCAGTCCTGTCTGAGTCCCAGCCTCTAGAGGGAGTAGTGGAGCAACACATGTAGAAAAAGGGGTCCGCACGGGTAACTCATTGGAGGGACACAAAAAAATCTTTGCGGACTTTCTGCTGAAGCTTACGAGCGTTCACACCTAAGACTCTTACACGGTCAGCTGCTTAGCTAAAAATGAGCTCATGATCTAAATTTACACAATACTGAATAAATCATCTACAAGGGGAGAGAAGCAGCAAAAACAATCAATACCAGAATTAGATTCCCTAGGCCAACCATAAGATGTTGGAATAATCAGGTGCAAGGCAGAAAGTATACACAAAACTGGAACTGAAACAAGGAACAAGGATGTTTTCAAAGACTGGTAGGATCTCTAAAACATTTTTAAAGTACATGTCATTGATAAAGCTAAATACTCAAAGGTGGTGTAATACAACAGATTCATCATTGAGAAGAGTGAAATTTTGCTGTTTTGAAAATTATGGCAGGTCAGATTTTCTGCCTAAATATATAAGAAGATTTCTCTGAAAAATGCACATTATTTCAAAGACTTATTGGCTGTGAAATAAGTTAAGTTTATTTCAAATGGCTTGTGTGCAAAGAAAGGTGAGATGTAGGAAATCACAGAAAGTCGAGGGGAAAATAGGTCAATATATACTTTGCTATATTGTGAACTAAGCCTTAGGCCAGCCACAATGTAGAGGACCTGAGCCTTAGAAGCTTACAAGTAAGCTGGAATCTTTAAAAACTCAAATCTTCATAAGTAAAAAGATTTATTAAAATGAATAACCAAGTGTTTTAATTGACATCAGAAGATCAAAACAATAAACCCTGAGAACATAGAAAAAAGATAAATAAAGATATGAGCAGAACTTAATACCTTAGAAAACGTATAAAATTCAGTTGAGGTAGTAAGTCCAAAGAATATTCTTTGACAAGATTTAAAAGACACACTTTGATTAAGGAAAACCAAATCATAAGTAAAGAATATACAGAAAGAGTCAGGACAATGTTATAGCAGAGAGTATATGAAATGCCAGTAAATTTGAACGTTTGTGTAAAGTGGACCAGTTCCTAGCTCCTAAAATTTACCAAAACTGACACAAGAGGAAATCATTTAAGGTCATCATGTCAGCCCTTGGCATTCTCGGGATTACCTGGACTCAGAATGCAGCATCTTTAGTCCATGGTAACCTGCGGAGAGCGGGCGGGGCTGAGGGAGTTTGGAACACTGCCCTCACAGAGGGAGTGGGTGTGGCAATCTCTGCTGTGACTGAAGAAAGGGCAGGGGAGCAGGGGGCCCAGGGCAGGGCCCTCAGAGCCCGGCAGGCCCAGTGGGGTGTCAAAAGCATTTAGGCCCAGGCCAAAGTGCGCCTTCTTTGTCTGCACAGCGGCACAAACTCTCACCTCTCCACTCAGGCCGCCCTCTTACTTGAAGTGTGTGTGGAACCGGTCCGCGCAGTACACCTCGATGCAAAGCTAACCATAGGTCTGGCCATCATAGCTTCCTGCCAGGTGACCGAAGTTCGCAGGCAGATGGGTCGTGGGACACACGTGGGGAGACTCCTCCCCAGGCCACAGGCCGCCCAAAGCCACTATCCCAGATCGGGGGCAGCAAAGCAGTCCTGTCTGAGTCCCAGCCTCTAGAGGGTGTAGTGGACCAACACTTGTAGAAAAAGGGGTCCGCGCGGGTAACTCATTGGAGGGACACAAAAAAATCTTTGCGGACTTTCTGCTGAAGCTTACGAGCGTTCACACCTAAGCCTCTTACAAGGTCAGCTGTTTAGATAAACATGAGCTCATGATCTAAATTTACACAATAATGAAGAAATCAGCTACAAGGGGTGACAAGCAGCAAAAACAATCAATACCAGAATTAGATACCCTAGGCCAACCATCAGATGTTGGAATAATCAGGTGCAAGGCAGATAGTATACATAAAACTTGAACTGAAAAAAGGAATAAGGATGTTTTCAAAGACTGGTAGGATCTCTAAAACATTTTTAAAGTACATGTCATTGATAAAGCTAAATATTCAATGGTTGTGTAATACAACAGATTCAACATTGAGAAGAGTGAAATTATGCTGTTTTGAAAACTATGGCAGGTCAGATTTTCTGCCTAATTATATAAGAAGATTTCTCTAAAAAATACACATTATTTCAAAGACTTATTGGCTGTGAAATAAGTTAAGGTTATTTCAAATGGCTTGTGTGCAAAGAAAGGTGAGATGTAGGGAATCACAGAAAGTCGAGGGAAAAATAGGTCAATATATACATTGCTATATGGTGAACTAAGACTTAGGCCAGCAACAATGTAGAGGCGCTGACCCTTAGAAACTTACAAGTAAGCTGGAATCTTTAATAATTCAAATCTTTATAAGTAAAAAGATTTATTAAAATGAATAACCAAGTGTTTTAATTGACATCAGAAGATCAAAACAATAAACCCTGAGAACATAGAAAACATATAAATAAAGATATGAGCAGAACTTAATACAATAGAAAACGTATAAAATTCAGCTGATGTAGTAAGTCCAAATAATATTCTTTGACAAGATTAAAAGACACACTTTGATTAAGGAAAACCAAAACATATGTAAAGAATATACAGAAAGAATCAGGACAATGTTATAGCAGAGAGTATATGAAATGCCAGTAAATTTGAAAGTTTGTGTAAAGTGGACCAGTTCCTAGCTCCTAAAATTGACCAAAACTGACACAAGAGGAAATCATTTAAGGTCATTATGTCAGCCCTTGGCATTCTCGGAATGCCCTGGACTCAGAATGCAGCATCCTTAGTCCATGGGAACCTGCGGAGAAGGGGTGGGGCTGAGGGAGTTTGGAACACTGCCCTCACAGAGGGAGTGGGTGTGGCCATCTCTGCTGTGACTGAACAAAGGGCAGGGGAGGAGGGGGCCCAGGGCAGGGCCCTCAGAGCCCGGCAGGCCCAGTGGTGTGTCACAAGCATTTATGCCCAGGACAAAGGAAGCCTTCTTTGTCTGCACAGCTGCCCAAACTCTCACCTTTCCACTCAGGCCGCCCTCTTAATTGAAGGGTGTGTGGAACCTGTCCGCGCAGTACACCTCGCTGCACAGCTAACCATAGGTCTTGGCATCGTAGCTTCCTGTCAGGTGACCGAAGTTCGCAGGCAGATGTGTCCCTGGGACACACGCAGAGAGGCTCCTGCCCCGGCCACAGGCCACCCACTTCCACTGCCAAAGATCGTGGGGCACAAAGCAGCCCTGTCTGAGGCCGTGCCTCTAGAGGGAGTAGTGGACCAACACTTGTAGTCAACGGGTTCCTCGCGGACAACTCATTGGAGGGACACAAATAAATCTTTGCGGACTTTCTGATGAAACTTACGAATGTTCCCACCTAAGCCTCTTACAAAGTCAGATGTTTAGCTAAACATGAGCTCATGATCTAAATTTACACAATAATGAAGAAATCAGCTACAGGGGGAGACAATCAGCAAAAACAATCAATACCAGAATTAGATTCCCTAGGCCATCGATCAGACGTTGGAATAATCAGGTGCAAGGCAGAAAATATACATAAAACTGGAACTGAAACAAGGAACAAGGATGTTTTCAAAGACTGGTAGGATCTCTAAAACAGTTTTAAAGTACATGTCACTGATAAAGCTAAATACTCAAAGGTTGTGTAATACAACAGATTCATCATTGAGAAGAGTGAAATTATGCTGTTTTGAAAACTATGGCAGGTCAGATTTTCTGCCTAAATATATAATAAGATTTCTCAGAAAAATGCACATTATTTCAAAGACTTATTGGCTGTGAAATAAGTTAAGGTTATTTCAAATGGCTTGTCTGGAAAGAAAGGTGAGATGTAGGAAATCACAGAAAGTCGAGGGGAAAATAGGTCAATATATACTTTGCTATATTTTGAACTAAGCCTTTGGCCAGCCACAATGTAGAGGACCTGACCCTTAGAAACTTACAAGTAAGCTGGAATCTTTAAAAATTCAAATTTTTATAAGTAAAAAATTTATTAAAATGAATAACCAAGTGTTTTAATTGACATCAGAAGATCAAAACAATAAACCCTGAGAACATAGAAAAAAGATAAATAAAGATATGAGCAGAACTTAATACCACAGAAAACGTATAAAATTCAGTTGAGGTAGTAAGTCCAAAGAATATTCTTTGACAAGATTTAAAAGACACACTTTGATTAAGGAAAACCAAAACATAAGTAAAAAATATACAGAAAGAATCAGGACAATGTTATAGCAGAGAATATCTGAAATGCCAGTAAATTTGAACATTTGTGTAAAGTGGACCATTTCCTAGCTCCTAAAGTTTACCAAAATTGACACAAGAGGAAATCATTTAAGGTCATCATGTCTGCCCTTGGCATTCTCGGAACGCCCTGGCCTCAGAATGCAGCATCTGTAGTCCATGGTAAATTGCGGAGAGGGGGCGGGGCTGAGGGAGGTTGGAACACTGTCTTCACTGAGGGAGTGGGTGGGGCCATCTCTGCTGTGACTGAACAAAGGGCAGGGGAGAAGGGGGCCCACGGCAGGGCCCTCAGAGCCCGGCAGGCCCAGTCGTGTGTCACAAGCATTTAGGCCCAGGCCAAAGTGCGCCTTCTTTGTCTGCACAGCTGCCCAAACTGTCACCTTTCCACTCAGGCCGCCCTCTTACTTGAAGTGTGTGTGGAACTGGTCCGCGCAGTACACATCGATGCAAAGCTAACCATAGGTCTGGCCATCATAGCTTCCTGCCAGGTGACCGAAGTTCGCAGGCAGATGGGTCGTGGGACACACGTGGGGATCCTCCTGCCCAGGCCACAGGACGCCCAAAGCCACTATCCCAGATCGGGTGCAGCAAAGCAGTCCTGTCTGAGTCCCAGCCTCTAGAGGGAGTAGTGGACCAACACTTGTAGAAAAAGGGGTCTGCGCGGGAAACTCATTGGAGGGCCACAAAAAAATCTTTGCGGACTTTCTGCTGAAGCGTACGAGCGTTCACACCTAAGCCTCTTACAAGGTCAGCTGTTTAGATAAACATGAGCTCATGATCTAAATTTACACAATAATGAAGAAATCAGCTACAAGGGGAGACAAGCAGCAAAAACAATCAATACAATAATTAGATTCCCTAGGCCAACCATCAGATGTTGGAATAATCAGGTGCAAGGCAGAAAGTATACATAAAACTTGAACTGAAACAAGGAATAAGGATGTTTTCAAAGACTGGTAGGATCTCTAAAACATTTTTAAAGTACATGTCATTGATAAAGCTAAATACTCAATGGTTGTGTAATACAACAGATTCAACATTGAGAAGAGTGAAATTATGCTGTTTTGAAAACTATGGCAGGTCAGATTTTCTGCCTAATTATATAAGAAGATTTCTCTAAAAAATACACATTATTTCAAAGACTTATTGGCTGTGAAATAAGTTAAGGTTATTTTAAATGGCTTGTGTGCAAAGAAAGGTGAGATGTAGGGAATCACAGAAAGTCGAGGGGAAAATAGGTCAATATATACATTGCTATATGGTGAGCTAAGATTTAGGCCAACCACAATGTAGAGGACCTGACCCTTAGAAACTTACAAGTAAGCTGGAATCTTGAAAAATTCAAATCCTTATAAGTAAAAAGATTTTTTAAAATGAATAACCAAGTGTTTTAATTGACATCAGAAGATCAAAACAATAAACCTGAGAACATAGAAACAATATAAATAAAGATATGAGCAGAACTTAATACAATAGAAAACGTATAAAATTCAGCTTATGTAGTAAGTCCAAATAATATTCTTTGACAAGATTAAAAGACACACTTTGATTAAGGAAAACCAAAACATATGTAAAGAATATACAGAAAGAATCAGGACAATGTTATAGCAGAGAGTATATGAAATGCCAGTAAATTTGAAAGTTTGTGTAAAGTGGACCAGTTCCTAGCTCCTAAAATTTACCAAAACTGACACAAGAGGAAATCATTTAAGGTCATCATGTCAGCCCTTGGCATTCTCGGAATGCCCTGGACTCAGAATGCAGCATCTTTAGTCCATGGTAACCTGCGGAGAGGGGGCGGGGCTGAGGGAGTTTGGAACACTGCCCTCACAGAGGGAGTGGGTGTGGCCATCTCTGCTGTGACTGAACAAAGGGCAGGGGAGCAGGGTGCCCAGGGCAGGGCCCTCGGAGCCCGGCAGGCCCAGTGGGGTGTCACAAGCATTTGGCCCAGGACAAAGGGCGCCTTCTTTGTCTGCACAGCTGCCCAAACTCTCACCTTTCCACTCAGGCCGCCCTCTTACTTGAAGTGTGTGTGGAACCTGTCCGCGCAGTACACCTCGCTGCACAGCTAACCATAGGTCTGAGCATCGTAGCTTCCTGCCAGGTGACCGAAGTTCGCAGGCAGATGGGTCCCTGGGACACACGCAGAGAGGCTCCTGCCCCGGCCACAGGCCACCCACTGCCACTGCCACAGATCGTGGGGCACAAAACAGCCCTGTCTGAGGCCGTGCCTCTAGAGGGAGTAGTGGACCAACACTTGTAGTCAACGGGGTCCTCGCGGATAACTCATTGGAGGGACACAAATAAATCTTTGCGGACTTTCTGATGAAACTTACGAGTGTTCCCACCTAAGCCTCTTACAAAGTCAGATGTTTAGCTAAACATGAGCTCATGATCTAATTTTACACAATAATGAAGAAATCAGCTACAGGGGGAGACAATCAGCAAAAACAATCAATACCAGGATTAGATTCCCTAGACCATCGATCAGACGTTGGAATAATCAGGTGCAAGGCAGAAAGTATACACAAAACTGGAACGGAAACAAGGAACAAGGATGTTTTCAAAGACTGGTAGGATCTCTAAAACATTTTTAAAGTACATGTCATTGATAAAGCTAAATACACAAAGGTGGTGTAATACAACAGATTCATCATTGAGAAGAGTGAAATTATGCTGTTTTGAAAATTATGGCAGGTCAGATTTTCTGCCTAAATATATAAGAAGATTTCTCTGAAAAATGCACATTATTTCAAAGACTTGTTGGCTGTGAAATAAGTTAAGTTTATTTCAAATGGCTTGTCTGCAAAGAAAGGTGAGATGTAGGAAATCACAGAAAGTCGAGGGGAAAATAGGTCAATATATACTTTGCTATATTGTGAACTAAGCCTTTGGCCAGCCACAATGTAGAGGACCTGACCCTTAGAAACTTACAAGTAAGCTGGAATCTTTAAAAACTCAAATCTTCATAACTAAAAAGATTTATTAAAATGAATAACCAAGTGTTTTAATTGACATCAGAAGATCAAAACAATAAACCCTGAGAACATAGAAAAAAGATAAATAAAGATATGAGCAGAACTTAATACCATAGAAAACGTATAAAATTCAGTTGAGGTAGTAAGTCCAAAGAATATTCTTTGACAAGATTTAAAAGACACACTTTGATTAAGGAAAACCAAAACATAAGTAAAGAATATACAGAAAGAGTCAGGACAATGTTATAGCAGAGAGTATATGAAATGCCAGTAAATTTGAACGTTTGTGTAAAGTGGACCAGTTCCTAGCTCCTAAAATTTACCAAAACTGACACAAGAGGAAATCATTTAAGGTCATCATGTCAGCCCTTGGCATTCTCGGGATGCCCTGGACTCAGAATGCAGCATCTTTAGTCCATGGTAACCTGCGGAGAGGGGGCGGGGCTGAGGGAGTTTGGAACACTGCCCTCACAGAGGGAGTGGGTGTGGCCATCTCTGCTGTGACTGAACAAAGGGCAGGGGAGCAGGGGGCCCAGGGCAGGGCCCTCAGATCCCGGCAGGCCCAGTGGGGTGTCAAAAGCATTTTGGCCCAGGCCAAAGTGCCCCTACTTTGTCTGCACAGCGGCACAAACTCTCACCTTTCCACTCAGGCCGCCCTCTTACTTGAAGTGTGTGTGGAACAGGTCCGCGCAGTACACCTCGATGCAAAGCTAACCATAGGTCTGGGCATCATAGCTTCCTGCCAGGTGACCGAAGTTCGCAGGCAGATGGGTCGTGGGACACACGTGGGGAGCCTCCTGCCCAGGCCACAGGCCGCCAAAGGCCACTATCCCAGATCGGGGGCAGCAAAGCAGTCCTGTCTGAGTCCCAGCCTCTAGAGGGAGTAGTGGACCAACACTTGTAGAAAAAGGGGTCCGCGCGTGTAACTCATTGGAGGGACACAAAAATCTTTGCGGACTTTCTGCTGAAGCTTACGAGCGTTCACACCTAAGCCTCTTACAAGGTCAGCTGTTTAGCTAAACATGAGCTCATGATCTAAATTTACACAATAATGAAGAAATCAGCTACAAGGGGAGACAAGCAGCAAAAACAATCAATACCAGAATTAGATTCCCTAGGCCAACCATCAGATGTTGGAATAATCAGGTGCAAGGCAGAAAGTATACATAAAACTTGAACTGAAAAAAGGAATAAGGATGATTTCAAAGACTGGTAGGATCTCTAAAACATATTTAAAGTACATGTCATTGATAAAGCTAAATACTCAATGGTTGTGTAATACAACAGATTCAACATTGAGAAGAGTGAAATTATGCTGTTTTGAAAACTATGGCAGGTCAGATTTTCTGCCTAATTATATACGAAGATTTCTCTAAAAAATACACATTATTTCAAAGACTTATTGGCTGTGAAATAAGTTAAGGTTATTTCAAATGGCTTGTGTGCAAAGAAAAGTGAGATGTAGGGAATCACAGAAAGTTGAGGGGAAAATAGGTCAATATATACTTTGCTATATTTTGAACTAAGCCTTTGGCCAGCCACAATGTAGAGGACCTGACCCTTAGAAACTTACAAGTAAGCTGGAATCTTTAAAAATTCAAATCTTTATAAGTAAAAAGATTTATTAAAATGAATAACCAAGTGTTTTAATTGACATCAGAAGATCAAAACAATAAACCCTGTGAACATAGAAAAAAGATAAATAAAGATATGGCAGAACTTAATACCACAGAAAACGTATAAAATTCAGTTGAGGTAGTAAGTCCAAAGAATATTCTTTGACAAGATTTAAAAGACACACTTTGATTAAGGAAAACCAAAACATAAGTAAACAATATACAGAAAGAATCAGGACAATGTTATAGCAGAGAATATCTGAAATGCCAGTAAATTTGAACATTTGTGTAAAGTGGACCATATCCTAGCTCCTAAAGTTTACCAAAATTGACACAAGAGGAAATCATTTAAGGTCATCATGTCTGCCCTTGGCATTCTCGGAACGCCCTGGCCTCAGAATGCAGCATCTGTAGTCCATGGTAAACTGCTGAGAGGGGGCGGGGCTGAGGGAGGTTGGAACACTGTCTTCACTGAGGGAGTGGGTGGGGCCATCTCTGCTGTGACTGAACAAAGGGCAGGGGAGAAGGGGGCCCAGGGCAGGGCACTCAGAGCCCGGCAGGCCCAGTCGTGTGTCACAAGCATTTAGGCCCAGGCCAAAGGGCGCCTTCTTTGTCTGCACAGCTGCCCAAACTGTCACCTTTCCACTCAGGCCGCCCTCTTACTTGAAGTGTGTGTGGAACTGGTCCGCGCCGTACACCTCGATGCAAAGCTAACCATAGGTCTGGGCATCATAGCTTCCTGCCAGGTGACCGAAGTTCGCAGGCAGATGGGTCGTGGGACACACGTGGGGAGCCTCCTGCCCAGGCCACAGGCCGCCCAAAGCCACTATCCCAGATCGGGTGCAGCAAAGCAGTCCTGTCTGAGTCCCAACACTTGTAGAAAAAGGGGTCTGCGCGGGTAACTCATTGGAGGGACACAAAAAAATCTTTGCGGACTTTCTGCTGAAGCTTACGAGCGTTCACACCTAAGCCTCTTACAAGGTCAGCTGTTTAGCTAAACATGAGCTCATGATCTAAATTTACACAATAATGAAGAAATCAGCTACAAGGGGAGACAAGAAGCAAAAACAATCAATAACAGAATTAGATTCCCTAGGCCAACCATCAGATGTTGGAATAATCAGGTGCAAGGCAGAAAGTATACATAAAACTTGAACTGAAACAAGGAACAAGGATGTTTTCAAAGACTGGTAGGATCTCAAAAACATTTTTAAAGTACATGTCATTGATAAAGCTAAATACTCAATGGTTGTGTAATACAACAGATTCATCATTGAGCAGAGTGAAATTATGATGTTTTGAAAACTATGGCAGGTCAGATTTTCTGCCTAATTATATAAGAAGATTTCTCTAAAAAATACACATTATTTCAAAGACTTATTGGCTGTGAAATAAGTTAAGGGTATTTCAAATGGCTTGTTTGCAAAGAAAGGTGAGATGTAGGGAATCACAGAAAGTCGAGGGGAAAATAGGTCAATATATACATTGCTATATGGTGAACTAAGACTTAGGCCAGCCACAATGTAGAGGACCAGACCCTTAGAAACTTACAAGTAAGCTGGAATCTTGAAAAGTTCAAATTTTTATAAGTAAAAAGATTTATTAAAATGAATAACCAAGTGTTTTAATTGACATCAGAATATCAAAACAATAAACCTGAGAACATAGAAAACATATAAATAAAGATATGAGCAGAACTTAATACAATAGAAAACGTATAAAATTCAGCTGATGTAGTAAGTCCAAATAATATTCTTTGACAAGATTAAAAGACACACTTTGATTAAGGAAAACCAAAACATATGTAAAGAATATACAGAAAGAATCAGGACAATGTTATAGCAGAGAGTATATGAAATGCCAGTAAATTTGAAAGTTTGTGTAAAGTGGACCAGTTCCTAGCTCCTAAAATTTACCAAAACTGACACAAGAGGAAATCATTTAAGGTCATCATGTCAGCCCTTGGCATTCTCGGAATGCCCTGGACTCAGAATGCAGCATCTTTAGTCCATGGTAACCTGCGGAGAGGGGGCGGGGCTGAGGGAGTTTGGAACACTGCCCTCACAGAGGGAGTGGGTGTGGCCATCTCTGCTGTGACTGAACAAAGGGCAGGGGAGCAGGGGTCCCAGGGCAGGGCCCTCAGAGCCCGGCAGGCCCAGTGGGGTGTCACAAGCATTTGGCCAAGGACAAAGGGCGCCTTCTTTGTCTGCACAGCGGCACAAACTCTCACCTCTCCACTCAGGCCGCCCTCTTACTTGAAGTGTGTGTGGAACCTGTCCGCGCAGTACACCTCGCTGCACAGCTAACCATAGGTCTGAGCATCGTAGCTTCCTGCCAGGTGACCGAAGTTCGCAGGCAGATGGGTCCCTGGGACACACGCAGAGAGGCTCCTGCCCCGGCCACAGGCCACCCACTGCCACTGCCACAGATCGTGGGGCACAAAACAGCCCTGTCTGAGGCCGTGCCTCTAGAGGGAGTAGTGGACCAACACTTGTAGTCAACGGGGTCTTCGCGGGTAACTCATTGGAGGGACACAAATAAATCTTTGCGGACTTTCTGATGAAACTTACGAGTGTTCACACCTAAGCCTCTTACAAAGTCAGATGTTTAGCTAAACATGAGCTCATGATCTAATTTTACACAATAATGAAGAAATCAGCTACAGGGGGAGACAATCAGCAAAAACAATCAATACCAGGATTAGATTCCCTAGACCATCGATCAGACGTTGGAATAATCAGGTGCAAGGCAGAAAATATACATAAAACTGGAACTGAAACAAGGAACAAGGATGTTTTCAAAGACTGGTAGGATCTCTAAAACATTTTTAATGTACATGTCATTGATAAAGCTAAATACTCAAAGGTTGTGTAATACAACAGATTCATCAATGAGAAGAGTGAAATTATGCTGTTTTGAAAACTATGGCAGGTCAGATTTTCTGCCTAAATATATAAGAAGATTTCTCTGAAAACTACACATTATTTCAAAGACTTATTGGCTGTGAAATAAGTTAAGGTTATTTCAAATGGCTTGTCTGCAAAGAAAGGTGAGATGTAGGAAATCACAGAAAGTCGAGGGGAAAATAGGTCAATATATACTTTGCTATATTTTGAACTAAGCCTTTGGCCAGCCACAATGTAGAGGACCTGACTCTTAGAAACTTACAAGTAAGCTGGAATCTTGAAAAATTCAAATCTTTATAAGTAAAAAGATTTATTAAAATGAATAACCAAGTGTTTTAATTGACATCAGAAGATCAAAACAATAAACCCTGAGAACATCGAAAAAAGATAAATTAAGATATGAGCAGATCTTAATACCACAGGAAACGTAAAAAATTCAGTTGAGGTAGTAAGTCCAAAGAATATTCTTTGACAAGATTTAAAAGACACACTTTGATTAAGGAAAACCAAAACATAAGTCAAGAATAAACAGAAAGAATCAGGACAATGTTATAGCAGAGAATATATGAAATGGCAGTAAATTTGAACATTTGTGTAAAGTGGACCATTTCCTAGCTCCTAAACTTTACCAAAATTGACACAAGAGGAAATCATTTAAGGTCATCATGTCAGCCCTTGGCATTCTCGGAATGCCCTGGCCTCAGAATGCAGCATCTGTAGTCCATGGTAACCTGCGGAGAGTGGGCGGGGCTGAGGGAGGCTGGAACACTGCCCTCACTGAGGGAGAGGGTGCGGCCATCTCTGCTGTGACTGAACAAAGGGCAGGGGAGCAGGGGGCGCAGGGCAGGGCCCTCAGAGCCTGGCAGGCCCAGTGGGGTGTCACAAGCATTTAGGCCCAGGCCAAAGGGCGCCTTCTTTGTCTGCACAGCTGCCCAAACTGTCACCTTTCCACTCAGGCCGCCCTCTTACTTGAAGTGTGTGTGGAACCGGTCCGTGCAGTACACCTCGATGCAAAGCTAACCATAGGTCTGGGCATCATAGCTTCCTGCCAGGTGACCGATGTTCGCAGGCAGATGGCTCGTGGGACACACGTGGGGAGACTCCTGCCCAGGCCACAGGCCGCCCAAATCCACTATCCCAGATCGGGGGCAGCAAAGCAGTCCTGTCTGAGTCCCAGCCTCTAGAGGGCGTAGTGGACCAACACTTGTAGAAAATGGGTCCGCACGGGTAACTCATTGGAGGGACACAAAAAAATCTTTGCGGACTTTCTGCTGAAGCTTACGAGCGTTCACACCTAAGCCTCTTACAAGGTCAGCTGTTCAGATAAACATGAGCTCATGATCTAAATTTACACAATAATGAAGAAATCAGCTACAAAGGGAGAGAAGCAGCAAAAACAATCAATACCAGAATTAGATTCCCTAGGCCAACCATCAGATGTTGGAATAATCAGGTGCAAGGCAGAAAGTATACACAAAACTGGAACTGAAACAAGGAACAAGGATGTTTTCAAAGACTGGTAGGATCTCTAAAACATTTTTAAAGTACATGTCATTGATAAAGCTAAATACTCAAAGGTGGTGTAATACAACAGATTCATCATTGAGAAGAGTGAAATTATGCTGTTTTGAAAATTATGGCCGGTCAGATTTTCTGCCTAAATATATAAGAAGATTTCTCCGAAAAATGCACATTATTTCAAAGACTTATTGGCTGTGAAATAAGTTAAGTTTATTTCAAATGGCTTGTCTGCAAAGAAAGGTGAGATGTAGGAAATCACAGAAAGTCGAGGGGAAAATAGGTCAATATATACTTTGCTATATTGTGAACTAAGCCTTTGGCCAGCCACAATGTAGAGGACCTGACCCTTAGAAACTTACAAGTAAGCTGGAATCTTTAAAAACTCAAATCTTCATAAGTAAAAAGATTTATTAAAATGAATAACCAAGTGTTTTAATTGACATCAGAAGATCAAAACAATAAACCCTGAGAACATAGAAAAAAGATAAATAAAGATATGAGCAGAACTTAATACCATAGAAAACGTATAAAATTCAGTTGAGGTAGTAAGTCCAAAGAATATTCTTTGACAAGATTTAAAAGACACACTTTGATTAAGGAAAACCAAAACATAAGTAAAGAATATACAGAAAGAGTCAGGACAATGTTATAGCAGAGAGTATATGAAATGCCAGTAAATTTGAAAGTTTGTGTAAAGTGGACCAGTTCCTAGCTCCTAAAATTTACCAAAACTGACACAAGAGGAAATCATTTAAGGTCATCATGTCAGCCCTTGGCATTCTCGGGATGCCCTGGACTCAGAATGCAGCATCTTTAGTCCATGGTAACCTGCGGAGAGGGGGCGGGGATGAGGGAGTTTGGAACACTGCCCTCACACAGGGAGTGGGTGTGGCCATCTCTGCTGTGACTGAACAAAGGGCAGGGGAGCAGGGTGCCCAGGGCAGGGCCCTCGGAGCCCGGCAGGCCCAGTGGGGTGTCACAAGCATTTGGCCCAGGACAAAGGGCGCCTTCTTTGTCTGCACAGCGGCACAAACTCTCACCTTTCCACTCAGGCCGCCCTCTTACTTGAAGTGTGTGTGGAACCTGTCCGCGCAGTACACCTCGCTGCACAGCTAACCATAGGTCTGAGCATCGTAGCTTCCTGCCAGGTGACCGAAATTCGCAGGCAGATGGGTCCCTGGGACACACGCAGAGAGGCTCCTGCCCCGGCCACAGGCCACCCACTGCCACTGCCACAGATCGTGGGGCACAAAACAGCCCTGACTGAGGCCGTGCCTCTAGAGGGAGTAGTGGACCAACACTTGTAGTCAACGGGGTCTTCGCGGGTAACTCATTGGAGGGACACAAATAAATCTTTGCGGACTTTCTGATGAAACTTACGAGTGTTCACACCTAAGCCTCTTACAAAGTCAGATGTTTAGCTAAACATGAGCTCATGATCTAATTTTACACAATAATGAAGAAATCAGCTACAGGGGGAGACAATCAGCAAAAACAACCAATACCAGGATTAGATTCCCTAGACCATCGATCAGACGTTGGAATAATCAGGTGCAAGGCAGAAAATATACATAAAACTGGAACTGAAACAGGGAACAAGGATGTTTTCAAAGACTGGTAGGATCTCTAAAACATTTTTAAAGTACATGTCATTGATAAAGCTAAATACTCAAAGGTTGTGTAATACAACAGATTCATCATTGAGAAGAGTGAAATTATGCTGTTTTGAAAACTATGGCAGGTCAGATTTTCTGCCTAAATATATAAGAAGATTTCTCTGAAAACTACACATTATTTCAAAGACTTATTGGCTGTGAAATAAGTTAAGTTTATTTCAAATGGCTAGTCTGCAAAGAAAGGTGAGATGTAGGAAATCACAGAAAGTCGACGGGAAAATAGGTCAATATATACTTTGCTATATTGTGAACTAAGCTTTTGGCCAGCCACAATGTAGAGGACCTGACCCTTAGAAACTTCCAAGTAAGCTGGAATCTTTAAAAATTCAAATCTTTATAAGTAAAAAATTTATTAAAATGAATAACCAAGTGTTTTAATTGACATCAGAAGATCAAAACAATAAACCCAGAGAACATAGAAAAAAGATAAATAAAGATATGAGCAGAACTTAATACCACAGAAAACGTATAAAATTCAGTTGAGGTAGTAAGTCCAAAGAATATTCTTTGACAAGATTTAAAAGACACACATTGATTAAGGAAAACCAAAACATAAGTAAAGAATAAACAGAAAGAATCAGGACAATATTATAACAGAGAATATATGAAATGCCAGTAAATTTGAACATTTGTGTAAAGTGGACCATTTCCTAGCTCCTAAACTTTACCAAAATTGACACAAGAGGAAATCATTGAAAGTCATCATGTCAGCCCTTGGCATTCTCGGAATGCCCTGGCCTCAGAATGCAGCATCTGTAGTCCATGGTAACCTGCGGAGAGTGGGCGGGGCTGAGGGAGTTTGGAACACTGCCCTCACAGAGGGAGTGGGTGTGGCCATCTCTGCTGTGACTGAACAAAGGGCAGGGGAGCAGGGGGCCCAGGGCAGGGCCCTCAGAGCCCGGCAGGCCCAGTGGGGTGTCACAAGCATTTAGGCCCAGGCCAAAGGGCGCCTTCTTTGTCTGCACAGCTGCCCAAACTCTCACCTTTCCACTCAGGCCGCCCTCTTACTTGAAGTGTGTGTGGAACCGGTCCGTGCAGTACACCTCGATGCAAAGCTAACCATAGGTCTGGGCATCATAGCTTCCTGCCAAGTGACCGATGTTCGCAGGCAAATAGCTCGTGGGACACACGTGGGGAGACTCCTACCCAGGCCACAGGCCGCCCAAATCCACTATCCCAGATCGGGGGCAGCAAAGCAGTCCTGTCTGAGTCCCAGCCTCTAGAGGGCGTAGTGGACCAACACTTGTAGAAAAAGTGGTCCGCGAGGGTAACTCATTGGAGGGCCACAAAAAAATCTTTGCGGACTTTCTGCTGAAGCTTACGAGCGTTCACACCTAAGCCTCTTACAAGGTCAGCTGCTTACATAAACATGAGCTCATGATCTAAATTTACACAATAATGAATAAATCAGCTACAAGGGGAGACAAGCAGCAAAAACAATCAATACCAGAATTAGATTCCCTAGGCCAACCATCAGATGTTGGAATAATCAGGTGCAAGGCAGAAAGTATACACAAAACTGGAACTGAAACAAGGAACAAGGATGTTTTAAAAGACTGGTAGGATCTCTAAAACATTTTTAAAGTACATGTCATTGATAAAGCTAAATACTCAATGGTTGTGTAATACAACAGATTCATCATTGAGCAGAGTGAAATTATGCTGTTTTGAAAACTATGGCAGGTCAGATTTTTTGCCTAATTATATAAGACGATTTCTCTAAAAATTACACATTATTTCAAAGACTTATTGGCTGTGAAATAAGTTAAGGGTATTTCAAATGGCTTGTGTGCAAAGAAAGGTGAGAGGTAGGGAATCACAGAAAGCCGAGGGGAAAATAGGTCAATATATACATTGCTATATGGTGAACTAAGACTTAGGCCAGCCACAATGTAGAGGACCTGACCCTTAGAAACTTACAAGTAAGCTGGAATCTTGAAAAGTTCAAATCTTTATAAGTAAAAATATTTTTTAAAATGAATAACCAAGTGTTTTAATTGACATCAGAAGATCAAAACAATAATACCTGAGAACATAGAAAAAATATAAATAAAGATATGAGCAGAACTTAATACAATAGAAAACGTATAAAATTCAGGTGATGTAGTAAGTCCAAAGAATATTCTTTGACAAGATTAAAAGACACACTTTGATTAAGGAAAACCAAAACATAAGTAAAGAATATACAGAAAGAATCAGGAGAATGTTATAGCAGCGAGTATATGAAATGCCAGTAAATTTGAAGGTTTGTGTAAAGTGGACCAGATCCTAGCTCCTAAAATTTACCAAAACTGACACAAGAGGAAATCATTTAAGGTCATCATGTCAGCCCTTGGCATTCTCGGAATGCCCTGGATTCAGAATGCAGCATCTTTAGTCCATGGTAACCTGCGGAGAGGGGGCGGGGCTGAGGGAGTTTGGAACACTGCCCTCACAGAGGGAGTGGGTGTGGCCATCTCTGCTGTAACTGAAGAAAGGGCAGGGGAGCAGGGGGCCCAGGGCAGGGCCCTCAGAGCCCGGCAGGCCCAGTGGGGTGTCACAAGCATTTAGGCCCAAGACAAAGGGCGCCTTCTTTGTCTGCACAGCGGCACAAACTCTCACCTTTCCACTCAGGCCGCCCTCTTACTTGAAGTGTGTGTGGAACCTGTCCGCGCAGTACACCTCGCTGCAGAGCTAACCATAGGTCTGAGCATCGTAGCTTCCTGCCCGGTGACCGAAGTACGCAGGCGGATGGGTCCCTGGGACACACGCAGAGAGGCTCCTGCCCCGGCCACAGGCCACCCACTGCCACAGCCCCAGATCGTGGGGAACAAAGCAGGCCTGTCTGAGGCCGTGCCTCTAGAGGGAGTAGTGGACCAACATTTGTAGTCAACGGGGTCCTCGCGGGCAACTCATTGGAGGGACACAAATAAATCTTTGCGGAGTTTCTGATGAAACTTACGAGTGTTCACACCTAAGCCTCTTACAAAGTCAGATGTTTAGCTAAACATGAGCTCATGATCTAATTTTACACAACAATGAAGAAATCAGCTACAGGGGTGACAATCAGCAAAAACAATCAATACCAGAATTAGATTCCCTAGACCATCGATCAGACGCTGGAATAATCAGGTGCAAGGCAGAAAATATACATAAAACTGGAACTGAAACAAGGAACAAGGATGTTTTCAAAGACTGGTAGGATCTCTAAAACATTTTTAAAGTACTTGTCATTGATAAAGCTAAATACTCAAAGGTTGTGTAATAGAACAGATTCATCATTGAGAAGAGTGAAATTATGCTGTTTTGAAAACTATGGCAGGCCAGATTTTCTGCCTAAATATATAAGAAGATTTATCTGAAAACTACACATTATTTCAAAGACTTATTGGCTGTGAAATAAGTTAAGGTTATTTCAAATGGCTTCTCTGCAAAGAAAGGTGAGATGTAGGAAATCACAGAAAGTCGAGGGGAAAATAGGTCAATATATACTTTGCTATATTGTGAACTAAGCTTTTGGCCAGCCACAATTTAGAGGACCTGACCCTTAGAAACTTCCCAGAAAGCTGGAATCTTTAAAAATTCAAATCTTTATAAGTAAAAAATTTATTAAAATGAATAACCAAGTGTTTTAATTGACATCAGAAGATCAAAACAATAAACCCTGAGAACATAGAAAAAAGATAAATAAAGATATGAGCAGAACTTAATACCACAGAAAACGTATAAAATTCAGTTGAGGTAGTAAGTCCAAAGAATATTCTTTGACAAGATTTAAAAGACACACATTGTTTAAGGAAAACCAAAACATAAGTAAAGAATAAACAGAAAGAATCAGGACAATGTTATAGCAGAGAATATATGAAATGCCAGTAAATTTGAACATTTGTGTAAAGTGGACAATTTCCTAGCTCCTAAACTTTACCAAAATTGACACAAGAGGAAATCATTGAAAGTCATCATGTCAGCCCTTGGCATTCTCGGAATGCCCTGGCCTCAGAATGCAGCATCTGTAGTCCATGGTAACCTGCGGAGAGGGGGCGGGGCTGAGGGAGTTTGGAACACTGCCCTCACAGAGGGAGTGGGTGTGGCCATCTCTGCTGTGACTGAACAAAGGGCAGGCGAGCAGGGGGCCCAGGCAGGGCCCTCAGAGCCCGGCAGGCCCAGTGGGATGTCACAAGCATTTAGGCCAAGGGCAAAGGGTGCCTTCTTTGTCTGCACAGCTGCCCAAACTCTCACCTTTCCACTCAGGCCGCCCTCTTACTTGAAGTGTGTGTGGAACCGGTCCGTGCAGTACACCTCGATGCAAAGCTAACCATAGGTCTGGGCATCATAGCTTCCTGCCAGGTGACCGATGTTCGCAGGCAAATAGCTCGTGGGACACACGTGGGGAGACTCCTGCCCAGGCCACAGGCCGCCCAAATCCACTATCCCAGATCGGGGGCAGCAAAGCAGTCCTGTCTGAGTCCCAGCCTCTAGAGGGCGTAGTGGACCAACACTTGTAGAAAATGGGGTCCGCGCGGGTAACTCATTGGAGGGCCTCAAAAAAATCTTTGCGGACTTTCTGCTGAAGCTTACGAGCGTTCACACCTAAGCCTCTTACAAGGTCAGCTGTTTAGATAAACATGAGCTCATGATCTAAATTTACACAATAATGAAGAAATCAGCTACAAGGGGAGACAAGCAGCAAAAACAATCAATACCAGAATTAGATTCCCTAGGCCAACCATCAGATGTTGGAATAATCAGGTGCAAGGCAGAAAGTATACACAAAACTGGAACTGAAACAAGGAACAAGGATGTTTTCAAAGACTGGTAGGATCTCTAAAACATTTTTAAAGTACATGTCATTGATAAAGCTAAATACTCAAAGGTTGTGTAATACAACAGATTCATCATTGAGCAGAGTGAAATTATGCTGTTTTGAAACTATGGCAGGTCAGATTTTCTGCCTAATTATATAAGAAGATTTCTCTAAAAAATACACATTATTTCAAAGACTTATTGGCTGTGAAATAAGTTAAGGGTATTTCAAATGGCTTGTGTGCAAAGAAAGGTGAGATGTAGGGAATCACAGAAAGCCGAGGGGGAAATAGGTCAATATATACATTGCTATATGGTGAACTAAGACTTAGGCCAGCCACAATGTAGAGGACCTGACCCTTAGAAACTTACAAGTAAGCTGGAATCTTGAAAAGTTCAAATCTTTATAAGTAAAAATATTTATTAAAATGAATAACCAAGTGTTTTAATTGACATCAGTAGATCAAAACAATAATACCTGAGAACATAGAAAAAATATAAATAAAGATATGAGCAGAACTTAATACAATAGAAAACGTATAAAATTCAGGTGATGTAGTAAGTCCAAAGAATATTCTTTGACAAGATTAAAGACACACTTTGATTAAGGAAAACCAAAACATAAGTAAAGAATATACAGAAAGAATCAGGAGAATGTTATAGCAGAGAGTATATGAAATGCCAGTAAATTTGAAGGTTTGTGTAAAGTGGACCAGTTCCTAGCTCCTAAAATTTACCAAAACTGACACAAGAGGAAATCATTTAAGGTCATCATGTCAGCCCTTGGCATTCTCGGAATGCCCTGGACTCAGAATGCAGCATCTTTAGTCCATGGTAAACTGCGGAGAGGGGGCGGGGCTGAGGGAGTTTGGAACACTGCCCTCACAGAGGGAGTGGGTGTGGCCATCTCTGCTGTGACTGAAGAAAGGGCAGGGGAGCAGGGGGCCCAGGGCAGGGCCCTCAGAGCCCGGCAGGCCCAGTGGGGTGTCACAAGCATTTAGGCCCAGGACAAAGGGCGCCTTCTTTGTCTGCACAGCGGCACAAACTCTCACCTTTCCACTCAGGCCGCCCTCTTACTTGAAGTGTGTGTGGAACCTGTCCGCGCAGTATACCTCGCTGCACAGCTAACCATAGGTCTGAGCATTGTAGCTTCCTGCCCGGTGACCGAAGTTCGCAGGCAGATGGGTCCCTGGGACACACGCAGAGAGGCTCCTGCCCCGGCCACAGGCCACCCACTGCCACTGCCCCAGATCGTGGGGAACAAAGCAGCCCTGTCTGAGGCCGTGCCTCTAGAGGGAGTAGTGGACCAACACTTGTAGTCAACGGGGTCCTCGCGGGCAACTCATTGGAGGGACACAAATAAATCTTTGCGGAGTTTCTGATGAAACTTACGAGTGTTCACACCTAAGCCTCTTACAAAGTCAGATGTTTAGCTAAACATGAGCTCATGATCTAATTTTACACAATAATGAAGAAATCAGCTACAGGGGGAGACAATCAGCAAAAACAATCAACACCAGAATTAGATTCCCTAGACCATCGATCAGACGTTGGAATAATCAGGTGCAAGGCAGAAAATATACATAAAACTGCAACTGAAACAAGGAACAAGGATGTTTTCAAAGACTGGTAGGATCTCTAAAACATTTTTAAAGTACATGTCATTGATAAAGCTAAATACTCAATGGTTGTGTAATACAACAGATTCATCATTGAGAAGAGTGAAATTATGCAGTTTTGAAAACTATGGCAGGTCAGATTTTCTGCCTAATTATATAAGAAGATTTCTCTAAAAAATACACATTATTTCAAAGACTTATTGGCTGTGAAATAAGTTAAGGGTATTTCAAATGGCTTGTTTGCAAAAAAAGGTGAGATGTAGGGAATCACAGAAAGTCGAGGGGAAAATAGGTCAATATATACATTGCCATATGGTGAACTAAGACTTAGGCCAGCCACAATGTAGAGGACCTGACCCTTAGAAACTTACAAGTAAGATGGAATCTTGAAAAGTTCAAATCTTTATAAGTAAAAAGATTTATTAAAATGAATAACCAAGTGTTTTAATTGACATCAGAATATCAAAACAATAAACCTGAGAACATAGAAAACATATAAATAAAGATATGAGCAGAACTTAATACAATAGAAAACGTATAAAATTCAGGTGATGTAGTAAGTCCAAAGAATATTCTTTGACAAGATTAAAAGACACACTTTGATTAAGGAAAACCAAAACATAAGTAAAGAATATACAGAAAGAATCAGGACAATGTTATAGCATAGAGTATATGAAATGCCAGTAAATTTGAACGTTTGTGTAAAGTGGACCAGTTCCTAGCTCCTAAAATTTACCAAAACTGACACAAGAGGAAATCATTTAAGGTCATCATGTCAGCCCTTGGCATTCTCGGAATGCCGTGGACTCAGAATGCAGCATCCTTAATCCATGGGAAACTGCGGAGAAGGGGTGGGGCTGAGGGAGTTTGGAACACTGCCCTCACAGAGGGAGTGGTTGTGGCCATCTCTGCTGTGACTGAACAAAGGGCAGGGGAGCAGGGGGCCCAGGGCAGGGCCCTCAGAGCCCGGCAGGCCCAGTGGGGTGTCACAAGCATTTATGCCCAGGACAAAGGAAGCCTTCTTTGTCTGCACAGCTGCCCAAACTCTCACCTTTCCACTCAGGCCGCCCCCTTACTTGAAGGGTGTGTGGAACCTGTCCGCGCAGTACACCTCGCTGCACAGCTAACCATAGGTCTTGGCATCGTAGGTTCCTGTCAGGTGACCGAAGTTCGCAGGCAGATGTGTCCCTGGGACACACGCAGAGAGGCTCCTGCTCCGTCCACAGGCCACCCACTGCCACTGCCACAGATCGTGGGGCACAAAGCAGCCCTGTCTGAGGCCGTGCCTCTGGAGGGAGTAGTGGACCCACACTTGTAGTCAACGGGGTCCTCGCGGACAACTCATTGGAGGGACACAAATAAATCTTTGCGGACTTTCTGATGAAACTTACGAGTGTTCACACCTAACCCTCTTACAAAGTCAGATATTTAGCTAAACATGAGCTCATGGTCTAAATTTACACAATAATGAAGAAATCAGCTACAGGGGGAGACAATCAGCAAAAACAATCAATATCAGAATTAGATTCCCTAGGCCATCGATCAGACGTTGGAATAATCAGGTGCAAGGCAGAAAATATACATAAAACTGCAACTGAAACAAGGAACAAGGATGTTTTCAAAGACTGGTAGGATCTCTAAAACATTTTTAAAGTACATGTCACTGATAAAGCTAAATACTCAAAGGTTGTGTAATACAACAGATTCATCATTGAGAGGAGTGAAATTATGCTGTTTTGAAAACTATGGCAGGTCAGATTTTCTGCCTAAATATATAATAAGATTTCTTAGAAAAATGCACATTATTTCAAAGACTTATTGGCTGTGAAATAAGTTAAGGTTATTTCAAATGGCTTGTCTGCAAAGAAAGGTGAGATGTAGGAAATCACAGAAAGTCGAGGGGAAAATAGGTCAATATATACTTTGCTATATTGTGAACTAAGCCTTTGGCCAGCCACAATGTAGAGGACCTGACCCTTAGAAACTTACAAGTAAGCTGGAATCTTTAAAAACTCAAATCTTCATAAGTAAAAAGATTTATTAAAATGAATAACCAAGTGTTTTAATTGACATCAGAAGATCAAAACAATAAACCCTGAGAACATAGAAAAAAGATAAATAAAGATATGAGCAGAACTTAATACCACAGAAAACGTATAAAATTCAGTTGAGGTAGTAAGTCCAAAGAATATTCTTTGACAAGATTTAAAAGATACACTTTGATTAAGGAAAACCAAAACATAAGTAAACAATATACAGAAAGAATCAGGACAATGTTATAGCAGAGAATATCTGAAATGCCAGTAAATTTGAACATTTGTGTAAAGTGGACCATTTCCTAGCTCCTAAAGTTTACCAAAATTGACACAAGAGGAAATCATTTAAGGTCATCATGTCTGCCCTTGGCATTCTCGGAACGCCCTGGCCTCAGAATGCAGCATCTGTAGTCCATGGTAAACTGCGGAGAGGGGGCGGGGCTGAGGGAGGTTGGAACACTGTCTTCACTGAGGGAGTGGGTCGGGCCATCTCTGCTGTGACTGAACAAAGGGCAGGGGAGACGGGGGCCCACGGCAGGGCCCTCAGAGCCCGGCAGGCCCAGTCGTGTGTCACAAGCATTTAGGCCCAGGCCAAAGTGCGCCTTCTTTGTCTGCACAGCTGCCCAAACTCTCACCTTTCCACTCAGGCCGCCCTCTTACTTGAAGTGTGTGTGGAACTGGTCCGCGCAGTACACATCGATGCAAAGCTAACCATAGGTCTGGGCATCATAGCTTCCTGCCAGGTGACCGAAGTTCGCAGGCAGATGGGTCGTGGGACACACGTGGGGAGCCTCCTGCCCAGGCCACAGGCCGCCCAAAGCCACTATCCCAGATCGGGTGCAGCAAAGCAGTCCTGTCTGAGTCCCAGCCTCTAGAGGGAGTAGTGGACCAACACTTGTAGAAAAAGGGTTCCGCCCGGGTAACTCATTGGAGGGCCACAAATAAATAATTGCGGACTTTCTGCTGAAGCTTACGAGCGTTCACACCTAAGCCTCTTACAAAGTCAGATGTTTAGCTAAACATGAGCTCATGATCTAATTTTACACAATAATGAAGAAATCAGCTACAGGGGGAGACAATCAGCAAAAACAATCAATACCAGAATTAGATTCCCTAGACCATCGATCAGACGTTGGAATAATCAGGTGCAAGGCAGAAAATATACAAAAACTGGAACTGAAACAAGGAACAAGGATATTTTCAAAGACTGGTAGGATCTCTAAAATATTTTTAAAGTACATGTCATTGATAAAGCTAAATACTCAAAGGTTGTGTAATACAACAGATTCATCATTGAGAAGAGTGAAATTATGCTGTTTTGAAAACTATGGCAGGTCAGATTTTCTGCCTAAATATATAAGAAAATTTGTCTGAAAACTACACATTATTTCAAAGACTTATTGGCTGTGAAATAAGTTAAGGTTATTTCAAATGGCTTGTCTGCAAAGAAAGGTGAGATGTAGGAAATCACAGAAAGTCGAGGGGAAAATAGGTCAATATATACTTTGCTATATTGTGAACTAAGCCTTTGGCCAGCCACAATGTAGAGGACCTGACCCTTAGAAACTTACAAGTAAGCTGGAATCTTTAAAAACTCAAATCTTCATAAGTAAAAAGATTTATTAAAATGAATAACCAAGTGTTTTAATTGACATCAGAAGATCAAAACAATAAACCCTGAGAACATAGAAAAAAGATAAATAAAGATATGAGCAGAACTTAATACCATAGAAAACGTATAAAATTCAGTTGAGGTAGTAAGTCCAAAGAATATTCTTTGACAAGATTTAAAAGACACACTTTGATTAAGGAAAACCAAAACATAAGTAAAGAATATACCGAAAGAGTCAGGACAATGTTATAGCAGAGAGTATATGAAATGCCAGTAAATTTGAAAGTTTGTGTAAAGTGGACCAGTTCCTAGCTCCTAAAATTTACCAAAACTGACACAAGAGGAAATCATTTAAGGTCATCATGTCAGCCCCTGGCATTCTCGGGATGCCCTGGATTCAGAATGCAGCATCTTTAGTCCATGGTATCCTGCGGAGAGGGGGCGGGGCTGAGGGAGTTTGGAACACTGCCCTCACAGAGGGAGTGGGTGTGGCCATCTCTGCTGTGACTGAAGAAAGGGCAGGGGAGCAGGGGGCCCAGGGCAGGGCCCTCAGAGCCCGGCAGGCCCAGTGGGGTGTCACAAGCATTTAGGCCCAGGACAAAGGGCGCCTTCTTTGTCTGCACAGCTGCCCAAACTGTCACCTTTCCACTCAGGCCGCCCTCTTACTTGAAGTGTGTGTGGAACCGGTCCGTGCAGTACACCTCGCTGCAAAGCTAACCATAGGTCTGGGCATCATAGCTTCCTGACAGGTGACCGAAGTTCGCAGGCAGATGGGTCGTGGGACACACGTGGGGAGCCTCCTGCCCAGGCCACAGGCCGCCCAAAGCCACTATCCCAGATCGGGGGCGGCAAAGCAGTCCTGTCTGAGTCCCAGCCTCTAGAGGGAGTAGTGGACCAACACATGTAGAAAAAGGGGTCCGCGCGGGTAACTCATTGGAGGGACACAAAAAAATCTTTGCGGACTTTCTGCTGAAGCTTACGAGCGTTCACACCTAAGACTCTTACAAGGTCAGCTGTTTAGCTAAAAATGAGCTCATGATCTAAATTTACACAATAATGAAGAAATCAGCTACAAGGGGAGAGAAGCAGCAAAAACAATCAATACCAGAATTAGATTCCCTAGGCCAACCATCAGATGTTGGAATAATCAGGTGCAAGGCAGAAAGTATACACAAACCTGGAACTGAAACAAGGAACAAGGATGTTTTCAAAGACTGGTAGGATCTCTAAAACATTTTTAAAGTACATGTCATTGATAAAGCTAAATACTCAAAGGTGGTGTAATACAACAGATTCATCATTGAGAAGAGTGAAATTATGCTGTTTTGAAAATTATGGCAGGTCAGATTTTCTGCCTAAATATATAAGAAGATTTCTCCGAAAAATGCACATTATTTCAAAGACTTATTGGCTGTGAAATAAGTTAAGTTTATTTCAAATGGCTTGTCTGCAAAGAAAGGTGAGATGTAGGAAATCACAGAAAGTCGAGGGGAAAATAGGTCAATATATACTTTGCTATATTGTGAACTAAGCCTTTGGCCAGCCACAATGTAGAGGACCTGACCCTTAGAAACTTACAAGTAAGCTGGAATCTTTAAAAACTCAAATCTTCATAAGTAAAAAGATTTATTAAAATGAATAACCAAGTGTTTTAATTGACATCAGAAGATCAAAACAATAAACCCTGAGAACATAGAAAAAAGATAAATAAAGATATGAGCAGAACTTAATACCATAGAAAACGTATAAAATTCAGTTGAGGTAGTAAGTCCAAAGAATATTCTTTGACAAGATTTAAAAGACACACTTTGATTAAGGAAAACCAAAACATAAGTAAAGAATATACAGAAAGAGTCAGGACAATGTTATAGCAGAGAGTATATGAAATGCCAGTAAATTTGAACGTTTGTGTAAAGTGGACCAGTTCCTAGCTCCTAAAATTTACCAAAACTGACACAAGAGGAAATCATTTAAGGTCATCATGTCAGCCCTTGGCATTCTCGGGATGCCCTGGACTCAGAATGCAGCATCTTTAGTCCATGGTAACCTGCGGAGAGGGGGCGGGGCTGAGGGAGTTTGGAACACTGCCCTCACAGAGGGAGTGGGTGTGGCCATCTCTGCTGTGACTGAACAAAGGGCAGGGGAGCAGGGGGCCCAGGGCAGGGCCCTCAGAGCCCGGCAGGACCAGTGGGGTGTCAAAAGCATTTAGGCCCAGGCCAAAGTGCGCCTTCTTTGTCTGCACAGCGGCACAAACTCTCACCTTTCCACTAAGGCCGCCCTCTTACTTGAAGTGTGTGTGGAACCGGTCCGCGCAGTACACTTCGATGCAAAGCTAACCATAGGTCTGGCCATCATAGCTTCCTGCCAGGTGACCGAAGTTCGCAGGCAGATGGGTCGTGGGACA
Organism: Mesoplodon bidens; assembly: GCF_964165515.1. Classification (NCBI taxonomy): domain Eukaryota; kingdom Metazoa; phylum Chordata; class Mammalia; order Artiodactyla; family Ziphiidae; genus Mesoplodon; species Mesoplodon bidens. Next base: position 26,870,515 of record NC_138180.1, on the reverse strand, counting down.
CACGTGGGGAGAATCCTGCCCAGGCCACAGGCCGCCCAAAGCCACTATCCCAGATCGGGGGCAGCAAAGCAGTCCTGTCTGAGTCCCAGCCTCTAGAGGGAGTAGTGGACCAACTCTTGTAGAAAAAGGGGTCCGCGCGGGTAACTCATTGGAGGGACACAAAAAAATCTTTGCGGACTTTCTGCTGAAGCTTACGAGCGTTCACACCTAAGCCTCTTACAAGGTCAGCTGTTTAGATAAACATGAGCTCATGATCTAAATTTACACAATAATGAAGAAATCAGCTACAAGGGGAGACAAGCAGCAAAAACAATCAATACCAGAATTAGATTCCCTAGGCCAACCATCAGATGTTGGAATAATCAGGTGCAAGGCAGAAAGTATACATAAAACTTGAACTGAAACAAGGAATAAGGATGTTTTAAAAGACTGGTAGGATCTCTAAAACATTTTTAAAGTACATGTCATTGATAAAGCTAAATACTCAATGGTTGTGTAATACAACAGATTCAACATTGAGAAGAGTGAAATTATGCTGTTTTGAAAACTATGGCAGGTCAGATTTTCTGCCTAATTATATAAGAAGATTTCTCTAAAAAATACACATTATTTCAAAGACTTATTGGCTGTGAAATAAGTTAAGGTTATTTCAAATGGCTTGTGTGCAAAGAAAGGTGAGATGTAGGGAATCACAGAAAGTCGAGGGGAAAATAGGTCAATATATACATTGCTATATGGTGAACTAAGACTTAGGCCAGCCACAATGTAGAGGACCTGACCCTTAGAAACTTACAAGTAAGCTGGAATCTTGAAAAATTCAAATCCTTATAAGTAAAAAGATTTTTTAAGATGAATAACCAAGTGTTTTAATTGACATCAGAAGATCAAAACAATAAACCTGAGAACATAGAAACAATATAAATAAAGATATGAGCAGAACTTAATACAATAGAAAACGTATAAAATTCAGCTGATGTAGTAAGTCAAAGAATATTCTTTGACAAGATTAAAAGACACACTTTGATTAAGGAAAACCAAAACATATGTAAAGAATATACAGAAAGAATCAGGACAATGTTATAGCAGAGAGTATATGAAATGCCAGTAAATTTGAAAGTTTGTGTAAAGTGGACCAGTTCCTAGCTCCTAAAATTTACCAAAACTGACACAAGAGGAAATCATTTAATGTCATCATGTCAGCCCTTGGCATTCACGGAATGCCCTGGACTCAGAATGCAGCATCTTTAGTCCATGGTAACCTGCGGAGAGGGGGCGGGGCTGAGGGAGTTTGGAACACTGCCCTCACACAGGGAGTGGGTGTGGCCATCTCTGCTGTGACTGAACAAAGGGCAGGGGAGCAGGGTGCCCAGGGCAGGGCCCTCGGAGCCCGGCAGGCCCAGTGGGGTGTCACAAGCATTTGGCCCAGGACAAAGGGCGCCTTCTTTGTCTGCACAGCGGCACAAACTCTCACCTTTCCACTCAGGCCGCCCTCTTACTTGAAGTTTGTGTGGAACCTGTCCGTGCAGTACACCTCGCTGCACAGCTAACCATAGGTCTGAGCATCGTAGCTTCCTGCCAGGTGACCGAATTTCGCAGGCAGATGGGTCCCTGGGACACACGCAGAGAGGCTCCTGCCCCGGCCACAGGCCACCCACTGCCACTGCCACAGATCGTGGGGCACAAAACAGCCCTGTCTGAGGCCGTGCCTCTAGAGGGAGTAGTGGACCAACACTTGTAGTCAACGGGGTCTTCGCGGGTAACTCATTGGAGGGACACAAATAAATCTTTGCGGACTTTCTGATGAAACTTACGAGTGTTCACACCTAAGCCTCTTACAAAGTCAGATGTTTAGCTAAACATGAGCTCATGATCTAATTTTACACAATAATGAAGAAATCAGCTACAGGGGGAGACAATCAGCAAAAACAATCAATACCAGGATAAGATTCCCTAGACCATCGATCAGACGTTGGAATAATCAGGTGCAAGGCAGAAAATATACATAAAACTGGAACTGAAACAAGGAACAAGGATGTTTTCAAAGACTGGTAGGATCTCTGAAACATTTTTAAAGTACATGTCATTGATAAAGCTAAATACTCAAAGGTTGTGTAATACAACAGATTCATCATTGAGAAGAGTGAAATTATGCTGTTTTGAAAACTATGGCAGGTCAGATTTTCTGCCTAAATATATAAGAAGATTTGTCTGAAAACTACACATTATTTCAAAGACTTATTGGCTGTGAAATAAGTTTAGGTTATTTCAAATGGCTTGTCTGCAAAGAAAGGTGAGATGTAGGAAATCACAGAAAGTCGAGGGGAAAATAGGTCAATATATACTTTGCTATATTGTGAACTAAGCTTTTGGCCAGCCACAATGTAGAGGACCTGACCCTTAGAAACTTCCAAGTAAGCTGGAATCTTTAAAAATTCAAATCTTTATAAGTAAAAAATTTATTAAAATGAATAACCAAGTGTTTTAATTGACATCAGAAGATCAAAACAATAAACCCTGAGAACATAGAAAAAAGATAAATAAAGATATGAGCAGAACTTAATACCACAGAAAACGGATAAAATTCAGTTGAGGTAGTAAGTCCAAAGAATATTCTTTGACAAGATTTAAAAGACACACTTTGATTAAGGAAAACCAAAACATAAGTAAAGAATATACAGAAAGAATCAGGACAATGTTATAGCAGAGAATATCTGAAATGCCAGTAAATTTGAACATTTGTATAAAGTGGAGCATTTCCTAGCTCCTAAAATTTACCAAAATTGACACAAGAGGAAATCATTTAAGGTCATCATGTCTGCCCTTGGCATTCTCGGAACGCCCTCGGCTCAGAATGCAGCATCTGTAGTCCATGGTAACCTGCGGAGAGGGGGCGGGGCTGAGGGAGGTTGGAACAATGCCTTCACTGAGGGAGTGGGTGGGGCCATCTCTGCTGTGCCTGAACAAAGGGCAGGGGATAAGGGGGCCAACGCCGGGCCCTCAGAGCCCGGCAGGCCCAGTCGTGTGTCACAAGCATTTAGGCATAGGTCAAAGTGCGCCTTCTTTGTCTGCACAGCTGCCCAAACTCTCACCTTTCCACTCAGGCCGCCCTCTTACTTGAAGTGTGTGTGGAACCGGTCCGTGCAGTACACCTCACTGCAAAGCTAACCATAGGTCTGGGCATCAAAGCTTCCTGCCAGGTGACCGAAGTTCGCAGGCAGATGGGTCGTGGGACACACGTGGGGAGCCTCCTGCCCAGGCCACAGGCCGCCCAAAGCCACTATCCCAGATCGGGGGCGGCAAAGCAGTCCTGTCTGAGTCCCAGCCTCTAGAGGGAGTAGTGGACCAACACATGTAGAAAAAGGGGTCCGCGCGGGTAACTCATTGGAGGGACACAAAAAAATCTTTGCGGACTTTCTGCTGAAGCTTACGAGCGTTCACACCTAAGACTCTTACAAGGTCAGCTGTTTAGCTAAAAATGAGCTCATGATCTAAATTTACACAATAATGAAGAAATCAGCTACAAGGGGAGAGAAGCAGCAAAAACAATCAATACCAGAATTAGATTCCCTAGGCCAACCATCAGATGTTGGAATAATCAGGTGCAAGGCAGAAAGTATACACAAAACTGGAACTGAAACAAGGAACAAGGATGTTTTCAAAGACTGGTAGGATCTCTAAAATATTTTTAAAGTACATGTCATTGATAAAGCTAAATACTCAAAGGTGGTGTAATACAACAGATTCATCATTGAGAAGAGTGAAATTATGCTGTTTTGAAAATTATGGCAGGTCAGATTTTCTGCCTAAATATATAAGAAGATTTCTCTGAAAAATGCACATTATTTCAAAGACTTATTGGCTGTGAAATAAGTTAAGTTTATTTCAAATGGCTTGTCTGCAAAGAAAGGTGAGATGTAGGAAATCACAGAAAGTCGAGGGGAAAATAGGTCAATATATACTTTGCTATATTGTGAACTAAGCCTTTGGCCAGCCACAATGTAGAGGACCTGACCCTTAGAAACTTACAAGTAAGCTGGAATCTTTAAAAACTCAAATCTTCATAAGTAAAAAGATTTATTAAAATGAATAACCAAGTGTTTTAATTGACATCAGAAGATCAAAACAATAAACCCTGAGAACATAGAAAAAAGATAAATAAAGATATGAGCAGAACTTAATACCATAGAAAACGTATAAAATTCAGTTGAGGTAGTAAGTCCAAAGAATATTCTTTGACAAGATTTAAAAGACACACTTTGATTAAGGAAAACCAAAACATAAGTAAAGAATATACAGAAAGAGTCAGGACAATGTTATAGCAGAGAGTATATGAAATGCCAGTAAATTTGAACGTTTGTGTAAAGTGGACCAGTTCCTAGCTCCTAAAATTTACCAAAACTGACACAAGAGGAAATCATTTAAGGTCATCATGTCAGCCCTTGGCATTCTCGGGATGCCCTGGACTCAGAATGCAGCATCTTTAGTCCATGGTAACCTGCGGAGAGGGGGCGGGGCTGAGGGAGTTTGGAACACTGCCCTCACAGAGGGAGTGGGTGTGGCCATCTCTGCTGTGACTGAACAAAGGGCAGGGGAGCAGGGGGCCCAGGGCAGGGCCCTCAGAGCCCGGCAGGCCCAGTGGGGTGTCAAAAGCATTTAGGCCCAGGCCAAAGTGCGCCTTCTTTGTCTGCACAGCGGCACAAACTCTCACCTTTCCACTAAGGCCGCCCTCTTACTTGAAGTGTGTGTGGAACCGGTCCGCGCAGTACACTTCGATGCAAAGCTAACCATAGGTCTGGCCATCATAGCTTCCTGCCAGGTGACCGAAGTTCGCAGGCAGATGGGTCGTGGGACACACGTGGGGAGAATCCTGCCCAGGCCACAGGCCGCCCAAAGCCACTATCCCAGATCGGGGGCAGCAAAGCATTCCTGTCTGAGTCCCAGCCTCTAGAGGGAGTAGTGGACCAACACTTGTAGAAAAAGGGGTCCGCGCGGGTAACTCATTGGAGGGACACAAAAAAATCTTTGCGGACTTTCTGCTGAAGCTTACGAGCGTTCACACCTAAGTCTCTTACAAGGTCAGCTGTTTAGATAAACATGAGCTCATGATCTAAATTTACACAATAATGAAGAAATCAGCTACAAGGGGAGACAAGCAGCAAAAACAATCAATACCAGAATTAGATTCCCTAGGCCAACCATCAGATGTTGGAATAATCAGGTGCAAGGCAGAAAGTATACATAAAACTTGAACTGAAACAAGGAATAAGGATGTTTTAAAAGACTGGTAGGATCTCTAAAATATTTTTAAAGTACATGTCATTGATAAAGCTAAATACTCAATGGTTGTGTAATACAACAGATTCAACATTGAGAAGAGTGAAATTATGCTGTTTTGAAAACTATGGCAGGTCAGATTTTCTGCCTAATTATATAAGAAGATTTCTCTAAAAAATACACATTATTTCAAAGACTTATTGGCTGTGAAATAAGTTAAGGTTATTTCAAATGGCTTGTGTGCAAAGAAAGGTGAGATGTAGGGAATCACAGAAAGTCGAGGGGAAAATAGGTCAATATATACATTGCTATATGGTGAACTAAGACTTAGGCCAGCCACAATGTAGAGGACCTGACCCTTAGAAACTTACAAGTAAGCTGGAATCTTGAAAAATTCAAATCCTTATAACTAAAAAGATTTTTTAAGATGAATAACCAAGTGTTTTAATTGACATCAGAAGATCAAAACAATAAACCTGAGAACATAGAAACAATATAAATAAAGATATGAGCAGAACTTAATACAATAGAAAACGTATAAAATTCAGCTGATGTAGTAAGTCAAAGAATATTCTTTGACAAGATTAAAAGACACACTTTGATTAAGGAAAACCAAAACATATGTAAAGAATATACAGAAAGAATCAGGACAATGTTATAGCAGAGAGTATATGAAATGCCAGTAAATTTGAAAGTTTGTGTAAAGTGGACCAGTTCCTAGCTCCTAAAATTTACCAAAACTGACACAAGAGGAAATCATTTAATGTCATCATGTCAGCCCTTGGCATTCACGGAATGCCCTGGACTCAGAATGCAGCATCTTTAGTCCATGGTAACCTGCGGAGAGGGGGCGGGGCTGAGGGAGTTTGGAACACTGCCCTCACACAGGGAGTGGGTGTGGCCATCTCTGCTGTGACTGAACAAAGGGCAGGGGAGCAGGGTGCCCAGGGCAGGGCCCTCGGAGCCCGGCAGGCCCAGTGGGGTGTCACAAGCATTTGGCCCAGGACAAAGGGCGCCTTCTTTGTCTGCACAGCGGCACAAACTCTCACCTTTCCACTCAGGCCGCCCTCTTACTTGAAGTGTGTGTGGAACCTGTCCGCGCAGTACACCTCGCTGCACAGCTAACCATAGGTCTGAGCATCGTAGCTTCCTGCCAGGTGACCGAATTTCGCAGGCAGATGGGTCCCTGGGACACACGCAGAGAGGCTCCTGCCCCGGCCACAGGCCACCCACTGCCACTGCCACAGATCGTGGTGCACAAAACAGCCCTGTCTGAGGCCGTGCCTCTAGAGGGAGTAGTGGACCAACACTTGTAGTCAACGGGGTCTTCCCGGGTAACTCATTGGAGGGACACAAATAAATCTTTGCGGACTTTCTGATGAAACTTACGAGTGTTCACACCTAAGCCTCTTACAAAGTCAGATGTTTAGCTAAACATGAGCTCATGATCTGATTTTACACAATAATGAAGAAATCAGCTACAGGGGGAGACAATCAGCAAAAACAATCAATACCAGGATAAGATTCCCTAGACCATCGATCAGACGTTGGAATAATCAGGTGCAAGGCAGAAAATATACATAAAACTGGAACTGAAACAAGGAACAAGGATGTTTTCAAAGACTGGTAGGATCTCTAAAACATTTTTAAAGTACATGTCATTGATAAAGCTAAATACTCAAAGGTTGTGTAATACAACAGATTCATCATTGAGAAGAGTGAAATTATGCTGTTTTGAAAACTATGGCAGGTCAGATTTTCTGCCTAAATATATAAGAAGATTTGTCTGAAAACTACACATTATTTCAAAGACTTATTGGCTGTGAAATAAGTTAAGGTTATTTCAAATGGCTTGTCTGCAAAGAAAGGTGAGATGTAGGAAATCACAGAAAGTCGAGGGGAAAATAGGTCAATATATACTTTGCTATATTGTGAACTAAGCTTTTGGCCAGCCACAATGTAGAGGACCTGACCCTTAGAAACTTCCAAGTAAGCTGGAATCTTTAAAAATTCAAATCTTTATAAGTAAAAAATTTATTAAAATGAATAACCAAGTGTTTTAATTGACATCAGAAGATCAAAACAATAAACCCTGAGAACATAGAAAAAAGATAAATAAAGATATGAGCAGAACTTAATACCACAGAAAACGTATAAAATTCAGTTGAGGTAGTAAGTCCAAAGAATATTCTTTGACAAGATTTAAAAGACACACTTTGATTAAGGAAAACCAAAACATAAGTAAAGAATATACAGAAAGAATCAGGACAATGTTATAGCAGAGAATATCTGAAATGCCAGTAAATTTGAACATTTGTATAAAGTGGAGCATTTCCTAGCTCCTAAAATTTAGCAAAATTGACACAAGAGGAAATCATTTAAGGTCATCATGTCTGCCCTTGGCATTCTCGGTACGCCCTCGGCTCAGAATGCAGCATCTGTAGTCCATGGTAACCTGCGGAGAGGGGGCGGGGCTGAGGGAGGTTGGAACAATGCCTTCACTGAGGGAGTGGGTGGGGCCATCTCTGCTGTGCCTGAACAAAGGGCAGGGGATAAGGGGGCCAACGCCGGGCCCTCAGAGCCCGGCAGGCCCAGTCGTGTGTCACAAGCATTTAGTCATAGGTCAAAGTGCGCCTTCTTTGTCTGCACAGCTGCCCAAACTCTCACCTTTCCACTCAGGCCGCCCTCTTACTTGAAGTGTGTGTGGAACCGGTCCGTGCAGTACACCTCGCTGCAAAGCTAACCATAGGTCTGGGCATCATAGCTTCCTGCCAGGTGACCGAAGTTCGCAGGCAGATGGGTCGTGGGAGACACGTGGGGAGCCTCCTGCCCAGGCCACAGGCCGCCCAAAGCCACTATCCCAGATCGGGGGCGGCAAAGCAGTCCTGTCTGAGTCCCAGCCTCTAGAGGGAGTAGTGGACCAACACATGTAGAAAAAGGGGTCCGCGCGGGTAACTCATTGGAGGGACACAAAAAAATCTTTGCGGACTTTCTGCTGAAGCTTACGAGCGTTCACACCTAAGACTCTTACAAGGTCAGCTGTTTAGCTAAAAATGAGCTCATGATCTAAATTTACACAATAATGAAGAAATCAGCTACAAGGGGAGAGAAGCAGCAAAAACAATCAATACCAGAATTAGATTCCCTAGGCCAACCATCAGATGTTGGAATAATCAGGTGCAAGGCAGAAAGTATACACAAAACTGGAACTGAAACAAGGAACAAGGATGTTTTCAAAGACTGGTAGGATCTCTAAAACATTTTTAAAGTACATGTCATTGATAAAGCTAAATACTCAAAGGTTGTGTAATACAACAGATTCATCATTGAGAAGAGTGAAATTATGCTGTTTTGAAAATTATGGCAGGTCAGATTTTCTGCCTAAATATATAAGAAGATTTCTCTGAAAAATGCACATTATTTCAAAGACTTATTGGCTGTGAAATAAGTTAAGTTAATTTCAAATGGCTTGTCTGCAAAGAAAGGTGAGATGTAGGAAATCACAGAAAGTCGAGGGGAAAATAGGTCAATATATACTTTGCTATATTGTGAACTAAGCCTTTGGCCAGCCACAATGTAGAGGACCTGACCCTTAGAAACTTACAAGTAAGCTGGAATCTTTAAAAACTCAAATCTTCATAAGTAAAAAGATTTATTAAAATGAATAACCAAGTGTTTTAATTGACATCAGAAGATCAAAACAATAAACCCTGAGAACATAGAAAAAAGATAAATAAAGATATGAGCAGAACTTAATACCATAGAAAACGTATAAAATTCAGTTGAGGTAGTAAGTCCAAAGAATATTCTTTGACAAGATTTAAAAGACACACTTTGATTAAGGAAAACCAAAACATAAGTAAAGAATATACAGAAAGAGTCAGGACAATGTTATAGCAGAGAGTATATGAAATGCCAGTAAATTTGAACGTTTGTGTAAAGTGGACCAGTTCCTAGCTCCTAAAATTTACCAAAACTGACACAAGAGGAAATCATTTAAGGTCATCATGTCAGCCCTTGGCATTCTCGGGATGCCCTGGACTCAGAATGCAGCATCTTTAGTCCATGGTAACCTGCGGAGAGGGGGCGGGGCTGAGGGAGTTTGGAACACTGCCCTCACAGAGGGAGTGGGTGTGGCCATCTCTGCTGTGACTGAACAAAGGGCAGGGGAGCAGGGGGCCCAGGGCAGGGCCCTCAGAGCCCGGCAGGCCCAGTGGGGTGTCAAAAGCATTTAGGCCCAGGCCAAAGTGCGCCTTCTTTGTCTGCACAGCGGCACAAACTCTCACCTTTCCACTAAGGCCGCCCTCTTACTTGAAGTGTGTGTGGAACCGGTCCGCGCAGTACACTTCGATGCAAAGCTAACCATAGGTCTGGCCATCATAGCTTCCTGCCAGGTGACCGAAGTTCGCAGGCAGATGGGTCGTGGGACACACGTGGGGAGAATCCTGCCCAGGCCACAGGCCGCCCAAAGCCACTATCCCAGATCGGGGGCAGCAAAGCATTCCTGTCTGAGTCCCAGCCTCTAGAGGGAGTAGTGGACCAACACTTGTAGAAAAAGGGGTCCGCGCGGGTAACTCATTGGAGGGACACAAAAAAATCTTTGCGGACTTTCTGCTGAAGCTTACGAGCGTTCACACCTAAGTCTCTTACAAGGTCAGCTGTTTAGATAAACATGAGCTCATGATCTAAATTTACACAATAATGAAGAAATCAGCTACAAGGGGAGACAAGCAGCAAAAACAATCAATACCAGAATTAGATTCCCTAGGCCAACCATCAGATGTTGGAATAATCAGGTGCAAGGCAGAAAGTATACATAAAACTTGAACTGAAACAAGGAATAAGGATGTTTTAAAAGACTGGTAGGATCTCTAAAATATTTTTAAAGTACATGTCATTGATAAAGCTAAATACTCAATGGTTGTGTAATACAACAGATTCAACATTGAGAAGAGTGAAATTATGCTGTTTTGAAAACTATGGCAGGTCAGATTTTCTGCCTAATTATATAAGAAGCTTTCTCTAAAAAATACACATTATTTCAAAGACTTATTGGCTGTGAAATAAGTTAAGGTTATTTCAAATGGCTTGTGTGCAAAGAAAGGTGAGATGTAGGGAATCACAGAAAGTCGAGGGGAAAATAGGTCAATATATACATTGCTATATGGTGAACTAAGACTTAGGCCAGCCACAATGTAGAGGACCTGACCCTTAGAAACTTACAAGTAAGCTGGAATCTTGAAAAATTCAAATCCTTATAACTAAAAAGATTTTTTAAGATGAATAACCAAGTGTTTTAATTGACATCAGAAGATCAAAACAATAAACCTGAGAACATAGAAACAATATAAATAAAGATATGAGCAGAACTTAATACAATAGAAAACGTATAAAATTCAGCTGATGTAGTAAGTCAAAGAATATTCTTTGACAAGATTAAAAGACACACTTTGATTAAGGAAAACCAAAACATATGTAAAGAATATACAGAAAGAATCAGGACAATGTTATAGCAGAGAGTATATGAAATGCCAGTAAATTTGAAAGTTTGTGTAAAGTGGACCAGTTCCTAGCTCCTAAAATTTACCAAAACTGACACAAGAGGAAATCATTTAATGTCATCATGTCAGCCCTTGGCATTCACGGAATGCCCTGGACTCAGAATGCAGCATCTTTAGTCCATGGTAACCTGCGGAGAGGGGGCGGGGCTGAGGGAGTTTGGAACACTGCCCTCACACAGGGAGTGGGTGTGGCCATCTCTGCTGTGACTGAACAAAGGGCAGGGGAGCAGGGTGCCCAGGGCAGGGCCCTCGGAGCCCGGCAGGCCCAGTGGGGTGTCACAAGCATTTGGCCCAGGACAAAGGGCGCCTTCTTTGTCTGCACAGCGGCACAAACTCTCACCTTTCCACTCAGGCCGCCCTCTTACTTGAAGTGTGTGTGGAACCTGTCCGCGCAGTACACCTCGCTGCACAGCTAACCATAGGTCTGAGCATCGTAGCTTCCTGCCAGGTGACCGAATTTCGCAGGCAGATGGGTCCCTGGGACACACGCAGAGAGGCTCCTGCCCCGGCCACAGGCCACCCACTGCCACTGCCACAGATCGTGGTGCACAAAACAGCCCTGTCTGAGGCCGTGCCTCTAGAGGGAGTAGTGGACCAACACTTGTAGTCAACGGGGTCTTCCCGGGTAACTCATTGGAGGGACACAAATAAATCTTTGCGGACTTTCTGATGAAACTTACGAGTGTTCACACCTAAGCCTCTTACAAAGTCAGATGTTTAGCTAAACATGAGCTCATGATCTGATTTTACACAATAATGAAGAAATCAGCTACAGGGGGAGACAATCAGCAAAAACAATCAATACCAGGATAAGATTCCCTAGACCATCGATCAGACGTTGGAATAATCAGGTGCAAGGCAGAAAATATACATAAAACTGGAACTGAAACAAGGAACAAGGATGTTTTCAAAGACTGGTAGGATCTCTAAAACATTTTTAAAGTACATGTCATTGATAAAGCTAAATACTCAAAGGTTGTGTAATACAACAGATTCATCATTGAGAAGAGTGAAATTATGCTGTTTTGAAAACTATGGCAGGTCAGATTTTCTGCCTAAATATATAAGAAGATTTGTCTGAAAACTACACATTATTTCAAAGACTTATTGGCTGTGAAATAAGTTAAGGTTATTTCAAATGGCTTGTCTGCAAAGAAAGGTGAGATGTAGGAAATCACAGAAAGTCGAGGGGAAAATAGGTCAATATATACTTTGCTATATTGTGAACTAAGCTTTTGGCCAGCCACAATGTAGAGGACCTGACCCTTAGAAACTTCCAAGTAAGCTGGAATCTTTAAAAATTCAAATCTTTATAAGTAAAAAATTTATTAAAATGAATAACCAAGTGTTTTAATTGACATCAGAAGATCAAAACAATAAACCCTGAGAACATAGAAAAAAGATAAATAAAGATATGAGCAGAACTTAATACCACAGAAAACGTATAAAATTCAGTTGAGGTAGTAAGTCCAAAGAATATTCTTTGACAAGATTTAAAAGACACACTTTGATTAAGGAAAACCAAAACATAAGTAAAGAATATACAGAAAGAATCAGGACAATGTTATAGCAGAGAATATCTGAAATGCCAGTAAATTTGAACATTTGTATAAAGTGGAGCATTTCCTAGCTCCTAAAATTTAGCAAAATTGACACAAGAGGAAATCATTTAAGGTCATCATGTCTGCCCTTGGCATTCTCGGTACGCCCTCGGCTCAGAATGCAGCATCTGTAGTCCATGGTAACCTGCGGAGAGGGGGCGGGGCTGAGGGAGGTTGGAACAATGCCTTCACTGAGGGAGTGGGTGGGGCCATCTCTGCTGTGCCTGAACAAAGGGCAGGGGATAAGGGGGCCAACGCCGGGCCCTCAGAGCCCGGCAGGCCCAGTCGTGTGTCACAAGCATTTAGTCATAGGTCAAAGTGCGCCTTCTTTGTCTGCACAGCTGCCCAAACTCTCACCTTTCCACTCAGGCCGCCCTCTTACTTGAAGTGTGTGTGGAACCGGTCCGTGCAGTACACCTCGCTGCAAAGCTAACCATAGGTCTGGGCATCATAGCTTCCTGCCAGGTGACCGAAGTTCGCAGGCAGATGGGTCGTGGGAGACACGTGGGGAGCCTCCTGCCCAGGCCACAGGCCGCCCAAAGCCACTATCCCAGATCGGGGGCGGCAAAGCAGTCCTGTCTGAGTCCCAGCCTCTAGAGGGAGTAGTGGACCAACACATGTAGAAAAAGGGGTCCGCGCGGGTAACTCATTGGAGGGACACAAAAAAATCTTTGCGGACTTTCTGCTGAAGCTTACGAGCGTTCACACCTAAGACTCTTACAAGGTCAGCTGTTTAGCTAAAAATGAGCTCATGATCTAAATTTACACAATAATGAAGAAATCAGCTACAAGGGGAGAGAAGCAGCAAAAACAATCAATACCAGAATTAGATTCCCTAGGCCAACCATCAGATGTTGGAATAATCAGGTGCAAGGCAGAAAGTATACACAAAACTGGAACTGAAACAAGGAACAAGGATGTTTTCAAAGACTGGTAGGATCTCTAAAATATTTTTAAAGTACATGTCATTGATAAAGCTAAATACTCAAAGGTGGTGTAATACAACAGATTCATCATTGAGAAGAGTGAAATTATGCTGTTTTGAAAATTATGGCAGGTCAGATTTTCTGCCTAAATATATAAGAAGATTTCTCTGAAAAATGCACATTATTTCAAAGACTTATTGGCTGTGAAATAAGTTAAGTTTATTTCAAATGGCTTGTCTGCAAAGAAAGGTGAGATGTAGGAAATCACAGAAAGTCGAGGGGAAAATAGGTCAATATATACTTTGCTATATTGTGAACTAAGCCTTTGGCCAGCCACAATGTAGAGGACCTGACCCTTAGAAACTTACAAGTAAGCTGGAATCTTTAAAAACTCAAATCTTCATAAGTAAAAAGATTTATTAAAATGAATAACCAAGTGTTTTAATTGACATCAGAAGATCAAAACAATAAACCCTGAGAACATAGAAAAAAGATAAATAAAGATATGAGCAGAACTTAATACCATAGAAAACGTATAAAATTCAGTTGAGGTAGTAAGTCCAAAGAATATTCTTTGACAAGATTTAAAAGACACACTTTGATTAAGGAAAACCAAAACATAAGTAAAGAATATACAGAAAGAGTCAGGACAATGTTATAGCAGAGAGTATATGAAATGCCAGTAAATTTGAACGTTTGTGTAAAGTGGACCAGTTCCTAGCTCCTAAAATTTACCAAAACTGACACAAGAGGAAATCATTTAAGGTCATCATGTCAGCCCTTGGCATTCTCGGGATGCCCTGGACTCAGAATGCAGCATCTTTAGTCCATGGTAACCTGCGGAGAGGGGGCGGGGCTGAGGGAGTTTGGAACACTGCCCTCACAGAGGGAGTGGGTGTGGCCATCTCTGCTGTGACTGAACAAAGGGCAGGGGAGCAGGGGGCCCAGGGCAGGGCCCTCAGAGCCCGGCAGGCCCAGTGGGGTGTCAAAAGCATTTAGGCCCAGGCCAAAGTGCGCCTTCTTTGTCTGCACAGCGGCACAAACTCTCACCTTTCCACTAAGGCCGCCCTCTTACTTGAAGTGTGTGTGGAACCGGTCCGCGCAGTACACTTCGATGCAAAGCTAACCATAGGTCTGGCCATCATAGCTTCCTGCCAGGTGACCGAAGTTCGCAGGCAGATGGGTCGTGGGACACACGTGGGGAGAATCCTGCCCAGGCCACAGGCCGCCCAAAGCCACTATCCCAGATCGGGGGCAGCAAAGCATTCCTGTCTGAGTCCCAGCCTCTAGAGGGAGTAGTGGACCAACACTTGTAGAAAAAGGGGTCCGCGCGGGTAACTCATTGGAGGGACACAAAAAAATCTTTGCGGACTTTCTGCTGAAGCTTACGAGCGTTCACACCTAAGTCTCTTACAAGGTCAGCTGTTTAGATAAACATAAGCTCATGATCTAAATTTACACAATAATGAAGAAATCAGCTACAAGGGGAGACAAGCAGCAAAAACAATCAATACCAGAATTAGATTCCCTAGGCCAACCATCAGATGTTGGAATAATCAGGTGCAAGGCAGAAAGTATACATAAAACTTGAACTGAAACAAGGAATAAGGATGTTTTAAAAGACTGGTAGGATCTCTAAAATATTTTTAAAGTACATGTCATTGATAAAGCTAAATACTCAATGGTTGTGTAATACAACAGATTCAACATTGAGAAGAGTGAAATTATGCTGTTTTGAAAACTATGGCAGGTCAGATTTTCTGCCTAATTATATAAGAAGATTTCTCTAAAAAATACACATTATTTCAAAGACTTATTGGCTGTGAAATAAGTTAAGGTTATTTCAAATGGCTTGTGTGCAAAGAAAGGTGAGATGTAGGGAATCACAGAAAGTCGAGGGGAAAATAGGTCAATATATACATTGCTATATGGTGAACTAAGACTTAGGCCAGCCACAATGTAGAGGACCTGACCCTTAGAAACTTACAAGTAAGCTGGAATCTTGAAAAATTCAAATCCTTATAACTAAAAAGATTTTTTAAGATGAATAACCAAGTGTTTTAATTGACATCAGAAGATCAAAACAATAAACCTGAGAACATAGAAACAATATAAATAAAGATATGAGCAGAACTTAATACAATAGAAAACGTATAAAATTCAGCTGATGTAGTAAGTCAAAGAATATTCTTTGACAAGATTAAAAGACACACTTTGATTAAGGAAAACCAAAACATATGTAAAGAATATACAGAAAGAATCAGGACAATGTTATAGCAGAGAGTATATGAAATGCCAGTAAATTTGAAAGTTTGTGTAAAGTGGACCAGTTCCTAGCTCCTAAAATTTACCAAAACTGACACAAGAGGAAATCATTTAATGTCATCATGTCAGCCCTTGGCATTCACGGAATGCCCTGGACTCAGAATGCAGCATCTTTAGTCCATGGTAACCTGCGGAGAGGGGGCGGGGCTGAGGGAGTTTGGAACACTGCCCTCACACAGGGAGTGGGTGTGGCCATCTCTGCTGTGACTGAACAAAGGGCAGGGGAGCAGGGTGCCCAGGGCAGGGCCCTCGGAGCCCGGCAGGCCCAGTGGGGTGTCACAAGCATTTGGCCCAGGACAAAGGGCGCCTTCTTTGTCTGCACAGCGGCACAAACTCTCACCTTTCCACTCAGGCCGCCCTCTTACTTGAAGTGTGTGTGGAACCTGTCCGCGCAGTACACCTCGCTGCACAGCTAACCATAGGTCTGAGCATCGTAGCTTCCTGCCAGGTGACCGAATTTCGCAGGCAGATGGGTCCCTGGGACACACGCAGAGAGGCTCCTGCCCCGGCCACAGGCCACCCACTGCCACTGCCACAGATCGTGGTGCACAAAACAGCCCTGTCTGAGGCCGTGCCTCTAGAGGGAGTAGTGGACCAACACTTGTAGTCAACGGGGTCTTCCCGGGTAACTCATTGGAGGGACACAAATAAATCTTTGCGGACTTTCTGATGAAACTTACGAGTGTTCACACCTAAGCCTCTTACAAAGTCAGATGTTTAGCTAAACATGAGCTCATGATCTGATTTTACACAATAATGAAGAAATCAGCTACAGGGGGAGACAATCAGCAAAAACAATCAATACCAGGATAAGATTCCCTAGACCATCGATCAGACGTTGGAATAATCAGGTGCAAGGCAGAAAATATACATAAAACTGGAACTGAAACAAGGAACAAGGATGTTTTCAAAGACTGGTAGGATCTCTAAAACATTTTTAAAGTACATGTCATTGATAAAGCTAAATACTCAAAGGTTGTGTAATACAACAGATTCATCATTGAGAAGAGTGAAATTATGCTGTTTTGAAAACTATGGCAGGTCAGATTTTCTGCCTAAATATATAAGAAGATTTGTCTGAAAACTACACATTATTTCAAAGACTTATTGGCTGTGAAATAAGTTAAGGTTATTTCAAATGGCTTGTCTGCAAAGAAAGGTGAGATGTAGGAAATCACAGAAAGTCGAGGGGAAAATAGGTCAATATATACTTTGCTATATTGTGAACTAAGCTTTTGGCCAGCCACAATGTAGAGGACCTGACCCTTAGAAACTTCCAAGTAAGCTGGAATCTTTAAAAATTCAAATCTTTATAAGTAAAAAATTTATTAAAATGAATAACCAAGTGTTTTAATTGACATCAGAAGATCAAAACAATAAACCCTGAGAACATAGAAAAAAGATAAATAAAGATATGAGCAGAACTTAATACCACAGAAAACGTATAAAATTCAGTTGAGGTAGTAAGTCCAAAGAATATTCTTTGACAAGATTTAAAAGACACACTTTGATTAAGGAAAACCAAAACATAAGTAAAGAATATACAGAAAGAATCAGGACAATGTTATAGCAGAGAATATCTGAAATGCCAGTAAATTTGAACATTTGTATAAAGTGGAGCATTTCCTAGCTCCTAAAATTTAGCAAAATTGACACAAGAGGAAATCATTTAAGGTCATCATGTCTGCCCTTGGCATTCTCGGTACGCCCTCGGCTCAGAATGCAGCATCTGTAGTCCATGGTAACCTGCGGAGAGGGGGCGGGGCTGAGGGAGGTTGGAACAATGCCTTCACTGAGGGAGTGGGTGGGGCCATCTCTGCTGTGCCTGAACAAAGGGCAGGGGATAAGGGGGCCAACGCCGGGCCCTCAGAGCCCGGCAGGCCCAGTCGTGTGTCACAAGCATTTAGTCATAGGTCAAAGTGCGCCTTCTTTGTCTGCACAGCTGCCCAAACTCTCACCTTTCCACTCAGGCCGCCCTCTTACTTGAAGTGTGTGTGGAACCGGTCCGTGCAGTACACCTCGCTGCAAAGCTAACCATAGGTCTGGGCATCATAGCTTCCTGCCAGGTGACCGAAGTTCGCAGGCAGATGGGTCGTGGGAGACACGTGGGGAGCCTCCTGCCCAGGCCACAGGCCGCCCAAAGCCACTATCCCAGATCGGGGGCGGCAAAGCAGTCCTGTCTGAGTCCCAGCCTCTAGAGGGAGTAGTGGACCAACACATGTAGAAAAAGGGGTCCGCGCGGGTAACTCATTGGAGGGACACAAAAAAATCTTTGCGGACTTTCTGCTGAAGCTTACGAGCGTTCACACCTAAGACTCTTACAAGGTCAGCTGTTTAGCTAAAAATGAGCTCATGATCTAAATTTACACAATAATGAAGAAATCAGCTACAAGGGGAGAGAAGCAGCAAAAACAATCAATACCAGAATTAGATTCCCTAGGCCAACCATCAGATGTTGGAATAATCAGGTGCAAGGCAGAAAGTATACACAAAACTGGAACTGAAACAAGGAACAAGGATGTTTTCAAAGACTGGTAGGATCTCTAAAATATTTTTAAAGTACATGTCATTGATAAAGCTAAATACTCAAAGGTGGTGTAATACAACAGATTCATCATTGAGAAGAGTGAAATTATGCTGTTTTGAAAATTATGGCAGGTCAGATTTTCTGCCTAAATATATAAGAAGATTTCTCTGAAAAATGCACATTATTTCAAAGACTTATTGGCTGTGAAATAAGTTAAGTTTATTTCAAATGGCTTGTCTGCAAAGAAAGGTGAGATGTAGGAAATCACAGAAAGTCGAGGGGAAAATAGGTCAATATATACTTTGCTATATTGTGAACTAAGCCTTTGGCCAGCCACAATGTAGAGGACCTGACCCTTAGAAACTTACAAGTAAGCTGGAATCTTTAAAAACTCAAATCTTCATAAGTAAAAAGATTTATTAAAATGAATAACCAAGTGTTTTAATTGACATCAGAAGATCAAAACAATAAACCCTGAGAACATAGAAAAAAGATAAATAAAGATATGAGCAGAACTTAATACCATAGAAAACGTATAAAATTCAGTTGAGGTAGTAAGTCCAAAGAATATTCTTTGACAAGATTTAAAAGACACACTTTGATTAAGGAAAACCAAAACATAAGTAAAGAATATACAGAAAGAGTCAGGACAATGTTATAGCAGAGAGTATATGAAATGCCAGTAAATTTGAACGTTTGTGTAAAGTGGACCAGTTCCTAGCTCCTAAAATTTACCAAAACTGACACAAGAGGAAATCATTTAAGGTCATCATGTCAGCCCTTGGCATTCTCGGGATGCCCTGGACTCAGAATGCAGCATCTTTAGTCCATGGTAACCTGCGGAGAGGGGGCGGGGCTGAGGGAGTTTGGAACACTGCCCTCACAGAGGGAGTGGGTGTGGCCATCTCTGCTGTGACTGAACAAAGGGCAGGGGAGCAGGGGGCCCAGGGCAGGGCCCTCAGAGCCCGGCAGGCCCAGTGGGGTGTCAAAAGCATTTAGGCCCAGGCCAAAGTGCGCCTTCTTTGTCTGCACAGCGGCACAAACTCTCACCTTTCCACTAAGGCCGCCCTCTTACTTGAAGTGTGTGTGGAACCGGTCCGCGCAGTACACTTCGATGCAAAGCTAACCATAGGTCTGGCCATCATAGCTTCCTGCCAGGTGACCGAAGTTCGCAGGCAGATGGGTCGTGGGACACACGTGGGGAGAATCCTGCCCAGGCCACAGGCCGCCCAAAGCCACTATCCCAGATCGGGGGCAGCAAAGCATTCCTGTCTGAGTCCCAGCCTCTAGAGGGAGTAGTGGACCAACACTTGTAGAAAAAGGGGTCCGCGCGGGTAACTCATTGGAGGGACACAAAAAAATCTTTGCGGACTTTCTGCTGAAGCTTACGAGCGTTCACACCTAAGTCTCTTACAAGGTCAGCTGTTTAGATAAACATAAGCTCATGATCTAAATTTACACAATAATGAAGAAATCAGCTACAAGGGGAGACAAGCAGCAAAAACAATCAATACCAGAATTAGATTCCCTAGGCCAACCATCAGATGTTGGAATAATCAGGTGCAAGGCAGAAAGTATACATAAAACTTGAACTGAAACAAGGAATAAGGATGTTTTAAAAGACTGGTAGGATCTCTAAAATATTTTTAAAGTACATGTCATTGATAAAGCTAAATACTCAATGGTTGTGTAATACAACAGATTCAACATTGAGAAGAGTGAAATTATGCTGTTTTGAAAACTATGGCAGGTCAGATTTTCTGCCTAATTATATAAGAAGATTTCTCTAAAAAATACACATTATTTCAAAGACTTATTGGCTGTGAAATAAGTTAAGGTTATTTCAAATGGCTTGTGTGCAAAGAAAGGTGAGATGTAGGGAATCACAGAAAGTCGAGGGGAAAATAGGTCAATATATACATTGCTATATGGTGAACTAAGACTTAGGCCAGCCACAATGTAGAGGACCTGACCCTTAGAAACTTACAAGTAAGCTGGAATCTTGAAAAATTCAAATCCTTATAACTAAAAAGATTTTTTAAGATGAATAACCAAGTGTTTTAATTGACATCAGAAGATCAAAACAATAAACCTGAGAACATAGAAACAATATAAATAAAGATATGAGCAGAACTTAATACAATAGAAAACGTATAAAATTCAGCTGATGTAGTAAGTCAAAGAATATTCTTTGACAAGATTAAAAGACACACTTTGATTAAGGAAAACCAAAACATATGTAAAGAATATACAGAAAGAATCAGGACAATGTTATAGCAGAGAGTATATGAAATGCCAGTAAATTTGAAAGTTTGTGTAAAGTGGACCAGTTCCTAGCTCCTAAAATTTACCAAAACTGACACAAGAGGAAATCATTTAATGTCATCATGTCAGCCCTTGGCATTCACGGAATGCCCTGGACTCAGAATGCAGCATCTTTAGTCCATGGTAACCTGCGGAGAGGGGGCGGGGCTGAGGGAGTTTGGAACACTGCCCTCACACAGGGAGTGGGTGTGGCCATCTCTGCTGTGACTGAACAAAGGGCAGGGGAGCAGGGTGCCCAGGGCAGGGCCCTCGGAGCCCGGCAGGCCCAGTGGGGTGTCACAAGCATTTGGCCCAGGACAAAGGGCGCCTTCTTTGTCTGCACAGCGGCACAAACTCTCACCTTTCCACTCAGGCCGCCCTCTTACTTGAAGTGTGTGTGGAACCTGTCCGCGCAGTACACCTCGCTGCACAGCTAACCATAGGTCTGAGCATCGTAGCTTCCTGCCAGGTGACCGAATTTCGCAGGCAGATGGGTCCCTGGGACACACGCAGAGAGGCTCCTGCCCCGGCCACAGGCCACCCACTGCCACTGCCACAGATCGTGGTGCACAAAACAGCCCTGTCTGAGGCCGTGCCTCTAGAGGGAGTAGTGGACCAACACTTGTAGTCAACGGGGTCTTCCCGGGTAACTCATTGGAGGGACACAAATAAATCTTTGCGGACTTTCTGATGAAACTTACGAGTGTTCACACCTAAGCCTCTTACAAAGTCAGATGTTTAGCTAAACATGAGCTCATGATCTGATTTTACACAATAATGAAGAAATCAGCTACAGGGGGAGACAATCAGCAAAAACAATCAATACCAGGATAAGATTCCCTAGACCATCGATCAGACGTTGGAATAATCAGGTGCAAGGCAGAAAATATACATAAAACTGGAACTGAAACAAGGAACAAGGATGTTTTCAAAGACTGGTAGGATCTCTAAAACATTTTTAAAGTACATGTCATTGATAAAGCTAAATACTCAAAGGTTGTGTAATACAACAGATTCATCATTGAGAAGAGTGAAATTATGCTGTTTTGAAAACTATGGCAGGTCAGATTTTCTGCCTAAATATATAAGAAGATTTGTCTGAAAACTACACATTATTTCAAAGACTTATTGGCTGTGAAATAAGTTAAGGTTATTTCAAATGGCTTGTCTGCAAAGAAAGGTGAGATGTAGGAAATCACAGAAAGTCGAGGGGAAAATAGGTCAATATATACTTTGCTATATTGTGAACTATGCTTTTGGCCAGCTACAATGTAGAGGACCTGACCCTTAGAAACTTACAAGTAAGCTGGAATCTTGAAAAATTCAAATCCTTATAAGTAAAAAGATTTTTTAAGATGAATAACCAAGTGTTTTAATTGACGTCAGAAGATCAAAACAATAAACCTGAGAACATAGAAACAATATAAATAAAGATATGAGCAGAACTTAATACAATAGAAAACGTATAAAATTCAGCTGATGTAGTAAGTCAAAGAATATTCTTTGACAAGATTAAAAGACACACTTTGATTAAGGAAAACCAAAACATATGTAAAGAATATACAGAAAGAATCAGGACAATGTTATAGCAGAGAGTATATGAAATGCCAGTAAATTTGAAAGTTTGTGTAAAGTGGACCAGTTCCTAGCTCCTAAAATTTACCAAAACTGACACAAGAGGAAATCATTTAAGGTCATCATGTCAGCCCTTGGCATTCACGGAATGCCCTGGACTCAGAATGCAGCATCTTTAGTCCATGGTAACCTGTGGAGAGGGGGCGGGGCTGAGGGAGTTTGGAACACTGCCCTCACACAGGGAATGGGTGTGGCCATCTCTGCTGTGACTGAACAATGGGCAGGGGAGCACGGTGCCCAGGGCAGGGCCCTCGGAGCCCGGCAGGCCCAGTGGGGTGTCACAAGCATTTGGCCCAGGACCAAGGGCGCCTTCTTTGTCTGCACAGCGGCACAAACTCTCACCTTTCCACTCAGGCCGCCCTCTTACTTGAAGTGTGTGTGGAACCTGTCCGCGCAGTACACCTCGCTGCACAGCTAACCATAGGTCTGAGCATCGTAGCTTCCTGCCAGGTGACCGAATTTCGCAGGCAGATGGGTCCCTGGGACACACGCAGAGAGGCTCCTGCCCCAGCCACAGGCCACCCACTGCCACTGCTACAGATCGTGGGGCACAAAACAGCCCTGTCTGAGGCCGTGCCTCTAGAGGGAGTAGTGGACCAACACTTGTAGTCAACGGGGTCTTCGCGGGTAACTCATTGGAGGGACACAAATAAATCTTTGCGGACTTTCTGATGAAACTTACGAGTGTTCACACCTAAGCCTCTTACAAAGTCAGATGTTTAGCTAAACATGAGCTCATGATCTAATTTTACACAATAATGAAGAAATCAGCTACAGGGGGAGACAATCAGCAAAAACAATCAATACCAGGATAAGATTCCCTAGACCATCGATCAGACGTTGGAATAATCAGGTGCAAGGCAGAAAATATACATAAAACTGGAACTGAAACAAGGAACAAGGATGTTTTCAAAGACTGGTAGGATCTCTAAAACATTTTTAAAGTACATGTCATTGATAAAGCTAAATACTCAAAGGTTGTGTAATACAACAGATTCATCATTGAGAAGAGTGAAATTATGCTGTTTTGAAAACTATGGCAGGTCAGATTTGCTGCCTAAATATATAAGAAGATTTGTCTGAAAACTACACATTATTTCAAAGACTTATTGGCTGTGAAATAAGTTTAGGTTATTTCAAATGGCTTGTCTGCAAAGAAAGGTGAGATGTAGGAAATCACAGAAAGTCGAGGGGAAAATAGGTCAATATATACTTTGCTATATTGTGAACTAAGCTTTTGGCCAGCCACAATGTAGAGGACCTGACCCTTAGAAACTTCCAAGTAAGCTGGAATCTTTAAAAATTCAAATCTTTATAAGTAAAAAATTTATTAAAATGAATAACCAAGTGTTTTAATTGACATCAGAAGATCAAAACAATAAACCCTGAGAACACAGAAAAAAGATAAATAAAGATATGAGCAGAACTTAATACCACAGAAAACGTATAAAATTCAGTTGAGGTAGTAAGTCCAAAGAATATTCTTTGACAAGATTTAAAAGACACACTTTGATTAAGGAAAACCAAAACATAAGTAAAGAATATACAGAAAGAATCAGGACAATGTTATAGCAGAGAATATCTGAAATGCCAGTAAATTTGAACATTTGTATAAAGTGGAGCATTTCCTAGCTCCTAAAATTTACCAAAATTGACACAAGAGGAAATCATTTAAGGTCATCATGTCTGCCCTTGGCATTCTCGGAACGCCCTCGGCTCAGAATGCAGCATCTGTAGTCCATGGTAACCTGCGGAGAGGGGGCGGGGCTGAGGGAGGTTGGAACAATGCCTTCACTGAGGGAGTGGGTGGGGCCATCTCTGCTGTGCCTGAACAAAGGGCAGGGGATAAGGGGGCCAACGCCGGGCCCTCAGAGCCCGGCAGGCCCAGTCGTGTGTCACAAGCATTTAGGCATAGGTCAAAGTGCGCCTTCTTTGTCTGCACAGCTGCCCAAACTCTCACCTTTCCACTCAGGCCGCCCTCTTACTTGAAGTGTGTGTGGAACCGGTCCGTGCAGTACACCTCGCTGCAAAGCTAACCATAGGTCTGGGCATCATAGCTTCCTGCCAGGTGACCGAAGTTCGCAGGCAGATGGGTCGTGGGAGACACGTGGGGAGCCTCCTGCCCAGGCCACAGGCCGCCCAAAGCCACTATCCCAGATCGGGGGCGGCAAAGCAGTCCTGTCTGAGTCCCAGCCTCTAGAGGGAGTAGTGGACCAACACATGTAGAAAAAGGGGTCCGCGCGGGTAACTCATTGGAGGGACACAAAAAAATCTTTGCGGACTTTCTGCTGAAGCTTACGAGCGTTCACACCTAAGACTCTTACAAGGTCAGCTGTTTAGCTAAAAATGAGCTCATGATCTAAATTTACACAATAATGAAGAAATCAGCTACAAGGGGAGAGAAGCAGCAAAAACAATCAATACCAGAATTAGATTCCCTAGGCCAACCATCAGATGTTGGAATAATCAGGTGCAAGGCAGAAAGTATACACAAAACTGGAACTGAAACAAGGAACAAGGATGTTTTCAAAGACTGGTAGGATCTCTAAAATATTTTTAAAGTACATGTCATTGATAAAGCTAAATACTCAAAGGTGGTGTAATACAACAGATTCATCATTGAGAAGAGTGAAATTATGCTGTTTTGAAAATTATGGCAGGTCAGATTTTCTGCCTAAATATATAAGAAGATTTCTCTGAAAAATGCACATTATTTCAAAGACTTATTGGCTGTGAAATAAGTTAAGTTTATTTCAAATGGCTTGTCTGCAAAGAAAGGTGAGATGTAGGAAATCACAGAAACTCGAGGGGAAAATAGGTCAATATATACTTTGCTATATTGTGAACTAAGCTTTTGGCCAGCCACAATGTAGAGGACCTGACCCTTAGAAACTTACAAGTAAGCTGGAATCTTTAAAAACTCAAATCTTCATAAGTAAAAAGATTTATTAAAATGAATAACCAAGTGTTTTAATTGACATCAGAAGATCAAAACAATAAACCCTGAGAACATAGAAAAAAGATAAATAAAGATATGAGCAGAACTTAATACCATAGAAAACGTATAAAATTCAGTTGAGGTAGTAAGTCCAAAGAATATTCTTTGACAAGATTTAAAAGACACACTTTGATTAAGGAAAACCAAAACATAAGTAAAGAATATACAGAAAGAGTCAGGACAATGTTATAGCAGAGAGTATATGAAATGCCAGTAAATTTGAACGTTTGTGTAAAGTGGACCAGTTCCTAGCTCCTAAAATTTACCAAAACTGACACAAGAGGAAATCATTTAAGGTCATCATGTCAGCCCTTGGCATTCTCGGGATGCCCTGGACTCAGAATGCAGCATCTTTAGTCCATGGTAACCTGCGGAGAGGGGGCGGGGCTGAGGGAGTTTGGAACACTGCCCTCACAGAGGGAGTGGGTGTGGCCATCTCTGCTGTGACTGAACAAAGGGCAGCGGAGCAGGGGGCCCAGGGCAGGGCCCTCAGAGCCCGGCAGGCCCAGTGGGGTGTCAAAAGCATTTAGGCCCAGGCCAAAGTGCGCCTTCTTTGTCTGCACAGCGGCACAAACTCTCACCTTTCCACTAAGGCCGCCCTCTTACTTGAAGTGTGTGTGGAACCGGTCCGCGCAGTACACTTCGATGCAAAGCTAACCATAGGTCTGGCCATCATAGCTTCCTGCCAGGTGACCGAAGTTCGCAGGCAGATGGGTCGTGGGACACACGTGGGGAGAATCCTGCCCAGGCCACAGGCCGCCCAAAGCCACTATCCCAGATCGGGGGCAGCAAAGCAGTCCTGTCTGAGTCCCAGCCTCTAGAGGGAGTAGTGGACCAACACTTGTAGAAAAAGGGGTCCGCGCGGGTAACTCATTGGAGGGACACAAAAAAATCTTTGCGGACTTTCTGCTGAAGCTTACGAGCGTTCACACCTAAGCCTCTTACAAGGTCAGCTGTTTAGATAAACATGAGCTCATGATCTAAATTTACACAATAATGAAGAAATCAGCTACAAGGGGAGACAAGCAGCAAAAACAATCAATACCAGAATTAGATTCCCTAGGCCAACCATCAGATGTTGGAATAATCAGGTGCAAGGCAGAAAGTATACATAAAACTTGAACTGAAACAAGGAATAAGGATGTTTTAAAAGACTGGTATGATCTCTAAAACATTTTTAAAGTACATGTCATTGATAAAGCTAAATACTCAATGGTTGTGTAATACAACAGATTCAACATTGAGAAGAGTGAAATTATGCTGTTTTGAAAACTATGGCAGGTCAGATTTTCTGCCTAATTATATAAGAAGATTTCTCTAAAAAATACACATTATTTCAAAGACTTATTGGCTGTGAAATAAGTTAAGGTTATTTCAAATGGCTTGTGTGCAAAGAAAGGTGAGATGTAGGGAATCACAGAAAGTCGAGGGGAAAATAGGTCAATATATACATTGCTATATGGTGAACTAAGACTTAGGCCAGCCACAATGTAGAGGACCTGACCCTTAGAAACTTACAAGTAAGCTGGAATCTTGAAAAATTCAAATCCTTATAAGTAAAAAGATTTTTTAAGATGAATAACCAAGTGTTTTAATTGACATCAGAAGATCAAAACAATAAACCTGAGAACATAGAAACAATATAAATAAAGATATGAGCAGAACTTAATACAATAGAAAACGTATAAAATTCAGCTGATGTAGTAAGTCAAAGAATATTCTTTGACAAGATTAAAAGACACACTTTGATTAAGGAAAACCAAAACATATGTAAAGAATATACAGAAAGAATCAGGACAATGTTATAGCAGAGAGTATATGAAATGCCAGTAAATTTGAAAGTTTGTGTAAAGTGGACCAGTTCCTAGCTCCTAAAATTTACCAAAACTGACACAAGAGGAAATCATTTAATGTCATCATGTCAGCCCTTGGCATTCACGGAATGCCCTGGACTCAGAATGCAGCATCTTTAGTCCATGGTAACCTGCGGAGAGGGGGCGGGGCTGAGGGAGTTTGGAACACTGCCCTCACACAGGGAGTGGGTGTGGCCATCTCTGCTGTGACTGAACAAAGGGCAGGGGAGCAGGGTGCCCAGGGCAGGGCCCTCGGAGCCCGGCAGGCCCAGTGGGGTGTCACAAGCATTTGGCCCAGGACAAAGGGCGCCTTCTTTGTCTGCACAGCGGCACAAACTCTCACCTTTCCACTCAGGCCGCCCTCTTACTTGAAGTGTGTGTGGAACCTGTCCGCGCAGTACACCTCGCTGCACAGCTAACCATAGGTCTGAGCATCGTAGCTTCCTGCCAGGTGACCGAATTTCGCAGGCAGATGGGTCCCTGGGACACACGCAGAGAGGCTCCTGCCCCGGCCACAGGCCACCCACTGCCACTGCCACAGATCGTGGGGCACAAAACAGCCCTGTCTGAGGCCGTGCCTCTAGAGGGAGTAGTGGACCAACACTTGTAGTCAACGGGGTCTTCGCGGGTAACTCATTGGAGGGACACAAATAAATCTTTGCGGACTTTCTGATGAAACTTACGAGTGTTCACACCTAAGCCTCTTACAAAGTCAGATGTTTAGCTAAACATGAGCTCATGATCTAATTTTACACAATAATGTAGAAATCAGCTACAGGGGGAGACAATCAGCAAAAACAATCAATACCAGGATAAGATTCCCTAGACCATCGATCAGACGTTGGAATAATCAGGTGCAAGGCAGAAAATATACATAAAACTGGAACTGAAACAAGGAACAAGGATGTTTTCAAAGACTGGTAGGATCTCTAAAACATTTTTAAAGTACATGTCATTGATAAAGCTAAATACTCAAAGGTTGTGTAATACAACAGATTCATCATTGAGAAGAGTGAAATTATGCTGTTTTGAAAACTATGGCAGGTCAGATTTTCTGCCTAAATATATAAGAAGATTTGTCTGAAAACTACACATTATTTCAAAGACTTATTGGCTGTGAAATAAGTTAAGGTTATTTCAAATGGCTTGTCTGCAAAGAAAGGTGAGATGTAGGAAATCACAGAAAGTCGAGGGGAAAATAGGTCAATATATACTTTGCTATATTGTGAACTAAGCTTTTGGCCAGCCACAATGTAGAGGACCTGACCCTTAGAAACTTCCAAGTAAGCTGGAATCTTTAAAAATTCAAATCTTTATAAGTAAAAAATTTATTAAAATGAATAACCAAGTGTTTTAATTGACATCAGAAGATCAAAACAATAAACCCTGAGAACATAGAAAAAAGATAAATAAAGATATGAGCAGAACTTAATACCACAGAAAACGTATAAAATTCAGTTGAGGTAGTAAGTCCAAAGAATATTCTTTGACAAGATTTAAAAGACACACTTTGATTAAGGAAAACCAAAACATAAGTAAAGAATATACAGAAAGAATCAGGACAATGTTATAGCAGAGAATATCTGAAATGCCAGTAAATTTGAACATTTGTATAAAGTGGAGCATTTCCTAGCTCCTAAAATTTACCAAAATTGACACAAGAGGAAATCATTTAAGGTCATCATGTCTGCCCTTGGCATTCTCGGAACGCCCTCGGCTCAGAATGCAGCATCTGTAGTCCATGGTAACCTGCGGAGAGGGGGCGGGGCTGAGGGAGGTTGGAACAATGCCTTCACTGAGGGAGTGGGTGGGGCCATCTCTGCTGTGCCTGAACAAAGGGCAGGGGATAAGGGGGCCAACGCCGGGCCCTCAGAGCCCGGCAGGCCCAGTCGTGTGTCACAAGCATTTAGGCATAGGTCAAAGTGCGCCTTCTTTGTCTGCACAGCTGCCCAAACTCTCACCTTTCCACTCAGGCCGCCCTCTTACTTGAAGTGTGTGTGGAACCGGTCCGTGCAGTACACCTCGCTGCAAAGCTAACCATAGGTCTGGGCATCATAGCTTCCTGCCAGGTGACCGAAGTTCGCAGGCAGATGGGTCGTGGGAGACACGTGGGGAGCCTCCTGCCCAGGCCACAGGCCGCCCAAAGCCACTATCCCAGATCGGGGGCGGCAAAGCAGTCCTGTCTGAGTCCCAGCCTCTAGAGGGAGTAGTGGACCAACACATGTAGAAAAAGGGGTCCGCGCGGGTAACTCATTGGAGGGACACAAAAAAATCTTTGCGGACTTTCTGCTGAAGCTTACGAGCGTTCACACCTAAGACTCTTACAAGGTCAGCTGTTTAGCTAAAAATGAGCTCATGATCTAAATTTACACAATAATGAAGAAATCAGCTACAAGGGGAGAGAAGCAGCAAAAACAATCAATACCAGAATTAGATTCCCTAGGCCAACCATCAGATGTTGGAATAATCAGGTGCAAGGCAGAAAGTATACACAAAACTGGAACTGAAACAAGGAACAAGGATGTTTTCAAAGACTGGTAGGATCTCTAAAATATTTTTAATGTACATGTCATTGATAAAGCTAAATACTCAAAGGTGGTGTAATACAACAGATTCATCATTGAGAAGAGTGAAATTATGCTGTTTTGAAAATTATGGCAGGTCAGATTTTCTGCCTAAATATATAAGAAGATTTCTCTGAAAAATGCACATTATTTCAAAGACTTATTGGCTGTGAAATAAGTTAAGTTTATTTCAAATGGCTTGTCTGCAAAGAAAGGTGAGATGTAGGAAATCACAGAAACTCGAGGGGAAAATAGGTCAATATATACTTTGCTATATTGTGAACTAAGCCTTTGGCCAGCCACAATGTAGAGGACCTGACCCTTAGAAACTTACAAGTAAGCTGGAATCTTTAAAAACTCAAATCTTCATAAGTAAAAAGATTTATTAAAATGAATAACCAAGTGTTTTAATTGACATCAGAAGATCAAAACAATAAACCCTGAGAACATAGAAAAAAGATAAATAAAGATATGAGCAGAACTTAATACCATAGAAAACGTATAAAATTCAGTTGAGGTAGTAAGTCCAAAGAATATTCTTTGACAAGATTTAAAAGACACACTTTGATTAAGGAAAACCAAAACATAAGTAAAGAATATACAGAAAGAGTCAGGACAATGTTATAGCAGAGAGTATATGAAATGCCAGTAAATTTGAACGTTTGTGTAAAGTGGACCAGTTCCTAGCTCCTAAAATTTACCAAAACTGACACAAGAGGAAATCATTTAAGGTCATCATGTCAGCCCTTGGCATTCTCGGGATGCCCTGGACTCAGAATGCAGCATCTTTAGTCCATGGTAACCTGCGGAGAGGGGGCGGGGCTGAGGGAGTTTGGAACACTGCCCTCACAGAGGGAGTGGGTGTGGCCATCTCTGCTGTGACTGAACAAAGGGCAGGGGAGCAGGGGGCCCAGGGCAGGGCCCTCAGAGCCCGGCAGGCCCAGTGGGGTGTCAAAAGCATTTAGGCCCAGGCCAAAGTGCGCCTTCTTTGTCTGCACAGCGGCACAAACTCTCACCTTTCCACTAAGGCCGCCCTCTTACTTGAAGTGTGTGTGGAACCGGTCCGCGCAGTACACTTCGATGCAAAGCTAACCATAGGTCTGGCCATCATAGCTTCCTGCCAGGTGACCGAAGTTCGCAGGCAGATGGGTCGTGGGACACACGTGGGGAGAATCCTGCCCAGGCCACAGGCCGCCCAAAGCCACTATCCCAGATCGGGGGCAGCAAAGCATTCCTGTCTGAGTCCCAGCCTCTAGAGGGAGTAGTGGACCAACACTTGTAGAAAAAGGGGTCCGCGCGGGTAACTCATTGGAGGGACACAAAAAAATCTTTGCGGACTTTCTGCTGAAGCTTACGAGCGTTCACACCTAAGCCTCTTACAAGGTCAGCTGTTTAGATAAACATGAGCTCATGATCTAAATTTACACAATAATGAAGAAATCAGCTACAAGGGGAGACAAGCAGCAAAA
The DNA here is from genome assembly GCF_964165515.1 of Mesoplodon bidens. Classification (NCBI taxonomy): domain Eukaryota; kingdom Metazoa; phylum Chordata; class Mammalia; order Artiodactyla; family Ziphiidae; genus Mesoplodon; species Mesoplodon bidens. Next base: position 26,839,478 of record NC_138180.1, on the reverse strand, counting down.
ACAATCAATACCAGAATTAGATTCCCTAGGCCAACCATCAGATGTTGGAATAATCAGGTGCAAGGCAGAAAGTATACATAAAACTTGAACTGAAACAAGGAATAAGGATGTTTTAAAAGACTGGTATGATCTCTAAAACATTTTTAAAGTACATGTCATTGATAAAGCTAAATACTCAATGGTTGTGTAATACAACAGATTCAACATTGAGAAGAGTGAAATTATGCTGTTTTGAAAACTATGGCAGGTCAGATTTTCTGCCTAATTATATAAGAAGATTTCTCTAAAAAATACACATTATTTCAAAGACTTATTGGCTGTGAAATAAGTTAAGGTTATTTCAAATGGCTTGTGTGCAAAGAAAGGTGAGATGTAGGGAATCACAGAAAGTCGAGGGGAAAATAGGTCAATATATACATTGCTATATGGTGAACTAAGACTTAGGCCAGCCACAATGTAGAGGACCTGACCCTTAGAAACTTACAAGTAAGCTGGAATCTTGAAAAATTCAAATCCTTATAAGTAAAAAGATTTTTTAAGATGAATAACCAAGTGTTTTAATTGACATCAGAAGATCAAAACAATAAACCTGAGAACATAGAAACAATATAAATAAAGATATGAGCAGAACTTAATACAATAGAAAACGTATAAAATTCAGCTGATGTAGTAAGTCAAAGAATATTCTTTGACAAGATTAAAAGACACACTTTGATTAAGGAAAACCAAAACATATGTAAAGAATATACAGAAAGAATCAGGACAATGTTATAGCAGAGAGTATATGAAATGCCAGTAAATTTGAAAGTTTGTGTAAAGTGGACCAGTTCCTAGCTCCTAAAATTTACCAAAACTGACACAAGAGGAAATCATTTAAAGTCATCATGTCAGCCCTTGGCATTCACGGAATGCCCTGGACTCAGAATGCAGCATCTTTAGTCCATGGTAACCTGCGGAGAGGGGGCGGGGCTGAGGGAGTTTGGAACACTGCCCTCACAGAGGGAGTGGGTGTGGCCATCTCTGCTGTGACTGAACAAAGGGCAGGGGAGCAGGGTGCCCAGGGCAGGGCCCTCGGAGCCCGGCAGGCCCAGTGGGGTGTCACAAGCATTTGGCCCAGGACAAAGGGCGCCTTCTTTGTCTGCACAGCGGCACAAACTCTCACCTTTCCACTCAGGCCGCCCTCTTACTTGAAGTGTGTGTGGAACCTGTCCGCGCAGTACACCTCGCTGCACAGCTAACCATAGGTCTGAGCATCGTAGCTTCCTGCCAGGTGACCGAATTTCGCAGGCAGATGGGTCCCTGGGACACACGCAGAGAGGCTCCTGCCCCGGCCACAGGCCACCCACTGCCACTGCCACAGATCGTGGGGCACAAAACAGCCCTGTCTGAGGCCGTGCCTCTAGAGGGAGTAGTGGACCAACACTTGTAGTCAACGGGGTCTTCGCGGGTAACTCATTGGAGGGACACAAATAAATCTTTGCGGACTTTCTGATGAAACTTACGAGTGTTCACACCTAAGCCTCTTACAAAGTCAGATGTTTAGCTAAACATGAGCTCATGATCTAATTTTACACAATAATGTAGAAATCAGCTACAGGGGGAGACAATCAGCAAAAACAATCAATACCAGGATAAGATTCCCTAGACCATCGATCAGACGTTGGAATAATCAGGTGCAAGGCAGAAAATATACATAAAACTGGAACTGAAACAAGGAACAAGGATGTTTTCAAAGACTGGTAGGATCTCTAAAACATTTTTAAAGTACATGTCATTGATAAAGCTAAATACTCAAAGGTTGTGTAATACAACAGATTCATCATTGAGAAGAGTGAAATTATGCTGTTTTGAAAACTATGGCAGGTCAGATTTTCTGCCTAAATATATAAGAAGATTTGTCTGAAAACTACACATTATTTCAAAGACTTATTGGCTGTGAAATAAGTTAAGGTTATTTCAAATGGCTTGTCTGCAAAGAAAGGTGAGATGTAGGAAATCACAGAAAGTCGAGGGGAAAATAGGTCAATATATACTTTGCTATATTGTGAACTAAGCTTTTGGCCAGCCACAATGTAGAGGACCTGACCCTTAGAAACTTCCAAGTAAGCTGGAATCTTTAAAAATTCAAATCTTTATAAGTAAAAAATTTATTAAAATGAATAACCAAGTGTTTTAATTGACATCAGAAGATCAAAACAATAAACCCTGAGAACATAGAAAAAAGATAAATAAAGATATGAGCAGAACTTAATACCACAGAAAACGTATAAAATTCAGTTGAGGTAGTAAGTCCAAAGAATATTCTTTGACAATATTTAAAAGACACACTTTGATTAAGGAAAACCAAAACATAAGTAAAGAATATACAGAAAGAATCAGGACAATGTTATAGCAGAGAATATCTGAAATGCCAGTAAATTTGAACATTTGTATAAAGTGGAGCATTTCCTAGCTCCTAAAATTTACCAAAATTGACACAAGAGGAAATCATTTAAGGTCATCATGTCTGCCCTTGGCATTCTCGGAACGCCCTCGGCTCAGAATGCAGCATCTGTAGTCCATGGTAACCTGCGGAGAGGGGGCGGGGCTGAGGGAGGTTGGAACAATGCCTTCACTGAGGGAGTGGGTGGGGCCATCTCTTCTGTGCCTAAACAAAGGGCAGGGGATAAGGGGGCCAACGCCGGGCACTCAGAGCCCGGCAGGCCCAGTCGTGTGTCACAAGCATTTAGGCATAGGTCAAAGTGCGCCTTCTTTGTCTGCACAGCTGCCCAAACTCTCACCTTTCCACTCAGGCCGCCCTCTTACTTGAAGTGTGTGTGGAACCGGTCCGTGCAGTACACCTCGCTGCAAAGCTAACCATAGGTCTGGGCATCATAGCTTCCTGCCAGGTGACCGAAGTTCACAGGCAGATGGGTCGTGGGACACACGTGGGGAGCCTCCTGCCCAGGCCACAGGCCGCCCAAAGCCACTATCCCAGATCGGGGGCGGCAAAGCAGTCCTGTCTGAGTCCCAGCCTCTAGAGGGAGTAGTGGACCAACACATGTAGAAAAAGGGGTCCGCGCGGGTAACTCATTGGAGGGACACAAAAAAATCTTTGCGGACTTTCTGCTGAAGCTTACGAGCGTTCACACCTAAGACTCTTACAAGGTCAGCTGTTTAGCTAAAAATGAGCTCATGATCTAAATTTACACAATAATGAAGAAATCAGCTACAAGGGGAGAGAAGCAGCAAAAACAATCAATACCAGAATTAGATTCCCTAGGCCAACCATCAGATGTTGGAATAATCAGGTGCAAGGCAGAAAGTATACACAAAACTGGAACTGAAACAAGGAACAAGGATGTTTTCAAAGACTGGTAGGATCTCTAAAATATTTTTAAAGTACATGTCATTGATAAAGCTAAATACTCAAAGGTGGTGTAATACAACAGATTCATCATTGAGAAGAGTGAAATTATGCTGTTTTGAAAATTATGGCAGGTCAGATTTTCTGCCTAAATATATAAGAAGATTTCTCTGAAAAATGCACATTATTTCAAAGACTTATTGGCTGTGAAATAAGTTAAGTTTATTTCAAATGGCTTGTCTGCAAAGAAAGGTGAGATGTAGGAAATCACAGAAAGTCGAGGGGAAAATAGGTCAATATATACTTTGCTATATTGTGAACTAAGCCTTTGGCCAGCCACAATGTAGAGGACCTGACCCTTAGAAACTTACAAGTAAGCTGGAATCTTTAAAAACTCAAATCTTCATAAGTAAAAAGATTTATTAAAATGAATAACCAAGTGTTTTAATTGACATCAGAAGATCAAAACAATAAACCCTGAGAACATAGAAAAAAGATAAATAAAGATATGAGCAGAACTTAATACCATAGAAAACGTATAAAATTCAGTTGAGGTAGTAAGTCCAAAGAATATTCTTTGACAAGATTTAAAAGACACACTTTGATTAAGGAAAACCAAAACATAAGTAAAGAATATACAGAAAGAGTCAGGACAATGTTATAGCAGAGAGTATATGAAATGCCAGTAAATTTGAACGTTTGTGTAAAGTGGACCAGTTCCTAGCTCCTAAAATTTACCAAAACTGACACAAGAGGAAATCATTTAAGGTCATCATGTCAGCCCTTGGCATTCTCGGGATGCCCTGGACTCAGAATGCAGCATCTTTAGTCCATGGTAACCTGCGGAGAGGGGGCGGGGCTGAGGGAGTTTGGAACACTGCCCTCACAGAGGGAGTGGGTGTGGCCATCTCTGCTGTGACTGAACAAAGGGCAGGGGAGCAGGGGGCCCAGGGCAGGGCCCTCAGAGCCCGGCAGGCCCAGTGGGGTGTCAAAAGCATTTAGGCCCAGGCCAAAGTGCGCCTTCTTTGTCTGCACAGCGGCACAAACTCTCACCTTTCCACTAAGGCCGCCCTCTTACTTGAAGTGTGTGTGGAACCGGTCCGCGCAGTACACTTCGATGCAAAGCTAACCATAGGTCTGGCCATCATAGCTTCCTGCCAGGTGACCGAAGTTCGCAGGCAGATGGGTCGTGGGACACACGTGGGGAGAATCCTGCCCAGGCCACAGGCCGCCCAAAGCCACTATCCCAGATCGGGGGCAGCAAAGCAGTCCTGTCTGAGTCCCAGCCTCTAGAGGGAGTAGTGGACCAACACTTGTAGAAAAAGGGGTCCGCGCGGGTAACTCATTGGAGGGACACAAAAAAATCTTTGCGGACTTTCTGCTGAAGCTTACGAGCGTTCACACCTAAGCCTATTACAAGGTCAGCTGTTTAGATAAACATGAGCTCATGATCTAAATTTACACAATAATGAAGAAATCAGCTACAAGGGGAGACAAGCAGCAAAAACAATCAATACCAGAATTAGATTCCCTAGGCCAACCATCAGATGTTGGAATAATCAGGTGCAAGGCAGAGGGTATACATAAAACTTGAACTGAAACAAGGAATAAGGATGTTTTAAAAGACTGGTAGGATCTCTAAAACATTTTTAAAGTACATGTCATTGATAAAGCTAAATACTCAATGGTTGTGTAATACAACAGATTCAACATTGAGAAGAGTGAAATTATGCTGTTTTGAAAACTATGGCAGGTCAGATTTTCTGCCTAATTATATAAGAAGATTTCTCTAAAAAATACACATTATTTCAAAGACTTATTGGCTGTGAAATAAGTTAAGGTTATTTCAAATGGCTTGTGTGCAAAGAAAGGTGAGATGTAGGGAATCACAGAAAGTCGAGGGGAAAATAGGTCAATATATACATTGCTATATGGTGAACTAAGACTTAGGCCAGCCACAATGTAGAGGACCTGACCCTTAGAAACTTACAAGTAAGCTGGAATCTTGAAAAATTCAAATCCTTATAAGTAAAAAGATTTTTTAAGATGAATAACCAAGTGTTTTAATTGACATCAGAAGATCAAAACAATAAACCTGAGAACATAGAAACAATATAAATAAAGATATGAGCAGAACTTAATACAATAGAAAACGTATAAAATTCAGCTGATGTAGTAAGTCAAAGAATATTCTTTGACAATATTAAAAGACACACTTTGATTAAGGAAAACCAAAACATATGTAAAGAATATACAGAAAGAATCAGGACAATGTTATAGCAGAGAGTATATGAAATGCCAGTAAATTTGAAAGTTTGTGTAAAGTGGACCAGTTCCTAGCTCCTAAAATTTACCAAAACTGACACAAGAGGAAATCATTTAAAGTCATCATGTCAGCCCTTGGCATTCACGGAATGCCCTGGACTCAGAATGCAGCATCTTTAGTCCATGGTAACCTGCGGAGAGGGGGCGGGGCTGAGGGAGTTTGGAACACTGCCCTCACACAGGGAGTGGGTGTGGCCATCTCTGCTGTGACTGAACAAAGGGCAGGGGAGCAGGGTGCCCAGGGCAGGGCCCTCGGAGCCCGGCAGGCCCAGTGGGGTGTCACAAGCATTTGGCCCAGGACAAAGGGCGCCTTCTTTGTCTGCACAGCGGCACAAACTCTCACCTTTCCACTCAGGCCGCCCTCTTACTTGAAGTGTGTGTGGAACCTGTCCGCGCAGTACACCTCGCTGCACAGCTAACCATAGGTCTGAGCATCGTAGCTTCCTGCCAGGTGACCGAATTTCGCAGGCAGATGGGTCCCTGGGACACACGCAGAGAGGCTCCTGCCCCGGCCACAGGCCACCCACTGCCACTGCCACAGATCGTGGGGCACAAAACAGCCCTGTCTGAGGCCGTGCTTCTAGAGGGAGTAGTGGACCAACACTTGTAGTCAACAGGGTCTTCGCGGGTAACTCATTGGAGGGACACAAATAAATCTTTGCGGACTTTCTGATGAAACTTACGAGTGTTCACACCTAAGCCTCTTACAAAGTCAGATGTTTAGCTAAACATGAGCTCATGATCTAATTTTACACAATAATGAAGAAATCAGCTACAGGGGGAGACAATCAGCAAAAACAATCAATACCAGGATAAGATTCCCTAGACCATCGATCAGACGTTGGAATAATCAGGTGCAAGGCAGAAAATATACATAAAACTGGAACTGAAACAAGGAACAAGGATGTTTTCAAAGACTGGTAGGATCTCTAAAACATTTTTAAAGTACATGTCATTGATAAAGCTAAATACTCAAAGGTTGTGTAATACAACAGATTCATCATTGAGAAGAGTGAAATTATGCTGTTTTGAAAACTATGGCAGGTCAGATTTTCTGCCTAAATATATAAGAAGATTTGTCTGAAAACTACACATTATTTCAAAGACTTATTGGCTGTGAAATAAGTTAAGGTTATTTCAAATGGCTTGTCTGCAAAGAAAGGTGAGATGTAGGAAATCACAGAAAGTCGAGGGGAAAATAGGTCAATATATACTTTGCTATATTGTGAACTAAGCTTTTGGCCAGCCACAATGTAGAGGACCTGACCCTTAGAAACTTCCAAGTAAGCTGGAATCTTTAAAAATTCAAATCTTTATAAGTAAAAAATTTATTAAAATGAATAACCAAGTGTTTTAATTGACATCAGAAGATCAAAACAATAAACACTGAGAACATAGAAAAAAGATAAATAAAGATATGAGCAGAACTTAATACCACAGAAAACGTATAAAATTCAGTTGAGGTAGTAAGTCCAAAGAATATTCTTTGACAAGATTTAAAAGACACACTTTGATTAAGGAAAACCAAAACATAAGTAAAGAATAAACAGAAAGAATCAGGACAATGCTATAGCAGAGAATATATGACATGCCAGTAAATTTGAACATTTGTGTAAAGTGGACCATTTCCTAGCTCCTAAACTTTACCAAAATTGACACAAGAGGAAATCATTGAAAGTCATCATGTCAGCCCTTGGCATTCTCGGAATGCCCTGGCCTCAGAATGCAGCATCTGTAGTCCATGGTAAACTGCGGAGAGGGGGCGGGGCTGAGGGAGTTTGGAACACTGCCCTCACAGAGGGAGTGGGTGTGGCCATCTCTGCTGTGACTGAAGAAAGGGCAGGGGAGCAGGGGGCCCAGGGCAGGGCCCTCAGAGCCTGGCAGGCCCAGTGGGGTGTCACAAACATTTAGGCCCAGGCCAAAGGGCGCCTTCTTTGTCTGCACAGCTGCCCAAACTCTCACCTTTCCACTCAGGCCGCCCTCTTACTTGAAGTGTGTGTGGAACCGGTCCGTGCAGTACACCTCGATGCAAAGCTAACCATAGGTCTGGGCATCATAGCTTCCTGCCAGGTGACCGATGTTCGCAGGCAAATAGCTCGTGGGACACACGTGGGGAGACTCCTGCCCAGGCCACAGGCCGCCCAAATCCACTATCCCAGATCGGGGGCTGCAAAGCAGTCCTGTCTGAGTCCCAGCCTCTAGAGGGCGTAGTGGACCAACACTTGTAGAAAAAGGGGTCCGCGCGGGTAACTCATTGGAGGGACACAAAAAAATCTTTGCGGACTTTCTGCTGAAGCTTACGAGCGTTCACACCTAAGCCTCTTACAAGGTCAGCTGTTTAGATAAACATGAGCTCATGATCTAAATTTACACAATAATGAAGAAATCAGCTACAAGGGGAGAGAAGCAGCAAAAACAATCAATACCAGAATTAGATTCCCTAGGCCAACCATCAGATGTTGGAATAATCAGGTGCAAGGCAGAAAGTATACACAAAACTGGAACTGAAACAAGGAACAAGGATGTTTTAAAAGACTGGTAGGATCTCTAAAACATTTTTAAAGTACATGTCATTGATAAAGCTAAATACTCAATGGTTGTGTAATACAACAGATTCATCATTGAGAAGAGTGAAATTATGCTGTTTTGAAAACTATGGCAGGTCAGATTTTCTGCCTAATTATATAAGAAGATTTCTCTAAAAAATACACATTATTTCAAAGACTTATTGGCTGTGAAATAAGTTAAGGGTATTTCAAATGGCTTGTGTGCAAAGAAAGGTGAGATGTAGGGAATCACAGAAAGCCGAGGGGAAAATAGGTCAATATATACATTGCTATATGGTGAACTAAGTCTTAGGCCAGCCACAATGTAGAGGACCTGACCCTTAGAAACTTACAAGTAAGCTGGAATCTTGAAACGTTCAAATCTTTATAAGTAAAAAGATTTATTAAAATGAATAACCAAGTGTTTTAATTGACATCAGAAGATCAAAACAATAAACCTGAGAACATAGAAAAAATATAAATAAAGATATGAGCAGAACTTAATACAATAGAAAACGTATAAAATTCAGGTGATGTAGTAAGTCCAAAGAATATTCTTTGACAAGATTAAAAGACACACTTTGATTAAGGAAAACCAAAACATAAGTAAAGAATATACAGAAAGAATCAGGACAACGTTATAGCAGAGAGTATATGAAATACCAGTAAATTTGAAAGTTTGTGTAAAGTGGACCAGTTCCTAGCTCCTAAAATTTACCAAAACTGACACAAGAGGAAATCATTTAAGGTCATCATGTCAGCCCTTGGCATTCTAGGAATGCCCTGGACTCAGAATGCAGCATCTTTAGTCCATGGTAACCTGCGGAGAGGGGGGGGGCTGAGGGAGTTTGGAACACTGCCCTCACAGAGGGAGTGGGTGTGGCCATCTCTGCTGTGACTGAACAAAGGGCAGGGGAGCAAGGGTCCCATGGCAGGGCCCTCAGAGCCCGGCAGGCCCAGTGGGGTGTCACAAGCATTTAGGCCCAGGACAAAGGGCGCCTTCTTTGTCTGCACAGCGGCGCAAACTCTCACCTTTCCACTCAGGCCGCCCTCTTACTTGAAGTGTGTGTGGAACCTGTCCGTGCAGTACACCTCGCTGCACAGCTAACCATAGGTCTGGGCATCGTAGCTTCCTGCCAGGTGACCGAAGTTCGCAGGCAGATGGGTCCCTGGGACACACGCAGAGAGGCTCCTGCCCCGGCCACAGGCCACCCACTGACACTGCCACAGATCGTGGTGCACAAAGCAGCCCTGTGTGAGGCTGTGCCTCTAGAGGGAGTAGTGGACCAACACTTGTAGTAAACGGCGTCCTCGCGGGCAACTCATTGGAGGGACACAAATAGATCTTGGCGGAGTTTCTGATGAAACTTACGAGTGTTCACACCTAAGCCTCTTACAAAGTCAGATGTTTAGGTAAACATGAGCCATGATCTAATTTTACACAATAATGAAGAAATCAGCTACAGGGGGAGACAATCAGCAAAAACAATCAATACCAGAATTAGATTCCCTAGGCCATCGATCAGACGTTGGAATAATCAGGTGCAAGGCAGAAAATATACAAAAACTGGAACTGAAACAAGGAACAAGGATATTTTCAAAGACTTGTAGGATCTCTAAAACATTTTTAAAGTACATGTCATTGATAAAGCTAAATACTCAAAGGTTGTGTAATACAACAGATTCATCATTGAGAAGAGTGAAATTATGCTGTTTTGAAAACTATGGCAGTTCAGATTTTCTGCCTAAATATATAAGAAGATTTCTCTGAAAACTACACATTATTTCAAAGACTTATTGGCTGTGAAATAAGTTAAGGTTATTTCAAATGGCTTGTCTGCAAAGAAAGGTGAGATGTAGGAAATCACAGAAAGTCGAGGGGAAAATAGGTCAATATATACTTTGCTATATTGTGAACTAAGCTTTTGGCCAGCCACAATGTAGAGGACCTGACCCTTAGAAACTTCCAAGTAAGCTGGAATCTTGAAAAATTCAAATCTTTATAAGTAAAAAGATTTATTAAAATGAATAACCAAGTGTTTTAATTGACATCAGAAGATCAAAACAATAAACCCTGAGAACATAGAAAAAAGATAAATAAAGATATGAGCAGAACTTAATACCACAGAAAACGTATAAAATTCAGTTGAGGTAGTAAGTCCAAAGAATATTCTTTGACAAGATTTAAAAGACACACTTTGATTAAGGAAAACCAAAACATAAGTAAAGAATATACAGAAAGAATCAGGACAATGTTATAGCAGAGAATATCTGAAATGCCAGTAAATTTGAACATTTGTATAAAGTGGAGCATTTCCTAGCTCCTAAAATTTACCAAAATTGACACAAGAGGAAATCATTTAAGGTCATCATGTCTGCCCTTGGCATTCTCGGAACGCCCTCGGCTCAGAATGCAGCATCTGTAGTCCATGGTAACCTGCGGAGAGGGGGCGGGGCTGAGGGAGGTTGGAACAATGCCTTCACTGAGGGAGTGGGTGGGGCCATCTCTGCTGTGCCTGAACAAAGGCCAGGGGATAAGGGGGCCAACGCCGGGCCCTCAGAGCCCGGCAGGCCCAGTCGTGTGTCACAAGCATTTAGGCATAGGTCAAAGTGCGCCTTCTTTGTCTGCACAGCTGCCCAAACTCTCACCTTTCCACTCAGGCCGCCCTCTTACTTGAAGTGTGTGTGGAACCGGTCCGTGCAGTACACCTCGCTGCAAAGCTAACCATAGGTCTGGGCATCATAGCTTCCTGCCAGGTGACCGAAGTTCGCAGGCAGATGGGTCGTGGGAGACACGTGGGGAGCCTCCTGCCCAGGCCACAGGCCGCCCAAAGCCACTATCCCAGATCGGGGGCGGCAAAGCAGTCCTGTCTGAGTCCCAGCCTCTAGAGGGAGTAGTGGACCAACACATGTAGAAAAAGGGGTCCGCGCGGGTAACTCATTGGAGGGACACAAAAAAATCTTTGCGGACTTTCTGCTGAAGCTTACGAGCGTTCACACCTAAGACTCTTACAAGGTCAGCTGTTTAGCTAAAAATGAGCTCATGATCTAAATTTACACAATAATGAAGAAATCAGCTACAAGGGGAGAGAAGCAGCAAAAACAATCAATACCAGAATTAGATTCCCTAGGCCAACCATCAGATGTTGGAATAATCAGGTGCAAGGCAGAAAGTATACACAAAACTGGAACTGAAACAAGGAACAAGGATGTTTTCAAAGACTGGTAGGATCTCTAAATATTTTTAAAGTACATGTCATTGATAAAGCTAAATACTCAAAGGTGGTGTAATACAACAGATTCATCATTGAGAAGAGTGAAATTATGCTGTTTTGAAAATTATGGCAGGTCAGATTTTCTGCCTAAATATATAAGAAGATTTCTCTGAAAAATGCACATTATTTCAAAGACTTATTGGCTGTGAAATAAGTTAAGTTTATTTCAAATGGCTTGTCTGCAAAGAAAGGTGAGATGTAGGAAATCACAGAAAGTCGAGGGGAAAATAGGTCAATATATACTTTGCTATATTGTGAACTAAGCCTTTGGCCAGCCACAATGTAGAGGACCTGACCCTTAGAAACTTACAAGTAAGCTGGAATCTTTAAAAACTCAAATCTTCATAAGTAAAAAGATTTATTAAAATGAATAACCAAGTGTTTTAATTGACATCAGAAGATCAAAACAATAAACCCTGAGAACATAGAAAAAAGATAAATAAAGATATGATCAGAACTTAATACCATAGAAAACGTATAAAATTCAGTTGAGGTAGTAAGTCCAAAGAATATTCTTTGACAAGATTTAAAAGACACACTTTGATTAAGGAAAACCAAAACATAAGTAAAGAATATACAGAAAGAGTCAGGACAATGTTATAGCAGAGAGTATATGAAATGCCAGTAAATTTGAACGTTTGTGTAAAGTGGACCAGTTCCTAGCTCCTAAAATTTACCAAAACTGACACAAGAGGAAATCATTTAAGGTCATCATGTCAGCCCTTGGCATTCTCGGGATGCCCTGGACTCAGAATGCAGCATCTTTAGTCCATGGTAACCTGCGGAGAGGGGGCGGGGCTGAGGGAGTTTGGAACACTGCCCTCACAGAGGGAGTGGGTGTGGCCATCTCTGCTGTGACTGAACAAAGGGCAGGGGAGCAGGGGGCCCAGGGCAGGGCCCTCAGAGCCCGGCAGGCCCAGTGGGGTGTCAAAAGCATTTAGGCCCAGGCCAAAGTGAGCCTTCTTTGTCTGCACAGCGGCACAAACTCTCACCTTTCCACTAAGGCCGCCCTCTTACTTGAAGTGTGTGTGGAACCGGTCCGCGCAGTACACTTCGATGCAAAGCTAACCATAGGTCTGGCCATCATAGCTTCCTGCCAGGTGACCGAAGTTCGCAGGCAGATGGGTCGTGGGACACACGTGGGGAGAATCCTGCCCAGGCCACAGGCCGCCCAAAGCCACTATCCCAGATCGGGGGCAGCAAAGCAGTCCTGTCTGAGTCCCAGCCTCTAGAGGGAGTAGTGGACCAACACTTGTAGAAAAAGGGGTCCGCGCGGGTAACTCATTGGAGGGACACAAAAAAATCTTTGCGGACTTTCTGCTGAAGCTTACGAGCGTTCACACCTAAGCCTCTTACAAGGTCAGCTGTTTAGATAAACATGAGCTCATGATCTAAATTTACACAATAATGAAGAAATCAGCTACAAGGGGAGACAAGCAGCAAAAACAATCAATACCAGAATTAGATTCCCTAGGCCAACCATCAGATGTTGGAATAATCAGGTGCAAGGCAGAAAGTATACATAAAACTTGAACTGAAACAAGGAATAAGGATGTTTTAAAAGACTGGTAGGATCTCTAAAACATTTTTAAAGTACATGTCATTGATAAAGCTAAATACTCAATGGTTGTGTAATACAACAGATTCAACATTGAGAAGAGTGAAATTATGCTGTTTTGAAAACTATGGCAGGTCAGATTTTCTGCCTAATTATATAAGAAGATTTCTCTAAAAAATACACATTATTTCAAAGACTTATTGGCTGTGAAATAAGTTAAGGTTATTTCAAATGGCTTGTGTGCAAAGAAAGGTGAGATGTAGGGAATCACAGAAAGTCGAGGGGAAAATAGGTCAATATATACATTGCTATATGGTGAACTAAGACTTAGGCCAGCCACAATGTAGAGGACCTGACCCTTAGAAACTTACAAGTAAGCTGGAATCTTGAAAAATTCAAATCCTTATAAGTAAAAGGATATTTTAAGATGAATAACCAAGTGTTTTAATTGACATCAGAAGATCAAAACAATAAACCTGAGAACATAGAAACAATATAAATAAAGATATGAGCAGAACTTAATACAATAGAAAACGTATAAAATTCAGCTGATGTAGTAAGTCAAAGAATATTCTTTGACAAGATTAAAAGACACACTTTGATTAAGGAAAACCAAAACATATGTAAAGAATATACAGAAAGAATCAGGACAATGTTATAGCAGAGAGTATATGAAATGCCATTAAATTTGAAAGTTTGTGTAAAGTGGACCAGTTCCTAGCTCCTAAAATTTTCCAAAACTGACACAAGAGGAAATCATTTAAAGTCATCATGTCAGCCCTTGGCATTCACGGAATGCCCTGGACTCAGAATGCAGCATCTTTAGTCCATGGTAACCTGCGGAGAGGGGGCGGGGCTGAGGGAGTTTGGAACACTGCCCTCACACAGGGAGTGGGTGTGGCCATCTCTGCTGTGACTGAACAAAGGGCAGGGGAGCAGGGTGCCCAGGGCAGGGCCCTCGGAGCCCGGCAGGCCCAGTGGGGTGTCACAAGCATTTGGCCCAGGACAAAGGGCGCCTTCTTTGTCTGCACAGCGGCACAAACTCTCACCTTTCCACTCAGGCCGCCCTCTTACTTGAAGTGTGTGTGGAACCTGTCCGCGCAGTACACCTCGCTGCACAGCTAACCATAGGTCTGAGCATCGTAGCTTCCTGCCAGGTGACCGAATTTCGCAGGCAGATGGGTCCCTGGGACACACGCAGAGAGGCTCCTGCCCCGGCCACAGGCCACCCACTGCCACTGCCACAGATCGTGGTGCACAAAACAGCCCTGTCTGAGGCCGTGCCTCTAGAGGGAGTAGTGGACCAACACTTGTAGTCAACGGGGTCTTCGCGGGTAACTCATTGGTGGGACACAAATAAATCTTTGCGGACTTTCTGATGAAACTTACGAGTGTTCACACCTAAGCCTCTTACAAAGTCAGATGTTTAGCTAAACATGAGCTCATGATCTAATTTTACACAATAATGAAGAAATCAGCTACAGGGGGAGACAATCAGCAAAAACAATCAATACCAGGATAAGATTCCCTAGACCATCGATCAGACGTTGGAATAATCAGGTGCAAGGCAGAAAATATACATAAAACTGGAACTGAAACAAGGAACAAGGATGTTTTCAAAGACTGGTAGGATCTCTAAAACATTTTTAAAGTACATGTCATTGATAAAGCTAAATACTCAAAGGTTGTGTAATACAACAGATTCATCATTGAGAAGAGTGAAATTATGCTGTTTTGAAAACTATGGCAAGTCAGATTTTCTGCCGAAATATATAAGAAGATTTGTCTGAAAACTACACATTATTTCAAAGACTTATTGGCTGTGAAATAAGTTAAGGTTATTTCAAATGGCTTGTCTGCAAAGAAAGGTGAGATGTAGGAAATCACAGAAAGTCGAGGGGAAAATAGGTCAATATATACTTTGCTATATTGTGAACTAAGCTTTTGGCCAGCCACAATGTAGAGGACCTGACCCTTAGAAACTTACAAGTAAGCTGGAATCTTTAAAAATTCAAATCCTTATAAGTAAAAAGATTTTTTAAGATGAATAACCAAGTGTTTTAATTGACATCAGAAGATCAAAACAATAAACCTGAGAACATAGAAACAATATAAATAAAGATATGAGCAGAACTTAATACAATAGAAAACGTATAAAATTCAGCTGATGTAGTAAGTCAAAGAATATTCTTTGACAAGATTAAAAGACACACTTTGATTAAGGAAAACCAAAACATATGTAAAGAATATACAGAAAGAATCAGGACAATGTTATAGCAGAGAGTATATGAAATGCCAGTAAATTTGAAAGTTTGTGTAAAGTGGACCAGTTCCTAGCTCCTAAAATTTACCAAAACTGACACAAGAGGAAATCATTTAAGGTCATCATGTCAGCCCTTGGCATTCACGGAATGCCCTGGACTCAGAATGCAGCATCTTTAGTCCATGGTAACCTGCGGAGAGGGGGCGGGGCAGAGGGAGTTTGGAACACTGCCCTCACACAGGGAGTGGGTGTGGCCATCTCTGCTGTGACTGAACAAAGGGCAGGGGAGCAGGGTGCCCAGGGCAGGGCCCTCGGAGCCCGGCAGGCCCAGTGGGGTGTCACAAGCATTTGGCCCAGGACAAAGGGCGCCTTCTTTGTCTGCACAGCGGCACAAACTCTCACCTTTCCACTCAGGCCGCCCTCTTACTTGAAGTGTGTGTGGAACCTGTCCGCGCAGTACACCTCGCTGCACAGCTAACCATAGGTCTGAGCATCGTAGCTTCCTGCCAGGTGACCGAATTTCGCAGGCAGATGGGTCCCTGGGACACAGGCAGAGAGGCTCCTGCCCCGGCCACAGGCCACCCACTGCCACTGCCACAGATCGTGGGGCACAAAACAGCCCTGTCTGAGGCCGTGCCTCTAGAGGGAGTAGTGGACCAACACTTGTAGTCAACGGGGTCTTCGCGGGTAACTCATTGGAGGGACACAAATAAATCTTTGCGGACTTTCTGATGAAACTTACGAGTGTTCACACCTAAGCCTCTTACAAAGTCAGATGTTTAGCTAAACATGAGCTCATGATCTAATTTTACACAATAATGAAGAAATCAGATACAGGGGGAGACAATCAGCAAAAACAATCAATACCAGGATAAGATTCCCTAGACCATCGATCAGACGTTGGAATAATCAGGTGCAAGGCAGAAAATATACATAAAACTGGAACTGAAACAAGGAACAAGGATGTTTTCAAAGACTGGTAGGATCTCTAAAACATTTTTAAAGTACATGTCATTGATAAAGCTAAATACTCAAAGGTTGTGTAATACAACAGATTCATCATTGAGAAGAGTGAAATTATGCTGTTTTGAAAACTATGGCAGGTCAGATTTTCTGCCGAAATATATAAGAAGATTTGTCTGAAAACTACACATTATTTCAAAGACTTATTGGCTGTGAAATAAGTTAAGGTTATTTCAAATGGCTTGTCTGCAAAGAAAGGTGAGATGTAGGAAATCACAGAAAGTCGAGGGGAAAATAGGTCAATATATACTTTGCTATATTGTGAACTAAGCTTTTGGCCAGCCACAATGTAGAGGACCTGACCCTTAGAAACTTCCAAGGAAGCTGGAATCTTTAAAAATTCAAATCTTTATAAGTAAAAAATTTATTAAAATGAATAACCAAGTGTTTTAATTTACATCAGAAGATCAAAACAATAAACCCTGAGAACATAGAAAAAAGATAAATAAAGATATGAGCAGAACTTAATACCACAGAAAACGTATAAAATTCAGTTGAGGTAGTAAGTCCAAAGAATATTCTTTGACAAGATTTAAAAGACACACTTTGATTAAGGAAAACCAAAACATAAGTAAAGAATATACAGAAAGAATCAGGACAATGTTATAGCAGAGAATATCTGAAATGCCAGTAAATTTGAACATTTGTATAAAGTGGAGCATTTCCTAGCTCCTAAAATTTACCAAAATTGACACAAGAGGAAATCATTTAAGGTCATCATGTCTGCCCTTGGCATTCTCGGAACGCCCTCGGCTCAGAATGCAGCGTCTGTAGTCCATGGTAACCTGCGGAGAGGGGGCGGGGCTGAGGGAGGTTGGAACAATGCCTTCACTGAGGGAGTGGGTGGGGCCATCTCTGCTGTGCCTGAACAAAGGGCAGGGGATAAGGGGGCCAACGCCGGGCCCTCAGAGCCCGGCAGGCCCAGTCGTGTGTCACAAGCATTTAGACATAGGTCAAAGTGCGCCTTCTTTGTCGCACAGCTGCCCAAACTCTCACCTTTCCACTCAGGCCGCCCTCTTACTTGAAGTGTGTGTGGAACCGGTCCGTGCAGTACACCTCGCTGCAAAGCTAACCATAGGTCTGGGCATCATAGCTTCCTGCCAGGTGACCGAAGTTCGCAGGCAGATGGGTCGTGGGACACACGTGGGGAGCCTCCTGCCCAGGCCACAGGCCGCCCAAAGCCACTATCCCAGATCGGGGGCGGCAAAGCAGTCCTGTCTGAGTCCCAGCCTCTAGAGGGAGTAGTGGACCAACACATGTAGAAAAAGGGGTCCGCGTGGGTAACTCATTGGAGGGACACAAAAAAATCTTTGCGGACTTTCTGCTGAAGCTTACGAGCGTTCACACCTAAGACTCTTACAAGGTCAGCTGTTTAGCTAAAAATGAGCTCATGATCTAAATTTACACAATAATGAAGAAATCAGCTACAAGGGGAGAGAAGCAGCAAAAACAATCAATACCAGAATTAGATTCCCTAGGCCAACCATCAGATGTTGGAATAATCAGGTGCAAGGCAGAAAGTATACACAAAACTGGAACTGAAACAAGGAACAAGGATGTTTTCAAAGACTGGTAGGATCTCTAAAATATTTTTAAAGTACATGTCATTGATAAAGCTAAATACTCAAAGGTGGTGTAATACAACAGATTCATCATTGAGAAGAGTGAAATTATGCTGTTTTGAAAATTATGGCAGGTCAGATTTTCTGCCTAAATATATAAGAAGATTTCTCTGAAAAATGCACATTATTTCAAAGACTTATTGGCTGTGAAATAAGTTAAGTTTATTTCAAATGGCTTGTCTGCAAAGAAAGGTGAGATGTAGGAAATCACAGAAAGTCGAGGGGAAAATAGGTCAATATATACTTTGCTATATTGTGAACTAAGCCTTTGGCCAGCCACAATGTAGAGGACCTGACCCTTAGAAACTTACAAGTAAGCTGGAATCTTTAAAAACTCAAATCTTCATAAGTAAAAAGATTTATTAAAATGAATAACCAAGTGTTTTAATTGACATCAGAAGATCAAAACAATAAACCCTGAGAACATAGAAAAAAGATAAATAAAGATATGAGCAGAACTTAATACCATAGAAAACGTATAAAATTCAGTTGAGGTAGTAAGTCCAAAGAATATTCTTTGACAAGATTTAAAAGACACACTTTGATTAAGGAAAACCAAAACATAAGTAAAGAATATACAGAAAGAGTCAGGACAATGTTATAGCAGAGAGTATATGAAATGCCAGTAAATTTGAAGGTTTGTGTAAAGTGGACCAGTTCCTAGCTCCTAAAATTTACCAAAACTGACACAAGAGGAAATCATTTAAGGTCATCATGTCAGCCCTTGGCATTCTCGGGATGCCCTGGACTCAGAATGCAGCATCTGTAGTCCATGGTAACCTGCGGAGAGGGGGAGGGGCTGAGGGAGTTTGCAACACTGCCCTCACAGAGGGAGTGGGTGTGGCCATCTCTGCTGTGACTGAACAAAGGGCAGGGGAGCAGGGGGCCCAGGGCAGGGCCCTCAGAGCCCGGCAGGCCCAGTGGGGTGTCAAAAGCATTTAGGCCCAGGCCAAAGTGCGCCTTCTTTATCTGCACAGCGGCACAAACTCTCACCTTTCCACTAAGGCCGCCCTCTTACTTGAAGTGTGTGTGGAACCGGTCCGCGCAGTACACTTCGATGCAAAGCTAACCATAGGTCTGGCCATCATAGCTTCCTGCCAGGTGACCGAAGTTCGCAGGCAGATGGGTCGTGGGACACACGTGGGGAGAATCCTGCCCAGGCCACAGGCCGCCCAAAGCCACTATCCCAGATCGGGGGCAGCAAAGCAGTCCTGTCTGAGTCCCAGCCTCTAGAGGGAGTAGTGGACCAACACTTGTAGAAAAAGGGGTCCGCGCGGGTAACTCATTGGGGGGACACAAAAAAATCTTTGCGGACTTTCTGCTGAAGCTTACGAGCGTTCACACCTAAGCCTCTTACAAGGTCAGCTGTTTAGATAAACATGAGCTCATGATCTAAATTTACACAATAATGAAGAAATCAGCTACAAGGGGAGACAAGCAGCAAAAACAATCAATACCAGAATTAGATTCCCTAGGCCAACCATCAGATGTTGGAATAATCAGGTGCAAGGCAGAAAGTATACATAAAACTTGAACTGAAACAAGGAATAAGGATGTTTTCAAAGACTGGTAGGATCTCTAAAACATTTTTAAAGTACATGTCATTGATAAAGCTAAATACTCAATGGTTGTGTAATACAACAGATTCAACATTGAGAAGAGTGAAATTATGCTGTTTTGAAAACTATGGCAGGTCAGATTTTCTGCCTAATTATATAAGAAGATTTCTCTAAAAAATACACATTATTTCAAAGACTTATTGGCTGTGAAATAAGTTAAGGTTATTTCAAATGGCTTGTGTGCAAAGAAAGGTGAGATGTAGGGAATCACAGAAAGTCGAGGGGAAAATAGGTCAATATATACATTGCTATATGGTGAACTAAGACTTAGGCCAGCCACAATGTAGAGGACCTGACGCTTATAAACTTACAAGTAAGATGGAATCTTGAAAAATTCAAATCCTTATAAGTAAAAAGATTTTTAAGATGAATAACCAAGTGTTTTAATTGACATCAGAAGATCAAAACAATAAACCTGAGAACATAGAAACAATATAAATAAAGATATGAGCAGAACTTAATACAATAGAAAACGTATAAAATTCAGCTGATGTAGTAAGTCAAAGAATATTCTTTGACAAGATTAAAAGACACACTTTGATTAAGGAAAACCAAAACATATGTAAAGAATATACAGAAAGAATCAGGACAATGTTATAGCAGAGAGTATATGAAATGCCAGTAAATTTGAAAGTTTGTGTAAAGTGGACCAGTTCCTAGCTCCTAAAATTTACCAAAACTGACACAAGAGGAAATCATTTAAAGTCATCATGTCAGCCCTTGGCATTCACGGAATGCCCTGGACTCAGAATGCAGCATCTTTAGTCCATGGTAACCTGCGGAGAGGGGGCGGGGCTGAGGGAGTTTGGAACACTGCCCTCACACAGGGAGTGGGTGTGGCCATCTCTGCTGTGACTGAACAAAGGGCAGGGGAGCAGGGTGCCCAGGGCAGGGCCCTCGGAGCCCGGCAGGCCCAGTGGGGTGTCACAAGCATTTGGCCCAGGACAAAGGGCGCCTTCTTTGTCTGCACAGCGGCACAAACTCTCACCTTTCCACTCAGGCCGCCCTCTTACTTGAAGTGTGTGTGGAACCTGTCCGCGCAGTACACCTCGCTGCACAGCTAACCATAGGTCTGAGCATCGTAGCTTCCTGCCAGGTGACCGAATTTCGCAGGCAGATGGGTCCCTGGGACACACGCAGAGAGGCTCCTGCCCCGGCCACAGGCCACCCACTGCCACTGCCACAGATCGTGGTGCACAAAACAGCCCTGTCTGAGGCCGTGCCTCTAGAGGGAGTAGTGGACCAACACTTGTAGTCAACGGGGTCTTCGCGGGTAACTCATTGGAGGGACACAAATAAATCTTTGCGGACTTTCTGATGAAACTTACGAGTGTTCACACCTAAGCCTCTTACAAAGTCAGATGTTTAGCTAAACATGAGCTCATGATCTAATTTTACACAATAATGAAGAAATCAGCTACAGGGGGAGACAATCAGCAAAAACAATCAATACCAGGATAAGATTCCCTAGACCATCGATCAGACGTTGGAATAATCAGATGCAAGGCAGAAAATATACATAAAACTGGAACTGAAACAAGGAACAAGGATGTTTTCAAAGACTGGTAGGATCTCTAAAACATTTTTAAAGTACATGTCATTGATAAAGCTAAATACTCAAAGGTTGTGTAATACAACAGATTCATCATTGAGAAGAGTGAAATTATGCTGTTTTGAAAACTATGGCAGGTCAGATTTTCTGCCTAAATATATAAGAAGATTTGTCTGAAAACTACACATTATTTCAAAGACTTATTGGCTGTGAAATAAGTTAAGGTTATTTCAAATGGCTTGTCTGCAAAGAAAGGTGAGATGTAGGAAATCACAGAAAGTCGAGGGGAAAATAGGTCAATATATACTTTGCTATATTGTGAACTAAGCCTTTGGCCAGCCACAATGTAGAGGACCTGACACTTAGAAACTTACAAGTAAGCTGGAATCTTCAAAAGTTCAAATCTTTATAAGTAAATAGATTTATGAAAATGAATAACCAAGTGTTTTAATTGACATCAGAAGATCAAAACAATAATCCCTGAGAACATAGAAAAAAGATAAGTAAAAATATGAGCAGAACTTAATACAACAGAAAACGTATAAAATTCAGGTGATGTAGTAAGTCCAAAGAATATTCTTTGAAAAGATTTAAAAGACACACTTTGATTTAGGAAAACACAAACATAAGTAAAGAATATACAGAAAGAATCAGGACAATGTTACAGCAGAGAATATAGGAAATGCCAGTAAATTAGAACATTTCTGTAAAGTGGACCATTTCCTAGCTCCTAAAGTTTACCAAAACTGACACAAGAGGAAATCATTTAAGGTCATCATGTCTGCCCTTGGCATTCTCGGAACGCCCAGGCCTCAGAATGCAGCATCTGTAGTCCATGGTAACCTGCGGAGAGGGGGCGGGGCTGAGGGCGGTTGGAACACTGCCCTCACTGAGGGAGTGGGAGTGGCCATCTCTGCTGTGACTGAACAAAGGGCAGGGGAGCAGTGGCCCATGGCAGGGCCCTCAGAGCCCGGCAGTCCCATTGGGGTGTCACAAGCATTTAGGCACAGGCCGAAGAGCGCCTTCTTTGTCTGCACAGCTGCCCAAACTCTCACCTATCCACTCAGGCCGCCCTCTTACTTGAAGTGTGTGTGAAACCTGTCCGCGCAATACACCTCGCTGCACAGCTAACCATAGGTCTGGGCATCGTAGCTTCCTGCCAGGTGACCGAAGTTCGCAGGCAGATGGGTCCCTGGGACACACGCGGAGAGACTTCTGCCCGGGCCAAAGGCCGCCCACTGCCACTGCCCCAGATCTGGGGACGCAAAGCAGCCCTGTCTGAGTCCCTGCCTCTAGAGGAAGTATTGAACCAACACTTGTAGAAAACGGGGTCCTCGTGGGCAACTCATTGGAGGGACACAAATAAATCTTTGCCGACTTTCTGATGAAGCTTACGAGCGTTCACACCTAATCCTCTTACAAGGTCAGCTGTTTAGCTAAACATGAGCTCATGATCTAAATTTACAGAATAATGAAGAAATCAGCTACAGGGGGAGACCATCAGCAAAAACAATCAATACCAGAATGAGATTCCCTAGGCCATCCATCAGATGTTGGAATAATCAGGTGCAAGGCAGAAAATATACATAAAACTGGAACTGAAACAAGGAACAAGGATGTTTTCAAAGACTGGTAGGATCTCTAAAACATTTTTAAAGAACATGTCATTGACAAAGGTAAATACTCAAAGATTGTGTAATACACCAGATTCATCATTGAGCAGAGTGAAATTATGCTGTTTTGAAAACTATGGCAAGTCAGATTTTCCGCCTAATTATATAAGAAGATTTCTCTAAAAAATACACATTATTTCAAAGACTTATGGGCTGTGAAATAAGGGTATTTCAAATGGCTTGTCTGCAAAGAAAGGTGAGATGTAGGGAATCACAGAAAGTCGAGGGGAAAATAGGTCAATATATACATTGCTATAGGGTGAACTAAGCCTTAGGCCAGCAACAATATAGAGGACCTGACCCTTAGAAACTTACAAGTAAGCTGGAATCTTCAAAAGTTCAAATCTTTATAAGTAAAAAGATTTATTAAAATGAATAACCAAGTGTTTTAATTGACATCAGAACATCCAAACAATAAACCCTGAGAACATAGAAAAAAGATAAATAAAGATATGAGCAGAATTTAATACAATAGATAACGTATAAAATTGAGGTGATTTAGTAAGTCCAAAGAATATTCTTTGAAAAGATTTAAAAGACACACTTTGATTAAGGAAAACAAAAAAATAAGTATACAATATACAGAAAGAATCAGGACAAAGTTATAGCAGAGAATATAGGAAATGCCAGTAAATTAGAACATTTCTGTAAAGTGGACCAATTCCTAGCTCCTAAAGTTTACCAAAACTGACACAAGAGGAAATCATTTAAGGTCATCATGTCTGCCCTTGGCATTCTCGGAATGCCCTGGCCTCAGAATGCAGCATCTGTAGTCCATGGTAACCTGCGGGCAGGGGGCGGGGCTGAGGGAGGTTGGAACACTGCCCTCACTGAGGGAGTGGGTGTGGCCATCTCTGCTGTGACTGAACAAAGCCAAGGGAGCAGGGGTCCCAGGGCAGGGCCCTCAGAGCCCGGCAGGCCCAATGGGATGTCACAAGCATTTAGGCCCTGGCCAAAGTGCGCCTTCTTTGTCTCCACAGCTGCCCAAACACTAACCTTTCCACTCAGCCCGCCCTCATACTTAAAGTGTGTGTGGAACCTGTCCACGCAGTACCCCTCGCTGCACAGCTAACCATACGTCTGGGCATCGTAGCTTCCTGCCAGGGGACCGAAGTTCGCAGGCAGATGGGTCCCTGGGACACACGCGGAGAGCTTCCTGACCGTGCCACAGGCCGCTCACGGCCCCGGCCCCAGATCGGGGGCCACAAAGCAGCCCTGTCTGAGTCCCTCCCTCTAGAGGAAGTATAGGACCAACACTTGTAGAAAACGGGGTCCTAGCGGGCAACTCTTTGGAAGGACACAAATAAATCTTTGCGAATTTCTGATGTAGCTTACGAGCGTTCACACCTAAGCCTCTTACAATGTCAACTGTTTAGCTAAACATGAGCTCATGATCTAAATGTACACAATAATGAAGAAATCAGCTACAAGGGGGAGACAATTAGCAAAAACAATCAATACCAGAATTAGATTCCCTAGGCCATTCATCACATGTTGGAATAATCAGGTGCAAGGCAGATAATATACATAAAACTGGAACTGAAACAAGGAACAAGGATGTTTTCAAAATCTGGAAGGATCTCTAAAGCATATTTAAAGTACATATCATTGACAAAGCTAAATATTAAAAGGTTGTGTAATACAACAGATTCATCATAGAAAAGCGTGAAATTATGCTGTTTTGAAAACTATGGCAGGTCAGATTTTCTGCCTAATTATATAAGAAGATTTCGCTAAAAAATACACATTATTTCAAAGACTTATTGGCTGTGAAATAAGTTGTGTATTTCAAATGGCTTGTCTGCAAAGAAAGGTGAGATGTAGGGAATCACAGAAAGTCGAGGGGAAAATAGGTCAATATATACATTGCTATATGGTGAACTAAGCCTTAGGCCTACAACAATGTAGAGGACCTGACCCTTAGAAACTTACAAGTAAGCTGGAATCTTCAAAAGTTCAAATCTTTATAAGTAAATAGATTTATGAAAATGAATAACCAAGTGTTTTAATTGACATCAGAAGATCAAAACAATAAACCCTGAGAACATAGAAAAAAGATAAGTAAAAATATGAGCAGAACTTAATACAACAGAAAACGTATAAAATTCAGGTGATGTAGTAAGTCCAAAGAATATTCTTTGAAAAGATTTAAAGACACACTTTGATTTAGGAAAACACAAACATAAGTAAAGAATATACAGAAAGAATCAGGACAATGTTACAGCAGAGAATATAGGAAATGCCAGTAAATTAGAACATTTCTGTAAAGTGGACCATTTCCTAGCTCCTAAAGTTTACCAAAACTGACACAAGAGGAAGTCATTTAAGGTCATCATGTCTGCCCTTGGCATTCTCGGAACGCCCTGGCCTCAGAATGCAGCATCTGTAGTCCATGGTAACCTGTGGAGAGGGGGGCGGGTGAGGGAGGTTGGAACACTGCCCTCACTGAGGGAGTGGGTGTGGCCATCTCTGCTGTGACTGAACAAAGGGCAGGGGAGCAGGGGCCCGGGGCAGGGCCCTCAGAGCCCGGCAGTCCCAGTGGTGTGTCACAAGCATTTAGGCCCATGCCGAAGAGCGCCTTCTTTGTCGGCACAGATACCCAAACTCTCACCTATCCACTCAGGCCGCCCTCTTACTTGAAGTGTGTGTGAAACCTGTCCACGCAATACACCTCGCTGCACAGCTAACCATAGATCTGGGCATCGTATCTTCCTGCCAGGTGACCGAAGTTCGCAGGCAGATGGGTCCTTGGTACACACGCGGAGAGTCTCCTGCCCGGGCCACAGGCCGCCCACTGCCACTGCCCCAGATCGGGGGCCGCAAAGCAGCCCTGTCTGAGTCCCTGCGTCTAGAGGAAGTATTGGAACAACACTTGTAGAAAACGGGGTCCTCGCGGGCAACTCATTGGAGGGACACAAATAAATCTTTGCCGACTTTCTGAAGAAGCTTACGAGCGTTCACACCTAAGCCTCTTACAAGGTCAGCTGTTTAGCTAAACATGAGCTCATGATCTAAATTTACACAATAATGAAGAAATCAGCTACAAGGGGGAGACAATCAGCAAAAACAATCAATACCAGAATTAGATTCCCTAGGCCATCCATCACATGTTGGAATACTCAGGTGCAAGGCAGAAAATATACATAAAACTGGAACTGAAACAAGGAACAAGGATGTTTTCAAAGACTGGTAGGATCTCTAAAACATTTTTAAAGTACATGCCATTGACAAAGCTAAATATTCAAAGTTTGTGTAATACAACAGATTCATCATAGAGAAGAGTGAAATTATGCTGTTTTGAAAACTATGGCATGACAGGTTTTCTGCCTAATTATATAAGAAGATTTCGCTAAAACATACACATTATTTCAAAGACTTATTGGCTGTGAAATAAGTTAAAGGTATTTCAAGTGGCTTGTCTGCAAAGAAAGGTGAGATGTAGGGAAACACAGAAAGTCGAGGGGAATATAGGTCAATATATACATTGCTATATGTTGAACTAAGCCTTAGGCGAGCAATAATGTAGACGATCTGACCCTTAGAAACTTACAAGTAAGCTGGAATCTTCAAAAGTTCAAATCTTTATTGGTAAAAAGATTTATAAAAATGAATAACCAAGTGTTTTAATTGACATCAGAAGATCAAAACAATAAACCCTGAGAGAATAGAAAAAAGATAAATAAAGATATGAGCAGAATTTAATACAACAGAAAATGTATAAAATTGAGGTGATTTAGTAAGTCCAAAGAATATTCTTTGAAAAGATTTAAAAGACACACTTTGATTAAGGAGAACAAAAACATTAGTAAACAATATACAGAAAGAATCAGGACAAAGTTATAGCAGAGAATATAGGAAATGCCAGTAAATTTGAATATTCCTGTAAAGTGGACCATTTCCTAGCTCCTAAAGTTTACCAAAACTGACACAAGAGGAAATCATTTAAGATCATCATGTCTGCCCTTGTCATTCTCGGAACGCCCTGGCCTCAGAATGCAGCATCTGTAGTCCATGGTAACCTGCGGGCAGGGGGCGGGGCTGAGGGAGGTTGGAACACTGCCCTCACTGAGGGAGTGGGTGTGGCCATCTCTGCTGTGACTGAACAAAGGCAAGGGAGCAGGGGTCCCACGCAGGGCCCTCAGAGCCCGGAAGGCCCAATGGGGTGTCACAAACATGTAGGCCCAGGCCAAAGGGCGCCTTCTTTGTCTGCACAGCTGCCCAAACACTAACCTTTCCACTCAGCCCGCCCTCATACTTGAAGTGTGTGTGAAACCTGTCCACGCAGTACCCCTCGCTGCACAGCTAACCATAGGTCTGGGCATCGTAGCTTCCTGCCAGGGGACCGAAGTTCGCAGGCAGATGGGTCCCTGGGACACACGCGGAGAGCTTCCTGACAGGGCCATAGGCCGCTCACTGCCCCGGCCCCAGATCGGGGGCCGCAAAGCAGCCCTCTCTGAGTCCCTGCCTCTAGAGGAAGTATAGGACCAACACTTGTAGAAAACGGGGTCCTAGCGGGCAACTCATTGGAGGGACACAAATAAATCCTTGCGACTTTCTGATGAAGCTTACGAGCGTTCACACCTAATCCTATTACAAGGTCAGCTGTTTAGCTAAACATGAGCTCATGATCTAAATGTACACAATAATGAAGAAACCAGCTACAAGGGGGAGACAATTAGCAAAAACAATCAATAGCAGAATTAGATTCCCTAGGCCATCCATCACATGTTGGAATAATCAGGTGCAAGGCAGATAATATACATAAAACTGGAACTGAAACAAGGAACAAGGATGTTTTCAAAGTCTGGAAGTATCTCTACAACATTTTTAAAGTACATGTCATTGACAAAGCTAAATATTAAAAGGTTGTGTAATACAACAGATTCATCAGAGAGAAGAGTGAAATTATGCTGTTTTGAAAACTCTGGCAGGTCAGATTTTCTGCCTAATTATATAAGAATATTTCGCTAAAACATACACATTAATTCAAAGACTTATTGGCTGTGAAATAAGTTAACGGTATTTCAAATGGTTTGTCTGCAAAGAAAGGTGAGATGTAGGGAATCACAGAAAGTCGAGGGGAAAATAAGTCAATATATACATTGCTATATGGTGAACTAAGCCTTAGGCCCGCAACAATGTAGAGGAACTGACCCTTAGAAACTTACAAGTAAGCAGGAATCTTCAAAAGTTCAAATCTTTATAAGTAAATAGATTTAAGAAAATGAGTAACCAAGTGTTTTAATTGACATCAGAAGATCAAAACAATAATCCCTGAGAACATAGAAGAAAGATAAATAAAGATATGAGCAGAACTTAATACAACAAAAAACGTATAAAATTCAGGTGATGTAGTAAGTCCAAAGAATATTCTTTGAAAAGATTTAAAAGACACACTTTGATTTAGGAAAACACAAACATAAGTAAAGAATATACAGAAAGAATCAGGACAATGTTACAGCAGAGAATATAGGAAATGCCAGTAAAATAGAACATTTCTGTAAAGTGGACCATTTCCTAGCTCCTAAAGTTTACCAAAACTGACACAAGAGGAAATCATTTAAGGTCATCTTGTCTGCCGTTGTCCTTCTCGGAACGCCCTGGCCTCATAATGCAGCATCTTTAGTCCATGGTAACCTGCGGAGAGGGGTGGGGTGAGGGAGGTTGGAACACAGCCCTCACTGTGGGAGTGGGAGTGGCCATCTCTGCTGTGACTGAACAAAGGGCAGGGGAGCAGTGGCCCATGGCAGGGCCCTCAGAGCCCGGCAGTCCCATTGGGGTGTCACAAGCATTTAGGCACAGGCCGAAGAGCGCCTTCTTTGTCTGCACAGCTGCCCAAACTCTCACCTATCCACTCAGGCCGCCCTCTTACTTGAAGTGTGTGTGAAACCTGTCCGCGCAATACACCTCGCTGCACAGCTAACCATAGGTCTGGGCATCGTAGCTTCCTGCCAGGTGACCGAAGTTCGCAGGCAGATGGGTCCCTGGGACACACGCGGAGAGACTTCTGCCCGGGCCAAAGGCCGCCCACTGCCACTGCCCCAGATCTGGGGACGCAAAGCAGCCCTGTCTGAGTCCCTGCCTCTAGAGGAAGTATTGAACCAACACTTGTAGAAAACGGGGTCCTCGTGGGCAACTCATTGGAGGGACACAAATAAATCTTTGCCGACTTTCTGATGAAGCTTACGAGCGTTCACACCTAATCCTCTTACAAGGTCAGCTGTTTAGCTAAACATGAGCTCATGATCTAAATTTACAGAATAATGAAGAAATCAGCTACAGGGGGAGACCATCAGCAAAAACAATCAATACCAGAATGAGATTCCCTAGGCCATCCATCAGATGTTGGAATAATCAGGTGCAAGGCAGAAAATATACATAAAACTGGAACTGAAACAAGGAACAAGGATGTTTTCAAAGACTGGTAGGATCTCTAAAACATTTTTAAAGAACATGTCATTGACAAAGGTAAATACTCAAAGATTGTGTAATACAACAGATTCATCATTGAGCAGAGTGAAATTATGCTGTTTTGAAAACTATGGCAAGTCAGATTTTCCGCCTAATTATATAAGAAGATTTCTCTAAAAAATACACATTATTTCAAAGACTTATGGGCTGTGAAATAAGGGTATTTCAAATGGCTTGTCTGCAAAGAAAGGTGAGATGTAGGGAATCACAGAAAGTCGAGGGGAAAATAGGTCAATATATACATTGCTATAGGGTGAACTAAGCCTTAGGCCAGCAACAATATAGAGGACCTGACCCTTAGAAACTTACAAGTAAGCTGGAATCTTCAAAAGTTCAAATCTTTATAAGTAAAAAGATTTATTAAAATGAATAACCAAGTGTTTTAATTGACATCAGAACATCCAAACAATAAACCCTGAGAACATAGAAAAAAGATACATAAAGATATGAGCAGAATTTAATACAATAGAAAACGTATAAAATTGAGGTGATTTAGTAAGTCCAAAGAATATTCTTTGAAAAGATTTAAAAGACACACTTTGATTAAGGAAAACAAAAACATAAGTATACAATATACAGAAAGAATCAGGACAAAGTTATAGCAGAGAATATAGGAAATGCCAGTAAATTAGAACATTTCTGTAAAGTGGACCAATTCCTAGCTCCTAAAGTTTACCAAAACTGACACAAGAGGAAATCATTTAAGGTCATCATGTCTGCCCTTGGCATTCTCGGAATGCCCTGGCCTCAGAATGCAGCATCTGTAGTCCATGGTAACCTGCGGGCAGGGGGCGGGGCTGAGGGAGGTTGGAACACTGCCCTCACTGAGGGAGTGGGTGTGGCCATCTCTGCTGTTACTGAACAAAGCCAAGGGAGCAGGGGTCCCAGGGCAGGGCCCTCAGAGCCCGGCAGGCCCAATGGGGTGTCACAAGCATTTAGGCCCTGGCCAAAGTGCGCCTTCTTTGTCTCCACAGCTGCCCAAACACTAACCTTTCCACTCAGCCCGCCCTCATACTTAAAGTGTGTGTGGAACCTGTCCACGCAGTACCCCTCGCTGCACAGCTAACCATACGTCTGGGCATCGTAGCTTCCTGCCAGGGGACCGAAGTTCGCAGGCAGATGGGTCCCTGGGACACACGCGGAGAGCTTCCTGACCGTGCCACAGGCCGCTCACGGCCCCGGCCCCAGATCGGGGGCCACAAAGCAGCCCTGTCTGAGTCCCTGCCTCTAGAGGAAGTATAGGACCAACACTTGTAGAAAACGGGGTCCTAGCGGGCAACTCTTTGGAAGGACACAAATAAATCTTTGCGAATTTCTGATGTAGCTTACGAGCGTTCACACCTAAGCCTCTTACAATGTCAACTGTTTAGCTAAACATGAGCTCATGATCTAAATGTACACAATAATGAAGAAATCAGCTACAAGGGGGAGACAATTAGCAAAAACAATCAATACCAGAATTAGTTTCCCTAGGCCATTCATCACATGTTGGAATAATCAGGTGCAAGGCAGATAATATACATAAAACTGGAACTGAAACAAGGAACAAGGATGTTTTCAAAATCTGGAAGGATCTCTAAAGCATATTTAAAGTACATATCATTGACAAAGCTAAATATTAAAAGGTTGTGTAATACAACAGATTCATCATAGAAAAGCGTGAAATTATGCTGTTTTGAAAACTATGGCAGGTCAGATTTTCTGCCTAATTATATAAGAAGATTTCGCTAAAAAATACACATTATTTCAAAGACTTATTGGCTGTGAAATAAGTTGTGTATTTCAAATGGCTTGTCTGCAAAGAAAGGTGAGATGTAGGGAATCACAGAAAGTCGAGGGGAAAATAGGTCAATATATACATTGCTATATGGTGAACTAAGCCTTAGGCCTACAACAATGTAGAGGACCTGACCCTTAGAAACTTACAAGTAAGCTGGAATCTTCAAAAGTTCAAATCTTTATAAGTAAATAGATTTATGAAAATGAATAACCAAGTGTTTTAATTGACATCAGAAGATCAAAACAATAAACCCTGAGAACATAGAAAAAAGATAAGTAAAAATGTGAGCAGAACTTAATACAACAGAAAACGTATAAAATTCAGGTGATGTAGTAAGTCCAAAGAATATTCTTTGAAAAGATTTAAAAGACACACTTTGATTTAGGAAAACACAAACATAAGTAAAGAATATACAGAAAGAATCAGGACAATGTTACAGCAGAGAATATAGGAAATGCCAGTAAATTAGAACATTTCTGTAAAGTGGACCATTTCCTAGCTCCTAAAGTTTACCAAAACTGACACAAGAGGAAGTCATTTAAGGTCATCATGTCTGCCCTTGGCATTCTCGGAACGCCCTGGCCTCAGAATGCAGCATCTGTAGTCCATGGTAACCTGTGGAGAGGGGGGCGGGTGAGGGAGGTTGGAACACTGCCCTCACTGAGGGAGTGGGTGTGGCCATCTCTGCTGTGACTGAACAAAGGGCAGGGGAGCAGGGGCCCGGGGCAGGGCCCTCAGAGCCCGGCAGTCCCAGTGGTGTGTCACAAGCATTTAGGCCCATGCCGAAGAGCGCCTTCTTTGTCGGCACAGATACCCAAACTCTCACCTATCCACTCAGGCCGCCCTCTTACTTGAAGTGTGTGTGAAACCTGTCCACGCAATACACCTCGCTGCACAGCTAACCATAGATCTGGGCATCGTATCTTCCTGCCAGGTGACCGAAGTTCGCAGGCAGATGGGTCCTTGGTACACACGCGGAGAGTCTCCTGCCCGGGCCACAGGCCGCCCACTGCCACTGCCCCAGATCGGGGGCCGCAAAGCAGCCCTGTCTGAGTCCCTGCGTCTAGAGGAAGTATTGGAACAACACTTGTAGAAAACGGGGTCCTCGCGGGCAACTCATTGGAGGGACACAAATAAATCTTTGCCGACTTTCTGAAGAAGCTTACGAGCGTTCACACCTAAGCCTCTTACAAGGTCAGCTGTTTAGCTAAACATGAGCTCATGATCTAAATTTACACAATAATGAAGAAATCAGCTACAAGGGGGAGACAATCAGCAAAAACAATCAATACCAGAATTAGATTCCCTAGGCCATCCATCACATGTTGGAATACTCAGGTGCAAGGCAGAAAATATACATAAAACTGGAACTGAAACAAGGAACAAGGATGTTTTCAAAGACTGGTAGGATCTCTAAAACATTTTTAAAGTACATGCCATTGACAAAGCTAAATATTCAAAGTTTGTGTAATACAACAGATTCATCATAGAGAAGAGTGAAATTATGCTGTTTTGAAAACTATGGCATGACAGGTTTTCTGCCTAATTATATAAGAAGATTTCGCTAAAACATACACATTATTTCAAAGACTTATTGGCTGTGAAATAAGTTAAAGGTATTTCAAGTGGCTTGTCTGCAAAGAAAGGTGAGATGTAGGGAAACACAGAAAGTCGAGGGGAATATAGGTCAATATATACATTGCTATATGTTGAACTAAGCCTTAGGCGAGCAATAATGTAGACGATCTGACCCTTAGAAACTTACAAGTAAGCTGGAATCTTCAAAAGTTCAAATCTTTATTGGTAAAAAGATTTATAAAAATGAATAACCAAGTGTTTTAATTGACATCAGAAGATCAAAACAATAAACCCTGAGAGAATAGAAAAAAGAAAAATAAAGATATGAGCAGAATTTAATACAACAGAAAATGTATAAAATTGAGGTGATTTAGTAAGTCCAAAGAATATTCTTTGAAAAGATTTAAAAGACACACTTTGATTAAGGAGAACAAAAACATTAGTAAACAATATACAGAAAGAATCAGGACAAAGTTATAGCAGAGAATATAGGAAATGCCAGTAAATTTGAATATTCCTGTAAAGTGGACCATTTCCTAGCTCCTAAAGTTTACCAAAACTGACACAAGAGGAAATCATTTAAGATCATCATGTCTGCCCTTGTCATTCTCGGAACGCCCTGGCCTCAGAATGCAGCATCTGTAGTCCATGGTAACCTGCGGGCAGGGGGCGGGGCTGAGGGAGGTTGGAACACTGCCCTCACTGAGGGAGTGGGTGTGGCCATCTCTGCTGTGACTGAACAAAGGCAAGGGAGCAGGGGTCCCACGCAGGGCCCTCAGAGCCCGGAAGGCCCAATGGGGTGTCACAAACATGTAGGCCCAGGCCAAAGGGCGCCTTCTTTGTCTGCACAGCTGCCCAAACACTAACCTTTCCACTCAGCCCGCCCTCATACTTGAAGTGTGTGTGAAACCTGTCCACGCAGTACCCCTCGCTGCACAGCTAACCATACGTCTGGGCATCGTAGCTTCCTGCCAGGGGACCGAAGTTCGCAGGCAGATGGGTCCCTGGGACACACGCGGAGAGCTTCCTGACAGGGCCATAGGCCGCTCACTGCCCCGGCCCCAGATCGGGGGCCGCAAAGCAGCCCTCTCTGAGTCCCTGCCTCTAGAGGAAGTATAGGACCAACACTTGTAGAAAACGGGGTCCTAGCGGGCAACTCATTGGAGGGACACAAATAAATCCTTGCGACTTTCTGATGAAGCTTACGAGCGTTCACACCTAATCCTATTACAAGGTCAGCTGTTTAGCTAAACATGAGCTCATGATCTAAATGTACACAATAATGAAGAAACCAGCTACAAGGGGGAGACAATTAGCAAAAACAATCAATAGCAGAATTAGATTCCCTAGGCCATCCATCACATGTTGGAATAATCAGGTGCAAGGCAGATAATATACATAAAACTGGAACTGAAACAAGGAACAAGGATGTTTTCAAAGTCTGGAAGTATCTCTACAACATTTTTAAAGTACATGTCATTGACAAAGCTAAATATTAAAAGGTTGTGTAATACAACAGATTCATCAGAGAGAAGAGTGAAATTATGCTGTTTTGAAAACTCTGGCAGGTCAGATTTTCTGCCTAATTATATAAGAATATTTCGCTAAAACATACACATTAATTCAAAGACTTATTGGCTGTGAAATAAGTTAACGGTATTTCAAATGGTTTGTCTGCAAAGAAAGGTGAGATGTAGGGAATCACAGAAAGTCGAGGGGAAAATAAGTCAATATATACATTGCTATATGGTGAACTAAGCCTTAGGCCCGCAACAATGTAGAGGAACTGACCCTTAGAAACTTACAAGTAAGCAGGAATCTTCAAAAGTTCAAATCTTTATAAGTAAATAGATTTAAGAAAATGAGTAACCAAGTGTTTTAATTGACATCAGAAGATCAAAACAATAATCCCTGAGAACATAGAAGAAAGATAAATAAAGATATGAGCAGAACTTAATACAACAAAAAACGTATAAAATTCAGGTGATGTAGTAAGTCCAAAGAATATTCTTTGAAAAGATTTAAAAGACACACTTTGATTTAGGAAAACACAAACATAAGTAAAGAATATACAGAAAGAATCAGGACAATGTTACAGCAGAGAATATAGGAAATGCCAGTAAAATAGAACATTTCTGTAAAGTGGACCATTTCCTAGCTCCTAAAGTTTACCAAAACTGACACAAGAGGAAATCATTTAAGGTCATCTTGTCTGCCGTTGTCCTTCTCGGAACGCCCTGGCCTCATAATGCAGCATCTTTAGTCCATGGTAACCTGCGGAGAGGGGTGGGGTGAGGGAGGTTGGAACACAGCCCTCACTGTGGGAGTGGGAGTGGCCATCTCTGCTGTGACTGAACAAAGGGCAGGGGAGCAGTGGCCCATGGCAGGGCCCTCAGAGCCCGGCAGTCCCATTGGGGTGTCACAAGCATTTAGGCACAGGCCGAAGAGCGCCTTCTTTGTCTGCACAGCTGCCCAAACTCTCACCTATCCACTCAGGCCGCCCTCTTACTTGAAGTGTGTGTGAAACCTGTCCGCGCAATACACCTCGCTGCACAGCTAACCATAGGTCTGGGCATCGTAGCTTCCTGCCAGGTGACCGAAGTTCGCAGGCAGATGGGTCCCTGGGACACACGCGGAGAGACTTCTGCCCGGGCCAAAGGCCGCCCACTGCCACTGCCCCAGATCTGGGGACGCAAAGCAGCCCTGTCTGAGTCCCTGCCTCTAGAGGAAGTATTGAACCAACACTTGTAGAAAACGGGGTCCTCGTGGGCAACTCATTGGAGGGACACAAATAAATCTTTGCCGACTTTCTGATGAAGCTTACGAGCGTTCACACCTAATCCTCTTACAAGGTCAGCTGTTTAGCTAAACATGAGCTCATGATCTAAATTTACAGAATAATGAAGAAATCAGCTACAGGGGGAGACCATCAGCAAAAACAATCAATACCAGAATGAGATTCCCTAGGCCATCCATCAGATGTTGGAATAATCAGGTGCAAGGCAGAAAATATACATAAAACTGGAACTGAAACAAGGAACAAGGATGTTTTCAAAGACTGGTAGGATCTCTAAAACATTTTTAAAGAACATGTCATTGACAAAGGTAAATACTCAAAGATTGTGTAATACAACAGATTCATCATTGAGCAGAGTGAAATTATGCTGTTTTGAAAACTATGGCAAGTCAGATTTTCCGCCTAATTATATAAGAAGATTTCTCTAAAAAATACACATTATTTCAAAGACTTATGGGCTGTGAAATAAGGGTATTTCAAATGGCTTGTCTGCAAAGAAAGGTGAGATGTAGGGAATCACAGAAAGTCGAGGGGAAAATAGGTCAATATATACATTGCTATAGGGTGAACTAAGCCTTAGGCCAGCAACAATATAGAGGACCTGACCCTTAGAAACTTACAAGTAAGCTGGAATCTTCAAAAGTTCAAATCTTTATAAGTAAAAAGATTTATTAAAATGAATAACCAAGTGTTTTAATTGACATCAGAACATCCAAACAATAAACCCTGAGAACATAGAAAAAAGATACATAAAGATATGAGCAGAATTTAATACAATAGAAAACGTATAAAATTGAGGTGATTTAGTAAGTCCAAAGAATATTCTTTGAAAAGATTTAAAAGACACACTTTGATTAAGGAAAACAAAAACATAAGTATACAATATACAGAAAGAATCAGGACAAAGTTATAGCAGAGAATATAGGAAATGCCAGTAAATTAGAACATTTCTGTAAAGTGGACCAATTCCTAGCTCCTAAAGTTTACCAAAACTGACACAAGAGGAAATCATTTAAGGTCATCATGTCTGCCCTTGGCATTCTCGGAATGCCCTGGCCTCAGAATGCAGCATCTGTAGTCCATGGTAACCTGCGGGCAGGGGGCGGGGCTGAGGGAGGTTGGAACACTGCCCTCACTGAGGGAGTGGGTGTGGCCATCTCTGCTGTTACTGAACAAAGCCAAGGGAGCAGGGGTCCCAGGGCAGGGCCCTCAGAGCCCGGCAGGCCCAATGGGGTGTCACAAGCATTTAGGCCCTGGCCAAAGTGCGCCTTCTTTGTCTCCACAGCTGCCCAAACACTAACCTTTCCACTCAGCCCGCCCTCATACTTAAAGTGTGTGTGGAACCTGTCCACGCAGTACCCCTCGCTGCACAGCTAACCATACGTCTGGGCATCGTAGCTTCCTGCCAGGGGACCGAAGTTCGCAGGCAGATGGGTCCCTGGGACACACGCGGAGAGCTTCCTGACCGTGCCACAGGCCGCTCACGGCCCCGGCCCCAGATCGGGGGCCACAAAGCAGCCCTGTCTGAGTCCCTGCCTCTAGAGGAAGTATAGGACCAACACTTGTAGAAAACGGGGTCCTAGCGGGCAACTCTTTGGAAGGACACAAATAAATCTTTGCGAATTTCTGATGTAGCTTACGAGCGTTCACACCTAAGCCTCTTACAATGTCAACTGTTTAGCTAAACATGAGCTCATGATCTAAATGTACACAATAATGAAGAAATCAGCTACAAGGGGGAGACAATTAGCAAAAACAATCAATACCAGAATTAGATTCCCTAGGCCATTCATCACATGTTGGAATAATCAGGTGCAAGGCAGATAATATACATAAAACTGGAAATGAAACAAGGAACAAGGATGTTTTCAAAGTCTGGAAGGATCTCTAAAGCATATTTAAAGTACATATCATTGACAAAGCTAAATATTAAAAGGTTGTGTAATACAACAGATTCATCATAGAAAAGCGTGAAATTATGCTGTTTTGAAAACTCTGGCATGTCAGATTTTCTGCCTAATTATATAAGAAGATTTCGCTAAAAAATACACATTATTTCAAAGACTTATTGGCTGTGAAATAAGTTGTGTATTTCAAATGGCTTGTCTGCAAAGAAAGGTGAGATGTAGGGAATCACAGAAAGTCGAGGGGAAAATAGGTCAATATATACATTGCTATATGGTGAACT
This sequence comes from Mesoplodon bidens, assembly GCF_964165515.1. Classification (NCBI taxonomy): domain Eukaryota; kingdom Metazoa; phylum Chordata; class Mammalia; order Artiodactyla; family Ziphiidae; genus Mesoplodon; species Mesoplodon bidens. The sequence goes on along the minus strand of NC_138180.1, from coordinate 26,801,862 downwards.
AAGCCTTAGGCCTACAACAATGTAGAGGACCTGACCCTTAGAAACTTACAAGTAAGCTGGAATCTTCAAAAGTTCAAATCTTTATAAGTAAATAGATTTATGAAAATGAATAACCAAGTGTTTTAATTGACATCAGAAGATCAAAACAATAAACCCTGAGAACATAGAAAAAAGATAAGTAAAAATGTGAGCAGAACTTAATACAACAGAAAACGTATAAAATTCAGGTGATGTAGTAAGTCCAAAGAATATTCTTTGAAAAGATTTAAAAGACACACTTTGATTTAGGAAAACACAAACATAAGTAAAGAATATACAGAAAGAATCAGGACAATGTTACAGCAGAGAATATAGGAAATGCCAGTAAATTAGAACATTTCTGTAAAGTGGACCATTTCCTAGCTCCTAAAGTTTACCAAAACTGACACAAGAGGAAGTCATTTAAGGTCATCATGTCTGCCCTTGGCATTCTCGGAACGCCCTGGCCTCAGAATGCAGCATCTGTAGTCCATGGTAACCTGTGGAGAGGGGGGCGGGTGAGGGAGGTTGGAACACTGCCCTCACTGAGGGAGTGGGAGTGGCCATCTCAGCTGTGACTGAACAAAGGGCAGGGGAGCAGGGGCCCGGGGCAGGGCCCTCAGAGCCCGGCAGTCCCAGTGGTGTGTCACAAGCATTTAGGCCCATGCCGAAGAGCGCCTTCTTTGTCGGCACAGATACCCAAACTCTCACCTATCCACTCAGGCCGCCCTCTAACTTGAAGTGTGTGTGAAACCTGTCCACGCAATACACCTCGCTGCACAGCTAACCATAGATCTGGGCATCGTATCTTCCTGCCAGGTGACCGAAGTTCGCAGGCTGATGGGTCCTTGGTACACACGCGGAGAGTCTCCTGCCCGGGCCACAGGCCGCCCACTGCCACTGCCCCAGATCGGGGGCCGCAAAGCAGCCCTGTCTGAGTCCCTGCGTCTAGAGGAAGTATTGGAACAACACTTGTAGAAAACGGGGTCCTCGCGGGCAACTCATTGGAGGGACACAAATAAATCTTTGCCGACTTTCTGAAGAAGCTTACGAGCGTTCACACCTAAGCCTCTTACAAGGTCAGCTGTTTAGCTAAACATGAGCTCATGATCTAAATTTACACAATAATGAAGAAATCAGCTACAAGGGGGAGACAATCAGCAAAAACAATCAATACCAGAATTAGATTCCCTAGGCCATCAATCACATGTTGGAATACTCAGGTGCAAGGCAGAAAATATACATAAAACTGGAACTGAAACAAGGAACAAGGATGTTTTCAAAGACTGGTAGGATCTCTAAAACATTTTTAAAGTACATGCCATTGACAAAGCTAAATATTCAAAGTTTGTGTAATACAACTGATTCATCATAGAGAAGAGTGAAATTATGCTGTTTTGAAAACTATGGCATGTCAGGTTTTCTGCCTAATTATATAAGAAGATTTCGCTAAAACATACACATTATTTCAAAGACTTATTGGCTGTGAAATAAGTTAAAGGTATTTCAAGTGGCTTGTCTGCAAAGAAAGGTGAGATGTAGGGAAACACAGAAAGTCGAGGGGAAAATAGGTCAATATATACATTGCTATATGTTGAACTAAGCCTTAGGCGAGCAATAATGTAGACGATCTGACCCTTAGAAACTTACAAGTAAGCTGGAATCTTCAAAAGTTCAAATCTTTATTGGTAAAAAGATTTATAAAAATGAATAACCAAGTGTTTTAATTGACATCAGAAGATCAAAACAATAAACCCTGAGAGAATAGAAAAAAGATAAATAAAGATATGAGCAGAATTTAATACAACAGAAAATGTATAAAATTGAGGTGATTTAGTAAGTCCAAAGAATATTCTTTGAAAAGATTTAAAAGACACACTTTGATTAAGGAGAACAAAAACATTAGTAAACAATATACAGAAAGAATCAGGACAAAGTTATAGCAGAGAATATAGGAAATGCCAGTAAATTTGAATATTCCTGTAAAGTGGACCATTTCCTAGCTCCTAAAGTTTACCAAAACTGACACAAGAGGAAATCATTTAAGATCATCATGTCTGCCCTTGTCATTCTCGGAACGCCCTGGCCTCAGAATGCAGCATCTGTAGTCCATGGTAACCTGCGGGCAGGGGGCGGGGCTGAGGAAGGTTGGAACACTGCCCTCACTGAGGGAGTGGGTGTGGCCATCTCTGCTGTGACTGAACAAAGGCAAGGGAGCAGGGGTCCCACGCAGGGCCCTCAGAGCCCGGCAGGCCCAATGGGGTGTCACAAACATGTAGGCCCAGGCCAAAGGGCGCCTTCTTTGTCTGCACAGCTGCCCAAACACTAACCTTTCCACTCAGCCCGCCCTCATACTTGGAGTGTGTGTGAAACCTGTCCACGCAGTACCCCTCGCTGCACAGCTAACCATAGGTCTGGGCATCGTAGCTTCCTGCCAGGGGACCGAAGTTCGCAGGCAGATGGGTCCCTGGGACACACGCGGAGAGCTTCCTGACAGGGCCATAGGCCGCTCACTGCCCCGGCCCCAGATCGGGGGCCACAAAGCAGCCCTCTCTGAGTCCCTGCCTCTAGAGGAAGTATAGGACCAACACTTGTAGAAAACGGGGTCCTAGCGGGCAACTCATTGGAGGGACACAAATAAATCCTTGCGACTTTCTGATGAAGCTTACGAGCGTTCACACCTAATCCTATTACAAGGTCAGCTGTTTAGCTAAACATGAGCTCATGATCTAAATGTACACAATAATGAAGAAACCAGCTACAAGGGGGAGACAATTAGCAAAAACAATCAATAGCAGAATTAGATTCCCTAGGCCATCCATCACATGTTGGAATAATCAGGTGCAAGGCAGATAATATACATAAAACTGGAACTGAAACAAGGAACAAGGATGTTTTCAAAGTCTGGAAGTATCTCTACAACATTTTTAAAGTACATGTCATTGACAAAGCTAAATATTAAAAGGTTGTGTAATACAACAGATTCATCAGAGAGAAGAGTGAAATTATGCTGTTTTGAAAACTCTGGCAGGTCAGATTTTCTTCCTAATTATATAAGAATATTTCGCTAAAAAATACACATTAATTCAAAGACTTATTGGCTGTGAAAGAAGTTAACGGTATTTCAAATGGTTTGTCTGCAAAGAAAGGTGAGATGTAGGGAATCACAGAAAGTCGAGGGGAAAATAGGTCAATATATACATTGCTATATGGTGAACTAAGCCTTAGGCCCGCAACAATGTAGAGGAACTGACCCTTAGAAACTTACAAGTAAGCAGGAATCTTCAAAAGTTCAAATCTTTATAAGTAAATAGATTTAAGAAAATGAGTAACCAAGTGTTTTAATTGACATCAGAAGATCAAAACAATAATCCCTGAGAACATAGAAGAAAGATAAATAAAGATATGAGCAGAACTTAATACAACAAAAAACGTATAAAATTCAGGTGATGTAGTAAGTCCAAAGAATATTCTTTGAAAAGATTTAAAAGACACACTTTGATTTAGGAAAACACAAACATAAGTAAAGAATATACAGAAAGAATCAGGACAATGTTACAGCAGAGAATATAGGAAATGCCAGTAAAATAGAACATTTCTGTAAAGTGGACCATTTCCTAGCTCCTAAAGTTTACCAAAACTGACACAAGAGGAAATCATTTAAGGTCATCTTGTCTGCCGTTGTCCTTCTCGGAACGCCCTGGCCTCATAATGCAGCATCTTTAGTCCATGGTAACCTGCGGAGAGGGGTGGGGTGAGGGAGGTTGGAACACAGCCCTCACTGTGGGAGTGGGAGTGGCCATCTCTGCTGTGACTGAACAAAGGGCAGGGGAGCAGTGGCCCATGGCAGGGCCCTCAGAGCCCGGCAGTCCCATTGGGGTGTCACAAGCATTTAGGCACAGGCCGAAGAGCGCCTTCTTTGTCTGCACAGCTGCCCAAACTCTCACCTATCCACTCAGGCCGCCCTCTTACTTGAAGTGTGTGTGAAACCTGTCCGCGCAATACACCTCGCTGCACAGCTAACCATAGGTCTGGGCATCGTAGCTTCCTGCCAGGTGACCGAAGTTCGCAGGCAGATGGGTCCCTGGGACACACGCGGAGAGACTTCTGCCCGGGCCAAAGGCCGCCCACTGCCACTGCCCCAGATCTGGGGACGCAAAGCAGCCCTGTCTGAGTCCCTGCCTCTAGAGGAAGTATTGAACCAACACTTGTAGAAAACGGGGTCCTCGTGGGCAACTCATTGGAGGGACACAAATAAATCTTTGCCGACTTTCTGATGAAGCTTACGAGCGTTCACACCTAATCCTCTTACAAGGTCAGCTGTTTAGCTAAACATGAGCTCATGATCTAAATTTACAGAATAATGAAGAAATCAGCTACAGGGGGAGACCATCAGCAAAAACAATCAATACCAGAATGAGATTCCCTAGGCCATCCATCAGATGTTGGAATAATCAGGTGCAAGGCAGAAAATATACATAAAACTGGAACTGAAACAAGGAACAAGGATGTTTTCAAAGACTGGTAGGATCTCTAAAACATTTTTAAAGAACATGTCATTGACAAAGGTAAATACTCAAAGATTGTGTAATACAACAGATTCATCATTGAGCAGAGTGAAATTATGCTGTTTTGAAAACTATGGCAAGTCAGATTTTCCGCCTAATTATATAAGAAGATTTCTCTAAAAAATACACATTATTTCAAAGACTTATGGGCTGTGAAATAAGGGTATTTCAAATGGCTTGTCTGCAAAGAAAGGTGAGATGTAGGGAATCACAGAAAGTCGAGGGGAAAATAGGTCAATATATACATTGCTATAGGGTGAACTAAGCCTTAGGCCAGCAACAATATAGAGGACCTGACCCTTAGAAACTTACAAGTAAGCTGGAATCTTCAAAAGTTCAAATCTTTATAAGTAAAAAGATTTATTAAAATGAATAACCAAGTGTTTTAATTGACATCAGAACATCCAAACAATAAACCCTGAGAACATAGAAAAAAGATACATAAAGATATGAGCAGAATTTAATACAATAGAAAACGTATAAAATTGAGGTGATTTAGTAAGTCCAAAGAATATTCTTTGAAAAGATTTAAAAGACACACTTTGATTAAGGAAAACAAAAACATAAGTAAACAATATACAGAAAGAATCAGGACAAAGTTATAGCAGAGAATATAGGAAATGCCAGTAAATTAGAACATTTCTGTAAAGTGGACCAATTCCTAGCTCCTAAAGTTTACCAAAACTGACACAAGAGGAAATCATTTAAGGTCATCATGTCTGCCCTTGGCATTCTCGGAATGCCCTGGCCTCAGAATGCAGCATCTGTAGTCCATGGTAACCTGCGGGCAGGGGGCGGGGCTGAGGGAGGTTGGAACACTGCCCTCACTGAGGGAGTGGGTGTGGCCATCTCTGCTGTGACTGAACAAAGCCAAGGGAGCAGGGGTCCCAGGGCAGGGCCCTCAGAGCCCGGCAGGCCCAATGGGATGTCACAAGCATTTAGGCCCAGGCCAAAGTGCGCCTTCTTTGTCTGCACAGCGGCACAAACTCTCACCTTTCCACTAAGGCCGCCCTCTTACTTGAAGTGTGTGTGGAACCGGTCCGCGCAGTACACTTCGATGCAAAGCTAACCATAGGTCTGGCCATCATAGCTTCCTGCCAGGTGACCGAAGTTCGCAGGCAGATGGGTCGTGGGACACACGTGGGGAGAATCCTGCCCAGGCCACAGGCCGCCCAAAGCCACTATCCCAGATCGGGGGCAGCAAAGCAGTCCTGTCTGAGTCCCAGCCTCTAGAGGGAGTAGTGGACCAACACTTGTAGAAAAAGGGGTCCGCGCGGGTAACTCATTGGAGGGACACAAAAAAATCTTTGCGGACTTTCTGCTGAAGCTTACGAGCGTTCACACCTAAGCCTCTTACAAGGTCAGCTGTTTAGATAAACATGAGCTCATGATCTAAATTTACACAATAATGAAGAAATCAGCTACAAGGGGAGACAAGCAGCAAAAACAATCAATACCAGAATTAGATTCCCTAGGCCAACCATCAGATGTTGGAATAATCAGGTGCAAGGCAGAAAGTATACATAAAACTGGAACTGAAACAAGGAACAAGGATGTTTTCAAAGACTGGTAGGATCTCTAAAACATTTTTAAAGTACATGTCATTGATAAAGCTAAATACTCAATGGTTGTGTAATACAACAGATTCAACATTGAGAAGAGTGAAATTATGCTGTTTTGAAAACTATGGCAGGTCAGATTTTCTGCCTAATTATATAAGAAGATTTCTCTAAAAAATACACATTATTTCAAAGACTTATTGGCTGTGAAATAAGTTAAGGTTATTTCAAATGGCTTGTGTGCAAAGAAAGGTGAGATGTAGGGAATCACAGAAAGTCGAGGGGAAAATAGGTCAATATATACATTGCTATATGGTGAACTAAGACTTAGGCCAGCCACAATGTAGAGGACCTGACCCTTAGAAACTTACAAGTAAGCTGGAATCTTGAAAAATTCAAATCCTTATAAGTAAAAAGATTTTTTAAGATGAATAACCAAGTGTTTTAATTGACATCAGAAGATCAAAACAATAAACCTGAGAACATAGAAACAATATAAATAAAGATATGAGCAGAACTTAATACAATAGAAAACGTATAAAATTCAGCTGATGTAGTAAGTCAAAGAATATTCTTTGACAAGATTAAAAGACACACTTTGATTAAGGAAAACCAAAACATATGTAAAGAATATACAGAAAGAATCAGGACAATGTTATAGCAGAGAGTATATGAAATGCCAGTAAATTTGAAAGTTTGTGTAAAGTGGACCAGTTCCTAGCTCCTAAAATTTACCAAAACTGACACAAGAGGAAATCATTTAAGGTCATCATGTCAGCCCTTGGCATTCACGGAATGCCCTGGACTCAGAATGCAGCATCTTTAGTCCATGGTAACCTGCGGAGAGGGGGCGGGGCTGAGGGAGTTTGGAACACTGCCCTCACACAGGGAGTGGGTGTGGCCATCTCTGCTGTGACTGAACAAAGGGCAGGGGAGCAGGGTGCCCAGGGCAGGGCCCTCGGAGCCCGGCAGGCCCAGTGGGGTGTCACAAGCATTTGGCCCAGGACAAAGGGCGCCTTCTTTGTCTGCACAGCGGCACAAACTCTCACCTTTCCACTCAGGCCGCCCTCTTACTTGAAGTGTGTGTGGAACCTGTCCGCGCAGTACACCTCGCTGCACAGCTAACCATAGGTCTGAGCATCGTAGCTTCCTGCCAGGTGACCGAATTTCGCAGGCAGATGGGTCCCTGGGACACAGGCAGAGAGGCTCCTGCCCCGGCCACAGGCCACCCACTGCCACTGCCACAGATCGTGGTGCACAAAACAGCCCTGTCTGAGGCCGTGCCTCTAGAGGGAGTAGTGGACCAACACTTGTAGTCAACGGGGTCTTCGCGGGTAACTCATTGGAGGGACACAAATAAATCTTTGCGGACTTTCTGATGAAACTTACGAGTGTTCACACCTAAGCCTCTTACAAAGTCAGATGTTTAGCTAAACATGAGCTCATGATCTAATTTTACACAATAATGAAGAAATCAGCTACAGGGGGAGACAATCAGCAAAAACAATCAATACCAGGATAAGATTCCCTAGACCATCGATCAGACGTTGGAATAATCAGGTGCAAGGCAGAAAATATACATAAAACTGGAACTGAAACAAGGAACAAGGATGTTTTCAAAGACTGGTAGGATCTCTAAAACATTTTTAAAGTACATGTCATTGATAAAGCTAAATACTCAAAGGTTGTGTAATACAACAGATTCATCATTGAGAAGAGTGAAATTATGCTGTTTTGAAAACTATGGCAGGTCAGATTTTCTGCCGAAATATATAAGAAGATTTGTCTGAAAACTACACATTATTTCAAAGACTTATTGGCTGTGAAATAAGTTAAGGTTATTTCAAATGGCTTGTCTGCAAAGAAAGGTGAGATGTAGGAAATCACAGAAAGTCGAGGGGAAAATAGGTCAATATATACTTTGCTATATTGTGAACTAAGCTTTTGGCCAGCCACAATGTAGAGGACCTGACCCTTAGAAACTTCCAAGTAAGCTGGAATCTTTAAAAATTCAAATCTTTATAAGTAAAAAATTTATTAAAATGAATAACCAAGTGTTTTAATTGACATCAGAAGATCAAAACAATAAACCCTGAGAACATAGAAAAAAGATAAATAAAGATATGAGCAGAACTTAATACCACAGAAAACGTATAAAATTCAGTTGAGGTAGTAAGTCCAAAGAATATTCTTTGACAAGATTTAAAAGACACACTTTGATTAAGGAAAACCAAAACATATGTAAAGAATATACAGAAAGAATCAGGACAATGTTATAGCAGAGAATATCTGAAATGCCAGTAAATTTGAACATTTGTATAAAGTGGAGCATTTCCTAGCTCCTAAAATTTACCAAAATTGACACAAGAGGAAATCATTTAAGGTCATCATGTCTGCCCTTGGCATTCTCGGAACGCCCTCGGCTCAGAATGCAGCATCTGTAGTCCATGGTAACCTGCGGAGAGGGGGCGGGGCTGAGGGAGGTTGGAACAATGCCTTCACTGAGGGAGTGGGTGGGGCCATCTCTGCTGTGCCTGAACAAAGGGCAGGGGATAAGGGGGCCAACGCCGGGCCCTCAGAGCCCGGCAGGCCCAGTCGTGTGTCACAAGCATTTAGGCATAGGTCAAAGTGCGCCTTCTTTGTCTGCACAGCTGCCCAAACTCTCACCTTTCCACTCAGGCCGCCCTCTTACTTGAAGTGTGTGTGGAACCGGTCCGTGCAGTACACCTCGCTGCAAAGCTAACCATAGGTCTGGGCATCATAGCTTCCTGCCAGGTGACCGAAGTTCGCAGGCAGATGGGTCGTGGGACACACGTGGGGAGCCTCCTGCCCAGGCCACAGGCCGCCCAAAGCCACTATCCCAGATCGGGGGCGGCAAAGCAGTCCTGTCTGAGTCCCAGCCTCTAGAGGGAGTAGTGGACCAACACATGTAGAAAAAGGGGTCCGCGCGGGTAACTCATTGGAGGGACACAAAAAAATCTTTGCGGACTTTCTGCTGAAGCTTACGAGCGTTCACACCTAAGACTCTTACAAGGTCAGCTGTTTAGCTAAAAATGAGCTCATGATCTAAATTTACACAATAATGAAGAAATCAGCTACAAGGGGAGAGAAGCAGCAAAAACAATCAATACCAGAATTAGATTCCCTAGGCCAACCATCAGATGTTGGAATAATCAGGTGAAAGGCAGAAAGTATACACAAAACTGGAACTGAAACAAGGAACAAGGATGTTTTCAAAGACTGGTAGGATCTCTAAAATATTTTTAAAGTACATGTCATTGATAAAGCTAAATACTCAAAGGTGGTGTAATACAACAGATTCATCATTGAGAAGAGTGAAATTATGCTGTTTTGAAAATTATGGCAGGTCAGATTTTCTGCCTAAATATATAAGAAGATTTCTCTGAAAAATGCACATTATTTCAAAGACTTATTGGCTGTGAAATAAGTTAAGTTTATTTCAAATGGCTTGTGTGCAAAGAAAGGTGAGATGTAGGAAATCACAGAAAGTCGAGGGGAAAATAGGTCAATATATACTTTGCTATATTGTGAACTAAGCCTTTGGCCAGCCACAATGTAGAGGACCTGACCCTTAGAAACTTACAAGTAAGCTGGAATCTTTAAAAACTCAAATCTTCATAAGTAAAAAGATTTATTAAAATGAATAACCAAGTGTTTTAATTGACATCAGAAGATCAAAACAATAAACCCTGAGAACATAGAAAAAAGATAAATAAAGATATGAGCAGAACTTAATACCATAGAAAACGTATAAAATTCAGTTGAGGTAGTAAGTCCAAAGAATATTCTTTGACAAGATTTAAAAGACACACTTTGATTAAGGAAAACCAAAACATAAGTAAAGAATATACAGAAAGAGTCAGGACAATGTTATAGCAGAGAGTATATGAAATGCCAGTAAATTTGAACGTTTGTGTAAAGTGGACCAGTTCCTAGCTCCTAAAATTTACCAAAACTGACACAAGAGGAAATCATTTAAGGTCATCATGTCAGCCCTTGGCATTCTCGGGATGCCCTGGACTCAGAATGCAGCATCTTTAGTCCATGGTAACCTGCGGAGAGGGGGCGGGGCTGAGGGAGTTTGGAACACTGCCCTCACAGAGGGAGTGGGTGTGGCCATCTCTGCTGTGACTGAACAAAGGGCAGGGGAGCAGGGGGCCCAGGGCAGGGCCCTCAGAGCCCGGCAGGCCCAGTGGGGTGTCAAAAGCATTTAGGCCCAGGCCAAAGTGCGCCTTCTTTGTCTGCACAGCGGCACAAACTCTCACCTTTCCACTAAGGCCGCCCTCTTACTTGAAGTGTGTGTGGAACCGGTCCGCGCAGTACACTTCGATGCAAAGCTAACCATAGGTCTGGCCATCATAGCTTCCTGCCAGGTGACCGAAGTTCGCAGGCAGATGGGTCGTGGGACACACGTGGGGAGAATCCTGCCCAGGCCACAGGCCGCCCAAAGCCACTATCCCAGATCGGGGGCAGCAAAGCAGTCCTGTCTGAGTCCCAGCCTCTAGAGGGAGTAGTGGACCAACACTTGTAGAAAAAGGGGTCCGCGCGGGTAACTCATTGGAGGGACACAAAAAAATCTTTGCGGACTTTCTGCTGAAGCTTACGAGCGTTCACACCTAAGTCTCTTACAAGGTCAGCTGTTTAGATAAACATAAGCTCATGATCTAAATTTACACAATAATGAAGAAATCAGCTACAAGGGGAGACAAGCAGCAAAAACAATCAATACCAGAATTAGATTCCCTAGGCCAACCATCAGATGTTGGAATAATCAGGTGCAAGGCAGAAAGTATACATAAAACTTGAACTGAAACAAGGAATAAGGATGTTTTAAAAGACTGGTAGGATCTCTAAAATATTTTTAAAGTACATGTCATTGATAAAGCTAAATACTCAATGGTTGTGTAATACAACAGATTCAACATTGAGAAGAGTGAAATTATGCTGTTTTGAAAACTATGGCAGGTCAGATTTTCTGCCTAATTATATAAGAAGCTTTCTCTAAAAAATACACATTATTTCAAAGACTTATTGGCTGTGAAATAAGTTAAGGTTATTTCAAATGGCTTGTGTGCAAAGAAAGGTGAGATGTAGGGAATCACAGAAAGTCGAGGGGAAAATAGGTCAATATATACATTGCTATATGGTGAACTAAGACTTAGGCCAGCCACAATGTAGAGGACCTGACCCTTAGAAACTTACAAGTAAGCTGGAATCTTTAAAAACTCAAATCTTCATAAGTAAAAAGATTTATTAAAATGAATAACCAAGTGTTTTAATTGACATCAGAAGATCAAAACAATAAACCCTGAGAACATAGAAAAAAGATAAATAAAGATATGAGCAGAACTTAATACCATAGAAAACGTATAAAATTCAGTTGAGGTAGTAAGTCCAAAGAATATTCTTTGACAAGATTTAAAAGACACACTTTGATTAAGGAAAACCAAAACATAAGTAAAGAATATACAGAAAGAGTCAGGACAATGTTATAGCAGAGAGTATATGAAATGCCAGTAAATTTGAACGTTTGTGTAAAGTGGACCAGTTCCTAGCTCCTAAAATTTACCAAAACTGACACAAGAGGAAATCATTTAAGGTCATCATGTCAGCCCTTGGCATTCTCGGGATGCCCTGGACTCAGAATGCAGCATCTTTAGTCCATGGTAACCTGCGGAGAGGGGGCGGGGCTGAGGGAGTTTGGAACACTGCCCTCACAGAGGGAGTGGGTGTGGCCATCTCTGCTGTGACTGAACAAAGGGCAGGGGAGCAGGGGGCCCAGGGCAGGGCCCTCAGAGCCCGGCAGGCCCAGTGGGGTGTCAAAAGCATTTAGGCCCAGGCCAAAGTGCGCCTTCTTTGTCTGCACAGCGGCACAAACTCTCACCTTTCCACTAAGGCCGCCCTCTTACTTGAAGTGTGTGTGGAACCGGTCCGCGCAGTACACTTCGATGCAAAGCTAACCATAGGTCTGGCCATCATAGCTTCCTGCCAGGTGACCGAAGTTCGCAGGCAGATGGGTCGTGGGACACACGTGGGGAGAATCCTGCCCAGGCCACAGGCCGCCCAGAGCCACTATCCCAGATCGGGGGCAGCAAAGCAGTCCTGTCTGAGTCCCAGCCTCTAGAGGGAGTAGTGGACCAACACTTGTAGAAAAAGGGGTCCGCGCGGGTAACTCATTGGAGGGACACAAAAAAATCTTTGCGGACTTTCTGCTGAAGCTTACGAGCGTTCACACCTAAGCCTCTTACAAGGTCAGCTGTTTAGATAAACATGAGTTCATGATCTAAATTTACACAATAATGAAGAAATCAGCTACAAGGGGAGACAAGCAGCAAAAACAATCAATACCAGAATTAGATTCCCTAGGCCAACCATCAGATGTTGGAATAATCAGGTGCAAGGCAGAAAGTATACATAAAACTTGAACTGAAACAAGGAATAAGGATGTTTTAAAAGACTGGTAGGATCTCTAAAACATTTTTAAAGTACATGTCATTGATAAAGCTAAATACTCAATGGTTGTGTAATACAACAGATTCAACATTGAGAAGAGTGAAATTATGCTGTTTTGAAAACTATGGCAGGTCAGATTTTCTGCCTAATTATATAAGAAGATTTCTCTAAAAAATACACATTATTTCAAAGACTTATTGGCTGTGAAATAAGTTAAGGTTATTTCAAATGGCTTGTGTGCAAAGAAAGGTGAGATGTAGGGAATCACAGAAAGTCGAGGGGAAAATAGGTCAATATATACATTGCTATATGGTGAACTAAGACTTAGGCCAGCCACAATGTAGAGGACCTGACCCTTAGAAACTTACAAGTAAGCTGGAATCTTGAAAAATTCAAATCCTTATAAGTAAAAAGATTTTTTAAGATGAATAACCAAGTGTTTTAATTGACATCAGAAGATCAAAACAATAAACCTGAGAACATAGAAACAATATAAATAAAGATATGAGCAGAACTTAATACAATAGAAAACGTATAAAATTCAGCTGATGTAGTAAGTCAAAGAATATTCTTTGACAAGATTAAAAGACACACTTTGATTAAGGAAAACCAAAACATATGTAAAGAATATACAGAAAGAATCAGGACAATGTTATAGCAGAGAGTATATGAAATGCCAGTAAATTTGAAAGTTTGTGTAAAGTGGACCAGTTCCTAGCTCCTAAAATTTACCAAAACTGACACAAGAGGAAATCATTTAAAGTCATCATGTCAGCCCTTGGCATTCACGGAATGCCCTGGACTCAGAATGCAGCATCTTTAGTCCATGGTAACCTGCGGAGAGGGGGCGGGGCTGAGGGAGTTTGGAACACTGCCCTCACAGAGGGAGTGGGTGTGGCCATCTCTGCTGTGACTGAACAAAGGGCAGGGGAGCAGGGTGCCCAGGGCAGGGCCCTCGGAGCCCGGCAGGCCCAGTGGGGTGTCACAAGCATTTGGCCCAGGACAAAGGGCGCCTTCTTTGTCTGCACAGCGGCACAAACTCTCACCTTTCCACTCAGGCCGCCCTCTTACTTGAAGTGTGTGTGGAACCTGTCCGCGCAGTACACCTCGCTGCACAGCTAACCATAGGTCTGAGCATCGTAGCTTCCTGCCAGGTGACCGAATTTCGCAGGCAGATGGGTCCCTGGGACACAGGCAGAGAGGCTCCTGCCCCGGCCACAGGCCACCCACTGCCACTGCCACAGATCGTGGTGCACAAAACAGCCCTGTCTGAGGCCGTGCCTCTAGAGGGAGTAGTGGACCAACACTTGTAGTCAACGGGGTCTTCGCGGGTAACTCATTGGAGGGACACAAATAAATCTTTGCGGACTTTCTGATGAAACTTACGAGTGTTCACACCTAAGCCTCTTACAAAGTCAGATGTTTAGCTAAACATGAGCTCATGATCTAATTTTACACAATAATGAAGAAATCAGCTACAGGGGGAGACAATCAGCAAAAACAATCAATACCAGGATAAGATTCCCTAGACCATCGATCAGACGTTGGAATAATCAGGTGCAAGGCAGAAAATATACATAAAACTGGAACTGAAACAAGGAACAAGGATGTTTTCAAAGACTGGTAGGATCTCTAAAACATTTTTAAAGTACATGTCATTGATAAAGCTAAATACTCAAAGGTTGTGTAATACAACAGATTCATCATTGAGAAGAGTGAAATTATGCTGTTTTGAAAACTATGGCAGGTCAGATTTTCTGCCTAAATATATAAGAAGATTTGTCTGAAAACTACACATTATTTCAAAGACTTATTGGCTGTGAAATAAGTTAAGGTTATTTCAAATGGCTTGTGTGCAAAGAAAGGTGAGATGTAGGAAATCACAGAAAGTCGAGGGGAAAATAGGTCAATATATACTTTGCTATATTGTGAACTAAGCTTTTGGCCAGCCACAATGTAGAGGACCTGACCCTTAGAAACTTCCAAGTAAGCTGGAATCTTGAAAAATTCAAATCCTTATAAGTAAAAAGATTTTTTAAGATGAATAACCAAGTGTTTTAATTGACATCAGAAGATCAAAACAATAAACCTGAGAACATAGAAACAATATAAATAAAGATATGAGCAGAACTTAATACAATAGAAAACGTATAAAATTCAGCTGATGTAGTAAGTCAAAGAATATTCTTTGACAAGATTAAAAGACACACTTTGATTAAGGAAAACCAAAACATATGTAAAGAATATACAGAAAGAATCAGGACAATGTTATAGCAGAGAGTATATGAAATGCCAGTAAATTTGAAAGTTTGTGTAAAGTGGACCAGTTCCTAGCTCCTAAAATTTACCAAAACTGACACAAGAGGAAATCATTTAAGGTCATCATGTCAGCCCTTGGCATTCACGGAATGCCCTGGACTCAGAATGCAGCATCTTTAGTCCATGGTAACCTGCGGAGAGGGGGCGGGGCTGAGGGAGTTTGGAACACTGCCCTCACACAGGGAGTGGGTGTGGCCATCTCTGCTGTGACTGAACAAAGGGCAGGGGAGCAGGGTGCCCAGGGCAGGGCCCTCGGAGCCCGGCAGGCCCAGTGGGGTGTCACAAGCATTTGGCCCAGGACAAAGGGCGCCTTCTTTGTCTGCACAGCGGCACAAACTCTCACCTTTCCACTCAGGCCGCCCTCTTACTTGAAGTGTGTGTGGAACCTGTCCGCGCAGTACACCTCGCTGCACAGCTAACCATAGGTCTGAGCATCGTAGCTTCCTGCCAGGTGACCGAATTTCGCAGGCAGATGGGTCCCTGGGACACACGCAGAGAGGCTCCTGCCCCGGCCACAGGCCACCCACTGCCACTGCCACAGATCGTGGTGCACAAAACAGCCCTGTCTGAGGCCGTGCCTCTAGAGGGAGTAGTGGACCAACACTTGTAGTCAACGGGGTCTTCGCGGGTAACTCATTGGAGGGACACAAATAAATCTTTGCGGACTTTCTGATGAAACTTACGAGTGTTCACACCTAAGCCTCTTACAAAGTCAGCTGTTTAGCTAAACATGAGCTCATGATCTAATTTTACACAATAATGAAGAAATCAGCTACAGGGGGAGACAATCAGCAAAAACAATCAATACCAGGATAAGATTCCCTAGACCATCGATCAGACGTTGGAATAATCAGGTGCAAGGCAGAAAATATACATAAAACTGGAACTGAAACAAGGAACAAGGATGTTTTCAAAGACTGGTAGGATCTCTAAAACATTTTTAAAGTACATGTCATTGATAAAGCTAAATACTCAAAGGTTGTGTAATACAACAGATTCATCATTGAGAAGAGTGAAATTATGCTGTTTTGAAAACTATGGCAGGTCAGATTTTCTGCCTAAATATATAAGAAGATTTGTCTGAAAACTACACATTATTTCAAAGACTTATTGGCTGTGAAATAAGTTAAGGTTATTTCAAATGGCTTGTCTGCAAAGAAAGGTGAGATGTAGGAAATCACAGAAAGTCGAGGGGAAAATAGGTCAATATATACTTTGCTATATTGTGAACTAAGCTTTTGGCCAGCCACAATGTAGAGGACCTGACCCTTAGAAACTTCCAAGTAAGCTGGAATCTTTAAAAATTCAAATCTTTATAAGTAAAAAATTTATTAAAATGAATAACCAAGTGTTTTAATTGACATCAGAAGATCAAAACAATAAACCCTGAGAACATAGAAAAAAGATAAATAAAGATATGAGCAGAACTTAATACCACAGAAAACGTATAAAATTCAGTTGAGGTAGTAAGTCCAAAGAATATTCTTTGACAAGATTTAAAAGACACACTTTGATTAAGGAAAACCAAAACATAAGTAAAGAATATACAGAAAGAATCAGGACAATGTTATAGCAGAGAATATCTGAAATGCCAGTAAATTTGAACGTTTGTATAAAGTGGACCAGTTCCTAGCTCCTAAAATTTACCAAAACTGACACAAGAGGAAATCATTTAAGGTCATCATGTCAGCCCTTGGCATTCTCGGGATGCCCTGGACTCAGAATGCAGCATCTGTAGTCCATGGTAACCTGCGGAGAGGGGGCGGGGCTGAGGGAGGTTGGAAAAATGCCTTCACTGAGGGAGTGGGTGTGGCCATCTCTGCTGTGACTGAACAAAGGGCAGGGGACCAGGGGGCCCAGGGCAGGGCCCTCAGAGCCCGGCAGGCCCAGTGGGGTGTCAAAAGCATTTAGGCCCAGGCCAAAGTGCGCCTTCTTTGTCTGCACAGCGGCACAAACTCTCACCTTTCCACTAAGGCCGCCCTCTTACTTGAAGTGTGTGTGGAACCGGTCCGTGCAGTACACCTCGCTGCAAAGCTAACCATAGGTCTGGCCATCATAGCTTCCTGCCAGGTGACCGAAGTTCGCAGGCAGATGGGTCGTGGGACACACGTGGGGAGAATCCTGCCCAGGCCACAGGCCGCCCAAAGCCACTATCCCAGATCGGGGGCGGCAAAGCAGTCCTGTCTGAGTCCCAGCCTCTAGAGGGAGTAGTGGACCAACACTTGTAGAAAAAGGGGTCCGCGCGGGTAACTCATTGGAGGGACACAAAAAAATCTTTGCGGACTTTCTGCTGAAGCTTACGAGCGTTCACACCTAAGTCTCTTACAAGGTCAGCTGTTTAGATAAACATAAGCTCATGATCTAAATTTACACAATAATGAAGAAATCAGCTACAAGGGGAGACAAGCAGCAAAAACAATCAATACCAGAATTAGATTCCCTAGGCCAACCATCAGATGTTGGAATAATCAGGTGCAAGGCAGAAAGTATACATAAAACTTGAACTGAAACAAGGAATAAGGATGTTTTAAAAGACTGGTAGGATCTCTAAAATATTTTTAAAGTACATGTCATTGATAAAGCTAAATACTCAATGGTTGTGTAATACAACAGATTCAACATTGAGAAGAGTGAAATTATGCTGTTTTGAAAACTATGGCAGGTCAGATTTTCTGCCTAATTATATAAGAAGCTTTCTCTAAAAAATACACATTATTTCAAAGACTTATTGGCTGTGAAATAAGTTAAGGTTATTTCAAATGGCTTGTGTGCAAAGAAAGGTGAGATGTAGGGAATCACAGAAAGTCGAGGGGAAAATAGGTCAATATATACATTGCTATATGGTGAACTAAGACTTAGGCCAGCCACAATGTAGAGGACCTGACCCTTAGAAACTTACAAGTAAGCTGGAATCTTTAAAAACTCAAATCTTCATAAGTAAAAAGATTTATTAAAATGAATAACCAAGTGTTTTAATTGACATCAGAAGATCAAAACAATAAACCCTGAGAACATAGAAAAAAGATAAATAAAGATATGAGCAGAACTTAATACCATAGAAAACGTATAAAATTCAGTTGAGGTAGTAAGTCCAAAGAATATTCTTTGACAAGATTTAAAAGACACACTTTGATTAAGGAAAACCAAAACATAAGTAAAGAATATACAGAAAGAGTCAGGACAATGTTATAGCAGAGAGTATATGAAATGCCAGTAAATTTGAACGTTTGTGTAAAGTGGACCAGTTCCTAGCTCCTAAAATTTACCAAAACTGACACAAGAGGAAATCATTTAAGGTCATCATGTCAGCCCTTGGCATTCTCGGAATGCCCTGGACTCAGAATGCAGCATCTTTAGTCCATGGTAACCTGCGGAGAGGGGGCGGGGCTGAGGGAGTTTGGAACACTGCCCTCACAGAGGGAGTGGGTGTGGCCATCTCTGCTGTGACTGAACAAAGGGCAGGGGAGCAGGGGGCCCAGGGCAGGGCCCTCAGAGCCCGGCAGGCCCAGTGGGGTGTCAAAAGCATTTAGGCCCAGGCCAAAGTGCGCCTTCTTTGTCTGCACAGCGGCACAAACTCTCACCTTTCCACTAAGGCCGCCCTCTTACTTGAAGTGTGTGTGGAACCGGTCCGCGCAGTACACTTCGATGCAAAGCTAACCATAGGTCTGGCCATCATAGCTTCCTGCCAGGTGACCGAAGTTCGCAGGCAGATGGGTCGTGGGACACACGTGGGGAGAATCCTGCCCAGGCCACAGGCCGCCCAGAGCCACTATCCCAGATCGGGGGCAGCAAAGCAGTCCTGTCTGAGTCCCAGCCTCTAGAGGGAGTAGTGGACCAACACTTGTAGAAAAAGGGGTCCGCGCGGGTAACTCATTGGAGGGACACAAAAAAATCTTTGCGGACTTTCTGCTGAAGCTTACGAGCGTTCACACCTAAGCCTCTTACAAGGTCAGCTGTTTAGATAAACATGAGCTCATGATCTAAATTTACACAATAATGAAGAAATCAGCTACAGGGGGAGACAAGCAGCAAAAACAATCAATACCAGAATTAGATTCCCTAGGCCAACCATCAGATGTTGGAATAATCAGGTGCAAGGCAGAAAGTATACATAAAACTTGAACTGAAACAAGGAATAAGGATGTTTTAAAAGACTGGTAGGATCTCTAAAACATTTTTAAAGTACATGTCATTGATAAAGCTAAATACTCAATGGTTGTGTAATACAACAGATTCAACATTGAGAAGAGTGAAATTATGCTGTTTTGAAAACTATGGCAGGTCAGATTTTCTGCCTAATTATATAAGAAGATTTCTCTAAAAAATACACATTATTTCAAAGACTTATTGGCTGTGAAATAAGTTAAGGTTATTTCAAATGGCTTGTGTGCAAAGAAAGGTGAGATGTAGGGAATCACAGAAAGTCGAGGGGAAAATAGGTCAATATATACATTGCTATATGGTGAACTAAGACTTAGGCCAGCCACAATGTAGAGGACCTGACCCTTAGAAACTTACAAGTAAGCTGGAATCTTGAAAAATTCAAATCCTTATAAGTAAAAAGATTTTTTAAGATGAATAACCAAGTGTTTTAATTGACATCAGAAGATCAAAACAATAAACCTGAGAACATAGAAACAATATAAATAAAGATATGAGCAGAACTTAATACAATAGAAAACGTATAAAATTCAGCTGATGTAGTAAGTCAAAGAATATTCTTTGACAAGATTAAAAGACACACTTTGATTAAGGAAAACCAAAACATATGTAAAGAATATACAGAAAGAATCAGGACAATGTTATAGCAGAGAGTATATGAAATGCCAGTAAATTTGAAAGTTTGTGTAAAGTGGACCAGTTCCTAGCTCCTAAAATTTACCAAAACTGACACAAGAGGAAATCATTTAAAGTCATCATGTCAGCCCTTGGCAT
Source organism: Mesoplodon bidens (assembly GCF_964165515.1). Taxonomy (NCBI): domain Eukaryota; kingdom Metazoa; phylum Chordata; class Mammalia; order Artiodactyla; family Ziphiidae; genus Mesoplodon; species Mesoplodon bidens. Next base: position 26,781,989 of record NC_138180.1, on the reverse strand, counting down.
TCACGGAATGCCCTGAACTCAGAATGCAGCATCTTTAGTCCATGGTAACCTGCGGAGAGGGGGCGGGGCTGAGGGAGTTTGGAACACTGCCCTCACACAGGGAGTGGGTGTGGCCATCTCTGCTGTGACTGAACAAAGGTCAGGGGAGCAGGGTGCCCAGGGCAGGGCCCTCGGAGCCCGGCAGGCCCAGTGGGGTGTCACAAGCATTTGGCCCAGGACAAAGGGCGCCTTCTTTGTCTCCACAGCGGCACAAACTCTCACCTTTCCACTCAGGCCGCCCTCTTACTTGAAGTGTGTGTGGAACCTGTCCGCGCAGTACACCTCGCTGCACAGCTAACCATAGGTCTGAGCATCGTAGCTTCCTGCCAGGTGACCGAATTTCGCAGGCAGATGGGTCCCTGGGACACAGGCAGAGAGGCTCCTGCCCCGGCCACAGGCCACCCACTGCCACTGCCACAGATCGTGGTGCACAAAACAGCCCTGTCTGAGGCCGTGCCTCTAGAGGGAGTAGTGGACCAACACTTGTAGTCAACGGGGTCTTCGCGGGTAACTCATTGGAGGGACACAAATAAATCTTTGCGGACTTTCTGATGAAACTTACGAGTGTTCACACCTAAGCCTCTTACAAAGTCAGCTGTTTAGCTAAACATGAGCTCATGATCTAATTTTACACAATAATGAAGAAATCAGCTACAGGGGGAGACAATCAGCAAAAACAATCAATACCAGGATAAGATTCCCTAGACCATCGATCAGACGTTGGAATAATCAGGTGCAAGGCAGAAAATATACATAAAACTGGAACTGAAACAAGGAACAAGGATGTTTTCAAAGACTGGTAGGATCTCTAAAACATTTTTAAAGTACATGTCATTGATAAAGCTAAATACTCAAAGGTTGTGTAATACAACAGATTCATCATTGAGAAGAGTGAAATTATGCTGCTTTGAAAACTATGGCAGGTCAGATTTTCTGCCTATATATATAAGAAGATTTGTCTGAAAACTACACATTATTTCAAAGACTTATTGGCTGTGAAATAAGTTAAGGTTATTTCAAATGGCTTGTGTGCAAAGAAAGGTGAGATGTAGGAAATCACAGAAAGTCGAGGGGAAAATAGGTCAATATATACTTTGCTATATTGTGAACTAAGCTTTTGGCCAGCCACAATGTAGAGGACCTGACCCTTAGAAACTTACAAGTAAGCTGGAATCTTGAAAAATTCAAATCCTTATAAGTAAAAAGATTTTTTAAGATGAATAACCAAGTGTTTTAATTGACATCAGAAGATCAAAACAATAAACCTGAGAACATAGAAACAATATAAATAAAGATATGAGCAGAACTTAATACAATAGAAAACGTATAAAATTCAGCTGATGTAGTAAGTCAAAGAATATTCTTTGACAAGATTAAAAGACACACTTTGATTAAGGAAAACCAAAACATATGTAAAGAATATACAGAAAGAATCAGGACAATGTTATAGCAGAGAGTATATGAAATGCCAGTAAATTTGAAAGTTTGTGTAAAGTGGACCAGTTCCTAGCTCCTAAAATTTACCAAAACTGACACAAGAGGAAATCATTTAAGGTCATCATGTCAGCCCTTGGCATTCACGGAATGCCCTGGACTCAGAATGCAGCATCTTTAGTCCATGGTAACCTGCGGAGAGGGGGCGGGGCTGAGGGAGTTTGGAACACTGCCCTCACACAGGGAGTGGGTGTGGCCATCTCTGCTGTGACTGAACAAAGGGCAGGGGAGCAGGGTGCCCAGGGCAGGGCCCTCGGAGCCCGGCAGGCCCAGTGGGGTGTCACAAGCATTTGGCCCAGGACAAAGGGCGCCTTCTTTGTCTGCACAGCGGCACAAACTCTCACCTTTCCACTCAGGCCGCCCTCTTACTTGAAGTGTGTGTGGAACCTGTCCGCGCAGTACACCTCGCTGCACAGCTAACCATAGGTCTGAGCATCGTAGCTTCCTGCCAGGTGACCGAATTTCGCAGGCAGATGGGTCCCTGGGACACAGGCAGAGAGGCTCCTGCCCCGGCCACAGGCCACCCACTGCCACTGCCACAGATCGTGGTGCACAAAACAGCCCTGTCTGAGGCCGTGCCTCTAGAGGGAGTAGTGGACCAACACTTGTAGTCAACGGGGTCTTCGCGGGTAACTCATTGGAGGGACACAAATAAATCTTTGCGGACTTTCTGATGAAACTTACGAGTGTTCACACCTAAGCCTCTTACAAAGTCAGATGTTTAGCTAAACATGAGCTCATGATCTAATTTTACACAATAATGAAGAAATCAGCTACAGGGGGAGACAATCAGCAAAAACAATCAATACCAGGATAAGATTCCCTAGACCATCGATCAGACGTTGGAATAATCAGGTGCAAGGCAGAAAATATACATAAAACTGGAACTGAAACAAGGAACAAGGATGTTTTCAAAGACTGGTAGGATCTCTAAAACATTTTTAAAGTACATGTCATTGATAAAGCTAAATACTCAAAGGTTGTGTAATACAACAGATTCATCATTGAGAAGAGTGAAATTATGCTGTTTTGAAAACTATGGCAGGTCAGATTTTCTGCCTAAATATATAAGAAGATTTGTCTGAAAACTACACATTATTTCAAAGACTTATTGGCTGTGAAATAAGTTAAGGTTATTTCAAATGGCTTGTCTGCAAAGAAACGTGAGATGTAGGAAATCACAGAAAGTCGAGGGGAAAATAGGTCAATATATACTTTGCTATATTGTGAACTAAGCTTTTGGCCAGCCACAATGTAGAGGACCTGACCCTTAGAAACTTCCAAGTAAGCTGGAATCTTTAAAAATTCAAATCTTTATAAGTAAAAAATTTATTAAAATGAATAACCAAGTGTTTTAATTGACATCAGAAGATCAAAACAATAAACCCTGAGAACATAGAAAAAAGATAAATAAAGATATGAGCAGAACTTAATACCACAGAAAACGTATAAAATTCAGTTGAGGTAGTAAGTCCAAAGAATATTCTTTGACAAGATTTAAAAGACACACTTTGATTAAGGAAAACCAAAACATAAGTAAAGAATATACAGAAAGAATCAGGACAATGTTATAGCAGAGAATATCTGAAATGCCAGTAAATTTGAACATTTGTATAAAGTGGACCAGTTCCTAGCTCCTAAAATTTACCAAAATTGACACAAGAGGAAATCATTTAAGGTCATCATGTCTGCCCTTGGCATTCTCGGAACGCCCTCGGCTCAGAATGCAGCATCTGTAGTCCATGGTAACCTGCGGAGAGGGGGCGGGGCTGAGGGAGGTTGGAACAATGCCTTCACTGAGGGAGTGGGTGGGGCCATCTCTGCTGTGCCTGAACAAAGGCCAGGGGATAAGGGGGCCAACGCCGGGCCCTCAGAGCCCGGCAGGCCCAGTCGTGTGTCACAAGCATTTAGGCATAGGTCAAAGTGCGCCTTCTTTGTCTGCACAGCTGCCCAAACTCTCACCTTTCCACTCAGGCCGCCCTCTTACTTGAAGTGTGTGTGGAACCGGTCCGTGCAGTACACCTCGCTGCAAAGCTAACCATAGGTCTGGGCATCATAGCTTCCTGCCAGGTGACCGAAGTTCGCAGGCAGATGGGTCGTGGGAGACACGTGGGGAGCCTCCTGCCCAGGCCACAGGCCGCCCAAAGCCACTATCCCAGATCGGGGGCGGCAAAGCAGTCCTGTCTGAGTCCCAGCCTCTAGAGGGAGTAGTGGACCAACACATGTAGAAAAAGGGGTCCGCGCGGGTAACACATTGGAGGGACACAAAAAAATCTTTGCGGACTTTCTGCTGAAGCTTACGAGCGTTCACACCTAAGACTCTTACAAGGTCAGCTGTTTAGCTAAAAATGAGCTCATGATCTAAATTTACACAATAATGAAGAAATCAGCTACAAGGGGAGAGAAGCAGCAAAAACAATCAATACCAGAATTAGATTCCCTAGGCCAACCATCAGATGTTGGAATAATCAGGTGCAAGGCAGAAAGTATACACAAAACTGGAACTGAAACAAGGAACAAGGATGTTTTCAAAGACTGGTAGGATCTCTAAAATATTTTTAAAGTACATGTCATTGATAAAGCTAAATACTCAAAGGTGGTGTAATACAACAGATTCATCATTGAGAAGAGTGAAATTATGCTGTTTTGAAAATTATGGCAGGTCAGATTTTCTGCCTAAATATATAAGAAGATTTCTCTGAAAAATGCACATTATTTCAAAGACTTATTGGCTGTGAAATAAGTTAAGTTTATTTCAAATGGCTTGTCTGCAAAGAAAGGTGAGATGTAGGAAATCACAGAAAGTCGAGGGGAAAATAGGTCAATATATACTTTGCTATATTGTGAACTAAGCCTTTGGCCAGCCACAATGTAGAGGACCTGACCCTTAGAAACTTACAAGTAAGCTGGAATCTTTAAAAACTCAAATCTTCATAAGTAAAAAGATTTATTAAAATGAATAACCAAGTGTTTTAATTGACATCAGAAGATCAAAACAATAAACCCTGAGAACATAGAAAAAAGATAAATAAAGATATGAGCAGAACTTAATACCATAGAAAACGTATAAAATTCAGTTGAGGTAGTAAGTCCAAAGAATATTCTTTGACAAGATTTAAAAGACACACTTTGATTAAGGAAAACCAAAACATAAGTAAAGAATATACAGAAAGAGTCAGGACAATGTTATAGCAGAGAGTATATGAAATGCCAGTAAATTTGAACGTTTGTGTAAAGTGGACCAGTTCCTAGCTCCTAAAATTTACCAAAACTGACACAAGAGGAAATCATTTAAGGTCATCATGTCAGCCCTTGGCATTCTCGGGATGCCCTGGACTCAGAATGCAGCATCTTTAGTCCATGGTAACCTGCGGAGAGGGGGCGGGGCTGAGGGAGTTTGGAACACTGCCCTCACAGAGGGAGTGGGTGTGGCCATCTCTGCTGTGACTGAACAAAGGGCAGGGGAGCAGGGGGCCCAGGGCAGGGCCCTCAGAGCCCGGCAGGCCCAGTGGGGTGTCAAAAGCATTTAGGCCCAGGCCAAAGTGCGCCTTTTTTGTCTGCACAGCGGCACAAACTCTCACCTTTCCACTAAGGCCGCCCTCTTACTTGAAGTGTGTGTGGAACCGGTCCGCGCAGTACACTTCGATGCAAAGCTAACCATAGGTCTGGCCATCATAGCTTCCTGCCAGGTGACCGAAGTTCGCAGGCAGATGGGTCGTGGGACACACGTGGGGAGAATCCTGCCCAGGCCACAGGCCGCCCAGAGCCACTATCCCAGATCGGGGGCAGCAAAGCAGTCCTGTCTGAGTCCCAGCCTCTAGAGGGAGTAGTGGACCAACACTTGTAGAAAAAGGGGTCCGCGCGGGTAACTCATTGGAGGGACACAAAAAAATCTTTGCGGACTTTCTGCTGAAGCTTACGAGCGTTCACACCTAAGCCTCTTACAAGGTCAGCTGTTTAGATAAACATGAGCTCATGATCTAAATTTACACAATAATGAAGAAATCAGCTACAAGGGGAGACAAGCAGCAAAAACAATCAATACCAGAATTAGATTCCCTAGGCCAACCATCAGATGTTGGAATAATCAGGTGCAAGGCAGAAAGTATACATAAAACTTGAACTGAAACAAGGAATAAGGATGTTTTAAAAGACTGGTAGGATCTCTAAAACATTTTTAAAGTACATGTCATTGATAAAGCTAAATACTCAATGGTTGTGTAATACAACAGATTCAACATTGAGAAGAGTGAAATTATGCTGTTTTGAAAACTATGGCAGGTCAGATTTTCTGCCTAATTATATAAGAAGATTTCTCTAAAAAATACACATTATTTCAAAGACTTATTGGCTGTGAAATAAGTTAAGGTTATTTCAAATGGCTTGTGTGCAAAGAAAGGTGAGATGTAGGGAATCACAGAAAGTCGAGGGGAAAATAGGTCAATATATACATTGCTATATGGTGAACTAAGACTTAGGCCAGCCACAATGTAGAGGACCTGACCCTTAGAAACTTACAAGTAAGCTGGAATCTTGAAAAATTCAAATCCTTATAAGAAAAAAGATTTTTTAAGATGAATAACCAAGTGTTTTAATTGACATCAGAAGATCAAAACAATAAACCTGAGAACATAGAAACAATATAAATAAAGATATGAGCAGAACTTAATACAATAGAAAACGTATAAAATTCAGCTGATGTAGTAAGTCAAAGAATATTCTTTGACAAGATTAAAAGACACACTTTGATTAAGGAAAACCAAAACATATGTAAAGAATATACAGAAAGAATCAGGACAATGTTATAGCAGAGAGTATATGAAATGCCAGTAAATTTGAAAGTTTGTGTAAAGTGGACCAGTTCCTAGCTCCTAAAATTTACCAAAACTGACACAAGAGGAAATCATTTAAAGTCATCATGTCAGCCCTTGGCATTCACGGAATGCCCTGGACTCAGAATGCAGCATCTTTAGTCCATGGTAACCTGCGGAGAGGGGGCGGGGCTGAGGGAGTTTGGAACACTGCCCTCACACAGGGAGTGGGTGTGGCCATCTCTGCTGTGACTGAACAAAGGGCAGGGGAGCAGGGTGCCCAGGGCAGGGCCCTCGGAGCCCGGCAGGCCCAGTGGGGTGTCACAAGCATTTGGCCCAGGACAAAGGGCGCCTTCTTTGTCTGCACAGCGGCACAAACTCTCACCTTTCCACTCAGGCCGCCCTCTTACTTGAAGTGTGTGTGGAACCTGTCCGCGCAGTACACCTCGCTGCACAGCTAACCATAGGTCTGAGCATCGTAGCTTCCTGCCAGGTGACCGAATTTCGCAGGCAGATGGGTCCCTGGGACACACGCAGAGAGGCTCCTGCCCCGGCCACAGGCCACCCACTGCCACTGCCACAGATCGTGGGGCACAAAACAGCCCTGTCTGAGGCCGTGCCTCTAGAGGGAGTAGTGGACCAACACTTGAAGTCAACGGGGTCTTCGCGGGTAACTCATTGGTGGGACACAAATAAATCTTTGCGGACTTTCTGATGAAACTTACGAGTGTTCACACCTAAGCCTCTTACAAAGTCAGATGTTTAGCTAAACATGAGCTCATGATCTAATTTTACACAATAATGAAGAAATCAGCTACAGGGGGAGACAATCAGCAAAAACAATCAATACCAGGATAAGATTCCCTAGACCATCGATCAGACGTTGGAATAATCACGTGCAAGGCAGAAAATATACATAAAACTGGAACTGAAACAAGGAACAAGGATGTTTTAAAAGACTGGTAGGATCTCTAAAACATTTTTAAAGTACATGTCATTGATAAAGCTAAATACTCAAAGGTTGTGTAATACAACAGATTCATCATTGAGAAGAGTGAAATTATGCTGCTTTGAAAACTATGGCAGGTTAGATTTTCTGCCTATATATATAAGAAGATTTGTCTGAAAACTACACATTATTTCAAAGACTTATTGGCTGTGAAATAAGTTAAGGTTATTTCAAATGGCTTGTGTGCAAAGAAAGGTGAGATGTAGGAAATCACAGAAAGTCGAGGGGAAAATAGGTCAATATATACTTTGCTATATTGTGAACTAAGCTTTTGGCCAGCCACAATGTAGAGGACCTGACCCTTAGAAACTTACAAGTAAGCTGGAATCTTGAAAAATTCAAATCCTTATAAGTAAAAAGATTTTTTAAGATGAATAACCAAGTGTTTTAATTGACATCAGAAGATCAAAACAATAAACCTGAGAACATAGAAACAATATAAATAAAGATATGAGCAGAACTTAATACAATAGAAAACGTATAAAATTCAGCTGATGTAGTAAGTCAAAGAATATTCTTTGACAAGATTAAAAGACACACTTTGATTAAGGAAAACCAAAACTTATGTAAAGAATATACAGAAAGAATCAGGACAATGTTATAGCAGAGAGTATATGAAATGCCAGTAAATTTGAAAGTTTGTGTAAAGTGGACCAGTTCCTAGCTCCTAAAATTTACCAAAACTGACACAAGAGGAAATCATTTAAGGTCATCATGTCAGCCCTTGGCATTCTCGGAATGCCCTGGACTCAGAATGCAGCATCTTTAGTCCATGGTAACCTGCGGAGAGGGGGCGGGGCTGAGGGAGTTTGGAACACTGCCCTCACACAGGGAGTGGGTGTGGCCATCTCTGCTGTGACTGAACAAAGGGCAGGGGAGCAGGGTGCCCAGGGCAGGGCCCTCGGAGCCCGGCAGGCCCAGTGGGGTGTCACAAGCATTTGGCCCAGGACAAAGGGCGCCTTCTTTGTCTCCACAGCGGCACAAACTCTCACCTTTCCACTCAGGCCGCCCTCTTACTTGAAGTGTGTGTGGAACCTGTCCGCGCAGTACACCTCGCTGCACAGCTAACCATAGGTCTGAGCATCGTAGCTTCCTGCCAGGTGACCGAATTTCGCAGGCAGATGGGTCCCTGGGACACAGGCAGAGAGGCTCCTGCCCCGGCCACAGGCCACCCACTGCCACTGCCACAGATCGTGGTGCACAAAACAGCCCTGTCTGAGGCCGTGCCTCTAGAGGGAGTAGTGGACCAACACTTGTAGTCAACGGGGTCTTCGCGGGTAACTCATTGGAGGGACACAAATAAATCTTTGCGGACTTTCTGATGAAACTTACGAGTGTTCACACCTAAGCCTCTTACAAAGTCAGATGTTTAGCTAAACATGAGCTCATGATCTAATTTTACACAATAATGAAGAAATCAGCTACAGGGGGAGACAATCAGCAAAAACAATCAATACCAGGATAAGATTCCCTAGACCATCGATCAGACGTTGGAATAATCAGGTGCAAGGCAGAAAATATACATAAAACTGGAACTGAAACAAGGAACAAGGATGTTTTCAAAGACTGGTAGGATCTCTAAAACATTTTTAAAGTACATGTCATTGATAAAGCTAAATACTCAAAGGTTGTGTAATACAACAGATTCATCATTGAGAAGAGTGAAATTATGCTGTTTTGAAAACTATGGCAGGTCAGATTTTCTGCCTAAATATATAAGAAGATTTGTCTGAAAACTACACATTATTTCAAAGACTTATTGGCTGTGAAATAAGTTAAAGTTATTTCAAATGGCTTGTCTGCAAAGAAAGGTGAGATGTAGGAAATCACAGAAAGTCGAGGGGAAAATAGGTCAATATATACTTTGCTATATTGTGAACTAAGCTTTTGGCCAGCCACAATGTAGAGGACCTGACCCTTAGAAACTTCCAAGTAAGCTGGAATCTTTAAAAATTCAAATCTTTATAAGTAAAAAATTTATTAAAATGAATAACCAAGTGTTTTAATTGACATCAGAAGATCAAAACAATAAACCCTGAGAACATAGAAAAAAGATAAATAAAGATATGAGCAGAACTTAATACCACAGAAAACGTATAAAATTCAGTTGAGGTAGTAAGTCCAAAGAATATTCTTTGACAAGATTTAAAAGACACACTTTGATTAAGGAAAACCAAAACATAAGTAAAGAATATACAGAAAGAATCAGGACAATGTTATAGCAGAGAATATCTGAAATGCCAGTAAATTTGAACATTTGTATAAAGTGGACCAGTTCCTAGCTCCTAAAATTTACCAAAATTGACACAAGAGGAAATCATTTAAGGTCATCATGTCTGCCCTTGGCATTCTCGGAACGCCCTCGGCTCAGAATGCAGCATCTGTAGTCCATGGTAACCTGCGGAGAGGGGGCGGGGCTGAGGGAGGTTGGAACAATGCCTTCACTGAGGGAGTGGGTGGGGCCATCTCTGCTGTGCCTGAACAAAGGCCAGGGGATAAGGGGGCCAACGCCGGGCCCTCAGAGCCCGGCAGGCCCAGTCGTGTGTCACAAGCATTTAGGCATAGGTCAAAGTGCGCCTTCTTTGTCTGCACAGCTGCCCAAACTCTCACCTTTCCACTCAGGCCGCCCTCTTACTTGAAGTGTGTGTGGAACCGGTCCGTGCAGTACACCTCGCTGCAAAGCTAACCATAGGTCTGGGCATCATAGCTTCCTGCCAGGTGACCGAAGTTCGCAGGCAGATGGGTCGTGGGAGACACGTGGGGAGCCTCCTGCCCAGGCCACAGGCCGCCCAAAGCCACTATCCCAGATCGGGGGCGGCAAAGCAGTCCTGTCTGAGTCCCAGCCTCTAGAGGGAGTAGTGGACCAACACATGTAGAAAAAGGGGTCCGCGCGGGTAACACATTGGAGGGACACAAAAAAATCTTTGCGGACTTTCTGCTGAAGCTTACGAGCGTTCACACCTAAGACTCTTACAAGGTCAGCTGTTTAGCTAAAAATGAGCTCATGATCTAAATTTACACAATAATGAAGAAATCAGCTACAAGGGGAGAGAAGCAGCAAAAACAATCAATACCAGAATTAGATTCCCTAGGCCAACCATCAGATGTTGGAATAATCAGGTGCAAGGCAGAAAGTATACACAAAACTGGAACTGAAACAAGGAACAAGGATGTTTTCAAAGACTGGTAGGATCTCTAAAATATTTTTAAAGTACATGTCATTGATAAAGCTAAATACTCAAAGGTGGTGTAATACAACAGATTCATCATTGAGAAGAGTGAAATTATGCTGTTTTGAAAATTATGGCAGGTCAGATTTTCTGCCTAAATATATAAGAAGATTTCTCTGAAAAATGCACATTATTTCAAAGACTTATTGGCTGTGAAATAATTTAAGTTTATTTCAAATGGCTTGTCTGCAAAGAAAGGTGAGATGTAGGAAATCACAGAAAGTCGAGGGGAAAATAGGTCAATATATACTTTGCTATATTGTGAACTAAGCCTTTGGCCAGCCACAATGTAGAGGACCTGACCCTTAGAAACTTACAAGTAAGCTGGAATCTTTAAAAACTCAAATCTTCATAAGTAAAAAGATTTATTAAAATGAATAACCAAGTGTTTTAATTGACATCAGAAGATCAAAACAATAAACCCTGAGAACATAGAAAAAAGATAAATAAAGATATGAGCAGAACTTAATACCATAGAAAACGTATAAAATTCAGTTGAGGTAGTAAGTCCAAAGAATATTCTTTGACAAGATTTAAAAGACACACTTTGATTAAGGAAAACCAAAACATAAGTAAAGAATATACAGAAAGAGTCAGGACAATGTTATAGCAGAGAGTATATGAAATGCCAGTAAATTTGAACGTTTGTGTAAAGTGGACCAGTTCCTAGCTCCTAAAATTTACCAAAACTGACACAAGAGGAAATCATTTAAGGTCATCATGTCAGCCCTTGGCATTCTCGGGATGCCCTGGACTCAGAATGCAGCATCTTTAGTCCATGGTAACCTGCGGAGAGGGGGCGGGGCTGAGGGAGTTTGGAACACTGCCCTCACAGAGGGAGTGGGTGTGGCCATCTCTGCTGTGACTGAACAAAGGGCAGGGGAGCAGGGGGCCCAGGGCAGGGCCCTCAGAGCCCGGCAGGCCCAGTGGGGTGTCAAAAGCATTTAGGCCCAGGCCAAAGTGCGCCTTTTTTGTCTGCACAGCGGCACAAACTCTCACCTTTCCACTAAGGCCGCCCTCTTACTTGAAGTGTGTGTGGAACCGGTCCGCGCAGTACACTTCGATGCAAAGCTAACCATAGGTCTGGCCATCATAGCTTCCTGCCAGGTGACCGAAGTTCGCAGGCAGATGGGTCGTGGGACACACGTGGGGAGAATCCTGCCCAGGCCACAGGCCGCCCAGAGCCACTATCCCAGATCGGGGGCAGCAAAGCAGTCCTGTCTGAGTCCCAGCCTCTAGAGGGAGTAGTGGACCAACACTTGTAGAAAAAGGGGTCCGCGCGGGTAACTCATTGGAGGGACACAAAAAAATCTTTGCGGACTTTCTGCTGAAGCTTACGAGCGTTCACACCTAAGCCTCTTACAAGGTCAGCTGTTTAGATAAACATGAGCTCATGATCTAAATTTACACAATAATGAAGAAATCAGCTACAAGGGGAGACAAGCAGCAAAAACAATCAATACCAGAATTAGATTCCCTAGGCCAACCATCAGATGTTGGAATAATCAGGTGCAAGGCAGAAAGTATACATAAAACTTGAACTGAAACAAGGAATAAGGATGTTTTAAAAGACTGGTAGGATCTCTAAAACATTTTTAAAGTACATGTCATTGATAAAGCTAAATACTCAATGGTTGTGTAATACAACAGATTCAACATTGAGAAGAGTGAAATTATGCTGTTTTGAAAACTATGGCAGGTCAGATTTTCTGCCTAATTATATAAGAAGATTTCTCTAAAAAATACACATTATTTCAAAGACTTATTGGCTGTGAAATAAGTTAAGGTTATTTCAAATGGCTTGTGTGCAAAGAAAGGTGAGATGTAGGGAATCACAGAAAGTCGAGGGGAAAATAGGTCAATATATACATTGCTATATGGTGAACTAAGACTTAGGCCAGCCACAATGTAGAGGACCTGACCCTTAGAAACTTACAAGTAAGCTGGAATCTTGAAAAATTCAAATCCTTATAAGAAAAAAGATTTTTTAAGATGAATAACCAAGTGTTTTAATTGACATCAGAAGATCAAAACAATAAACCTGAGAACATAGAAACAATATAAATAAAGATATGAGCAGAACTTAATACAATAGAAAACGTATAAAATTCAGCTGATGTAGTAAGTCAAAGAATATTCTTTGACAAGATTAAAAGACACACTTTGATTAAGGAAAACCAAAACATATGTAAAGAATATACAGAAAGAATCAGGACAATGTTATAGCAGAGAGTATATGAAATGCCAGTAAATTTGAAAGTTTGTGTAAAGTGGACCAGTTCCTAGCTCCTAAAATTTACCAAAACTGACACAAGAGGAAATCATTTAAAGTCATCATGTCAGCCCTTGGCATTCACGGAATGCCCTGGACTCAGAATGCAGCATCTTTAGTCCATGGTAACCTGCGGAGAGGGGGCGGGGCTGAGGGAGTTTGGAACACTGCCCTCACACAGGGAGTGGGTGTGGCCATCTCTGCTGTGACTGAACAAAGGGCAGGGGAGCAGGGTGCCCAGGGCAGGGCCCTCGGAGCCCGGCAGGCCCAGTGGGGTGTCACAAGCATTTGGCCCAGGACAAAGGGCGCCTTCTTTGTCTGCACAGCGGCACAAACTCTCACCTTTCCACTCAGGCCGCCCTCTTACTTGAAGTGTGTGTGGAACCTGTCCGCGCAGTACACCTCGCTGCACAGCTAACCATAGGTCTGAGCATCGTAGCTTCCTGCCAGGTGACCGAATTTCGCAGGCAGATGGGTCCCTGGGACACACGCAGAGAGGCTCCTGCCCCGGCCACAGGCCACCCACTGCCACTGCCACAGATCGTGGGGCACAAAACAGCCCTGTCTGAGGCCGTGCCTCTAGAGGGAGTAGTGGACCAACACTTGAAGTCAACGGGGTCTTCGCGGGTAACTCATTGGTGGGACACAAATAAATCTTTGCGGACTTTCTGATGAAACTTACGAGTGTTCACACCTAAGCCTCTTACAAAGTCAGATGTTTAGCTAAACATGAGCTCATGATCTAATTTTACACAATAATGAAGAAATCAGCTACAGGGGGAGACAATCAGCAAAAACAATCAATACCAGGATAAGATTCCCTAGACCATCGATCAGACGTTGGAATAATCACGTGCAAGGCAGAAAATATACATAAAACTGGAACTGAAACAAGGAACAAGGATGTTTTAAAAGACTGGTAGGATCTCTAAAACATTTTTAAAGTACATGTCATTGATAAAGCTAAATACTCAAAGGTTGTGTAATACAACAGATTCATCATTGAGAAGAGTGAAATTATGCTGCTTTGAAAACTATGGCAGGTCAGATTTTCTGCCTATATATATAAGAAGATTTGTCTGAAAACTACACATTATTTCAAAGACTTATTGGCTGTGAAATAAGTTAAGGTTATTTCAAATGGCTTGTGTGCAAAGAAAGGTGAGATGTAGGAAATCACAGAAAGTCGAGGGGAAAATAGGTCAATATATACTTTGCTATATTGTGAACTAAGCTTTTGGCCAGCCACAATGTAGAGGACCTGACCCTTAGAAACTTACAAGTAAGCTGGAATCTTGAAAAATTCAAATCCTTATAAGTAAAAAGATTTTTTAAGATGAATAACCAAGTGTTTTAATTGACATCAGAAGATCAAAACAATAAACCTGAGAACATAGAAACAATATAAATAAAGATATGAGCAGAACTTAATACAATAGAAAACGTATAAAATTCAGCTGATGTAGTAAGTCAAAGAATATTCTTTGACAAGATTAAAAGACACACTTTGATTAAGGAAAACCAAAACATATGTAAAGAATATACAGAAAGAATCAGGACAATGTTATAGCAGAGAGTATATGAAATGCCAGTAAATTTGAAAGTTTGTGTAAAGTGGACCAGTTCCTAGCTCCTAAAATTTACCAAAACTGACACAAGAGGAAATCATTTAAGGTCATCATGTCAGCCCTTGGCATTCTCGGAATGCCCTGGACTCAGAATGCAGCATCTTTAGTCCATGGTAACCTGCGGAGAGGGGGCGGGGCTGAGGGAGTTTGGAACACTGCCCTCACACAGGGAGTGGGTGTGGCCATCTCTGCTGTGACTGAACAAAGGGCAGGGGAGCAGGGTGCCCAGGGCAGGGCCCTCGGAGCCCGGCAGGCCCAGTGGGGTGTCACAAGCATTTGGCCCAGGACAAAGGGCGCCTTCTTTGTCTCCACAGCGGCACAAACTCTCACCTTTCCACTCAGGCCGCCCTCTTACTTGAAGTGTGTGTGGAACCTGTCCGCGCAGTACACCTCGCTGCACAGCTAACCATAGGTCTGAGCATCGTAGCTTCCTGCCAGGTGACCGAATTTCGCAGGCAGATGGGTCCCTGGGACACAGGCAGAGAGGCTCCTGCCCCGGCCACAGGCCACCCACTGCCACTGCCACAGATCGTGGTGCACAAAACAGCCCTGTCTGAGGCCGTGCCTCTAGAGGGAGTAGTGGACCAACACTTGTAGTCAACGGGGTCTTCGCGGGTAACTCATTGGAGGGACACAAATAAATCTTTGCGGACTTTCTGATGAAACTTACGAGTGTTCACACCTAAGCCTCTTACAAAGTCAGATGTTTAGCTAAACATGAGCTCATGATCTAATTTTACACAATAATGAAGAAATCAGCTACAGGGGGAGACAATCAGCAAAAACAATCAATACCAGGATAAGATTCCCTAGACCATCGATCAGACGTTGGAATAATCAGGTGCAAGGCAGAAAATATACATAAAACTGGAACTGAAACAAGGAACAAGGATGTTTTCAAAGACTGGTAGGATCTCTAAAACATTTTTAAAGTACATGTCATTGATAAAGCTAAATACTCAAAGGTTGTGTAATACAACAGATTCATCATTGAGAAGAGTGAAATTATGCTGTTTTGAAAACTATGGCAGGTCAGATTTTCTGCCTAAATATATAAGAAGATTTGTCTGAAAACTACACATTATTTCAAAGACTTATTGGCTGTGAAATAAGTTAAAGTTATTTCAAATGGCTTGTCTGCAAAGAAAGGTGAGATGTAGGAAATCACAGAAAGTCGAGGGGAAAATAGGTCAATATATACTTTGCTATATTGTGAACTAAGCTTTTGGCCAGCCACAATGTAGAGGACCTGACCCTTAGAAACTTCCAAGTAAGCTGGAATCTTTAAAAATTCAAATCTTTATAAGTAAAAAATTTATTAAAATGAATAACCAAGTGTTTTAATTGACATCAGAAGATCAAAACAATAAACCCTGAGAACATAGAAAAAAGATAAATAAAGATATGAGCAGAACTTAATACCACAGAAAACGTATAAAATTCAGTTGAGGTAGTAAGTCCAAAGAATATTCTTTGACAAGATTTAAAAGACACACTTTGATTAAGGAAAACCAAAACATAAGTAAAGAATATACAGAAAGAATCAGGACAATGTTATAGCAGAGAATATCTGAAATGCCAGTAAATTTGAACATTTGTATAAAGTGGACCAGTTCCTAGCTCCTAAAATTTACCAAAATTGACACAAGAGGAAATCATTTAAGGTCATCATGTCTGCCCTTGGCATTCTCGGAACGCCCTCGGCTCAGAATGCAGCATCTGTAGTCCATGGTAACCTGCGGAGAGGGGGCGGGGCTGAGGGAGGTTGGAACAATGCCTTCACTGAGGGAGTGGGTGGGGCCATCTCTGCTGTGCCTGAACAAAGGGCAGGGGATAAGGGGGCCAACGCCGGGCCCTCAGAGCCCGGCAGGCCCAGTCGTGTGTCACAAGCATTTAGGCATAGGTCAAAGTGCGCCTTCTTTGTCTGCACAGCTGCCCAAACTCTCACCTTTCCACTCAGGCCGCCCTCTTACTTGAAGTGTGTGTGGAACCGGTCCGTGCAGTACACCTCGCTGCAAAGCTAACCATAGGTCTGGGCATCATAGCTTCCTGCCAGGTGACCGAAGTTCGCAGGCAGATGGGTCGTGGGAGACACGTGGGGAGCCTCCTGCCCAGGCCACAGGCCGCCCAAAGCCACTATCCCAGATCGGGGGCGGCAAAGCAGTCCTGTCTGAGTCCCAGCCTCTAGAGGGAGTAGTGGACCAACACATGTAGAAAAAGGGGTCCGCGCGGGTAACACATTGGAGGGACACAAAAAAATCTTTGCGGACTTTCTGCTGAAGCTTACGAGCGTTCACACCTAAGACTCTTACAAGGTCAGCTGTTTAGCTAAAAATGAGCTCATGATCTAAATTTACACAATAATGAAGAAATCAGCTACAAGGGGAGAGAAGCAGCAAAAACAATCAATACCAGAATTAGATTCCCTAGGCCAACCATCAGATGTTGGAATAATCAGGTGCAAGGCAGAAAGTATACACAAAACTGGAACTGAAACAAGGAACAAGGATGTTTTCAAAGACTGGTAGGATCTCTAAAATATTTTTAAAGTACATGTCATTGATAAAGCTAAATACTCAAAGGTGGTGTAATACAACAGATTCATCATTGAGAAGAGTGAAATTATGCTGTTTTGAAAATTATGGCAGGTCAGATTTTCTGCCTAAATATATAAGAAGATTTCTCTGAAAAATGCACATTATTTCAAAGACTTATTGGCTGTGAAATAATTTAAGTTTATTTCAAATGGCTTGTCTGCAAAGAAAGGTGAGATGTAGGAAATCACAGAAAGTCGAGGGGAAAATAGGTCAATATATACTTTGCTATATTGTGAACTAAGCCTTTGGCCAGCCACAATGTAGAGGACCTGACCCTTAGAAACTTACAAGTAAGCTGGAATCTTTAAAAACTCAAATCTTCATAAGTAAAAAGATTTATTAAAATGAATAACCAAGTGTTTTAATTGACATCAGAAGATCAAAACAATAAACCCTGAGAACATAGAAAAAAGATAAATAAAGATATGAGCAGAACTTAATACCATAGAAAACGTATAAAATTCAGTTGAGGTAGTAAGTCCAAAGAATATTCTTTGACAAGATTTAAAAGACACACTTTGATTAAGGAAAACCAAAACATAAGTAAAGAATATACAGAAAGAGTCAGGACAATGTTATAGCAGAGAGTATATGAAATGCCAGTAAATTTGAACGTTTGTGTAAAGTGGACCAGTTCCTAGCTCCTAAAATTTACCAAAACTGACACAAGAGGAAATCATTTAAGGTCATCATGTCAGCCCTTGGCATTCTCGGGATGCCCTGGACTCAGAATGCAGCATCTTTAGTCCATGGTAACCTGCGGAGAGGGGGCGGGGCTGAGGGAGTTTGGAACACTGCCCTCACAGAGGGAGTGGGTGTGGCCATCTCTGCTGTGACTGAACAAAGGGCAGGGGAGCAGGGGGCCCAGGGCAGGGCCCTCAGAGCCCGGCAGGCCCAGTGGGGTGTCAAAAGCATTTAGGCCCAGGCCAAAGTGCGCCTTCTTTGTCTGCACAGCGGCACAAACTCTCACCTTTCCACTAAGGCCGCCCTCTTACTTGAAGTGTGTGTGGAACCGGTCCGCGCAGTACACTTCGATGCAAAGCTAACCATAGGTCTGGCCATCATAGCTTCCTGCCAGGTGACCGAAGTTCGCAGGCAGATGGGTCGTGGGACACACGTGGGGAGAATCCTGCCCAGGCCACAGGCCGCCCAGAGCCACTATCCCAGATCGGGGGCAGCAAAGCAGTCCTGTCTGAGTCCCAGCCTCTAGAGGGAGTAGTGGACCAACACTTGTAGAAAAAGGGGTCCGCGCGGGTAACTCATTGGAGGGACACAAAAAAATCTTTGCGGACTTTCTGCTGAAGCTTACGAGCGTTCACACCTAAGCCTCTTACAAGGTCAGCTGTTTAGATAAACATGAGCTCATGATCTAAATTTACACAATAATGAAGAAATCAGCTACAAGGGGAGACAAGCAGCAAAAACAATCAATACCAGAATTAGATTCCCTAGGCCAACCATCAGATGTTGGAATAATCAGGTGCAAGGCAGAAAGTATACATAAAACTTGAACTGAAACAAGGAATAAGGATGTTTTAAAAGACTGGTAGGATCTCTAAAACATTTTTAAAGTACATGTCATTGATAAAGCTAAATACTCAATGGTTGTGTAATACAACAGATTCAACATTGAGAAGAGTGAAATTATGCTGTTTTGAAAACTATGGCAGGTCAGATTTTCTGCCTAATTATATAAGAAGATTTCTCTAAAAAATACACATTATTTCAAAGACTTATTGGCTGTGAAATAAGTTAAGGTTATTTCAAATGGCTTGTGTGCAAAGAAAGGTGAGATGTAGGGAATCACAGAAAGTCGAGGGGAAAATAGGTCAATATATACATTGCTATATGGTGAACTAAGACTTAGGCCAGCCACAATGTAGAGGACCTGACCCTTAGAAACTTACAAGTAAGCTGGAATCTTGAAAAATTCAAATCCTTATAAGTAAAAAGATTTTTTAAAATGAATAACCAAGTGTTTTAATTGACATCAGAAGATCAAAACAATAAACCTGAGAACATAGAAACAATATAAATAAAGATATGAGCAGAACTTAATACAATAGAAAACGTATATAATTCAGCTGATGTAGTAAGTCAAAGAATATTCTTTGACAAGATTAAAAGACACACTTTGATTAAGGAAAACCAAAACATATGTAAAGAATATACAGAAAGAATCAGGACAATATTATAGCAGAGAGTATATGAAATGCCAGTAAATTTGAAAGTTTGTGTAAAGTGGACCAGTTCCTAGCTCCTAAAATTTACCAAAACTGACACAAGAGGAAATCATTTAAGGTCATCATGTCTGCCCTTGGCATTCACGGAATGCCCTGGACTCAGAATGCAGCATCTTTAGTCCATGGTAACCTGCGGAGAGGGGGCGGGGCTGAGGGAGTTTGGAACACTGCCCTCACACAGGGAGTGGGTGTGGCCATCTCTGCTGTGACTGAACAAAGGGCAGGGGAGCAGGGTGCCCAGGGCAGGGCCCTCGGAGCCCGGCAGGCCCAGTGGGGTGTCACAAGCATTTGGCCCAGGACAAAGGGCGCCTTCTTTGTCTCCACAGCGGCACAAACTCTCACATTTCCACTCAGGCCGCCCTCTTACTTGAAGTGTGTGTGGAACCTGTCCGCGCAGTACACCTCGCTGCACAGCTAACCATAGGTCTGAGCATCGTAGCTTCCTGCCAGGTGACCGAATTTCGCAGGCAGATGGGTCCCTGGGACACACGCAGAGAGGCTCCTGCCCCGGCCACAGGCCACCCACTGCCACTGCCACAGATCGTGGGGCACAAAACAGCCCTGTCTGAGGCCGTGCCTCTAGAGGGAGTACTGGACCAACACTTGTAGTCAACGGGGTCTTCGCGGGTAACTCATTGGAGGGACACAAATAAATCTTTGCGGACTTTCTGATGAAACTTACGAGTGTTCACACCTAAGCCTCTTACAAAGTCAGATGTTTAGCTAAACATGAGCTCATGATCTAATTTTACACAATAATGAAGAAATCAGCTACAGGGGGAGACAATCAGCAAAAACAATCAATACCAGGATAAGATTCCCTAGACCATCGATCAGACGTTGGAATAATCAGGTGCAAGGCAGAAAATATACATAAAACTGGAACTGAAACAAGGAACAAGGATGTTTTCAAAGACTGGTAGGATCTCTAAAACATTTTTAAAGTACATGTCATTGATAAAGCTAAATACTCAAAGGTTGTGTAATACAACAGATTCATCATTGAGAAGAGTGAAATTATGCTGTTTTGAAAACTATGGCAGGTCAGATTTTCTGCCTAAATATATAAGAAGATTTGTCTGAAAACTACACATTATTTCAAAGACTTATTGGCTGTGAAATAAGTTAAGGTTATTTCAAATGGCTTGTCTGCAAAGAAAGGTGAGATGTAGGAAATCACAGAAAGTCGAGGGGAAAATAGGTCAATATATACTTTGCTATATTGTGAACTAAGCTTTTGGCCAGCCACAATGTAGAGGACCTGACCCTTAGAAACTTCCAAGTAAGCTGGAATCTTTAAAAATTCAAATCTTTATAAGTAAAAAATTTATTAAAATGAATAACCAAGTGTTTTAATTGACATCAGAAGATCAAAACAATAAACCCTGAGAACATAGAAAAAAGATAAATAAAGATATGAGCAGAACTTAATACCACAGAAAACGTATAAAATTCAGTTGAGGTAGTAAGTCCAAAGAATATTCTTTGACAAGATTTAAAAGACACACTTTGATTAAGGAAAACCAAAACATAAGTAAAGAATATACAGAAAGAATCAGGACAATGTTATAGCAGAGAATATCTGAAATGCCAGTAAATTTGAACATTTGTATAAAGTGGAGCATTTCCTAGCTCCTAAAATTTACCAAAATTGACACAAGAGGAAATCATTTAAGGTCATCATGTCTGCCCTTGGCATTCTCGGAACGCCCTCGGCTCAGAATGCAGCGTCTGTAGTCCATGGTAACCTGCGGAGAGGGGGCGGGGCTGAGGGAGGTTGGAACAATGCCTTCACTGAGGGAGTGGTTGGGGCCATCTCTGCTGTGCCTGAACAAAGGCCAGGGGATAAGGGGGCCAACGCCGGGCCCTCAGAGCCCGGCAGGCCCAGTCGTGTGTCACAAGCATTTAGGCATAGGTCAAAGTGCGCCTTCTTTGTCTGCACAGCTGCCCAAACTCTCACCTTTCCACTCAGGCCGCCCTCTTACTTGAAGTGTGTGTGGAACCGGTCCGTGCAGTACACCTCGCTGCAAAGCTAACCATAGGTCTGGGCATCATAGCTTCCTGCCAGGTGACCGAAGTTCGCAGGCAGATGGGTCGTGGGAGACACGTGGGGAGCCTCATGCCCAGGCCACAGGCCGCCCAAAGCCACTATCCCAGATCGGGGGCGGCAAAGCAGTCCTGTCTGAGTCCCAGCCTCTAGAGGGAGTAGTGGACCAACACATGTAGAAAAAGGGGTCCGCGCGGGTAACTCATTGGAGGGACACAAAAAAATCTTTGCGGACTTTCTGCTGAAGCTTACGAGCGTTCACACCTAAGACTCTTACAAGGTCAGCTGTTTAGCTAAAAATGAGCTCATGATCTAAATTTACACAATACTGAAGCAATCAGCTACAAGGGGAGAGAAGCAGCAAAAACAATCAATACCAGAATTAGATTCCCTAGGCCAACCATCAGATGTTGGAATAATCAGGTGCAAGGCAGAAAGTATACACAAAACTGGAACTGAAACAAGGAACAAGGATGTTTTCAAAGACTGGTAGGATCTCTAAAATATTTTTAAAGTACATGTCATTGATAAAGCTAAATACTCAAAGGTGGTGTAATACAACAGATTCATCATTGAGAAGAGTGAAATTATGCTGTTTTGAAAATTATGGCAGGTCAGATTTTCTGCCTAAATATATAAGAAGATTTCTCTGAAAAATGCACATTATTTCAAAGACTTATGGGCTGTGAAATAAGTTAAGTTTATTTCAAATGGCTTGTCTGCAAAGAAAGGTGAGATGTAGGAAATCACAGAAAGTCGAGGGGAAAATAGGTCAATATATACTTTGCTATATTGTGAACTAAGCCTTTGGCCAGCCACAATGTAGAGGACCTGACCCTTAGAAACTTACAAGTAAGCTGGAATCTTTAAAAACTCAAATCTTCATAAGTAAAAAGTTTTATTAAAATGAATAACCAAGTGTTTTAATTGACATCAGAAGATCAAAACAATAAACCCTGAGAACATAGAAAAAAGATAAATAAAGATATGAGCAGAACTTAATACCATAGAAAACGTATAAAATTCAGTTGAGGTAGTAAGTCCAAAGAATATTCTTTGACAAGATTTAAAAGACACACTTTGATTAAGGAAAACCAAAACATAAGTAAAGAATATACAGAAAGAGTCAGGACAATGTTATAGCAGAGAGTATATGAAATGCCAGTAAATTTGAACGTTTGTGTAAAGTGGACCAGTTCCTAGCTCCTAAAATTTACCAAAACTGACACAAGAGGAAATCATTTAAGGTCATCATGTCAGCCCTTGGCATTCTCGGGATGCCCTGGACTCAGAATGCAGCATCTTTAGTCCATGTTAACCTGTGGAGAGGGGGCGGGGCTGAGGGAGTTTGGAACACTGCCCTCACAGAGGGAGTGGGTGTGGCCATCTCTGCTGTGACTGAACAAAGGGCAGGGGAGCAGGGGGCCCAGGGCAGGGCCCTCAGAGCCCGGCAGGCCCAGTGGGGTGTCAAAAGCATTTAGGCCCAGGCCAAAGTGTGCGTTCTTTGTCTGCACAGCGGCACAAACTCTCACCTTTCCACTAAGGCCGCCCTCTTACTTGAAGTGTGTGTGGAACCGGTCCGCGCAGTACACTTCGATGCAAAGCTAACCATAGGTTTGGCCATCATAGCTTCCTGCCAGGTGACCGAAGTTCGCAGGCAGATGGGTCGTGGGACACACGTGGGGAGAATCCTGCCCAGGCCACAGGCCGCCCAAAGCCACTATCCCAGATCGGGGGCAGCAAAGCTGTCCTGTCTGAGTCCCAGCCTCTAGAGGGAGTAGTGGACCAACACTTGTAGAAAAAGGGGTCCGCGCGGGTAACTCATTGGGGGGACACAATAAAATCTTTGCGGACTTTCTGCTGAAGCTTACGAGCGTTCACACCTAAGCCTCTTACAAGGTCAGCTGTTTAGATAAACATGAGCTCATGATCTAAATTTACACAATAATGAAGAAATCAGCAACAAGGGGAGACAAGCAGCAAAAACAATCAATATCAGAATTAGATTCCTAGGCCAACCATCAGATGTTGGAATAATCAGGTGCAAGGCAGAAAGTATACATAAAACTTGAACTGAAACAAGGAATAAGGATGTTTTAAAAGACTGGTAGGATCTCTAAAACATTTTTAAAGTACATGTCATTGATAAAGCTAAATACTCAATGGTTGTGTAATACAACAGATTCAACATTGAGAAGAGTGAAATTATGCTGTTTCGAAAACTATGGCAGGTCAGATTTTCTGCCTAATTATATAAGAAGATTTCTCTAAAAAATACACATTATTTCAAAGACTTATTGGCTGTGAAATAAGTTAAGGTTATTTCAAATGGCTTGTGTGCAAAGAAAGGTGAGATGTAGGGAATCACAGAAAGTCGAGGGGAAAATAGGTCAATATATACATTGCTATATGGTGAACTAAGACTTAGGCCAGCCACAATGTAGAGGACCTGACCCTTAGAAACTTACAAGTAAGCTGGAATCTTCAAAAGTTCAAATCTTTATAAGTAAATAGATTTATGAAAATGAATAACCAAGTGTTTTAATTGACATCAGAAGATCAAAACAATAAACCCTGAGAACATAGAAAAAAGATAAGTAAAAATATGAGCAGAACTTAATACAACAGAAAACGTATAAAATTCAGGTGATGTAGTAAGTCCAAAGAATATTCTTTGAAAAGATTTAAAAGACACACTTTGATTTAGGAAAACACAAACATAAGTAAAGAATATACAGAAAGAATCAGGACAATGTTACAGCAGAGAATATAGGAAATGCCAGTAAATTAGAACATTTCTGTAAAGTGGACCATTTCCTAGCTCCTAAAGTTTACCAAAACTGACACAAGAGGAAATCATTTAAGGTCATCATGTCTGCCCTTGGCATTCTCGGAACGCCCAGGCCTCAGAATGCAGCATCTGTAGTCCATGGTAACCTGGGGAGAGGGGGCGGGGCTGAGGGCGGTTGGAACACTGCCCTCACTGAGGGAGTGGGAGTGGCCATCTCTGCTGTGACTGAACAAAGGGCAGGGGAGCAGTGGCCCATGGCAGGGCCCTCAGAGCCGGCAGTCCCATTGGGGTGTCACAAGCATTTAGGCACAGGCCGAAGAGCGCCTTCTTTGTCTGCACAGCTGCCCAAACTCTCACCTATCCACTCAGGCCGCCCTCTTACTTGAAGTGTGTGTGAAACCTGTCCGCGCAATACACCTCGCTGCACAGCTAACCATAGGTCTGGGCATCGTAGCTTCCTGCCAGGTGACCGAAGTTCGCAGGCAGATGGGTCCCTGGGACACACGCGGAGAGACTTCTGCCCGGGCCAAAGGCCGCCCACTGCCACTGCCCCAGATCTGGGGACGCAAAGCAGCCCTGTCTGAGTCCCTGCCTCTAGAGGAAGTATTGAACCAACACTTGTAGAAAACGGGGTCCTCGTGGGCAACTCATTGGAGGGACACAAATAAATCTTTGCCGACTTTCTGATGAAGCTTACGAGCGTTCACACCTAATCCTCTTACAAGGTCAGCTGTTTAGCTAAACATGAGCTCATGATCTAAATTTACAGAATAATAAAGAAATCAGCTACAGGGGGAGACCATCAGCAAAAACAATCAAAACCAGAATGAGATTCCCTAGGCCATCCATCAGATGTTGGAATAATCAGGTGCAAGGCAGAAAATATACATAAAACTGGAACTGAAACAAGGAACAAGGATGTTTTCAAAGACTGGTAGGATCTCTAAAACATTTTTAAAGAACATGTCATTGACAAAGGTAAATACTCAAAGATTGTGTAATACAACAGATTCATCATTGAGCAGAGTGAAATTATGCTGTTTTGAAAACTATGGCAAGTCAGATTTTCCGCCTAATTATATAAGAAGATTTCTCTAAAAAATACACATTATTTCAAAGACTTATGTGCTGTGAAATAAGGGTATTTCAAATGGCTTGTCTGCAAAGAAAGGTGAGATGTAGGGAATCACAGAAAGTCGAGGGGAAAATAGGTCAATATATACATTGCTATAGGGTGAACTAAGCCTTAGGCCAGCAACAATATAGAGGACCTGACCCTTAGAAACTTACAAGTAAGCTGGAATCTTCAAAAGTTCAAATCTTTATAAGTAAAAAGATTTATTAAAATGAATAACCAAGTGTTTTAATTGACATCAGAACATCCAAACAATAAACCCTGAGAACATAGAAAAAAGATAAATAAAGATATGAGCAGAATTTAATACAATAGATAACGTATAAAATTGAGGTGATTTAGTAAGTCCAAAGAATATTCTTTGAAAAGATTTAAAAGACACACTTTGATTAAGGAAAACAAAAACATAAGTATACAATATACAGAAAGAATCAGGACAAAGTTATAGCAGAGAATATAGGAAATGCCAGTAAATTAGAACATTTCTGTAAAGTGGACCAATTCCTAGCTCCTAAAGTTTACCAAAACTGACACAAGAGGAAATCATTTAAGGTCATCATGTCTGCCCTTGGCATTCTCGGAATGCCCTGGCCTCAGAATGCAGCATCTGTAGTCCATGGTAACCTGCGGGCAGGGGGCGGGGCTGAGGGAGGTTGGAACACTGCCCTCACTGAGGGAGTGGGTGTGGCTATCTCTGCTGTGACTGAACAAATCCAAGGGAGCAGGGGTCCCAGGGCAGGGCCCTCAGAGCCCGGCAGGCCCAATGGGGTGTCACAAGCATTAAGGCCCTGGCCAAAGTGCGCCTTCTTTGTCTCCACAGCTGCCCAAACACTAACCTTTCCACTCAGCCCGCCCTCATACTTAAAGTGTGTGTGGAACCTGTCCACGCAGTACCCCTCGCTGCACAGCTAACCATACGTCTGGGCATCGTAGCTTCCTGCCAGGGGACCGAAGTTCGCAGGCAGATGGGTCCCTGGGACACACGCGGAGAGCTTCCTGACCGTGCCACAGGCCGCTCACGGCCCCGGCCCCAGATCGGGGGCCACAAAGCAGCCCTGTCTGAGTCCCTGCCTCTAGAGGAAGAATAGGACCAACACTTGTAGAAAACGGGGTCCTAGCGGGCAACTCTTTGGAAGGACACAAATAAATCTTTGCGAATTTCTGATGTAGCTTACGAGCGTTCACACCTAAGCCTCTTACAATGTCAACTGTTTAGCTAAACATGAGCTCATGATCTAAATGTACACAATAATGAAGAAATCAGCTACAAGGGGGAGACAATTAGCAAAAACAATCAATACCAGAATTAGATTCCCTAGGCCATTCATCACATGTTGGAATAATCAGGTGCAAGGCAGATAATATACATAAAACTGGAACTGAAACAAGGAACAAGGATGTTTTCAAAATCTGGAAGGATCTCTAAAGCATATTTAAAGTACATATCATTGACAAAGCTAAATATTAAAAGGTTGTGTAATACAACAGATTCATCATAGAAAAGCGTGAAATTATGCTGTTTTGAAAACTATGGCATGTCAGATTTTCTGCCTAATTATATAAGAAGATTTCGCTAAAAAATACACATTATTTCAAAGACTTATTGGCTGTGAAATAAGTTGTGTATTTCAAATGGCTTGTCTGCAAAGAAAGGTGAGATGTAGGGAATCACAGAAAGTCGAGGGGAAAATAGGTCAATATATACATTGCTATATGGTGAACTAAGCCTTAGGCCTACAACAATGTAGAGGACCTGACCCTTAGAAACTTACAAGTAAGCTGGAATCTTCAAAAGTTCAAATCTTTATAAGTAAATAGATTTATGAAAATGAATAACCAAGTGTTTTAATTGACATCAGAAGATCAAAACAATAAACCCTGAGAACATAGAAAAAAGATAAGTAAAAATATGAGCAGAACTTAATACAACAGAAAACGTATAAAATTCAGGTGATGTAGTAAGTCCAAAGAATATTCTTTGAAAAGATTTAAAGACACACTTTGATTTAGGAAAACACAAACATAAGTAAAGAATATACAGAAAGAATCAGGACAATGTTACAGCAGAGAATATAGGAAATGCCAGTAAATTAGAACATTTCTGTAAAGTGGACCATTTCCTAGCTCCTAAAGTTTACCAAAACTGACACAAGAGGAAGTCATTTAAGGTCATCATGTCTGCCCTTGGCATTCTCGGAACGCCCTGGCCTCAGAATGCAGCATCTGTAGTCCATGGTAACCTGTGGAGAGGGGGGCGGGTGAGGGAGGTTGGAACACTGCCCTCACTGAGGGAGTGGGAGTGGCCATCTCAGCTGTGACTGAACAAAGGGCAGGGGAGCAGGGGCCCGGGGCAGGGCCCTCAGAGCCCGGCAGTCCCAGTGGTGTGTCACAAGCATTTAGGCCCATGCCGAAGAGCGCCTTCTTTGTCGGCACAGATACCCAAACTCTCACCTATACACTCAGGCGGCCCTCTTACTTGAAGTGTGTGTGAAACCTGTCCACGCAATACACCTCGCTGCACAGCTAACCATAGATCTGGGCATCGTATCTTCCTGCCAGGTGACCGAAGTTCGCAGGCTGATGGGTCCTTGGTACACACGCGGAGAGTCTCCTGCTCGGGCCACAGGCCGCCCACTGCCACTGCCCCAGATCGGGGGCCGCAAAGCAGCCCTGTCTGAGTCCCTGCGTCTAGAGGAAGTATTGGAACAACACTTGTAGAAAACGGGGTCCTCGCGGGCAACTCATTGGAGGGACACAAATAAATCTTTGCCGACTTTCTGAAGAAGCTTACGAGCGTTCACACCTAAGCCTCTTACAAGGTCAGCTGTTTAGCTAAACATGAGCTCATGATCTAAATTTACACAATAATGAAGAAATCAGCTACAAGGGGGAGACAATCAGCAAAAACAATCAATACCAGAATTAGATTCCCTAGGCCATCCATCACATGTTGGAATACTCAGGTGCAAGGCAGAAAATATACATAAAACTGGAACTGAAACAAGGAACAAGGATGTTTTCAAAGACTGGTAGGATCTCTAAAACATTTTTAAAGTACATGCCATTGACAAAGCTAAATATTCAAAGTTTGTGTAATACAACAGATTCATCATAGAGAAGAGTGAAATTATGCTGTTTTGAAAACTATGGCATGTCAGGTTTTCTGCCTAATTATATAAGAAGATTTCGCTAAAACATACACATTATTTCAAAGACTTATTGGCTGTGAAATAAGTTAAAGGTATTTCAAGTGGCTTGTCTGCAAAGAAAGGTGAGATGTAGGGAAACACAGAAAGTCGAGGGGAAAATAGGTCAATATATACATTGCTATATGTTGAACTAAGCCTTAGGCGAGCAATAATGTAGACGATCTGACCCTTAGAAACTTACAAGTAAGCTGGAATCTTCAAAAGTTCAAATCTTTATTGGTAAAAAGATTTATAAAAATGAATAACCAAGTGTTTTAATTGACATCAGAATATCAAAACAATAAACCCTGAGAGAATAGAAAAAAGAAAAATAAAGATATGAGCAGAATTTAATACAACAGAAAATGTATAAAATTGAGGTGATTTAGTAAGTCCAAAGAATATTCTTTGAAAAGATTTAAAAGACACACTTTGATTAAGGAGAACAAAAACATTAGTAAACAATATACAGAAAGAATCAGGACAAAGTTATAGCAGAGAATATAGGAAATGCCAGTAAATTTGAATATTCCTGTAAAGTGGACCATTTCCTAGCTCCTAAAGTTTACCAAAACTGACACAAGAGGAAATCATTTAAGATCATCATGTCTGCCCTTGTCATTCTCGGAACGCCCTGGCCTCAGAATGCAGCATCTGTAGTCCATGGTAACCTGCGGGCAGGGGGCGGGGCTGAGGGAGGTTGGAACACTGCCCTCACTGAGGGAGTGGGTGTGGCCATCTCTGCTGTGACTGAACAAAGGCAAGGGAGCAGGGTTCCGACGCAGGGCCCTCAGAGCCCGGCAGGCCCAATGGGGTGTCACAAACATGTAGGCCCAGGCCAAAGGGCGCCTTCTTTGTCTGCACAGCTGCCCAAACACTAACCTTTCCACTCAGCCCGCCCTCATACTTGAAGTGTGTGTGAAACCTGTCCACGCAGTACCCCTCGCTGCACAGCTAACCATAGGTCTGGGCATCGTAGCTTCCTGCCAGAGGACCGAAGTTTGCAGGCAGATGGGTCCCTGGGACACACGCGGAGAGCTTCCTGACAGGGCCATAGGCCGCTCACTGCCCCGGCCCCAGATCGGGGGCCGCAAAGCAGCCCTCTCTGAGTCCCTGCCTCTAGAGGAAGTATAGGACCAACACTTGTAGAAAACGGGGTCCTAGCGGGCAACTCATTGGAGGGACACAAATAAATCCTTGCGACTTTCTGATGAAGCTTACGAGCGTTCACACCTAATCCTATTACAAGGTCAGCTGTTTAGCTAAACATGAGCTCATGATCTAAATGTACACAATAATGAAGAAACCAGCTACAAGGGGGAGACAATTAGCAAAAACAATCAATAGCAGAATTAGATTCCCTAGGCCATCCATCACATGTTGGAATAATCAGGTGCAAGGCAGATAATATACATAAAACTGGAACTGAAACAAGGAACAAGGATGTTTTCAAAGTCTGGAAGTATCTCTACAACATTTTTAAAGTACATGTCATTGACAAAGCTAAATATTAAAAGGTTGTGTAATACAACAGATTCATCATAGAGAAGAGTGAAATTATGCTGTTTTGAAAACTCTGGCAGGTCAGATTTTCTGCCTAATTATATAAGAATATTTCGCTAAAAAATACACATTAATTCAAAGACTTATTGGCTGTGAAAGAAATTAACGGTATTTCAAATGGTTTGTCTGCAAAGAAAGGTGAGATGTAGGGAATCACAGAAAGTCGAGGGGAAAATAGGTCAATATATACATTGCTATATGGTGAACTAAGCCTTAGGCCCGCAACAATGTAGAGGAACTGACCCTTAGAAACTTACAAGTAAGCAGGAATCTTCAAAAGTTCAAATCTTTATAAGTAAATAGATTTAAGAAAATGAGTAACCAAGTGTTTAAATTGACATCAGAAGATCAAAACAATAATCCCTGAGAACATAGAAGAAAGATAAATAAAGATATGAGCAGAACTTAATACAACAAAAAACGTATAAAATTCAGGTGATGTAGTAAGTCCAAAGAATATTCTTTGAAAAGATTTAAAAGACACACTTTGATTTAGGAAAACACAAACATAAGTAAAGAATATACAGAAAGAATCAGGACAATGTTACAGCAGAGAATATAGGAAATGCCAGTAAAATAGAACATTTCTGTAAAGTGGACCATTTCCTAGCTCCTAAAGTTTACCAAAACTGACACAAGAGGAAATCATTTAAGGTCATCATGTCTGCCCTTGGCATTCTCGGAATGCCCAGGCCTCAGAATGCAGCATCTGTAGTCCATGGTAACCTGGGGAGAGGGGGCGGGGCTGAGGGCGGTTGGAACACTGCCCTCACTGAGGGAGTGGGAGTGGCCATCTCTGCTGTGACTGAACAAAGGACAGGGGAGCAGTGGCCCATGGCAGGGCCCTCAGAGCCCGGCAGTCCCATTGGGGTGTCACAAGCATTTAGGCCCATGCCGAAGAGCGCCTTCTTTGTCTGCACAGCTGCCCAAACTCTCACCTATCCACTCAGGCCGCCCTCTTACTTGAAGTGTGTGTGAAACCTGTCCGCGCAATACACCTCGCTGCACAGCTAACCATAGGTCTGGGCATCGTAGCTTCCTGCCAGGTGACCGAAGTTCGCAGGCAGATGGGTCCCTGGGACACACGCGGAGAGACTTCTGCCCGGGCCAAAGGCCGCCCACTGCCACTGCCCCAGATCTGGGGACGCAAAGCAGCCCTGTCTGAGTCCCTGCCTCTAGAGGAAGTATTGAACCAACACTTGTAGAAAACGGGGTCCTCGTGGGCAACTCATTGGAGGGACACAAATAAATCTTTGCCGACTTTCTGATGAAGCTTACGAGCGTTCACACCTAATCCTCTTACAAGGTCAGCTGTTTAGCTAAACATGAGCTCATGATCTAAATTTACAGAATAATAAAGAAATCAGCTACAGGGGGAGACCATCAGCAAAAACAATCAAAACCAGAATGAGATTCCCTAGGCCATCCATCAGATGTTGGAATAATCAGGTGCAAGGCAGAAAATATACATAAAACTGGAACTGAAACAAGGAACAAGGATGTTTTCAAAGACTGGTAGGATCTCTAAAACATTTTTAAAGAACATGTCATTGACAAAGGTAAATACTCAAAGATTGTGTAATACAACAGATTCATCATTGAGCAGAGTGAAATTATGCTGTTTTGAAAACTATGGCAAGTCAGATTTTCCGCCTAATTATATAAGAAGATTTCTCTAAAAAATACACATTATTTCAAAGACTTATGGGCTGTGAAATAAGGGTATTTCAAATGGCTTGTCTGCAAAGAAAAGTGAGATGTAGGGAATCACAGAAAGTCGAGGGGAAAATAGGTCAATATATACACTGCTATAGGGTGAACTAAGCCTTAGGCCAGCAACAATATAGAGGACCTGACCCTTAGAAACTTACAAGTAAGCTGGAATCTTCAAAAGTTCAAATCTTTATAAGTAAAAAGATTTATTAAAATGAATAACCAAGTGTTTTAATTGACATCAGAACATCCAAACAATAAACCCTGAGAACATAGAAAAAAGATAAATAAAGATATGAGCAGAATTTAATACAATAGAAAACGTATAAAATTGAGGTGATTTAGTAAGTCCAAAGAATATTCTTTGAAAAGATTTAAAAGACCCACTTTGATTAAGGAAAACAAAAACATAAGTAAACAATATACAGAAAGAATCAGGACAAAGTTATAGCAGAGAATATAGGAAATGCCAGTAAATTAGAACATTTCTGTAAAGTGGACCAATTCCTAGCTCCTAAAGTTTACCAAAACTGACACAAGAGGTAATCATTTAAGGTCATCATGTCTGCCCTTGGCATTCTCGGAATGCCCTGGCCTCAGAATGCAGCATCTGTAGTCCATGGTAACCTGCGGAGAGGGGGCGGGGCTGAGGGAGGTTGGAACACTGCCCTCACTGAGGGAGTGGGTGTGGCCATCTCTGCTGTGACTGAACAAAGCCAAGGGAGCAGGGGTCCCAGGGCAGGGCCCTCAGAGCCCGGCTGGCCCAATGGGGTGTCACAAGCATTTAGGCCCTGGCCAAAGTGCGCCTTCTTTGTCTCCACAGCTGCGCAAACACTAACCTTTCCACTCAGCCCGCCCTCATACTTAAAGTGTGTGTGGAACCTGTCCACGCAGTACCCCTCGCTGCACAGCTAACCATACGTCTGGGCATCGTAGCTTCCTGCCAGGGGACCGAAGTTCGCAGGCAGATGGGTCCCTGGGACACACGCGGAGAGCTTCCTGACCGTGCCACAGGCCGCTCACGGCCCCGGCCCCAGATCGGGGGCCACAAAGCAGCCCTGTCTGAGTCCCTGCCTCTAGAGGAAGTATAGGACCAACACTTGTAGAAAACGGGGTCCTAGCGGGCAACTCTTTGGAAGGACACAAATAAATCTTTGCGAATTTCTGATGTAGCTTACGAGCGTTCACACCTAAGCCTCTTAAAATGTCAACTGTTTAGCTAAACATGAGCTCATGATCTAAATGTACACAATAATGAAGAAATCAGCTACAAGGGGGAGACAATTAGCAAAAACAATCAATACCAGAATTAGATTCCCTAGGCCATTCATCACATGTTGGAATAATCAGGTGCAAGGCAGATAATATACATAAAACTGGAAATGAAACAAGGAACAAGGATGTTTTCAAAGTCTGGAAGGATCTCTAAAGCATATTTAAAGTACATATCATTGACAAAGCTAAATATTAAAAGGTTGTGTAATACAACAGATTCATCATAGAAAAGCGTGAAATTATGCTGTTTTGAAAACTATGGCATGTCAGATTTTCTGCCTAATTATATAAGAAGATTTCGCTAAAAAATACACATTATTTCAAAGACTTATTGGCTGTGAAATAAGTTGTGTATTTCAAATGGCTTGTCTGCAAAGAAAGGTGAGATGTAGGGAATCACAGAAAGGCGAGGGGAAAATAGGTCAATATATACATTGCTATATGGTGAACTAAGCCTTAGGCCTACAACAATGTAGAGGACCTGACCCTTAGAAACTTACAAGTAAGCTGGAATCTTCAAAAGTTCAAATCTTTATAAGTAAATAGATTTATGAAAATGAATAACCAAGTGTTTTAATTGACATCAGAAGATCAAAACAATAAACCCTGAGAACATAGAAAAAAGGTAAGTAAAAATATGAGCAGAACTTAATACAACAGAAAACGTATAAAATTCAGGTGATGTAGTAAGTCCAAAGAATATTCTTTGAAAAGATTTAAAAGACACACTTTGATTTAGGAAAACACAAACATAAGTAAAGAATATACAGAAAGAATCAGGACAATGTTACAGCAGAGAATATAGGAAATGCCAGTAAATTAGAACATTTCTGTAAAGTGGACCATTTCCTAGCTCCTAAAGTTTACCAAAACTGACACAAGAGGAAATCATTTAAGGTCATCATGTCTGCCCTTGGCATTCTCGGAATGCCCAGGCCTCAGAATGCAGCATCTGTAGTCCATGGTAACCTGGGGAGAGGGGGCGGGGCTGAGGGCGGTTGGAACACTGCCCTCACTGAGGGAGTGGGAGTGGCCATCTCTGCTGTGACTGAACAAAGGGCAGGGGAGCAGTGGCCCATGGCAGGGCCCTCAGAGCCCGGCAGTCCCATTGGGGTGTCACAAGCATTTAGGCCCATGCCGAAGAGCGCCTTCTTTGTCTGCACAGCTGCCCAAACTCTCACCTATCCACTCAGGCCGCCCTCTTACTTGAAGTGTGTGTGAAACCTGTCCGCGCAATACACCTCGCTGCACAGCTAACCATAGGTCTGGGCATCGTAGCTTCCTGCCAGGTGACCGAAGTTCGCAGGCAGATGGGTCCCTGGGACACACGCGGAGAGACTTCTGCCCGGGCCAAAGGCCGCCCACTGCCACTGCCCCAGATCTGGGGACGCAAAGCAGCCCTGTCTGAGTCCCTGCCTCTAGAGGAAGTATTGAACCAACACTTGTAGAAAACGGGGTCCTCGTGGGCAACTCATTGGAGGGACACAAATAAATCTTTGCCGACTTTCTGATGAAGCTTACGAGCGTTCACACCTAATCC
Organism: Mesoplodon bidens; assembly: GCF_964165515.1. Classification (NCBI taxonomy): domain Eukaryota; kingdom Metazoa; phylum Chordata; class Mammalia; order Artiodactyla; family Ziphiidae; genus Mesoplodon; species Mesoplodon bidens. The sequence continues at coordinate 26,747,414 of NC_138180.1, read as the reverse complement.
TCTTACAAGGTCAGCTGTTTAGCTAAACATGAGCTCATGATCTAAATTTACAGAATAATAAAGAAATCAGCTACAGGGGGAGACCATCAGCAAAAACAATCAAAACCAGAATGAGATTCCCTAGGCCATCCATCAGATGTTGGAATAATCAGGTGCAAGGCAGAAAATATACATAAAACTGGAACTGAAACAAGGAACAAGGATGTTTTCAAAGACTGGTAGGATCTCTAAAACATTTTTAAAGAACATGTCATTGACAAAGGTAAATACTCAAAGATTGTGTAATACAACAGATTCATCATTGAGCAGAGTGAAATTATGCTGTTTTGAAAACTATGGCAAGTCAGATTTTCCGCCTAATTATATAAGAAGATTTCTCTAAAAAATACACATTATTTCAAAGACTTATGGGCTGTGAAATAAGGGTATTTCAAATGGCTTGTCTGCAAAGAAAGGTGAGATGTAGGGAATCACAGAAAGTCGAGGGGAAAATAGGTCAATATATACATTGCTATAGGGTGAACTAAGCCTTAGGCCAGCAACAATATAGAGGACCTGACCCTTAGAAACTTACAAGTAAGCTGGAATCTTCAAAAGTTCAAATCTTTATAAGTAAAAAGATTTATTAAAATGAATAACCAAGTGTTTTAATTGACATCAGAACATCCAAACAATAAACCCTGAGAACATAGAAAAAAGATACATAAAGATATGAGCAGAATTTAATACAATAGAAAACGTATAAAATTGAGGTGATTTAGTAAGTCCAAAGTATATTCTTTGAAAAGATTTAAAAGACACACTTTGATTAAGGAAAACAAAAACATAAGTAAACAATATACAGAAAGAATCAGGACAAAGTTATAGCAGAGAATATAGGAAATGCCAGTAAATTAGAACATTTCTGTAAAGTGGACCAATTCCTAGCTCCTAAAGTTTACCAAAACTGACACAAGAGGTAATCATTTAAGGTCATCATGTCTGCCCTTGGCATTCTCGGAATGCCCTGGCCTCAGAATGCAGCATCTGTAGTCCATGGTAACCTGCGGGCAGGGGGCGGGGCTGAGGGAGGTTGGAACACTGCCCTCACTGAGGGAGTGGGTGTGGCCATCTCTGCTGTGACTGAACAAAGCCAAGGGAGCAGGGGTCCCAGGGCAGGGCCCTCAGAGCCCGGCAGGCCCAATGGGGTGTCACAAGCATTTAGGCCCTGGCCAAAGTGCGCCTTCTTTGTCTCCACAGCTGCGCAAACACTAACCTTTCCACTCAGCCCGCCCTCATACTTAAAGTGTGTGTGGAACCTGTCCACGCAGTACCCCTCGCTGCACAGCTAACCATACGTCTGGGCATCGTAGCTTCCTGCCAGGGGACCGAAGTTCGCAGGCAGATGGGTCCCTGGGACACACGCGGAGAGCTTCCTGACCGTGCCACAGGCCGCTCACGGCCCCGGCCCCAGATCGGGGGCCACAAAGCAGCCCTGTCTGAGTCCCTGCCTCTAGAGGAAGTATAGGACCAACACTTGTAGAAAACGGGGTCCTAGCGGGCAACTCTTTGGAAGGACACAAATAAATCTTTGCGAATTTCTGATGTAGCTTACGAGCGTTCACACCTAAGCCTCTTAAAATGTCAACTGTTTAGCTAAACATGAGCTCATGATCTAAATGTACACAATAATGAAGAAATCAGCTACAAGGGGGAGACAATTAGCAAAAACAATCAATACCAGAATTAGATTCCCTAGGCCATTCATCACATGTTGGAATAATCAGGTGCAAGGCAGATAATATACATAAAACTGGAAATGAAACAAGGAACAAGGATGTTTTCAAAGTCTGGAAGGATCTCTAAAGCATATTTAAAGTACATATCATTGACAAAGCTAAATATTAAAAGGTTGTGTAATACAACAGATTCATCATAGAAAAGCGTGAAATTATGCTGTTTTGAAAACTATGGCATGTCAGATTTTCTGCCTAATTATATAAGAAGATTTCGCTAAAAAATACACATTATTTCAAAGACTTATTGGCTGTGAAATAAGTTGTGTATTTCAAATGGCTTGTCTGCAAAGAAAGGTGAGATGTAGGGAATCACAGAAAGGCGAGGGGAAAATAGGTCAATATATACATTGCTATATGGTGAACTAAGCCTTAGGCCTACAACAATGTAGAGGACCTGACCCTTAGAAACTTACAAGTAAGCTGGAATCTTCAAAAGTTCAAATCTTTATAAGTAAATAGATTTATGAAAATGAATAACCAAGTGTTTTAATTGACATCAGAAGATCAAAACAATAAACCCTGAGAACATAGAAAAAAGGTAAGTAAAAATATGAGCAGAACTTAATACAACAGAAAACGTATAAAATTCAGGTGATGTAGTAAGTCCAAAGAATATTCTTTGAAAAGATTTAAAAGACACACTTTGATTTAGGAAAACACAAACATAAGTAAAGAATATACAGAAAGAATCAGGACAATGTTACAGCAGAGAATATAGGAAATGCCAGTAAATTAGAACATTTCTGTAAAGTGGACCATTTCCTAGCTCCTAAAGTTTACCAAAACTGACACAAGAGGAAATCATTTAAGGTCATCATGTCTGCCCTTGGCATTCTCGGAATGCCCAGGCCTCAGAATGCAGCATCTGTAGTCCATGGTAACCTGGGGAGAGGGGGCGGGGCTGAGGGCGGTTGGAACACTGCCCTCACTGAGGGAGTGGGAGTGGCCATCTCTGCTGTGACTGAACAAAGGGCAGGGGAGCAGTGGCCCATGGCAGGGCCCTCAGAGCCCGGCAGTCCCATTGGGGTGTCACAAGCATTTAGGCCCATGCCGAAGAGCGCCTTCTTTGTCTGCACAGCTGCCCAAACTCTCACCTATCCACTCAGGCCGCCCTCTTACTTGAAGTGTGTGTGAAACCTGTCCGCGCAATACACCTCGCTGCACAGCTAACCATAGGTCTGGGCATCGTAGCTTCCTGCCAGGTGACCGAAGTTCGCAGGCAGATGGGTCCCTGGGACACACGCGGAGAGACTTCTGCCCGGGCCAAAGGCCGCCCACTGCCACTGCCCCAGATCTGGGGACGCAAAGCAGCCCTGTCTGAGTCCCTGCCTCTAGAGGAAGTATTGAACCAACACTTGTAGAAAACGGGGTCCTCGTGGGCAACTCATTGGAGGGACACAAATAAATCTTTGCCGACTTTCTGATGAAGCTTACGAGCGTTCACACCTAATCCTCTTACAAGGTCAGCTGTTTAGCTAAACATGAGCTCATGATCTAAATTTACAGAATAATAAAGAAATCAGCTACAGGGGGAGACCATCAGCAAAAACAATCAAAACCAGAATGAGATTCCCTAGGCCATCCATCAGATGTTGGAATAATCAGGTGCAAGGCAGAAAATATACATAAAACTGGAACTGAAACAAGGAACAAGGATGTTTTCAAAGACTGGTAGGATCTCTAAAACATTTTTAAAGAACATGTCATTGACAAAGGTAAATACTCAAAGATTGTGTAATACAACAGATTCATCATTGAGCAGAGTGAAATTATGCTGTTTTGAAAACTATGGCAAGTCAGATTTTCCGCCTAATTATATAAGAAGATTTCTCTAAAAAATACACATTATTTCAAAGACTTATGGGCTGTGAAATAAGGGTATTTCAAATGGCTTGTCTGCAAAGAAAGGTGAGATGTAGGGAATCACAGAAAGTCGAGGGGAAAATAGGTCAATATATACATTGCTATAGGGTGAACTAAGCCTTAGGCCAGCAACAATATAGAGGACCTGACCCTTAGAAACTTACAAGTAAGCTGGAATCTTCAAAAGTTCAAATCTTTATAAGTAAAAAGATTTATTAAAATGAATAACCAAGTGTTTTAATTGACATCAGAACATCCAAACAATAAACCCTGAGAACATAGAAAAAAGATAAATAAAGATATGAGCAGAATTTAATACAATAGAAAACGTATAAAATTGAGGTGATTTAGTAAGTCCAAAGAATATTCTTTGAAAAGATTTAAAAGACACACTTTGATTAAGGAAAACAAAAACATAAGTAAACAATATACAGAAAGAATCAGGACAAAGTTATAGCAGAGAATATAGGAAATGCCAGTAAATTAGAACATTTCTGTAAAGTGGACCAATTCCTAGCTCCTAAAGTTTACCAAAACTGACACAAGAGGAAATCATTTAAGGTCATCATGTCTGCCCTTGGCATTCTCGGAATGCCCTGGCCTCAGAATGCAGCATCTGTAGTCCATGGTAACCTGCGGGCAGGGGGCGGGGCTGAGGGAGGTTGGAACACTGCCCTCACTGAGGGAGTGGGTGTGGCCATCTCTGCTGTGACTGAACAAAGCCAAGGGAGCAGGGGTCCCAGGGCAGGGCCCTCAGAGCCCGGCAGGCCCAATGGGGTGTCACAAGCATTTAGGCCCTGGCCAAAGTGCGCCTTCTTTGTCTCCACAGCTGCCCAAACACTAACCTTTCCACTCAGCCCGCCCTCATACTTAAAGTGTGTGTGGAACCTGTCCACGCAGTACCCCTCGCTGCACAGCTAACCATACGTCTGGGCATCGTAGCTTCCTGCCAGGGGACCGAAGTTCGCAGGCAGATGGGTCCCTGGGACACACGCGGAGAGCTTCCTGACCGTGCCACAGGCCGCTCACGGCCCCGGCCCCAGATCGGGGGCCACAAAGCAGCCCTGTCTGAGTCCCTGCCTCTAGAGGAAGTATAGGACCAACACTTGTAGAAAACGGGGTCCTAGCGGGCAACTCTTTGGAAGGACACAAATAAATCTTTGCGAATTTCTGATGTAGCTTACGAGCGTTCACACCTAAGCCTCTTACAATGTCAACTGTTTAGCTAAACATGAGCTCATGATCTAAATGTACACAATAATGAAGAAATCAGCTACAATGGGGAGACAATTAGCAAAAACAATCAATACCAGAATTAGATTCCCTAGGCCATTCATCACATGTTGGAATAATCAGGTGCAAGGCAGATAATATACATAAAACTGGAACTGAAACAAGGAACAAGGATGTTTTCAAAGTCTGGAAGGATCTCTAAAGCATATTTAAAGTACATATCATTGACAAAGCTAAATATTAAAAGGTTGTGTAATACAACAGATTCATCATAGAAAAGCGTGAAATTATGCTGTTTTGAAAACTATGGCATGTCAGATTTTCTGCCTAATTATATAAGAAGATTTCGCTAAAAAATACACATTATTTCAAAGACTTATTGGCTGTGAAATAAGTTGTGTATTTCAAATGGCTTGTCTGCAAAGAAAGGTGAGATGTAGGGAATCACAGAAAGTCGAGGGGAAAATAGGTCAATATATACATTGCTATATGGTGAACTAAGCCTTAGGCCTACAACAATGTAGAGGACCTGACCCTTAGAAACTTACAAGTAAGCTGGAATGTTCAAAAGTTCAAATCTTTATAAGTAAATAGATTTATGAAAATGAATAACCAAGTGTTTTAATTGACATCAGAAGATCAAAACAATAAACCCTGAGAACATAGAAAAAAGGTAAGTAAAAATATGAGCAGAACTTAATACAACAGAAAACGTATAAAATTCAGGTGATGTAGTAAGTCCAAAGAATATTCTTTGAAAAGATTTAAAAGACACACTTTGATTTAGGAAAACACAAACATAAGTAAAGAATATACAGAAAGAATCAGGACAATGTTACAGCAGAGAATATAGGAAATGCCAGTAAATTAGAACGTTTCTGTAAACTGGACCATTTCCTAGCTCCTAAAGTTTACCAAAACTGACACAAGAGGAAGTCATTTAAGGTCATCATGTCTGCCCTTGGCATTCTCGGAACGCCCTGGCCTCAGAATGCAGCATCTGTAGTCCATGGTAACCTGTGGAGAGGGGGGCGGGTGAGGGAGGTTGGAACACTGCCCTCACTGAGGGAGTGGGAGTGGCCATCTCTGCTGTGACTGAACAAAGGGCAGGGGAGCAGGGGCCCGGGGCAGGGCCCTCAGAGCCCGGCAGTCCCAGTGGTGTGTCACAAGCATTTAGGCCCATGCCGAAGAGCGCCTTCTTTGTCGGCACAGATACCCAAACTCTCACCTATCCACTCAGGCCGCCCTCTTACTTGAAGTGTGTGTGAAACCTGTCCACGCAATACACCTCGCTGCACAGCTAACCATAGATCTGGGCATCGTATCTTCCTGCCAGGTGACCGAAGTTCGCAGGCTGATGGGTCCTTGGTACACACGCGGAGAGTCTCCTGCCCGGGCCACAGGCCGCCCACTGCCACTGCCCCAGATCGGGGGCCGCAAAGCAGCCCTGTCTGAGTCCCTGCGTCTAGAGGAAGTATTGGAACAACACTTGTAGAAAACGGGGTCCTCGCGGGCAACTCATTGGAGGGACACAAATAAATCTTTGCCGACTTTCTGATGAAGCTTACGAGCGTTCACACCTAAGCCTCTTACAAGGTCAGCTGTTTAGCTAAACATGAGCTCATGATCTAAATTTACACAATAATGAAGAAATCAGCTACAAGGGGGAGACAATCAGCAAAAACAATCAATACCAGAATTAGATTCCCTAGGCCATCCATCACATGTTGGAATACTCAGGTGCAAGGCAGAAAATATACATAAAACTGGAACTGAAACAAGGAACAAGGATGTTTTCAAAGACTGGTAGGATCTCTAAAACATTTTTAAAGTACATGCCATTGACAAAGCTAAATATTCAAAGTTTGTGTAATACAACAGATTCATCATAGAGAAGAGTGAAATTATGCTGTTTTGAAAACTATGGCATGTCAGGTTTTCTGCCTAATTATATAAGAAGATTTCGCTAAAACATACACATTATTTCAAAGACTTATTGGCTGTGAAATAAGTTAAAGGTATTTCAAGTGGCTTGTCTGCAAAGAAAGGTGAGATGTAGGGAAACACAGAAAGTCGAGGGGAAAATAGGTCAATATATACATTGCTATATGTTGAACTAAGCCTTAGGCGAGCAATAATGTAGACGATCTGACCCTTAGAAACTTACAAGTAAGCTGGAATCTTCAAAAGTTCAAATCTTTATTGGTAAAAAGATTTATAAAAATGAATAACCAAGTGTTTTAATTGACATCAGAATATCAAAACAATAAACCCTGAGAGAATAGAAAAAAGAAAAATAAAGATATGAGCAGAATTTAATACAACAGAAAATGTATAAAATTGAGGTGATTTAGTAAGTCCAAAGAATATTCTTTGAAAAGATTTAAAAGACACACTTTGATTAAGGAGAACAAAAACATTAGTAAACAATATACAGAAAGAATCAGGACAAAGTTATAGCAGAGAATATAGGAAATGCCAGTAAATTTGAATATTCCTGTAAAGTGGACCATTTCCTAGCTCCTAAAGTTTACCAAAACTGACACAAGAGGAAATCATTTAAGATCATCATGTCTGCCCTTGTCATTCTCGGAACGCCCTGGCCTCAGAATGCAGCATCTGTAGTCCATGGTAACCTGCGGGCAGGGGGCGGGGCTGAGGGAGGTTGGAACACTGCCCTCACTGAGGGAGTGGGTGTGGCCATCTCTGCTGTGACTGAACAAAGGCAAGGGAGCAGGGTTCCCACGCAGGGCCCTCAGAGCCCGGCAGGCCCAATGGGGTGTCACAAACATGTAGGCCCAGGCCAAAGGGCGCCTTCTTTGTCTGCACAGCTGCCCAAACACTAACCTTTCCACTCAGCCCGCCCTCATACTTGAAGTGTGTGTGAAACCTGTCCACGCAGTACCCCTCGCTGCACAGCTAACCATAGGTCTGGGCATCGTAGCTTCCTGCCAGAGGACCGAAGTTTGCAGGCAGATGGGTCCCTGGGACACACGCGGAGAGCTTCCTGACAGGGCCATAGGCCGCTCACTGCCCCGGCCCCAGATCGGGGGCCGCAAAGCAGCCCTCTCTGAGTCCCTGCCTCTAGAGGAAGTATAGGACCAACACTTGTAGAAAACGGGGTCCTAGCGGGCAACTCATTGGAGGGACACAAATAAATCCTTGCGACTTTCTGATGAAGCTTACGAGCGTTCACACCTAATCCTATTACAAGGTCAGCTGTTTAGCTAAACATGAGCTCATGATCTAAATGTACACAATAATGAAGAAACCAGCTACAAGGGGGAGACAATTAGCAAAAACAATCAATAGCAGAATTAGATTCCCTAGGCCATCCATCACATGTTGGAATAATCAGGTGCAAGGCAGATAATATACATAAAACTGGAACTGAAACAAGGAACAAGGATGTTTTCAAAGTCTGGAAGTATCTCTACAACATTTTTAAAGTACATGTCATTGACAAAGCTAAATATTAAAAGGTTGTGTAATACAACAGATTCATCATAGAGAAGAGTGAAATTATGCTGTTTTGAAAACTCTGGCAGGTCAGATTTTCTGCCTAATTATATAAGAATATTTCGCTAAAAAATACACATTAATTCAAAGACTTATTGGCTGTGAAAGAAGTTAACGGTATTTCAAATGGTTTGTCTGCAAAGAAAGGTGAGATGTAGGGAATCACAGAAAGTCGAGGGGAAAATAGGTCAATATATACATTGCTATATGGTGAACTAAGCCTTAGGCCCGCAACAATGTAGAGGAACTGACCCTTAGAAACTTACAAGTAAGCAGGAATCTTCAAAAGTTCAAATCTTTATAAGTAAATAGATTTAAGAAAATGAGTAACCAAGTGTTTAAATTGACATCAGAAGATCAAAACAATAATCCCTGAGAACATAGAAGAAAGATAAATAAAGATATGAGCAGAACTTAATACAACAAAAAACGTATAAAATTCAGGTGATGTAGTAAGTCCAAAGAATATTCTTTGAAAAGATTTAAAAGACACACTTTGATTTAGGAAAACACAAACATAAGTAAAGAATATACAGAAAGAATCAGGACAATGTTACAGCAGAGAATATAGGAAATGCCAGTAAAATAGAACATTTCTGTAAAGTGGACCATTTCCTAGCTCCTAAAGTTTACCAAAACTGACACAAGAGGAAATCATTTAAGGTCATCTTGTCTGCCGTTGTCCTTCTCGGAACGCCCTGGCCTCATAATGCAGCATCTATAGTCCATGGAAACCTGCGGAGAGGGGTGGGGTGAGGGAGGTTGGAACACAGCCCTCACTGTGGGAGTGGGAGTGGCCATCTCTGCTGTGACTGAACAAAGGGCAGGGGAGCAGTGGCCCATGGCAGGGCCCTCAGAGCCCGGCAGTCCCATTGGGGTGTCACAAGCATTTAGGCACAGGCCGAAGAGCGCCTTCTTTGTCTGCACAGCTGCCCAAACTCTCACCTATCCACTCAGGCCGCCCTCTTACTTGAAGTGTGTGTGAAACCTGTCCGCGCAATACACCTCGCTGCACAGCTAACCATAGGTCTGGGCATCGTAGCTTCCTGCCAGGTGACCGAAGTTCGCAGGCAGATGGGTCCCTGGGACACACGCGGAGAGACTTCTGCCCGGGCCAAAGGCCGCCCACTGCCACTGCCCCAGATCTGGGGACGCAAAGCAGCCCTGTCTGAGTCCCTGCCTCTAGAGGAAGTATTGAACCAACACTTGTAGAAAACGGGGTCCTCGTGGGCAACTCATTGGAGGGACACAAATAAATCTTTGCCGACTTTCTGATGAAGCTTACGAGCGTTCACACCTAATCCTCTTACAAGGTCAGCTGTTTAGCTAAACATGAGCTCATGATCTAAATTTACAGAATAATGAAGAAATCAGCTACAGGGGGAGACCATCAGCAAAAACAATCAATACCAGAATGAGATTCCCTAGGCCATCCATCAGATGTTGGAATAATCAGGTGCAAGGCAGAAAATATACATAAAACTGGAACTGAAACAAGGAACAAGGATGTTTTCAAAGACTGGTAGGATCTCTAAAACATTTTTAAAGAACATGTCATTGACAAAGGTAAATACTCAAAGATTGTGTAATACAACAGATTCATCATTGAGCAGAGTGAAATTATGCTGTTTTGAAAACTATGGCAAGTCAGATTTTCCGCCTAATTATATAAGAAGATTTCTCTAAAAAATACACATTATTTCAAAGACTTATGGGCTGTGAAATAAGGGTATTTCAAATGGCTTGTCTGCAAAGAAAGGTGAGATGTAGGGAATCACAGAAAGTCGAGGGGAAAATAGGTCAATATATACATTGCTATAGGGTGAACTAAGCCTTAGGCCAGCAACAATATAGAGGACCTGACCCTTAGAAACTTACAAGTAAGCTGGAATCTTCAAAAGTTCAAATCTTTATAAGTAAAAAGATTTATTAAAATGAATAACCAAGTGTTTTAATTGACATCAGAACATCCAAACAATAAACCCTGAGAACATAGAAAAAAGATAAATAAAGATATGAGCAGAATTTAATACAATAGAAAACGTATAAAATTGAGGTGATTTAGTAAGTCCAAAGAATATTCTTTGAAAAGATTTAAAAGACCCACTTTGATTAAGGAAAACAAAAACATAAGTAAACAATATACAGAAAGAATCAGGACAAAGTTATAGCAGAGAATATAGGAAATGCCAGTAAATTAGAACATTTCTGTAAAGTGGACCAATTCCTAGCTCCTAAAGTTTACCAAAACTGACACAAGAGGTAATCATTTAAGGTCATCATGTCTGCCCTTGGCATTCTCGGAATGCCCTGGCCTCAGAATGCAGCATCTGTAGTCCATGGTAACCTGCGGGCAGGGGGCGGGGCTGAGGGAGGTTGGAACACTGCCCTCACTGAGGGAGTGGGTGTGGCCATCTCTGCTGTGACTGAACAAAGCCAAGGGAGCAGGGGTCCCAGGGCAGGGCCCTCAGAGCCCGGCAGGCCCAATGGGGTGTCACAAGCATTTAGGCCCTGGCCAAAGTGCGCCTTCTTTGTCTCCACAGCTGCCCAAACACTAACCTTTCCACTCATCCCGCCCTCATACTTAAAGTGTGTGTGGAACCTGTCCACGCAGTACCCCTCGCTGCACAGCTAACCATACGTCTGGGCATCGTAGCTTCCTGCCAGGGGACCGAAGTTCGCAGGCAGATGGGTCCCTGGGACACACGCGGAGAGCTTCCTGACCGTGCCACAGGCCGCTCACGGCCCCGGCCCCAGATCGGGGGCCACAAAGCAGCCCTGTCTGAGTCCCTGCCTCTAGAGGAAGTATAGGACCAACACTTGTAGCAATCGGGGTCCTAGCGGGCAACTCTTTGGAAGGACACAAATAAATCTTTGCGAATTTCTGATGTAGCTTACGAGCGTTCACACCTAAGCCTCTTAAAATGTCAACTGTTTAGCTAAACATGAGCTCATGATCTAAATGTACACAATAATGAAGAAATCAGCTACAAGGGGGAGACAATTAGCAAAAACAATCAATACCAGAATTAGATTCCCTAGGCCATTCATCACATGTTGGAATAATCAGGTGCAAGGCAGATAATATACATAAAACTGGAAATGAAACAAGGAACAAGGATGTTTTCAAAGTCTGGAAGGATCTCTAAAGCATATTTAAAGTACATATCATTGACAAAGCTAAATATTAAAAGGTTGTGTAATACAACAGATTCATCATAGAAAAGCGTGAAATTATGCTGTTTTGAAAACTATGGCATGTCAGATTTTCTGCCTAATTATATAAGAAGATTTCGCTAAAAAATACACATTATTTCAAAGACATTGGCTGTGAAATAAGTTGTGTATTTCAAATGGCTTGTCTGCAAAGAAAGGTGAGATGTAGGGAATCACAGAAAGTCGAGGGGAAAATAGGTCAATATATACATTGCTATATGGTGAACTAAGCCTTAGGCCTACAACAATGTAGAGGACCTGACCCTTAGAAACTTACAAGTAAGCTGGAATCTTCAAAAGTTCAAATCTTTATAAGTAAATAGATTTATGAAAATGAATAACCAAGTGTTTTAATTGACATCAGAAGATCAAAACAATAAACCCTGAGAACATAGAAAAAAGGTAAGTAAAAATATGAGCAGAACTTAATACAACAGAAAACGTATAAAATTCAGGTGATGTAGTAAGTCCAAAGAATATTCTTTGAAAAGATTTAAAAGACACACTTTGATTTAGGAAAACACAAACATAAGTAAAGAATATACAGAAAGAATCAGGACAATGTTACAGCAGAGAATATAGGAAATGCCAGTAAATTAGAACATTTCTGTAAAGTGGACCATTTCCTAGCTCCTAAAGTTTACCAAAACTGACACAAGAGGAAATCATTTAAGGTCATCATGTCTGCCCTTGGCATTCTCGGAATGCCCAGGCCTCAGAATGCAGCATCTGTAGTCCATGGTAACCTGGGGAGAGGGGGCGGGGCTGAGGGCGGTTGGAACACTGCCCTCACTGAGGGAGTGGGAGTGGCCATCTCTGCTGTGACTGAACAAAGGGCAGGGGAGCAGTGGCCCATGGCAGGGCCCTCAGAGCCCGGCAGTCCCATTGGGGTGTCACAAGCATTTAGGCCCATGCCGAAGAGCGCCTTCTTTGTCTGCACAGCTGCCCAAACTCTCACCTATCCACTCAGGCCGCCCTCTTACTTGAAGTGTGTGTGAAACCTGTCCGCGCAATACACCTCGCTGCACAGCTAACCATAGGTCTGGGCATCGTAGCTTCCTGCCAGGTGACCGAAGTTCGCAGGCAGATGGGTCCCTGGGACACACGCGGAGAGACTTCTGCCCGGGCCAAAGGCCGCCCACTGCCACTGCCCCAGATCTGGGGACGCAAAGCAGCCCTGTCTGAGTCCCTGCCTCTAGAGGAAGTATTGAACCAACACTTGTAGAAAACGGGGTCCTCGTGGGCAACTCATTGGAGGGACACAAATAAATCTTTGCCGACTTTCTGATGAAGCTTACGAGCGTTCACACCTAATCCTCTTACAAGGTCAGCTGTTTAGCTAAACATGAGCTCATGATCTAAATTTACAGAATAATAAAGAAATCAGCTACAGGGGGAGACCATCAGCAAAAACAATCAAAACCAGAATGAGATTCCCTAGGCCATCCATCAGATGTTGGAATAATCAGGTGCAAGGCAGAAAATATACATAAAACTGGAACTGAAACAAGGAACAAGGATGTTTTCAAAGACTGGTAGGATCTCTAAAACATTTTTAAAGAACATGTCATTGACAAAGGTAAATACTCAAAGATTGTGTAATACAACAGATTCATCATTGAGCAGAGTGAAATTATGCTGTTTTGAAAACTATGGCAAGTCAGATTTTCCGCCTAATTATATAAGAAGATTTCTCTAAAAAATACACATTATTTCAAAGACTTATGGGCTGTGAAATAAGGGTATTTCAAATGGCTTGTCTGCAAAGAAAAGTGAGATGTAGGGAATCACAGAAAGTCGAGGGGAAAATAGGTCAATATATACACTGCTATAGGGTGAACTAAGCCTTAGGCCAGCAACAATATAGAGGACCTGACCCTTAGAAACTTACAAGTAAGCTGGAATCTTCAAAAGTTCAAATCTTTATAAGTAAAAAGATTTATTAAAATGAATAACCAAGTGTTTTAATTGACATCAGAACATCCAAACAATAAACCCTGAGAACATAGAAAAAAGATAAATAAAGATATGAGCAGAATTTAATACAATAGAAAACGTATAAAATTGAGGTGATTTAGTAAGTCCAAAGAATATTCTTTGAAAAGATTTAAAAGACCCACTTTGATTAAGGAAAACAAAAACATAAGTAAACAATATACAGAAAGAATCAGGACAAAGTTATAGCAGAGAATATAGGAAATGCCAGTAAATTAGAACATTTCTGTAAAGTGGACCAATTCCTAGCTCCTAAAGTTTACCAAAACTGACACAAGAGGTAATCATTTAAGGTCATCATGTCTGCCCTTGGCATTCTCGGAATGCCCTGGCCTCAGAATGCAGCATCTGTAGTCCATGGTAACCTGCGGGCAGGGGGCGGGGCTGAGGGAGGTTGGAACACTGCCCTCACTGAGGGAGTGGGTGTGGCCATCTCTGCTGTGACTGAACAAAGCCAAGGGAGCAGGGGTCCCAGGGCAGGGCCCTCAGAGCCCGGCAGGCCCAATGGGGTGTCACAAGCATTTAGGCCCTGGCCAAAGTGCGCCTTCTTTGTCTCCACAGCTGCGCAAACACTAACCTTTCCACTCAGCCCGCCCTCATACTTAAAGTGTGTGTGGAACCTGTCCACGCAGTACCCCTCGCTGCACAGCTAACCATACGTCTGGGCATCGTAGCTTCCTGCCAGGGGACCGAAGTTCGCAGGCAGATGGGTCCCTGGGACACACGCGGAGAGCTTCCTGACCGTGCCACAGGCCGCTCACGGCCCCGGCCCCAGATCGGGGGCCACAAAGCAGCCCTGTCTGAGTCCCTGCCTCTAGAGGAAGTATAGGACCAACACTTGTAGAAAACGGGGTCCTAGCGGGCAACTCTTTGGAAGGACACAAATAAATCTTTGCGAATTTCTGATGTAGCTTACGAGCGTTCACACCTAAGCCTCTTAAAATGTCAACTGTTTAGCTAAACATGAGCTCATGATCTAAATGTACACAATAATGAAGAAATCAGCTACAAGGGGGAGACAATTAGCAAAAACAATCAATACCAGAATTAGATTCCCTAGGCCATTCATCACATGTTGGAATAATCAGGTGCAAGGCAGATAATATACATAAAACTGGAAATGAAACAAGGAACAAGGATGTTTTCAAAGTCTGGAAGGATCTCTAAAGCATATTTAAAGTACATATCATTGACAAAGCTAAATATTAAAAGGTTGTGTAATACAACAGATTCATCATAGAAAAGCGTGAAATTATGCTGTTTTGAAAACTATGGCATGTCAGATTTTCTGCCTAATTATATAAGAAGATTTCGCTAAAAAATACACATTATTTCAAAGACTTATTGGCTGTGAAATAAGTTGTGTATTTCAAATGGCTTGTCTGCAAAGAAAGGTGAGATGTAGGGAATCACAGAAAGGCGAGGGGAAAATAGGTCAATATATACATTGCTATATGGTGAACTAAGCCTTAGGCCTACAACAATGTAGAGGACCTGACCCTTAGAAACTTACAAGTAAGCTGGAATCTTCAAAAGTTCAAATCTTTATAAGTAAATAGATTTATGAAAATGAATAACCAAGTGTTTTAATTGACATCAGAAGATCAAAACAATAAACCCTGAGAACATAGAAAAAAGGTAAGTAAAAATATGAGCAGAACTTAATACAACAGAAAACGTATAAAATTCAGGTGATGTAGTAAGTCCAAAGAATATTCTTTGAAAAGATTTAAAAGACACACTTTGATTTAGGAAAACACAAACATAAGTAAAGAATATACAGAAAGAATCAGGACAATGTTACAGCAGAGAATATAGGAAATGCCAGTAAATTAGAACATTTCTGTAAAGTGGACCATTTCCTAGCTCCTAAAGTTTACCAAAACTGACACAAGAGGAAATCATTTAAGGTCATCATGTCTGCCCTTGGCATTCTCGGAATGCCCAGGCCTCAGAATGCAGCATCTGTAGTCCATGGTAACCTGGGGAGAGGGGGCGGGGCTGAGGGCGGTTGGAACACTGCCCTCACTGAGGGAGTGGGAGTGGCCATCTCTGCTGTGACTGAACAAAGGGCAGGGGAGCAGTGGCCCATGGCAGGGCCCTCAGAGCCCGGCAGTCCCATTGGGGTGTCACAAGCATTTAGGCCCATGCCGAAGAGCGCCTTCTTTGTCTGCACAGCTGCCCAAACTCTCACCTATCCACTCAGGCCGCCCTCTTACTTGAAGTGTGTGTGAAACCTGTCCGCGCAATACACCTCGCTGCACAGCTAACCATAGGTCTGGGCATCGTAGCTTCCTGCCAGGTGACCGAAGTTCGCAGGCAGATGGGTCCCTGGGACACACGCGGAGAGACTTCTGCCCGGGCCAAAGGCCGCCCACTGCCACTGCCCCAGATCTGGGGACGCAAAGCAGCCCTGTCTGAGTCCCTGCCTCTAGAGGAAGTATTGAACCAACACTTGTAGAAAACGGGGTCCTCGTGGGCAACTCATTGGAGGGACACAAATAAATCTTTGCCGACTTTCTGATGAAGCTTACGAGCGTTCACACCTAATCCTCTTACAAGGTCAGCTGTTTAGCTAAACATGAGCTCATGATCTAAATTTACAGAATAATGAAGAAATCAGCTACAGGGGGAGACCATCAGCAAAAACAATCAATACCAGAATGAGATTCCCTAGGCCATCCATCAGATGTTGGAATAATCAGGTGCAAGGCAGAAAATATACATAAAACTGGAACTGAAACAAGGAACAAGGATGTTTTCAAAGACTGGTAGGATCTCTAAAACATTTTTAAAGAACATGTCATTGACAAAGGTAAATACTCAAAGATTGTGTAATACAACAGATTCATCATTGAGCAGAGTGAAATTATGCTGTTTTGAAAACTATGGCAAGTCAGATTTTCCGCCTAATTATATAAGAAGATTTCTCTAAAAAATACACATTATTTCAAAGACTTATGGGCTGTGAAATAAGGGTATTTCAAATGGCTTGTCTGCAAAGAAAGGTGAGATGTAGGGAATCACAGAAAGTCGAGGGGAAAATAGGTCAATATATACATTGCTATAGGGTGAACTAAGCCTTAGGCCAGCAACAATATAGAGGACCTGACCCTTAGAAACTTACAAGTAAGCTGGAATCTTCAAAAGTTCAAATCTTTATAAGTAAAAAGATTTATTAAAATGAATAACCAAGTGTTTTAATTGACATCAGAACATCCAAACAATAAACCCTGAGAACATAGAAAAAAGATACATAAAGATATGAGCAGAATTTAATACAATAGAAAACGTATAAAATTGAGGTGATTTAGTAAGTCCAAAGTATATTCTTTGAAAAGATTTAAAAGACACACTTTGATTAAGGAAAACAAAAACATAAGTAAACAATATACAGAAAGAATCAGGACAAAGTTATAGCAGAGAATATAGGAAATGCCAGTAAATTAGAACATTTCTGTAAAGTGGACCAATTCCTAGCTCCTAAAGTTTACCAAAACTGACACAAGAGGTAATCATTTAAGGTCATCATGTCTGCCCTTGGCATTCTCGGAATGCCCTGGCCTCAGAATGCAGCATCTGTAGTCCATGGTAACCTGCGGGCAGGGGGCGGGGCTGAGGGAGGTTGGAACACTGCCCTCACTGAGGGAGTGGGTGTGGCCATCTCTGCTGTGACTGAACAAAGCCAAGGGAGCAGGGGTCCCAGGGCAGGGCCCTCAGAGCCCGGCAGGCCCAATGGGGTGTCACAAGCATTTAGGCCCTGGCCAAAGTGCGCCTTCTTTGTCTCCACAGCTGCGCAAACACTAACCTTTCCACTCAGCCCGCCCTCATACTTAAAGTGTGTGTGGAACCTGTCCACGCAGTACCCCTCGCTGCACAGCTAACCATACGTCTGGGCATCGTAGCTTCCTGCCAGGGGACCGAAGTTCGCAGGCAGATGGGTCCCTGGGACACACGCGGAGAGCTTCCTGACCGTGCCACAGGCCGCTCACGGCCCCGGCCCCAGATCGGGGGCCACAAAGCAGCCCTGTCTGAGTCCCTGCCTCTAGAGGAAGTATAGGACCAACACTTGTAGAAAACGGGGTCCTAGCGGGCAACTCTTTGGAAGGACACAAATAAATCTTTGCGAATTTCTGATGTAGCTTACGAGCGTTCACACCTAAGCCTCTTAAAATGTCAACTGTTTAGCTAAACATGAGCTCATGATCTAAATGTACACAATAATGAAGAAATCAGCTACAAGGGGGAGACAATTAGCAAAAACAATCAATACCAGAATTAGATTCCCTAGGCCATTCATCACATGTTGGAATAATCAGGTGCAAGGCAGATAATATACATAAAACTGGAAATGAAACAAGGAACAAGGATGTTTTCAAAGTCTGGAAGGATCTCTAAAGCATATTTAAAGTACATATCATTGACAAAGCTAAATATTAAAAGGTTGTGTAATACAACAGATTCATCATAGAAAAGCGTGAAATTATGCTGTTTTGAAAACTATGGCATGTCAGATTTTCTGCCTAATTATATAAGAAGATTTCGCTAAAAAATACACATTATTTCAAAGACTTATTGGCTGTGAAATAAGTTGTGTATTTCAAATGGCTTGTCTGCAAAGAAAGGTGAGATGTAGGGAATCACAGAAAGGCGAGGGGAAAATAGGTCAATATATACATTGCTATATGGTGAACTAAGCCTTAGGCCTACAACAATGTAGAGGACCTGACCCTTAGAAACTTACAAGTAAGCTGGAATCTTCAAAAGTTCAAATCTTTATAAGTAAATAGATTTATGAAAATGAATAACCAAGTGTTTTAATTGACATCAGAAGATCAAAACAATAAACCCTGAGAACATAGAAAAAAGGTAAGTAAAAATATGAGCAGAACTTAATACAACAGAAAACGTATAAAATTCAGGTGATGTAGTAAGTCCAAAGAATATTCTTTGAAAAGATTTAAAAGACACACTTTGATTTAGGAAAACACAAACATAAGTAAAGAATATACAGAAAGAATCAGGACAATGTTACAGCAGAGAATATAGGAAATGCCAGTAAATTAGAACATTTCTGTAAAGTGGACCATTTCCTAGCTCCTAAAGTTTACCAAAACTGACACAAGAGGAAATCATTTAAGGTCATCATGTCTGCCCTTGGCATTCTCGGAATGCCCAGGCCTCAGAATGCAGCATCTGTAGTCCATGGTAACCTGGGGAGAGGGGGCGGGGCTGAGGGCGGTTGGAACACTGCCCTCACTGAGGGAGTGGGAGTGGCCATCTCTGCTGTGACTGAACAAAGGGCAGGGGAGCAGTGGCCCATGGCAGGGCCCTCAGAGCCCGGCAGTCCCATTGGGGTGTCACAAGCATTTAGGCCCATGCCGAAGAGCGCCTTCTTTGTCTGCACAGCTGCCCAAACTCTCACCTATCCACTCAGGCCGCCCTCTTACTTGAAGTGTGTGTGAAACCTGTCCGCGCAATACACCTCGCTGCACAGCTAACCATAGGTCTGGGCATCGTAGCTTCCTGCCAGGTGACCGAAGTTCGCAGGCAGATGGGTCCCTGGGACACACGCGGAGAGACTTCTGCCCGGGCCAAAGGCCGCCCACTGCCACTGCCCCAGATCTGGGGACGCAAAGCAGCCCTGTCTGAGTCCCTGCCTCTAGAGGAAGTATTGAACCAACACTTGTAGAAAACGGGGTCCTCGTGGGCAACTCATTGGAGGGACACAAATAAATCTTTGCCGACTTTCTGATGAAGCTTACGAGCGTTCACACCTAATCCTCTTACAAGGTCAGCTGTTTAGCTAAACATGAGCTCATGATCTAAATTTACAGAATAATAAAGAAATCAGCTACAGGGGGAGACCATCAGCAAAAACAATCAAAACCAGAATGAGATTCCCTAGGCCATCCATCAGATGTTGGAATAATCAGGTGCAAGGCAGAATATATACATAAAACTGGAACTGAAACAAGGAACAAGGATGTTTTCAAAGACTGGTAGGATCTCTAAAACATTTTTAAAGAACATGTCATTGACAAAGGTAAATACTCAAAGATTGTGTAATACAACAGATTCATCATTGAGCAGAGTGAAATTATGCTGTTTTGAAAACTATGGCAAGTCAGATTTTCCGCCTAATTATATAAGAAGATTTCTCTAAAAAATACACATTATTTCAAAGACTTATGGGCTGTGAAATAAGGGTATTTCAAATGGCTTGTCTGCAAAGAAAGGTGAGATGTAGGGAATCACAGAAAGTCGAGGGGAAAATAGGTCAATATATACATTGCTATAGGGTGAACTAAGCCTTAGGCCAGCAACAATATAGAGGACCTGACCCTTAGAAACTTACAAGTAAGCTGGAATCTTCAAAAGTTCAAATCTTTATAAGTAAAAAGATTTATTAAAATGAATAACCAAGTGTTTTAATTGACATCAGAACATCCAAACAATAAACCCTGAGAACATAGAAAAAAGATAAATAAAGATATGAGCAGAATTTAATACAATAGAAAACGTATAAAATTGAGGTGATTTAGTAAGTCCAAAGAATATTCTTTGAAAAGATTTAAAAGACACACTTTGATTAAGGAAAACAAAAACATAAGTAAACAATATACAGAAAGAATCAGGACAAAGTTATAGCAGAGAATATAGGAAATGCCAGTAAATTAGAACATTTCTGTAAAGTGGACCAATTCCTAGCTCCTAAAGTTTACCAAAACTGACACAAGAGGAAATCATTTAAGGTCATCATGTCTGCCCTTGGCATTCTCGGAATGCCCTGGCCTCAGAATGCAGCATCTGTAGTCCATGGTAACCTGCGGGCAGGGGGCGGGGCTGAGGGAGGTTGGAACACTGCCCTCACTGAGGGAGTGGGTGTGGCCATCTCTGCTGTGACTGAACAAAGCCAAGGGAGCAGGGGTCCCAGGGCAGGGCCCTCAGAGCCCGGCAGGCCCAATGGGGTGTCACAAGCATTTAGGCCCTGGCCAAAGTGCGCCTTCTTTGTCTCCACAGCTGCCCAAACACTAACCTTTCCACTCAGCCCGCCCTCATACTTAAAGTGTGTGTGGAACCTGTCCACGCAGTACCCCTCGCTGCACAGCTAACCATACGTCTGGGCATCGTAGCTTCCTGCCAGGGGACCGAAGTTCGCAGGCAGATGGGTCCCTGGGACACACGCGGAGAGCTTCCTGACCGTGCCACAGGCCGCTCACGGCCCCGGCCCCAGATCGGGGGCCACAAAGCAGCCCTGTCTGAGTCCCTGCCTCTAGAGGAAGTATAGGACCAACACTTGTAGAAAACGGGGTCCTAGCGGGCAACTCTTTGGAAGGACACAAATAAATCTTTGCGAATTTCTGATGTAGCTTACGAGCGTTCACACCTAAGCCTCTTACAATGTCAACTGTTTAGCTAAACATGAGCTCATGATCTAAATGTACACAATAATGAAGAAATCAGCTACAAGGGGGAGACAATTAGCAAAAACAATCAATACCAGAATTAGATTCCCTAGGCCATTCATCACATGTTGGAATAATCAGGTGCAAGGCAGATAATATACATAAAACTGGAACTGAAACAAGGAACAAGGATGTTTTCAAAGTCTGGAAGGATCTCTAAAGCATATTTAAAGTACATATCATTGACAAAGCTAAATATTAAAAGGTTGTGTAATACAACAGATTCATCATAGAAAAGCGTGAAATTATGCTGTTTTGAAAACTATGGCATGTCAGATTTTCTGCCTAATTATATAAGAAGATTTCGCTAAAAAATACACATTATTTCAAAGACTTATTGGCTGTGAAATAAGTTGTGTATTTCAAATGGCTTGTCTGCAAAGAAAGGTGAGATGTAGGGAATCACAGAAAGTCGAGGGGAAAATAGGTCAATATATACATTGCTATATGGTGAACTAAGCCTTAGGCCTACAACAATGTAGAGGACCTGACCCTTAGAAACTTACAAGTAAGCTGGAATCTTCAAAAGTTCAAATCTTTATAAGTAAATAGATTTATGAAAATGAATAACCAAGTGTTTTAATTGACATCAGAAGATCAAAACAATAAACCCTGAGAACATAGAAAAAAGGTAAGTAAAAATATGAGCAGAACTTAATACAACAGAAAACGTATAAAATTCAGGTGATGTAGTAAGTCCAAAGAATATTCTTTGAAAAGATTTAAAAGACACACTTTGATTTAGGAAAACACAAACATAAGTAAAGAATATACAGAAAGAATCAGTACAATGTTACAGCAGAGAATATAGGAAATGCCAGTAAATTAGAACATTTCTGTAAACTGGACCATTTCCTAGCTCCTAAAGTTTACCAAAACTGACACAAGAGGAAGTCATTTAAGGTCATCATGTCTGCCCTTGGCATTCTCGGAACGCCCTGGCCTCAGAATGCAGCATCTGTAGTCCATGGTAACCTGTGGAGAGGGGGGCGGGTGAGGGAGGTTGGAACACTGCCCTCACTGAGGGAGTGGGAGTGGCCATCTCTGCTGTGACTGAACAAAGGGCAGGGGAGCAGGGGCCCGGGGCAGGGCCCTCAGAGCCCGGCAGTCCCAGTGGTGTGTCACAAGCATTTAGGCCCATGCCGAAGAGCGCCTTCTTTGTCGGCACAGATACCCAAACTCTCACCTATCCACTCAGGCCGCCCTCTTACTTGAAGTGTGTGTGAAACCTGTCCACGCAATACACCTCGCTGCACAGCTAACCATAGATCTGGGCATCGTATCTTCCTGCCAGGTGACCGAAGTTCGCAGGCTGATGGGTCCTTGGTACACACGCGGAGAGTCTCCTGCCCGGGCCACAGGCCGCCCACTGCCACTGCCCCAGATCGGGGGCCGCAAAGCAGCCCTGTCTGAGTCCCTGCGTCTAGAGGAAGTATTGGAACAACACTTGTAGAAAACGGGGTCCTCGCGGGCAACTCATTGGAGGGACACAAATAAATCTTTGCCGACTTTCTGAAGAAGCTTACGAGCGTTCACACCTAAGCCTCTTACAAGGTCAGCTGTTTAGCTAAACATGAGCTCATGATCCAAATTTACACAATAATGAAGAAATCAGCTACAAGGGGGAGACAATCAGCAAAAACAATCAATACCAGAATTAGATTCCCTAGGCCATCAATCACATGTTGGAATACTCAGGTGCAAGGCAGAAAATATACATAAAACTGGAACTGAAACAAGGAACAAGGATGTTTTCAAAGACTGGTAGGATCTCTAAAACATTTTTAAAGTACATGCCATTGACAAAGCTAAATATTCAAAGTTTGTGTAATACAACAGATTCATCATAGAGAAGAGTGAAATTATGCTGTTTTGAAAACTATGGCATGTCAGGTTTTCTGCCTAATTATATAAGAAGATTTCGCTAAAACATACACATTATTTCAAAGACTTATTGGCTGTGAAATAAGTTAAAGGTATTTCAAGTGGCTTGTCTGCAAAGAAAGGTGAGATGTAGGGAAACACAGAAAGTCGAGGGGAAAATAGGTCAATATATACATTGCTATATGTTGAACTAAGCCTTAGGCGAGCAATAATGTAGACGATCTGACCCTTAGAAACTTACAAGTAAGCTGGAATCTTCAAAAGTTCAAATCTTTATTGGTAAAAAGATTTATAAAAATGAATAACCAAGTGTTTTAATTGACATCAGAAGATCAAAACAATAAACCCTGAGAGAATAGAAAAAAGAAAAATAAAGATATGAGCAGAATTTAATACAACAGAAAATGTATATAATTGAGGTGATTTAGTAAGTCCAAAGAATATTCTTTGAAAAGATTTAAAAGACACACTTTGATTAAGGAGAACAAAAACATTAGTAAACAATATACAGAAAGAATCAGGACAAAGTTATAGCAGAGAATATAGGAAATGCCAGTAAATTTGAATATTCCTGTAAAGTGGACCATTTCCTAGCTCCTAAAGTTTACCAAAACTGACACAAGAGGAAATCATTTAAGATCATCATGTCTGCCCTTGTCATTCTCGGAACGCCCTGGCCTCAGAATGCAGCATCTGTAGTCCATGGTAACCTGCGGGCAGGGGGCGGGGCTGAGGGAGGTTGGAACACTGCCCTCACTGAGGGAGTGGGTGTGGCCATCTCTGCTGTGACTGAACAAAGGCAAGGGAGCAGGGGTCCCACGCATGGCCCTCAGAGCCCGGCAGGCCCAATGGGGTGTCACAAACATGTAGGCCCAGGCCAAAGGGTGCCTTCTTTGTCTGCACAGCCGCCCAAACACTAACCTTTCCACTCAGCCCGCCCTCATACTTGGAGTGTGTGTGAAACCTGTCCACGCAGTACCCCTCGCTGCACAGCTAACCATAGGTCTGGGCATCGTAGCTTCCTGCCAGGGGACCGAAGTTCGCAGGCAGATGGGTCCCTGGGACACACGCGGAGAGCTTCCTGACAGGGCCATAGGCCGCTCACTGCCCCGGCCCCAGATCGGGGGCCGCAAAGCAGCCCTCTCTGAGTCCCTGCCTCTAGAGGAAGTATAGGACCAACACTTGTAGAAAACGGGGTCCTAGCGGGCAACTCATTGGAGGGACACAAATAAATCCTTGCGACTTTCTGATGAAGCTTACGTGCGTTCACACCTAATCCTATTACAAGGTCAGCTGTTTAGCTAAACATGAGCTCATGATCTAAATGTACACAATAATGAAGAAACCAGCTACAAGGGGGAGACAATTAGCAAAAACAATCAATAGCATAATTAGATTCCCTAGGCCATCCATCACATGTTGGAATAATCAGGTGCAAGGCAGATAATATACATAAACTGGAACTGAAACAAGGAACAAGGATGTTTTCAAAGTCTGGAAGTATCTCTACAACATTTTTAAAGTACATGTCATTGACAAAGCTAAATATTAAAAGGTTGTGTAATACAACAGATTCATCATAGAGAAGAGTGAAATTATGCTGTTTTGAAAACTCTGGCAGGTCAGATTTTCTGCCTAATTATATAAGAATATTTCGCTAAAAAATACACATTAATTCAAAGACTTATTGGCTGTGAAAGAAGTTAACGGTATTTCAAATGGTTTGTCTGCAAAGAAAGGTGAGATGTAGGGAATCACAGAAAGTCGAGGGGAAAATAGGTGAATATATATACATTGCTATATGGTGAGCTAAGCCTTAGGCCCGCAACAATGTAGAGGAACTGACCCTTAGAAACTTACAAGTAAGCAGGAATCTTCAAAAGTTCAAATCTTTATAAGTAAATAGATTTAAGAAAATGAGTAACCAAGTGTTTTAATTGACATCAGAAGATCAAAACAATAATCCCTGAGAACATAGAAGAAAGATAAATAAAGATATGAGCAGAACTTAATACAACAGAAAACGTATAAAATTCAGGTGATGTAGTAAGTCCAAAGAATATTCTTTGAAAAGATTTAAAAGACACACTTTGATTTAGGAAAACACAAACATAAGTAAAGAATATACAGAAAGAATCAGGACAATGTTACAGCAGAGAATATAGGAAATGCCAGTAAAATAGAACATTTCTGTAAAGTGGACCATTTCCTAGCTCCTAAAGTTTACCAAAACTGACACAAGAGGAAATCATTTAAGGTCATCTTGTCTGCCGTTGTCCTTCTCGGAACGCCCTGGCCTCATAATGCAGCATCTTTAGTCCATGGTAACCTGCGGAGAGGGGTGGGGTGAGGGAGGTTGGAACACAGCCCTCACTGTGGGAGTGGGAGTGGCCATCTCTGCTGTGACTGAACAAAGGGCAGGGGAGCAGTGGCCCATGGCAGGGCCCTCAGAGCCCGGCAGTCCCATTGGGGTGTCACAAGCATTTAGGCACAGGCCGAAGAGCGCCTTCTTTGTCTGCACAGCTGCCCAAACTCTCACCTATCCACTCAGGCCGCCCTCTTACTTGAAGTGTGTGTGAAACCTGTCCGTGCAATACACCTCGCTGCACAGCTAACCATAGGTCTGGGCATCGTAGCTTCCTGCCAGGTGACCGAAGTTCGCAGGCAGATGGGTCCCTGGGACACACGCGGAGAGACTTCTGCCCGGGCCAAAGGCTGCCCACTGCCACTGCCCCAGATCTGGGGACGCAAAGCAGCCCTGTCTGAGTCCCTGCCTCTAGAGGAAGTATTGAACCAACACTTGTAGAAAACGGGGTCCTCGTGGGCAACTCATTGGAGGGACACAAATAAATCTTTGCCGACTTTCTGATGAAGCTTACGAGCGTTCACACCTAATCCTCTTACAAGGTCAGCTGTTTAGCTAAACATGAGCTCATGATCTAAATTTACAGAATAATGAAGAAATCAGCTACAGGGGGAGACCATCAGCAAAAACAATCAATACCAGAATGAGATTCCCTAGGCCATCCATCAGATGTTGGAATAATCAGGTGCAAGGCAGAAAATATACATAAAACTGGAACTGAAACAAGGAACAAGGATGTTTTCAAAGACTGGTAGGATCTCTAAAACATTTTTAAAGAACATGTCATTGACAAAGGTAAATACTCAAAGATTGTGTAATACAACAGATTCATCATTGAGCAGAGTGAAATTATGCTGTTTTGAAAACTATGGCAAGTCAGATTTTCCGCCTAATTATATAAGAAGATTTCTCTAAAAAATACACATTATTTCAAAGACTTATGGGCTGTGAAATAAGGGTATTTCAAATGGCTTGTCTGCAAAGAAAGGTGAGATGTAGGGAATCACAGAAAGTCGAGGGGAAAATAGGTCAATATATACATTGCTATAGGGTGAACTAAGCCTTAGGCCAGCAACAATATAGAGGACCTGACCCTTAGAAACTTACAAGTAAGCTGGAATCTTCAAAAGTTCAAATCTTTATAAGTAAAAAGATTTATTAAAATGAATAACCAAGTGTTTTAATTGACATCAGAACATCCAAACAATAAACCCTGAGAACATAGAAAAAAGATAAATAAAGATATGAGCAGAATTTAATACAATAGAAAACGTATAAAATTGAGGTGATTTAGTAAGTCCAAAGAATATTCTTTGAAAAGATTTAAAAGACACACTTTGATTAAGGAAAACAAAAACATAAGTAAACAATATACAGAAAGAATCAGGACAAAGTTATAGCAGAGAATATAGGAAATGCCAGTAAATTAGAACATTTCTGTAAAGTGGACCAATTCCTAGCTCCTAAAGTTTACCAAAACTGACACAAGAGGAAATCATTTAAGGTCATCATGTCTGCCCTTGGCATTCTCGGAATGCCCTGGCCTCAGAATGCAGCATCTGTAGTCCATGGTAACCTGCGGGCAGGGGGCGGGGCTGAGGGAGGTTGGAACACTGCCCTCACTGAGGGAGTGGGTGTGGCCATCTCTGCTGTGACTGAACAAAGCCAAGGGAGCAGGGGTCCCAGGGCAGGGCCCTCAGAGCCCGGCAGGCCCAATGGGGTGTCATAAGCATTTAGGCCCTGGCCAAAGTGCGCCTTCTTTGTCTCCACAGCTGCCCAAACACTAACCTTTCCACTCAGCCCGCCCTCATACTTAAAGTGTGTGTGGAACCTGTCCACGCAGTACCCCTCGCTGCACAGCTAACCATACGTCTGGGCATCGTAGCTTCCTGCCAGGGGACCGAAGTTCGCAGGCAGATGGGTCCCTGGGACACACGCGGAGAGCTTCCTGACCGTGCCACAGGCCGCTCACGGCCCCGGCCCCAGATCGGGGGCCACAAAGCAGCCCTGTCTGAGTCCCTGCCTCTAGAGGAAGTATAGGACCAACACTTGTAGAAATCGGGGTCCTAGCGGGCAACTCTTTGGAAGGACACAAATAAATCTTTGCGAATTTCTGATGTAGCTTACGAGCGTTCACACCTAAGCCTCTTAAAATGTCAACTGTTTAGCTAAACATGAGCTCATGATCTAAATGTACACAATAATGAAGAAATCAGCTACAAGGGGGAGACAATTAGCAAAAACAATCAATACCAGAATTAGATTCCCTAGGCCATTCATCACATGTTGGAATAATCAGGTGCAAGGCAGATAATATACATAAAACTGGAAATGAAACAAGGAACAAGGATGTTTTCAAAGTCTGGAAGGATCTCTAAAGCATATTTAAAGTACATATCATTGACAAAGCTAAATATTAAAAGGTTGTGTAATACAACAGATTCATCATAGAAAAGCGTGAAATTATGCTGTTTTGAAAACTATGGCATGTCAGATTTTCTGCCTAATTATATAAGATTTCGCTAAAAAATACACATTATTTCAAAGACTTATTGGCTGTGAAATAAGTTGTGTATTTCAAATGGCTTGTCTGCAAAGAAAGGTGAGATGTAGGGAATCACAGAAAGTCGAGGGGAAAATAGGTCAATATATACATTGCTATATGGTGAACTAAGCCTTAGGCCTACAACAATGTAGAGGACCTGACCCTTAGAAACTTACAAGTAAGCTGGAATCTTCAAAAGTTCAAATCTTTATAAGTAAATAGATTTATGAAAATGAATAACCAAGTGTTTTAATTGACATCAGAAGATCAAAACAATAAACCCTGAGAACATAGAAAAAAGATAAGTAAAAATATGAGCAGAACTTAATACAACAGAAAACGTATAAAATTCAGGTGATGTAGTAATTCCAAAGAATATTCTTTGAAAAGATTTAAAAGACACACTTTGATTTAGGAAAACACAAACATAAGTAAAGAATATACAGAAAGAATCAGGACAATGTTACAGCAGAGAATATAGGAAATGCCAGTAAATTAGAACATTTCTGTAAAGTGGACCATTTCCTAGCTCCTAAAGTTTACCAAAACTGACACAAGAGGAAGTCATTTAAGGTCATCATGTCTGCCCTTGGCATTCTCGGAACGCCCTGGCCTCAGAATGCAGCATCTGTAGTCCATGGTAACCTGTGGAGAGGGGGGCGGGTGAGGGAGGTTGGAACACTGCCCTCACTGAGGGAGTGGGAGTGGCCATCTCTGCTGTGACTGAACAAAGGGCAGGGGAGCAGGGGCCCAGGGCAGGGCCCTCAGAGCCCGGCAGTCCCAGTGGTGTGTCACAAGCATTTAGGTCCATGCCGAAGAGCGCCTTCTTTGTCGGCACAGATACAAAAACTCTCACCTATCCACTCAAGCCGCCCTCTTACTTGAAGTGTGTGTGAAACCTGTCCACGCAATACACCTCGCTGCACAGCTAACCATAGATCTGGGCATCGTATCTTCCTGCCAAGTGACCTAAGTTCGCAGGCTGATGGGTCCTTGGTACACACGCGGAGAGTCTCCTGCCCGGGCCACAGGCCACCCACTGCCACTGCCCCAGATCGGGGGCCGCAAAGCAGCCCTGTCTGAGTCCCTGCGTCTAGAGGAAGTATTGGAACAACACTTGTAGAAAACGGAGTCCTCGCGGGCAACTCATTGGAGGGACACAAATAAATCTTTGCCGACTTTCTGAAGAAGCTTACGAGCGTTCACACCTAAGCCTCTTACAAGGTCAGCTGTTTAGCTAACATGAGCTCATGATCTAAATTTACACAATAATGAAGATATCAGCTACAAGGGGGAGACAATCAGCAAAAACAATCAATACCAGAATTAGATTCCCAAGGCCATCCATCAGATGTTGGAATAATCTGGTGCAAGACAGAAAATATACATAAAACTGGAACTGAAACAAGGAACAAGGATGTTTTCAAAGACTGGTAGGATGTTTAAAACATTTTTAAAGTACATGTCATTGATAAAGATAAATACTCAAAGGTTGTGTAATACAACAGATTAATCTTTGAGAAGAGTGAATTTATGCTGTTTTGAAAACTATGGCTGGTCAGATTTTCTGCCTAATTCTATAAGACGGTTTCTCTAAAAAATACACATTATTTCAAACTCTTATTGGCTTTGAAATAAGTTAAGGATATTTCAAATGGCTTGTCTGCACAGAAAGGTGAGATGTAGGGAATCACAGAAAGTCGAGGGGAAAATAGGTCAATATATACATTGCTATATATTGAACCAAGCCTTAGGCCTGCAAAAATGTAGAGGACCTGAGCCTTAGAATCTTACAAGTAAGCTGGAATCTTTAAAAGTTCAAATCTTTATAAGGAAAAAGATTTATTAAAATGAATAACCATGTGTTTTATATGATATCAGAAGATCAAAACAATAAACCCTGAAAACATAGAAAAACGATAAATAAAGATATGAGCAGAACTTAATACAACAGAAAACGTATAAAATTCAGGTGATGTAGTAAGTCCAAAGAATATTTTTGAAAAGATTTAAAAGACACACTTTGATTAAGGAAAACAAAAACATAAGTAAAGAATATACGGAGACAATCAGGACAATGTTATAGCAGAGAATATCTGAAATGCCAGTAAATTTGAACATTTTTGTAAAGTGGACCATTTCCTAGCTCCTAAAGTTTACCAAAACTGACACAAGAGGAAATCATTTAAGGTCATCATGTCTGCCCTTGGCATTCTCGGAACGCCCAGGCCTCAGAATGCAGCATCTGTAGTCCATGGTAACCTGGGGAGAGGGGGCGGGGCTGAGGGCGGTTGGAACACTGCCCTCACTGAGGGAGTGGGTGTGGCCATCTCTGCTCTGACTGAACAAAGGGCAGAGGAGCAGGGGCCCCAAGGCAGGGCCCTCAGAGCACGGCAGGCCCAGTGGGCTGTCACAAGCATTTAGGCCCAGGCCAAAGTGTGCATTCTTTGTCTGCACAGCTGCCCAAACTCTCACCTTACCACTCAGGCCGCCATCTTACTTGAAGTGTGTGTGGAACCTGTCCGTGCAGAAAAACTCGCTGCAGAGCTAACCATAGGTCTGGGCATCGTAGCTTCCTGCCAGGGGACCGAAGTGTGCAGGCAGATGGGTCACTGGGACACACGCAGAGAGGCCCCTGCCCGGGCCACACGCCGCTCACTGCCCCGGCCCCAGATCGGAGGCCACAAAGCAGCCCTGTCTGAGTCCCTGCCTCTAGAGGAAGTATTGGACGAACACTTGTAGAAAACGGGGTCCTAGCGGGCAACTCATTGGAAGAACACAAATAAATCTTTGCCGACTTTCTGATGAAGCTTACGAGCGTTCACACCTAAGCCTCTTACAATGTCAACTGTTTAGCTAAACATGAGCTCATGATCTAAGTTTACACAATAATGAAGAAATCAGCTATAAGGGGGAGACAATTAGCAAAAACAATCAATACCAGTATTAGATTCCCCAGGCCATCCATCACATGTTGGAATAATCAGGTGCAAGGCAGATAATATACATAAAACTGGAAATGAAACAAGGAACAAGGATGTTTTCAAAGTCTGGAAGGATCTCTAAAGCATATTTAAAGTACATGTCATTGACAAAGCTAAATATTAAAAGGTTGTTTAATACAACAGATTCATCATAGAAAAGAGTGAAATTATGCTGTTTTGAAAACTATGGCATGTCAGATTTTCTGCCTAATTATATAAGAAGATTTCGCTAAAAAATACACATTATTTCAAAGACTCATTGGCTGTGAAATAAGTTAAGTGTATTTCAAATGGCTTGTCTGCAAAGATAGGTGAGATGTAGGGAATCACAGAAAGTCGAGGGGAAAATAGGTCAATATATACATTGCTATATGGTGAACTAAGCCTTAGGCCCGCAACAATGTAGAGGACCTGACCCTTAGAAACTTACAAGTAAGCTGGAATCTTCAAAAGTTCAAATCTTTATAAGTAAATAGATTTATGAAAATGAATAACCAAGTGTTTTAATTGACATCAGAAGATCAAAACAATAAACCCTGAGAACTTAGTAAAAAGTTAAATAAAAATATGAGCAGAACTTAATACAACAGAAAACGTATAAAATTCAGGTGATGTAGTAATTCCAAAGAATATTCTTTGACAAGATTTAAAAGACACACTTTGATTTAGGAAAACACAAACATAAGTAAAGAATATACAGAGAGAATCAGGACAATGTTATAGCAGAGAAATCTGAAATGCCAGTAAATTGGAACATTTTTGTAAAGTGGACCATTTACTAGCTCCTAACGTTTACCAAAACTGACACAAGAGGAAATCATTTAAGGTCATCATGTCTGCCCTTGGCATTCTTTGAACGCCCTGGCCTCTGATTGCAGCATCTGTAGTCCATGGTAACCTGCGGAGAAGGGGCGGGGCTGAGGGCGGTTGGAACACTGCCCTCACTGTGGGAGTGGGTGTGGCCATCTCTGCTGTGACTGAACAAAGGGCAGGGAAGCAGGAGGCCCAGGGCAGGGCCCTCAGAGCCCGGCAGGCCCAGTGGGGTGTCACAAGCATTTAGGCCCTGGCCAAAGGGCGCCTTCTTTGTCTGCACAGCTGCCCAATCTCTCACCTTTCCACTCAGGCCGCCATCTTACTTGAAGTGTGTGTGAAACCTGTCCGTGCAGTAAAATTCGCTGCAGAGCGAACCATAGGTCTGGGCATCATAGCTTCCTGCCAGGGGACCGAAGTGTGCAGGCAGATGGGTCACTAGGACACACGCTGTGAGGCTCCTGCCAGGGCCACACGCCGCTCACTGTCCCGGCCCCAGATCGGAGGCCACAAAGCAGCCCTGTCTGAGTCCCTGCCTCTAGAGGAAGTATTGGACCAACACTTGTAGAAAACTGGGTCCTAGAGGGCAACTCATTGGAAGGACACAAATAAATCTTTGCCGACTTTCTGATGAAGCTTACGAGCTTTCACACCTAAGCCTCTTACAATGTCAACTGTTTAGCTAAACATGAGCTCATGATCTAAGTTTACACAATAATGAAGAAATCAGCTACAAGGGGGAGACAATTAGCAAAAACAATCTATACCAGAATTAGATTCCCTAGGCCATCCATCACATGTTGGAATAATCAGGTTCAAGGCAGAAAATATACATAAAACTGGAACTGAAACAAGGAACAAGGATGTTTTCAAAGACTGGTAGGATCTCTAAAACATTTTTAAAGTACATGCCATTGACAAAGCTAAATATTCAAAGTTGGTGTAATACAACAGATTCATCATAGAGAAGAATGAAATTATGCTATTTTGAAATCTATGGCATGTCAGATTTTCTGCCTAATTATATAAGAAGATTTCGCTAAAACATACACATTATTTCAAAGACTTATTGGCTGTGAAATAAGATAAGGGTATTTCAAATGGCTTGTCTGCAAAGAAAGGTGAGATGTAGGGAAACACAGAAAGTCGAGAGGAAAATAGGTCAATATATACATTGGTATATGGTGAAGTAAGCCTTAGGCGAGCAATAATGTAGACGATCTGACCCTTAGAAACTTACAAGTAAGCTGGAATCTTCAAAAGTTCAAATCTTTATAAGTAAAAAGATTTATGAAAATGAATACCAAGTTTTCTAATTGACATCAGAAGATCAAAACAATAAACCCTGAGAACATAGAAAAAAGATAAATAAAAATATGAGCAGAACTTAATACAACAGAAAACGTATAAAACTCAGGTGATGTAGTAAGTCCAAAGAATATTCTTTGAAAAGATTTAAAAGACACACTTTGATTTAGGAAAACACAAACATATGTAAAGAATATACTGAAAGAATCAGGACAATGTTACAGCAGAGAATATAGGAAATGCCAGTAAATTAGAACATTTCTGTAAAGTGGAACATTTCCTAGCTCCTAAAGTTTACCAAAACTGACACAAGAGGAAATCATTTAAGGTCATCATGTCTGCCCTTGGCATTCTCGGAACGCCCTGGCCTCAGAATGCAGCATCTGTAGTCCATGGTAACCTGCGGAGAGGGGTGGGGGTGAGGGAGGTTGGAACACTGCCCTCACTGATGGAGTGGGAGTGGCCATCTCTGCTGTGACTGAACAAAGGGCAGGGGAGCATGGGCCCCGGGCAGGGCCATCAGAGTCTTGCAGTCCCAGTGGGGTGTCACAAGCATTTAGGCGCAGGCCGAAGAGCGCCTTCTTTGTCTGCACAGCTGCCCAAACTCTCACCTATCCACTCAGGCCGACCTCTTACTTGAAGAGTGTGTGAAACCAGTCCGCGCAATACACCTCGCTGCACAGCTAACCATAGAACTGGGCATCGTATCTTCCTGCCAGGTGACCGAAGTTCGCAGGCCGATGGGTCCTTGGTACACGCGGAGAGTCTCCTGCCCGGACCACAGGCCGCCCACTGCCACTGCCCCAGATCTGGGGCCGCAAAGCAGCCCTGTCTGAGTCCCTGCCTCTAGAGGAAGTATTGGACCAACACTTGTAGAAAACGGGGTCCTCGCGGGCAAATCATTGGAGGGACACAAATCTTTGCCGACGTTCTGAAGAAGCTTACGAGCGTTCACACCTAAGCCTCTTAGAAGGTCAGCTGTTTAGCTAAACATGAGCTCATGATCTAAATTTATACAATAATGAAGAAATCAGCTACAAGGGGGAGACAATCAGCAAAAACAATCAATACCAGAATTATATTCCCAAGGCCAACCATCAGATGTTGGAATAATCTGGTGCAAGGCAGAAAATATACATAAAACTGGAAGTGAAACAAGGAACAAGGATGTTTTCAAAGACTGGTAGGATCTTTAAAACATTTTTAAAGTACATGTCATTGATAAAGATAAATACTCAAAGGTGGTGTAATACAACAGATTAATCTTTGAGAAGAGTGAATTTATGCTGTTTTGAAAACTATGGCTGGTCAGATTTTCTGCCTAATTCTATAAGGCGATTTCTCTAAAAAATACACATTATTTCAAACACTTATTGGCTTTGAAATAAGTTAAGGATATTTCAAATGGCTTGTCTGCACAGAAAGGTGAGAGGTAGGGAATCACAGAAAGTCGAGGGGAAAATAGGTCAATATATACATTGCTATATGTTGAACTAAGCTTTAGGCCTGCAAAAATGTAGAGGACCTGAGCCTTAGAATCTTACAAGTAAGCTGGAATCTTTAAAAGTTCAAATCTTTATAAGGAAAAAGATTTATTAAAATGAATAACCATGTGTTTTATATGACATCAGAAGATCAAAACAATAAACCCTGAAAACATAGAAAAACGATAAATAAAGATATGAGCAGAACTTAATACAACAGAAAACGTATAAAATTCAGGTGATGTAGTAAGTCCAAAGAATATTTTTGAAAAGATTTAAAAGACACACTTTGATTAAGGAAAACAAAAACATAAGTAAAGAATACACAGAGACAATCAGGACAATGTTATAGCAGAGAATATCTGAAATGCCAGTAAATTTGAACATTTGTGTAAAGTGGACCATTTCCTAGCTCCTAAAGTTTACCAAAACTGACACAAGAGGAAATCATTTAATGTCATCATGTCTGCCCTTGGCATTCTCGGTACGCCCAGGCCTCAGAATGCAGCATCTGTAGTCCATGGTAACCTGGGGAGAGGGGGCGGGGCTGAGGGCGGTTGGAACACTGCCCTCACTGAGGGAGTTTGTGTGGCCATCTCTGCTGTGACTGAACAAAGGGCAGGGGAGCAGGGGGCCCAAGGCAGGGCCCTCAGAGCACGGCAGGACCAGTGGGGTGTCACAAGCATTTAGGACCAGGCCAAAGGGCGCCTTCATTGTTTGCACAGCTGCCCAAACTCTCACCTTACCACTCAGGCCGCCATCTTACTTGAAGTGTGTGTGGAACCTGTCCGTGCAGTAAAACTCGCTGCAGAGCTAACCATAGGTCTGGGCATCGTAGCTTCCTGCCAGGGGACCGAAGTGTGCAGGCAGATGGGTCGTGGGACACACGTGGGGAGACTCCTGCCAGGCCACAGGCGGCCCAAAGCCACTATCCCAGATCGGGGGCAGCAAAGCATTCCTGTCTGAGTCCCAGCCTCTAGAGGGAGTAGTGGACCAACACTTGTAGAAAAAGGGGTCCGCGCGGGTAACTCATTGGAGGGACACAAATAAATCTTTGCGGACTTTCTGATGAAACTTACGAGTGTTCACAACAAAGCCTCTTACAAAGTCAGATGTTTAGCTAAACATGAGCTCATGAACTAAATTTACACAATAATGAAGAAATCAGCTACAGGGGGAGACAATCAGCAAAAACAATCAATACCAGAATTAGATTCCCTAGGCCATTGATCAGACGTTGGAATAATCAGGTGCAAGGCAGAAAATATACATAAAACTGGAACTGAAACAAGGAACAAGGATGTTTTCAAAGACTGGTAGGATCTCTAAAACATTTTTAAAGTACATGTCACTGATAAAGCTAAATAATCAAAGGTTGTGTAATACAACAGATTCATCATTGAGAAGAGTGAAATTATGCTGTTTTGAAAACTATGGCAGGTAAGATTTTCTGCCTAAATATATAATAAGATTTCTCAGAAAAATGCACATTATTTCAAAGACTTATTGGCTGTGAAATAAGTTAAGGTTATTTCAAATGGCTTGTCTGCAAAGAAAGGTGAGATGTAGGAAATCACAGAAAGTCGAGGGGAAAATAGGTCAATATATACTTTGCTATATTTTGAACTAAGCCTTTGGCCAGCCACAATGTAGAGGACCTGACCCTTAGAAACTTACAAGTAAGCTGGAATCTTTAAAAATTCAAATCTTTATAAGTAAAAAGATTTA
This sequence comes from Mesoplodon bidens, assembly GCF_964165515.1. Taxonomy (NCBI): domain Eukaryota; kingdom Metazoa; phylum Chordata; class Mammalia; order Artiodactyla; family Ziphiidae; genus Mesoplodon; species Mesoplodon bidens. The sequence continues at coordinate 26,711,233 of NC_138180.1, read as the reverse complement.
TTAAAATGAATAACCAAGTCTTTTAATTGACATCAGAAGATCAAAACAATAAACCCTGAGAACATAGAAAAAAGATAAATAAAGATATGAGGAGAAGTTAATACCACAGAAAACGTATAAAATTCAGTTGAGGTAGTAAGTCCAAAGAATATTCTTTGACAAGATTTAAAAGACACACTTTGATTAAGGAAAACCAAAACATAAGTAAACAATATACAGAAAGAATCAGGACAATGTTATAGCAGAGAATATCTGAAATGCCAGTAAATTTGAACATTTGTGTAAAGTGGACCATTTCCTAGCTCCTAAAGTTTACCAAAATTGACACAAGAGGAAATCACTTAAGGTCATCATGTCTGCCCTTGGCATTCTCGGAACGCCCTGGCCTAAGAATGCAGCATCTGTAGTCCATGGTAACCTGCGGAGAGTGCTCGGGGCTGAGGGAGGTTGGAACACTGTCTTCACTGAGGGAGTGGGTGGGGCCATCTCTGCTGTGACTGAACAAAAGGCAGGGAGAAGTGGGCCCACGGCAGGGCCCTCAGAGCCCGGCAGGCCCAGTGGGGTGTCACAAGCATTTAGGCCCAGGCCAAAGTGCGCCTTCTTTGTCTGCACAGCTGCCCAAACTCTCACCTTTCCACTCTGGCCGCCCTCTTACTTGAAGTGTGTGTGGAAACGGTCCGCGCAGTACACCTCGATGCAAAGCTAACCATAGGTCTGGGCATCATAGCTTCCTGCCAGGTGACCGAAGTTCGCAGGCAGATGGGTCGTGGGACACACGTGGGGAGCCTCCTGCCCAGGCCACAGGCCGCCCAAAGCCACTATCCCAGATCGGGTGCAGCAAAGCAGTCCTGTCTGAGTCCCAGCCTCTAGAGGGAGTAGTGGACCAACACTTGTAGAAAAAGGGGTCTGCACGGGTAAATCATTGGAGGGACACAAAAAAATCTTTGCGGACTTTCTGCTGAAGCTTACGAGCGTTCACACCTAAGCCTCTTACAAGGTCAGCTGTTTAGCTAAACATGAGCTCATGATCTAAATTTACACAATAATGAAGAAATCAGCTACAAGGGGAGACAAGAAGCAAAAACAATCAATACCAGAATTAGATTCCCTAGGCCAACCATCAGATGTTGGAATAATCAGGTGCAAGGCAGAAAGTATACATAAAACTTGAACTGAAACAAGGAACAAGGATGTTTTCAAAGACTGGTAGGATCTCTAAAACATTTTTAAAGTACATGTCATTGATAAAGCTAAATACTCAATGGTTGTGTAATACAACAGATTCATCATTGAGCAGAGTGAAATTATGCTGTTTTGAAAACTATGGCAGGTCAGATTTTCTGCCTAATTATATAAGAAGATTTCGCTAAAAAATACACATTATTTCAAAGACTTATTGGCTGTGAAATAAGTTAAGGGTATTTCAAATGGCTTGTTTGCAAAGAAAGGTGAGATGTAGGGAATCACAGAAAGTCGAGGATAAAATAGGTCAATATATACATTGCCATATGGTGATCTAAGACTTAGGCCAGCCACAATGTAGAGGACCTGACCCTTAGAAACTTACAAGTAAGCTGGAATCTTGAAAAGTTCAAATCTTTATAAGTAAAAAGATTTATTAAAATGAATAACCAAGTGTTTTAATTGACATCAGAAGATCAAAACAATAAACCTGAGAACATAGAAAACATATATATAAAGATATGAGCAGAACTTAATACAATGGAAAACGTATAAAATTCAGGTGATGTAGTAAGTCCAAAGAATATTCTTTGACAAGATTAAAAGACACACTTTGATTAAGGAAAACCAAAACATAAGTAAAGAATATACAGAAAGAATCAGGACAATGTTATAGCAGAGAGTATATGAAATGCCAGTAAATTTGAACGTTTGTGTAAAGTGGACCAGTTCCTAGCTCCTAAAATTTACCAAAACTGACACAAGAGGAAATCATTTAAGGTCATCATGTCAGCCCTTGGCATTCTCGGAATGCCCTGGACTCAGAATGCAGCATCTTTAGTCCATGGTAAACTGCGGAGAGGGGGCGGGGCTGAGGGAGTTTGGAACACTGCCCTCACAGAGGGAGTGGGTGTGGCCATCTCTGCTGTGACTGAACAAAGGGCAGGGGAGCAGGGGTCCCAGGGCAGGGCCCTCAGAGCCCGGCAGTCCCAGTGGGGTGTCACAAGCATTTAGGCCCAGGACAAAGGGCACCTTCTTTGTCTGCACAGCGGCGCAAACTCTCAGCTTTCCACTCAGGCCGCCCTCTTACTTAAAGTGTGTGTGGAACCTGTCCGTGCAGTACACCTCGCTGCACAGCTAACCATAGGTCTGGGCATCGTAGCTTCCTGCCAGGTGACCGAAGTTCGCAGGCAGATGGGTCCCTGGGACACACGCAGAGAGGATCCTGCCCCGGCCACAGGCCACCCACTGCCACTGCCACAGATCGTGGGGCACAAAGCAGCCCTGTCTGATGCTGTGCCTTTAGAGGGAGTAGTGGAACAACACTTGTAGTAAACGGGGTCCTCGCGGGCAACTCATTGGAGGGACACAAATAAATCTTTGCGGAGTTTCTGATGAAACTTACGAGTGTTCACACCTAAGCCTCTTACAAAGTCAGATGTTTAGCTAAACATGAGCCATGATCTAATTTTACACAATAATGAAGAAATCAGCTACAGGGGGAGACAATCAGCAAAAACAATCAATACCAGAATTAGATTCCCTAGGCCATCGATCAGACGTTGGAATAATCAGGTGCAAGGCAGAAAATATACAAAAACTGGAACTGAAACAAGGAACAAGGATATTTTCAAAGACTGGTAGGATCTCTAAAACATTTTTAAAGTACATGTCATTGATAAAGCTAAATACTCAAAGGTTGTGTAATACAACAGATTCATCATTGAGAAGAGTGAAATTATGCTGTTTTGAAAACTATGGCAGGTCAGATTTTCTGCCTAAATATATAAGAAGATTTGTCTGAAAACTACACATTATTTCAAAGACTTATCGGCTGTGAAATAAGTTAAGGTTATTTCAAATGGCTTGTCTGCAAAGAAAGGTGAGATGTAGGAACTCACAGAAAGTCGAGGGGAAAATAGGTCAATATATACTTTGCTCTATTGTGAACTAAGCTTTTGGCCAGCCACAATGTAGAGGACCTGACACTTAGAAACTTACAAGTAAGCTGGAATCTTGAAAAATTCAAATCTTTATAAGTAAAAAGATTTTTTAAAATGAATAACCAAGTGTTTTAATTGACATCAGAAGATCAAAACAATAAACCCTGAGAACATAGAAAAAAGATAAATAAAGATATGAGCAGAACTTAATACCACAGAAAACGTATAAAATTCAGTTGAGGTAGTAAGTCCAAAGAATATTCTTTGACAAGATTTAAAAGACACACTTTGATTAAGGAAATCCAAAACATAAGTAAAGAATATACAGAAAGAATCAGCACAATGTTATAGCAGAGAGTATATGAAATGCCAGTAAATTTGAACGTTTGTGTAAAGTGGACCAGTTCCTAGCTCCTAAAACTTACCAAACTGACACAAGAGGAAATCATTTAAGGTCATCATGTCAGCCCTTGGCATTCTCGGGATGCCCTGGACTCAGAATGCAGCATCTTTAGTCCATGGTAACCTGCGGAGAGGGGGCGGGGCTGAGGGAGTTTGGAACACTGCCCTCACAGAGGGAGTGGGTGTGGCCATCTCTGCTGTGACTGAACAAAGGGCAGGGGAGCAGGGGGCCCAGGGCAGTGCCCTCAGAGACCGGCAGGCCCAGTGGGGTGTCAAAAGCATTTAGGCCCTGGCCAAAGTGCGCCTTCTTTGTCTGCACAGCGGCACAAACTCTCACCTTTCCACTCAGGCCGCCCTCTTACTTGAATTGTGTGTGGAACCGGTCCGCGCAGTACACCTCGATGCAAAGCTAACCATAGGTCTGGGCATCATAGCTTCCTGCCAGGTGACCGAAGTTCGCAGGCAGATGGGTCGTGGGACACACGTGGGGAGACTCCTGCCCAGGCCACAGGCCGCCCAAAGCCACTATCCCAGATCGGGGGCAGCAAAGCAGTCCTGTCTGAGTCCCAGCCTCTAGAGGGAGTAGTGGACCAACACTTGTAGAAAACGGGGTCCGCGCGGGTAACTCTTTGGAGGGACACAAAAAAATCTTTGCGGAACTTCTGCTGAAGCTTACGAGCGTTCACACCTAAGCCTCTTACAAGGTCAGCTGTTTAGCTAAACATGAGCTCATGATCTAATTTTACACAATAATGAAGAAATCAGCTACAAGGGGAGACAATCAGCAAAAACAATCAATACCAGAATTAGATTCCCTAGGCTATCGATCAGACGTTGGAATAATCAGGTGCAAGGCAGAAAATATACATAAAACTGGAACTGAAACAAGGAACAAGGATGTTTTCAAAGACTGGTAGTATCTCTAGAACATTTTTAAAGTACATGTCATTGATAAAGCCAAATACTCAATGGTTGTGTAATACAACAGATTCATCATTGAGAAGAGTGAAATTATGCTGTTTTGAAAATTATGGCAGGTCAGATTTTCTGCCTAAATATATAAGAAGATTTCTCTGAAAAATGCACATTATTTCAAAGACTTATTGGCTGTGAAATAAGTTAAGGTTATTTCAAATGGATTGTCTGCAAATAAAGGTGAGATGTAGGGAATCACAGAAAGTCGAGGGGAAAATAGGTCAATATATACTTTGCTATATTGTGAACTAAGCTTTTGGCCAGCCACAATGTAGAGGACCTGACCCTTAGAAACTTCCAAGTAAGCTGGAATCTTTAAAAATTCAAATCTTTATAAGTAAAAAATTTATTAAAACGAATAACCAAGTGTTTTAATTGACATCAGAAGATCAAAACAATAAACCCTGAGAACATAGAAAAAAGATAAATAAAGATATGAGCAGAACTTAATACCACAGAAAACGTATAAAATTCAGTTGAGGTAGTAAGTCCAAAGAATATTCTTTGACAAGATTTAAAAGACACACTTTGATTAAGGAAAACCAGAACATAAGTAAAGAATAAACAGAAAGAATCAGGACAATGTTATAGCAGAGAATATCTGAAATGCCAGTAAATTTGAACATTTGTGTAAAGTGGACCATTTCCTAGCTCCTAAACTTTACCAAAATTGACACAAGAGGAAATCATTGAAAGTCATCATGTCAGCCCTTGGCATTCTCGGAATGCCCTGGCCTCAGAATGCAGCATCTGTAGTCCATGGTAACCTGCGGAGAGGGGGCGGGGCTGAGGGAGTTTGGAACACTGCCCTCACAGAGGGAGTGGGTGTGGCCATCTCTGCTGTGACTGAACAAAGGGCAGGGGAGCAGGGGGCCCAGGGCAGGGCCCTCAGAGCCCGGCAGGCCCAGTGGGGTGTCACAAGCATTTAGGCCCAGGCCAAAGTGCGCCTTCTTTGTCTGCACAGCGGCACAAACTCTCACCTTTCCACTCAGGCCGCCCTCTTACTTGAAGTGTGTGTGGAACCGGTCCGCGCAGTACACCTCGATGCAAAGCTAACCATAGGTCTGGCCATCATAGCTTCCTGCCAGGTGACCGAAGTTCGCAGGCAGATGGGTCGTGGGACACACGTGGGGAGATTCCTGCCCAGGCCACAGGCCGCCCAAAGCCACTATCCCAGATCGGGGGCATCAAAGCATTCCTGTCTGAGTCCCAGCCTCTAGAGGGAGTAGTGGACCAACACTTGTAGAAAAAGGGGTCCGCGCGGGTAACTCATTGGAGGGACACAAAAAAATCTTTGCGGACTTTCTGCTGAAGCTTACGAGCGTTCACACCTAAGCCTCTTACAAGGTCAGCTGTTTAGATAAACATGAGCTCATGATCTAAATTTACACAATAATGAAGAAATCAGCTACAAGGGGAGACAAGCAGCAAAAACAATCAATACCAGAATTACATTCCCTAGGCCAACCTTCAGATGTTGGAATAATCAAGTGCGAGGCAGAAAGTATACATAAAGCTTGAACTGAAACAAGGAACAAGGATGTTTTCAGAGACTGGTAGGATCTCTAAAACATTTTTAAAGTACATGTCATTGATAAAGCTAAATACTCAATGGTTGTGTAATACAACAGATTCAACATTGAGAAGAGTGAAATTATGCTGTTTTGAAAACTATGGCAGGTCAGATTTTCTGCCTAATTATATAAGAAGATTTCTCTAAAAAATACACATTATTTCAAAGTCTTATTGGCTGTGAAATAAGTTAAGGTTATTTCAAATGGCTTGTGTGCAAAGAAAGGTGAGATGTAGGGAATCACAGAAAGTCGAGTGGAAAATAGGTCAATATATACATTGCTATATGGTGAACTAAGACTTAGGCCAGCCACAATGTAGAGGACCTGACCCTTAGAAACTTACAAGTAAGCTGGAATCTTGAAAAGTTCAAATCTTTATAAGTAAAAAGATTTTTTAAAATGAATAACCAAGTGTTTTAATTGACATCAGAAGATCAAAACAATAAACCTGAGAACATAGAAACAATATAAATAAAGATATGAGCAGAACTTAATACAATAGAAAACGTATAAAATTCAGCTGATGTAGTAAGTCCAAATAATATTCTTTGACAAGATTAAAAGACACACTTTGATTAAGGATAACCAAAACATATGTAAAGAATATACAGAAAGAATCAGGACAATGTTATAGCAGAGATTATATGAAATGCCAGTAAATTTGAAAGTTTGTGTAAAGTGGACCAGTTCCTAGCTCCTAAAATTTACCAAAACTGACACAAGAGGAAATCATTTAAGGTCATCATTTCAGCCCTTGGCATTCTCGGAATGCCCTGGACTCAGAATGCAGCATCTTTAGTCCATGGTAACCTGCGGAGAGGGTGCGGGGCTGAGGGAGTTTGGAACACTGCCCTCACAGAGGGAGTGTGTGTGGCCATCTCTGCTGTGACTGAACAAAGGGCAGGGGAGCAGGGGTCCCAGGGCAGGGCCCTCAGAGCCCGGCAGGCCCAGTGGGGTGTCACAAGCATTTGGCCAAGGACAAAGGGCGCCTTCTTTGTCTGCACAGCGGCACAAACGCTCACCTTTCCACTCAGGCCGCCCTCTTACTTGAAGTGTGTTTGGAACCTGTCCGCGCAGTACACCTCGCTGCACAGCTAACCATAGGTCTGAGCATCGTAGCTTCCTGCCAGGTGACCGAAGTTCGAAGGCAGATGGGTCCCTGGGACACACGCAGAGAGGCTCCTGCCCCGGCCACAGGCCACCCACTGCCACTGCCACAGATCGTGGGGCACAAAACAGCCCTGTCTGAGGCCGTGCCTCTAGAGGGAGTAGTGGACCAACACTTGTAGTCAACGGGTTCCTCGCGGGTAACTCATTGGAGGGACACAAATAAATCTTTGCGGACTTTCTGATGAAACTTACGAGTGTTCACACCTAAGCCTCTTACAAAGTCAGATGTTTAGCTAAACATGAGCTCATGATCTAATTTTACACAATAATGAAGAAATCAGCTACAGGGGGAGACAATCAGCAAAAACAATCAATACCAGGATTAGATTCCCTAGACCATCGATCAGACGTTGGAATAATCAGGTGCAAGGCAGAAAATATACATAAAACTGGAACTGAAACAAGGAACAAGGATGTTTTCAAAGACTGGTAGGATCTCTAAAACATTTTTAATGTACATGTCATTGATAAAGCTAAATACTCAAAGGTTGTGTAATACAACAGATTCATCATTGAGAAGAGTGAAATTATGCTGTTTTGAAAACTATGGCAGGTCTGATTTTCTGCCTAAATATATAAGAAGATTTCTCTGATAACTACACATTATTTCAAAGACTTATTGGCTGTGAAATAAGTTAAGGTTATTTCAAATGGCTTGTCTGCAAAGAAAGGTGAGATGTAGGAAATCACAGAAAGTCGATGGGAAAATAGGTCAATATATACTTTGCTATATTTTGAACTAAGCCTTTGGCCAGCCACAATGTAGAGGACCTGACCCGTAGAAACTTACAAGTAAGCTGGAATCTTTAAAAATTCAAATCTTTATAAGTAAAAAGATTTATTAAAATGAATAACCAAGTGTTTTAATTGACATCAGAAGATCAAAACAATAAACCCTGAGAACATAGAAAAAAGATAAATTAAGATATGAGCAGAACTTAATACCACAGAAAACGTATAAAATTCAGTTGAGGTAGTAAGTCCAAAGAATATTCTTTGACAAGATTTAAAAGACAAACTTTGATTAAGGAAAACCAAAACATAAGTCAAGAATAAACAGAAAGAATCAGGACAATGTTATAGCAGAGAATATATGAAATGCCAGTAAATTTGAACATTTGTGTAAAGTGGACCATTTCCTAGCTCCTAAACTTTACCAAAATTGACACAAGAGGAAATCATTTAAGGTCATCATGTCAGCCCTTGGTATTCTCGGAATGCCCTGGCCTCAGAATGCAGCATCTGTAGTCCATGGTAACCTGCGGAGAGTGGGCGGGGCTGAGGGAGGCTGGAACACTGCCCTCACTGAGGGAGTGGGTGCGGCCATGTCTGCTGTGACTGAACAAAGGGCAGGGGAGCAGGGGGCCCAGGGCAGGGCCCTCAGAGCTGTCAGGCCCAGTGGGGTGTCACAAGCATTTAGGCCCAGGCCAAAGGGCGCCTTCTTTGTCTGAACAGCCGCCCAAACTCTCACCTTTCCACTCAGGCCGCCCTCTTACTTGAAGTGTGTGTGGAACCGGTCCGTGCAGTACACCTCGATGCAAAGCTAACCATAGGTCTGGGCATCATAGCTTCCTGCCAGGTGACCGATGTTCGCAGGCAGATGGCTCGTGGGACACACGTGGGGAGACTCCTGCCCAGGCCACAGGCCGCCCAAATCCACTATCCCAAATCGGGGGCAGCAAAGCAGTTCTGTCTGAGTCCCAGCCTCTAGAGGGCGTAGTGGACCAACACTTGTAGAAAACGGGTCCGCGCGGGTAACTCATTGGAGGGCCACAAAAAAATCTTTGCGGACTTTCTTCTGAAGCTTACGAGCCTTCACACCTAAGCCTCTTACAACGTCAGCTGTTCAGATAAACATGAGCTCATGATCTAAATTTACACAATAATGAAAAAATCAGCTACAAGGGGAGACAAGCAGCAAAAACAATCAATACCAGAATTAGATTCCCTAGGCCATCGATCAGACGTTGGAATAATCAGGTGCAAGGCAGAAAATATACATAAAACTGGAACTGAAACAAGGAACAAGGATGTTTTCAAAGACTGGTAGGTTCTCTAAAACATTTTTAAAGTACATGTCACTGATAAAGCTAAATACTCAAAGGTTGTGTAATACAACAGATTCATCATTGAGAAGAGTGATATTATGCTGTTTTGAAAACTATGGCAGGTAAGATTTTCTGCCTAAATATATAATAAGATTTCTCAGAAAAATGCACATTATTTCAAAGACTTATTGGCTGTGAAATAAGTTAAGGTTATTTCAAATGGCTTGTCTGCAAAGAAAGGTGAGATGTAGGAAATCACAGAAAGTCGAGGGGAAAATAGGTCAATATATGCTTTGCTATATTTTGAACTAAGCCTTTGGCCAGCCACAATGTAGAGGACCTGACCCTTAGAAACTTAGAAGTAAGCTGGAATCTTTAAAAATTCAAATCTTTATAAGTAAAAAGATTTATTAAAATGAATAACCAAGTGTTTTTATTGACATCAGAAGATCAAAACAATAAACCCTGAGAACATAGAAAAAAGATAAATAAAGATATGAGCAGAACTTAATACCACAGAAAACGTATAAAATTCAGTTGAGGTAGTAAGTCCAAAGAATATTCTTTGACAAGATTTAAAAGACACACTTTGATTAAGGAAAACCAAAACATAAGTAAACAATATACAGAAAGAATCAGGACAATGTTATACAGAGAATATCTGAAATGCCAGTAAATTTGAACATTTGTGTAAAGTGGACCATTTCCTAGCTCCTAAAGTTTACCAAAATTGACACAAGAGGAAATCATTTAAGGTCATCATGTCTGCCCTTGGCATTCTCGGAATGACCTGGCCTCAGAATGCAGCATCTGTAGTCCATGGTAAACTGCGGAGAGGGGGGGGGGCTGAGGGAGTTTGGAACTCTGTCTTCACTGAGGGAGTGGGTGGGGCCATCTCTGCTGTGACTGAACAAAGGGCAGGGGAGACGGGGGCCCACGGCAGGTCCCTCAGAGCCCGGCAGGCCCAGTCGTGTGTCACAAGCATTTAGGCCCAGGCCAAAGGGCGCCTTCTTTGTCTGCACAGCTGCGCAAACTGTCACCTTTCCACTCAGGCCGCCCTCTTACTTGAAGTGTGTGTGGAACTGGTCCGCGCAGTACACCTCGATGCAAAGCTAACCATAGGTCTGGGCATCATAGCTTCCTGCCAGGTGACCGAAGTTCGCAGGCAGATGGGTCGTGGGACACACGTGGGGAGCCTCCTGCCCAGGCCACAGGCCGCCCAAAGCCACTATCCCAGATCGGGTGCAGCAAAGCAGTCCTGTCTGAGTCCCAGCCTCTAGAGGGAGTAGTGGACCAACACTTGTAGAAAAAGGGGTCTGCGCGGGTAACTCATTGGAGGGACACAAAAAAATCTTTGCGGACTTTCTGCTGAAGCTTACGAGCGTTCACACCTAAGCCTCTTACAAGGTCAGCTGTTTAGATAAACATGAGCTCATGATCTAAATTTACACAATAATGAAGAAATCAGCTACAAGGGGAGACAAGAAGCAAAAACAATCAATACCAGAATTAGATTCCCTAGGCCAACCATCAGATGTTGGAATAATCAGGTGCAAGGCAGAAAGTATACATAAAACTTGAACTGAAACAAGGAACAAGGATGTTTTCAAAGACTGGTAGGATCTCTAAAACATTTTTAAAGTACATGTCATTGATAAAGCTAAATACTCAATGGTTGTGTAATACAACAGATTCATCATTGAGCAGAGTGAAATTATGCTGTTTTGAAAATTATGGCAGGTCAGATTTTCTGCCTAAATATATAAGAAGATTTCTCTGAAAAATGCACATTATTTCAAAGACTTATTGGCTGTGAAATAAGTTAAGGTTATTTCAAATGACTTGTCTGCAAAGAAAGGTGAGATGTAGGGAATCACAGAAAGTCGAGGGGAAAATAGGTCAATATATACATTGCCATATGGTGAACTAAGACTTAGGCCAGACACAATGTAGAGGACCTGACCCTTAGAAACTTACAAGTAAGCTGGAATCTTGAAAAGTTCAAATCTTTATAAGTAAAAAGATTTATTAAAATGAATAACCAAGTGTTTTAATTGACATCAGAAGATCAAAACAATAAACCTGAGAACATAGAAAACATATAAATAAAGATATGAGCAGAACTTAATACAATAGAAAACGTAAAAAATTCAGGTGATGTAGTAAGTCCAAAGAATATTCTTTGACAAGATTAAAAGACACACTTTGATTAAGGAAAACCAAAACATAAGTAAAGAATATACAGAAAGAATCAGGACAATGTTATAGCAGAGAGTATATGAAATGCCAGTAAATTTGAACGTTTGTGTAAAGTGGACCAGTTCCTAGCTCCTAAAATTTACCAAAACTGACACAAGAGGAAATCATTTAAGGTCATCATGTCAGCCCTTGGCATTCTCGGAATGCCCTGGACTCAGAATGCAGCATCTTTAGTCCATGGTAAACTGCGGAGAGGGGGCGGGGCTGAGGGAGTTTGGAACACTGCCCTCACAGAGGGAGTGGGTGTGGCCATCTCTGCTGTGACTGAACAAAGGGCAGGGGAGCAGGGGTCCCAGGGCAGGGCCCTCAGAGCCCGGCAGGCCCAGTGGGGTGTCACAATCATTTAGGCCCAGGACAAAGGGCGCCTTCTTTGTCTGCACAGCGGCGCAAACTCTCACCTTTCCACTCAGGCCGCCCTCTTATTTGAAGTGTGTGTGGAACCTGTCCGCGCAGTACACCTCGCTGCACAGCTAACCATAGTTCTGAGCATCGTAGCTTCCTGCCAGGTGACCGAAGTTCGCAGGCAGATGGGTCCCTGGGACACACGCAGAGAGGCTCCTGCCCCAGCCACAGGCCTCCCACTGCCACTGCCACAGATCGTGGGGCACAAAGCAGCCCTGTCTGAGGCTGTGCCTCTAGAGGGAGTAGTGGACCAACACTTGTAGTCAACGGGGTCCTCGCGGGCAACTCATTGGAGGGACACAAATAAATCTTTGCGGACTTTCTGATGACACTTACGAGTGTTCACAACTAAGCCTCTTACAAAGTCAGATGTTTAGCTAAACATGAGCTCATGATCTAATTTTACACAATAATGAAGAAATCAGCTACAGGGGGAGACAATCAGCAAAAACAATCAATACCGGAATTAGATTCCCTAGACCATCGATCAGACGTTGGAATAATCAGGTGCAAGGCAGAAAATATACATAAAACTGCAACTGAAACAAGGAACAAGGATGTTTTCAAAGACTGGTAGGATCTCTAAAACATTTTTAAAGTACATGTCATTGATAAAGCTAAATACTCAATGGTTGTGTAATACAACAGATTCATCATTGAGAAGAGTGAAATTATGCTGTTTTGAAAATTATGGCAGGTCAGATTTTCTGCCTAAATATATAAGAAGATTTCTCTGAAAAATGCACATTATTTCAAAGACTTATTGGCTGTGAAATAAGTTAAGGTTATTTCAATTGGCTTGTCTGCAAAGAAAGGTGAGATGTAGGAAATCACAGAAAGTCGAGGGGAAAATAGGTCAATATATACTTTGCTATATTGTGAACTAAGCCTTTGGCCAGCCACAATGTAGAGGACCTGACCCTTAGAAACTTACAAGTAACCTGGAATCTTTAAAAATTCAAATCTTTATAAGTAAAAAGATTTATTAAAATGAATAACCAAGTGTTTTAATTGACATCAGAAGATCAAAACAATAAACTCTGTGAACATAGAAAAAAGATAAATAAAGATATGAGCAGAACTTAATACCACAGAAAACGTATAAAATTCAGTTGAGGTAGTAAGTCCAAAGAATATTCTTTGAAAGATTTAAAAGACACACTTTGATTAAGGAAAACCAAAACATAAGTAAAGAATATACAGAAAGAATCAGGACAATGTTATAGCAGAGAATATCTGAAATGCCAGTCAATTTGAACATTTCTGTAAAGTGGACCATATCCTAGCTCCTAAAGTTTACCAAAATTGACACAAGAGGAAATCATTTAAGGTCATCATGTCTGCCCTTGGCATTCTCGGAACGCCCTGGCCTCAGAATGCAGCATCTGTTGTCCATGGTAACCTGGGGAGCGGTGGCGGGGCTGAGGGAGGTTGGAACACTGCCTTCACTGAGGGAGTGAGTGGGGCCATCTCTGCTGTGACTGAATAAAGGGCAGGGGAGAAGGGGACCAACGGCAGGGCCCTCAGATCCCGGCAGGCCCAGTCGTGTGTCACAAGCATTTATGCACAGGTCAAAGTGCACCTTCTTTGTCTGCACAGCTGCCCAAACTCTCACCTTTCCACTCAGGCCGCCCTCTTACTTGAAGTGTGTGTGGAACCGGTCCGCGCAGTACACCTCGCTGCAAAGCTAACCATAGGTCTGGGCATCATAGCTTCCTGCCAGGTGACTGAAGTTCGCAGGCAGATGGGTCGTGGGACACACGTGGTGAGCCTCCAGCCCAGGCCACAGGCCGCCCAAAGCCACTATCCCAGATCGGGGGCAGCCAAGCAGTCCTGTCTGAGTCCCAGCCTCTAGAGGGTGTAGTGGACCAACACTTGTAGAAAAAGCGGTCCGCGCGGGTAACTCATTGGAGGGAAACAAAAAAATCTTTGCGGACTTTCTGCTGAAGCTTACGAGCGTTCTCACCTAAGACTCTTACAAGGTCAGCTGTTTAGCTAAACATGAGCTCATGATCTAAATTTACACAATAATGAAGAAATCAGCTACAAGGGGAGACAAGCAGCAAAAACAATCAATACTAGAATTAGATTCCCTAGGCGAACCATCTGATGTTGGAATAATCAGGTGCAAGGCAGAAAGTCCACATAAAACTGGAACTGAAACAAGAAACAGGGATGTTTTCAAAGACTGGTAGGATCTCTACAACATTTTTAAAGTACATGTCATTGATAAAGCTAAATACTCAATGGTTGTGTAATACAACAGATTCAACATTGAGAAGAGTGGAATTATGCTGTTTTGAAAACTATGGCAGGTCAGATTTTCTGTCTAATTATATAAAAAGATTTCTCTAAAAAATACACATTATTTCAAAGACTTATTGGCTGTGAAATAAGTTAAGATTATTTCAAATGGCTTGTGTGCAAAGAAAGGTGAGATGGAGGGAATCACAGAAAGTCGAGGGGAAAATAGGTCAATATATACATTGCTATATGGTGAACTAAGACTTAGGCCAGCCACAATGTAGAGGACCTGACCCTTAGAATCTTACAAGTAAGCTTGAATCTTGAATAGTTCAAATCTTTATAAGTTAAAAGATTTATTAAAATGAATAACCAAGTGTTTTAATTGACATCAGAATATCAAAACAATAAACCTGAGAACACAGAAAAAATATAAATAAAGATATGAGCAGAACTTAATACAATGGAAAACGTATAAAATTCAGGTGATGTAGTAAGTCCAAAGAATATTCTTTGACAAGATTAAAAGACACACTTTGAATAAGGAAAACCAAAACATAAGTAAAGAATATACAGAAAGAATAAGGACAATGTTATAGCAGAGAGTATATGAAATGCCAGTAAATTTGAAAGATTGTGTAAAGTGGACCAGTTCCTAGCTTCTAAAATTTACCAAGACTGACACAAGAGGAAATCATTTAAGGTCATCATGTCAGCCCTTGGCATTCTCGGAATGCCCTGGACTCAGAATGCAGCATCCTTAGTGCATGGGAACCTGCGGAGAAGGGGTGAGGCTGAGGGAATTTGGAACACTGCCCTCACAGAGGGAGTGGGTTTGGCCATCTCTGCTGTGACTGAACAAAGGGCAGGGGAGGAGGGGGCCCAGGGCAGGGCCCTCAGAGCCCGGCAGGCCCAGTGGTGTGTCACAAGCATTTATGCCCAGGACAAAGGAAGCCTTCTTTGTCTGCACAGCTGCCCAAACTCTCACCTTTCCACTCAGGCCGCCCTCTTACTTGAAGTGTGTGTGGAACCTGTCCGCGCAGTACACCTCGCTGCACAGCTAACCATAGGTCTTGGCATCGTAGCTTCCTGTCAGGTGACCGAAATTCGCAGGCAGATGGGACCCTGGGACACACGCAGAGAGGCTCCTGCCCCGGCCACAGGCCACCCACTGCCACTGCCACAGATCGTGGGGCACAAAGCAGCCCTGTCTGAGGCCGTGCCTCTAGAGGGAGTAGTGGACCAACACTTGTAGTCAACGGGGTCCTCGCGGACAACTCATTGGAGGGACACAAATAAATCTTTGCGGACTTTCTGATGAAACTTACGAGTGTTCACACCGAAGCCTCTTACAAACTCAGATGTTTAGCTAAACATGAGCTCATGATCTAAATTTACACAATAATGAAGAAATCAGCTACAGGGGGAGACAATCAGCAAAAACAATCAATACCAGAATTAGATTCCCTAGGCCATCGATCAGACGTTGGAATAATCAGGTGCAAGGCAGAAAATATACATAAAACTGGAACTGAAACAAGGAACAAGGATGTTTTCAAAGACTGGTAGGATCTCTAAAACATTTTTAAAGTACATGTCACTGATATAGCTAAATACTCAAAGGTTGTGTAATACAACAGATTCATCATTGAGAAGAGTGAAATTATGCTGTTTTGAAAACTGTGGCAGGTAAGATTTTCTGCCTAAATATATAATAAGATTTCTCAGAAAAATGCACATTATTTCAAAGACTTATTGGCTGTGAAATAAGTTAAGGTTATTTCAAATGGCTTGTCTGCAAAGAAAGGTGAGATGTAGGAAATCACAGAAAGTCGAGGGGAAAATAGGTCAATATATACTTTGCTATATTTTGAACTAAGCCTTTGGCCAGCCACAATGTAGAGGACCTGACCCTTAGAAACTTACAAGTAAGCTGGAATCTTGAAAAATTCAAATCTTTATAAGTAAAAAGATTTATTAAAATGAATAACCAAGTGTTTTAATTGATATCAGAATATCAAAACAATAAACCCTGAGAACATAGAAAAAAGATAAATAAAGATATGAGCAGAACTTAATACCACAGAAAACGTATAAATTTCAGTTGAGGTAGTAAGTCCAAAGAATATTCTTTGACAAGATTTAAAAGACACACTTTGATTAAGGAAAACCAAAACATAAGTAAACAATATACAGAAAGAATCAGGACAATGTTATAGCAGAGAATATCTGAAATGCCAGTAAATTTGAACATTTGTGTAAAGTGGACCATTTCCTAGCTCCTAAAGTTTACCAAAATTGACACAAGAGGAAATCATTTAAGGTCATCATGTCTGCCCTTGGCATTGTCGGAACGCCCTGGCCTCAGAATGCAGCATCTGTAGTCCATGGTAAACTGCGGAGAGGGGGCGGGGCTGAGGGAGTTTGGAACACTGCCCTCACAGAGGGAGTGGGTGTGGCCATCTCTGCTGTGACTGAACAAAGGGCAGGGGAGCAGGGGGCCCAGGGCAGGGCCCTCAGAGCCCGGCAGGCCCAGTGGGGTGTCACAGGCATTTAGGCCCAGGCCAAAGGGCGCCTTCTTTGTCTGCACAGCTGCCCAAACTCTCACCTTTCCACTCAGGCCGCCCTCTTATTTGAAGTGTGTGTGGAACCGGTCCGTGCAGTACACCTCGATGCAAAGCTAACCATAGGTCTGGGCATCATAGCTTCCTGCCAGGTGACCGATGTTCGCAGGCAAATAGCTCGTGGGACACACGTGGGGAGACTCCTGCCCAGGCCACAGGCCGCCCAAATCCACTATCCCAGATCGGGGGCAGCAAAGCAGTCCTGTCTGAGTCCCAGCCTCTAGAGGGCGTAGTGGACCAACACTTGTAGAAAAAGGGGTCCGCGCGGGTAACTAATTGGAGGGCCACAAAAAAATCTTTGCGGACTTTCTGCTGAAGCTTACGAGCGTTCACACCTAAGCCTCTTACAAGGTCAGCTGTTTAGATAAACATGAGCTCATGATCTAAATTTACAAAATAATGAAGAAATCAGCTACAAGGGGAGACAAGCAGCAAAAACAATCAATACCAGAATTAGATTCCCAAGGCCAACCATCAGATGTTGGAATAATCAGGTGCAAGGCAGAAAGTATACACAAAACTGGAACTGAAACAAGGAACAAGGATGTTTTCAAAGACTGGTAGGATCTCTAAAACATTTTTAAAGTACATGTCATTGATAAAGCTAAATACTCAATGGTTGTGTAATACAACAGATTCATCATTGAGCAGAGTGAAATTATGCTGTTTTGAAAACTATGGCAGGTCAGATTTTCTGCCTAATTATATAAGAAGATTTCTCTAAAAAATACACATTATTTCAAAGACTTATTGGCTGTGAAATAAGTTAAGGGTATTTCAAATGGCTTGTGTGCAAAGAAAGGTGAGATGTAGGGAATCACAGAAAGCCGAGGGGAAAATAGATCAATATATACATTGCTATATGGTGAACTAAGACTTAGGCCAGCCACAATGTAGAGGACCTGACCCTTAGAAACTTACAAGTAAGCTGGAATCTTGAAAAGTTCAAATCTTTATAAGTAAAAAGATTTTTTAAAATGAATAACCAAGTGTTTTAATTGACATCAGAAGATCAAAACAATAATACCTGAGAACATAGAAAAAATATAAATAAAGATATGAGCAGATCTTAATACAATAGAAAACGTATAAAATTCAGGTGATGTAGTAAGTCCAAAGAATATTCTTTGACAAGATTAAAAGACACACTTTGATTAAGGAAAACCAAAACATAAGTAAAGAATATACAGAAAGAATCAGGACAATGTTATAGCAGAGAGTATATGAAATGCCAGTAAATTTGAACGTTTGTGTAAAGTGGACCAGTTCCTAGCTCCTAAAATTTACCAAAACTGACACAAGAGGAAATCATTTAAGGTCATCATGTCAGCCCTTGGCATTCTCGGAATGCCCTGGACTCAGAATGCAGCATCTTTAGTCCATGGTAACCTGCGGAGAGGGGGCGGGGCTGAGGGAGTTTGGAACACTGCCCTCACAGAGGGAGTGGGTGTGGCCATCTCTGCTGTGACTGAAGAAAGGGCAGGGGAGCAGGGGGCCCAGGGCAGGTCCCTCAGAGCCCGGCAGGCCCAGTGGGGTGTCACAAGCATTTAGGCCCAGGACAAAGGGCGCCTTCTTTGTCTGCACAGCGGCACAAACTCTCACCTTTCCACTCAGGCCGCCCTCTTACTTGAAGTGTGTGTGGAACCTGTCCGCGCAGTACACCTCGCTGCACAGCTAACCATAGGTCTGAGCATCGTAGCTTCCTGCCCGGTGACCGAAGTTCGCAGGCAGATGGGTCCCTGGGACACACGCAGAGAGGCTCCTGCCCCGGCCACAGGCCACCCACTGCCCCTGCCCCAGATCGTGGGGAACAAAGCAGCCCTGTCTGAGGCCGTGCCTCCTGAGGGAGTAGTGGACCAACACTTGTAATCAACGGGGTCCTCGCGGGCAACTCATTGGAGGGACACAAATAAATCTTTGCGGACTTTCTGATGAAACTTACGAGTGTTCACACCTAAGCCTCTTACAAAGTCAGATGTTTAGCTAAACATGAGCTCATGATCTAATTTTACACAATAATGAAGAAATCAGCTACAGGGGGAGACAATCAGCAAAAACAATCAATACCAGAATTCGATTCCCTAGACCATCGATCAGACGTTGGAATAATCAGGTGCAAGGCAGAAAACATACATAAAACTGCAACTGAAACAAGGAACAAGGATGTTTTCAAAGACTGGTACGATCTCTAAAACATTTTTAAAGTACATGTCACTGATAAAGCTAAATACTCAAAGGTTGTGTAATACAACAGATTCATCATTGAGAAGAGTGAAATTATGCTGTTTTGAAAACTATGGCAGGTCAGATTTTCTGCCTAAATATATAAGAAGATTTCTCTGATAACTACACATTATTTCAAAGACTTATTGGCTGTGAAATAAGTTAAGGTTATTTCAAATGGCTTGTCTGCAAAGAAAGGTGAGATGTAGGAAATCACAGAAAGTCGAGTGGAAAATAGGTCAATATATACATTGCTATATGGTGAACTAAGACTTAGGCCAGCCACAATGTAGAGGACCTGACCCTTAGAAACTTACAAGTAAGCTGGAATCTTGAAAAGTTCAAATCTTTATAAGTAAAAAGATTTTTTAAAATGAATAACCAAGTGTTTTAATTGACATCAGAAGATCAAAACAATAAACCCTGAGAACATAGAAAAAAGATAAATTAAGATATGAGCAGAACTTAATACCACAGAAAACGTATAAAATTCAGTTGAGGTAGTAAGTCCAAAGAATATTCTTTGACAAGATTTAAAAGACACACTTTGATTAAGGAAAACCAAAACATAAGTAAAGAATATACAGAAAGAATCAGGACAATGTTATAGCAGAGAGTATATGAAATGCCAGTAAATTTGAACGTTTGTGTAAAGTGGACCAGTTCCTAGCTCCTAAAATTTACCAAAACTGACACAAGAGGAAATCATTTACGGTCATCATGTCAGCCCCTGGCATCCTCGGGATGCCCTGGATTCAGAATGCAGCATCTTTAGTCCATGGTAACCTGCGGAGAGGGGGCGGGGCTGAGGGAGTTTGGAACACTGCCCTCACAGAGGGAGTCGGTGTGGCCATCTCTGCTGTGACTGAACAAAGGGCAGGGGAGCAGGGGGCCCAGGGCAGGGCCCTCAGAGCCCGGCAGGCCCAGTGGGTTGTCACAAGCATTTAGGCCCAGGCCAAAGTGCGCCTTCTTTGTCTGCACAGCGGCACAAACTCTCACCTTTCCACTCAGGCCGCCCTCTTACTTGAAGTGTGTGTGGAACCGGTCCGCGCAGTACACCTCGATGCAAAGCTAACCATAGGTCTGGCCATCATAGCTTCCTGCCAGGTGACCGAAGTTCGCAGGCAGATGGGTCGTGGGACACACGTGGGGAGACTCCTGCCCAGGCCACAGGCCGCCCAAAGCCACTATCCCAGATCGGGGGCATCAAAGCATTCCTGTCTGAGTCCCAGCCTCTAGAGGGAGTAGTGGACCAACACTTGTAGAAAAAGGGGTCCGCGCGGGTAACTCATTGGAGGGACACAAAAAAATCTTTGTGGACTTTCTGCTGAAGCTTACGAGCGTTCACACCTAAGCCTCTTACAAGGTCAGCTGTTTAGATAAACATGAGCTCATGATCTAAATTTACACAATAATGAAGAAATCAGCTACAAGGGGAGACAAGCAGCAAAAACAATCAATACCAGAATTACATTCCCTAGGCCAACCATCAGATGTTGGAATAATCAGGTGCGAGGCAGAAAGTATACATAAAGCTTGAACTGAAACAAGGAACAAGGATGTTTTCAAAGACTGGTAGGATCTCTAAAATATTTTTAAAGTACATGTCATTGATAAAGCTAAATACTCAATGGTTGTGTAATACAACAGATTCAACATTGAGAAGAGTGAAATTATGCTGTTTTGAAAACTATGGCAGGTCAGATTTTCTGCCTAATTATATAAGAAGATTTCTCTAAAAAATACACATTATTTCAAAGTCTTATTGGCTGTGAAATAAGTTAAGGTTATTTCAAATGGCTTGTGTGCAAAGAAAGGTGAGATGTAGGGAATCACAGAAAGTCGAGTGGAAAATAGGTCAATATATACATTGCTATATGGTGAACTAAGACTTAGGCCAGCCACAATGTAGAGGACCTGACCCTTAGAAACTTACAAGTAAGCTGGAATCTTGAAAAGTTCAAATCTTTATAAGTAAAAAGATTTTTTAAAATGAATAACCAAGTGTTTTAATTGACATCAGAAGATCAAAACAATAAACCTGAGAACATAGAAACAATATAAATAAAGATATGAGCAGAACTTAATACAATAGAAAACGTATAAAATTCAGCTGATGTAGTAAGTCCAAATAATATTCTTTGACAAGATTAAAAGACACACTTTGATTAAGGATAACCAAAACATATGTAAAGAATATACAGAAAGAATCAGGACAATGTTATAGCAGAGATTATATGAAATGCCAGTAAATTTGAAAGTTTGTGTAAAGTGGACCAGTTCCTAGCTCCTAAAATTTACCAAAACTGACACAAGAGGAAATCATTTAAGGTCATCATTTCAGCCCTTGGCATTCTCGGAATGCCCTGGACTCAGAATGCAGCATCTTTAGTCCATGGTAACCTGCGGAGAGGGTGCGGGGCTGAGGGAGTTTGGAACACTGCCCTCACAGAGGGAGTGTGTGTGGCCATCTCTGCTGTGACTGAACAAAGGGCAGGGGAGCAGGGGTCCCAGGGCAGGGCCCTCAGAGCCCGGCAGGCCCAGTGGGGTGTCACAAGCATTTGGCCAAGGACAAAGGGCGCCTTCTTTGTCTGCACAGCGGCACAAACTCTCACCTTTCCACTCAGGCCGCCCTCTTACTTGAAGTGTGTTTGGAACCTGTCCGCGCAGTACACCTCGCTGCACAGCTAACCATAGGTCTGAGCATCGTAGCTTCCTGCCAGGTGACCGAAGTTCGAAGGCAGATGGGTCCCTGGGACACACGCAGAGAGGCTCCTGCCCCGGCCACAGGCCACCCACTGCCACTGCCACAGATCGTGGGGCACAAAACAGCCCTGTCTGAGGCCGTGCCTCTAGAGGGAGTAGTGGACCAACACTTGTAGTCAACGGGTTCCTCGCGGGTAACTCATTGGAGGGACACAAATAAATCTTTGCGGACTTTCTGATGAAACTTACGAGTGTTCACACCTAAGCCTCTTACAAAGTCAGATGTTTAGCTAAACATGAGCTCATGATCTAATTTTACACAATAATGAAGAAATCAGCTACAGGGGGAGACAATCAGCAAAAACAATCAATACCAGGATTAGATTCCCTAGACCATCGATCAGACGTTGGAATAATCAGGTGCAAGGCAGAAAATATACATAAAACTGGAACTGAAACAAGGAACAAGGATGTTTTCAAAGACTGGTAGGATCTCTAAAACATTTTTAATGTACATGTCATTGATAAAGCTAAATACTCAAAGGTTGTGTAATACAACAGATTCATCATTGAGAAGAGTGAAATTATGCTGTTTTGAAAACTATGGCAGGTCAGATTTTCTGTCTAAATATATAAGAAGATTTCTCTGATAACTACACATTATTTCAAAGACTTATTGGCTGTGAAATAAGTTAAGGTTATTTCAAATGGCTTGTCTGCAAAGAAAGGTGAGATGTAGGAAATCACAGAAAGTCGATGGGAAAATAGGTCAATATATACTTTGCTATATTTTGAACTAAGCCTTTGGCCAGCCACAATGTAGAGGACCTGACCCGTAGAAACTTACAAGTAAGCTGGAATCTTGAAAAATTCAAATCTTTATAAGTAAAAAGATTTATTAAAATGAATAACCAAGTGTTTTAATTGACATCAGAAGATCAAAACAATAAACCCTGAGAACATAGAAAAAAGATAAATTAAGATATGAGCAGAACTTAATACCACAGAAAACGTATAAAATTCAGTTGAGGTAGTAAGTCCAAAGAATATTCTTTGACAAGATTTAAAAGACAAACTTTGATTAAGGAAAACCAAAACATAAGTCAAGAATAAACAGAAAGAATCAGGACAATGTTATAGCAAGAATATATGAAATGCCAGTAAATTTGAACATTTGTGTAAAGTGGACCATTTCCTAGCTCCTAAACTTTACCAAAATTGACACAAGAGGAAATCATTTAAGGTCATCATGTCAGCCCTTGGTATTCTCGGAATGCCCTGGCCTCAGAATGCAGCATCTGTAGTCCATGGTAACCTGCGGAGAGTGGGCGGGGCTGAGGGAGGCTGGAACACTGCCCTCACTGAGGGAGTGGGTGCGGCCATCTCTGCTGTGACTGAACAAAGGGCAGGGGAGCAGGGGGCCCAGGGCAGGGCCCTCTAAGCTGTCAGGCCCAGTGGGGTGTCACAAGCATTTAGGCCCAGGCCAAAGGGCGCCTTCTTTGTCTGAACAGCCGCCCAAACTCTCACCTTTCCACTCAGGCCGCCCTCTTACTTGAAGTGTGTGTGGAACCGGTCCGTGCAGTACACCTCGATGCAAAGCTAACCATAGGTCTGGGCATCATAGCTTCCTGCCAGGTGACCGATGTTCGCAGACAGATGGCTCGTGGGACACACGTGGGGAGACTCCTGCCCAGGCCACAGGCCGCCCAAATCCACTATCCAAAATCGGGGGCAGCAAAGCAGTTCTGTCTGAGTCCCAGCCTCTAGAGGGCGTAGTGGACCAACACTTGTAGAAAAAGGGGTCCGCGCGGGTAACTCATTGGAGGGCCACAAAAAAATCTTTGCGGACTTTCTTCTGAAGCTTACGAGCCTTCACACCTAAGCCTCTTACAACGTCAGCTGTTCAGATAAACATGAGCTCATGATCTAAATTTACACAATAATGAAAAAATCAGCTACAAGGGGAGACAAGCAGCAAAAACAATCAATACCAGAATTAGATTCCCTAGGCCATCGATCAGACGTTGGAATAATCAGGTGCAAGGCAGAAAATATACATAAAACTGGAACTGAAACAAGGAACAAGGATGTTTTCAAATACTGGTAGGATCTCTAAAACATTTTTAAAGTACATGTCACTGATAAAGCTAAATACTCAAAGGATGTGTAATACAACAGATTCATCATTGAGAAGAGTGATATTATGCTGTTTTGAAAACTATGGCAGGTAAGATTTTCTGCCTAAATATATAATAAGATTTCTCAGAAAAATGCACATTATTTCAAAGACTTATTGGCTGTGAAATAAGTTAAGGTTATTTCAAATGGCTTGTCTGCAAAGAAAGGTGAGATGTAGGAAATCACAGAAAGTCGAGGGGAAAATAGGTCAATATATACTTTGCTATATTTTGAACTAAGCCTTTGGCCAGCCACAATGTAGAGGACCTGACCCTTAGAAACTTAGAAGTAAGCTGGAATCTTTAAAAATTCAAATCTTTATAAGTAAAAAGATTTATTAAAATGAATAACCAAGTGTTTTTATTGACATCAGAAGATCAAATCAATAAACCCTGAGAACATAGAAAAAAGATAAATAAAGATATGAGCAGAACTTAATACCACAGAAAACGTATAAAATTCAGTTGAGGTAGTAAGTCCAAAGAATATTCTTTGACAAGATTTAAAAGACACACTTTGATTAAGGAAAACCAAAACATAAGTAAACAATATACAGAAAGAATCAGGACAATGTTATACAGAGAATATCTGAAATGCCAGTAAATTTGAACATTTGTGTAAAGTGGACCATTTCCTAGCTCCTAAAGTTTACCAAAATTGACACAAGAGGAAATCATTTAAGGTCATCATGTCTGCCCTTGGCATTCTCGGAATGACCTGGCCTCAGAATGCAGCATCTGTAGTCCATGGTAAACTGCGGAGAGGGGGCGGGGCTGAGGGAGTTTGGAACTCTGTCTTCACTGAGGGAGTGGGTGGGGCCATCTCTGCTGTGACTGAACAAAGGGCAGGGGAGACGGGGGCCCACGGCAGGTCCCTCAGAGCCCGGCAGGCCCAGTCGTGTGTCACAAGCATTTAGGCCCAGGCCAAAGGGCGCCTTCTTTGTCTGCACAGCTGCGCAAACTGTCACCTTTCCACTCAGGCCGCCCTCTTACTTGAAGTGTGTGTGGAACTGGTCCGCGCAGTACACCTCGATGCAAAGCTAACCATAGGTCTGGGCATCATAGTTTCCTGCCAGGTGACCGAAGTTCGCAGGCAGATGGGTCGTGGGACACACGTGGGGAGCCTCCTGCCCAGGCCACAGGCCGCCCAAAGCCACTATCCCAGATCGGGTGCAGCAAAGCAGTCCTGTCTGAGTCCCAGCCTCTAGAGGGAGTAGTGGACCAACACTTGTAGAAAAAGGGGTCTGCGCGGGTAACTCATTGGAGGGACACAAAAAAATCTTTGCGGACTTTCTGCTGAAGCTTACGAGCGTTCACACCTAAGCCTCTTAGAAGGTCAGCTGTTTAGATAAACATGAGCTCATGATCTAAATTTACACAATAATGAAGAAATCAGCTACAAGGGGAGACAAGAAGCAAAAACAATCAATACCAGAATTAGATTCCCTAGGCCAACCATCAGATGTTGGAATAATCAGGTGCAAGGCAGAAAGTATACATAAAACTTGAACTGAAACAAGGAACAAGGATGTTTTCAAAGACTGGTAGGATCTCTAAAACATTTTTAAAGTACATGTCATTGATAAAGCTAAATACTCAATGGTTGTGTAATACAACAGATTCATCATTGAGCAGAGTGAAATTATGCTGTTTTGAAAATTATGGCAGGTCAGATTTTCTGCCTAAATATATAAGAAGATTTCTCTGAAAAATGCACATTATTTCAAAGACTTATTGGCTGTGAAATAAGTTAAGGTTATTTCAAATGACTTGTCTGCAAAGAAAGGTGAGATGTAGGGAATCACAGAAAGTCGAGGGGAAAATAGGTCAATATATACATTGCCATATGGTGAACTAAGACTTAGGCCAGACACAATGTAGAGGACCTGACCCTTAGAAACTTACAAGTAAGCTGGAATCTTGAAAAGTTCAAATCTTTATAAGTAAAAAGATTTATTAAAATGAATAACCAAGTGTTTTAATTGACATCAGAAGATCAAAACAATAAACCTGAGAACATAGAAAACATATAAATAAAGATATGAGCAGAACTTAATACAATAGAAAACGTAAAAAATTCAGGTGATGTAGTAAGTCCAAAGAATATTCTTTGACAAGATTAAAAGACACACTTTGATTAAGGAAAACCAAAACATAAGTAAAGAATATACAGAAAGAATCAGGACAATGTTATAGCAGAGAGTATATGAAATGCCAGTAAATTTGAACGTTTGTGTAAAGTGGACCAGTTCCTAGCTCCTAAAATTTACCAAAACTGACACAAGAGGAAATCATTTAAGGTCATCATGTCAGCCCTTGGCATTCTCGGAATGCCCTGGACTCAGAATGCAGCATCTTTAGTCCATGGTAAACTGCGGAGAGGGGGCGGGGCTGAGGGAGTTTGGAACACTGCCCTCACAGAGGGAGTGGGTGTGGCCATCTCTGCTGTGACTGAACAAAGGGCAGGGGAGCAGGGGTCCCAGGGCAGGGCCCTCAGAGCCCGGCAGGCCCAGTGGGGTGTCACAATCATTTAGGCCCAGGACAAAGGGCGCCTTCTTTGTCTGCACAGCGGCGCAAACTCTCACCTTTCCACTCAGGCCGCCCTCTTATTTGAAGTGTGTGTGGAACCTGTCCGCGCAGTACACCTCGCTGCACAGCTAACCATAGTTCTGAGCATCGTAGCTTCCTGCCAGGTGACCGAAGTTCGCAGGCAGATGGGTCCCTGGGACACACGCAGAGAGGCTCCTGCCCCGGCCACAGGCCTCCCACTGCCACTGCCACAGATCGTGGGGCACAAAGCAGCCCTGTCTGAGGCTGTGCCTCTAGAGGGAGTAGTGGACCAACACTTGTAGTCAACGGGGTCCTCGCGGGCAACTCATTGGAGGGACACAAATAAATCTTTGCGGACTTTCTGATGACACTTACGAGTGTTCACAACTAAGCCTCTTACAAAGTCAGATGTTTAGCTAAACATGAGCTCATGATCTAATTTTACACAATAATGAAGAAATCAGCTACAGGGGGAGACAATCAGCAAAAACAATCAATACCGGAATTAGATTCCCTAGACCATCGATCAGACGTTGGAATAATCAGGTGCAAGGCAGAAAATATACATAAAACTGCAACTGAAACAAGGAACAAGGATGTTTTCAAAGACTGGTAGGATCTCTAAAACATTTTTAAAGTACATGTCATTGATAAAGCTAAATACTCAATGGTTGTGTAATACAACAGATTCATCATTGAGAAGAGTGAAATTATGCTGTTTTGAAAATTATGGCAGGTCAGATTTTCTGCCTAAATATATAAGAAGATTTCTCTGAAAAATGCACATTATTTCAAAGAATTATTGGCTGTGAAATAAGTTAAGGTTATTTCAATTGGCTTGTCTGCAAAGAAAGGTGAGATGTAGGAAATCACAGAAAGTCGAGGGGAAAATAGGTCAATATATACTTTGCTATATTGTGAACTAAGCCTTTGGCCAGCCACAATGTAGAGGACCTGACCCTTAGAAACTTACAAGTAACCTGGAATCTTTAAAAATTCAAATCTTTATAAGTAAAAAGATTTATTAAAATGAATAACCAAGTGTTTTAATTGACATCAGAAGATCAAAACAATAAACTCTGTGAACATAGAAAAAAGATAAATAAAGATATGAGCAGAACTTAATACCACAGAAAACGTATAAAATTCAGTTGAGGTAGTAAGTCCAAAGAATATTCTTTGACAAGATTAAAAGACACACTTTGATTAAGGAAAACCAAAACATAAGTAAAGAATATACAGAAAGAATCAGGACAATGTTATAGCAGAGAATATCTGAAATGCCAGTCAATTTGAACATTTCTGTAAAGTGGACCATATCCTAGCTCCTAAAGTTTACCAAAATTGACACAAGAGGAAATCATTTAAGGTCATCATGTCTGCCCTTGGCATTCTCGGAACGCCCTGGCCTCAGAATGCAGCATCTGTTGTCCATGGTAACCTGGGGAGCGGTGGCTGGGCTGAGGGAGGTTGGAACACTGCCTTCACTGAGGGAGTGAGTGGGGCCATCTCTGCTGTGACTGAATAAAGGGCAGGGGAGAAGGGGACAAACGGCAGGGCCCTCAGATCCCGGCAGGCCCAGTCGTGTGTCACAAGCATTTATGCACAGGTCAAAGTGCACCTTCTTTGTCTGCACAGCTGCCCAAACTCTCACCTTTCCACTCAGGCCGCCCTCTTACTTGAAGTGTGTGTGGAACCGGTCCGCGCAGTACACCTCGCTGCAAAGCTAACCATAGGTCTGGGCATCATAGCTTCCTGCCAGGTGACTGAAGTTCGCAGGCAGATGGGTCGTGGGACACACGTGGTGAGCCTCCAGCCCAGGCCACAGGCCGCCCAAAGCCACTATCCCAGATCGGGGGCAGCCAAGCAGTCCTGTCTGAGTCCCAGCCTCTAGAGGGTGTAGTGGACCAACACTTGTAGAAAAAGCGGTCCGCGCGGGTAACTCATTGGAGGGAAACAAAAAAATCTTTGCGGACTTTCTGCTGAAGCTTACGAGCGTTCTCACCTAAGACTCTTACAAGGTCAGCTGTTTAGCTAAACATGAGCTCATGATCTAAATTTACACAATAATGAAGAAATCAGCTACAAGGGGAGACAAGCAACAAAAACAATCAATACTAGAATTAGATTCCCTAGGCGAACCATCAGATGTTGGAATAATCAGGTGCAAGGCAGAAAGTCCACATAAAACTGGAACTGAAACAAGAAACAGGGATGTTTTCAAAGACTGGTAGGATCTCTAAAACATTTTTAAAGTACATGTCATTGATAAAGCTAAATACTCAATGGTTGTGTAATACAACAGATTCAACATTGAGAAGAGTGGAATTATGCTGTTTTGAAAACTATGGCAGGTCAGATTTTCTGTCTAATTATATAAAAAGATTTCTCTAAAAAATACACATTATTTCAAAGACTTATTGGCTGTGAAATAAGTTAAGATTATTTCAAATGGCTTGTGTGCAAAGAAAGGTGAGATGGAGGGAATCACAGAAAGTCGAGGGGAAAATAGGTCAATATATACATTGCTATATGGTGAACTAAGACTTAGGCCAGCCACAATGTAGAGGACCTGACCCTTAGAATCTTACAAGTAAGCTTGAATCTTGAATAGTTCAAATCTTTATAAGTTAAAAGATTTATTAAAATGAATAACCAAGTGTTTTAATTGACATCAGAATATCAAAACAATAAAGCTGAGAACACAGAAAAAATATAAATAAAGATATGAGCAGAACTTAATACAATGGAAAACGTATAAAATTCAGGTGATGTAGTAAGTCCAAAGAATATTCTTTGACAAGATTAAAAGACACACTTTGAATAAGGAAAACCAAAACATAAGTAAAGAATATACAGAAAGAATAAGGACAATGTTATAGCAGAGAGTATATGAAATGCCAGTAAATTTGAAAGATTGTGTAAAGTGGACCAGTTCCTAGCTTCTAAAATTTACCAAGACTGACACAAGAGGAAATCATTTAAGGTCATCATGTCAGCCCTTGGCATTCTCGGAATGCCCTGGACTCAGAATGCAGCATCCTTAGTGCATGGGAACCTGCGGAGAAGGGGTGAGGCTGAGGGAATTTGGAACACTGCCCTCACAGAGGGAGTGGGTTTGGCCATCTCTGCTGTGACTGAACAAAGGGCAGGGGAGCAGGGGTCCCAGGGCAGGGCCCTCAGAGCCCGGCAGGCCCAGTGGTGTGTCACAAGCATTTATGCCCAGGACAAAGGAAGCCTTCTTTGTCTGCACAGCTGCCCAAACTCTCACCTTTCCACTCAGGCCGCCCTCTTACTTGAAGGGTGTGTGGAACCTGTCCGCGCAGTACACCTCGCTGCACAGCTAACCATAGGTCTTGGCATCGTAGCTTCCTGTCAGGTGACCGAAATTCGCAGGCAGATGGGACCCTGGGACACACGCAGAGAGGCTCCTGCCCCGGCCACAGGCCACCCACTGCCACTGCCACAGATCGTGGGGCACAAAGCAGCCCTGTCTGAGGCCGTGCCTCTAGAGGGAGTAGTGGACCAACACTTGTAGTCAACGGGGTCCTCGCGGACAACTCATTGGAGGGACACAAATAAATCTTTGCGGACTTTCTGATGAAACTTACGAGTGTTCACACCGAAGCCTCTTACAAACTCAGATGTTTAGCTAAACATGAGCTCATGATCTAAATTTACACAATAATGAAGAAATCAGCTACAGGGGGAGACAATCAGCAAAAACAATCAATACCAGAATTAGATTCCCTAGGCCATCGATCAGACGTTGGAATAATCAGGTGCAAGGCAGAAAATATACATAAAACTGGAACTGAAACAAGGAACAAGGATGTTTTCAAAGACTGGTAGGATCTCTAAAACATTTTTAAAGTACATGTCACTGATATAGCTAAATACTCAAAGGTTGTGTAATACAACAGATTCATCATTGAGAAGAGTGAAATTATGCTGTTTTGAAAACTGTGGCAGGTAAGATTTTCTGCCTAAATATATAATAAGATTTCTCAGAAAAATGCACATTATTTCAAAGACTTATTGGCTGTGAAATAAGTTAAGGTTATTTCAAATGGCTTGTCTGCAAAGAAAGGTGAGATGTAGGAAATCACAGAAAGTCGAGGGGAAAATAGGTCAATATATACTTTGCTATATTTTGAACTAAGCCTTTGGCCAGCCACAATGTAGAGGACCTGACCCTTAGAAACTTACAAGTAAGCTGGAATCTTGAAAAATTCAAATCTTTATAAGTAAAAAGATTTATTAAAATGAATAACCAAGTGTTTTAATTGATATCAGAATATCAAAACAATAAACCCTGAGAACATAGAAAAAAGATAAATAAAGTTATGAGCAGAACTTAATACCACAGAAAACGTATAAATTTCAGTTGAGGTAGTAAGTCCAAAGAATATTCTTTGACAAGATTTAAAAGACACACTTTGATTAAGGAAAACCAAAACATAAGTAAACAATATACAGAAAGAATCAGGACAATGTTATAGCAGAGAATATCTGAAATGCCAGTAAATTTGAACATTTGTGTAAAGTGGACCATTTCCTAGCTCCTAAAGTTTACCAAAATTGACACAAGAGGAAATCATTTAAGGTCATCATGTCTGCCCTTGGCATTGTCGGAACGCCCTGGCCTCAGAATGCAGCATCTGTAGTCCATGGTAAACTGCGGAGAGGGGGCGGGGCTGAGGGAGTTTGGAACACTGCCCTCACAGAGGGAGTGGGTGTGGCCATCTCTGCTGTGACTGAACAAAGGGCAGGGGAGCAGGGGGCCCAGGGCAGGGCCCTCAGAGCCCGGCAGGCCCAGTGGGGTGTCACAAGCATTTAGGCCCAGGACAAAGGGCGCCTTCTTTGTCTGCACAGCGGCACAAACTCTCACGTTTCCACTCAGGCCGCCCTCTTACTTGAAGTGTGTGTGGAACCTGTCCGCGCAGTACACCTCGCTGCACAGCTAACCATAGGTCTGTGCATCGTAGCTTCCTGCCCGGTGACCGAAGTTCGCAGGCAGATGGGTCCCTGGGACACACGCAGAGAGGCTCCTGCCCCGGCCACAGGCCACCCACTGCCACTGCCCCAGATCGTGGGGAACAAAGCAGCCCTGTCTGAGGCCGTGCCTCTAGAGGGAGTAGTGGACCAACACTTGTAGTCAACGGGGTCCTCGCGGGCAACTCATTGGAGGGACACAAATAAATCTTTGCGGACTTTCTGATGAAACTTACGAGTGTTCACACCTAAGCCTCTTACAAAGTCAGATGTTTAGCTAAACATGAGCTCATGATCTAATTTTACACAATAATGAAGAAATCAGCTACAGGGGGAGACAATCAGCAAAAACAATCAATACCAGAATTAGATTCCCTAGACCATAGATCAGACGTTGGAATAATCAGGTGCAAGGCAGAAAATATACATAAAACTGCAACTGAAACAAGGAACAAGGATGTTTTCAAAGACTGGTAGGATCTCTAAAACATTTTTAAAGTACATGTCATTGATAAAGCTAAATACTCAAAGGTTGTGTAATACAACAGATTCATCATTGAGAAGAGTGAAATTATGCTGTTTTGAAAACTATGGCAGGTCAGATTTTCTGCCTAAATATATAAGAAGATTTGTCTGAAAACTACACATTATTTCAAAGACTTATTGGCTGTGAAATAAGTTAAGGTTATTTCAAATGGCTTGTCTGCAAAGAAAGGTGAGATGTAGGAACTCACAGAAAGTCGAGGGGAAAATAGGTCAATATATACTTTGCTCTATTGTGAACTAAGCTTTTGGCCAGCCACAATGTAGAGGACCTGACCCTTAGAAACTTACAAGTAAGCTGGAATCTTGAAAAATTCAAATCTTTATAAGTAAAAAGATTTATTAAAATGAATAACCAAGTGTTTTAATTGACATCAGAAGATCAAAACAATAAACCCTGAGAACATAGAAAAAAGATAAATAAAGATATGAGCAGAACTTAATACCACAGAAAACGTATAAAATTCAGTTGAGGTAGTAAGTCCAAAGAATATTCTTTGACAAGATTTAAAAGACACACTTTGATTAAGGAAATCCAAAACATAAGTAAAGAATATACAGAAAGAATAGCACAATGTTATAGCAGAGAGTATATGAAATGCCAGTAAATTTGAACGTTTGTGTAAAGTGGACCAGTTCCTAGCTCCTAAAACTTACCAAACTGACACAAGAGGAAATCATTTAAGGTCATCATGTCAGCCCTTGGCATTCTCGGGATGCCCTGGACTCAGAATGCAGCATCTTTAGTCCATGGTAACCTGCGGAGAGGGGGCGGGGCTGAGGGAGTTTGGAACACTGCCCTCACAGAGGGAGTGGGTGTGGCCATCTCTGCTGTGACTGAACAAAGGGCAGGGGAGCAGGGGGCCCAGGGCAGTGCCCTCAGAGACCGGCAGGCCCAGTGGGGTGTCAAAAGCATTTAGGCCCTGGCCAAAGTGCGCCTTCTTTGTCTGCACAGCGGCACAAACTCTCACCTTTCCACTCAGGCCGCCCTCTTACTTGAAGTGTGTGTGGAACCGGTCCGCGCAGTACACCTCGATGCAAAGCTAACCATAGGTCTGGACATCATAGCTTCCTGCCAGGTGACCGAAGTTCGCAGGCAGATGTGTCGTGGGACACACGTGGGGAGACTCCTGCCCAGGCCACAGGCCGCCCAAAGCCACTATCCCAGATCGGGGGCAGCAAAGCAGTCCTGTCTGAGTCCCAGCCTCTAGAGGGAGTAGTTTACCAACACTTGTAGAAAACGGGGTCCGCGCGGGTAACTCATTGGAGGGACACAAAAAAATCTTTGCGGACCTTCTGCTGAAGCTTACGAGCGTTCACACCTAAGCCTCTTACAAGGTCAGCTGTTTAGCTAAACATGAGCTCATGATCTAATTTTACACAATAATGAAGAAATCAGCTACAAGGGGAGACAATCAGCAAAAACAATCAATACCAGAATTAGATTCCCTAGGCTATCGATCAGACGTTGGAATAATCAGGTGCAAGGCAGAAAATATACATAAAACTGGAACTGAAACAAGGAACAAGGATGTTTTCAAAGACTGGTAGTATCTCTAAAACATTTTTAAAGTACATGTCATTGATAAAGCTAAATACTCAATGGTTGTGTAATACAACAGATTCATCATTGAGAAGAGTGAAATTATGCTGTTTTGAAAATTATGGCAGGTCAGATTTTCTGCCTAAATATATAAGAAGATTTCTCTGAAAAATGCACATTATTTCAAAGACTTATTGGCTGTGAAATAAGTTAAGGTTATTTCAAATGACTTGTCTGCAAAGAAAGGTGAGATGTAGGGAATCACAGAAAGTCGAGGGGAAAATAGGTCAATATATACATTGCTATATGGTGAACTAAGACTTAGGCCAGCCACAATGTAGAGGACCTGACCCTTAGAAACTTACAAGTAAGCTGGAATCTTGAAAAGTTCAAATCTTTATAAGTAAAAAGATTTATTAAAATGAATAACCAAGTGTTTTAATTGACATCAGAAGATCAAAACAATAAACCTGAGAACATAGAAAAAATATAAATAAAGATATGAGCAGAACTTAATACAATAGAAAACGTATAAAATTCAGGTGATGTAGTAAGTCCAAAGAATATTCTTTGACAAGATTAAAAGACACACTTTGATTAAGGAAAACCAAAACATAAGTAAAGAATATACAGAAAGAATCAGGACAATGTTATAGCAGAGAGTATATGAAATGCCAGTAAATTTGAACGTTTGTGTAAAGTGGACTAGTTCCTAGCTTCTAAAATTTACCAAAACTGACACAAGAGGAAATCATTTAAGGTCTTCATGTCAGCCCTTGGCATTCTCGGAATGCCCTGGACTCAGAATGCAGCATCCTTAGTCCATGGGAACCTGCGGAGAAGGGGTGAGGCTGAGGGAGTTTGGAACACTGCCCTCACAGAGGGAGTGGGTGTGGCCATCTCTGCTGTGACTGAACAAAGGGCAGGGGAGCAGGGGGCCCAGGGCAGGGCCCTCAGAGCCCGGCAGGCCCAGTGGGGTGTCACAAGCATTTAGGCCCAGGCCAAAGGGCGCCTTCTTTGTCTGCACAGCTGCCCAAACTCTCACCTTTCCACTCAGGCCGCCCTCTTACTTGAAGTGTGTGTGGAACCGGTCCGTGCAGTACACCTCGATGCAAAGCTAACCATAGGTCTGGGCATCATAGCTTCCTGCCAGGTGACCGATGTTCGCAGGCAGATGGCTCGTGGGACACACGTGGGGAGACTCCTGCCCAGGCCACAGGCCGCCCAAAGCCACTATCCCAGATCGGGTGCAGCAAAGCAGTCCTGTCTGAGTCCCAGCCTCTAGAGGGAGTAGTGGACCAACACTTGTAGAAAAAGGGGTCCGCGCGGGTAACTCATTGGAGGGCCACAAAAAAATCTTTGCGGACTTTCTGCTGAAGCTTAAGAGCGTTCACACCTAAGCCTCTTACAAGGTCAGCTGTTCAGATAAACATGAGCTCATGATCTAAATTTACACAATAATGAAGAAATCAGCTACAAGGGGAGACAAGCAGCAAAAACAATCAATACCAGAATTAGATTCCCTAGGCCAACCATCAGATGTTGGAATAATCAGGTGCAAGGCAGAAAGTATACACAAAACTGGAACTGAAACAAGGAACAAGGATGTTTTCAAAGACTGGTAGGATCTCTAAAACATTTTTAAAGTACATGTCATTGATAAAGCTAAATAATCAATGGTTGTGTAATACAACAGATTCATCATTGAGAAGAGTGAAATTATGCTGTTTTGAAAACTATGGCAGGTCAGATTTTCTGCCTAATTATATAAGAAGATTTCTCTAAAAAATACACATTATTTCAAAGACTTATTGGCTGTGAAATAAGTTAAGGGTATTTCAAATGGCTTGTGTGCAAAGAAAGGTGAGATG
Organism: Mesoplodon bidens; assembly: GCF_964165515.1. Taxonomy (NCBI): domain Eukaryota; kingdom Metazoa; phylum Chordata; class Mammalia; order Artiodactyla; family Ziphiidae; genus Mesoplodon; species Mesoplodon bidens. Next base: position 26,675,802 of record NC_138180.1, on the reverse strand, counting down.
TAGGGAATCACAGAAAGCCGAGGGGAAAATAGGTCAATATATACATTGCTATATGGTGAACTAAGACTTAGGCCAGCCACAATGTAGAGGACCTGACACTTAGAAACTTACAAGTAAGCTGGAATCTTAAATAATTAAAATCTTTATAAGTAAAAAGATTTATTAAAATGAATAACCAAGTGTTTTAATTGACATCAGAAGATCAAAACAATAAACCCTGAGAACATAGAAAAAAGATAAATAAAGATATGAGCAGAACTTAATACCACAGAAAACGTATAAAATTCAGTTGAGGTAGTAAGTCCAAAGAATATTCTTTGACAAGATTTAAAAGACACACTTTGATTAAGAAAAACCAAAACATAAGTAAAGAATATACAGAAAGAATCAGGACAATGTTATAGCAGAGAATATCTGAAATGCCAGTAAATTTGAACATTTGTGTAAAGTGGACCATTTCCTAGCTCCTAAAGTTTACCAAAACTGACACAAGAGGAAATCATTTAAGGTCGTCATGTCTGCCCTTGGCATTCTCGGAATGCCCTGGCCTCAGAATGCAGCATCTGTAGTCCATGGTAACCAGCGGAGAGGGGGCGGGGCTGAGGGAGGTTGGATCACTGCCTTCACTGAGGGAGTGGGTGGGGCCATCTCTGCTGTGACTGAACAAAGGGCATGGGAGAAGGGGGCCAACGGCAGGGCCCTCAGAGCCCGGCAGGCCCAGTCGTGTTTCAGAAGCATTTAGGCATAGGTCAAAGTGCGCCTTCTTTTTCTGCACAGCTGCCCAAACTCTCACCTTTCCACCCAGGCCGCCCTCTTACTTGAAGTGTGTGTGGAACCGGTCCGCGCAGTACACCTCGATGCAAAGCTAACCATAGGTCTGGGCATCATAGCTTCCTGCCAGGTGACCGAAGTTCGCAGGCAGATGGGTCGTGGGACACACGTGGGGAGCCTCCTGCCCAGGCCACTGGCCGCCCAAAGCCACTATCCCAGATCGGGGGCGGCAAAGCAGTCCTGTCTGAGTCCCAGCCTCTAGAGGGAGTAGTGGACCAACACTTGTAGAAAAAGGGGTCCGCGCGGGTAACTCATTGGAGGGACACAAAAAAATCTTTGCGGACTTTCTGCTGAAGCTTACGAGCGTTCACACCTAAGCCTCTTACAAGGTCAGCTGTTTAGCTAAACATGAGCTCATGATCTAAATTTACACAATAATGAAGAAATCAGCTACATGGGGAGAAAAGCAGCAAAAACAATCAATAACAGAATTAGATTCCCTAGGCCAACCATCAGATGTTGGAATAATCAGGTGCAAGGCAGAAAGTATACATAAAACTTGAACTGAAACATGGAACAAGGATGTTTTCAAAGACTGATAGGATCTCTAAAACATTTTTAAAGTACATGTCATTGATAAAGCTAAATACTCAAAGGTTGTGTAATACAACAGATTCAACATTGAGAAGAGTGAAATTATGCTGTTTTGAAAACTATGGCAGGTCAGATTTTCTGCCTAATTATATAAGAAGATTTCTCTAAAAAATACACATTATTTCAAAGACTTATTGGCTGTGAAATAAGTTAAGGTTATTTCAAATGGCTTGTCTGCAAAGAAAGGTGAGATGTAGGGAATCACAGAAAGTCGAGGGGAAAATAGGTCAATATATACATTGCTATATGTTGAACTAAGACATAGGCCAGGCACAATGTAGAGGACCTGACCCTTAGAAACTTACAAGTAAGCTGGAATCTTGAAAAGTTGAAATCCTTATAAGTAAAAAGATTTATTAAAATGATTAACGAAGTGTTATAATTGACATCAGAATATCAAAACAATAAACCTGAGAACATAGAAAAAATATAAATAAAGATATGAGCAGAAGTTAATAAAATAGAAAACGTATAAAATTCAGGTGATGTAGTAAGTCCAAAGAATATTCTTTGACAAGATTAAAAGACACACTTTGATTAAGGAAAAGCAAAACATAAGTAAAGAATATACAGAAAGAATCAGGATAATGTTATAGCAGAGAGTATATGAAATGCTAGGAAATTTGAACGTTTGTGTAAAGTGGACCAGTTCCTAGCTCCTAAAATTTACCAAAACTGACACAAGAGGAAATCATTTAAGGTCATCATGTCAGCCCTTGGCATTCTCGGAATGCCCTGGACTCAGAATGCAGCATCTGTAGTCCATGGTAACCTGCGGAGAGGGGGCGGGGCTGAGGGAGTTTGGAACACTGCCCTCACAGAGGGAGTGGGTGTGACCATCTCTGCTGTGACTGAAGAAAGGGCAGGTGAGTAGGGGGCCCAGGGCAGGGCCCTCAGAGCCCGGCAGGCCCAGTGGGGAGTCACAAGCATTTAGGCCCAGGACAAAGGGCGCCTTCTTTGTCTGCACAGCCGCACAAACTCTCACCTTTCCACTCAGGCCGCCCTCTTACTTGAAGTGTGTGTGGAACCTGTCCGCGCAGTACACCTCGCTGCACAGCTAACCATAGGTCTGAGCATCGTAGCTTCCTGCCCGGTGACCGAAGTTCGCAGGCAGAGGGGTCCCTGGGACACACGCAGAGAGGCTCCTGCCCCGGCCACAGGCCACCCACTGCCACTGCCGCAGATCGTGGGGAACAAAGCAGCCCTGTCTGAGGCCGTGCCTCTAGAGGGAGTAGTGGACCAACACTTGTAGTCAACGGGGTCATCGCGGGCAACTCATTGGAGCGACAGAAATGAATCTTTGCGGACTTTCTGATGAAAATTACGAGTGTTCACACCTAAGCCTCTTACAAAGTCAGATGTTTAGCTAAACATGAGCTCATGATCTAATTTTACACAATAATGAAGAAATCAGCTACAGGGGGAGACAATCAGCAAAAACAATCAATACCAGAATTAGATTCCCTAGACCATCGATCAGACGTTGGAATAATCAGGTGCAAGGCAGAAAATATACATAAAACTGGCACTGAAACAAGGAACAAGGATGTTTTCAAAGACTGGTAGGATCTCTAAAACATTTTTAAAGTACATGTCATTGATAAAGCTAAATACTCAAAGGTTGTGTAATACAACAGATTCATCATTGAGAAGAGTGAAATTATGCTGTTTTGAAAACTATGGCAGGTCAGATTTTCTGCCTATATATATAAGAAGATTTCTCTGAAAAATGCACATTATTTCAAAGACTTATTGGCTGTGAAATAAGTTAAGGTTATTTCAAATGGCTTGTCTGCAAAGAAAGGTGAGATGTAGGAAATCACAGAAAGTCGAGGGGAAAATAGGTCAATATATACTTTGCTATATTGTGAACTATGCCTTTGGCCAGCCACAATGTAGAGGACCTGACCCTTAGAAACTTACAAGTAAGCTGGAATCTTGAAAAATTCAAATCTTTATAAGTAAAAAGATTTATTAAAATGAATAACCAAGTGTTTTAATTGACATCAGAAGATCAAAACAATAAACCCTGAGAACATAGAAAAAAGATAAATAAAGATATGAGCAGAACTTAATACCACAGAAAACGTATAAAATTCAGTTGAGGTAGTAAGTCCAAAGAATATTCTTTGACAAGATTTAAAAGACACACTTTGATTAAGGAAATCCAAAACATAAGTAAAGAATATACAGAAAGAATAGCACAATGTTATAGCAGAGAGTATATGAAATGCCAGTAAATTTGAACGTTTGTGTAAAGTGGACCAGTTCCTAGCTCCTAAAACTTACCAAACTGACACAAGAGGAAATCATTTAAGGTCATCATGTCAGCCCTTGGCATTCTCGGGATGCCCTGGACTCAGAATGCAGCATCTTTAGTCCATGGTAACCTGCGGAGAGGGGGCGGGGCTGAGGGAGTTTGGAACACTGCCCTCACAGAGGGAGTGGGTGTGGCCATCTCTGCTGTGACTGAACAAAGGGCAGGGGAGCAGGGGGCCCAGGGCAGTGCCCTCAGAGACCGGCAGGCCCAGTGGGGTGTCAAAAGCATTTAGGCCCTGGCCAAAGTGCGCCTTCTTTGTCTGCACAGCGGCACAAACTCTCACCTTTCCACTCAGGCCGCCCTCTTACTTGAAGTGTGTGTGGAACCGGTCCGCGCAGTACACCTCGATGCAAAGCTAACCATAGGTCTGGACATCATAGCTTCCTGCCAGGTGACCGAAGTTCGCAGGCAGATGTGTCGTGGGACACACGTGGGGAGACTCCTGCCCAGGCCACAGGCCGCCCAAAGCCACTATCCCAGATCGGGGGCAGCAAAGCAGTCCTGTCTGAGTCCCAGCCTCTAGAGGGAGTAGTTTACCAACACTTGTAGAAAACGGGGTCCGCGCGGGTAACTCATTGGAGGGACACAAAAAAATCTTTGCGGACCTTCTGCTGAAGCTTACGAGCGTTCACACCTAAGCCTCTTACAAGGTCAGCTGTTTAGCTAAACATGAGCTCATGATCTAATTTTACACAATAATGAAGAAATCAGCTACAAGGGGAGACAATCAGCAAAAACAATCAATACCAGAATTAGATTCCCTAGGCTATCGATCAGACGTTGGAATAATCAGGTGCAAGGCAGAAAATATACATAAAACTGGAACTGAAACAAGGAACAAGGATGTTTTCAAAGACTGGTAGTATCTCTAAAACATTTTTAAAGTACATGTCATTGATAAAGCTAAATACTCAATGGTTGTGTAATACAACAGATTCATCATTGAGAAGAGTGAAATTATGCTGTTTTGAAAATTATGGCAGGTCAGATTTTCTGCCTAAATATATAAGAAGATTTCTCTGAAAAATGCACATTATTTCAAAGACTTATTGGCTGTGAAATAAGTTAAGGTTATTTCAAATGACTTGTCTGCAAAGAAAGGTGAGATGTAGGGAATCACAGAAAGTCGAGGGGAAAATAGGTCAATATATACATTGCTATATGGTGAACTAAGACTTAGGCCAGCCACAATGTAGAGGACCTGACCCTTAGAAACTTACAAGTAAGCTGGAATCTTGAAAAGTTCAAATCTTTATAAGTAAAAAGATTTATTAAAATGAATAACCAAGTGTTTTAATTGACATCAGAAGATCAAAACAATAAACCTGAGAACATAGAAAAAATATAAATAAAGATATGAGCAGAACTTAATACAATAGAAAACGTATAAAATTCAGGTGATGTAGTAAGTCCAAAGAATATTCTTTGACAAGATTAAAAGACACACTTTGATTAAGGAAAACCAAAACATAAGTAAAGAATATACAGAAAGAATCAGGACAATGTTATAGCAGAGAGTATATGAAATGCCAGTAAATTTGAACGTTTGTGTAAAGTGGACTAGTTCCTAGCTTCTAAAATTTACCAAAACTGACACAAGAGGAAATCATTTAAGGTCTTCATGTCAGCCCTTGGCATTCTCGGAATGCCCTGGACTCAGAATGCAGCATCCTTAGTCCATGGGAACCTGCGGAGAAGGGGTGAGGCTGAGGGAGTTTGGAACACTGCCCTCACAGAGGGAGTGGGTGTGGCCATCTCTGCTGTGACTGAACAAAGGGCAGGGGAGCAGGGGGCCCAGGGCAGGGCCCTCAGAGCCCGGCAGGCCCAGTGGGGTGTCACAAGCATTTAGGCCCAGGCCAAAGGGCGCCTTCTTTGTCTGCACAGCTGCCCAAACTCTCACCTTTCCACTCAGGCCGCCCTCTTACTTGAAGTGTGTGTGGAACCGGTCCGTGCAGTACACCTCGATGCAAAGCTAACCATAGGTCTGGGCATCATAGCTTCCTGCCAGGTGACCGATGTTCGCAGGCAGATGGCTCGTGGGACACACGTGGGGAGACTCCTGCCCAGGCCACAGGCCGCCCAAAGCCACTATCCCAGATCGGGTGCAGCAAAGCAGTCCTGTCTGAGTCCCAGCCTCTAGAGGGAGTAGTGGACCAACACTTGTAGAAAAAGGGGTCCGCGCGGGTAACTCATTGGAGGGCCACAAAAAAATCTTTGCGGACTTTCTGCTGAAGCTTAAGAGCGTTCACACCTAAGCCTCTTACAAGGTCAGCTGTTCAGATAAACATGAGCTCATGATCTAAATTTACACAATAATGAAGAAATCAGCTACAAGGGGAGACAAGCAGCAAAAACAATCAATACCAGAATTAGATTCCCTAGGCCAACCATCAGATGTTGGAATAATCAGGTGCAAGGCAGAAAGTATACACAAAACTGGAACTGAAACAAGGAACAAGGATGTTTTCAAAGACTGGTAGGATCTCTAAAACATTTTTAAAGTACATGTCATTGATAAAGCTAAATAATCAATGGTTGTGTAATACAACAGATTCATCATTGAGAAGAGTGAAATTATGCTGTTTTGAAAACTATGGCAGGTCAGATTTTCTGCCTAATTATATAAGAAGATTTCTCTAAAAAATACACATTATTTCAAAGACTTATTGGCTGTGAAATAAGTTAAGGGTATTTCAAATGGCTTGTGTGCAAAGAAAGGTGAGATGTAGGGAATCACAGAAAGCCGAGGGGAAAATAGGTCAATATATACATTGCTATATGGTGAACTAAGACTTAGGCCAGCCACAATGTAGAGGACCTGACACTTAGAAACTTACAAGTAAGCTGGAATCTTAAATAATTAAAATCTTTATAAGTAAAAAGATTTATTAAAATGAATAACCAAGTGTTTTAATTGACATCAGAAGATCAAAACAATAAACCCTGAGAACATAGAAAAAAGATAAATAAAGATATGAGCAGAACTTAATACCACAGAAAACGTATAAAATTCAGTTGAGGTAGTAAGTCCAAAGAATATTCTTTGACAAGATTTAAAAGACACACTTTGATTAAGAAAAACCAAAACATAAGTAAAGAATATACAGAAAGAATCAGGACAATGTTATAGCAGAGAATATCTGAAATGCCAGTAAATTTGAACATTTGTGTAAAGTGGACCATTTCCTAGCTCCTAAAGTTTACCAAAACTGACACAAGAGGAAATCATTTAAGGTCGTCATGTCTGCCCTTGGCATTCTCGGAATGCCCTGGCCTCAGAATGCAGCATCTGTAGTCCATGGTAACCAGCGGAGAGGGGGCGGGGCTGAGGGAGGTTGGATCACTGCCTTCACTGAGGGAGTGGGTGGGGCCATCTCTGCTGTGACTGAACAAAGGGCATGGGAGAAGGGGGCCAACGGCAGGGCCCTCAGAGCCCGGCAGGCCCAGTCGTGTTTCAGAAGCATTTAGGCATAGGTCAAAGTGCGCCTTCTTTTTCTGCACAGCTGCCCAAACTCTCACCTTTCCACCCAGGCCGCCCTCTTACTTGAAGTGTGTGTGGAACCGGTCCGCGCAGTACACCTCGATGCAAAGCTAACCATAGGTCTGGGCATCATAGCTTCCTGCCAGGTGACCGAAGTTCGCAGGCAGATGGGTCGTGGGACACACGTGGGGAGCCTCCTGCCCAGGCCACTGGCCGCCCAAAGCCACTATCCCAGATCGGGGGCGGCAAAGCAGTCCTGTCTGAGTCCCAGCCTCTAGAGGGAGTAGTGGACCAACACTTGTAGAAAAAGGGGTCCGCGCGGGTAACTCATTGGAGGGACACAAAAAAATCTTTGCGGACTTTCTGCTGAAGCTTACGAGCGTTCACACCTAAGCCTCTTACAAGGTCAGCTGTTTAGCTAAACATGAGCTCATGATCTAAATTTACACAATAATGAAGAAATCAGCTACATGGGGAGAAAAGCAGCAAAAACAATCAATAACAGAATTAGATTCCCTAGGCCAACCATCAGATGTTGGAATAATCAGGTGCAAGGCAGAAAGTATACATAAAACTTGAACTGAAACATGGAACAAGGATGTTTTCAAAGACTGATAGGATCTCTAAAACATTTTTAAAGTACATGTCATTGATAAAGCTAAATACTCAAAGGTTGTGTAATACAACAGATTCAACATTGAGAAGAGTGAAATTATGCTGTTTTGAAAACTATGGCAGGTCAGATTTTCTGCCTAATTATATAAGAAGATTTCTCTAAAAAATACACATTATTTCAAAGACTTATTGGCTGTGAAATAAGTTAAGGTTATTTCAAATGGCTTGTCTGCAAAGAAAGGTGAGATGTAGGGAATCACAGAAAGTCGAGGGGAAAATAGGTCAATATATACATTGCTATATGTTGAACTAAGACATAGGCCAGGCACAATGTAGAGGACCTGACCCTTAGAAACTTACAAGTAAGCTGGAATCTTGAAAAGTTGAAATCCTTATAAGTAAAAAGATTTATTAAAATGATTAACGAAGTGTTATAATTGACATCAGAATATCAAAACAATAAACCTGAGAACATAGAAAAAATATAAATAAAGATATGAGCAGAAGTTAATAAAATAGAAAACGTATAAAATTCAGGTGATGTAGTAAGTCCAAAGAATATTCTTTGACAAGATTAAAAGACACACTTTGATTAAGGAAAAGCAAAACATAAGTAAAGAATATACAGAAAGAATCAGGATAATGTTATAGCAGAGAGTATATGAAATGCTAGGAAATTTGAACGTTTGTGTAAAGTGGACCAGTTCCTAGCTCCTAAAATTTACCAAAACTGACACAAGAGGAAATCATTTAAGGTCATCATGTCAGCCCTTGGCATTCTCGGAATGCCCTGGACTCAGAATGCAGCATCTGTAGTCCATGGTAACCTGCGGAGAGGGGGCGGGGCTGAGGGAGTTTGGAACACTGCCCTCACAGAGGGAGTGGGTGTGACCATCTCTGCTGTGACTGAAGAAAGGGCAGGTGAGTAGGGGGCCCAGGGCAGGGCCCTCAGAGCCCGGCAGGCCCAGTGGGGAGTCACAAGCATTTAGGCCCAGGACAAAGGGCGCCTTCTTTGTCTGCACAGCCGCACAAACTCTCACCTTTCCACTCAGGCCGCCCTCTTACTTGAAGTGTGTGTGGAACCTGTCCGCGCAGTACACCTCGCTGCACAGCTAACCATAGGTCTGAGCATCGTAGCTTCCTGCCCGGTGACCGAAGTTCGCAGGCAGAGGGGTCCCTGGGACACACGCAGAGAGGCTCCTGCCCCGGCCACAGGCCACCCACTGCCACTGCCGCAGATCGTGGGGAACAAAGCAGCCCTGTCTGAGGCCGTGCCTCTAGAGGGAGTAGTGGACCAACACTTGTAGTCAACGGGGTCATCGCGGGCAACTCATTGGAGCGACAGAAATGAATCTTTGCGGACTTTCTGATGAAAATTACGAGTGTTCACACCTAAGCCTCTTACAAAGTCAGATGTTTAGCTAAACATGAGCTCATGATCTAATTTTACACAATAATGAAGAAATCAGCTACAGGGGGAGACAATCAGCAAAAACAATCAATACCAGAATTAGATTCCCTAGACCATCGATCAGACGTTGGAATAATCAGGTGCAAGGCAGAAAATATACATAAAACTGGCACTGAAACAAGGAACAAGGATGTTTTCAAAGACTGGTAGGATCTCTAAAACATTTTTAAAGTACATGTCATTGATAAAGCTAAATACTCAAAGGTTGTGTAATACAACAGATTCATCATTGAGAAGAGTGAAATTATGCTGTTTTGAAAACTATGGCAGGTCAGATTTTCTGCCTATATATATAAGAAGATTTCTCTGAAAAATGCACATTATTTCAAAGACTTATTGGCTGTGAAATAAGTTAAGGTTATTTCAAATGGCTTGTCTGCAAAGAAAGGTGAGATGTAGGAAATCACAGAAAGTCGAGGGGAAAATAGGTCAATATATACTTTGCTATATTGTGAACTATGCCTTTGGCCAGCCACAATGTAGAGGACCTGACCCTTAGAAACTTACAAGTAAGCTGGAATCTTTAAAAATTCAAATCTTTATAAGTAAAAAGATTTATTAAAATGAATAACCAAGTGTTTTAATTGACATCAGAAGATCAAAACAATAAACTCTGTGAACATAGAAAAAAGATAAATAAAGATATGAGCAGAACTTAATACCACAGAAAACGTATAAAATTCAGTTGACGTAGTAAGTCCAAAGAATATTCTTTGACAAGATTTAAAAGACACACTTTGATTAAGGAAAACCAAAACATAAGTAAAGAATATACAGAAAGAATCAGGACAATGTTATAGCAGAGAATATCTGAAATGCCAGTACATTTGAACATTTCTGTAAAGTGGACCATATCCTAGCTCCTAAAGTTTACGAAAATTGACACAAGAGGAAATCATTTAAGGTCATCATGTCTGCCCTTGGCATTCTCGGAACGCCCTGGCCTCAGAATGCAGCATCTGTTGTCCATGGTAACCTCTGGAGCGGTGGCGGGGCTGAGGGAGGTTGGAACACTGCCTTCACTGAGGGAGTGAGTGGGGCCATCTCTGCTGTGCCTGAATAAAGGGCAGGGGAGAAGGGGACCAACGGCAGGGCCCTCAGATCCCGGCAGGCACAGTCGAGTGTCACAAGCATTTATGCACAGGTCAAAGTGCACCTTCTTTGTCTGCACAGCTGCCCAAACTCTCACCTTTCCACTCAGGCCGCCCTCTTACTTGAAGTGTGTGTGGAACCGGTCCGCGGAGTACACCTCGCTGCAAAGCTAACCATAGGTCTGGGCATCATAGCTTCCTGCCAGGTGACCGAAGTTCGCAGTCAGATGGGTCGTGGGACACACGTGGTGAGCCTCCAGCCCAGGCCACAGGCCGCCCAAAGCCACTATCCCAGATCGGGGGCAGCCAAGCAGTCCTGTCTGAGTCCCAGCCTCTAGAGGGAGTAGTGGACCAACACTTGTAGAAAAAGCGGTCCGCGCGGGTAACTCATTGGAGGGACACAAAAAAATCTTTGCGGACTTTCTGCTGAAGCTTACGAGCGTTCACACCTAAGACTCTTACAAGGTCAGCTGTTTAGCTAAACATGAGCTCATGATCTAAATTTACACAATAATGAAGAAATCAGCTACAAGGGGAGACAAGCAGCAAAAACAATTAATACCAGAATTAGATTCCCTAGGCCAACCATCAGATGTTGGAATAATCATGTGCAAGGCAGAAAGTCCACATAAAACTGGAACTGAAACAAGAAACAGGGATGTTTTCAAAGACTGGTAGGATCTCTAAAACATTTTTAAAGTACATGTCATTGATAAAGCTAAATACTCAATGGTTGTGTAATACAACAGATTCAACATTGAGAAGAGTGGAATTATGCTGTTTTGAAAACTATGGCAGGTCAGATTTTCTGTCTAATTATATAAGAAGATTTCTCTAAAAAATACACATTATTTCAAAGACTTATTGGCTGTGAAATAAGATAAGATTATTTCAAATGGCTTGTCTGCAAAGAAAGGTGAGATGTAGGGAATCACAGAAAGTCGAGGGGAAAATAGGTCAATATATACATTGCTATATGGTGAACTAAGACTTAGGCCAGCCACAATGTAGACGACCTGACCCTTAGAATCTTACAAGTAAGCTTGAATCTTGAATAGTTCAAATCTTTATAAGTTAAAAAATTTATTAAAATAAATAACCAAGTGTTTTAATTGACATCAGAATATCAAAACAATAAACCTGAGAACATAGAAAAAATATAAATAAAGATATGAGCAGAACTTAATACAATGGAAAACGTATAAAATTCAGCTGATGTAGTAAGTCCAAAGAATATTCTTTGACAAGATTAAAAGACACACTTTGATTAAGGAAAACCAAAACATAAGTAAAGAATATACAGAAAGAATCAGGACAATGTTATAGCAGAGAGTATATGAAATGCCAGTAAATTTGAAAGATTGTGTAAAGTGGACCAGTTCCTAGTTTCTAAAATTTACCAAGACTGACACAAGAGGAAATCATTTAAGGTCATCATGTCAGCCCTTGGCATTCTCGGAATGCCCTGGACTCAGAATGCAGAATCATTTGTCCATGGTAACCTGCGGAGAAGGGGCGGGTCTGAGGGAGTGTGGAACACTGCCCACACAGAGGGAGTGGGTGTGGCCATCTCTGCTGTGACTGAACAAAGGGCAGGGGAGCAGGGGGCCCAGGGCAGGGCCCTCAGAGCCCGGCAGGACCAGTGGGGTGTCACAAGCATTTAGGCCCAGGACAAAGGGCACCATCTTTGTCTGCACAGCTGCCCAAACCCTCACCTTTCCACTCAGGCAGCCCTCTTACTTGAAGTGTGTGTGGAACCTCTCCGCGCAGTTCACCTCCCTGCACAGCTAACCATAGGTCTGGGCATCGTAGCTTCCTGACATGTGACCGAAGTTCGCTGGGAGATGGGACCCTGGGACACACGCAGTGAGGCTCATGCCCCGGCCACAGGCCACGCACTGCCACTGCCACAGATCGCGGGGCACAAAGCAGCCCTGTCTGAGGCCGTGCCTCTAGAGGGAGTAGTGGACCAACACTTGTAGTAAACGGGGTCCTCGCGGGCAACTCATTGGAGGGACACAAATAAATCTTTGCGGACTTTCTGATGAAACTTACGAGTGATCACACCTAAGCCTCTTACAAAGTCAGATGTTTAGCTAAACATGAGCTCATGATCTAATTTTACACAATAATGAAGAAATCAGCTACAGGGTGAGACAATCAGCAAAAACAAACAATATCAGAATTAGATTCCCTATGCCATCGATCAGACGTTGGAATAATCAGGTGCAAGGAAGAAAATATATATAAAACTGAAACTGAAACAAGGAACAAGGATGTTTTCAAAGACTGGTAGGATCTCTAAAACATTTTTAAAGTACATGTCATTGATAAAGCCAAATACTCAAAGGTTGTGTAATACAACAGATTCATCACTGAGAAGAGTGAAATTATGCTGTTTTGAAAACTATGGCAGGTCAGATTTTCTGCCTAAATATATAAGAAGATTTCTCTGAAAAATGCACATTATTTCAAAGACTTATTGGCTGTGAAATAAGTTAAGTTTATTTCAAATGGCTTGTCTGCAAAGAAAGGTGAGATGTAGGAAATCACAGAAAGTCGAGGGGAAAATAGGTCAATATATACTTTGCTATATTGTGAACTAAGACTTTGGCCAGCCACAATGCAGAGGACCTGACCCTTAGAAACTTACAAGTAAGCTGGAATCTTTAAAAACTCAAATCTTTATAAGTAAAAAGATTTATTAAAATGAATATCCAAGTGTTTTAATTGACATCAGAAGATCAAAATAATAAACCGTGAGAACATAGAAAAAAGATAAATAAAGATATGAGCAGAACTTAATACCATAGAAAACGTATAAAATTCAGTTGAGGTAGTAAGTCCAAAGAATATTCTTTGACAAGATTTAAAAGACACACTTTGATTAAGGAAAACCAAAACATAAGTAAAGAATATACAGAAAGAATCAGGACAATGTTATAGCAGAGAGTATATGAAATGCCAGTAAATTTGAACGTTTGTGTAAAGTGGACCAGTTCCTAGCTCCTAAAATTTACCAAAACTGACACAAGAGGAAATCATTTAAGGTCATCATGTCAGCCCTTGGCATTCTCGGGATGCCCTGGACTCAGAATGCAGCATCTTTAGTCCATGGTAACCTGCGGAGAGGGGGCGGGGCTGAGGGAGTTTGGAACACTGCCCTCACAGAGGGAGTGGGTGTGGCCATCTCTGCTGTGACTGAACAAAGGGCAGGGGAGCAGGGGGCCCAGGGCAGGGCCCTCAGTGCCCCGCAGGCCCAGTGGGGTGTCAAAAGCATTTAGGCCCAGGCCAAAGTGCGCCTTCTTTGTCTGCACAGCGGCACAAACTCTCACCTTTCCACTCAGGCCGCCCTCTTACTTGAAGGGTGTGTGGAACCGGTCCACGCAGTACACCTCGATGCAAAGCTAACCATAGGTCTGGCCATCATAGCTTCCTGCCAGGTGACCGAAGTTCGCAGGCAGATGTGTCGTGGGACACACGTGGGGAGACTCCTGCCCAGGCCACAGGCCGCCCAAAGCCACTATCCCAGATCGGGGGCAGCAAAGCAGTCCTGTCTGAGTCCCAGCCTCTAGAGGGAGTAGTGGACCAACACTTGTAGAAAAAGGGGTCCGCGCGGGTAACTCATTGGAGGGACACAAAAAAATCTTTGCGGACTTTCTGCTGAAGCTTACGAGCGTTCACACCGAAGCCTCTTACAAGGTCAGCTGTTTAGCTAAACATGAGCTCATGATCTAAATTTACACAATAATGAAGAAATCAGCTACAAGGGGAGACAAGCAGCAAAAACAATCAATACCAGAATTAGATTCCCTAGGCGAACCATCAGATGTTGGAATAATCAGGTGCAAGGCAGAAAGTATACACAAAACTGGAACTGAAACAAGGAACAAGGATGTTTTCAAAGACTGGTAGGATCTCTAAAACATTTTTAAAGTACATGTCATTGATAAAGCTAAATACTCAAAGGTTGTGTAATACAACAGATTCAACATTGAGAAGAGTGAAATTATGCTGTTTTGAAAACTATGGCAGGTCAGATTTTCTGCCTAATTATATAAGAAGATTTCTCTAAAAAATACACATTATTTCAAAGACTTATTGGCTGTGAAATAAGTTAAGGATATTTCAAATGGCTTGTGTGCAAAGGAAGGTGAGATGTAGGGAATCACAGAAAGTCGAGGGGAAAATAGGTCAATATATACATTGCTATATGGTGAACTAAGACTTAGGCCAGCCACAATGTAGAGGACCTGACCCTTAGAAACTTACAAGTAAGCTGAAATCTTGAAAAGTTCAAATCTTTATAAGTAAAAAGATTTTTTAAAATGAATAACCAAGTGTTTTAATTGACATCAGAAGATCAAAACAATAAACCTGAGAACATAGAAAGAATATAAATAAAGATATGAGCAGAACTTAATACAATAGAAAACGTATAAAATTCAGCTGATGCAGTAAGTCCAAATAATATTCTTTGACAAGATTAAAAGACACACTTTGATTAAGGAAAACCAAAACATATGTAAAGAATATACAGAAAGAATCAGGACAATGTTATAGCAGAGAGTATATGAAATGCCAGTAAATTTGAAAGTTTGTGTAAATTGGACCAGTTCCTAGCACCTAAAATTTACCAAAACTGACACAAGAGGAAATCATTTAAGGTCATCATGTCAGCCCTTGGCATTCTCGGAATGCCCTGGACTCAGAATGCAGCATCTGTAGTCCATGGTAACCTGCGGAGAGGGGGCGGGGCTGAGGGAGTTTGGAACACTGCCCTCACAGAGGGAGTGGGTGTGGCCATCTCTGCTGTGACTGAACAAAGGGCAGGGGAGCAGGGGTCCCAGGGCAGGGCCCTCAGTGCCCGGCAGGCCCAGTGGGGTGTCACAAGCATTTGGCCAAGGACAAAGGGCGCCTTCTTTGTCTGCACAGCGGCACAAACTCTCACCTTTCCACTCAGGCCGCTCACTTACTTGAAGTGTGTGTGGAACCTGCCCGCTCAGTACACCTCGCTGCACAGCTAACCATAGGTCTGAGCATCGTAGCTTCCTGCCAGGTGACCGAAGTTCGCAGGCAGCTGGGTCCCTGGGACACACGCAGAGAGGCTCCTGCCCCGGCCACAGGCCACCCACTGCCACTGCCACAGATCGTGGGGCACAAAACAGCCCTGTCTGAGGCCGTGCCTCTAGAGGGAGTAGTGGACCAACACTTGTAGTCAACGGGGTCCTCGCGGGTAACTCATTGGAGGGACACAAATAAATCTTTGCGGACTTTCTGATGAAACTTACGAGTGTTCACACCTAAGCCTCTTACAAAGTCAGATGTTAGGCTAAACATGAGCTCATGATCTAATTTTACACAATAATGAAGAAATCAGCTACAGGGGGAGACAATCAGCAAAAACAATCAATACCAGGATTAGATTCCCTAGACCATCGATCAGACGTTGGAATAATCAGGTGCAAGGCAGAAAATATACATAAAACTGGAACTGAAATAAGGAACGAGGATGTTTTCAATGACTGGTAGGATCTCTAAAATATTTTTAATGTACATGTCATTGATAAAGCTAAATACTCAAAGGTTGTGTAATACAACAGATTCATCATTGAGAAGAGTGAAATTATGCTGTTTTGAAAACTATGGAAGGTCAGATTTTCTGCCTAATTATATAAGAAGATTTCTCTGAAAACTACACATTATTTCAAAGACTTATTGGCTGTGAAATAAGTTAAGGTTATTTCAAATGGCTTGTCTGCAAAGAAAGGTGAGATGTAGGAAATCACAGAAAGTCGATGGGAAAATAGGTCAATATATACTTTGCTATATTTTGAACTAAGCATTTGGCAAGCCACAATGTAGAGGACCTGACCCTTAGAAACTTACAAGTAAGCTGGAATCTTGAAAAATTCAAATCTTTATAAGTAAAAAGATTTATTAAAATGAATAACCAAGTGTTTTAATTGACATCAGAAGATCAAAACAATAAACCCTGAGAACATAGAAAAAAGATAAATAAAGATATGAGCAGAACTTAATACCACAGAAAACGTATAAAATTCAGTTGAGGTAGTAAGTCCAAAGAATATTCTTTGACAAGATTTAAAAGACACACTTTGATTAAGGAAAACCAAAACATAAGTCAAAAATAAACAGAAAGAATCAGGACAATGTTATAGCAGAGAATATCTGAAATGCCAGTAAATTTGAACATTTGTGTAAAGTGGACCATTTCCTAGCTCCTAAACTTTACCAAAATTGACACAAGAGGAAATCATTTAAGGTCATCATGTCAGCCCTTGGTATTCTCGGAATGCCCTGGCCTCAGAATGCAGCATCTGTCGTCCATGGTAACCTGCGGAGAGTGGGCGGGGCTGAGGGAGGCTGGAACACTGCCCACACTAAGGGAGTGGGTGCGGCCATCTCTGCTCTGACTGAACAAAGGGCAGGGGAGCAGGGGGCCCAGGGCAGGGCCCTCAGAGCCCGGCAGGCCCAGTGGGGTGTCACAAGCATTTAGGCCCAGGCCAAAGGGCGCCTTCTTTGTCTGCACAGCTGCCCAAACTCTCACCTTTCCACTCAGGCCGCCCTCTTACTTGAAGTGTGTGTGGAACCGGTCCGTGCAGTACACCTCGATACAAAGCTAACCATAGGTCTGGGCATCATAGCTTCCTGCCAGGTGACCGATGTTCGCAGGCAGATGGCTCGTGGGACACACGTGGGGAGACTCCTGCCCAGGCCACAGGCCGCCCAAAGCCACTATCCCAGATCGGGTGCAGCAAAGCAGTCCTGTCTGAGTCCCAGCCTCTAGAGGGAGTAGTGGACCAACACTTGTAGAAAAAGGGGTCCGCGCGGGTAACTCATTGGAGGGCCACAAAAAAATCTTTGCGGACTTTCTGCTGAAGCTTAAGAGCGTTCACACCTAAGCCTCTTACAAGGTCAGCTGTTCAGATAAACATGAGCTCATGATCTAAATTTACACAATAATGAAGAAATCAGCTACAAGGGGAGACAAGCAGCAAAAACAATCAATACCAGAATTAGATTCCCTAGGCCAACCATCAGATGTTGGAATAATCAGGTGCAAGGCAGAAAGTATACACAAAACTGGAACTGAAACAAGGAACAAGGATGTTTTCAAAGACTGGTAGGATCTCTAAAACATTTTTAAAGTACATGTCATTGATAAAGCTAAATAATCAATGGTTGTGTAATACAACAGATTCATCATTGAGAAGAGTGAAATTATGCTGTTTTGAAAACTATGGCAGGTCAGATTTTCTGCCTAATTATATAAGAAGATTTCTCTAAAAAATACACATTATTTCAAAGACTTATTGGCTGTGAAATTAGTTAAGGGTATTTCAAATGGCTTGTGTGCAAAGAAAGGTGAGATGTAGGGAATCACAGAAAGCCGAGGGGAAAATAGGTCAATATATACATTGCTATATGGTGAACTAAGACTTAGGCCAGCCACAATGTAGAGGACCTGACACTTAGAAACTTACAAGTAAGCTGGAATCTTTAATAATTAAAATCTTTATAAGTAAAAAGATTTATTAAAATGAATAACCAAGTGTTTTAATTGACATCAGAAGATCAAAACAATAAACCCTGAGAACATAGAAAAAAGATAAATAAAGATATGAGCAGAACTTAATACCACAGAAAACGTATAAAATTCAGTTGAGGTAGTAAGTCCAAAGAATATTCTTTGACAAGATTTAAAAGACACACTTTGATTAAGAAAAACCAAAACATAAGTAAAGAATATACAGAAAGAATCAGGACAATGTTATAGCAGAGAATATCTGAAATGCCAGTAAATTTGAACATTTGTGTAAAGTGGACCATTTCCTAGCTCCTAAAGTTTACCAAAACTGACACAAGAGGAAATCATTTAAGGTCGTCATGTCTGCCCTTGGCATTCTCGGAATGCCCTGGCCTCAGAATGCAGCATCTGTAGTCCATGGTAACCAGCGGAGAGGGGGCGGGGCTGAGGGAGGTTGGATCACTGCCTTCACTGAGGGAGTGGGTGGGGCCATCTCTGCTGTGACTGAACAAAGGGCATGGGAGAAGGGGGCCAACGGCAGGGCCCTCAGAGCCCGGCAGGCCCAGTCGTGTTTCAGAAGCATTTAGGCATAGGTCAAAGTGCGCCTTCTTTTTCTGCACAGCTGCCCAAACTCTCACCTTTCCACCCAGGCCGCCCTCTTACTTGAAGTGTGTGTGGAACCGGTCCGCGCAGTACACCTCGATGCAAAGCTAACCATAGGTCTGGGCATCATAGCTTCCTGCCAGGTGACCGAAGTTCGCAGGCAGATGGGTCGTGGGACACACGTGGGGAGCCTCCTGCCCAGGCCACTGGCCGCCCAAAGCCACTATCCCAGATCGGGGGCGGCAAAGCAGTCCTGTCTGAGTCCCAGCCTCTAGAGGGAGTAGTGGACCAACACTTGTAGAAAAAGGGGTCCGCGCGGGTAACTCATTGGAGGGACACAAAAAAATCTTTGCGGACTTTCTGCTGAAGCTTACGAGCGTTCACACCTAAGCCTCTTACAAGGTCAGCTGTTTAGCTAAACATGAGCTCATGATCTAAATTTACACAATAATGAAGAAATCAGCTACATGGGGAGAAAAGCAGCAAAAACAATCAATAACAGAATTAGATTCCCTAGGCCAACCATCAGATGTTGGAATAATCAGGTGCAAGGCAGAAAGTATACATAAAACTTGAACTGAAACATGGAACAAGGATGTTTTCAAAGACTGATAGGATCTCTAAAACATTTTTAAAGTACATGTCATTGATAAAGCTAAATACTCAAAGGTTGTGTAATACAACAGATTCAACATTGAGAAGAGTGAAATTATGCTGTTTTGAAAACTATGGCAGGTCAGATTTTCTGCCTAATTATATAAGAAGATTTCTCTAAAAAATACACATTATTTCAAAGACTTATTGGCTGTGAAATAAGTTAAGGTTATTTCAAATGGCTTGTCTGCAAAGAAAGGTGAGATGTAGGGAATCACAGAAAGTCGAGGGGAAAATAGGTCAATATATACATTGCTATATGTTGAACTAAGACATAGGCCAGGCACAATGTAGAGGACCTGACCCTTAGAAACTTACAAGTAAGCTGGAATCTTGAAAAGTTGAAATCCTTATAAGTAAAAAGATTTATTAAAATGATTAACGAAGTGTTATAATTGACATCAGAATATCAAAACAATAAACCTGAGAACATAGAAAAAATATAAATAAAGATATGAGCAGAAGTTAATAAAATAGAAAACGTATAAAATTCAGGTGATGTAGTAAGTCCAAAGAATATTCTTTGACAAGATTAAAAGACACACTTTGATTAAGGAAAAGCAAAACATAAGTAAAGAATATACAGAAAGAATCAGGATAATGTTATAGCAGAGAGTATATGAAATGCTAGGAAATTTGAACGTTTGTGTAAAGTGGACCAGTTCCTAGCTCCTAAAATTTACCAAAACTGACACAAGAGGAAATCATTTAAGGTCATCATGTCAGCCCTTGGCATTCTCGGAATGCCCTGGACTCAGAATGCAGCATCTGTAGTCCATGGTAACCTGCGGAGAGGGGGCGGGGCTGAGGGAGTTTGGAACACTGCCCTCACAGAGGGAGTGGGTGTGACCATCTCTGCTGTGACTGAAGAAAGGGCAGGTGAGTAGGGGGCCCAGGGCAGGGCCCTCAGAGCCCGGCAGGCCCAGTGGGGAGTCACAAGCATTTAGGCCCAGGACAAAGGGCGCCTTCTTTGTCTGCACAGCCGCACAAACTCTCACCTTTCCACTCAGGCCGCCCTCTTACTTGAAGTGTGTGTGGAACCTGTCCGCGCAGTACACCTCGCTGCACAGCTAACCATAGGTCTGAGCATCGTAGCTTCCTGCCCGGTGACCGAAGTTCGCAGGCAGAGGGGTCCCTGGGACACACGCAGAGAGGCTCCTGCCCCGGCCACAGGCCACCCACTGCCACTGCCGCAGATCGTGGGGAACAAAGCAGCCCTGTCTGAGGCCGTGCCTCTAGAGGGAGTAGTGGACCAACACTTGTAGTCAACGGGGTCATCGCGGGCAACTCATTGGAGCGACAGAAATGAATCTTTGCGGACTTTCTGATGAAAATTACGAGTGTTCACACCTAAGCCTCTTACAAAGTCAGATGTTTAGCTAAACATGAGCTCATGATCTAATTTTACACAATAATGAAGAAATCAGCTACAGGGGGAGACAATCAGCAAAAACAATCAATACCAGAATTAGATTCCCTAGACCATCGATCAGACGTTGGAATAATCAGGTGCAAGGCAGAAAATATACATAAAACTGGCACTGAAACAAGGAACAAGGATGTTTTCAAAGACTGGTAGGATCTCTAAAACATTTTTAAAGTACATGTCATTGATAAAGCTAAATACTCAAAGGTTGTGTAATACAACAGATTCATCATTGAGAAGAGTGAAATTATGCTGTTTTGAAAACTATGGCAGGTCAGATTTTCTGCCTATATATATAAGAAGATTTCTCTGAAAAATGCACATTATTTCAAAGACTTATTGGCTGTGAAATAAGTTAAGGTTATTTCAAATGGCTTGTCTGCAAAGAAAGGTGAGATGTAGGAAATCACAGAAAGTCGAGGGGAAAATAGGTCAATATATACTTTGCTATATTGTGAACTATGCCTTTGGCCAGCCACAATGTAGAGGACCTGACCCTTAGAAACTTACAAGTAAGCTGGAATCTTTAAAAATTCAAATCTTTATAAGTAAAAAGATTTATTAAAATGAATAACCAAGTGTTTTAATTGACATCAGAAGATCAAAACAATAAACTCTGTGAACATAGAAAAAAGATAAATAAAGATATGAGCAGAACTTAATACCACAGAAAACGTATAAAATTCAGTTGACGTAGTAAGTCCAAAGAATATTCTTTGACAAGATTTAAAAGACACACTTTGATTAAGGAAAACCAAAACATAAGTAAAGAATATACAGAAAGAATCAGGACAATGTTATAGCAGAGAATATCTGAAATGCCAGTACATTTGAACATTTCTGTAAAGTGGACCATATCCTAGCTCCTAAAGTTTACGAAAATTGACACAAGAGGAAATCATTTAAGGTCATCATGTCTGCCCTTGGCATTCTCGGAACGCCCTGGCCTCAGAATGCAGCATCTGTTGTCCATGGTAACCTCTGGAGCGGTGGCGGGGCTGAGGGAGGTTGGAACACTGCCTTCACTGAGGGAGTGAGTGGGGCCATCTCTGCTGTGCCTGAATAAAGGGCAGGGGAGAAGGGGACCAACGGCAGGGCCCTCAGATCCCGGCAGGCACAGTCGAGTGTCACAAGCATTTATGCACAGGTCAAAGTGCACCTTCTTTGTCTGCACAGCTGCCCAAACTCTCACCTTTCCACTCAGGCCGCCCTCTTACTTGAAGTGTGTGTGGAACCGGTCCGCGGAGTACACCTCGCTGCAAAGCTAACCATAGGTCTGGGCATCATAGCTTCCTGCCAGGTGACCGAAGTTCGCAGTCAGATGGGTCGTGGGACACACGTGGTGAGCCTCCAGCCCAGGCCACAGGCCGCCCAAAGCCACTATCCCAGATCGGGGGCAGCCAAGCAGTCCTGTCTGAGTCCCAGCCTCTAGAGGGAGTAGTGGACCAACACTTGTAGAAAAAGCGGTCCGCGCGGGTAACTCATTGGAGGGACACAAAAAAATCTTTGCGGACTTTCTGCTGAAGCTTACGAGCGTTCACACCTAAGACTCTTACAAGGTCAGCTGTTTAGCTAAACATGAGCTCATGATCTAAATTTACACAATAATGAAGAAATCAGCTACAAGGGGAGACAAGCAGCAAAAACAATTAATACCAGAATTAGATTCCCTAGGCCAACCATCAGATGTTGGAATAATCATGTGCAAGGCAGAAAGTCCACATAAAACTGGAACTGAAACAAGAAACAGGGATGTTTTCAAAGACTGGTAGGATCTCTAAAACATTTTTAAAGTACATGTCATTGATAAAGCTAAATACTCAATGGTTGTGTAATACAACAGATTCAACATTGAGAAGAGTGGAATTATGCTGTTTTGAAAACTATGGCAGGTCAGATTTTCTGTCTAATTATATAAGAAGATTTCTCTAAAAAATACACATTATTTCAAAGACTTATTGGCTGTGAAATAAGATAAGATTATTTCAAATGGCTTGTCTGCAAAGAAAGGTGAGATGTAGGGAATCACAGAAAGTCGAGGGGAAAATAGGTCAATATATACATTGCTATATGGTGAACTAAGACTTAGGCCAGCCACAATGTAGACGACCTGACCCTTAGAATCTTACAAGTAAGCTTGAATCTTGAATAGTTCAAATCTTTATAAGTTAAAAAATTTATTAAAATAAATAACCAAGTGTTTTAATTGACATCAGAATATCAAAACAATAAACCTGAGAACATAGAAAAAATATAAATAAAGATATGAGCAGAACTTAATACAATGGAAAACGTATAAAATTCAGCTGATGTAGTAAGTCCAAAGAATATTCTTTGACAAGATTAAAAGACACACTTTGATTAAGGAAAACCAAAACATAAGTAAAGAATATACAGAAAGAATCAGGACAATGTTATAGCAGAGAGTATATGAAATGCCAGTAAATTTGAAAGATTGTGTAAAGTGGACCAGTTCCTAGTTTCTAAAATTTACCAAGACTGACACAAGAGGAAATCATTTAAGGTCATCATGTCAGCCCTTGGCATTCTCGGAATGCCCTGGACTCAGAATGCAGAATCATTTGTCCATGGTAACCTGCGGAGAAGGGGCGGGTCTGAGGGAGTGTGGAACACTGCCCACACAGAGGGAGTGGGTGTGGCCATCTCTGCTGTGACTGAACAAAGGGCAGGGGAGCAGGGGGCCCAGGGCAGGGCCCTCAGAGCCCGGCAGGACCAGTGGGGTGTCACAAGCATTTAGGCCCAGGACAAAGGGCACCATCTTTGTCTGCACAGCTGCCCAAACCCTCACCTTTCCACTCAGGCAGCCCTCTTACTTGAAGTGTGTGTGGAACCTCTCCGCGCAGTTCACCTCCCTGCACAGCTAACCATAGGTCTGGGCATCGTAGCTTCCTGACATGTGACCGAAGTTCGCTGGGAGATGGGACCCTGGGACACACGCAGTGAGGCTCATGCCCCGGCCACAGGCCACGCACTGCCACTGCCACAGATCGCGGGGCACAAAGCAGCCCTGTCTGAGGCCGTGCCTCTAGAGGGAGTAGTGGACCAACACTTGTAGTAAACGGGGTCCTCGCGGGCAACTCATTGGAGGGACACAAATAAATCTTTGCGGACTTTCTGATGAAACTTACGAGTGATCACACCTAAGCCTCTTACAAAGTCAGATGTTTAGCTAAACATGAGCTCATGATCTAATTTTACACAATAATGAAGAAATCAGCTACAGGGTGAGACAATCAGCAAAAACAAACAATATCAGAATTAGATTCCCTATGCCATCGATCAGACGTTGGAATAATCAGGTGCAAGGAAGAAAATATATATAAAACTGAAACTGAAACAAGGAACAAGGATGTTTTCAAAGACTGGTAGGATCTCTAAAACATTTTTAAAGTACATGTCATTGATAAAGCCAAATACTCAAAGGTTGTGTAATACAACAGATTCATCACTGAGAAGAGTGAAATTATGCTGTTTTGAAAACTATGGCAGGTCAGATTTTCTGCCTAAATATATAAGAAGATTTCTCTGAAAAATGCACATTATTTCAAAGACTTATTGGCTGTGAAATAAGTTAAGTTTATTTCAAATGGCTTGTCTGCAAAGAAAGGTGAGATGTAGGAAATCACAGAAAGTCGAGGGGAAAATAGGTCAATATATACTTTGCTATATTGTGAACTAAGACTTTGGCCAGCCACAATGCAGAGGACCTGACCCTTAGAAACTTACAAGTAAGCTGGAATCTTTAAAAACTCAAATCTTTATAAGTAAAAAGATTTATTAAAATGAATATCCAAGTGTTTTAATTGACATCAGAAGATCAAAATAATAAACCGTGAGAACATAGAAAAAAGATAAATAAAGATATGAGCAGAACTTAATACCATAGAAAACGTATAAAATTCAGTTGAGGTAGTAAGTCCAAAGAATATTCTTTGACAAGATTTAAAAGACACACTTTGATTAAGGAAAACCAAAACATAAGTAAAGAATATACAGAAAGAATCAGGACAATGTTATAGCAGAGAGTATATGAAATGCCAGTAAATTTGAACGTTTGTGTAAAGTGGACCAGTTCCTAGCTCCTAAAATTTACCAAAACTGACACAAGAGGAAATCATTTAAGGTCATCATGTCAGCCCTTGGCATTCTCGGGATGCCCTGGACTCAGAATGCAGCATCTTTAGTCCATGGTAACCTGCGGAGAGGGGGCGGGGCTGAGGGAGTTTGGAACACTGCCCTCACAGAGGGAGTGGGTGTGGCCATCTCTGCTGTGACTGAACAAAGGGCAGGGGAGCAGGGGGCCCAGGGCAGGGCCCTCAGTGCCCCGCAGGCCCAGTGGGGTGTCAAAAGCATTTAGGCCCAGGCCAAAGTGCGCCTTCTTTGTCTGCACAGCGGCACAAACTCTCACCTTTCCACTCAGGCCGCCCTCTTACTTGAAGGGTGTGTGGAACCGGTCCACGCAGTACACCTCGATGCAAAGCTAACCATAGGTCTGGCCATCATAGCTTCCTGCCAGGTGACCGAAATTCGCAGGCAGATGGGTCCCTGGGACACACGCAGAGAGGCTCCTGCCCCGGCCACAGGCCACCCACTGCCACTGCCACAGATCGTGGGGCACAAAACAGCCCTGACTGAGGCCGTGCCTCTAGAGGGAGTAGTGGACCAACACTTGTAGTCAACGGGGTCTTCGCGGGTAACTCATTGGAGGGACACAAATAAATCTTTGCGGACTTTCTGATGAAACTTACGAGTGTTCACACCTAAGCCTCTTACAAAGTCAGATGTTTAGCTAAACATGAGCTCATGATCTAATTTTACACAATAATGAAGAAATCAGCTACAGGGGGAGACAATCAGCAAAAACAATCAATACCAGGATTAGATTCCCTAGACCATCGATCAGACGTTGGAATAATCAGGTGCAAGGCAGAAAATATACATAAAACTGGAACTGAAACAGGGAACAAGGATGTTTTCAAAGACTGGTAGGATCTCTAAAACATTTTTAAAGTACATGTCATTGATAAAGCTAAATACTCAAAGGTTGTGTAATACAACAGATTCATCATTGAGAAGAGTGAAATTATGCTGTTTTGAAAACTATGGCAGGTCAGATTTTCTGCCTAAATATATAAGAAGATTTCTCTGAAAACTACACATTATTTCAAAGACTTATTGGCTGTGAAATAAGTTAAGGTTATTTCAAATGGCTAGTCTGCAAAGAAAGGTGAGATGTAGGAAATCACAGAAAGTCGAGGGGAAAATAGGTCAATATATACTTTGCTATATTGTGAACTAAGCTTTGGCCAGCCACAATGTAGAGGACCTGACCCTTAGAAACTTCCAAGTAAGCTGGAATCTTTAAAAATTCAAATCTTTATAAGTAAAAAATTTATTAAAATGAATAACCAAGTGTTTTAATTGACATCAGAAGATCAAAACAATAAACCCTGAGAACATAGAAAAAAGATAAATAAAGATATGAGCAGAACTTAATACCACAGAACACGTATAAAATTCAGTTGAGGTAGTAAGTCCAAAGAATATTCTTTGACAAGATTTAAAAGACACACATTGATTAAGGAAAACCAAAACATAAGTAAAGAATAAACAGAAAGAATCAGGACAAGGTTATAGCAGAGAATATATGAAATGCCAGTAAATTTGAACATTTGTGTAAAGTGGACCATTCCTAGCTCCTAAACTTTACCAAAATTGACACAAGAGGAAATCATTGAAAGTCATCATGTCAGCCCTTGGCATTCTCGGAATGCCCTGGCCTCAGAATGCAGCATCTGTAGTCCATGGTAACCTGCCGAGAGGGGGCGGGGCTGAGGGAGTTTGGAACACTGCCCTCACAGAGGGAGTGGGTGTGGCCATCTCTGCTGTGACTGAACAAAGGGCAGGGGAGCAGGGGGCCCAGGGCAGGGCCCTCAGAGCCCGGCAGGCCCAGTGGGGTGTCACAAGCATTTAGGCCCAGGCCAAAGGGCGCCTTCTTTGTCTGCACAGCTGCCCAAACTCTCACCTTTCCACTCAGGCCGCCCTCTTACTTGAAGGGTGTGTGGAACCGGTCCGCGCAGTACACCTCGCTGCAAAGCTAACCATAGGTCTGGGCATCATAGCTTCCTGCCAGGTGACCGAAGTTCGCAGTCAGATGGGTCGTGGGACACACGTGGTGAGCCTCCAGCCCAGGCCACAGGCCGCCCAAAGCCACTATCCCAGATCGGGGGCAGCCAAGCAGTCCTGTCTGAATTCCAGCCTCTAGAGGGAGTAGTGGACCAACACTTGTAGAAAAAGCGGTCCGCGCGGGTAACTCATTGGAGGGACACAAAAAAATCTTTGCGGACTTTCTGCTGAAGCTTACGAGCGTTCACACCTAAGACGCTTACAAGGTCAGCTGTTTAGCTAAACATGAGCTCATGATCTAAATTTACACAATAATGAAGAAATCAGCTACAAGGGGAGACAAGCAGCAAAAACAATCAATACCAGAATTAGATTCCCTAGGCCAACCATCAGATGTTGGAATAATCATGTGCAAGGCAGAAAGTATACACAAAACTGGAACTGAAACAAGGAACAAGGATGTTTTAAAAGACTGGTAGGATCTCTAAAACATTTTTAAAGTACATGTCATTGATAAAGCTAAATACTCAATGGTTGTGTAATACAACAGATTCATCATTGAGCAGAGTGAAATTATGCTGTTTTGAAAACTATGGCAGGTCAGCTTTTTTGCCTAATTATATAAGACGATTTCTCTAAAAATTACACATTATTTCAAAGACTTATTGGCTGTGAAATAAGTTAAGGGTATTTCAAATGGCTTGTGTGCAAAGAAAGGTGAGATGTAGGGAATCACAGAAAGCCGAGGGGAAAATAGGTCAATATATACATTGCTATATGGTGAACTAAGACTTAGGCCAGCCACAATGTAGAGGACCTGACCCTTAGAAACTTACAAGTAAGCTGGAATCTTGAAAAGTTCAAATCTTTATAAGTAAAAATATTTTTTAAAATGAATAACCAAGTGTTTTAATTGACATCAGAAGATCAAAACAATAATACCTGTGAACATAGAAAAAATATAAATAAAGATATGAGCAGAACTTAATACAATAGAAAACGTATAAAATTCAGGTGATGTAGTAAGTCCAAAGAATATTCTTTGACAAGATTAAAAGACACACTTTGATTAAGGAAAACCAAAACATAAGTAAAGAATATACAGAAAGAATCAGGAGAATGTTATAGCAGAGAGTATATGAAATGCCAGTAAATTTGAAGGTTTGTGTAAAGTGGACCAGTTCCTAGCTCCTAAAATTTACCAAAACTGACACAAGAGGAAATCATTTAAGGTCATCATGTCAGCCCTTGGCATTCTCGGAATGCCCTGGACTCAGAATGCAGCATCTTTAGTCCATGGTAACCTGCGGAGAGGGGGCGGGGCTGAGGGAGTTTGGAACACTGCACTCACAGAGGGAGTGGGTGTGGCCATCTCTGCTGTGACTGAAGAAAGGCCAGGGGAGCAGGGGGCCCAGGGCAGGGCCCTCAGAGCCCGGCAGGCCCAGTGGGGTGTCACAAGCATTTAGGCCCAGGACAAAGGGCGCCTTCTTTGTCTGCACAGCGGCACAAACTCTCACCTTTCCACTCAGGCCGCACTCTTACTTGAAGTGTGTGTGGAACCTGTCCACGCAGTACACCTCGCTGCACAGCTAACCATAGGTCTGAGCATCGTAGCTTCCTGCCCGGTGACCGAAGTTCGCAGGCAGATGGGTCCCTGGGACACACGCAGAGAGGCTCCTGCCCCGGCCACAGGCCACCCACTGCCACTGCCCCATATCGTGGGGAACAAAGCAGCCCTGTCTGAGGCCGTGCCTCTAGAGGGAGTAGTGGACCAACACTTGTAGTCAACGGGGTCATCGCGGGCAACTCATTGGAGCGACAGAAATGAATCTTTGCGGACTTTCTGATGAAAATTACGAGTGTTCACACCTAAGCCTCTTACAAAGTCAGATGTTTAGCTAAACATGAGCTCATGATCTAATTTTACACAATAATGAAGAAATCAGCTACAGGGGGAGACAATCAGCAAAAACAATCAATACCAGAATTAGATTCCCTAGACCATCGATCAGACGTTGGAATAATCAGGTGCAAGGCAGAAAATATACATAAAACTGGCACTGAAACAAGGAACAAGGATGTTTTCAAAGACTGGTAGGATCTCTAAAACATTTTTAAAGTACATGTCATTGATAAAGCTAAATACTCAAAGGTTGTGTAATACAACAGATTCATCATTGAGAAGAGTGAAATTATGCTGTTTTGAAAACTATGGCAGGTCAGATTTTCTGCCTATATATATAAGAAGATTTCTCTGAAAAATGCACATTATTTCAAAGACTTATTGGCTGTGAAATAAGTTAAGGTTATTTCAAATGGCTTGTCTGCAAAGAAAGGTGAGATGTAGGAAATCACAGAAAGTCGAGGGGAAAATAGGTCAATATATACTTTGCTATATTGTGAACTATGCCTTTGGCCAGCCACAATGTAGAGGACCTGACCCTTAGAAACTTACAAGTAAGCTGGAATCTTTAAAAATTCAAATCTTTATAAGTAAAAAGATTTATTAAAATGAATAACCAAGTGTTTTAATTGACATCAGAAGATCAAAACAATAAACTCTGTGAACATAGAAAAAAGATAAATAAAGATATGAGCAGAACTTAATACCACAGAAAACGTATAAAATTCAGTTGACGTAGTAAGTCCAAAGAATATTCTTTGACAAGATTTAAAAGACACACTTTGATTAAGGAAAACCAAAACATAAGTAAAGAATATACAGAAAGAATCAGGACAATGTTATAGCAGAGAATATCTGAAATGCCAGTACATTTGAACATTTCTGTAAAGTGGACCATATCCTAGCTCCTAAAGTTTACGAAAATTGACACAAGAGGAAATCATTTAAGGTCATCATGTCTGCCCTTGGCATTCTCGGAACGCCCTGGCCTCAGAATGCAGCATCTGTTGTCCATGGTAACCTCTGGAGCGGTGGCGGGGCTGAGGGAGGTTGGAACACTGCCTTCACTGAGGGAGTGAGTGGGGCCATCTCTGCTGTGCCTGAATAAAGGGCAGGGGAGAAGGGGACCAACGGCAGGGCCCTCAGATCCCGGCAGGCACAGTCGAGTGTCACAAGCATTTATGCACAGGTCAAAGTGCACCTTCTTTGTCTGCACAGCTGCCCAAACTCTCACCTTTCCACTCAGGCCGCCCTCTTACTTGAAGTGTGTGTGGAACCGGTCCGCGGAGTACACCTCGCTGCAAAGCTAACCATAGGTCTGGGCATCATAGCTTCCTGCCAGGTGACCGAAGTTCGCAGTCAGATGGGTCGTGGGACACACGTGGTGAGCCTGCAGCCCAGGCCACAGGCCGCCCAAAGCCACTATCCCAGATCGGGGGCAGCCAAGCAGTCCTGTCTGAGTCCCAGCCTCTAGAGGGAGTAGTGGACCAACACTTGTAGAAAAAGCGGTCCGCGCGGGTAACTCATTGGAGGGACACAAAAAAATCTTTGCGGACTTTCTGCTGAAGCTTACGAGCGTTCACACCTAAGACTCTTACAAGGTCAGCTGTTTAGCTAAACATGAGCTCATGATCTAAATTTACACAATAATGAAGAAATCAGCTACAAGGGGAGACAAGCAGCAAAAACAATTAATACCAGAATTAGATTCCCTAGGCCAACCATCAGATGTTGGAATAATCATGTGCAAGGCAGAAAGTCCACATAAAACTGGAACTGAAACAAGAAACAGGGATGTTTTCAAAGACTGGTAGGATCTCTAAAACATTTTTAAAGTACATGTCATTGATAAAGCTAAATACTCAATGGTTGTGTAATACAACAGATTCAACATTGAGAAGAGTGGAATTATGCTGTTTTGAAAACTATGGCAGGTCAGATTTTCTGTCTAATTATATAAGAAGATTTCTCTAAAAAATACACATTATTTCAAAGACTTATTGGCTGTGAAATAAGATAAGATTATTTCAAATGGCTTGTCTGCAAAGAAAGGTGAGATGTAGGGAATCACAGAAAGTCGAGGGGAAAATAGGTCAATATATACATTGCTATATGGTGAACTAAGACTTAGGCCAGCCACAATGTAGACGACCTGACCCTTAGAATCTTACAAGTAAGCTTGAATCTTGAATAGTTCAAATCTTTATAAGTTAAAAAATTTATTAAAATAAATAACCAAGTGTTTTAATTGACATCAGAATATCAAAACAATAAACCTGAGAACATAGAAAAAATATAAATAAAGATATGAGCAGAACTTAATACAATGGAAAACGTATAAAATTCAGCTGATGTAGTAAGTCCAAAGAATATTCTTTGACAAGATTAAAAGACACACTTTGATTAAGGAAAACCAAAACATAAGTAAAGAATATACAGAAAGAATCAGGACAATGTTATAGCAGAGAGTATATGAAATGCCAGTAAATTTGAAAGATTGTGTAAAGTGGACCAGTTCCTAGTTTCTAAAATTTACCAAGACTGACACAAGAGGAAATCATTTAAGGTCATCATGTCAGCCCTTGGCATTCTCGGAATGCCCTGGACTCAGAATGCAGAATCATTTGTCCATGGTAACCTGCGGAGAAGGGGCGGGTCTGAGGGAGTGTGGAACACTGCCCACACAGAGGGAGTGGGTGTGGCCATCTCTGCTGTGACTGAACAAAGGGCAGGGGAGCAGGGGGCCCAGGGCAGGGCCCTCAGAGCCCGGCAGGACCAGTGGGGTGTCACAAGCATTTAGGCCCAGGACAAAGGGCACCATCTTTGTCTGCACAGCTGCCCAAACCCTCACCTTTCCACTCAGGCAGCCCTCTTACTTGAAGTGTGTGTGGAACCTCTCCGCGCAGTTCACCTCCCTGCACAGCTAACCATAGGTCTGGGCATCGTAGCTTCCTGACATGTGACCGAAGTTCGCTGGGAGATGGGACCCTGGGACACACGCAGTGAGGCTCATGCCCCGGCCACAGGCCACGCACTGCCACTGCCACAGATCGCGGGGCACAAAGCAGCCCTGTCTGAGGCCGTGCCTCTAGAGGGAGTAGTGGACCAACACTTGTAGTAAACGGGGTCCTCGCGGGCAACTCATTGGAGGGACACAAATAAATCTTTGCGGACTTTCTGATGAAACTTACGAGTGATCACACCTAAGCCTCTTACAAAGTCAGATGTTTAGCTAAACATGAGCTCATGATCTAATTTTACACAATAATGAAGAAATCAGCTACAGGGTGAGACAATCAGCAAAAACAAACAATATCAGAATTAGATTCCCTATGCCATCGATCAGACGTTGGAATAATCAGGTGCAAGGAAGAAAATATATATAAAACTGAAACTGAAACAAGGAACAAGGATGTTTTCAAAGACTGGTAGGATCTCTAAAACATTTTTAAAGTACATGTCATTGATAAAGCCAAATACTCAAAGGTTGTGTAATACAACAGATTCATCACTGAGAAGAGTGAAATTATGCTGTTTTGAAAACTATGGCAGGTCAGATTTTCTGCCTAAATATATAAGAAGATTTCTCTGAAAAATGCACATTATTTCAAAGACTTATTGGCTGTGAAATAAGTTAAGTTTATTTCAAATGGCTTGTCTGCAAAGAAAGGTGAGATGTAGGAAATCACAGAAAGTCGAGGGGAAAATAGGTCAATATATACTTTGCTATATTGTGAACTAAGACTTTGGCCAGCCACAATGCAGAGGACCTGACCCTTAGAAACTTACAAGTAAGCTGGAATCTTTAAAAACTCAAATCTTTATAAGTAAAAAGATTTATTAAAATGAATATCCAAGTGTTTTAATTGACATCAGAAGATCAAAATAATAAACCGTGAGAACATAGAAAAAAGATAAATAAAGATATGAGCAGAACTTAATACCATAGAAAACGTATAAAATTCAGTTGAGGTAGTAAGTCCAAAGAATATTCTTTGACAAGATTTAAAAGACACACTTTGATTAAGGAAAACCAAAACATAAGTAAAGAATATACAGAAAGAATCAGGACAATGTTATAGCAGAGAGTATATGAAATGCCAGTAAATTTGAACGTTTGTGTAAAGTGGACCAGTTCCTAGCTCCTAAAATTTACCAAAACTGACACAAGAGGAAATCATTTAAGGTCATCATGTCAGCCCTTGGCATTCTCGGGATGCCCTGGACTCAGAATGCAGCATCTTTAGTCCATGGTAACCTGCGGAGAGGGGGCGGGGCTGAGGGAGTTTGGAACACTGCCCTCACAGAGGGAGTGGGTGTGGCCATCTCTGCTGTGACTGAACAAAGGGCAGGGGAGCAGGGGGCCCAGGGCAGGGCCCTCAGTGCCCCGCAGGCCCAGTGGGGTGTCAAAAGCATTTAGGCCCAGGCCAAAGTGCGCCTTCTTTGTCTGCACAGCGGCACAAACTCTCACCTTTCCACTCAGGCCGCCCTCTTACTTGAAGGGTGTGTGGAACCGGTCCACGCAGTACACCTCGATGCAAAGCTAACCATAGGTCTGGCCATCACAGCTTCCTGCCAGGTGACCGAAGTTCGCAGGCAGATGTGTCGTGGGACACACGTGGGGAGACTCCTGCCCAGGCCACAGGCCGCCCAAAGCCACTATCCCAGATCGGGGGCAGCAAAGCAGTCCTGTCTGAGTCCCAGCCTCTAGAGGGAGTAGTGGACCAACACTTGTAGAAAAAGGGGTCCGCGCGGGTAACTCATTGGAGGGACACAAAAAAATCTTTGCGGACTTTCTGCTGAAGCTTACGAGCGTTCACACCGAAGCCTCTTACAAGGTCAGCTGTTTAGCTAAACATGAGCTCATGATCTAAATTTACACAATAATGAAGAAATCAGCTACAAGGGGAGACAAGCAGCAAAAACAATCAATACCAGAATTAGATTCCCTAGGCGAACCATCAGATGTTGGAATAATCAGGTGCAAGGCAGAAAGTATACACAAAACTGGAACTGAAACAAGGAACAAGGATGTTTTCAAAGACTGGTAGGATCTCTAAAACATTTTTAAAGTACATGTCATTGATAAAGCTAAATACTCAAAGGTTGTGTAATACAACAGATTCAACATTGAGAAGAGTGAAATTATGCTGTTTTGAAAACTATGGCAGGTCAGATTTTCTGCCTAATTATATAAGAAGATTTCTCTAAAAAATACACATTATTTCAAAGACTTATTGGCTGTGAAATAAGTTAAGGATATTTCAAATGGCTTGTGTGCAAAGGAAGGTGAGATGTAGGGAATCACAGAAAGTCGAGGGGAAAATAGGTCAATATATACATTGCTATATGGTGAACTAAGACTTAGGCCAGCCACAATGTAGAGGACCTGACCCTTAGAAACTTACAAGTAAGCTGAAATCTTGAAAAGTTCAAATCTTTATAAGTAAAAAGATTTTTTAAAATGAATAACCAAGTGTTTTAATTGACATCAGAAGATCAAAACAATAAACCTGAGAACATAGAAAGAATATAAATAAAGATATGAGCAGAACTTAATACAATAGAAAACGTATAAAATTCAGCTGATGCAGTAAGTCCAAATAATATTCTTTGACAAGATTAAAAGACACACTTTGATTAAGGAAAACCAAAACATATGTAAAGAATATACAGAAAGAATCAGGACAATGTTATAGCAGAGAGTATATGAAATGCCAGTAAATTTGAAAGTTTGTGTAAATTGGACCAGTTCCTAGCACCTAAAATTTACCAAAACTGACACAAGAGGAAATCATTTAAGGTCATCATGTCAGCCCTTGGCATTCTCGGAATGCCCTGGACTCAGAATGCAGCATCTGTAGTCCATGGTAACCTGCGGAGAGGGGGCGGGGCTGAGGGAGTTTGGAACACTGCCCTCACAGAGGGAGTGGGTGTGGCCATCTCTGCTGTGACTGAACAAAGGGCAGGGGAGCAGGGGTCCCAGGGCAGGGCCCTCAGTGCCCGGCAGGCCCAGTGGGGTGTCACAAGCATTTGGCCAAGGACAAAGGGCGCCTTCTTTGTCTGCACAGCGGCACAAACTCTCACCTTTCCACTCAGGCCGCTCACTTACTTGAAGTGTGTGTGGAACCTGCCCGCTCAGTACACCTCGCTGCACAGCTAACCATAGGTCTGAGCATCGTAGCTTCCTGCCAGGTGACCGAAGTTTGCAGGCAGCTGGGTCCCTGGGACACACGCAGAGAGGCTCCTGCCCCGGCCACAGGCCACCCACTGCCACTGCCACAGATCGTGGGGCACAAAACAGCCCTGTCTGAGGCCGTGCCTCTAGAGGGAGTAGTGGACCAACACTTGTAGTCAACGGGGTCCTCGCGGGTAACTCATTGGAGGGACACAAATAAATCTTTGCGGACTTTCTGATGAAACTTACGAGTGTTCACACCTAAGCCTCTTACAAAGTCAGATGTTAGGCTAAACATGAGCTCATGATCTAATTTTACACAATAATGAAGAAATCAGCTACAGGGGGAGACAATCAGCAAAAACAATCAATACCAGGATTAGATTCCCTAGACCATCGATCAGACGTTGGAATAATCAGGTGCAAGGCAGAAAATATACATAAAACTGGAACTGAAATAAGGAACGAGGATGTTTTCAATGACTGGTAGGATCTCTAAAATATTTTTAATGTACATGTCATTGATAAAGCTAAATACTCAAAGGTTGTGTAATACAACAGATTCATCATTGAGAAGAGTGAAATTATGCTGTTTTGAAAACTATGGAAGGTCAGATTTTCTGCCTAATTATATAAGAAGATTTCTCTGAAAACTACACATTATTTCAAAGACTTATTGGCTGTGAAATAAGTTAAGGTTATTTCAAATGGCTTGTCTGCAAAGAAAGGTGAGATGTAGGAAATCACAGAAAGTCGATGGGAAAATAGGTCAATATATACTTTGCTATATTTTGAACTAAGCATTTGGCCAGCCACAATGTAGAGGACCTGACCCTTAGAAACTTACAAGTAAGCTGGAATCTTGAAAAATTCAAATCTTTATAAGTAAAAAGATTTATTAAAATGAATAACCAAGTGTTTTAATTGACATCAGAAGATCAAAACAATAAACCCTGAGAACATAGAAAAAAGATAAATAAAGATATGAGCAGAACTTAATACCACAGAAAACGTATAAAATTCAGTTGAGGTAGTAAGTCCAAAGAATATTCTTTGACAAGATTTAAAAGACACACTTTGATTAAGGAAAACCAAAACATAAGTCAAAAATAAACAGAAAGAATCAGGACAATGTTATAGCAGAGAATATCTGAAATGCCAGTAAATTTGAACATTTGTGTAAAGTGGACCATTTCCTAGCTCCTAAACTTTACCAAAATTGACACAAGAGGAAATCATTTAAGGTCATCATGTCAGCCCTTGGTATTCTCGGAATGCCCTGGCCTCAGAATGCAGCATCTGTCGTCCATGGTAACCTGCGGAGAGTGGGCGGGGCTGAGGGAGGCTGGAACACTGCCCACACTAAGGGAGTGGGTGCGGCCATCTCTGCTCTGACTGAACAAAGGGCAGGGGAGCAGGGGGCCCAGGGCAGGGCCCTCAGAGCCCGGCAGGCCCAGTGGGGTGTCACAAGCATTTAGGCCCAGGCCAAAGGGCGCCTTCTTTGTCTGCACAGCTGCCCAAACTCTCACCTTTCCACTCAGGCCGCCCTCTTACTTGAAGTGTGTGTGGAACCGGTCCGTGCAGTACACCTCGATACAAAGCTAACCATAGGTCTGGGCATCATAGCTTCCTGCCAGGTGACCGATGTTCGCAGGCAGATGGCTCGTGGGACACACGTGGGGAGACTCCTGCCCAGGCCACAGGCCGCCCAAAGCCACTATCCCAGATCGGGTGCAGCAAAGCAGTCCTGTCTGAGTCCCAGCCTCTAGAGGGAGTAGTGGACCAACACTTGTAGAAAAAGGGGTCCGCGCGGGTAACTCATTGGAGGGCCACAAAAAAATCTTTGCGGACTTTCTGCTGAAGCTTAAGAGCGTTCACACCTAAGCCTCTTACAAGGTCAGCTGTTCAGATAAACATGAGCTCATGATCTAAATTTACACAATAATGAAGAAATCAGCTACAAGGGGAGACAAGCAGCAAAAACAATCAATACCAGAATTAGATTCCCTAGGCCAACCATCAGATGTTGGAATAATCAGGTGCAAGGCAGAAAGTATACACAAAACTGGAACTGAAACAAGGAACAAGGATGTTTTCAAAGACTGGTAGGATCTCTAAAACATTTTTAAAGTACATGTCATTGATAAAGCTAAATAATCAATGGTTGTGTAATACAACAGATTCATCATTGAGAAGAGTGAAATTATGCTGTTTTGAAAACTATGGCAGGTCAGATTTTCTGCCTAATTATATAAGAAGATTTCTCTAAAAAATACACATTATTTCAAAGACTTATTGGCTGTGAAATAAGTTAAGGGTATTTCAAATGGCTTGTGTGCAAAGAAAGGTGAGATGTAGGGAATCACAGAAAGCCGAGGGGAAAATAGGTCAATATATACATTGCTATATGGTGAACTAAGACTTAGGCCAGCCACAATGTAGAGGACCTGACACTTAGAAACTTACAAGTAAGCTGGAATCTTTAATAATTAAAATCTTTATAAGTAAAAAGATTTATTAAAATGAATAACCAAGTGTTTTAATTGACATCAGAAGATCAAAACAATAAACCCTGAGAACATAGAAAAAAGATAAATAAAGATATGAGCAGAACTTAATACCACAGAAAACGTATAAAATTCAGTTGAGGTAGTAAGTCCAAAGAATATTCTTTGACAAGATTTAAAAGACACACTTTGATTAAGAAAAACCAAAACATAAGTAAAGAATATACAGAAAGAATCAGGACAATGTTATAGCAGAGAATATCTGAAATGCCAGTAAATTTGAACATTTGTGTAAAGTGGACCATTTCCTAGCTCCTAAAGTTTACCAAAACTGACACAAGAGGAAATCATTTAAGGTCGTCATGTCTGCCCTTGGCATTCTCGGAATGCCCTGGCCTCAGAATGCAGCATCTGTAGTCCATGGTAACCAGCGGAGAGGGGGCGGGGCTGAGGGAGGTTGGATCACTGCCTTCACTGAGGGAGTGGGTGGGGCCATCTCTGCTGTGACTGAACAAAGGGCATGGGAGAAGGGGGCCAACGGCAGGGCCCTCAGAGCCCGGCAGGCCCAGTCGTGTTTCAGAAGCATTTAGGCATAGGTCAAAGTGCGCCTTCTTTTTCTGCACAGCTGCCCAAACTCTCACCTTTCCACCCAGGCCGCCCTCTTACTTGAAGTGTGTGTGGAACCGGTCCGCGCAGTACACCTCGATGCAAAGCTAACCATAGGTCTGGGCATCATAGCTTCCTGCCAGGTGACCGAAGTTCGCAGGCAGAT
The DNA here is from genome assembly GCF_964165515.1 of Mesoplodon bidens. Classification (NCBI taxonomy): domain Eukaryota; kingdom Metazoa; phylum Chordata; class Mammalia; order Artiodactyla; family Ziphiidae; genus Mesoplodon; species Mesoplodon bidens. The sequence goes on along the minus strand of NC_138180.1, from coordinate 26,637,657 downwards.
GGGTCGTGGGACACACGTGGGGAGCCTCCTGCCCAGGCCACTGGCCGCCCAAAGCCACTATCCCAGATCGGGGGCGGCAAAGCAGTCCTGTCTGAGTCCCAGCCTCTAGAGGGAGTAGTGGACCAACACTTGTAGAAAAAGGGGTCCGCGCGGGTAACTCATTGGAGGGACACAAAAAAATCTTTGCGGACTTTCTGCTGAAGCTTACGAGCGTTCACACCTAAGCCTCTTACAAGGTCAGCTGTTTAGCTAAACATGAGCTCATGATCTAAATTTACACAATAATGAAGAAATCAGCTACATGGGGAGAAAAGCAGCAAAAACAATCAATAACAGAATTAGATTCCCTAGGCCAACCATCAGATGTTGGAATAATCAGGTGCAAGGCAGAAAGTATACATAAAACTTGAACTGAAACATGGAACAAGGATGTTTTCAAAGACTGATAGGATCTCTAAAACATTTTTAAAGTACATGTCATTGATAAAGCTAAATACTCAAAGGTTGTGTAATACAACAGATTCAACATTGAGAAGAGTGAAATTATGCTGTTTTGAAAACTATGGCAGGTCAGATTTTCTGCCTAATTATATAAGAAGATTTCTCTAAAAAATACACATTATTTCAAAGACTTATTGGCTGTGAAATAAGTTAAGGTTATTTCAAATGGCTTGTCTGCAAAGAAAGGTGAGATGTAGGGAATCACAGAAAGTCGAGGGGAAAATAGGTCAATATATACATTGCTATATGTTGAACTAAGACATAGGCCAGGCACAATGTAGAGGACCTGACCCTTAGAAACTTACAAGTAAGCTGGAATCTTGAAAAGTTGAAATCCTTATAAGTAAAAAGATTTATTAAAATGATTAACGAAGTGTTATAATTGACATCAGAATATCAAAACAATAAACCTGAGAACATAGAAAAAATATAAATAAAGATATGAGCAGAAGTTAATAAAATAGAAAACGTATAAAATTCAGGTGATGTAGTAAGTCCAAAGAATATTCTTTGACAAGATTAAAAGACACACTTTGATTAAGGAAAAGCAAAACATAAGTAAAGAATATACAGAAAGAATCAGGATAATGTTATAGCAGAGAGTATATGAAATGCTAGGAAATTTGAACGTTTGTGTAAAGTGGACCAGTTCCTAGCTCCTAAAATTTACCAAAACTGACACAAGAGGAAATCATTTAAGGTCATCATGTCAGCCCTTGGCATTCTCGGAATGCCCTGGACTCAGAATGCAGCATCTGTAGTCCATGGTAACCTGCGGAGAGGGGGCGGGGCTGAGGGAGTTTGGAACACTGCCCTCACAGAGGGAGTGGGTGTGACCATCTCTGCTGTGACTGAAGAAAGGGCAGGTGAGTAGGGGGCCCAGGGCAGGGCCCTCAGAGCCCGGCAGGCCCAGTGGGGAGTCACAAGCATTTAGGCCCAGGACAAAGGGCGCCTTCTTTGTCTGCACAGCCGCACAAACTCTCACCTTTCCACTCAGGCCGCCCTCTTACTTGAAGTGTGTGTGGAACCTGTCCGCGCAGTACACCTCGCTGCACAGCTAACCATAGGTCTGAGCATCGTAGCTTCCTGCCCGGTGACCGAAGTTCGCAGGCAGAGGGGTCCCTGGGACACACGCAGAGAGGCTCCTGCCCCGGCCACAGGCCACCCACTGCCACTGCCGCAGATCGTGGGGAACAAAGCAGCCCTGTCTGAGGCCGTGCCTCTAGAGGGAGTAGTGGACCAACACTTGTAGTCAACGGGGTCCTCGCTGTCAACTCATTGGAGGGACACAAATAAATCTTTGCGGTCTTTCTGATGAAACTTACGAGTGTTCACAACTAAGCCTCTTACAAAGTCAGATGTTTAGCTAAACATGAGCTCATGATCTAATTTTACACAATAATGAAGAAATCAGCTACAAGGGGAGACAATCATCAAAAACTATCAATACCAGAATTAGATTCCCTAGGCTATCGATCAGACGTTGGAATAATCAGGTGCAAGGCAGAAAATATACATAAAACTGGAACTGAAACAAGGAACAAGGATGTTTTCAAAGACTGGTAGTATCTCTAAAACATTTTTAAAGTACATGTCATTGATAAAGCTAAATACTCAATGGTTGTGTAATACAACAGATTCATCATTGAGAAGAGTGAAATTATGCTGTTTTGAAAATTATGGCAGGTCAGATTTTCTGCCTAAATATATAAGAAGATTTCTCTGAAAAATGCACATTATTTCAAAGACTTATTGGCTGTGAAATAAGTTAAGGTTATTTCAAATGGCTTGTCTGCAAATAAAGATGAGATGTAGGGAATCACAGAAAGTCGAGGGGAAAATAGGTCAATATATACATTGCTATATGGTGAACTAAGACTTAGGCCAGCCACAATGTAGAGGACCTGACCCTTAGAAACTTACAAGTAAGCTGGAATCTTGAAAAGTTCAAATCTTTATAAGTAAAAAGATTTATTAAAATGAATAACCAAGTGTTTTAATTGACATCAGAAGATCAAAACAATAAACCTGAGAACATAGAAAAAATATAAATATAGATATGAGCAGAAGTTAATACAATAGAAAACGTATAAAATTCAGGTGATGTAGTAAGTCCAAAGAATATTCTTTGACAAGATTAAAAGACACACTTTGATTAAGGAAAACCAAAACATAAGTAAAGAATATACAGAAAGAATCAGGACAATGTTATAGCAGAGAGTATATGAAATGCCAGTAAATTTGAAGGTTTGTGTAAAGTGGACCAGTTCCTAGCTCCTAAAATTTACCAAAACTGACACAAGAGGAAATCATTTAAGGTCTTCATGTCAGCAATTGGCATTCTCGGAATGCCCTGGACTCAGAATGCAGCATCCTTAGTCCATGGGAACCTGCGGAGAAGGGGTGAGGCTGAGGGAGTTTGGAACACTGCCCTCACAGAGGGAGTGGGTGTGGCCATCTCTGCTGTGACTGAACAAAGGGCAGGGGAGCAGGGGGCCCAGGGCAGGGCCCTCAGAGCCCGGCAGGCCCAGTGATGTGTCACAAGCATTTATGCCCAGGACAAAGGAAGTCTTCTTTGTCTGCACAGCTGCCCAAACTCTCACCTTTCCACTCAGGCCGCCCTCTTACTTGAAGTGTGTGTGGAACCGGTCCGCGCAGTACACCTCGATGCAAAGCTAACCATAGGTCTGGGCATCATAGCTTCCTGCCAGGTGACCGAAGTTCGCAGGCAGATGGGTCGTGGGACACTCGTGGGGAGCCTCCTGCCCAGGCCACAGGCCGCCCAAAGCCACTATCCTAGATCGGGTGCAGCAAAGCAGTTCTGTCTGAGTCCCAGCCTCTAGAGGGAGTAGTGGACCAACACTAGTAGAAAAAGGGGTCCGCACGGGTAACTCATTGGAGGGACACAAAAAAATCTTTGCGGAATTTCTGCTGAAGCTTACGAGCGTTCACACCTAAGCCTCTTACAAGGTCAGCTGTTTAGCTAAACATGAGCTCATGATCTAAATTTACACAATAATGAAGAAATCAGCTACAAGGGGAGACAAGAAGCAAAAACAATCAATACCAGAATTAGATTCCCTAGGCCAACCATCAGATGTTGGAATAATCAGGTGCAAGGCAGAAAGTATACATAAAACTTGAACTGAAACAAGGAATAAGGATGTTTTCAAAGACTGGTAGGATCTCTAAAACATTTTTAAAATACATGTCATTGATTAAGCTAAATACTCAATGGTTGTGTAATACAACAGATTCATCATTGAGCAGAGTGAAATTATGCTGTTTTGAAAACTATGGCAGGTCAGATTTTCTGCCTAATTATATAAGAAGATTTCTCTAAAAAATACACATTATTTCAAAGACTTATTGGCTGTGAAATAAGTTAAGGGTATTTCAAATGGCTTGTTTGCAAAGAAAGGTGAGATGTAGGGAATCACAGAAAGTCGAGGGGAAAATAGGTCAATATATACATTGCCATATGGTGATCTAAGACTTAGGCCAGCCACAATGTAGAGGACCTGACCCTTAGAAACTTACAAGTAAGATGGAATCTTGAAAAGTTCAAATCTTTATAAGTAAAAAGATTTATTAAAATGAATATCCAAGTGTTTTAATTGACATCAGAATATCAAAACAATAAACCTGAGAACATAGAAAACATATAAATAAAGATATGAGCAGAACTTAATACAATAGAAAAAGTATAAAATTCAGGTGATGTAGTAAGTCCAAATAATATTCTTTGACAAGATTAAAAGACACACTTTGATTAAGGAAAACCAAAACATAAGTAAAGAATATACAGAAAGAATCAGGACAATGTTATAGCAGAGAGTATATGAAATGCCAGTAAATTTGAACGTTTGTGTAAAGTGGACCAGTTCCTAGCTCCTAAAATTTACCAAAACTGACACAAGAGGAAATCATTTAAGGTCATCATGTCAGCCCTTGGCATTCTCGGAATGCCCTTGACTCAGAATGCAGCATCTTTAGTCCATGGTAAACTGCGGAGAGGGGGCGGGGCTGAGGGAGTTTGGAACACTGCCCTCACAGAGGGAGTGGGTGTGGCCATCTCTGCTGTGACTGAACAAAGGGCAGGGGAGCAGGGGTCCCAGGGCAGGGCCCTCAGAGCCCGGCAGGCCCAGTGGGGTGTGACAAGCATTTAGGCCCAGGACAAAGGGCGCCTTCTTTGTCGGCACAGTGGCGCAAACTCTCACCTTTCCACTCAGGCCGCCATCTTACTTGAAGTGTGTGTGGAACCTGTCCGTGCAGTACACCTCGCTGCACAGCTAACCATAGGTCTGGGCATCGTAGCTTCCTGCCAGGTGACCGAAGTTCGCAGGCAGATGGGTCCCTGGGACACACGCAGAGAGGCTTCTGCCCCGGCCACAGGCCACCCACTGCCACTGCCACAGATCGTGGGGCACAAAGCAGCCCTGTCTGAGGCTGTGCCTCTAGAGAGAGTAGTGGACCAACACTTGTAGTAAACGGGGTCCTCGCGTGCAACTCATTGGAGGGACACAAATAAATCTTTGCGGAGTTTCTGATGAAACTTACGAGTGTTCACACCTAAGCCTCTTACAAAGTCAGATGTTTAGCTAAACATGAGCCATGATCTAATTTTACACAATAATGAAGAAATCAGCTACAAGGGGAGACAATCAGCAAAAACAATCAATACCAGAATTAGATTCCCTAGGCCAACGATCAGACGTTGGAATAATCAGGTGCAAGGCAGAAAATATACAAAAACTGGAACTGAAACAAGGAACAAGGATATTTTCAAAGACTGGTAGGATCTCTAAAACATTTTTAAAGTACATGTCATTGATAAAGCTAAATATTCAAAGGTTTTGTAATACAACAGATTCATCATTGAGAAGAGTGAAATTATGCTGTTTTGAAAACTATGGCAGGTCAGATTTTCTGCCTAAATATATAATAAGATTTCTCAGAAAAATGCACATTATTTCAAAGACTTATTGGCTGTGAAATAAGTTAAGGTTATTTCAAATGGCTTGTCTGCAAAGAAAGGTGAGATGTAGGGAATCACAGAAAGTCGAGGGGAAAATAGGTCAATATATACTTTGCTATATTGTGAACTAAGCTTTTGGCCAGCCACAATGTAGAGGACCTGACACTTAGAAACTTACAAGTAAGCTGGAATCTTGAAAAATTCAAATATTTATAAGTAAAATGATTTATTAAAATGAATAAACAAGTGTTTTAATTGACATCAGAAGATCAAAACAATAAACCCTGAGAACATAGAAAAAAGATAAATAAAGATATGAGAAGAACTTAATACCACAGAAAACGTATAAAATTCAGTTGAGGTAGTAAGTCCAGAGAATATTCTTTGACAAGATTTAAAAGACACACTTTGATTAAGGAAAACCAAAACATAAGTAAAGAATATACAGAAAGAATCAGGACAATGTTATAGCAGAGAATATCTGAAATGCCAGTAAATTTGAACATTTGTATAAAGTGGAGCATTTCCTAGCTCCTAAAATTTACCAAAATTGACACAAGAGGAAATCATTTAAGGTCATCATGTCTGCCCTTGGCATTCTCGGAACGCCCTCGGCTCAGAATGCAGCATCTGTAGTCCATGGTAACCTGCGGAGAGGGGGCGGGGCTGAGGGAGTTTGGAACAATGCCTTCACTGAGGGAGTGGTTGGGGCCATCTCTGCTGTGCCTGAACAAAGGGCAGGGGATAAGGGGGCCAACGCCGGGCCCTCAGAGCCCGGCAGGCCCAGTCGTGTGTCACAAGCATTTAGGCATAGGTCAAAGTGCGCCTTCTTTGTCTGCACAGCTGCCCAAACTCTCACCTTTCCACTCAGGCCGCCCTCTTACTTGAAGTGTGTGTGGAACCGGTCCGTGCAGTACACCTCGCTGCAAAGCTAACCATAGGTCTGGGCATCATAGCTTCCTGTCAGGTGACCGAAGTTCGCAGGCAGATGGGTCGTGGGAGACACGTGGGGAGCCTCCTGCCCAGGACACAGGCCGCCCAAAGCCACTATCCCAGATCGGGGGCAGCAAAGCAGTCCTGTCTGAGTCCCAGCCTCTAGAGGGAGTAGTGGACGAACACATGTAGAAAAAGGGGTCCGCGCGGGTAACTCATTGGAGGGACACAAAAAAATCTTTGCGGACTTTCTGCTGAAGCTTACGAGTGTTCACACCTAAGCCTCTTACAAGGTCAGATGATTAGCTAAACATGAGCTCATGATCTAAATTTACACAATAATGAAGAAATCAGCTACAGGGGGAGACAAGCAGCAAAAACAATCAATACCAGAATTAGATTCCCTAGACCATCGATCAGACGTTGGAATAATCAGGTGCAAGGCAGAAAATATACATAAAACTGGAACTGAAACAAGGAACAAGGATGTTTTCAAAGACTGGTAGGATCTCTAAAACATTTTTAAAGTACATGTCATTGATAAAGCTAAATACTCAAAGGTTGTGTAATACAACAGATTCATCATTGAGAAGAGTGAAATTATGCTGTTTTGAAAACTATTGCAGGTCAGATTTTCTGCCTAAATATATAAGAAGATTTCTCTGAAAAATGCACATTATTTCAAAGACTTATTGGCTGTGAAATAAGTTAAGTTTATTTCAAATGGCTTGTCTGCAAAGAAAGGTGAGATGTAGGAAATCACAGAAAGTCGAGGGGAAAATAGGTCAATATATACTTTGCTATATAGTGAACTAAGCTTTTGGCCAGCCACAATGTAGAGGACCTGACCCTTAGAAACTTCCAAGTAAGCTGGAATCTTGAAAAATTCAAATCTTTATAAGTAAAAAATTTATTAAAATGAATAACCAAGTGTTTTAATTGACATCAGAAGATCAAAACAATAAACCCTGAGAACATAGAAAAAAGATAAATAAAGATATGAGCAGAACTTAATACCACAGAAAACGTATAAAATTCAGTTGAGGTAGTAAGTCCAAAGAATATTCTTTGACAAGATTTAAAAGACACACTTTGATTAAGGAAAACCAAAACATAAGTAAAGAATAAACAGAAAGAATCAGGACAATGTTATAGCAGAGAATATCTGAAATGCCAGTAAATTTGAACATTTGTGTAAAGTGGACCATTTCCTAGCTCCTAAACTTTACCAAAATTGACACAAGAGGAAATCATTGAAAGTCATCATGTCAGCCCTTGGCATTCTCGGAATGCCCTGGCCTCAGAATGCAGCATCTGTAGTCCATGGTAACCTGCGGAGAGGGGGCGGGGCTGAGGGAGTTTGGAACACTGCCCTCACAGAGGGAGTGGGGGGGCCATCTCTGCTGTGACTGAACAAAGGGCAGGGGAGCAGGGGGCCCAGGGCAGGGCTCTCAGAGCCCGGCAGGCCCAGTGGGGTGTCACAAGCATTTAGGCCCAGGCCAAAGGGCGCCTTCTTTGTCTGCACAGCTGCCCAAACTCTCACCTTTCCACTCAGGCCGCCCTCTTACTTGAAGTGTGTGTGGAACCGGTCCGTGCAGTACACCTCGATGCAAAGCTAACCATAGGTCTGGGCATCATAGCTTCCTGCCAGGTGACCGATGTTCGCAGGCAAATAGCTCGTGGGACACACGTGGGGAGACTCCTGCCCAGGCCACAGGCCGCCCAAATCCACTATCCCAGATCGGGGGCAGCAAAGCAGTCCTGTCTGAGTCCCAGCCTCTAGAGGGCGTAGTGGACCAACACTTGTAGAAAAAGGGGTCCGCGCGGGTATCTCATTGGAGGGCCACAAAAAAATCTTTGCGGACTTTCTGCTGAAGCTTACGAGCGTTCACACCTAAGCCTCTTACAAGGTCAGCTGTTTAGATAAACATGAGCTCATGATCTAAATTTACACAATAATGAAGAAATCAGCTACAAGGGGAGACAAGCAGCAAAAACAATCAATACCAGAATTAGATTCCCTAGGCCAACCATCAGATGTTGGAATAATCAGGTGCAAGGCAGAAAGTATACACAAAACTGGAACTGAAACAAGGAACAAGGATGTTTTTAAAGACTGGTAAGATCTCTAAAACATTTTTAAAGTACATGTCATTGATAAAGCCAAATACTCAAAGGTTGTGTAATACAACAGATTCATCATTGAGCAGAGTGAAATTATGCTGTTTTGAAAACTATGGCAGGTCAGATTTTCTGCCTAATTATATAAGAAGATTTCTCTAAAAAATACACATTATTTCAAAGACTTATTGGCTGTGAAATAAGTTAAGGGTATTTCAAATGGCTTGTGTGCAAAGAAACGTGAGATGTAGGGAATCACAGAAAGCCGAGGGGAAAATAGGTCAATATATACATTGCTATATGGTGAACTAAGACTTAGGCCAGCCACAATGTAGAGGACCTGACCCTTAGAAACTTACAAGTAAGCTGGAATCTTGAAAACTTGAAATCCTTATAAGTAAAAAGATTTATTAAAATGATTAACGAAGTGTTATAATTGACATCAGAATATCAAAACAATAAACCTGAGAACATAGAAAACATATAAATAAAGATATGAGCAGAACTTAATACAATAGAAAACGTATAAAATTCAGGTGATGTAGTAAGTCCAAAGAATATTCTTTGACAAGATTAAAAGACACACTTTGATTAAGAAAAACCAAAACATAAGTAAAGAATATACAGAAAGAATCAGGATAATGTTATAGCAGAGAGTATATGAAATGCCAGGAAATTTGAACGTTTGTGTAAAGTGGACCAGTTCCTAGCTCCTAAAATTTACCAAAACTGACACAAGAGGAAATCATTTAAGGTCATCATGTCAGCCCTTGGCATTCTCGGAATGCCCTGGCCTCAGAATGCAGCATCTTTAGTCCATGGTAAACTGCGGAGAGGGGGCGGGGCTGAGGGAGTTTGGAACACTGCCCTCACAGAGGGAGTGGGTGTGGCCATCTCTGCTGTGACTGAACAAAGGGCAGGGGAGCAGGGGTCCCAGGGCAGGGCCCTCAGAGCCCGGCAGGCCCAGTGGGGTGTGACAAGCATTTAGGCCCAGGACAAAGGGCGCCTTCTTTGTCGGCACAGTGGCGCAAACTCTCACCTTTCCACTCAGGCCGCCATCTTACTTGAAGTGTGTGTGGAACCTGTCCGTGCAGTACACCTCGCTGCACAGCTAACCATAGGTCTGGGCCTCGTAGCTTCCTGCCAGGTGACCGAAGTTCGCAGGCAGATGGGTCCCTGGGACACACGCAGAGAGGCTTCTGCCCCGGCCACAGGCCACCCACTGCCACTGCCACAGATCGTGGGGCACAAAGCAGCCCTGTCTGAGGCTGTGCCTCTAGAGAGAGTAGTGGACCAACACTTGTAGTAAACGGGGTCCTCGCGTGCAACTCATTGGAGGGACACAAATAAATCTTTGCGGAGTTTCTGATGAAACTTACGAGTGTTCACACCTAAGCCTCTTACAAAGTCAGATGTTTAGCTAAACATGAGCCATGATCTAATTTTACACAATAATGAAGAAATCAGCTACAAGGGGAGACAATCAGCAAAAACAATCAATACCAGAATTAGATTCCCTAGGCCAACGATCAGACGTTGGAATAATCAGGTGCAAGGCAGAAAATATACAAAAACTGGAACTGAAACAAGGAACAAGGATATTTTCAAAGACTGGTAGGATCTCTAAAACATTTTTAAAGTACATGTCATTGATAAAGCTAAATATTCAAAGGTTTTGTAATACAACAGATTCATCATTGAGAAGAGTGAAATTATGCTGTTTTGAAAACTATGGCAGGTCAGATTTTCTGCCTAAATATATAATAAGATTTCTCAGAAAAATGCACATTATTTCAAAGACTTATTGGCTGTGAAATAAGTTAAGGTTATTTCAAATGGCTTGTCTGCAAAGAAAGGTGAGATGTAGGAAATCACAGAAAGTCGAGGGGAAAATAGGTCAATATATACTTTGCTATATTGTGAACTAAGCTTTTGGCCAGCCACAATGTAGAGGACCTGACACTTAGAAACTTACAAGTAAGCTGGAATCTTGAAAAATTCAAATATTTATAAGTAAAATGATTTATTAAAATGAATAAACAAGTGTTTTAATTGACATCAGATCAAAACAATAAACCCTTAGAACATAGAAAAAAGATAAATAAAGATATGAGAAGAACTTAATACCACAGAAAACGTATAAAATTCAGTTGAGGTAGTAAGTCCAGAGAATATTCTTTGACAAGATTTAAAAGACACACTTTGATTAAGGAAAACCAAAACATAAGTAAAGAATATACAGAAAGAATCAGGACAATGTTATAGCAGAGAATATCTGAAATGCCAGTAAATTTGAACATTTGTATAAAGTGGAGCATTTCCTAGCTCCTAAAATTTACCAAAATTGACACAAGAGGAAATCATTTAAGGTCATCATGTCTGCCCTTGGCATTCTCGGAAAGCCCTCGGCTCAGAATGCAGCATCTGTAGTCCATGGTAACCTGCGGAGAGGGGGCGGGGCTGAGGGAGGTTGGAACAATGCCTTCACTGAGGGAGTGGTTGGGGCCATCTCTGCTGTGCCTGAACAAAGGGCAGGGGATAAGGGGGCCAACGCCGGGCCCTCAGAGCCCGGCAGGCCCAGTCGTGTGTCACAAGCATTTAGGCATAGGTCAAAGTGCGCCTTCTTTGTCTGCACAGCTGCCCAAACTCTCACCTTTCCACTCAGGCCGCCCTCTTACTTGAAGTGTGTGTGGAACCGGTCCGTGCAGTACACCTCGCTGCAAAGCTAACCATAGGTCTGGGCATCATAGCTTCCTGTCAGGTGACCGAAGTTCGCAGGCAGATGGGTCGTGGGAGACACGTGGGGAGCCTCCTGCCCAGGCCACAGGCCGCCCAAAGCCACTATCCCAGATCGGGGGCAGCAAAGCAGTCCTGTCTGAGTCCCAGCCTCTAGAGGGAGTAGTGGACGAACACATGTAGAAAAAGGGGTCCGCGCGGGTAACTCATTGGAGGGACACAAAAAAATCTTTGCGGACTTTCTGCTGAAGCTTACGAGTGTTCACACCTAAGCCTCTTACAAGGTCAGATGATTAGCTAAACATGAGCTCATGATCTAAATTTACACAATAATGAAGAAATCAGCTACAGGGGGAGACAAGCAGCAAAAACAATCAATACCAGAATTAGATTCCCTAGACCATCGATCAGACGTTGGAATAATCAGGTGCAAGGCAGAAAATATACATAAAACTGGAACTGAAACAAGGAACAAGGATGTTTTCAAAGACTGGTAGGATCTCTAAAACATTTTTAAAGTACATGTCATTGATAAAGCTAAATACTCAAAGGTTGTGTAATACAACAGATTCATCATTGAGAAGAGTGAAATTATGCTGTTTTGAAAACTATTGCAGGTCAGATTTTCTGCCTAAATATATAAGAAGAATTCTCTGAAAAATGCACATTATTTCAAAGACTTATTGGCTGTGAAATAAGTTAAGTTTATTTCAAATGGCTTGTCTGCAAAGAAAGGTGAGATGTAGGAAATCACAGAAAGTCGAGGGGAAAATAGGTCAATATATACTTTGCTATATAGTGAACTAAGCTTTTGGCCAGCCACAATGTAGAGGACCTGACCCTTAGAAACTTCCAAGTAAGCTGGAATCTTTAAAAATTCAAATCTTTATATGTAAAAAATTTATTAAAATGAATAACCAAGTGTTTTAATTGACATCAGAAGATCAAAACAATAAACCCTGAGAACATAGAAAAAAGATAAATAAAGATATGAGCAGAACTTAATACCACAGAAAACGTATAAAATTCAGTTGAGGTAGTAAGTCCAAAGAATATTCTTTGACAAGATTTAAAAGACACACTTTAATTAAGAAAACCAAAACATAAGTAAAGAATAAACAGAAAGAATCAGGACAATGTTATAGCAGAGAATATATGAAATGCCAGTAAATTTGAACATTTGTGTAAAGTGGACCATTTCCTAGCTCCTAAACTTTACCAAAATTGACACAAGAGGAAATCATTGAAAGTCATCATGTCAGCCCTTGGCATTCTCGGAATGCCCTGGCCTCAGAATGCAGCATCTGTAGTCCATGGTAACCTGCGGAGAGGGGGCGGGGCTGAGGGAGTTTGGAACACTGCCCTCACAGAGGGAGTGGGGGGGCCATCTCTGCTGTGACTGAACAAAGGGCAGGGGAGCAGGGGGCCCAGGGCAGGGCTCTCAGAGCCCGGCAGGCCCAGTGGGGTGTCACAAGCATTTAGGCCCAGGCCAAAGGGCGCCTTCTTTGTCTGCACAGCTGCCCAAACTCTCACCTTTCCACTCAGGCCGCCCTCTTACTTGAAGTGTGTGTGGAACCGGTCCGTGCAGTACACCTCGATGCAAAGCTAACCATAGGTCTGGGCATCATAGCTTCCTGCCAGGTGACCGATGTTCGCAGGCAAATAGCTCGTGGGACACACGTGGGGAGACTCCTGCCCAGGCCACAGGCCGCCCAAATCCACTATCCCAGATCGGGGGCAGCAAAGCAGTCCTGTCTGAGTCCCAGCCTCTAGAGGGCGTAGTGGACCAACACTTGTAGAAAAAGGGGTCCGCGCGGGTATCTCATTGGAGGGCCACAAAAAAATCTTTGCGGACTTTCTGCTGAAGCTTACGAGCGTTCACACCTAAGCCTCTTACAAGGTCAGCTGTTTAGATAAACATGAGCTCATGATCTAAATTTACACAATAATGAAGAAATCAGCTACAAGGGGAGACAAGCAGCAAAAACAATCAATACCAGAATTAGATTCCCTAGGCCAACCATCAGATGTTGGAATAATCAGGTGCAAGGCAGAAAGTATACACAAAACTGGAACTGAAACAAGGAACAAGGATGTTTTCAAAGACTGGTAAGATCTCTAAAACATTTTTAAAGTACATGTCATTGATAAAGCCAAATACTCAAAGGTTGTGTAATACAACAGATTCATCATTGAGCAGAGTGAAATTATGCTGTTTTGAAAACTATGGCAGGTCAGATTTTCTGCCTAATTATATAAGAAGATTTCTCTAAAAAATACACATTATTTCAAAGACTTATTGGCTGTGAAATAAGTTAAGGGTATTTCAAATGGCTTGTGTGCAAAGAAACGTGAGATGTAGGGAATCACAGAAAGCCGAGGGGAAAATAGGTCAATATATACATTGCTATATGGTGAACTAAGACTTAGGCCAGCCACAATGTAGAGGACCTGACCCTTAGAAACTTACAAGTAAGCTGGAATCTTGAAAACTTGAAATCCTTATAAGTAAAAAGATTTATTAAAATGATTAACGAAGTGTTATAATTGACATCAGAATATCAAAACAATAAACCTGAGAACATAGAAAACATATAAATAAAGATATGAGCAGAACTTAATACAATAGAAAACGTATAAAATTCAGGTGATGTAGTAAGTCCAAAGAATATTCTTTGACAAGATTAAAAGACACACTTTGATTAAGAAAAACCAAAACATAAGTAAAGAATATACAGAAAGAATCAGGATAATGTTATAGCAGAGAGTATATGAAATGCCAGGAAATTTGAACGTTTGTGTAAAGTGGACCAGTTCCTAGCTCCTAAAATTTACCAAAACTGACACAAGAGGAAATCATTTAAGGTCATCATGTCAGCCCTTGGCATTCTCGGAATGCCCTGGACTCAGAATGCAGCATCTGTAGTCCATGGTAACCTGCGGAGAGGGGGCGGGGCTGAGGGAGTTTGGAACACAGCCCTCACAGAGGGAGTGGGTGTGGCCATCTCTGCTGTGACTGAACAAAGGGCAGGGGAGCAGGGGGCACAGGGCAGGGCCCTCAGAGCCCGGCAGGCCCAGTGGGGTGTCAAAAGCATTTAGGCCCAGGACAAAGGGCGCCTTCTTTGTCTGCACAGCTGCCCAAACTCTCACCTTTCCACTCAGGGCGCCCTGTGACTTGAAGTGTGTGTGGAACCTGTCAGCGCAGTACACCTCGCTGCACAGATAACCATAGGTCTGGGCATCGTAGCTTCCTGCCAGGTGACTGAAGTTCGCAGGCAGATGGGTCCCTGGGACACACGCACAGAGGCTCCTGCCCCGGCCACAGGCCACCCACTGCCACTGCCACAGATCTTGGGGCACAAAACAGCCCAGTCTGAGGCCGTGCCTCTAGAGGGAGTAGTGGACCAACACATGTAGTCAACGGGGTCCTCGCGGGCAACTCATTGGAGGGACACAAATAAATCTTTGCGGACTTTCTGATGAAACTTAAGAGGGTTCACAACTAAGCCTCTTACAAAGTCAGATGTTTAGCTAAACATGAGCTCATGATCTAATTTTACACAATAATGAAAAAATCAGCTACAGGGGGAGACAATCAGCAAAAACAATCAATACCAGAATTAGATTCCCTAGGCTAATGATCAGACGTTGGAATAATCAGGTGCAAGGCAGAAAATATACATAAAACTGGAACTGAAACAAGGAACAAGGATGTTTTCAAAGACTGGTAGGATCTCTAAAACATTTTTAAAGTACATGTCATTGATAAAGCTAAATACTCAATGGTTGTGTAATACAACAGATTCATCATTGAGAAGAGTGAAATTATGCTGTTTTGAAAACTATGGCAGGTCAGATTTTCTGCCTAAATATATAAGAAGATTTCTCTAAAAAATACACATTATTTCAAAGACTTATTGGCTGTGAAATAAGTTAAGGGTATTTCAAATGTCTTGTGTGCAAAGAAAGGTGAGATGTAGGGAATCACAGAAAGCCGAGGGGAAAATAGGTCAATATATACATTGCTATATGGTGAACTAAGTCTTAGGCCAGCCACAATGTAGAGGACCTGACCCTTAGAAACTTACAAGTAAGCTGGAATCTTGAAACGTTCAAATCTTTATAAGTAAAAAGATTTATTAAAATGAATAACCAAGTGTTTTAATTGACATCAGAAGATCAAAACAATAAACCTGAGAACATAGAAAAAAATATAAATAAAGATATGAGCAGAACTTAATACAATAGAAAACGTATAAAATTCAGGTGATGTAGTAAGTCCAAAGAATATTCTTTGACAAGATTAAAAGACACACTTTGATTAAGGAAAACCAAAACATAAGTAAAGAATATACAGAAAGAATCAGGACAACGTTATAGCAGAGAGTATATGAAATACCAGTAAATTTGAAAGTTTGTGTAAAGTGGACCAGTTCCTAGCTCCTAAAATTTACCAAAACTGACACAAGAGGAAATCATTTAAGGTCATCATGTCAGCCCTTGGCATTCTCGGAATGCCCTGGACTCAGAATGCAGCATCTTTAGTCCATGGTAACCTGCGGAGAGGGGGCGGGGCTGAGGGAGTTTGGAACACTGCCCTCACAGAGGGAGTGGGTGTGGCCATCTCTGCTGTGACTGAACAAAGGGCAGGGGAGCAAGGGTCCCATGGCAGGGCCCTCAGAGCCCGGCAGGCCCAGTGGGGTGTCACAAGCATTTAGGCCCAGGACAAAGGGCGCCTTCTTTGTCTGCACAGCGGCGCAAACTCTCACCTTTCCACTCAGGCCGCCCTCTTACTTGAAGTGTGTGTGGAACCTGTCCGTGCAGTACACCTCGCTGCACAGCTAACCATAGGTCTGGGCATCGTAGCTTCCTGCCAGGTGACCGAAGTTCGCAGGCAGATGGGTCCCTGGGACACACGCAGAGAGGCTCCTGCCCCGGCCACAGGCCACCCACTGACACTGCCACAGATCGTGGTGCACAAAGCAGCCCTGTGTGAGGCTGTGCCTCTAGAGGGAGTAGTGGACCAACACTTGTAGTAAACGGCGTCCTCGCGGGCAACTCATTAGAGGGACACAAATAGATCTTTGCGGAGTTTCTGATGAAACTTACGAGTGTTCACACCTAAGCCTCTTACAAAGTCAGATGTTTAGGTAAACATGAGCCATGATCTAATTTTACACAATAATGAAGAAATCAGCTACAGGGGGAGACAATCAGCAAAAACAATCAATACCAGAATTAGATTCCCTAGGCCATCGATGAGACGTTGGAATAATCAGGTGCAAGGCAGAAAATATACAAAAACTGGAACTGAAACAAGGAACAAGGATATTTTCAAAGACTTGTAGGATCTCTAAAACATTTTTAAAGTACATGTCATTGATAAAGCTAAATACTCAAAGGTTGTGTAATACAACAGATTCATCATTGAGAAGAGTGAAATTATGCTGTTTTGAAAACTATGGCAGGTCAGATTTTCTGCCTAAATATATAAGAAGATTTCTCTGAAAACTACACATTATTTCAAAGACTTATTGGCTGTGAAATAAGTTAAGGTTATTTCAAATGGCTTGTCTGCAAAGAAAGGTGAGATGTAGGAAATCACAGAAAGTCGAGGGGAAAATAGGTCAATATATACTTTGCTATATTGTGAACTAAGCTTTTGGCCAGCCACAATGTAGAGGACCTGACCCTTAGAAACTTCCAAGTAAGCTGGAATCTTGAAAAATTCAAATCTTTATAAGTAAAAAGATTTATTAAAATGAATAACCAAGTGTTTTAATTGACATCAGAAGATCAAAACAATAAACCCTGAGAACATAGAAAAAAGATAAATAAAGATATGAGCAGAACTTAATACCACAGAAAACGTATAAAATTCAGTTGAGGTAGTAAGTCCAAAGAATATTCTTTGACAAGATTTAAAAGACACACTTTGATTAAGGAAAACCAAAACATAAGTAAAGAATATACAGAAAGAATCAGGACAATGTTATAGCAGAGAATATCTGAAATGCCAGTAAATTTGAACATTTGTATAAAGTGGAGCATTTCCTAGCTCCTAAAATTTACCAAAATTGACACAAGAGGAAATCATTTAAGGTCATCATGTCTGCCCTTGGCATTCTCGGAACGCCCTCGGCTCAGAATGCAGCGTCTGTAGTCCATGGTAACCTGCGGAGAGGGGGCGGGGCTGAGGGAGGTAGGAACAATGCCTTCACTGAGGGAGTGGGTGGGGCCATCTCTGCTGTGCCTGAACAAAGGGCAGGGGATAAGGGGGCCAACGCCGGGCCCTCAGAGCCCGGCAGGCCCAGTCGTGTGTCACAAGCATTTAGGCATAGGTCAAAGTGCGCCTTCTTTGTCTGCACAGCTGCCCAAACTCTCACCTTTCCACTCAGGCCGCCCTCTTACTTGAAGTGTGTGTGGAACCGGTCCGTGCAGTACACCTCGCTGCAAAGCTAACCATAGGTCTGGGCATCATAGCTTCCTGCCAGGTGACCGAAGTTCGCAGGCAGATGGGTCGTGGGACACACGTGGGGAGCCTCCTGCCCAGGCCACAGGCCGCCCAAAGCCACTATCCCAGATCGGGGGCGGCAAAGCAGTCCTGTCTGAGTCCCAGCCTCTAGAGGGAGTAGTGGACCAACAAATGTAGAAAAAGGGGTCCGCGCGGGTAACTCATTGGAGGGACACAAAAAAATCTTTGCGGACTTTCTGCTGAAACTTACGAGCGTTCACACCTAAGACTCTTACAAGGTCAGCTGTTTAGCTAAAAATGAGCTCATGATCTAAATTTACACAATAATGAAGAAATCAGCTACAAGGGGAGAGAAGCAGCAAAAACAATCAATACCAGAATTAGATTCCGTAGGCCAACCATCAGATGTTGGAATAATCAGGTGCAAGGCAGAAAGTATACACAAAACTGGAACTGAAACAAGGAACAAGGATGTTTTCAAAGACTGGTAGGATCTCTAAAATATTTTTAAAGTACATGTCATTGATAAAGCTAAATACTCAAAGGTGGTGTAATACAACAGATTCATCATTGAGAAGAGTGAAATTATGCTGTTTTGAAAATTATGGCAGGTCAGATTTTCTGCCTAAATATATAAGAAGATTTCTCTGAAAAATGCACATTATTTCAAAGACTTATTGGCTGTGAAATAAGTTAAGTGTATTTCAAATGGTTTGTCTGCAAAGAAAGGTGAGATGTAGGAAATCACAGAAAGTCGCGGGGAAAATAGGTCACTATATAGTTTGCTATATTGTGAACTAAGCCTTTGGCCAGCCACAATGTAGAGGACCTGACCCTTAGAAACTTACAAGTAAGCTGGAATCTTTAAAAACTCAAATCTTCATAAGTAAAAAGATTTATTAAAATGAATAACCAAGTGTTTTAATTGACATCAGAAGATCAAAACAATAAACCCTGAGAACATAGAAAAAAGATAAATAAAGATATGAGCAGAACTTAATACCATAGAAAACGTATAAAATTCAGTTGAGGTAGTAAGTCCAAAGAATATTCTTTGACAAGATTTAAAAGACACACTTTGATTAAGGAAAACCAAAACATAAGTAAAGAATATACAGAAAGAGTCAGGACAATGTTATAGCAGAGAGTATATGAAATGCCAGTAAATTTGAACGTTTGTGTAAAGTGGACCAGTTCCTAGCTCCTAAAATTTACCAAAACTGACACAAGAGGAAATCATTTAAGGTCATCATGTCAGCCCTTGGCATTCTCGGGATGCCCTGGACTCAGAATGCAGCATCTTTAGTCCATGGTAACCTGCGGAGAGGGGGCGGGGCTGAGGGAGTTTGGAACACTGCCCTCACAGAGGGAGTGGGTGTGGCCATCTCTGCTGTGACTGAACAAAGGGCAGGGGAGCAGGGGGCCCAGGGCGGGGCCCTCAGAGCCCGGCAGGCCCAGTGGGGTGTCAAAAGCATTTAGGCCCAGGCCAAAGTGCGCCTTCTTTGTCTGCACAGCGGCACAAACTCTCACCTTTCCACTAAGGCCGCCCTCTTACTTGAAGTGTGTGTGGAACCGGTCCGCGCAGTACACTTCGATGCAAAGCTAACCATAAGTCTGGACATCATAGCTTCCTGCCAGGTGACCGAAGTTCGCAGGCAGATGGGTCGTGGGACACACGTGGGGAGAATCCTGCCCAGGCCACAGGCCGCCCAAAGCCACTATCCCAGATCGGGGGCAGCAAAGCAGTCCTGTCTGAGTCCCAGCCTCTAGAGGGAGTAGTGGACCAACACTTGTAGAAAAAGGGGTCCGCGCGGGTAACTCATTGGAGGGACACAAAAAAATCTTTGCGGACTTTCTGCTGAAGCTTACGAGCGTTCACACCTAAGCCTCTTACAAGGTCAGCTGTTTAGATAAACATGAGCTCATGATCTAAATTTACACAATAATGAAGAAATCAGCTACAAGGGGAGACAAGCAGCAAAAACAATCAATACCAGAATTAGATTCCCTAGGCCAACCATCAGATGTTGGAATAATCAGGTGCAAGGCAGAAAGTATACACAAAACTGGAACTGAAACAAGGAACAAGGATGTTTTCAAAGACTGGTAAGATCTCTAAAACATTTTTAAAGTACATGTCATTGATAAAGCCAAATACTCAAAGGTTGTGTAATACAACAGATTCATCATTGAGCAGAGTGAAATTATGCTGTTTTGAAAACTATGGCAGGTCAGATTTTCTGCCTAATTATATAAGAAGATTTCTCTAAAAAATACACATTATTTCAAAGACTTATTGGCTGTGAAATAAGTTAAGGGTATTTCAAATGGCTTGTGTGCAAAGAAACGTGAGATGTAGGGAATCACAGAAAGCCGAGGGGAAAATAGGTCAATATATACATTGCTATATGGTGAACTAAGACTTAGGCCAGCCACAATGTAGAGGACCTGACCCTTAGAAACTTACAAGTAAGCTGGAATCTTGAAAACTTGAAATCCTTATAAGTAAAAAGATTTATTAAAATGATTAACGAAGTGTTATAATTGACATCAGAATATCAAAACAATAAACCTGAGAACATAGAAAACATATAAATAAAGATATGAGCAGAACTTAATACAATAGAAAACGTATAAAATTCAGGTGATGTAGTAAGTCCAAAGAATATTCTTTGACAAGATTAAAAGACACACTTTGATTAAGAAAAACCAAAACATAAGTAAAGAATATACAGAAAGAATCAGGATAATGTTATAGCAGAGAGTATATGAAATGCCAGGAAATTTGAACGTTTGTGTAAAGTGGACCAGTTCCTAGCTCCTAAAATTTACCAAAACTGACACAAGAGGAAATCATTTAAGGTCATCATGTCAGCCCTTGGCATTCTCGGAATGCCCTTGACTCAGAATGCAGCATCTTTAGTCCATGGTAAACTGCGGAGAGGGGGCGGGGCTGAGGGAGTTTGGAACACTGCCCTCACAGAGGGAGTGGGTGTGGCCATCTCTGCTGTGACTGAACAAAGGGCAGGGGAGCAGGGGTCCCATGGCAGGGCCCTCAGAGCCCGGCAGGCCCAGTGGGGTGTGACAAGCATTTAGGCCCAGGACAAAGGGCGCCTTCTTTGTCGGCACAGTGGCGCAAACTCTCACCTTTCCACTCAGGCCGCCATCTTACTTGAAGTGTGTGTGGAACCTGTCCGTGCAGTACACCTCGCTGCACAGCTAACCATAGGTCTGGGCATCGTAGCTTCCTGCCAGGTGACCGAAGTTCGCAGGCAGATGGGTCCCTGGGACACACGCAGAGAGGCTTCTGCCCCGGCCACAGGCCACCCACTGCCACTGCCACAGATCGTGGGGCACAAAGCAGCCCTGTCTGAGGCTGTGCCTCTAGAGAGAGTAGTGGACCAACACTTGTAGTAAACGGGGTCCTCGCGTGCAACTCATTGGAGGGACACAAATAAATCTTTGCGGAGTTTCTGATGAAACTTACGAGTGTTCACACCTAAGCCTCTTACAAAGTCAGATGTTTAGCTAAACATGAGCCATGATCTAATTTTACACAATAATGAAGAAATCAGCTACAAGGGGAGACAATCAGCAAAAACAATCAATACCAGAATTAGATTCCCTAGGCCAACGATCAGACGTTGGAATAATCAGGTGCAAGGCAGAAAATATACAAAAACTGGAACTGAAACAAGGAACAAGGATATTTTCAAAGACTGGTAGGATCTCTAAAACATTTTTAAAGTACATGTCATTGATAAAGCTAAATATTCAAAGGTTTTGTAATACAACAGATTCATCATTGAGAAGAGTGAAATTATGCTGTTTTGAAAACTATGGCAGGTCAGATTTTCTGCCTAAATATATAATAAGATTTCTCAGAAAAATGCACATTATTTCAAAGACTTATTGGCTGTGAAATAAGTTAAGGTTATTTCAAATGGCTTGTCTGCAAAGAAAGGTGAGATGTAGGAAATCACAGAAAGTCGAGGGGAAAATAGGTCAATATATACTTTGCTATATTGTGAACTAAGCTTTTGGCCAGCCACAATGTAGAGGACCTGACACTTAGAAACTTACAAGTAAGCTGGAATCTTGAAAAATTCAAATATTTATAAGTAAAATGATTTATTAAAATGAATAAACAAGTGTTTTAATTGACATCAGAAGATCAAAACAATAAACCCTGAGAACATAGAAAAAAGATAAATAAAGATATGAGAAGAACTTAATACCACAGAAAACGTATAAAATTCAGTTGAGGTAGTAAGTCCAGAGAATATTCTTTGACAAGATTTAAAAGACACACTTTGATTAAGGAAAACCAAAACATAAGTAAAGAATATACAGAAAGAATCAGGACAATGTTATAGCAGAGAATATCTGAAATGCCAGTAAATTTGAACATTTGTATAAAGTGGAGCATTTCCTAGCTCCTAAAATTTACCAAAATTGACACAAGAGGAAATCATTTAAGGTCATCATGTCTGCCCTTGGCATTCTCGGAACGCCCTCGGCTCAGAATGCAGCATTTGTAGTCCATGGTAACCTGTGGAGAGGGGGCGGGGCTGAGGGAGGTTGGAACAATGCCTTCACTGAGGGAGTGGTTGGGGCCATCTCTGCTGTGCCTGAACAAAGGGCAGGGGATAAGGGGGCCAACGCCGGGCCCTCAGAGCCCGGCAGGCCCAGTCGTGTGTCACAAGCATTTAGGCATAGGTCAAAGTGCGCCTTCTTTGTCTGCACAGCTGCCCAAACTCTCACCTTTCCACTCAGGCCGCCCTCTTACTTGAAGTGTGTGTGGAACCGGTCCGTGCAGTACACCTCGCTGCAAAGCTAACCATAGGTCTGGGCATCATAGCTTCCTGTCAGGTGACCGAAGTTCGCAGGCAGATGGGTCGTGGGAGACACGTGGGGAGCCTCCTGCCCAGGCCACAGGCCGCCCAAAGCCACTATCCCAGATCGGGGGCAGCAAAGCAGTCCTGTCTGAGTCCCAGCCTCTAGAGGGAGTAGTGGACGAACACATGTAGAAAAAGGGGTCCGCGCGGGTAACTCATTGGAGGGACACAAAAATATCTTTGCGGACTTTCTGCTGAAGCTTACGAGTGTTCACACCTAAGCCTCTTACAAGGTCAGATGATTAGCTAAACATGAGCTCATGATCTAAATTTACACAATAATGAAGAAATCAGCTACAGGGGGAGACAAGCAGCAAAAACAATCAATACCAGAATTAGATTCCCTAGACCATCGATCAGACGTTGGAATAATCAGGTGCAAAGCAGAAAATATACATAAAACTGGAACTGAAACAAGGAACAAGGATGTTTTCAAAGACTGGTAGGATATCTAAAACATTTTTAAAGTACATGTCATTGATATAGCTAAATACTCAAAGGTTGTGTAATACAACAGATTCATCTTTGAGAAGAGTGAAATTATGCTGTTTTGAAAACTATTGCAGGTCAGATTTTCTGCCTAAATATATAAGAAGATTTCTCTGAAAAATGCACATTATTTCAAAGACTTATTGGCTGTGAAATAAGTTAAGTTTATTTCAAATGGCTTGTCTGCAAAGAAAGGTGAGAAGTAGGAAATCACAGAAAGTCGAGGGGAAAATAGGTCAATATATACTTTGCTATATAGTGAACTAAGCTTTTGGCCAGCCACAATGTAGAGGACCTGACCCTTAGAAACTTCCAAGTAAGCTGGAATCTTTAAAAATTCAAATCTTTATAAGTAAAAAATTTATTAAAATGAATAACCAAGTGTTTTAATTGACATCAGAAGATCAAAACAATAAACCCTGAGAACATAGAAAAAAGATAAATAAAGATATGAGCAGAACTTAATACCACAGAAAACGTATAAAATTCAGTTGAGGTAGTAAGTCCAAAGAATATTCTTTGACAAGATTTAAAAGACACACTTTAATTAAGAAAACCAAAACATAAGTAAAGAATAAACAGAAAGAATCAGGACAATGTTATAGCAGAGAATATATGAAATGCCAGTAAATTTGAACATTTGTGTAAAGTGGACCATTTCCTAGCTCCTAAACTTTACCAAAATTGACACAAGAGGAAATCATTGAAAGTCATCATGTCAGCCCTTGGCATTCTCGGAATGCCCTGGCCTCAGAATGCAGCATCTGTAGTCCATGGTAACCTGCGGAGAGGGGGCGGGGCTGAGGGAGTTTGGAACACTGCCCTCACAGAGGGAGTGGGGGGGCCATCTCTGCTGTGACTGAACAAAGGGCAGGGGAGCAGGGGGCCCAGGGCAGGGCTCTCAGAGCCCGGCAGGCCCAGTGGGGTGTCACAAGCATTTAGGCCCAGGCCAAAGGGCGCCTTCTTTGTCTGCACAGCTGCCCAAACTCTCACCTTTCCACTCAGGCCGCCCTCTTACTTGAAGTGTGTGTGGAACCGGTCCGTGCAGTACACCTCGATGCAAAGCTAACCATAGGTCTGGGCATCATAGCTTCCTGCCAGGTGACCGATGTTCGCAGGCAAATAGCTCGTGGGACACACGTGGGGAGACTCCTGCCCAGGCCACAGGCCGCCCAAATCCACTATCCCAGATCGGGGGCAGCAAAGCAGTCCTGTCTGAGTCCCAGCCTCTAGAGGGCGTAGTGGACCAACACTTGTAGAAAAAGGGGTCCGCGCGGGTATCTCATTGGAGGGCCACAAAAAAATCTTTGCGGACTTTCTGCTGAAGCTTACGAGCGTTCACACCTAAGCCTCTTACAAGGTCAGCTGTTTAGATAAACATGAGCTCATGATCTAAATTTACACAATAATGAAGAAATCAGCTACAAGGGGAGACAAGCAGCAAAAACAATCAATACCAGAATTAGATTCCCTAGGCCAACCATCAGATGTTGGAATAATCAGGTGCAAGGCAGAAAGTATACACAAAACTGGAACTGAAACAAGGAACAAGGATGTTTTCAAAGACTGGTAAGATCTCTAAAACATTTTTAAAGTACATGTCATTGATAAAGCCAAATACTCAAAGGTTGTGTAATACAACAGATTCATCATTGAGCAGAGTGAAATTATGCTGTTTTGAAAACTATGGCAGGTCAGATTTTCTGCCTAATTATATAAGAAGATTTCTCTAAAAAATACACATTATTTCAAAGACTTATTGGCTGTGAAATAAGTTAAGGGTATTTCAAATGGCTTGTGTGCAAAGAAACGTGAGATGTAGGGAATCACAGAAAGCCGAGGGGAAAATAGGTCAATATATACATTGCTATATGGTGAACTAAGACTTAGGCCAGCCACAATGTAGAGGACCTGACCCTTAGAAACTTACAAGTAAGCTGGAATCTTGAAAACTTGAAATCCTTATAAGTAAAAAGATTTATTAAAATGATTAACGAAGTGTTATAATTGACATCAGAATATCAAAACAATAAACCTGAGAACATAGAAAACATATAAATAAAGATATGAGCAGAACTTAATACAATAGAAAACGTATAAAATTCAGGTGATGTAGTAAGTCCAAAGAATATTCTTTGACAAGATTAAAAGACACACTTTGATTAAGAAAAACCAAAACATAAGTAAAGAATATACAGAAAGAATCAGGATAATGTTATAGCAGAGAGTATATGAAATGCCAGGAAATTTGAACGTTTGTGTAAAGTGGACCAGTTCCTAGCTCCTAAAATTTACCAAAACTGACACAAGAGGAAATCATTTAAGGTCATCATGTCAGCCCTTGGCATTCTCGGAATGCCCTGGACTCAGAATGCAGCATCTGTAGTCCATGGTAACCTGCGGAGAGGGGGCGGGGCTGAGGGAGTTTGGAACACAGCCCTCACAGAGGGAGTGGGTGTGGCCATCTCTGCTGTGACTGAACAAAGGGCAGGGGAGCAGGGGGCACAGGGCAGGGCCCTCAGAGCCCGGCAGGCCCAGTGGGGTGTCAAAAGCATTTAGGCCCAGGACAAAGGGCGCCTTCTTTGTCTGCACAGCTGCCCAAACTCTCACCTTTCCACTCAGGGCGCCCTGTGACTTGAAGTGTGTGTGGAACCTGTCAGCGCAGTACACCTCGCTGCACAGATAACCATAGGTCTGGGCATCGTAGCTTCCTGCCAGGTGACTGAAGTTCGCAGGCAGATGGGTCCCTGGGACACACGCACAGAGGCTCCTGCCCCGGCCACAGGCCACCCACTGCCACTGCCACAGATCTTGGGGCACAAAACAGCCCAGTCTGAGGCCGTGCCTCTAGAGGGAGTAGTGGACCAACACATGTAGTCAACGGGGTCCTCGCGGGCAACT
Organism: Mesoplodon bidens; assembly: GCF_964165515.1. Lineage (NCBI taxonomy): Eukaryota > Metazoa > Chordata > Mammalia > Artiodactyla > Ziphiidae > Mesoplodon > Mesoplodon bidens. Next base: position 26,611,625 of record NC_138180.1, on the reverse strand, counting down.
CATTGGAGGGACACAAATAAATCTTTGCGGACTTTCTGATGAAACTTAAGAGGGTTCACAACTAAGCCTCTTACAAAGTCAGATGTTTAGCTAAACATGAGCTCATGATCTAATTTTACACAATAATGAAAAAATCAGCTACAGGGGGAGACAATCAGCAAAAACAATCAATACCAGAATTAGATTCCCTAGGCTAATGATCAGACGTTGGAATAATCAGGTGCAAGGCAGAAAATATACATAAAACTGGAACTGAAACAAGGAACAAGGATGTTTTCAAAGACTGGTAGTATCTCTAAAACATTTTTAAAGTACATGTCATTGATAAAGCTAAATACTCAATGGTTGTGTAATACAACAGATTCATCATTGAGAAGAGTGAAATTATGCTGTTTTGAAAACTATGGCAGGTCAGATTTTCTGCCTAAATATATAAGAAGATTTCTCTAAAAAATACACATTATTTCAAAGACTTATTGGCTGTGAAATAAGTTAAGGGTATTTCAAATGGCTTGTGTGCAAAGAAAGGTGAGATGTAGGGAATCACAGAAAGCCGAGGGGAAAATAGGTCAATATATACATTGCTATATGGTGAACTAAGTCTTAGGCCAGCCACAATGTAGAGGACCTGACCCTTAGAAACTTACAAGTAAGCTGGAATCTTGAAACGTTCAAATCTTTATAAGTAAAAAGATTTATTAAAATGAATAACCAAGTGTTTTATTTGACATCAGAAGATCAAAACAATAAACCTGAGAACATAGAAAAAAATATAAATAAAGATATGAGCAGAACTTAATACAATAGAAAACGTATAAAATTCAGGTGATGTAGTAAGTCCAAAGAATATTCTTTGACAAGATTAAAAGACACACTTTGATTAAGGAAAACCAAAACATAAGTAAAGAATATACAGAAAGAATCAGGACAACGTTATAGCAGAGAGTATATGAAATACCAGTAAATTTGAAAGTTTGTGTAAAGTGGACCAGTTCCTAGCTCCTAAAATTTACCAAAACTGACACAAGAGGAAATCATTTAAGGTCATCATGTCAGCCCTTGGCATTCTCGGAATGCCCTGGACTCAGAATGCAGCATCTTTAGTCCATGGTAACCTGCGGAGAGGGGGCGGGGCTGAGGGAGTTTGGAACACTGCCCTCACAGAGGGAGTGGGTGTGGCCATCTCTGCTGTGACTGAACAAAGGGCAGGGGAGCAAGGGTCCCATGGCAGGGCCCTCAGAGCCCGGCAGGCCCAGTGGGGTGTCACAAGCATTTAGGCCCAGGACAAAGGGCGCCTTCTTTGTCTGCACAGCGGCGCAAACTCTCACCTTTCCACTCAGGCCGCCCTCTTACTTGAAGTGTGTGTGGAACCTGTCCGTGCAGTACACCTCGCTGCACAGCTAACCATAGGTCTGGGCATCGTAGCTTCCTGCCAGGTGACCGAAGTTCGCAGGCAGATGGGTCCCTGGGACACACGCAGAGAGGCTCCTGCCCCGGCCACAGGCCACCCACTGACACTGCCACAGATCGTGGTGCACAAAGCAGCCCTGTGTGAGGCTGTGCCTCTAGAGGGAGTAGTGGACCAACACTTGTAGTAAACGGCGTCCTCGCGGGCAACTCATTGGAGGGACACAAATAGATCTTTGCGGAGTTTCTGATGAAACTTACGAGTGTTCACACCTAAGCCTCTTACAAAGTCAGATGTTTAGGTAAACATGAGCCATGATCTAATTTTACACAATAATGAAGAAATCAGCTACAGGGGGAGACAATCAGCAAAAACAATCAATACCAGAATTAGATTCCCTAGGCCATCGATCAGACGTTGGAATAATCAGGTGCAAGGCAGAAAATATACAAAAACTGGAACTGAAACAAGGAACAAGGATATTTTCAAAGACTTGTAGGATCTCTAAAACATTTTTAAAGTACATGTCATTGATAAAGCTAAATACTCAAAGGTTGTGTAATACAATAGATTCATCATTGAGAAGAGTGAAATTATGCTGTTTTGAAAACTATGGCAGGTCAGATTTTCTGCCTAAATATATAAGAAGATTTCTCTGAAAACTACACATTATTTCAAAGACTTATTGGCTGTGAAATAAGTTAAGGTTATTTCAAATGGCTTGTCTGCAAAGAAAGGTGAGATGTAGGAAATCACAGAAAGTCGAGGGGAAAATAGGTCAATATATACTTTGCTATATTGTGAACTAAGCTTTTGGCCAGCCACAATGTAGAGGACCTGACCCTTAGAAACTTCCAAGTAAGCTGGAATCTTGAAAAATTCAAATCTTTATAAGTAAAAAGATTTATTAAAATGAATAACCAAGTGTTTTAATTGACATCAGAAGATCAAAACAATAAACCCTGAGAACATAGAAAAAAGATAAATAAAGATATGAGCAGAACTTAATACCACAGAAAACGTATAAAATTCAGTTGAGGTAGTAAGTCCAAAGAATATTCTTTGACAAGATTTAAAAGACACACTTTGATTAAGGAAAACCAAAACATAAGTAAAGAATATACAGAAAGAATCAGGACAATGTTATAGCAGAGAATATCTGAAATGCCAGTAAATTTGAACATTTGTATAAAGTGGAGCATTTCCTAGCTCCTAAAATTTACCAAAATTGACACAAGAGGAAATCATTTAAGGTCATCATGTCTGCCCTTGGCATTCTCGGAACGCCCTCGGCTCAGAATGCAGCGTCTGTAGTCCATGGTAACCTGCGGAGAGGGGGCGGGGCTGAGGGAGGTAGGAACAATGCCTTCACTGAGGGAGTGGGTGGGGCCATCTCTGCTGTGCCTGAACAAAGGGCAGGGGATAAGGGGGCCAACGCCGGGCCCTCAGAGCCCGGCAGGCCCAGTCGTGTGTCACAAGCATTTAGGCATAGGTCAAAGTGCGCCTTCTTTGTCTGCACAGCTGCCCAAACTCTCACCTTTCCACTCAGGCCGCCCTCTTACTTGAAGTGTGTGTGGAACCGGTCCGTGCAGTACACCTCGCTGCAAAGCTAACCATAGGTCTGGGCATCATAGCTTCCTGCCAGGTGACCGAAGTTCGCAGGCAGATGGGTCGTGGGACACACGTGGGGAGCCTCCTGCCCAGGCCACAGGCCGCCCAAAGCCACTATCCCAGATCGGGGGCGGCAAAGCAGTCCTGTCTGAGTCCCAGCCTCTAGAGGGAGTAGTGGACCAACACATGTAGAAAAAGGGGTCCGCGCGGGTAACTCATTGGAGGGACACAAAAAAATCTTTGCGGACTTTCTGCTGAAACTTACGAGCGTTCACACCTAAGACTCTTACAAGGTCAGCTGTTTAGCTAAAAATGAGCTCATGATCTAAATTTACACAATAATGAAGAAATCAGCTACAAGGGGAGAGAAGCAGCAAAAACAATCAATACCAGAATTAGATTCCGTAGGCCAACCATCAGATGTTGGAATAATCAGGTGCAAGGCAGAAAGTATACACAAAACTGGAACTGAAACAAGGAACAAGGATGTTTTCAAAGACTGGTAGGATCTCTAAAATATTTTTAAAGTACATGTCATTGATAAAGCTAAATACTCAAAGGTGGTGTAATACAACAGATTCATCATTGAGAAGAGTGAAATTATGCTGTTTTGAAAATTATGGCAGGTCAGATTTTCTGCCTAAATATATAAGAAGATTTCTCTGAAAAATGCACATTATTTCAAAGACTTATTGGCTGTGAAATAAGTTAAGTTTATTTCAAATGGTTTGTCTGCAAAGAAAGGTGAGATGTAGGAAATCACAGAAAGTCGCGGGGAAAATAGGTCAATATATACTTTGCTATATTGTGAACTAAGCCTTTGGCCAGCCACAATGTAGAGGACCTGACCCTTAGAAACTTACAAGTAAGCTGGAATCTTTAAAAACTCAAATCTTCATAAGTAAAAAGATTTATTAAAATGAATAACCAAGTGTTTTAATTGACATCAGAAGATCAAAACAATAAACCCTGAGAACATAGAAAAAAGATAAATAAATATATGAGCAGAACTTAATACCATAGAAAACGTATAAAATTCAGTTGAGGTAGTAAGTCCAAAGAATATTCTTTGACAAGATTTAAAAGACACACTTTGATTAAGGAAAACCAAAACATAAGTAAAGAATATACAGAAAGAGTCAGGACAATGTTATAGCAGAGAGTATATGAAATGCCAGTAAATTTGAACGTTTGTGTAAAGTGGACCAGTTCCTAGCTCCTAAAATTTACCAAAACTGACACAAGAGGAAATCATTTAAGGTCATCATGTCAGCCCTTGGCATTCTCGGGATGCCCTGGACTCAGAATGCAGCATCTTTAGTCCATGGTAACCTGCGGAGAGGGGGCGGGGCTGAGGGAGTTTGGAACACTGCCCTCACAGAGGGAGTGGGTGTGGCCATCTCTGCTGTGACTGAACAAAGGGCAGGGGAGCAGGGGGCCCAGGGCGGGGCCCTCAGAGCCCGGCAGGCCCAGTGGGGTGTCAAAAGCATTTAGGCCCAGGCCAAAGTGCGCCTTCTTTGTCTGCACAGCGGCACAAACTCTCACCTTTCCACTAAGGCCGCCCTCTTACTTGAAGTGTGTGTGGAACCGGTCCGCGCAGTACACTTCGATGCAAAGCTAACCATAAGTCTGGCCATCATAGCTTCCTGCCAGGTGACCGAAGTTCGCAGGCAGATGGGTCGTGGGACACACGTGGGGAGAATCCTGCCCAGGCCACAGGCCGCCCAAAGCCACTATCCCAGATCGGGGGCAGCAAAGCAGTCCTGTCTGAGTCCCAGCCTCTAGAGGGAGTAGTGGACCAACACTTGTAGAAAAAGGGGTCCGCGCGGGTAACTCATTGGAGGGACACAAAAAAATCTTTGCGGACTTTCTGCTGAAGCTTACGAGCGTTCACACCTAAGCCTCTTACAAGGTCAGCTGTTTAGATAAACATGAGCTCATGATCTAAATTTACACAATAATGAAGAAATCAGCTACAAGGGGAGACAAGCAGCAAAAACAATCAATACCAGAATTAGATTCCCTAGGCCAACCATCAGATGTTGGAATAATCAGGTGCAAGGCAGAAAGTATACATAAAACTTGAACTGAAACAAGGAATAAGGATGTTTTAAAAGACTGGTAGGATCTCTAAAACATTTTTAAAGTACATGTCATTGATAAAGCTAAATACTCAATGGTTGTGTAATACAACAGATTCAACATTGAGAAGAGTGAAATTATGCTGTTTTGAAAACTATGGCAGGTCAGATTTTCTGCCTAATTATATAAGAAGATTTCTCTAAAAAATACACATTATTTCAAAGACTTATTGGCTGTGAAATAAGTTAAGGTTATTTCAAATGGCTTGTGTGCAAAGAAAGGTGAGATGTAGGGAATCACAGAAAGTCGAGGGGAAAATAGGTCAATATATACATTGCTATATGGTGAACTAAGACTTAGGCCAGCCACAATGTAGAGGACCTGACCCTTAGAAACTTACAAGTAAGCTGGAATCTTGAAAAATTCAAATCCTTATAAGTAAAAGGATTTTTTAAGATGAATAACCAAGTGTTTTAATTGACATCAGAAGATCAAAACAATAAACCTGAGAACATAGAAACAATATAAATAAAGATATGAGCAGAACTTAATACAATAGAAAACGTATAAAATTCAGCTGATGTAGTAAGTCAAAGAATATTCTTTGACAAGATTAAAAGACACACTTTGATTAAGGAAAACCAAAACATATGTAAAGAATATACAGAAAGAATCAGGACAATGTTATAGCAGAGAGTATATGAAATGCCATTAAATTTGAAAGTTTGTGTAAAGTGGACCAGTTCCTAGCTCCTAAAATTTTCCAAAACTGACACAAGAGGAAATCATTTAAAGTCATCATGTCAGCCCTTGGCATTCACGGAATGCCCTGGACTCAGAATGCAGCATCTTTAGTCCATGGTAACCTGCGGAGAGGGGGCGGGGCTGAGGGAGTTTGGAACACTGCCCTCACACAGGGAGTGGGTGTGGCCATCTCTGCTGTGACTGAACAAAGGGCAGGGGAGCAGGGTGCCCAGGGCAGGGCCCTCGGAGCCCGGCAGGCCCAGTGGGGTGTCACAAGCATTTGGCCCAGGACAAAGGGCGCCTTCTTTGTCTGCACAGCGGCACAAACTCTCACCTTTCCACTCAGGCCGCCCTCTTACTTGAAGTGTGTGTGGAACCTGTCCGCGCAGTACACCTCGCTGCACAGCTAACCATAGGTCTGAGCATCGTAGCTTCCTGCCAGGTGACCGAATTTCGCAGGCAGATGGGTCCCTGGGACACACGCAGAGAGGCTCCTGCCCCGGCCACAGGCCACCCACTGCCACTGCCACAGATCGTGGTGCACAAAACAGCCCTGTCTGAGGCCGTGCCTCTAGAGGGAGTAGTGGACCAACACTTGTAGTCAACGGGGTCTTCGCGGGTAACTCATTGGTGGGACACAAATAAATCTTTGCGGACTTTCTGATGAAACTTACGAGTGTTCACACCTAAGCCTCTTACAAAGTCAGATGTTTAGCTAAACATGAGCTCATGATCTAATTTTACACAATAATGAAGAAATCAGCTACAGGGGGAGACAATCAGCAAAAACAATCAATACCAGGATAATATTCCCTAGACCATCGATCAGACGTTGGAATAATCAGGTGCAAGGCAGAAAATATACATATAACTGGAACTGAAACAAGGAACAAGGATGTTTTCAAAGACTGGTAGGATCTCTAAAACATTTTTAAAGTACATGTCATTGATAAAGCTAAATACTCAAAGGTTGTGTAATACAACAGATTCATCATTGAGAAGAGTGAAATTATGCTGTTTTGAAAACTATGGCAGGTCAGATTTTCTGCCTAAATATATAAGAAGATTTGTCTGAAAACTACACATTATTTCAAAGACTTATTGGCTGTGAAATAAGTTAAGGTTATTTCAAATGGCTTGTCTGCAAAGAAAGGTGAGATGTAGGAAATCACAGAAAGTCGAGGGGAAAATAGGTCAATATATACTTTGCTATATTGTGAACTAAGCTTTTGGCCAGCCACAATGTAGAGGACCTGACCCTTAGAAACTTCCAAGTAAGCTGGAATCTTTAAAAATTCAAATCCTTATAAGTAAAAAGATTTTTTAAGATGAATAACCAAGTGTTTTAATTGACATCAGAAGATCAAAACAATAAACCTGAGAACATAGAAACAATATAAATAAAGATATGAGCAGAACTTAATACAATAGAAAACGTATAAAATTCAGCTGATGTAGTAAGTCAAAGAATATTCTTTGACAAGATTAAAAGACACACTTTGATTAAGGAAAACCAAAACATATGTAAAGAATATACAGAAAGAATCAGGACAATGTTATAGCAGAGAGTATATGAAATGCCAGTAAATTTGAAAGTTTGTGTAAAGTGGACCAGTTCCTAGCTCCTAAAATTTACCAAAACTGACACAAGAGGAAATCATTTAAGGTCATCATGTCAGCCCTTGGCATTCACGGAATGCCCTGGACTCAGAATGCAGCATCTTTAGTCCATGGTAACCTGCGGAGAGGGGGCGGGGCTGAGGGAGTTTGGAACACTGCCCTCACACAGGGAGTGGGTGTGGCCATCTCTGCTGTGACTGAACAAAGGGCAGGGGAGCAGGGTGCCCAGGGCAGGGCCCTCGGAGCCCGGCAGGCCCAGTGGGGTGTCACAAGCATTTGGCCCAGGACAAAGGGCGCCTTCTTTGTCTGCACAGCGGCACAAACTCTCACCTTTCCACTCAGGCCGCCCTCTTACTTGAAGTGTGTGTGAAACCTGTCCGCGCAGTACACCTCGCTGCACAGCTAACCATAGGTCTGAGCATCGTAGCTTCCTGCCAGGTGACCGAATTTCGCAGGCAGATGGGTCCCTGGGACACAGGCAGAGAGGCTCCTACCCCGGCCACAGGCCACCCCCTGCCACTGCCACAGATCGTGGGGCACAAAACAGCCCTGTCTGAGGCCGTGCCTCTAGAGGGAGTAGTGGACCAACACTTGTAGTCAACGGGGTCTTCGCGGGTAACTCATTGGAGGGACACAAATAAATCTTTGCGGACTTTCTGATGAAACTTACGAGTGTTCACACCTAAGCCTCTTACAAAGTCAGATGTTTAGCTAAACATGAGCTCATGATCTAATTTTACACAATAATGAAGAAATCAGCTACAGGGGGAGACAATCAGCAAAAACAATCAATACCAGGATAAGGTTCCCTAGACCATCGATCAGACGTTGGAATAATCAGGTGCAAGGCAGAAAATATATATAAAACTGGAACTGAAACAAGGAACAAGGATGTTTTCAAAGACTGGTAGGATCTCTAAAACATTTTTAAAGTACATGTCATTGATAAAGCTAAATACTCAAAGGTTGTGTAATACAACAGATTCATCATTGAGAAGAGTGAAATTATGCTGTTTTGAAAACTATGGCAGGTCAGATTTTCTGCCTAAATATATAAGAAGATTTGTCTGAAAACTACACATTATTTCAAAGACTTATTGGCTGTGAAATAAGTTAAGGTTATTTCAAATGGCTTGTCTGCAAAGAAAGGTGAGATGTCGGAAATCACAGAAAGTCGAGGGGAAAATAGGTCAATATATACTTTGCTATATTGTGAACTAAGCTTTTGGCCAGCCACAATGTAGAGGACCAGACCCTTAGAAACTTCCAAGTAAGCTGGAATCTTTAAAAATTCAAATCTTTATAAGTAAAAAATTTATTAAAATGAATAACCAAGTGTTTTAATTGACATCAGAAGATCAAAACAATAAACCCTGAGAACATAGAAAAAAGATAAATAAAGATATGAGCAGAGCTTAATACCACAGAAAACGTATAAAATTCAGTTGAGGTAGTAAGTCCAAAGAATATTCTTTGACAAGATTTAAAAGACACACTTTGATTAAGGAAAACCAAAACATAAGTAAAGAATATACAGAAAGAATCAGGACAATGTTATAGCAGAGAATATCTGAAATGCCAGTAAATTTGAACATTTGTATAAAGTGGAGCATTTCCTAGCTCCTAAAATTTACCAAAATTGACACAAGAGGAAATCATTTAAGGTCATCATGTCTGCCCTTGGCATTCTCGGAACGCCCTCGGCTCAGAATGCAGCGTCTGTAGTCCATGGTAACCTGCGGAGAGGGGGCGGGGCTGAGGGAGGTTGGAACAATGCCTTCACTGAGGGAGTGGGTGGGGCCATCTCTGCTGTGCCTGAACAAAGGGCAGGGGATAAGGGGGCCAAGGCCGGGCCCTCAGAGCCCGGCAGGCCCAGTCGTGTGTCACAAGCATTTAGGCATAGGTCAAAGTGCGCCTTCTTTGTCGCACAGCTGCCCAAACTCTCACCTTTCCACTCAGGCCGCCCTCTTACTTGAAGTGTGTGTGGAACCGGTCCGTGCAGTACACCTCGCTGCAAAGCTAACCATAGGTCTGGGCATCATAGCCTCCTGCCAGGTGACGGAAGTTCGCAGGCAGATGGGTCGTGGGACACACGTGGGGAGCCTCCTGCCCAGGCCACAGGCCGCCCAAAGCCACTATCCCAGATCGGGGGCGGCAAAGCAGTCCTGTCTGAGTCCCAGCCTCTAGCGGGAGTAGTGGACCAACACATGTAGAAAAAGGGGTCCGCGTGGGTAACTCATTGGAGGGACACAAAAAAATCTTTGCGGACTTTCTGCTGAAGCTTACGAGCGTTCACACCTAAGACTCTTACAAGGTCAGCTGTTTAGCTAAAAATGAGCTCATGATCTAAATTTACACAATAATGAAGAAATCAGCTACAAGGGGAGAGAAGCAGCAAAAACAATCAATACCAGAATTAGATTCCCTAGGCCAACCATCAGATGTTGGAATAATCAGGTGCAAGGCAGAAAGTATACACAAAACTGGAACTGAAACAAGGAACAAGGATGTTTTCAAAGACTGGTAGGATCTCTAAAATATTTTTAAAGTACATGTCATTGATAAAGCTAAATACTCAAAGGTGGTGTAATACAACAGATTCATCATTGAGAAGAGTGAAATTATGCTGTTTTGAAAATTATGGCAGGACAGATTTTCTGCCTAAATATATAAGAAGATTTCTCTGAAAAATGCACATTATTTCAAAGACTTATTGGCTGTGAAATAAGTTAAGTTTATTTCAAATGGCTTGTCTGCAAAGAAAGGTGAGATGTAGGAAATCACAGAAAGTCGAGGGGAAAATAGGTCAATATATACTTTGCTATATTGTGAACTAAACCTTTGGCCAGCCACAATGTAGAGGACCTGACCCTTAGAAACTTACAAGTAAGCTGGAATCTTTAAAAACTCAAATCTTCATAAGTAAAAAGTTTTATTAAAATGAATAACCAAGTGTTTTAATTGACATCAGAAGATCAAAACAATAAACCCTGAGAACATAGAAAAAAGATAAATAAAGATATGAGAAGAACTTAATACCACAGAAAACGTATAAAATTCAGTTGAGGTAGTAAGTCCAGAGAATATTCTTTGACAAGATTTAAAAGACACACTTTGATTAAGGAAAACCAAAACATAAGTAAAGAATATACAGAAAGAATCAGGACAATGTTATAGCAGAGAATATCTGAAATGCCAGTAAATTTGAACATTTGTATAAAGTGGAGCATTTCCTAGCTCCTAAAATTTACCAAAATTGACACAAGAGGAAATCATTTAAGGTCATCATGTCTGCCCTTGGCATTCTCGGAACGCCCTCGGCTCAGAATGCAGCGTCTGTAGTCCATGGTAACCTGCGGAGAGGGGGCGGGGCTGAGGGAGGTAGGAACAATGCCTTCACTGAGGGAGTGGGTGGGGCCATCTCTGCTGTGCCTGAACAAAGGGCAGGGGATAAGGGGGCCAACGCCGGGCCCTCAGAGCCCGGCAGGCCCAGTCGTGTGTCACAAGCATTTAGGCATAGGTCAAAGTGCGCCTTCTTTGTCTGCACAGCTGCCCAAACTCTCACCTTTCCACTCAGGCCGCCCTCTTACTTGAAGTGTGTGTGGAACCGGTCCGTGCAGTACACCTCGCTGCAAAGCTAACCATAGGTCTGGGCATCATAGCTTCCTGCCAGGTGACCGAAGTTCGCAGGCAGATGGGTCGTGGGACACACGTGGGGAGCCTCCTGCCCAGGCCACAGGCCGCCCAAAGCCACTATCCCAGATCGGGGGCGGCAAAGCAGTCCTGTCTGAGTCCCAGCCTCTAGAGGGAGTAGTGGACCAACACATGTAGAAAAAGGGGTCCGCGCGGGTAACTCATTGGAGGGACACAAAAAAATCTTTGCGGACTTTCTGCTGAAACTTACGAGCGTTCACACCTAAGACTCTTACAAGGTCAGCTGTTTAGCTAAAAATGAGCTCATGATCTAAATTTACACAATAATGAAGAAATCAGCTACAAGGGGAGAGAAGCAGCAAAAACAATCAATACCAGAATTAGATTCCGTAGGCCAACCATCAGATGTTGGAATAATCAGGTGCAAGGCAGAAAGTATACACAAAACTGGAACTGAAACAAGGAACAAGGATGTTTTCAAAGACTGGTAGGATCTCTAAAATATTTTTAAAGTACATGTCATTGATAAAGCTAAATACTCAAAGGTGGTGTAATACAACAGATTCATCATTGAGAAGAGTGAAATTATGCTGTTTTGAAAATTATGGCAGGTCAGATTTTCTGCCTAAATATATAAGAAGATTTCTCTGAAAAATGCACATTATTTCAAAGACTTATTGGCTGTGAAATAAGTTAAGTTTATTTCAAATGGTTTGTCTGCAAAGAAAGGTGAGATGTAGGAAATCACAGAAAGTCGCGGGGAAAATAGGTCAATATATACTTTGCTATATTGTGAACTAAGCCTTTGGCCAGCCACAATGTAGAGGACCTGACCCTTAGAAACTTACAAGTAAGCTGGAATCTTTAAAAACTCAAATCTTCATAAGTAAAAAGATTTATTAAAATGAATAACCAAGTGTTTTAATTGACATCAGAAGATCAAAACAATAAACCCTGAGAACATAGAAAAAAGATAAATAAAGATATGAGCAGAACTTAATACCATAGAAAACGTGTAAAATTCAGTTGAGGTAGTAAGTCCAAAGAATATTCTTTGACAAGATTTAAAAGACACACTTTGATTAAGGAAAACCAAAACATAAGTAAAGAATATACAGAAAGAGTCAGGACAATGTTATAGCAGAGAGTATATGAAATGCCAGTAAATTTGAACGTTTGTGTAAAGTGGACCAGTTCCTAGCTCCTAAAATTTACCAAAACTGACACAAGAGGAAATCATTTAAGGTCATCATGTCAGCCCTTGGCATTCTCGGGATGCCCTGGACTCAGAATGCAGCATCTTTAGTCCATGGTAACCTGCGGAGAGGGGGCGGGGCTGAGGGAGTTTGGAACACTGCCCTCACAGAGGGAGTGGGTGTGGCCATCTCTGCTGTGACTGAACAAAGGGCAGGGGAGCAGGGGGCCCAGGGCGGGGCCCTCAGAGCCCGGCAGGCCCAGTGGGGTGTCAAAAGCATTTAGGCCCAGGCCAAAGTGCGCCTTCTTTGTCTGCACAGCGGCACAAACTCTCACCTTTCCACTAAGGCCGCCCTCTTACTTGAAGTGTGTGTGGAACCGGTCCGCGCAGTACACTTCGATGCAAAGCTAACCATAAGTCTGGACATCATAGCTTCCTGCCAGGTGACCGAAGTTCGCAGGCAGATGGGTCGTGGGACACACGTGGGGAGAATCCTGCCCAGGCCACAGGCCGCCCAAAGCCACTATCCCAGATCGGGGGCAGCAAAGCAGTCCTGTCTGAGTCCCAGCCTCTAGAGGGAGTAGTGGACCAACACTTGTAGAAAAAGGGGTCCGCGCGGGTAACTCATTGGAGGGACACAAAAAAATCTTTGCGGACTTTCTGCTGAAGCTTACGAGCGTTCACACCTAAGCCTCTTACAAGGTCAGCTGTTTAGATAAACATGAGCTCATGATCTAAATTTACACAATAATGAAGAAATCAGCTACAAGGGGAGACAAGCAGCAAAAACAATCAATACCAGAATTAGATTCCCTAGGCCAACCATCAGATGTTGGAATAATCAGGTGCAAGGCAGAAAGTATACACAAAACTGGAACTGAAACAAGGAACAAGGATGTTTTCAAAGACTGGTAAGATCTCTAAAACATTTTTAAAGTACATGTCATTGATAAAGCCAAATACTCAAAGGTTGTGTAATACAACAGATTCATCATTGAGCAGAGTGAAATTATGCTGTTTTGAAAACTATGGCAGGTCAGATTTTCTGCCTAATTATATAAGAAGATTTCTCTAAAAAATACACATTATTTCAAAGACTTATTGGCTGTGAAATAAGTTAAGGGTATTTCAAATGGCTTGTGTGCAAAGAAACGTGAGATGTAGGGAATCACAGAAAGCCGAGGGGAAAATAGGTCAATATATACATTGCTATATGGTGAACTAAGACTTAGGCCAGCCACAATGTAGAGGACCTGACCCTTAGAAACTTACAAGTAAGCTGGAATCTTGAAAACTTGAAATCCTTATAAGTAAAAAGATTTATTAAAATGATTAACGAAGTGTTATAATTGACATCAGAATATCAAAACAATAAACCTGAGAACATAGAAAACATATAAATAAAGATATGAGCAGAACTTAATACAATAGAAAACGTATAAAATTCAGGTGATGTAGTAAGTCCAAAGAATATTCTTTGACAAGATTAAAAGACACACTTTGATTAAGAAAAACCAAAACATAAGTAAAGAATATACAGAAAGAATCAGGATAATGTTATAGCAGAGAGTATATGAAATGCCAGGAAATTTGAACGTTTGTGTAAAGTGGACCAGTTCCTAGCTCCTAAAATTTACCAAAACTGACACAAGAGGAAATCATTTAAGGTCATCATGTCAGCCCTTGGCATTCTCGGAATGCCCTTGACTCAGAATGCAGCATCTTTAGTCCATGTTAAACTGCGGAGAGGGGGCGGGGCTGAGGGAGTTTGGAACACTGCCCTCACAGAGGGAGTGGGTGTGGCCATCTCTGCTGTGACTGAACAAAGGGCAGGGGAGCAGGGGTCCCAGGGCAGGGCCCTCAGAGCCCGGCAGGCCCAGTGGGGTGTGACAAGCATTTAGGCCCAGGACAAAGGGCGCCTTCTTTGTCGGCACAGTGGCGCAAACTCTCACCTTTCCACTCAGGCCGCCATCTTACTTGAAGTGTGTGTGGAACCTGTCCGTGCAGTACACCTCGCTGCACAGCTAACCATAGGTCTGGGCCTCGTAGCTTCCTGCCAGGTGACCGAAGTTCGCAGGCAGATGGGTCCCTGGGACACACGCAGAGAGGCTTCTGCCCCGGCCACAGGCCACCCACTGCCACTGCCACAGATCGTGGGGCACAAAGCAGCCCTGTCTGAGGCTGTGCCTCTAGAGAGAGTAGTGGACCAACACTTGTAGTAAACGGGGTCCTCGCGTGCAACTCATTGGAGGGACACAAATAAATCTTTGCGGAGTTTCTGATGAAACTTACGAGTGTTCACACCTAAGCCTCTTACAAAGTCAGATGTTTAGCTAAACATGAGCCATGATCTAATTTTACACAATAATGAAGAAATCAGCTACAAGGGGAGACAATCAGCAAAAACAATCAATACCAGAATTAGATTCCCTAGGCCAACGATCAGACGTTGGAATAATCAGGTGCAAGGCAGAAAATATACAAAAACTGGAACTGAAACAAGGAACAAGGATATTTTCAAAGACTGGTAGGATCTCTAAAACATTTTTAAAGTACATGTCATTGATAAAGCTAAATATTCAAAGGTTTTGTAATACAACAGATTCATCATTGAGAAGAGTGAAATTATGCTGTTTTGAAAACTATGGCAGGTCAGATTTTCTGCCTAAATATATAATAAGATTTCTCAGAAAAATGCACATTATTTCAAAGACTTATTGGCTGTGAAATAAGTTAAGGTTATTTCAAATGGCTTGTCTGCAAAGAAAGGTGAGATGTAGGAAATCACAGAAAGTCGAGGGGAAAATAGGTCAATATATACTTTGCTATATTGTGAACTAAGCTTTTGGCCAGCCACAATGTAGAGGACCTGACACTTAGAAACTTACAAGTAAGCTGGAATCTTGAAAAATTCAAATATTTATAAGTAAAATGATTTATTAAAATGAATAAACAAGTGTTTTAATTGACATCAGAAGATCAAAACAATAAACCCTGAGAACATAGAAAAAAGATAAATAAAGATATGAGAAGAACTTAATACCACAGAAAACGTATAAAATTCAGTTGAGGTAGTAAGTCCAGAGAATATTCTTTGACAAGATTTAAAAGACACACTTTGATTAAGGAAAACCAAAACATAAGTAAAGAATATACAGAAAGAATCAGGACAATGTTATAGCAGAGAATATCTGAAATGCCAGTAAATTTGAACATTTGTATAAAGTGGAGCATTTCCTAGCTCCTAAAATTTACCAAAATTGACACAAGAGGAAATCATTTAAGGTCATCATGTCTGCCCTTGGCATTCTCGGAACGCCCTCGGCTCAGAATGCAGCATTTGTAGTCCATGGTAACCTGTGGAGAGGGGGCGGGGCTGAGGGAGGTTGGAACAATGCCTTCACTGAGGGAGTGGTTGGGGCCATCTCTGCTGTGCCTGAACAAAGGGCAGGGGATAAGGGGGCCAACGCCGGGCCCTCAGAGCCCGGCAGGCCCAGTCGTGTGTCACAAGCATTTAGGCATAGGTCAAAGTGCGCCTTCTTTGTCTGCACAGCTGCCCAAACTCTCACCTTTCCACTCAGGCCGCCCTCTTACTTGAAGTGTGTGTGGAACCGGTCCGTGCAGTACACCTCGCTGCAAAGCTAACCATAGGTCTGGGCATCATAGCTTCCTGTCAGGTGACCGAAGTTCGCAGGCAGATGGGTCGTGGGAGACACGTGGGGAGCCTCCTGCCCAGGCCACAGGCCGCCCAAAGCCACTATCCCAGATCGGGGGCAGCAAAGCAGTCCTGTCTGAGTCCCAGCCTCTAGAGGGAGTAGTGGACGAACACATGTAGAAAAAGGGGTCCGCGCGGGTAACTCATTGGAGGGACACAAAAAAATCTTTGCGGACTTTCTGCTGAAGCTTACGAGTGTTCACACCTAAGCCTCTTACAAGGTCAGATGATTAGCTAAACATGAGCTCATGATCTAAATTTACACAATAATGAAGAAATCAGCTACAGGGGGAGACAAGCAGCAAAAACAATCAATACCAGAATTAGATTCCCTAGACCATCGATCAGACGTTGGAATAATCAGGTGCAAGGCAGAAAATATACATAAAACTGGAACTGAAACAAGGAACAAGGATGTTTTCAAAGACTGGTAGGATCTCTAAAACATTTTTAAAGTACATGTCATTGATATAGCTAAATACTCAAAGGTTGTGTAATACAACAGATTCATCATTGAGAAGAGTGAAATTATGCTGTTTTGAAAACTATTGCAGGTCAGATTTTCTGCCTAAATATATAAGAAGATTTCTCTGAAAAATGCACATTATTTCAAAGACTTATTGGCTGTGAAATAAGTTAAGTTTATTTCAAATGGCTTGTCTGCAAAGAAAGGTGAGATGTAGGAAATCACAGAAAGTCGAGGGGAAAATAGGTCAATATATACTTTGCTATATAGTGAACTAAGCTTTTGGCCAGCCACAATGTAGAGGACCTGACCCTTAGAAACTTCCAAGTAAGCTGGAATCTTTAAAAATTCAAATCTTTATAAGTAAAAAATTTATTAAAATGAATAACCAAGTGTTTTAATTGACATCAGAAGATCAAAACAATAAACCCTGAGAACATAGAAAAAAGATAAATAAAGATATGAGCAGAACTTAATACCACAGAAAACGTATAAAATTCAGTTGAGGTAGTAAGTCCAAAGAATATTCTTTGACAAGATTTAAAAGACACACTTTAATTAAGAAAACCAAAACATAAGTAAAGAATAAACAGAAAGAATCAGGACAATGTTATAGCAGAGAATATATGAAATGCCAGTAAATTTGAACATTTGTGTAAAGTGGACCATTTCCTAGCTCCTAAACTTTACCAAAATTGACACAAGAGGAAATCATTGAAAGTCATCATGTCAGCCCTTGGCATTCTCGGAATGCCCTGGCCTCAGAATGCAGCATCTGTAGTCCATGGTAACCTGCGGAGAGGGGGCGGGGCTGAGGGAGTTTGGAACACTGCCCTCACAGAGGGAGTGGGGGGGCCATCTCTGCTGTGACTGAACAAAGGGCAGGGGAGCAGGGGGCCCAGGGCAGGGCTCTCAGAGCCCGGCAGGCCCAGTGGGGTGTCACAAGCATTTAGGCCCAGGCCAAAGGGCGCCTTCTTTGTCTGCACAGCTGCCCAAACTCTCACCTTTCCACTCAGGCCGCCCTCTTACTTGAAGTGTGTGTGGAACCGGTCCGTGCAGTACACCTCGATGCAAAGCTAACCATAGGTCTGGGCATCATAGCTTCCTGCCAGGTGACCGATGTTCGCAGGCAAATAGCTCGTGGGACACACGTGGGGAGACTCCTGCCCAGGCCACAGGCCGCCCAAATCCACTATCCCAGATCGGGGGCAGCAAAGCAGTCCTGTCTGAGTCCCAGCCTCTAGAGGGCGTAGTGGACCAACACTTGTAGAAAAAGGGGTCCGCGCGGGTATCTCATTGGAGGGCCACAAAAAAATCTTTGCGGACTTTCTGCTGAAGCTTACGAGCGTTCACACCTAAGCCTCTTACAAGGTCAGCTGTTTAGATAAACATGAGCTCATGATCTAAATTTACACAATAATGAAGAAATCAGCTACAAGGGGAGACAAGCAGCAAAAACAATCAATACCAGAATTAGATTCCCTAGGCCAACCATCAGATGTTGGAATAATCAGGTGCAAGGCAGAAAGTATACACAAAACTGGAACTGAAACAAGGAACAAGGATGTTTTCAAAGACTGGTAAGATCTCTAAAACATTTTTAAAGTACATGTCATTGATAAAGCCAAATACTCAAAGGTTGTGTAATACAACAGATTCATCATTGAGCAGAGTGAAATTATGCTGTTTTGAAAACTATGGCAGGTCAGATTTTCTGCCTAATTATATAAGAAGATTTCTCTAAAAAATACACATTATTTCAAAGACTTATTGGCTGTGAAATAAGTTAAGGGTATTTCAAATGGCTTGTGTGCAAAGAAACGTGAGATGTAGGGAATCACAGAAAGCCGAGGGGAAAATAGGTCAATATATACATTGCTATATGGTGAACTAAGACTTAGGCCAGCCACAATGTAGAGGACCTGACCCTTAGAAACTTACAAGTAAGCTGGAATCTTGAAAACTTGAAATCCTTATAAGTAAAAAGATTTATTAAAATGATTAACGAAGTGTTATAATTGACATCAGAATATCAAAACAATAAACCTGAGAACATAGAAAACATATAAATAAAGATATGAGCAGAACTTAATACAATAGAAAACGTATAAAATTCAGGTGATGTAGTAAGTCCAAAGAATATTCTTTGACAAGATTAAAAGACACACTTTGATTAAGAAAAACCAAAACATAAGTAAAGAATATACAGAAAGAATCAGGATAATGTTATAGCAGAGAGTATATGAAATGCCAGGAAATTTGAACGTTTGTGTAAAGTGGACCAGTTCCTAGCTCCTAAAATTTACCAAAACTGACACAAGAGGAAATCATTTAAGGTCATCATGTCAGCCCTTGGCATTCTCGGAATGCCCTGGACTCAGAATGCAGCATCTGTAGTCCATGGTAACCTGCGGAGAGGGGGCGGGGCTGAGGGAGTTTGGAACACAGCCCTCACAGAGGGAGTGGGTGTGGCCATCTCTGCTGTGACTGAACAAAGGGCAGGGGAGCAGGGGGCACAGGGCAGGGCCCTCAGAGCCCGGCAGGCCCAGTGGGGTGTCAAAAGCATTTAGGCCCAGGACAAAGGGCGCCTTCTTTGTCTGCACAGCTGCCCAAACTCTCACCTTTCCACTCAGGGCGCCCTGTGACTTGAAGTGTGTGTGGAACCTGTCAGCGCAGTACACCTCGCTGCACAGATAACCATAGGTCTGGGCATCGTAGCTTCCTGCCAGGTGACTGAAGTTCGCAGGCAGATGGGTCCCTGGGACACACGCACAGAGGCTCCTGCCCCGGCCACAGGCCACCCACTGCCACTGCCACAGATCTTGGGGCACAAAACAGCCCAGTCTGAGGCCGTGCCTCTAGAGGGAGTAGTGGACCAACACATGTAGTCAACGGGGTCCTCGCGGGCAACTCATTGGAGGGACACAAATAAATCTTTGCGGACTTTCTGATGAAACTTAAGAGGGTTCACAACTAAGCCTCTTACAAAGTCAGATGTTTAGCTAAACATGAGCTCATGATCTAATTTTACACAATAATGAAAAAATCAGCTACAGGGGGAGACAATCAGCAAAAACAATCAATACCAGAATTAGATTCCCTAGGCTAATGATCAGACGTTGGAATAATCAGGTGCAAGGCAGAAAATATACATAAAACTGGAACTGAAACAAGGAACAAGGATATTTTCAAAGACTGGTAGGATCTCTAAAACATTTTTAAAGTACATGTCATTGATAAAGCTAAATATTCAAAGGTTTTGTAATACAACAGATTCATCATTGAGAAGAGTGAAATTATGCTGTTTTGAAAACTATGGCAGGTCAGATTTTCTGCCTAAATATATAAGAAGATTTCTCTAAAAAATACACATTATTTCAAAGACTTATTGGCTGTGAAATAAGTTAAGGGTATTTCAAATGGCTTGTGTGCAAAGAAAGGTGAGATGTAGGGAATCACAGAAAGCCGAGGGGAAAATAGGTCAATATATACATTGCTATATGGTGAACTAAGTCTTAGGCCAGCCACAATGTAGAGGACCTGACCCTTAGAAACTTACAAGTAAGCTGGAATCTTGAAACGTTCAAATCTTTATAAGTAAAAAGATTTATTAAAATGAATAACCAAGTGTTTTAATTGACATCAGAAGATCAAAACAATAAACCTGAGAACATAGAAAAAAATATAAATAAATATATGAGCAGAACTTAATACAATAGAAAACGTATAAAATTCAGGTGATGTAGTAAGTCCAAAGAATATTCTTTGACAAGATTAAAAGACACACTTTGATTAAGGAAAACCAAAACATAAGTAAAGAATATACAGAAAGAATCAGGACAACGTTATAGCAGAGAGTATATGAAATACCAGTAAATTTGAAAGTTTGTGTAAAGTGGACCAGTTCCTAGCTCCTAAAATTTACCAAAACTGACACAAGAGGAAATCATTTAAGGTCATCATGTCAGCCCTTGGCATTCTCGGAATGCCCTGGACTCAGAATGCAGCATCTTTAGTCCATGGTAACCTGCGGAGAGGGGGCGGGGCTGAGGGAGTTTGGAACACTGCCCTCACAGAGGGAGTGGGTGTGGCCATCTCTGCTGTGACTGAACAAAGGGCAGGGGAGCAAGGGTCCCATGGCAGGGCCCTCAGAGCCCGGCAGGCCCAGTGGGGTGTCACAAGCATTTAGGCCCAGGACAAAGGGCGCCTTCTTT
The DNA here is from genome assembly GCF_964165515.1 of Mesoplodon bidens. Taxonomy (NCBI): domain Eukaryota; kingdom Metazoa; phylum Chordata; class Mammalia; order Artiodactyla; family Ziphiidae; genus Mesoplodon; species Mesoplodon bidens. Next base: position 26,590,916 of record NC_138180.1, on the reverse strand, counting down.
GTCTGCACAGCGGCGCAAACTCTCACCTTTCCACTCAGGCCGCCCTCTTACTTGAAGTGTGTGTGGAACCTGTCCGTGCAGTACACCTCGCTGCACAGCTAACCATAGGTCTGGGCATCGTAGCTTCCTGCCAGGTGACCGAAGTTCGCAGGCAGATGGGTCCCTGGGACACACGCAGAGAGGCTCCTGCCCCGGCCACAGGCCACCCACTGACACTGCCACAGATCGTGGTGCACAAAGCAGCCCTGTGTGAGGCTGTGCCTCTAGAGGGAGTAGTGGACCAACACTTGTAGTAAACGGCGTCCTCGCGGGCAACTCATTGGAGGGACACAAATAGATCTTTGCGGAGTTTCTGATGAAACTTACGAGTGTTCACACCTAAGCCTCTTACAAAGTCAGATGTTTAGGTAAACATGAGCCATGATCTAATTTTACACAATAATGAAGAAATCAGCTACAGGGGGAGACAATCAGCAAAAACAATCAATACCAGAATTAGATTCCCTAGGCCAACGATCAGACGTTGGAATAATCAGGTGCAAGGCAGAAAATATACAAAAACTGGAACTGAAACAAGGAACAAGGATATTTTCAAAGACTGGTAGGATCTCTAAAACATTTTTAAAGTACATGTCATTGATAAAGCTAAATATTCAAAGGTTTTGTAATACAACAGATTCATCATTGAGAAGAGTGAAATTATGCTGTTTTGAAAACTATGGCAGGTCAGATTTTCTGCCTAAATATATAATAAGATTTCTCAGAAAAATGCACATTATTTCAAAGACTTATTGGCTGTGAAATAAGTTAAGGTTATTTCAAATGGCTTGTCTGCAAAGAAAGGTGAGATGTAGGAAATCACAGAAAGTCGAGGGGAAAATAGGTCAATATATACTTTGCTATATTGTGAACTAAGCTTTTGGCCAGCCACAATGTAGAGGACCTGACACTTAGAAACTTACAAGTAAGCTGGAATCTTGAAAAATTCAAATATTTATAAGTAAAATGATTTATTAAAATGAATAAACAAGTGTTTTAATTGACATCAGAAGATCAAAACAATAAACCCTGAGAACATAGAAAAAAGATAAATAAAGATATGAGAAGAACTTAATACCACAGAAAACGTATAAAATTCAGTTGAGGTAGTAAGTCCAGAGAATATTCTTTGACAAGATTTAAAAGACACACTTTGATTAAGGAAAACCAAAACATAAGTAAAGAATATACAGAAAGAATCAGGACAATGTTATAGCAGAGAATATCTGAAATGCCAGTAAATTTGAACATTTGTATAAAGTGGAGCATTTCCTAGCTCCTAAAATTTACCAAAATTGACACAAGAGGAAATCATTTAAGGTCATCATGTCTGCCCTTGGCATTCTCGGAACGCCCTCGGCTCAGAATGCAGCATTTGTAGTCCATGGTAACCTGTGGAGAGGGGGCGGGGCTGAGGGAGGTTGGAACAATGCCTTCACTGAGGGAGTGGTTGGGGCCATCTCTGCTGTGCCTGAACAAAGGGCAGGGGATAAGGGGGCCAACGCCGGGCCCTCAGAGCCCGGCAGGCCCAGTCGTGTGTCACAAGCATTTAGGCATAGGTCAAAGTGCGCCTTCTTTGTCTGCACAGCTGCCCAAACTCTCACCTTTCCACTCAGGCCGCCCTCTTACTTGAAGTGTGTGTGGAACCGGTCCGTGCAGTACACCTCGCTGCAAAGCTAACCATAGGTCTGGGCATCATAGCTTCCTGTCAGGTGACCGAAGTTCGCAGGCAGATGGGTCGTGGGAGACACGTGGGGAGCCTCCTGCCCAGGCCACAGGCCGCCCAAAGCCACTATCCCAGATCGGGGGCAGCAAAGCAGTCCTGTCTGAGTCCCAGCCTCTAGAGGGAGTAGTGGACGAACACATGTAGAAAAAGGGGTCCGCGCGGGTAACTCATTGGAGGGACACAAAAAAATCTTTGCGGACTTTCTGCTGAAGCTTACGAGTGTTCACACCTAAGCCTCTTACAAGGTCAGATGATTAGCTAAACATGAGCTCATGATCTAAATTTACACAATAATGAAGAAATCAGCTACAGGGGGAGACAAGCAGCAAAAACAATCAATACCAGAATTAGATTCCCTAGACCATCGATCAGACGTTGGAATAATCAGGTGCAAGGCAGAAAATATACATAAAACTGGAACTGAAACAAGGAACAAGGATGTTTTCAAAGACTGGTAGGATCTCTAAAACATTTTTAAAGTACATGTCATTGATATAGCTAAATACTCAAAGGTTGTGTAATACAACAGATTCATCATTGAGAAGAGTGAAATTATGCTGTTTTGAAAACTATTGCAGGTCAGATTTTCTGCCTAAATATATAAGAAGATTTCTCTGAAAAATGCACATTATTTCAAAGACTTATTGGCTGTGAAATAAGTTAAGTTTATTTCAAATGGCTTGTCTGCAAAGAAAGGTGAGATGTAGGAAATCACAGAAAGTCGAGGGGAAAATAGGTCAATATATACTTTGCTATATAGTGAACTAAGCTTTTGGCCAGCCACAATGTAGAGGACCTGACCCTTAGAAACTTCCAAGTAAGCTGGAATCTTTAAAAATTCAAATCTTTATAAGTAAAAAATTTATTAAAATGAATAACCAAGTGTTTTAATTGACATCAGAAGATCAAAACAATAAACCCTGAGAACATAGAAAAAAGATAAATAAAGATATGAGCAGAACTTAATACCACAGAAAACGTATAAAATTCAGTTGAGGTAGTAAGTCCAAAGAATATTCTTTGACAAGATTTAAAAGACACACTTTAATTAAGAAAACCAAAACATAAGTAAAGAATAAACAGAAAGAATCAGGACAATGTTATAGCAGAGAATATATGAAATGCCAGTAAATTTGAACATTTGTGTAAAGTGGACCATTTCCTAGCTCCTAAACTTTACCAAAATTGACACAAGAGGAAATCATTGAAAGTCATCATGTCAGCCCTTGGCATTCTCGGAATGCCCTGGCCTCAGAATGCAGCATCTGTAGTCCATGGTAACCTGCGGAGAGGGGGCGGGGCTGAGGGAGTTTGGAACACTGCCCTCACAGAGGGAGTGGGGGGGCCATCTCTGCTGTGACTGAACAAAGGGCAGGGGAGCAGGGGGCCCAGGGCAGGGCTCTCAGAGCCCGGCAGGCCCAGTGGGGTGTCACAAGCATTTAGGCCCAGGCCAAAGGGCGCCTTCTTTGTCTGCACAGCTGCCCAAACTCTCACCTTTCCACTCAGGCCGCCCTCTTACTTGAAGTGTGTGTGGAACCGGTCCGTGCAGTACACCTCGATGCAAAGCTAACCATAGGTCTGGGCATCATAGCTTCCTGCCAGGTGACCGATGTTCGCAGGCAAATAGCTCGTGGGACACACGTGGGGAGACTCCTGCCCAGGCCACAGGCCGCCCAAATCCACTATCCCAGATCGGGGGCAGCAAAGCAGTCCTGTCTGAGTCCCAGCCTCTAGAGGGCGTAGTGGACCAACACTTGTAGAAAAAGGGGTCCGCGCGGGTATCTCATTGGAGGGCCACAAAAAAATCTTTGCGGACTTTCTGCTGAAGCTTACGAGCGTTCACACCTAAGCCTCTTACAAGGTCAGCTGTTTAGATAAACATGAGCTCATGATCTAAATTTACACAATAATGAAGAAATCAGCTACAAGGGGAGACAAGCAGCAAAAACAATCAATACCAGAATTAGATTCCCTAGGCCAACCATCAGATGTTGGAATAATCAGGTGCAAGGCAGAAAGTATACACAAAACTGGAACTGAAACAAGGAACAAGGATGTTTTCAAAGACTGGTAAGATCTCTAAAACATTTTTAAAGTACATGTCATTGATAAAGCCAAATACTCAAAGGTTGTGTAATACAACAGATTCATCATTGAGCAGAGTGAAATTATGCTGTTTTGAAAACTATGGCAGGTCAGATTTTCTGCCTAATTATATAAGAAGATTTCTCTAAAAAATACACATTATTTCAAAGACTTATTGGCTGTGAAATAAGTTAAGGGTATTTCAAATGGCTTGTGTGCAAAGAAACGTGAGATGTAGGGAATCACAGAAAGCCGAGGGGAAAATAGGTCAATATATACATTGCTATATGGTGAACTAAGACTTAGGCCAGCCACAATGTAGAGGACCTGACCCTTAGAAACTTACAAGTAAGCTGGAATCTTGAAAACTTGAAATCCTTATAAGTAAAAAGATTTATTAAAATGATTAACGAAGTGTTATAATTGACATCAGAATATCAAAACAATAAACCTGAGAACATAGAAAACATATAAATAAAGATATGAGCAGAACTTAATACAATAGAAAACGTATAAAATTCAGGTGATGTAGTAAGTCCAAAGAATATTCTTTGACAAGATTAAAAGACACACTTTGATTAAGAAAAACCAAAACATAAGTAAAGAATATACAGAAAGAATCAGGATAATGTTATAGCAGAGAGTATATGAAATGCCAGGAAATTTGAACGTTTGTTTAAAGTGGACCAGTTCCTAGCTCCTAAAATTTACCAAAACTGACACAAGAGGAAATCATTTAAGGTCATCATGTCAGCCCTTGGCATTCTCGGAATGCCCTGGACTCAGAATGCAGCATCTGTAGTCCATGGTAACCCGCGGAGAGGGGGCGGGGCTGAGGGAGTTTGGAACACAGCCCTCACAGAGGGAGTGGGTGTGGCCATCTCTGCTGTGACTGAACAAAGGGCAGGGGAGCAGGGGGCACAGGGCAGGGCCCTCAGAGCCCGGCAGGCCCAGTGGGGTGTCAAAAGCATTTAGGCCCAGGACAAAGGGCGCCTTCTTTGTCTGCACAGCTGCCCAAACTCTCACCTTTCCACTCAGGGCGCCCTGTGACTTGAAGTGTGTGTGGAACCTGTCAGCGCAGTACACCTCGCTGCACAGATAACCATAGGTCTGGGCATCGTAGCTTCCTGCCAGGTGACTGAAGTTCGCAGGCAGATGGGTCCCTGGGACACACGCACAGAGGCTCCTGCCCCGGCCACAGGCCACCCACTGCCACTGCCACAGATCTTGGGGCACAAAACAGCCCAGTCTGAGGCCGTGCCTCTAGAGGGAGTAGTGGACCAACACATGTAGTCAACGGGGTCCTCGCGGGCAACTCATTGGAGGGACACAAATAAATCTTTGCGGACTTTCTGATGAAACTTAAGAGGGTTCACAACTAAGCCTCTTACAAAGTCAGATGTTTAGCTAAACATGAGCTCATGATCTAATTTTACACAATAATGAAAAAATCAGCTACAGGGGGAGACAATCAGCAAAAACAATCAATACCAGAATTAGATTCCCTAGGCTAATGATCAGACGTTGGAATAATCAGGTGCAAGGCAGAAAATATACATAAAACTGGAACTGAAACAAGGAACAAGGATATTTTCAAAGACTGGTAGGATCTCTAAAACATTTTTAAAGTACATGTCATTGATAAAGCTAAATATTCAAAGGTTTTGTAATACAACAGATTCATCATTGAGAAGAGTGAAATTATGCTGTTTTGAAAACTATGGCAGGTCAGATTTTCTGCCTAAATATATAAGAAGATTTCTCTAAAAAATACACATTATTTCAAAGACTTATTGGCTGTGAAATAAGTTAAGGGTATTTCAAATGGCTTGTGTGCAAAGAAAGGTGAGATGTAGGGAATCACAGAAAGCCGAGGGGAAAATAGGTCAATATATACATTGCTATATGGTGAACTAAGTCTTAGGCCAGCCACAATGTAGAGGACCTGACCCTTAGAAACTTACAAGTAAGCTGGAATCTTGAAACGTTCAAATCTTTATAAGTAAAAAGATTTATTAAAATGAATAACCAAGTGTTTTAATTGACATCAGAAGATCAAAACAATAAACCTGAGAACATAGAAAAAAATATAAATAAATATATGAGCAGAACTTAATACAATAGAAAACGTATAAAATTCAGGTGATGTAGTAAGTCCAAAGAATATTCTTTGACAAGATTAAAAGACACACTTTGATTAAGGAAAACCAAAACATAAGTAAAGAATATACAGAAAGAATCAGGACAACGTTATAGCAGAGAGTATATGAAATACCAGTAAATTTGAAAGTTTGTGTAAAGTGGACCAGTTCCTAGCTCCTAAAATTTACCAAAACTGACACAAGAGGAAATCATTTAAGGTCATCATGTCAGCCCTTGGCATTCTCGGAATGCCCTGGACTCAGAATGCAGCATCTTTAGTCCATGGTAACCTGCGGAGAGGGGGCGGGGCTGAGGGAGTTTGGAACACTGCCCTCACAGAGGGAGTGGGTGTGGCCATCTCTGCTGTGACTGAACAAAGGGCAGGGGAGCAAGGGTCCCATGGCAGGGCCCTCAGAGCCCGGCAGGCCCAGTGGGGTGTCACAAGCATTTAGGCCCAGGACAAAGGGCGCCTTCTTTGTCTGCACAGCGGCGCAAACTCTCACCTTTCCACTCAGGCCGCCCTCTTACTTGAAGTGTGTGTGGAACCTGTCCGTGCAGTACACCTCGCTGCACAGCTAACCATAGGTCTGGGCATCGTAGCTTCCTGCCAGGTGACCGAAGTTCGCAGGCAGATGGGTCCCTGGGACACACGCAGAGAGGCTCCTGCCCCGGCCACAGGCCACCCACTGACACTGCCACAGATCGTGGTGCACAAAGCAGCCCTGTGTGAGGCTGTGCCTCTAGAGGGAGTAGTGGACCAACACTTGTAGTAAACGGCGTCCTCGCGGGCAACTCATTGGAGGGACACAAATAGATCTTTGCGGAGTTTCTGATGAAACTTACGAGTGTTCACACCTAAGCCTCTTACAAAGTCAGATGTTTAGGTAAACATGAGCCATGATCTAATTTTACACAATAATGAAGAAATCAGCTACAGGGGGAGACAATCAGCAAAAACAATCAATACCAGAATTAGATTCCCTAGGCCATCGATCAGACGTTGGAATAATCAGGTGCAAGGCAGAAAATATACAAAAACTGGAACTGAAACAAGGAACAAGGATATTTTCAAAGACTTGTAGGATCTCTAAAACATTTTTAAAGTACATGTCATTGATAAAGCTAAATACTCAAAGGTTGTGTAATACAACAGATTCATCATTGAGAAGAGTGAAATTATGCTGTTTTGAAAACTATGGCAGGTCAGATTTTCTGCCTAAATATATAAGAAGATTTCTCTGAAAACTACACATTATTTCAAAGACTTATTGGCTGTGAAATAAGTTAAGGTTATTTCAAATGGCTTGTCTGCAAAGAAAGGTGAGATGTAGGAAATCACAGAAAGTCGAGGGGAAAATAGGTCAATATATACTTTGCTATATTGTGAACTAAGCTTTTGGCCAGCCACAATGTAGAGGACCTGACCCTTAGAAACTTCCAAGTAAGCTGGAATCTTGAAAAATTCAAATCTTTATAAGTAAAAAGATTTATTAAAATGAATAACCAAGTGTTTTAATTGACATCAGAAGATCAAAACAATAAACCCTGAGAACATAGAAAAAAGATAAATAAAGATATGAGCAGAACTTAATACCACAGAAAACGTATAAAATTCAGTTGAGGTAGTAAGTCCAAAGAATATTCTTTGACAAGATTTAAAAGACACACTTTGATTAAGGAAAACCAAAACATAAGTAAAGAATATACAGAAAGAATCAGGACAATGTTATAGCAGAGAATATCTGAAATGCCAGTAAATTTGAACATTTGTATAAAGTGGAGCATTTCCTAGCTCCTAAAATTTACCAAAATTGACACAAGAGGAAATCATTTAAGGTCATCATGTCTGCCCTTGGCATTCTCGGAACGCCCTCGGCTCAGAATGCAGCGTCTGTAGTCCATGGTAACCTGCGGAGAGGGGGCGGGGCTGAGGGAGGTAGGAACAATGCCTTCACTGAGGGAGTGGGTGGGGCCATCTCTGCTGTGCCTGAACAAAGGGCAGGGGATAAGGGGGCCAACGCCGGGCCCTCAGAGCCCGGCAGGCCCAGTCGTGTGTCACAAGCATTTAGGCATAGGTCAAAGTGCGCCTTCTTTGTCTGCACAGCTGCCCAAACTCTCACCTTTCCACTCAGGCCGACCTCTTACTTGAAGTGTGTGTGGAACCGGTCCGTGCAGTACACCTCGCTGCAAAGCTAACCATAGGTCTGGGCATCATAGCTTCCTGCCAGGTGACCGAAGTTCGCAGGCAGATGGGTCGTGGGACACACGTGGGGAGCCTCCTGCCCAGGCCACAGGCCGCCCAAAGCCACTATCCCAGATCGGGGGCGGCAAAGCAGTCCTGTCTGAGTCCCAGCCTCTAGCGGGAGTAGTGGACCAACACATGTAGAAAAAGGGGTCCGCGTGGGTAACTCATTGGAGGGACACAAAAAAATCTTTGCGGACTTTCTGCTGAAGCTTACGAGCGTTCACACCTAAGACTCTTACAAGGTCAGCTGTTTAGCTAAAAATGAGCTCATGATCTAAATTTACACAATAATGAAGAAATCAGCTACAAGGGGAGAGAAGCAGCAAAAACAATCAATACCAGAATTAGATTCCCTAGGCCAACCATCAGATGTTGGAATAATCAGGTGCAAGGCAGAAAGTATACACAAAACTGGAACTGAAACAAGGAACAAGGATGTTTTCAAAGACTGGTAGGATCTCTAAAATATTTTTAAAGTACATGTCATTGATAAAGCTAAATACTCAAAGGTGGTGTAATACAACAGATTCATCATTGAGAAGAGTGAAATTATGCTGTTTTGAAAATTATGGCAGGTCAGATTTTCTGCCTAAATATATAAGAAGATTTCTCTGAAAAATGCACATTATTTAAAGACTTATTGGCTGTGAAATAAGTTAAGTTTATTTCAAATGGCTTGTCTGCAAAGAAAGGTGAGATGTAGGAAATCACAGAAAGTCGAGGGGAAAATAGGTCAATATATACTTTGCTATATTGTGAACTAAGCCTTTGGCCAGCCACAATGTAGAGGACCTGACCCTTAGAAACTTACAAGTAAGCTGGAATCTTTAAAAACTCAAATCTTCATAAGTAAAAAGTTTTATTAAAATGAATAACCAAGTGTTTTAATTGACATCAGAAGATCAAAACAATAAACCCTGAGAACATAGAAAAAAGATAAATAAAGATATGAGCAGAACTTAATACCATAGAAAACGTATAAAATTCAGTTGAGGTAGTAAGTCCAAAGAATATTCTTTGACAAGATTTAAAAGACACACTTTGATTAAGGAAAACCAAAACATAAGTAAAGAATATACAGAAAGAGTCAGGACAATGTTATAGCAGAGAGTATATGAAATGCCAGTAAATTTGAAGGTTTGTGTAAAGTGGACCAGTTCCTAGCTCCTAAAATTTACCAAAACTGACACAAGAGGAAATCATTTAAGGTCATCATGTCAGCCCTTGGCATTCTCGGGATGCCCTGGACTCAGAATGCAGCATCTTTAGTCCATGGTAACCTGCGGAGAGGGGGCGGGGCTGAGGGAGTTTGGAACACTGCCCTCACAGAGGGAGTGGGTGTGGCCATCTCTGCTGTGACTGAACAAAGGGCAGGGGAGCAGGGGGCCCAGGGCAGGGCCCTCAGAGCCCGGCAGGCCCAGTGGGGTGTCAAAAGCATTTAGGCCCAGGCCAAAGTGCGCCTTCTTTGTCTGCACAGCGGCACAAACTCTCACCTTTCCACTAAGGCCGCCCTCTTACTTGAAGTGTGTGTGGAACCGGTCCGCGCAGTACACTTCGATGCAAAGCTAACCATAGGTCTGGCCATCATAGCTTCCTGCCAGGTGACCGAAGTTCGCAGGCAGATGGGTCGTGGGACACACGTGGGGAGAATCCTGCCCAGGCCACAGGCCGCCCAAAGCCACTATCCCAGATCGGGGGCAGCAAAGCAGTCCTGTCTGAGTCCCAGCCTCTAGAGGGAGTAGTGGACCAACACTTGTAGAAAAAGGGGTCCGCGCGGGTAACTCATTGGGGGGACACAAAAAAATCTTTGCGGACTTTCTGCTGAAGCTTACGAGCGTTCACACCTAAGCCTCTTACAAGGTCAGCTGTTTAGATAAACATGAGCTCATGATCTAAATTTACACAATAATGAAGAAATCAGCTACAAGGGGAGACAAGCAGCATAAACAATCAATACCAGAATTAGATTCCCTAGGCCAACCATCAGATGTTGGAATAATCAGGTGCAAGGCAGAAAGTATACATAAAACTTGAACTGAAACAAGGAATAAGGATGTTTTAAAAGACTGGTAGGATCTCTAAAACATTTTTAAAGTACATGTCATTGATAAAGCTAAATACTCAATGGTTGTGTAATACAACAGATTCAACATTGAGAAGAGTGAAATTATGCTGTTTTGAAAACTATGGCAGGTCAGATTTTCTGCCTAATTATATAAGAAGATTTCTCTAAAAAATACACATTATTTCAAAGACTTATTGGCTGTGAAATAAGTTAAGGTTATTTCAAATGGCTTGTGTGCAAAGAAAGGTGAGATGTAGGGAATCACAGAAAGTCGAGGGGAAAATAGGTCAATATATACATTGCTATATGGTGAACTAAGACTTAGGCCAGCCACAATGTAGAGGACCTGACCCTTAGAAACTTACAAGTAAGCTGGAATCTTGAAAAATTCAAATCCTTATAAGTAAAAAGATTTTTTAAGATGAATAACCAAGTGTTTTAATTGACATCAGAAGATCAAAACAATAAACCTGAGAACATAGAAACAATATAAATAAAGATATGAGCAGAACTTAATACAATAGAAATCGTATAAAATTCAGCTGATGTAGTAAGTCAAAGAATATTCTTTGACAAGATTAAAAGACACACTTTGATTAAGGAAAACCAAAACATATGTAAAGAATATACAGAAAGAATCAGGACAATGTTATAGCAGAGAGTATATGAAATGCCAGTAAATTTGAAAGTTTGTGTAAAGTGGACCAGTTCCTAGCTCCTAAAATTTACCAAAACTGACACAAGAGGAAATCATTTAAAGTCATCATGTCAGCCCTTGGCATTCACGGAATGCCCTTGACTCAGAATGCAGCATCTTTAGTCCATGGTAACCTGCGGAGAGGGGGCGGGGCTGAGGGAGTTTGGAACACTGCCCTCACACAGGGAGTGGGTGTGGCCATCTCTGCTGTGACTGAACAAAGGGCAGGGGAGCAGGGTGCCCAGGGCAGGGCCCTCGGAGCCCGGCAGGCCCAGTGGGGTGTCACAAGCATTTGGCCCAGGACAAAGGGCGCCTTCTTTGTCGGCACAGCGGCACAAACTCTCACCTTTCCACTCAGGCCGCCCTCTTACTTGAAGTGTGTGTGGAACCTGTCCGCGCAGTACACCTCGCTGCACAGCTAACCATAGGTCTGAGCATCGTAGCTTCCTGCCAGGTGACCGAATTTCGCAGGCAGATGGGTCCCTGGGACACACGCAGAGAGGCTCCTGCCCCGGCCACAGGCCACCCACTGCCACTGCCACAGATCGTGGTGCACAAAACAGCCCTGTCTGAGGCTGTGCCTCTAGAGAGAGTAGTGGACCAACACTTGTAGTAAACGGGGTCCTCGCGTGCAACTCATTGGAGGGACACAAATAAATCTTTGCGGAGTTTCTGATGAAACTTACGAGTGTTCACACCTAAGCCTCTTACAAAGTCAGATGTTTAGCTAAACATGAGCCATGATCTAATTTTACACAATAATGAAGAAATCAGCTACAAGGGGAGACAATCAGCAAAAACAATCAATACCAGAATTAGATTCCCTAGGCCAACGATCAGACGTTGGAATAATCAGGTGCAAGGCAGAAAATATACAAAAACTGGAACTGAAACAAGGAACAAGGATATTTTCAAAGACTGGTAGGATCTCTAAAACATTTTTAAAGTACATGTCATTGATAAAGCTAAATATTCAAAGGTTTTGTAATACAACAGATTCATCATTGAGAAGAGTGAAATTATGCTGTTTTGAAAACTATGGCAGGTCAGATTTTCTGCCTAAATATATAATAAGATTTCTCAGAAAAATGCACATTATTTCAAAGACTTATTGGCTGTGAAATAAGTTAAGGTTATTTCAAATGGCTTGTCTGCAAAGAAAGGTGAGATGTAGGAAATCACAGAAAGTCGAGGGGAAAATAGGTCAATATATACTTTGCTATATTGTGAACTAAGCTTTTGGCCAGCCACAATGTAGAGGACCTGACACTTAGAAACTTACAAGTAAGCTGGAATCTTGAAAAATTCAAATATTTATAAGTAAAATGATTTATTAAAATGAATAAACAAGTGTTTTAATTGACATCAGAAGATCAAAACAATAAACCCTGAGAACATAGAAAAAAGATAAATAAAGATATGAGAAGAACTTAATACCACAGAAAACGTATAAAATTCAGTTGAGGTAGTAAGTCCAGAGAATATTCTTTGACAAGATTTAAAAGACACACTTTGATTAAGGAAAACCAAAACATAAGTAAAGAATATACAGAAAGAATCAGGACAATGTTATAGCAGAGAATATCTGAAATGCCAGTAAATTTGAACATTTGTATAAAGTGGAGCATTTCCTAGCTCCTAAAATTTACCAAAATTGACACAAGAGGAAATCATTTAAGGTCATCATGTCTGCCCTTGGCATTCTCGGAACGCCCTCGGCTCAGAATGCAGCATTTGTAGTCCATGGTAACCTGTGGAGAGGGGGCGGGGCTGAGGGAGGTTGGAACAATGCCTTCACTGAGGGAGTGGTTGGGGCCATCTCTGCTGTGCCTGAACAAAGGGCAGGGGATAAGGGGGCCAACGCCGGGCCCTCAGAGCCCGGCAGGCCCAGTCGTGTGTCACAAGCATTTAGGCATAGGTCAAAGTGCGCCTTCTTTGTCTGCACAGCTGCCCAAACTCTCACCTTTCCACTCAGGCCGCCCTCTTACTTGAAGTGTGTGTGGAACCGGTCCGTGCAGTACACCTCGCTGCAAAGCAAACCATAGGTCTGGGCATCATAGCTTCCTGTCAGGTGACCGAAGTTCGCAGGCAGATGGGTCGTGGGAGACACGTGGGGAGCCTCCTGCCCAGGCCACAGGCCGCCCAAAGCCACTATCCCAGATCGGGGGCAGCAAAGCAGTCCTGTCTGAGTCCCAGCCTCTAGAGGGAGTAGTGGACGAACACATGTAGAAAAAGGGGTCCGCGCGGGTAACTCATTGGAGGGACACAAAAAAATCTTTGCGGACTTTCTGCTGAAGCTTACGAGTGTTCACACCTAAGCCTCTTACAAGTCAGATGATTAGCTAAACATGAGCTCATGATCTAAATTTACACAATAATGAAGAAATCAGCTACAGGGGGAGACAAGCAGCAAAAACAATCAATACCAGAATTAGATTCCCTAGACCATCGATCAGACGTTGGAATAATCAGGTGCAAGGCAGAAAATATACATAAAACTGGAACTGAAACAAGGAACAAGGATGTTTTCAAAGACTGGTAGGATCTCTAAAACATTTTTAAAGTACATGTCATTGATATAGCTAAATACTCAAAGGTTGTGTAATACAACAGATTCATCATTGAGAAGAGTGAAATTATGCTGTTTTGAAAACTATTGCAGGTCAGATTTTCTGCCTAAATATATAAGAAGATTTCTCTGAAAAATGCACATTATTTCAAAGACTTATTGGCTGTGAAATAAGTTAAGTTTATTTCAAATGGCTTGTCTGCAAAGAAAGGTGAGATGTAGGAAATCACAGAAAGTCGAGGGGAAAATAGGTCAATATATACTTTGCTATATAGTGAACTAAGCTTTTGGCCAGCCACAATGTAGAGGACCTGACCCTTAGAAACTTCCAAGTAAGCTGGAATCTTTAAAAATTCAAATCTTTATAAGTAAAAAATTTATTAAAATGAATAACCAAGTGTTTTAATTGACATCAGAAGATCAAAACAATAAACCCTGAGAACATAGAAAAAAGATAAATAAAGATATGAGCAGAACTTAATACCACAGAAAACGTATAAAATTCAGTTGAGGTAGTAAGTCCAAAGAATATTCTTTGACAAGATTTAAAAGACACACTTTAATTAAGAAAACCAAAACATAAGTAAAGAATAAACAGAAAGAATCAGGACAATGTTATAGCAGAGAATATATGAAATGCCAGTAAATTTGAACATTTGTGTAAAGTGGACCATTTCCTAGCTCCTAAACTTTACCAAAATTGACACAAGAGGAAATCATTGAAAGTCATCATGTCAGCCCTTGGCATTCTCGGAATGCCCTGGCCTCAGAATGCAGCATCTGTAGTCCATGGTAACCTGCGGAGAGGGGGCGGGGCTGAGGGAGTTTGGAACACTGCCCTCACAGAGGGAGTGGGGGGGCCATCTCTGCTGTGACTGAACAAAGGGCAGGGGAGCAGGGGGCCCAGGGCAGGGCTCTCAGAGCCCGGCAGGCCCAGTGGGGTGTCACAAGCATTTAGGCCCAGGCCAAAGGGCGCCTTCTTTGTCTGCACAGCTGCCCAAACTCTCACCTTTCCACTCAGGCCGCCCTCTTACTTGAAGTGTGTGTGGAACCGGTCCGTGCAGTACACCTCGATGCAAAGCTAACCATAGGTCTGGGCATCATAGCTTCCTGCCAGGTGACCGATGTTCGCAGGCAAATAGCTCGTGGGACACACGTGGGGAGACTCCTGCCCAGGCCACAGGCCGCCCAAATCCACTATCCCAGATCGGGGGCAGCAAAGCAGTCCTGTCTGAGTCCCAGCCTCTAGAGGGCGTAGTGGACCAACACTTGTAGAAAAAGGGGTCCGCGCGGGTATCTCATTGGAGGGCCACAAAAAAATCTTTGCGGACTTTCTGCTGAAGCTTACGAGCGTTCACACCTAAGCCTCTTACAAGGTCAGCTGTTTAGATAAACATGAGCTCATGATCTAAATTTACACAATAATGAAGAAATCAGCTACAAGGGGAGACAAGCAGCAAAAACAATCAATACCAGAATTAGATTCCCTAGGCCAACCATCAGATGTTGGAATAATCAGGTGCAAGGCAGAAAGTATACACAAAACTGGAACTGAAACAAGGAACAAGGATGTTTTCAAAGACTGGTAAGATCTCTAAAACATTTTTAAAGTACATGTCATTGATAAAGCCAAATACTCAAAGGTTGTGTAATACAACAGATTCATCATTGAGCAGAGTGAAATTATGCTGTTTTGAAAACTATGGCAGGTCAGATTTTCTGCCTAATTATATAAGAAGATTTCTCTAAAAAATACACATTATTTCAAAGACTTATTGGCTGTGAAATAAGTTAAGGGTATTTCAAATGGCTTGTGTGCAAAGAAACGTGAGATGTAGGGAATCACAGAAAGCCGAGGGGAAAATAGGTCAATATATACATTGCTATATGGTGAACTAAGACTTAGGCCAGCCACAATGTAGAGGACCTGACCCTTAGAAACTTACAAGTAAGCTGGAATCTTGAAAACTTGAAATCCTTATAAGTAAAAAGATTTATTAAAATGATTAACGAAGTGTTATAATTGACATCAGAATATCAAAACAATAAACCTGAGAACATAGAAAACATATAAATAAAGATATGAGCAGAACTTAATACAATAGAAAACGTATAAAATTCAGGTGATGTAGTAAGTCCAAAGAATATTCTTTGACAAGATTAAAAGACACACTTTGATTAAGAAAAACCAAAACATAAGTAAAGAATATACAGAAAGAATCAGGATAATGTTATAGCAGAGAGTATATGAAATGCCAGGAAATTTGAACGTTTGTGTAAAGTGGACCAGTTCCTAGCTCCTAAAATTTACCAAAACTGACACAAGAGGAAATCATTTAAGGTCATCATGTCAGCCCTTGGCATTCTCGGAATGCCCTGGACTCAGAATGCAGCATCTGTAGTCCATGGTAACCTGCGGAGAGGGGGCGGGGCTGAGGGAGTTTGGAACACAGCCCTCACAGAGGGAGTGGGTGTGGCCATCTCTGCTGTGACTGAACAAAGGGCAGGGGAGCAGGGGGCACAGGGCAGGGCCCTCAGAGCCCGGCAGGCCCAGTGGGGTGTCAAAAGCATTTAGGCCCAGGACAAAGGGCGCCTTCTTTGTCTGCACAGCTGCCCAAACTCTCACCTTTCCACTCAGGGCGCCCTGTGACTTGAAGTGTGTGTGGAACCTGTCAGCGCAGTACACCTCGCTGCACAGATAACCATAGGTCTGGGCATCGTAGCTTCCTGCCAGGTGACTGAAGTTCGCAGGCAGATGGGTCCCTGGGACACACGCACAGAGGCTCCTGCCCCGGCCACAGGCCACCCACTGCCACTGCCACAGATCTTGGGGCACAAAACAGCCCAGTCTGAGGCCGTGCCTCTAGAGGGAGTAGTGGACCAACACATGTAGTCAACGGGGTCCTCGCGGGCAACTCATTGGAGGGACACAAATAAATCTTTGCGGACTTTCTGATGAAACTTAAGAGGGTTCACAACTAAGCCTCTTACAAAGTCAGATGTTTAGCTAAACATGAGCTCATGATCTAATTTTACACAATAATGAAAAAATCAGCTACAGGGGGAGACAATCAGCAAAAACAATCAATACCAGAATTAGATTCCCTAGGCTAATGATCAGACGTTGGAATAATCAGGTGCAAGGCAGAAAATATACATAAAACTGGAACTGAAACAAGGAACAAGGATGTTTTCAAAGACTGGTAGTATCTCTAAAACATTTTTAAAGTACATGTCATTGATAAAGCTAAATACTCAATGGTTGTGTAATACAACAGATTCATCATTGAGAAGAGTGAAATTATGCTGTTTTGAAAACTATGGCAGGTCAGATTTTCTGCCTAAATATATAAGAAGATTTCTCTAAAAAATACACATTATTTCAAAGACTTATTGGCTGTGAAATAAGTTAAGGGTATTTCAAATGGCTTGTGTGCAAAGAAAGGTGAGATGTAGGGAATCACAGAAAGCCGAGGGGAAAATAGGTCAATATATACATTGCTATATGGTGAACTAAGTCTTAGGCCAGCCACAATGTAGAGGACCTGACCCTTAGAAACTTACAAGTAAGCTGGAATCTTGAAACGTTCAAATCTTTATAAGTAAAAAGATTTATTAAAATGAATAACCAAGTGTTTTAATTGACATCAGAAGATCAAAACAATAAACCTGAGAACATAGAAAAAAATATAAATAAAGATATGAGCAGAACTTAATACAATAGAAAACGTATAAAATTCAGGTGATGTAGTAAGTCCAAAGAATATTCTTTGACAAGATTAAAAGACACACTTTGATTAAGGAAAACCAAAACATAAGTAAAGAATATACAGAAAGAATCAGGACAACGTTATAGCAGAGAGTATATGAAATACCAGTAAATTTGAAAGTTTGTGTAAAGTGGACCAGTTCCTAGCTCCTAAAATTTACCAAAACTGACACAAGAGGAAATCATTTAAGGTCATCATGTCAGCCCTTGGCATTCTCGGAATGCCCTGGACTCAGAATGCAGCATCTTTAGTCCATGGTAACCTGCGGAGAGGGGGCGGGGCTGAGGGAGTTTGGAACACTGCCCTCACAGAGGGAGTGGGTGTGGCCATCTCTGCTGTGACTGAACAAAGGGCAGGGGAGCAAGGGTCCCATGGCAGGGCCCTCAGAGCCCGGCAGGCCCAGTGGGGTGTCACAAGCATTTAGGCCCAGGACAAAGGGCGCCTTCTTTGTCTGCACAGCGGCGCAAACTCTCACCTTTCCACTCAGGCCGCCCTCTTACTTGAAGTGTGTGTGGAACCTGTCCGTGCAGTACACCTCGCTGCACAGCTAACCATAGGTCTGGGCATCGTAGCTTCCTGCCAGGTGACCGAAGTTCGCAGGCAGATGGGTCCCTGGGACACACGCAGAGAGGCTCCTGCCCCGGCCACAGGCCACCCACTGACACTGCCACAGATCGTGGTGCACAAAGCAGCCCTGTGTGAGGCTGTGCCTCTAGAGGGAGTAGTGGACCAACACTTGTAGTAAACGGCGTCCTCGCGGGCAACTCATTGGAGGGACACAAATAGATCTTTGCGGAGTTTCTGATGAAACTTACGAGTGTTCACACCTAAGCCTCTTACAAAGTCAGATGTTTAGGTAAACATGAGCCATGATCTAATTTTACACAATAATGAAGAAATCAGCTACAGGGGGAGACAATCAGCAAAAACAATCAATACCAGAATTAGATTCCCTAGGCCATCGATGAGACGTTGGAATAATCAGGTGCAAGGCAGAAAATATACAAAAACTGGAACTGAAACAAGGAACAAGGATATTTTCAAAGACTTGTAGGATCTCTAAAACATTTTTAAAGTACATGTCATTGATAAAGCTAAATACTCAAAGGTGGTGTAATACAACAGATTCATCATTGAGAAGAGTGAAATTATGCTGTTTTGAAAACTATGGCAGGTCAGATTTTCTGCCTAAATATATAAGAAGATTTCTCTGAAAACTACACATTATTTCAAAGACTTATTGGCTGTGAAATAAGTTAAGGTTATTTCAAATGGCTTGTCTGCAAAGAAAGGTGAGATGTAGGAAATCACAGAAAGTCGAGGGGAAAATAGGTCAATATATACTTTGCTATATTGTGAACTAAGCTTTTGGCCAGCCACAATGTAGAGGACCTGACCCTTAGAAACTTCCAAGTAAGCTGGAATCTTGAAAAATTCAAATCTTTATAAGTAAAAAGATTTATTAAAATGAATAACCAAGTGTTTTAATTGACATCAGAAGATCAAAACAATAAACCCTGAGAACATAGAAAAAAGATAAATAAAGATATGAGCAGAACTTAATACCACAGAAAACGTATAAAATTCAGTTGAGGTAGTAAGTCCAAAGAATATTCTTTGACAAGATTTAAAAGACACACTTTGATTAAGGAAAACCAAAACATAAGTAAAGAATATACAGAAAGAATCAGGACAATGTTATAGCAGAGAATATCTGAAATGCCAGTAAATTTGAACATTTGTATAAAGTGGAGCATTTCCTAGCTCCTAAAATTTACCAAAATTGACACAAGAGGAAATCATTTAAGGTCATCATGTCTGCCCTTGGCATTCTCGGAACGCCCTCGGCTCAGAATGCAGCGTCTGTAGTCCATGGTAACCTGCGGAGAGGGGGCGGGGCTGAGGGAGGTAGGAACAATGCCTTCACTGAGGGAGTGGGTGGGGCCATCTCTGCTGTGCCTGAACAAAGGGCAGGGGATAAGGGGGCCAACGCCGGGCCCTCAGAGCCCAGCAGGCCCAGTCGTGTGTCACAAGCATTTAGGCATAGGTCAAAGTGCGCCTTCTTTGTCTGCACAGCTGCCCAAACTCTCACCTTTCCACTCAGGCCGCCCTCTTACTTGAAGTGTGTGTGGAACCGGTCCGTGCAGTACACCTCGCTGCAAAGCTAACCATAGGTCTGGGCATCATAGCTTCCTGCCAGGTGACCGAAGTTCGCAGGCAGATGGGTCGTGGGACACACGTGGGGAGCCTCCTGCCCAGGCCACAGGCCGCCCAAAGCCACTATCCCAGATCGGGGGCGGCAAAGCAGTCCTGTCTGAGTCCCAGCCTCTAGAGGGAGTAGTGGACCAACACATGTAGAAAAAGGGGTCCGCGCGGGTAACTCATTGGAGGGACACAAAAAAATCTTTGCGGACTTTCTGCTGAAACTTACGAGCGTTCACACCTAAGACTCTTACAAGGTCAGCTGTTTAGCTAAAAATGAGCTCATGATCTAAATTTACACAATAATGAAGAAATCAGCTACAAGGGGAGAGAAGCAGCAAAAACAATCAATACCAGAATTAGATTCCGTAGGCCAACCATCAGATGTTGGAATAATCAGGTGCAAGGCAGAAAGTATACACAAAACTGGAACTGAAACAAGGAACAAGGATGTTTTCAAAGACTGGTAGGATCTCTAAAATATTTTTAAAGTACATGTCATTGATAAAGCTAAATACTCAAAGGTGGTGTAATACAACAGATTCATCATTGAGAAGAGTGAAATTATGCTGTTTTGAAAATTATGGCAGGTCAGATTTTCTGCCTAAATATATAAGAAGATTTCTCTGAAAAATGCACATTATTTCAAAGACTTATTGGCTGTGAAATAAGTTAAGTGTATTTCAAATGGTTTGTCTGCAAAGAAAGGTGAGATGTAGGAAATCACAGAAAGTCGCGGGGAAAATAGGTCAATATATACTTTGCTATATTGTGAACTAAGCCTTTGGCCAGCCACAATGTAGAGGACCTGACCCTTAGAAACTTACAAGTAAGCTGGAATCTTTAAAAACTCAAATCTTCATAAGTAAAAAGATTTATTAAAATGAATAACCAAGTGTTTTAATTGACATCAGAAGATCAAAACAATAAACCCTGAGAACATAGAAAAAAGATAAATAAAGATATGAGCAGAACTTAATACCATAGAAAACGTATAAAATTCAGTTGAGGTAGTAAGTCCAAAGAATATTCTTTGACAAGATTTAAAAGACACACTTTGATTAAGGAAAACCAAAACATAAGTAAAGAATATACAGAAAGAGTCAGGACAATGTTATAGCAGAGAGTATATGAAATGCCAGTAAATTTGAACGTTTGTGTAAAGTGGACCAGTTCCTAGCTCCTAAAATTTACCAAAACTGACACAAGAGGAAATCATTTAAGGTCATCATGTCAGCCCTTGGCATTCTCGGGATGCCCTGGACTCAGAATGCAGCATCTTTAGTCCATGGTAACCTGCGGAGAGGGGGCGGGGCTGAGCGAGTTTGGAACACTGCCCTCACAGAGGGAGTGGGTGTGGCCATCTCTGCTGTGACTGAACAAAGGGCAGGGGAGCAGGGGGCCCAGGGCGGGGCCCTCAGAGCCCGGCAGGCCCAGTGGGGTGTCAAAAGCATTTAGGCCCAGGCCAAAGTGCGCCTTCTTTGTCTGCACAGCGGCACAAACTCTCACCTTTCCACTAAGGCCGCCCTCTTACTTGAAGTGTGTGTGGAACCGGTCCGCGCAGTACACTTCGATGCAAAGCTAACCATAAGTCTGGCCATCATAGCTTCCTGCCAGGTGACCGAAGTTCGCAGGCAGATGGGTCGTGGGACACACGTGGGGAGAATCCTGCCCAGGCCACAGGCCGCCCAAAGCCACTATCCCAGATCGGGGGCAGCAAAGCAGTCCTGTCTGAGTCCCAGCCTCTAGAGGGAGTAGTGGACCAACACTTGTAGAAAAAGGGGTCCGCGCGGGTAACTCATTGGAGGGACACAAAAAAATCTTTGCGGACTTTCTGCTGAAGCTTACGAGTGTTCACACCTAAGCCTCTTACAAGGTCAGCTGTTTAGATAAACATGAGCTCATGATCTAAATTTACACAATAATGAAGAAATCAGCTACAAGGGGAGACAAGCAGCAAAAACAATCAATACCAGAATTAGATTCCCTAGGCCAACCATCAGATGTTGGAATAATCAGGTGCAAGGCAGAAAGTATACATAAAACTTGAACTGAAACAAGGAATAAGGATGTTTTAAAAGACTGGTAGGATCTCTAAAACATTTTTAAAGTACATGTCATTGATAAAGCTAAATACTCAATGGTTGTGTAATACAACAGATTCAACATTGAGAAGAGTGAAATTATGCTGTTTTGAAAACTATGGCAGGTCAGATTTTCTGCCTAATTATATAAGAAGATTTCTCTAAAAAATACACATTATTTCAAAGACTTATTGGCTGTGAAATAAGTTAAGGTTATTTCAAATGGCTTGTGTGCAAAGAAAGGTGAGATGTAGGGAATCACAGAAAGTCGAGGGGAAAATAGGTCAATATATACATTGCTATATGGTGAACTAAGACTTAGGCCAGCCACAATGTAGAGGACCTGACCCTTAGAAACTTACAAGTAAGCTGGAATCTTGAAAAATTCAAATCCTTATAAGTAAAAGGATTTTTTAAGATGAATAACCAAGTGTTTTAATTGACATCAGAAGATCAAAACAATAAACCTGAGAACATAGAAACAATATAAATAAAGATATGAGCAGAACTTAATACAATAGAAAACGTATAAAATTCAGCTGATGTAGTAAGTCAAAGAATATTCTTTGACAAGATTAAAAGACACACTTTGATTAAGGAAAACCAAAACATATGTAAAGAATATACAGAAAGAATCAGGACAATGTTATAGCAGAGAGTATATGAAATGCCATTAAATTTGAAAGTTTGTGTAAAGTGGACCAGTTCCTAGCTCCTAAAATTTTCCAAAACTGACACAAGAGGAAATCATTTAAAGTCATCATGTCAGCCCTTGGCATTCACGGAATGCCCTGGACTCAGAATGCA
Organism: Mesoplodon bidens; assembly: GCF_964165515.1. NCBI lineage: Eukaryota > Metazoa > Chordata > Mammalia > Artiodactyla > Ziphiidae > Mesoplodon > Mesoplodon bidens. The sequence continues at coordinate 26,568,485 of NC_138180.1, read as the reverse complement.
GCATCTTTAGTCCATGGTAACCTGCGGAGAGGGGGCGGGGCTGAGGGAGTTTGGAACACTGCCCTCACACAGGGAGTGGGTGTGGCCATCTCTGCTGTGACTGAACAAAGGGCAGGGGAGCAGGGTGCCCAGGGCAGGGCCCTCGGAGCCCGGCAGGCCCAGTGGGGTGTCACAAGCATTTGGCCCAGGACAAAGGGCGCCTTCTTTGTCTGCACAGCGTCACAAACTCTCACCTTTCCACTCAGGCCGCCCTCTTACTTGAAGTGTGTGTGGAACCTGTCCGCGCAGTACACCTCGCTGCACAGCTAACCATAGGTCTGAGCATCGTAGCTTCCTGCCAGGTGACCGAATTTCGCAGGCAGATGGGTCCCTGGGACACACGCAGAGAGGCTCCTGCCCCGGCCACAGGCCACCCACTGCCACTGCCACAGATCGTGGTGCACAAAACAGCCCTGTCTGAGGCCGTGCCTCTAGAGGGAGTAGTGGACCAACACTTGTAGTCAACGGGGTCTTCGCGGGTAACTCATTGGTGGGACACAAATAAATCTTTGCGGACTTTCTGATGAAACTTACGAGTGTTCACACCTAAGCCTCTTACAAAGTCAGATGTTTAGCTAAACATGAGCTCATGATCTAATTTTACACAATAATGAAGAAATCAGCTACAGGGGGAGACAATCAGCAAAAACAATCAATACCAGGATAATATTCCCTAGACCATCGATCAGACGTTGGAATAATCAGGTGCAAGGCAGAAAATATACATAAAACTGGATCTGAAACAAGGAACAAGGATGTTTTCAAAGACTGGTAGGATCTCTAAAACATTTTTAAAGTACATGTCATTGATAAAGCTAAATACTCAAAGGTTGTGTAATACAACAGATTCATCATTGAGAAGAGTGAAATTATGCTGTTTTGAAAACTATGGCAGGTCAGATTTTCTGCCTAAATATATAAGAAGATTTGTCTGAAAACTACACATTATTTCAAAGACTTATTGGCTGTGAAATAAGTTAAGGTTATTTCAAATGGCTTGTCTGCAAAGAAAGGTGAGATGTAGGAAATCACAGAAAGTCGAGGGGAAAATAGGTCAATATATACTTTGCTATATTGTGAACTAAGCTTTTGGCCAGCCACAATGTAGAGGACCTGACCCTTAGAAACTTACAAGTAAGCTGGAATCTTTAAAAATTCAAATCCTTATAAGTAAAAAGATTTTTTAAGATGAATAACCAAGTGTTTTAATTGACATCAGAAGATCAAAACAATAAACCTGAGAACATAGAAACAATATAAATAAAGATATGAGCAGAACTTAATACAATAGAAAACGTATAAAATTCAGCGGATGTAGTAAGTCAAAGAATATTCTTTGACAAGATTAAAAGACACACTTTGATTAAGGAAAACCAAAACATATGTAAAGAATATACAGAAAGAATCAGGACAATGTTATAGCAGAGAGTATATGAAATGCCAGTAAATTTGAAAGTTTGTGTAAAGTGGACCAGTTCCTAGCTCCTAAAATTTACCAAAACTGACACAAGAGGAAATCATTTAAGGTCATCATGTCAGCCCTTGGCATTCACGGAATGCCCTGGACTCAGAATGCAGCATCTTTAGTCCATGGTAACCTGCGGAGAGGGGGCGGGGCTGAGGGAGTTTGGAACACTGCCCTCACACAGGGAGTGGGTGTGGCCATCTCTGCTGTGACTGAACAAAGGGCAGGGGAGCAGGGTGCCCAGGGCAGGGCCCTCGGAGCCCGGCAGGCCCAGTGGGGTGTCACAAGCATTTGGCCCAGGACAAAGGGCGCCTTCTTTGTCTGCACAGCGGCACAAACTCTCACCTTTCCACTCAGGCCGCCCTCTTACTTGAAGTGTGTGTGAAACCTGTCCGCGCAGTACACCTCGCTGCACAGCTAACCATAGGTCTGAGCATCGTAGCTTCCTGCCAGGTGACCGAATTTCGCAGGCAGATGGGTCCCTGGGACACAGGCAGAGAGGCTCCTGCCCCGGCCACAGGCCACCCACTGCCACTGCCACAGATCGTGGGGCACAAAACAGCCCTGTCTGAGGCCGTGCCTCTAGAGGGAGTAGTGGACCAACACTTGTAGTCAACGGGGTCTTCGCGGGTAACTCATTGGAGGGACACAAATAAATCTTTGCGGACTTTCTGATGAAACTTACGAGTGTTCACACCTAAGCCTCTTACAAAGTCAGATGTTTAGCTAAACATGAGCTCATGATCTAATTTTACACAATAATGAAGAAATCAGCTACAGGGGGAGACAATCAGCAAAAACAATCAATACCAGGATAAGGTTCCCTAGACCATCGATCAGACGTTGGAATAATCAGGTGCAAGGCAGAAAATATACATAAAACTGGAACTGAAACAAGGAACAAGGATGTTTTCAAAGACTGGTAGGATCTCTAAAACATTTTTAAAGTACATGTCATTGATAAAGCTAAATACTCAAAGGTTGTGTAATACAACAGATTCATCATTGAGAAGAGTGAAATTATGCTGTTTTGAAAACTATGGCAGGTCAGATTTTCTGCCTAAATATATAAGAAGATTTGTCTGAAAACTACACATTATTTCAAAGACTTATTGGCTGTGAAATAAGTTAAGGTTATTTCAAATGGCTTGTCTGCAAAGAAAGGTGAGATGTAGGAAATCACAGAAAGTCGAGGGGAAAATAGGTCAATATATACTTTGCTATATTGTGAACTAAGATTTGGCCAGCCACAATGTAGAGGACCTGACCCTTAGAAACTTCCAAGTAAGCTGGAATCTTTAAAAATTCAAATCTTTATAAGTAAAAAATTTATTAAAATGAATAACCAAGTGTTTTAATTGACATCAGAAGATCAAAACAATAAACCCTGAGAACATAGAAAAAAGATAAATAAAGATATGAGCAGAACTTAATACCACAGAAAACGTATAAAATTCAGTTGAGGTAGTAAGTCCAAAGAATATTCTTTGACAAGATTTAAAAGACACACTTTGATTAAGGAAAACCAAAACATAAGTAAAGAATATACAGAAAGAATCAGGACAATGTTATAGCAGAGAATATCTGAAATGCCAGTAAATTTGAACATTTGTATAAAGTGGAGCATTTCCTAGCTCCTAAAATTTACCAAAATTGACACAAGAGGAAATCATTTAAGGTCATCATGTCTGCCCTTGGCATTCTCGGAACGCCCTCGGCTCAGAATGCAGCGTCTGTAGTCCATGGTAACCTGCGGAGAGGGGGCGGGGCTGAGGGAGGTTGGAACAATGCCTTCACTGAGGGAGTGGGTGGGGCCATCTCTGCTGTGCCTGAACAAAAGGCAGGGGATAAGGGGGCCAACGCCGGGCCCTCAGAGCCCGGCAGGCCCAGTCGTGTGTCACAAGCATTTAGGCATAGGTCAAAGTGCGCCTTCTTTGTCGCACAGCTGCCCAAACTCTCACCTTTCCACTCAGGCCGCCCTCTTACTTGAAGTGTGTGTGGAACCGGTCCGTGCAGTACACCTCGCTGCAAAGCTAACCATAGGTCTGGGCATCATAGCTTCCTGCCAGGTGACCGAAGTTCGCAGGCAGATGGGTCGTGGGACACACGTGGGGAGCCTCCTGCCCAGGCCACAGGCCGCCCAAAGCCACTATCCCAGATCGGGGGCGGCAAAGCAGTCCTGTCTGAGTCCCAGCCTCTAGCGGGAGTAGTGGACCAACACATGTAGAAAAAGGGGTCCGCGTGGGTAACTCATTGGAGGGACACAAAAAAATCTTTGCGGACTTTCTGCTGAAGCTTACGAGCGTTCACACCTAAGACTCTTACAAGGTCAGCTGTTTAGCTAAAAATGAGCTCATGATCTAAATTTACACAATAATGAAGAAATCAGCTACAAGGGGAGAGAAGCAGCAAAAACAATCAATACCAGAATTAGATTCCCTAGGCCAACCATCAGATGTTGGAATAATCAGGTGCAAGGCAGAAAGTATACACAAAACTGGAACTGAAACAAGGAACAAGGATGTTTTCAAAGACTGGTAGGATCTCTAAAATATTTTTAAAGTACATGTCATTGATAAAGCTAAATACTCAAAGGTGGTGTAATACAACAGATTCATCATTGAGAAGAGTGAAATTATGCTGTTTTGAAAATTATGGCAGGTCAGATTTTCTGCCTAAATATATAAGAAGATTTCTCTGAAAAATGCACATTATTTCAAAGACTTATTGGCTGTGAAATAAGTTAAGTTTATTTCAAATGGCTTGTCTGCAAAGAAAGGTGAGATGTAGGAAATCACAGAAAGTCGAGGGGAAAATAGGTCAATATATACTTTGCTATATTGTGAACTAAGCCTTTGGCCAGCCACAATGTAGAGGACCTGACCCTTAGAAACTTACAAGTAAGCTGGAATCTTTAAAAACTCAAATCTTCATAAGTAAAAAGTTTTATTAAAATGAATAACCAAGTGTTTTAATTGACATCAGAAGATCAAAACAATAAACCCTGAGAACATAGAAAAAAGATAAATAAAGATATGAGCAGAACTTAATACCATAGAAAACGTATAAAATTCAGTTGAGGTAGTAAGTCCAAAGAATATTCTTTGACAAGATTTAAAAGACACACTTTGATTAAGGAAAACCAAAACATAAGTAAAGAATATACAGAAAGAGTCAGGACAATGTTATAGCAGAGAGTATATGAAATGCCAGTAAATTTGAAGGTTTGTGTAAAGTGGACCAGTTCCTAGCTCCTAAAATTTACCAAAACTGACACAAGAGGAAATCATTTAAGGTCATCATGTCAGCCCTTGGCATTCTCGGGATGCCCTGGACTCAGAATGCAGCATCTTTAGTCCATGGTAACCTGCGGAGAGGGGGCGGGGCTGAGGGAGTTTGGAACACTGCCCTCACAGAGGGAGTGGGTGTGGCCATCTCTGCTGTGACTGAACAAAGGGCAGGGGAGCAGGGGGCCCAGGGCGGGGCCCTCAGAGCCCGGCAGGCCCAGTGGGGTGTCAAAAGCATTTAGGCCCAGGCCAAAGTGCGCCTTCTTTGTCTGCACAGCGGCACAAACTCTCACCTTTCCACTAAGGCCGCCCTCTTACTTGAAGTGTGTGTGGAACCGGTCCGCGCAGTACACTTCGATGCAAAGCTAACCATAGGTCTGGCCATCATAGCTTCCTGCCAGGTGACCGAAGTTCGCAGGCAGATGGGTCGTGGGACACACGTGGGGAGAATCCTGCCCAGGCCACAGGCCGCCCAAAGCCACTATCCCAGATCGGGGGCAGCAAAGCAGTCCTGTCTGAGTCCCAGCCTCTAGAGGGAGTAGTGGACCAACACTTGTAGAAAAAGGGGTCCGCGCGGGTAACTCATTGGGGGGACACAAAAAAATCTTTGCGGACTTTCTGCTGAAGCTTACGAGCGTTCACACCTAAGCCTCTTACAAGGTCAGCTGTTTAGATAAACATGAGCTCATGATCTAAATTTACACAATAATGAAGAAATCAGCTACAAGGGGAGACAAGCAGCAAAAACAATCAATACCAGAATTAGATTCCCTAGGCCAACCATCAGATGTTGGAATAATCAGGTGCAAGGCAGAAAGTATACATAAAACTTGAACTGAAACAAGGAATAAGGATGTTTTAAAAGACTGGTAGGATCTCTAAAACATTTTTAAAGTACATGTCATTGATAAAGCTAAATACTCAATGGTTGTGTAATACAACAGATTCAACATTGAGAAGAGTGAAATTATGCTGTTTTGAAAACTATGGCAGGTCAGATTTTCTGCCTAATTATATAAGAAGATTTCTCTAAAAAATACACATTATTTCAAAGACTTATTGGCTGTGAAATAAGTTAAGGTTATTTCAAATGGCTTGTGTGCAAAGAAAGGTGAGATGTAGGGAATCACAGAAAGTCGAGGGGAAAATAGGTCAATATATACATTGCTATATGGTGAACTAAGACTTAGGCCAGCCACAATGTAGAGGACCTGACCCTTAGAAACTTACAAGTAAGCTGGAATCTTGAAAAATTCAAATCCTTATAAGTAAAAAGATTTTTTAAGATGAATAACCAAGTGTTTTAATTGACATCAGAAGATCAAAACAATAAACCTGAGAACATAGAAACAATATAAATAAAGATATGAGCAGAACTTAATACAATAGAAAACGTATAAAATTCAGCTGATGTAGTAAGTCAAAGAATATTCTTTGACAAGATTAAAAGACACACTTTGATTAAGGAAAACCAAAACATATGTAAAGAATATACAGAAAGAATCAGGACAATGTTATAGCAGAGAGTATATGAAATGCCAGTAAATTTGAAAGTTTGTGTAAAGTGGACCAGTTCCTAGCTCCTAAAATTTACCAAAACTGACACAAGAGGAAATCATTTAAAGTCATCATGTCAGCCCTTGGCATTCACGGAATGCCCTTGACTCAGAATGCAGCATCTTTAGTCCATGGTAACCTGCGGAGAGGGGGCGGGGCTGAGGGAGTTTGGAACACTGCCCTCACACAGGGAGTGGGTGTGGCCATCTCTGCTGTGACTGAACAAAGGGCAGGGGAGCAGGGTGCCCAGGGCAGGGCCCTCGGAGCCCGGCAGGCCCAGTGGGGTGTCACAAGCATTTGGCCCAGGACAAAGGGCGCCTTCTTTGTCTGCACAGCGGCACAAACTCTCACCTTTCCACTCAGGCCGCCCTCTTACTTGAAGTGTGTGTGGAACCTGTCCGCGCAGTACACCTCGCTGCACAGCTAACCATAGGTCTGAGCATCGTAGCTTCCTGCCATGTGACCGAATTTCGCAGGCAGATGTGTCCCTGGGACACACGCAGAGAGGCTCCTGCCCCGGCCACAGGCCACCCACTGCCACTGCCACAGATCGTGGTGCACAAAACAGCCCTGTCTGAGGCCGTGCCTCTAGAGGGAGTAGTGGACCAACACTTGTAGTCAACGGGGTCTTCGCGGGTAACTCATTGGAGGGACACAAATAAATCTTTGCGGACTTTCTGATGAAACTTACGAGTGTTCACACCTAAGCCTCTTACAAAGTCAGATGTTTAGCTAAACATGAGCTCATGATCTAATTTTACACAATAATGAAGAAATCAGCTACAGGGGGAGACAATCAGCAAAAACAATCAATACCAGAATTAGATTCCCTAGGCCATCGATCAGACGTTGGAATAATCAGATGCAAGGCAGAAAATATACATAAAACTGGAACTGAAACAAGGAACAAGGATGTTTTCAAAGACTGGTAGGATCTCTAAAACATTTTTAAAGTACATGTCATTGATAAAGCTAAATACTCAAAGGTTGTGTAATACAACAGATTCATCATTGAGAAGAGTGAAATTATGCTGTTTTGAAAACTATGGCAGGTCAGATTTTCTGCCTAAATATATAAGAAGATTTCTCTGAAAAATGCACATTATTTCAAAGAATTATTGGCTGTGAAATAAGTTAAGGTTATTTCAAATGGCTTGTCTGCAAAGAAAGGTGAGATGTAGGAAATCACAGAAAGTCGAGGGGAAAATAGGTCAATATATACTTTGCTATATTGTGAACTATGCCTTTGGCCAGCCACAATGTAGAGGACCTGACCCTTAGAAACTTACAAGTAAGCTGGAATCTTTAAAAATTCAAATCTTTATAAGTAAAAAGATTTATTAAAATGAATAACCAAGTGTTTTAATTGACATCAGAAGATCAAAACAATAAACCCTGAGAACATAGAAAAAAGATAAATAAAGATATGAGCAGAACTTAATACCACAGAAAACGTATAAAATTCAGTTGAGGTAGTAAGTCCAAAGAATATTCATTGACAAGATTTAAAAGACACACTTTGATTAAGGAAAACCAAAACATAAGTAAAGAATATACAGAAAGAATCAGGACAATGTTATAGCAGAGAATATCTGAAATGCCAGTAAATTTGAACATTTGTGTAAAGTGGAGCATTTCCTAGCTCCTAAAATTTAGCAAAATTGACACAAGAGGAAATCATTTAAGGTCATCATGTCTGCCCTTGGCATTCTCGGAACGCACTGGCCTCAGAATGCAGCATCTGTAGTCCATGGTAAACTGCGGAGAGGGGGCGGGGCTGAGGGAGGTTGGAACACTGCCTTCACTGAGGGAGTGGGTGGGGCCATTTCTGCTGTGACTGAACAAAGGGCAGGGGAGAAGGGGGCCCACGGCAGGGCCCTCAGAGCCCGGCAGGCCCAGTCGTGTGTCACAAGCATTTAGGCCCAGGCCAAAGTGCGCCTTCTTTGTCTGCACTGCTGCCCAAACTGTCACCTTTCCACTCACGCCGCCCTCTTACTTGAAGTGTGTGTGGAACCGGTCCGCGCAGTATACCTCGATGCAAAGCTAACCATAGGTCTGGGCATCATAGCTTCCTGCCAGGTGACCGAAGATCGCAGGCAGATGGGTCGTGCGACACAAGTGGGGAGCCTCCTGCCCAGGCCACAGGCCGCCCAAAGCCACTATCCCAGATCGGGGGCAGCAAAGCAGTCCTGTCTGAGTCCCAGCCTCTAGAGGGAGTAGTGGACCAACACTTGTAGAAAAAGGGGTCCGCGCGGGTAACTCATTGGAGGGACACAAAAAAATCTTTGCGGACTTTCTGCTGAAGCTTACGAGCGTTCACACCTAAGCCTCTTACAAGGTCAGCTGTTTAGCTAAACATGAGCTCATGATCTAAATTTACACAATAATGAAGAAATCAGCTACAAGGGGAGACAAGCGGCAAAAACAATCAATACCAGAATTAGATTCCCTAGGCCAACCATCAGATGTTGCAATAATCAGGTGAAAGGCACAAAGTATACACAAAACTGGAACTGAAACAAGGAACAAGGATGTTTTCAAAGACTGGTAGGATCTCTAAAACATTTTTAAAGTACATGTCATTGATAAAGCTAAATACTCAATGGTTGTGTAATACAACAGATCCATCATTGAGCAGAGTGAAATTATGCTGTTTTGAAAACTATGGCAGGTCAGATTTTCTGCCTAATTATATAAGAAGATTTCTCTAAAAAATACACATTATTTCAAAGACTTATTGGCTGTGAAATAAGTTAAGGTTATTTGAAATGGCTTGTTTGCAAAGAAAGGTGAGATGTAGGGAATCACAGAAAGTCGAGGGGAAAATAGGTCAATATATACATTGCCATATGGTGAACTAAGACTTAGGCCAGCCACAATGTAGAGGACCTGACCCTTAGAAACTTACAAGTAAGCTGGATCTTGAAATGTTCAAATCTTTATAAGTAAAAAGATTTATTAAAATGAATAACCAAGTGTTTTAATTGATATCAGAAGATCAAAACAATAAACCTGAGAACATAGAAAACATATAAATAAAGATATGAGCAGAACCTAATACAATAGAAAACGTATAAAATTCAGGTGATGTAGTAAGTCCTAAGAATATTCTTTGACAAGATTAAAAGACACACTTTGATTAAGGAAAACCAAAACATAAGTAAAGAATATACAGAAAGAATCAGGACAATGTTATAGCAGAGAGTATATGAAATGCCAGTAAATTTGAAGGTTTGTGTAAAGTGGACCAGTTCCTAGCTCCTAAAATTTACCAAAACTGACACAAGAGGAAATCATTTAAGGTCATCATGTCAGCCCTTGGCATTCTCGGAATGCCCTGGACTCAGAATGCAGCATCTGTAGTCCATGGTAACCTGAGGAGAGGGGGCGGTGCTGAGGGAGTTTGGAACACTGCCCTCACAGAGGGAGTGGGTGTGGCCATCTCTGCTGTGACTGAACAAAGGGCAGGGGAGCAGGGTGCCCAGTGCAGGGCCCTCAGAGCCCGGCAGGCCCAGTGGGGTGTCACAAGCATTTGGCCCAGGACAAAGTGCGCCTTCTTTGTCTGCACAGCGGCACAAACTCTCCCCTTTCCACTCAGGCCGCCCTCTTACTTGAAGTGTGTGTGGAACCTGTCCGCGCAGTACACCTCGCTGCACAGCTAACCATAGGTCTGAGCATCGTAGCTTCCTGCCAGGTGACCGAAGTTCGCAGGAAAATGGGTCCCTGGGACACACGCAGAGAGGCTCCTGCCCCGGCCACAGGCCACCCACTGCCACTGCCACAGATCGTGGGGCACAAAACAGCCCTGTCTGAGGCCGTGCCTCTAGAGGGAGTAGTGGACCAACACTTGTAGTCAACGGGGTCCTCGCGGGCAACTCATTGGTGGGACACAAATAAATCTTTGCGGACTTTCTGATGAAACTTACGAGTGTTCACACCTAAGCCTCTTACAAAGTCAGATGTTTAGCTAAACATGAGCTCATGATCTAATTTTACACAATAATGAAGAAATCAGCTACAGGGGGAGACAATCAGCAAAAACAATCAATACCAGAATTAGATTCCCTAGACCATAGATCAGACGTTGGAATAATCAGGTGCAAGGCAGAAAATATACATAAAACTGCAACTGAAACAAGGAACAAGGATGTTTTCAAAGACTGGTAGGATCTCTAAAACATTTTTAAAGTACATGTGATTGATAAAGCTAAATACTCAAAGGTTGTGTAATACAACAGATTCATCATTGAGAAGAGTGAAATTATGCTGTTTTGAAAAATATGGCAGGTCAGATTTTCTGCCTAAATATATAAGAAGATTTGTCTGAAAACTACACATTATTTCAAAGACTTATTGGCTGTGAAATAAGTTAAGGTTATTTCAAATGGCTTGTCTGCAAAGAAAGGTGAGATGTAGGAACTCACAGAAAGTCGAGGGGAAAATAGGTCAATATATACTTTGCTCTATTGTGAACTAAGCTTTTGGCCAGCCACAATGTAGAGGACCTGACACTTAGAAACTTACAAGTAAGCTGGAATCTTGAAAAATTCAAATCTTTATAAGTAAAAAGGTTTATTAAAATGAATAACCAAGTGTTTTAATTGACATCAGAAGATCAAAACAATAAACCCTGAGAACATAGAAAAAAGATAAATAAAGATATGAGCAGAACTTAATACCACAGAAAACGTATAAAATTCAGTTGAGGTAGTAAGTCCAAAGAATATTCTTTGACAAGATTTAAAAGACACACTTTGATTAAGGAAATCCAAAACATAAGTAAAGAATATACAGAAAGAATCAGCACAATGTTATAGCAGAGAGTATATGAAATGCCAGTAAATTTGAACGTTTGTGTAAAGTGGACCAGTTCCTAGCTCCTAAAACTTACCAAACTGACACAAGAGGAAATCATTTAAGGTCATCATGTCAGCCCTTGGCATTCTCGGGATGCCCTGGACTCAGAATGCAGCATCTTTAGTCCATGGTAACCTGCGGAGAGGGGGCGGGGCTGAGGGAGTTTGGAACACTGCCCTCACAGAGGGAGTGGGTGTGGCCATCTCTGCTGTGACTGAACAAAGGGCAGGGGAGCAGGGGGCCCAGGGCAGTGCCCTCAGAGACCGGCAGGCCCAGTGGGGTGTCAAAAGCATTTAGGCCCTGGCCAAAGTGCGCCTTCTTTGTCTGCATAGCGGCACAAACTCTCACCTTTCCACTCAGGCCGCCCTCTTACTTGAAGTGTGTGTGGAACCGGTCCGCGCAGTACACCTCGATGCAAAGCTAACCATAGGTCTGGGCATCATAGCTTCCTGCCAGGTGACCGAAGTTCGCAGGCAGATGTGTCGTGGGACACACGTGGGGAGACTCCTGCCCAGGCCACAGGCCGCCCAAAGCCACTATCCCAGATCGGGGGCAGCCAAGCAGTCCTGTCTGAGTCCCAGCCTCTAGAGGGAGTAGTGGACCAACACTTGTAGAAAACGGGGTCCGCGCGGGTAACTCATTGGAGGGACACAAAAAAATCTTTGCGGACCTTCTGCTGAAGCTTACGAGCGTTCACACCTAAGCCTCTTACAAGGTCAGCTGTTTAGCTAAACATGAGCTCATGATCTAATTTTACACAATAATGAAGAAATCAGCTACAAGGGGAGACAATCAGCAAAAACAATCAATACCAGAATTAGATTCTCTAGGCTATCGATCAGACGTTGGAATAATCAGGTGCAAGGCAGAAAATATACATAAAACTGGAACTGAAACAAGGAACAAGGATGTTTTCAAAGACTGGTAGTATCTCTAAAACATTTTTAAAGTACATGTCATTGATAAAGCTAAATACTCAATGGTTGTGTAATACAACAGATTCATCATTGAGAAGAGTGAAATTATGCTGTTTTGAAAATTATGGCAGGTCAGATTTTCTGCCTAAATATATAAGAAGATTTCTCTGAAAAATGCACATTATTTCAAAGACTTATTGGCTGTGAAATAAGTTAAGGTTATTTCAAATGGATTGTCTGCAAATAAAGGTGAGATGTAGGGAATCACAGAAAGTCGAGGGGAAAATAGGTCAATATATACATTGCTATATGGTGAACTAAGACTTAGGCCAGCCACAATGTAGAGGACCTGACCCTTAGAAACTTACAAGTAAGCTGGAATCTTGAAAAGTTCAAATCTTTATAAGTAAAAAGATTTATTAAAATGAATAACCAAGTGTTTTAATTGACATCAGAAGATCAAAACAATAAACCTGAGAACATAGAAAAAATATAAATAAAGATATGAGCAGAACTTAATACCACAGAAAACGTATAAAATTCAGTTGAGGTAGTAAGTCCAAAGAATATTCTTTGACAAGATTTAAAAGACACACTTTGATTAAGGAAAACCAAAACATAAGTAAAGAATATACAGAAAGAATCAGGACAATGTTATAGCAGAGAGTATATGAAATGCCAGTAAATTTGAAAGTTTGTGTAAAGTGGACCAGTTCCTAGCTCCTAAAATTTACCAAAACTGACACAAGAGGAAATCATTTAAGGTCATCATGTCAGCCCTTGGCATTCACGGAATGCCCTGGACTCAGAATGCAGCATCTTTAGTCCATGGTAACCTGCGGAGAGGGGGCGGGGCTGAGGGAGTTTGGAACACTGCCCTCACACAGGGAGTGGGTGTGGCCATCTCTGCTGTGACTGAACAAAGGGCAGGGGAGCAGGGTGCCCAGGGCAGGGCCCTCGGAGCCCGGCAGGCCCAGTGGGGTGTCACAAGCATTTGGCCCAGGACAAAGGGCGCCTTCTTTGTCTGCACAGCGGCACAAACTCTCACCTTTCCACTCAGGCCTCCCTCTTACTTGAAGTGTGTGTGAAACCTGTCCGCGCAGTACACCTCGCTGCACAGCTAACCATAGGTCTGAGCATCGTAGCTTCCTGCCAGGTGACCGAATTTCGCAGGCAGATGGGTCCCTGGGACACAGGCAGAGAGGCTCCTGCCCCGGCCACAGGCCACCCACTGCCACTGCCACAGATCGTGGGGCACAAAACAGCCCTGTCTGAGGCCGTGCCTCTAGAGGGAGTAGTGGACCAACACTTGTAGTCAACGGGGTCTTCGCGGGTAACTCATTGGAGGGACACAAATAAATCTTTGCGGACTTTCTGATGAAACTTACGAGTGTTCACACCTAAGCCTCTTACAAAGTCAGATGTTTAGCTAAACATGAGCTCATGATCTAATTTTACACAATAATGAAGAAATCAGCTACAGGGGGAGACAATCAGCAAAAACAATCAATACCAGGATAAGGTTCCCTAGACCATCGATCAGACGTTGGAATAATCAGGTGCAAGGCAGAAAATATACATAAAACTGGAACTGAAACAAGGAACAAGGATGTTTTCAAAGACTGGTAGGATCTCTAAAACATTTTTAAAGTACATGTCATTGATAAAGCTAAATACTCAAAGGTTGTGTAATACAACAGATTCATCATTGAGAAGAGTGAAATTATGCTGTTTTGAAAACTATGGCAGGTCAGATTTTCTGCCTAAATATATAAGAAGATTTGTCTGAAAACTACACATTATTTCAAAGACTTATTGGCTGTGAAATAAGTTAAGGTTATTTCAAATGGCTTGTCTGCAAAGAAAGGTGAGATGTAGGAAATCACAGAAAGTCGAGGGGAAAATAGGTCAATATATACTTTGCTATATTGTGAACTAAGCTTTTGGCCAGCCACAATGTAGAGGACCTGACCCTTAGAAACTTCCAAGTAAGCTGGAATCTTTAAAAATTCAAATCTTTATAAGTAAAAAATTTATTAAAATGAATAACCAAGTGTTTTAATTGACATCAGAAGATCAAAACAATAAACCCTGAGAACATAGAAAAAAGATAAATAAAGATATGAGCAGAACTTAATACCACAGAAAACGTATAAAATTCAGTTGAGGTAGTAAGTCCAAAGAATATTCTTTGACAAGATTTAAAAGACACACTTTGATTAAGGAAAACCAAAACATAAGTAAAGAATATACAGAAAGAATCAGGACAATGTTATAGCAGAGAATATCTGAAATGCCAGTAAATTTGAACATTTGTATAAAGTGGAGCATTTCCTAGCTCCTAAAATTTACCAAAATTGACACAAGAGGAAATCATTTAAGGTCATCATGTCTGCCCTTGGCATTCTCGGAACGCCCTCGGCTCAGAATGCAGCGTCTGTAGTCCATGGTAACCTGCGGAGAGGGGGCGGGGCTGAGGGAGGTTGGAACAATGCCTTCACTGAGGGAGTGGGTGGGGCCATCTCTGCTGTGCCTGAACAAAGGGCAGGGGATAAGGGGGCCAACGCCGGGCCCTCAGAGCCCGGCAGGCCCAGTCGTGTGTCACAAGCATTTAGGCATAGGTCAAAGTGCGCCTTCTTTGTCGCACAGCTGCCCAAACTCTCACCTTTCCACTCAGGCCGCCCTCTTACTTGAAGTGTGTGTGGAACCGGTCCGTGCAGTACACCTCGCTGCAAAGCTAACCATAGGTCTGGGCATCATAGCTTCCTGCCAGGTGACCGAAGTTCGCAGGCAGATGGGTCGTGGGACACACGTGGGGAGCCTCCTGCCCAGGCCACAGGCCGCCCAAAGCCACTATCCCAGATCGGGGGCGGCAAAGCAGTCCTGTCTGAGTCCCAGCCTCTAGCGGGAGTAGTGGACCAACACATGTAGAAAAAGGGGTCCGCGTGGGTAACTCATTGGAGGGACACAAAAAAATCTTTGCGGACTTTCTGCTGAAGCTTACGAGCGTTCACACCTAAGACTCTTACAAGGTCAGCTGTTTAGCTAAATATGAGCTCATGATCTAAATTTACACAATAATGAAGAAATCAGCTACAAGGGGAGAGAAGCAGCAAAAACAATCAATACCAGAATTAGATTCCCTAGGCCAACCATCAGATGTTGGAATAATCAGGTGCAAGGCAGAAAGTATACACAAAACTGGAACTGAAACAAGGAACAAGGATGTTTTCAAAGACTGGTAGGATCTCTAAAATATTTTTAAAGTACATGTCATTGATAAAGCTAAATACTCAAAGGTGGTGTAATACAACAGATTCATCATTGAGAAGAGTGAAATTATGCTGTTTTGAAAATTATGGCAGGTCAGATTTTCTGCCTAAATATATAAGAAGATTTCTCTGAAAAATGCACATTATTTCAAAGACTTATTGGCTGTGAAATAAGTTAAGTTTATTTCAAATGGCTTGTCTGCAAAGAAAGGTGAGATGTAGGAAATCACAGAAAGTCGAGGGGAAAATAGGTCAATATATACTTTGCTATATTGTGAACTAAGCCTTTGGCCAGCCACAATGTAGAGGACCTGACCCTTAGAAACTTACAAGTAAGCTGGAATCTTTAAAAACTCAAATCTTCATAAGTAAAAAGTTTTATTAAAATGAATAACCAAGTGTTTTAATTGACATCAGAAGATCAAAACAATAAACCCTGAGAACATAGAAAAAAGATAAATAAAGATATGAGCAGAACTTAATACCATAGAAAACGTATAAAATTCAGTTGAGGTAGTAAGTCCAAAGAATATTCTTTGACAAGATTTAAAAGACACACTTTGATTAAGGAAAACCAAAACATAAGTAAAGAATATACAGAAAGAGTCAGGACAATGTTATAGCAGAGAGTATATGAAATGCCAGTAAATTTGAAGGTTTGTGTAAAGTGGACCAGTTCCTAGCTCCTAAAATTTACCAAAACTGACACAAGAGGAAATCATTTAAGGTCATCATGTCAGCCCTTGGCATTCTCGGGATGCCCTGGACTCAGAATGCAGCATCTTTAGTCCATGGTAACCTGCGGAGAGGGGGCGGGGCTGAGGGAGTTTGGAACACTGCCCTCACAGAGGGAGTGGGTGTGGCCATCTCTGCTGTGACTGAACAAAGGGCAGGGGAGCAGGGGGCCCAGGGCGGGGCCCTCAGAGCCCGGCAGGCCCAGTGGGGTGTCAAAAGCATTTAGGCCCAGGCCAAAGTGCGCCTTCTTTGTCTGCACAGCGGCACAAACTCTCACCTTTCCACTAAGGCCGCCCTCTTACTTGAAGTGTGTGTGGAACCGGTCCGCGCAGTACACTTCGATGCAAAGCTAACCATAGGTCTGGCCATCATAGCTTCCTGCCAGGTGACCGAAGTTCGCAGGCAGATGGGTCGTGGGACACACGTGGGGAGAATCCTGCCCAGGCCACAGGCCGCCCAAAGCCACTATCCCAGATCGGGGGCAGCAAAGCAGTCCTGTCTGAGTCCCAGCCTCTAGAGGGAGTAGTGGACCAACACTTGTAGAAAAAGGGGTCCGCGCGGGTAACTCATTGGGGGGACACAAAAAAATCTTTGCTGACTTTCTGCTGAAGCTTACGAGCGTTCACACCTAAGCCTCTTACAAGGTCAGCTGTTTAGATAAACATGAGCTCATGATCTAAATTTACACAATAATGAAGAAATCAGCTACAAGGGGAGACAAGCAGCAAAAACAATCAATACCAGAATTAGATTCCCTAGGCCAACCATCAGATGTTGGAATAATCAGGTGCAAGGCAGAAAGTATACATAAAACTTGAACTGAAACAAGGAATAAGGATGTTTTAAAAGACTGGTAGGATCTCTAAAACATTTTTAAAGTACATGTCATTGATAAAGCTAAATACTCAATGGTTGTGTAATACAACAGATTCAACATTGAGAAGAGTGAAATTATGCTGTTTTGAAAACTATGGCAGGTCAGATTTTCTGCCTAATTATATAAGAAGATTTCTCTAAAAAATACACATTATTTCAAAGACTTATTGGCTGTGAAATAAGTTAAGGTTATTTCAAATGGCTTGTGTGCAAAGAAAGGTGAGATGTAGGGAATCACAGAAAGTCGAGGGGAAAATAGGTCAATATATACATTGCTATATGGTGAACTAAGACTTAGGCCAGCCACAATGTAGAGGACCTGACCCTTAGAAACTTACAAGTAAGCTGGAATCTTGAAAAATTCAAATCCTTATAAGTAAAAAGATTTTTTAAGATGAATAACCAAGTGTTTTAATTGACATCAGAAGATCAAAACAATAAACCTGAGAACATAGAAACAATATAAATAAAGATATGAGCAGAACTTAATACAATAGAAAACGTATAAAATTCAGCTGATGTAGTAAGTCAAAGAATATTCTTTGACAAGATTAAAAGACACACTTTGATTAAGGAAAACCAAAACATATGTAAAGAATATACAGAAAGAATCAGGACAATGTTATAGCAGAGAGTATATGAAATGCCAGTAAATTTGAAAGTTTGTGTAAAGTGGACCAGTTCCTAGCTCCTAAAATTTACCAAAACTGACACAAGAGGAAATCATTTAAAGTCATCATGTCAGCCCTTGGCATTCACGGAATGCCCTTGACTCAGAATGCAGCATCTTTAGTCCATGGTAACCTGCGGGGAGGGGGCGGGGCTGAGGGAGTTTGGAACACTGCCCTCACACAGGGAGTGGGTGTGGCCATCTCTGCTGTGACTGAACAAAGGGCAGGGGAGCAGGGTGCCCAGGGCAGGGCCCTCGGAGCCCGGCAGGCCCAGTGGGGTGTCACAAGCATTTGGCCCAGGACAAAGGGCGCCTTCTTTGTCTGCACAGCGGCACAAACTCTCACCTTTCCACTCAGGCCGCCCTCTTACTTGAAGTGTGTGTGGAACCTGTCCGCGCAGTACACCTCGCTGCACAGCTAACCATAGGTCTGAGCATCGTAGCTTCCTGCCAGGTGACCGAATTTCGCAGGCAGATGGGTCCCTGGGACACACGCAGAGAGGCTCCTGCCCCGGCCACAGGCCACCCACTGCCACTGCCACAGATCGTGGTGCACAAAACAGCCCTGTCTGAGGCCGTGCCTCTAGAGGGAGTAGTGGACCAACACTTGTAGTCAACGGGGTCTTCGCGGGTAACTCATTGGAGGGACACAAATAAATCTTTGCGGACTTTCTGATGAAACTTACGAGTGTTCACACCTAAGCCTCTTACAAAGTCAGATGTTTAGCTAAACATGAGCTCATGATCTAATTTTACACAATAATGAAGAAATCAGCTACAGGGGGAGACAATCAGCAAAAACAATCAATACCAGAATTAGATTCCCTAGGCCATCGATCAGACGTTGGAATAATCAGATGCAAGGCAGAAAATATACATAAAACTGGAACTGAAACAAGGAACAAGGATGTTTTCAAAGACTGGTAGGATCTCTAAAACATTTTTAAAGTACATGTCATTGATAAAGCTAAATACTCAAAGGTTGTGTAATACAACAGATTCATCATTGAGAAGAGTGAAATTATGCTGTTTTGAAAACTATGGCAGGTCAGATTTTCTGCCTAAATATATAAGAAGATTTCTCTGAAAAATGCACATTATTTCAAAGAATTATTGGCTGTGAAATAAGTTAAGGTTATTTCAAATGGCTTGTCTGCAAAGAAAGGTGAGATGTAGGAAATCACAGAAAGTCGAGGGGAAAATAGGTCAATATATACTTTGCTATATTGTGAACTATGCCTTTGGCCAGCCACAATGTAGAGGACCTGACCCTTAGAAACTTACAAGTAAGCTGGAATCTTTAAAAATTCAAATCTTTATAAGTAAAAAGATTTATTAAAATGAATATCCAAGTGTTTTAATTGACATCAGAAGATCAAAACAATAAACCCTGAGAACATAGAAAAAAGATAAATAAAGATATGAGCAGAACTTAATACCACAGAAAACGTATAAAATTCAGTTGAGGTAGTAAGTCCAAAGAATATTCATTGACAAGATTTAAAAGACACACTTTGATTAAGGAAAACCAAAACATAAGTAAAGAATATACAGAAAGAATCAGGACAATGTTATAGCAGAGAATATCTGAAATGCCAGTAAATTTGAACATTTGTGTAAAGTGGAGCATTTCCTAGCTCCTAAAATTTAGCAAAATTGACACAAGAGGAAATCATTTAAGGTCATCATGTCTGCCCTTGGCATTCTCGGAACGCACTGGCCTCAGAATGCAGCATCTGTAGTCCATGGTAAACTGCGGAGAGGGGGCGGGGCAGAGGGAGGTTGGAACACTGCCTTCACTGAGGGAGTGGGTGGGGCCATTTCTGCTGTGACTGAACAAAGGGCAGGGGAGAAGGGGGCCCACGGCAGGGCCCTCAGAGCTCGGCAGGCCCAGTCGTGTGTCACAAGCATTTAGGCCCAGGCCAAAGTGCGCCTTCTTTGTCTGCACTGCTGCCCAAACTGTCACCTTTCCACTCACGCCGCCCTCTTACTTGAAGTGTGTGTGGAACCGGTCCGCGCAGTATACCTCGATGCAAAGCTAACCATAGGTCTGGGCATCATAGCTTCCTGCCAGGTGACCGAAGATCGCAGGCAGATGGGTCGTGCGACACAAGTGGGGAGCCTCCTGCCCAGGCCACAGGCCGCCCAAAGCCACTATCCCAGATCGGGGGCAGCAAAGCAGTCCTGTCTGAGTCCCAGCCTCTAGAGGGAGTAGTGGACCAACACTTGTAGAAAAAGGGGTCCGCGCGGGTAACTCATTGGAGGGACACAAAAAAATCTTTGCGGACTTTCTGCTGAAGCTTACGAGCGTTCACACCTAAGCCTCTTACAAGGTCAGCTGTTTAGCTAAACATGAGCTCATGATCTAAATTTACACAATAATGAAGAAATCAGCTACAAGGGGAGACAAGCGGCAAAAACAATCAATACCAGAATTAGATTCCCTAGGCCAACCATCAGATGTTGCAATAATCAGGTGAAAGGCACAAAGTATACACAAAACTGGAACTGAAACAAGGAACAAGGATGTTTTCAAAGACTGGTAGGATCTCTAAAACATTTTTAAAGTACATGTCATTGATAAAGCTAAATACTCAATGGTTGTGTAATACAACAGATCCATCATTGAGCAGAGTGAAATTATGCTGTTTTGAAAACTATGGCAGGTCAGATTTTCTGCCTAATTATATAAGAAGATTTCTCTAAAAAATACACATTATTTCAAAGACTTATTGGCTGTGAAATAAGTTAAGGTTATTTGAAATGGCTTGTTTGCAAAGAAAGGTGAGATGTAGGGAATCACAGAAAGTCGAGGGGAAAATAGGTCAATATATACATTGCCATATGGTGAACTAAGACTTAGGCCAGCCACAATGTAGAGGACCTGACCCTTAGAAACTTACAAGTAAGCTGGAATCTTGAAATGTTCAAATCTTTATAAGTAAAAAGATTTATTAAAATGAATAACCAAGTGTTTTAATTGATATCAGAAGATCAAAACAATAAACCTGAGAACATAGAAAACATATAAATAAAGATATGAGCAGAACCTAATAAAATAGAAAACGTATAAAATTCAGGTGATGTAGTAAGTCCTAAGAATATTCTTTGACAAGATTAAAAGACACACTTTGATTAAGGAAAACCAAAACATAAGTAAAGAATATACAGAAAGAATCAGGACAATGTTATAGCAGAGAGTATATGAAATGCCAGTAAATTTGAAGGTTTGTGTAAAGTGGACCAGTTCCTAGCTCCTAAAATTTACCAAAACTGACACAAGAGGAAATCATTTAAGGTCATCATGTCAGCCCTTGGCATTCTCGGAATGCCCTGGACTCAGAATGCAGCATCTGTAGTCCATGGTAACCTGAGGAGAGGGGGCGGTGCTGAGGGAGTTTGGAACACTGCCCTCACAGAGGGAGTGGGTGTGGCCATCTCTGCTGTGACTGAACAAAGGGCAGGGGAGCAGGGTGCCCAGTGCAGGGCCCTCAGAGCCCGGCAGGCCCAGTGGGGTGTCACAAGCATTTGGCCCAGGACAAAGGGCGCCTTCTTTGTCTGCACAGCGGCACAAACTCTCACCTTTCCACTCAGGCCGCCCTCTTACTTGAAGTGTGTGTGGAACCTGTCCGCGCAGTACACCTCGCTGCACAGCTAACCATAGGTCTGAGCATCGTACCTTCCTGCCAGGTGACCGAAGTTCGCAGGAAAATGGGTCCCTGGGACACACGCAGAGAGGCTCCTGCCCCGGCCACAGGCCACCCACTGCCACTGCCACAGATCGTGGGGCACAAAACAGCCCTGTCTGAGGCCGTGCCTCTAGAGGGAGTAGTGGACCAACACTTGTAGTCAACGGGGTCCTCGCGGGCAACTCATTGGTGGGACACAAATAAATCTTTGCGGACTTTCTGATGAAACTTACGAGTGTTCACACCTAAGCCTCTTACAAAGTCAGATGTTTAGCTAAACATGAGCTCATGATCTAATTTTACACAATAATGAAGAAATCAGCTACAGGGGGAGACAATCAGCAAAAACAATCAATACCAGAATTAGATTCCCTAGACCATAGATCAGACGTTGGAATAATCAGATGCAAGGCAGAAAATATACATAAAACTGCAACTGAAACAAGGAACAAGGATGTTTTCAAAGACTGGTAGGATCTCTAAAACATTTTTAAAGTACATGTGATTGATAAAGCTAAATACTCAAAGGTTGTGTAATACAACAGATTCATCATTGAGAAGAGTGAAATTATGCTGTTTTGAAAAATATGGCAGGTCAGATTTTCTGCCTATATATATAAGAAGATTTGTCTGAAAACTACACATTATTTCAAAGACTTATTGGCTGTGAAATAAGTTAAGGTTATTTCAAATGGCTTGTCTGCAAAGAAAGGTGAGATGTAGGAACTCACAGAAAGTCGAGGGGAAAATAGGTCAATATATACTTTGCTCTATTGTGAACTAAGCTTTTGGCCAGCCACAATGTAGAGGACCTGACACTTAGAAACTTACAAGTAAGCTGGAATCTTGAAAAATTCAAATCTTTATAAGTAAAAAGATTTATTAAAATGAATAACCAAGTGTTTTAATTGACATCAGAAGATCAAAACAATAAACCCTGAGAACATAGAAAAAAGATAAATAAAGATATGAGCAGAACTTAATACCACAGAAAACGTATAAAATTCAGTTGAGGTAGTAAGTCCAAAGAATATTCTTTGACAAGATTTAAAAGACACACTTTGATTAAGGAAATCCAAAACATAAGTAAAGAATATACAGAAAGAATCAGCACAATGTTATAGCAGAGAGTATATGAAATGCCAGTAAATTTGAACGTTTGTGTAAAGTGGACCAGTTCCTAGCTCCTAAAACTTACCAAACTGACACAAGAGGAAATCATTTAAGGTCATCATGTCAGCCCTTGGCATTCTCGGGATGCCCTGGACTCAGAATGCAGCATCTTTAGTCCATGGTAACCTGCGGAGAGGGGGCGGGGCTGAGGGAGTTTGGAACACTGCCCTCACAGAGGGAGTGGGTGTGGCCATCTCTGCTGTGACTGAACAAAGGGCAGGGGAGCAGGGGGCCCAGGGCAGTGCCCTCAGAGACCGGCAGGCCCAGTGGGGTGTCAAAAGCATTTAGGCCCTGGCCAAAGTGCGCCTTCTTTGTCTGCATAGCGGCACAAACTCTCACCTTTCCACTCAGGCCGCCCTCTTACTTGAAGTGTGTGTGGAACCGGTCCGCGCAGTACACCTCGATGCAAAGCTAACCATAGGTCTGGGCATCATAGCTTCCTGCCAGGTGACCGAAGTTCGCAGGCAGATGTGTCGTGGGACACACGTGGGGAGACTCCTGCCCAGGCCACAGGCCGCCCAAAGCCACTATCCCAGATCGGGGGCAGCCAAGCAGTCCTGTCTGAGTCCCAGCCTCTAGAGGGAGTAGTGGACCAACACTTGTAGAAAACGGGGTCCGCGCGGGTAACTCATTGGAGGGACACAAAAAAATCTTTGCGGACCTTCTGCTGAAGCTTACGAGCGTTCACACCTAAGCCTCTTACAAGGTCAGCTGTTTAGCTAAACATGAGCTCATGATCTAATTTTACACAATAATGAAGAAATCAGCTACAAGGGGAGACAATCAGCAAAAACAATCAATACCAGAATTAGATTCTCTAGGCTATCGATCAGACGTTGGAATAATCAGGTGCAAGGCAGAAAATATACATAAAACTGGAACTGAAACAAGGAACAAGGATGTTTTCAAAGACTGGTAGTATCTCTAAAACATTTTTAAAGTACATGTCATTGATAAAGCTAAATACTCAATGGTTGTGTAATACAACAGATTCATCATTGAGAAGAGTGAAATTATGCTGTTTTGAAAATTATGGCAGGTCAGATTTTCTGCCTAAATATATAAGAAGATTTCTCTGAAAAATGCACATTATTTCAAAGACTTATTGGCTGTGAAATAAGTTAAGGTTATTTCAAATGGATTGTCTGCAAATAAAGGTGAGATGTAGGGAATCACAGAAAGTCGAGGGGAAAATAGGTCAATATATACATTGCTATATGGTGAACTAAGACTTAGGCCAGCCACAATGTAGAGGACCTGACCCTTAGAAACTTACAAGTAAGCTGGAATCTTGAAAAGTTCAAATCTTTATAAGTAAAAAGATTTATTAAAATGAATAACCAAGTGTTTTAATTGACATCAGAAGATCAAAACAATAAACCTGAGAACATAGAAAAAATATAAATAAAGATATGAGCAGAACTTAATACAATAGAAAACGTATAAAATTCAGGTGATGTAGTAAGTCCAAAGAATATTCTTTGACAAGATTAAAAGACACACTTTGATTAAGGAAAACCAAAACATAAGTAAAGAATATACAGAAAGAATCAGGACAATGTTATAGCAGAGAGTATATGAAATGCCAGTAAATTTGAAGGTTTGCGTAAAGTGGACCAGTTCCTAGCTTCTAAAATTTACCAAAACTGACACAAGAGGAAATCATTTAAGGTCTTCATGTCAGCCCTTGGCATTCTCGGAATGCCCTGGACTCAGAATGCAGCATCCTTAGTCCATGGGAACCTGCGGAGAAGGGGTGAGGCTGAGGGAGTTTGGAACACTGCCCTCACAGAGGGAGTGGGTGTGGCCATCTCTGCTGTGACTGAACAAAGGGCAGGGGAGCAGGGGGCCCAGGGCGGGGCCCTCAGAGCCCGGCAGGCCCAGTGGGGTGTCAAAAGCATTTAGGCCCAGGCCAAAGTGCGCCTTCTTTGTCTGCACAGCGGCACAAACTCTCACCTTTCCACTAAGGCCGCCCTCTTACTTGAAGTGTGTGTGGAACCGGTCCGCGCAGTACACTTCGATGCAAAGCTAACCATAAGTCTGGCCATCATAGCTTCCTGCCAGGTGACCGAAGTTCGCAGGCAGATGGGTCGTGGGACACACGTGGGGAGAATCCTGCCCAGGCCACAGGCCGCCCAAAGCCACTATCCCAGATTGGGGGCAGCAAAGCAGTCCTCTCTGAGTCCCAGCCTCTAGAGGGAGTAGTGGACCAACACTTGTAGAAAAAGGGGTCCGCGCGGGTAACTCATTGGAGGGACACAAAAAAATCTTTGCGGACTTTCTGCTGAAGCTTACGAGCGTTCACACCTAAGCCTCTTACAAGGTCAGCTGTTTAGATAAACATGAGCTCATGATCTAAATTTACACAATAATGAAGAAATCAGCTACAAGGGGAGACAAGCAGCAAAAACAATCAATACCAGAATTAGATTCCCTAGGCCAACCATCAGATGTTGGAATAATCAGGTGCAAGGCAGAAAGTATACATAAAACTTGAACTGAAACAAGGAATAAGGATGTTTTAAAAGACTGGTAGGATCTCTAAAACATTTTTAAAGTACATGTCATTGATAAAGCTAAATACTCAATGGTTGTGTAATACAACAGATACAACATTGAGAAGAGTGAAATTATGCTGTTTTGAAAACTATGGCAGGTCAGATTTTCTGCCTAATTATATAAGAAGATTTCTCTAAAAAATACACATTATTTCAAAGACTTATTGGCTGTGAAATAAGTTAAGGTTATTTCAAATGGCTTGTGTGCAAAGAAAGGTGAGATGTAGGGAATCACAGAAAGTCGAGGGGAAAGTAGGTCAATATATACATTGCTATATGGTGAACTAAGACTTAGGCCAGCCACAATGTAGAGGACCTGACCCTTAGAAACTTACAAGTAAGCTGGAATCTTGAAAAATTCAAATCCTTATAAGTAAAAGGATTTTTTAAGATGAATAACCAAGTGTTTTAATTGACATCAGAAGATCAAAACAATAAACCTGAGAACATAGAAACAATATAAATAAAGATATGAGCAGAACTTAATACAATAGAAAACGTATAAAATTCAGCTGATGTAGTAAGTCAAAGAATATTCTTTGACAAGATTAAAAGACACACTTTGATTAAGGAAAACCAAAACATATGTAAAGAATATACAGAAAGAATCAGGACAATGTTATAGCAGAGAGTATATGAAATGCCATTAAATTTGAAAGTTTGTGTAAAGTGGACCAGTTCCTAGCTCCTAAAATTTTCCAAAACTGACACAAGAGGAAATCATTTAAAGTCATCATGTCAGCCCTTGGCATTCACGGAATGCCCTGGACTCAGAATGCAGCATCTTTAGTCCATGGTAACCTGCGGAGAGGGGGCGGGGCTGAGGGAGTTTGGAACACTGCCCTCACACAGGGAGTGGGTGTGGCCATCTCTGCTGTGACTGAACAAAGGGCAGGGGAGCAGGGTGCCCAGGGCAGGGCCCTCGGAGCCCGGCAGGCCCAGTGGGGTGTCACAAGCATTTGGCCCAGGACAAAGGGCGCCTTCTTTGTCTGCACAGCGGCACAAACTCTCACCTTTCCACTCAGGCCGCCCTCTTACTTGAAGTGTGTGTGGAACCTGTCCACGCAGTACACCTCGCTGCACAGCTAACCATAGGTCTGAGCATCGTAGCTTCCTGCCAGGTGACCGAATTTCGCAGGCAGATGGGTCCCTGGGACACACGCAGAGAGGCTCCTGCCCCGGCCACAGGCCACCCACTGCCACTGCCACAGATCGTGGTGCACAAAACAGCCCAGTCTGAGGCCGTGCCTCTAGAGGGAGTAGTGGACCAACACTTGTAGTCAACGGGGTCTTCGCGGGTAACTCATTGGTGGGACACAAATAAATCTTTGCGGACTTTCTGATGAAACTTACGAGTGTTCACACCTAAGCCTCTTACAAAGTCAGATGTTTAGCTAAACATGAGCTCATGATCTAATTTTACACAATAATGAAGAAATCAGCTACAGGGGGAGACAATCAGCAAAAACAATCAATACCAGGATAATATTCCCTAGACCATCGATCAGACGTTGGAATAATCAGGTGCAAGGCAGAAAATATACATAAAACTGGAACTGAAACAAGGAACAAGGATGTTTTCAAAGACTGGTAGGATCTCTAAAACATTTTTAAAGTACATGTCATTGATAAAGCTAAATACTCAAAGGTTGTGTAATACAACAGATTCATCATTGAGAAGAGTGAAATTATGCTGTTTTGAAAACTATGGCAGGTCAGATTTTCTGCCTAAATATATAAGAAGATTTGTCTGAAAACTACACATTATTTCAAAGACTTATTGGCTGTGAAATAAGTTAAGGTTATTTCAAATGGCTTGTCTGCAAAGAAAGGTGAGATGTAGGAAATCACAGAAAGTCGAGGGGAAAATAGGTCAATATATACTTTGCTATATTGTGAACTAAGCTTTTGGCCAGCCACAATGTAGAGGACCTGACCCTTAGAAACTTACAAGTAAGCTGGAATCTTTAAAAATTCAAATCCTTATAAGTAAAAAGATTTTTTAAGATGAATAACCAAGTGTTTTAATTGACATCAGAAGATCAAAACAATAAACCTGAGAACATAGAAACAATATAAATAAAGATATGAGCAGAACTTAATACAATAGAAAACGTATAAAATTCAGCTGATGTAGTAAGTCAAAGAATATTCTTTGACAAGATTAAAAGACACACTTTGATTAAGGAAAACCAAAACATATGTAAAGAATATACAGAAAGAATCAGGACAATGTTATAGCAGAGAGTATATGAAATGCCAGTAAATTTGAAAGTTTGTGTAAAATGGACCAGTTCCTAGCTCCTAAAATTTACCAAAACTGACACAAGAGGAAATCATTTAAGGTCATCATGTCAGCCCTTGGCATTCACGGAATGCCCTGGACTCAGAATGCAGCATCTTTAGTCCATGGTAACCTGCGGAGAGGGGGCGGGGCTGAGGGAGTTTGGAACACTGCCCTCACACAGGGAGTGGGTGTGGCCATCTCTGCTGTGACTGAACAAAGGGCAGGGGAGCAGGGTGCACAGGGCAGGGCCCTCGGAGCCCGGCAGGCCCAGTGGGGTGTCACAAGCATTTGGCCCAGGACAAAGGGCGCCTTCTTTGTCTGCACAGCGGCACAAACTCTCACCTTTCCACTCAGGCCGCCCTCTTACTTGAAGTGTGTGTGAAACCTGTCCGCGCAGTACACCTCGCTGCACAGCTAACCATAGGTCTGAGCATCGTAGCTTCCTGCCAGGTGACCGAATTTCGCAGGCAGATGGGTCCCTGGGACACAGGCAGAGAGGCTCCTGCCCCGGCCACAGGCCACCCACTGCCACTGCCACAGATCGTGGGGCACAAAACAGCCCTGTCTGAGGCCGTGCCTCTAGAGGGAGTAGTGGACCAACACTTGTAGTCAACGGGGTCTTCGCGGGTAACTCATTGGAGGGACACAAATAAATCTTTGCGGACTTTCTGATGAAACTTACGAGTGTTCACACCTAAGCCTCTTACAAAGTCAGATGTTTAGCTAAACATGAGCTCATGATCTAATTTTACACAATAATGAAGAAATCAGCTACAGGGGGAGACAATCAGCAAAAACAATCAATACCAGGATAAGGTTCCCTAGACCATCGATCAGACGTTGGAATAATCAGGTGCAAGGCAGAAAATATACATAAAACTGGAACTGAAACAAGGAACAAGGATGTTTTCAAAGACTGGTAGGATCTCTAAAACATTTTTAAAGTACAAATCATTGATAAAGCTAAATACTCAAAGGTTGTGTAATACAACAGATTCATCATTGAGAAGAGTGAAATTATGCTGTTTTGAAAACTATGGCAGGTCAGATTTTCTGCCTAAATATATAAGAAGATTTGTCTGAAAACTACACATTATTTCAAAGACTTATTGGCTGTGAAATAAGTTAAGGTTATTTCAAATGGCTTGTCTGCAAAGAAAGGTGAGATGTAGGAAATCACAGAAAGTCGAGGGGAAAATAGGTCAATATATACTTTGCTATATTGTGAACTAAGCTTTTGGCCAGCCACAATGTAGAGGACCTGACCCTTAGAAACTTCCAAGTAAGCTGGAATCTTTAAAAATTCAAATCTTTATAAGTAAAAAATTTATTAAAATGAATAACCAAGTGTTTTAATTGACATCAGAAGATCAAAACAATAAACCCTGAGAACATAGAAAAAAGATAAATAAAGATATGAGCAGAACTTAATACCACAGAAAACGTATAAAATTCAGTTGAGGTAGTAAGTCCAAAGAATATTCTTTGACAAGATTTAAAAGACACACTTTGATTAAGGAAAACCAAAACATAAGTAAAGAATATACAGAAAGAATCAGGACAATGTTATAGCAGAGAATATCTGAAATGCCAGTAAATTTGAACATTTGTATAAAGTGGAGCATTTCCTAACTCCTAAAATTTACCAAAATTGACACAAGAGGAAATCATTTAAGGTCATCATGTCTGCCCTTGGCATTCTCGGAACGCCCTCGGCTCAGAATGCAGCGTCTGTAGTCCATGGTAACCTGCGGAGAGGGGGCGGGGCTGAGGGAGGTTGGAACAATGCCTTCACTGAGGGAGTGGGTGGGGCCATCTCTGCTGTGCCTGAACAAAGGGCAGGGGATAAGGGGGCCAACGCCGGGCCCTCAGAGCCCGGCAGGCCCAGTCGTGTGTCACAAGCATTTAGGCATAGGTCAAAGTGCGCCTTCTTTGTCGCACAGCTGCCCAAACTCTCACCTTTCCACTCAGGCCGCCCTCTTACTTGAAGTGTGTGTGGAACCGGTCCGTGCAGTACACCTCGCTGCAAAGCTAACCATAGGTCTGGGCATCATAGCTTCCTGCCAGGTGACCGAAGTTCGCAGGCAGATGGGTCGTGGGACACACGTGGGGAGCCTCCTGCCCAGGCCACAGGCCGCCCAAAGCCACTATCCCAGATCGGGGGCGGCAAAGCAGTCCTGTCTGAGTCCCAGCCTCTAGCGGGAGTAGTGGACCAACACATGTAGAAAAAGGGGTCCGCGTGGGTAACTCATTGGAGGGACACAAAAAAATCTTTGCGGACTTTCTGCTGAAGCTTACGAGCGTTCACACCTAAGACTCTTACAAGGTCAGCTGTTTAGCTAAAAATGAGCTCATGATCTAAATTTACACAATAATGAAGAAATCAGCTACAAGGGGAGAGAAGCAGCAAAAACAATCAATACCAGAATTAGATTCCCTAGGCCAACCATCAGATGTTGGAATAATCAGGTGCAAGGCAGAAAGTATACACAAAACTGGAACTGAAACAAGGAACAAGGATGTTTTCAAAGACTGGTAGGATCTCTAAAATATTTTTAAAGTACATGTCATTGATAAAGCTAAATACTCAAAGGTGGTGTAATACAACAGATTCATCATTGAGAAGAGTGAAATTATGCTGTTTTGAAAATTATGGCAGGTCAGATTTTCTGCCTAAATATATAAGAAGATTTCTCTGAAAAATGCACATTATTTAAAGACTTATTGGCTGTGAAATAAGTTAAGTTTATTTCAAATGGCTTGTCTGCAAAGAAAGGTGAGATGTAGGAAATCACAGAAAGTCGAGGGGAAAATAGGTCAATATATACTTTGCTATATTGTGAACTAAGCCTTTGGCCAGCCACAATGTAGAGGACCTGACCCTTAGAAACTTACAAGTAAGCTGGAATCTTTAAAAACTCAAATCTTCATAAGTAAAAAGTTTTATTAAAATGAATAACCAAGTGTTTTAATTGACATCAGAAGATCAAAACAATAAACCCTGAGAACATAGAAAAAAGATAAATAAAGATATGAGCAGAACTTAATACCATAGAAAACGTATAAAATTCAGTTGAGGTAGTAAGTCCAAAGAATATTCTTAGACAAGATTTAAAAGACACACTTTGATTAAGGAAAACCAAAACATAAGTAAAGAATATACAGAAAGAGTCAGGACAATGTTATAGCAGAGAGTATATGAAATGCCAGTAAATTTGAAGGTTTGTGTAAAGTGGACCAGTTCCTAGCTCCTAAAATTTACCAAAACTGACACAAGAGGAAATCATTTAAGGTCATCATGTCAGCCCTTGGCATTCTCGGGATGCCCTGGACTCAGAATGCAGCATCTTTA
The DNA here is from genome assembly GCF_964165515.1 of Mesoplodon bidens. NCBI lineage: Eukaryota > Metazoa > Chordata > Mammalia > Artiodactyla > Ziphiidae > Mesoplodon > Mesoplodon bidens. The sequence continues at coordinate 26,537,751 of NC_138180.1, read as the reverse complement.
GTCCATGGTAACCTGCGGAGAGGGGGCGGGGCTGAGGGAGTTTGGAACACTGCCCTCACAGAGGGAGTGGGTGTGGCCATCTCTGCTGTGACTGAACAAAGGGCAGGGGAGCAGGGGGCCCAGGGCAGGGCCCTCAGAGCCCGGCAGGCCCAGTGGGGTGTCAAAAGCATTTAGGCCCAGGCCAAAGTGCGCCTTCTTTGTCTGCACAGCGGCACAAACTCTCACCTTTCCACTAAGGCCGCCCTCTTACTTGAAGTGTGTGTGGAACCGGTCCGCGCAGTACACTTCGATGCAAAGCTAACCATAGGTCTGGCCATCATAGCTTCCTGCCAGGTGACCGAAGTTCGCAGGCAGATGGGTCGTGGGACACACGTGGGGAGAATCCTGCCCAGGCCACAGGCCGCCCAAAGCCACTATCCCAGATCGGGGGCAGCAAAGCAGTCCTGTCTGAGTCCCAGCCTCTAGAGGGAGTAGTGGACCAACACTTGTAGAAAAAGGGGTCCGCGCGGGTAACTCATTGGGGGGACACAAAAAAATCTTTGCGGACTTTCTGCTGAAGCTTACGAGCGTTCACACCTAAGCCTCTTACAAGGTCAGCTGTTTAGATAAACATGAGCTCATGATCTAAATTTACACAATAATGAAGAAATCAGCTACAAGGGGAGACAAGCAGCATAAACAATCAATACCAGAATTAGATTCCCTAGGCCAACCATCAGATGTTGGAATAATCAGGTGCAAGGCAGAAAGTATACATAAAACTTGAACTGAAACAAGGAATAAGGATGTTTTAAAAGACTGGTAGGATCTCTAAAACATTTTTAAAGTACATGTCATTGATAAAGCTAAATACTCAATGGTTGTGTAATACAACAGATTCAACATTGAGAAGAGTGAAATTATGCTGTTTTGAAAACTATGGCAGGTCAGATTTTCTGCCTAATTATATAAGAAGATTTCTCTAAAAAATACACATTATTTCAAAGACTTATTGGCTGTGAAATAAGTTAAGGTTATTTCAAATGGCTTGTGTGCAAAGAAAGGTGAGATGTAGGGAATCACAGAAAGTCGAGGGGAAAATAGGTCAATATATACATTGCTATATGGTGAACTAAGACTTAGGCCAGCCACAATGTAGAGGACCTGACCCTTAGAAACTTACAAGTAAGCTGGAATCTTGAAAAATTCAAATCCTTATAAGTAAAAAGATTTTTTAAGATGAATAACCAAGTGTTTTAATTGACATCAGAAGATCAAAACAATAAACCTGAGAACATAGAAACAATATAAATAAAGATATGAGCAGAACTTAATACAATAGAAATCGTATAAAATTCAGCTGATGTAGTAAGTCAAAGAATATTCTTTGACAAGATTAAAAGACACACTTTGATTAAGGAAAACCAAAACATATGTAAAGAATATACAGAAAGAATCAGGACAATGTTATAGCAGAGAGTATATGAAATGCCAGTAAATTTGAAAGTTTGTGTAAAGTGGACCAGTTCCTAGCTCCTAAAATTTACCAAAACTGACACAAGAGGAAATCATTTAAAGTCATCATGTCAGCCCTTGGCATTCACGGAATGCCCTTGACTCAGAATGCAGCATCTTTAGTCCATGGTAACCTGCGGAGAGGGGGCGGGGCTGAGGGAGTTTGGAACACTGCCCTCACACAGGGAGTGGGTGTGGCCATCTCTGCTGTGACTGAACAAAGGGCAGGGGAGCAGGGTGCCCAGGGCAGGGCCCTCGGAGCCCGGCAGGCCCAGTGGGGTGTCACAAGCATTTGGCCCAGGACAAAGGGCGCCTTCTTTGTCTGCACAGCGGCACAAACTCTCACCTTTCCACTCAGGCCGCCCTCTTACTTGAAGTGTGTGTGGAACCTGTCCGCGCAGTACACCTCGCTGCACAGCTAACCATAGGTCTGAGCATCGTAGCTTCCTGCCAGGTGACCGAATTTCGCAGGCAGATGGGTCCCTGGGACACACGCAGAGAGGCTCCTGCCCCGGCCACAGGCCACCCACTGCCACTGCCACAGATCGTGGTGCACAAAACAGCCCTGTCTGAGGCCGTGCCTCTAGAGGGAGTAGTGGACCAACACTTGTAGTCAACGGGGTCTTCGCGGGTAACTCATTGGAGGGACACAAATAAATCTTTGCGGACTTTCTGATGAAACTTACGAGTGTTCACACCTAAGCCTCTTACAAAGTCAGATGTTTAGCTAAACATGAGCTCATGATCTAATTTTACACAATAATGAAGAAATCAGCTACAGGGGGAGACAATCAGCAAAAACAATCAATACCAGAATTAGATTCCCTAGGCCATCGATCAGACGTTGGAATAATCAGATGCAAGGCAGAAAATATACATAAAACTGGAACTGAAACAAGGAACAAGGATGTTTTCAAAGACTGGTAGGATCTCTAAAACATTTTTAAAGTACATGTCATTGATAAAGCTAAATACTCAAAGGTTGTGTAATACAACAGATTCATCATTGAGAAGAGTGAAATTATGCTGTTTTGAAAACTATGGCAGGTCAGATTTTCTGCCTAAATATATAAGAAGATTTCTCTGAAAAATGCACATTATTTCAAAGAATTATTGGCTGTGAAATAAGTTAAGGTTATTTCAAATGGCTTGTCTGCAAAGAAAGGTGAGATGTAGGAAATCACAGAAAGTCGAGGGGAAAATAGGTCAATATATACTTTGCTATATTGTGAACTATGCCTTTGGCCAGCCACAATGTAGAGGACCTGACCCTTAGAAACTTACAAGTAAGCTGGAATCTTTAAAAATTCAAATCTTTATAAGTAAAAAGATTTATTAAAATGAATAACCAAGTGTTTTAATTGACATCAGAAGATCAAAACAATAAACCCTGAGAACATAGAAAAAAGATAAATAAAGATATGAGCAGAACTTAATACCACAGAAAACGTATAAAATTCAGTTGAGGTAGTAAGTCCAAAGAATATTCATTGACAAGATTTAAAAGACACACTTTGATTAAGGAAAACCAAAACATAAGTAAAGAATATACAGAAAGAATCAGGACAATGTTATAGCAGAGAATATCTGAAATGCCAGTAAATTTGAACATTTGTGTAAAGTGGAGCATTTCCTAGCTCCTAAAATTTAGCAAAATTGACACAAGAGGAAATCATTTAAGGTCATCATGTCTGCCCTTGGCATTCTCGGAACGCACTGGCCTCAGAATGCAGCATCTGTAGTCCATGGTAAACTGCGGAGAGGGGGCGGGGCTGAGGGAGGTTGGAACACTGCCTTCACTGAGGGAGTGGGTGGGGCCATTTCTGCTGTGACTGAACAAAGGGCAGGGGAGAAGGGGGCCCACGGCAGGGCCCTCAGAGCCCGGCAGGCCCAGTCGTGTGTCACAAGCATTTAGGCCCAGGCCAAAGTGCGCCTTCTTTGTCTGCACTGCTGCCCAAACTGTCACCTTTCCACTCACGCCGCCCTCTTACTTGAAGTGTGTGTGGAACCGGTCCGCGCAGTATACCTCGATGCAAAGCTAACCATAGGTCTGGGCATCATAGCTTCCTGCCAGGTGACCGAAGATCGCAGGCAGATGGGTCGTGCGACACAAGTGGGGAGCCTCCTGCCCAGGCCACAGGCCGCCCAAAGCCACTATCCCAGATCGGGGGCAGCAAAGCAGTCCTGTCTGAGTCCCAGCCTCTAGAGGGAGTAGTGGACCAACACTTGTAGAAAAAGGGGTCCGCGCGGGTAACTCATTGGAGGGACACAAAAAAATCTTTGCGGACTTTCTGCTGAAGCTTACGAGCGTTCACACCTAAGCCTCTTACAAGGTCAGCTGTTTAGCTAAACATGAGCTCATGATCTAAATTTACACAATAATGAAGAAATCAGCTACAAGGGGAGACAAGCGGCAAAAACAATCAATACCAGAATTAGATTCCCTAGGCCAACCATCAGATGTTGCAATAATCAGGTGAAAGGCACAAAGTATACACAAAACTGGAACTGAAACAAGGAACAAGGATGTTTTCAAAGACTGGTAGGATCTCTAAAACATTTTTAAAGTACATGTCATTGATAAAGCTAAATACTCAATGGTTGTGTAATACAACAGATCCATCATTGAGCAGAGTGAAATTATGCTGTTTTGAAAACTATGGCAGGTCAGATTTTCTGCCTAATTATATAAGAAGATTTCTCTAAAAAATACACATTATTTCAAAGACTTATTGGCTGTGAAATAAGTTAAGGTTATTTGAAATGGCTTGTTTGCAAAGAAAGGTGAGATGTAGGGAATCACAGAAAGTCGAGGGGAAAATAGGTCAATATATACATTGCCATATGGTGAACTAAGACTTAGGCCAGCCACAATGTAGAGGACCTGACCCTTAGAAACTTACAAGTAAGCTGGAATCTTGAAATGTTCAAATCTTTATAAGTAAAAAGATTTATTAAAATGAATAACCAAGTGTTTTAATTGATATCAGAAGATCAAAACAATAAACCTGAGAACATAGAAAACATATAAATAAAGATATGAGCAGAACCTAATACAATAGAAAACGTATAAAATTCAGGTGATGTAGTAAGTCCTAAGAATATTCTTTGACAAGATTAAAAGACACACTTTGATTAAGGAAAACCAAAACATAAGTAAAGAATATACAGAAAGAATCAGGACAATGTTATAGCAGAGAGTATATGAAATGCCAGTAAATTTGAAGGTTTGTGTAAAGTGGACCAGTTCCTAGCTCCTAAAATTTACCAAAACTGACACAAGAGGAAATCATTTAAGGTCATCATGTCAGCCCTTGGCATTCTCGGAATGCCCTGGACTCAGAATGCAGCATCTGTAGTCCATGGTAACCTGAGGAGAGGGGGCGGTGCTGAGGGAGTTTGGAACACTGCCCTCACAGAGGGAGTGGGTGTGGCCATCTCTGCTGTGACTGAACAAAGGGCAGGGGAGCAGGGTGCCCAGTGCAGGGCCCTCAGAGCCCGGCAGGCCCAGTGGGGTGTCACAAGCATTTGGCCAAGGACAAAGTGCGCCTTCTTTGTCTGCACAGCGGCACAAACTCTCACCTTTCCACTCAGGCCGCCCTCTTACTTGAAGTGTGTGTGGAACCTGTCCGCGCAGTACACCTCGCTGCACAGCTAACCATAGGTCTGAGCATCGTAGCTTCCTGCCAGGTGACCGAAGTTCGCAGGAAAATGGGTCCCTGGGACACACGCAGAGAGGCTCCTGCCCCGGCCACAGGCCACCCACTGCCACTGCCACAGATCGTGGGGCACAAAACAGCCCTGTCTGAGGCCGTGCCTCTAGAGGGAGTAGTGGACCAACACTTGTAGTCAACGGGGTCCTCGCGGGCAACTCATTGGTGGGACACAAATAAATCTTTGCGGACTTTCTGATGAAACTTACGAGTGTTCACACCTAAGCCTCTTACAAAGTCAGATGTTTAGCTAAACATGAGCTCATGATCTAATTTTACACAATAATGAAGAAATCAGCTACAGGGGGAGACAATCAGCAAAAACAATCAATACCAGAATTAGATTCCCTAGACCATAGATCAGACGTTGGAATAATCAGGTGCAAGGCAGAAAATATACATAAAACTGCAACTGAAACAAGGAACAAGGATGTTTTCAAAGACTGGTAGGATCTCTAAAACATTTTTAAAGTACATGTCATTGATAAAGCTAAATACTCAAAGGTTGTGTAATACAACAGATTCATCATTGAGAAGAGTGAAATTATGCTGTTTTGAAAAATATGGCAGGTCAGATTTTCTGCCTATATATATAAGAAGATTTGTCTGAAAACTACACATTATTTCAAAGACTTATTGGCTGTGAAATAAGTTAAGGTTATTTCAAATGGCTTGTCTGCAAAGAAAGGTGAGATGTAGGAACTCACAGAAAGTCGAGGGGAAAATAGGTCAATATATACTTTGCTCTATTGTGAACTAAGCTTTTGGCCAGCCACAATGTAGAGGACCTGACACTTAGAAACTTACAAGTAAGCTGGAATCTTGAAAAATTCAAATCTTTATAAGTAAAAAGATTTATTAAAATGAATAACCAAGTGTTTTAATTGACATCAGAAGATCAAAACAATAAACCCTGAGAACATAGAAAAAAGAAAAATAAAGATATGAGCAGAACTTAATACCACAGAAAACGTATAAAATTCAGTTGAGGTAGTAAGTCCAAAGAATATTCTTTGACAAGATTTAAAAGACACACTTTGATTAAGGAAATCCAAAACATAAGTAAAGAATATACAGAAAGAATCAGCACAATGTTATAGCAGAGAGTATATGAAATGCCAGTAAATTTGAACGTTTGTGTAAAGTGGACCAGTTCCTAGCTCCTAAAACTTACCAAACTGACACAAGAGGAAATCATTTAAGGTCATCATGTCAGCCCTTGGCATTCTCGGGATGCCCTGGACTCAGAATGCAGCATCTTTAGTCCATGGTAACCTGCGGAGAGGGGGCGGGGCTGAGGGAGTTTGGAACACTGCCCTCACAGAGGGAGTGGGTGTGGCCATCTCTGCTGTGACTGAACAAAGGGCAGGGGAGCAGGGGGCCCAGGGCAGTGCCCTCAGAGACCGGCAGGCCCAGTGGGGTGTCAAAAGCATTTAGGCCCTGGCCAAAGTGCGCCTTCTTTGTCTGCATAGCGGCACAAACTCTCACCTTTCCACTCAGGCCGCCCTCTTACTTGAAGTGTGTGTGGAACCGGTCCGCGCAGTACACCTCGATGCAAAGCTAACCATAGGTCTGGGCATCATAGCTTCCTGCCAGGTGACCGAAGTTCGCAGGCAGATGTGTCGTGGGACACACGTGGGGAGACTCCTGCCCAGGCCACAGGCCGCCCAAAGCCACTATCCCAGATCGGGGGCAGCCAAGCAGTCCTGTCTGAGTCCCAGCCTCTAGAGGGAGTAGTGGACCAACACTTGTAGAAAACGGGGTCCGCGCGGGTAACTCATTGGAGGGACACAAAAAAATCTTTGCGGACCTTCTGCTGAAGCTTACGAGCGTTCACACCTAAGCCTCTTACAAGGTCAGCTGTTTAGCTAAACATGAGCTCATGATCTAATTTTACACAATAATGAAGAAATCAGCTACAAGGGGAGACAATCAGCAAAAACAATCAATACCAGAATTAGATTCTCTAGGCTATCGATCAGACGTTGGAATAATCAGGTGCAAGGCAGAAAATATACATAAAACTGGAACTGAAACAAGGAACAAGGATGTTTTCAAAGACTGGTAGTATCTCTAAAACATTTTTAAAGTACATGTCATTGATAAAGCTAAATACTCAATGGTTGTGTAATACAACAGATTCATCATTGAGAAGAGTGAAATTATGCTGTTTTGAAAATTATGGCAGGTCAGATTTTCTGCCTAAATATATAAGAAGATTTCTCTGAAAAATGCACATTATTTCAAAGACTTATTGGCTGTGAAATAAGTTAAGGTTATTTCAAATGGATTGTCTGCAAATAAAGGTGAGATGTAGGGAATCACAGAAAGTCGAGGGGAAAATAGGTCAATATATACATTGCTATATGGTGAACTAAGACTTAGGCCAGCCACAATGTAGAGGACCTGACCCTTAGAAACTTACAAGTAAGCTGGAATCTTGAAAAGTTCAAATCTTTATAAGTAAAAAGATTTATTAAAATGAATAACCAAGTGTTTTAATTGACATCAGAAGATCAAAACAATAAACCTGAGAACATAGAAAAAATATAAATAAAGATATGAGCAGAACTTAATACAATAGAAAACGTATAAAATTCAGGTGATGTAGTAAGTCCAAAGAATATTCTTTGACAAGATTAAAAGACACACTTTGATTAAGGAAAACCAAAACATAAGTAAAGAATATACAGAAAGAATCAGGACAATGTTATAGCAGAGAGTATATGAAATGCCAGTAAATTTGAGGGTGTGCGTAAAGTGGACCAGTTCCTAGCTTCTAAAATTTACCAAAACTGACACAAGAGGAAATCATTTAAGGTCTTCATGTCAGCCCTTGGCATTCTCGGAATGCCCTGGACTCAGAATGCAGCATCCTTAGTCCATGGGAACCTGCGGAGAAGGGGTGAGGCTGAGGGAGTTTGGAACACTGCCCTCACAGAGGGAGTGGGTGTGGCCATCTCTGCTGTGACTGAACAAAGGGCAGGGGAGCAGGGGGCCCAGGGCAGGGCCCTCAGAGCCCGGCAGGCCCAGTGGTGTGTCACAAGCATTTATGCCCAGGACAAAGGAAGCCTTCTTTGTCTGCACAGCTGCCCAAACTCTCACCTTTCCACTCAGGCCGCCCTCTTACTTGAAGTGTGTGTGGAACCGGTCCGTGCAGTACACCTCGATGCAAAGCTAACCATCGGTCTGGGCATCATAGCTTCCTGCCAGGTGACCGAAGTTCGCAGACAGATGGGTCGTGGGACACACGTGGGGAGCCTCCTGCCCAGGCCACAGGCCGCCCAAAGCCACTATCCCAGATCGGGTGCAGCAAAGCAGTCCTTTCTGAGTCCCAGCCTCTAGAGGGAGTAGTGGACCAACACTTGTAGAAAAAGGGGTCCGCGCGGGTAACTCATTGGAGGGACACAAAAAAATCTTTGCGGACTTTCTGCTGAAGCTTACGAGCGTTCACACCTAAGCCTCTTACAAGGTCAGCTGTTTAGATAAACATGAGCTCATGATCTAAATTTACACAATAATGAAGAAATCAGCTACAAGGGGAGACAAGCAGCAAAAACAATCAATACTAGAATTAGATTCCCTAGGCCAACCATCAGATGTTGGAATAATCAGGTGCGAGGCAGAAAGTATACATAAAACTTGAACTGAAACAAGGAACATGGATGTTTTCAAAGACTGGTAGGATCTCTAAAACATTTTTAAAGTACATGTCATTGATAAAGCTAAATACTCAATGGTTGTGTAATACAACAGATTCAACTTTGAGAAGAGTGAATTTATGCTGTTTTGAAAACTATGGCAGGTCAGATTTTCTGCCTAATTATATAAGAAGATTTCTCTTAAAAATACACATTATTTCAAAGACTTATTGGCTGTGAAATAAGTTAAGGTTATTTCAAATGGCTTGTGTGCAAAGAAAGGTGAGATGTAGGGAATCACAGAAAGTCGAGTGGAAAATAGGTCAATATATACATTGCTATATGGTGAACTAAGACTTAGGCCAGCCACAATGTAGAGGACCTGACCCTTAGAAACTTACAAGTAAGCTGGAATCTTGAAAAGTTCAAATCTTTATAAGTAAAAAGATTTTTTAAAATGAATAACCAAGTGTTTTAATTGACATCAGAAGATCAAAACAATAAACCTGAGAACATAGAAACAATATAAATAAAGATATGAGCAGAACTTAATACAATAGAAAACGTATAAAATTCAGCTGATGTAGTAAGTCCAAATAATATTCTTTGACAAGATTATAAGACACACTTTGATTAAGGATAACCAAAACATATGTAAAGAATATACAGAAAGAATCAGGACAATGTTATAGCAGAGAGTATATGAAATGCCAGTAAATTTGAAAGTTTGTGTAAAGTGGACCAGTTCCTAGCTCCTAAAATTTACCATAACTGACACAAGAGGAAATCATTTAACGTCATCATTTCAGCCCTTGGCATTCTCGGAATGCCCTGGACTCAGAATGCAGCATCTTTAGTCCATGGTAACCTGCGGAGAGGGGGCGGGGCTGAGGGAGTTTGGAACACTGCCCTCACAGATGGAGTGGGTGTGGCCATCTCTGCTGTGACTGAACAAAGGGCAGGGGAGCAGGGGGCCCAGGGCAGGGCCCTCAGAGCCCGGCAGGCCCAGTGGGGTGTCACAAGCATTTGGCCAAGGACAAAGGGCGCCTTCTTTGTCTGCACAGCGGCACAAACTCTCACCTTTCCACTCAGGCGGCCCTCTTACTTGAAGTGTGTGTGGAACCTGTCCGCGCAGTACACCTCGCTGCCCAGCTAACCATAGGTCTGAGCATCGTAGCTTCCTGCCAGGTGACCGAAGTTCGCAGGCAGATGGGTCCCTGTGACACACGCAAAGAGGCTCCTGCCCCGGCCACAGGCCACCCACTGCCACTGCCACAGATCGTGGGGGCACAAAACAGCCCTGTCTGAGGCCGTGCCTCTAGAGGGAGTAGTGGACCAACACTTGTAGTCAACGGGGTCGTCGCGGGTAACTCATTGGAGGGACACAAATAAATCTTTGCGGACTTTCTGATGAAACTTACGAGTGTTCACACCTAAGCCTCTTACAAAGTCAGATGTTTAGCTAAACATGAGCTCATGATCTAATTTTACACAATAATGAAGAAATCAGCTACAGGGGGAGACAATCAGCAAAAACAATCAATACCAGGATTAGATTCCCTAGACCATCGATCAGACGTTGGAATAATCAGGTGCAAGGCAGAAAATATACATAAAACTGGAACTGAAACAAGGAACAAGGATGTTTTCAAAGACTGGTAGGATCTCTAAAACATTTTTAATGTACATGTCATTGATAAAGCTAAATACTCAAAGGTTGTGTAATACAACAGATTCATCACTGAGAAGAGTGAAATTATGCTGTTCTGAAAACTATGGCAGGTCAGATTTTCTGCCTAAATATATAAGAAGATTTCTCTGATAACTACACATTATTTCAAAGACTTATTGGCTGTGAAATAAGTTAAGGTTATTTCAAATGGCTTGTCTGCAAAGAAAGGTGAGATGTAGGAAATCACAGAAAGTCGATGGGAAAATAGGTCAATATATACTTTGCTATATTTTGATCTAAGCCTTTGGCCAGCCACAATGTAGAGGACCTGACCCTTAGAAACTTACAAGTAAGCTTGAATCTTGAATAGTTGAAATCTTTATAAGTTAAAAGATTTATTAAAATGAATAACCAAGTGTTTTAATTGACATCAGAAGATCAAAACAATAAACCCTGAGAACATAGAAAAAAGATAAATTAAGATATGAGCAGAACTTAATACCACAGAAAACGTATAAAATTCAGTTGAGGTAGTAAGTCCAAAGAATATTCTTTGACAAGATTTAAAAGACAAACTTTGATTAAGGAAAACCAAAACATAAGTCAAGAATAAACAGAAAGAATCAGGACAATGTTATAGCAGAGAATATCTGAAATGCCAGTAAATTTGAACATTTGTGTAAAGTGGACCATTTCCTAGCTCCTAAACTTTACCAAAATTGACACAAGAGGAAATCATTTAAGGTCATCATGTCAGCCCTTGGTATTCTCGGAATGCCCTGGCCTCAGAATGCAGCATCTGTAGTCCATGGTAACATGCGGAGAGTGGGCGGGGCTGAGGGAGGCTGGAACACTGCCCTCACTGAGGGAGTGGGTGCGGCCAACTCTGCTGTGACTGAACAAAGGGCAGGGGAGCAGGGGGCCCAGGGCAGGGCCCTCAGAGCTGGCAGGCCCAGTGGGGTGTCACAAGCATTTAGGCCCAGGCCAAAGGGCGCCTTCTTTGTCTGAACAGCTGCCCAAACTCTCACCTTTCCACTCAGGCCGCCCTCTTACTTGAAGTGTGTGTGGAACCGGTCCGTGCAGTACACCTCGATGCAAAGCTAACCATAGTTCTGGGCATCATAGCTTCCTGCCAGGTGACCGATGTTCGCAGGCAGATGGCTCGTGGGACACACGTGGGGAGACTCCTGCCCAGGCCACAGGCCGCCCAAATCCACTATCCCAGATCGGGGGCAGCAAAGCAGTTCTGTCTGAGTCCCAGCCTCTAGAGGGCGTAGTGGACCAACACTTGTAGAAAAAGGGGTCCGCGCGGGTAACTCATTGGAGGGCCACAAAAAAATCTTTGCGGACTTTCTTCTGAAGCTTACGAGCCTTCACACCTAAGCCTCTTACAAGGTCAGCTGTTCAGATAAACATGAGCTCATGATCTAAATTTACACAATAATGAAAAAATCAGCTACAAGGGGAGACAAGCAGCAAAAACAATCAATACCAGAATTAGATTCCCTAGGCCATCGATCAGACGTTGGAATAATCAGGTGCAAGGCAGAAAATATACATAAAACTGGAACTGAAACAAGGAACAAGGATGTTTTCAAAGACTGGTAGGATCTCTAAAACATTTTTAAAGTACATGTCACTGATAAAGCTAAATACTCAAAGGTTGTGTAATACAACAGATTCATCATTGAGAAGAGTGATATTATGCTGTTTTGAAAACTATGGCAGGTAAGATTTTCTGCCTAAATATATAATAAGATTTCCCAGAAAAATGCACATTATTTCAAAGACTTATTGGCTGTGAAATAAGTTAAGGTTATTTCAAATGACTTGTCTGCAAAGAAAGGTGAGATGTAGGGAATCACAGAAAGTCGAGGGGAAAATAGGTCAATATATACATTGCCATATGGTGAACTAAGACTTAGGCCAGACACAATGTAGAGGACCTGACCCTTAGAAACTTACAAGTAAGCTGGAATCTTGAAAAGTTCAAATCTTTATAAGTAAAAAGATTTATTAAAATGAATAACCAAGTGTTTTAATTGACAACAGAATATCAAAACAATAAACCTTAGAACATAGAAAACATATAAATAAAGATATGAGCAGAACTTAATACAATAGAAAACGTATAAAATTCAGGTGATGTAGTAAGTCCAAAGAATATTCTTTGACAAGATTAAAAGACACACTTTGATTAAGGTAAACCAAAACATAAGTAAAGAATATACAGAAAGAATCAGGACAATGTTATAGCAGAGATTATATGAAATGCCAGTAAATTTGAAGGTTTGTGTAAAGTGGACCAGTTCCTAGCTCCTAAAATTTACCAAAACTGACACAAGAGGAAATCATTTAAGGTCATCATGTCAGCCCTTGGCATTCTCGGAATGCCCTGGACTCAGAATGCAGCATCTTTAGTCCATGGTAAACTGCGGAGAGGGGGCGGGGCTGAGGGAGTTTGGAACACTGCCCTCACAGAGGGAGTGGGTGTGGCCATCTCTGCTGTGACTGAACAAAGGGCAGGGGAGCAGGGGTCCCAGGGCAGGGCCCTCAGAGCCCGGCAGGCCCAGTGGGGTGTCACAAGCATTTAGGCCCAGGACAAAGGGCGCCTTCTTTGTCTGCACAGTGGCGCAAACTCTCACCTTTCCACTCAGGCCGCCCTCTTACTTGAAGTGTGTGTGGAACCTGTCCGCGCAGTACACCTCGCTGCACAGCTAACCATAGGTCTGAGCATCGTAGCTTCCTGCCAGGTGACCGAAGTTCGCAGGCAGATGGGTCCCTGGGACACACGCAGAGAGGCTCCTGCCCCGGCCACAGGCCTCCCACTGCCACTGCCACAGATCGTGGGGCACAAAGCAGCCCTGTCTGAGGCTGTGCCTCTAGAGGGAGTAGTGGACTAACACTTGTAGTCAACGGGGTCCTCGCGGGCAACTCATTGGAGGGACACAAATAAATCTTTGCGGACTTTCTGATGAAACTTACGAGTGTTCACAACTAAGCCTCTTACAAAGTCAGATGTTTAGCTAAACTTGAGCTCATGATCTAATTTTACACAATAATGAAGAAATCAGCTACAGGGGGAGACAATCAGCAAAAACAATCAATACCAGAATTAGATTCCCTAGACCATCGATCAGACGTTGGAATAATCAGGTGCAAGGCAGAAAATATACATAAAACTGCAACTGAAACAAGGAACAAGGATGTTTTCAAAGACTGGTAGGATCTCTAAAACCTTTTTAAAGTACATGTCATTGATAAAGCTAAATACTCAATGGTTGTGTAATACAACAGATTCATCATTGAGCAGAGTGAAATTATGCTGTTTTGAAAATTATGGCAGGTCAGATTTTCTGCCTAAATTTATAAGAAGATTTCTCTGAAAAATGCACATTATTTCAAAGACTTATTGGCTGTGAAATAAGTTAAGGTTATTTCAAATGGCTTGTCTGCAAAGAAAGGTGAGATGTAGGAAATCACAGAAAGTCGAGGGGAAAATAGGTCAATATATACTTTGCTATATTGTGAACTAAGCCTTTGGCCAGCCACAATGTAGAGGACCTGACCCTTAGAAACTTACAAGTAAGCTGGAATCTTGAAAAATTCAAATCTTTATAAGTAAAAAGATTTATTAAAATGAATAACCAAGTGTTTTAATTGACATCAGAAGATCAAAACAATAAACTCTGTGAACATAGAAAAAAGATAAATAAAGATATGAGCAGAACTTAATACCACAGAAAACGTATAAAATTCAGTTGAGGTAGTAAGTCCAAAGAATATTCTTTGACAAGATTTAAAAGACACACTTTGATTAAGGAAAACCAAAACATAAGTAAAGAATATACAGAAAGATTCAGGACAATATTATAGCAGAGAATATCTGAAATGCCAGTAAATTTGAAAATTTCTGTAAAGTGGACCATATCCTAGCTCCTAAAGTTTACCAAAATTGACAAAAGAGGAAATCATTTAAGGTCATCATGTCTGCCCGTGGCATTCTCGGAATGCCCTGGCCTCAGAATGCAGCATCTGTTGTCCATGGTACCCTGGGGAGCGGTGGCGGGGCTGAGGGAGGTTGGAACACTGCCTTCACTGAGGGAGTGAGTGGGGCCATCTCTGCTGTGCCTGAATAAAGGGCAGGGGAGAAGGGGACCAACTGCAGGGCCCTCAGATCCCGGCAGGCCCAGTCGTGTGTCACAAGCATTTATGCACAGGTCAAAGTGCACCTTCTTTGTCTGCACAGCTGCCCAAACTCTCACCTTTCCACTCAGGCCGCCCTCTTACTTGAAGTGTGTGTGGAACCTGTCCGCACAGTACACCTCGCTGCAAAGCTAACCATAGGTCTGGGCATCATAGCTTCCTGCCAGGTGACCGAAGTTCGCTGGCAGATGGGTCGTGGAACACACGTGGTGAGACTCCAGCCCAGGCCACAGGCCGCCCAAAGCCACTATCCCAGATCGGGGGCAGCCAAGCAGTCCTGTCTGAGTCCCAGCCTCTAGAGGGTGTAGTGGACCAACACTTGTAGAAAAAGCGGTCCGCGCGAGTAACTCATTGGAGGGACACAAAAAAATCTTTGCGGACTTTCTGCTGAAGTTTACGAGCGTTCACACCTAAGACTGTTACAAGGTCAGCTGTTTAGCTAAACATGAGCTCATGATCTAAATTTACACAATAATGAAGAAATCAGCTACAAGGGGAGACAAGCAGCAAAAACAATCAATACTAGAATTAGATTCCCTAGGCCAACCATCAGATGTTGGAATAATCAGGTGCAAGGCAGAAAGTCCACATAAAACTGGAACTGAAACAAGAAACAGGGATGTTTTCAAAGACTGGTAGGATCTCTAAAACATTTTTAAAGTTCATGTCATTGATAAAGCTAAATACTCAATGGTTGTGTAATACAACAGATTCAACATTGAGAAGAGTGGAATTATGCTGTTTTGAAAACTATGGCAGGTCAGATTTTCTGTCTAATTATATAAAAAGATTTCTCTAAAAAATACACATTATTTCAAAGACTTATTGGCTGTGAAATAAGTTAAGATTATTTCAAATGGCTTGTCTGCAAAGAAAGGTGAGATGTAGGGAATCACAGAAAGTCGAGGGGAAAATAGGTCAATATATACATTGCTATATGGTGAACTAAGACTTAGGCCAGCCACAATGTAGAGGACCTGACCCTTAGAATCTTACAAGTAAGCTTGAATCTTGAATAGTTGAAATCTTTATAAGTTAAAAGATTTATTAAAATGAATAACCAAGTGTTTTAATTGACATCAGAATATCAAAACAATAAACCTGAGAACATAGAAAAAATATAAATAAAGATATGAGCAGAACTTAATACAATGGAAAACGTATAAAATTCAGGTGATGTAGTAAGTCAAAAGAATATTCTTTGACAAGATTAAAAGACACACTTTGAATAAGGAAAACCAAAACATAAGTAAAGAATATACAGAAAGAATAAGGACAATGTTATAGCAGAGAGTATATGAAATGCCAGTAAATTTGAAAGATTGTGTAAAGTGGACCAGTTCCTAGCTTCTAAAATTTACCAAGACTGACACAAGAGGAAATCATTTAAGGTCATCATGTCAGCCCTTGGCATTCTCGGAATGCCCTGGACTCAGAATGCAGCATCATTAGTCCATGGTAACCTGCGGAGAAGGGGCGGGGCTGAGGGAGTGTGGAACACTGCCCACACAGAGGGAGTGGGTGTGGCCATCTCTGCTGTGACTGAACAAAGGGCAGGGGAGCAGGGGGCCCAGGGCAGGGCCCTCAGAGCCCGGCAGGCCCAGTGGGGTGTCACAAGCATTTAGGCCCAGGACAAAGGGCACCATCTTTGTCTGCACAGCTGCCCAAACCCTCACCTTTCCACTCAGGCAGCCCTCTTACTTGAAGTGTGTGTGGAACCTCTCCGCGCAGTTCACCTCCCTGCACAGCTAACCATAGGTCTTGGCATCGTAGCTTCCTGACATGTGACCGAAGTTCGCTGGGAGATGGGTCCCTGGGACACACGCAGAGAGGCTCATGCCCCGGCCACAGGCCACCCACTGCCACTGCCACAGATCGCGGGGCACAAAGCAGCCCTGTCTGAGGCCGTGCCTCTAGAGGGAGTAGTGGACCAACACTTGTAGTAAAAGGGGTCCTCGCGGGCAACTCATTGGAGGGACACAAATAAATCTTTGCGGACTTTCTGATGAAACTTACGAGTGATCACACCTAAGCCTCTTACAAAGTCAGATGTTTAGCTAAACATGAGCTCATGATCTAATTTTACACAATAATGAAGAAATCAGCTAAAGGGTGAGACAATCAGCAAAAACAAACAATATCAGAATTAGATTCCCTATGCCATCGATCAGACGTTGGAATAATCAGGTGCAAGGCAGAAAATATATATAAAACTGAAACTGAAACAAGGAACAAGGATGTTTTCAAAGACTGGTAGGATCTCTAAAACATTTTTAAAGTACATGTCATTGATAAAGCTAAATACTCAAAGGTTGTGTAATACAACAGATTCATCATTGAGAAGAGTGAAATTATGCTGTTTTGAAAACTATGGCAGGTCAGATTTTCTGCCTAAATATATAAGAAGATTTCTCTGAAAGATGCACATTATTTCAAAGACTTATTGGATGTGAAATAAGTTAAGGTTATTTCAAATGGCTTGTCTGCAAAGAAAGATGAGATGTAGGAAATCACAGAAAGTCGAGAGGAAAATAGGTCAATATATACTTTGCTATATTGTGAACTAAGCCTTTGGCCAGCCACAATGTAGAGGACATGACACTTAGAAACTTACAAGTAAGCTGGAATCTTGAAAAATTCAAATCTTTATAAGTAAAAAGATTTATTAAAATGAATAACCAAGTGTTTTAATTGACATCAGAAGATCAAAACAATAAACTCTGTGAACATAGAAAAAAGATAAATAAAGATATGAGCAGAACTTAATACCACAGAAAACGTATAAAATTCAGTTGAGGTAGTAAGTCCAAAGAATATTCTTTGACAAGATTTAAAAGACACACTTTGATTAAGGAAAACCAAAACATAAGTAAAGAATATACAGAAAGAATCAGGACAATATTATAGCAGAGAATATCTGAAATGCCAGTAAATTTGAAAATTTCTGTAAAGTGGACCATATCCTAGCTCCTAAAGTTTACCAAAATTGACAAAAGAGGAAATCATTTAAGGTCATCATGTCTGCCCGTGGCATTCTCGGAACGCCCTGGCCTCAGAATGCAGCATCTGTTGTCCATGGTAACCTGGGGAGCGGTGGCGGGGCTGAGGGAGGTTGGAACACTGCCTTCACTGAGGGAGTGAGTGGGGCCATCTCTGCTGTGCCTGAATAAAGGGCAGGGGACAAGGGCACCAACGGCAGGGCCCTCAGATCCCGGCAGGCCCAGTCGTGTGTCACAAGCATTTATGCACAGGTCAAAGTGCACCTTCTTTGTCTGCACAGCTGCCCAAACTCTCACCTTTCCACTCAGGCCGCCCTCTTACTTGAAGTGTGTGTGGAACTGGTCCGCGCAGTACACCTCGATGCAAAGCTAACCATAGGTCTGGGCATCATAGCTTCCTGCCAGGTGACCGAAGTTCGCAGGCAGATGGGTCGTGGACACACGTGGGGAGCCTCCTGCCCAGGCCACAGGCCGCCCAAAGCCACTATCCCAGATCGGGGGCAGCCAAGCAGTCCTGTCTCAGTCCCAGCCTCTAGAGGGTGTAGTGGACCAACACTTGTAGAAAAAGCGGTCCGCGCGGGTAACTCATTGGAGGGAAACAAAAAAATCTTTGCGGACTTTCTGCTGAAGCTTACGAGCGTTCACACCTAAGACTCTTACAAGGTCAGCTGTTTAGCTAAACATGAGCTCATGATCTAAATTTACACAATAATGAAGAAATCAGCTACAAGGGGAGACAAGCAGCAAAAACAATCAATACTAGAATTAGATTCCCTAGGCCAACCATCAGATGTTGGAATAATCAGGTGCAAGGCAGAAAGTCCACATAAAACTGGAACTGAAACAAGAAACAGGGATGTTTTCAAAGACTGGTAGGATCTCTAAAACATTTTTAAAGTACATGTCATTGATAAAGCTAAATACTCAATGGTTGTGTAATACAACAGATTCAACATTGAGAAGAGTGGAATTATGCTGTTCTGAAAACTATGGCAGGTCAGATTTTCTGTCTAATTATATAAAAAATTTCTCTAAAAAATACACATTATTTCAATGACTTATTGGCTGTGAAATAAGTTAAGATTATTTCAAATGGCTTGTCTGCAAAGAAAGGTGAGATGTAGGGATTCACAGAAAGTCGAGGGGAAAATAGGTCAATATATACATTGCTATATGGTGAACTAAGACTTAGGCCAGCCACAATGTAGAGGACCTGACCCTTAGAATCTTACAAGTAAGCTTGAATCTTGAATAGTTCAAATCTTTATAAGTTAAAAAATTTATTAAAATGAATAACCAAGTGTTTTAATTGACATCAGAATATCAAAACAATAAACCTGAGAACACAGAAAAAATATAAATAAAGATATGAGCAGAACTTAATACAATGGAAAACGTATAAAATTCAGGTGATGTAGTAAGTCCAAAGAATATTCTTTGACAAGATTAAAAGACACACTTTGAATAAGGAAAACCAAAACATAAGTAAAGAATATACAGAAAGAATAAGGACAATGTTATAGCAGAGAGTATATGAAATGCCAGTAAATTTGAAAGATTGTGTAAAGTGGACCAGTTCCTAGCTTCTAAAATTTACCAAGACTGACACAAGAGGAAATCATTTAAGGTCATCATGTCAGCCCTTGGCATTCTCGGAATGCCCTGGACTCAGAATGCAGCATCTTTGTCCATGTGAACCTGCGGAGAAGGGGTGAGGCTGAGGGAATTTGGAACACTGCCCTCACAGAGGGAGTGGGTTTGGCCATCTCTGCTGTGACTGAACAAAGGGCAGGGGAGCAGGGGTCCCAGGGCAGGGCCCTCAGAGCCCGGCAGGCCCAGTGGTGTGTCACAAGCATTTATGCCCAGGACAAAGGAAGCCTTCTTTGTCTGCACAGCTGCCCAAACTCTCACCTTTCCACTCAGGCCGCCCTCTTACTTGAAGGGTGTGTGGAACCTGTCCGCGCAGTACACCTCGCTGCACAGCTAACCATAGGTCTTGGCATCGTAGCTTCCTGTCAGGTGACCGAAATTCGCAGGCAGATGGGTCCCTGGGACACACGCAGAGAGGCTCCTGCCCCGGCCACAGGCCACCCACTGCCACTGCCACAGATCGTGGGGCACAAAGCAGCCCTGTCTGAGGCCGTGCTTCTAGAGGGAGTAGTGGACCAACACTTGTAGTCAACGGGGTCCTCGCGGACAACTCATTGGAGGGACACAAATAAATCTTTGCGGACTTTCTGATGAAACTTACGAGTGTTCACACCGAAGCCTCTTACAAACTCAGATGTTTAGCTAAACATGAGCTCATGATCTAAATTTACACAATAATGAAGAAATCAGCTACAGGGGGAGACAATCAGCAAAAACAATCAATACCAGAATTAGATTCCCTAGGCCATTGATCAGACGTTGGAATAATCAGGTGCAAGGCAGAAAATATACATAAAACTGGAACTGAAACAAGGAACAAGGATGTTTTCAAAGACTGGTAGGTTCTCTAAAACATTTTTAAAGTACATGTCACTGATATAGCTAAATACTCAAAGGTTGTGTAATACAACAGATTCATCATTGAGAAGAGTGAAATTATGCTGTTTTGAAAACTGTGGCAGGTAAGATTTTCTGCCTAAATATATAATAAGATTTCTCAGAAAAATGCACATTATTTCAAAGACTTATTGGCTGTGAAATAAGTTAAGGTTATTTCAAATGGCTTGTCTGCAAAGAAAGGTGAGATGTAGGAAATCACAGAAAGTCGAGGGGAAAATAGGTCAATATATACTTTGCTATATTTTGAACTAAGCCTTTGGCCAGCCACAATGTAGAGGACCTGACCCTTAGAAACTTACAAGTAAGCTGGAATCTTGAAAAATTCAAATCTTTATAAGTAAAAAGATTTATTAAAATGAATAACCAAGTGTTTTAATTGACATCAGAATATCAAAACAATAAACCCTGAGAACATAGAAAAAAGATAAATAAAGATATGAGCAGAACTTAATACCACAGAAAACGTATAAAATTCAGTTGAGGTAGTAAGTCCAAAGAATATTCTTTGACAAGATTTAAAAGACACACTTTGATTAAGGAAAACCAAAACATAAGTAAAGAATATACAGAAAGAATCAGGACAATGTTATAGCAGAGAATATCTGAAATGCCAGTAAATTTGAACATTTGTGTAAAGTGGACCATTTCCTAGCTCCTAAAGTTTACCAAAATTGACACAAGAGGAAATCATTTAAGGTCATCATGTCTGCCCTTGGCATTGTCGGAACGCCCTGGCCTCAGAATGCAGCATCTGTAGTCCATGGTAAACTGCGGAGAGGGGGCGGGGCTGAGGGAGGTTGGAACACTGTCT
Organism: Mesoplodon bidens; assembly: GCF_964165515.1. NCBI lineage: Eukaryota > Metazoa > Chordata > Mammalia > Artiodactyla > Ziphiidae > Mesoplodon > Mesoplodon bidens. The sequence goes on along the minus strand of NC_138180.1, from coordinate 26,516,665 downwards.
TCACTGAGGGAGTGGGTGGGGCCATGTCTGCTGTGACTGAACAAACGGCAGGGGAGAAGGGGGCCCACGGCAGGGCCCTCAGAGCCCGGCAGGCCCAGTCGTGTGTCACAAGCATTTAGGCCCAGGCCAAAGTGCGCCTTCTTTGTCTGCACAGCTGCCCAAACTGTCACATTTCCACTCAGGCCGCCCTCTTACTTGAAGTGTGTGTGGAACTGGTCCGCGCAGTACACCTCGATGCAAAGCTAACCATAGGTCTGGGCATCATAGCTTCCTGTCAGGTGACCGATGTTCGCAGGCAGATGGGTCGTGGGACACACGTGGGGAGCCTCCTGCCCAGGCCACAGGCCGCCCAAAGCCACTATCCCAGATCGGGTGCAGCAAACCAGTCCTGTCTGAGTCCCAGCCTCTAGAGGGAGTAGTGGACCAACACTTGTAGAAAAAGGGGTCTGCGCGGGTAACTCATTGGAGGGACACAAAAAAATCTTTGCGGACTTTCTGCTGAAGCTTACGAGCGTTCACACCTAAGCCTCTTACAAGGTCAGCTGTTTAGATAAACATGAGCTCATGATCTAAATTTACACAATAATGAAGAAATCAGCTACAAGGGGAGACAAGAAGCAAAAACAATCAATACCAGAATTAGATTACCTAGACCATCGATCAGACGTTGGAATAATCAGGTGCAAGGCAGAAAATATACATAAAACTGGAACTGAAACAAGGAACAAGGATGTTTTCAAAGACTGGTAGGATCTCTAAAACATTTTTAAAGTACATGTCATTGATAAAGCTAAATACTCAATGGTTGTGTAATACAACAGATTCATCATTGAGCAGAGTGAAATTATGCTGTTTTGAAAACTATGGCAGGTCAGATTTTCTGCCTAATTATATAAGAAGATTTCTCTAAAAAATACACATTATTTCAAAGACTTATTGGCTGTGAAATAAGTTAAGGGTATTTCATATGGCTTGTTTGCAAAGAAAGGTGAGATGTAGGGAATCACAGAAAGTCGAGGGGAAAATAGGTCAATATATACATTGCCATATGGTGAACTAAGACTTAGGCCAGACACAATGTAGAGGACCTGACCCTTAGAAACTTACAAGTAAGCTGGAATCTTGAAAAGTTCAAATCTTTATAAGTAAAAAGATTTATTAAAATGAATAACCAAGTGTTTTAATTGACAACAGAATATCAAAACAATAAACCTTAGAACATAGAAAACATATAAATAAAGATATGAGCAGAACTTAATACAATAGAAAACGTATAAAATTCAGGTGATGTAGTAAGTCCAAAGAATATTCTTTGACAAGATTAAAAGACACACTTTGATTAAGGAAAACCAAAACATAAGTAAAGAATATACAGAAAGAGTCAGGACAATGTTATAGCAGAGAGTATATGAAATGCCAGTAAATTTGAAGGTTTGTGTAAAGTGGACCAGTTCCTAGCTCCTAAAATTTACCAAAACTGACACAAGAGGAAATCATTTAAGGTCATCATGTCAGCCCTTGGCATTCTCGGAATGCCCTGGACTCAGAATGCAGCATCTTTAGTCCATGGTAAACTGCGGAGAGGGGGCGTGGCTGAGGGAGTTTGGAACACTGCCCTCACAGAGGGAGTGGGTGTGGCCATCTCTGCTGTGACTGAACAAAGGGCAGGGGAGCAGGGGTCCCAGGGCAGGGCCCTCAGAGCCCGGCAGGCCCAGTGGGGTGTCACAAGCATTAAGGCCCAGGACAAAGGGCACCTTCTTTGTCTGCACAGCGGCGCAAACTCTCACCTTTCCACTCAGGCCGCCCTCTTACTTGAAGTGTGTGTGGAATCTGTCCGCGCAGTACACCTCGCTGCACAGCTAACCATATGTCTGAGCATCGTAGCTTCCTGCCAGGTGACCGAAGTTCGCAGGCAGATGGGTCCCTGGTACACACGCAGAGAGGCTTCTGCCCCGGCCACAGGCCTCCCACTGCCACTGCCACAGATCGTGGGGCACAAAGCAGCCCTGTCTGAGGCTGTGCCTCTAGAGGGAGTAGTGGACCAACACTTGTAGTAAACGGGGTCCTCGCGGGCAACTCATTGGAGGGACACAAATAAATCTTTGCGGAGTTTCTGATGAAACTTACGAGTGTTCACACCTAAGCCTCTTACAAAGTCAGATGTTTAGGTAAACATGAGCCATGATCTAATTTTACACAATAATGAAGAAATCAGCTACAGGGGGAGACAATCAGCAAAAACAATCAATACCAGAATTAGATTCCCTAGGCCATCGATCAGACGTTGGAATAATCAGGTGCAAGGCAGAAAATATACAAAAACTGGAACTGAAACATGGAACAACGATATTTTCAAAGACTGGTAGGATCTCTAAAACATTTTTAAAGTACATGTCATTGATAAAGCTAAATACTCAAAGGTTGTGTAATACAACAGATTCATCATTGAGAAGAGTGAAATTATGCTGTTTTGAAAACTATGGCAGGTCAGATTTTCTGCCTAAATATATAAGAAGATTTGTCTGAAAACTACACATTATTTCAAAGACTTATTGGCTGTGAAATAAGTTAAGGGTATTTCAAATGGCTTGTCTGCAAGGAAAGGTGAGATGTAGGAAATCACAGAAAGTCGAGGGGAAAATAGGTCAATATATACTTTGCTATATTGTGAACTAAGCTTTTGGCCAGCCACAATGTAGAGGACCTGACACTTAGAAACTTACAAGTAAGCTGGAATCTTGAAAAATTCAAATCTTTATAAGTAAAAATATTTATTACAATGAATAACCAAGTGTTTTAATTGACATCAGAAGATCAAAACAATAAACCCTGAGAACATAGAAAAAAGATAAATAAAGATATGAGCAGAACTTAATACCACAGAAAACGTATAAAATTCAGTTGAGGTAGTAAGTCCAAAGAATATTCTTTGACAAGATTTAAAAGACACACTTTGATTAAGGAAAACCAAAACATAAGTAAAGAATATACAGAAAGAATCAGGACAATGTTATAGCAGAGAATATCTGAAATGCCAGTAAATTTGAACATTTGTATAAAGTGGAGCATTTCCTAGCTCCTAAAATTTACCAAAATTGACACAAAAGGAAATCATTTAAGGTCATCATGTCTGCACTTGGCATTCTCGGAACGCCCTCGGCTCAGAATGCAGCATCTGTAGTCCATGGTAACCTGCGGAGAGGGGGCGGGGCTGAGGGAGGTTGGAACAATGCCTTCACTGAGGGAGTGGGTGGGGCAATCTCTGCTGTGCCTGAACAAAGGGCAGGGGATAAGGGGGCCAACGCCGGGCCCTCAGAGCCCGGCAGGCCCATTCGTGTGACACAAGCATTTAGGCACAGGTCAAAGTGCGCCTTCTTTGTCTGCACAGCTGCCCAAACTCTCACCTTTCCACTCAGGCCGCCCTCTTACTTGAAGTGTGTGTGGAACCGGTCCGTGCAGTACACCTCGCTGCAAAGCTAACCATAGGTCTGGGCATCATAGCTTCCTGCCAGGTGACCGAAGTTCGCAGGCAGATGGGTCGTGGGACACACGTGTGGAGCCTCCTGCCCAGGCCACAGGCCGCCCAAAGCCACTATCCCAGATCGGGGGCGGCAAAGCAGTCCTGTCTGAGTCCCAGCCTCTAGAGGGAGTAGTAGACCAACACATGTAGAAAAAGGGGTCCGAGGGGGTAACTCATTGGAGGGACACAAAAAAATCTTTGCGGACTTTCTGCTGAAGCTTACGAGCGTTCACACCTAAGACACTTACAAAGTCAGATGTTTAGCTAAACATGAGCTCATGATCTAATTTTACACAATAATGTAGAAATCAGCTACAGGGGGAGACAATCAGCAAAAACAATCAATACCAGAATTAGATTCCCTAGACCATCGATCAGACGTTGGAATAATCAGGTGCAAGGCAGAAAATATACATAAAACTGCAACTGAAACAAGGAACAAGGATGTTTTCAAAGACTGGTAGGATCTCTAAAACATTTTTAAAGTACATGTCATTGATAAAGCTAAATACTCAAAGGTTGTGTAATACAACAGATTCATCATTGAGAAGAGTGAAATTATGCTGTTTTGAAAACTATGGCAGGTCAGATTTTCTGCCTAAATATATAAGAAGATTTCTCTGAAAGATGCACATTATTTCAAAGACTTATTGGATGTGAAATAAGTTAAGGTTATTTCAAATGGCTTGTCTGCAAAGAAAGGTGAGATGTAGGAAATCACAGAAAGTCGAGGGGAAAATAGGTCAATATATACTTTGCTATATTGTGAACTAAGCCTTTGGCCAGCCACAATGTAGAGGACCTGACCCTTAGAAACTTACAAGTAAGCTGGAATCTTTAAAAATTCAAATCTTTATAAGTAAAAAGATTTATTAAAATGAATAACCAAGTGTTTTAATTGACATCAGAAGATCAAAACAATAAACTCTGTGAACATAGAAAAAAGATAAATAAAGATATGAGCAGAACTTAATACCACAGAAAACGTATAAAATTCAGTTGAGGTAGTAAGTCCAAAGAATATTCTTTGACAAGATTTAAAAGACACACTTTGATTAAGGAAAACCAAAACATAAGTAAAGAATATACAGAAAGAATCAGGACAATGTTATAGCAGAGAATATCTGAAATGCCAGTAAATATGAACATTTCTGTAAAGTGGACCATATCCTAGCTCCTAAAGTTTATCAAAATTGACACAAGAGGAAATCATTTAAGGTCATCATGTCTGCCCTTGGCATTCTCGGAACGCCCTGGCCTCAGAATGCAGCATCTTTTCTCCATGGTAACCTGGGGAGTGGTGGCGGGGCTGAGGGAGGTTGGAACACTGCCTTCACTGAGGGAGTGAGTGGGGCCATCTCTGCTGTGCCTGAATAAAGGGCAGGGGGAAGGGGGCCCAGGGCAGGGCACTCAGAGCCCGGCAGGCCAAGTGGGGTGTCACAAGCATTTAGGCCCAGGCCAAAGGGCGCCTTCTTTGTCTGCACAGCTTCCCAAACTCTCACCTTTCCACTCAGGCCGCCCTCTTACTTGAAGTGTGTGTGGAACCGGTCCGTGCAGTACACCTCGATGCAAAGCTAACCATAGGTCTGGGCATCATAGCTTCCTGCCAGGTGACCGAAGATCGCAGGCAGATTGGTCGTGGGACACACGTGGGGAGCCTCCTGCCCAGGCCACAGGCCGCCCAAAGCCACTATCCCAGATCGGGTGCAGCAAAGCAGTCCTGTCTGAGTCCCAGCCTCTAGAGGGAGTAGTGGACCAACACTTGTAGAAAAAGGGGTCTGCGCGGGTAACTCATTGGAGGGACACAAAAAAATCTTTGCGGACTTTCTGCTGAAGCTTACGAGCGTTCACACCTAAGCCTCTTACAAGGTCAGCTGTTTAGCTAAACATGAGCTCATGATCTAAATTTACACAATAATGAAGAAATCAGCTACAAGGGGAGACAAGAAGCAAAAACAATCAATACCAGAATTAGATTCCCTAGGCCAACCATCAGATGTTGGAATAATCAGGTGCAAGGCAGAAAGTATACATACAACTTGAACTGAAACAAGGAACAAGGATGTTTTCAAAGACTGGTAGGATCTCTAAAACATTTTTAAAGTACATGTCATTGATAAAGCTAAATAATCAATGGTTGTGTAATACAATAGATTCATCATTGAGCAGAGTGAAATTATGCTGTTTTGAAAACTATGGCAGGTCAGATTTTCTGCCTAATTATATAAGAAGATTTCTCTAAAAAATACACATTATTTCAAAGACTTATTGGCTGTGAAATAAGTTAAGGGTATTTCATATGGCTTGTTTGCAAAAAAAGGTGAGATGTAGGGAATAACAGAAAGTCGAGGGGAAAATAGGTCAATATATACATTGCCATATGTTGAACTAAGATTTAGGCCAGCCACAATGTAGAGGACCTGACCCTTAGAAACTTACAAGTAAGCTGGAATCTTGAAAAGTTCAAATCTTTATAAGTAAAAAGATTTATTAAAATGAATAACCAAGTGTTTTAATTGACATCAGAAGATCAAAACAATAAACCTGAGAACATAGAAAAAATATAAATAAAGATATGAGCAGAACTTAATACAATAGAAAACGTATAAAATTCAGGTGATGTAGTAAGTCCAAAGAATATTCTTTGACAAGATTAAAAGACACACTTTGATTAAGGAAAACCAAAACATAAGTAAAGAATATACAGAAATAATCAGGACAATGTTATAGCAGAGAGTATATGAAATGCCAGTAAATTTGAAGGTTTGTGTAAAGTGGACCAGTTCCTAGCTCCTAAAATTTACCAAAACTGACACAAGAGGAAATCATTTAAGGTCTTCATGTCAGCCCTTGGCATTCTCGGAATGCCCTGGACTCAGAATGCAGCATCCTTAGTCCATGGGAACCTGCGGAGTAGGGGTGAGGCTGAGGGAGTTTGGAACACTGCCCTCACAGAGGGAGTGGGTGTGGCCATCTCTGCTGTGACTGAACAAAGGGCAGGGGAGCAGGGGGCCCAGGGCAGGGCCCTCAGAGCCCGGCAGGCCCTGTGGTGTGTCACAAGCATTTATGCCCAGGACAAAGGAAGCCTTCTTTGTCTGCACAGCTGCTCAAACTCTCACCTTTCCACTCAGGCCGCCCTCTTACTTGAAGTGTGTGTGGAACCTGTCCGTGCAGTACACCTCGCTGCACAGCTAACCATAGGTCTGGGCATCGTAGCTTCCTGCCAGGTGACCGAAGTTCGCAGGCAGATGGGTCCCTGGGACACACGCAGAGAGGCTCCTGCCCCGGCCACAGGCCACCCACTGCCACTGCCACAGATCCTGGGGCACAAAGCAGCCCTGTCTGAGGCTGTGCCTCTAGAGGGAGTAGTGGACCAACACTTGTAGTAAACGGGGTCCTCGCGGGCAACTCATTGGAGGGACACAAATAAATCTTTGCGGAGTTTCTGATGAAACTTACGAGTGTTCACACCTAAGCCTCTTACAAAGTCAGATGTTCAGGTAAACATGAGCCATGATCTAATTTTACACAATAATGAAGAAATCAGCTACAGGGGGAGACAATCAGCAAAAACAATCAATACCAGAATTAGATTCCCTAGGCCATCGATCAGACGTTGGAATAATCAGGTGCAAGGCAGAAAATATACAAAAACTGGAACTGAAACAAGGAACAAGGATATTTTCAAAGACTGGTAGGATCTCTAAAACATTTTTAAAGTACATGTCATTGATAAAGCTAAATACTCAAAGGTTGTGTAATACAACAGATTCATCATTGAGAAGAGTGAAATTATGCTGTTTTGAAAACTATGGCAGGTCAGATTTTCTGCCTAAATATATAAGAAGATTTGTCTGAAAACTACACATTATTTCAAAGACTTATTGGCTGTGAAATAAGTTAAGGTAATTTCAAATGGCTTGTCTGCAAAGAAAGGTGAGATGTAGGAAATCACAGAAAGTCGAGGGGAAAATAGGTCAATATATACTTTGCTATATTGTGAACTAAGCTTTTGGCCAGCCACAATGTAGAGGACCTGACACTTAGAAACTTACAAGTAAGCTGGAATCTTGAAAAATTCAAATCTTTATAAGTAAAAAGATTTATTAAAATTAATAACCAAGTGTTTTAATTGACATCAGAAGATCAAAAAAATAAACCCTGAGAACATAGAAAAAAGATAAATAAAGATATGAGCAGAACTTAATACCACAGAAAACGTATAAAATTCAGTTGAGGTAGTAAGTCCAAAGAATATTCTTTGACAAGATTTAAAAGACACACTTTGATTAAGGAAAACCAAAACATAAGTAAAGAATATACAGAAAGAATCAGGACAATGTTATAGCAGAGAATATCTGAAATGCCAGTAAATTTGAACATTTGTATAAAGTGGAGCATTTCCTAGCTCCTAAAATTTACCAAAATTGACACAAGAGGAAATCATTTAAGGTCATCATGTCTGCCCTTGGCATTCTCGGAACGCCCTCGGCTCAGAATGCAGCGTCTGTAGTCCATGGTAACCTGCGGAGAGGGGGCGGGGCTGAGGGAGGTTGGAACAATGCCTTCACTGAGGGAGTGGGTGGGGCCATCTCTGCTGTGCCTGAACAAAGGGCAGGGTATAAGGGGGCCAATGCCGGGCCCTCAGAGCCCGGCAGGCCCAGTCGTGTGTCACAAGCATTTAGGCACAGGTCAAAGTGCGCCTTCTTTGTCTGCACAGCTGCCCAAACTGTCACCTTTCCACTCAGGCAGCCCTCTTACTTGAAGTGTGTGTGGAACCGGTCCGTGCAGTACACCTCGCTGCAAAGCTAACCATAGGTCTGGGCATCATAGCTTCCTGCCAGGTGACCGAAGTTCGCAGGCAGATGGGTCGTGGGACACACGTGGGGAGCCTCCTGCCCAGGCCACAGGCCGCCCAAAGCCACTATCCCAGATCGGGGGCGGCAAAGCAGTCCTGTCTGAGTCCCAGCCTCTAGAGGGAGTAGTGGACCAACACATGTAGAAAAAGGGTTCCGCACGGGTAACTCATTGGAGGGACACAAAAAAATCTTTTCGGACTTTCTGCTGAAGCTTACGAGCGTTCACACCTAAGACTCTTACAAGGTCAGCTATTTAGCTAAAAATGAGCTCATGATCTAAATTTACACAATACTGAAGAAATCAGCTACAAGGGGAGAGAAGCAGCAAAAACAATCATACCAGAATTAGATTCCCTAGGCCAACCATCAGATGTTGGAATAATCAGGTGCAAGGCAGAAAGTATACACAAAACTGGAACTGAAACAAGGAACAAGGATGTTTTCAAAGACTGGTAGGATCTCTAAAACATTTTTAAAGTACATGTCATTGATAAAGCTAAATACTCAAAGGTGGTGTAATACAACAGATTTATCATTGAGAAGAGTGAAATTATGCTGTTTTGAAAATTATGGCAGGTCAGATTTTCTGCCTAAATATATAAGAAGATTTCTCTGAAAAATGCACATTATTTCAAAGACTTATTGGCTGTGAAATAAGTTAAGTTTATTTCAAATGGCTTGTCTGCAAAGAAAGGTGAGATGTAGGAAATCACAGAAAGTCGAGGGGAAAATAGGTCAATATATACTTTGCTATATTGTGAACTAAGCCTTTGGCCAGCCACAATGTAGAGGACCTGACCCTTAGAAACTTACAAGTAAGCAGGAATCTTTAAAAACTCAAATCTTCATAAGTAAAAAGATTTATTAAAATGAATAACCAAGTGTTTTAATTGACATCAGAAGATCAAAACAATAAACCTGAGAACATAGAAACAATATAAATAAAGATATGAGCAGAACTTAATACCATAGAAAACGTATAAAATTCAGTTGAGGTAGTAAGTCCAAAGAATATTCTTTGACAAGATTTAAAAGACACACTTTGATTAAGGAAAACCAAAACATAAGTAAAGAATATACAGAAAGAGTCAGGACAATGTTATAGCAGAGAGTATATGAAATGCCAGTAAATTTGAACGTTTGTGTAAAGTGGACCAGTTCCTAGCTCCTAAAATTTACCAAAACTGACACAAGAGGAAATCATTTAAGGTCATCATGTCAGCCCTTGGCATTCTCGGGATGCCCTGGACTCAGAATGCAGCATCATTAGTCCATGGTAACCTGCGGAGAGGGGGCGGGGCTGAGGGAGTTTGGAACACTGCCCTCACAGAGGGAGTGGGTGTGGCCATCTCTGCTGTGACTGAACAAAGGGCAGGGGAGCACAGTGCCCAGGGCAGGGCCCTCAGAGCCCGGCAGGCCCAGTGGGGTGTCACAAGTATTTGGCCAAGGACAAAGGGCGCCTTCTTTGTCTGCACAGCGGCACAAATTCTCACCTTTCCACTCAGGCCGCCCTCTTACTTGAAGTGTGTGTGGAACCTGTCCGCGCAGTACACCTCGCTGCACAGCTAACCATAGGCCTGAGCATCGTAGCTTCCTGCCCGGTGACCGAAGTTCGCAGGCAGATGGGTCCCTGGGACACACGCAGAGAGGCTCCTGCCCCGGCCACAGGCCACCCACTGCCACTGCCCCAGATCATGGGGAACAGAGCAGCCCTGTCTGAGGCCGTGCCTCCTGAGGGAGTAGTGGACCAACACTTGTAGTCAACGGGGTCCTCGCGGGCAACTCATTGGAGGGACACAAATAAATCTTTGCGGACTTTCTGATGAAACTTACGAGTGTTCACACCTAAGCCTCTTACAAAGTCAGATGTTTAGCTAAACATGAGCTCATGATCTAATTTTACACAATAATGAAGAAATCAGCTACAGGGGGAGACAATCAGCAAAAACAATCAATACCAGAATTAGATTCCCTAGACCATCGATCAGACGTTGGAATAATCAGGTGCAAGGCAGAAAACATACATAAAACTGCAACTGAAACAAGGAAGAAGGATGTTTTCAAAGACTGGTAGGATCTCTAAAACATTTTTAAAGTACATGTCATTGATAAAGCTAAATACTCAAAGGTTGTGTAATACAACAGATTCATCATTGAGAAGAGTGAAATTATGCTGTTTTGAATACTATGGCAGGTCAGATTTTCTGCCTAAATATATAAGAAGATTTCTCTGAAAGATGCACATTATTTCAAAGACTTATTGGCTGTGAAATAAGTTAAGGTTATTTCAAATGGCTTGTCTGCAAAGAAAGGTGAGATGTAGGAAATCACAGAAAGTCGAGGGGAAAATAGGTCAATATATACTTTGCTATATTGTGAACTAAGCCTTTGGCCAGCCACAATGTAGAGGACCTGACACTTAGAAACTTACTAGTAAGCTGGAATCTTTAAAAATTCAAATCTTTATAAGTAAAAAGATTTATTAAAATGAATAACCAAGTGTTTTAATTGACATCAGAAGATCAAAACAATAAACTCTGTGAACATAGAAAAAAGATAAATAAAGATATGAGCAGAACTTAATACCACAGAAAACGTATAAAATTCAGTTGAGGTAGTAAGTCCAAAGAATATTCTTTGACAAGATTTAAAAGACACACTTTGATTAAGGAAAACCAAAACATAAGTAAAGAATATACAGAAAGAATCAGGACAATGTTATAGCAGAGAATATCTGAAATGCCAGTAAATTTGAACATTTGTATAAAGTGGAGCATTTCCTAGCTCCTAAAATTTACCAAAATTGACACAAGAGGAAATCATTTAAGGTCATCATGTCTGCCCTTGGCATTCTCGGAACGCCCTCGGCTCAGAATGCAGCATCTGTAGTCCATGGTAACCTGCGGAGAGGGGGCGGGGCTGAGGGAGGTTGGAACAATGCCTTCACTGAGGGAGTGGGTGGGGCCATCTCTGCTGTGCCTGAACAAAGGGCAGGGGATAAGGGGGCCAACGCCGGGCCCTCAGATCCCGGCAGGACCAGTCGTGTGTCACAAGCATTTAGGCAGAGGTCAAAGTGCGCCTTCTTTGTCTGCACAGCTGCCCAAACTCTCACCTTTCCACTCAGGCCGCCCTCTTACTTGAAGTGTGTGTGGAACCGGTCCGTGCAGTACACCTCGCTGCAAAGCTAACCATAGGTCTGGGCATCATAGCTTCCTGTCAGGTGACCGAATTTCGCAGGCAGATGGGTCGTGGGACACACGTGGGGAGCCTCCTGCCCAGGCCACAGGCCGCCCAAAGCCACTATCCCAGATCGGGGGCGGCAAAGCAGTCCTGTCTGAGTCCCAGCCTCTAGAGGGAGTAGTGGACCAACACATGTAGAAAAAGGGGTCCACACGGGTAACTCATTGGAGGGACACAAAAAAATCTTTGCGGACTTTCTGCTGAAGTTACGAGCGTTCACACCTAAGACTCTTACAAGGACAGCTGTTTAGCTAAAAATGAGCTCATGATCTAAATTTACACAATACTGAAGAAATCATCTACAAGGGGAGAGAAGCAGCAAAAACAATCAATACCAGAATTAGATTCCCTAGGCCAACCATCAGATGTTGGAATAATCAGGTGCAAGGCAGAAAGTATACACAAAACTGGAACTGAAACAAGGAACAAGGATGTTTTCAAAGACTGGTAGGATCTCTAAAACATTTTTAAAGTACATGTCATTGATAAAGCTAAATACTCAAAGGTGGTGTAATACAACAGATTCATCACTGAGAAGAGTGAAATTATGCTGTTTTGAAAATTATGGCAGGTCAGATTTTCTGCCTAAATATATAAGAAGATTTCTCTGAAAAATGCACATTATTTCAAAGACTTATTGGCTGTGAAATAAGTTAAGTTTATTTCAAATGGCTTGTCTGCAAAGAAAGGTGAGATGTAGGAAATCACAGAAAGTCGAGGGGAAAATAGGTCAATATATACTTTGCTATATTGTGAACTAAGCCTTTGGCCAGCCACAATGTAGAGGACCTGACCCTTAGAAGCTTAGAAGTAAGCTGGAATGTTTAAAAACTCAAATCTTCATAAGTAAAAAGATTTATTAAAATGAATAACCAAGTGTTTTAATTGACATCAGAAGATCAAAACAATAAACCCTGAGAACATAGAAAAAAGATAAATAAAGATATGAGCAGAACTTAATACGATAGAAAACGTATAAAATTCAGTTGAGGTAGTAAGTCCAAAGAATATTCTTTGACAAGATTTAAAAGACACACTTTGATTAAGGAAAACCAAATCATAAGTAAAGAATATACAGAAAGAATCAGGACAATGTTATAGCAGAGAATATCTGAAATGCCAGTAAATTTGAACATTTGTATAAAGTGGAGCATTTCCTAGCTCCTAAAATTTACCAAAATTGACACAAGAGGAAATCATTTAAGGTCATCATGTCTGCCCTTGGCATTCTCGGAACGCCCTCGGCTCAGAATGCAGCATCTGTAGTCCATGGTAACCTGCGGAGAGGGGGCGGGGCTGAGGGAGGTTGGAACAATGCCTTCACTGAGGGAGTGGGTGGGGCCATCTCTGCTGTGCCTGAACAAAGGGCAGGGGATAAGGGGGCCAACGCCGGGCCCTCAGATCCCGGCAGGACCAGTCGTGTGTCACAAGCATTTAGGCAGAGGTCAAAGTGCGCCTTCTTTGTCTGCACAGCTGCCCAAACTCTCACCTTTCCACTCAGGCCGCCCTCTTACTTGAAGTGTGTGTGGAACCGGTCCGTGCAGTACACCTCGCTGCAAAGCTAACCATAGGTCTGGGCATCATAGCTTCCTGTCAGGTGACCGAATTTCGCAGGCAGATGGGTCGTGGGACACACGTGGGGAGCCTCCTGCCCAGGCCACAGGCCGCCCAAAGCCACTATCCCAGATCGGGGGCGGCAAAGCAGTCCTGTCTGAGTCCCAGCCTCTAGAGGGAGTAGTGGACCAACACATGTAGAAAAAGGGGTCCACACGGGTAACTCATTGGAGGGACACAAAAAAATCTTTGCGGACTTTCTGCTGAAGTTACGAGCGTTCACACCTAAGACTCTTACAAGGACAGCTGTTTAGCTAAAAATGAGCTCATGATCTAAATTTACACAATACTGAAGAAATCATCTACAAGGGGAGAGAAGCAGCAAAAACAATCAATACCAGAATTAGATTCCCTAGGCCAACCATCAGATGTTGGAATAATCAGGTGCAAGGCAGAAAGTATACACAAAACTGGAACTGAAACAAGGAACAAGGATGTTTTCAAAGACTGGTAGGATCTCTAAAACATTTTTAAAGTACATGTCATTGATAAAGCTAAATACTCAAAGGTGGTGTAATACAACAGATTCATCACTGAGAAGAGTGAAATTATGCTGTTTTGAAAATTATGGCAGGTCAGATTTTCTGCCTAAATATATAAGAAGATTTCTCTGAAAAATGCACATTATTTCAAAGACTTATTGGCTGTGAAATAAGTTAAGTTTATTTCAAATGGCTTGTCTGCAAAGAAAGGTGAGATGTAGGAAATCACAGAAAGTCGAGGGGAAAATAGGTCAATATATACTTTGCTATATTGTGAACTAAGCCTTTGGCCAGCCACAATGTAGAGGACCTGACCCTTAGAAGCTTAGAAGTAAGCTGGAATCTTTAAAAACTCAAATCTTCATAAGTAAAAAGATTTATTAAAATGAATAACCAAGTGTTTTAATTGACATCAGAAGATCAAAACAATAAACCCTGAGAACATAGAAAAAAGATAAATAAAGATATGAGCAGAACTTAATACGATAGAAAACGTATAAAATTCAGTTGAGGTAGTAAGTCCAAAGAATATTCTTTGACAAGATTTAAAAGACACACTTTGATTAAGGAAAACCAAATCATAAGTAAAGAATATACAGAAAGAGTCAGGACAATGTTATAGCAGAGAGTATATGAAATGCCAGTAAATTTGAACGTTTGTGTAAAGTGGACCAGTTCCTAGCTCCTAAAATTTACCAAAACTGACACAAGAGGAATTCATTTAAGGTCATCATGTCAGCCCTTGGCATTCTCGGGATGCCCTGGACTCAGAATGCAGCATCTTTAGTCCATGGTAACCTGCGGAGAGGGGGCGGGGCTGAGGGAGTTTGGAACACTGCCCTCACAGAGGGAGTGGGTGTGGCCATCTCTGCTGTGACTGAAGAAAGGGCAGGGGAGCAGGGGGCCCAGGGCAGGGCCCTCAGAGCCCGGCAGGCCCAGTGGGGTGTCAAAAGCATTTAGGCCCAGGCCAAAGTGCGCCTTCTTTGTCTGCACAGCGGCACAAACTCTCACCTTTCCACTCAGGCCGCCCTCTTACTTGAAGTGTGTGTGGAACCGGTCCGCGTAGTACACCTCGATGAAAAGCTTACCATAGGTCTGGCCATCATAGCTTCCTGCCAGGTGACCGAAGTTCGCAGGCAGATGGGTCGTGGGACACACGTGGGGAGTCTCCTGCCCAGGCCACAGGCCACCCAAAGCCACTATCCCAGATCGGGGGCAGCAAAGCAGTCCTGTCTGAGTCCCAGCCTCTAGAGGGAGTAGTGGACCAACACTTGTAGAAAAAGGGGTCCGCGCGGGTAACTCATTGGAGGGACACAAAAAAATCTTTGCGGACTTTCTGAGGAAGCTTACGAGCGTTCACACCTAAGCCTCTTACAAGGTCAGCTGTTTAGATAAACATGAGCTCATGATCTAAATTTACACAATAATGAAGAAATCAGCTACAAGGGGAGACAAGCAGCAAAAACAATCAATACCAGAATTAGATTCCCTAGGCCAACCATCAGATGTTGGAATAATCAGGTGCAAGGCAGAAAGTATACATAAAACTTGAACTGAAACAAGGAATAAGGATGTTTTAAAAGACTGGTAGGATCTCTAAAACATTTTTAAAGTACATGTCATTGATAAAGCTAAATACTCAATGGTTGTGTAATACAACAGATTCAACATTGAGAAGAGTGAAATTATGCTGTTTTGAAAACTATGGCAGGTCAGATTTTCTGCCTAATTATATAAGAAGATTTCTCTAAAAAATACACATTATTTCAAAGACTTATTGGCTGTGAAATAAGTTAAGGTTATTTCAAATGGCTTGTCTGCAAAGAAAGGTGAGATGTAGGGAATCACAGAAAGTCGAGGGAAAAATAGGTCAATATATACATTGCTATATGGTGAACTAAGACTTAGGCCAGCCACAATGTAGAGGACCTGACCCTTAGAAACTTACAAGTAAGCTGGAATCTTTAATAATTCAAATCTTTATAAGTAAAAAGATTTATTAAAATGAATAACCAAGTGTTTTAATTGACATCAGAAGATCAAAACAGTAAACCCTGAGAACATAGAAAACATATAAATAAAGATATGAGCAGAACTTAATACAATAGAAAACGTATAAAATTCAGCTGATGTAGTAAGTCCAAATAATATTCTTTGACTAGATTAAAAGACACACTTTGATTAAGGAAAACCAAAACATATGTAAAGAATATACAGAAAGAATCAGGACAATGTTATAGCAGAGAGTATATGAAATGCCAGTAAATTTGAAAGTTTGTGTAAAGTGGACCAGTTCCTAGCTCCTAAAATTTACCAAAACTGACACAAGAGGAAATCATTTAAGGTCATCATGTCAGCCCTTGGCATTCTCGGAATGCCCTGGACTCAGAATGCAGCATCCTTAGTCCATGGGAACCTGCGGAGAAGGGGTGGGGCTGAGGGAGTTTGGAACACTGCCCTCACAGAGGGAGTGGGTGTGGCCATCTCTGCTGTGACTGAACAAAGGGCAGGGGAGCAGGGGGCCCAGGGCAGGGCCCTCAGAGCCCGGCAGGCCCAGTGGTGTGTCACAAGCATTTATGCCCAGGACAAAGGAAGCCTTCTTTGTCTGCACAGCTGCCCAAACTCTCACCTTTCCACTCAGGCCGCCCTCTTACTTGAAGGGTGTGTGGAACCTGTCCGCGCAGTACACCTCGATGCACAGCTAACCATAGGTCTTGGCATCGTAGCTTCCTGTCAGGTGACCGATGTTCGCAGGCAGATGGGTCCCTGGGACACACGCAGAGAGGCTCCTGCCCCGGCCACAGGCCACCCACTTCCACTGCCAAAGATCGTGGGGCACAAAGCAGCCCTGTCTGAGGCTGTGCCTCTAGAGGGAGTAGTGGACCAACACTTGTAGTCAACGGGGTCCTCGCGGACAACTCATTGGAGGGAAACAAATAAATCTTTGCGGACTTTCTGATGAAACTTACGAGTGTTCACACCTAAGCCTCTTACAAAGTCAGATGTTTAGCTAAACATGAGCTTATGATCTAAATTTACACAATAATGAAGAAATCAGCTACAGGGGGAGACAATCAGCAAAAACAATCAATACCAGAATTAGATTCCCTAGGCCATCGTTCAGACGTTGGAATAATCAGGTGCAAGGCAGAAAATATACATAAAACTGGAACTGAAACAAGGAACAAGGATGTTTTCAAAGACTGGTAGGATCTCTAAAACAGTTTTAAAGTACATGTTACTGATAAAGCTAAATACTCAAAGGTTGTGTAATACAACAGATTCATCATTGAGAAGAGTGAAATTATGCTGTTTTGAAAACTATGGCAGGTCAGATTTTCTGCCTAAATATATAATAAGATTTCTCAGAAAAATGCACATTATTTCAAAGACTTATTGGCTGTGAAATAAGTTAAGGTTATTTCAAATGGCTTGTCTGCAAAGAAAGGTGAGATGTAGGAAATCACAGAAAGTCGAGGGGAAAATAGGTCAATATATACTTTGCTATATTTTGACCTAAGCCTTTGGCCAGCCACAATGTAGAGGACCTGACCCTTAGAAACTTACAAGAAAGCTGGAATCTTTAAAAATTCAAATTTTTATAAGTAAAAAGATTTATTAAAATGAATAACCAAGTGTTTTAATTGACATCAGAAGATCAAAACAATAAACCCTGAGAACATAGAAAAAAGATAAATAAAGATATGAGCAGAACTTAATACCAGAGAAAACGTATAAAATTCAGTTGAGGTAGTAAGTCCAAAGAATATTCTTTGACAAGATTTAAAAGACACACTTTGATTAAGGAAAACCAAAACATAAGTAAAAAATATACAGAAAGAATCAGGACAATGTTATAGCAGAGAATATCTGAAATGCCAGTAAATTTGAACATTTGTGTAAAGTGGACCATTTCCTAGCTCCTAAAGTTTACCATAATTGACACAAGAGGAAATCATTTAAGGTCATCATGTCTGCCCTTGGCATTCTCGGAACGCCCTGGCCTCAGAATGCAGCATCTGTAGTCCATGGTAAACTGCGGAGAGGGGGCGGGGCTGAGGGAGGTTGGAACACTGTCTTCACTGAGGGAGTGGGTGGGGCCATCTCTGCTGTGACTGAACAAAGGGCAGGGGAGAAGGGGGCCCACGGCAGGGCCCTCAGAGCCCGGCAGGCCCAGTCGTGTGTCACAAGCATTTAGGCCCAGGCCAAAGTGCGCCTTCTTTGTCTGCACAGCTGCCCAAACTGTCACCTTTCCACTCAGGCCGCCCTCTTACTTGAAGTGTGTGTGGAACGGGTCCGCGCAGTACACCTCGATGCAAAGCTAACCATAGGGCTGGCCATCATAGCTTCCTGCCAGGTGACCGAAGTTCGCAGCAGATGGGTCGTGGGACACACGTGGGGATCCTCCGGCCCAGGCCACAGGACGCCCAAAGCCACTATCCCAGATCGGGTGCAGCAAAGCAGTCCTTTCTGAGTCCCAGCCTCTAGAGGGAGTAGTGGACCAACACTTGTAGAAAAAGGGGTCTGCGCGGGTAACTCATTGGAGGGACACAAAAAAATCTTTGCGGACTTTCTGCTGAAGCTTACGAGCGTTCACACCTAAGCCTCTTACAAGGTCAGCTGTTTAGATAAACATGAGCTCATGATCTAAATTTACACAATAATGAAGAAATCAGCTACAAGGGGAGACAAGCAGCAAAAACAATCAATACCAGAATTAGATTCCCTAGGCCAACCATCAGATGTTGGAATAATCAGGTGCAAGGCAGAAAGTATACATAAAACTTGAACTGAAACAAGGAATAAGGATGTTTTCAAAGACTGGTAGGATCTCTAAAACATTTTTAAAGTACATGTCATTGATAAAGCTAAATACTCAAAGGTTGTGTAATACAACAGATTCATCATTGAGAAGAGTGAAATTATGCTGTTTTGAAAACTATTGCAGGCCAGATTTTCTGCCTAAATATATAAGAAGATTTCTCTGAAAACTACACATTATTTCAAAGACTTATTGGCTGTGAAATAAGTTAAGGTTATTTCAAATGGCTTGTCTGCAAAGAAAGGTGAGATGTAGGAAATCACAGAAAGTCGAGGGGAAAATAGGTCAATATATACTTTGCTATATTGTGAACTAAGCTTTTGGCCAGCCACAATGTAGAGGACCTGACCCTTAGAAACTTCCAAGTAAGCTGGAATCTTTAAAAATTCAAATCTTTATAAGTAAAAAATTTATTAAAATGAATAACCAAGTGTTTTAATTGACATCAGAAGATCAAAACAATAAACCCTGAGAACATAGAAAAAAGATAAATAAAGATATGAGCAGAACTTAATACCACAGAAAACGTATAAAATTCAGTTGAGGTAGTAAGTCCAAAGAATATTCTTTGACAAGATTTAAAAGACACACATTGTATAAGGAAAACCAAAACATAAGTAAAGAATAAACAGAAAGAATCAGGACAATGTTATAGCAGAGAATATATGAAATGCCAGTAAATTTGAACATTTGTGTAAAGTGGACCATTTCCTAGCTCCTAAACTTTACCAAAATTGACACAAGAGGAAATCATTGAAAGTCATCATGTCAGCCCTTGGCATTCTCGGAATGCCCTGGCCTCAGAATGCAGCATCTGTAGTCCATGGTAACCTGCGGAGAGGGGGCGGGGCTGAGGGTGTTTGGAACACTGCCCTCACAGAGGGAGTGGGTGTGGCCATCTCTGCTGTGACTGAACAATGGGCAGGCGAGCAGGGGGCCCAGGCAGGGCCCTCAGATCCCGGCAGGCCCAGTGGGATGTCACAAGCATTTAGGCCAAGGCCAAAGGGCGCCTTCTTTGTCTGCACAGCTGCCCAAACTCTCACCTTTCCACTCAGGCCGCCCTCTTACTTGAAGTGTGTGTGGAACCGGTCCGTGCAGTACACCTCGATGCAAAGCTAACCATAGGTCTGGGCATCATAGCTTCCTGCCAGGTGACCGATGTTCGCAGGCAAATAGCTCGTGGGACACACGTGGGGAGAATCCTGCCCAGGCCACAGGCCGCCCAAATCCACTATCCCAGATCGGGGGCAGCAAAGCAGTCCTGTCTGAGTCCCAGCCTCTAGAGGGCGTAGTGGACCAACACTTGTAGAAAAAGGGGTCCGCGCGGGTAACTCATTGGAGGGCCACAAAAAAATCTTTGCGGACTTTCTGCTGAAGCTTACGAGCGTTCACACCTAAGCCTCTTACAAGGTCAGCTGTTTAGATAAACATGAGCTCATGATCTATATTTACACAATAATGAAGAAATCAGCTACAAGGGGAGACAAGCAGCAAAAACAATCAATACCAGAATTAGATTCCCTAGGCCAACCATCAGATGTTGGAATAATCAGGTGCAAGGCAGAAAGTATACAAAAAACTGGAACTGAAACAAGGAACAAGGATGTTTTCAAAGAGTGGTAGGATCTCTAAAACATTTTTAAAGTACATGTCATTGATAAAGCTAAATACTCAAAGGTTGTGTAATACAACAGATTCATCATTGAGCAGAGTGAAATTATGCTGTTTTGAAAACTATGGCAGGTCAGATTTTCTGCCTAATTATATAAGAAGATTTCTCTAAAAAATACACATTATTTCAAAGACTTATTGGCTGTGAAATAAGTTAAGGGTATTTCAAATGGCTTGTGTGCAAAGAAAGGTGAGATATAGGGAATCACAGAAAGCCGAGGGGAAAATAGGTCAATATATACATTGCTATATGGTGAACTAAGACTTAGGCCAGCCACAATGTAGAGGACCTGACCCTTAGAAACTTACAAGTAAGCTGGAATCTTGAAAAGTTCAAATCTATATAGGTAAAAATATTTTTTAAAATGAATAACCAAGTGTTTTAATTGACATCAGTAGATCAAAACAATAATACCTGAGAACATAGAAAAAAGATAAATAAAGATATGAGCAGAACTTAATACAATAGAAAACGTATAAAATTCAGGTGATGTAGTAAGTCCAAAGAATATTCTTTGACAAGATTAAAAGACACACTTTGATTAAGGAAAACCAAAACATAAGTAAAGAATATACAGAAAGAATCAGGAGAATGTTATAGCAGAGAGTATATGAAATGCCAGTAAATTTGAAGGTTTGTGTAAAGTGGACCAGTTCCTAGCTCCTAAAATTTACCAAAACTGACACAAGAGGAAATCATTTAAGGTCATCATGTCAGCCCTTGGCATTCTCGGAATGCCCTGGACTCAGAATGCAGCATCTTTAGTCCATGGTAACCTGCGGAGAGGGGGCGGGGCTGAGGGAGTTTGGAACACTGCCCTCACAGAGGGAGTGGGTGTGGCCATCTCTGCTGTGACTGAAGAAAGGGCAGGGGAGCAGGGGGCCCAGGGCAGGGCCCTCAGAGCCCGGCAGGCCCAGTGGGGTGTCACAAGCATTTAGGCCCAGGACAAAGGGCGCCTTCTTTGTCTGCACAGCGGCACAAACTCTCACCTTTCCACTCAGGCCGCCCTCTTACTTGAAGTGTGTGTGGAACCTGTCCGCGCAGTATACCTCGCTGCACAGCTAACCATAGGTCTGAGCATTGTAGCTTCCTGCCCGGTGACCGAAGTTCGCAGGCAGATGGGTCCCTGGGACACACGCAGAGAGGCTCCTGCCCCGGCCACAGGCCACCCACTGCCACTGCCCCAGATCGTGGGGAACAAAGCAGCCCTGTCTGAGTCCGTGCCTCTAGAGGGAGTAGTGGACCAACACTTGTAGTCAACGGGGTCCTCGTGGGCAACTCATTGGAGGGACACAAATAAATCTTTGCGGACTTTCTGATGAAACTTACGAGTGTTCACAACTAAGCCTCTTACAAAGTCAGATGTTTACCTAAACATGAGCTCATGATCTAATTTTACACAATAATGAAGATATCAGCTACAGGGGGAGACAATCAGCAAAAACAATCAATACCAGAATTAGATTCCCTAGACCATCGATCAGACGTTGGAATAATCAGGTGCAAGGCAGAAAATATACATAAAACTGCAACTGAAACAAGGAACAAGGATGTTTTCAAAGACTGGTAGGATCTCTAAAACATTTTTAAAGTACATGTCATTGATAAAGCTAAATACTCAAAGGTTGTGTAATACAACAGATTCATCATTGAGAAGAGTGAAATTATGCGGTTTTGAAAACTATGGCAGGTCAGATTTTCTGCCTAAATATATAAGAAGATTTCTCTGAAAAATGCACATTATTTCAAAGACTTATTGGCTGTGAAATAAGTTAAGGTTATTTCAAATGGCTTGTCTGCAAAGAAAGGTGAGATGTAGGAAATCACAGAAAGTCGAGGGGAAAATAGGTCAATATATACTTTGCTATATTGTGAATTAAGCCTTTGGCCAGCCACAATGTAGAGGACCTGACCCTTAGAAACTTACAAGTAAGCTGGAATCTTTAAAAATTCAAATCGTTATAAGTAAAAAGATTTATTAAAATGAATAACCAAGTGTTTTAATTGACATCAGAAGATCAAAACAATAAACTCTGTGAACATAGAAAAAAGATAAATAAAGATATGAGCAGAACTTAATACCACAGAAAACGTATAAAATTCAGTTGAGGTAGTAAGTCCAAAGAATATTCTTTGACAAGATTTAAAAGACACACTTTGATTAAGGAAAACCAAAACATAAGTAAACAATATACAGAAAGAATCAGGACAATGTTATAGCAGAGAATATCTGAAATGCCAGTAAATATGAACATTTCTGTAAAGTGGACCATATCCTAGCTCCTAAAGTTTAACAAAATTGACACAAGAGGAAATCATTTAAGGTCATCATGTCTGCCCTTGGCATTCTCGGAACGCCCTGGCCTCAGAATGCAGCATCTGTTGTTCATGGTAACCTGGGGAGTGGTGGCGGGGCTGAGGGAGGTTGGAACACTGCCTTCACTGAGGGAGTGAGTGGGGCCATCTCTGCTGTGCCTGAATAAAGGGCAGGGGAGAAGGGGGCCCAGGGCAGGGCCCTCAGAGCCCGGCAGGCCCAGTGGGGTGTCACAAGCATTTAGGCCCAGGCCAAAGGGCGCCTTCTTTGTCTGCACAGCTGCCCAAACTCTCAGCTTTCCACTAAGGCCGCCCTCTTACTTGAAGTGTGTGTGGAACTGGTCCGCGCAGTACACCTCGATGGAAAGCTAACCATAGGTCTGGCCATCATAGCTTCCTGCCAGGTGACCGAAGTTCGCAGGCAGATGGGTCGTGGGACACACGTGGGGAGCCTCCTGCCCAGGCCACAGGCCGCCCAAAGCCACTATCCCAGATCGGGTGCAGCAAAGCAGTCCTGTCTGAGTCCCAGCCTCTAGAGGGAGTAGTGGACCAACACTTGTAGTCAATGGGGTCCTCGCGGACAACTCATTGGAGGGACACAAATAAATCTTTGCGGACTTTCTGATGAATCTTACGAGTGTTCACACCTAAGCCTCTTACAAAGTCAGATGTTTAGCTAAACATGAGCTCATGGTCTAAATTTACACAATAATGAAGAAATCAGCTACAGGGGGAGACAATCAGCAAAAACAATCAATACCAGAATTAGATTCCCTAGGCCATCGATCAGACGTTGGAATAATCAGGTGCAAGGCAGAAAATATACATAAAACTGGAACTGAAACAAGGAACAAGGATGTTTTCAAAGACTGGTAGGATCTCTAAAACATTTTTAAAGTACATGTCACTGATAAAGCTAAATACTCAAAGGTTGTGTAATACAACAGATTCATCATTGAGAGGAGTGAAATTATGCTGTTTTGAAAACTATGGCAGGTCAGATTTTCTGCCTAAATATATAATAAGATTTCTTAGAAAAATGCACATTATTTCAAAGACTTATTGGCTGTGAAATAAGTTAAGGTTATTTCAAATGGCTTGTCTGCAAAGAAAGGTGAGATGTAGGAAATCACAGAAAGTCGAGGGGAAAATAGGTCAATATATACTTTGCTTTATTTTGAACTAAGCCTTTGGTCAGCCACAATGTAGAGGACCTGACGCTTAGAAACTTACAAGTAAGCTGGAATCTTTAAAAATTCAAATCTTTATAAGTAAAAAGATTTATTAAAATGAATAACCAAGTGTTTTAATTGACATCAGAAGATCAAAACAATAAACCCTGAGAACATAGAAAAAAGATAAATAAAGATATGAGCAGAACTTAATACCACAGAAAACGTATAAAATTCAGTTGAGGTAGTAAGTCCAAAGAATATTCTTTGACAAGATTTAAAAGACACACTTTGATTAAGGAAAACCAAAACATAAGTAAACAATATACAGAAAGAATCAGGACAATGTTATAGCAGAGAATATCTGAAATGCCAGTAAATTTGAACATTTGTGTAAAGTGGACCATTTCCTAGCTCCTAAAGTTTAACAAAATTGACACAAGAGGAAATCATTTAAGGTCATCATGTCTGCCCTTGGCATTCTCGGAACGCCCTGGCCTCAGAATGCAGCATCTGTAGTCCATGGTAAACTGCGGAGAGGGGCCGGGGCTGAGGGAGGTTGGAACACTGTCTTCACTGAGGGAGTGGGTGGGGCCATCTCTGCTGTGACTGAACAAAGGGCAGGGGAGAAGGGGGCCCACGGCAGGGCCCTCAGAGCCCGGCAGGCCCAGTCGTGTGTCACAAGCATTTAGGCCCAGGCCAAAGTGCGCCTTCTTTGTCTGCACAGCTGCCCAAACTGTCACCTTTCCACTCAGGCCGCCCTCTTACTTGAAGTGTGTGTGGAACTGGTCCGCGCAGTACACCTCGATGCAAAGCTAACCATAGGTCTGGGCATCATAGCTTCCTGCCAGGTGACCGAAGTTCGCAGGCAGATGGGTCGTGGGACACACGTGGGGAGCCTCCTGCCCAGGCCACAGGCCGCCCAAAGCCACTATCCCAGATCGGGTGCAGCAAAGCAGTCCTGTCTGAGTCCCAGCCTCTAGAGGGAGTAGTGGACCAACACTTGTAGAAAAAGGGGTCCGCGCGGGTAACTCATTGGAGGGCCACAAATAAATAATTGCGGACTTTCTGCTGAAGCTTACGGGCGTTCACACCTAAGCCTCTTACAAAGTCAGATGTTTAGCTAAACATGAGCTCATGATCTAATTTTACACAATAATGAAGAAATCAGCTACAGGGGGAGACAATCAGCAAAAACAATCAATACCAGAATTAGATTCCCTAGACCATCGATCAGACGTTGGAATAATCAGGTGCAAGGCAGAAAATATACAAAAACTGGAACTGAAACAAGGAACAAGGATATTTTCAAAGACTGGTAGGATCTCTAAAACAGTTTTAAAGTACATGTCATTGATAAAGCTAAATACTCAAAGGTTGTGTAATACAACAGATTCATCATTGAGAAGAGTGAAATTATGCTGTTTTGAAAACTATGGCAGGTCAGATTTTCTGCCTAAATATATAAGAAGATTTGTCTGAAAACTACACATTATTTCAAAGACTTATTGGCTGTGAAATAAGTTAAGTTTATTTCAAATGGCTTGTCTGCAAAGAAAGGTGAGATGTAGGAAATCACAGAAAGTCGAGGGGAAAATAGGTCAATATATACTTTGCTATATTGTGAACTAAGCCTTTGGCCAGCCACAATGTAGAGGACCTGACCCTTAGAAACTTACAAGTAAGCTGGAATCTTTAAAAACTCAAATCTTCATAAGTAAAAAGATTTATTAAAATGAAAAAGCAAGTGTTTTAATTGACATCAGAAGATCAAAACAATAAACCCTGAGAACATAGAAAAAAGATAAATAAAGATATGAGCAGAACTTAATACCATAGAAAACGTATAAAATTCAGTTGAGGTAGTAAGTCCAAAGAATATTCTTTGACAAGATTTAAAAGACACACTTTGATTAAGGAAAACCAAAACATAAGTAAAGAATATACAGAAAGATTCAGGACAATGTTATAGCAGAGAGTATATGAAATTCCAGTAAATTTGAAAGTTTGTGTAAAGTGGACCAGTTCCTAGCTCCTAAAATTTACCAAAACTGACACAAGAGGAAATCATTTAAGGTCATCATGTCAGCCCTTGGCATTCTCGGGATGCCCTGGACTCAGAATGCAGCATCTTTAGTCCATGGTAACCTGCGGAGAGGGGGCGGGGCAGAGGGAGTTTGGAACACTGCCCTCACAGAGGGAGTGGGTGTGGCCATCTCTGCTGTGACTGAACAAAGGGCAGGGGAGCAGGGTGCCCAGGGCAGGGCCCTCGGAGCCCGGCAGGCCCTGTGGGGTGTCACAAGCATTTGGCCCAGGACAAAGGGCGCCTTCTTTGTCTGCACAGCGGCACAAACTCTCACCTTTCCACTCAGGCCGCCCTCTTACTTGAAGTGTGTGTGGAACCTGTCCGCGCAGTACACCTCGATGCACAGCTAACCATAGGTCTGAGCATCGTAGCTTCCTGCCAGGTGACCGAAATTCGCATGCAGATGGGTCCCTGGGACACACGCAGAGAGGCTCCTGCCCCGGCCACAGGCCACCCACTGCCACTGCCACAGATCGTGGGGCACAAAACAGCCCTGACTGAGGCCGTGCCTCTAGAGGGAGTAGTGGACCAACACTTGTAGTCAACGGGGTCTTCGCGGGTAACTCATTGGAGGGACACAAATAAATCTTTGCGGACTTTCTGATGAAACTTACGAGTGTTCACACCTAAGCCTCTTACAAAGTCAGATGTTTAGCTAAACATGAGCTCATGATCTAATTTTACACAATAATGAAGAAATCAGCTACAGGGGGAGACAATCAGCAAAAACAATCAATACCAGAATTAGATTCCCTAGACCATCGATCAGACGTTGGAATAATCAGGTGCAAGGCAGAAAATATACATAAAACTGGAACTGAAACAAGGAACAAGGATGTTTTCAAAGACTGGTAGGATCTCTAAAACATTTTTAAAGTACATGTCATTGATAAAGCTAAATACTCAAAGGTTGTGTAATACAACAGATTCATCATTGAGAAGAGTGAAATTATGCTGTTTTGAAAACTATGGCAGGTCAGATTTTCTGCCTAAATATATAAGAAGATTTCTCTGAAAACTACACATTATTTCAAAGACTTATTGGCTGTGAAATAAGTTAAGGTTATTTGAAATGGCTAGTCTGCAAAGAAAGGTGAGATGTAGGAAATCACAGAAAGTCGAGGGGAAAATAGGTCAATATATACTTTGCTATATTGTGAACTAAGCTTTTGGCCAGCCACAATGTAGAGGACCTGACCCTTAGAAACTTCCAAGTAAGCTGGAATCTTTAAAAATTCAAATCTTTATAAGTAAAAAATTTATTAAAATGAATAACCAAGTGTTTTAATTGACATCAGAAGATCAAAACAATAAACCCTGAGAACATAGAAAAAAGATAAATAAAGATATGAGCAGAACTTAATACCACAGAAAACGTATAAAATTCAGTTGAGGTAGTAAGTCCAAAGAATATTCTTTGACAAGATTTAAAAGACACACATTGATTAAGGAAAACCAAAACATAAGTAAAGAATAAACAGAAAGAATCAGGACAATGTTATAGCAGAGAATATATGAAATGCCAGTAAATTTGAACATTTGTGTAAAGTGGACCAGTTCCTAGCTCCTAAACTTTACCAAAATTGACACAAGAGGAAATCATTGAAAGTCATCATGTCAGCCCTTGGCATTCTCGGAATGCCCTGGCCTCAGAATGCAGCATCTGTAGTCCATGGTAACCTGCGGAGAGGGGGCGGGGCTGAGGGAGTATGGAACACTGCCCTCACAGAGGGAGTGGGTGTGGCCATCTCTGCTGTGACTGAACAAAGGGCAGGGGAGCAGGGGGCCCAGGGCAGGGCCCTCAGAGCCCGGCAGGCCCAGTGGGGTGTCACAAGCATTTAGGCCCAGGCCAAAGGGCGCCTTCTTTGTCTGCACAGCTGCCCAAACTCTCACCTTTCCACTCAGGCCGCCCTCTTACTTGAAGTGTGTGTGGAACCGGTCCGTGCAGTACACCTCGATGCAAAGCTAACCATAGGTCTGGGCATCATAGCTTCCTGCCAGGTGACCGATGTTCGCAGGCAAATAGCTCGTGGGACACACGTGGGGAGACTCCTACCCAGGCCACAGGCCGCCCAAATCCACTATCCCAGTTCGGGTGCAGCAAAGCAGTCCTGTCTGAGTCCCAGCCTCTAGAGGGCGTAGTGGACCAACACTTGTAGAAAAAGGGGTCCGCGCGGGTAACTCATTGGAGGGACACAAAAAAATCTTTGCGGACTTTCTGCTGAAGCTTACGAGCGTTCACACCTAAGCCTCTTACAAGCTCAGCTGCTTACATAAACATGAGCTCATGATCTAAATTTACACAATAATGAAGAAATCAGCTCCAAGGGGAGACAAGCAGCAAAAACAATCAATACCAGAATTAGATTCCCTAGGCCAACCATCAGATGTTGGAATAGTCAGGTGCAAGGCAGAAAGTATACACAAAACTGGAACTGAAACAAGGAACAAGGATGTTTTCAAAGACTGGTAGGATCTCTAAAACATTTTTAAAGTACATGTCATTGATAAAGCTAAATACTCAATGGTTGTGTAATACAACAGATTCATCATTGAGCAGAGTGAAATTATGCTGTTTTGAAAACTATGGCAGGTCAGATTTTTTGCCTAATTATATAAGACGATTTCTCTAAAAATTACACATTATTTCAAAGACTTATTGGCTGTGAAATATGTTAAGGGTATTTCAAATGGCTTGTGTGCAAAGAAAGGTGTGATGTAGGGAATCACAGAAAGCCGAGGGGAAAATAGGTCAATATATACATTGCTATATGGTGAACTAAGACTTAGGCCAGCCACAATGTAGAGGACCTGACCCTTAGAAACTTACAAGTAAGCTGGAATCTTGAAAAGTTCAAATCTTTATAAGTAAAAATATTTTTTAAAATGAATAACCAAGTGTTTTAATTGACATCAGAAGATCAAAACAATAATACCTGAGAACATAGAAAAAATATAAATAAAGATATGAGCAGAACTTAATACAATAGAAAACGTATAAAATTCAGGTGATGTAGTAAGTCCAAAGAATATTCTTTGACAAGATTAAAAGACACACTTTGATTAAGGAAAACCAAAACATAAGTAAAGAATATACGGAAAGAATCAGGAGAATGTTATAGCAGAGAGTATATGAAATGCCAGTAAATTTGAAGGTTTGTGTAAAGTGGACCAGTTCCTAGCTCCTAAAATTTACCAAAACTGACACAAGAGGAAATCATTTAAGGTCATCATGTCAGCCCTTGGCATTCTCGGAATGCCCTGGATTCAGAATGCAGCATCTTTAGTCCATGGTAACCTGCGGAGAGGGGGCGGGGCTGAGGGTGGTTGGAACACTGTCTTCACTGAGGGAGTGGGTGGGGCCATCTCTGCTGTGACTGAACAAAGGGCAGGGGAGAAGGGGGCCCACGGCAGGGCCCTCAGAGCCCGGCAGGCCCAGTCGTGTATCACAAGCATATAGGCCCAGGCCAAGAGCGCCTTCTTTGTCTGCACAGCTGCCCAAACTGTCACCTTTCCACTCAGACCGCCCTCTTACTTGAAGTGTGTGTGGAACTGGTCCGCGCAGTACACCTCGATGCAAAGCTAACCATAGGTCTGGTCATCATAGCTTCCTGCCAGGTGACCGAAGTTCGCAGGCAGATTGGTCGTGGGACACACGTGTGGAGCCTCCTGCCTAGGCCACAGGCCGCCCAAAGCCACTATCCCAGATCGGGTGCAGCAAAGCAGTCCTGTCTGAGTCCCAGCCTCTAGAGGGAGTAGTGGACCAACACTTGTAGAAAAAGGGGTCTGCGCGGGTAACTCATTGGAGGGACACAAAATAATCTTTGCGGACTTTCTGCTGAAGCTTACGAGCGTTCACACCTAAGCCTCTTACAAGGTCAGCTGTTTAGCTAAACATGAGCTCATGTTCTAAATTTACACAATAATGAAGAAATCAGCTACAAGGGGAGACAAGAAGCAAAAACAATCAATACAAGAATTAGATTCCCTAGGCCAACCATCAGATGTAGGAATAATCAGGTGCAAGGCAGAAAGTATACATAAAACTTGAACTGAAACAAGGAACAAGGATGTTTTCAAAGACTGGTAGGATCTCTAAAACATTTTTAAAGTACATGTCATTGATAAAGCTAAATACTCAATGGTTGTGTAATACAACAGATTCATCATTGAGCAGAGTGAAATTATGCTGTTTTGAAAACTATGGCAGGTCAGATTTTCTGCCTAATTATATAAGAAGATTTCTCTAAAAAATACACATTATTTCAAAGACTTATTGGCTGTGAAATAAGTTAAGGGTATTTCAAATGGCTTGTTTGCAAAGAAAGGTGAGATGTAGGGAATCACAGAAAGTCGAGGGGAAAATAGGTCAATATATACATTGCCATATGGTGAACAAAGACTTAGGCCAGCCACAATGTAGAGGACCTGACCCTTAGAAACTTACAAGTAAGCTGGAATCTTGAAAAGTTCAAATCTTTATAAGTAAAAAGATTTATTAAAATGAATAACCAAGTGTTTTAATTGACATCAGAATATCAAAACAGTAAACCTGAGAACATAGAAAACATATAAATAAAGATATGAGCAGAAATTAATACAATAGAAAACGTATAAAATTCAGGTGATGTAGTAAGTCCAAAGAATATACTTTGACAAGATTAAAAGACACACTTTGATTAAGGAAAACCAAAACATAAGTAAAGAATATACAGAAAGAATCAGGACAACGTTATAGAAGAGAGTATATGAAATGCCAGTAAATTTGAAAGTTTGTGTAAAGTGGACCAGTTCCTAGCTCCTAAAATTTACCAAAACTGACACAAGAGGAAATCATTTAAGTTCATCATGTCAGCCCTTGGCATTCTCGGAATGCCCTGGACTCAGAATGCAGCATCTTTAGTCCATGGTAACCTGCGGAGAAGGGGCGGGGCTGAGGGAGTTTGGAACACTGCCCTCACAGAGGGAGTGGGTGTGGCCATCTCTGCTGTGACTGAACAAAGGGCAGGGGAGCAGGGGTCCCAGGGCAGGGCCCTCGGATCCCGGCAGGCCCAGTGGGGTGTCACAAGAATTTAGGCCCAGGACAAAGGGCGCCTTCTTTGTCTGCACAGCGGCGCAAACTCTCACCTTTCCACTCAGGCCGCCCTCTTACTTGAAGTGTGTGTGGAACCGGTCCGTGCAGTACACCTCGCTGCACAGCTAACCATAGTTCTGGGCATCGTAGCTTCCTGCCAGGTGACCGAAGTTCGCAGGCAGATGGGTCCCTGGGACACACGCAGAGAGGCTCCTGCCACGGCCACAGGCCAACCACTGCCACTGCCACAGATCGTGGGGCACAAAACAGCCCTGTCTGAGGCCGTGCCTCTAGAGGGAGTAGTGGACCAACACTTGAAGTCCACGGGGTCCTCGCCGGCAACTCATTGGAGGGACACAAATAAATCTTTGCGGACTTTCTGCTGAAGCTTACGAGTGTTCACACGTAAGCCTTTTACAAGGTCAGATGTTTAGCTAAACATGAGCTAATGATCTAAATTTACACAATAATGAAGAAATCATCTACAGGGGGAGACAAGCAGCAAAAACAATCAATACCAGAATTAGATTCCCTAGACCATCGATCAGACGTTGGAATAA
The DNA here is from genome assembly GCF_964165515.1 of Mesoplodon bidens. Taxonomy (NCBI): domain Eukaryota; kingdom Metazoa; phylum Chordata; class Mammalia; order Artiodactyla; family Ziphiidae; genus Mesoplodon; species Mesoplodon bidens. The sequence goes on along the minus strand of NC_138180.1, from coordinate 26,485,251 downwards.
TCAGGTGCAAGGCAGAAAATATACATAAAACTGGAACTGAAACAAGGAACAAGGATGTTTTCAAAGACTGGTAGGATCTCTAAAACATTTTTAAAGTACATGTCACTGATAAAGCTAAATATTAAAAGGTTGTGTAATACAACAGATTCATCATTGAGAAGAGTGAAATTATGCTGTTTTGAAAACTATGGCAGGTCAGATTTTCTGCCTAATTATATAAGAAGATTTCTCTAAAAAATACACATTATTTCAAAGACTTATTGGCTGTGAAATAAGTTAAGGGTATTTCAAATGGCTTGTGTGCAAAGAAAGGTGAGATGTAGGGAATCACAGAAAGCCGAGGGGAAAATAGGTCAATATATACATTGCTATATGGTGAACTAAGACTTAGGCCAGCCACAATGTAGAGGACCTGACCCTTAGAAACTTACAAGTAAGCTGGAATCTTGAAAAGTTCAAATCTTTATAAGTAAAAATATTTTTTAAAATGAATAACCAAGTGTTTTAATTGACATCAGAATATCAAAACATTAATACCTGAGAACATAGAAAAAATATAAATAAAGATATGAGCAGAACTTAATACAATAGAAAACGTATAAAATTCAGGTGATGTAGTAAGTCCAAAGAATATTCTTTGACAAGATTAAAAGACACACTTTGATTAAGGAAAACCAAAACATAAGTAAAGAATATACAGAAAGAATCAGGAGAATGTTATAGCAGAGAGTATATGAAATGCCAGTAAATTTGAAGGTTTGTGTAAAGTGGACCAGTTCCTAGCTCCTAAAATTTACCAAAACTGACACAAGAGGAAATCATTTAAGGTCATCATGTCAGCCCTTGGCATTCTCGGAATGCCCTGGACTCAGAATGCAGCATCTTTAGTCCATGGTAACCTGCGGAGAGGGGGCGGGGCTGAGGGAGTTTGGAACACTGCACTCACAGAGGGAGTGGGTGTGGCTATCTCTGCTGTGACTGAAGAAAGGGCAGGGGAGCAGGGGGCCCAGGGCAGGGCCCTCAGAGCCCGGCAGGCCCAGTGGGGTGTCACAAGCATTTAGGCCCAGGACAAAGGGCGCCTTCTTTGTCTGCACAGCGGCACAAACTCTCACCTTTCCACTCAGGCCGCCCTCTTACTTGAAGTGTGTGTGGAACCTGTCCGCGCAGTACACCTCGCTGCACAGCTAACCATAGGTCTGAGCATCGTAGCTTCCTGCCCGGTGACCGAAGTTCGCAGGCAGATGGGTCCCTGGGACACACGCAGAGAGGCTCCTGCCCCGGCCACAGGCCACCCACTACCACTGCCCCATATCGTGGGGAACAAAGCAGCCCTGTCTGAGGCCGTGCCTCTAGAGGGAGTAGTGGACCAACACTTGTAGTCAACGGGGTCATCGCGGGCAACTCATTGGAGCGACAGAAATGAATCTTTGCGGACTTTCTGATGAAACTTACGAGTGTTCACACCTAAGCCTCTTACAAAGTCAGATGTTTACCTAAACATGAGCTCATGATCTAATTTTACACAATAATGAAGAAATCAGCTACAGGGGGAGACAATCAGCAAAAACAATCAATACCAGAATTAGATTCCCTAGACCATCGATCAGACGTTGGAATAATCAGGTGCAAGGCAGAAAATATACATAAAACTGGCACTGAAACAAGGAACAAGGATGTTTTCAAAGACTGGTAGGATCTCTAAAACATTTTTAAAGTACATGTCATTGATAAAGCTAAATACTCAAAGGTTGTGTAATACAACAGATTCATCATTGAGAAGAGTGAAATTATGCTGTTTTGAAAACTATGGCAGGTCAGATTTTCTGCCTAAATATATAAGAAGATTTCTCTGAAAAATGCACATTATTTCAAAGTCTTATTGGCTGTGAAATAAGTTAAGGTTATTTCAAATGGCTTGTCTGCAAAGAAAGGTGAGATGTAGGAAATCACAGAAAGTCGAGGGGAAAATAGGTCAATATATACTTTGCTATATTGTGAACTATGCCTTTGGCCAGCCACAATGTAGAGGACCTGACCCTTAGAAACTTACAAGTAAGCTGGAATCTTTAAAAATTCAAATCTTTATAAGTAAAAAGATTTATTAAAATGAATAACCAAGTGTTTTAATTGACATCAGAAGATCAAAACAATAAACTCTGTGAACATAGAAAAAAGATAAATAAAGATATGAGCAGAACTTAATACCACAGAAAACGTATAAAATTCAGTTGACGTAGTAAGTCCAAAGAATATTCTTTGACAAGATTTAAAAGACACACTTTGATTAAGGAAAACCAAAACATAAGTAAAGAATATACAGAAAGAATCAGGACAATGTTATAGCAGAGAATATCTGAAATGCCAGTACATTTGAACATTTCTGTAAAGTGGACCATATCCTAGCTCCTAAAGTTTACGAAAATTGACACAAGAGGAAATCATTTAAGGTAATCATGTCTGCCCTTGGCATTCTCGGAACGCCCTGGCCTCAGAATGCAGCATCTGTTGTCCATGGTAACCTGGGGAGCGGTGGCGGGGCTGAGGGAGTTTGGAACACTGCCTTCACTGAGGGAGTGAGTGGGGCCATCTCTGCTGTGCCTGAATAAAGGGCAGGGGAGAAGGGGACCAACGGCAGGGCCCTCAGATCCCGGCAGGCACAGTCGAGTGTCACAAGCATTTATGCACAGGTCAAAGTGCACCTTCTTTGTCTGCACAGCTGCCCAAACTCTCACCTTTCCACTCAGGCCGCCCTCTTACTTGAAGTGTGTGTGGAACCGGTCCGCGCAGTACACCTCGCTGCAAAGCTAACCATAGGTCTGGGCATCATAGCTTCCTGCCAGGTGACCGAAGTTCGCAGGCAGATGGGTCGTGGGACACACGTGGGGAGCCTCCTGCCCAGGCCACAGGCCGCCCAAAGCCACTATCCCAGATCGGGGGCAGCCAAGCAGTCCTGTCTGAGTCCCAGCCTCTAGAGGGAGTAGTGGACCAACACTTGTAGAAAAAGCGGTCCGCGCGGGTAACTCATTGGAGGGACACAAAAAAATCTTTGCGGACTTTCTGCTGAAGCTTACGAGCGTTCACACCTAAGACTCTTACAAGGTCAGCTGTTTAGCTAAACATGAGCTCATGATCTAAATTTACACAATAATGAAGAAATGAGCTACAAGGGGAGACAAGCAGCAAAAACAATCAATACCAGAATTAGATTCCCTAGGCCAACCATCAGATGTTGGAATAATCATGTGCAAGGCAGAAAGTCCACATAAAACTGGAACTGAAACAAGAAACAGGGATGTTTTCAAAGACTGGTAGGATCTCTAAAACATTTTTAAAGTACATGTCATTGATAAAGCTAAATACTCAATGGTTGTGTAATACAACAGATTCATCATTGAGCAGAGTGAAATTATGCTGTTTTGAAAACTATGGCAGGTCAGATTTTTTGCCTAATTATATAAGACGATTTCTCTAAAAATTACACATTATTTCAAAGACTTATTGGCTGTGAAATATGTTAAGGGTATTTCAAATTGCTTGTGTGCAAAGAAAGGTGTGATGTAGGGAATCACAGAAAGCCGAGGGGAAAATAGGTCAATATATACATTGCTATATGGTGAACTAAGACTTAGGCCAGCCACAATGTAGAGGACCTGACCCTTAGAAACTTACAAGTAAGCTGGAATCTTGAAAAGTTCAAATCTTTATAAGTAAAAATATTTTTTAAAATGAATAACCAAGTGTTTTAATTGACATCAGAAGATCAAAACAATAATACCTGAGAACATAGAAAAAATATAAATAAAGATATGAGCAGAACTTAATACAATAGAAAACGTATAAAATTCAGGTGATGTAGTAAGTCCAAAGAATATTCTTTGACAAGATTAAAAGACACACTTTGATTAAGGAAAACCAAAACATAAGTAAAGAATATACGGAAAGAATCAGGAGAATGTTATAGCAGAGAGTATATGAAATGCCAGTAAATTTGAAGGTTTGTGTAAAGTGGACCAGTTCCTAGCTCCTAAAATTTACCAAAACTGACACAAGAGGAAATCATTTAAGGTCATCATGTCAGCCCTTGGCATTCTCGGAATGCCCTGGATTCAGAATGCAGCATCTTTAGTCCATGGTAACCTGCGGAGAGGGGGCGGGGCTGAGGGTGGTTGGAACACTGTCTTCACTGAGGGAGTGGGTGGGGCCATCTCTGCTGTGACTGAACAAAGGGCAGGGGAGAAGGGGGCCCACGGCAGGGCCCTCAGAGCCCGGCAGGCCCAGTCGTGTATCACAAGCATATAGGCCCAGGCCAAGTGCGCCTTCTTTGTCTGCACAGCTGCCCAAACTGTCACCTTTCCACTCAGACTGCCCTCTTACTTGAAGTGTGTGTGGAACTGGTCTGCGCAGTACACCTCGATGCAAAGCTAACCATAGGTCTGGTCATCATAGCTTCCTGCCAGGTGACCGAAGTTCGCAGGCAGATGGGTCGTGGGACACACGTGTGGAGCCTCCTGCCTAGGCCACAGGCCGCCCAAAGCCACTATCCCAGATCGGGTGCAGCAAAGCAGTCCTGTCTGAGTCCCAGCCTCTAGAGGGAGTAGTGGACCAACACTTGTAGAAAAAGGGGTCTGCGCGGGTAACTCATTGGAGGGACACAAAATAATCTTTGCGGACTTTCTGCTGAAGCTTACGAGCGTTCACACCTAAGCCTCTTACAAGGTCAGCTGTTTAGCTAAACATGAGCTCATGTTCTAAATTTACACAATAATGAAGAAATCAGCTACAAGGGGAGACAAGAAGCAAAAACAATCAATACAAGAATTAGATTCCCTAGGCCAACCATCAGATGTAGGAATAATCAGGTGCAAGGCAGAAAGTATACATAAAACTTGAACTGAAACAAGGAACAAGGATGTTTTCAAAGACTGGTAGGATCTCTAAAACATTTTTAAAGTACATGTCATTGATAAAGCTAAATACTCAATGGTTGTGTAATACAACAGATTCATCATTGAGCAGAGTGAAATTATGCTGTTTTGAAAACTATGGCAGGTCAGATTTTCTGCCTAATTATATAAGAAGATTTCTCTAAAAAATACACATTATTTCAAAGACTTATTGGCTGTGAAATAAGTTAAGGGTATTTCAAATGGCTTGTTTGCAAAGAAAGGTGAGATGTAGGGAATCACAGAAAGTCGAGGGGAAAATAGGTCAATATATACATTGCCATATGGTGAACAAAGACTTAGGCCAGCCACAATGTAGAGGACCTGACCCTTAGAAACTTACAAGTAAGCTGGAATCTTGAAAAGTTCAAATCTTTATAAGTAAAAAGATTTATTAAAATGAATAACCAAGTGTTTTAATTGACATCAGAATATCAAAACAGTAAACCTGAGAACATAGAAAACATATAAATAAAGATATGAGCAGAAATTAATACAATAGAAAACGTATAAAATTCAGGTGATGTAGTAAGTCCAAAGAATATACTTTGACAAGATTAAAAGACACACTTTGATTAAGGAAAACCAAAACATAAGTAAAGAATATACAGAAAGAATCAGGACAACGTTATAGAAGAGAGTATATGAAATGCCAGTAAATTTGAAAGTTTGTGTAAAGTGGACCAGTTCCTAGCTCCTAAAATTTACCAAAACTGACACAAGAGGAAATCATTTAAGTTCATCATGTCAGCCCTTGGCATTCTCGGAATGCCCTGGACTCAGAATGCAGCATCTTTAGTCCATGGTAACCTGCGGAGAAGGGGCGGGGCTGAGGGAGTTTGGAACACTGCCCTCACAGAGGGAGTGGGTGTGGCCATCTCTGCTGTGACTGAACAAAGGGCAGGGGAGCAGGGGTCCCAGGGCAGGGCCCTCGGATCCCGGCAGGCCCAGTGGGGTGTCACAAGAATTTAGGCCCAGGACAAAGGGCGCCTTCTTTGTCTGCACAGCGGCGCAAACTCTCACCTTTCCACTCAGGCCGCCCTCTTACTTGAAGTGTGTGTGGAACCGGTCCGTGCAGTACACCTCGCTGCACAGCTAACCATAGTTCTGGGCATCGTAGCTTCCTGCCAGGTGACCGAAGTTCGCAGGCAGATGGGTCCCTGGGACACACGCAGAGAGGCTCCTGCCACGGCCACAGGCCAACCACTGCCACTGCCACAGATCGTGGGGCACAAAACAGCCCTGTCTGAGGCCGTGCCTCTAGAGGGAGTAGTGGACCAACACTTGAAGTCCACGGGGTCCTCGCCGGCAACTCATTGGAGGGACACAAATAAATCTTTGCGGACTTTCTGCTGAAGCTTACGAGTGTTCACACGTAAGCCTTTTACAAGGTCAGATGTTTAACTAAACATGAGCTAATGATCTAAATTTACACAATAATGAAGAAATCATCTACAGGGGGAGACAAGCAGCAAAAACAATCAATACCAGAATTAGATTCCCTAGACCATCGATCAGACGTTGGAATAATCAGGTGCAAGGCAGAAAATATACATAAAACTGGAACTGAAACAAGGAACAAGGATGTTTTCAAAGACTGGTAGGATCTCTAAAACATTTTTAAAGTACATGTCACTGATAAAGCTAAATACTAAAAGGTTGTGTAATACAACAGATTCATCATTGAGAAGAGTGAAATTATGCTGTTTTGAAAACTATGGCAGGTCAGATTTTCTGCCTAATTATATAAGAAGATTTCTCTAAAAAATACACATTATTTCAAAGACTTATTGGCTGTGAAATAAGTTAAGGGTATTTCAAATGGCTTGTGTGCAAAGAAAGGTGAGATGTAGGGAATCACAGAAAGCCGAGGGGAAAATAGGTCAATATATACATTGCTATATGGTGAACTAAGACTTAGGCCAGCCACAATGTAGAGGACCTGACCCTTAGAAACTTACAAGTAAGCTGGAATCTTGAAAAGTTCAAATCTTTATAAGTAAAAATATTTTTTAAAATGAATAACCAAGTGTTTTAATTGACATCAGAATATCAAAACATTAATACCTGAGAACATAGAAAAAATATAAATAAAGATATGAGCAGAACTTAATACAATAGAAAACGTATAAAATTCAGGTGATGTAGTAAGTCCAAAGAATATTCTTTGACAAGATTAAAAGACACACTTTGATTAAGGAAAACCAAAACATAAGTAAAGAATATACAGAAAGAATCAGGAGAATGTTATAGCAGAGAGTATATGAAATGCCAGTAAATTTGAAGGTTTGTGTAAAGTGGACCAGTTCCTAGCTCCTAAAATTTACCAAAACTGACACAAGAGGAAATCATTTAAGGTCATCATGTCAGCCCTTGGCATTCTCGGAATGCCCTGGACTCAGAATGCAGCATCTTTAGTCCATGGTAACCTGCGGAGAGGGGGCGGGGCTGAGGGAGTTTGGAACACTGCACTCACAGAGGGAGTGGGTGTGGCTATCTCTGCTGTGACTGAAGAAAGGGCAGGGGAGCAGGGGGCCCAGGGCAGGGCCCTCAGTGCCCGGCAGGCCCAGTGGGGTGTCACAAGCATTTAGGCCCAGGACAAAGGGCGCCTTCTTTGTCTGCACAGCGGCACAAACTCTCACCTTTCCACTCAGGCCGCCCTCTTACTTGAAGTGTGTGTGGAACCTGTCCGCGCAGTACACCTCGCTGCACAGCTAACCATAGGTCTGAGCATCGTAGCTTCCTGCCCGGTGACCGAAGTTCGCAGGCAGATGGGTCCCTGGGACACACGCAGAGAGGCTCCTGCCCCGGCCACAGGCCACCCACTACCACTGCCCCATATCGTGGGGAACAAAGCAGCCCTGTCTGAGGCCGTGCCTCTAGAGGGAGTAGTGGACCAACACTTGTAGTCAACGGGGTCATCGCGGGCAACTCATTGGAGCGACAGAAATGAATCTTTGCGGACTTTCTGATGAAACTTACGAGTGTTCACACCTAAGCCTCTTACAAAGTCAGATGTTTACCTAAACATGAGCTCATGATCTAATTTTACACAATAATGAAGAAATCAGCTACAGGGGGAGACAATCAGCAAAAACAATCAATACCAGAATTAGATTCCCTAGACCATCGATCAGACGTTGGAATAATCAGGTGCAAGGCAGAAAATATACATAAAACTGGCACTGAAACAAGGAACAAGGATGTTTTCAAAGACTGGTAGGATCTCTAAAACATTTTTAAAGTACATGTCATTGATAAAGCTAAATACTCAAAGGTTGTGTAATACAACAGATTCATCATTGAGAAGAGTGAAATTATGCTGTTTTGAAAACTATGGCAGGTCAGATTTTCTGCCTAAATATATAAGAAGATTTCTCTGAAAAATGCACATTATTTCAAAGTCTTATTGGCTGTGAAATAAGTTAAGGTTATTTCAAATGGCTTGTCTGCAAAGAAAGGTGAGATGTAGGAAATCACAGAAAGTCGAGGGGAAAATAGGTCAATATATACTTTGCTATATTGTGAACTATGCCTTTGGCCAGCCACAATGTAGAGGACCTGACCCTTAGAAACTTACAAGTAAGCTGGAATCTTTAAAAATTCAAATCTTTATAAGTAAAAAGATTTATTAAAATGAATAACCAAGTGTTTTAATTGACATCAGAAGATCAAAACAATAAACTCTGTGAACATAGAAAAAAGATAAATAAAGATATGAGCAGAACTTAATACCACAGAAAACGTATAAAATTCAGTTGACGTAGTAAGTCCAAAGAATATTCTTTGACAAGATTTAAAAGACACACTTTGATTAAGGAAAACCAAAACATAAGTAAAGAATATACAGAAAGAATCAGGACAATGTTATAGCAGAGAATATCTGAAATGCCAGTACATTTGAACATTTCTGTAAAGTGGACCATATCCTAGCTCCTAAAGTTTACGAAAATTGACACAAGAGGAAATCATTTAAGGTAATCATGTCTGCCCTTGGCATTCTCGGAACGCCCTGGCCTCAGAATGCAGCATCTGTTGTCCATGGTAACCTGGGGAGCGGTGGCGGGGCTGAGGGAGTTTGGAACACTGCCTTCACTGAGGGAGTGAGTGGGGCCATCTCTGCTGTGCCTGAATAAAGGGCAGGGGAGAAGGGGACCAACGGCAGGGCCCTCAGATCCCGGCAGGCACAGTCGAGTGTCACAAGCATTTATGCACAGGTCAAAGTGCACCTTCTTTGTCTGCACAGCTGCCCAAACTCTCACCTTTCCACTCAGGCCGCCCTCTTACTTGAAGTGTGTGTGGAACCGGTCCGCGCAGTACACCTCGCTGCAAAGCTAACCATAGGTCTGGGCATCATAGCTTCCTGCCAGGTGACCGAAGTTCGCAGGCAGATGGGTCGTGGGACACACGTGGGGAGCCTCCTGCCCAGGCCACAGGCCGCCCAAAGCCACTATCCCAGATCGGGGGCAGCCAAGCAGTCCTGTCTGAGTCCCAGCCTCTAGAGGGAGTAGTGGACCAACACTTGTAGAAAAAGCGGTCCGCGCGGGTAACTCATTGGAGGGACACAAAAAAATCTTTGCGGACTTTCTGCTGAAGCTTACGAGCGTTCACACCTAAGACTCTTACAAGGTCAGCTGTTTAGCTAAACATGAGCTCATGATCTAAATTTACACAATAATGAAGAAATGAGCTACAAGGGGAGACAAGCAGCAAAAACAATCAATACCAGAATTAGATTCCCTAGGCCAACCATCAGATGTTGGAATAATCATGTGCAAGGCAGAAAGTCCACATAAAACTGGAACTGAAACAAGAAACAGGGATGTTTTCAAAGACTGGTAGGATCTCTAAAACATTTTTAAAGTACATGTCATTGATAAAGCTAAATACTCAATGGTTGTGTAATACAACAGATTCATCATTGAGCAGAGTGAAATTATGCTGTTTTGAAAACTATGGCAGGTCAGATTTTTTGCCTAATTATATAAGACGATTTCTCTAAAAATTACACATTATTTCAAAGACTTATTGGCTGTGAAATATGTTAAGGGTATTTCAAATGGCTTGTGTGCAAAGAAAGGTGTGATGTAGGGAATCACAGAAAGCCGAGGGGAAAATAGGTCAATATATACATTGCTATATGGTGAACTAAGACTTAGGCCAGCCACAATGTAGAGGACCTGACCCTTAGAAACTTACAAGTAAGCTGGAATCTTGAAAAGTTCAAATCTTTATAAGTAAAAATATTTTTTAAAATGAATAACCAAGTGTTTTAATTGACATCAGAAGATCAAAACAATAATACCTGAGAACATAGAAAAAATATAAATAAAGATATGAGCAGAACTTAATACAATAGAAAACGTATAAAATTCAGGTGATGTAGTAAGTCCAAAGAATATTCTTTGACAAGATTAAAAGACACACTTTGATTAAGGAAAACCAAAACATAAGTAAAGAATATACGGAAAGAATCAGGAGAATGTTATAGCAGAGAGTATATGAAATGCCAGTAAATTTGAAGGTTTGTGTAAAGTGGACCAGTTCCTAGCTCCTAAAATTTACCAAAACTGACACAAGAGGAAATCATTTAAGGTCATCATGTCAGCCCTTGGCATTCTCGGAATGCCCTGGATTCAGAATGCAGCATCTTTAGTCCATGGTAACCTGCGGAGAGGGGGCGGGGCTGAGGGTGGTTGGAACACTGTCTTCACTGAGGGAGTGGGTGGGGCCATCTCTGCTGTGACTGAACAAAGGGCAGGGGAGAAGGGGGCCCACGGCAGGGCCCTCAGAGCCCGGCAGGCCCAGTCGTGTATCACAAGCATATAGGCCCAGGCCAAGTGCGCCTTCTTTGTCTGCACAGCTGCCCAAACTGTCACCTTTCCACTCAGACCGCCCTCTTACTTGAAGTGTGTGTGGAACTGGTCCGCGCAGTACACCTCGATGCAAAGCTAACCATAGGTCTGGTCATCATAGCTTCCTGCCAGGTGACCGAAGTTCGCAGGCAGATGGGTCGTGGGACACACGTGTGGAGCCTCCTGCCTAGGCCACAGGCCGCCCAAAGCCACTATCCCAGATCGGGTGCAGCAAAGCAGTCCTGTCTGAGTCCCAGCCTCTAGAGGGAGTAGTGGACCAACACTTGTAGAAAAAGGGGTCTGCGCGGGTAACTCATTGGAGGGACACAAAATAATCTTTGCGGACTTTCTGCTGAAGCTTACGAGCGTTCACACCTAAGCCTCTTACAAGGTCAGCTGTTTAGCTAAACATGAGCTCATGTTCTAAATTTACACAATAATGAAGAAATCAGCTACAAGGGGAGACAAGAAGCAAAAACAATCAATACAAGAATTAGATTCCCTAGGCCAACCATCAGATGTAGGAATAATCAGGTGCAAGGCAGAAAGTATACATAAAACTTGAACTGAAACAAGGAACAAGGATGTTTTCAAAGACTGGTAGGATCTCTAAAACATTTTTAAAGTACATGTCATTGATAAAGCTAAATACTCAATGGTTGTGTAATACAACAGATTCATCATTGAGCAGAGTGAAATTATGCTGTTTTGAAAACTATGGCAGGTCAGATTTTCTGCCTAATTATATAAGAAGATTTCTCTAAAAAATACACATTATTTCAAAGACTTATTGGCTGTGAAATAAGTTAAGGGTATTTCAAATGGCTTGTTTGCAAAGAAAGGTGAGATGTAGGGAATCACAGAAAGTCGAGGGGAAAATAGGTCAATATATACATTGCCATATGGTGAACAAAGACTTAGGCCAGCCACAATGTAGAGGACCTGACCCTTAGAAACTTACAAGTAAGCTGGAATCTTGAAAAGTTCAAATCTTTATAAGTAAAAAGATTTATTAAAATGAATAACCAAGTGTTTTAATTGACATCAGAATATCAAAACAGTAAACCTGAGAACATAGAAAACATATAAATAAAGATATGAGCAGAAATTAATACAATAGAAAACGTGTAAAATTCAGGTGATGTAGTAAGTCCAAAGAATATACTTTGACAAGATTAAAAGACACACTTTGATTAAGGAAAACCAAAACATAAGTAAAGAATATACAGAAAGAATCAGGACAACGTTATAGCAGAGAGTATATGAAATGCCAGTAAATTTGAAAGTTTGTGTAAAGTGGACCAGTTCCTAGCTCCTAAAATTTACCAAAACTGACACAAGAGGAAATCATTTAAGTTCATCATGTCAGCCCTTGGCATTCTCGGAATGCCCTGGACTCAGAATGCAGCATCTTTAGTCCATGGTAACCTGCGGAGAAGGGGCGGGGCTGAGGGAGTTTGGAACACTGCCCTCACAGAGGGAGTGGGTGTGGCCATCTCTGCTGTGACTGAACAAAGGGCAGGGGAGCAGGGGTCCCAGGGCAGGGCCCTCGGATCCCGGCAGGCCCAGTGGGGTGTCACAAGAATTTAGGCCCAGGACAAAGGGCGCCTTCTTTGTCTGCACAGCGGCGCAAACTCTCACCTTTCCACTCAGGCCGCCCTCTTACTTGAAGTGTGTGTGGAACCGGTCCGTGCAGTACACCTCGCTGCACAGCTAACCATAGTTCTGGGCATCGTAGCTTCCTGCCAGGTGACCGAAGTTCGCAGGCAGATGGGTCCCTGGGACACACGCAGAGAGGCTCCTGCCACGGCCACAGGCCAACCACTGCCACTGCCACAGATCGTGGGGCACAAAACAGCCCTGTCTGAGGCCGTGCCTCTAGAGGGAGTAGTGGACCAACACTTGAAGTCCACGGGGTCCTCGCCGGCAACTCATTGGAGGGACACAAATAAATCTTTGCGGACTTTCTGCTGAAGCTTACGAGTGTTGACACGTAAGCCTTTTACAAGGTCAGATGTTTAGCTAAACATGAGCTAATGATCTAAATTTACACAATAATGAAGAAATCATCTACAGGGGGAGACAAGCAGCAAAAACAATCAATACCAGAATTAGATTCCCTAGACCATCGATCAGACGTTGGAATAATCAGGTGCAAGGCAGAAAATATACATAAAACTGGAACTGAAACAAGGAACAAGGATGTTTTCAAAGACTGGTAGGATCTCTAAAACATTTTTAAAGTACATGTCACTGATAAAGCTAAATAGTAAAAGGTTGTGTAATACAACAGATTCATCATTGAGAAGAGTGAAATTATGCTGTTTTGAAAACTATGGCAGGTCAGATTTTCTGCCTAATTATATAAGAAGATTTCTCTAAAAAATACACATTATTTCAAAGACTTATTGGCTGTGAAATAAGTTAAGGGTATTTCAAATGGCTTGTGTGCAAAGAAAGGTGAGATGTAGGGAATCACAGAAAGCCGAGGGGAAAATAGGTCAATATATACATTGCTATATGGTGAACTAAGACTTAGGCCAGCCACAATGTAGAGGACCTGACCCTTAGAAACTTACAAGTAAGCTGGAATCTTGAAAAGTTCAAATCTTTATAAGTAAAAATATTTTTTAAAATGAATAACCAAGTGTTTTAATTGACATCAGAATATCAAAACATTAATACCTGAGAACATAGAAAAAATATAAATAAAGATATGAGCAGAACTTAATACAATAGAAAACGTATAAAATTCAGGTGATGTAGTAAGTCCAAAGAATATTCTTTGACAAGATTAAAAGACACACTTTGATTAAGGAAAACCAAAACATAAGTAAAGAATATACAGAAAGAATCAGGAGAATGTTATAGCAGAGAGTATATGAAATGCCAGTAAATTTGAAGGTTTGTGTAAAGTGGACCAGTTCCTAGCTCCTAAAATTTACCAAAACTGACACAAGAGGAAATCATTTAAGGTCATCATGTCAGCCCTTGGCATTCTCGGAATGCCCTGGACTCAGAATGCAGCATCTTTAGTCCATGGTAACCTGCGGAGAGGGGGCGGGGCTGAGGGAGTTTGGAACACTGCACTCACAGAGGGAGTGGGTGTGGCTATCTCTGCTGTGACTGAAGAAAGGGCAGGGGAGCAGGGGGCCCAGGGCAGGGCCCTCAGAGCCCGGCAGGCCCAGTGGGGTGTCACAAGCATTTGGCCCAGGACAAAGGGCGCCTTCTTTGTCTGCACAGCGGCACAAACTCTCACCTTTCCACTCAGGCCGCCCTCTTACTTGAAGTGTGTGTGGAACCTGTCCGCGCAGTACACCTCGCTGCACAGCTAACCATAGGTCTGAGCATCGTAGCTTCCTGCCCGGTGACCGAAGTTCGCAGGCAGATGGGTCCCTGGGACACACGCAGAGAGGCTCCTGCCCCGGCCACAGGCCACCCACTACCACTGCCCCATATCGTGGGGAACAAAGCAGCCCTGTCTGAGGCCGTGCCTCTAGAGGGAGTAGTGGACCAACACTTGTAGTCAACGGGGTCATCGCGGGCAACTCATTGGAGCGACAGAAATGAATCTTTGCGGACTTTCTGATGAAACTTACGAGTGTTCACACCTAAGCCTCTTACAAAGTCAGATGTTTACCTAAACATGAGCTCATGATCTAATTTTACACAATAATGAAGAAATCAGCTACAGGGGGAGACAATCAGCAAAAACAATCAATACCAGAATTAGATTCCCTAGACCATCGATCAGACGTTGGAATAATCAGGTGCAAGGCAGAAAATATACATAAAACTGGCACTGAAACAAGGAACAAGGATGTTTTCAAAGACTGGTAGGATCTCTAAAACATTTTTAAAGTACATGTCATTGATAAAGCTAAATACTCAAAGGTTGTGTAATACAACAGATTCATCATTGAGAAGAGTGAAATTATGCTGTTTTGAAAACTATGGCAGGTCAGATTTTCTGCCTAAATATATAAGAAGATTTCTCTGAAAAATGCACATTATTTCAAAGTCTTATTGGCTGTGAAATAAGTTAAGGTTATTTCAAATGGCTTGTCTGCAAAGAAAGGTGAGATGTAGGAAATCACAGAAAGTCGAGGGGAAAATAGGTCAATATATACTTTGCTATATTGTGAACTATGCCTTTGGCCAGCCACAATGTAGAGGACCTGACCCTTAGAAACTTACAAGTAAGCTGGAATCTTTAAAAATTCAAATCTTTATAAGTAAAAAGATTTATTAAAATGAATAACCAAGTGTTTTAATTGACATCAGAAGATCAAAACAATAAACTCTGTGAACATAGAAAAAAGATAAATAAAGATATGAGCAGAACTTAATACCACAGAAAACGTATAAAATTCAGTTGACGTAGTAAGTCCAAAGAATATTCTTTGACAAGATTTAAAAGACACACTTTGATTAAGGAAAACCAAAACATAAGTAAAGAATATACAGAAAGAATCAGGACAATGTTATAGCAGAGAATATCTGAAATGCCAGTACATTTGAACATTTCTGTAAAGTGGACCATATCCTAGCTCCTAAAGTTTACGAAAATTGACACAAGAGGAAATCATTTAAGGTAATCATGTCTGCCCTTGGCATTCTCGGAACGCCCTGGCCTCAGAATGCAGCATCTGTTGTCCATGGTAACCTGGGGAGCGGTGGCGGGGCTGAGGGAGTTTGGAACACTGCCTTCACTGAGGGAGTGAGTGGGGCCATCTCTGCTGTGCCTGAATAAAGGGCAGGGGAGAAGGGGACCAACGGCAGGGCCCTCAGATCCCGGCAGGCACAGTCGAGTGTCACAAGCATTTATGCACAGGTCAAAGTGCACCTTCTTTGTCTGCACAGCTGCCCAAACTCTCACCTTTCCACTCAGGCCGCCCTCTTACTTGAAGTGTGTGTGGAACCGGTCCGCGCAGTACACCTCGCTGCAAAGCTAACCATAGGTCTGGGCATCATAGCTTCCTGCCAGGTGACCGAAGTTCGCAGGCAGATGGGTCGTGGGACACACGTGGGGAGCCTCCTGCCCAGGCCACAGGCCGCCCAAAGCCACTATCCCAGATCGGGGGCAGCCAAGCAGTCCTGTCTGAGTCCCAGCCTCTAGAGGGAGTAGTGGACCAACACTTGTAGAAAAAGCGGTCCGCGCGGGTAACTCATTGGAGGGACACAAAAAAATCTTTGCGGACTTTCTGCTGAAGCTTACGAGCGTTCACACCTAAGACTCTTACAAGGTCAGCTGTTTAGCTAAACATGAGCTCATGATCTAAATTTACACAATAATGAAGAAATGAGCTACAAGGGGAGACAAGCAGCAAAAACAATCAATACCAGAATTAGATTCCCTAGGCCAACCATCAGATGTTGGAATAATCATGTGCAAGGCAGAAAGTCCACATAAAACTGGAACTGAAACAAGAAACAGGGATGTTTTCAAAGACTGGTAGGATCTCTAAAACATTTTTAAAGTACATGTCATTGATAAAGCTAAATACTCAATGGTTGTGTAATACAACAGATTCAACATTGAGAAGAGTGGAATTATGCTGTTTTGAAAACTATGGCAGGTCAGATTTTCTGTCTAATTATATAAAAAGATTTCTCTAAAAAATACACATTATTTCAAAGACTTATTGGCTGTGAAATAAGATAAGATTATTTCAAATGGCTTGTCTGCAAAGAAAGGTGAGATGTAGGGAATCACAGAAAGTCGAGGGGAAAATAGGTCAATATATACATTGCTATATGGTGAACTAAGACTTAGGCCAGCCACAATGTAGAGGACCTGACCCTTAGAAACATACAAGTAAGCTTGAATCTTGAATAGTTCAAATCTTTATAAGTTAAAAGATTTATTAAAATAAATAACCAAGTGTTTTAATTGACATCAGAATATCAAAACAATAAACCTGAGAACATAGAAAAAATATAAATAAAGATATGAGCAGAACTAAATACAATGGAAAACGTATAAAATTCAGGTGATGTAGTAAGTCCAAAGAATATTCTTTGACAAGATTAAAAGACACACTTTGAATAAGGAAAACCAAAACATAAGTAAAGAATATACAGAAAGAATAAGGACAATGTTATAGCAGAGAGTATATGAAATGCCAGTAAATTTGAAAGATTGTGTAAAGTGGACCAGTTCCTAGCTTCTAAAATTTACCAAGACTGACACAAGAGGAAATCATTTAAGGTCATCATGTCAGCCCTTGGCATTCTCGGAATGCCCTGGACTCAGAATGCAGAATCATTTGTCCATGGTAACCTGCGGAGAAGGGGCGGCTCTGAGGGAGTGTGGAACACTGCCCACACAGAGGGAGTGGGTGTGGCCATCTCTGCTGTGACTGAACAAAGGGCAGGGGAGCAGGGGGCCCAGGGCAGGGCCCTCAGAGCCCGGCAGGCCCAGTGGGGTGTCACAAGCATTTAGGCCCAGGACAAAGGGCACCATCTTTGTCTGCACAGCTGCCCAAACCCTCACCTTTCCACTCAGGCAGCCCTCTTACTTGTAGTGTGTGTGGAACCTCTCCGCGCAGTTCACCTCCCTGCACAGCTAACCATAGGTCTGGGCATCGTAGCTTCCTGATATGTGACCGAAGTTCGCTGGGAGATGGGTCCCTGGGACACACGCAGAGAGGCTCATGCCCCGGCCACAGGCCACCCACTGCCACTGCCACAGATCGCGGGGCACAAAGCAGCCCTGTCTGAGGCCGTGCCTCTAGAGGGAGTAGTGGACCAACACTTTTAGTAAACGGGGTCCTCGCGGGCAACTCATGGGAGGGACACAAATAAATCTTTGCGGACTTTCTGATGAAACTTAGGAGTGATCACACCTAAGCCTCTTACAAAGTCAGATGTTTAGCTAAACATGAGCTCATGATCTAATTTTACACAATAATGAAGAAATCAGCTACAGGGTGAGACAATCAGCAAAAACAAACAATATCAGAATTAGATTCCCTATGCCATCGATCAGACGTTGGAATAATCAGGTGCAAGGCAGAAAATATAAATAAAACTGAAACTGAAACAAGGAACAAGGATGTTTTCAAAGACTGGTAAGATCTCTAAAACATTTTTAAAGTACATGTCACTGATAAATCTAAATACTCATAGGTTGTGTAATACAACAGATTCATCACTGAGAAGAGTGAAATTATGCTGTTTTGAAAACTATGGCAGGTCAGATTTTCTGCCTAAATATATAAGAAGATTTCTCTGAAAAATGCACATTATTTCAAAGACTTATTGGCTGTGAAATAAGTTAAGTTTATTTCAAATGGCTTGTCTGCAAAGAAAGGTGAGATGTAGGAAATCACAGAAAGTCGAGGGGAAAATAGGTCAATATATACTTTGCTATATTGTGAACTAAGACTTTGGCCAGGCACAATGTAGAGGACCTGACCCTTAGAATCTTACAAGTAAGCTGGAATCTTTAAAAACTCAAATCTTTATAAGTAAAAAGATTTATTAAAATGAATATCCAAGTGTTTTAATTGACATCAGAAGATCAAAACAATAAACCGTGAGAACATAGAAAAAAGATAAATAAAGATATGAGCAGAACTTAATACCATAGAAAACGTATAAAATTCAGTTGAGGTAGTAAGTCCAAAGAATATTCTTTGACAAGATTTAAAAGACACACTTTGATTAAGGAAAACCAAAACATAAGTAAAGAATATACAGAAAGAATCAGGACAATGTTATAGCAGAGAGTATATGAAATGCCAGTAAATTTGAACGTTTGTGTAAAGTGGACCAGTTCCTAGCTCCTAAAATTTACCAAAACTGACACAAGAGGAAATCATTTAAGGTCATCATGTCAGCCCTTGGCATTCTCGGGATGCCCTGGACTCAGAATGCAGCATCTTTAGTCCATGGTAACCTGCGGAGAGGGGGCGGGGCTGAGGGAGTTTGGAACACTGCCCTCACAGAGGGAGTGGGTGTGGCCATCTCTGCTGTGACTGAACAAAGGGCAGGGGAGCAGGGGGCCCAGGGCAGGGCCCTCAGTGCCCGGCAGGCCCAGTGGGGTGTCAAAAGCATTTAGGCCCATGCCAATGTGCGCCTTCTTTGTCTGCACAGCGGCACAAACTCTCACCTTTCCACTCAGGCCGCCCTCTTACTTGAAGTGTGTGTGGAACCGGTCCGCGCAGTACACCTCGATGCAAAGCTAACCATAGGTCTGGCCATCATAGCTTCCTGCCAGGTGACTGAAGTTCGCAGGCAGATGTGTCGTGGGACACACGTGGGGAGACTCCTGCCCAGGCCACAGGCCGCCCAAAGCCACTATCCCAGATCGGGGGCAGCAAAGCAGTCCTGTCTGAGTCCCAGCCTCTAGAGGGAGTAGTGGACCAACACTTGTAGAAAAAGGGGTCCGCGCGGGTAACTCATTGGAGGGACACAAAAAAATCTTTGCGGACATTCTGCTGAAGCTTACGAGCGTTCACACCTAAGCCTCTTACAAGGTCAGCTGTTTAGCTAAACATGAGCTCATGATCTAAATTTACACAATAATGAAGAAATCAGCTACAAGGGGAGACAAGCAGCAAAAACAATCAATACCAGAATTAGATTCCCTAGGCCAACCATCAGATGTTGGAATAATCAGGTGCAAGGCAGAAAGTATACACAAAACTGGAACTGAAACAAGGAACAAGGATGTTTTCAAAGACTGGTAGGATCTCTAAAACATTTTTAAAGTACATGTTATTGATAAAGCTAAATGCTCAATGGTTGTGTAATACAACAGATTCAACATTGAGAAGAGTGAAATTATGCTGTTTTGTAAACTATGGCAGGTCAGATTTTCTGCCTAATTATATAAGAAGATTTCTCTAAAAAATACACATTATTTCAAAGACTTATTGGCTGTGAAATAAGTTAAGGTTATTTCAAATGGCTTGTGTGCATAGGAAGGTGAGATGTAGGAAATCACAGAAAGTCGAGGGGAAAATAGGTCAATATATACATTGCTATATGGTGAACTAAGACTTAGGCCAGCCACAATGTAGAGGACCTGACCCTTAGAAACTTACAAGTAAGCTGAAATCTTGAAAAGTTCAAATCTTTATAAGTAAAAAGATTTTTTAAAATGAATAACCAAGTGTTTTAATTGACATCAGAAGATCAAAACAATAAACCTGAGAACATAGAAAGAATATAAATAAAGATATGAGCAGAACTTAATACAATAGAAAACGTATAAAATTCAGCTGATGCAGTAAGTCCAAATAATATTCTTTGACAAGATTAAAAGACACACTTTGATTAAGGAAAACCAAAACATATGTAAAGAATATACAGAAAGAATCAGGACAATGTTATAGCAGAGAGTATATGAAATGCCAGTAAATTTGAAAGTTTGTGTAAAGTGGACCAGTTCCTAGCTCCTAAAATTTACGAAAACTGACACAAGAGGAAATCATTTAAGGTCATCATGTCAGCCGTTGGCATTCTCGGAATGCCCTGGACTCAGAATGCAGCATCTTTAGTCCATGGTAACCTGCGGAGAGGGGGCGGGGCTGAGGGAGTTTGGAACACTGCCCTCACAGAGGGAGTGGGTGTGGCCATCTCTGCTGTGACTGAACAAAGGGCAGGGGAGCAGGGGTCCCAGGGCAGGGCCCTCAGAGCCCGGCAGGCCCAGTGGGGTGTCACAAGCATTTGGCCAAGGACAAAGGGCGCCTTCTTTGTCTGCAAAGCGGCACAAACTCTCACCTTTCCACTCAGGCCGCTCACTTACTTGAAGTGTGTGTGGAACCTGCCCGCTCAGTACACCTCGCTGCACAGCTAACCATAGGTCTGAGCATCGTAGCTTCCTGCCTGGTGACCGAAGTTCGCAGGCAGATGGGTCCCTGGGACACACGCAGAGAGGCTCCTGCCCCGGCCACAGGCCACCCACTGCCACTGCCACAGATCGTGGGGCACAAAAGAGCCCTGTCTGAGGCCGTGCCTCTAGAGGGAGTAGTGGACCAACACTTGTAGTCAACGGGGTCCTCGCGGGTATCTCATTGGAGGGACACAAATAAATCTTTGCGGACTTTCTGATGAAACTTACGAGTGTTCACACCTAAGCCTCTTACAAAGTCAGATGTTAGGCTAAACATGAGCTCATGATCTAATTTTACACAATAATGAAGAAATCAGCTACAGGGGGAGACAATCAGCAAAAACAATCAATACCAGGATTAGATTCCCTAGACCATCGATCAGACGTTGGAATAATCAGGTGCAAGGCAGAAAATATACATAAAACTGGAACTGAAACAAGGAACGAGGATGTTTTCAAAGACTGGTAGGATCTCTAAAACATTTTTAATGTACATGTCATTGATAAAGCTAAATACTCAAAGGTTGTGTAATACAACAGATTCATCATTGAGAAGAGTGAAATTATGCTGTTTTGAAAACTATGGCAGGTCAGATTTTCTGCCTAATTATATAAGAAGATTTCTCTGAAAACTACACATTATTTCAAAGACTTATTGGCTGTGAAATAAGTTAAGGTTATTTCAAATGGCTTGTCTGCAAAGAAAGGTGAGATGTAGGAAATCACAGAAAGTCAATGGGAAAATAGGTCAATATATACTTTGCTATATTTGGAACTAAGCATTTGGCCAGCCACAATGTAGAGGACCTGACCCTTAGAAACTTACAAGTAAGCTGGAATCTTTAAAAATTCAAATCTTTATAAGTAAAAAATTTATTAAAATGAATAACCAAGTGTTTTAATTGACATCAGAAGATCAAAACAATAAACCCTGAGAACATAGAAAAAAGATAAATAAAGATATGAGCAGAACTTAATACCACAGAAAACGTATAAAATTCAGTTGAGGTAGTAAGTCCAAAGAATATTCTTTGACAAGATTTAAAAGACACACTTTGATTAAGGAAAACCAAAACATAAGTCAAGAATAAACAGAAAGAATCAGGACAATGTTATAGCAGAGAATATCTGAAATGCCAGTAAATTTGAACATTTGTGTAAAGTGGACCATTTCCTAGCTCCTAAACTTTACCAAAATTGACACAAGAGGAAATCATTTAAGGTCATCATGTCAGCCCTTGGCATTCTCGGAATGCCCTGGCCTCAGAATGCAGCATCTGTCGTCCATGGTAACCTGCGGAGAGTGGGCGGGGCTGAGGGAGGCTGGAACACTGCCCTCACTGAGGGAGTGGGTGCGGCCATCTCTGCTCTGACTGAACAAAGGGCAGGGGAGCAGGGGGCCCAGGGCAGGGCCCTCAGAGCCCGGCAGGCCCAGTGGGGTGTCACAAGCATTTAGGCCCAGGCCAAAGGGCGCCTTCTTTGTCTGCACAGCTGCCCAAACTCTCACCTTTCCACTCAGGCCGCCCTCTTACTTGAAGTGTGTGTGGAACCGGTCCGTGCAGTACACCTACATACAAAGCTAACCATAGGTCTGGGCATCATAGCTTCCTGCCAGGTGACCGATGTTCGCAGGCAGATGGCTCGTGGGACACACGTGGGGAGACTCCTGCCCAGGCCACAGGCCGCCCAAAGCCACTATCCCAGATCGGGTGCAGCAAAGCAGTCCTGTCTGAGTCCCAGCCTCTAGAGGGAGTAGTGGACCAACACTTGTAGAAAAAGGGGTCCGCGCGGGTAACTCATTGGAGGGACACAAAAAAATCTTTGCGGACTTTCTGCTGAAGCTTACGAGCGTTCACACCTAAGCCTCTTACAAGGTCAGCTGTTTAGCTAAACATGAGCTCATGATCTAAATTTACACAATAATGAAGAAATCAGCTACATGGGGAGAAAAGCAGCAAAAACAATCAATAACAGAATTAGATTCCCTAGGCCAACCATCAGATGTTGGAATAATCAGGTGCAAGGCAGAAAGTATACATAAAACTTGAACTGAAACATGGAACAAGGATGTTTTCAAAGACTGGAAGGATCTCTAAAACATTTTTAAAGTACATGTCTTTGATAAAGCTAAATACTCAAAGGTTGTGTAATACAACAGATTCAACATTGAGAAGAGTGAAATTATGCTGTTTTGAAAACTATGGCAGGTCAGATTTTCTGCCTAATTATATAAGAAGATTTCTCTAAAAAATACACATTATTTCAAAGACTTATTGGCTGTGAAATAAGTTAAGGTTATTTCAAATGGCTTGTCTGCAAAGAAAGGTGAGATGTAGGGAATCACAGAAAGTCGAGGGGAAAATAGGTCAATATATACATTGCTATATGTTGAACTAAGACATAGGCCAGGCACAATGTAGAGGACCTGACCCTTAGAAACTTACAAGTAAGCTGGAATCTTGAAAAGTTGAAATCCTTATAAGTAAAAAGATTTATTAAAATGATTAACGAAGTGTTATAATTGACATCAGAATATCAAAACAATAAACCTGAGAACATAGAAAAAATATAAATAAAGATATGAGCAGAAGTTAATACAATAGAAAACGTATAAAATTAAGGTGATGTAGTAAGTCCAAAGAATATTCTTTGACAAGATTAAAAGACACACTTTGATTAAGGAAAAGCAAAACATAAGTAAAGAATATACAGAAAGAATCAGGATAATGTTATAGCAGAGAGTATATGAAATGCCAGGAAATTTGAAAGTTTGTGTAAAGTGGACCAGTTCCTAGCTCCTAAAATTTACCAAAACTGACACAAGAGGAAATCATTTCAGGTCATCATGTCAGCCCTTGGCATTCTCGGAATGCCCTGGACTCAGAATGCAGCATCTGTAGTCCATGGTAACCTGCGGAGAGGGGGCGGGGCTGAGGGAGTTTGGAACACTGCCCTCACAGAGGGAGTGGGTGTGGCGATCTCTGCTGTGACTGAAGAAAGGCCAGGGGAGCAGGGGGCCCAGGGCAGGGCCCTCAGTGCCCGGCATGCCCAGTGGGGAGTCACAAGAATTTAGGCCCAGGACAAAGGGCGCCTTCTTTGTCTGCACAGCCGCACAAACTCTCACCTTTCCACTCAGGCCGCCCTCTTACTTGAAGTGTGTGTGGAACCTGTCCGCGCAGTACACCTCGCTGCACAGCTAACCATAGGTCTGAGCATCGTAGCTTCCTGCCCGGTTACCGAAGTTCGCAGGCAGAGGTGTCCCTGGGACACACGCAGAGAGGCTCCTGCCCCGGCCACAGGCCACACACTGCCACTGCCCCAGATCGTGGGGAACAAAGCAGCCCTCTCTGAGGCCGTGCCTCTAGAGGGAGTAGTGGACCAACATTTGTAGTCAACGGGGTCCTCGCTGGCAACTCATTGGAGGGACACAAATAAATCTTTGCGGTCTTTCTGATGAAACTTACGAGTGTTCACAACTAAGCCTCTTACAAAGTCAGATGTTTAGCTAAACATGAGCTCATGATCTAATTTTACACAATAATGAAGAAATCAGCTACAAGGGGAGACAATCAGCAAAAACAATCAATACCAGAATTAGATTCCCTAGGCTATCGATCAGACGTTGGAATAATCAGGTGCAAGGCAGAAAATATACACAAAACTGGAACTGAAACAAGGAACAAGGATGTTTTCAAAGACTGGTAGGATCTCTAAAACATTTTTAAAGTACATGTCACTGATAAAGCTAAATATTCAAAGGTTGTGTAATACAACAGATTCATCATTGAGAAGAGTGAAATTATGCTGTTTTGAAAACTATGGCAGGTCAGATTTTCTGCCTAAATATATAATAAGATTTCTCAGAAAAATGCACATTATTTCAAAGACTTATTGGCTGTGAAATAAGTTAAGGTTATTTCAAATGGCTTGTCTGCAAAGAAAGGTGAGATGTAGGAAATCACAGAAAGTCGAGGGGAAAATAGGTCAATATATACTTTGCTATATTTTGAACTAAGCCTTTGGCCAGCCACAGTGTAGAGGACCTGACCCTTAGAAACTTACAAGTAAGCTGGAATCTTTAAAATTCAAATTTTTATAAGTAAAAAGATTTTTTAAAATGAATAACCAAGTGTTTTAATTGACATCAGAAGATCAAAACAATAAACCCTGAGAACATAGAAAAAAGATAAATAAAGATATGAGCAGAACTTAATACCACAGAAAACGTATAAAATTCAGTTGAGGTAGTAAGTCCAAAGAATATTTTTGACAAGATTTAAAAGACACACTTTGATTAAGGAAAACCAAAACATAAGTAAACAATATACAGAAAGAATCAGGACAATGTTATAGCAGAGAATATCTGAAATGCCAGTAAATTTGAACATTTGTGTAAAGTGGACCATTTCCTAGCTCCTAAAGTTTACCAAAATTGACACAAGAGGAAATCATTTAAGGTCATCATGTCTGCCCTTGGCATTCTCGGAACGCACTGGCCTCACAATGCAGCATGTTTAGTCCATGGTAAACTGCGGAGAGGGGGCCGGGCTGAGGGAGGTTGGAATACTGCCTTCACTGAGGGAGTGGGTGGGGCCATTTCTGCTGTGACTGAACAAAGGGCAGGGGAGAAGGGGGCCCACGGCAGGGCCCTCAGAGCCCGGCAGGCCCAGTCGTGTGTCACAAGCATTTAGGCCCAGGCCAAAGTGCGCCTTCTTTGTCTGCACAGCTGCCCAAACTGTCACCTTTCCACTCACGCCGCCCTCTTACTTGAAGTGTGTGTGGAACCGGTCCGCGCAGTACACCTCGATGCAAAGCTTACCATAGGTCTGGGCATCATAGCTTCCTGCCAGGTGACCGAAGATCGCAGGCAGATGGGTCGTGGGACACGAGTGGGGAGCCTCCTGCCAAGGCCACAGGCCGCCCAAAGCCACTATCCCAGATCGGGTGCAGCAAAGCAGTCCTGTCTGAGTCCCAGCCTCTAGAGGGAGTAGTGGACCAACACTTGTAGAAAAAGGGGTCCGCGCGGGTAACTCATTGGAGGGACACAAAAAAATCTTTGCGGACTTTCTGCTGAAGCTTACGAGCGTTCACACCTAAGCCTCTTACAAGGTCAGCTGTTTAGCTAAACATGAGCTCATGATCTAAATTTACACAATAATGAAGAAATCAGCTACAAGGGGAGACAAGCAGCAAAAACAATCAATACCAGAATTAGATTCCCTAGGCCAACCATCAGATGTTGGAATAATCAGGTGAAAGGCACAAAGTATACACAAAACTGGAACTGAAACAAGGAACAAGGATGTTTTCAAAGACTGGTAGGATCTCTAAAACATTTTTAAAGTACATGTCATTGATAAAGCTAAATACTCAATGGTTGTGTAATACAACAGATTCATCATTGAGCAGAGTGAAATTATGCTGTTTTGAAAACTATGGCAGGTCAGATTTTCTGCCTAATTATATAAGAAGATTTCTCTAAAAAATACACATTATTTCAAAGACTTATTGGCTGTGAAATAAGTTAAGGGTATTTCAAATGGCTTGTGTGCAAAGAAAGGTGAGATGTAGGGAATCACAGAAAGCCGAGGGGAAAATAGGTCAATATATACATTGCTATATGGTGAACTAAGACTTAGGCCAGCCACAATGTAGAGGACCTGACCCTTAGAAAGTTACAAGTAAGCTGGAATCTTGAAAAGTTCAAATCTTTATAAGTAAAAAGATTTATTAAAATGAATAACCAAGTGTTTTAATTGACATCAGAATATCAAAACAATAAACCTGAGAACATAGAAAACATATAAATAAATATATGAGCAGAACTTAATACAATAGAAAACGTATAAAATTCAGGTGATGTAGTAAGTCCAAAGAATATCTCTTACAAGATTGAAAGACACACTTTGATTAAGGAAAACCAAAACATAAGTAAAGAATATACAGAAAGAATCAGGACAATGTTATAGCAGAGAGTATATGAAATGCCAGTAAATTTGAACGTTTGTGTAAAGTGGACCAGTTCCTAGCTCCTAAAATTTACCAAAACTGACACAAGAGGAAATCATTTAAGGTCATCATGTCAGCCCTTGGCATTCTCGGAATGCCCTGGACTCAGAATGCAGCATCTTTAGTCCATGGTAACCTGCGGAGAGGGGGCGGGGCTGAGGGAGTTTGGAACACTGCCCTCACAGAGGGAGTGGGTGTGGCCATCTCTGCTGTGACTGAACAAATGGCAGGGGAGCAGGGGTCCCAGTGCAGGGCCCTCAGAGCCCGGCAGGCCCAGTGGGGTGTCACAAGCATTTAGGCCCAGGCCAAAGTGCGCCTTCTTTGTCTGCACAGCGGCGCAAACTCTCACCTTTCCACTCAGGCCGCCCTCTTACTTGAAGTGTGTGTGGAAACTGTCCGTGCAGTACACCTCGCTGCACAGCTAACCATAGGTCTGGGCATCGTAGCTTCCTGCCAGATGACCGAAGTTCGCAGGCAGATGGGTCCCTGGGACACACGCAGAGAGGCTCCTGCCCCGGCCACAGGCCACCCACTGCCACTGCCAAAGATCGTGGGGCACAAAGCAGCCCTGTCTGAGGCCGTGCCTCTAGAGGGATTAGTGGACCAACACTTGTAGTAAACGGGGTCCTCGCGGGCAACTCATTGGAGGGACACAAATAAATCTTTGCGGAGTTTCTGATGAAACTTCCGAGTGTTCACACCTAAGCCTCTTACAAAGTCAGATGTTTAGCTAAACATGAGCCATGATCTAATTTTACACAATAATGAAGAAATCAGCTACAGGGGGAGACAATCAGCAAAAACAATCAATACCAGAATTAGATTCCCTAGGCCATCGATCAGACGTTGGAATAATCAGGTGCAAGGCAGAAAATATACAAAAACTGGAACTGAAACAAGGAACAAGGATATTTTCAAAGACTGGTAGGATCTCTAAAACATTTTTAAAGTACATGTCATTGATAAAGCTAAATACTCAAAGGTTGTGTAATACAACAGATTCATCATTGAGAAGAGTGAAATTATGCTGTTTTGAAAACTATGGCAGGTCAGATTTTCTGCCTATACATATAAGAATATTTCTCTGAAAAATACACATTATTTCAAAGACTTATTGGCTGTGAAATAAGTTAAGGTTATTTCAAATGGCTTGTCTGCAAAGAAAGTTGAGATATAGGAAATCACAGAAAGTCGAGGGGAAAATAGGTCAATATATACTTTGCTATATTGTGAACTAAGCTTTTGGCCAGCCACAATGTAGAGGACCTGACACTTAGAAACTTACAAGTAAGCTGGAATCTTGAAAAATTCAAATCTTTATAAGTAAAAAGATTTATTAAAATAAATAACCAAGTGTTTTAATTGACATCAGAAGATCAAAACAATAAACCCTGAGAACATAGAAAAAAGATAAATAAAGATATGAGCAGAACTTAATACCACAGAAAACGTATAAAATTCAGTTGAGGTAGTAAGTCCAAATAATATTCTTTGACAAGATTTAAAAGACACAATTTGATTAAGGAAAACCAAAACATAAGTAAAGAATGTACAGAAAGAATCAGGACAATGTTATAGCAGAGAATATCTGAAATGCCAGTAAATTTGAACATTTGTGTAAAGTGGAGCATTTCCTAGCTCCTAAAATTTACCAAAATTGACACAAGAGGAAATCATTTAGGTCATCATGTCTGCCCTTGGCATTCTCAGAACGCCCTCAGCTCAGAATGCAGCATCTGTAGTCCATGGTAACCTGCGGAGAGGGGGCGGGGCTGAGGGAGTTTGGAACAATGCCTTCACTGAGGGAGTGGGTGGGGCCATCTCTGCTGTGCCTGAACAAAGGGCAGGGGATAAGGGGGTCAACGCCGGGCCCTCAGAGCCCGGCAGGCCCAGTCGTGTGTCACAAGCATTTAGGCACAGGTCAAAGTGCGCCTTCTTTGTCTGCACAGCTGCCCAAACTCTCACCTTTCCACTCAGGCCGCCCTCTTACTTGAAGTGTGTGTGGAACTGGTCCGTGCAGTACACCTCGCTGCAAAGCTAACCATAGGTCTGGGCATCATAGCTTCCTGCCAGGTGACCGAAGTTCGCAGGCAGATGGGTCGTGGGACACACGTGGGGAGCCTCCTGCCCAGGCCACAGGCCGCCCAAAGCCACTATCCCAGATCGGGTGCAGCAAAGCAGTCCTGTCTGAGTCCCAGCCTCTAGAGGGTGTAGTGGACCAACACATGTAGAAAAAGGGGTCCGCGCGGGTAACTCATTGGAGGGACACAAAAGAATCTTTGCCGACTTTCTGCTGAAGCTTACGAGCGTTCACACCTAAGCCTCTTACAAGGTCAGCTGTTCAGATAAACATGAGCTCATGATCTAAATTTACACAATAATGAAGAAATCAGCTACAAGGGGAGAGAAGCAGCAAAAACAATCAATACCAGAATTAGATTCCCTAGGCCAACCATCAGATGTTGGAATAATCAGGTTCAAGGCAGAAAGTATACACAAAACTGGAACTGAAACAAGGAACAAGGATGTTTTCAAAGACTGGTAGGATCTCTAAAACATTTTTAAAGTACATGTCATTGATAAAGCTAAATAATCAAAGGTGGTGTAATACAACAGATTCATCACTGAGAAGAGTGAAATTATGCTGTTTTGAAAATTTTGGCAGGTCAGATTTTATGCCTAAATATATAGGAAGATTTCTCTGAAAAATGCACATTAATTCAAAGACTTATTGGCTGTGAAATAAGTTAAGTTTATTTCAAATGGCTTGTCTGCAAAGAAAGGTGAGATGTAGGAAATCACAGAAAGTCGAGGGGAAAATAGGTCAATATATACTCTGCTATATTGTGAACTAAGCCTTTGGCCAGCCACAATGTAGAGGACCTGACCCTTAGAAACTTACAAGTAAGCTGGAAGCTTTAAAAACTCAAATCTTTATAAGTAAAAAGATTTATTAAAATGAATAACCAAGTGTTTTAATTGACATCAGAAGATCAATACAATAAACCCTGAGAACATAGAAAAAAGATAAATAAAGATATGAGCAGAACTTAATACCATAGAAAACGTATAAAATTCAGTTGAGGTAGTAAGTCCAAAGAATATTCTTTGACAAGATTTAAAGGACACACTTTGATTAAGGAAAACCAAAACATAAGTAAAGAATATACAGAAAGAATCAGGACAATGTTATAGCAGAGAGTATATGAAATGCCAGTAAATTTGAACGTTTGTGTAAAGTGGACCAGTTCCTAGCTCCTAAAATTTACCAAAACTGACACAAGAGGAAATCATTTAAGGTCATCATGTCAGCCCTTGGCATTCTCGGAATGCCCTGGACTCAGAATGCAGCATCTTTAGTACATGGTAACCTTCGGAGAGGGGGCGGGGCTGAGGGAGTTTGGAACACTGCCCTCACAGAGGGAGTGGGTGTGGCCATCTCTGCTGTGACTGAACAAAGGGCAGGGGAGCAGGGGGCCCAGGGCAGGGCCCTCAGAGCCCGGCAGGCCCAGTGGGGTGTCAAAAGCATTTAGGCCCAGGCCAAAGTGCGCCTTCTTTGCCTGCACAGCGGCACAAACTCTCACCTTTCCACTCAGGCCGCCCTCTTACTTGAAGTGTGTGTGGAACCGGTCCGCGCAGTACACCTCGATGCAAAGCTAACCATAGGTCTGGCCATCATAGCTTCCTGTCAGGTGACCGAAGTTCGCAGGCAGATGGGTCGTGGGACACACGTGGGGAGCCTCCTGCCCAGGCCACAGGCCGCCCAAAGCCACTATCCCAGATCGGGGGCAGCAAAGCAGTCCTGTCTGAGTCCCAGCCTCTAGAGGGAGTAGTGGACCAACACTTGTAGAAAAAGGGGTCCGCGCGGGTAACTCATTGGAGGGACACAAAAAAATCTTTGCGGACTTTCTGCTGAAGCTTACGAGCGTTCACACATAAGCCTCTTACAAGGTCAGCTGTTTGGATAAACATGAGCTCATGATCTAAATTTACACAATAATGAAGAAATCAGCTACAAGGGGAGACAAGCAGCAAAAACAATCAATACCAGAATTAGATTCCCTAGGCCAACCATCAGATGTTGGAATAATCAGGTGCAAGGCAGAAAGTATACACAAAACTTGAACTGAAACAAGGAACAAGGATGTTTTCAAAGACTGGTAGGATCTCTAAAACATTTTTAAAGTACATGTCATTGATAAAGCTAAATACTCAATGGTTGTGTAATACAACAGATTCAACATTGAGAAGAGTGAAATTATGCTGTTTTGAAAACTATGGCAGGTCAGATTTTCTGCCTAATTATATAAGAAGATTTCTCTAAAAAATACACATTATTTCAAAGACTTATTGGCTGTGAAATAAGTTAAGGTTATTTCAAATGGCTTGTGTGCAAAGAAAGGTGAGATGTAGGGAATCACAGAAAGTCGAGGGGAAAATAGGTCAATATATACATTGCTATATGGTGAACTAAGACTTAGGCCAGCCACAAGGTAGAGGACCTGACCCTTAGAAACTTACAAGTAAGCTGGAATCTTCAAAAGTTCAAATCTTTATAAGTAAAAAGATTTTTTAAAATGAATAACCAAGTGTTTTAATTGACATCAGAAGATCAAAACAATAAACCTGAGAACATAGAAACAATATAAATAAAGATATGAGCAGAACTTAATACAATAGAAAACGTATAAAATTCAGCTGATGTAGTAAGTCCAAATAATATTCTTTGACAAGATTAAAAGACACACTTTGATTAAGGAAAACCAAAACATATGTAAAGAATATACAGAAAGAATCAGGACAATGTTATAGCAGAGAGTATATGAAATGCCAGTAAATTTGAAAGTTTGTGTAAAGTGGACCAGTTCCTAGCTCCTAAAATTTACCAAAACTGACACAAGAGGAAATCATTTAAGGTCATCATGTCTGCCCTTGGCATTCTCGGAATGCCCTGGACTCAGAATGCAGCATCTTTAGTCCATGGTAACCTGCGGAGAGGGGGCGGGGCTGAGGGAGTTTGGAACACTGCCCTCACAGAGGGAGTGGGTGTGGCCATCTCTGCTGTGACTGAACAAAGGGCAGGGGAGCAGGGTGCCCAGTGCAGGGCCCTCAGAGCCCGGCAGGCCCAGTGGGGTGTCACAAGCATTTGGCCCAGGACAAAGGGCGCCTTCTTTGTCTGCACAGCGGCACAAACTCTCACCTTTCCACTCAGGCCGCCCTCTTACATGAAGTGTGTGTGGAACCTGTCCGCGCAGTACACCTCGCTGCACAGCTAACCATAGGTCTGAGCATCATAGCTTCCTGCCAGGTGACCGAAGTTCGCAGGAAAATGGGTCCCTGGGACACACGCAGAGAGGCTCCTGCCCCGGCCACAGGCCACCCACTGCCACTGCCACAGATCGTGGGGCACAAAACAGCCCTGTCTGTGGCCGTGCCTCTAGAGGGAGTAGTGGACCAACACTTGTAGTCAACGGGGTCCTCGCCGGCAACTCATTGGAGGGACACAAATAAATCTTTGCGGACTTTCTGATGAAACTTACGAGTGTTCACACCTAAGCCTCTTACAAAGTCAGATGTTTAGCTAAACATGAGCTCATGATCTAATTTTACACAATAATGAAGAAATCAGCTACAGGGGGAGACAATC
This sequence comes from Mesoplodon bidens, assembly GCF_964165515.1. Lineage (NCBI taxonomy): Eukaryota > Metazoa > Chordata > Mammalia > Artiodactyla > Ziphiidae > Mesoplodon > Mesoplodon bidens. Next base: position 26,452,953 of record NC_138180.1, on the reverse strand, counting down.
AGCAAAAACAATCAATACCAGAATAAGATTCCCTAGACCATCGATCAGACGTTGGAATAATCAGGTGCAAGGCAGAAAATATACATAAAACTGGAACTGAAACAAGGAACAAGGATGTTTTCAAAGACTGGTAGGATCTCTAAAACATTTTTAAAGTACATGTCATTGATAAAGCTAAATACTCAAAGGTTGTGTAATACAACAGATTCATCATTGAGAAGAGTGAAATTATGCTGTTTTGAAAAGTATGGCAGGTCAGATTTTCTGCCTAAATATATAAGAATATTTCTCTGAAAACTACACATTATTTCAAAGACTTATTGGCTGTGAAATAAGTTAAGGTTATTTCAAATGGCTTGTCTGCAAAGAAAGGTGAGATGTCGGAAATCACAGAAAGTCGAGGGGAAAATAGGTCAATATATACTTTGCTCTATTGTGAACTAAGCTTTTGGCCAGCCACAATGTAGAGGACCTGACCCTTAGAAACTTCCAAGTAAGCTGGAATCTTTAAAAATTCAAATCTTTATAAGTAAAAAGATTTATTAAAATGAATAACCAAGTGTTTTAATTGACATCAGAAGATCAAAACAATAAACCCTGAGAACATAGAAAAAAGATAAATAAAGATATGAGCAGAACTTAATACCACAGAAAACGTATAAAATTCAGTTGAGGTAGTAAGTCCAAAGAATATTCTTTGACAAGATTTAAATGACACACTTTGATTAAGGAAAACCAAAACATAAGTAAAGAATATACAGAAAGAATCAGGACAATGTTATAGCAGAGAATATCTGAAATGCCAGTAAATTTGAACATTTGTGTAAAGTGGACCATTTCCTATCTCCTAAACTTTACCAAAATTGACACAAGAGGTAATCATTTAAGGTCATCATGTCAGCCCTTGGCATTCTCGGAATGCCCTGGCCTCAGAATGCAGCATCTGTAGTCCATGGTAACGTGCGGAGAGGGGGCGGGGCTGAGGGAGTTTGGAACACTGCCCTCACAGAGGGAGTGGGTGTGGCCATCTCTGCTGTGACTGAACAAAGATCAGGGGAGCAGGGGGCCCAGGGCAGGGCCCTCAGAGCCCGGCAGGCCCAGTGGGGTGACACAAGCATTTAGGCCCAGGCCAAAGGGCGCCTTCTTTGTCTGCACAGCTGCCCAAACTCTCTCCTTTCCACTCAGGCCGCCCTCTTACTTGAAGTGTGTGTGGAACCGGTCCGTGCAGGACACCTCGATGCAAAGATAACCATAGGTCTGGGCATCATAGCTTCCTGCCAGGTGACCGATGTTCGCAGGCAGATGGGTCGTGGGACACACGTGGGGAGACTCCTGCCCAGGCCACAGGCCGCCCAAATCCACTATCCCAGATCGGGGGCAGCAAAGCAATCCTGTCTGAGTCCCAGCCTCTAGAGGGCGTAGTGGACCAACACTTGTAGAAAAAGGGGTCCGCGTGGGTAACTCATTGGAGGGCCACAAAAAAATCTTTGCGGACTTTCTGCTGAAGCTTACGAGCGTTCACACCTAAGCCTCTTACAAGGTCAGCTGTTCAGATAAACATGAGCTCATGATCTAAATTTACACAATAATGAAGAAATCAGCTACAAGGGGAGACAAGCAGCAAAAACAATCAATACCAGAATTAGAATCCCTAGGCCAACCATCAAATGTTGGAATAATCAGGTGCAAGGCAGAAAGTATACACAAAACTGGAACTGAAACAAGGAACAAGGATGTTTTCAAAGACTGGTAGGATCTCTAAACCATTTTTAAAGTACATGTCATTGATAAAGCTAAATACTCAATGGTTGTGTAATACAACAGATTCATCATTGAGAAGAGTGAAATTATGCTGTTTTGAAAACTATGGCAGGACAGATTTTCTGCCTAATTATATAAGAAGATTTCTCTAAAAAATACACATTATTTCAAAGACTTATTGGCTGTGAAATAAGTTAAGGGTATTTCAAATGGCTTGTGTGCAAAGAAAGGTGAGATGTAGGGAATCACAGAAAGCCGAGGGGAAAATAGGTCAATATATACATTGCTATATGGTGAACTAAGACTTAGGCCAGCCACAATGTAGAGGACCTGACACTTAGAAACTTACAAATAAGCTGGAATCTTTAATAATTCAAATCTTTATAAGTAAAAAGATTTATTAAAATGAATAACCAAGTGTTTTAATTGACATCAGAAGATCAAAACAATAAACCCTGAGAACATAGAAAAAAGATAAATAAAGATATGAGCAGAACTTAATACCACAGAAAACGTATAAAATTCAGTTGAGGTAGTAAGTCCAAAGAATATTCTTTGACAAGATTTAAAAGACACACTTTGATTAAGAAAAACCAAAACATAAGTAAAGAATATATAGAAAGAATCAGGACAATGTTATAGCAGAGCATATCTGAAATGCCAGTAAATTTGAACATTTGTGTAAAGTGGACCATTTCCTAGCTCCTAAAGTTTACCAAAACTGACACAAGAGGAAATCATTTAAGGTCATCATGTCTGCCCTTGGCATTCTCGGAATGCCCTGGCCTCAGAATGCAGCATCTGTAGTCCATGGTAACCAGCGGAGAGGGGGCGGGGCTGAGGGAGGTTGGATCACTGCCTTCACTGAGGGAGTGGGTGGGGCCATCTCTGCTGTGACTGAACAAAGGGCTTGAGAGAAGGGGGCCAACGGCAGGGCCCTCAGAGCCCGGCAGGCCCAGTCGTGTGTCAGAAGCATTTAGGCACAGACCAAAGTGCGCCTTCTTTTTCTGCACAGCTGCCCAAACTCTCACCTTTCCACTCAGGCCGCCCTCTTACTTGAAGTGTGTGTGGAACCGGTCCGCGCAGTACACCTCGATGCAAAGCTAACCATAGGTCTGGGCATCATAGCTTCCTGCCAGGTGACCGAAGTTCGCAGGCAGATGGGTCGTGGGACACACGTGGGGAGCCTCCTGCCCAGGCCACAGGCCGCCCAAAGCCACTATCCCAGATCGGGGGCGGCAAAGCAGTCCTGTCTGAGTCCCAGCCTCTAGAGGGAGTAGTGGACCAACACTTGTAGAAAAAGGGGTCCGCGCGGGTAACTCATTGGAGGGACACAAAAAAATCTTTGTGGACTTTCTGCTGAAGCTTACGAGCGTTCACACCTAAGCCTCTTACAAGGTCAGCTGTTTAGATAAACATGAGCTCATGATCTAAATTTACACAATAATGAAGAAATCAGCTACATGGGGAGAAAAGCAGCAAAAACAATCAATACCAGAATTAGATTCCCTAGGCCAACCATCAGATGTTGGAATAATCAGGTGCAAGGCAGAAAGTATACATAAAACTTGAACTGAAACAAGGAACAAGGATGTTTTCAAAGACTGGTAGGATCTCTAAAATATTTTTAAAGTACATGTCATTGATAAAGCTAAATACTCAAAGGTTGTGTAATACAACAGATTCAACATTGAGAAGAGTGAAATTATGCTGTTTTGAAAACTATGGCAGGTCAGATTTTCTGCCTAATTATATAAGAAGATTTCTCTTAAAAATACACATTATTTCAAAGACTTATTGGCTGTGAAATAAGTTAAGGTTATTTCAAATGGCTTGTGTGCAAAGAAAGGTGAGATGTAGGTAATCACAGAAAGTCGAGGGGAAAATAGGTCAATATATACATTGCTATATGTTGAACTAAGACATAGGCCAGGCACAATGTAGAGGACCTGACCCTTAGAAACTTACAAGTAAGCTGGAATCTTGAAAAGTTGAAATCCTTATAAGTAAAAAGATTTATTAAAATGATTAACGAAGTGTTATAATTGACATCAGAATATATAAACAATAAACCTGAGAACATAGAAAACATATAAATAAAGATATGAGCAGAACTTAATACAATAGAAAACGTATAAAATTCAGGTGATGTAGTAAGTCCAAAGAATATTCTTTGACAAGATTAAAAGACACACTTTGATTAAGGAAAACCAAAACATAAGTAAAGAATATACAGAAAGAATCAGGATAATGTTATATCAGAGAGTATATGAAATGCCAGGAAATTTGAACGTTTGTGTAAAGTGGACCAGTTCCTAGCTCCTAAAATTTACCAAAACTGACACAAGAGGAAATCATTTAAGGTCATCATGTCAGCCCTTGGCATTCTCGGAATGCCCTGGCCTCAGAATGCAGCATCTGTAGTCCATGGTAACCTGCGGAGAGGGGGCGGGGCTGAGGGAGTTTGGAACACTGCCCTCACAGAGGGAGTGGGTGTGGCCATCTCTGCTGTGACTGAACAAAGGGCAGGGGAGCAGGGGGCACAGGGCAGGGCCCTCAGAGCCCGGCAGGCCCAGTGGGGTGTCACAAGCATTTAGGCCCAGGACAAAGGGCGCCTTCTTTGTCTGCACAGCTGCCCAAACTCTCACCTTTCCACTCAGGGCGCCCTGTGACTTGAAGTGTGTGTGGAACCTGTCAGCGCAGTACACCTCGCTGCACAGATAACCATAGGTCTGGGCATCGTAGCTTCCTGCCAGGTGACTGAAGTTCGCAGGCAGATGGGTCCCTGGGACACACGCACAGAGGCTCCTGCCCCGGCCACAGGCCACCCACTGCCACTGCCACAGATCGTGGGGCACAAAGCAGCCCTGTCTGAGGCCGTGCCTCTAGAGGGAGTAGTGGACCAACACTTGTAGTCAAGGGGTTCCTCGCGGACAACTCATTGGAGGGACACAAATAAATCTTTGCGGACTTTCTTATGAAACTTACGAGGGTTCACAACTAAGCCTCTTACAAAGTCAGATGTTTAGCTAAACATGAGCTCATGATCTAATTTTACACAATAATGAAGAAATCAGCTACAGGGGGAGACAATCAGCAAAAACAATCAATACCAGAATTAGATTCCCTAGGCTATCGATCAGACGTTGGAATAATCAGGTGCAAGGCAGAAAATATACATAAAACTGGAACTGAAACAAGGAACAAGGATGTTTTCAAAGACTGGTAGTATCTCTAAAACATTTTTAAAGTATATGTCATTGATAAAGCTAAATACTCAATGGTTGTATAATACAACAGATTCATCATTGAGAAGAGTGAAATTATGCTCTTTTGAAAATTATGGCAGGTCAGATTTTCTGCCTAAATATATAAGAAGATTTCTCTGAAAAATGCACATTATTTCAAAGACTTATTGGCTGTGAAATAAGTTAAGGTTATTTCAAATGGCTTGTCTGCAAAGAAAGGTGAGATGTAGGAAATCACAGAAAGTCGAGGGGAAAATAGGTCAATATATACTTTGCTATATTGTGAACTAAGCTTTTGGCCAGCCACAATGTAGAGGACCTGACCCTTAGAAACTTACAAGTAAGCTGGAATCTTGAAAAGTTCAAATCTTTATAAGTAAAAAGATTTATTAAAATGAATAACCAAGTGTTTTAATTGACATCAGAATATCAAAACAATAAACCTGAGAACATAGAAAAAATATAAATAAAGATATGAGCAGAACTTAATACAATAGAAAACGTATAAAATTCAGGTGATGTAGTAAGTCCAAAGAATATTCTTTGACAAGATTAAAAGACACACTTTGATTAAGGAAAACCAAAACATAAGTAAAGAATATACAGAAAGAATCAGGACAATGTTATAGCAGAGAGTATATGAAATGCCAGTAAATTTGAAAGTTTGTGTAAAGTGGACCAGTTCCTAGCTCCTAAAATTTACCAAAACTGACACAAGAGGAAATCATTTAAGGTCATCATGTCAGCCCTTGGCATTCTCGGAATGCCCTGGACTCAGAATGCAGCATCCTTAGTCCATGGGAACCTGCGGAGAAGGGGTGAGGCTGAGGGAGTTTGGAACACTGCCCTCACAGAGGGAGTGGGTGTGGCAATCTCTGCTGTGACTGAACAAAGGGCAGGGGAGCAGGGGGCCCAGGGCAGGGCCCTCAGAGCCCGGCAGGCCCAGTGGTGTGTCACAAGCATTTATGCCCAGGACAAAGGAAGCCTTCTTTGTCTGCACAGCTGCCCAAACTCTCACCTTTCCACTCAGGCCGCCCTCTTACTTGAAGGGTGTGTGGAACCTGTCCGCGCAGTACACCTCGCTGCACAGCTAACCATAGGTCTTGGCATCGTAGCTTCCTGTCAGGTGACCGAAATTCGCAGGCAGATGGGTCCCTGGGACACACGCAGAGAGGCTCCTGCCCCGGCCACAGGCCACCCACTGCCACTGCCACAGATCGTGGGGCACAAAGCAGCCCTGTCTGAGGCCGTGCCTCTAGAGGGAGTAGTGGACCAACACTTGTAGTCAACGGGGTCCTCGCGGACAACTCATTGGAGGGACACAAATAAATCTTTGCGGACTTTCTGATGAAACTTACGAGTGTTCACACCTAAGCCTCTTACAAAGTCAGATGTTTAGCTAAACATGAGCTCATGATCTAAATTTACACAATAATGAAGAAATCAGCTACAGGGGGAGACAATCAGCAAAAACAATCAATACCAGAATTAGATTCCCTAGGCCATCGATCAGACGTTGGAATAATCAGGTGCAAGGCAGAAAATATACATAAAACTGGAACTGAAACAAGGAACAAGGATGTTTTCAAAGACTGGTAGGATCTCTAAAACATTTTTAAAGTACATGTCACTGATAAAGCTAAATACTCAAAGGTTGTGTAATACAACAGATTTATCATTGAGAAGAGTGAAATTATGCTGTTTTGAAAACTATGGCAGGTCAGATTTTCTGCCTAAATATATAAGAAGATTTCTCAGAAAAATGCACATTATTTCAAAGACTTATTGGCTGTGAAATAAGTTAAGGTTATTTCAAATGGCTTGTCTGCAAAGAAAGGTGAGATGTAGGAAATCACAGAAAGTCGAGGGGAAAATAGGTCAATATATACTTTGCTATATTTTGAACTAAGCCTTTGGCCAGCCACAATGTAGAGGACCTGACCCTTAGAAACTTACAAGTAAGCTGGAACCTTTAAAAATTCAAATCTTTATAAGTAAAAAGATTTATTAAAATGAATAACCAAGTGTTTTAATTGACATCAGAAGATCAAAACAATAAACCCTGAGAACAGAGAAAAAAGATAAATAAAGATATGAGCAGAACTTAATACAATAGAAAACGTATAAAATTCAGGTGATGTAGTAAGTCCAAAGAATATTCTTTGACAAGATTAAAAGACACACTTTGATTAAGGAAAACCAAAACATAAGTAAAGAATATACAGAAAGAATCAGGACAACGTTATAGCAGAGAGTATATGAAATGCCAGTAAATTTGAAAGTTTGTGTAAAGTGGACCAGTTCCTAGCTCCTAAAATTTACCAAAACTGACACAAGAGGAAATCATTTAAGGTCATCATGTCAGCCCTTGGCATTCTCGGAATGCCCTGGACTCAGAATGCAGCATCTTTAGTCCATGGTAACCTGCGGAGAGGGGGCGGGGCTGAGGGAGTTTGGAACACTGCCCTCACAGAGGGAGTGGGTGTGGCCATCTCTGCTGTGACTGAACAAAGGGCAGGGGAGCAGGGGTCCCAGGGCAGGGCCCTCAGAGCCCGGCAGGCCCAGTGGGGTGTCACAAGCATTTAGGCCCAGGACAAAGGGCGCCTTCTTTGTCTGCACAGCGGCGCAAACTCTCACCTTTCCACTCAGGCCGCCCTCTTACTTGAAGTGTGTGTGGAACCTGTCCGTGCAGTAGACCTCGCTGCACAGCTAACCATAGGTCTGGGCATCGTAGCTTCCTGCCAGGTGACCGAAGTTCGCAGGCAGATGGGTCCCTGGGACACACGCAGAGAGGCTCCTGCCCCGGCCACAGGCCACCCACTGCCACTGCCACAGATCGTGGGGCACAAAGCAGCCCTGTCTGAGGCTGTGCCTCTAGAGGGAGTAGTGGACCAACACTTGTAGTAAACGGGGTCCTCGCGGGCAAATCATTGGAGGGACACAAATAAATCTTTGCGGAGTTTCTGATGAAACTTACGAGTGTTCACACCTAAGCCTCTTACAAAGTCAGATGTTTAGGTAAACATGAGCCATGATCTAATTTTACAAAATAATGAAGAAATCAGCTATAGGGGGAGACAATCAGCAAAAACAATCAATACCAGAATTAGATTCCCTAGGCCATCGATCAGACGTTGGAATAATCAGGTGCAAGGCAGAAAATATACAAAAACTGGAACTGAAAAAAGGAACAAGGATATTTTCAAAGACTGGTAGGATCTCTAAAACATTTTTAAAGTACATGTCATTGATAAAGCTAAATACTCAAAGGTTGTGTAATACAACAGATTCATCATTGAGAAGAGTGAAATTATGCTGTTTTGAAAACTATGGCAGGTCAGATTTTCTGCCTAAATATATAAGAAGATTTGTCTGAAAACTACACATTATTTCAAAGACTTATTGGCTGTGAAATAAGTTAAGGTTATTTCAAATGGCTTGTCTGCAAAGAAAGGTGAGATGTAGGAAATCACAGAAAGTCGAGGGGAAAATAGGTCAATATATACTTTGCTATATTGTGAACTAAGCTTTTGGCCAGCCACAATGTAGAGGACCTGACCCTTAGAATCTTCCAAGTAAGCTGGAATCTTGAAAAATTCAAATATTTATAAGTAAAAAGTTTTATTAAAATGAATAACCAAGTGTTTTAATTGACATCAGAAGATCAAAACAATAAACCCTGAGAACAGAGAAAAAAGATAAATAAAGATATGAGCAGAACTTAATACCACAGAAAACGTATAAAATTCAGTTGAGGTAGTAAGTCCAAAGAATATTCTTTGACAAGATTTAAAAGACACACTTTGATTAAGGAAAACCAAAACATAAGTAAAGAATATACAGAAAGAATCAGGACAATGTTATAGCAGAGAATATCTGAAATGCCAGTAAATTTGAACATTTGTATAAAGTGGAGCATTTCCTAGCTCCTAAAATTTACCAAAATTGACACAAGAGGAAATCATTTAAGGTCATCATGTCTGCACTTGGCATTCTCGGAACGCCCTCGGCTCAGAATGCAGCATCTGTAGTCCATGGTAACCTGCGGAGAGGGGGCGGGGCTGAGGGAGGTTGGAACAATGCCTTCACTGAGGGAGTGGGTGGGGCCATCTCTGCTGTGCCTGAACAAAGGGCAGGGGATAAGGGGGCCAACGCCGGGACCTCAGAGCCCGGCAGGCCCAGTCGTGTGTCACAAGCATTTAGGCATAGGTCAAAGTGCGCCTTCTTTGTCTGCACAGCTGCCCAAACTCTCACATTTCCACTCAGGCCGCCCTCTTACTTGAAGTGGGTGTGGAACCGGTCCGTGCAGTACACCTCGCTGCAAAGCTAACCATAGGTCTGGGCATCATAGCTTCCTGCCAGGTGACCGAAGTTCGCAGGCAGATGGGTCGTGGGACACACGTGGGGAGCCTCCTGCCCAGGCCACAGGCCGCCCAAAGCCACTATCCCAGATCGGGGGCGGCAAAGCAGTCCTGTCTGAGTCCCAGCCTCTAGAGGGAGTAGTGGACCAACACATGTAGAAAAAGGGGTCCGCGCGGGTAACTCATTGGAGGGACACAAAAAAATCTTTGCGGACTTTCTGCTGAAGCTTACGAGCGTTCACACCTAAGACTCTTACAAGGTCAGCTGTTTAGCTAAAAATGAGCTCATGATCTAAATTTACACAATAATGAAGAAATCAGCTACAAGGGGAGAGAAGCAGCAAAAACTATCAATACCAGAATTAGATTCCCTAGGCCAACCATCAGATGTTGGAATAATCAGGTGCAAGGCAGAAAGTATACACAAAACTGGAACTGAAACAAGGAACAAGGATGTTTTCAAAGACTGGTAGGATCTCTAAAATATTTTTAAAGTACATGTCATTGATAAAGCTAAATACTCAAAGGTGGTGTAATACAACAGATTCATCATTGAGAAGAGTGAAATTATGCTGTTTTGAAAATTATGGCAGGTCAGATTTTCTGCCTAAATATATAAGAAGATTTCTCTGAAAAATGCACATTATTTCAAAGACTTATTGGCTGTGAAATAAGTTAAGTTTATTTCAAATGGCTTGTCTGCAAAGAAAGGTGAGATGTAGGAAATCACAGAAAGTCGAGGGGAAAATAGGTCAATATATACTTTGCTATATTGTGAACTAAGCCTTTGGCCAGCCACAATGTAGAGGACCTGACCCTTAGAAACTTACAAGTAAGCTGGAATCTTTAAAAACTCAAATCTTCATAAGTAAAAAGATTTATTAAAATGAATAACCAAGTGTTTTAATTGACATCAGAAGATCAAAACAATAAACCCTGAGAACATAGAAAAAAGATAAATAAAGATATGAGCAGAACTTAATACCATAGAAAACGTATAAAATTCAGTTGAGGTAGTAAGTCCAAAGAATATTCTTTGACAAGATTTAAAAGACACACTTTGATTAAGGAAAACCAAAACATAAGTAAAGAATATACAGAAAGAGTCAGGACAATGTTATAGCAGAGAGTATATGAAATGCCAGTAAATTTGAACGTTTGTGTAAAGTGGACCAGTTCCTAGCTCCTAAAGTTTACGAAAATTGACACAAGAGGAAATCATTTAAGGTAATCATGTCAGCCCTTGGCATTCTCGGGATGCCCTGGACTCAGAATGCAGCATCTTTAGTCCATGGTAACCTGCGGAGAGGGGGCGGGGCTGAGGGAGTTTGGAACACTGCCCTCACAGAGGGAGTGGGTGTGGCCATCTCTGCTGTGACTGAACAAAGGGCAGGGGAGCAGGGGGCCCAGGGCAGGGCCCTCAGAGCCCGGCAGGCCCAGTGGGGTGTCAAAAGCATTTAGGCCCAGGCCAAAGTGCGCCTTCTTTGTCTGCACAGCGGCACAAACTCTCACCTTTCCACTAAGGCCGCCCTCTTACTTGAAGTGTGTGTGGAACCGGTCCGCGCAGTACACTTCGATGCAAAGCTAACCATAGGTCTGGCCATCATAGCTTCCTGCCAGGTGACCGAAGTTCGCAGGCAGATGGGTCGTGGGACACACGTGGGGAGAATCCTGCCCAGGCCACAGGCCGCCCAAAGCCACTATCCTAGTTCGGGGGCAGCAAAGCAGTCCTGTCTGAGTCCCAGCCTCTAGAGGGAGTAGTGGACCAACACTTGTAGAAAAAGGGGTCCGCGCGGGTAACTCATTGGAGGGACACAAAAAAATCTTTGCGGACTTTCTGCTGAAGCTTACGAGCGTTCACACCTAAGCCTCTTACAAGGACAGCTGTTTAGATAAACATGAGCTCATGATCTAAGTTTACACAATAATGAAGAAATCAGCTACAAGGGGAGACAAGCAGCAAAAACAATCAATACCAGAATTAGATTCCCTAGGCCAACCATCAGATGTTGGAATAATCAGGTGCAAGGCAGAAAGTATACACAAAACTGGAACTGAAACAAGGAACAAGGATGTTTTCAAAGACTGGTAGGATCTCTAAAATATTTTTAAAGTACATGTCATTGATAAAGCTAAATACTCAAAGGTGGTGTAATACAACAGATTCATCATTGAGAAGAGTGAAATTATGCTGTTTTGAAAATTATGGCAGGTCAGATTTTCTGCCTAAATATATAAGAAGATTTCTCTGAAAAATGCACATTATTTCAAAGACTTATTGGCTGTGAAATAAGTTAAGGTTGTTTCAAATGGCTTGTGTGCAAAGAAAGGTGAGATGTAGGAAATCACAGAAAGTCGAGGGGAAAATAGGTCAATATATACATTGCTATATGGTGAACTAAGACTTAGGCCAGCCACAATGTAGAGGACCTGACCCTTAGAAACTTACAAGTAAGCTGGAATCTTGAAAAATTCAAATCCTTATAAGTAAAAAGATTTTTTAAGATGAATAACCAAGTGTTTTAATTGACATCAGAAGATCAAAACAATAAACCTGAGAACATAGAAACAATATAAATAAAGATATGAGCAGAACTTAATACAATAGAAAACGTATAAAATTCAGCTGATGTAGTAAGTCAAAGAATATTCTTTGACAAGATTAAAAGACACACTTTGATTAAGGAAAACCAAAACATATGTAAAGAATATACAGAAAGAATCAGGACAATGTTATAGCAGAGAGTATATGAAATGCCAGTAAATTTGAAAGTTTGTGTAAAGTGGACCAGTTCCTAGCTCCTAAAATTTACCAAAACTGACACAAGAGGAAATCATTTAAAGTCATCATGTCAGCCCTTGGCATTCACGGAATGCCCTGGACTCAGAATGCAGCATCTTTAGTCCATGGTAACCTGCGGAGAGGGGGCGGGGCTGAGGGAGTTTGGAACACTGCCCTCACACAGGGAGTGGGTGTGGCCATCTCTGCTGTGACTGAACAAAGGGCAGGGGAGCAGGGTGCCCAGGGCAGGGCCCTCGGAGCCCGGCAGGCCCAGTGGGGTGTCACAAGCATTTGGCCCAGGACAAAGGGCGCCTTCTTTGTCTGCACAGCGGCACAAACTCTCACCTTTCCACTCAGGCCGCCCTCTTACTTGAAGTGTGTGTGGAACCTGTCCGCGCAGTACACCTCGCTGCACAGCTAACCATAGGTCTGAGCATCGTAGCTTCCTGCCAGGTGACCGAATTTCGCAGGCAGATGGGTCCCTGGGACACACGCAGAGAGGCTCCTGCCCCGGCCACAGGCCACCCACTGCCACTGCCACAGATCGTGGGGCACAAAACAGCCCTGTCTGAGGCCGTGCCTCTAGAGGGAGTAGTGGACCAACACTTGTAGTCAACGGGGTCTTCGCGGGTAACTCATTGGAGGGACACAAATAAATCTTTGCGGACTTTCTGATGAAACTTACGAGTGTTCACACCTAAGCCTCTTACAAAGTCAGATGTTTAGCTAAACATGAGCTCATGATCTAATTTTACACAATAATGAAGAAATCAGCTACAGGGGGAGACAATCAGCAAAAACAATCAATACCAGGATAAGATTCCCTAGACCATCGATCAGACGTTGGAATAATCAGGTGCAAGGCAGAAAATATACATAAAACTGGAACTGAAACAAGGAACAAGGATGTTTTCAAAGACTGGTAGGATCTCTAAAACATTTTTAAAGTACATGTCATTGATAAAGCTAAATACTCAAAGGTTGTGTAATACAACACATTCATCATTGAGAAGAGTGAAATTATGCTGTTTTGAAAACTATGGCAGGTCAGATTTTCTGCCTAAATATATAAGAAGATTTGTCTGAAAACTACACATTATTTCAAAGACTTATTGGCTGTGAAATAAGTTAAGGTTATTTCAAATGGCTTGTGTGCAAAGAAAGGTGAGATGTAGGAAATCACAGAAAGTCGAGGGGAAAATAGGTCAATATATACTTTGCTATATTGTGAACTAAGCTTTTGGCCAGCCACAATGTAGAGGACCTGACCCTTAGAAACTTACAAGTAAGCTGGAATCTTGAAAAATTCAAATCCTTATAAGTAAAAAGATTTTTTAAGATGAATAACCAAGTGTTTTAATTGACATCAGAAGATCAAAACAATAAACCTGAGAACATAGAAACAATATAAATAAAGATATGAGCAGAACTTAATACAATAGAAAACGTATAAAATTCAGCTGATGTAGTAAGTCAAAGAATATTCTTTGACAAGATTAAAAGACACACTTTGATTAAGGAAAACCAAAACATATGTAAAGAATATACAGAAAGAATCAGGACAATGTTATAGCATAGAGTATATGAAATGCCAGTAAATTTGAAAGTTTGTGTAAAGTGGACCAGTTCCTAGCTCCTAAAATTTACCAAAACTGACACAAGAGGAAATCATTTAAGGTCATCCTGTCAGCCCTTGGCATTCACGGAATGCCCTGGACTCAGAATGCAGCATCTTTAGTCCATGTTAACCTGCGGAGAGGGGGCGGGGCTGAGGGAGTTTGGAACACTGCCCTCACACAGGGAGTGGGTGTGGCCATCTCTGCTGTGACTGAACAAAGGGCAGGGGAGCAGGGTGCCCAGGGCAGGGCCCTCGGAGCCCGGCAGGCCCAGTGGGGTGTCACAAGCATTTGGCCCAGGACAAAGGGCGCCTTCTTTGTCTGCACAGCGGCACAAACTCTCACCTTTCCACTCAGGCCGCCCTCTTACTTGAAGTGTGTGTGGAACCTGTCCGCGCAGTACACCTCGCTGCACAGCTAACCATAGGTCTGAGCATCGTAGCTTCCTGCCAGGTGACCGAATTTCGCAGGCAGATGGGTCCCTGGGACACACGCAGAGAGGCTCCTGCCCCGGCCACAGGCCACCCACTGCCACTGCCACAGATCGTGGTGCACAAAACAGCCCTGTCTGAGGCCGTGCCTCTAGAGGGAGTAGTGGACCAACAATTGTAGTCAACGGGGTCTTCGCGGGTAACTCATTGGAGGGACACAAATAAATCTTTGCGGACTTTCTGATGAAACTTACGAGTGTTCACACCTAACCCTCTTACAAAGTCAGATGTTTAGCTAAACATGAGCTCATGATCTAATTTTACACAATAATGAAGAAATCAGCTACAGGGGGAGACAATCAGCAAAAACAATCAATACCAGGATAAGATTCCCTAGACCATCGATCAGACGTATGAATAATCAGGTGCAAGGCAGAAAATATACATAAAACTGGAACTGAAACAAGGAACAAGGATGTTTTCAAAGACTGGTAGGATCTCTAAAACATTTTTAAAGTACATGTCATTGATAAAGCTAAATACTCAAAGGTTGTGTAATACAACAGATTCATCATTGAGAAGAGTGAAATTATGCTGTTTTGAAAACTATGGCAGGTCAGATTTTCTGCCTAAATATATAAGAAGATTTGTCTGAAAACTACACATTATTTCAAAGACTTATTGGCTGTGAAATAAGTTAAGGTTATTTCAAATGGCTTGTCTGCAAAGAAAGGTGAGATGTAGGAAATCACAGAAAGTCGAGGGGAAAATAGGTCAATATATACATTGCTATATGGTGAACTAAGACTTAGGCCAGCCACAATGTAGAGGACCTGACCCTTAGAAACTTACAAGTAAGCTGGAATCTTGAAAAATTCAAATCCTTATAAGTAAAAAGATTTTTTAAGATGAATAACCAAGTGTTTTAATTGACATCAGAAGATCAAAACAATAAACCTGAGAACATAGAAACAATATAAATAAAGATATGAGCAGAACTTAATACAATAGAAAACGTATAAAATTCAGCTGATGTAGTAAGTCAAAGAATATTCTTTGACAAGATTAAAAGACACACTTTGATTAAGGAAAACCAAAACATATGTAAAGAATATACAGAAAGAATCAGGACAATGTTATAGCAGAGAGTATATGAAATGCCAGTAAATTTGAAAGTTTGTGTAAAGTGGACCAGTTCCTAGCTCCTAAAATTTACCAAAACTGACACAAGAGGAAATCATTTAAAGTCATCATGTCAGCCCTTGGCATTCACGGAATGCCCTGGACTCAGAATGCAGCATCTTTAGTCCATGGTAACCTGCGGAGAGGGGGCGGGGCTGAGGGAGTTTGGAACACTGCCCTCACACAGGGAGTGGGTGTGGCCATCTCTGCTGTGACTGAACAAAGGGCAGGGGAGCAGGGTGCCCAGGGCAGGGCCCTCGGAGCCCGGCAGGCCCAGTGGGGTGTCACAAGCATTTGGCCCAGGACAAAGGGCGCCTTCTTTGTCTGCACAGCGGCACAAACTCTCACCTTTCCACTCAGGCCGCCCTCTTACTTGAAGTGTGTGTGGAACCTGTCCGCGCAGTACACCTCGCTGCACAGCTAACCATAGGTCTGAGCATCGTAGCTTCCTGCCAGGTGACCGAATTTCGCAGGCAGATGGGTCCCTGGGACACACGCAGAGAGGCTCCTGCCCCGGCCACAGGCCACCCACTGCCACTGCCACAGATCGTGGGGCACAAAACAGCCCTGTCTGAGGCCGTGCCTCTTGAGGGAGTAGTGGACCAACACTTGTAGTCAACGGGGTCTTCGCGGGTAACTCATTGGAGGGACACAAATAAATCTTTGCGGACTTTCTGATGAAACTTACGAGTGTTCACACCTAAGCCTCTTACAAAGTCAGATGTTTAGCTAAACATGAGCTCATGATCTAATTTTACACAATAATGAAGAAATCAGCTACAGGGGGAGACAATCAGCAAAAACAATCAATACCAGGATAAGATTCCCTAGACCATCGATCAGACGTTGGAATAATCAGGTGCAAGGCAGAAAATATACATAAAACTGGAACTGAAACAAGGAACAAGGATGTTTTCAAAGACTGGTAGGATCTCTAAAACATTTTTAAAGTACATGTCATTGATAAAGCTAAATACTCAAAGGTTGTGTAATACAACACATTCATCATTGAGAAGAGTGAAATTATGCTGTTTTGAAAACTATGGCAGGTCAGATTTTCTGCCTAAATATATAAGAAGATTTGTCTGAAAACTACACATTATTTCAAAGACTTATTGGCTGTGAAATAAGTTAAGGTTATTTCAAATGGCTTGTGTGCAAAGAAAGGTGAGATGTAGGAAATCACAGAAAGTCGAGGGGAAAATAGGTCAATATATACTTTGCTATATTGTGAACTAAGCTTTTGGCCAGCCACAATGTAGAGGACCTGACCCTTAGAAACTTACAAGTAAGCTGGAATCTTGAAAAATTCAAATCCTTATAAGTAAAAAGATTTTTTAAGATGAATAACCAAGTGTTTTAATTGACATCAGAAGATCAAAACAATAAACCTGAGAACATAGAAACAATATAAATAAAGATATGAGCAGAACTTAATACAATAGAAAACGTATAAAATTCAGCTGATGTAGTAAGTCAAAGAATATTCTTTGACAAGATTAAAAGACACACTTTGATTAAGGAAAACCAAAACATATGTAAAGAATATACAGAAAGAATCAGGACAATGTTATAGCATAGAGTATATGAAATGCCAGTAAATTTGAAAGTTTGTGTAAAGTGGACCAGTTCCTAGCTCCTAAAATTTACCAAAACTGACACAAGAGGAAATCATTTAAGGTCATCCTGTCAGCCCTTGGCATTCACGGAATGCCCTGGACTCAGAATGCAGCATCTTTAGTCCATGTTAACCTGCGGAGAGGGGGCGGGGCTGAGGGAGTTTGGAACACTGCCCTCACACAGGGAGTGGGTGTGGCCATCTCTGCTGTGACTGAACAAAGGGCAGGGGAGCAGGGTGCCCAGGGCAGGGCCCTCGGAGCCCGGCAGGCCCAGTGGGGTGTCACAAGCATTTGGCCCAGGACAAAGGGCGCCTTCTTTGTCTGCACAGCGGCACAAACTCTCACCTTTCCACTCAGGCCGCCCTCTTACTTGAAGTGTGTGTGGAACCTGTCCGCGCAGTACACCTCGCTGCACAGCTAACCATAGGTCTGAGCATCGTAGCTTCCTGCCAGGTGACCGAATTTCGCAGGCAGATGGGTCCCTGGGACACACGCAGAGAGGCTCCTGCCCCGGCCACAGGCCACCCA
The DNA here is from genome assembly GCF_964165515.1 of Mesoplodon bidens. Lineage (NCBI taxonomy): Eukaryota > Metazoa > Chordata > Mammalia > Artiodactyla > Ziphiidae > Mesoplodon > Mesoplodon bidens. Next base: position 26,435,425 of record NC_138180.1, on the reverse strand, counting down.
CTGCCACTGCCACAGATCGTGGTGCACAAAACAGCCCTGTCTGAGGCCGTGCCTCTAGAGGGAGTAGTGGACCAACAATTGTAGTCAACGGGGTCTTCGCGGGTAACTCATTGGAGGGACACAAATAAATCTTTGCGGACTTTCTGATGAAACTTACGAGTGTTCACACCTAACCCTCTTACAAAGTCAGATGTTTAGCTAAACATGAGCTCATGATCTAATTTTACACAATAATGAAGAAATCAGCTACAGGGGGAGACAATCAGCAAAAACAATCAATACCAGGATAAGATTCCCTAGACCATCGATCAGACGTATGAATAATCAGGTGCAAGGCAGAAAATATACATAAAACTGGAACTGAAACAAGGAACAAGGATGTTTTCAAAGACTGGTAGGATCTCTAAAACATTTTTAAAGTACATGTCATTGATAAAGCTAAATACTCAAAGGTTGTGTAATACAACAGATTCATCATTGAGAAGAGTGAAATTATGCTGTTTTGAAAACTATGGCAGGTCAGATTTTCTGCCTAAATATATAAGAAGATTTGTCTGAAAACTACACATTATTTCAAAGACTTATTGGCTGTGAAATAAGTTAAGGTTATTTCAAATGGCTTGTGTGCAAAGAAAGGTGAGATGTAGGAAATCACAGAAAGTCGAGGGGAAAATAGGTCAATATATACTTTGCTATATTGTGAACTAAGCTTTTGGCCAGCCACAATGTAGAGGACCTGACCCTTAGAAACTTCCAAGTAAGCTGGAATCTTTAAAAATTCAAATCTTTATAAGTAAAAAATTTATTAAAATGAATAACCAAGTGTTTTAATTGACATCAGAAGATCAAAACAATAAACCCTGAGAACATAGAAAAAAGATAAATAAAGATATGAGCAGAACTTAATACCACAGAAAACGTATAAAATTCAGTTGAGGTAGTAAGTCCAAAGAATATTCTTTGACAAGATTTAAAAGACACACTTTGATTAAGGAAAACCAAAACATAAGTAAAGAATATACAGAAAGAATCAGGACAATGTTATAGCAGAGAATATCTGAAATGCCAGTAAATTTGAACATTTGTATAAAGTGGAGCATTTCCTAGCTCCTAAAATTTACCAAAATTGACACAAGAGGAAATCATTTAAGGTCATCATGTCTGCCCTTGGCATTCTCGGAACGCCCTCGGCTCAGAATGCAGCATCTGTAGTCCATGGTAACCTGCGGAGAGGGGGCGGGGCTGAGGGAGGTTGGAACAATGCCTTCACTGAGGGAGTGGGTGGGGCCATCTCTGCTGTGCCTGAACAAAGGGCAGGGGACAAGGGGGCCAACGCCGGGCCCTCAGAGCCCGGCAGGCCCAGTCGTGTGTCACAAGCATTTAGTCATAGGTCAAAGTGCGCCTTCTTTGTCTGCACAGCTGCCCAAACTCTCACCTTTCCACTCAGGCCGCCCTCTTACTTGAAGTGTGTGTGGAACCGGTCCGTGCAGTACACCTCGCTGCAAAGCTAACCATAGGTCTGGGCATCATAGCTTCCTGCCAGGTGACCGAAGTTCGCAGGCAGATGGGTCGTGGGACACACGTGGGGAGCCTCCTGCCCAGGCCACAGGCCGCCCAAAGCCACTATCCCAGATAGGGGGAGGCAAAGCAGTCCTGTCTGAGTCCCAGCCTCTAGAGGGAGTAGTGGACCAACACATGTAGAAAAAGGGGTCCGCGCGGGTAACTCATTGGAGGGACACAAAAAAATCTTTGCGGACTTTCTGCTGAAGCTTACGAGCGTTCACACCTAAGACTCTTACAAGGTCAGCTGTTTAGCTAAAAATGAGCTCATGATCTAAATTTACACAATAATGAAGAAATCAGCTACAAGGGGAGAGAAGCAGCAAAAACTATCAATACCAGAATTAGATTCCCTAGGCCAACCATCAGATGTTGGAATAAGCAGGTGCAAGGCAGAAAGTATACACAAAACTGGAACTGAAACAAGGAACAAGGATGTTTTCAAAGACTGGTAGGATCTCTAAAATATTTTTAAAGTACATGTCATTGATAAAGCTAAATACTCAAAGGTGGTGTAATACAACAGATTCATCATTGAGAAGAGTGAAATTATGCTGTTTTGAAAATTATGGCAGGTCAGATTTTCTGCCTAAATATATAAGAAGATTTCTCTGAAAAATGCACATTATTTCAAAGACTTATTGGCTGTGAAATAAGTTAAGTTTATTTCAAATGGCTTGTCTGCAAAGAAAGGTGAGATGTAGGAAATCACAGAAAGTCGAGGGGAAAATAGGTCAATATATACTTTGCTATATTGTGAACTAAGCCTTTGGCCAGCCACAATGTAGAGGACCTGACCCTTAGAAACTTACAAGTAAGCTGGAATCTTTAAAAACTCAAATCTTCATAAGTAAAAAGATTTATTAAAATGAATAACCAAGTGTTTTAATTGACATCAGAAGATCAAAACAATAAACCCTGAGAACATAGAAAAAAGATAAATAAAGATATGAGCAGAACTTAATACCATAGAAAACGTATAAAATTCAGTTGAGGTAGTAAGTCCAAAGAATATTCTTTGACAAGATTTAAAAGACACACTTTGATTAAGGAAAACCAAAACATAAGTAAAGAATATACAGAAAGAGTCAGGACAATGTTATAGCAGAGAGTATATGAAATGCCAGTAAATTTGAACGTTTGTGTAAAGTGGACCAGTTCCTAGCTCCTAAAATTTACCAAAACTGACACAAGAGGAAATCATTTAAGGTCATCATGTCAGCCCTTGGCATTCTCGGGATGCCCTGGACTCAGAATGCAGCATCTTTAGTCCATGGTAACCTGCGGAGAGGGGGCGGGGCTGAGGGAGTTTGGAACACTGCCCTCACAGAGGGAGTGGGTGTGGCCATCTCTGCTGTGACTGAACAAAGGGCAGGGGAGCAGGGGGCCCAGGGCAGGGCCCTCAGAGCCCGGCAGGCCCAGTGGGGTGTCAAAAGCATTTAGGCCCAGGCCAAAGTGCGCCTTCTTTGTCTGCACAGCGGCACAAACTCTCACCTTTCCACTAAGGCCGCCCTCTTACTTGAAGTGTGTGTGGAACCGGTCCGCGCAGTACACTTCGATGCAAAGCTAACCATAGGTCTGGCCATCATAGCTTCCTGCCAGGTGACCGAAGTTCGCAGGCAGATGGGTCGTGGGACACACGTGGGGAGAATCCTGCCCAGGCCACAGGCCGCCCAAAGCCACTATCCCAGTTCGGGGGCAGCAAAGCAGTCCTGTCTGAGTCCCAGCCTCTAGAGGGAGTAGTGGACCAACACTTGTAGAAAAAGGGGTCCGCGCGGGTAACTCATTGGAGGGACACAAAAAAATCTTTGCGGACTTTCTGCTGAAGCTTACGAGCGTTCACACCTAAGCCTCTTACAAGGTCAGCTGTTTAGATAAACATGAGCTCATGATCTAAGTTTACACAATAATGAAGAAATCAGCTACAAGGGGAGACAAGCAGCAAAAACAATCAATACCAGAATTAGATTCCCTAGGCCAACCATCAGATGTTGGAATAATCAGGTGCAAGGCAGAAAGTATACACAAAACTGGAACTGAAACAAGGAACAAGGATGTTTTCAAAGACTGGTAGGATCTCTAAAATATTTTTAAAGTACATGTCATTGATAAAGCTAAATACTCAAAGGTGGTGTAATACAACAGATTCATCATTGAGAAGAGTGAAATTATGCTGTTTTGAAAATTATGGCAGGTCAGATTTTCTGCCTAAATATATAAGAAGATTTCTCTGAAAAATGCACATTATTTCAAAGACTTATTGGCTGTGAAATAAGTTAAGGTTGTTTCAAATGGCTTGTCTGCAAAGAAAGGTGAGATGTAGGAAATCACAGAAAGTCGAGGGGAAAATAGGTCAATATATACATTGCTATATGGTGAACTAAGACTTAGGCCAGCCACAATGTAGAGGACCTGACCCTTAGAAACTTACAAGTAAGCTGGAATCTTGAAAAATTCAAATCCTTATAAGTAAAAAGATTTTTTAAGATGAATAACCAAGTGTTTTAATTGACATCAGAAGATCAAAACAATAAACCTGAGAACATAGAAACAATATAAATAAAGATATGAGCAGAACTTAATACAATAGAAAACGTATAAAATTCAGCTGATGTAGTAAGTCAAAGAATATTCTTTGACAAGATTAAAAGACACACTTTGATTAAGGAAAACCAAAACATATGTAAAGAATATACAGAAAGAATCAGGACAATGTTATAGCAGAGAGTATATGAAATGCCAGTAAATTTGAAAGTTTGTGTAAAGTGGACCAGTTCCTAGCTCCTAAAATTTACCAAAACTGACACAAGAGGAAATCATTTAAAGTCATCATGTCAGCCCTTGGCATTCACGGAATGCCCTGGACTCAGAATGCAGCATCTTTAGTCCATGGTAACCTGCGGAGAGGGGGCGGGGCTGAGGGAGTTTGGAACACTGCCCTCACACAGGGAGTGGGTGTGGCCATCTCTGCTGTGACTGAACAAAGGGCAGGGGAGCAGGGTGCCCAGGGCAGGGCCCTCGGAGCCCGGCAGGCCCAGTGGGGTGTCACAAGCATTTGGCCCAGGACAAAGGGCGCCTTCTTTGTCTGCACAGCGGCACAAACTCTCACCTTTCCACTCAGGCCGCCCTCTTACTTGAAGTGTGTGTGGAACCTGTCCGCGCAGTACACCTCGCTGCACAGCTAACCATAGGTCTGAGCATCGTAGCTTCCTGCCAGGTGACCGATTTTCGCAGGCAGATGGGTCCCTGGGACACACGCAGAGAGGCTCCTGCCCCGGCCACAGGCCACCCACTGCCACTGCCACAGATCGTGGGGCACAAAACAGCCCTGTCTGAGGCCGTGCCTCTAGAGGGAGTAGTGGACCAACACTTGTAGTCAACGGGGTCTTCGCGGGTAACTCATTGGAGGGACACAAATAAATCTTTGCGGACTTTCTGATGAAACTTACGAGTGTTCACACCTAAGCCTCTTACAAAGTCAGATGTTTAGCTAAACATGAGCTCATGATCTAATTTTACACAATAATGAAGAAATCAGCTACAGGGGGAGACAATCAGCAAAAACAATCAATACCAGGATAAGATTCCCTAGACCATCGATCAGACGTTGGAATAATCAGGTGCAAGGCAGAAAATATACATAAAACTGGAACTGAAACAAGGAACAAGGATGTTTTCAAAGACTGGTAGGATCTCTAAAACATTTTTAAAGTACATGTCATTGATAAAGCTAAATACTCAAAGGTTGTGTAATACAACACATTCATCATTGAGAAGAGTGAAATTATGCTGTTTTGAAAACTATGGCAGGTCAGATTTTCTGCCTAAATATATAAGAAGATTTGTCTGAAAACTACACATTATTTCAAAGACTTATTGGCTGTGAAATAAGTTAAGGTTATTTCAAATGGCTTGTGTGCAAAGAAAGGTGAGATGTAGGAAATCACAGAAAGTCGAGGGGAAAATAGGTCAATATATACTTTGCTATATTGTGAACTAAGCTTTTGGCCAGCCACAATGTAGAGGACCTGACCCTTAGAAACTTACAAGTAAGCTGGAATCTTGAAAAATTCAAATCCTTATAAGTAAAAAGATTTTTTAAGATGAATAACCAAGTGTTTTAATTGACATCAGAAGATCAAAACAATAAACCTGAGAACATAGAAACAATATAAATAAAGATATGAGCAGAACTTAATACAATAGAAAACGTATAAAATTCAGCTGATGTAGTAAGTCAAAGAATATTCTTTGACAAGATTAAAAGACACACTTTGATTAAGGAAAACCAAAACATATGTAAAGAATATACAGAAAGAATCAGGACAATGTTATAGCAGAGAGTATATGAAATGCCAGTAAATTTGAAAGTTTGTGTAAAGTGGACCAGTTCCTAGCTCCTAAAATTTACCAAAACTGACACAAGAGGAAATCATTTAAGGTCATCCTGTCAGCCCTTGGCATTCACGGAATGCCCTGGACTCAGAATGCAGCATCTTTAGTCCATGTTAACCTGCGGAGAGGGGGCGGGGCTGAGGGAGTTTGGAACACTGCCCTCACACAGGGAGTGGGTGTGGCCATCTCTGCTGTGACTGAACAAAGGGCAGGGGAGCAGGGTGCCCAGGGCAGGGCCCTCGGAGCCCGGCAGGCCCAGTGGGGTGTCACAAGCATTTGGCCCAGGACAAAGGGCGCCTTCTTTGTCTGCACAGCGGCACAAACTCTCACCTTTCCACTCAGGCCGCCCTCTTACTTGAAGTGTGTGTGGAACCTGTCCGCGCAGTACACCTCGCTGCACAGCTAACCATAGGTCTGAGCATCGTAGCTTCCTGCCAGGTGACCGAATTTCGCAGGCAGATGGGTCCCTGGGACACACGCAGAGAGGCTCCTGCCCCGGCCACAGGCCACCCACTGCCACTGCCACAGATCGTGGTGCACAAAACAGCCCTGTCTGAGGCCGTGCCTCTAGAGGGAGTAGTGGACCAACAATTGTAGTCAACGGGGTCTTCGCGGGTAACTCATTGGAGGGACACAAATAAATCTTTGCGGACTTTCTGATGAAACTTACGAGTGTTCACACCTAACCCTCTTACAAAGTCAGATGTTTAGCTAAACATGAGCTCATGATCTAATTTTACACAATAATGAAGAAATCAGCTACAGGGGGAGACAATCAGCAAAAACAATCAATACCAGGATAAGATTCCCTAGACCATCGATCAGACGTATGAATAATCAGGTGCAAGGCAGAAAATATACATAAAACTGGAACTGAAACAAGGAACAAGGATGTTTTCAAAGACTGGTAGGATCTCTAAAACATTTTTAAAGTACATGTCATTGATAAAGCTAAATACTCAAAGGTTGTGTAATACAACAGATTCATCATTGAGAAGAGTGAAATTATGCTGTTTTGAAAACTATGGCAGGTCAGATTTTCTGCCTAAATATATAAGAAGATTTGTCTGAAAACTACACATTATTTCAAAGACTTATTGGCTGTGAAATAAGTTAAGGTTATTTCAAATGGCTTGTCTGCAAAGAAAGGTGAGATGTAGGAAATCACAGAAAGTCGAGGGGAAAATAGGTCAATATATACTTTGCTATATTGTGAACTAAGCTTTTGGCCAGCCACAATGTAGAGGACCTGACCCTTAGAAACTTCCAAGTAAGCTGGAATCTTTAAAAATTCAAATCTTTATAAGTAAAAAATTTATTAAAATGAATAACCAAGTGTTTTAATTGACATCAGAAGATCAAAACAATAAACCCTGAGAACATAGAAAACAGATAAATAAAGATATGAGCAGAACTTAATACCACAGAAAACGTATAAAATTCAGTTGAGGTAGTAAGTCCAAAGAATATTCTTTGACAAGATTTAAAAGACACACTTTGATTAAGGAAAACCAAAACATAAGTAAAGAATATACAGAAAGAATCAGGACAATGTTATAGCAGAGAATATCTGAAATGCCAGTAAATTTGAACATTTGTATAAAGTGGAGCATTTCCTAGCTCCTAAAATTTACCAAAATTGACACAAGAGGAAATCATTTAAGGTCATCATGTCTGCCCTTGGCATTCTCGGAACGCCCTCGGCTCAGAATGCAGCATCTGTAGTCCATGGTAACCTGCGGAGAGGGGGCGGGGCTGAGGGAGGTTGGAACAATGCCTTCACTGAGGGAGTGGGTGGGGCCATCTCTGCTGTGCCTGAACAAAGGGCAGGGGATAAGGGGGCCAACGCCGGGCCCTCAGAGCCCGGCAGGCCCAGTCGTGTGTCACAAGCATTTAGTCATAGGTCAAAGTGCGCCTTCTTTGTCTGCACAGCTGCCCAAACTCTCACCTTTCCACTCAGGCCGCCCTCTTACTTGAAGTGTGTGTGGAACCGGTCCGTGCAGTACACCTCGCTGCAAAGCTAACCATAGGTCTGGGCATCATAGCTTCCTGCCAGGTGACCGAAGTTCGCAGGCAGATGGGTCGTGGGACACACGTGGGGAGCCTCCTGCCCAGGCCACAGGCCGCCCAAAGCCACTATCCCAGATAGGGGGCGGCAAAGCAGTCCTGTCTGAGTCCCAGCCTCTAGAGGGAGTAGTGGACCAACACATGTAGAAAAAGGGGTCCGCGCGGGTAACTCATTGGAGGGACACAAAAAAATCTTTGCGGACTTTCTGCTGAAGCTTACGAGCGTTCACACCTAAGACTCTTACAAGGTCAGCTGTTTAGCTAAAAATGAGCTCATGATCTAAATTTACACAATAATGAAGAAATCAGCTACAAGGGGAGAGAAGCAGCAAAAACTATCAATACCAGAATTAGATTCCCTAGGCCAACCATCAGATGTTGGAATAATCAGGTGCAAGGCAGAAAGTATACACGAAACTGGAACTGAAACAAGGAACAAGGATGTTTTCAAAGACTGGTAGGATCTCTAAAATATTTTTAAAGTACATGTCATTGATAAAGCTAAATACTCAAAGGTGGTGTAATACAACAGATTCATCATTGAGAAGAGTGAAATTATGCTGTTTTGAAAATTATGGCAGGTCAGATTTTCTGCCTAAATATATAAGAAGATTTCTCTGAAAAATGCACATTATTTCAAAGACTTATTGGCTGTGAAATAAGTTAAGTTTATTTCAAATGGCTTGTCTGCAAAGAAAGGTGAGATGTAGGAAATCACAGAAAGTCGAGGGGAAAATCGGTCAATATATACTTTGCTATATTGTGAACTAAGCCTTTGGCCAGCCACAATGTAGAGGACCTGACCCTTAGAAACTTACAAGTAAGCTGGAATCTTTAAAAACTCAAATCTTCATAAGTAAAAAGATTTATTAAAATGAATAACCAAGTGTTTTAATTGACATCAGAAGATCAAAACAATAAACCCTGAGAACATAGAAAAAAGATAAATAAAGATATGAGCAGAACTTAATACCATAGAAAACGTATAAAATTCAGTTGAGGTAGTAAGTCCAAAGAATATTCTTTGACAAGATTTAAAAGACACACTTTGATTAAGGAAAACCAAAACATAAGTAAAGAATATACAGAAAGAGTCAGGACAATGTTATAGCAGAGAGTATATGAAATGCCAGTAAATTTGAACGTTTGTGTAAAGTGGACCAGTTCCTAGCTCCTAAAATTTACCAAAACTGACACAAGAGGAAATCATTTAAGGTCATCATGTCAGCCCTTGGCATTCTCGGGATGCCCTGGACTCAGAATGCAGCATCTTTAGTCCATGGTAACCTGCGGAGAGGGGGCGGGGCTGAGGGAGTTTGGAACACTGCCCTCACAGAGGGAGTGGGTGTGGCCATCTCTGCTGTGACTGAACAAAGGGCAGGGGAGCAGGGGGCCCAGGGCACGGCCCTCAGAGCCCGGCAGGCCCAGTGGGGTGTCAAAAGCATTTAGGCCCAGGCCAAAGTCCGCCTTCTTTGTCTGCACAGCGGCACAAACTCTCACCTTTCCACTAAGGCCGCCCTCTTACTTGAAGTGTGTGTGGAACCGGTCCGCGCAGTACACTTCGATGCAAAGCTAACCATAGGTCTGGCCATCATAGCTTCCTGCCAGGTGACCGAAGTTCGCAGGCAGATGGGTCGTGGGACACACGTGGGGAGAATCCTGCCCAGGCCACAGGCCGCCCAAATCCACTATCCCAGATCGGGGGCAACAAAGCAGTCCTGTCTGAGTCCCAGCCTCTAGAGGGAGTAGTGGACCAACACTTGTAGAAAAAGGGGTCCGCGCGGGTAACTCATTGGAGGGACACAAAAAAATCTTTGCGGACTTTCTGCTGAAGCTTACGAGCGTTCACACCTAAGCCTCTTACAAGGTCAGCTGTTTAGATAAACATGAGCTCATGATCTAAATTTACACAATAATGAAGAAATCAGCAACAAGGGGAGACAAGCAGCAAAAACAATCAATACCAGAATTAGATTCCCTAGGCCAACCATCAGATGTTGGAATAATCAGGTGCAAGGCAGAAAGTATACATAAAACTTGAACTGAAACAAGGATTAAGGATGTTTTAAAAGACTGGTGGGATCTCTAAAACATTTTTAAAGTACATGTCATTGATAAAGCTAAATACTCAATGGTTGTGTAATACAACAGATTCAACATTGAGAAGAGTGAAATTATGCTGTTTTGAAAACTATGGCAGGTCAGATTTTCTGCCTAATTATATAAGAAGATTTCTCTAAAAAATACACATTATTTCAAAGACTTATTGGCTGTGAAATAAGTTAAGGTTATTTCAAATGGCTTGTGTGCAAAGAAAGGTGAGATGTAGGGAATCACAGAAAGTCGAGGGGAAAATAGGTCAATATATACATTGCTATATGGTGAACAAAGACTTAGGCCAGCCACAATGTAGAGGACCTGACCCTTAGAAACTTACAAGTAAGCTGGAATCTTGAAAAATTCAAATCCTTATAAGTAAAAAGATTTTTTAAGATGAATAACCAAGTGTTTTAATTGACATCAGAAGATCAAAACAATAAACCTGAGAACATAGAAACAATATAAATAAAGATATGAGCAGAACTTAATACAACAGAAAACGTATAAAATTCAGCTGATGTAGTAAGTCAAAGAATATTCTTTGACAAGATTAAAAGACACACTTTGATTAAGGAAAACCAAAACATATGTAAAGAATATACAGAAAGAATCAGGACAATGTTATAGCAGAGAGTATATGAAATGCCAGTAAATTTGAAAGTTTGTGTAAAGTGGACCAGTTCCTAGCTCCTAAAATTTACCAAAACTGACACAAGAGGAAATCATTTAAAGTCATCATGTCAGCCCTTGGCATTCACGGAATGCCCTGGACTCAGAATGCAGCATCTTTAGTCCATGGTAACCTGCGGAGAGGGGGCGGGGCTGAGGGAGTTTGGAACACTGCCCTCACAGAGGGAGTGGGTGTGGCCATCTCTGCTGTGACTGAACAAAGGGCAGGGGAGCAGGGTGCACAGGGCAGGGCCCTCGGAGCCCGGCAGGCCCAGTGGGGTGTCACAAGCATTTGGCCCAGGACAAAGGGTGCCTTCTTTGTCTGCACAGCGGCACAAACTCTCACCTTTCCACTCAGGCCGCCCTCTTACGTGAAGTGTGTGTGGAACCTGTCCGCGCAGTACACCTCGCTGCACAGCTAACCATAGGTCTGAGCATCGTAGCTTCCTGCCTGTTGACCGAATTTCGCAGGCAGATGGGTCCCTGGGACACACGCAGAGAGGCTCCTGCCCCGGCCACAGGCCACCCACAGCCACTGCCACAGATCGTGGTGCACAAAACAGCCCTGTCTGAGGCCGTGCCTCTAGAGGGAGTAGTGGACCAACACTTGTAGTCAACGGGGTCTTCGCGGGTAACTCATTGGAGGGACACAAATAAATCTTTGCGGACTTTCTGATGAAACTTACGAGTGTTCACACCTAAGCCTCTTACAAAGTCAGATGTTTAGCTAAACATGAGCTCATGATCTAATTTTACACAATAATGAAGAAATCAGCTACAGGGGGAGACAATCAGCAAAAACAATCAATACCAGGATAAGATTCCCTAGACCATCGATCAGACGTTGGAATAATCAGGTGCAAGGCAGAAAATATACATAAAACTGGAACGGAAACAAGGAACAAGGATGTTTTCAAAGACTGGTAGGATCTCTAAAACCTTTTTAAAGTACATGTCATTGATAAAGCTAAATACTCAAAGGTTGTGTAATACAACAGATTCATCATTGAGAAGAGTGAAATTATGCTGTTTTGAAAACTATGGCAGGTCAGATTTTCTGCCTATATATATAAGAAGATTTGTCTGAAAACTACACATTATTTCAAAGACTTATTGGCTGTGAAATAAGTTAAGGTTATTTCAAATGGCTTGTGTGCAAAGAAAGGTGAGATGTAGGAAATCACAGAAAGTCGAGGGGAAAATAGGTCAATATATACTTTGCTATATTGTGAACTAAGCTTTTGGCCAGCCACAATGTAGAGGACCTGACCCTTAGAAACTTACAAGTAAGCTGGAATCTTGAAAAATTCAAATCCTTATAAGTAAAAAGATTTTTTAAGATGAATAACCAAGTGTTTTAATTGACATCAGAAGATCAAAACAATAAACCTGAGAACATAGAAACAATATAAATAAAGATATGAGCAGAACTTAATACAATAGAAAACGTATAAAATTCAGCTGATGTAGTAAGTCAAAGAATATTCTTTGACAAGATTAAAAGACACACTTTGATTAAGGAAAACCAAAACATATGTAAAGAATATACAGAAAGAATCAGGACAATGTTATAGCAGAGAGTATATGAAATGACAGTAAATTTGAAAGTTTGTGTAAAGTGGACCAGTTCCTAGCTCCTAAAATTTACCAAAACTGACACAAGAGGAAATCATTTAAGGTCATCATGTCAGCCCTTGGCATTCACGGAATGCCCTGGACTCAGAATGCAGCATCTTTAGTCCATGGTAACCTGCGGAGAGGGGGCGGGGCTGAGGGAGTTTGGAACACTGCCCTCACACAGGGAGTGGGTGTGGCCATCTCTGCTGTGACTGAACAAAGGGCAGGGGAGCAGGGTGCCCAGGGCAGGGCCCTCGGAGCCCGGCAGGCCCAGTGGGGTGTCACAAGCACTTGGCCCAGGACAAAGGGCGCCTTCTTTGTCTGCACAGCGGCACAAACTCTCACCTTTCCACTCAGGCCGCCCTCTTACTTGAAGTGTGTGTGGAACCTGTCCGCGCAGTACACCTCGCTGCACAGCTAACCATAGGTCTGAGCATCGTAGCTTCCTGCCAGGTGACCGAATTTCGCAGGCAGATGGGTCCCTGGGACACACGCAGAGAGGCTCCTGCCCCGGCCACAGGCCACCCACTGCCACTGCCACAGATCGTGGGGCACAAAACAGCCCTGTCTGAGGCCGTGCCTCTAGAGGGAGTAGTGGACCAACACTTGTAGTCAACGGGGTCTTCGCGGGTAACTCATTGGAGGGACACAAATAAATCTTTGCGGACTTTCTGATGAAACTTACGAGTGTTCACACCTAAGCCTCTTACAAAGTCAGATGTTTAGCTAAACATGAGCTCATGATCTAATTTTACACAATAATGAAGAAATCAGCTACAGGGGGAGACAATCAGCAAAAACAATCAATACCAGGATAAGATTCCCTAGACCATCGATCAGACGTTGGAATAATCAGGTGCAAGGCAGAAAATATACATAAAACTGGAACTGAAACAAGGAACAAAGATGTTTTCAAAGACTGGTAGGATCTCTAAAACATTTTTAAAGTACATGTCATTGATAAAGCTAAATACTCAAAGGTTGTGTAATACAACAGATTCATCATTGAGAAGAGTGAAATTATGCTGTTTTGAAAACTATGGCAGGTCAGATTTTCTGCCTAAATATATAAGAAGATTTGTCTGAAAACTACACATTATTTCAAAGACTTATTGGCTGTGAAATAAGTTAAGGTTATTTCAAATGGCTTGTCTGCAAAGAAAGGTGAGATGTAGGAAATCACAGAAAGTCGAGGGGAAAATAGGTCAATATATACTTTGCTATATTGTGAACTAAGCTTTTGGCCAGCCACAATGTAGAGGACCTGACCCTTAGAAACTTCCAAGTAAGCTGGAATCTTTAAAAATTCAAATCTTTGTAAGTAAAAAATTTATTAAAATGAATAACCAAGTGTTTTAATTGACATCAGAAGATCAAAACAATAAACCCTGAGAACATAGAAAAAAGATAAATAAAGATATGAGCAGAACTTAATACCACAGAAAACGTATAAAATTCAGTTGAGGTAGTAAGTCCAAAGAATATTCTTTGACAAGATTTAAAAGACACACTTTGATTAAGGAAAACCAAAACATAAGTAAAGAATATACAGAAAGAATCAGGACAATGTTATAGCAGAGAATATCTGAAATGCCAGTAAATTTGAACATTTGTATAAAGTGGAGCATTTCCTAGCTCCTAAAATTGACCAAAATTGACACAAGAGGAAATCATTTAAGGTCATCATGTCTGCCCTTGGCATTCTCGGAACGCCCTCGGCTCAGAATGCAGCATCTGTAGTCCATGGTAACCTGCGGAGAGGGGGCGGGGCTGAGGGAGGTTGGAACAATGCCTTCACTGAGGGAGTGGGTGGGGCCATCTCTGCTGTGCCTGAACAAAGGGCAGGGGATAAGAGGGCCAACGCCGGGCCCTCAGAGCCCGGCAGGCCCAGTCGTGTGTCACAAGCATTTAGTCATAGGTCAAAGTGCGCCTTCTTTGTCTGCACAGCTGCCCAAACTCTCACCTTTCCACTCAGGCCGCCCTCTTACTTGAAGTGTGTGTGGAAACGGTCCGTGCAGTACACCTCGCTGCAAAGCTAACCATAGGTCTGGGCATCATAGCTTCCTGCCAGGTGACCGAAGTTCGCAGGCAGATGGGTCGTGGGACACACGTGGGGAGCCTCCTGCCCAGGCCACAGGCCGCCCAAAGCCACTATCCCAGATCGGGGGCGGCAAAGCAGTCCTGTCTGAGTCCCAGCCTCTAGAGGGAGTAGTGGACCAACACATGTAGAAAAAGGGGTCCGCGCGGGTAACTCATTGGAGGGACACAAAAAAATCTTTGCGGACTTTCTGCTGAAGCTTACGAGCGTTCACACCTAAGACTCTTACAAGGTCAGCTGTTTAGCTAAAAATGAGCTCATGATCTAAATTTACACAATAATGAAGAAATCAGCTACAAGGGGAGAGAAGCAGCAAAAACAATCAATACCAGAATTAGATTCCCTAGGCCAACCATCAGATGTTGGAATAATCAGGTGCAAGGCAGAAAGTATACACAAAACTGGAACTGAAACAAGGAACAAGGATGTTTTCAAAGACTGGTAGGATCTCTAAAATATTTTTAAAGTACATGTCATTGATAAAGCTAAATACTCAAAGGTGGTGTAATACAACAGATTCATCATTGAGAAGAGTGAAATTATGCTGTTTTGAAAATTATGGCAGGTCAGATTTTCTGCCTAAATATATAAGAAGATTTCTCTGAAAAATGCACATTATTTCAAAGACTTATTGGCTGTGAAATAAGTTAAGTTTATTTCAAATGGCTTGTCTGCAAAGAAAGGTGAGATGTAGGAAATCACAGAAAGTCGAGGGGAAAATAGGTCAATATATACATTGCTATATGGTGAACTAAGACTTAGGCCAGCCACAATGTAGAGGACCTGACCCTTAGAAACTTACAAGTAAGCTGGAATCTTGAAAAATTCAAATCCTTATAAGTAAAAAGATTTTTTAAGATGAATAACCAAGTGTTTTAATTGACATCAGAAGATCAAAACAATAAACCTGAGAACATAGAAACAATATAAATAAAGATATGAGCAGAACTTAATACAATAGAAAACGTATAAAATTCAGCTGATGTAGTAAGTCAAAGAATATTCTTTGACAAGATTAAAAGACACACTTTGATTAAGGAAAACCAAAACATATGTAAAGAATATACAGAAAGAATCAGGACAATGTTATAGCAGAGAGTATATGAAATGCCAGTAAATTTGAAAGTTTGTGTAAAGTGGACCAGTTCCTAGCTCCTAAAATTTACCAAAACTGACACAAGAGGAAATCATTTAAAGTCATCATGTCAGCCCTTGGCATTCACGGAATGCCCTGGACTCAGAATGCAGCATCTTTAGTCCATGGTAACCTGCGGAGAGGGGGCGGGGCTGAGGGAGTTTGGAACACTGCCCTCACACAGGGAGTGGGTGTGGCCATCTCTGCTGTGACTGAACAAAGGGCAGGGGAGCAGGGTGCCCAGGGCAGGGCCCTCGGAGCCCGGCAGGCCCAGTGGGGTGTCACAAGCATTTGGCCCAGGACAAAGGGCGCCTTCTTTGTCTGCACAGCGGCACAAACTCTCACCTTTCCACTCAGGCCGCCCTCTTACTTGAAGTGTGTGTGGAACCTGTCCGCGCAGTACACCTCGCTGCACAGCTAACCATAGGTCTGAGCATCGTAGCTTCCTGCCAGGTGACCGAATTTCGCAGGCAGATGGGTCCCTGGGACACACGCAGAGAGGCTCCTGCCCCGGCCACAGGCCACCCACTGCCACTGCCACAGATCGTGGGGCACAAAACAGCCCTGTCTGAGGCCGTGCCTCTAGAGGGAGTAGTGGACCAACACTTGTAGTCAACGGGGTCTTCGCGGGTAACTCATTGGAGGGACACAAATAAATCTTTGCGGACTTTCTGATGAAACTTACGAGTGTTCACACCTAAGCCTCTTACAAAGTCAGATGTTTAGCTAAACATGAGCTCATGATCTAATTTTACACAATAATGAAGAAATCAGCTACAGGGGGAGACAATCAGCAAAAACAATCAATACCAGGATAAGATTCCCTAGACCATCGATCAGACGTTGGAATAATCAGGTGCAAGGCAGAAAATATACATAAAACTGGAACTGAAACAAGGAACAAAGATGTTTTCAAAGACTGGTAGGATCTCTAAAACATTTTTAAAGTACATGTCATTGATAAAGCTAAATACTCAAAGGTTGTGTAATACAACAGATTCATCATTGAGAAGAGTGAAATTATGCTGTTTTGAAAACTATGGCAGGTCAGATTTTCTGCCTAAATATATAAGAAGATTTGTCTGAAAACTACACATTATTTCAAAGACTTATTGGCTGTGAAATAAGTTAAGGTTATTTCAAATGGCTTGTCTGCAAAGAAAGGTGAGATGTAGGAAATCACAGAAAGTCGAGGGGAAAATAGGTCAATATATACTTTGCTATATTGTGAACTAAGCTTTTGGCCAGCCACAATGTAGAGGACCTGACCCTTAGAAACTTCCAAGTAAGCTGGAATCTTTAAAAATTCAAATCTTTGTAAGTAAAAAATTTATTAAAATGAATAACCAAGTGTTTTAATTGACATCAGAAGATCAAAACAATAAACCCTGAGAACATAGAAAAAAGATAAATAAAGATATGAGCAGAACTTAATACCACAGAAAACGTATAAAATTCAGTTGAGGTAGTAAGTCCAAAGAATATTCTTTGACAAGATTTAAAAGACACACTTTGATTAAGGAAAACCAAAACATAAGTAAAGAATATACAGAAAGAATCAGGACAATGTTATAGCAGAGAATATCTGAAATGCCAGTAAATTTGAACATTTGTATAAAGTGGAGCATTTCCTAGCTCCTAAAATTGACCAAAATTGACACAAGAGGAAATCATTTAAGGTCATCATGTCTGCCCTTGGCATTCTCGGAACGCCCTCGGCTCAGAATGCAGCATCTGTAGTCCATGGTAACCTGCGGAGAGGGGGCGGGGCTGAGGGAGGTTGGAACAATGCCTTCACTGAGGGAGTGGGTGGGGCCATCTCTGCTGTGCCTGAACAAAGGGCAGGGGATAAGAGGGCCAACGCCGGGCCCTCAGAGCCCGGCAGGCCCAGTCGTGTGTCACAAGCATTTAGTCATAGGTCAAAGTGCGCCTTCTTTGTCTGCACAGCTGCCCAAACTCTCACCTTTCCACTCAGGCCGCCCTCTTACTTGAAGTGTGTGTGGAAACGGTCCGTGCAGTACACCTCGCTGCAAAGCTAACCATAGGTCTGGGCATCATAGCTTCCTGCCAGGTGACCGAAGTTCGCAGGCAGATGGGTCGTGGGACACACGTGGGGAGCCTCCTGCCCAGGCCACAGGCCGCCCAAAGCCACTATCCCAGATCGGGGGCGGCAAAGCAGTCCTGTCTGAGTCCCAGCCTCTAGAGGGAGTAGTGGACCAACACATGTAGAAAAAGGGGTCCGCGCGGGTAACTCATTGGAGGGACACAAAAAAATCTTTGCGGACTTTCTGCTGAAGCTTACGAGCGTTCACACCTAAGACTCTTACAAGGTCAGCTGTTTAGCTAAAAATGAGCTCATGATCTAAATTTACACAATAATGAAGAAATCAGCTACAAGGGGAGAGAAGCAGCAAAAACAATCAATACCAGAATTAGATTCCCTAGGCCAACCATCAGATGTTGGAATAATCAGGTGCAAGGCAGAAAGTATACACAAAACTGGAACTGAAACAAGGAACAAGGATGTTTTCAAAGACTGGTAGGATCTCTAAAATATTTTTAAAGTACATGTCATTGATAAAGCTAAATACTCAAAGGTGGTGTAATACAACAGATTCATCATTGAGAAGAGTGAAATTATGCTGTTTTGAAAATTATGGCAGGTCAGATTTTCTGCCTAAATATATAAGAAGATTTCTCTGAAAAATGCACATTATTTCAAAGACTTATTGGCTGTGAAATAAGTTAAGTTTATTTCAAATGGCTTGTCTGCAAAGAAAGGTGAGATGTAGGAAATCACAGAAAGTCGAGGGGAAAATAGGTCAATATATACATTGCTATATGGTGAACTAAGACTTAGGCCAGCCACAATGTAGAGGACCTGACCCTTAGAAACTTACAAGTAAGCTGGAATCTTGAAAAATTCAAATCCTTATAAGTAAAAAGATTTTTTAAGATGAATAACCAAGTGTTTTAATTGACATCAGAAGATCAAAACAATAAACCTGAGAACATAGAAACAATATAAATAAAGATATGAGCAGAACTTAATACAATAGAAAACGTATAAAATTCAGCTGATGTAGTAAGTCAAAGAATATTCTTTGACAAGATTAAAAGACACACTTTGATTAAGGAAAACCAAAACATATGTAAAGAATATACAGAAAGAATCAGGACAATGTTATAGCAGAGAGTATATGAAATGCCAGTAAATTTGAAAGTTTGTGTAAAGTGGACCAGTTCCTAGCTCCTAAAATTTACAAAAACTGACACAAGAGGAAATCATTTAAAGTCATCATGTCAGCCCTTGGCATTCACGGAATGCCCTGGACTCAGAATGCAGCATCTTTAGTCCATGGTAACCTGCGGAGAGGGGGCGGGGCTGAGGGAGTTTGGAACACTGCCCTCACACAGGGAGTGGGTGTGGCCATCTCTGCTGTGACTGAACAAAGGGCAGGGGAGCAGGGTGCCCAGGGCAGGGCCCTCGGAGCCCGGCAGGCCCAGTGGGGTGTCACAAGCATTTGGCCCAGGACAAAGGGCGCCTTCTTTGTCTGCACAGCGGCACAAACTCTCACCTTTCCACTCAGGCCGCCCTCTTACTTGAAGTGTGTGTGGAACCTGTCCGCGCAGTACACCTCGCTGCACAGCTAACCATAGGTCTGAGCATCGTAGCTTCCTGCCAGGTGACCGAATTTCGCAGGCAGATGGGTCCCTGGGACACACGCAGAGAGGCTCCTGCCCCGGCCACAGGCCACCCACTGCCACTGCCACAGATCGTGGGGCACAAAACAGCCCTGTCTGAGGCCGTGCCTCTAGAGGGAGTAGTGGACCAACACTTGTAGTCAACGGGGTCTTCGCGGGTAACTCATTGGAGGGACACAAATAAATCTTTGCGGACTTTCTGATGAAACTTACGAGTGTTCACACCTAAGCCTCTTACAAAGTCAGATGTTTAGCTAAACATGAGCTCATGATCTAATTTTACACAATAATGAAGAAATCAGCTACAGGGGGAGACAATCAGCAAAAACAATCAATACCAGGATAAGATTCCCTAGACCATCGATCAGACGTTGGAATAATCAGGTGCAAGGCAGAAAATATACATAAAACTGGAACTGAAACAAGGAACAAGGATGTTTTCAAAGACTGGTAGGATCTCTAAAACATTTTTAAAGTACATGTCATTGATAAAGCTAAATACTCAAAGGTTGTGTAATACAACACATTCATCATTGAGAAGAGTGAAATTATGCTGTTTTGAAAACTATGGCAGGTCAGATTTTCTGCCTAAATATATAAGAAGATTTGTCTGAAAACTACACATTATTTCAAAGACTTATTGGCTGTGAAATAAGTTAAGGTTATTTCAAATGGCTTGTGTGCAAAGAAAGGTGAGATGTAGGAAATCACAGAAAGTCGAGGGGAAAATAGGTCAATATATACTTTGCTATATTGTGAACTAAGCTTTTGGCCAGCCACAATGTAGAGGACCTGACCCTTAGAATCTTACAAGTAAGCTGGAATCTTGAAAAATTCAAATCCTTATAATTAAAAAGATTTTTTAAGATGAATAACCAAGTGTTTTAATTGACATCAGAAGATCAAAACAATAAACCTGAGAACATAGAAACAATATAAATAAAGATATGAGCAGAACTTAATACAGTAGAAAACGTATAAAATTCAGCTGATGTAGTAAGTCAAAGAATATTCTTTGACAAGATTAAAAGACACACTTTGATTAAGGAAAACCAAAACATATGTAAAGAATATACAGAAAGAATCAGGACAATGTTATAGCAGAGAGTATATGAAATGCCAGTAAATTTGAAAGTTTGTGTAAAGTGGACCAGTTCCTAGCTCCTAAAATTTACCAAAACTGACACAAGAGGAAATCATTTAAGGTCATCATGTCAGCCCTTGGCATTCACGGAATGCCCTGGACTCAGAATGCAGCATCTTTAGTCCATGTTAACCTGCGGAGAGGGGGCGGGGCTGAGGGAGTTTGGAACACTGCCCTCACACAGGGAGTGGGTGTGGCCATCTCTGCTGTGACTGAACAAAGGGCAGGGGAGCAGGGTGCCCAGGGCACGGCCCTCGGAGCCCGGCAGGCCCAGTGGGGTGTCACAAGCATTTGGCCCAGGACAAAGGGCGCCTTCTTTGTCTGCACAGCGGCACAAACTCTCACCTTTCCACTCAGGCCGCCCTCTTACTTGAAGTGTGTGTGGAACCTGTCCGCGCAGTACACCTCGCTGCACAGCTAACCATAGGTCTGAGCATCGTAGCTTCCTGCCAGGTGACCGAATTTCGCATGCAGATGGGTCCCTGGGACACACGCAGAGAGGCTCCTGCCCCGGCCACAGGCCACCCACTGCCACTGCCACAGATCGTGGTGCACAAAACAGCCCTGTCTGAGGCCGTGCCTCTAGAGGGTGTAGTGGACCAACACTTGTAGTCAACGGGGTCTTCGCGGGTAACTCATTGGAGGGACACAAATAAATCTTTGCGGACTTTCTGATGAAACTTACGAGTGTTCACACCTAAGCCTCTTACAAAGTCAGATGTTTAGCTAAACATGAGCTCATGATCTAATTTTACACAATAATGAAGAAATCAGCTACAGGGGGAGACAATCAGCAAAAACAATCAATACCAGGATAAGATTCCCTAGACCATCGATCAGACGTTGGAATAATCAGGTGCAAGGCAGAAAATATACATAAAACTGGAACTGAAACAAGGAACAAGGATGTTTTCAAAGACTGGTAGGATCTCTAAAACATTTTTAAAGTACATGTCATTGATAAAGCTAAATACTCAAAGGTTGTGTAATACAACACATTCATCATTGAGAAGAGTGAAATTATGCTGTTTTGAAAACTATGGCAGGTCAGATTTTCTGCCTAAATATATAAGAAGATTTGTCTGAAAACTACACATTATTTCAAAGACTTATTGGCTGTGAAATAAGTTAAGGTTATTTCAAATGGCTTGTCTGCAAAGAAAGGTGAGATGTAGGAAATCACAGAAAGTCGAGGGGAAAATAGGTCAATATATACTTTGCTATATTGTGAACTAAGCTTTTGGCCAGCCACAATGTAGAGGACCTGACCCTTAGAAACTTCCAAGTAAGCTGGAATCTTTAAAAATTCAAATCTTTGTAAGTAAAAAATTTATTAAAATGAATAACCAAGTGTTTTAATTGACATCAGAAGATCAAAACAATAAACCCTGAGAACATAGAAAAAAGATAAATAAAGATATGAGCAGAACTTAATACCACAGAAAACGTATAAAATTCAGTTGAGGTAGTAAGTCCAAAGAATATTCTTTGACAAGATTTAAAAGACACACTTTGATTAAGGAAAACCAAAACATAAGTAAAGAATATACAGAAAGAATCAGGACAATGTTATAGCAGAGAATATATGAAATGCCAGTAAATTTGAACATTTGTATAAAGTGGAGCATTTCCTAGCTCCTAAAATTTACCAAAATTGACACAAGAGGAAATCATTTAAGGTCATCATGTCTGCCCTTGGCATTCTCGGAACGCCCTCGGCTCAGAATGCAGCATCTGTAGTCCATGGTAACCTGCGGAGAGGGGGCGGGGCTGAGGGAGGTTGGAACAATGCCTTCACTGAGGGAGTGGGTGGGGCCATCTCTGCTGTGCCTGAACAAAGGGCAGGGGATAAGGGGGCCAACGCCGGGCCCTCAGAGCCCGGCAGGCCCAGTCGTGTGTCACAAGCATTTAGGCATAGGTCAAAGTGCGCCTTCTTTGTCTGCACAGCTGCCCAAACTCTCACCTTTCCACTCAGGCCGCCCTCTTACTTGAAGTGTGTGTGGAACCGGTCCGTGCAGTACACCTCGCTGCAAAGCTAACCATAGGTCTGGGCATCATAGCTTCCTGCCAGGTGACCGAAGTTCGCAGGCAGATGGGTCGTGGGACACACGTGGGGAGCCTCCTGCCCAGGCCACAGGCCGCCCAAAGCCACTATCCCAGATCGGGGGCGGCAAAGCAGTCCTGTCTGAGTCCCAGCCTCTAGAGAGAGTAGTGGACCAACACATGTAGAAAAAGGGGTCCGCGCGGGTAACTCATTGGAGGGACACAAAAAAATCTTTGCGGACTTTCTGCTGAAGCTTACGAGCGTTCACACCTAAGACTCTTACAAGGTCAGCTGTTTAGCTAAAAATGAGCTCATGATCTAAATTTACACAATAATGAAGAAATCAGCTACAAGGGGAGAGAAGCAGCAAAAACTATCAATACCAGAATTAGATTCCCTAGGCCAACCATCAGATGTTGGAATAATCAGGTGCAAGGCAGAAAGTATACACAAAACTGGAACTGAAACAAGGAACAAGGATGTTTTCAAAGACTGGTAGGATCTCTAAAATATTTTTAAAGTACATGTCATTGATAAAGCTAAATACTCAAAGGTGGTGTAATACAACAGATTCATCATTGAGAAGAGTGAAATTATGCTGTTTTGAAAATTATGGCAGGTCAGATTTTCTGCCTAAATATATAAGAAGATTTCTCTGAAAAATGCACATTATTTCAAAGACTTATTGGCTGTGAAATAAGTTAAGTTTATTTCAAATGGCTTGTCTGCAAAGAAAGGTGAGATGTAGGAAATCACAGAAAGTCGAGGGGAAAATAGGTCAATATATACTTTGCTATATTGTGAACTAAGCCTTTGGCCAGCCACAATGTAGAGGACCTGACCCTTAGAAACTTACAAGTAAGCTGGAATCTTTAAAAACTCAAATCTTCATAAGTAAAAAGATTTATTAAAATGAATAACCAAGTGTTTTAATTGACATCAGAATATCAAAACAATAAACCCTGAGAACATAGAAAAAAGATAAATAAAGATATGAGCAGAACTTAATACCATAGAAAACGTATAAAATTCAGTTGAGGTAGTAAGTCCAAAGAATATTCTTTGACAAGATTTAAAAGACACACTTTGATTAAGGAAAACCAAAACATAAGTAAAGAATATACAGAAAGAGTCAGGACAATGTTATAGCAGAGAGTATATGAAATGCCAGTAAATTTGAACGTTTGTGTAAAGTGGACCAGTTCCTAGCTCCTAAAATTTACCAAAACTGACACAAGAGGAAATCATTTAAGGTCATCATGTCAGCCCTTGGCATTCTCGGGATGCCCTGGACTCAGAATGCAGCATCTTTAGTCCATGGTAACCTGCGGAGAGGGGGCGGGGCTGAGGGAGTTTGGAACACTGCCCTCACAGAGGGAGTGGGTGTGGCCATCTCTGCTGTGACTGAACAAAGGGCAGGGGCGCAGGGGGCCCAGGGCAGGGCCCTCAGAGCCCGGCAGGCCCAGTGGGGTGTCAAAAGCATTTAGGCCCAGGCCAAAGTGCGCCTTCTTTGTCTGCACAGCGGCACAAAC
The DNA here is from genome assembly GCF_964165515.1 of Mesoplodon bidens. NCBI lineage: Eukaryota > Metazoa > Chordata > Mammalia > Artiodactyla > Ziphiidae > Mesoplodon > Mesoplodon bidens. Next base: position 26,411,359 of record NC_138180.1, on the reverse strand, counting down.
TCTCACCTTTCCACTAAGGCCGCCCTCTTACTTGAAGTGTGTGTGGAACCGGTCCGCGCAGTACACTTCGATGCAAAGCTAACCATAGGTCTGGCCATCATAGCTTCCTGCCAGGTGACCGAAGTTCGCAGGCAGATGGGTCGTGGGACACACGTGGGGAGAATCCTGCCCAGGCCACAGGCCGCCCAAAGCCACTATCCCAGATCGGGGGCAACAAAGCAGTCCTGTCTGAGTCCCAGCCTCTAGAGGGAGTAGTGGACCAACACTTGTAGAAAAAGGGGTCCGCGCGGGTAACTCATTGGAGGGACACAAAAAAATCTTTGCGGACATTCTGCTGAAGCTTACGAGCGTTCACACCTAAGCCTCTTACAAGGTCAGCTGTTTAGATAAACATGAGCTCATGATCTAAATTTACACAATAATGAAGAAATCAGCAACAAGGGGAGACAAGCAGCAAAAACAATCAATACCAGAATTAGATTCCCTAGGCCAACCATCAGATGTTGGAATAATCAGGTGCAAGGCAGAAAGTATACATAAAACTTGAACTGAAACAAGGATTAAGGATGTTTTAAAAGACTGGTAGGATCTCTAAAACATTTTTAAAGTACATGTCATTGATAAAGCTAAATACTCAATGGTTGTGTAATACAACAGATTCAACATTGAGAAGAGTGAAATTATGCTGTTTTGAAAACTATGGCAGGTCAGATTTTCTGCCTAATTATATAAGAAGATTTCTCTAAAAAATACACATTATTTCAAAGACTTATTGGCTGTGAAATAAGTTAAGGTTATTTCAAATGGCTTGTGTGCAAAGAAAGGTGAGATGTAGGGAATCACAGAAAGTCGAGGGGAAATAGGTCAATATATACATTGCTATATGGTGAACTAAGACTTAGGCCAGCCACAATGTAGAGGACCTGACCCTTAGAAACTTACAAGTAAGCTGGAATCTTGAAAAATTCAAATCCTTATAAGTAAAAAGATTTTTTAAGATGAATAACCAAGTGTTTTAATTGACATCAGAAGATCAAAACAATAAACCTGAGAACATAGAAACAATATAAATAAAGATATGAGCAGAACTTAATACAATAGAAAACGTATAAAATTCAGCTGATGTAGTAAGTCAAAGAATATTCTTTGACAAGATTAAAAGACACACTTTGATTAAGGAAAACCAAAACATATGTAAAGAATATACAGAAAGAATCAGGACAATGTTATAGCAGAGAGTATATGAAATGCCAGTAAATTTGAAAGTTTGTGTAAAGTGGACCAGTTCCTAGCTCCTAAAATTTACCAAAACTGACACAAGAGGAAATCATTTAAAGTCATCATGTCAGCCCTTGGCATTCACGGAATGCCCTGGACTCAGAATGCAGCATCTTTAGTCCATGGTAACCTGCGGAGAGGGGGCGGGGCTGAGGGAGTTTGGAACACTGCCCTCACAGAGGGAGTGGGTGTGGCCATCTCTGCTGTGACTGAACAAAGGGCAGGGGAGCAGGGTGCCCAGGGCAGGGCCCTCGGAGCCCGGCAGGCCCAGTGGGGTGTCACAAGCATTTGGCCCAGTACAAAGGGTGCCTTCTTTGTCTGCACAGCGGCACAAACTCTCACCTTTCCACTCAGGCCGCCCTCTTACTTGAAGTGTGTGTGGAACCTGTCCGCGCAGTACACATCGCTGCACAGCTAACCATAGGTCTGAGCATCGTAGCTTCCTGCCAGGTGACCGAATTTCGCAGGCAGATGGGTCCCTGGGACACACGCAGAGAGGCTCCTGCCCCGGCCACAGGCCACCCACTGCCACTGCCACAGATCGTGGTGCACAAAACAGCCCTGTCTGAGGCCGTGCCTCTAGAGGGAGTAGTGGACCAACACTTGTAGTCAACGGGGTCTTCGCGGGTAACTCATTGGAGGGACACAAATAAATCTTTGCGGACTTTCTGATGAAACTTACGAGTGTTCACACCTAAGCCTCTTACAAAGTCAGATGTATAGCTAAACATGAGCTCATGATCTAATTTTACACAATAATGAAGAAATCAGCTACAGGGGGAGACAATCAGCAAAAACAATCAATACCAGTATAAGATTCCCTAGACCATCGATCAGACGTTGGAATAATCAGGTGCAAGGCAGAAAATATACATAAAACTGGAACGGAAACAAGGAACAAGGATGTTTTCAAAGACTGGTAGGATCTCTAAAACCTTTTTAAAGTACATGTCATTGATAAAGCTAAATACTCAAAGGTTGTGTAATACAACAGATTCATCATTGAGAAGAGTGAAATTATGCTGTTTTGAAAACTATGGCAGGTCAGATTTTCTGCCTATATATATAAGAAGATTTGTCTGAAAACTACACATTATTTCAAAGACTTATTGGCTGTGAAATAAGTTAAGGTTATTTCAAATGGCTTGTGTGCAAAGAAAGGTGAGATGTAGGAAATCACAGAAAGTCGAGGGGAAAATAGGTCAATATATACTTTGCTATATTGTGAACTAAGCTTTTGGCCAGCCACAATGTAGAGGACCTGACCCTTAGAAACTTACAAGTAAGCTGGAATCTTGAAAAATTCAAATCCTTATAAGTAAAAAGATTTTTTAAGATGAATAACCAAGTGTTTTAATTGACATCAGAAGATCAAAACAATAAACCTGAGAACATAGAAACAATATAAATAAAGATATGAGCAGAACTTAATACAATAGAAAACGTATAAAATTCAGCTGATGTAGTAAGTCAAAGAATATTCTTTGACAAGATTAAAAGACACACTTTGATTAAGGAAAACCAAAACATATGTAAAGAATATACAGAAAGAATCAGGACAATGTTATAGCAGAGAGTATATGAAATGACAGTAAATTTGAAAGTTTGTGTAAAGTGGACCAGTTCCTAGCTCCTAAAATTTACCAAAACTGACACAAGAGGAAATCATTTAAGGTCATCATGTCAGCCCTTGGCATTCACGGAATGCCCTGGACTCAGAATGCAGCATCTTTAGTCCATGGTAACCTGCGGAGAGGGGGCGGGGCTGAGGGAGTTTGGAACACTGCCCTCACACAGGGAGTGGGTGTGGCCATCTCTGCTGTGACTGAACAAAGGGCAGGGGAGCAGGGTGCCCAGGGCAGGGCCCTCGGAGCCCGGCAGGCCCAGTGGGGTGTCACAAGCACTTGGCCCAGGACAAAGGGCGCCTTCTTTGTCTGCACAGCGGCACAAACTCTCACCTTTCCACTCAGGCCGCCCTCTTACTTGAAGTGTGTGTGGAACCTGTCCGCGCAGTACACCTCGCTGCACAGCTAACCATAGGTCTGAGCATCGTAGCTTCCTGCCAGGTGACCGAATTTCGCAGGCAGATGGGTCCCTGGGACACACGCAGAGAGGCTCCTGCCCCGGCCACAGGCCACCCACTGCCACTGCCACAGATCGTGGGGCACAAAACAGCCCTGTCTGAGGCCGTGCCTCTAGAGGGAGTAGTGGACCAACACTTGTAGTCAACGGGGTCTTCGCGGGTAACTCATTGGAGGGACACAAATAAATCTTTGCGGACTTTCTGATGAAACTTACGAGTGTTCACACCTAAGCCTCTTACAAAGTCAGATGTTTAGCTAAACATGAGCTCATGATCTAATTTTACACAATAATGAAGAAATCAGCTACAGGGGGAGACAATCAGCAAAAACAATCAATACCAGGATAAGATTCCCTAGACCATCGATCAGACGTTGGAATAATCAGGTGCAAGGCAGAAAATATACATAAAACTGGAACTGAAACAAGGAACAAAGATGTTTTCAAAGACTGGTAGGATCTCTAAAATATTTTTAAAGTACATGTCATTGATAAAGCTAAATACTCAAAGGTTGTGTAATACAACAGATTCATCATTGAGAAGAGTGAAATTATGCTGTTTTGAAAACTATGGCAGGTCAGATTTTCTGCCTAAATATATAAGAAGATTTGTCTGAAAACTACACATTATTTCAAAGACTTATTGGCTGTGAAATAAGTTAAGATTATTTCAAATGGCTTGTCTGCAAAGAAAGGTGAGATGTAGGAAATCACAGAAAGTCGAGGGGAAAATAGGTCAATATATACTTTGCAATATTTTGAACTAAGCTTTTGGCCAGCCACAATGTAGAGGACCTGACCCTTAGAAACTTCCAAGTAAGCTGGAATCTTTAAAAATTCAAATCTTTATAAGTAAAAAATTTATTAAAATGAATAACCAAGTGTTTTAATTGACATCAGAAGATCAAAACAATAAACCCTGAGAACATAGAAAAAAGATAAATAAAGATATGAGCAGAACTTAATACCACAGAAAACGTATAAAATTCAGTTGAGGTAGTAAGTCCAAAGAATATTCTTTGACAAGATTTAAAAGACACACTTTGATTAAGGAAAACCAAAACATAAGTAAAGAATATACAGAAAGAATCAGGACAATGTTATAGCAGAGAATATCTGAAATGCCAGTAAATTTGAACATTTGTATAAAGTGGAGCATTTCCTAGCTCCTAAAATTGACCAAAATTGACACAAGAGGAAATCATTTAAGGTCATCATGTCTGCCCTTGGCATTCTCGGAACGCCCTCGGCTCAGAATGCAGCATCTGTAGTCCATGGTAACCTGCGGAGAGGGGGCGGGGCTGAGGGAGGTTGGAACAATGCCTTCACTGAGGGAGTGGGTGGGGCCATCTCTGCTGTGCCTGAACAAAGGGCAGGGGATAAGGGGGCCAACGCCGGGCCCTCAGAGCCCGGCAGGCCCAGTCGTGTGTCACAAGCATTTAGTCATAGGTCAAAGTGCGCCTTCTTTGTCTGCACAGCTGCCCAAACTCTCACCTTTCCACTCAGGCCGCCCTCTTACTTGAAGTGTGTGTGGAAACGGTCCGTGCAGTACACCTCGCTGCAAAGCTAACCATAGGTCTGGGCATCATAGCTTCCTGCCAGGTGACCGAAGTTCGCAGGCAGATGGGTCGTGGGACACACGTGGGGAGCCTCCTGCCCAGGCCACAGGCCGCCCAAAGCCACTATCCCAGATCGGGGGCGGCAAAGCAGTCCTGTCTGAGTCCCAGCCTCTAGAGGGAGTAGTGGACCAACACTTGTAGAAAAAGGGGTCCGCGCGGGTAACTCATTGGAGGGACACAAAAAAATCTTTGCGGACTTTCTGCTGAAGCTTACGAGCGTTCACACCTAAGACTCTTACAAGGTCAGCTGTTTAGCTAAAAATGAGCTCATGATCTAAATTTACACAATAATGAAGAAATCAGCTACAAGGGGAGAGAAGCAGCAAAAACAATCAATACCAGAATTAGATTCCCTAGGCCAACCATCAGATGTTGGAATAATCAGGTGCAAGGCAGAAAGTATACACAAAACTGGAACTGAAACAAGGAACAAGGATGTTTTCAAAGACTGGTAGGATCTCTAAAATATTTTTAAAGTACATGTCATTGATAAAGCTAAATACTCAAAGGTGGTGTAATACAACAGATTCATCATTGAGAAGAGTGAAATTATGCTGTTTTGAAAATTATGGCAGGTCAGATTTTCTGCCTAAATATATAAGAAGATTTCTCTGAAAAATGCACATTATTTCAAAGACTTATTGGCTGTGAAATAAGTTAAGTTTATTTCAAATGGCTTGTCTGCAAAGAAAGGTGAGATGTAGGAAATCACAGAAAGTCGAGGGGAAAATAGGTCAATATATACTTTGCTATATTGTGAACTAAGCCTTTGGCCAGCCACAATGTAGAGGACCTGACCCTTAGAAACTTACAAGTAAGCTGGACTCTTTAAAAACTCAAATCTTCATAAGTAAAAAGATTTATTAAAATGAATAACCAAGTGTTTTAATTGACATCAGAAGATCAAAACAATAAACCCTGAGAACATAGAAAAAAGATAAATAAAGATATGAGCAGAACTTAATACCATAGAAAACGTATAAAATTCAGTTGAGGTAGTAAGTGCAAAGAATATTCTTTGACAAGATTTAAAAGACACACTTTGATTAAGGAAAACCAAAACATAAGTAAAGAATATACAGAAAGAGTCAGGACAATGTTATAGCAGAGAGTATATGAAATGCCAGTAAATTTGAACGTTTGTGTAAAGTGGACCAGTTCCTAGCTCCTAAAATTTACCAAAACTGACACAAGAGGAAATCATTTAAGGTCATCATGTCAGCCCTTGGCATTCTCGGGATGCCCTGGACTCAGAATGCAGCATCTTTAGTCCATGGTAACCTGCGGAGAGGGGGCGGGGCTGAGGGAGTTTGGAACACTGCCCTCACAGAGGGAGTGGGTGTGGCCATCTCTGCTGTGACTGAACAAAGGGCAGGGGAGCAGGGGGCCCAAGGCAGGGCCCTCAGAGCCCGGCAGGCCCAGTGGGGTGTCAAAAGCATTTAGGCCCAGGCCAAAGTGCGCCTTCTTTGTCTGCACAGCGGCACAAACTCTCACCTTTCCACTAAGGCCGCCCTCTTACTTGAAGTGTGTGTGGAACTGGTCCGCGCAGTACACTTCGATGCAAAGCTAACCATAGGTCTGGCCATCATAGCTTCCTGCCAGGTGACCGAAGTTCGCAGGCAGATCGGTCGTGGGACACACGTGGGGAGAATCCTGCCCAGGCCACAGGCCGCCCAAAGCCACTATCCCAGATCGGGGGCAGCAAAGCAGTCCTGTCTGAGTCCCAGCCTCTAGAGGGAGTAGTGGACCAACACTTGTAGAAAAAGGGGTCCGCGCGGGTAACTCATTGGAGGGAAACAAAAAAATCTTTGCGGACTTTCTGCTGAAGCTTACGAGCGTTCACACCTAAGCCTCTTACAAGGTCAGCTGTTTAGATAAACATGAGCTCATGATCTAAATTTACACAATAATGAAGAAATCAGCTACAAGGTGAGACAAGCAGCAAAAACAATCAATACCAGAATTAGATTCCCTAGGCCAACCATCAGATGTTGGAATAATCAGGTGCAAGGCAGAAAGTATACATAAAACTTGAACTGAAACAAGGAACAAGGATGTTTTCAAAGACTGGTAGGATCTCTAAAATATTTTTAAAGTACATGTCATTGATAAAGCTAAATACTCAATGGTTGTGTAATACAACAGATTCAACATTGAGAAGAGTGAAATTATGCTGTTTTGAAAACTATGGCAGGTCAGATTTTCTGCCTAATTATATAAGAAGATTTCTCTAAAATATACACATTATTTCAAAGACTTATTGGCTGTGAAATAAGTTAAGGTTATTTCAAATGGCTTGTGTGCAAAGAAAGGTGAGATGTAGGGAATCACAGAAAGTCGAGGGGAAAATAGGTCAATATATACATTGCTATATGGTGAACTAAGACTTAGGCCAGCCACAATGTAGAGGACCTGACCCTTAGAAACTTACAAGTAAGCTGGAATCTTGAAAAATTCAAATCCTTATAAGTAAAAGATTTTTTAAGATGAATAACCAAGTGTTTTAATTGACATCAGAAGATCAAAACAATAAACCTGAGAACATAGAAACAATATAAATAAAGATATGAGCAGAACTTAATACAATAGAAAACGTATAAAATTCAGCTGATGTAGTAAGTCAAAGAATATTCTTTGACAAGATTAAAAGACACACTTTGATTAAGGAAAACCAAAACATATGTAAAGAATATACAGAAAGAATCAGGACAATGTTATAGCAGAGAGTATATGAAATGCCAGTAAATTTGAAAGTTTGTGTAAAGTGGACCAGTTCCTAGCTCCTAAAATTTACCAAAACTGACACAAGAGGAAATCATTTAAAGTCATCATGTCAGCCCTTGGCATTCACGGAATGCCCTGGACTCAGAATGCAGCATCTTTAGTCCATGGTAACCTGCGGAGAGGGGGCGGGGCTGAGGGAGTTTGGAACACTGCCCTCACACAGGGAGTGGGTGTGGCCATCTCTGCTGTGACTGAACAAAGGGCAGGGGAGCAGGGTGCCCAGGGCAGGGCCCTCGGAGCCCGGCAGGCCCAGTGGGGTGTCACAAGCATTTGGCCCAGGACAAAGGGCGCCTTCTTTGTCTGCACAGCGGCACAAACTCTCACCTTTCCACTCAGGCCGCCCTCTTACTTGAAGTGTGTGTGGAACCTGTCCACGCAGTACACCTCGCTGCACAGCTAACCATAGGTCTGAGCATCGTAGCTTCCTGCCAGGTGACCGAATTTCGCAGACAGATGGGTCCCTGGGACACACGCAGAGAGGCTCCTGCCCCGGCCACAGGCCACCCACTGCCACTGCCACAGATCGTGGTGCACAAAACAGCCCTGTCTGAGGCCGTGCCTCTAGAGGGAGTAGTGGACCAACACTTGTAGTCAACGGGGTCTTCGCGGGTAACTCATTGGAGGGACACAAATAAATCTTTGCGGACTTTCTGATGAAACTTACGAGTGTTCACACCTAAGCCTCTTACAAAGTCAGATGTTTAGCTAAACATGAGCTCATGATCTAATTTTACACAATAATGAAGAAATCAGCTACAGGGGGAGACAATCAGCAAAAACAATCAATACCAGGATAAGATTCCCTAGACCATCGATCAGACGTTGGAATAATCAGGTGCAAGGCAGAAAATATACATAAAACTGGAACTGAAACAAGGAACAAGGATGTTTTCAAAGACTGGTAGGATCTCTAAAACATTTTTAAAGTACATGTCATTGATAAAGCTAAATACTCAAAGGTTGTGTAATACAACAGATTCATCATTGAGAAGAGTGAAATTATGCTGTTTTGAAAACTATGGCAGGTCAGATTTTCTGCCTATATATATAAGAAGATTTGTCTGAAAACTACACATTATTTCAAAGACTTATTGGCTGTGAAATAAGTTAAGGTTATTTCAAATGGCTTGTGTGCAAAGAAAGGTGAGATGTAGGAAATCACAGAAAGTCGAGGGGAAAATAGGTCAATATATACTTTGCTATATTGTGAACTAAGCTTTTGGCCAGCCACAATGTAGAGGACCTGACCCTTAGAAACTTACAAGTAAGCTGGAATCTTGAAAAATTCAAATCCTTATAAGTAAAAAGATGTTTTAAGATGAATAACCAAGTGTTTTAATTGACATCAGAAGATCAAAACAATAAACCTGAGAACATAGAAACAATATAAATAAAGATATGAGCAGAACTTAATACAATAGAAAACGTATAAAATTCAGCTGATGTAGTAAGTCAAAGAATATTCTTTGACAAGATTAAAAGACACACTTTGATTAAGGAAAACCAAAACATATGTAAAGAATATACAGAAAGAATCAGGACAATGTTATAGCAGAGAGTATATGAAATGCCAGTAAATTTGAAAGTTTGTGTAAAGTGGACCAGTTCCTAGCTCCTAAAATTTACCAAAACTGACACAAGAGGAAATCATTTAAGGTCATCATGTCAGCCCTTGGCATTCATGGAATGCCCTGGACTCAGAATGCAGCATCTTTAGTCCATGGTAACCTGCGGAGAGGGGGCGGGGCTGAGGGAGTTTGGAACACTGCCCTCACACAGGGAGTGGGTGTGGCCATCTCTGCTGTGACTGAACAAAGGGCAGGGGAGCAGGGTGCCCAGGGCAGGGCCCTCGGAGCCCGGCAGGCCCAGTGGGGTGTCACAAGCATTTGGCCCAGGACAAAGGGCGCCTTCTTTGTCTGCACAGCGGCACAAACTCTCACCTTTCCACTCAGGCCGCCCTCTTACTTGAAGTGTGTGTGGAACCTGTCCGCGCAGTACACCTCGCTGCACAGCTAACCATAGGTCTGAGCATCGTAGCTTCCTGCCAGGTGACCGAATTTCGCAGGCAGATGGGTCCCTGGGACACACGCAGAGAGGCTCCTGCCCCGGCCACAGGCCACCCACTGCCACTGCCACAGATCGTGGGGCACAAAACAGCCCTGTCTGAGGCCGTGCCTCTAGAGGGAGTAGTGGACCAACACTTGTAGTCAACGGGGTCTTCGCGGGTAACTCATTGGAGGGATACAAGTAAATCTTTGCGGACTTTCTGATGAAACTTACGAGTGTTCACACCTAAGCCTCTTACAAAGTCAGATGTTTAGCTAAACATGAGCTCATGATCTAATTTTACAAAATAATGAAGAAATCAGCTACAGGGGGAGACAATCAGCAAAAACAATCAATACCAGGATAAGATTCCCTAGACCATCGATCAGACGTTAGAATAATCAGGTGCAAGGCAGAAAATATACATAAAACTGGAACTGAAACAAGTAACAAGGATGTTTTCAAAGACTGGTAGGATCTCTAAAACATTTTTAAAGTACATGTCATTGATAAAGCTAAATACTCAAAGGTTGTGTAATACAACAGATTCATCATTGAGAAGAGTGAAATTATGCTGTTTTGAAAACTATGGCAGGTCAGATTTTCTGCCTAAATATATAAGAAGATTTGTCTGAAAACTACACATTATTTCAAAGACTTATTGGCTGTGAAATAAGTTAAGGTTATTTCAAATGGCTTGTCTGCAAAGAAAGGTGAGATGTAGGAAATCACAGAATGTCGAGGGGAAAATAGGTCAATATATACTTTGCTATATTGTGAACTAAGCTTTTGGCCAGCCACAATGTAGAGGACCTGACCCTTAGAAACTTCCAAGTAAGCTGGAATCTTTAAAAATTCAAATCTTTATAAGTAAAAAGATTTATTAAAATGAATAACCAAGTGTTTTAATTGACATCAGAAGATCAAAACAATAAACCCTGAGAACATAGAAAAAAGATAAATAAAGATATGAGCAGAACTTAATACCACAGAAAACGTATAAAATTCAGTTGAGGTAGTAAGTCCAAAGAATATTCTTTGACAAGATTTAAAAGACACACTTTGATTAAGGAAAACCAAAACATAAGTAAAGAATATACAGAAAGAATCAGGACAATGTTATAGCAGAGAATATCTGAAATGCCAGTAAATTTGAACATTTGTATAAAGTGGAGCATTTCCTAGCTCCTAAAATTGACCAAAATTGACACAAGAGGAAATCATTTAAGGTCATCATGTCTGCCCTTGGCATTCTCGGAACGCCCTCGGCTCAGAATGCAGCGTCTGTAGTCCATGGTAACCTGCGGAGAGGGGGCGGGGCTGAGGGAGGTTGGAACAATGTCTTCACTGAGGGAGTGGGTGGGGCCATCTCTGCTGTGCCTGAACAAAGGGCAGGGGATAAGGGGGCCAACGCCGGGCCCTCAGAGCCCGGCAGGCCCAGTCGTGTGTCACAAGCATTTAGGCATAGGTCAAAGTGCGCCTTCTTTGTCTGCACAGCTGCCCAAACTCTCACCTTTCCACTCAGGCCGCCCTCTTACTTGAAGTGTGTGTGGAACCGGTCCGTGCAGTACACCTCGCTGCAAAGCTAACCATAGGTCTGGGCATCATAGCTTCCTGCCAGGTGACCGAAGTTCGCAGGCAGATGGGTCGTGGGACACACGTGGGGAGCCTCCTGCCCAGGCCACAGGCCGCCCAAAGCCACTATCCCAGATCGGGGGCGGCAAAGCAGTCCTGTCTGAGTCCCAGCCTCTAGAGGGAGTAGTGGACCAACACATGTAGAAAAAGGGGTCCGCGCGGGTAACTCATTGGAGGGACACAAAAAAATCTTTGCGGACTTTCTGCTGAAGCTTACGAGCGTTCACACCTAAGACTCTTACAAGGTCAGCTGTTTAGCTAAAAATGAGCTCATGATCTAAATTTACACAATAATGAAGAAATCAGCTACAAGGGGAGAGAAGCAGCAAAAACTATCAATACCAGAATTAGATTCCCTAGGCCAACCATCAGATGTTGGAATAATCAGGTGCAAGGCAGAAAGTATACACAAAACTGGAACTGAAACAAGGAACAAGGATGTTTTCAAAGACTGGTAGGATCTCTAAAATATTTTTAAAGTACATGTCATTGATAAAGCTAAATACTCAAAGGTGGTGTAATACAACAGATTCATCATTGAGAAGAGTGAAATTATGCTGTTTTGAAAATTATGGCAGGTCAGATATTCTGCCTAAATATATAAGAAGATTTCTCTGAAAAATGCACATTATTTCAAAGACTTATTGGCTGTGAAATAAGTTAAGTTTATTTCAAATGGCTTGTCTGCAAAGAAAGGTGAGATGTAGGAAATCACAGTAAGTCGAGGGGAAAATAGGTCAATATATACTTTGCTATATTGTGAACTAAGCCTTTGGCCAGCCACAATGTAGAGGACCTGACCCTTAGAAACTTACAAGTAAGCTGGAATCTTTAAAAACTCAAATCTTCATAAGTAAAAAGATTTATTAAAATGAATAACCAAGTGTTTTAATTGACATCAGAAGATCAAAACAATAAACCCTGAGAACATAGAAAAAAGATAAATAAAGATATGAGCAGAACTTAATACCATAGAAAACGTATAAAATTCAGTTGAGGTAGTAAGTCCAAAGAATATTCTTTGACAAGATTTAAAAGACACACTTTGATTAAGGAAAACCAAAACATAAGTAAAGAATATACAGAAAGAGTCAGGACAATGTTATAGCAGAGAGTATATGAAATGCCAGTAAATTTGAACGTTTGTGTAAAGTGGACCAGTTCCTAGCTCCTAAAATTTACCAAAACTGACACAAGAGGAAATCATTTAAGGTCATCATGTCAGCCCTTGGCATTCTCGGGATGCCCTGGACTCAGAATGCAGCATCTTTAGTCCATGGTAACCTTCGGAGAGGGGGCGGGGCTGAGGGAGTTTGGAACACTGCCCTCACAGAGGGAGTGGGTGTGGCCATCTCTGCTGTGACTGAACAAAGGGCAGGGGAGCAGGGGGCCCAAGGCAGGGCCCTCAGAGCCCGGCAGGCCCAGTGGGGTGTCAAAAGCATTTAGGCCCAGGCCAAAGTGCGCCTTCTTTGTCTGCACAGCGGCACAAACTCTCACCTTTCCACTAAGGCCGCCCTCTTACTTGAAGTGTGTGTGGAACTGGTCCGCGCAGTACACTTCGATGCAAAGCTAACCATAGGTCTGGCCATCATAGCTTCCTGCCAGGTGACCGAAGTTCGCAGGCAGATCGGTCGTGGGACACACGTGGGGAGAATCCTGCCCAGGCCACAGGCCGCCCAAAGCCACTATCCCAGATCGGGGGCAGCAAAGCAGTCCTGTCTGAGTCCCAGCCTCTAGAGGGAGTAGTGGACCAACACTTGTAGAAAAAGGGGTCCGCGCGGGTAACTCATTGGAGGGACACAAAAAAATCTTTGCGGACTTTCTGCTGAAGCTTACGAGCGTTCACACCTAAGCCTCTTACAAGGTCAGCTGTTTAGATAAACATGAGCTCATGATCTAAATTTACACAATAATGAAGAAATCAGCTACAAGGGGAGACAAGCAGCAAAAACAATCAATACCAGAATTAGATTCCCTAGGCCAACCATCAGATGTTGGAATAATCAGGTGCAAGGCAGAAAGTATACATAAAACTTGAACTGAAACAAGGAATAAGGATGTTTTAAAAGACTGGTAGGATCTCTAAAACATTTTTAAAGTACATGTCATTGATAAAGCTAAATACTCAATGGTTGTGTAATACAACAGATTCAACATTGAGAAGAGTGAAATTATGCTGTTTTGAAAACTATGGCAGGTCAGATTTTCTGCCTAATTATATAAGAAGATTTCTCTAAAAAATACACATTATTTCAAAGACTTATTGGCTGTGAAATAAGTTAAGGTTATTTCAAATGGCTTGTGTGCAAAGAAAGGTGAGATGTAGGGAATCACAGAAAGTCGAGGGGAAAATAGGTCAATATATACATTGCTATATGGTGAACTAAGACTTAGGCCAGCCACAATGTAGAGGACCTGACCCTTAGAAACTTACAAGTAAGCTGGAATCTTGAAAAATTCAAATCCTTATAAGTAAAAAGATTTTTTAAAATGAATAACCAAGTGTTTTAATTGACATCAGAAGATCAAAACAATAAACCTGAGAACATAGAAACAATATAAATAAAGATATGAGCAGAACTTAATACAATAGAAAACGTATAAAATTCAGGTGATGTAGTAAGTCCAAATAATATTCTTTGACAAAATTAAAAGACACACTTTGATTAAGGAAAACCAAAACATATGTAAAGAATATACAGAAAGAATCAGGACAATGTTATAGCAGAGAGTATATGAAATGCCAGTAAATTTGAAAGTTTGTGTAAAGTGGACCAGTTCCTAGCTCCTAAAATTTACCAAAACTGACACAAGAGGAAATCATTTAAGGTCATCATGTCAGCCCTTGGCATTCTCGGAATGCCCTGGACTCAGAATGCAGCATCTTTAGTCCATGGTAACCTGCGGAGAGGGGGCGGGGCTGAGGGAGTTTGGAACACTGCCCTCACAGAGGGAGTGGGTGTGGCCATCTCTGCTGTGACTGAACAAAGGGCAGGGGAGCAGGGTGCCCAGGGCAGGGCCCTCGGAGCCCGGCAGGCCCAGTGGGGTGTCACAAGCATTTGGCCAAGGACAAAGGGCGCCTTCTTTGTCTGCACAGCGGCACAAACTCTCACCTTTCCACTCAGGCCGCCCTCTTACTTGAAGTGTGTGTGGAACCTGTCCGCGCAGTACACCTCGCTGCACAGCTAACCATAGGTCTGAGCATCGTAGCTTCCTGCCAGGTGACCGAATTTCGCAGGCAGATGGGTCCCTGGGACACACGCAGAGAGGCTCCTGCCCCGGCCACAGGCCACCCACTGCCACTGCCACAGATCGTGGGGCACAAAACAGCCCTGTCTGAGGCCGTGCCTCTAGAGGGAGTAGTGGACCAACACTTGTAGTCAACGGGGTCTTCGCGGGTAACTCATTGGAGGGACACAAATAAATCTTTGCGGACTTTCTGATGAAACTTACGAGTGTTCACACATAAGCCTCTTACAAAGTCAGATGTTTAGCTAAACATGAGCTCATGATCTAATTTTACATAATAATGAAGAAATCAGCTACAGGGGGAGACAATCAGCAAAAACAATCAATACCAGGATTAGATTCCCTAGACCATCGATCAGACGTTGGAATAATCAGGTGCAAGGCAGAAAATATACATAAAACTGGAACTGAAACAAGGAACAAGGATGTTTTCAAAGACTGGTAGGATCTCTAAAACATTTTTAAAGTACATGTCATTGATAAAGCTAAATACTCAAAGGTTGTGTAATACAACAGATTCATCATTGAGAAGAGTGAAATTATGCTGTTTTGAAAACTATGGCAGGTCAGATTTTCTGCCTAAATATATAAGAAGATTTGTCTGAAAACTACACATTATTTCAAAGACTTATTGGCTGTGAAATAAGTTAAGGTTATTTCAAGTAGCTTGTCTGCAAAGAAAGGTGAGATGTAGGAAATCACAGAAAGTCGAGGGGAAAATAGGTCAATATATACTTTGCTATATTGTGAACTAAGCTTTTGGCCAGCCACAATGTAGAGGACCTGACACTTAGAAACTTACAAGTAAGCTGGAATCTTGAAAAATTCAAATCTTTATTAGTAAAAAGTTTTATTAAAATGAATAACCAAGTGTTTTAATTGACATCAGAAGATCAAAACAATAAACCCTGAGAACATAGAAAAAAGATAAATAAAGATATGAGCAGAACTTAATACCACAGAAAACGTATAAAATTCAGTTGAGGTAGTAAGTCCAAAGAATATTCTTTGACAAGATTTAAAAGACACACTTTGATTAAGGAAAACCAAAAGATAATTAAGCAATATACAGAAAGAATCAGGACAATGTTATAGCAGAGAATATCTGAAATGCCAGTAAATTTGAACATTTGTGTAAAGTGGACCAGTTCCTAGCTCCTAAAATTTACCAAAATTGACACAAGAGGAAATCATTTAAGGTCATCATGTGTGCCCTTGGCATTCTCGGAACGCCCTCGGCTCAGAATGCAGCATCTGTAGTCCATGGTAACCTGCGGAGAGGGGGCGGGGCTGAGGGAGGTTGGAACAATGCCTTCACTGAGGGAGTGGGTGGGGCCATCTCTGCTGTGCCTGAACAAAGGGCAGGGGATAAGGGGGCCAATGCCGGGCCCTCAGAGCCCGGCAGGCCCAGTCGTGTGTCACAAGCATTTAGGCACAGGTCAAAGTGCGCCTTCTTTGTCTGCACAGCTGCCCAAACTCTCACCTTTCCACTCAGGCCGCCCTCTTACTTGAAGTGTGTGTGGAACCGGTCCGTGCAGTACACCTCGCTGCAAAGCTAACCATAGGTCTGGGCATCATAGCTTCCTGCCAGGTGACCGAAGTTCTCAGGTAGATGGGTCGTGGGACACACGTGGGGAGCCTCCTGCCCAGGCCACAGGCCGCCCAAAGCCACTATCCCAGATCGGGGGCGGCAAAGCAGTCCTGTCTGAGTCCCAGCCTCTAGAGGGAGTAGTGGACCAACACATGTAGAAAAAGGGGTCCGCGCGGGTAACTCATTGTAGGGACACAAAAAAATCTTTGCGGACTTTCTGCTGAAGCTTACGAGCGTTCACACCTAAGACTCTTACAAGGTCAGCTGTTTAGCTAAAAATGAGCTCATGATCTAAATTTACACAATAATGAAGAAATCAGCTACAAGGGGAGACAAGCAGCAAAAACAATCAATACCAGAATTAGATTCCCTAGGCCAACCATCAGATGTTGGAATAATCAGGTGCAAGGCAGAAAGTATACACAAAACTGGAACTGAAACAAGGAACAAGGATGTTTTCAAAGACTGGTAGGATCTCTAAAACATTTTTAAAGTACATGCCATTGATAAAGCTAAATACTCAAAAGTTGTGTAATACAACAGATTCATTATTGAGAAGAGTGAAATTATGCTGTTTTGAAAATTATGGCAGGTCAGATTTTCTGCCTAAATATATAAGAAGATTTCTCTGAAAAATGCACATTATTTGAAAGACTTATTGGCTGTGAAATAAGTTAAGTTTATTTCAAATGGCTTGTCTGCAAAGATAGGTGAGATGTAGGAAATCACAGAATGTCGAGGGGAAAATAGGTCAATATATACTTTGCTATATTGTGAACTAAGCCTTTGAGCAGCCACAATGTAGAGGACCTGACCCTTAGAAACTTACAAGTAACCTGGAATCTTTAAAAACTCAAATCTTTATAAGTAAAAAGATTTATTAAAATGAATAACCAAGTGTTTTAATTGACATCAGGAGATCAAAACAATAAACCCTGAGAACATAGAAAAAAGATAAATAAAGATATGAGCAGAACTTAATACCATAGAAAACGTATAAAATTCAGTTGAGGTAGTAAGTCCAAAGAATATTCTTTGACAAGATTTAAAAGACACACTTTGATTAAGGAAAACCAAAACATAAGTAAAGAATATACAGAAAGAATCAGGACAATGTTATAGCAGAGAGTATATGAAATGCCAGTAAATTTGAACGTTTGTGTAAAGTGGACCAGTTCCTACCTCCTAAAATTTACCAAAACTGACACAAGAGGAAATCATTTAAGGTCATCATGTCAGCCCTTGGCATTCTCGGGATGCCCTGGACTCAGAATGCAGCATCTTTAGTCCATGGTAACCTGCGGAGAGGGGGCGGGGCTGAGGGAGTTTGGAACACTGCCCTCACAGAGGCATTGGGTGTGGCCATCTCTGCTGTGACTGAACAAAGGGCAGGGGAGCAGGGGGCCCAGGGCAGGGCCCTCAGAGCCCGGCAGGCCCAGTGGGGTGTCACAAGCATTTGGCCAAGGACAAAGGGCGCCTTCTTTGTCTGCACAGCGGCACAAACTCTCACCTTTCCACTCAGGCCGCCCTCTTACTTGAAGTGTGTGTGGAACCTGTCCGCGCAGTACACCTCGCTGCACAGCTAACCATAGGTCTGAGCATCGTAGCTTCCCGCCAGGTGACCGAAGTTCGCAGGCAGATGGGTCCCTGGGACACACGCAGAGAGGCTCCTGCCCCGGCCACAGGCCACCCACTGCCACTGCCACAGATCGTGGGGCACAAAACAGCCCTGTCTGAGGCCGTGCCTCTAGAGGGAGTAGTGGACCAACACTTGTAGTCAACGGGGTCCTCGCGGGTAACTCATTGGAGGGACACAAATAAATCTTTGCGGACTTTCTGATGAAACTTACGAGTGTTCACACCTAAGCCTCTTACAAAGTCAGATGTTTAGCTAAACATGAGCTCATGATCTAATTTTACACAATAATGAAGAAATCAGCTACAGGGGGAGACAATCAGCAAAAACAATCAATACCAGGATAAGATTCCCTAGACCATCGATCAGACGTTGGAATAATCAGGTGCCAGGCAGAAAATATACATAAAACTGGAACTGAAACAAGGAACAAGGATGTTTTCAAAGACTGGTAGGATCTCTAAAACATTTTTAAAGTACATGTCATTGATAAAGCTAAATACTCAAAGGTTGTGTAATACAACAGATTCATCATTGAGAAGAGTGAAATTATGCTGTTTTGAAAACTATGACAGGTAAGATTTTCTGCCTAAATATATAAGAAGATTTGTCTGAAAACTACACATTATTTCAAAGACTTATTGGCTGTGAAATAAGTTAAGGTTATTTCAAATGGCTTGTCTGCAAAGAAAGGTGAGATGTAGGAAATCACAGAAAGTCGAGGGGAAAATAGGTCAATATATACTTTGCTATATTGTGAACTAAGCTTTTGGCCAGCCACAATGTAGAGGACCTGACCCTTAGAAACTTCCAAGTAAGCTGGAATCTTTAAAAATTCAAATCTTTATAAGTAAAAAGATTTATTAAAATGAATAACCAAGTGTTTTAATTGACATCAGAAGATCAAAACAATAAACCCTGAGATCATAGAAAAAAGATAAATAAAGATATGAGCAGAACTTAATACCACAGAAAACGTATAAAATTCATTTGAGGTAGTAAGTCCAAAGAATATTCTTTGACAAGATTTAAAAGACACACTTTGATTAAGGAAAACCAAAACATAAGTAAAGAATATACAGAAAGAATCAGGACAATGTTATAGCAGAGAATATCTGAAATGCCAGTAAATTTGAACATTTGTATAAAGTGGAGCATTTCCTAGCTCCTAAAATTGACCAAAATTGACACAAGAGGAAATCATTTAAGGTCATCATGTCTGCCCTTGGCATTCTCGGAACGCCCTCGGCTCAGAATGCAGCGTCTGTAGTCCATGGTAACCTGCGGAGAGGGGGCGGGGCTGAGGGAGGTTGGAACAATGCCTTCACTGAGGGAGTGGGTGGGGCCATCTCTGCTGTGCCTGAACAAAGGGCAGGGGATAAGGGGGCCAACGCCGGGCCCTCAGAGCCCGGCAGGCCCAGTCGTGTGTCACAAGCATTTAGGCATAGGTCAAAGTGCGCCTTCTTTGTCTGCACAGCTGCCCAAACTCTCACCTTTCCACTCAGGCCGCCCTCTTACTTGAAGTGTGTGTGGAACCGGTCCGTGCAGTACACCTCGCTGCAAAGCTAACCATAGGTCTGGGCATCATAGCTTCCTGCCAGGTGACCGAAGTTCGCAGGCAGATGGGTCGTGGGACACACGTGGGGAGCCTCCTGCCCAGGCCACAGGCCGCCCAAAGCCACTATCCCAGATCGGGGGCGGCAAAGCAGTCCTGTCTGAGTCCCAGCCTCTAGAGGGAGTAGTGGACCAACACATGTAGAAAAAGGGGTCTGCGCGGGTAACTCATTGGAGGGACACAAAAAAATCTTTGCGGACTTTCTGCTGAAGCTTACGAGCGTTCACACCTAAGACTCTTACAAGGTCAGCTGTTTAGCTAAAAATGAGCTCATGATCTAAATTTACACAATAATGAAGAAATCAGCTACAAGGGGAGAGAAGCAGCAAAAACAATCAATACCAGAATTAGATTCCCTAGGCCAACCATCAGATGTTGGAATAATCAGGTGCAAGGCAGAAAGTATACACAAAACTGGAACTGAAACAAGGAACAAGGATGTTTTCAAAGACTGGTAGGATCTCTAAAACATTTTTAAAGTACATGTCATTGATAAAGCTAAATACTCAAAGGTGGTGTAATACAACAGATTCATCATTGAGAAGAGTGAAATTATGCTGTTTTGAAAATTATGGCAGGTTAGATTTTCTGCCTAAATATATAAGAAGATTTCTCTGAAAAATGCACATTATTTCAAAGACTTATTGGCTGTGAAATAAGTTAAGTTTATTTCAAATGGCTTGTCTGCAAAGAAAGGTGAGATGTAGGAAATCACAGAAAGTCGAGGGGAAAATAGGTCAATATATACTTTGCTATATTGTGAACTAAGCCTTTGGCCAGCCACAATGTAGAGGACCTGACCCTTAGAAACTTACAAGTAAGCTGGAATCTTTAAAAACTCAAATCTTCATAAGTAAAAAGATTTATTAAAATGAATAACCAAGTGTTTTAATTGACATCAGAAGATCAAAACAATAAACCCTGAGAACATAGAAAAAAGATAAATAAAGATATGAGCAGAACTTAATACCATAGAAAACGTATAAAATTCAGTTGAGGTAGTAAGTCCAAAGAATATTCTTTGACAAGATTTAAAAGACACACTTTGATTAAGGAAAACCAAAACATAAGTAAAGAATATACAGAAAGAGTCAGGACAATGTTATAGCAGAGAGTATATGAAATGCCAGTAAATTTGAACGTTTGTGTAAAGTGGACCAGTTCCTAGCTCCTAAAATTTACCAAAACTGACACAAGAGGAAATCATTTAAGGTCATCATGTCAGCTCTTGGCATTCTCGGGATGCCCTGGACACAGAATGCAGCATCTTTAGTCCATGGTAACCTGCGGAGAGGGGGCGGGGCTGAGCGAGTTTGGAACACTGCCCTCACAGAGGGAGTGGGTGTGGCCATCTCTGCTGTGACTGAACAAAGGGCAGGGGAGCAGGGGGCCCAGGGCAGGGCCCTCAGAGCCCGGCAGGCCCAGTGGGGTGTCAAAAGCATTTAGGCCCAGGCCAAAGTGCGCCTTCTTTGTCTGCACAGCGGCACAAACTCTCACCTTTCCACTAAGGCCGCCCTCTTACTTGAAGTGTGTGTGGAACCGGTCCGCGCAGTACACTTCGATGCAAAGCTAACCATAGGTCTGGCCATCATAGCTTCCTGCCAGGTGACCGAAGTTCGCAGGCAGATGGGTCGTGGGACACACGTGGGGAGACTCCTGCCCAGGCCACAGGCCGCCCAAAGCCACTATCCCAGATCGGGGGCAGCAAAGCAGTCCTGTCTGAGTCCCAGCCTCTAGAGGGAGTAGTGGACCAACACTTGTAGAAAAAGGGGTCCGCGCGGGTAACTCATTGGAGGGACACAAAAAAATCTTTGCGGACATTCTGCTGAAGCTTACGAGCGTTCACACCTAAGCCTCTTACAAGGTCAGCTGTTTAGATAAACATGAGCTCATGATCTAAATTTACACAATAATGAAGAAATCAGCTACAAGAGGAGACAAGCGGCAAAAGCAATCAATACCAGAATTAGATTCCCTAGGCCAACCATCAGATGTTGGAATAATCAGGTGCAAGGCAGAAAGTATACACAAAACTGGAACTGAAACAAGGAACAAGGATGTTTTCAAAGACTGGTAGGATCTCTAAAACATTTTTAAAGTACATGCCATTGATAAAGCTAAATACTCAAAAGTTGTGTAATACAACAGATTCATTATTGAGAAGAGTGAAATTATGCTGTTTTGAAAATTATGGCAGGTCAGATTTTCTGCCTAAATATATAAGAAGATTTCTCTGAAAAATGCACATTATTTGAAAGACTTATTGGCTGTGAAATAAGTTAAGTTTATTTCAAATGGCTTGTCTGCAAAGATAGGTGAGATGTAGGAAATCACAGAATGTCGAGGGGAAAATAGGTCAATATATACTTTGCTATATTGTGAACTAAGCCTTTGAGCAGCCACAATGTAGAGGACCTGACCCTTAGAAACTTACAAGTAACCTGGAATCTTTAAAAACTCAAATCTTTATAAGTAAAAAGATTTATTAAAATGAATAACCAAGTGTTTTAATTGACATCAGGAGATCAAAACAATAAACCCTGAGAACATAGAAAAAAGATAAATAAAGATATGAGCAGAACTTAATACCATAGAAAACGTATAAAATTCAGTTGAGGTAGTAAGTCCAAAGAATATTCTTTGACAAGATTTAAAAGACACACTTTGATTAAGGAAAACCAAAACATAAGTAAAGAATATACAGAAAGAATCAGGACAATGTTATAGCAGAGAGTATATGAAATGCCAGTAAATTTGAACGTTTGTGTAAAGTGGACCAGTTCCTACCTCCTAAAATTTACCAAAACTGACACAAGAGGAAATCATTTAAGGTCATCATGTCAGCCCTTGGCATTCTCGGGATGCCCTGGACTCAGAATGCAGCATCTTTAGTCCATGGTAACCTGCGGAGAGGGGGCGGGGCTGAGGGAGTTTGGAACACTGCCCTCACAGAGGCATTGGGTGTGGCCATCTCTGCTGTGACTGAACAAAGGGCAGGGGAGCAGGGGGCCCAGGGCAGGGCCCTCAGAGCCCGGCAGGCCCAGTGGGGTGTCACAAGCATTTGGCCAAGGACAAAGGGCGCCTTCTTTGTCTGCACAGCGGCACAAACTCTCACCTTTCCACTCAGGCCGCCCTCTTACTTGAAGTGTGTGTGGAACCTGTCCGCGCAGTACACCTCGCTGCACAGCTAACCATAGGTCTGAGCATCGTAGCTTCCCGCCAGGTGACCGAAGTTCGCAGGCAGATGGGTCCCTGGGACACACGCAGAGAGGCTCCTGCCCCGGCCACAGGCCACCCACTGCCACTGCCACAGATCGTGGGGCACAAAACAGCCCTGTCTGAGGCCGTGCCTCTAGAGGGAGTAGTGGACCAACACTTGTAGTCAACGGGGTCCTCGCGGGTAACTCATTGGAGGGACACAAATAAATCTTTGCGGACTTTCTGATGAAACTTACGAGTGTTCACACCTAAGCCTCTTACAAAGTCAGATGTTTAGCTAAACATGAGCTCATGATCTAATTTTACACAATAATGAAGAAATCAGCTACAGGGGGAGACAATCAGCAAAAACAATCAATACCAGGATAAGATTCCCTAGACCATCGATCAGACGTATGAATAATCAGGTGCCAGGCAGAAAATATACATAAAACTGGAACTGAAACAAGGAACAAGGATGTTTTCAAAGACTGGTAGGATCTCTAAAACATTTTTAAAGTACATGTCATTGATAAAGCTAAATACTCAAAGGTTGTGTAATACAACAGATTCATCATTGAGAAGAGTGAAATTATGCTGTTTTGAAAACTATGACAGGTAAGATTTTCTGCCTAAATATATAAGAAGATTTGTCTGAAAACTACACATTATTTCAAAGACTTATTGGCTGTGAAATAAGTTAAGGTTATTTCAAATGGCTTGTGTGCAAAGAAAGGTGAGATGTAGGAAATCACAGAAAGTCGAGGGGAAAATAGGTCAATATATACTTTGCTATATTGTGAACTAAGCTTTTGGCCAGCCACAATGTAGAGGACCTGACCCTTAGAAACTTCCAAGTAAGCTGGAATCTTTAAAAATTCAAATCTTTATAAGTAAAAAGATTTATTAAAATGAATAACCAAGTGTTTTAATTGACATCAGAAGATCAAAACAATAAACCCTGAGATCATAGAAAAAAGATAAATAAAGATATGAGCAGAACTTAATACCACAGAAAACGTATAAAATTCAGTTGAGGTAGTAAGTCCAAAGAATATTCTTTGACAAGATTTAAAAGACACACTTTGATTAAGGAAAACCAAAACATAAGTAAAGAATATACAGAAAGAATCAGGACAATGTTATAGCAGAGAATATCTGAAATGCCAGTAAATTTGAACATTTGTATAAAGTGGAGCATTTCCTAGCTCCTAAAATTGACCAAAATTGACACAAGAGGAAATCATTTAAGGTCATCATGTCTGCCCTTGGCATTCTCGGAACGCCCTCGGCTCAGAATGCAGCGTCTGTAGTCCATGGTAACCTGCGGAGAGGGGGCGGGGCTGAGGGAGGTTGGAACAATGCCTTCACTGAGGGAGTGGGTGGGGCCACCTCTGCTGTGCCTGAACAAAGGGCAGGGGATAAGGGGGCCAACGCCGGGCCCTCAGAGCCCGGCAGGCCCAGTCGTGTGTCACAAGCATTTAGGCATAGGTCAAAGTGCGCCTTCTTTGTCTGCACAGCTGCCCAAACTCTCACCTTTCCACTCAGGCCGCCCTCTTACTTGAAGTGTGTGTGGAACCGGTCCGTGCAGTACACCTCGCTGCAAAGCTAACCATAGGTCTGGGCATCATAGCTTCCTGCCAGGTGACCGAAGTTCGCAGGCAGATGGGTCGTGGGACACACGTGGGGAGCCTCCTGCCCAGGCCACAGGCCGCCCAAAGCCACTATCCCAGATCGGGGGCGGCAAAGCAGTCCTGTCTGAGTCCCAGCCTCTAGAGGGAGTAGTGGACCAACACATGTAGAAAAAGGGGTCTGCGCGGGTAACTCATTGGAGGGACACAAAAAAATCTTTGCGGACTTTCTGCTGAAGCTTACGAGCGTTCACACCTAAGACTCTTACAAGGTCAGCTGTTTAGCTAAAAATGAGCTCATGATCTAAATTTACACAATAATGAAGAAATCAGCTACAAGGGGAGAGAAGCAGCAAAAACAATCAATACCAGAATTAGATTCCCTAGGCCAACCATCAGATGTTGGAATAATCAGGTGCAAGGCAGAAAGTATACACAAAACTGGAACTGAAACAAGGAACAAGGATGTTTTCAAAGACTGGTAGGATCTCTAAAACATTTTTAAAGTACATGTCATTGATAAAGCTAAATACTCAAAGGTGGTGTAATACAACAGATTCATCATTGAGAAGAGTGAAATTATGCTGTTTTGAAAATTATGGCAGGTTAGATTTTCTGCCTAAATATATAAGAAGATTTCTCTGAAAAATGCACATTATTTCAAAGACTTATTGGCTGTGAAATAAGTTAAGTTTATTTCAAATGGCTTGTCTGCAAAGAAAGGTGAGATGTAGGAAATCACAGAAAGTCGAGGGGAAAATAGGTCAATATATACTTTGCTATATTGTGAACTAAGCCTTTGGCCAGCCACAATGTAGAGGACCTGACCCTTAGAAACTTACAAGTAAGCTGGAATCTTTAAAAACTCAAATCTTCATAAGTAAAAAGATTTATTAAAATGAATAACCAAGTGTTTTAATTGACATCAGAAGATCAAAACAATAAACCCTGAGAACATAGAAAAAAGATAAATAAAGATATGAGCAGAACTTAATACCATAGAAAACGTATAAAATTCAGTTGAGGTAGTAAGTCCAAAGAATATTCTTTGACAAGATTTAAAAGACACACTTTGATTAAGGAAAACCAAAACATAAGTAAAGAATATACAGAAAGAGTCAGGACAATGTTATAGCAGAGAGTATATGAAATGCCAGTAAATTTGAACGTTTGTGTAAAGTGGACCAGTTCCTAGCTCCTAAAATTTACCAAAACTGACACAAGAGGAAATCATTTAAGGTCATCATGTCAGCTCTTGGCATTCTCGGGATGCCCTGGACACAGAATGCAGCATCTTTAGTCCATGGTAACCTGCGGAGAGGGGGCGGGGCTGAGCGAGTTTGGAACACTGCCCTCACAGAGGGAGTGGGTGTGGCCATCTCTGCTGTGACTGAACAAAGGGCAGGGGAGCAGGGGGCCCAGGGCAGGGCCCTCAGAGCCCGGCAGGCCCAGTGGGGTGTCAAAAGCATTTAGGCCCAGGCCAAAGTGCGCCTTCTTTGTCTGCACAGCGGCACAAACTCTCACCTTTCCACTAAGGCCGCCCTCTTACTTGAAGTGTGTGTGGAACCGGTCCGCGCAGTACACTTCGATGCAAAGCTAACCATAGGTCTGGCCATCATAGCTTCCTGCCAGGTGACCGAAGTTCGCAGGCAGATGGGTCGTGGGACACACGTGGGGAGACTCCTGCCCAGGCCACAGGCCGCCCAAAGCCACTATCCCAGATCGGGGGCAGCAAAGCAGTCCTGTCTGAGTCCCAGCCTCTAGAGGGAGTAGTGGACCAACACTTGTAGAAAAAGGGGTCCGCGCGGGTAACTCATTGGAGGGACACAAAAAAATCTTTGCGGACTTTCTGCTGAAGCTTACGAGCGTTCACACCTAAGCCTCTTACAAGGTCAGCTGTTTAGATAAACATGAGCTCATGATCTAAATTTACACAATAATGAAGAAATCAGCTACAAGAGGAGACAAGCGGCAAAAGCAATCAATACCAGAATTAGATTCCCTAGGCCAACCATCAGATGTTGGAATAATCAGGTGCAAGGCAGAAAGTATACATAAAACTTGAACTGAAACAAGGAATAAGGATGTTTTAAAAGACTGGTAGGATCTCTAAAACATTTTTAAAGTACATGTCATTGATAAAGCTAAATACTCAATGGTTGTGTAATACAACAGATTCAACATTGAGAAGAGTGAAATTATGCTGTTTTGAAAACTATGGCAGGTCAGATTTTCTGCCTAATTATATAAGAAGATTTCTCTAAAAAATACACATTATTTCAAAGACTTATTGGCTGTGAAATAAGTTAAGGTTATTTCAAATGGCTTGTGTGCAAAGAAAGGTGAGATGTAGGGAATCACAGAAAGTCGAGGGGAAAATAGGTCAATATATACATTGCTATATGGTGAACTAAGACTTAGGCCAGCCACAATGTAGAGGACCTGACCCTTAGAAACTTACAAGTAAGCTGGAATCTTGAAAAATTCAAATCCTTATAAGTAAAAAGATTTTTTAAGATGAATAACCAAGTGTTTTAATTGACATCAGAAGATCAAAACAATAAACCTGAGAACATAGAAACAATATAAATAAAGATATGAGCAGAACTTAATACAATAGAAAACGTATAAAATTCAGCTGATGTAGTAAGTCAAAGAATATTCTTTGACAAGATTAAAAGACACACTTTGATTAAGGAAAACCAAAACATATGTAAAGAATATACAGAAAGAATCAGGACAATGTTATAGCAGAGAGTATATGAAATGCCAGTAAATTTGAAAGTTTGTGTAAAGTGGACCAGTTCCTAGCTCCTAAAATTTACCAAAACTGACACAAGAGGAAATCATTTAAGGTCATCATGTCAGCCCTTGGCATTCACGGAATGCCCTGGACTCAGAATGCAGCATCTTTAGTCCATGGTAACCTGCGGAGAGGGGGCGGGGCTGAGGGAGTTTGGAACACTGCCCTCACACAGGGAGTGGGTGTGGCCATCTCTGCTGTGACTGAACAAAGGGCAGGGGAGCAGGGTGCCCAGGGCAGGGCCCTCGGAGCCCGGCAGGCCCAGTGGGGTGTCACAAGCATTTGGCCCAGGACAAAGGGCGCCTTCTTTGTCTGCACAGTGGCACAAACTCTCACCTTTCCACTCAGGCCGCCCTCTTACTTGAAGTGTGTGTGGAACCTGTCCGCGCAGTACACCTCGCTGCACAGCTAACCATAGGTCTGAGCATCGTAGCTTCCTGCCAGGTGACCGAATTTCGCAGGCAGATGGGTCCCTGGGACACACGCAGAGAGGCTCCTGCCCCGGCCACAGGCCACCCACTGCCACTGCCACAGATCGTGGGGCACAAAACAGCCCTGTCTGAGGCCGTGCCTCTAGAGGGAGTAGTGGACCAACACTTGTAGTCAACGGGGTCTTCGCGGGTAACTCATTGGAGGGACACAAATAAATCTTTGCGGACTTTCTGATGAAACTTACGAGTGTTCACACCTAAGCCTCTTACAAAGTCAGATGTTTAGCTAAACATGAGCTCATGATCTAATTTTACACAATAATGAAGAAATCAGCTACAGGGGGAGACAATCAGCAAAAACAATCAATACCAGGATAAGATTCCCTAGACCATCGATCAGACGTTGGAATAATCAGGTGCAAGGCAGAAAATATACATAAAACTGGAACTGAAACAAGGAACAAGGATGTTTTCAAAGACTGGTAGGATCTCTAAAACATTTTTAAAGTACATGTCATTGATAAAGCTAAATACTCAAAGGTTGTGTAATACAACAGATTCATCATTGAGAAGAGTGAAATTATGCTGTTTTGAAAACTATGACAGGTCAGATTTTCTGCCTAAATATATAAGAAGATTTGTCTGAAAACTACACATTATTTCAAAGACTTATTGGCTGTGAAATAAGTTAAGGTTATTTCAAATGGCTTGTCTGCAAAGAAAGGTGAGATGTAGGAAATCACAGAAAGTCGAGGGGAAAATAGGTCAATATATACTTTGCTATATTGTGAACTAAGCTTTTGGCCAGCCACAATGTAGAGGACCTGACCCTTAGAAACTTCCAAGTAAGCTGGAATCTTTAAAAATTCAAATCTTTATAAGTAAAAAAATTATTAAAATGAATAACCAAGTGTTTTAATTGACATCAGAAGATCAAAACAATAAACCCTGAGAACATAGAAAAAAGATAAATAAAGATATGAGCAGAACTTAATACCACAGAAAACGTATAAAATTCAGTTGAGGTAGTAAGTCCAAAGAATATTCTTTGACAAGATTTAAAAGACACACTTTGATTAAGGAAAACCAAAACATAAGTAAAGAATATACAGAAAGAATCAGGACAATGTTATAGCAGAGAATATCTGAAATGCCAGTAAATTTGAACATTTGTATAAAGTGGAGCATTTCCTAGCTCCTAAAATTGACCAAAATTGACACAAGAGGAAATCATTTAAGGTCATCATGTCTGCCCTTGGCATTCTCGGAACGCCCTCGGCTCAGAATGCAGCGTCTGTAGTCCATGGTAACCTGCGGAGAGGGGGCGGGGCTGAGGGAGGTTGGAACAATGTCTTCACTGAGGGAGTGGGTGGGGCCATCTCTGCTGTGCCTGAACAAAGGGCAGGGGATAAGGGGGCCAACGCCGGGCCCTCAGAGCCCGGCAGGCCCAGTCGTGTGTCACAAGCATTTAGGCATAGGTCAAAGTGCGCCTTCTTTGTCTGCACAGCTGCCCAAACTCTCACCTTTCCACTCAGGCCGCCCTCTTACTTGAAGTGTGTGTGGAACCGGTCCGTGCAGTACACCTCGCTGCAAAGCTAACCATAGGTCTGGGCATCATAGCTTCCTGCCAGGTGACCGAAGTTCGCAGGCAGATGGGTCGTGGGACACACGTGGGGAGCCTCCTGCCCAGGCCACAGGCCGCCCAAAGCCACTATCCCAGATCGGGGGCGGCAAAGCAGTCCTGTCTGAGTCCCAGCCTCTAGAGGGAGTAGTGGACCAACACATGTAGAAAAAGGGGTCCGCGCGGGTAACTCATTGGAGGGACACAAAAAAATCTTTGCGGACTTTCTGCTGAAGCTTACGAGCGTTCACACCTAAGACTCTTACAAGGTCAGCTGTTTAGCTAAAAATGAGCTCATGATCTAAATTTACACAATAATGAAGAAATCAGCTACAAGGGGAGAGAAGCAGCAAAAACTATCAATACCAGAATTAGATTCCCTAGGCCAACCATCAGATGTTGGAATAATCAGGTGCAAGGCAGAAAGTATACACAAAACTGGAACTGAAACAAGGAACAAGGATGTTTTCAAAGACTGGTAGGATCTCTAAAATATTTTTAAAGTACATGTCATTGATAAAGCTAAATACTCAAAGGTGGTGTAATACAACAGATTCATCATTGAGAAGAGTGAAATTATGCTGTTTTGAAAATTATGGCAGGTCAGATATTCTGCCTAAATATATAAGAAGATTTCTCTGAAAAATGCACATTATTTCAAAGACTTATTGGCTGTGAAATAAGTTAAGTTTATTTCAAATGGCTTGTCTGCAAAGAAAGGTGAGATGTAGGAAATCACAGTAAGTCGAGGGGAAAATAGGTCAATATATACTTTGCTATATTGTGAACTAAGCCTTTGGCCAGCCACAATGTAGAGGACCTGACCCTTAGAAACTTACAAGTAAGCTGGAATCTTTAAAAACTCAAATCTTCATAAGTAAAAAGATTTATTAAAATGAATAACCAAGTGTTTTAATTGACATCAGAAGATCAAAACAATAAACCCTGAGAACATAGAAAAAAGATAAATAAAGATATGAGCAGAACTTAATACCATAGAAAACGTATAAAATTCAGTTGAGGTAGTAAGTCCAAAGAATATTCTTTGACAAGATTTAAAAGACACACTTTGATTAAGGAAAACCAAAACATAAGTAAAGAATATACAGAAAGAGTCAGGACAATGTTATAGCAGAGAGTATATGAAATGCCAGTAAATTTGAACGTTTGTGTAAAGTGGACCAGTTCCTAGCTCCTAAAATTTACCAAAACTGACACAAGAGGAAATCATTTAAGGTCATCATGTCAGCCCTTGGCATTCTCGGGATGCCCTGGACTCAGAATGCAGCATCTTTAGTCCATGGTAACCTTCGGAGAGGGGGCGGGGCTGAGGGAGTTTGGAACACTGCCCTCACAGAGGGAGTGGGTGTGGCCATCTCTGCTGTGACTGAACAAAGGGCAGGGGAGCAGGGGGCCCAAGGCAGGGCCCTCAGAGCCCGGCAGGCCCAGTGGGGTGTCAAAAGCATTTAGGCCCAGGCCAAAGTGCGCCTTCTTTGTCTGCACAGCGGCACAAACTCTCACCTTTCCACTAAGGCCGCCCTCTTACTTGAAGTGTGTGTGGAACTGGTCCGCGCAGTACACTTCGATGCAAAGCTAACCATAGGTCTGGCCATCATAGCTTCCTGCCAGGTGACCGAAGTTCGCAGGCAGATCGGTCGTGGGACACACGTGGGGAGAATCCTGCCCAGGCCACAGGCCGCCCAAAGCCACTATCCCAGATCGGGGGCAGCAAAGCAGTCCTGTCTGAGTCCCAGCCTCTAGAGGGAGTAGTGGACCAACACTTGTAGAAAAAGGGGTCCGCGCGGGTAACTCATTGGAGGGACACAAAAAAATCTTTGCGGACTTTCTGCTGAAGCTTACGAGCGTTCACACCTAAGCCTCTTACAAGGTCAGCTGTTTAGATAAACATGAGCTCATGATCTAAATTTACACAATAATGAAGAAATCAGCTACAAGGGGAGACAAGCAGCAAAAACAATCAATACCAGAATTAGATTCCCTAGGCCAACCATCAGATGTTGGAATAATCAGGTGCAAGGCAGAAAGTATACATAAAACTTGAACTGAAACAAGGAATAAGGATGTTTTAAAAGACTGGTAGGATCTCTAAAACATTTTTAAAGTACATGTCATTGATAAAGCTAAATACTCAATGGTTGTGTAATACAACAGATTCAACATTGAGAAGAGTGAAATTATGCTGTTTTGAAAACTATGGCAGGTCAGATTTTCTGCCTAATTATATAAGAAGATTTCTCTAAAAAATACACATTATTTCAAAGACTTATTGGCTGTGAAATAAGTTAAGGTTATTTCAAATGGCTTGTGTGCAAAGAAAGGTGAGATGTAGGGAATCACAGAAAGTCGAGGGGAAAATAGGTCAATATATACATTGCTATATGGTGAACTAAGACTTAGGCCAGCCACAATGTAGAGGACCTGACCCTTAGAAACTTACAAGTAAGCTGGAATCTTGAAAAATTCAAATCCTTATAAGTAAAAAGATTTTTTAAAATGAATAACCAAGTGTTTTAATTGACATCAGAAGATCAAAACAATAAACCTGAGAACATAGAAACAATATAAATAAAGATATGAGCAGAACTTAATACAATAGAAAACGTATAAAATTCAGGTGATGTAGTAAGTCCAAATAATATTCTTTGACAAAATTAAAAGACACACTTTGATTAAGGAAAACCAAAACATATGTAAAGAATATACAGAAAGAATCAGGACAATGTTATAGCAGAGAGTATATGAAATGCCAGTAAATTTGAAAGTTTGTGTAAAGTGGACCAGTTCCTAGCTCCTAAAATTTACCAAAACTGACACAAGAGGAAATCATTTAAGGTCATCATGTCAGCCCTTGGCATTCTCGGAATGCCCTGGACTCAGAATGCAGCATCTTTAGTCCATGGTAACCTGCGGAGAGGGGGCGGGGCTGAGGGAGTTTGGAACACTGCCCTCACAGAGGGAGTGGGTGTGGCCATCTCTGCTGTGACTGAACAAAGGGCAGGGGAGCAGGGTGCCCAGGGCAGGGCCCTCGGAGCCCGGCAGGCCCAGTGGGGTGTCACAAGCATTTGGCCAAGGACAAAGGGCGCCTTCTTTGTCTGCACAGCGGCACAAACTCTCACCTTTCCACTCAGGCCGCCCTCTTACTTGAAGTGTGTGTGGAACCTGTCCGCGCAGTACACCTCGCTGCACAGCTAACCATAGGTCTGAGCATCGTAGCTTCCTGCCAGGTGACCGAATTTCGCAGGCAGATGGGTCCCTGGGACACACGCAGAGAGGCTCCTGCCCCGGCCACAGGCCACCCACTGCCACTGCCACAGATCGTGGGGCACAAAACAGCCCTGTCTGAGGCCGTGCCTCTAGAGGGAGTAGTGGACCAACACTTGTAGTCAACGGGGTCTTCGCGGGTAACTCATTGGAGGGACACAAATAAATCTTTGCGGACTTTCTGATGAAACTTACGAGTGTTCACACATAAGCCTCTTACAAAGTCAGATGTTTAGCTAAACATGAGCTCATGATCTAATTTTACATAATAATGAAGAAATCAGCTACAGGGGGAGACAATCAGCAAAAACAATCAATACCAGGATTAGATTCCCTAGACCATCGATCAGACGTTGGAATAATCAGGTGCAAGGCAGAAAATATACATAAAACTGGAACTGAAACAAGGAACAAGGATGTTTTCAAAGACTGGTAGGATCTCTAAAACATTTTTAAAGTACATGTCATTGATAAAGCTAAATACTCAAAGGTTGTGTAATACAACAGATTCATCATTGAGAAGAGTGAAATTATGCTGTTTTGAAAACTATGGCAGGTCAGATTTTCTGCCTAAATATATAAGAAGATTTGTCTGAAAACTACACATTATTTCAAAGACTTATTGGCTGTGAAATAAGTTAAGGTTATTTCAAGTAGCTTGTCTGCAAAGAAAGGTGAGATGTAGGAAATCACAGAAAGTCGAGGGGAAAATAGGTCAATATATACTTTGCTATATTGTGAACTAAGCTTTTGGCCAGCCACAATGTAGAGGACCTGACACTTAGAAACTTACAAGTAAGCTGGAATCTTGAAAAATTCAAATCTTTATTAGTAAAAAGTTTTATTAAAATGAATAACCAAGTGTTTTAATTGACATCAGAAGATCAAAACAATAAACCCTGAGAACATAGAAAAAAGATAAATAAAGATATGAGCAGAACTTAATACCACAGAAAACGTATAAAATTCAGTTGAGGTAGTAAGTCCAAAGAATATTCTTTGACAAGATTTAAAAGACACACTTTGATTAAGGAAAACCAAAAGATAAGTAAGCAATATACAGAAAGAATCAGGACAATGTTATAGCAGAGAATATCTGAAATGCCAGTAAATTTGAACATTTGTGTAAAGTGGACCAGTTCCTAGCTCCTAAAATTTACCAAAATTGACACAAGAGGAAATCATTTAAGGTCATCATGTGTGCCCTTGGCATTCTCGGAACGCCCTCGGCTCAGAATGCAGCATCTGTAGTCCATGGTAACCTGCGGAGAGGGGGCGGGGCTGAGGGAGGTTGGAACAATGCCTTCACTGAGGGAGTGGGTGGGGCCATCTCTGCTGTGCCTGAACAAAGGGCAGGGGATAAGGGGGCCAATGCCGGGCCCTCAGAGCCCGGCAGGCCCAGTCGTGTGTCACAAGCATTTAGGCACAGGTCAAAGTGCGCCTTCTTTGTCTGCACAGCTGCCCAAACTCTCACCTTTCCACTCAGGCCGCCCTCTTACTTGAAGTGTGTGTGGAACCGGTCCGTGCAGTACACCTCGCTGCAAAGCTAACCATAGGTCTGGGCATCATAGCTTCCTGCCAGGTGACCGAAGTTCTCAGGTAGATGGGTCGTGGGACACACGTGGGGAGCCTCCTGCCCAGGCCACAGGCCGCCCAAAGCCACTATCCCAGATCGGGGGCGGCAAAGCAGTCCTGTCTGAGTCCCAGCCTCTAGAGGGAGTAGTGGACCAACACATGTAGAAAAAGGGGTCCGCGCGGGTAACTCATTGTAGGGACACAAAAAAATCTTTGCGGACTTTCTGCTGAAGCTTACGAGCGTTCACACCTAAGACTCTTACAAGGTCAGCTGTTTAGCTAAAAATGAGCTCATGATCTAAATTTACACAATAATGAAGAAATCAGCTACAAGGGGAGACAAGCAGCAAAAACAATCAATACCAGAATTAGATTCCCTAGGCCAACCATCAGATGTTGGAATAATCAGGTGCAAGGCAGAAAGTATACACAAAACTGGAACTGAAACAAGGAACAAGGATGTTTTCAAAGACTGGTAGGATCTCTAAAACATTTTTAAAGTACATGCCATTGATAAAGCTAAATACTCAAAAGTTGTGTAATACAACAGATTCATTATTGAGAAGAGTGAAATTATGCTGTTTTGAAAATTATGGCAGGTCAGATTTTCTGCCTAAATATATAAGAAGATTTCTCTGAAAAATGCACATTATTTGAAAGACTTATTGGCTGTGAAATAAGTTAAGTTTATTTCAAATGGCTTGTCTGCAAAGATAGGTGAGATGTAGGAAATCACAGAATGTCGAGGGGAAAATAGGTCAATATATACTTTGCTATATTGTGAACTAAGCCTTTGAGCAGCCACAATGTAGAGGACCTGACCCTTAGAAACTTACAAGTAACCTGGAATCTTTAAAAACTCAAATCTTTATAAGTAAAAAGATTTATTAAAATGAATAACCAAGTGTTTTAATTGACATCAGGAGATCAAAACAATAAACCCTGAGAACATAGAAAAAAGATAAATAAAGATATGAGCAGAACTTAATACCATAGAAAACGTATAAAATTCAGTTGAGGTAGTAAGTCCAAAGAATATTCTTTGACAAGATTTAAAAGACACACTTTGATTAAGGAAAACCAAAACATAAGTAAAGAATATACAGAAAGAATCAGGACAATGTTATAGCAGAGAGTATATGAAATGCCAGTAAATTTGAACGTTTGTGTAAAGTGGACCAGTTCCTACCTCCTAAAATTTACCAAAACTGACACAAGAGGAAATCATTTAAGGTCATCATGTCAGCCCTTGGCATTCTCGGGATGCCCTGGACTCAGAATGCAGCATCTTTAGTCCATGGTAACCTGCGGAGAGGGGGCGGGGCTGAGGGAGTTTGGAACACTGCCCTCACAGAGGCATTGGGTGTGGCCATCTCTGCTGTGACTGAACAAAGGGCAGGGGAGCAGGGGGCCCAGGGCAGGGCCCTCAGAGCCCGGCAGGCCCAGTGGGGTGTCACAAGCATTTGGCCAAGGACAAAGGGCGCCTTCTTTGTCTGCACAGCGGCACAAACTCTCACCTTTCCACTCAGGCCGCCCTCTTACTTGAAGTGTGTGTGGAACCTGTCCGCGCAGTACACCTCGCTGCACAGCTAACCATAGGTCTGAGCATCGTAGCTTCCCGCCAGGTGACCGAAGTTCGCAGGCAGATGGGTCCCTGGGACACACGCAGAGAGGCTCCTGCCCCGGCCACAGGCCACCCACTGCCACTGCCACAGATCGTGGGGCACAAAACAGCCCTGTCTGAGGCCGTGCCTCTAGAGGGAGTAGTGGACCAACACTTGTAGTCAACGGGGTCCTCGCGGGTAACTCATTGGAGGGACACAAATAAATCTTTGCGGACTTTCTGATGAAACTTACGAGTGTTCACACCTAAGCCTCTTACAAAGTCAGATGTTTAGCTAAACATGAGCTCATGATCTAATTTTACACAATAATGAAGAAATCAGCTACAGGGGGAGACAATCAGCAAAAACAATCAATACCAGGATAAGATTCCCTAGACCATCGATCAGACGTTGGAATAATCAGGTGCCAGGCAGAAAATATACATAAAACTGGAACTGAAACAAGGAACAAGGATGTTTTCAAAGACTGGTAGGATCTCTAAAACATTTTTAAAGTACATGTCATTGATAAAGCTAAATACTCAAAGGTTGTGTAATACAACAGATTCATCATTGAGAAGAGTGAAATTATGCTGTTTTGAAAACTATGACAGGTAAGATTTTCTGCCTAAATATATAAGAAGATTTGTCTGAAAACTACACATTATTTCAAAGACTTATTGGCTGTGAAATAAGTTAAGGTTATTTCAAATGGCTTGTCTGCAAAGAAAGGTGAGATGTAGGAAATCACA
Source organism: Mesoplodon bidens (assembly GCF_964165515.1). Classification (NCBI taxonomy): domain Eukaryota; kingdom Metazoa; phylum Chordata; class Mammalia; order Artiodactyla; family Ziphiidae; genus Mesoplodon; species Mesoplodon bidens. The sequence goes on along the minus strand of NC_138180.1, from coordinate 26,374,927 downwards.
GAAAGTCGAGGGGAAAATAGGTCAATATATACTTTGCTATATTGTGAACTAAGCTTTTGGCCAGCCACAATGTAGAGGACCTGACCCTTAGAAACTTCCAAGTAAGCTGGAATCTTTAAAAATTCAAATCTTTATAAGTAAAAAGATTTATTAAAATGAATAACCAAGTGTTTTAATTGACATCAGAAGATCAAAACAATAAACCCTGAGATCATAGAAAAAAGATAAATAAAGATATGAGCAGAACTTAATACCACAGAAAACGTATAAAATTCAGTTGAGGTAGTAAGTCCAAAGAATATTCTTTGACAAGATTTAAAAGACACACTTTGATTAAGGAAAACCAAAACATAAGTAAAGAATATACAGAAAGAATCAGGACAATGTTATAGCAGAGAATATCTGAAATGCCAGTAAATTTGAACATTTGTATAAAGTGGAGCATTTCCTAGCTCCTAAAATTGACCAAAATTGACACAAGAGGAAATCATTTAAGGTCATCATGTCTGCCCTTGGCATTCTCGGAACGCCCTCGGCTCAGAATGCAGCGTCTGTAGTCCATGGTAACCTGCGGAGAGGGGGCGGGGCTGAGGGAGGTTGGAACAATGCCTTCACTGAGGGAGTGGGTGGGGCCACCTCTGCTGTGCCTGAACAAAGGGCAGGGGATAAGGGGGCCAACGCCGGGCCCTCAGAGCCCGGCAGGCCCAGTCGTGTGTCACAAGCATTTAGGCATAGGTCAAAGTGCGCCTTCTTTGTCTGCACAGCTGCCCAAACTCTCACCTTTCCACTCAGGCCGCCCTCTTACTTGAAGTGTGTGTGGAACCGGTCCGTGCAGTACACCTCGCTGCAAAGCTAACCATAGGTCTGGGCATCATAGCTTCCTGCCAGGTGACCGAAGTTCGCAGGCAGATGGGTCGTGGGACACACGTGGGGAGCCTCCTGCCCAGGCCACAGGCCGCCCAAAGCCACTATCCCAGATCGGGGGCGGCAAAGCAGTCCTGTCTGAGTCCCAGCCTCTAGAGGGAGTAGTGGACCAACACATGTAGAAAAAGGGGTCTGCGCGGGTAACTCATTGGAGGGACACAAAAAAATCTTTGCGGACTTTCTGCTGAAGCTTACGAGCGTTCACACCTAAGACTCTTACAAGGTCAGCTGTTTAGCTAAAAATGAGCTCATGATCTAAATTTACACAATAATGAAGAAATCAGCTACAAGGGGAGAGAAGCAGCAAAAACAATCAATACCAGAATTAGATTCCCTAGGCCAACCATCAGATGTTGGAATAATCAGGTGCAAGGCAGAAAGTATACACAAAACTGGAACTGAAACAAGGAACAAGGATGTTTTCAAAGACTGGTAGGATCTCTAAAACATTTTTAAAGTACATGTCATTGATAAAGCTAAATACTCAAAGGTGGTGTAATACAACAGATTCATCATTGAGAAGAGTGAAATTATGCTGTTTTGAAAATTATGGCAGGTTAGATTTTCTGCCTAAATATATAAGAAGATTTCTCTGAAAAATGCACATTATTTCAAAGACTTATTGGCTGTGAAATAAGTTAAGTTTATTTCAAATGGCTTGTCTGCAAAGAAAGGTGAGATGTAGGAAATCACAGAAAGTCGAGGGGAAAATAGGTCAATATATACTTTGCTATATTGTGAACTAAGCCTTTGGCCAGCCACAATGTAGAGGACCTGACCCTTAGAAACTTACAAGTAAGCTGGAATCTTTAAAAACTCAAATCTTCATAAGTAAAAAGATTTATTAAAATGAATAACCAAGTGTTTTAATTGACATCAGAAGATCAAAACAATAAACCATGAGAACATAGAAAAAAGATAAATAAAGATATGAGCAGAACTTAATACCATAGAAAACGTATAAAATTCAGTTGAGGTAGTAAGTCCAAAGAATATTCTTTGACAAGATTTAAAAGACACACTTTGATTAAGGAAAACCAAAACATAAGTAAAGAATATACAGAAAGAGTCAGGACAATGTTATAGCAGAGAGTATATGAAATGCCAGTAAATTTGAACGTTTGTGTAAAGTGGACCAGTTCCTAGCTCCTAAAATTTACCAAAACTGACACAAGAGGAAATCATTTAAGGTCATCATGTCAGCTCTTGGCATTCTCGGGATGCCCTGGACACAGAATGCAGCATCTTTAGTCCATGGTAACCTGCGGAGAGGGGGCGGGGCTGAGCGAGTTTGGAACACTGCCCTCACAGAGGGAGTGGGTGTGGCCATCTCTGCTGTGACTGAACAAAGGGCAGGGGAGCAGGGGGCCCAGGGCAGGGCCCTCAGAGCCCGGCAGGCCCAGTGGGGTGTCAAAAGCATTTAGGCCCAGGCCAAAGTGCGCCTTCTTTGTCTGCACAGCGGCACAAACTCTCACCTTTCCACTAAGGCCGCCCTCTTACTTGAAGTGTGTGTGGAACCGGTCCGCGCAGTACACTTCGATGCAAAGCTAACCATAGGTCTGGCCATCATAGCTTCCTGCCAGGTGACCGAAGTTCGCAGGCAGATGGGTCGTGGGACACACGTGGGGAGACTCCTGCCCAGGCCACAGGCCGCCCAAAGCCACTATCCCAGATCGGGGGCAGCAAAGCAGTCCTGTCTGAGTCCCAGCCTCTAGAGGGAGTAGTGGACCAACACTTGTAGAAAAAGGGGTCCGCGCGGGTAACTCATTGGAGGGACACAAAAAAATCTTTGCGGACATTCTGCTGAAGCTTACGAGCGTTCACACCTAAGCCTCTTACAAGGTCAGCTGTTTAGATAAACATGAGCTCATGATCTAAATTTACACAATAATGAAGAAATCAGCTACAAGAGGAGACAAGCGGCAAAAGCAATCAATACCAGAATTAGATTCCCTAGGCCAACCATCAGATGTTGGAATAATCAGGTGCAAGGCAGAAAGTATACACAAAACTGGAACTGAAACAAGGAACAAGGATGTTTTCAAAGACTGGTAGGATCTCTAAAACATTTTTAAAGTACATGCCATTGATAAAGCTAAATACTCAAAAGTTGTGTAATACAACAGATTCATTATTGAGAAGAGTGAAATTATGCTGTTTTGAAAATTATGGCAGGTCAGATTTTCTGCCTAAATATATAAGAAGATTTCTCTGAAAAATGCACATTATTTGAAAGACTTATTGGCTGTGAAATAAGTTAAGTTTATTTCAAATGGCTTGTCTGCAAAGATAGGTGAGATGTAGGAAATCACAGAATGTCGAGGGGAAAATAGGTCAATATATACTTTGCTATATTGTGAACTAAGCCTTTGAGCAGCCACAATGTAGAGGACCTGACCCTTAGAAACTTACAAGTAACCTGGAATCTTTAAAAACTCAAATCTTTATAAGTAAAAAGATTTATTAAAATGAATAACCAAGTGTTTTAATTGACATCAGGAGATCAAAACAATAAACCCTGAGAACATAGAAAAAAGATAAATAAAGATATGAGCAGAACTTAATACCATAGAAAACGTATAAAATTCAGTTGAGGTAGTAAGTCCAAAGAATATTCTTTGACAAGATTTAAAAGACACACTTTGATTAAGGAAAACCAAAACATAAGTAAAGAATATACAGAAAGAATCAGGACAATGTTATAGCAGAGAGTATATGAAATGCCAGTAAATTTGAACGTTTGTGTAAAGTGGACCAGTTCCTACCTCCTAAAATTTACCAAAACTGACACAAGAGGAAATCATTTAAGGTCATCATGTCAGCCCTTGGCATTCTCGGGATGCCCTGGACTCAGAATGCAGCATCTTTAGTCCATGGTAACCTGCGGAGAGGGGGCGGGGCTGAGGGAGTTTGGAACACTGCCCTCACAGAGGCATTGGGTGTGGCCATCTCTGCTGTGACTGAACAAAGGGCAGGGGAGCAGGGGGCCCAGGGCAGGGCCCTCAGAGCCCGGCAGGCCCAGTGGGGTGTCACAAGCATTTGGCCAAGGACAAAGGGCGCCTTCTTTGTCTGCACAGCGGCACAAACTCTCACCTTTCCACTCAGGCCGCCCTCTTACTTGAAGTGTGTGTGGAACCTGTCCGCGCAGTACACCTCGCTGCACAGCTAACCATAGGTCTGAGCATCGTAGCTTCCCGCCAGGTGACCGAAGTTCGCAGGCAGATGGGTCCCTGGGACACACGCAGAGAGGCTCCTGCCCCGGCCACAGGCCACCCACTGCCACTGCCACAGATCGTGGGGCACAAAACAGCCCTGTCTGAGGCCGTGCCTCTAGAGGGAGTAGTGGACCAACACTTGTAGTCAACGGGGTCCTCGCGGGTAACTCATTGGAGGGACACAAATAAATCTTTGCGGACTTTCTGATGAAACTTACGAGTGTTCACACCTAAGCCTCTTACAAAGTCAGATGTTTAGCTAAACATGAGCTCATGATCTAATTTTACACAATAATGAAGAAATCAGCTACAGGGGGAGACAATCAGCAAAAACAATCAATACCAGGATAAGATTCCCTAGACCATCGATCAGACGTATGAATAATCAGGTGCCAGGCAGAAAATATACATAAAACTGGAACTGAAACAAGGAACAAGGATGTTTTCAAAGACTGGTAGGATCTCTAAAACATTTTTAAAGTACATGTCATTGATAAAGCTAAATACTCAAAGGTTGTGTAATACAACAGATTCATCATTGAGAAGAGTGAAATTATGCTGTTTTGAAAACTATGACAGGTAAGATTTTCTGCCTAAATATATAAGAAGATTTGTCTGAAAACTACACATTATTTCAAAGACTTATTGGCTGTGAAATAAGTTAAGGTTATTTCAAATGGCTTGTGTGCAAAGAAAGGTGAGATGTAGGAAATCACAGAAAGTCGAGGGGAAAATAGGTCAATATATACTTTGCTATATTGTGAACTAAGCTTTTGGCCAGCCACAATGTAGAGGACCTGACCCTTAGAAACTTCCAAGTAAGCTGGAATCTTTAAAAATTCAAATCTTTATAAGTAAAAAGATTTATTAAAATGAATAACCAAGTGTTTTAATTGACATCAGAAGATCAAAACAATAAACCCTGAGATCATAGAAAAAAGATAAATAAAGATATGAGCAGAACTTAATACCACAGAAAACGTATAAAATTCAGTTGAGGTAGTAAGTCCAAAGAATATTCTTTGACAAGATTTAAAAGACACACTTTGATTAAGGAAAACCAAAACATAAGTAAAGAATATACAGAAAGAATCAGGACAATGTTATAGCAGAGAATATCTGAAATGCCAGTAAATTTGAACATTTGTATAAAGTGGAGCATTTCCTAGCTCCTAAAATTGACCAAAATTGACACAAGAGGAAATCATTTAAGGTCATCATGTCTGCCCTTGGCATTCTCGGAACGCCCTCGGCTCAGAATGCAGCGTCTGTAGTCCATGGTAACCTGCGGAGAGGGGGCGGGGCTGAGGGAGGTTGGAACAATGCCTTCACTGAGGGAGTGGGTGGGGCCACCTCTGCTGTGCCTGAACAAAGGGCAGGGGATAAGGGGGCCAACGCCGGGCCCTCAGAGCCCGGCAGGCCCAGTCGTGTGTCACAAGCATTTAGGCATAGGTCAAAGTGCGCCTTCTTTGTCTGCACAGCTGCCCAAACTCTCACCTTTCCACTCAGGCCGCCCTCTTACTTGAAGTGTGTGTGGAACCGGTCCGTGCAGTACACCTCGCTGCAAAGCTAACCATAGGTCTGGGCATCATAGCTTCCTGCCAGGTGACCGAAGTTCGCAGGCAGATGGGTCGTGGGACACACGTGGGGAGCCTCCTGCCCAGGCCACAGGCCGCCCAAAGCCACTATCCCAGATCGGGGGCGGCAAAGCAGTCCTGTCTGAGTCCCAGCCTCTAGAGGGAGTAGTGGACCAACACATGTAGAAAAAGGGGTCTGCGCGGGTAACTCATTGGAGGGACACAAAAAAATCTTTGCGGACTTTCTGCTGAAGCTTACGAGCGTTCACACCTAAGACTCTTACAAGGTCAGCTGTTTAGCTAAAAATGAGCTCATGATCTAAATTTACACAATAATGAAGAAATCAGCTACAAGGGGAGAGAAGCAGCAAAAACAATCAATACCAGAATTAGATTCCCTAGGCCAACCATCAGATGTTGGAATAATCAGGTGCAAGGCAGAAAGTATACACAAAACTGGAACTGAAACAAGGAACAAGGATGTTTTCAAAGACTGGTAGGATCTCTAAAACATTTTTAAAGTACATGTCATTGATAAAGCTAAATACTCAAAGGTGGTGTAATACAACAGATTCATCATTGAGAAGAGTGAAATTATGCTGTTTTGAAAATTATGGCAGGTTAGATTTTCTGCCTAAATATATAAGAAGATTTCTCTGAAAAATGCACATTATTTCAAAGACTTATTGGCTGTGAAATAAGTTAAGTTTATTTCAAATGGCTTGTCTGCAAAGAAAGGTGAGATGTAGGAAATCACAGAAAGTCGAGGGGAAAATAGGTCAATATATACTTTGCTATATTGTGAACTAAGCCTTTGGCCAGCCACAATGTAGAGGACCTGACCCTTAGAAACTTACAAGTAAGCTGGAATCTTTAAAAACTCAAATCTTCATAAGTAAAAAGATTTATTAAAATGAATAACCAAGTGTTTTAATTGACATCAGAAGATCAAAACAATAAACCCTGAGAACATAGAAAAAAGATAAATAAAGATATGAGCAGAACTTAATACCATAGAAAACGTATAAAATTCAGTTGAGGTAGTAAGTCCAAAGAATATTCTTTGACAAGATTTAAAAGACACACTTTGATTAAGGAAAACCAAAACATAAGTAAAGAATATACAGAAAGAGTCAGGACAATGTTATAGCAGAGAGTATATGAAATGCCAGTAAATTTGAACGTTTGTGTAAAGTGGACCAGTTCCTAGCTCCTAAAATTTACCAAAACTGACACAAGAGGAAATCATTTAAGGTCATCATGTCAGCTCTTGGCATTCTCGGGATGCCCTGGACACAGAATGCAGCATCTTTAGTCCATGGTAACCTGCGGAGAGGGGGCGGGGCTGAGCGAGTTTGGAACACTGCCCTCACAGAGGGAGTGGGTGTGGCCATCTCTGCTGTGACTGAACAAAGGGCAGGGGAGCAGGGGGCCCAGGGCAGGGCCCTCAGAGCCCGGCAGGCCCAGTGGGGTGTCAAAAGCATTTAGGCCCAGGCCAAAGTGCGCCTTCTTTGTCTGCACAGCGGCACAAACTCTCACCTTTCCACTAAGGCCGCCCTCTTACTTGAAGTGTGTGTGGAACCGGTCCGCGCAGTACACTTCGATGCAAAGCTAACCATAGGTCTGGCCATCATAGCTTCCTGCCAGGTGACCGAAGTTCGCAGGCAGATCGGTCGTGGGACACACGTGGGGAGACTCCTGCCCAGGCCACAGGCCGCCCAAAGCCACTATCCCAGATCGGGGGCAGCAAAGCAGTCCTGTCTGAGTCCCAGCCTCTAGAGGGAGTAGTGGACCAACACTTGTAGAAAAAGGGGTCCGCGCGGGTAACTCATTGGAGGGACACAAAAAAATCTTTGCGGACTTTCTGCTGAAGCTTACGAGCGTTCACACCTAAGCCTCTTACAAGGTCAGCTGTTTAGATAAACATGAGCTCATGATCTAAATTTACACAATAATGAAGAAATCAGCTACAAGAGGAGACAAGCGGCAAAAGCAATCAATACCAGAATTAGATTCCCTAGGCCAACCATCAGATGTTGGAATAATCAGGTGCAAGGCAGAAAGTATACATAAAACTTGAACTGAAACAAGGAATAAGGATGTTTTAAAAGACTGGTAGGATCTCTAAAACATTTTTAAAGTACATGTCATTGATAAAGCTAAATACTCAATGGTTGTGTAATACAACAGATTCAACATTGAGAAGAGTGAAATTATGCTGTTTTGAAAACTATGGCAGGTCAGATTTTCTGCCTAATTATATAAGAAGATTTCTCTAAAAAATACACATTATTTCAAAGACTTATTGGCTGTGAAATAAGTTAAGGTTATTTCAAATGGCTTGTGTGCAAAGAAAGGTGAGATGTAGGGAATCACAGAAAGTCGAGGGGAAAATAGGTCAATATATACATTGCTATATGGTGAACTAAGACTTAGGCCAGCCACAATGTAGAGGACCTGACCCTTAGAAACTTACAAGTAAGCTGGAATCTTGAAAAATTCAAATCCTTATAAGTAAAAAGATTTTTTAAGATGAATAACCAAGTGTTTTAATTGACATCAGAAGATCAAAACAATAAACCTGAGAACATAGAAACAATATAAATAAAGATATGAGCAGAACTTAATACAATAGAAAACGTATAAAATTCAGCTGATGTAGTAAGTCAAAGAATATTCTTTGACAAGATTAAAAGACACACTTTGATTAAGGAAAACCAAAACATATGTAAAGAATATACAGAAAGAATCAGGACAATGTTATAGCAGAGAGTATATGAAATGCCAGTAAATTTGAAAGTTTGTGTAAAGTGGACCAGTTCCTAGCTCCTAAAATTTACCAAAACTGACACAAGAGGAAATCATTTAAGGTCATCATGTCAGCCCTTGGCATTCACGGAATGCCCTGGACTCAGAATGCAGCATCTTTAGTCCATGGTAACCTGCGGAGAGGGGGCGGGGCTGAGGGAGTTTGGAACACTGCCCTCACACAGGGAGTGGGTGTGGCCATCTCTGCTGTGACTGAACAAAGGGCAGGGGAGCAGGGTGCCCAGGGCAGGGCCCTCGGAGCCCGGCAGGCCCAGTGGGGTGTCACAAGCATTTGGCCCAGGACAAAGGGCGCCTTCTTTGTCTGCACAGTGGCAAAAACTCTCACCTTTCCACTCAGGCCGCCCTCTTACTTGAAGTGTGTGTGGAACCTGTCCGCGCAGTACACCTCGCTGCACAGCTAACCATAGGTCTGAGCATCGTAGCTTCCTGCCAGGTGACCGAATTTCGCAGGCAGATGGGTCCCTGGGACACACGCAGAGAGGCTCCTGCCCCGGCCACAGGCCACCCACTGCCACTGCCACAGATCGTGGGGCACAAAACAGCCCTGTCTGAGGCCGTGCCTCTAGAGGGAGTAGTGGACCAACACTTGTAGTCAACGGGGTCTTCGCGGGTAACTCATTGGAGGGACACAAATAAATCTTTGCGGACTTTCTGATGAAACTTACGAGTGTTCACACCTAAGCCTCTTACAAAGTCAGATGTTTAGCTAAACATGAGCTCATGATCTAATTTTACACAATAATGAAGAAATCAGCTACAGGGGGAGACAATCAGCAAAAACAATCAATACCAGGATAAGATTCCCTAGACCATCGATCAGACGTTGGAATAATCAGGTGCAAGGCAGAAAATATACATAAAACTGGAACTGAAACAAGGAACAAGGATGTTTTCAAGGACTGGTAGGATCTCTAAAACATTTTTAAAGTACATGTCATTGATAAAGCTAAATACTCAAAGGTTGTGTAATACAACAGATTCATCATTGAGAAGAGTGAAATTATGCTGTTTTGAAAACTATGACAGGTCAGATTTTCTGCCTAAATATATAAGAAGATTTGTCTGAAAACTACACATTATTTCAAAGACTTATTGGCTGTGAAATAAGTTAAGGTTATTTCAAATGGCTTGTCTGCAAAGAAAGGTGAGATGTAGGAAATCACAGAAAGTCGAGGGGAAAATAGGTCAATATATACTTTGCTATATTGTGAACTAAGCTTTTGGCCAGCCACAATGTAGAGGACCTGACCCTTAGAAACTTCCAAGTAAGCTGGAATCTTTAAAAATTCAAATCTTTATAAGTAAAAAAATTATTAAAATGAATAACCAAGTGTTTTAATTGACATCAGAAGATCAAAACAATAAACCCTGAGAACATAGAAAAAAGATAAATAAAGATATGAGCAGAACTTAATACCACAGAAAACGTATAAAATTCAGTTGAGGTAGTAAGTCCAAAGAATATTCTTTGACAAGATTTAAAAGACACACTTTGATTAAGGAAAACCAAAACATAAGTAAAGAATATACAGAAAGAATCAGGACAATGTTATAGCAGAGAATATCTGAAATGCCAGTAAATTTGAACATTTGTATAAAGTGGAGCATTTCCTAGCTCCTAAAATTGACCAAAATTGACACAAGAGGAAATCATTTAAGGTCATCATGTCTGCCCTTGGCATTCTCGGAACGCACTCGGCTCAGAATGCAGCGTCTGTAGTCCATGGTAACCTGCGGAGAGGGGGCGGGGCTGAGGGAGGTTGGAACAATGCCTTCACTGAGGGAGTGGGTGGGGCCATCTCTGCTGTGCCTGAACAAAGGGCAGGGGATAAGGGGGCCAACGCCGGGCCCTCAGAGCCCGGCAGGCCCAGTCGTGTGTCACAAGCATTTAGGCATAGGTCAAAGTGCGCCTTCTTTGTCTGCACAGCTGCCCAAACTCTCACCTTTCCACTCAGGCCGCCCTCTTACTTGAAGTGTGTGTGGAACCGGTCCGTGCAGTACACCTCGCTGCAAAGCTAACCATAGGTCTGGGCATCCTAGCTTCCTGCCAGGTGACCGAAGTTCGCAGGCAGATGGGTCGTGGGACACACGTGGGGAGCCTCCTGCCCAGGCCACAGGCCGCCCAAATCCACTATCCCAGATCGGGGGCGGCAAAGCAGTCCTGTCTGAGTCCCAGCCTCTAGAGGGAGTAGTGGACCAACACATGTAGAAAAAGGGGTCCGCGCGGGTAACTCATTGGAGGGACACAAAAAAATCTTTGCGGACTTTCTGCTGAAGCTTACGAGCGTTCACACCTAAGACTCTTACAAGGTCAGCTGTTTAGCTAAAAATGAGCTCATGATCTAAATTTACACAATAATGAAGAAATCAGCTACAAGGGGAGAGAAGCAGCAAAAACAATCAATACCAGAATTAGATTCCCTAGGCCAACCATCAGATGTTGGAATAATCAGGTGCAAGGCAGAAAGTATACACAAAACTGGAACTGAAACAAGGAACAAGGATGTTTTCAAAGACTGGTAGGATCTCTAAAATATTTTTAAAGTACATGTCATTGATAAAGCTAAATACTCAAAGGTGGTGTAATACAACAGATTCATCATTGAGAAGAGTGAAATTATGCTGTTTTGAAAATTATGGCAGGTCAGATTTTCTGCCTAAATATATAAGAAGATTTCTCTGAAAAATGCACATTATTTCAAAGACTTATTGGCTGTGAAATAAGTTAAGTTTATTTCAAATGGCTTGTCTGCAAAGAAAGGTGAGATGTAGGAAATCACAGAAAGTCGAGGGGAAAATAGGTCAATATATACTTTGCTATATTGTGAACTAAGCCTTTGGCCAGCCACAATGTAGAGGACCTGACCCTTAGAAACTTACAAGTAAGCTGGAATCTTTAAAAACTCAAATCTTCATAAGTAAAAAGATTTATTAAAATGAATAACCAAGTGTTTTAATTGACATCAGAAGATCAAAACAATAAACCCTGAGAACATAGAAAAAAGATAAATAAAGATATGAGCAGAACTTAATACCATAGAAAACGTATAAAATTCAGTTGAGGTAGTAAGTCCAAAGAATATTCTTTGACAAGATTTAAAAGACACACTTTGATTAAGGAAAACCAAAACATAAGTAAAGAATATACAGAAAGAGTCAGGACAATGTTATAGCAGAGAGTATATGAAATGCCAGTAAATTTGAACGTTTGTGTAAAGTGGACCAGTTCCTAGCTCCTAAAATTTACCAAAACTGACACAAGAGGAAATCATTTAAGGTCATCATGTCAGCCCTTGGCATTCTCGGGATGCCCTGGACACAGAATGCAGCATCTTTAGTCCATGGTAACCTGCGGAGAGGGGGCGGGGCTGAGCGAGTTTGGAACACTGCCCTCACAGAGGGAGTGGGTGTGGCCATCTCTGCTGTGACTGAACAAAGGGCAGGGGAGCAGGGGGCCCAGGGCAGGGCCCTCAGAGCCCGGCAGGCCCAGTGGGGTGTCAAAAGCATTTAGGCCCAGGCCAAACTGCGCCTTCTTTGTCTGCACAGCGGCACAAACTCTCACCTTTCCACTAAGGCCGCCCTCTTACTTGAAGTGTGTGTGGAACCGGTCCGCGCAGTACACTTCGATGCAAAGCTAACCATAGGTCTGGCCATCATAGCTTCCTGCCAGGTGACCGAAGTTCGCAGGCAGATGGGTCGTGGGACACACGTGGGGAGAATCCTGCCCAGGCCACAGGCCGCCCAAAGCCACTATCCCAGATCGGGGGCAGCAAAGCAGTCCTGTCTGAGTCCCAGCCTCTAGAGGGAGTAGTGGACCAACACTTGTAGAAAAAGGGGTCCGCACGGGTAACTCATTGGAGGGACACAAAAAAATCTTTGCGGACTTTCTGCTGAAGCTTACGAGCGTTCACACCTAAGCCTCTTACAAGGTCAGCTGTTTAGATAAACATGAGCTCATGATCTAAATTTACACAATAATGAAGAAATCAGCTACAAGGGGAGACAAGCAGCAAAAACAATCAATACCAGAATTAGATTCCCTAGGCCAACCATCAGATGTTGGAATAATCAGGTGCAAGGCAGAAAGTATACATAAAACTTGAACTGAAACAAGGAATAAGGATGTTTTAAAAGACTGGTAGGATCTCTAAAACATTTTTAAAGTACATGTCATTGATAAAGCTAAATACTCAATGGTTGTGTAATACAACAGATTCAACATTGAGAAGAGTGAAATTATGCTGTTTTGAAAACTATGGCAGGTCAGATTTTCTGCCTAATTATATAAGAAGATTTCTCTAAAAAATACACATTATTTCAAAGACTTATTTGCTGTGAAATAAGTTAAGGTTATTTCAAATGGCTTGTGTACAAAGAAAGGTGAGATGTAGGGAATCACAGAAAGTCGAGGGGAAAATAGGTCAATATATACATTGCTATATGGTGAACTAAGACTTAGGCCAGCCACAATGTAGAGGACCTTACCCTTAGAAACTTACAAGTAAGCTGGAATCTTGAAAAATTCAAATCCTTATAAGTAAAAAGATTTTTTAAGATGAATAACCAAGTGTTTTAATTGACATCAGAAGATCAAAACAATAAACCTGAGAACATAGAAACAATATAAATAAAGATATGAGCAGAACTTAATACAATAGAAAACGTATAAAATTCAGCTGATGTAGTAAGTCAAAGAATATTCTTTGACAAGATTAAAAGACACACTTTGATTAAGGAAAACCAAAACATATGTAAAGAATATACAGAAAGAATCAGGACAATGTTATAGCAGAGAGTATATGAAATGCCAGTAAATTTGAAAGTTTGTGTAAAGTGGACCAGTTCCTATCTCCTAAAATTTACCAAAACTGACACAAGAGGAAATCATTTAAAGTCATCATGTCAGCCCTTGGCATTCACGGAATGCCCTGGACTCAGAATGCAGCATCTTTAGTCCATGGTAACCTGCGGAGAGGGGGCGGGGCTGAGGGAGTTTGGAACACTGCCCTCACACAGGGAGTGGGTGTGGCCATCTCTGCTGTGACTGAACAAAGGGCAGGGGAGCAGGGTGCCCAGGGCAGGGCCCTCGGAGCCCGGCAGGCCCAGTGGGGTGTCACAAGCATTTGGCCCAGGACAAAGGGCGCCTTCTTTGTCTGCACAGCGGCACAAACTCTCACCTTTCCACTCAGGCCGCCCTCTTACTTGAAGTGTGTGTGGAACCTGTCCGCGCAGTACACCTCGCTGCACAGCTAACCATAGGTCTGAGCATCGTAGCTTCCTGCCAGGTGACCGAATTTCGCAGGCAGATGGGTCCCTGGGACACACGCAGAGAGGCTCCTGCCCCGGCCACAGGCCACCCACTGCCACTGCCACAGATCGTGGTGCACAAAACAGCCCTGTCTGAGGCCGTGCCTCTAGAGGGAGTAGTGGACCAACACTTGTAGTCAACGGGGTCTTCGCGGGTAACTCATTGGAGGGACACAAATAAATCTTTGCGGACTTTCTGATGAAACTTACGAGTGTTCACACCTAAGCCTCTTACAAAGTCAGATGTTTAGCTAAACATGAGCTCATGATCTAATTTTACACAATAATGAAGAAATCAGCTACAGGGGGAGACAATCAGCAAAAACAATCAATACCAGGATAAGATTCCCTAGACCATCGATCAGACGTTGGAATAATCAGGTGCAAGGCAGAAAATATACATAAAACTGGAACTGAAACAAGGAACAAGGATGTTTTCAAAGACTGGTAGGATCTCTAAAACATTTTTAAAGTACATGTCATTGATAAAGCTAAATACTCAAAGGTTGTGTAATACAACACATTCATCATTGAGAAGAGTGAAATTATGCTGTTTTGAAAACTATGGCAGGTCAGATTTTCTGCCTAAATATATAAGAAGATTTGTCTGAAAACTACACATTATTTCAAAGACTTATCGGCTGTGAAATAAGTTAAGGTTATTTCAAATGGCTTGTCTGCAAAGAAAGGTGAGATGTAGGAAATCACAGAAAGTCGAGGGGAAAATAGGTCAATATATACTTTGCTATATTGTGAACTAAGCTTTTGGCCAGCCACAATGTAGAGGACCTGACCCTTAGAAACTTACAAGTAAGCTGGAATCTTGAAAAATTCAAATCCTAATAAGTAAAAAGATTTTTTAAGATGAATAACCAAGTGTTTTAATTGACATCAGAAGATCAAAACAATAAACCTGAGAACATAGAAACAATATAAATAAAGATATGAGCAGAACTTAATACAATAGAAAACGTATAAAATTCAGCTGATGTAGTAAGTCAAAGAATATTCTTTGACAAGATTAAAAGACACACTTTGATTAAGGAAAACCAAAACATATGTAAAGAATATACAGAAAGAATCAGGACAATGTTATAGCAGAGAGTATATGAAATGCCAGTATATTTGAAAGTTTGTGTAAAGTGGACCAGTTCCTAGCTCCTAAAATTTACCAAAACTGACACAAGAGGAAATCATTTAAGGTCATCATGTCAGCCCTTGGCATTCACGGAATGCCCTGGACTCAGAATGCAGCATCTTTAGTCCATGGTAACCTGCGGAGAGGGGGCGGGGCTGAGGGAGTTTGGAACACTGCCCTCACACAGGGAGTGGGTGTGGCCATCTCTGCTGTGACTGAACAAAGGGCAGGGGAGCAGGGTGCCCAGGGCAGGGCCCTCGGAGCCCGGCAGGCCCAGTGGGGTGTCACAAGCATTTGGCCCAGGACAAAGGGCGCCTTCTTTGTCTGCACAGCGGCACAAACTCTCACCTTTCCACTCAGGCCGCCCTCTTACTTGAAGTGTGTGTGGAACCTGTCCGCGCAGTACACCTCGCTGCACAGCTAACCATAGGTCTGAGCATCGTAGCTTCCTGCCAGGTGACCGAATTTCGCAGGCAGATGGGTCCCTGGGACACACGCAGAGAGGCTCCTGCCCCGGCCACAGGCCACCCACTGCCACTGCCACAGATCGTGGTGCACAAAACAGCCCTGTCTGAGGCCGTGCCTCTAGAGGGAGTAGTGGACCAACACTTGTAGTCAACGGGGTCTTCGCGGGTAACTCATTGGAGGGACACAAATAAATCTTTGCGGACTTTCTGATGAAACTTACGAGTGTTCACACCTAACCCTCTTACAAAGTCAGATGTTTAGCTAAACATGAGCTCATGATCTAATTTTACACAATAATGAAGAAATCAGCTACAGGGGGAGACAATCAGCAAAAACAATCAATACCAGGATAAGATTCCCTAGACCATCGATCAGACGTATGAATAATCAGGTGCAAGGCAGAAAATATACATAAAACTGGAACTGAAACAAGGAACAAGGATGTTTTCAAAGACTGGTAGGATCTCTAAAACATTTTTAAAGTACATGTCATTGATAAAGCTAAATACTCAAAGGTTGTGTAATACAACAGATTCATCATTGAGAAGAGTGAAATTATGCTGTTTTGAAAACTATGGCAGGTCAGATTTTCTGCCTAAATATATAAGAAGATTTGTCTGAAAACTACACATTATTTCAAAGACTTATCGGCTGTGAAATAAGTTAAGGTTATTTCAAATGGCTTGTCTGCAAAGAAAGGTGAGATGTAGGAAATCACAGAAAGTCGAGGGGAAAATAGGTCAATATATACTTTGCTATATTGTGAACTAAGCTTTTGGCCAGCCACAATGTAGAGGACCTGACCCTTAGAAACTTCCAAGTAAGCTGGAATCTTTAAAAATTCAAATCTTTATAAGTAAAAAATTTATTAAAATGAATAACCAAGTGTTTTAATTGACATCAGAAGATCAAAACAATAAACCCTGAGAACATAGAAAAAAGATAAATAAAGATATGAGCAGAACTTAATACCACAGAAAACGTATAAAATTCAGTTGAGGTAGTAAGTCCAAAGAATATTCTTTGACAAGATTTAAAAGACACACTTTGATTAAGGAAAACCAAAACATAAGTAAAGAATATACAGAAAGAATCAGGACAATGTTATAGCAGAGAATATCTGAAATGCCAGTAAATTTGAACATTTGTATAAAGTGGAGCATTTCCTAGCTCCTAAAATTTACCAAAATTGACACAAGAGGAAATCATTTAAGGTCATCATGTCTGCCTTTGGCATTCTCGGAACACCCTCGGCTCAGAATGCAGCATCTGTAGTCCATGGTAACCTGCGGAGAGGGGGCGGGGCTGAGGGAGGTTGGAACAATGCCTTCACTGAGGGAGTGGGTGGGGCCATCTCTGCTGTGCCTGAACAAAGGGCAGGGGATAAGGGGGCCAACGCCGGGCCCTCAGAGCCCGGCAGGCCCAGTCGTGTGTCACAAGCATTTAGGCCCAGGCCAAAGTGCGCCTTCTTTGTCTGCACAGCTGCCCAAACTCTCACCTTTCCACTCAGGCCGCCCTCTTACTTGAAGTGTGTGTGGAACTGGTCCGTGCAGTACACCTCGCTGCAAAGCTAACCTTAGGTCTGGGCATCATAGCTTCCTGCCAGGTGACCGAAGTTCGCAGGCAATGGGTCGTGGGACACACGTTGGGAGCCTCCTGCCCAGGCCACAGGCCGCCCAAAGCCACTATCCCAGATCGGGGGCGGCAAAGCAGTCCTGTCTGAGTCCCAGCCTCTAGAGGGAGTAGTGGACCAACACATGTAGAAAAAGGGGTCCGCGCGGGTAACTCATTGGAGGGACACAAAAAAATCTTTGCGGACTTTCTGCTGAAGCTTACGAGCGTTCACACCTAAGACTCTTACAAGGTCAGCTGTTTAGCTAAAAATGAGCTCATGATCTAAATTTACACAATAATGAAGAAATCAGCTACAAGGGGAGAGAAGCAGCAAAAACTATCAATACCAGAATTAGATTCCCTAGGCCAACCATCAGATGTTGGAATAATCAGGTGCAAGGCAGAAAGTATACACAAAACTGGAACTGAAACAAGGAACAAGGATGTTTTCAAAGACTGGTAGGATCTCTAAAATATTTTTAAAGTACATGTCATTGATAAAGCTAAATACTCAAAGGTGGTGTAATACAACAGATTCATCATTGAGAAGAGTGAAATTATGCTGTTTTGAAAATTATGGCAGGTCAGATTTTCTGCCTAAATATATAAGAAGATTTCTCTGAAAAATGCACATTATTTCAAAGACTTATTGGCTGTGAAATAAGTTAAGTTTATTTCAAATGGCTTGTCTGCAAAGAAAGGTGAGATGCAGTAAATCACAGAAAGTCGAGGGGAAAATAGGTCAATATATACTTTGCTATATTGTGAACTAAGCCTTTGGCCAGCCACAATGTAGAGGACCTGACCCTTAGAAACTTACAAGTAAGCTGGAATCTTTAAAAACTTAAATCTTCATAAGTAAAAAGATTTATTAAAATGAATAACCAAGTGTTTTAATTGACATCAGAAGATCAAAACAATAAACCCTGAGAACATAGAAAAAAGATAAATAAAGATATGAGCAGAACTTAATACCATAGAAAACGTATAAAATTCAGTTGAGGTAGTAAGTCCAAAGAATATTCTTTGACAAGATTTAAAAGACACACTTTGATTAAGGAAAACCAAAACATAAGTAAAGAATATACAGAAAGAGTCAGGACAATGTTATAGCAGAGAGTATATGAAATGCCAGTAAATTTGAACGTTTGTGTAAAGTGGACCAGTTCCTAGCTCCTAAAATTTACCAAAACTGACACAAGAGGAAATCATTTAAGGTCATCATGTCAGCCCTTGGCATTCTCGGGATGCCCTGGACTCAGAATGCAGCATCTTTAGTCCATGGTAACCTGCGGAGAGGGGGCGGGGCTGAGGGAGTTTGGAACACTGCCCTCACAGAGGGAGTGGGTGTGGCCATCTCTGCTGTGACTGAACAAAGGGCAGGGGCGCAGGGGGCCCAGGGCAGGGCCCTCAGAGCCCGGCAGGCCCAGTGGGGTGTCAAAAGCATTTAGGCCCAGGCCAAAGTCCGCCTTCTTTGTCTGCACAGCGGCACAAACTCTCACCTTTCCACTAAGGCCGCCCTCTTACTTGAAGTGTGTGTGGAACTGGTCCGCGCAGTACACTTCGATGCAAAGCTAACCATAGGTCTGGCCATCATAGCTTCCTGCCAGGTGACCGAAGTTCGCAGGCAGATGGGTCGTGGGACACACGTGGGGAGAATCCTGCCCAGGCCACAGGCCGCCCAAAGCCACTATCCCAGATGGGGGGCAACAAAGCAGTCCTGTCTGAGTCCCAGCCTCTAGAGGGAGTAGTGGACCAACACTTGTAGAAAAAGGGGTCCGCGCGGGTAACTCATTGGAGGGACACAAAAAAATCTTTGCGGACATTCTGCTGAAGCTTACGAGCGTTCACACCTAAGCCTCTTACAAGGTCAGCTGTTTAGATAAACATGAGCTCATGATCTAAATTTACACAATAATGAAGAAATCAGCTACAAGGGGAGACAAGCAGCAAAAACAATCAATATCAGAATTAGATTCCCTAGGCCAACCATCAGATGTTGGAATAATCAGGTGCAAGGCAGAAAGTATACATAAAACTTGAACTGAAACAAGGATTAAGGATGTTTTAAAAGACTGGTAGGATCTCTAAAACATTTTTAAAGTACATGTCATTGATAAAGCTAAATACTCAATGGTTGTGTAATACAACAGATTCAACATTGAGAAGAGTGAAATTATGCTGTTTTGAAAACTATGGCAGGTCAGATTTTCTGCCTAATTATATAAGAAGATTTCTCTAAAAAATACACATTATTTCAAAGACTTATTGGCTGTGAAATAAGTTAAGGTTATTTCAAATGGCTTGTGTGCAAAGAAAGGTGAGATGTAGGGAATCACAGAAAGTCGAGGGGAAAATAGGTCAATATATACATTGCTATATGGTGAACTAAGACTTAGGCCAGCCACAATGTAGAGGACCTGACCCTTAGAAACTTACAAGTAAGCTGGAATCTTGAAAAATTCAAATCCTTATAAGTAAAAAGATTTTTTAAGATGAATAACCAAGTGTTTTAATTGACATCAGAAGATCAAAACAATAAACCTGAGAACATAGAAACAATATAAATAAAGATATGAGCAGAACTTAATACAATAGAAAACGTATAAAATTCAGCTGATGTAGTAAGTCAAAGAATATTCTTTGACAAGATTAAAAGACACACTTTGATTAAAGAAAACCAAAACATATGTAAAGAATATACAGAAAGAATCAGGACAATGTTATAGCAGAGAGTATATGAAATGCCAGTAAATTTGAAAGTTTGTGTAAAGTGGACCAGTTCCTAGCTCCTAAAATTTACCAAAACTGACACAAGAGGAAATCATTTAAAGTCATCATGTCAGCCCTTGGCATTCACGGAATGCCCTGGACTCAGAATGCAGCATCTTTAGTCCATGGTAACCTGCGGAGAGGGGGCGGGGCTGAGGGAGTTTGGAACACTGCCCTCACACAGGGAGTGGGTGTGGCCATCTCTGCTGTGACTGAACAAAGGGCAGGGGAGCAGGGTGCCCAGGGCACGGCCCTCGGAGCCCGGCAGGCCCAGTGGGGTGTCACAAGCATTTGGCCCAGGACAAAGGGTGCCTTCTTTGTCTGCACAGCGGCACAAACTCTCACCTTTCCACTCAGGCCGCCCTCTTACTTGAAGTGTGTGTGGAACCTGTCCGCGCAGTACACCTCGCTGCACAGCTAACCATAGGTCTGAGCATCGTAGCTTCCTGCCAGGTGACCGAATTTCGCAGGCAGATGGGTCCCTGGGACACACGCAGAGAGGCTCCTGCCCCGGCCACAGGCCACCCACTGCCACTGCCACAGATCGTGGTGCACAAAACAGCCCTGTCTGAGGCCGTGCCTCTAGAGGGAGTAGTGGACCAACACTTGTAGTCAACGGGGTCTTCGCGGGTAACTCATTGGAGGGACACAAATAAATCTTTGCGGACTTTCTGATGAAACTTACGAGTGTTCACACCTAAGCCTCTTACAAAGTCAGATGTTTAGCTAAACATGAGCTCATGATCTAATTTTACACAATAATGAAGAAATCAGCTACAGGGGGAGACAATCAGCAAAAACAATCAATACCAGGATAAGATTCCCTAGACCATCGATCAGACGTTGGAATAATCAGGTGCAAGGCAGAAAATATACATAAAACTGGAACGGAAACAAGGAACAAGGATGTTTTCAAAGACTGGTAGGATCTCTAAAACATTTTTAAAGTACATGTCATTGATAAAGCTAAATACTCAAAGGTTGTGTAATACAACAGATTCATCATTGAGAAGAGTGAAATTATGCTGTTTTGAAAACTATGGCAGGTCAGATTTTCTGCCTATATATATAAGAAGATTTGTCTGAAAACTACACATTATTTCAAAGACTTATTGGCTGTGAAATAAGTTAAGGTTATTTCAAATGGCTTGTGTGCAAAGAAAGGTGAGATGTAGGAAATCACAGAAAGTCGAGGGGAAAATAGGTCAATATATACTTTGCTATATTGTGAACTAAGCTTTTGGCCAGCCACAATGTAGAGGACCTGACCCTTAGAAACTTACAAGTAAGCTGGAATCTTGAAAAATTCAAATCCTTATAAGTAAAAAGATTTTTTAAGATGAATAACCAAGTGTTTTAATTGACATCAGAAGATCAAAACAATAAACCTGAGAACATAGAAACAATATAAATAAAGATATGAGCAGAACTTAATACAATAGAAAACGTATAAAATTCAGCTGATGTAGTAAGTCAAAGAATATTCTTTGACAAGATTAAAAGACACACTTTGATTAAGGAAAACCAAAACATATGTAAAGAATATACAGAAAGAATCAGGACAATGTTATAGCAGAGAGTATATGAAATGCCAGTAAATTTGAAAGTTTGTGTAAAGTGGACCAGTTCCTAGCTCCTAAAATTTACCAAAACTGACACAAGAGGAAATCATTTAAGGTCATCATGTCAGCCCTTGGCATTCACGGAATGCCCTGGACTCAGAATGCAGCATCTTTAGTCCATGGTAACCTGCGGAGAGGGGGCGGGGCTGAGGGAGTTTGGAACACTGCCCTCACACAGGGAGTGGGTGTGGCCATCTCTGCTGTGACTGAAGAAAGGGCAGGGGAGCAGGGTGCCCAGGGCAGGGCCCTCGGAGCCCGGCAGGCCCAGTGGGGTGTCACAAGCACTTGGCCCAGGACAAAGGGCGCCTTCTTTGTCTGCACAGCGGCACAAACTCTCACCTTTCCACTCAGGCCGCCCTCTTACTTGAAGTGTGTGTGGAACCTGTCCGCGCAGTACACCTCGCTGCACAGCTAACCATAGGTCTGAGCATCGTAGCTTCCTGCCAGGTGACCGAATTTCGCAGGCAGATGGGTCCCTGGGACACACGCAGAGAGGCTCCTGCCCCGGCCACAGGCCACCCACTGCCACTGCCACAGATCGTGGGGCACAAAACAGCCCTGTCTGAGGCCGTGCCTCTAGAGGGAGTAGTGGACCAACACTTGTAGTCAACGGGGTCTTCGCGGGTAACTCATTGGAGGGACACAAATAAATCTTTGCGGACTTTCTGATGAAACTTACGAGTGTTCACACCTAAGCCTCTTACAAAGTCAGATGTTTAGCTAAACATGAGCTCATGATCTAATTTTACACAATAATGAAGAAATCAGCTACAGGGGGAGACAATCAGCAAAAACAATCAATACCAGGATAAGATTCCCTAGACCATCGATCAGACGTTGGAATAATCAGGTGCAAGGCAGAAAATATACATAAAACTGGAACTGAAACAAGGAACAAGGATGTTTTCAAAGACTGGTAGGATCTCTAAAACATTTTTAAAGTACATGTCATTGATAAAGCTAAATACTCAAAGGTTGTGTAATACAACAGATTCATCATTGAGAAGAGTGAAATTATGCTGTTTTGAAAACTATGGCAGGTCAGATTTTCTGCCTAAATATATAAGAAGATTTGTCTGAAAACTACACATTATTTCAAAGACTTATTGGCTGTGAAATAAGTTAAGGTTATTTCAAATGGCTTGTCTGCAAAGAAAGGTGAGATGTAGGAAATCACAGAAAGTCGAGGGGAAAATAGGTCAATATATACTTTGCTATATTGTGAACTAAGCTTTTGGCCAGCCACAATGTAGAGGACCTGACCCTTAGAAACTTCCAAGTAAGCTGGAATCTTTAAAAATTCAAATCTTTATAAGTAAAAAATTTATTAAAATGAATAACCAAGTGTTTTAATTGACATCAGAAGATCAAAACAATAAACCCTGAGAACATAGAAAAAAGATAAATAAAGATATGAGCAGAACTTAATACCACAGAAAACGTATAAAATTCAGTTGAGGTAGTAAGTCCAAAGAATATTCTTTGACAAGATTTAAAAGACACACTTTGATTAAGGAAAACCAAAACATAAGTAAAGAATATACAGAAAGAATCAGGACAATGTTATAGCAGAGAATATCTGAAATGCCAGTAAATTTGAACATTTGTATAAAGTGGAGCATTTCCTAGCTCCTAAAATTGACCAAAATTGACACAAGAGGAAATCATTTAAGGTCATCATGTCTGCCCTTGGCATTCTCGGAACGCACTCGGCTCAGAATGCAGCGTCTGTAGTCCATGGTAACCTGCGGAGAGGGGGCGGGGCTGAGGGAGGTTGGAACAATGCCTTCACTGAGGGAGTGGGTGGGGCCATCTCTGCTGTGCCTGAACAAAGGGCAGGGGATAAGGGGGCCAACGCCGGGCCCTCAGAGCCCGGCAGGCCCAGTCGTGTGTCACAAGCATTTAGGCATAGGTCAAAGTGCGCCTTCTTTGTCTGCACAGCTGCCCAAACTCTCACCTTTCCACTCAGGCCGCCCTCTTACTTGAAGTGTGTGTGGAACCGGTCCGTGCAGTACACCTCGCTGCAAAGCTAACCATAGGTCTGGGCATCCTAGCTTCCTGCCAGGTGACCGAAGTTCGCAGGCAGATGGGTCGTGGGACACACGTGGGGAGCCTCCTGCCCAGGCCACAGGCCGCCCAAATCCACTATCCCAGATCGGGGGCGGCAAAGCAGTCCTGTCTGAGTCCCAGCCTCTAGAGGGAGTAGTGGACCAACACATGTAGAAAAAGGGGTCCGCGCGGGTAACTCATTGGAGGGACACAAAAAAATCTTTGCGGACTTTCTGCTGAAGCTTACGAGCGTTCACACCTAAGACTCTTACAAGGTCAGCTGTTTAGCTAAAAATGAGCTCATGATCTAAATTTACACAATAATGAAGAAATCAGCTACAAGGGGAGAGAAGCAGCAAAAACAATCAATACCAGAATTAGATTCCCTAGGCCAACCATCAGATGTTGGAATAATCAGGTGCAAGGCAGAAAGTATACACAAAACTGGAACTGAAACAAGGAACAAGGATGTTTTCAAAGACTGGTAGGATCTCTAAAATATTTTTAAAGTACATGTCATTGATAAAGCTAAATACTCAAAGGTGGTGTAATACAACAGATTCATCATTGAGAAGAGTGAAATTATGCTGTTTTGAAAATTATGGCAGGTCAGATTTTCTGCCTAAATATATAAGAAGATTTCTCTGAAAAATGCACATTATTTCAAAGACTTATTGGCTGTGAAATAAGTTAAGTTTATTTCAAATGGCTTGTCTGCAAAGAAAGGTGAGATGTAGGAAATCACAGAAAGTCGAGGGGAAAATAGGTCAATATATACTTTGCTATATTGTGAACTAAGCCTTTGGCCAGCCACAATGTAGAGGACCTGACCCTTAGAAACTTACAAGTAAGCTGGAATCTTTAAAAACTCAAATCTTCATAAGTAAAAAGATTTATTAAAATGAATAACCAAGTGTTTTAATTGACATCAGAAGATCAAAACAATAAACCCTGAGAACATAGAAAAAAGATAAATAAAGATATGAGCAGAACTTAATACCATAGAAAACGTATAAAATTCAGTTGAGGTAGTAAGTCCAAAGAATATTCTTTGACAAGATTTAAAAGACACACTTTGATTAAGGAAAACCAAAACATAAGTAAAGAATATACAGAAAGAGTCAGGACAATGTTATAGCAGAGAGTATATGAAATGCCAGTAAATTTGAACGTTTGTGTAAAGTGGACCAGTTCCTAGCTCCTAAAATTTACCAAAACTGACACAAGAGGAAATCATTTAAGGTCATCATGTCAGCCCTTGGCATTCTCGGGATGCCCTGGACACAGAATGCAGCATCTTTAGTCCATGGTAACCTGCGGAGAGGGGGCGGGGCTGAGCGAGTTTGGAACACTGCCCTCACAGAGGGAGTGGGTGTGGCCATCTCTGCTGTGACTGAACAAAGGGCAGGGGAGCAGGGGGCCCAGGGCAGGGCCCTCAGAGCCCGGCAGGCCCAGTGGGGTGTCAAAAGCATTTAGGCCCAGGCCAAACTGCGCCTTCTTTGTCTGCACAGCGGCACAAACTCTCACCTTTCCACTAAGGCCGCCCTCTTACTTGAAGTGTGTGTGGAACCGGTCCGCGCAGTACACTTCGATGCAAAGCTAACCATAGGTCTGGCCATCATAGCTTCCTGCCAGGTGACCGAAGTTCGCAGGCAGATGGGTCGTGGGACACACGTGGGGAGAATCCTGCCCAGGCCACAGGCCGCCCAAAGCCACTATCCCAGATCGGGGGCAGCAAAGCAGTCCTGTCTGAGTCCCAGCCTCTAGAGGGAGTAGTGGACCAACACTTGTAGAAAAAGGGGTCCGCACGGGTAACTCATTGGAGGGACACAAAAAAATCTTTGCGGACTTTCTGCTGAAGCTTACGAGCGTTCACACCTAAGCCTCTTACAAGGTCAGCTGTTTAGATAAACATGAGCTCATGATCTAAATTTACACAATAATGAAGAAATCAGCTACAAGGGGAGACAAGCAGCAAAAACAATCAATACCAGAATTAGATTCCCTAGGCCAACCATCAGATGTTGGAATAATCAGGTGCAAGGCAGAAAGTATACATAAAACTTGAACTGAAACAAGGAATAAGGATGTTTTAAAAGACTGGTAGGATCTCTAAAACATTTTTAAAGTACATGTCATTGATAAAGCTAAATACTCAATGGTTGTGTAATACAACAGATTCAACATTGAGAAGAGTGAAATTATGCTGTTTTGAAAACTATGGCAGGTCAGATTTTCTGCCTAATTATATAAGAAGATTTCTCTAAAAAATACACATTATTTCAAAGACTTATTTGCTGTGAAATAAGTTAAGGTTATTTCAAATGGCTTGTGTACAAAGAAAGGTGAGATGTAGGGAATCACAGAAAGTCGAGGGGAAAATAGGTCAATATATACATTGCTATATGGTGAACTAAGACTTAGGCCAGCCACAATGTAGAGGACCTTACCCTTAGAAACTTACAAGTAAGCTGGAATCTTGAAAAATTCAAATCCTTATAAGTAAAAAGATTTTTTAAGATGAATAACCAAGTGTTTTAATTGACATCAGAAGATCAAAACAATAAACCTGAGAACATAGAAACAATATAAATAAAGATATGAGCAGAACTTAATACAATAGAAAACGTATAAAATTCAGCTGATGTAGTAAGTCAAAGAATATTCTTTGACAAGATTAAAAGACACACTTTGATTAAGGAAAACCAAAACATATGTAAAGAATATACAGAAAGAATCAGGACAATGTTATAGCAGAGAGTATATGAAATGCCAGTAAATTTGAAAGTTTGTGTAAAGTGGACCAGTTCCTATCTCCTAAAATTTACCAAAACTGACACAAGAGGAAATCATTTAAAGTCATCATGTCAGCCCTTGGCATTCACGGAATGCCCTGGACTCAGAATGCAGCATCTTTAGTCCATGGTAACCTGCGGAGAGGGGGCGGGGCTGAGGGAGTTTGGAACACTGCCCTCACACAGGGAGTGGGTGTGGCCATCTCTGCTGTGACTGAACAAAGGGCAGGGGAGC
The DNA here is from genome assembly GCF_964165515.1 of Mesoplodon bidens. Taxonomy (NCBI): domain Eukaryota; kingdom Metazoa; phylum Chordata; class Mammalia; order Artiodactyla; family Ziphiidae; genus Mesoplodon; species Mesoplodon bidens. Next base: position 26,348,382 of record NC_138180.1, on the reverse strand, counting down.
AGGGTGCCCAGGGCAGGGCCCTCGGAGCCCGGCAGGCCCAGTGGGGTGTCACAAGCATTTGGCCCAGGACAAAGGGCGCCTTCTTTGTCTGCACAGCGGCACAAACTCTCACCTTTCCACTCAGGCCGCCCTCTTACTTGAAGTGTGTGTGGAACCTGTCCGCGCAGTACACCTCGCTGCACAGCTAACCATAGGTCTGAGCATCGTAGCTTCCTGCCAGGTGACCGAATTTCGCAGGCAGATGGGTCCCTGGGACACACGCAGAGAGGCTCCTGCCCCGGCCACAGGCCACCCACTGCCACTGCCACAGATCGTGGTGCACAAAACAGCCCTGTCTGAGGCCGTGCCTCTAGAGGGAGTAGTGGACCAACACTTGTAGTCAACGGGGTCTTCGCGGGTAACTCATTGGAGGGACACAAATAAATCTTTGCGGACTTTCTGATGAAACTTACGAGTGTTCACACCTAAGCCTCTTACAAAGTCAGATGTTTAGCTAAACATGAGCTCATGATCTAATTTTACACAATAATGAAGAAATCAGCTACAGGGGGAGACAATCAGCAAAAACAATCAATACCAGGATAAGATTCCCTAGACCATCGATCAGACGTTGGAATAATCAGGTGCAAGGCAGAAAATATACATAAAACTGGAACTGAAACAAGGAACAAGGATGTTTTCAAAGACTGGTAGGATCTCTAAAACATTTTTAAAGTACATGTCATTGATAAAGCTAAATACTCAAAGGTTGTGTAATACAACACATTCATCATTGAGAAGAGTGAAATTATGCTGTTTTGAAAACTATGGCAGGTCAGATTTTCTGCCTAAATATATAAGAAGATTTGTCTGAAAACTACACATTATTTCAAAGACTTATCGGCTGTGAAATAAGTTAAGGTTATTTCAAATGGCTTGTCTGCAAAGAAAGGTGAGATGTAGGAAATCACAGAAAGTCGAGGGGAAAATAGGTCAATATATACTTTGCTATATTGTGAACTAAGCTTTTGGCCAGCCACAATGTAGAGGACCTGACCCTTAGAAACTTACAAGTAAGCTGGAATCTTGAAAAATTCAAATCCTAATAAGTAAAAAGATTTTTTAAGATGAATAACCAAGTGTTTTAATTGACATCAGAAGATCAAAACAATAAACCTGAGAACATAGAAACAATATAAATAAAGATATGAGCAGAACTTAATACAATAGAAAACGTATAAAATTCAGCTGATGTAGTAAGTCAAAGAATATTCTTTGACAAGATTAAAAGACACACTTTGATTAAGGAAAACCAAAACATATGTAAAGAATATACAGAAAGAATCAGGACAATGTTATAGCAGAGAGTATATGAAATGCCAGTATATTTGAAAGTTTGTGTAAAGTGGACCAGTTCCTAGCTCCTAAAATTTACCAAAACTGACACAAGAGGAAATCATTTAAGGTCATCATGTCAGCCCTTGGCATTCACGGAATGCCCTGGACTCAGAATGCAGCATCTTTAGTCCATGGTAACCTGCGGAGAGGGGGCGGGGCTGAGGGAGTTTGGAACACTGCCCTCACACAGGGAGTGGGTGTGGCCATCTCTGCTGTGACTGAACAAAGGGCAGGGGAGCAGGGTGCCCAGGGCAGGGCCCTCGGAGCCCGGCAGGCCCAGTGGGGTGTCACAAGCATTTGGCCCAGGACAAAGGGCGCCTTCTTTGTCTGCACAGCGGCACAAACTCTCACCTTTCCACTCAGGCCGCCCTCTTACTTGAAGTGTGTGTGGAACCTGTCCGCGCAGTACACCTCGCTGCACAGCTAACCATAGGTCTGAGCATCGTAGCTTCCTGCCAGGTGACCGAATTTCGCAGGCAGATGGGTCCCTGGGACACACGCAGAGAGGCTCCTGCCCCGGCCACAGGCCACCCACTGCCACTGCCACAGATCGTGGTGCACAAAACAGCCCTGTCTGAGGCCGTGCCTCTAGAGGGAGTAGTGGACCAACACTTGTAGTCAACGGGGTCTTCGCGGGTAACTCATTGGAGGGACACAAATAAATCTTTGCGGACTTTCTGATGAAACTTACGAGTGTTCACACCTAACCCTCTTACAAAGTCAGATGTTTAGCTAAACATGAGCTCATGATCTAATTTTACACAATAATGAAGAAATCAGCTACAGGGGGAGACAATCAGCAAAAACAATCAATACCAGGATAAGATTCCCTAGACCATCGATCAGACGTATGAATAATCAGGTGCAAGGCAGAAAATATACATAAAACTGGAACTGAAACAAGGAACAAGGATGTTTTCAAAGACTGGTAGGATCTCTAAAACATTTTTAAAGTACATGTCATTGATAAAGCTAAATACTCAAAGGTTGTGTAATACAACAGATTCATCATTGAGAAGAGTGAAATTATGCTGTTTTGAAAACTATGGCAGGTCAGATTTTCTGCCTAAATATATAAGAAGATTTGTCTGAAAACTACACATTATTTCAAAGACTTATCGGCTGTGAAATAAGTTAAGGTTATTTCAAATGGCTTGTCTGCAAAGAAAGGTGAGATGTAGGAAATCACAGAAAGTCGAGGGGAAAATAGGTCAATATATACTTTGCTATATTGTGAACTAAGCTTTTGGCCAGCCACAATGTAGAGGACCTGACCCTTAGAAACTTCCAAGTAAGCTGGAATCTTTAAAAATTCAAATCTTTATAAGTAAAAAATTTATTAAAATGAATAACCAAGTGTTTTAATTGACATCAGAAGATCAAAACAATAAACCCTGAGAACATAGAAAAAAGATAAATAAAGATATGAGCAGAACTTAATACCACAGAAAACGTATAAAATTCAGTTGAGGTAGTAAGTCCAAAGAATATTCTTTGACAAGATTTAAAAGACACACTTTGATTAAGGAAAACCAAAACATAAGTAAAGAATATACAGAAAGAATCAGGACAATGTTATAGCAGAGAATATCTGAAATGCCAGTAAATTTGAACATTTGTATAAAGTGGAGCATTTCCTAGCTCCTAAAATTTACCAAAATTGACACAAGAGGAAATCATTTAAGGTCATCATGTCTGCCTTTGGCATTCTCGGAACACCCTCGGCTCAGAATGCAGCATCTGTAGTCCATGGTAACCTGCGGAGAGGGGGCGGGGCTGAGGGAGGTTGGAACAATGCCTTCACTGAGGGAGTGGGTGGGGCCATCTCTGCTGTGCCTGAACAAAGGGCAGGGGATAAGGGGGCCAACGCCGGGCCCTCAGAGCCCGGCAGGCCCAGTCGTGTGTCACAAGCATTTAGGCCCAGGCCAAAGTGCGCCTTCTTTGTCTGCACAGCTGCCCAAACTCTCACCTTTCCACTCAGGCCGCCCTCTTACTTGAAGTGTGTGTGGAACTGGTCCGTGCAGTACACCTCGCTGCAAAGCTAACCTTAGGTCTGGGCATCATAGCTTCCTGCCAGGTGACCGAAGTTCGCAGGCAATGGGTCGTGGGACACACGTTGGGAGCCTCCTGCCCAGGCCACAGGCCGCCCAAAGCCACTATCCCAGATCGGGGGCGGCAAAGCAGTCCTGTCTGAGTCCCAGCCTCTAGAGGGAGTAGTGGACCAACACATGTAGAAAAAGGGGTCCGCGCGGGTAACTCATTGGAGGGACACAAAAAAATCTTTGCGGACTTTCTGCTGAAGCTTACGAGCGTTCACACCTAAGACTCTTACAAGGTCAGCTGTTTAGCTAAAAATGAGCTCATGATCTAAATTTACACAATAATGAAGAAATCAGCTACAAGGGGAGAGAAGCAGCAAAAACTATCAATACCAGAATTAGATTCCCTAGGCCAACCATCAGATGTTGGAATAATCAGGTGCAAGGCAGAAAGTATACACAAAACTGGAACTGAAACAAGGAACAAGGATGTTTTCAAAGACTGGTAGGATCTCTAAAATATTTTTAAAGTACATGTCATTGATAAAGCTAAATACTCAAAGGTGGTGTAATACAACAGATTCATCATTGAGAAGAGTGAAATTATGCTGTTTTGAAAATTATGGCAGGTCAGATTTTCTGCCTAAATATATAAGAAGATTTCTCTGAAAAATGCACATTATTTCAAAGACTTATTGGCTGTGAAATAAGTTAAGTTTATTTCAAATGGCTTGTCTGCAAAGAAAGGTGAGATGCAGTAAATCACAGAAAGTCGAGGGGAAAATAGGTCAATATATACTTTGCTATATTGTGAACTAAGCCTTTGGCCAGCCACAATGTAGAGGACCTGACCCTTAGAAACTTACAAGTAAGCTGGAATCTTTAAAAACTTAAATCTTCATAAGTAAAAAGATTTATTAAAATGAATAACCAAGTGTTTTAATTGACATCAGAAGATCAAAACAATAAACCCTGAGAACATAGAAAAAAGATAAATAAAGATATGAGCAGAACTTAATACCATAGAAAACGTATAAAATTCAGTTGAGGTAGTAAGTCCAAAGAATATTCTTTGACAAGATTTAAAAGACACACTTTGATTAAGGAAAACCAAAACATAAGTAAAGAATATACAGAAAGAGTCAGGACAATGTTATAGCAGAGAGTATATGAAATGCCAGTAAATTTGAACGTTTGTGTAAAGTGGACCAGTTCCTAGCTCCTAAAATTTACCAAAACTGACACAAGAGGAAATCATTTAAGGTCATCATGTCAGCCCTTGGCATTCTCGGGATGCCCTGGACTCAGAATGCAGCATCTTTAGTCCATGGTAACCTGCGGAGAGGGGGCGGGGCTGAGGGAGTTTGGAACACTGCCCTCACAGAGGGAGTGGGTGTGGCCATCTCTGCTGTGACTGAACAAAGGGCAGGGGCGCAGGGGGCCCAGGGCAGGGCCCTCAGAGCCCGGCAGGCCCAGTGGGGTGTCAAAAGCATTTAGGCCCAGGCCAAAGTCCGCCTTCTTTGTCTGCACAGCGGCACAAACTCTCACCTTTCCACTAAGGCCGCCCTCTTACTTGAAGTGTGTGTGGAACTGGTCCGCGCAGTACACTTCGATGCAAAGCTAACCATAGGTCTGGCCATCATAGCTTCCTGCCAGGTGACCGAAGTTCGCAGGCAGATGGGTCGTGGGACACACGTGGGGAGAATCCTGCCCAGGCCACAGGCCGCCCAAAGCCACTATCCCAGATGGGGGGCAACAAAGCAGTCCTGTCTGAGTCCCAGCCTCTAGAGGGAGTAGTGGACCAACACTTGTAGAAAAAGGGGTCCGCGCGGGTAACTCATTGGAGGGACACAAAAAAATCTTTGCGGACATTCTGCTGAAGCTTACGAGCGTTCACACCTAAGCCTCTTACAAGGTCAGCTGTTTAGATAAACATGAGCTCATGATCTAAATTTACACAATAATGAAGAAATCAGCAACAAGGGGAGACAAGCAGCAAAAACAATCAATATCAGAATTAGATTCCCTAGGCCAACCATCAGATGTTGGAATAATCAGGTGCAAGGCAGAAAGTATACATAAAACTTGAACTGAAACAAGGATTAAGGATGTTTTAAAAGACTGGTAGGATCTCTAAAACATTTTTAAAGTACATGTCATTGATAAAGCTAAATACTCAATGGTTGTGTAATACAACAGATTCAACATTGAGAAGAGTGAAATTATGCTGTTTTGAAAACTATGGCAGGTCAGATTTTCTGCCTAATTATATAAGAAGATTTCTCTAAAAAATACACATTATTTCAAAGACTTATTGGCTGTGAAATAAGTTAAGGTTATTTCAAATGGCTTGTGTGCAAAGAAAGGTGAGATGTAGGGAATCACAGAAAGTCGAGGGGAAAATAGGTCAATATATACATTGCTATATGGTGAACTAAGACTTAGGCCAGCCACAATGTAGAGGACCTGACCCTTAGAAACTTACAAGTAAGCTGGAATCTTGAAAAATTCAAATCCTTATAAGTAAAAAGATTTTTTAAGATGAATAACCAAGTGTTTTAATTGACATCAGAAGATCAAAACAATAAACCTGAGAACATAGAAACAATATAAATAAAGATATGAGCAGAACTTAATACAATAGAAAACGTATAAAATTCAGCTGATGTAGTAAGTCAAAGAATATTCTTTGACAAGATTAAAAGACACACTTTGATTAAAGAAAACCAAAACATATGTAAAGAATATACAGAAAGAATCAGGACAATGTTATAGCAGAGAGTATATGAAATGCCAGTAAATTTGAAAGTTTGTGTAAAGTGGACCAGTTCCTAGCTCCTAAAATTTACCAAAACTGACACAAGAGGAAATCATTTAAAGTCATCATGTCAGCCCTTGGCATTCACGGAATGCCCTGGACTCAGAATGCAGCATCTTTAGTCCATGGTAACCTGCGGAGAGGGGGCGGGGCTGAGGGAGTTTGGAACACTGCCCTCACACAGGGAGTGGGTGTGGCCATCTCTGCTGTGACTGAACAAAGGGCAGGGGAGCAGGGTGCCCAGGGCACGGCCCTCGGAGCCCGGCAGGCCCAGTGGGGTGTCACAAGCATTTGGCCCAGGACAAAGGGTGCCTTCTTTGTCTGCACAGCGGCACAAACTCTCACCTTTCCACTCAGGCCGCCCTCTTACTTGAAGTGTGTGTGGAACCTGTCCGCGCAGTACACCTCGCTGCACAGCTAACCATAGGTCTGAGCATCGTAGCTTCCTGCCAGGTGACCGAATTTCGCAGGCAGATGGGTCCCTGGGACACACGCAGAGAGGCTCCTGCCCCGGCCACAGGCCACCCACTGCCACTGCCACAGATCGTGGTGCACAAAACAGCCCTGTCTGAGGCCGTGCCTCTAGAGGGAGTAGTGGACCAACACTTGTAGTCAACGGGGTCTTCGCGGGTAACTCATTGGAGGGACACAAATAAATCTTTGCGGACTTTCTGATGAAACTTACGAGTGTTCACACCTAAGCCTCTTACAAAGTCAGATGTTTAGCTAAACATGAGCTCATGATCTAATTTTACACAATAATGAAGAAATCAGCTACAGGGGGAGACAATCAGCAAAAACAATCAATACCGGGATAAGATTCCCTAGACCATCGATCAGACGTTGGAATAATCAGGTGCAAGGCAGAAAATATACATAAAACTGGAACGGAAACAAGGAACAAGGATGTTTTCAAAGACTGGTAGGATCTCTAAAACATTTTTAAAGTACATGTCATTGATAAAGCTAAATACTCAAAGGTTGTGTAATACAACAGATTCATCATTGAGAAGAGTGAAATTATGCTGTTTTGAAAACTATGGCAGGTCAGATTTTCTGCCTATATATATAAGAAGATTTGTCTGAAAACTACACATTATTTCAAAGACTTATTGGCTGTGAAATAAGTTAAGGTTATTTCAAATGGCTTGTGTGCAAAGAAAGGTGAGATGTAGGAAATCACAGAAAGTCGAGGGGAAAATAGGTCAATATATACTTTGCTATATTGTGAACTAAGCTTTTGGCCAGCCACAATGTAGAGGACCTGACCCTTAGAAACTTACAAGTAAGCTGGAATCTTGAAAAATTCAAATCCTTATAAGTAAAAAGATTTTTTAAGATGAATAACCAAGTGTTTTAATTGACATCAGAAGATCAAAACAATAAACCTGAGAACATAGAAACAATATAAATAAAGATATGAGCAGAACTTAATACAATAGAAAACGTATAAAATTCAGCTGATGTAGTAAGTCAAAGAATATTCTTTGACAAGATTAAAAGACACACTTTGATTAAGGAAAACCAAAACATATGTAAAGAATATACAGAAAGAATCAGGACAATGTTATAGCAGAGAGTATATGAAATGCCAGTAAATTTGAAAGTTTGTGTAAAGTGGACCAGTTCCTAGCTCCTAAAATTTACCAAAACTGACACAAGAGGAAATCATTTAAGGTCATCATGTCAGCCCTTGGCATTCACGGAATGCCCTGGACTCAGAATGCAGCATCTTTAGTCCATGGTAACCTGCGGAGAGGGGGCGGGGCTGAGGGAGTTTGGAACACTGCCCTCACACAGGGAGTGGGTGTGGCCATCTCTGCTGTGACTGAACAAAGGGCAGGGGAGCAGGGTGCCCAGGGCAGGGCCCTCGGAGCCCGGCAGGCCCAGTGGGGTGTCACAAGCACTTGGCCCAGGACAAAGGGCGCCTTCTTTGTCTGCACAGCGGCACAAACTCTCACCTTTCCACTCAGGCCGCCCTCTTACTTGAAGTGTGTGTGGAACCTGTCCGCGCAGTACACCTCGCTGCACAGCTAACCATAGGTCTGAGCATCGTAGCTTCCTGCCAGGTGACCGAATTTCGCAGGCAGATGGGTCCCTGGGACACACGCAGAGAGGCTCCTGCCCCGGCCACAGGCCACCCACTGCCACTGCCACAGATCGTGGGGCACAAAACAGCCCTGTCTGAGGCCGAGCCTCTAGAGGGAGTAGTGGACCAACACTTGTAGTCAACGGGGTCTTCGCGGGTAACTCATTGGAGGGACACAAATAAATCTTTGCGGACTTTCTGATGAAACTTACGAGTGTTCACACCTAAGCCTCTTACAAAGTCAGATGTTTAGCTAAACATGAGCTCATGATCTAATTTTACACAATAATGAAGAAATCAGCTACAGGGGGAGACAATCAGCAAAAACAATCAATACCAGGATAAGATTCCCTAGACCATCGATCAGACGTTGGAATAATCAGGTGCAAGGCAGAAAATATACATAAAACTGGAACTGAAACAAGGAACAAGGATGTTTTCAAAGACTGGTAGGATCTCTAAAACATTTTTAAAGTACATGTCATTGATAAAGCTAAATACTCAAAGGTTGTGTAATACAACAGATTCATCATTGAGAAGAGTGAAATTATGCTGTTTTGAAAACTATGGCAGGTCAGATTTTCTGCCTAAATATATAAGAAGATTTGTCTGAAAACTACACATTATTTCAAAGACTTATTGGCTGTGAAATAAGTTAAGGTTATTTCAAATGGCTTGTCTGCAAAGAAAGGTGAGATGTAGGAAATCACAGAAAGTCGAGGGGAAAATAGGTCAATATATACTTTGCTATATTGTGAACTAAGCTTTTGGCCAGCCACAATGTAGAGGACCTGACCCTTAGAAACTTCCAAGTAAGCTGGAATCTTTAAAAATTCAAATCTTTATAAGTAAAAAATTTATTAAAATGAATAACCAAGTGTTTTAATTGACATCAGAAGATCAAAACAATAAACCCTGAGAACATAGAAAAAAGATAAATAAAGATATGAGCAGAACTTAATACCACAGAAAACGTATAAAATTCAGTTGAGGTAGTAAGTCCAAAGAATATTCTTTGACAAGATTTAAAAGACACACTTTGATTAAGGAAAACCAAAACATAAGTAAAGAATAAACAGAAAGAATCAGGACAATGTTATAGCAGAGAATATCTGAAATGCCAGTAAATTTGAACATTTGTATAAAGTGGAGCATTTCCTAGCTCCTAAAATTGACCAAAATTGACACAAGAGGAAATCATTTAAGGTCATCATGTCTGCCCTTGGCATTCTCGGAACGCCCTCGGCTCAGAATGCAGCATCTGTAGTCCATGGTAACCTGCGGAGAGGGGGCGGGGCTGAGGGAGGTTGGAACAATGCCTTCACTGAGGGAGTGGGTGGGGCCATCTCTGCTGTGCCTGAACAAAGGGCAGGGGATAAGGGGGCCAACGCCGGGCCCTCAGAGCCCGGCAGGCCCAGTCGTGTGTCACAAGCATTTAGTCATAGGTCAAAGTGCGCCTTCTTTGTCTGCACAGCTGCCCAAACTCTCACCTTTCCACTCAGGCCGCCCTCTTACTTGAAGTGTGTGTGGAAACGGTCCGTGCAGTACACCTCGCTGCAAAGCTAACCATAGGTCTGGGCATCATAGCTTCCTGCCAGGTGACCGAAGTTCGCAGGCAGATGGGTCGTGGGACACACGTGGGGAGCCTCCTGCCCAGGCCACAGGCCGCCCAAAGCCACTATCCCAGATCGGGGGCGGCAAAGCTGTCCTGTCTGAGTCCCAGCCTCTAGAGGGAGTAGTGGACCAACACATGTAGAAAAAGGGTTCCGCACGGGTAACTCATTGGAGGGACACAAAAAAATCTTTGCGGACTTTCTGCTGAAGCTTACGAGCGTTCACACCTAAGACTCTTACAAGGTCAGCTGTTTAGCTAAAAATGAGCTCATGATCTAAATTTACACAATACTGAAGAAATCAGCTACAAGGGGAGAGAAGCAGCAAAAACAATCAATACCAGAATTAGATTCCCTAGGCCAACCATCATATGTTGGAATAATCAGGTGCAAGGCAGAAAGTATACACAAAACTGGAACTGAAACAAGGAACAAGGATGTTTTCAAAGACTGGTAGGATCTCTAAAACATTTTTAAAGTACATGTCATTGATAAAGTTAAATACTCAAAGGTGGTGTAACACAACAGATTTATCATTGAGAAGAGTGAAATTATGCTGTTTTGAAAATTATGGCAGGTCAGATTTTCTGCCTAAATATATAAGAAGATTTCTCTGAAAAATGCACATTATTTCAAAGACTTATTGGCTGTGAAATAAGTTAAGTTTATTTCAAATGGCTTGTCTGCAAAGAAAGGTGAGATGTAGGAAATCACAGAAAGTCGAGGGGAAAATAGGTCAATATATACTTTGCTATATTGTGAACTAAGCCTTTGGCCAGCCACAATGTAGAGGACCTGACCCTTAGAAACTTACAAGTAAGCTGGAATCTTTAAAAACTCAAATCTTCATAAGTAAAAAGATTTATTAAAATGAATAACCAAGTGTTTTAATTGACATCAGAAGATCAAAACAATAAACCCTGAGAACATAGAAAATGATAAATAAAGATATGAGCAGAACTTAATACCATAGAAAACGTATAAAATTCAGTTGAGGTAGTAAGTCCAAAGAATATTCTTTGACAAGATTTAAAAGACACACTTTGATTAAGGAAAACCAAAACATAAGTAAAGAATATACAGAAAGAGTCAGGACAATGTTATAGCAGAGAGTATATGAAATGCCAGTAAATTTGAACGTTTGTGTAAAGTGGACCAGTTCCTAGCTCCTAAAATTTACCAAAACTGACACAAGAGGAAATCATTTAAGGTCATCATGTCAGCCCTTGGCATTCTCGGGATGCCCTGGACTCAGAATGCAGCATCATTAGTCCATGGTAACCTGCGGAGAGGGGGCGGGGCTGAGGGAGTTTGGAACACTGCCCTCACAGAGGGAGTGGGTGTGGCCATCTCTGCTGTGACTGAACAAAGGGCAGGGGAGCAGGGGGCCCAGGGCAAGGCCCTCAGAGCCCGGCAGGCCCAGTGGGGTGTCAAAAGCATTTAGGCCCAGGCCAAAGTGCGCCTTCTTTGTCTGCACAGTGGCACAAACTCTCACCTTTCCACTCAGGCCGCCCTCTTACTTGAAGTGTGTGTGGAACCGGTCCGCGCAGTACACCTCGATGCAAAGCTAACCATAGGTCTGGCCATCATAGCTTCCTGCCAGGTGACCGAAGTTCGCAGGCAGATGGGTCGTGGGACACACGTGGGGAGACTCCTGCCCAGGCCACAGGCCGCCCAAAGCCACTATCCCAGATCGGGGGCAGCAAAGCAGTCCTGTCCGAGTCCCAGCCTCTAGAGGGAGTAGTGGACCAACACTTGTAGAAAAAGGGGTCCGCGTGGGTAACTCATTGGAGGGACACAAAAAAATCTTTGCGGACTTTCTGCTGGAGCTTACGAGCGTTCACACCTAAGCCTCTTACAAGGTCAGCTGTTTAGATAAACATGAGCTCATGATCTAAATTTACACAATAATGAAGAAATCAGCTACAAGGGGAGACAAGCAGCAAAAACAATCAATACCAGAATTAGATTCCCTAGGCCAACCATCAGATGTTGGAATAATCAGGTGCAAGGCAGGAAGTCCACATAAAACTGGAACTGAAACAAGAAACAGGGATGTTTTCAAAGACTGGTAGGATCTCTGAAACATTTTTAAAGTACATGTCATTGATAAAGCTAAATACTCAATGGTTGTGTAATACAACAGATTCAACATTGAGAAGAGTGGAATTATGCTGTTTTGAAAACTATGGCAGGTCAGATTTTCTGTCTAATTATATAAAAAGATTTCTCTAAAAAATACACATTATTTCAAAGACTTATTGGCTGTGAAATAAGTTAAGATTATTTCAAATGGCTTGTCTGCAAAGAAAGGTGAGATGTAGGGAATCACAGAAAGTCGAGGGGAAAATAGGTCAATATATACATTGCTATATGGTGAACTAAGAATTAGGCCAGCCACAATGTAGAGGACCTAACCCTTAGAATCTTACAAGTAAGCTTGAATCTTGAATAGTTCAAATCTTTATAAGTTAAAAGATTTATTAAAATGAATAACCAAGTGTTTTAATTGACATCAGAATATCAAAACAATAAACCTGAGAACACAGAAAAAATATAAATAAAGATATGAGCAGAACTTAATACAATGGAAAACGTATAAAATTCAGGTGATGTAGTAAGTCCAAAGAATATTCTTTGACAAGATTAAAAGACACACTTTGAATAAGGAAAACCAAAACATAAGTAAAGAATATACAGAAAGAATAAGGACAATGTTATAGCAGAGAGTATATGAAATGCCAGTAATTTTGAAAGATTGTGTAAAGTGGACCAGTTCCTAGCTTCTAAAATTTACCAAGACTGACACAAGAGGAAATCATTTAAGGTCATCATGTCAGCCCTTGGCATTCTCGGAATGCCCTGGACTCAGAATGCAGCATCCTTAGTCCATGGGAACCTGCGGAGAAGGGGTGAGGCTGAGGGAATTTGGAACACTGCCCTCACAGAGGGAGTGGGTTTGGCCATCTCTGCTGTGACTGAACAAAGGGCAGGGGAGCAGGGGGCCCAGGGCAGGGCCCTCAGAGCCCGGCAGTCCCAGTGGTGTGTCACAAGCATTTATGCCCAGGACAAAGGAAGCCTTCTTTGTCTGCACAGCTGCCCAAACTCTCACCTTTCCACTCAGGCCGCCCTCTTACTTGAAGGGTGTGTGGAACCTGTCCGCGCAGTACACCTCGCTGCACAGCTAACCATAGGTGTTGGCATCGTAGCTTCCTGTCAGGTGACCGAAATTCGCAGGCAGATGGGTCCCTGGGACACACGCAGAGAGGCTCCTGCCCCGGCCACAGGCCACCCACTGCCACTGCCACAGATCGTGGGGCACAAAGCAGCCCTGTCTGAGGCCGTGCCTCTAGAGGGAGTAGTGGACCAACACTTGTAGTCAACGGGGTCCTCGCGGACAACTCATTGGAGGGACACAAATAAATCTTTGCGGACTTTCTGATGAAACTTACGAGTGTTCACACCGAAGCCTCTTACAAACTCAGATGTTTAGCTAAACATGAGCTCATGATCTAAATTTACACAATAATGAAGAAATCAGCTACAGGGGGAGACAATCAGCAAAAACAATCAATACCAGAATTAGATTCCCTAGGCCATCGATCAGACGTTGGAATAATCAGGTGCAAGGCAGAAAATATACATAAAACTGGAACTGAAACAAGGAACATGGATGTTTTCAAAGACTGGTAGGATCTCTAAAACATTTTTAAAGTACATGTCACTGATATAGCTAAATACTCAAAGGTTGTGTAATACAACAGATTCATCATTGAGAAGAGTGAAATTATGCTGTTTTGAAAACTGTGGCAGGTAAGATTTTCTGCCTAAATATATAATAAGATTTCTCAGAAAAATGCACATTATTTCAAAGACTTATTGGCTGTGAAATAAGTTAAGGTTATTTCAAATGGCTTGTCTGCAAAGAAAGGTGAGATGTAGGAAATCACAGAAAGTCGAGGGGAAAATAGGTCAATATATACTTTGCTATATTGTGAACTAAGCTTTTGGCCAGCCACAATGTAGAGGACCTGACCCTTAGAAACTTCCAAGTAAGCTGGAATCTTTAAAAATTCAAATCTTTATAAGTAAAAAATTTATTAAAATGAATAACCAAGTGTTTTAATTGACATCAGAAGATCAAAACAATAAACCCTGAGAACATAGAAAAAAGATAAATAAAGATATGAGCAGAACTTAATACCACAGAAAACGTATAAAATTCAGTTGAGGTAGTAAGTCCAAAGAATATTCTTTGACAAGATTTAAAAGACACACTTTGATTAAGGAAAACCAAAACATAAGTAAAGAATAAACAGAAAGAATCAGGACAATGTTATAGCAGAGAATATCTGAAATGCCAGTAAATTTGAACATTTGTATAAAGTGGAGCATTTCCTAGCTCCTAAAATTGACCAAAATTGACACAAGAGGAAATCATTTAAGGTCATCATGTCTGCCCTTGGCATTCTCGGAACGCCCTCGGCTCAGAATGCAGCATCTGTAGTCCATGGTAACCTGCGGAGAGGGGGCGGGGCTGAGGGAGGTTGGAACAATGCCTTCACTGAGGGAGTGGGTGGGGCCATCTCTGCTGTGCCTGAACAAAGGGCAGGGGATAAGGGGGCCAACGCCGGGCCCTCAGAGCCCGGCAGGCCCAGTCGTGTGTCACAAGCATTTAGTCATAGGTCAAAGTGCGCCTTCTTTGTCTGCACAGCTGCCCAAACTCTCACCTTTCCACTCAGGCCGCCCTCTTACTTGAAGTGTGTGTGGAAACGGTCCGTGCAGTACACCTCGCTGCAAAGCTAACCATAGGTCTGGGCATCATAGCTTCCTGCCAGGTGACCGAAGTTCGCAGGCAGATGGGTCGTGGGACACACGTGGGGAGCCTCCTGCCCAGGCCACAGGCCGCCCAAAGCCACTATCCCAGATCGGGGGCGGCAAAGCTGTCCTGTCTGAGTCCCAGCCTCTAGAGGGAGTAGTGGACCAACACATGTAGAAAAAGGGTTCCGCACGGGTAACTCATTGGAGGGACACAAAAAAATCTTTGCGGACTTTCTGCTGAAGCTTACGAGCGTTCACACCTAAGACTCTTACAAGGTCAGCTGTTTAGCTAAAAATGAGCTCATGATCTAAATTTACACAATACTGAAGAAATCAGCTACAAGGGGAGAGAAGCAGCAAAAACAATCAATACCAGAATTAGATTCCCTAGGCCAACCATCATATGTTGGAATAATCAGGTGCAAGGCAGAAAGTATACACAAAACTGGAACTGAAACAAGGAACAAGGATGTTTTCAAAGACTGGTAGGATCTCTAAAACATTTTTAAAGTACATGTCATTGATAAAGTTAAATACTCAAAGGTGGTGTAACACAACAGATTTATCATTGAGAAGAGTGAAATTATGCTGTTTTGAAAATTATGGCAGGTCAGATTTTCTGCCTAAATATATAAGAAGATTTCTCTGAAAAATGCACATTATTTCAAAGACTTATTGGCTGTGAAATAAGTTAAGTTTATTTCAAATGGCTTGTCTGCAAAGAAAGGTGAGATGTAGGAAATCACAGAAAGTCGAGGGGAAAATAGGTCAATATATACTTTGCTATATTGTGAACTAAGCCTTTGGCCAGCCACAATGTAGAGGACCTGACCCTTAGAAACTTACAAGTAAGCTGGAATCTTTAAAAACTCAAATCTTCATAAGTAAAAAGATTTATTAAAATGAATAACCAAGTGTTTTAATTGACATCAGAAGATCAAAACAATAAACCCTGAGAACATAGAAAATGATAAATAAAGATATGAGCAGAACTTAATACCATAGAAAACGTATAAAATTCAGTTGAGGTAGTAAGTCCAAAGAATATTCTTTGACAAGATTTAAAAGACACACTTTGATTAAGGAAAACCAAAACATAAGTAAAGAATATACAGAAAGAGTCAGGACAATGTTATAGCAGAGAGTATATGAAATGCCAGTAAATTTGAACGTTTGTGTAAAGTGGACCAGTTCCTAGCTCCTAAAATTTACCAAAACTGACACAAGAGGAAATCATTTAAGGTCATCATGTCAGCCCTTGGCATTCTCGGGATGCCCTGGACTCAGAATGCAGCATCATTAGTCCATGGTAACCTGCGGAGAGGGGGCGGGGCTGAGGGAGTTTGGAACACTGCCCTCACAGAGGGAGTGGGTGTGGCCATCTCTGCTGTGACTGAACAAAGGGCAGGGGAGCAGGGGGCCCAGGGCAAGGCCCTCAGAGCCCGGCAGGCCCAGTGGGGTGTCAAAAGCATTTAGGCCCAGGCCAAAGTGCGCCTTCTTTGTCTGCACAGTGGCACAAACTCTCACCTTTCCACTCAGGCCGCCCTCTTACTTGAAGTGTGTGTGGAACCGGTCCGCGCAGTACACCTCGATGCAAAGCTAACCATAGGTCTGGCCATCATAGCTTCCTGCCAGGTGACCGAAGTTCGCAGGCAGATGGGTCGTGGGACACACGTGGGGAGACTCCTGCCCAGGCCACAGGCCGCCCAAAGCCACTATCCCAGATCGGGGGCAGCAAAGCAGTCCTGTCCGAGTCCCAGCCTCTAGAGGGAGTAGTGGACCAACACTTGTAGAAAAAGGGGTCCGCGTGGGTAACTCATTGGAGGGACACAAAAAAATCTTTGCGGACTTTCTGCTGGAGCTTACGAGCGTTCACACCTAAGCCTCTTACAAGGTCAGCTGTTTAGATAAACATGAGCTCATGATCTAAATTTACACAATAATGAAGAAATCAGCTACAAGGGGAGACAAGCAGCAAAAACAATCAATACCAGAATTAGATTCCCTAGGCCAACCATCAGATGTTGGAATAATCAGGTGCAAGGCAGGAAGTCCACATAAAACTGGAACTGAAACAAGAAACAGGGATGTTTTCAAAGACTGGTAGGATCTCTGAAACATTTTTAAAGTACATGTCATTGATAAAGCTAAATACTCAATGGTTGTGTAATACAACAGATTCAACATTGAGAAGAGTGGAATTATGCTGTTTTGAAAACTATGGCAGGTCAGATTTTCTGTCTAATTATATAAAAAGATTTCTCTAAAAAATACACATTATTTCAAAGACTTATTGGCTGTGAAATAAGTTAAGATTATTTCAAATGGCTTGTCTGCAAAGAAAGGTGAGATGTAGGGAATCACAGAAAGTCGAGGGGAAAATAGGTCAATATATACATTGCTATATGGTGAACTAAGAATTAGGCCAGCCACAATGTAGAGGACCTAACCCTTAGAATCTTACAAGTAAGCTTGAATCTTGAATAGTTCAAATCTTTATAAGTTAAAAGATTTATTAAAATGAATAACCAAGTGTTTTAATTGACATCAGAATATCAAAACAATAAACCTGAGAACACAGAAAAAATATAAATAAAGATATGAGCAGAACTTAATACAATGGAAAACGTATAAAATTCAGGTGATGTAGTAAGTCCAAAGAATATTCTTTGACAAGATTAAAAGACACACTTTGAATAAGGAAAACCAAAACATAAGTAAAGAATATACAGAAAGAATAAGGACAATGTTATAGCAGAGAGTATATGAAATGCCAGTAATTTTGAAAGATTGTGTAAAGTGGACCAGTTCCTAGCTTCTAAAATTTACCAAGACTGACACAAGAGGAAATCATTTAAGGTCATCATGTCAGCCCTTGGCATTCTCGGAATGCCCTGGACTCAGAATGCAGCATCCTTAGTCCATGGGAACCTGCGGAGAAGGGGTGAGGCTGAGGGAATTTGGAACACTGCCCTCACAGAGGGAGTGGGTTTGGCCATCTCTGCTGTGACTGAACAAAGGGCAGGGGAGCAGGGGGCCCAGGGCAGGGCCCTCAGAGCCCGGCAGTCCCAGTGGTGTGTCACAAGCATTTATGCCCAGGACAAAGGAAGCCTTCTTTGTCTGCACAGCTGCCCAAACTCTCACCTTTCCACTCAGGCCGCCCTCTTACTTGAAGGGTGTGTGGAACCTGTCCGCGCAGTACACCTCGCTGCACAGCTAACCATAGGTGTTGGCATCGTAGCTTCCTGTCAGGTGACCGAAATTCGCAGGCAGATGGGTCCCTGGGACACACGCAGAGAGGCTCCTGCCCCGGCCACAGGCCACCCACTGCCACTGCCACAGATCGTGGGGCACAAAGCAGCCCTGTCTGAGGCCGTGCCTCTAGAGGGAGTAGTGGACCAACACTTGTAGTCAACGGGGTCCTCGCGGACAACTCATTGGAGGGACACAAATAAATCTTTGCGGACTTTCTGATGAAACTTACGAGTGTTCACACCGAAGCCTCTTACAAACTCAGATGTTTAGCTAAACATGAGCTCATGATCTAAATTTACACAATAATGAAGAAATCAGCTACAGGGGGAGACAATCAGCAAAAACAATCAATACCAGAATTAGATTCCCTAGGCCATCGATCAGACGTTGGAATAATCAGGTGCAAGGCAGAAAATATACATAAAACTGGAACTGAAACAAGGAACATGGATGTTTTCAAAGACTGGTAGGATCTCTAAAACATTTTTAAAGTACATGTCACTGATATAGCTAAATACTCAAAGGTTGTGTAATACAACAGATTCATCATTGAGAAGAGTGAAATTATGCTGTTTTGAAAACTGTGGCAGGTAAGATTTTCTGCCTAAATATATAATAAGATTTCTCAGAAAAATGCACATTATTTCAAAGACTTATTGGCTGTGAAATAAGTTAAGGTTATTTCAAATGGCTTGTCTGCAAAGAAAGGTGAGATGTAGGAAATCACAGAAAGTCGAGGGGAAAATAGGTCAATATATACTTTGCTATATTTTGAACTAAGCCTTTGGCCAGCCACAATGTAGAGGACCTGACCCTTAGAAACTTACAAGTAAGCTGGAATCTTGACAAATTCAAATCTTTATAAGTAAAAAGATTTATTAAAATGAATAACCAAGTGTTTTAATTGACATCAGAATATCAAAACAATAAACCCTGAGAACATAGAAAAAAGATAAATAAAGATATGAGCAGAACTTAATACCACAGAAAACGTATAAAATTCAGTTGAGGTAGTAAGTCCAAAGAATATTCTTTGACAAGATTTAAAAGACACACTTTGATTAAGGAAAACCAAAACATAAGTAAACAATATACAGAAAGAATCAGGACAATGTTATAGCAGAGAATATCTGAAATGCCAGTAAATTTGAACATTTGTGTAAAGTGGACCATTTCCTAGCTCCTAAAGTTTACCAAAATTGACAGAAGAGGAAGTCATTTAAGGTCATCATATCTGCCCTTGGCATTGTCGGAACGCCCTGGCCTCAGAATGCAGCATCTGTAGTCCATGGTAAACTGCGGAGAGGGGGCGGGGCTGAGGGAGGTTTGAACACTGTCTTCACTGAGGGAGTGGGTGGGGCCATGTCTGCTGTGACTGAACAAAGGGCAGGGGAGAAGGGGGCCCACGGCAGGGCCCTCAGAGCCCGGCAGGCCCAGTCGTGTGTCACAAGCATTTAGGCCCAGGCCAAAGTGCGCCTTCTTTGTCTGCACAGCGGCCCAAACTGTCACCTTTCCACTCAGGCCGCCCTCTTACCTGAAGTGTTTGTGGAACCTGTCCGCGCAGTACACCTCGATGCAAAGCTAACCATAGGTCTGGGCATCATAGCTTCCTGCCAGGTGACCGAAGTTCGCAGGCAGATGGGTCGTGGGACACACGTGGGGAGCCTCCTGCCCAGGCCACAGGCCGCCCAAAGCCACTATCCCAGATCGGGTGCAGCAAAGCAGTCCTGTCTGAGTCCCAGCCTCTAGAGGGAGTAGTGGACCAACACTTGTAGTAAAAGGGGTCTGCGCGGGTAACTCATTGGAGGGACACAAAAAAATCTTTGCGGACTTTCTGCTGAAGCTTACGAGCGTTCACACCTAAGCCTCTTACAAGGTCAGCTGTTTAGCTAAACATGAGCTCATGATCTAAATTTACACAATAATGAAGAAATCAGCTACAAGGGGAGACAAGAAGCAAAAACAATCAATACCAGAATTAGATTCCCTAGGCCAACCATCAGATGTTGGAATAATCAGGTGCAAGGCAGAAAGTATACATACAACTTGAACTGAAACAAGGAACAAGGATGTTTTCAAAGACTGGTAGGATCTCTAAAACATTTTTAAAGTACATGTCATTGATAAAGCTAAATACTCAATGGTTGTGTAATACAACAGATTCATCATTGAGCAGAGTGAAATTATGCTGTTTTGAAAACTATGGCAGGTCAGATTTTCTGCCTAATTATATAAGAAGATTTCTCTAAAAAAATACACATTATTTCAAAGACTTATTGGCTGTGAAATAAGTTAAGGGTATTTCAAATGGCTTGTTTGCAAAGAAAGGTGAGATGTAGGGAATCACAGAAAGTCGAGGGGAAAATAGGTCAATATATATATTGCCATATGGTGAACTAAGACTTAGGCCAGCCACAATGTAGAGGACCTGACCCTTAGAAACTTACAAGTAAGCTGGAATCTTGAAAAGTTCAAATCTTTATAAGTAAAAAGATTTATTAAAATGAATAACCAAGTGTTTTAATTGACAACAGAATATCAAAACAATAAACCTTAGAACATAGAAAACATATAAATAAAGATATGAGCAGAACTTAATACAATAGAAAACGTATACAATTCAGTTGAGGTAGTAAGTCCAAAGAATATTCTTTGACAAGATTAAAAGACACACTTTGATTAAGGAAAACCAAAACATAAGTAAAGAATATACAGAAAGAATCAGGACAATGTTATAGCAGAGAGTATATGAAATTCCAGTAAATTTGAAGGTTTGTGTAAAGTGGACCAGTTCCTAGCTCCTAAAATTTACCAAAACTGACACAAGAGGAAATCATTTAAGGTCATCATGTCAGCCCTTGGCATTCTCGGAATGCCCTGGACTCAGAATGCAGCATCCTTAGTCCATGGGAACCTGCGGAGAAGGGGTGAGGCTGAGGGAGTTTGGAACACTGCCCTCACAGAGGGAGTGGGTGTGGCCATCTCTGCTGTGACTGAACAAAGGGCAGGGGAGCAGGGGGCCCAGGGCAGGGCCCTCAGAGCCCGGCAGGCCCTGTGGTGTGTCACAAGCATTTATGCCCAGAACAAAGGAAGCCTTCTTTGTCTGCACAGCTGCCCAAACTCTCACCTTTCCACTCAGGCCGCCCTCTTACTTGAAGTGTGTGTGGAACCTGTCCGTGCAGTACACCTCGCTGCACAGCTAACCATAGGTCTGGGCATCGTAGCTTCCTGCCAGGTGACCGAAGTTCGCAGGCAGATGGGTCCCTGGGACACACGCAGAGAGGCTCCTGCCCCGGCCACAGGCCACCCACTGCCACTGCCACAGATCGTGGGGCACAAAGCAGCCCTGTCTGAGGCTGTGCCTCTAGAGGGAGTAGTGGACCAACACTTGTAGTAAACGGGGTCCTCGCGGGCAACTCATTGGAGGGACACAAATAAATCTTTGCGGAGTTTCTGATGAAACTTACGAGTGTTCACACCTAAGCCTCTTACAAAGTCAGATGTTCAGGTAAACATGAGCCATGATCTAATTTTACACAATAAAGAAGAAATCAGCTACAGGGGGAGACAATCAGCAAAAACAATCAATACCAGAATTAGATTCCCTAGGCCATCGATCAGACGTTGGAATAATCAGGTGCAAGGCAGAAAATATACAAAAACTGGAACTGAAACAAGGAACAAGGATATTTTCAAAGACTGGTAGGATCTCTAAAACATTTTTAAAGTACATGTCATTGATAAAGCTAAATACTCAAAGGTTGTGTAATACAACAGATTCATCATTGAGAAGAGTGAAATTATGCTGTTTTGAAAACTATGGCAGGTCAGATTTTCTGCCTAAATATATAAGAAGATTTGTCTGAAAACTACACATTATTTCAAAGACTTATTGGCTGTGAAATAAGTTAAGGTTATTTCAAATGGCTTGTCTGCAAAGAAAGGTGAGATGTAGGAAATCACAGAAAGTCGAGGGGAAAATAGGTCAATATATACTTTGCTATATTGTGAACTAAGCTTTTGGCCAGCCACAATGTAGAGGACCTGACACTAAGAAACTTACAAGTAAGCTGGAATCTTGAAAAATTCAAATCTTTATAAGTAAAAAGATTTATTAAAATGAATAACCAAGTGTTTTAATTGACATCAGAAGATCAAAACAATAAACCCTGAGAACATAGAAAAAAGATAAATAAAGATATGAGCAGAACTTAATACCACAGAAAACGTATAAAATTCAGTTGAGGTAGTAAGTCCAAAGAATATTCTTTGACAAGATTTAAAAGACACACTTTGATTAAGGAAAACCAAAACATAAGTAAAGAATATAAAGAAAGAATCAGGACAATGTTATAGCAGAGAATATCTGAAATGCCAGTAAATTTGAACATTTGTATAAAGTGGAGCATTTCCTAGCTCCTAAAATTTACCAAAATTAGACACAAGAGGAAATCATTTAAGGTCATCATGTCTGCCCTTGGCATTCTCGGAACGCCCTCGGCTCAGAATGCAGCATCTGTAGTCCATGGTAACCTGCGGAGAGGGGGCGGGGCTGAGGGAGGTTGGAACAATGCCTTCACTGAGGGAGTGGGTGGGGCCATCTCTGCTGTGCCTGAACAAAGGGCAGGGGATAAGGGGGCCAACGCCGGGCCCTCAGAGCCCGGCAGGCCCAGTCGTGTGTCACAAGCATTTAGGCACAGGTCAAAGTGCGCCTTCTTTGTCTGCACAGCTGCCCAAACTCTCACCTTTCCACTCAGGCCGCCCTCTTACTTGAAGTGTGTGTGGAACCGGTCCGTGCAGTACACCTCGCTGCAAAGCTAACCATAGGTCTGGGCATCATAGCTTCCTGCCAGGTGACCGAAGTTCGCAGGCAGATGGGTCGTGGGACACACGTGGGGAGCCTCCTGCCCAGGCCACAGGCCGCCCAAAGCCACTATCCCAGATCGGGGGCGGCAAAGCAGTCCTGTCTGAGTCCCAGCCTCTAGAGGGAGTAGTAGACCAACACATGTAGAAAAAGGGGCCCGAGCGGGTAACTCATTGGAGGGACACAAAAAAATCTTTGCGGACTTTCTGCTGAAGCTTACGAGCGTTCACACCTAAGACACTTACAAAGTCAGATGTTTAGCTAAACATGAGCTCATGATCTAATTTTACACAATAATGAAGAAATCAGCTACAGGGGGAGACAATCAGCAAAAACAATCAATACCAGAATTAGATTCCCTAGACCATCGATCAGACGTTGGAATAATCAGGTGCAAGGCAGAAAATATACATAAAACTGCAACTGAAACAAGGAACAAGGATGTTTTCAAAGACTGGTAGGATCTCTAAAACATTTTTAAAGTACATGTCATTGATAAAGCTAAATACTCAAAGGATGTGTAATACAACAGATTCATCATTGAGAAGAGTGAAATTATGCTGTTTTGAAAATTATGGCAGGTCAGATTTTCTGCCTATATATATAAGAAGATTTCTCTGAAAAATGCACATTATTTCAAAGACTTATTGGCTGTGAAATAAGTTAAGTTTATTTCAAATGGCTTGTCTGCAAAGAAAGGTGAGATGTAGGAAATCACAGAAAGTCGAGGGGAAAATAGGTCAATATATACTTTGCTATATTGTGAACTAAGCCTTTGGCCAGCCACAATGTAGAGGACCTGACCCTTAGAAACTTACAAGTAAGCAGGAATCTTTAAAAACTCAAATCTTCATAAGTAAAAAGATTTAATAAAATGAATAACCAAGTGTTTTAATTGACATCAGAAGATCAAAACAATAAACCCTGAGAACATAGAAAACATATAAATAAAGATATGAGCAGAACTTAATACAATAGAAAACGTATAAAATTCAGGTGATGTAGTAAGTCCAAAGAATATTCTTTGACAAGATTAAAAGACACACTTTGATTAAGGAAAACCAAAACATAAGTAAAGAATATACAGAAAGAGTCAGGACAATGTTATAGCAGAGAGTATATGAAATGCCAGTAAATTTGAACGTTTGTGTAAAGTGGACCAGTTCCTAGCTCCTAAAATTTACCAAAACTGACACAAGAGGAAATCATTTAAGGTCATCATGTCAGCCCTTGGCATTCTCGGGATGCCCTGGACTCAGAATGCAGCATCATTAGTCCATGGTAACCTGCGGAGAGGGGGCGGGGCTGAGGGAGTTTGTAACACTGCCCTCACAGAGGGAGAGGGTGTGGCCATCTCTGCTGTGACTGAAGAAAGGGCAGGGGAGCAGGGGGCCCAGGGCAGGGCCCTCAGAGCCCGGCAGGCCCAGTGGGGTGTCAAAAGCATTTAGGCCGAGGCCAAAGTGCGCCTTCTTTGTCTACACAGTGGCACAAACTCTCAACTTTCCACTCAGGCCGCCCTCTTACTTGAAGTGTGTGTGGAACCGGTCCGCGCAGTACACCTCGATGCACAGCTAACCATAGGTCTGGCCATCATAGCTTCCTGCCAGGTGACCGAAGTTCGCAGGCAGATGGGTCGTGGGACACACGTGGGGAGACTCCTGCCCAGGCCACAGGCCGCCCAAAGCCACTATCCCAGATCGGGTGCAGCAAAGCAGTCCTGTCTGAGTCCCAGCCTCTAGAGGGAGTAGTGTACCAACACTTGTAGAAAAAGGGGTCCGCGCGGGTAACTCATTGGAGGGACACAAAAAAATCTTTGCGGACTTTCTGCTGGAGCTTACGAGCGTTCACACCTAAGCCTCTTACAAGGTCAGCTGTTTAGATAAACATGACCTCATGATCTAAATTTACACAATAATGAAGAAATCAGCTACAAGGGGAGACAAGCAGCAAAAACAATCAATACCAGAATTAGATTCCCTAGGCCAACCATCAGATGTTGGAATAATCAGGTGCAAGGCAGAAAGTATACATAAAACTTGAACTGAAAAAAGGAATAAGGATGTTTTCAAAGACTGGTAGGATCTCTAAAACATTTTTAAAGTACATGTCATTGATAAAGCTAAATACTCAATGGTTGTGTAATACAACAGATTCAACATTGAGAAGAGTGAAATTATGCTGTTTTGAAAACTATGGCAGGTCAGATTTTCTGCCTAATTATATAAGAAGATTTCTCTAAAAAATACACATTATTTCAAAGACTTATTGGCTGTGAAATAAGTTAAGGTTATTTCAAATGGCTTGTGTGCAAAGAAAGGTGAGATGTAGGGAATCACAGAAAGTCGAGGGGAAAATAGGTCAATATATACATTGCTATATGGTGAACTAAGACTTAGGCCAACCACAATGTAGAGGACCTGACCCTTAGAAACTTACAAGTAAGCTGGAATCTTGAAAAATTCAAATCCTTATAAGTAAAAAGATTTTTTAAAATGAATAACCAAGTGTTTTAATTGACATCAGAAGATCAAAACAATAAACCTGAGAACATAGAAACAATATAAATAAAGATATGAGCAGAACTTAATACAATAGAAAACGTATAAAATTCAGCTGATGTAGTAAGTCCAAATAATATGCTTTGACAAGATTAAAAGACACACTTTGATTAAGGAAAACCAAAACATATGTAAAGAATATACAGAAAGAATCAGGACAATGTTATAGCAGAGAGTATATGAAATGCCAGTAAATTTGAAAGTTTGTGTAAAGTGGACCAGTTCCTAGCTCCTAAAATTTACCAAAACTGACACAAGAGGAAATCATTTAAGGTCATCATGTCAGCCCTTGGCATTCTCGGAATGCCCTGGACTCATAATGCAGCATCTTTAGTCCATGGTAACCTGCGGAGAGGGGGCGGGGCTGAGGGAGTTTGGAACACTGCCCTCACAGAGGGAGTGGGTGTGGCCATCTCTGCTGTGACTGAACAAAGGGCAGGGGAGCAGGGGTCCCAGGGCAGGGCCCTCAGAGCCCGGCAGGCCCAGTGGGGTGTCACAAGTATTTGGCCCAGGACAAAGGGCGCCTTCTTTGTCTGCACAGCGGCACAAACTCTCACCTTTCCACTCAGGCCGCCCTCTTACTTGAAGTGTGTGTGGAACCTGTCCGCGCAGTACACCTCGCTGCACAGCTAACCATAGGTCTGATCATCGTAGCTTCCTGCCAGGTGACCGAATTTCGCAGGAAGATGGGTCCCTGGGACCCACGCAGAGAGGCTCCTGCCCCGGCCACAGGCCACCCACTGCCACTGCCACGGATCGTGGGGCACAAAAAAGCCCTGTCTGAGGCCGTGCCTCTAGAGGGAGTAGTGGACCAACACTTGTAATCAATGGGGTCTTCGCGGGTAACTCATTGGAGGGACACAAATAAATCTCTGCGGACTTTCTGATGAAACTTCCGAGTGTTCACACCTAAACCTCTTACAAAGTCAGATGTTTAGCTAAACATGAGCTCATGATCTAATTTTACACAATAATGAAGAAATCAGCTACAGGGGGAGACAATCAGCAAAAACAATCAATACCAGGATTAGATTCCCTAGATAATCGATCAGACGTTGGAATAATCAGTGCAAGGCAGAAAATATACATAAAACTGGAACTGAAACAAGGAACAAGGATGTTTTCAAAGACTGGTAGGATCTCTAAAACATTTTTAAAGTACATGTCATTGATAAAGCTAAATACTCAAAGGTTGTGTAATACAACAGATTCATCATTGAGAAGCGTGAAATTATGCTGTTTTGAAAACTATGGCAGGTCAGATTTTCTGCCTAAATATATAAGAAGATGTCTCTGAAAACTACACATTATTTCAAAGACTTATTGGCTGTGAAATAAGTTAAGGTTATTTCAAATGGCTTGTCTGCAAAGAAAGGTGAGATGTAGGAAATCACAGAAAGTCGAGGGGAAAATAGGTCAATATATACTTTGCTATATTGTGAACTAAGCTTTTGGCCAGCCACAATGTAGAGGACCTGACCCTTAGAAACTTCCAAGTAAGCTGGAATCTTTAAAAATTCAAATCTTTATAAGTAAAAAATTTATTACAATGAATAACCAAGTGTTTTAATTGACATCAGAAGATCAAAACAATAAACCCTGAGAACATAGAAAAAAGATAAATAAAGATATGAGCAGAACTTAATACCACAGAAAACGTATAAAATTCTGTTGAGGTAGTAAGTCCAAAGAATATTCTTTGACAACATTTAAAAGACACACATTGATTAAGGAAAACCAAAACATAAGTAAAGAATAAACAGAAAGAATCAGGACAATGTTATAGCAGAGAATATATGAAATGCCAGTAAATTTGAACATTTGTGTAAAGTGGATCATTTCCTAGCTCCTAAACTTTACCAAAATTGACACAAGAGGAAATCATTGAAAGTCATCATGTCAGCCCTTGGCATTCTCGGAATGCCCTGGCCTCAGAATGCAGCATCTGTAGTCCATGGTAACCTGCGTAGAGGGGGCGGGGCTGAGGGAGTTTGGAACACTGCCCTCAAAGAGGGAGTGGGTGTGGCCATCTCTGCTGTGACTGAAGAAAGGGCAGGGGAGCAGGGGGCCCAGGGCCGGGCCCTCAGAGCCCGGCAGGCCCAGTGGGGTGTCACAAGCATTTAGGCCCAGGCCAAAGGGCGCCTTCTTTGTCTGCACAGCTGCCCAAACTCTCACCTTTCCACTCAGGCCGCCCTCTTACTTGAAGTGTGTGTGGAACCGGTCCGTGCAGTACACCTCGATGCAAAGATAACCATAGGTCTGGGCATCATAGCTTCCTGCCAGGTGACCGATGTTCGCAGGCAAATAGCTCGTGGGACACACGTGGGGAGACTCCTGCCCAGGCCACAGGCCGCCCAAAGCCACTATCCCAGATCGGGGGCAGCAAAGCAGTCCTGTCTGAGTCCCAGCCTCTAGAGGGCGTAGTGGACCAACACTTGTAGAAAAAGGCGTCCGCGCGGGTAACTCATTGGAGGGCCACAAAAAAATCTTTGCGGACTTTCTGCTGAAGCTTACGAGCGTTCACACCTAAGCCTCTTACAAGGTCAGCTGTTTAGATAAACATGAGCTCATGATCTAAATTTACACAATAATGAAGAAATCAGCTACAAGGGGAGACAAGCAGCAAAAACAATCAATACCAGAATTAGATTCCCTAGGCCAACCATCAGATGTTGGAATAATCAGGTGCAAGGCAGAAAGTATACACAAAACTGGAACTGAAACAAGGAACAGGGATGTTTTCAAAGACTGGTAGGATCTCTAAAACATTTTTAAAGTACATGTCATTGATAAAGCTAAATACTCAAAGGTTGTGTAATACAACAGATTCAACATTGAGAAGAGTGAAATTATGCTGTTTTGAAAACTATGGCAGGTCAGATTTTCTGCCTAATTATATAAGAAGATTTCTCTAAAAAATACACATTATTTCAAAGACTTATTGGCTGTGAAATAAGTTAAGGGTATTTCAAATGGCTTGTGTGCAAAGAAAGGTGAGATGTAGGGAATCACAGAAAGCCGAGGGGAAAATAGGTCAATATATACATTGCTATATGGTGAACTAAGACTTAGGCCAGCCACAATGTAGAGGACCTGACCCTTAGAAACTTACAAGTAAGCTGGAATCTTGAAAAGTTCAAATCTTTATAAGTAAAAATATTTTTTAAAATGAATAACCAAGTGTTTTAATTGACATCAGAAGATCAAAACAATAATACCTGAGAACATAGAAAAAAGATAAATAAAGATATGAGCAGAACTTAATACAATAGAAAACGTATAAAATTCAGGTGATGTAGTAAGTCCAAAGAATATTCTTTGACAAGATTAAAAGACACACTTTGATTAAGGAAAACCAAAACATAAGTAAAGAATATACAGAAAGAATCTGGAGAATGTTATAGCAGAGAGTATATGAAATGCCAGTAAATTTGAAGGTTTGTGTAAAGTGGACCAGTTCCTAGCTCCTAAAATTTACCAAAACTGACACAAGAGGAAATCATTTAAGGTCATCATGTCAGCCCTTGGCATTCTCGGAATGCCCTGGACTCAGAATGCAGCATCTTTAGTCCATGGTAACCTGCGGAGAGGGGGCGGGGCTGAGGGAGTTTGGAACACTGCCCTCACAGAGGGAGTGGGTGTGGCCATCTCTGCTGTGACTGAACAAAGGGCAGGGGAGCAGGGGGCCCAGGGCAGGTCCCTCAGAGCCCGGCAGGCCCAGTGGGGTGTCACAAGCATTTAGGACCAGGACAAAGGGCGCCTTCTTTGTCTGCACAGCAGCACAAACTCTCACCTTTCCACTCAGGCCGCCCTCTTACTTGAAGTGTGTGTGGAACCTGTCCGCGCAGTACACCTCGCTGCACAGCTAACCATAGGCCTGAGCATCGTAGCTTCCTGCCCGGTGACCGAAGTTCGCAGGCAGATGGGTCCCTGGGACACACGCAGAGAGGCTCCTGCCCCGGCCACAGGCCACCCACTGCCACTGCCACAGATCGTGGGGAACAGAGCAGCCCTGTCTGAGGCCGTGCCTCCTGAGGGAGTAGTGGACCAACACTTGTAGTCAACGGGGTCCTCGCGGGCAACTCATTGGAGGGACACAAATAAATCTTTGCGGACTTTCTGATGAAACTTACGAGTGTTCACACCTAAGCCTCTTACAAAGTCAGATGTTTAGCTAAACATGAGCTCATGATCTAATTTTACACAATAATGAAGAAATCAGCTACAGGGGGAGACAATCAGCAAAAACAATTAATACCAGAATTAGATTCCCTAGACCATCGATCAGACGTTGGAATAATCAGGTGCAAGGCAGAAAACATACATAAAACTGCAACTGAAACAAGGAAGAAGGATGTTTTCAAAGACTGGTAGGATCTCTAAAACATTTTTAAAGTACATGTCATTGATAAAGCTAAATACTCAAAGGTTGTGTAATACAACAGATTCATCATTGAGAAGAGTGAAATTATGCTGTTTTGAATACTATGGCAGGTCAGATTTTCTGCCTAAATATATAAGAAGATTTCTCTGAAAGATGCACATTATTTCAAACACTTATTGGCTGTGAAATAAGTTAAGGTTATTTCAAATGGCTTGTCTGCAAAGAAAGGTGAGATGTAGGAAATCACAGAAAGTCGAGGGGAAAATAGGTCAATATATACTTTGCTATATTGTGAACTAAGCCTTTGGCCAGCCACAATGTAGAGGACCTGACCCTTAGAAACTTACTAGTAAGCTGGAATCTTTAAAAATTCAAATCTTTATAAGTAAAAAGATTTATTAAAATGAATAACCAAGTGTTTTAATTGACATCAGAAGATCAAAACAATAAACTCTGTGAACATAGAAAAAAGATAAATAAAGATATGAGCAGAACTTAATACCACAGAAAACGTATAAAATTCAGTTGAGGTAGTAAGTCCAAAGAATATTCTTTGACAAGATTTAAAAGACACACTTTGATTAAGGAAAACCAAAACATAAGTAAAGAATATACAGAAAGAATCAGGACAATGTTATAGCAGAGAATATCTGAAATGCCAGTAAATATGAACATTTCTGTAAAGTGGACCATATCCTAGCTCCTAAAGTTTACCAAAATTGACACAAGAGGAAATCAGTTAAAGTCATCATGTCTGCCCTTGGCATTGTCGGAACGCCCTGGCCTCAGAAT
This sequence comes from Mesoplodon bidens, assembly GCF_964165515.1. Classification (NCBI taxonomy): domain Eukaryota; kingdom Metazoa; phylum Chordata; class Mammalia; order Artiodactyla; family Ziphiidae; genus Mesoplodon; species Mesoplodon bidens. Next base: position 26,317,772 of record NC_138180.1, on the reverse strand, counting down.
GAACCATCTGTTGTCCATGGTAACCTGGGGAGTGGTGGCGTGGCTGAGGGAGGTTGGAACACTGCCTTCACTGAGGGAGTGAGTGGGGCCAACTCTGCTGTGCCTGAATAAAGGGCAGGGGAGAAGGGGGCCCAGGGCAGGGCCATCAGAGCCCGGCAGGCCCAGTGGGGTGTCACAAGCATTTAGGCCCAGGCCAAAGGGCGCCTTCTTTGTTTGCACAGCTGCCCAAACTGTCACCTTTCCACTCAGGCCGCCCTCTTACTTGAAGTGTGTGTGGAACTGGTCCGCGCAGTACACCTCGATGCAAAGCTAACCATAGGTCTGGGCATCATAGCTTCCTGCCAGGTGACCGAAGTTCGCAGGCAGATGGGTCGTGGGACACACGTGGGGAGCCTCCTGCCAAGGCAACAGGCCGCCCAAAGCCACTATCCCAGATCGGGTGCAGCAAAGCAGTCCTGTCTGAGTCCCAGCCTCTAGAGGGAGTAGTGGACCAACACTTGTAGAAAAAGGGGTCTGCGCGGGTAACTCATTGGAGGGACACAAAAAAATCTTTGCGGACTTTCTGCTGGAGCTTACGAGCGTTCACACCTAAGCCTCTTACAAGGTCAGCTGTTTAGATAAACATGAGCTCATGATCTAAATTTACACAATAATGAAGAAATCAGCTACAAGGGGAGACAAGAAGCAAAAACAATCAATACCAGAATTAGATTCCGTAGGCCAACCATCAGATGTTGGAATAATCAGGTGCAAGGCAGAAAGTATATATAAAACTTGAACTGAAACAAGGAACAAGGATGTTTTCAAAGACTGGTAGGATCTCTAAAACATTTTTAAAGTACATGTCATTGATAAAGCTAAATACTCAATGGTTGTGTAATACAACAGATTCATCATTGAGCAGAGTGAAATTATGCTGTTTTGAAAACTATGGCAGGTCAGATTTTCTGCCTAATTATATAAGAAGATTTCTCTAAAAAATACACATTATTTCAAAGACTTATTGGCTGTGAAATAAGTTAAGGTTATTTCAACTGGCTTGTGTGCAAAGAAAGGTGAGATGTAGGGAATCACAGAAAGTCGAGGGGAAAATAGGTCAATATATACATTGCTATATGGTGAACTAAGACTTAGGCCAACCACAATGTAGAGGACCTGACCCTTAGAAACTTACAAGTAAGCTGGAATCTTGAAAAATTCAAATCCTTATAAGTAAAAAGATTTTTTAAAATGAATAACCAAGTGTTTTAATTGACATCAGAAGATCAAAACAGTAAACCTGAGAACATAGAAACAATATAAATAAAGATATGAGCAGAACTTAATACAATAGAAAACGTATAAAATTCAGCTGATGTAGTAAGTCCAAATAATATGCTTTGACAAGATTAAAAGACACACTTTGATTAAGGAAAACCAAAACATATGTAAAGAATATACAGAAAGAATCAGGACAATGTTATAGCAGAGAGTATATGAAATGCCAGTAAATTTGAAAGTTTGTGTAAAGTGGACCAGTTCCTAGCTCCTAAAATTTACCAAAACTGACACAAGAGGAAATCATTTAAGGTCATCATGTCAGCCCTTGGCATTCTCGGAATGCCCTGGACTCATAATGCAGCATCTTTAGTCCATGGTAACCTGGGGAGAGGGGGCGGGGCTGAGGGAGTTTGGAACACTGCCCTCACAGAGGGAGTGGGTGTGGCCATATCTGCTGTGACTGAACAAAGGGCAGGGGAGCAGGGGTCCCAGGGCAGGGCCCTCAGAGCCCGGCAGGCCCAGTGGGGTGTCACAAGTATTTGGCCCAGGACAAAGGGCGCCTTCTTTGTCTGCACAGCGGCACAAACTCTCACCTTTCCACTCAGGCCGCCCTCTTACTTGAAGGGTGTGTGGAACCTGTCCGTGCAGTACACCTCGCTGCACAGCTAACCATAGGTCTTGGCATCGTAGCTTCCTGTCAGGTGACAGAAGTTCGCAGGCAGATGGGTCCCTGGGACACACGCAGAGAGGCTCCTGCCCCGGCCACAGGCCACCCACTTCCACTGCCAAAGATCGTGGGGCACAAAGCAGCCCTGTCTGAGGCCGTGCCTCTAGAGGGAGTAGTGGACCAACACTTGTAGTCAACGGGGTCCTCGCAGACAACTCATTGGAGGGACACAAATAAATCTTTGCGGACTTTCTGATGAAACTTACGAGTGTTCACACCTAAGCCTCTTACAAAGTCAGATGTTTAGCTAAACATGAGCTCATGATCTAAATTTACACAATAATGAAGAAATCAGCTACAGGGGGAGACAATCAGCAAAAACAATCAATACCAGAATTAGATTCCCTAGGCCATCGATCAGACGTTGGAATAATCAGGTGCAAGGCAGAAAATATACATAAAACTGGAACTGAAACAAGGAACAAGGATGTTTTCAAAGACTGGTAGGATCTCTAAAACAGTTTTAAAGTACATGTCACTGATAAAGCTAAATACTCAAAGGTTGTGTAATACAACAGATTCATCATTGAGAAGAGTGAAATTATGCTGTTTTGAAAACTATGGCAGGTCAGATTTTCTGCCTAAATATATAATAAGATTTCTCAGAAATAATGCACATTATTTCAAAGACTTATTTGCTGTGAAATAAGTTAAGGTTATTTCAAATGGCTTGTCTGCAAAGAAAGGTGAGATGTAGGAAATCACAGAAAGTCGAGGGGAAAATAGGTCAATATATACTTTGCTATATTTTGAACTAAGCCTTTGGCCAGCCACAATGTAGAGGACCTGACCCTTAGAAACTTACAAGTAAGCTGGAATCTTTAAAAATTCAAATTTTTATAAGTAAAAAGATTTATTAAAATGAATAACCAAGTGTTTTAATTGACATCAGAAGATCAAAACAATAAACTCTGTGAACATAGAAAAAAGATAAATAAAGATATGAGCAGAACTTAATACCACAGAAAACGTATAAAATTCAGTTGACGTAGTAAGTCCAAAGAATATTCTTTGACAAGATTTAAAAGACACACTTTGATTAAGGAAAACCAAAACATAAGTAAAGAATATACAGAAAGAATCAGGACAATGTTATAGCAGAGAATATCTGAAATGCCAGTACATTTGAACATTTCTGTAAAGTGGACCATATCCTAGCTCCTAAAGTTTACGAAAATTGACACCAGAGGAAATCATTTAAGGTCATCATGTCTGCCCTTGGCATTCTCGGAACGCCCTGGCCTCAGAATGCAGCATCTCTTGTCCATGGTAACCTGGGGAGCGGTGGCGGGGCTGAGGGAGGTTGGAACACTGCCTTCACTGAGGGAGTGAGTGGGGCCATCTCTGCTGTGCCTGAATAAAGGGCAGGGGAGAAGGGGACCAACGGCAGGGCCCTCAGATCCCGGCAGGCACAGTCGAGTGTCACAAGCATTTATGCACAGGTCAAAGTGCACCTTCTTTGTCTGCACAGCTGCCCAAACTCTCACCTTTCCACTCAGGCCGCCCTCTTACTTAAAGTGTGTGTGGAACACAAATAAATCTTTGCCGACTTTCTGCTGAAGCTTACGAGCGTTCACACCTAAGACTCTTACAAGGTCAGCTGTTCAGCTAAACATGAGCTCATGATCTAAATTTACACAATAATGAAGAAATCAGCTACAAGGGGAGACAAGCAGCAAAAACAATCAATACCAGAATTAGATTCCCTAGGCCAACCATCAGATGTTGGAATAATCATGTGCAAGGCAGAAAGTCCACATAAAACTGGAACTGAAACAAGAAACAGGGATGTTTTCAAAGACTGGTAGGATCTCTAAAACATTTTTAAAGTACATGTCATTGATAAAGCTAAATACTCAATGGTTGTGTAATACAACAGATTCAACATTGAGAAGAGTGGAATTATGCTGTTTTGAAAACTATGGCAGGTCAGATTTTCTTTCTAATTATATAAAAAGATTTCTCTAAAAAATACACATTATTTCAAAGACTTATTGGCTGTGAAATAAGATAAGATTATTTCAAATGGCTTGTCTGCAAAGAAAGGTGAGATGTAGGGAATCACAGAAAGTCGAGGGGAAAATAGGTCAATATATACATTGCTATATGGTGAACTAAGACTTAGGCCAGCCACAATGTAGAGGACCTGACCCTTAGAAACATACAAGTAAGCTTGAATCTTGAATAGTTCAAATCTTTATAAGTTAAAAGATTTATTAAAATAAATAACCAAGTGTTTTAATTGACATCAGAATATCAAAACAATAAACCTGAGAACATAGAAAAAATATAAATAAAGATATGAGCAGAACTTAATACAATGGAAAACGTATAAAATTCAGGTGATGTAGTAAGTCCAAAGAATATTCTTTGACAAGATTAAAAGACACACTTTGAATAAGGAAAACCAAAACATAAGTAAAGAATATACAGAAAGAATAAGGACAATATTATAGCAGAGAGTATATGAAATGCCAGTAAATTTGAAAGATTGTGTAAAGTGGACCAGTTCCTAGCTTCTAAAATTTACCAAGACTGACACAAGAGGAAATCATTTAAGGTCATCATGTCAGCCCTTGGCATTCTCGGAATGCCCTGGACTCAGAATGCAGAATCATTTGTCCATGGTAACCTGCGGAGAAGGGGCGGGACTGAGGGAGTGTGGAACACTGCCCACACAGAGGGAGTGGGTGTGGCCATCTCTGCTGTGACTGAACAAAGGGCAGGGGAGCAGGGGGCCCAGGGCAGGGCCCTCAGATCCCGGCAGGACCAGTGGGGTGTCACAAGCATTTAGGCCCAGGACAAAGGGCACCATCTTTGTCTGCACAGCTGCCCAAACCCTCACCTTTCCACTCAGGCAGCCCTCTTACTTGAAGTGTGTGTGGAACCTCTCCGCGCACTTCACCTCCCTGCACAGCTAACCATAGGTCCGGGCATCGTAGCTTCCTGACATGTGACCGAAGTTCGCTGGGAGATGGGTCCCTGGGACACACGCAGAGAGGCTCATGCCCCGGGCCCAGGCCACCCACTGCCACTGCCACAGATCGCGGGGCACAAAGCAGCCCTGTCTGAGGCCGTGCCTCTAGAGGGAGTAGTGGACCAACACTTGTAGTAAACGGGGTACTCGCGGGCAACTCATGGGAGGGACACAAATAAATCTTTGCGGACTTTCTGATGAAACTTACGAGTGATCACACCTAAGCCTCTTACAAAGTCAGATGTTTAGCTAAACATGAGCTCATGATCTAATTTTACACAATAATGAAGAAATCAGCTACAGGGTGAGACAATCAGCAAAAACAAACAATATCAGAATTAGATTCCCTATGCAATCGATCAGACGTTGGAATAATCAGGTGCAAGGCAGAAAATATATATAAAACTGAAACTGAAACAAGGAACAAGGATGTTTTCAAAGACTGGTAAGATCTCTAAAACATTTTTAAAGTACATGTCACTGATAAATCTAAATACTCATAGGTTGTGTAATACAACAGATTCATCACTGAGAAGAGTGAAATTATGCTGTTTTGAAAACTATGGCAGGTCAGATTTTCTGCCTAAATATATAAGAAGATTTCTCTGAAAAATGCACATTATTTCAAAGACTTATTGGCTGTGAAATAAGTTAAGTTTATTTCAAATGGCTTGTCTGCAAAGAAAGGTGAGATGTAGGAAATCACAGAAAGTCGAGGGGAAAATAGGTCAATATATACTTTGCTATATTGTGAACTAAGACTTTGGCCAGGCACAATGTAGAGGACCTGACCCTTAGAATCTTACAAGTAAGCTGGAATCTTTAAAAACTCAAATCTTTATAAGTAAAAAGATTTATTAAAATGAATATCCAAGTGTTTTAATTGACATCAGAAGATCAAAACAATAAACCGTGAGAACATAGAAAAAAGATAAATAAAGATATGAGCAGAACTCAATACCATAGAAAACGTATAAAATTCAGTTGAGGTAGTAAGTCCAAAGAATATTCTTTGACAAGATTTAAAAGACACACTTTGATTAAGGAAAACCAAAACATAAGTAAAGAATATACAGAAAGAATCAGGACAATGTTATAGCAGAGAGTATATGAAATGCCAGTAAATTTGAACGTTTGTGTAAAGTGGACCAGTTCCTAGCTCCTAAAATTTACCAAAACTGACACAAGAGGAAATCATTTAAGGTCATCATGTCAGCCCTTGGCATTCTCGGGATGCCCTGGACTCAGAATGCAGCATCTTTAGTCCATGGTAACCTGCGGAGAGGGGGCGGGGCTGAGGGAGTTTGGAACACTGCCCTCACAGAGGGAGTGGGTGTGGCCATCTCTGCTGTGACTGAACAAAGGGCAGGGGAGCAGGGGGCCCAGGGCAGGGCCCTCAGTGCCCGGCAGGCCCAGTGGGGTGTCAAAAGCATTTAGGCCCAGGCCAATGTGCGCCTTCTTTGTCTGCACAGCGGCACAAACTCTCACCTTTCCACACAGGCCGCCCTCTTTCTTGAAGTGTGTGTGGAACCGGTCCGCGCAGTACACCTCGATGCAAAGCTAACCATATGTCTGGCCATCATAGCTTCCTGCCAGGTGACTGAAGTTCGCAGGCAGATGTGTCGTGGGACACACGTGGGGAGACTCCTGCCCAGGCCACAGGCCGCCCAAAGCCACTATCCCAGATCGGGGGCAGCAAAGCAGTCCTGTCTGAGTCCCAGCCTCTAGAGGGAGTAGTGGACCAACACTTGTAGAAAAAGGGGTCCGCGCGGGTAACTCATTGGAGGGACACAAAAAAATCTTTGCGGACTCTCTGCTGAAGCTTACGAGCGTTCACACCTAAGACTCTTACAAGGTCAGCTGTTTAGCTAAACATGAGCTCATGATCTAAATTTACACAATAATGAAGAAATCAGCTACAAGGGGAGACAAGCAGCAAAAACAATCAATACCAGAATTAGATTCCCTAGTCCAACCATCAGATGTTGGAATAATCTGGTGCAAGGCAGAAAGTATACACAAAACTGGAACTGAAACAAGGAACAAGGATGTTTTCAAAGACTGGTAGGATCTCTAAAACATTTTTAAAGTACATGTCATTGATAAAGCTAAATACTCAATGGTTGTGTAATACAACAGATTCAACATTGAGAAGAGTGAAATTATGCTGTTTTGAAAACTATGGCAGGTCAGATTTTCTGCCTAATTATATAAGAATATTTCTCTAAAAAATACACATTATTTCAAAGACTTATTGGCTGTGAAATAAGTTAAGGTTATTTCAAATGGCTTGTGTGCATAGGAAGGTGAGATGTAGGGAATCACAGAAAGTCGAGGGGAAAATAGGTCAATATATACATTGCTATATGGTGAACTAAGACTTAGGCCAGCCACAATGTAGAGGACCTGACCCTTAGAAACTTACAAGTAAGCTGAAATCTTGAAAAGTTCAAATCTTTATAAGTAAAAAGATTTTTTAAAATGAATAACCAAGTGTTTTAATTGACATCAGAAGATCAAAACAATAAACCTGAGAACATAGAAAGAATATAAATAAAGCTATGAGCAGAACTTAATACAATAGAAAACGTATAAAATTCAGCTGATGCAGTAAGTCCAAATAATATTCTTTGACAAGATTAAAAGACACACTTTGATTAAGGAAAACCAAAACATATGTAAAGAATATACAGAAAGAATCAGGACAATGTTATAGCAGAGAGTATATGAAATGCCAGTAAATTTGAAAGTTTGTGTAAAGTGGACCAGTTCCTAGCTCCTAAAATTTACCAAAACTGACACAAGAGGAAATCATTTAAGGTCATCATGTCAGCCGTTGGCATTCTCGGAATGCCCTGGACTCAGAATGCAGCATCTTTAGTCCATGGTAACCTGCGGAGAGGGGGCGGGGCTGAGGGAGTTTGGAACACTGCCCTCACAGAGGGAGTGGGTGTGGCCATCTCTGCTGTGACTGAACAAAGGGCAGGGGAGCAGGGGTCCCAGGGCAGGGCCCTCAGAGCCCGGCAGGCCCAGTGGGGTGTCACAAGCATTTGGCCAAAGACAAAGGGCGCCTTCTTTGTCTGCACAGCGGCACAAACTCTCACCTTTCCACTCAGGCCGCTCACTTACTTGAAGTGTGTGTGGAACCTGCCCGCTCAGTACACCTCGCTGCACAGCTAACCATAGGTCTGAGCATCGTAGCTTCCTGCCAGGTGACCGAAGTTCGCAGGCAGATGGGTCCCTGGGACACACGCAGAGAGGCTCCTGCCCCGGCCACAGGCCACCCACTCCCACTGCCACAGATCGTGGGGCACAAAACAGCCCTGTCTGAGGCCGTGCCTCTAGAGGGAGTAGTGGACCAACACTTGTAGTCAACGGGGTCCTCGCGGGTAACTCATTGGAGGGACACAAATAAATCTTTGCGGACTTTCTGATGAAACTTACGAGTGTTCACACCTAAGCCTCTTACAAAGTCAGATGTTAGGCTAAACATGAGCTCATGATCTAATTTTACACAATAATGAAGAAATCAGCTACAGGGGGAGACAATCAGCAAAAACAATCAATAGCAGGATTAGATTCCCTAGACCATCGATCAGACGTTGGAATAATCAGGTGCAAGGCAGAAAATATACATAAAACTGAAACTGAAACAAGGAACGAGGATGTTTTCAAAGACTGGTAGGATCTCTAAAACATTTTTAATGTACATGTCATTGATAAAGCTAAATACTCAAAGGTTGTGTAATACAACAGATTCATCATTGAGAAGAGTGAAATTATGCTGTTTTGAAAACTATGGCAGGTCAGATTTTCTGCCTAATTATATAAGAAGATTTCTCTGAAAACTACACATTATTTCAAAGACTTATTGGCTGTGAAATAAGTTAAGGTTATTTCAAATGGCTTGTCTGCAAAGAAAGGTGAGATGTCGGAAATCACAGAAAGTCGATGGGAAAATAGGTCAATATATACTTTGCTATATTTTGAACTAAGCATTTGGCCAGCCACAATGTAGAGGACCTGACCCTTAGAAACTTACAAGTAAGCTGGAATCTTTAAAAATTCAAATCTTTATAAGTAAAAAATTTATTAAAATGAATAACCAAGTGTTTTAATTGACATCAGAAGATCAAAACAATAAACCCTGAGAACATAGAAAAAAGATAAATAAAGATATGAGCAGAACTTAATACCACAGAAAACGTATAAAATTCAGTTGAGGTAGTAAGTCCAAAGAATATTCTTTGACAAGATTTAAAAGACACACTTTGATTAAGGAAAACCAAAACATAAGTCAAGAATAAACAGAAAGAATCAGGACAATGTTATAGCAGAGAATATCTGAAATGCCAGTAAATTTGAACATTTGTGTAAAGTGGACCATTTCCTAGCTCCTAAACTTTACCAAAATTGACACAAGAGGAAATCATTTAAGGTCATCATGTCAGCCCTTGGCCTTCTCGGAATGCCCTGGCCTCAGAATGCAGCATCTGTCGTCCATGGTAACCTGCGGAGAGTGGGCGGGGCTGAGGGAGGCTGGAACACTGCCCTCACTGAGGGAGTGGGTGCGGCCATCTCTGCTCTGACTGAACAAAGGGCAGGGGAGCAGGGGGCCCAGGGCAGGGCCCTCGGAGCCCGGCAGGCCCAGTGGGGTGTCACAAGCATTTAGGCCCAGGCCAAAGGGCGCCTTCTTTGTCTGCACAGCTGCCCAAACTCTCACCTTTCCACTCAGGCCGCCCTCTTACTTGAAGTGTGTGTGGAACCGGTCCGTGCAGTACACCTCGATACAAAGCTAACCATAGGTCTGGGCATCATAGCTTCCTGCCAGGTGACCGATGTTCGCAGGCAGATGGCTCGTGGGACACACGTGGGGAGACTCCTGCCCAGGCCACAGGCCGCCCAAAGCCACTATCCCAGATCGGGTGCAGCAAAGCAGTCCTGTCTGAGTCCCAGCCTCTAGAGGGAGTAGTGGACCAACACTTGTAGAAAAAGGGGTCCGCGCGGGTAACTCATTGGAGGGACACAAAAAAATCTTTGCGGACTTTCTGCTGAAGCTTACGAGCGTTCACACCTAAGCCTCTTACAAGGTCAGCTGTTCAGATAAACATGAGCTCATGATCTAAATTTACACAATAATGAAGAAATCAGCTACAAGGGGAGACAAGCAGCAAAAACAATCAATACCAGAATTAGATTCCCTAGGCCAACCATCAGATGTTGGAATAATCAGGTGCAAGGCAGAAAGTATACACAAAACTGGAACTGAAACAAGGAAGAAGGATGTTTTCAAAGACTGGTAGGATCTCTAAAACATTTTTAAAGTACATGTCATTGATAAAGCTAAATACTCAATGGTTGTGTAATACAACAGATTCATCATTGAGAAGAGTGAAATTATGCTGTTTTGAAAACTATGGCAGGTCAGAATTTCTGCCTAATTATATAAGAAGATTTCTCTAAAAAATACACATTATTTCAAAGACTTATTGGCTGTGAAATAAGTTAAGGTTATTTCAAATGGCTTGTGTGCAAAGAAAGGTGAGATGTAGGGAATCACAGAAAGCCGAGGGGAAAATAGGTCAATATATACATTGCCATATGGTGAACTAAGACTTAGGCCAGCCACAATGTAGAGGGCCTGACCCTTAGAAAGTTACAAGTAAGCTGGAATCTTGAAAAGTTCAAATCTTTATAAGTAAAAAGATTTATTAAAATGAACAACCAAGTGTTTTAATTGACATCAGAATATCAAAACAATAAACCTGAGAACATAGAAAACATATAAATAAAGATATGAGCAGAACTTAATACAATAGAAAACGTATAAAATTCAGGTGATGTAATAAGTCCGAAGAATATCTCTTACAAGATTGAAAGACACACTTTGATTAAGGAAAACCAAAACATAAGTAAAGAATATACAGAAAGAATCAGGACAATGTTATAGCAGAGAGTATATGAAATCCCAGTAAATTTGAACGTTTGTGTAAAGTGGACCAGTTCCTAGCTCCTAAAATTTACCAAAACTGACACAAGAGGAAATCATTTAAGGTCATCATGTCAGCCCTTGGCATTCTCGGAATGCCCTGGACTCAGAATGCAGCATCTGTAGTCCATGGTAACCTGCGGAGAGGGGGCGGGGCTGAGGGAGTTTGGAACACTGCCCTCACAGAGGGAGTGGGTGTGGCCATCTCTGCTGTGACTGAACAAATGGCAGGGGAGCAGGGGTCCCAGTGCAGGGCCCTCAGAGCCCGGCAGGCCCAGTGGGGTGTCACAAGCATTTAGGCCCAGGCCAAAGTGCGCCTTCTTTGTCTGCACAGCGGCGCAAACTCTCACCTTTCCACTCAGGCCGCCCTCTTACTTGAAGTGTGTGTGGAAACTGTCCGTGCAGTACACCTCGCTGCACAGCTAACCATAGGTCTGGGCATCGTAGCTTCCTGCCAGATGACCGAAGTTCGCAGGCAGATGGGTCCCTGGGACACACGCAGAGAGGCTCCTGCCCCGGCCACAGGCCACCCACTGCCACTGCCAAAGATCGTGGGGCACAAAGCAGCCCTGTCTGAGGCCGTGCCTCTAGAGGGATTAGTGGACCAACACTTGTAGTAAACGGGGTCCTCGCGGGCAACTCATTGGAGGGACACAAATAAATCTTTGCGGAGTTTCTGATGAAACTTCCGAGTGTTCACACCTAAGCCTCTTACAAAGTCAGATGTTTAGCTAAACATGAGCCATGATCTAATTTTACACAATAATGAAGAAATCAGCTACAGGGGGAGACAATCAGCAAAAACAATCAATACCAGAATTAGATTCCCTAGGCCATCGATCAGACGTTGGAATAATCAGGTGCAAGGCAGAAAATATACAAAAACTGGAACTGAAACAAGGAACAAGGATATTTTCAAAGACTGGTAGGATCTCTAAAACATTTTTAAAGTACATGTCATTGATAAAGCTAAATACTCAAAGGTTGTGTAATACAACAGATTCATCATTGAGAAGAGTGAAATTATGCTGTTTTGAAAACTATGGCAGGTCAGATTTTCTGCCTATACATATAAGAAGATTTCTCTGAAAAATACACATTATTTCAAAGACTTATTGGCTGTGAAATAAGTTAAGGTTATTTCAAATGGCTTGTCTGCAAAGAAAGGTGAGATGTAGGAAATCACAGAAAGTCGAGGGGAAAATAGGTCAATATATACTTTGCTATATTGTGAACTAAGCTTTTGGCCAGCCACAATGTAGAGGACCTGACACTTAGAAACTTACAAGTAAGCTGGAATCTTGAAAAATTCAAATCTTTATAAGTAAAAAGATTTATTAAAATGAATAACCAAGTGCTTTAATTGACATCAGAAGATCAAAACAATAAACCCTGAGAACATAGAAAAAAGATAAATAAAGATATGAGCAGAACTTAATACCACAGAAAACGTATAAAATTCAGTTGAGGTAGTAAGTCCAAAGAATATTCTTTGACAAGATTTAAAAGACACAATTTGATTAAGGAAAACCAAAACATAAGTAAAGAATGTACAGAAAGAATCAGGACAATGTTATAGCAGAGAATATCTGAAATGCCAGTAAATTTGAACATTTGTGTAAAGTGGACCATTTCCTAGCTCCTAAAATTTACCAAAATTGACACAAGAGGAAATCATTTAAGGTCATCATGTCTGCCCTTGGCATTCTCGGAACGCCCTCGGCTCAGAATGCAGCATCTGTAGTCCATGGTAACCTGCGGAGAGGGGGCGGGGCTGAGGGAGTTTGGAACAATGCCTTCACTGAGGGAGTGGGTGGGGCCATCTCTGCTGTGCCTGAACAAAGGGCAGGGGATAAGGGGGTCAACGCCGGGCCCTCAGAGCCCGGCAGGCCCAGTCGTGTGTCACAAGCATTTAGGCACAGGTCAAAGTGCACCTTCTTTGTCTGCACAGCTGCCCAAACTCTCACCTTTCCACTCAGGCCGCCATCTTACTTGAAGTGTGTGTGGAACTGGTCCGTGCAGTACACCTCGCTGCAAAGCTAACCATAGGTCTGGGCATCATAGCTTCCTGCCAGGTGACCGAAGTTCGCAGGCAGATGGGTCGTGGGACACACGTGGGGAGCCTCCTGCCCAGGCCACAGGCCGCCCAAAGCCACTATCCCAGATCGGGGGCGGCAAAGCAGTCCTGTCTGAGTCCCAGCCTCTATAGGGTGTAGTGGACCAACACATGTAGAAAAAGGGGTCCGTGCGGGTAACTCATTGGAGGGACACAAAAAAATCTTTGCCGACTTTCTGCTGAAGCTTACGAGCGTTCACACCTAAGACTCTTACAATGTCAGCTGTTTAGCTAAAAATGAGCTCATGATCTAAATTTACACAATAATGAAGAAATCAGCTACAAGGGGAGAGAAGGAGCAAAAACAATCAATACCAGAATTAGATTCCCTAGGCCAACCATCAGATGTTGGAATAATCAGGTGCAAGGCAGAAAGTATACACAAAACTGGAACTGAAACAAGGAACAAGGATGTTTTCAAAGACTGGTAGGATCTCTAAAACATTTTTAAAGTACATGTCATTGATAAAGCTAAATAATCAAAGGTGGTGTAATACAACAGATTCATCATTGAGAAGAGTGAAATTATGCTGTTTTGAAAATTTTGGCAGGTCAGATTTTATGCCTAAATATATAGGAAGATTTCTCTGAAAAATGCACATTAATTCAAAGACTTATTGGCTGTGAAATAAGTTAAGTTTATTTCAAATGGCTTGTCTGCAAAGAAAGGTGAGATGTAGGAAATCACAGAAAGTCGAGGGGAAAATAGGTCAATATATACTCTGCTATATTGTGAACTAAGCCTTTGGCCAGCCACAATGTAGAGGACCTGACCCTTAGAAACTTACAAGTAAGCTGGAATCTTTAAAAACTCAAATCTTTATAAGTAAAAAGATTTATTAAAATGAATAACCAAGTGTTTTAATTGACATCAGAAGATCAATACAATAAACCCTGAGAACATAGAAAAAAGATAAATAAAGATATGAGCAGAACTTAATACCATAGAAAACGTATAAAATTCAGTTGAGGTAGTAAGTCCAAAGAATATTCTTTGACAAGATTTAAAGGACACACTTTGATTAAGGAAAACCAAAACATAAGTAAAGAATAAACAGAAAGAATCAGGACAATGTTATAGCAGAGAGTATATGAAATGCCAGTAAATTTGAACGTTTGTGTAAAGTGGACCAGTTCCTAGCTCCTAAAATTTACCAAAACTGACACAAGAGGAAATCATTTAAGGTCATCATGTCAGCCCTTGGCATTCTCGGAATGCCCTGGACTCAGAATGCAGCATCTTTAGTCCATGGTAACCTTCGGAGAGGGGGCGGGGCTGAGGGAGTTTGGAACACTGCCCTCACAGAGGGAGTGGGTGTGGCCATCTCTGCTGTGACTGAACAAAGGGCAGGGGAGCAGGGGGCCCAGGGCAGGGCCCTCAGAGCACGGCAGGCCCAGTGGGGTGTCAAAAGCATTTAGGCCCAGGCCAAAGTGCGCCTTCTTTGTCTGCACAGCGGCACAAACTCTCACCTTTCCACTCAGGCCGCCCTCTTACTTGAAGTGTGTGTGGAACCGGTCCACGCAGTACACCTCGATGCAAAGCTAACCATAGGTCTGGCCATCATAGCTTCCTGCCAGGTGACCGAAGTTCGCAGGCAGATGGGTCGTGGGACACACGTGGGGAGCCTCCTGCCCAGGCCACAGGCCGCCCAAAGCCACTATCCCAGATCGGGGGCAGCAAAGCCGTCCTGTCTGAGTCCCAGCCTCTAGAGGGAGTAGTGGACCAACACTTGTAGAAAAAGGGGTCCGCGCGGGTAACTCATTGGAGGGACACAAAAAATTCTTTGCGGACTTTCTGCTGAAGCTTACGAGCGTTCACACCTAAGCCTCTTACAAGGTCAGCTGTTTGGATAAACATGAGCTCATGATCTAAATTTACACAATAATGAAGAAATCAGCTACAAGGGGAGACAAGCAGCAAAAACAATCAATACCAGAATTAGATTCCCTAGGCCAACCATCAGATGTTGGAATAATCAGGTGCAAGGCAGAAAGTATACATAAAACTTGAACTGAAACAAGGAACAAGTATGTTTTCAAAGACTGGTAGGATCTCTAAAACATTTTTAAAGTACATGTCATTGATAAAGCTAAATACTCAATGGTTGTGTAATACAACAGATTCAACATTGAGAAGAGTGAAATTATGCTGTTTTGAAAACTATGGCAGGTCAGATTTTCTGCCTAATTATATAAGAAGATTTCTCTAAAAAATACACATTATTTCAAAGACTTATTGGCTGTGAAATAAGTTAAGGTTATTTCAAAAGGCTTGTGTGCAAAGAAAGGTGAGATGTAGGTAATCACAGAAAGTCGAGGGGAAAATAGGTCAATATATACATTGCTATATGTTGAACTAAGACATAGGCCAGGCACAATGTAGAGGACCTGACCCTTAGAAACTTACAAGTAAGCTGGAATCTTGAAAAGTTGAAATCCTTATAAGTAAAAAGATTTGTTAAAATGATTAACGAAGTGTTATAATTGACATCAGAATATATAAACAATAAACCTGAGAACATAGAAAACATATAAATAAAGATATGAGCAGAACTTAATACAATAGAAAACGTATAAAATTCAGGTGATGTAGTAAGTCCAAAGAATATTCTTTGACAAGATTAAAAGACACACTTTGATTAAGGAAAACCAAAACATAAGTAAAGAATATACAGAAAGAATCAGGATAATGTTATAGCAGAGAGTATATGAAATGCCAGGAAATTTGAACGTTTGTGTAAAGTGGACCAGTTCCTAGCTCCTAAAATTTACCAAAACTGACACAAGAGGAAATCATTTAAGGTCATCATGTCAGCCCTTGGCATTCTCGGAATGCCCTGGCCTCAGAATGCAGCATCTGTAGTCCATGGTAACCTGCGGAGAGGGGTCGGGGCTGAGGGAGGTTGGAACACTGCCCTCACAGAGGGAGTGGGTGTGGCCATCTCTGCTGTGACTGAACAAAGGGCAGGGGAGCAGGGGGCACAGGGCAGGGCCCTCAGAGCCTGGCAGGCCCAGTGGGGTGTCACAAGCATTTAGGCCCAGGACAAAGGGCGCCTTCTTTGTCTGCACTGCTGCCCAAACTCTCACCTTTCCACTCAGGGCGCCCTGTGACTTGAAGTGTGTGTGGAACCTGTCAGCGCAGTACACCTCGCTGCACAGATAACCATAGGTCTGGGCATCGTAGCTTCCTGCCAGGTGACTGAAGTTCGCAGGCAGATGGGTCCCTGGGACACACGCACAGAGGCTCCTGCCCAGGCCACAGGCCACCCACTGCCACTGCCACAGATCTTGGGGCACAAAACAGCCCAGTCTGAGGCCGTGCCTCTAGAGGGAGTAGTGGACCAACACTTGTAGTCAACGTGGTCCTCGCGGGCAACACATTGGAGGGACACAAATAAATCTTTGCGGACTTTCTGATGAAACTTACGAGGGTTCACAACTAAGCCTCTTACAAAGTCAGATGTTTAGCTAAACATGAGCTCATGATCTAATTTTACACAATAATGAAGAAATCAGCTACAGGGGGAGACAATCAGCAAAAACAATCAATACCAGAATTAGATTCCCTAGGCTATCGATCAGACGTTGGAATAATCAGGTGCAAGGCAGAAAATATACATAAAACTGGAACTGAAACAAGGAACAAGGATGTTTTCAAAGACTGGTAGGATCTCTAAAACATTTTTAAAGTACATGTCATTGATAAAGCTAAATACTCAATGGTTGTATAATACAACAGATTCATCATTGAGAAGAGTGAAATTATGCTCTTTTGAAAATTATGGCAGGTCAGATTTTCTGCCTAAATATATAAGAAGATTTCTCTGAAAAATGCACATTATTTCAAAGACTTATTGGCTGTGAAATAAGTTAAGTTTATTTCAAATGGCTTGTCTGCAAAGAAAGGTGAGATGTAGGAAATCACAGAAAGTCGAGGGGAAAGTAGGTCAATATATACTTTGCTATATTTTGAACTAAGCCTTTGGCCAGCCACAATGTAGAGGACCTGACCCTTAGAAACTTACAAGTAAGCTGGAATCTTGAAACGTTCAAATCTTTATAAGTAAAAAGATTTATTAAAATGAATAACCAAGTGTTTTAATTGACAACAGAATATCAAAACAATAAACCTTAGAACATAGAAAACATATAAATAAAGATATGAGCAGAACTTAATACAATAGAAAACGTATAAAATTCAGGTGATGTAGTAAGTCCAAAGAATATTCTTTGACAAGATTAAAAGACACACTTTGATTAAGGAAAACCAAAACATAAGTAAAGAATATACAGAAAGAATCAGGACAATGTTATAGCAGAGAGTATATGAAATGCCAGTAAATTTGAAGGTTTGTGTAAAGTGGACCAGTTCCTAGCTCCTAAAATTTACCAAAACTGACACAAGAGGAAATCATTTAAGGTCATCATGTCAGCCCTTGGCATTCTCGGAATGCCCTGGACTCAGAATGCAGCATCCTTAGTCCATGGGAACCTGCGGAGAAGGGGTGAGGCTGAGGGAGTTTGGAACACTGCCCTCACAGAGGGAGTGGGTGTGGCAATCTCTGCTGTGACTGAACAAAGGGCAGGGGAGCAGGGGGCCCACGGCAGGGCCCTCAGAGCCCGGCAGGCCCAGTGGTGTGTCACAAGCATTTATGCCCAGGACAAAGGAAGCCTTCTTTGTCTGCACAGCTGCCCAAACTCTCACCTTTCCACTCAGGCCGCCCTCTTACTTGAAGGGTGTGTGGAACCTGTCCGCGCAGTACACCTCGCTGCACAGCTAACCATAGGTCTTGGCATCGTAGCTTCCTGTCAGGTGACCGAAATTCGCAGGCAGATGGGTCCCTGGGACACACGCAGAGAGGCTCCTGCCCCGGCCACAGGCCACCCACTGCCACTGCCACAGATCGTGGGGCACAAAGCAGCCCTGTCTGAGGCCGTGCCTCTAGAGGGAGTAGTGGACCAACACTTGTAGTCAACGGGGTCCTCGCGGACAACTCATTGGAGGGACACAAATAAATCTTTGCGGACTTTCTGTTGAAACTTACGAGTGTTCACACCTAAGCCTCTTACAAAGTCAGATGTTTAGCTAAACATGAGCTCATGATCTAAATTTACACAATAATGAAGAAATCAGCTACAGGGGGAGACAATCAGCAAAAACAATCAATACCAGAATTAGATTCCCTAGGCCATCGATCAGACGTTGGAATAATCAGATGCAAGGCAGAAAATATACATAAAACTGGAACTGAAACAAGGAACAAGGATGTTTTCAAAGACTGGTAGGATCTCTAAAACATTTTTAAAGTACATGTCACTGATAAAGCTAAATACTCAAAGGTTGTGTAATACAACAGATTCATCATTGAGAAGAGTGAAATTATGCTGTTTTGAAAACTATGGCAGGTCAGAATTTCTGCCTAAATATATAATAAGATTTCTCAGAAAAATGCACATTATTTCAAAGACTTATTGGCTGTGAAATAAGTTAAGGTTATTTCAAATGGCTTGTCTGCAAAGAAAGGTGAGATGTAGGGAATCACAGAAAGTCGAGGGGAAAATAGGTCAATATATACTTTGCTATATTTTGAACTAAGCCTTTGGCCAGCCACAATGTAGAGGACCTGACCCTTAGAAACTTACAAGTAAGCTGGAATCTTTAAAAATTCAAATCTTTATAAGTAAAAAGATTTATTAAAATGAATAACCAAGTGTTTTAATTGACATCAGAAGATCAAAACAATAAACCCTGAGAACATAGAAAACATATAAATAAACATATGAGCAGAACTTAATACAATAGAAAACGTATAAAATTCAGGTGATGTAGTAAGTCCAAAGAATATTCTTTGACAAGATTAAAAGACACACTTTGATTAAGGAAAACCAAAACATAAGTAAAGAATATACAGAAAGAATCAGGACAACGTTATAGAAGAGAGTATATGAAATGCCAGTAAATTTGAAAGTTTGTGTAAAGTGGACCAGTTCCTAGCTCCTAAAATTTACCAAAACTGACACAAGAGGAAATCATTTAAGGTCATCATGTCAGCCCTTGGCATTCTCGGAATGCCCTGGACTCAGAATGCAGCATCTTTAGTCCATGGTAACCTGCGGAGAGGGGGCGGGGCTGAGGGAGTTTGGAACACTGCCCTCACAGAGGGAGTGGGTGTGGCCATCTCTGCTGTGACTGAACAAAGGGCAGGGGAGCAGGGGTCCCAGGGCAGGGCCCTCAGAGCCCGGCAGGCCCAGTGGGGTGTCACAAGCATTTAGGCCCAGGAAAAAGGGCGCCTTCTTTGTCTGCACAGCGGCGCAAACTCTCACCTTTCCACTCAGGCCGCCCTCTTACTTGAAGTGTGTGTGGAACCTGTCCGTGCAGTAGACCTCGCTGCACAGCTAACCATAGGTCTGGGCATCGTAGCTTCCTGCCAGGTGACCGAAGTTCGCAGGCAGATGGGTCCCTGGGACACACGCAGAGAGGCTCCTGCCCCGGCCACAGGCCACCCACTGCCACTGCCACAGATCGTGGGGCACAAAGCAGCCCTGTCTGAGGCTGTGCCTCTAGAGGGAGTAGTGGACCAACACTTGTAGTCAACGGGGTCCTCGCGGGCAACTCATTGGAGGGACACAAATAAATCTTTGCGGAGTTTCTGATGAAACTTACGAGTGTTCACACCTAAGCCTCTTACAAAGTCGGATGTTTAGGTAAACATGAGCCATGATCTAATTTTACACAATAATGAAGAAATCAGCTATAGGGGGAGAAATTAGCAAAAACAATCAATACCAGAATTAGATTCCCTAGGCCATCGATCAGACGTTGGAATAATCAGGTGCAAGGCAGAAAATATACAAAAACTGGAACTGAAACAAGGAACAAGGATATTTTCAAAGACTGGTAGGATCTCTAAAACATTTTTAAAGTACATGTCATTGATAAAGCTAAATACTCAAAGGTTGTGTAATACAACAGATTCATCATTGAGAAGAGTGAAATTATGCTGTTTTGAAAACTATGGCAGGTAAGATTTTCTGCCTATACATATAAGAAGATTTCTCTGAAAAATACACATTATTTCAAAGACTTATTGGCTGTGAAATAAGTTAAGGTTATTTCAAATGGCTTGTCTGCAAAGAAAGGTGAGATGTCGGAAATCACAGAAAGTCGAGGGGAAAATAGGTCAATATATACTTTGCTATATTGTGAACTAAGCTTTTGGCCAGCCACAATGTAGAGGACATGACACTTAGAAACTTACAAGTAAGCTGGAATCTTTAAAAATTCAAATCTTTATAAGTAAAAAGATTTATTAAAATAAATAACCAAGTGTTTTAATTGACATCAGAAGATCAAAACAATAAACCCTGAGAACATAGAAAAAAGATAAATAAAGATATGAGCAGAACTTAATACCACAGAAAACGTATAAAATTCAGTTGAGGTAGTAAGTCCAAAGAATATTCTTTGACAAGATTTAAAAGACACAATTTGATTAAGGAAAACCAAAACATAAGTAAAGAATGTACAGAAAGAATCAGGACAATGTTATAGCAGAGAATATCTGAAATGCCAGTAAATTTGAATATTTGTGTAAAGTGGAGCATTTCCTAGCTCCTAAAATTTACCAAAATTGACACAAGAGGAAATCATTTAAGGTCATCATGTCTGCCCTTGGCATTCTCGGAACGCCCTCGGCTCAGAATGCAGCATCTGTAGTCCATGGTAACCTGCGGAGAGGGGGCGGGGCTGAGGGAGTTTGGAACAATGCCTTCACTGAGGGAGTGGGTGGGGCCATCTCTGCTGTGCCTGAACAAAGGGCAGGGGATAAGGGGGTCAACGCCGGGCCCTCAGAGCACGGCAGGCCCAGTCGTGTGTCACAAGCATTTAGGCACAGGTCAAAGTGCGCCTTCTTTGTCTGCACAGCTGCCCAAACTCTCACCTTTCCACTCAGGCCGCCCTCTTACTTGAAGTGTGTGTGGAACTGGTTCGTGCAGTACACCTCGCTGCAAAGCTAACCATAGGTCTGGGCATCATAGCTTCCTGCCAGGTGACCGAAGTTCGCAGGCAGATGGGTCGTGGGACACACGTGGGGAGACTCCTGCCCAGGCCACAGGCCGCCCAAAGCCACTATCCCAGATCGGGGGCGGCAAAGCAGTCCTGTCTGAGTCCCAGCCTCTAGAGGGTGTAGTGGACCAACACATGTAGAAAAAGGGGTCCGTGCGGGTAACTCATTGGAGGGACACAAAAAAATCTATGCCGACTTTCTGCTGAAGCTTACGAGCGTTCACACCTAAGACTCTTACAAGGTCAGCTGTTTAGCTAAAAATGAGCTCATGATCTAAATTTACACAATAATGAAGAAATCAGCTACAAGGGGAGAGAAGCAGCAAAAACAATCAATACCAGAATTAGATTCCCTAGGCCAACCATCAGATGTTGGAATAATCAGGTGCAAGGCAGAAAGTATACACAAAACTGGAACTGAAACAAGGAACAAGGATGTTTTCAAAGACTGGTAGGATCTCTAAAACATTTTTAAAGTACATGTCATTGATAAAGCTAAATAATCAAAGGTGGTGTAATACAACAGATTCATCATTGAGAAGAGTGAAATTATGCTGTTTTGAAAATTTTGGCAGGTCAGATTTTATGCCTAAATATATAGGAAGATTTCTCTGAAAAATGCACATTAATTCAAAGACTTATTGGCTGTGAAATAAGTTAAGTTTATTTCAAATGGCTTGTCTGCAAAGAAAGGTGAGATGTAGGAAATCACAGAAAGTCGAGGGGAAAATAGGTCAATATATACTCTGCTATATTGTGAACTAAGCCTTTGGCCAGCCACAATGTAGAGGACATGACCCTTAGAAACTTACAAGTAAGCTGGAATCTTTAAAAACTCAAATCTTTATAAGTAAAAAGATTTATTAAAATGAATAACCAAGTGTTTTAATTGACATCAGAAGATCAATACAATAAACACTGAGAATATAGAAAAAAGATAAATAAAGATATGAGCAGAACTTAATACAATAGAAAACGTATAAAATTCAGGTGATGTAGTAAGTCCAAAGAATATTCTTTGACAAAATTAAAAGACAAACTTTGATTAAGGAAAACCAAAACATAAGTAAAGAATATACAGAAAGAACCAGGAGAATGTTATAGCAGAGAATATATGAAATGCCAGTCAATTTGAACATTTGTGTAAAGTGGACCAGTTCCTAGCTCCTAAAGTTTACCAAAACTGACACAGGAGGAAATCATTTAAGGTCATCATGTCTGCCCTTGGCATTCTCGCAATGCCCTGGACTCAGAATGCAGCATCTGTAGTCCATGGTAACCTGCGGAGAAGGGGCGGGTCTGAGGGAGGTTGGAACACTGCCTTCACTGAGGGAGTGGGTGGGGCCATCTCTGCTGTGACTGAACAAAGGGCAGGGGAGAAGTGGGCCAACGGCAGGGCCCTCAGAGCCCGGCAGGACCAGTCGTGTGTCACAAGCATTGAGGCCCAGGCCAAAGTGCGCCTTCTTTGTCTGCACAGCTGCCCAAACTCTCACCTTTCCACTCAGGCCGCCCTCTTACTTGAAGTGTGTGTGGAACCTGTCCGCGCAGTACACCTCGCTGCACAGCTAACCATAGGTCTGGGCATCATAGCTTCCTGCCAGGTGACCGAAGTTCGCAGGCAGATGGGTCCCTGGGACACACGCAGAGAGGATCCTGCCCGGGCCACAGGCCGCCCAAAGCCACTATCCCAGATCGGGGGCAGCAAAGCAGTCCTCTCTGAGTCCCAGCCTCTAGAGGGAGTAGTGGACCAACACTTGTAGAAAAAGGGGTCCGCGCGGGTAACTCATTGGAGGGACACAAACAAATCTTTGCGGACTTTCTGCTGTAGCTTACGAGCGTTCACACCTAAGCCTCTTACAGGGTCAGCTGTTTAGCTCAACATGAGCTCATGATCTAAATTTACACAATAATGAAGAAATCAGCTACAAGGGGAGACAAGCAGCAAAAACAATCAATACCAGAATTAGATTCCCTAGGCCAACCATCAGATGTTGGAATAATCAGGTGCAAGGCAGAAAGTATACACAAAACTTGAACTGAAACAAGGAAGAAGGATGTTTTCAAAGACTGGTACTATCTCTAAAACATTTTTAAAGTACATGTCATTGATAAAGCTAAATACTCAATGGTTGTGTAATACAACAGATTCATCATTGAGAAGAGTGAAATTAGGCTGTTTTGAAAACTATGGCAGTTCAGAATTTCTGCATTATTATATAAGAAGATTTCTCTAAAAAATACACATTATTTCAAAGACTTATTGGCTGTGAAATAAGTTAAGGGTATTTCAAATGGCTTGTCTGCAAGGAAAGGTGAGATGTAGGGAATCACAGAAAGTCGAGGGGAAAATAGGTCAATATATACGTTGCTATATTGTGAACTAAGCCTTTGGCCAGCCACAATGTAGAGGACCTGACCCTTAGAAACTTACAAGTAAGCTGGAATCTTTAAAAATTCAAATCTGTATAAGTAAAAAGATTTATTAAAATGAATAACCAAGTGTTTTAATTGACATCAGTATATCAAAACAATAAACCTGAGAACATAGAAAAAATATAAATAAAGATATGAGCAGAACTTAATACAATAGAAAACGTATAAAATTCAGGTGATGTAGTAAGTCCAAAGAATATTCTTTGACAAAATTAAAAGACAAACTTTGATTAAGGAAAACCAAAACATAAGTAAAGAATATACAGAAAGAACCAGGAGAATGTTATAGCAGAGAATATATGAAATGCCAGTCAATTTGAACATTTGTGTAAAGTGGACCAGTTCCTAGCTCCTAAAGTTTACCAAAACTGACACAGGAGGAAATCATTTAAGGTCATCATGTCTGCCCTTGGCATTCTCGCAATGCCCTGGACTCAGAATGCAGCATCGGTAGTCCATGGTAACCTGCGGAGAAGGGGCGGGTCTGAGGGAGGTTGGAACACTGCCCTCACAGAGGGAGTGGGTGTGGCCATCTCTGCTGTGACTGAACAAAGGGCAGGGGAGAAGGGGGCCCAGGGCAGGGCCCTCAGAGCCCGGCATGCCCAGTCGTGTGTCACAAGCATTGAGGCCCAGGACAAAGGGCGCCTTCTTTGTCTGCACAGCTGCCCAAACTCTCACCTTTCCACTCAGGCCGCCCTCTTACCTGAAGTGTGTGTGGAACCTCTCCGCGCAGTACACCTCGCTGCACAGCTAACCATAGGTCTGGGCATCATAACTTCCTGCCAGGTGACCGAAGTTCGCAGGCAGATGGGTCCCTGGGACACACGCAGAGAGGATCCTGCCCGGGCCACAGGCCGCCCACTGCCACTGCCCCAGATCGTGGGTCACAAAGCAGCCCTGTCTGAGGCTGTGCCTCTAGAGGGAGTAGTGGACCAACACTTGTAGGAAACGGGGTCCTCGCGGGCAACTCATTGGAGGGACACAAATAAATCTTTGCGGACTTTCTGATGAAACTTACGAGTGTTCACACCTAAGCCTCTTACAAAGTCAGATGTTTAGCTAAACATGAGCTCATGATCTAAATTTACACAATAATGAAGAAATCAGCTACAGGGGGAGACTATCAGCAAAAACAATCAATACCAGAATTAGATTCCCTAGGCCATCGATCAGACGTTGGAATAATCAGGTGCAAGGCAGAAAATATACATAAAACTGGAACGGCAACAAGGAACAAGGATGTTTTCAAAGACTGGTAGGATCTCTAAAACCTTTTTAAAGTACATGTCATTGATAAAGCTAAATACTCAAAGGTTGTGTAATACAACAGATTCATCACTGAGAAGAGTGAAATTATGCTGTTTTGAAAACTATGGCAGGTCAGATTTTCTGCCTAAATATATAAGAAGATTTCTCTGAAAACTACACATTATTTCAAAGAGTTATGGGCTGTGAAATAAGTTAAGATTATTTCAAAGGGTTTGTCTGCAAAGAAAGGTGAGATGTAGGAAATCACAGAAAGTCGAGGGGAAAATAGGTCAATGTATACGTTGCTATATTGTGAACTAAGCCTTTGGCCAACAACAATGTAGAGGACCTGACCCTTAGAAACTTAAAGTAAGCTGGAATCTTTAAAAATTCAAATCTCTATAAGTAAAAAGATTTATTAAAATGAATAACCAAGTGTTTTAATTGACATCAGAAGATCAAAACAATAAACCCTGAGAACATAGAAAAAAGATAAATAAAGATATGAGCAGAACTTAATACCACAGAAAACTTATAAAATTCAGTTGAGGTAGTAAGTCCAAAGAATATTCTTTGACAAGATTTAAAAGACACACTTTGATTAAAGAAAACCAAAACATAAGTAAAGAATATACAGAAAGAATCAGGACAATGTTATAGCAGAGAATATATGAAATGCCAGTAAATTTGAACATTTGTGTAAAGTGGACCATTTCCTAGCTCCTAAAGTTTACCAAAATTGACACAAGAGGAAATCATTTAAGGTCATCATGTCTGCCCTTGGCATTCTCGGAATGCCCTGGCCTCAGAATGCAGCATCTGTAGTCCATGGTAACCTGCGGAGAGGGACCGGGGCTGAGGGAGGTTGGAACACTGCCTTCACTGAGGGAGTGGGTGGGGCCATCTCTGCTGTGACTGAACAAAGGGCAGGGGAGAAGTGGGCCAACGGCAGGGCCCTCAGAGCCCGGCAGGCCCAGTCGTGTGTCACAAGCATTTAGGCCCAGGCCAAAGTGCGCCTTCTTTGTCTGCACAGCTGCCCAAACTCTCACCTTTCCACTCAGGCCGCCCTCTTACTTGAAGTGTGTGTGGAACTGGTCCGCGCAGTACACCGCGATTCAAAGCTAACCATAGGTCTGGGCATCATAGCTTCCTGCCAGGTGACCGAAGTTCGCAGGCAGATGGGTCGTGGGACACACGTGGGGAGCCTCCTGCCCAGGCCACAGGCCGCCCAAAGCCACTATCCCAGATCGGGGGCAGCAAAGCAGTCCTCTCTGAGTCCCAGCCTCTAGAGGGAGTAGTGGACCAACACTTGTAGAAAAAGGGGTCCGCGCGGGTAACTCATTGGAGGGACACAAACAAATCTTTGCGGACTTTCTGCTGTAGCTTACGAGCGTTCACACCTAAGCCTCTTACAGGGTCAGCTGTTTAGCTCAACATGAGCTCATGATCTAAATTTACACAATAATGAAGAAATCAGCTACAAGGGGAGACAAGCAGCAAAAACAATCAATACCAGAATTAGATTCCCTAGGCCAACCATCAGATGTTGGAATAATCAGGTGCAAGGCAGAAAGTATACACAAAACTTGAACTGAAACAAGGAAGAAGGATGTTTTCAAAGACTGGTACTATCTCTAAAACATTTTTAAAGTACATGTCATTGATAAAGCTAAATACTCAATGGTTGTGTAATACAACAGATTCATCATTGAGAAGAGTGAAATTAGGCTGTTTTGAAAACTATGGCAGTTCAGAATTTCTGCATTATTATATAAGAAGATTTCTCTAAAAAATACACATTATTTCAAAGACTTATTGGCTGTGAAATAAGTTAAGGGTATTTCAAATGGCTTGTCTGCAAGGAAAGGTGAGATGTAGGGAATCACAGAAAGTCGAGGGGAAAATAGGTCAATATATACGTTGCTATATTGTGAACTAAGCCTTTGGCCAGCCACAATGTAGAGGACCTGACCCTTAGAAACTTACAAGTAAGCTGGAATCTTTAAAAATTCAAATCTGTATAAGTAAAAAGATTTATTAAAATGAATAACCAAGTGTTTTAATTGACATCAGTATATCAAAACAATAAACCTGAGAACATAGAAAAAATATAAATAAAGATATGAGCAGAACTTAATACAATAGAAAACGTATAAAATTCAGGTGATGTAGTAAGTCCAAAGAATATTCTTTGACAAAATTAAAAGACAAACTTTGATTAAGGAAAACCAAAACATAAGTAAAGAATATACAGAAAGAACCAGGAGAATGTTATAGCAGAGAATATATGAAATGCCAGTCAATTTGAACATTTGTGTAAAGTGGACCAGTTCCTAGCTCCTAAAGTTTACCAAAACTGACACAGGAGGAAATCATTTAAGGTCATCATGTCTGCCCTTGGCATTCTCGCAATGCCCTGGACTCAGAATGCAGCATCGGTAGTCCATGGTAACCTGCGGAGAAGGGGCGGGTCTGAGGGAGGTTGGAACACTGCCCTCACAGAGGGAGTGGGTGTGGCCATCTCTGCTGTGACTGAACAAAGGGCAGGGGAGAAGGGGGCCCAGGGCAGGGCCCTCAGAGCCCGGCAGGCCCAGTCGTGTGTCACAAGCATTGAGGCCCAGGACAAAGGGCGCCTTCTTTGTCTGCACAGCTGCCCAAACTCTCACTTCTCCACTCAGGCCGCCCTCTTACCTGAAGTGTGTGTGGAACCTGTCCGCGCAGTACACCTCGCTGCACAGCTAACCATAGGTCTGGGCATCATAGCTTCCTGCCAGGTGACCGAAGTTCGCAGGCAGATGGGTCCCTGGGACACACGCAGAGAGGATCCTGCCCGGGCCACAGGCCGCCCACTGCCACTGCCCCAGATCGTGGGTCACAAAGCAGCCCTGTCTGAGGCCGTGCCTCTAGAGGGAGTAGTGGACCAACACTTGTAGGAAACGGGGTCCTCGCGGGCAACTCATTGGAGGGACACAAATAAATCTTTGCGGACTTTCTGATGAAACTTACGAGTGTTCACACCTAAGCCTCTTACAAAGTCAGATGTTTAGCTAAACATGAGCTCATGATCTAAATTTACACAATAATGAAGAAATCAGCTACAGGGGGAGACTATCAGCAAAAACAATCAATACCAGAATTAGATTCCCTAGGCCATCGATCAGACGTTGGAATAATCAGGTGCAAGGCAGAAAATATACATAAAACTGGAACGGAAACAAGGAACAAGGATGTTTTCAAAGACTGGTAGGATCTCTAAAACCTTTTTAAAGTACATGTCATTGATAAAGCTAAATACTCAAAGGTTGTGTAATACAACAGATTCATCACTGAGAAGAGTGAAATTATGCTGTTTTGAAAACTATGGCAGGTCAGATTTTCTGCCTAAATATATAAGAAGATTTCTCTGAAAACTACACATTATTTCAAAGAGTTATGGGCTGTGAAATAAGTTAAGATTATTTCAAAGGGTTTGTCTGCAAAGAAAGGTGAGATGTAGGAAATCACAGAAAGTCGAGGGGAAAATAGGTCAATGTATACGTTGCTATATTGTGAACTAAGCCTTTGGCCAACAACAATGTAGAGGACCTGACCCTTAGAAACTTAAAGTAAGCTGGAATCTTTAAAAATTCAAATCTCTATAAGTAAAAAGATTTATTAAAATGAATAACCAAGTGTTTTAATTGACATCAGAAGATCAAAACAATAAACCCTGAGAACATAGAAAAAAGATAAATAAAGATATGAGCAGAACTTAATACCACAGAAAACTTATAAAATTCAGTTGAGGTAGTAAGTCCAAAGAATATTCTTTGACAAGATTTAAAAGACACACTTTGATTAAAGAAAACCAAAACATAAGTAAAGAATATACAGAAAGAATCAGGACAATGTTATAGCAGAGAATATATGAAATGCCAGTAAATTTGAACATTTGTGTAAAGTGGACCATTTCCTAGCTCCTAAAGTTTACCAAAATTGACACAAGAGGAAATCATTTAAGGTCATCATGTCTGCCCTTGGCATTCTCGGAATGCCCTGGCCTCAGAATGCAGCATCTGTAGTCCATGGTAACCTGCGGAGAGGGGGCGGGGCTGAGGGAGGTTGGAACACTGCCTTCACTGAGGGAGTGGGTGGGGCCATCTCTGCTGTGACTGAACAAAGGGCAGGGGAGAAGTGGGCCAACGGCAGGGCCCTCAGAGCCCGGCAGGCCCAGTCGTGTGTCACAAGCATTTAGGCCCAGGCCAAAGTGCGCCTTCTTTGTCTGCACAGCTGCCCAAACTCTCACCTTTCCACTCAGGCCGCCCTCTTACTTGAAGTGTGTGTGGAACTGGTCCGCGCAGTACACCGCGATTCAAAGCTAACCATAGGTCTGGGCATCATAGCTTCCTGCCAGGTGACCGAAGTTCGCAGGCAGATGGGTCGTGGGACACACGTGGGGAGCCTCCTGCCCAGGCCACAGGCCGCCCAAAGCCACTATCCCAGATCGGGGGCAGCAAAGCAGTCCTCTCTGAGTCCCAGCCTCTAGAGGGAGTAGTGGACCAACACTTGTAGAAAAAGGGGTCCGCGCGGGTAACTCATTGGAGGGACACAAACAAATCTTTGCGGACTTTCTGCTGTAGCTTACGAGCGTTCACACCTAAGCCTCTTACAGGGTCAGCTGTTTAGCTCAACATGAGCTCATGATCTAAATTTACACAATAATGAAGAAATCAGCTACAGGGGGAGACAAGCAGCAAAAACAATCAATACCAGGATTAGATTCCCTAGGCCAACCATCAGATGTTGGAATAATCAGGTGCAAGGCAGAAAGTATACACAAAACTTGAACTGAAACAAGGAAGAAGGATGTTTTCAAAGACTGGTACTATCTCTAAAACATTTTTAAAGTACATGTCATTGATAAAGCTAAATACTCAATGGTTGTGTAATACAACAGATTCATCATTGAGAAGAGTGAAATTAGGCTGTTTTGAAAACTATGGCAGTTCAGAATTTCTGCATTATTATATAAGAAGATTTCTCTAAAAAATACACATTATTTCAAAGACTTATTGGCTGTGAAATAAGTTAAGGGTATTTCAAATGGCTTGTCTGCAAGGAAAGGTGAGATGTAGGGAATCACAGAAAGTCGAGGGGAAAATAGGTCAATATATACGTTGCTATATTGTGAACTAAGCCTTTGGCCAGCCACAATGTAGAGGACCTGACCCTTAGAAACTTACAAGTAAGCTGGAATCTTTAAAAATTCATATCTGTATAAGTAAAAAGATTTATTAAAATGAATAACCAAGTGTTTTAATTGACATCAGTATATCAAAACAATAAACCTGAGAACATAGAAAAAATATAAATAAAGATATGAGCAGAACTTAATACAATAGAAAACGTATAAAATTCAGGTGATGTAGTAAGTCCAAAGAATATTCTTTGACAAAATTAAAAGACAAACTTTGATTAAGGAAAACCAAAACATAAGTAAAGAATATACAGAAAGAACCAGGAGAATGTTATAGCAGAGAATATCTGAAATGCCAGTCAATTTGAACATTTGTGTAAAGTGGACCAGTTCCTAGCTCCTAAAGTTTACCAAAACTGACACAGGAGGAAATCATTTAAGGTCATCATGTCTGCCCTTGGCATTCTCGCAATGCCCTGGACTCAGAATGCAGCATCTGTAGTCCATGGTAACCTGCGGAGAAGGGGCGGGTCTGAGGGAGGTTGGAACACTGCCCTCACTGAGGGAGTGGGTGGGGCCATCTCTGCTGTGACTGAACAAAGGGCAGGGGAGAAGTGGGCCAACGGCAGGGCCCTCGGAGCCCGGCAGGACCAGTCGTGTGTCACAAGCATTGAGGCCCAGGCCAAAGTGCGCCTTCTTTGTCTGCACAGCTGCCCAAACTCTCACCTTTCCACTCAGGCCGCCCTCTTACTTGAAGTGTGTGTGGAACCTGTCCGCGCAGTACACCTCGCTGCACAGCTAACCATAGGTCTGGGCATCATAGCTTCCTGCCAGGTGACCGAAGTTCGCAGGCAGATGGGTCCCTGGGACACACGCAGAGAGGATCCTGCCCGGGCCACAGGCCGCCCAAAGCCACTATCCCAGATCGGGGGCAGCAAAGCAGTCCTCTCTGAGTCCCAGCCTCTAGAGGGAGTAGTGGACCAACACTTGTAGAAAAAGGGGTCCGCGCGGGTAACTCATTGGAGGGACACAAACAAATCTTTGCGGACTTTCTGCTGTAGCTTACGAGCGTTCACACCTAAGCCTCTTACAGGGTCAGCTGTTTAGCTCAACATGAGCTCATGATCTAAATTTACACAATAATGAAGAAATCAGCTACAAGGGGAGACAAGCAGCAAAAACAATCAATACCAGAATTAGATTCCCTAGGCCAACCATCAGATGTTGGAATAATCAGGTGCAAGGCAGAAAGTATACACAAAACTTGAACTGAAACAAGGAAGAAGGATGTTTTCAAAGACTGGTACTATCTCTAAAACATTTTTAAAGTACATGTCATTGATAAAGCTAAATACTCAATGGTTGTGTAATACAACAGATTCATCATTGAGAAGAGTGAAATTAGGCTGTTTTGAAAACTATGGCAGTTCAGAATTTCTGCATTATTATATAAGAAGATTTCTCTAAAAAATACACATTATTTCAAAGACTTATTGGCTGTGAAATAAGTTAAGGGTATTTCAAATGGCTTGTCTGCAAGGAAAGGTGAGATGTAGGGAATCACAGAAAGTCGAGGGGAAAATAGGTCAATATATACGTTGCTATATTGTGAACTAAGCCTTTGGCCAGCCACAATGTAGAGGACCTGACCCTTAGAAACTTACAAGTAAGCTGGAATCTTTAAAAATTCAAATCTGTATAAGTAAAAAGATTTATTAAAATGAATAACCAAGTGTTTTAATTGACATCAGTATATCAAAACAATAAACCTGAGAACATAGAAAAAATATAAATAAAGATATGAGCAGAACTTAATACAATAGAAAACGTATAAAATTCAGGTGATGTAGTAAGTCCAAAGAATATTCTTTGACAAAATTAAAAGACAAACTTTGATTAAGGAAAACCAAAACATAAGTAAAGAATATACAGAAAGAACCAGGAGAATGTTATAGCAGAGAATATATGAAATGCCAGTCAATTTGAACATTTGTGTAAAGTGGACCAGTTCCTAGCTCCTAAAGTTTACCAAAACTGACACAGGAGGAAATCATTTAAGGTCATCATGTCTGCCCTTGGCATTCTCGCAATGCCCTGGACTCAGAATGCAGCATCGGTAGTCCATGGTAACCTGCGGAGAAGGGGCGGGTCTGAGGGAGGTTGGAACACTGCCCTCACAGAGGGAGTGGGTGTGGCCATCTCTGCTGTGACTGAACAAAGGGCAGGGGAGAAGGGGGCCCAGGGCAGGGCCCTCAGAGCCCGGCAGGCCCAGTCGTGTGTCACAAGCATTGAGGCCCAGGACAAAGGGCGCCTTCTTTGTCTGCACAGCTGCCCAAACTCTCACCTTTCCACTCAGGCCGCCCTCTTACCTGAAGTGTGTGTGGAACCTCTCCGCGCAGTACACCTCGCTGCACAGCTAACCATAGGTCTGGGCATCATAGCTTCCTGCCAGGTGACCGAAGTTCGCAGGCAGATGGGTCCCTGGGACACACGCAGAGAGGATCCTGCCCGGGCCACAGGCCGCCCACTGCCACTGCCCCAGATCGTGGGTCACAAAGCAGCCCTGTCTGAGGCCGTGCCTCTAGAGGGAGTAGTGGACCAACACTTGTAGGAAACGGGGTCCTCGCGGGCAACTCATTGGAGGGACACAAATAAATCTTTGCGGACTTTCTGATGAAACTTACGAGTGTTCACACCTAAGCCTCTTACAAAGTCAGATGTTTAGCTAAACATGAGCTCATGATCTAAATTTACACAATAATGAAGAAATCAGCTACAGGGGGAGACTATCAGCAAAAACAATCAATACCAGAATTAGATTCCCTAGGCCATCGATCAGACGTTGGAATAATCAGGTGCAAGGCAGAAAATATACATAAAACTGGAACGGAAACAAGGAACAAGGATGTTTTCAAAGACTGGTAGGATCTCTAAAACCTTTTTAAAGTACATGTCATTGATAAAGCTAAATACTCAAAGGTTGTGTAATACAACAGATTCATCACTGAGAAGAGTGAAATTATGCTGTTTTGAAAACTATGGCAGGTCAGATTTTCTGCCTAAATATATAAGAAGATTTCTCTGAAAACTACACATTATTTCAAAGAGTTATGGGCTGTGAAATAAGTTAAGATTATTTCAAAGGGTTTGTCTGCAAAGAAAGGTGAGATGTAGGAAATCACAGAAAGTCGAGGGGAAAATAGGTCAATGTATACGTTGCTATATTGTGAACTAAGCCTTTGGCCAACAACAATGTAGAGGACCTGACCCTTAGAAACTTAAAGTAAGCTGGAATCTTTAAAAATTCAAATCTCTATAAGTAAAAAGATTTATTAAAATGAATAACCAAGTGTTTTAAT
Source organism: Mesoplodon bidens (assembly GCF_964165515.1). NCBI lineage: Eukaryota > Metazoa > Chordata > Mammalia > Artiodactyla > Ziphiidae > Mesoplodon > Mesoplodon bidens. The sequence continues at coordinate 26,284,422 of NC_138180.1, read as the reverse complement.
TGACATCAGAAGATCAAAACAATAAACCCTGAGAACATAGAAAAAAGATAAATAAAGATATGAGCAGAACTTAATACCACAGAAAACTTATAAAATTCAGTTGAGGTAGTAAGTCCAAAGAATATTCTTTGACAAGATTTAAAAGACACACTTTGATTAAAGAAAACCAAAACATAAGTAAAGAATATACAGAAAGAATCAGGACAATGTTATAGCAGAGAATATATGAAATGCCAGTAAATTTGAACATTTGTGTAAAGTGGACCATTTCCTAGCTCCTAAAGTTTACCAAAATTGACACAAGAGGAAATCATTTAAGGTCATCATGTCTGCCCTTGGCATTCTCGGAATGCCCTGGCCTCAGAATGCAGCATCTGTAGTCCATGGTAACCTGCGGAGAGGGACCGGGGCTGAGGGAGGTTGGAACACTGCCTTCACTGAGGGAGTGGGTGGGGCCATCTCTGCTGTGACTGAACAAAGGGCAGGGGAGAAGTGGGCCAACGGCAGGGCCCTCAGAGCCCGGCAGGCCCAGTCGTGTGTCACAAGCATTTAGGCCCAGGCCAAAGTGCGCCTTCTTTGTCTGCACAGCTGCCCAAACTCTCACCTTTCCACTCAGGCCGCCCTCTTACTTGAAGTGTGTGTGGAACTGGTCCGCGCAGTACACCGCGATTCAAAGCTAACCATAGGTCTGGGCATCATAGCTTCCTGCCAGGTGACCGAAGTTCGCAGGCAGATGGGTCGTGGGACACACGTGGGGAGCCTCCTGCCCAGGCCACAGGCCGCCCAAAGCCACTATCCCAGATCGGGGGCAGCAAAGCAGTCCTCTCTGAGTCCCAGCCTCTAGAGGGAGTAGTGGACCAACACTTGTAGAAAAAGGGGTCCGCGCGGGTAACTCATTGGAGGGACACAAACAAATCTTTGCGGACTTTCTGCTGTAGCTTACGAGCGTTCACACCTAAGCCTCTTACAGGGTCAGCTGTTTAGCTCAACATGAGCTCATGATCTAAATTTACACAATAATGAAGAAATCAGCTACAAGGGGAGACAAGCAGCAAAAACAATCAATACCAGAATTAGATTCCCTAGGCCAACCATCAGATGTTGGAATAATCAGGTGCAAGGCAGAAAGTATACACAAAACTTGAACTGAAACAAGGAAGAAGGATGTTTTCAAAGACTGGTACTATCTCTAAAACATTTTTAAAGTACATGTCATTGATAAAGCTAAATACTCAAAGGTTGTGTAATACAACAGATTCATCATTGAGAAGAGTGAAATTATGCTGTTTTGAAAACTATGGCAGGTCAGATTTTCTGCCTATACATATAAGAAGATTTCTCTGAAAAATACACATTATTTCAAAGACTTATTGGCTGTGAAATAAGTTAAGGTTATTTCAAATGGCTTGTCTGCAAAGAAAGGTGAGATGTAGGAAATCACAGAAAGTCGAGGGGAAAATAGGTCAATATATACTTTGCTATATTGTGAACTAAGCTTTTGGCCAGCCACAATGTAGAGGACCTGACACTTAGAAACTTACAAGTAAGCTGGAATCTTGAAAAATTCAAATCTTTATAAGTAAAAAGATTTATTAAAATGAATAACCAAGTGCTTTAATTGACATCAGAAGATCAAAACAATAAACCCTGAGAACATAGAAAAAAGATAAATAAAGATATGAGCAGAACTTAATACCACAGAAAACGTATAAAATTCAGTTGAGGTAGTAAGTCCAAAGAATATTCTTTGACAAGATTTAAAAGACACAATTTGATTAAGGAAAACCAAAACATAAGTAAAGAATGTACAGAAAGAATCAGGACAATGTTATAGCAGAGAATATCTGAAATGCCAGTAAATTTGAACATTTGTGTAAAGTGGACCATTTCCTAGCTCCTAAAATTTACCAAAATTGACACAAGAGGAAATCATTTAAGGTCATCATGTCTGCCCTTGGCATTCTCGGAACGCCCTCGGCTCAGAATGCAGCATCTGTAGTCCATGGTAACCTGCGGAGAGGGGGCGGGGCTGAGGGAGTTTGGAACAATGCCTTCACTGAGGGAGTGGGTGGGGCCATCTCTGCTGTGCCTGAACAAAGGGCAGGGGATAAGGGGGTCAACGCCGGGCCCTCAGAGCCCGGCAGGCCCAGTCGTGTGTCACAAGCATTTAGGCACAGGTCAAAGTGCACCTTCTTTGTCTGCACAGCTGCCCAAACTCTCACCTTTCCACTCAGGCCGCCATCTTACTTGAAGTGTGTGTGGAACTGGTCCGTGCAGTACACCTCGCTGCAAAGCTAACCATAGGTCTGGGCATCATAGCTTCCTGCCAGGTGACCGAAGTTCGCAGGCAGATGGGTCGTGGGACACACGTGGGGAGCCTCCTGCCCAGGCCACAGGCCGCCCAAAGCCACTATCCCAGATCGGGGGCGGCAAAGCAGTCCTGTCTGAGTCCCAGCCTCTATAGGGTGTAGTGGACCAACACATGTAGAAAAAGGGGTCCGTGCGGGTAACTCATTGGAGGGACACAAAAAAATCTTTGCCGACTTTCTGCTGAAGCTTACGAGCGTTCACACCTAAGACTCTTACAATGTCAGCTGTTTAGCTAAAAATGAGCTCATGATCTAAATTTACACAATAATGAAGAAATCAGCTACAAGGGGAGAGAAGGAGCAAAAACAATCAATACCAGAATTAGATTCCCTAGGCCAACCATCAGATGTTGGAATAATCAGGTGCAAGGCAGAAAGTATACACAAAACTGGAACTGAAACAAGGAACAAGGATGTTTTCAAAGACTGGTAGGATCTCTAAAACATTTTTAAAGTACATGTCATTGATAAAGCTAAATAATCAAAGGTGGTGTAATACAACAGATTCATCATTGAGAAGAGTGAAATTATGCTGTTTTGAAAATTTTGGCAGGTCAGATTTTATGCCTAAATATATAGGAAGATTTCTCTGAAAAATGCACATTAATTCAAAGACTTATTGGCTGTGAAATAAGTTAAGTTTATTTCAAATGGCTTGTCTGCAAAGAAAGGTGAGATGTAGGAAATCACAGAAAGTCGAGGGGAAAATAGGTCAATATATACTCTGCTATATTGTGAACTAAGCCTTTGGCCAGCCACAATGTAGAGGACCTGACCCTTAGAAACTTACAAGTAAGCTGGAATCTTTAAAAACTCAAATCTTTATAAGTAAAAAGATTTATTAAAATGAATAACCAAGTGTTTTAATTGACATCAGAAGATCAATACAATAAACCCTGAGAACATAGAAAAAAGATAAATAAAGATATGAGCAGAACTTAATACCATAGAAAACGTATAAAATTCAGTTGAGGTAGTAAGTCCAAAGAATATTCTTTGACAAGATTTAAAGGACACACTTTGATTAAGGAAAACCAAAACATAAGTAAAGAATAAACAGAAAGAATCAGGACAATGTTATAGCAGAGAGTATATGAAATGCCAGTAAATTTGAACGTTTGTGTAAAGTGGACCAGTTCCTAGCTCCTAAAATTTACCAAAACTGACACAAGAGGAAATCATTTAAGGTCATCATGTCAGCCCTTGGCATTCTCGGAATGCCCTGGACTCAGAATGCAGCATCTTTAGTCCATGGTAACCTTCGGAGAGGGGGCGGGGCTGAGGGAGTTTGGAACACTGCCCTCACAGAGGGAGTGGGTGTGGCCATCTCTGCTGTGACTGAACAAAGGGCAGGGGAGCAGGGGGCCCAGGGCAGGGCCCTCAGAGCACGGCAGGCCCAGTGGGGTGTCAAAAGCATTTAGGCCCAGGCCAAAGTGCGCCTTCTTTGTCTGCACAGCGGCACAAACTCTCACCTTTCCACTCAGGCCGCCCTCTTACTTGAAGTGTGTGTGGAACCGGTCCACGCAGTACACCTCGATGCAAAGCTAACCATAGGTCTGGCCATCATAGCTTCCTGCCAGGTGACCGAAGTTCGCAGGCAGATGGGTCGTGGGACACACGTGGGGAGCCTCCTGCCCAGGCCACAGGCCGCCCAAAGCCACTATCCCAGATCGGGGGCAGCAAAGCCGTCCTGTCTGAGTCCCAGCCTCTAGAGGGAGTAGTGGACCAACACTTGTAGAAAAAGGGGTCCGCGCGGGTAACTCATTGGAGGGACACAAAAAATTCTTTGCGGACTTTCTGCTGAAGCTTACGAGCGTTCACACCTAAGCCTCTTACAAGGTCAGCTGTTTGGATAAACATGAGCTCATGATCTAAATTTACACAATAATGAAGAAATCAGCTACAAGGGGAGACAAGCAGCAAAAACAATCAATACCAGAATTAGATTCCCTAGGCCAACCATCAGATGTTGGAATAATCAGGTGCAAGGCAGAAAGTATACATAAAACTTGAACTGAAACAAGGAACAAGTATGTTTTCAAAGACTGGTAGGATCTCTAAAACATTTTTAAAGTACATGTCATTGATAAAGCTAAATACTCAATGGTTGTGTAATACAACAGATTCAACATTGAGAAGAGTGAAATTATGCTGTTTTGAAAACTATGGCAGGTCAGATTTTCTGCCTAATTATATAAGAAGATTTCTCTAAAAAATACACATTATTTCAAAGACTTATTGGCTGTGAAATAAGTTAAGGTTATTTCAAAAGGCTTGTGTGCAAAGAAAGGTGAGATGTAGGTAATCACAGAAAGTCGAGGGGAAAATAGGTCAATATATACATTGCTATATGTTGAACTAAGACATAGGCCAGGCACAATGTAGAGGACCTGACCCTTAGAAACTTACAAGTAAGCTGGAATCTTGAAAAGTTGAAATCCTTATAAGTAAAAAGATTTGTTAAAATGATTAACGAAGTGTTATAATTGACATCAGAATATATAAACAATAAACCTGAGAACATAGAAAACATATAAATAAAGATATGAGCAGAACTTAATACAATAGAAAACGTATAAAATTCAGGTGATGTAGTAAGTCCAAAGAATATTCTTTGACAAGATTAAAAGACACACTTTGATTAAGGAAAACCAAAACATAAGTAAAGAATATACAGAAAGAATCAGGATAATGTTATAGCAGAGAGTATATGAAATGCCAGGAAATTTGAACGTTTGTGTAAAGTGGACCAGTTCCTAGCTCCTAAAATTTACCAAAACTGACACAAGAGGAAATCATTTAAGGTCATCATGTCAGCCCTTGGCATTCTCGGAATGCCCTGGCCTCAGAATGCAGCATCTGTAGTCCATGGTAACCTGCGGAGAGGGGTCGGGGCTGAGGGAGGTTGGAACACTGCCCTCACAGAGGGAGTGGGTGTGGCCATCTCTGCTGTGACTGAACAAAGGGCAGGGGAGCAGGGGGCACAGGGCAGGGCCCTCAGAGCCTGGCAGGCCCAGTGGGGTGTCACAAGCATTTAGGCCCAGGACAAAGGGCGCCTTCTTTGTCTGCACTGCTGCCCAAACTCTCACCTTTCCACTCAGGGCGCCCTGTGACTTGAAGTGTGTGTGGAACCTGTCAGCGCAGTACACCTCGCTGCACAGATAACCATAGGTCTGGGCATCGTAGCTTCCTGCCAGGTGACTGAAGTTCGCAGGCAGATGGGTCCCTGGGACACACGCACAGAGGCTCCTGCCCAGGCCACAGGCCACCCACTGCCACTGCCACAGATCTTGGGGCACAAAACAGCCCAGTCTGAGGCCGTGCCTCTAGAGGGAGTAGTGGACCAACACTTGTAGTCAACGTGGTCCTCGCGGGCAACACATTGGAGGGACACAAATAAATCTTTGCGGACTTTCTGATGAAACTTACGAGGGTTCACAACTAAGCCTCTTACAAAGTCAGATGTTTAGCTAAACATGAGCTCATGATCTAATTTTACACAATAATGAAGAAATCAGCTACAGGGGGAGACAATCAGCAAAAACAATCAATACCAGAATTAGATTCCCTAGGCTATCGATCAGACGTTGGAATAATCAGGTGCAAGGCAGAAAATATACATAAAACTGGAACTGAAACAAGGAACAAGGATGTTTTCAAAGACTGGTAGGATCTCTAAAACATTTTTAAAGTACATGTCATTGATAAAGCTAAATACTCAATGGTTGTATAATACAACAGATTCATCATTGAGAAGAGTGAAATTATGCTCTTTTGAAAATTATGGCAGGTCAGATTTTCTGCCTAAATATATAAGAAGATTTCTCTGAAAAATGCACATTATTTCAAAGACTTATTGGCTGTGAAATAAGTTAAGTTTATTTCAAATGGCTTGTCTGCAAAGAAAGGTGAGATGTAGGAAATCACAGAAAGTCGAGGGGAAAGTAGGTCAATATATACTTTGCTATATTTTGAACTAAGCCTTTGGCCAGCCACAATGTAGAGGACCTGACCCTTAGAAACTTACAAGTAAGCTGGAATCTTGAAACGTTCAAATCTTTATAAGTAAAAAGATTTATTAAAATGAATAACCAAGTGTTTTAATTGACAACAGAATATCAAAACAATAAACCTTAGAACATAGAAAACATATAAATAAAGATATGAGCAGAACTTAATACAATAGAAAACGTATAAAATTCAGGTGATGTAGTAAGTCCAAAGAATATTCTTTGACAAGATTAAAAGACACACTTTGATTAAGGAAAACCAAAACATAAGTAAAGAATATACAGAAAGAATCAGGACAATGTTATAGCAGAGAGTATATGAAATGCCAGTAAATTTGAAGGTTTGTGTAAAGTGGACCAGTTCCTAGCTCCTAAAATTTACCAAAACTGACACAAGAGGAAATCATTTAAGGTCATCATGTCAGCCCTTGGCATTCTCGGAATGCCCTGGACTCAGAATGCAGCATCCTTAGTCCATGGGAACCTGCGGAGAAGGGGTGAGGCTGAGGGAGTTTGGAACACTGCCCTCACAGAGGGAGTGGGTGTGGCAATCTCTGCTGTGACTGAACAAAGGGCAGGGGAGCAGGGGGCCCACGGCAGGGCCCTCAGAGCCCGGCAGGCCCAGTGGTGTGTCACAAGCATTTATGCCCAGGACAAAGGAAGCCTTCTTTGTCTGCACAGCTGCCCAAACTCTCACCTTTCCACTCAGGCCGCCCTCTTACTTGAAGGGTGTGTGGAACCTGTCCGCGCAGTACACCTCGCTGCACAGCTAACCATAGGTCTTGGCATCGTAGCTTCCTGTCAGGTGACCGAAATTCGCAGGCAGATGGGTCCCTGGGACACACGCAGAGAGGCTCCTGCCCCGGCCACAGGCCACCCACTGCCACTGCCACAGATCGTGGGGCACAAAGCAGCCCTGTCTGAGGCCGTGCCTCTAGAGGGAGTAGTGGACCAACACTTGTAGTCAACGGGGTCCTCGCGGACAACTCATTGGAGGGACACAAATAAATCTTTGCGGACTTTCTGTTGAAACTTACGAGTGTTCACACCTAAGCCTCTTACAAAGTCAGATGTTTAGCTAAACATGAGCTCATGATCTAAATTTACACAATAATGAAGAAATCAGCTACAGGGGGAGACAATCAGCAAAAACAATCAATACCAGAATTAGATTCCCTAGGCCATCGATCAGACGTTGGAATAATCAGATGCAAGGCAGAAAATATACATAAAACTGGAACTGAAACAAGGAACAAGGATGTTTTCAAAGACTGGTAGGATCTCTAAAACATTTTTAAAGTACATGTCACTGATAAAGCTAAATACTCAAAGGTTGTGTAATACAACAGATTCATCATTGAGAAGAGTGAAATTATGCTGTTTTGAAAACTATGGCAGGTCAGAATTTCTGCCTAAATATATAATAAGATTTCTCAGAAAAATGCACATTATTTCAAAGACTTATTGGCTGTGAAATAAGTTAAGGTTATTTCAAATGGCTTGTCTGCAAAGAAAGGTGAGATGTAGGGAATCACAGAAAGTCGAGGGGAAAATAGGTCAATATATACTTTGCTATATTTTGAACTAAGCCTTTGGCCAGCCACAATGTAGAGGACCTGACCCTTAGAAACTTACAAGTAAGCTGGAATCTTTAAAAATTCAAATCTTTATAAGTAAAAAGATTTATTAAAATGAATAACCAAGTGTTTTAATTGACATCAGAAGATCAAAACAATAAACCCTGAGAACATAGAAAACATATAAATAAACATATGAGCAGAACTTAATACAATAGAAAACGTATAAAATTCAGGTGATGTAGTAAGTCCAAAGAATATTCTTTGACAAGATTAAAAGACACACTTTGATTAAGGAAAACCAAAACATAAGTAAAGAATATACAGAAAGAATCAGGACAACGTTATAGAAGAGAGTATATGAAATGCCAGTAAATTTGAAAGTTTGTGTAAAGTGGACCAGTTCCTAGCTCCTAAAATTTACCAAAACTGACACAAGAGGAAATCATTTAAGGTCATCATGTCAGCCCTTGGCATTCTCGGAATGCCCTGGACTCAGAATGCAGCATCTTTAGTCCATGGTAACCTGCGGAGAGGGGGCGGGGCTGAGGGAGTTTGGAACACTGCCCTCACAGAGGGAGTGGGTGTGGCCATCTCTGCTGTGACTGAACAAAGGGCAGGGGAGCAGGGGTCCCAGGGCAGGGCCCTCAGAGCCCGGCAGGCCCAGTGGGGTGTCACAAGCATTTAGGCCCAGGAAAAAGGGCGCCTTCTTTGTCTGCACAGCGGCGCAAACTCTCACCTTTCCACTCAGGCCGCCCTCTTACTTGAAGTGTGTGTGGAACCTGTCCGTGCAGTAGACCTCGCTGCACAGCTAACCATAGGTCTGGGCATCGTAGCTTCCTGCCAGGTGACCGAAGTTCGCAGGCAGATGGGTCCCTGGGACACACGCAGAGAGGCTCCTGCCCCGGCCACAGGCCACCCACTGCCACTGCCACAGATCGTGGGGCACAAAGCAGCCCTGTCTGAGGCTGTGCCTCTAGAGGGAGTAGTGGACCAACACTTGTAGTCAACGGGGTCCTCGCGGGCAACTCATTGGAGGGACACAAATAAATCTTTGCGGAGTTTCTGATGAAACTTACGAGTGTTCACACCTAAGCCTCTTACAAAGTCGGATGTTTAGGTAAACATGAGCCATGATCTAATTTTACACAATAATGAAGAAATCAGCTATAGGGGGAGAAATTAGCAAAAACAATCAATACCAGAATTAGATTCCCTAGGCCATCGATCAGACGTTGGAATAATCAGGTGCAAGGCAGAAAATATACAAAAACTGGAACTGAAACAAGGAACAAGGATATTTTCAAAGACTGGTAGGATCTCTAAAACATTTTTAAAGTACATGTCATTGATAAAGCTAAATACTCAAAGGTTGTGTAATACAACAGATTCATCATTGAGAAGAGTGAAATTATGCTGTTTTGAAAACTATGGCAGGTAAGATTTTCTGCCTATACATATAAGAAGATTTCTCTGAAAAATACACATTATTTCAAAGACTTATTGGCTGTGAAATAAGTTAAGGTTATTTCAAATGGCTTGTCTGCAAAGAAAGGTGAGATGTCGGAAATCACAGAAAGTCGAGGGGAAAATAGGTCAATATATACTTTGCTATATTGTGAACTAAGCTTTTGGCCAGCCACAATGTAGAGGACATGACACTTAGAAACTTACAAGTAAGCTGGAATCTTTAAAAATTCAAATCTTTATAAGTAAAAAGATTTATTAAAATAAATAACCAAGTGTTTTAATTGACATCAGAAGATCAAAACAATAAACCCTGAGAACATAGAAAAAAGATAAATAAAGATATGAGCAGAACTTAATACCACAGAAAACGTATAAAATTCAGTTGAGGTAGTAAGTCCAAAGAATATTCTTTGACAAGATTTAAAAGACACAATTTGATTAAGGAAAACCAAAACATAAGTAAAGAATGTACAGAAAGAATCAGGACAATGTTATAGCAGAGAATATCTGAAATGCCAGTAAATTTGAATATTTGTGTAAAGTGGAGCATTTCCTAGCTCCTAAAATTTACCAAAATTGACACAAGAGGAAATCATTTAAGGTCATCATGTCTGCCCTTGGCATTCTCGGAACGCCCTCGGCTCAGAATGCAGCATCTGTAGTCCATGGTAACCTGCGGAGAGGGGGCGGGGCTGAGGGAGTTTGGAACAATGCCTTCACTGAGGGAGTGGGTGGGGCCATCTCTGCTGTGCCTGAACAAAGGGCAGGGGATAAGGGGGTCAACGCCGGGCCCTCAGAGCACGGCAGGCCCAGTCGTGTGTCACAAGCATTTAGGCACAGGTCAAAGTGCGCCTTCTTTGTCTGCACAGCTGCCCAAACTCTCACCTTTCCACTCAGGCCGCCCTCTTACTTGAAGTGTGTGTGGAACTGGTTCGTGCAGTACACCTCGCTGCAAAGCTAACCATAGGTCTGGGCATCATAGCTTCCTGCCAGGTGACCGAAGTTCGCAGGCAGATGGGTCGTGGGACACACGTGGGGAGACTCCTGCCCAGGCCACAGGCCGCCCAAAGCCACTATCCCAGATCGGGGGCGGCAAAGCAGTCCTGTCTGAGTCCCAGCCTCTAGAGGGTGTAGTGGACCAACACATGTAGAAAAAGGGGTCCGTGCGGGTAACTCATTGGAGGGACACAAAAAAATCTATGCCGACTTTCTGCTGAAGCTTACGAGCGTTCACACCTAAGACTCTTACAAGGTCAGCTGTTTAGCTAAAAATGAGCTCATGATCTAAATTTACACAATAATGAAGAAATCAGCTACAAGGGGAGAGAAGCAGCAAAAACAATCAATACCAGAATTAGATTCCCTAGGCCAACCATCAGATGTTGGAATAATCAGGTGCAAGGCAGAAAGTATACACAAAACTGGAACTGAAACAAGGAACAAGGATGTTTTCAAAGACTGGTAGGATCTCTAAAACATTTTTAAAGTACATGTCATTGATAAAGCTAAATAATCAAAGGTGGTGTAATACAACAGATTCATCATTGAGAAGAGTGAAATTATGCTGTTTTGAAAATTTTGGCAGGTCAGATTTTATGCCTAAATATATAGGAAGATTTCTCTGAAAAATGCACATTAATTCAAAGACTTATTGGCTGTGAAATAAGTTAAGTTTATTTCAAATGGCTTGTCTGCAAAGAAAGGTGAGATGTAGGAAATCACAGAAAGTCGAGGGGAAAATAGGTCAATATATACTCTGCTATATTGTGAACTAAGCCTTTGGCCAGCCACAATGTAGAGGACATGACCCTTAGAAACTTACAAGTAAGCTGGAATCTTTAAAAACTCAAATCTTTATAAGTAAAAAGATTTATTAAAATGAATAACCAAGTGTTTTAATTGACATCAGAAGATCAATACAATAAACACTGAGAATATAGAAAAAAGATAAATAAAGATATGAGCAGAACTTAATACAATAGAAAACGTATAAAATTCAGGTGATGTAGTAAGTCCAAAGAATATTCTTTGACAAAATTAAAAGACAAACTTTGATTAAGGAAAACCAAAACATAAGTAAAGAATATACAGAAAGAACCAGGAGAATGTTATAGCAGAGAATATATGAAATGCCAGTCAATTTGAACATTTGTGTAAAGTGGACCAGTTCCTAGCTCCTAAAGTTTACCAAAACTGACACAGGAGGAAATCATTTAAGGTCATCATGTCTGCCCTTGGCATTCTCGCAATGCCCTGGACTCAGAATGCAGCATCTGTAGTCCATGGTAACCTGCGGAGAAGGGGCGGGTCTGAGGGAGGTTGGAACACTGCCTTCACTGAGGGAGTGGGTGGGGCCATCTCTGCTGTGACTGAACAAAGGGCAGGGGAGAAGTGGGCCAACGGCAGGGCCCTCAGAGCCCGGCAGGACCAGTCGTGTGTCACAAGCATTGAGGCCCAGGCCAAAGTGCGCCTTCTTTGTCTGCACAGCTGCCCAAACTCTCACCTTTCCACTCAGGCCGCCCTCTTACTTGAAGTGTGTGTGGAACCTGTCCGCGCAGTACACCTCGCTGCACAGCTAACCATAGGTCTGGGCATCATAGCTTCCTGCCAGGTGACCGAAGTTCGCAGGCAGATGGGTCCCTGGGACACACGCAGAGAGGATCCTGCCCGGGCCACAGGCCGCCCAAAGCCACTATCCCAGATCGGGGGCAGCAAAGCAGTCCTCTCTGAGTCCCAGCCTCTAGAGGGAGTAGTGGACCAACACTTGTAGAAAAAGGGGTCCGCGCGGGTAACTCATTGGAGGGACACAAACAAATCTTTGCGGACTTTCTGCTGTAGCTTACGAGCGTTCACACCTAAGCCTCTTACAGGGTCAGCTGTTTAGCTCAACATGAGCTCATGATCTAAATTTACACAATAATGAAGAAATCAGCTACAAGGGGAGACAAGCAGCAAAAACAATCAATACCAGAATTAGATTCCCTAGGCCAACCATCAGATGTTGGAATAATCAGGTGCAAGGCAGAAAGTATACACAAAACTTGAACTGAAACAAGGAAGAAGGATGTTTTCAAAGACTGGTACTATCTCTAAAACATTTTTAAAGTACATGTCATTGATAAAGCTAAATACTCAATGGTTGTGTAATACAACAGATTCATCATTGAGAAGAGTGAAATTAGGCTGTTTTGAAAACTATGGCAGTTCAGAATTTCTGCATTATTATATAAGAAGATTTCTCTAAAAAATACACATTATTTCAAAGACTTATTGGCTGTGAAATAAGTTAAGGGTATTTCAAATGGCTTGTCTGCAAGGAAAGGTGAGATGTAGGGAATCACAGAAAGTCGAGGGGAAAATAGGTCAATATATACGTTGCTATATTGTGAACTAAGCCTTTGGCCAGCCACAATGTAGAGGACCTGACCCTTAGAAACTTACAAGTAAGCTGGAATCTTTAAAAATTCAAATCTGTATAAGTAAAAAGATTTATTAAAATGAATAACCAAGTGTTTTAATTGACATCAGTATATCAAAACAATAAACCTGAGAACATAGAAAAAATATAAATAAAGATATGAGCAGAACTTAATACAATAGAAAACGTATAAAATTCAGGTGATGTAGTAAGTCCAAAGAATATTCTTTGACAAAATTAAAAGACAAACTTTGATTAAGGAAAACCAAAACATAAGTAAAGAATATACAGAAAGAACCAGGAGAATGTTATAGCAGAGAATATATGAAATGCCAGTCAATTTGAACATTTGTGTAAAGTGGACCAGTTCCTAGCTCCTAAAGTTTACCAAAACTGACACAGGAGGAAATCATTTAAGGTCATCATGTCTGCCCTTGGCATTCTCGCAATGCCCTGGACTCAGAATGCAGCATCGGTAGTCCATGGTAACCTGCGGAGAAGGGGCGGGTCTGAGGGAGGTTGGAACACTGCCCTCACAGAGGGAGTGGGTGTGGCCATCTCTGCTGTGACTGAACAAAGGGCAGGGGAGAAGGGGGCCCAGGGCAGGGCCCTCAGAGCCCGGCATGCCCAGTCGTGTGTCACAAGCATTGAGGCCCAGGACAAAGGGCGCCTTCTTTGTCTGCACAGCTGCCCAAACTCTCACCTTTCCACTCAGGCCGCCCTCTTACCTGAAGTGTGTGTGGAACCTCTCCGCGCAGTACACCTCGCTGCACAGCTAACCATAGGTCTGGGCATCATAACTTCCTGCCAGGTGACCGAAGTTCGCAGGCAGATGGGTCCCTGGGACACACGCAGAGAGGATCCTGCCCGGGCCACAGGCCGCCCACTGCCACTGCCCCAGATCGTGGGTCACAAAGCAGCCCTGTCTGAGGCTGTGCCTCTAGAGGGAGTAGTGGACCAACACTTGTAGGAAACGGGGTCCTCGCGGGCAACTCATTGGAGGGACACAAATAAATCTTTGCGGACTTTCTGATGAAACTTACGAGTGTTCACACCTAAGCCTCTTACAAAGTCAGATGTTTAGCTAAACATGAGCTCATGATCTAAATTTACACAATAATGAAGAAATCAGCTACAGGGGGAGACTATCAGCAAAAACAATCAATACCAGAATTAGATTCCCTAGGCCATCGATCAGACGTTGGAATAATCAGGTGCAAGGCAGAAAATATACATAAAACTGGAACGGCAACAAGGAACAAGGATGTTTTCAAAGACTGGTAGGATCTCTAAAACCTTTTTAAAGTACATGTCATTGATAAAGCTAAATACTCAAAGGTTGTGTAATACAACAGATTCATCACTGAGAAGAGTGAAATTATGCTGTTTTGAAAACTATGGCAGGTCAGATTTTCTGCCTAAATATATAAGAAGATTTCTCTGAAAACTACACATTATTTCAAAGAGTTATGGGCTGTGAAATAAGTTAAGATTATTTCAAAGGGTTTGTCTGCAAAGAAAGGTGAGATGTAGGAAATCACAGAAAGTCGAGGGGAAAATAGGTCAATGTATACGTTGCTATATTGTGAACTAAGCCTTTGGCCAACAACAATGTAGAGGACCTGACCCTTAGAAACTTAAAGTAAGCTGGAATCTTTAAAAATTCAAATCTCTATAAGTAAAAAGATTTATTAAAATGAATAACCAAGTGTTTTAATTGACATCAGAAGATCAAAACAATAAACCCTGAGAACATAGAAAAAAGATAAATAAAGATATGAGCAGAACTTAATACCACAGAAAACTTATAAAATTCAGTTGAGGTAGTAAGTCCAAAGAATATTCTTTGACAAGATTTAAAAGACACACTTTGATTAAAGAAAACCAAAACATAAGTAAAGAATATACAGAAAGAATCAGGACAATGTTATAGCAGAGAATATATGAAATGCCAGTAAATTTGAACATTTGTGTAAAGTGGACCATTTCCTAGCTCCTAAAGTTTACCAAAATTGACACAAGAGGAAATCATTTAAGGTCATCATGTCTGCCCTTGGCATTCTCGGAATGCCCTGGCCTCAGAATGCAGCATCTGTAGTCCATGGTAACCTGCGGAGAGGGACCGGGGCTGAGGGAGGTTGGAACACTGCCTTCACTGAGGGAGTGGGTGGGGCCATCTCTGCTGTGACTGAACAAAGGGCAGGGGAGAAGTGGGCCAACGGCAGGGCCCTCAGAGCCCGGCAGGCCCAGTCGTGTGTCACAAGCATTTAGGCCCAGGCCAAAGTGCGCCTTCTTTGTCTGCACAGCTGCCCAAACTCTCACCTTTCCACTCAGGCCGCCCTCTTACTTGAAGTGTGTGTGGAACTGGTCCGCGCAGTACACCGCGATTCAAAGCTAACCATAGGTCTGGGCATCATAGCTTCCTGCCAGGTGACCGAAGTTCGCAGGCAGATGGGTCGTGGGACACACGTGGGGAGCCTCCTGCCCAGGCCACAGGCCGCCCAAAGCCACTATCCCAGATCGGGGGCAGCAAAGCAGTCCTCTCTGAGTCCCAGCCTCTAGAGGGAGTAGTGGACCAACACTTGTAGAAAAAGGGGTCCGCGCGGGTAACTCATTGGAGGGACACAAACAAATCTTTGCGGACTTTCTGCTGTAGCTTACGAGCGTTCACACCTAAGCCTCTTACAGGGTCAGCTGTTTAGCTCAACATGAGCTCATGATCTAAATTTACACAATAATGAAGAAATCAGCTACAAGGGGAGACAAGCAGCAAAAACAATCAATACCAGAATTAGATTCCCTAGGCCAACCATCAGATGTTGGAATAATCAGGTGCAAGGCAGAAAGTATACACAAAACTTGAACTGAAACAAGGAAGAAGGATGTTTTCAAAGACTGGTACTATCTCTAAAACATTTTTAAAGTACATGTCATTGATAAAGCTAAATACTCAATGGTTGTGTAATACAACAGATTCATCATTGAGAAGAGTGAAATTAGGCTGTTTTGAAAACTATGGCAGTTCAGAATTTCTGCATTATTATATAAGAAGATTTCTCTAAAAAATACACATTATTTCAAAGACTTATTGGCTGTGAAATAAGTTAAGGGTATTTCAAATGGCTTGTCTGCAAGGAAAGGTGAGATGTAGGGAATCACAGAAAGTCGAGGGGAAAATAGGTCAATATATACGTTGCTATATTGTGAACTAAGCCTTTGGCCAGCCACAATGTAGAGGACCTGACCCTTAGAAACTTACAAGTAAGCTGGAATCTTTAAAAATTCAAATCTGTATAAGTAAAAAGATTTATTAAAATGAATAACCAAGTGTTTTAATTGACATCAGTATATCAAAACAATAAACCTGAGAACATAGAAAAAATATAAATAAAGATATGAGCAGAACTTAATACAATAGAAAACGTATAAAATTCAGGTGATGTAGTAAGTCCAAAGAATATTCTTTGACAAAATTAAAAGACAAACTTTGATTAAGGAAAACCAAAACATAAGTAAAGAATATACAGAAAGAACCAGGAGAATGTTATAGCAGAGAATATATGAAATGCCAGTCAATTTGAACATTTGTGTAAAGTGGACCAGTTCCTAGCTCCTAAAGTTTACCAAAACTGACACAGGAGGAAATCATTTAAGGTCATCATGTCTGCCCTTGGCATTCTCGCAATGCCCTGGACTCAGAATGCAGCATCGGTAGTCCATGGTAACCTGCGGAGAAGGGGCGGGTCTGAGGGAGGTTGGAACACTGCCCTCACAGAGGGAGTGGGTGTGGCCATCTCTGCTGTGACTGAACAAAGGGCAGGGGAGAAGGGGGCCCAGGGCAGGGCCCTCAGAGCCCGGCAGGCCCAGTCGTGTGTCACAAGCATTGAGGCCCAGGACAAAGGGCGCCTTCTTTGTCTGCACAGCTGCCCAAACTCTCACTTCTCCACTCAGGCCGCCCTCTTACCTGAAGTGTGTGTGGAACCTGTCCGCGCAGTACACCTCGCTGCACAGCTAACCATAGGTCTGGGCATCATAGCTTCCTGCCAGGTGACCGAAGTTCGCAGGCAGATGGGTCCCTGGGACACACGCAGAGAGGATCCTGCCCGGGCCACAGGCCGCCCACTGCCACTGCCCCAGATCGTGGGTCACAAAGCAGCCCTGTCTGAGGCCGTGCCTCTAGAGGGAGTAGTGGACCAACACTTGTAGGAAACGGGGTCCTCGCGGGCAACTCATTGGAGGGACACAAATAAATCTTTGCGGACTTTCTGATGAAACTTACGAGTGTTCACACCTAAGCCTCTTACAAAGTCAGATGTTTAGCTAAACATGAGCTCATGATCTAAATTTACACAATAATGAAGAAATCAGCTACAGGGGGAGACTATCAGCAAAAACAATCAATACCAGAATTAGATTCCCTAGGCCATCGATCAGACGTTGGAATAATCAGGTGCAAGGCAGAAAATATACATAAAACTGGAACGGAAACAAGGAACAAGGATGTTTTCAAAGACTGGTAGGATCTCTAAAACCTTTTTAAAGTACATGTCATTGATAAAGCTAAATACTCAAAGGTTGTGTAATACAACAGATTCATCACTGAGAAGAGTGAAATTATGCTGTTTTGAAAACTATGGCAGGTCAGATTTTCTGCCTAAATATATAAGAAGATTTCTCTGAAAACTACACATTATTTCAAAGAGTTATGGGCTGTGAAATAAGTTAAGATTATTTCAAAGGGTTTGTCTGCAAAGAAAGGTGAGATGTAGGAAATCACAGAAAGTCGAGGGGAAAATAGGTCAATGTATACGTTGCTATATTGTGAACTAAGCCTTTGGCCAACAACAATGTAGAGGACCTGACCCTTAGAAACTTAAAGTAAGCTGGAATCTTTAAAAATTCAAATCTCTATAAGTAAAAAGATTTATTAAAATGAATAACCAAGTGTTTTAATTGACATCAGAAGATCAAAACAATAAACCCTGAGAACATAGAAAAAAGATAAATAAAGATATGAGCAGAACTTAATACCACAGAAAACTTATAAAATTCAGTTGAGGTAGTAAGTCCAAAGAATATTCTTTGACAAGATTTAAAAGACACACTTTGATTAAAGAAAACCAAAACATAAGTAAAGAATATACAGAAAGAATCAGGACAATGTTATAGCAGAGAATATATGAAATGCCAGTAAATTTGAACATTTGTGTAAAGTGGACCATTTCCTAGCTCCTAAAGTTTACCAAAATTGACACAAGAGGAAATCATTTAAGGTCATCATGTCTGCCCTTGGCATTCTCGGAATGCCCTGGCCTCAGAATGCAGCATCTGTAGTCCATGGTAACCTGCGGAGAGGGGGCGGGGCTGAGGGAGGTTGGAACACTGCCTTCACTGAGGGAGTGGGTGGGGCCATCTCTGCTGTGACTGAACAAAGGGCAGGGGAGAAGTGGGCCAACGGCAGGGCCCTCAGAGCCCGGCAGGCCCAGTCGTGTGTCACAAGCATTTAGGCCCAGGCCAAAGTGCGCCTTCTTTGTCTGCACAGCTGCCCAAACTCTCACCTTTCCACTCAGGCCGCCCTCTTACTTGAAGTGTGTGTGGAACTGGTCCGCGCAGTACACCGCGATTCAAAGCTAACCATAGGTCTGGGCATCATAGCTTCCTGCCAGGTGACCGAAGTTCGCAGGCAGATGGGTCGTGGGACACACGTGGGGAGCCTCCTGCCCAGGCCACAGGCCGCCCAAAGCCACTATCCCAGATCGGGGGCAGCAAAGCAGTCCTCTCTGAGTCCCAGCCTCTAGAGGGAGTAGTGGACCAACACTTGTAGAAAAAGGGGTCCGCGCGGGTAACTCATTGGAGGGACACAAACAAATCTTTGCGGACTTTCTGCTGTAGCTTACGAGCGTTCACACCTAAGCCTCTTACAGGGTCAGCTGTTTAGCTCAACATGAGCTCATGATCTAAATTTACACAATAATGAAGAAATCAGCTACAGGGGGAGACAAGCAGCAAAAACAATCAATACCAGAATTAGATTCCCTAGGCCAACCATCAGATGTTGGAATAATCAGGTGCAAGGCAGAAAGTATACACAAAACTTGAACTGAAACAAGGAAGAAGGATGTTTTCAAAGACTGGTACTATCTCTAAAACATTTTTAAAGTACATGTCATTGATAAAGCTAAATAC
Source organism: Mesoplodon bidens (assembly GCF_964165515.1). Lineage (NCBI taxonomy): Eukaryota > Metazoa > Chordata > Mammalia > Artiodactyla > Ziphiidae > Mesoplodon > Mesoplodon bidens. The sequence continues at coordinate 26,265,392 of NC_138180.1, read as the reverse complement.
TCAATGGTTGTGTAATACAACAGATTCATCATTGAGAAGAGTGAAATTAGGCTGTTTTGAAAACTATGGCAGTTCAGAATTTCTGCATTATTATATAAGAAGATTTCTCTAAAAAATACACATTATTTCAAAGACTTATTGGCTGTGAAATAAGTTAAGGGTATTTCAAATGGCTTGTCTGCAAGGAAAGGTGAGATGTAGGGAATCACAGAAAGTCGAGGGGAAAATAGGTCAATATATACGTTGCTATATTGTGAACTAAGCCTTTGGCCAGCCACAATGTAGAGGACCTGACCCTTAGAAACTTACAAGTAAGCTGGAATCTTTAAAAATTCAAATCTGTATAAGTAAAAAGATTTATTAAAATGAATAACCAAGTGTTTTAATTGACATCAGTATATCAAAACAATAAACCTGAGAACATAGAAAAAATATAAATAAAGATATGAGCAGAACTTAATACAATAGAAAACGTATAAAATTCAGGTGATGTAGTAAGTCCAAAGAATATTCTTTGACAAAATTAAAAGACAAACTTTGATTAAGGAAAACCAAAACATAAGTAAAGAATATACAGAAAGAACCAGGAGAATGTTATAGCAGAGAATATATGAAATGCCAGTCAATTTGAACATTTGTGTAAAGTGGACCAGTTCCTAGCTCCTAAAGTTTACCAAAACTGACACAGGAGGAAATCATTTAAGGTCATCATGTCTGCCCTTGGCATTCTCGCAATGCCCTGGACTCAGAATGCAGCATCTGTAGTCCATGGTAACCTGCGGAGAAGGGGCGGGTCTGAGGGAGGTTGGAACACTGCCTTCACTGAGGGAGTGGGTGGGGCCATCTCTGCTGTGACTGAACAAAGGGCAGGGGAGAAGTGGGCCAACGGCAGGGCCCTCAGAGCCCGGCAGGACCAGTCGTGTGTCACAAGCATTGAGGCCCAGGCCAAAGTGCGCCTTCTTTGTCTGCACAGCTGCCCAAACTCTCACCTTTCCACTCAGGCCGCCCTCTTACTTGAAGTGTGTGTGGAACCTGTCCGCGCAGTACACCTCGCTGCACAGCTAACCATAGGTCTGGGCATCATAGCTTCCTGCCAGGTGACCGAAGTTCGCAGGCAGATGGGTCCCTGGGACACACGCAGAGAGGATCCTGCCCGGGCCACAGGCCGCCCAAAGCCACTATCCCAGATCGGGGGCAGCAAAGCAGTCCTCTCTGAGTCCCAGCCTCTAGAGGGAGTAGTGGACCAACACTTGTAGAAAAAGGGGTCCGCGCGGGTAACTCATTGGAGGGACACAAACAAATCTTTGCGGACTTTCTGCTGTAGCTTACGAGCGTTCACACCTAAGCCTCTTACAGGGTCAGCTGTTTAGCTCAACATGAGCTCATGATCTAAATTTACACAATAATGAAGAAATCAGCTACAAGGGGAGACAAGCAGCAAAAACAATCAATACCAGAATTAGATTCCCTAGGCCAACCATCAGATGTTGGAATAATCAGGTGCAAGGCAGAAAGTATACACAAAACTTGAACTGAAACAAGGAAGAAGGATGTTTTCAAAGACTGGTACTATCTCTAAAACATTTTTAAAGTACATGTCATTGATAAAGCTAAATACTCAATGGTTGTGTAATACAACAGATTCATCATTGAGAAGAGTGAAATTAGGCTGTTTTGAAAACTATGGCAGTTCAGAATTTCTGCATTATTATATAAGAAGATTTCTCTAAAAAATACACATTATTTCAAAGACTTATTGGCTGTGAAATAAGTTAAGGGTATTTCAAATGGCTTGTCTGCAAGGAAAGGTGAGATGTAGGGAATCACAGAAAGTCGAGGGGAAAATAGGTCAATATATACGTTGCTATATTGTGAACTAAGCCTTTGGCCAGCCACAATGTAGAGGACCTGACCCTTAGAAACTTACAAGTAAGCTGGAATCTTTAAAAATTCAAATCTGTATAAGTAAAAAGATTTATTAAAATGAATAACCAAGTGTTTTAATTGACATCAGTATATCAAAACAATAAACCTGAGAACATAGAAAAAATATAAATAAAGATATGAGCAGAACTTAATACAATAGAAAACGTATAAAATTCAGGTGATGTAGTAAGTCCAAAGAATATTCTTTGACAAAATTAAAAGACAAACTTTGATTAAGGAAAACCAAAACATAAGTAAAGAATATACAGAAAGAACCAGGAGAATGTTATAGCAGAGAATATATGAAATGCCAGTCAATTTGAACATTTGTGTAAAGTGGACCAGTTCCTAGCTCCTAAAGTTTACCAAAACTGACACAGGAGGAAATCATTTAAGGTCATCATGTCTGCCCTTGGCATTCTCGCAATGCCCTGGACTCAGAATGCAGCATCGGTAGTCCATGGTAACCTGCGGAGAAGGGGCGGGTCTGAGGGAGGTTGGAACACTGCCCTCACAGAGGGAGTGGGTGTGGCCATCTCTGCTGTGACTGAACAAAGGGCAGGGGAGAAGGGGGCCCAGGGCAGGGCCCTCAGAGCCCGGCAGGCCCAGTCGTGTGTCACAAGCATTGAGGCCCAGGACAAAGGGCGCCTTCTTTGTCTGCACAGCTGCCCAAACTCTCACCTTTCCACTCAGGCCGCCCTCTTACCTGAAGTGTGTGTGGAACCTCTCCGCGCAGTACACCTCGCTGCACAGCTAACCATAGGTCTGGGCATCATAGCTTCCTGCCAGGTGACCGAAGTTCGCAGGCAGATGGGTCCCTGGGACACACGCAGAGAGGATCCTGCCCGGGCCACAGGCCGCCCACTGCCACTGCCCCAGATCGTGGGTCACAAAGCAGCCCTGTCTGAGGCCGTGCCTCTAGAGGGAGTAGTGGACCAACACTTGTAGGAAACGGGGTCCTCGCGGGCAACTCATTGGAGGGACACAAATAAATCTTTGCGGACTTTCTGATGAAACTTACGAGTGTTCACACCTAAGCCTCTTACAAAGTCAGATGTTTAGCTAAACATGAGCTCATGATCTAAATTTACACAATAATGAAGAAATCAGCTACAGGGGGAGACTATCAGCAAAAACAATCAATACCAGAATTAGATTCCCTAGGCCATCGATCAGACGTTGGAATAATCAGGTGCAAGGCAGAAAATATACATAAAACTGGAACGGAAACAAGGAACAAGGATGTTTTCAAAGACTGGTAGGATCTCTAAAACCTTTTTAAAGTACATGTCATTGATAAAGCTAAATACTCAAAGGTTGTGTAATACAACAGATTCATCACTGAGAAGAGTGAAATTATGCTGTTTTGAAAACTATGGCAGGTCAGATTTTCTGCCTAAATATATAAGAAGATTTCTCTGAAAACTACACATTATTTCAAAGAGTTATGGGCTGTGAAATAAGTTAAGATTATTTCAAAGGGTTTGTCTGCAAAGAAAGGTGAGATGTAGGAAATCACAGAAAGTCGAGGGGAAAATAGGTCAATGTATACGTTGCTATATTGTGAACTAAGCCTTTGGCCAACAACAATGTAGAGGACCTGACCCTTAGAAACTTAAAGTAAGCTGGAATCTTTAAAAATTCAAATCTCTATAAGTAAAAAGATTTATTAAAATGAATAACCAAGTGTTTTAATTGACATCAGAAGATCAAAACAATAAACCCTGAGAACATAGAAAAAAGATAAATAAAGATATGAGCAGAACTTAATACCACAGAAAACTTATAAAATTCAGTTGAGGTAGTAAGTCCAAAGAATATTCTTTGACAAGATTTAAAAGACACACTTTGATTAAAGAAAACCAAAACATAAGTAAAGAATATACAGAAAGAATCAGGACAATGTTATAGCAGAGAATATATGAAATGCCAGTAAATTTGAACATTTGTGTAAAGTGGACCATTTCCTAGCTCCTAAAGTTTACCAAAATTGACACAAGAGGAAATCATTTAAGGTCATCATGTCTGCCCTTGGCATTCTCGGAATGCCCTGGCCTCAGAATGCAGCATCTGTAGTCCATGGTAACCTGCGGAGAGGGACCGGGGCTGAGGGAGGTTGGAACACTGCCTTCACTGAGGGAGTGGGTGGGGCCATCTCTGCTGTGACTGAACAAAGGGCAGGGGAGAAGTGGGCCAACGGCAGGGCCCTCAGAGCCCGGCAGGCCCAGTCGTGTGTCACAAGCATTTAGGCCCAGGCCAAAGTGCGCCTTCTTTGTCTGCACAGCTGCCCAAACTCTCACCTTTCCACTCAGGCCGCCCTCTTACTTGAAGTGTGTGTGGAACTGGTCCGCGCAGTACACCGCGATTCAAAGCTAACCATAGGTCTGGGCATCATAGCTTCCTGCCAGGTGACCGAAGTTCGCAGGCAGATGGGTCGTGGGACACACGTGGGGAGCCTCCTGCCCAGGCCACAGGCCGCCCAAAGCCACTATCCCAGATCGGGGGCAGCAAAGCAGTCCTCTCTGAGTCCCAGCCTCTAGAGGGAGTAGTGGACCAACACTTGTAGAAAAAGGGGTCCGCGCGGGTAACTCATTGGAGGGACACAAACAAATCTTTGCGGACTTTCTGCTGTAGCTTACGAGCGTTCACACCTAAGCCTCTTACAGGGTCAGCTGTTTAGCTCAACATGAGCTCATGATCTAAATTTACACAATAATGAAGAAATCAGCTACAAGGGGAGACAAGCAGCAAAAACAATCAATACCAGAATTAGATTCCCTAGGCCAACCATCAGATGTTGGAATAATCAGGTGCAAGGCAGAAAGTATACACAAAACTTGAACTGAAACAAGGAAGAAGGATGTTTTCAAAGACTGGTACTATCTCTAAAACATTTTTAAAGTACATGTCATTGATAAAGCTAAATACTCAATGGTTGTGTAATACAACAGATTCATCATTGAGAAGAGTGAAATTAGGCTGTTTTGAAAACTATGGCAGTTCAGAATTTCTGCATTATTATATAAGAAGATTTCTCTAAAAAATACACATTATTTCAAAGACTTATTGGCTGTGAAATAAGTTAAGGGTATTTCAAATGGCTTGTCTGCAAGGAAAGGTGAGATGTAGGGAATCACAGAAAGTCGAGGGGAAAATAGGTCAATATATACGTTGCTATATTGTGAACTAAGCCTTTGGCCAGCCACAATGTAGAGGACCTGACCCTTAGAAACTTACAAGTAAGCTGGAATCTTTAAAAATTCAAATCTGTATAAGTAAAAAGATTTATTAAAATGAATAACCAAGTGTTTTAATTGACATCAGTATATCAAAACAATAAACCTGAGAACATAGAAAAAATATAAATAAAGATATGAGCAGAACTTAATACAATAGAAAACGTATAAAATTCAGGTGATGTAGTAAGTCCAAAGAATATTCTTTGACAAAATTAAAAGACAAACTTTGATTAAGGAAAACCAAAACATAAGTAAAGAATATACAGAAAGAACCAGGAGAATGTTATAGCAGAGAATATATGAAATGCCAGTCAATTTGAACATTTGTGTAAAGTGGACCAGTTCCTAGCTCCTAAAGTTTACCAAAACTGACACAGGAGGAAATCATTTAAGGTCATCATGTCTGCCCTTGGCATTCTCGCAATGCCCTGGACTCAGAATGCAGCATCGGTAGTCCATGGTAACCTGCGGAGAAGGGGCGGGTCTGAGGGAGGTTGGAACACTGCCCTCACAGAGGGAGTGGGTGTGGCCATCTCTGCTGTGACTGAACAAAGGGCAGGGGAGAAGGGGGCCCAGGGCAGGGCCCTCAGAGCCCGGCAGGCCCAGTCGTGTGTCACAAGCATTGAGGCCCAGGACAAAGGGCGCCTTCTTTGTCTGCACAGCTGCCCAAACTCTCACTTCTCCACTCAGGCCGCCCTCTTACCTGAAGTGTGTGTGGAACCTGTCCGCGCAGTACACCTCGCTGCACAGCTAACCATAGGTCTGGGCATCATAGCTTCCTGCCAGGTGACCGAAGTTCGCAGGCAGATGGGTCCCTGGGACACACGCAGAGAGGATCCTGCCCGGGCCACAGGCCGCCCACTGTCACTGCCCCAGATCGTGGGTCACAAAGCAGCCCTGTCTGAGGCCCTGCCTCTAGAGGGAGTAGTGGACCAACACTTGTAGGAAACGGGGTCCTCGCGGGCAACTCATTGGAGGGACACAAATAAATCTTTGCGGACTTTCTGATGAAACTTACGAGTGTTCACACCTAAGCCTCTTACAAAGTCAGATGTTTAGCTAAACATGAGCTCATGATCTAAATTTACACAATAATGAAGAAATCAGCTACAGGGGGAGACTATCAGCAAAAACAATCAATACCAGAATTAGATTCCCTAGGCCATCGATCAGACGTTGGAATAATCAGGTGCAAGGCAGAAAATATACATAAAACTGGAACGGAAACAAGGAACAAGGATGTTTTCAAAGACTGGTAGGATCTCTAAAACCTTTTTAAAGTACATGTCATTGATAAAGCTAAATACTCAAAGGTTGTGTAATACAACAGATTCATCACTGAGAAGAGTGAAATTATGCTGTTTTGAAAACTATGGCAGGTCAGATTTTCTGCCTAAATATATAAGAAGATTTCTCTGAAAACTACACATTATTTCAAAGAGTTATGGGCTGTGAAATAAGTTAAGATTATTTCAAAGGGTTTGTCTGCAAAGAAAGGTGAGATGTAGGAAATCACAGAAAGTCGAGGGGAAAATAGGTCAATGTATACGTTGCTATATTGTGAACTAAGCCTTTGGCCAACAACAATGTAGAGGACCTGACCCTTAGAAACTTAAAGTAAGCTGGAATCTTTAAAAATTCAAATCTCTATAAGTAAAAAGATTTATTAAAATGAATAACCAAGTGTTTTAATTGACATCAGAAGATCAAAACAATAAACCCTGAGAACATAGAAAAAAGATAAATAAAGATATGAGCAGAACTTAATACCACAGAAAACTTATAAAATTCAGTTGAGGTAGTAAGTCCAAAGAATATTCTTTGACAAGATTTAAAAGACACACTTTGATTAAAGAAAACCAAAACATAAGTAAAGAATATACAGAAAGAATCAGGACAATGTTATAGCAGAGAATATATGAAATGCCAGTAAATTTGAACATTTGTGTAAAGTGGACCATTTCCTAGCTCCTAAAGTTTACCAAAATTGACACAAGAGGAAATCATTTAAGGTCATCATGTCTGCCCTTGGCATTCTCGGAATGCCCTGGCCTCAGAATGCAGCATCTGTAGTCCATGGTAACCTGCGGAGAGGGACCGGGGCTGAGGGAGGTTGGAACACTGCCTTCACTGAGGGAGTGGGTGGGGCCATCTCTGCTGTGACTGAACAAAGGGCAGGGGAGAAGTGGGCCAACGGCAGGGCCCTCAGAGCCCGGCAGGCCCAGTCGTGTGTCACAAGCATTTAGGCCCAGGCCAAAGTGCGCCTTCTTTGTCTGCACAGCTGCCCAAACTCTCACCTTTCCACTCAGGCCGCCCTCTTACTTGAAGTGTGTGTGGAACTGGTCCGCGCAGTACACCGCGATTCAAAGCTAACCATAGGTCTGGGCATCATAGCTTCCTGCCAGGTGACCGAAGTTCGCAGGCAGATGGGTCGTGGGACACACGTGGGGAGCCTCCTGCCCAGGCCACAGGCCGCCCAAAGCCACTATCCCAGATCGGGGGCAGCAAAGCAGTCCTCTCTGAGTCCCAGCCTCTAGAGGGAGTAGTGGACCAACACTTGTAGAAAAAGGGGTCCGCGCGGGTAACTCATTGGAGGGACACAAACAAATCTTTGTGGACTTTCTGCTGTAGCTTACGAGCGTTCACACCTAAGCCTCTTACAGGGTCAGCTGTTTAGCTCAACATGAGCTCATGATCTAAATTTACACAATAATGAAGAAATCAGCTACAGGGGGAGACAAGCAGCAAAAACAATCAATACCAGAATTAGATTCCCTAGGCCAACCATCAGATGTTGGAATAATCAGGTGCAAGGCAGAAAGTATACACAAAACTTGAACTGAAACAAGGAAGAAGGATGTTTTCAAAGACTGGTACTATCTCTAAAACATTTTTAAAGTACATGTCATTGATAAAGCTAAATACTCAATGGTTGTGTAATACAACAGATTCATCATTGAGAAGAGTGAAATTAGGCTGTTTTGAAAACTATGGCAGTTCAGAATTTCTGCATTATTATATAAGAAGATTTCTCTAAAAAATACACATTATTTCAAAGACTTATTGGCTGTGAAATAAGTTAAGGGTATTTCAAATGGCTTGTCTGCAAGGAAAGGTGAGATGTAGGGAATCACAGAAAGTCGAGGGGAAAATAGGTCAATATATACGTTGCTATATTGTGAACTAAGCCTTTGGCCAGCCACAATGTAGAGGACCTGACCCTTAGAAACTTACAAGTAAGCTGGAATCTTTAAAAATTCAAATCTGTATAAGTAAAAAGATTTATTAAAATGAATAACCAAGTGTTTTAATTGACATCAGTATATCAAAACAATAAACCTGAGAACATAGAAAAAATATAAATAAAGATATGAGCAGAACTTAATACAATAGAAAACGTATAAAATTCAGGTGATGTAGTAAGTCCAAAGAATATTCTTTGACAAAATTAAAAGACAAACTTTGATTAAGGAAAACCAAAACATAAGTAAAGAATATACAGAAAGAACCAGGAGAATGTTATAGCAGAGAATATATGAAATGCCAGTCAATTTGAACATTTGTGTAAAGTGGACCAGTTCCTAGCTCCTAAAGTTTACCAAAACTGACACAGGAGGAAATCATTTAAGGTCATCATGTCTGCCCTTGGCATTCTCGCAATGCCCTGGACTCAGAATGCAGCATCGGTAGTCCATGGTAACCTGCGGAGAAGGGGCGGGTGTGAGGGAGGTTGGAACACTGCCCTCACAGAGGGAGTGGGTGTGGCCATCTCTGCTGTGACTGAACAAAGGGCAGGGGAGAAGGGGGCCCAGGGCAGGGCCCTCAGAGCCCGGCAGGCCCAGTCGTGTGTCACAAGCATTTAGGCCCAGGACAAAGGGCGCCTTCTTTGTCTGCACAGCTGCCCAAACTCTCACCTTTCCACTCAGGCCGCCCTCTTACCTGAAGTGTTTGTGGAACCTGTCCGCGCAGTACACCTCGCTGCACAGCTAACCATAGGTCTGGGCATCATAGCTTCCTGCCAGGTGACCGAAGTTCGCAGGCAGATGGGTCCCTGGGACACACGCAGAGAGGATCCTGCCCGGGCCACAGGCCGCCCACTGCCACTGCCCCAGATCGTGGGTCACAAAGCAGCCCTGTCTGAGGCCGTGCCTCTAGAGGGAGTAGTGGACCAACACTTGTAGGAAACGGGGTCCTCGCGGGCAACTCATTGGAGGGACACAAATAAATCTTTGCGGACTTTCTGATGAAACTTACGAGTGTTCACACCTAAGCCTCTTACAAAGTCAGATGTTTAGCTAAACATGAGCTCATGATCTAAATTTACACAATAATGAAGAAATCAGCTACAGGGGGAGACTATCAGCAAAAACAATCAATACCAGAATTAGATTCCCTAGGCCATCGATCAGACGTTGGAATAATCAGGTGCAAGGCAGAAAATATACATAAAACTGGAACGGAAACAAGGAACAAGGATGTTTTCAAAGACTGGTAGGATCTCTAAAACCTTTTTAAAGTACATGTCATTGATAAAGCTAAATACTCAAAGGTTGTGTAATACAACAGATTCATCACTGAGAAGAGTGAAATTATGCTGTTTTGAAAACTATGGCAGGTCAGATTTTCTGCCTAAATATATAAGAAGATTTCTCTGAAAACTACACATTATTTCAAAGAGTTATGGGCTGTGAAATAAGTTAAGATTATTTCAAAGGGTTTGTCTGCAAAGAAAGGTGAGATGTAGGAAATCACAGAAAGTCGAGGGGAAAATAGGTCAATGTATACGTTGCTATATTGTGAACTAAGCCTTTGGCCAACAACAATGTAGAGGACCTGACCCTTAGAAACTTAAAGTAAGCTGGAATCTTTAAAAATTCAAATCTCTATAAGTAAAAAGATTTATTAAAATGAATAACCAAGTGTTTTAATTGACATCAGAAGATCAAAACAATAAACCCTGAGAACATAGAAAAAAGATAAATAAAGATATGAGCAGAACTTAATACCACAGAAAACTTATAAAATTCAGTTGAGGTAGTAAGTCCAAAGAATATTCTTTGACAAGATTTAAAAGACACACTTTGATTAAAGAAAACCAAAACATAAGTAAAGAATATACAGAAAGAATCAGGACAATGTTATAGCAGAGAATATATGAAATGCCAGTAAATTTGAACATTTGTGTAAAGTGGACCATTTCCTAGCTCCTAAAGTTTACCAAAATTGACACAAGAGGAAATCATTTAAGGTCATCATGTCTGCCCTTGGCATTCTCGGAATGCCCTGGCCTCAGAATGCAGCATCTGTAGTCCATGGTAACCTGCGGAGAGGGACCGGGGCTGAGGGAGGTTGGAACACTGCCTTCACTGAGGGAGTGGGTGGGGCCATCTCTGCTGTGACTGAACAAAGGGCAGGGGAGAAGTGGGCCAATGGCAGGGCCCTCAGAGCCCGGCAGGCCCAGTCGTGTGTCACAAGCATTTAGGCCCAGGCCAAAGTGCGCCTTCTTTGTCTGCACAGCTGCCCAAACTCTCACCTTTCCACTCAGGCCGCCCTCTTACTTGAAGTGTGTGTGGAACTGGTCCGCGCAGTACACCGCGATTCAAAGCTAACCATAGGTCTGGGCATCATAGCTTCCTGCCAGGTGACCGAAGTTCGCAGGCAGATGGGTCGTGGGACACACGTGGGGAGCCTCCTGCCCAGGCCACAGGCCGCCCAAAGCCACTATCCCAGATCGGGGGCAGCAAAGCAGTCCTCTCTGAGTCCCAGCCTCTAGAGGGAGTAGTGGACCAACACTTGTAGAAAAAGGGGTCCGCGCGGGTAACTCATTGGAGGGACACAAACAAATCTTTGCGGACTTTCTGCTGTAGCTTACGAGCGTTCACACCTAAGCCTCTTACAGGGTCAGCTGTTTAGCTCAACATGAGCTCATGATCTAAATTTACACAATAATGAAGAAATCAGCTACAAGGGGAGACAAGCAGCAAAAACAATCAATACCAGAATTAGATTCCCTAGGCCAACCATCAGATGTTGGAATAATCAGGTGCAAGGCAGAAAGTATACACAAAACTTGAACTGAAACAAGGAAGAAGGATGTTTTCAAAGACTGGTACTATCTCTAAAACATTTTTAAAGTACATGTCATTGATAAAGCTAAATACTCAATGGTTGTGTAATACAACAGATTCATCATTGAGAAGAGTGAAATTAGGCTGTTTTGAAAACTATGGCAGTTCAGAATTTCTGCATTATTATATAAGAAGATTTCTCTAAAAAATACACATTATTTCAAAGACTTATTGGCTGTGAAATAAGTTAAGGGTATTTCAAATGGCTTGTCTGCAAGGAAAGGTGAGATGTAGGGAATCACAGAAAGTCGAGGGGAAAATAGGTCAATATATACGTTGCTATATTGTGAACTAAGCCTTTGGCCAGCCACAATGTAGAGGACCTGACCCTTAGAAACTTACAAGTAAGCTGGAATCTTTAAAAATTCAAATCTGTATAAGTAAAAAGATTTATTAAAATGAATAACCAAGTGTTTTAATTGACATCAGTATATCAAAACAATAAACCTGAGAACATAGAAAAAATATAAATAAAGATATGAGCAGAACTTAATACAATAGAAAACGTATAAAATTCAGGTGATGTAGTAAGTCCAAAGAATATTCTTTGACAAAATTAAAAGACAAACTTTGATTAAGGAAAACCAAAACATAAGTAAAGAATATACAGAAAGAACCAGGAGAATGTTATAGCAGAGAATATATGAAATGCCAGTCAATTTGAACATTTGTGTAAAGTGGACCAGTTCCTAGCTCCTAAAGTTTACCAAAACTGACACAGGAGGAAATCATTTAAGGTCATCATGTCTGCCCTTGGCATTCTCGCAATGCCCTGGACTCAGAATGCAGCATCGGTAGTCCATGGTAACCTGCGGAGAAGGGGCGGGTCTGAGGGAGGTTGGAACACTGCCCTCACAGAGGGAGTGGGTGTGGCCATCTCTGCTGTGACTGAACAAAGGGCAGGGGAGAAGGGGGCCCAGGGCAGGGCCCTCAGAGCCCGGCAGGCCCAGTCGTGTGTCACAAGCATTGAGGCCCAGGACAAAGGGCGCCTTCTTTGTCTGCACAGCGGCCCAAACTCTCACCTTTCCACTCAGGCCGCCCTCTTACCTGAAGTGTGTGTGGAACCTGTCCGCGCAGTACACCTCGCTGCACAGCTAACCATAGGTCTGGGCATCATAGCTTCCTGCCAGGTGACCGAAGTTCGCAGGCAGATGGGTCCCAGGGACACACGCAGAGAGGATCCTGCCCGGGCCACAGGCCGCCCACTGCCACTGCCCCAGATCGTGGGTCACAAAGCAGCCCTGTCTGAGGCCGTGCCTCTAGAGGGAGTAGTGGACCAACACTTGTAGGAAACGGGGTCCTCGCGGGCAACTCATTGGAGGGACACAAATAAATCTTTGCGGACTTTCTGATGAAACTTACGAGTGTTCACACCTAAGCCTCTTACAAAGTCAGATGTTTAGCTAAACATGAGCTCATGATCTAAATTTACACAATAATGAAGAAATCAGCTACAGGGGGAGACTATCAGCAAAAACAATCAATACCAGAATTAGATTCCCTAGGCCATCGATCGGACGTTGGAATAATCAGGTGCAAGGCAGAAAATATACATAAAACTGGAACGGAAACAAGGAACAAGGATGTTTTCAAAGACTGGTAGGATCTCTAAAACCTTTTTAAAGTACATGTCATTGATAAAGCTAAATACTCAAAGGTTGTGTAATACAACAGATTCATCACTGAGAAGAGTGAAATTATGCTGTTTTGAAAACTATGGCAGGTCAGATTTTCTGCCTAAATATATAAGAAGATTTCTCTGAAAACTACACATTATTTCAAAGAGTTATGGGCTGTGAAATAAGTTAAGATTATTTCAAAGGGTTTGTCTGCAAAGAAAGGTGAGATGTAGGAAATCACAGAAAGTCGAGGGGAAAATAGGTCAATGTATACGTTGCTATATTGTGAACTAAGCCTTTGGCCAACAACAATGTAGAGGACCTGACCCTTAGAAACTTAAAGTAAGCTGGAATCTTTAAAAATTCAAATCTCTATAAGTAAAAAGATTTATTAAAATGAATAACCAAGTGTTTTAATTGACATCAGAAGATCAAAACAATAAACCCTGAGAACATAGAAAAAAGATAAATAAAGATATGAGCAGAACTTAATACCACAGAAAACTTATAAAATTCAGTTGAGGTAGTAAGTCCAAAGAATATTCTTTGACAAGATTTAAAAGACACACTTTGATTAAAGAAAACCAAAACATAAGTAAAGAATATACAGAAAGAATCAGGACAATGTTATAGCAGAGAATATATGAAATGCCAGTAAATTTGAACATTTGTGTAAAGTGGACCATTTCCTAGCTCCTAAAGTTTACCAAAATTGACACAAGAGGAAATCATTTAAGGTCATCATGTCTGCCCTTGGCATTCTCGGAATGCCCTGGCCTCAGAATGCAGCATCTGTAGTCCATGGTAACCTGCGGAGAGGGGGCGGGGCTGAGGGAGGTTGGAACACTGCCTTCACTGAGGGAGTGGGTGGGGCCATCTCTGCTGTGACTGAACAAAGGGCAGGGGAGAAGTGGGCCAACGGCAGGGCCCTCAGAGCCCGGCAGGCCCAGTCGTGTGTCACAAGCATTTAGGCCCAGGCCAAAGTGCGCCTTCTTTGTCTGCACAGCTGCCCAAACTCTCACCTTTCCACTCAGGCCGCCCTCTTACTTGAAGTGTGTGTGGAACTGGTCCGCGCAGTACACCGCGATTCAAAGCTAACCATAGGTCTGGGCATCATAGCTTCCTGCCAGGTGACCGAAGTTCGCAGGCAGATGGGTCGTGGGACACACGTGGGGAGCCTCCTGCCCAGGCCACAGGCCGCCCAAAGCCACTATCCCAGATCGGGGGCAGCAAAGCAGTCCTCTCTGAGTCCCAGCCTCTAGAGGGAGTAGTGGACCAACACTTGTAGAAAAAGGGGTCCGCGCGGGTAACTCATTGGAGGGACACAAACAAATCTTTGCGGACTTTCTGCTGTAGCTTACGAGCGTTCACACCTAAGCCTCTTACAGGGTCAGCTGTTTAGCTCAACATGAGCTCATGATCTAAATTTACACAATAATGAAGAAATCAGCTACAGGGGGAGACAAGCAGCAAAAACAATCAATACCAGAATTAGATTCCCTAGGCCAACCATCAGATGTTGGAATAATCAGGTGCAAGGCAGAAAGTATACACAAAACTTGAACTGAAACAAGGAAGAAGGATGTTTTCAAAGACTGGTACTATCTCTAAAACATTTTTAAAGTACATGTCATTGATAAAGCTAAATACTCAATGGTTGTGTAATACAACAGATTCATCATTGAGAAGAGTGAAATTAGGCTGTTTTGAAAACTATGGCAGTTCAGAATTTCTGCATTATTATATAAGAAGATTTCTCTAAAAAATACACATTATTTCAAAGACTTATTGGCTGTGAAATAAGTTAAGGGTATTTCAAATGGCTTGTCTGCAAGGAAAGGTGAGATGTAGGGAATCACAGAAAGTCGAGGGGAAAATAGGTCAATGTATACGTTGCTATATTGTGAACTAAGCCTTTGGCCAACAACAATGTAGAGGACCTGACCCTTAGAAACTTAAAGTAAGCTGGAATCTTTAAAAATTCAAATCTCTATAAGTAAAAAGATTTATTAAAATGAATAACCAAGTGTTTTAATTGACATCAGAAGATCAAAACAATAAACCCTGAGAACATAGAAAAAAGATAAATAAAGATATGAGCAGAACTTAATACCACAGAAAACTTATAAAATTCAGTTGAGGTAGTAAGTCCAAAGAATATTCTTTGACAAGATTTAAAAGACACACTTTGATTAAAGAAAACCAAAACATAAGTAAAGAATATACAGAAAGAATCAGGACAATGTTATAGCAGAGAATATATGAAATGCCAGTAAATTTGAACATTTGTGTAAAGTGGACCATTTCCTAGCTCCTAAAGTTTACCAAAATTGACACAAGAGGAAATCATTTAAGGTCATCATGTCTGCCCTTGGCATTCTCGGAATGCCCTGGCCTCAGAATGCAGCATCTGTAGTCCATGGTAACCTGCGGAGAGGGGGCGGGGCTGAGGGAGGTTGGAACACTGCCTTCACTGAGGGAGTGGGTGGGGCCATCTCTGCTGTGACTGAACAAAGGGCAGGGGAGAAGTGGGCCAACGGCAGGGCCCTCAGAGCCCGGCAGGCCCAGTCGTGTGTCACAAGCATTTAGGCCCAGGCCAAAGTGCGCCTTCTTTGTCTGCACAGCTGCCCAAACTCTCACCTTTCCACTCAGGCCGCCCTCTTACTTGAAGTGTGTGTGGAACTGGTCCGCGCAGTACACCGCGATTCAAAGCTAACCATAGGTCTGGGCATCATAGCTTCCTGCCAGGTGACCGAAGTTCGCAGGCAGATGGGTCGTGGGACACACGTGGGGAGCCTCCTGCCCAGGCCACAGGCCGCCCAAAGCCACTATCCCAGATCGGGGGCAGCAAAGCAGTCCTCTCTGAGTCCCAGCCTCTAGAGGGAGTAGTGGACCAACACTTGTAGAAAAAGGGGTCCGCGCGGGTAACTCATTGGAGGGACACAAACAAATCTTTGCGGACTTTCTGCTGTAGCTTACGAGCGTTCACACCTAAGCCTCTTACAGGGTCAGCTGTTTAGCTCAACATGAGCTCATGATCTAAATTTACACAATAATGAAGAAATCAGCTACAAGGGGAGACAAGCAGCAAAAACAATCAATACCAGAATTAGATTCCCTAGGCCAACCATCAGATGTTGGAATAATCAGGTGCAAGGCAGAAAGTATACACAAAACTTGAACTGAAACAAGGAAGAAGGATGTTTTCAAAGACTGGTACTATCTCTAAAACATTTTTAAAGTACATGTCATTGATAAAGCTAAATACTCAATGGTTGTGTAATACAACAGATTCATCATTGAGAAGAGTGAAATTAGGCTGTTTTGAAAACTATGGCAGTTCAGAATTTCTGCATTATTATATAAGAAGATTTCTCTAAAAAATACACATTATTTCAAAGACTTATTGGCTGTGAAATAAGTTATGGGTATTTCAAATGGCTTGTCTGCAAGGAAAGGTGAGATGTAGGGAATCACAGAAAGTCGAGGGGAAAATAGGTCAATATATACGTTGCTATATTGTGAACTAAGCCTTTGGCCAGCCACAATGTAGAGGACCTGACCCTTAGAAACTTACAAGTAAGCTGGAATCTTTAAAAATTCAAATCTGTATAAGTAAAAAGATTTATTAAAATGAATAAACAAGTGTTTTAATTGACATCAGTATATCAAAACAATAAACCTGAGAACATAGAAAAAATATAAATAAAGATATGAGCAGAACTTAATACAATAGAAAACGTATAAAATTCAGGTGATGTAGTAAGTCCAAAGAATATTCTTTGACAAAATTAAAAGACAAACTTTGATTAAGGAAAACCAAAACATAAGTAAAGAATATACAGAAAGAACCAGGAGAATGTTATAGCAGAGAATATATGAAATGCCAGTCAATTTGAACATTTGTGTAAAGTGGACCAGTTCCTAGCTCCTAAAGTTTACCAAAACTGACACAGGAGGAAATCATTTAAGGTCATCATGTCTGCCCTTGGCATTCTCGCAATGCCCTGGACTCAGAATGCAGCATCGGTAGTCCATGGTAACCTGCGGAGAAGGGGCGGGTCTGAGGGAGGTTGGAACACTGCCCTCACAGAGGGAGTGGGTGTGGCCATCTCTGCTGTGACTGAACAAAGGGCAGGGGAGAAGGGGGCCCAGGGCAGGGCCCTCAGAGCCCGGCAGGCCCAGTCGTGTGTCACAAGCATTGAGGCCCAGGACAAAGGGCGCCTTCTTTGTCTGCACAGCGGCCCAAACTCTCACCTTTCCACTCAGGCCGCCCTCTTACCTGAAGTGTGTGTGGAACCTGTCCGCGCAGTACACCTCGCTGCACAGCTAACCATAGGTCTGGGCATCATAGCTTCCTGCCAGGTGACCGAAGTTCGCAGGCAGATGGGTCCCAGGGACACACGCAGAGAGGATCCTGCCCGGGCCACAGGCCGCCCACTGCCACTGCCCCAGATCGTGGGGCACAAAGCAGCCCTGTCTGAGGCCGTGCCTCTAGAGGGAGTAGTGGACCAACACTTGTAGGAAACGGGGTCCTCGCGGGCAACTCATTGGAGGGACACAAATAAATCTTTGCGGACTTTCTGATGAAACTTACGAGTGTTCACACCTAAGCCTCTTACAAAGTCAGATGTTTAGCTAAACATGAGCTCATGATCTAAATTTACACAATAATGAAGAAATCAGCTACAGGGGGAGACTATCAGCAAAAACAATCAATACCAGAATTAGATTCCCTAGGCCATCGATCAGACGTTGGAATAATCAGGTGCAAGGCAGAAAATATACATAAAACTGGAACGGAAACAAGGAACAAGGATGTTTTCAAAGACTGGTAGGATCTCTAAAACCTTTTTAAAGTACATGTCATTGATAAAGCTAAATACTCAAAGGTTGTGTAATACAACAGATTCATCACTGAGAAGAGTGAAATTATGCTGTTTTGAAAACTATGGCAGGTCAGATTTTCTGCCTAAATATATAAGAAGATTTCTCTGAAAACTACACATTATTTCAAAGAGTTATGGGCTGTGAAATAAGTTAAGATTATTTCAAAGGGTTTGTCTGCAAAGAAAGGTGAGATGTAGGAAATCACAGAAAGTCGAGGGGAAAATAGGTCAATGTATACGTTGCTATATTGTGAACTAAGCCTTTGGCCAACAACAATGTAGAGGACCTGACCCTTAGAAACTTAAAGTAAGCTGGAATCTTTAAAAATTCAAATCTCTATAAGTAAAAAGATTTATTAAAATGAATAACCAAGTGTTTTAATTGACATCAGAAGATCAAAACAATAAACCCTGAGAACATAGAAAAAAGATAAATAAAGATATGAGCAGAACTTACTACCACAGAAAACTTATAAAATTCAGTTGAGGTAGTAAGTCCAAAGAATATTCTTTGACAAGATTTAAAAGACACACTTTGATTAAAGAAAACCAAAACATAAGTAAAGAATATACAGAAAGAATCAGGACAATGTTATAGCAGAGAATATATGAAATGCCAGTAAATTTGAACATTTGTGTAAAGTGGACCATTTCCTAGCTCCTAAAGTTTACCAAAATTGACACAAGAGGAAATCATTTAAGGTCATCATGTCTGCCCTTGGCATTCTCGGAATGCCCTGGCCTCAGAATGCAGCATCTGTAGTCCATGGTAACCTGCGGAGAGGGACCGGGGCTGAGGGAGGTTGGAACACTGCCTTCACTGAGGGAGTGTGTGGGGCCATCTCTGCTGTGACTGAACAAAGGGCAGGGGAGAAGTGGGCCAACGGCAGGGCCCTCAGAGCCCGGCAGGCCCAGTCGTGTGTCACAAGCATTTAGGCCCAGGCCAAAGTGCGCCTTCTTTGTCTGCACAGCTGCCCAAACTCTCACCTTTCCACTCAGGCCGCCCTCTTACTTGAAGTGTGTGTGGAACTGGTCCGCGCAGTACACCGCGATTCAAAGCTAACCATAGGTCTGGGCATCATAGCTTCCTGCCAGGTGACCGAAGTTCGCAGGCAGATGGGTCGTGGGACACACGTGGGGAGCCTCCTGCCCAGGCCACAGGCCGCCCAAAGCCACTATCCCAGATCGGGGGCAGCAAAGCAGTCCTCTCTGAGTCCCAGCCTCTAGAGGGAGTAGTGGACCAACACTTGTAGAAAAAGGGGTCCGCGCGGGTAACTCATTGGAGGGACACAAACAAATCTTTGCGGACTTTCTGCTGTAGCTTACGAGCGTTCACACCTAAGCCTCTTACAGGGTCAGCTGTTTAGCTCAACATGAGCTCATGATCTAAATTTACACAATAATGAAGAAATCAGCTACAGGGGGAGACAAGCAGCAAAAACAATCAATACCAGAATTAGATTCCCTAGGCCAACCATCAGATGTTGGAATAATCAGGTGCAAGGCAGAAAGTATACACAAAACTTGAACTGAAACAAGGAAGAAGGATGTTTTCAAAGACTGGTACTATCTCTAAAACATTTTTAAAGTACATGTCATTGATAAAGCTAAATACTCAATGGTTGTGTAATACAACAGATTCATCATTGAGAAGAGTGAAATTAGGCTGTTTTGAAAACTATGGCAGTTCAGAATTTCTGCATTATTATATAAGAAGATTTCTCTAAAAAATACACATTATTTCAAAGACTTATTGGCTGTGAAATAAGTTAAGGGTATTTCAAATGGCTTGTCTGCAAGGAAAGGTGAGATGTAGGGAATCACAGAAAGTCGAGGGGAAAATAGGTCAATATATACGTTGCTATATTGTGAACTAAGCCTTTGGCCAGCCACAATGTAGAGGACCTGACCCTTAGAAACTTACAAGTAAGTTGGAATCTTTAAAAATTCAAATCTGTATAAGTAAAAAGATTTATTAAAATGAATAACCAAGTGTTTTAATTGACATCAGTATATCAAAACAATAAACCTGAGAACATAGAAAAAATATAAATAAAGATATGAGCAGAACTTAATACAATAGAAAACGTATAAAATTCAGGTGATGTAGTAAGTCCAAAGAATATTCTTTGACAAAATTAAAAGACAAACTTTGATTAAGGAAAACCAAAACATAAGTAAAGAATATACAGAAAGAACCAGGAGAATGTTATAGCAGAGAATATATGAAATGCCAGTCAATTTGAACATTTGTGTAAAGTGGACCAGTTCCTAGCTCCTAAAGTTTACCAAAACTGACACAGGAGGAAATCATTTAAGGTCATCATGTCTGCCCTTGGCATTCTCGCAATGCCCTGGACTCAGAATGCAGCATCGGTAGTCCATGGTAACCTGCGGAGAAGGGGCGGGTCTGAGGGAGGTTGGAACACTGCCCTCACAGAGGGAGTGGGTGTGGCCATCTCTGCTGTGACTGAACAAAGGGCAGGGGAGAAGGGGGCCCAGGGCAGGGCCCTCAGAGCCCGGCAGGCCCAGTCGTGTGTCACAAGCATTGAGGCCCAGGACAAAGGGCGCCTTCTTTGTCTGCACAGCGGCCCAAACTCTCACCTTTCCACTCAGGCCGCCCTCTTACCTGAAGTGTGTGTGGAACCTGTCCGCGCAGTACACCTCGCTGCACAGCTAACCATAGGTCTGGGCATCATAGCTTCCTGCCAGGTGACCGAAGTTCGCAGGCAGATGGGTCCCTGGGACACACGCAGAGAGGATCCTGCCCGGGCCACAGGCCGCCCACTGCCACTGCCCCAGATCGTGGGGCACAAAGCAGCCCTGTCTGAGGCCGTGCCTCTAGAGGGAGTAGTGGACCAACACTTGTAGGAAACGGGGTCCTCGCGGGCAACTCATTGGAGGGACACAAATAAATCTTTGCGGACTTTCTGATGAAACTTACGAGTGTTCACACCTGAGCCTCTTACAAAGTCAGATGTTTAGCTAAACATGAGCTCATGATCTAAATTTACACAATAATGAAGAAATCAGCTACAGGGGGAGACTATCAGCAAAAACAATCAATACCAGAATTAGATTCCCTAGGCCATCGATCAGACGTTGGAATAATCAGGTGCAAGGCAGAAAATATACATAAAACTGGAACGGAAACAAGGAACAAGGATGTTTTCAAAGACTGGTAGGATCTCTAAAACCTTTTTAAAGTACATGTCATTGATAAAGCTAAATACTCAAAGGTTGTGTAATACAACAGATTCATCACTGAGAAGAGTGAAATTATGCTGTTTTGAAAACTATGGCAGGTCAGATTTTCTGCCTAAATATATAAGAAGATTTCTCTGAAAACTACACATTATTTCAAAGAGTTATGGGCTGTGAAATAAGTTAAGATTATTTCAAAGGGTTTGTCTGCAAAGAAAGGTGAGATGTAGGAAATCACAGAAAGTCGAGGGGAAAATAGGTCAATGTATACGTTGCTATATTGTGAACTAAGCCTTTGGCCAACAACAATGTAGAGGACCTGACCCTTAGAAACTTAAAGTAAGCTGGAATCTTTAAAAATTCAAATCTCTATAAGTAAAAAGATTTATTAAAATGAATAACCAAGTGTTTTAATTGACATCAGAAGATCAAAACAATAAACCCTGAGAACATAGAAAAAAGATAAATAAAGATATGAGCAGAACTTAATACCACAGAAAACTTATAAAATTCAGTTGAGGTAGTAAGTCCAAAGAATATTCTTTGACAAGATTTAAAAGACACACTTTGATTAAAGAAAACCAAAACATAAGTAAAGAATATACAGAAAGAATCAGGACAATGTTATAGCAGAGAATATATGAAATGCCAGTAAATTTGAACATTTGTGTAAAGTGGACCATTTCCTAGCTCCTAAAGTTTACCAAAATTGACACAAGAGGAAATCATTTAAGGTCATCATGTCTGCCCTTGGCATTCTCGGAATGCCCTGGCCTCAGAATGCAGCATCTGTAGTCCATGGTAACCTGCGGAGAGGGACCGGGGCTGAGGGAGGTTGGAACACTGCCTTCACTGAGGGAGTGGGTGGGGCCATCTCTGCTGTGACTGAACAAAGGGCAGGGGAGAAGTGGGCCAACGGCAGGGCCCTCAGAGCCCGGCAGGCCCAGTCGTGTGTCACAAGCATTTAGGCCCAGGCCAAAGTGCGCCTTCTTTGTCTGCACAGCTGCCCAAACTCTCACCTTTCCACTCAGGCCGCCCTCTTACTTGAAGTGTGTGTGGAACTGGTCCGCGCAGTACACCGCGATTCAAAGCTAACCATAGGTCTGGGCATCATAGCTTCCTGCCAGGTGACCGAAGTTCGCAGGCAGATGGGTCGTGGGACACACGTGGGGAGCCTCCTGCCCAGGCCACAGGCCGCCCAAAGCCACTATCCCAGATCGGGGGCAGCAAAGCAGTCCTCTCTGAGTCCCAGCCTCTAGAGGGAGTAGTGGACCAACACTTGTAGAAAAAGGGGTCCGCGCGGGTAACTCATTGGAGGGACACAAACAAATCTTTGCGGACTTTCTGCTGTAGCTTACGAGCGTTCACACCTAAGCCTCTTACAGGGTCAGCTGTTTAGCTCAACATGAGCTCATGATCTAAATTTACACAATAATGAAGAAATCAGCTACAAGGGGAGACAAGCAGCAAAAACAATCAATACCAGAATTAGATTCCCTAGGCCAACCATCAGATGTTGGAATAATCAGGTGCAAGGCAGAAAGTATACACAAAACTTGAACTGAAACAAGGAAGAAGGATGTTTTCAAAGACTGGTACTATCTCTAAAACATTTTTAAAGTACATGTCATTGATAAAGCTAAATACTCAATGGTTGTGTAATACAACAGATTCATCATTGAGAAGAGTGAAATTAGGCTGTTTTGAAAACTATGGCAGTTCAGAATTTCTGCATTATTATATAAGAAGATTTCTCTAAAAAATACACATTATTTCAAAGACTTATTGGCTGTGAAATAAGTTAAGGGTATTTCAAATGGCTTGTCTGCAAGGAAAGGTGAGATGTAGGGAATCACAGAAAGTCGAGGGGAAAATAGGTCAATATATACGTTGCTATATTGTGAACTAAGCCTTTGGCCAGCCACAATGTAGAGGACCTGACCCTTAGAAACTTACAAGTAAGCTGGAATCTTTAAAAATTCAAATCTGTATAAGTAAAAAGATTTATTAAAATGAATAACCAAGTGTTTTAATTGACATCAGTATATCAAAACAATAAACATGAGAACATAGAAAAAATATAAATAAAGATATGAGCAGAACTTAATACAATAGAAAACGTATAAAATTCAGGTGATGTAGTAAGTCCAAAGAATATTCTTTGACAAAATTAAAAGACAAACTTTGATTAAGGAAAACCAAAACATAAGTAAAGAATATACAGAAAGAACCAGGAGAATGTTATAGCAGAGAATATATGAAATGCCAGTCAATTTGAACATTTGTGTAAAGTGGATCAGTTCCTAGCTCCTAAAGTTTACCAAAACTGACACAGGAGGAAATCATTTAAGGTCATCATGTCTGCCCTTGGCATTCTCGCAATGCCCTGGCCTCAGAATGCAGCATCGGTAGTCCATGGTAACCTGCGGAGAAGGGGCGGGTCTGAGGGAGGTTGGAACACTGCCCTCACAGAGGGAGTGGGTGTGGCCATCTCTGCTGTGACTGAACAAAGGGCAGGGGAGAAGGGGGCCCAGGGCAGGGCCCTCAGAGCCCGGCAGGCCCAGTCGTGTGTCACAAGCATTGAGGCCCAGGACAAAGGGCGCCTTCTTTGTCTGCACAGCGGCCCAAACTCTCACCTTTCCACTCAGGCCGCCCTCTTACCTGAAGTGTGTGTGGAACCTGTCCGCGCAGTACACCTCGCTGCACAGCTAACCATAGGTCTGGGCATCATAGCTTCCTGCCAGGTGACCGAAGTTCGCAGGCAGATGGGTCCCTGGGACACACGCAGAGAGGATCCTGCCCGGGCCACAGGCCGCCCACTGCCACTGCCCCAGATCGTGGGTCACAAAGCAGCCCTGTCTGAGGCCGTGCCTCTAGAGGGAGTAGTGGACCAACACTTGTAGGAAACGGGGTCCTCGCGGGCAACTCATTGGAGGGACACAAATAAATCTTTGCGGACTTTCTGATGAAACTTACGAGTGTTCACACCTAAGCCTCTTACAAAGTCAGATGTTTAGCTAAACATGAGCTCATGATCTAAATTTACACAATAATGAAGAAATCAGCTACAGGGGGAGACTATCAGCAAAAACAATCAATACCAGAATTAGATTCCCTAGGCCATCGATCAGACGTTGGAATAATCAGGTGCAAGGCAGAAAATATACATAAAACTGGAACGGAAACAAGGAACAAGGATGTTTTCAAAGACTGGTAGGATCTCTAAAACCTTTTTAAAGTACATGTCATTGATAAAGCTAAATACTCAAAGGTTGTGTAATACAACAGATTCATCACTGAGAAGAGTGAAATTATGCTGTTTTGAAAACTATGGCAGGTCAGATTTTCTGCCTAAATATATAAGAAGATTTCTCTGAAAACTACACATTATTTCAAAGAGTTATGGGCTGTGAAATAAGTTAAGATTATTTCAAAGGGTTTGTCTGCAAAGAAAGGTGAGATGTAGGAAATCACAGAAAGTCGAGGGGAAAATAGGTCAATGTATACGTTGCTATATTGTGAACTAAGCCTTTGGCCAACAACAATGTAGAGGACCTGACCCTTAGAAACTTAAAGTAAGCTGGAATCTTTAAAAATTCAAATCTCTATAAGTAAAAAGATTTATTAAAATGAATAACCAAGTGTTTTAATTGACATCAGAAGATCAAAACAATAAACCCTGAGAACATAGAAAAAAGATAAATAAAGATATGAGCAGAACTTAATACCACAGAAAACTTATAAAATTCAGTTGAGGTAGTAAGTCCAAAGAATATTCTTTGACAAGATTTAAAAGACACACTTTGATTAAAGAAAACCAAAACATAAGTAAAGAATATACAGAAAGAATCAGGACAATGTTATAGCAGAGAATATATGAAATGCCAGTAAATTTGAACATTTGTGTAAAGTGGACCATTTCCTAGCTCCTAAAGTTTACCAAAATTGACACAAGAGGAAATCATTTAAGGTCATCATGTCTGCCCTTGGCATTCTCGGAATGCCCTGGCCTCAGAATGCAGCATCTGTAGTCCATGGTAACCTGCGGAGAGGGACCGGGGCTGAGGGAGGTTGGAACACTGCCTTCACTGAGGGAGTGGGTGGGGCCATCTCTGCTGTGACTGAACAAAGGGCAGGGGAGAAGTGGGCCAACGGCAGGGCCCTCAGAGCCCGGCAGGCCCAGTCGTGTGTCACAAGCATTTAGGCCCAGGCCAAAGTGCGCCTTCTTTGTCTGCACAGCTGCCCAAACTCTCACCTTTCCACTCAGGCCGCCCTCTTACTTGAAGTGTGTGTGGAACTGGTCCGCGCAGTACACCGCGATTCAAAGCTAACCATAGGTCTGGGCATCATAGCTTCCTGCCAGGTGACCGAAGTTCGCAGGCAGATGGGTCGTGGGACACACGTGGGGAGCCTCCTGCCCAGGCCACAGGCCGCCCAAAGCCACTATCCCAGATCGGGGGCAGCAAAGCAGTCCTCTCTGAGTCCCAGCCTCTAGAGGGAGTAGTGGACCAACACTTGTAGAAAAAGGGGTCCGCGCGGGTAACTCATTGGAGGGACACAGACAAATCTTTGCGGACTTTCTGCTGTAGCTTACGAGCGTTCACACCTAAGCCTCTTACAGGGTCAGCTGTTTAGCTCAACATGAGCTCATGATCTAAATTTACACAATAATGAAGAAATCAGCTACAAGGGGAGACAAGCAGCAAAAACAATCAATACCAGAATTAGATTCCCTAGGCCAACCATCAGATGTTGGAATAATCAGGTGCAAGGCAGAAAGTATACACAAAACCTGAACTGAAACAAGGAAGAAGGATGTTTTCAAAGACTGGTACTATCTCTAAAACATTTTTAAAGTACATGTCATTGATAAAGCTAAATACTCAATGGTTGTGTAATACAACAGATTCATCATTGAGAAGAGTGAAATTAGGCTGTTTTGAAAACTATGGCAGTTCAGAATTTCTGCATTATTATATAAGAAGATTTCTCTAAAAAATACACATTATTTCAAAGACTTATTGGCTGTGAAATAAGTTAAGGGTATTTCAAATGGCTTGTCTGCAAGGAAAGGTGAGATGTAGGGAATCACAGAAAGTCGAGGGGAAAATAGGTCAATATATACGTTGCTATATTGTGAACTAAGCCTTTGGCCAGCCACAATGTAGAGGACCTGACCCTTAGAAACTTACAAGTAAGCTGGAATCTTTAAAAATTCAAATCTGTATAAGTAAAAAGATTTATTAAAATGAATAACCAAGTGTTTTAATTGACATCAGTATATCAAAACAATAAACCTGAGAACATAGAAAAAATATAAATAAAGATATGAGCAGAACTTAATACAATAGAAAACGTATAAAATTCAGGTGATGTAGTAAGTCCAAAGAATATTCTTTGACAAAATTAAAAGACAAACTTTGATTAAGGAAAACCAAAACATAAGTAAAGAATATACAGAAAGAACCAGGAGAATGTTATAGCAGAGAATATATGAAATGCCAGTCAATTTGAACATTTGTGTAAAGTGGACCAG
Source organism: Mesoplodon bidens (assembly GCF_964165515.1). NCBI lineage: Eukaryota > Metazoa > Chordata > Mammalia > Artiodactyla > Ziphiidae > Mesoplodon > Mesoplodon bidens. The sequence continues at coordinate 26,238,851 of NC_138180.1, read as the reverse complement.
TTCCTAGCTCCTAAAGTTTACCAAAACTGACACAGGAGGAAATCATTTAAGGTCATCATGTCTGCCCTTGGCATTCTCGCAATGCCCTGGCCTCAGAATGCAGCATCGGTAGTCCATGGTAACCTGCGGAGAAGGGGCGGGTCTGAGGGAGGTTGGAACACTGCCCTCACAGAGGGAGTGGGTGTGGCCATCTCTGCTGTGACTGAACAAAGGGCAGGGGAGAAGGGGGCCCAGGGCAGGGCCCTCAGAGCCCGGCAGGCCCAGTCGTGTGTCACAAGCATTGAGGCCCAGGACAAAGGGCGCCTTCTTTGTCTGCACAGCGGCCCAAACTCTCACCTTTCCACTCAGGCCGCCCTCTTACCTGAAGTGTGTGTGGAACCTGTCCGCGCAGTACACCTCGCTGCACAGCTAACCATAGGTCTGGGCATCATAGCTTCCTGCCAGGTGACCGAAGTTCGCAGGCAGATGGGTCCCTGGGACACACGCAGAGAGGATCCTGCCCGGGCCACAGGCCGCCCACTGCCACTGCCCCAGATCGTGGGGCACAAAGCAGCCCTGTCTGAGGCCGTGCCTCTAGAGGGAGTAGTGGACCAACACTTGTAGGAAACGGGGTCCTCGCGGGCAACTCATTGGAGGGACACAAATAAATCTTTGCGGACTTTCTGATGAAACTTACGAGTGTTCACACCTAAGCCTCTTACAAAGTCAGATGTTTAGCTAAACATGAGCTCATGATCTAAATTTACACAATAATGAAGAAATCAGCTACAGGGGGAGACTATCAGCAAAAACAATCAATACCAGAATTAGATTCCCTAGGCCATCGATCGGATGTTGGAATAATCAGGTGCAAGGCAGAAAATATACATAAAACTGGAACGGCAACAAGGAACAAGGATGTTTTCAAAGACTGGTAGGATCTCTAAAACCTTTTTAAAGTACATGTCATTGATAAAGCTAAATACTCAAAGGTTGTGTAATACAACAGATTCATCACTGAGAAGAGTGAAATTATGCTGTTTTGAAAACTATGGCAGGTCAGATTTTCTGCCTAAATATATAAGAAGATTTCTCTGAAAACTACACATTATTTCAAAGAGTTATGGGCTGTGAAATAAGTTAAGATTATTTCAAAGGGTTTGTCTGCAAAGAAAGGTGAGATGTAGGAAATCACAGAAAGTCGAGGGGAAAATAGGTCAATGTATACGTTGCTATATTGTGAACTAAGCCTTTGGCCAACAACAATGTAGAGGACCTGACCCTTAGAAACTTAAAGTAAGCTGGAATCTTTAAAAATTCAAATCTCTATAAGTAAAAAGATTTATTAAAATGAATAACCAAGTGTTTTAATTGACATCAGAAGATCAAAACAATAAACCCTGAGAACATAGAAAAAAGATAAATAAAGATATGAGCAGAACTTAATACCACAGAAAACTTATAAAATTCAGTTGAGGTAGTAAGTCCAAAGAATATTCTTTGACAAGATTTAAAAGACACACTTTGATTAAAGAAAACCAAAACATAAGTAAAGAATATACAGAAAGAATCAGGACAATGTTATAGCAGAGAATATATGAAATGCCAGTAAATTTGAACATTTGTGTAAAGTGGACCATTTCCTAGCTCCTAAAGTTTACCAAAATTGACACAAGAGGAAATCATTTAAGGTCATCATGTCTGCCCTTGGCATTCTCGGAATGCCCTGGCCTCAGAATGCAGCATCTGTAGTCCATGGTAACCTGCGGAGAGGGGGCGGGGCTGAGGGAGGTTGGAACACTGCCTTCACTGAGGGAGTGGGTGGGGCCATCTCTGCTGTGACTGAACAAAGGGCAGGGGAGAAGTGGGCCAACGGCAGGGCCCTCAGAGCCCGGCAGGCCCAGTCGTGTGTCACAAGCATTTAGGCCCAGGCCAAAGTGCGCCTTCTTTGTCTGCACAGCTGCCCAAACTCTCACCTTTCCACTCAGGCCGCCCTCTTACTTGAAGTGTGTGTGGAACTGGTCCGCGCAGTACACCGCGATTCAAAGCTAACCATAGGTCTGGGCATCATAGCTTCCTGCCAGGTGACCGAAGTTCGCAGGCAGATGGGTCGTGGGACACACGTGGGGAGCCTCCTGCCCAGGCCACAGGCCGCCCAAAGCCACTATCCCAGATCGGGGGCAGCAAAGCAGTCCTCTCTGAGTCCCAGCCTCTAGAGGGAGTAGTGGACCAACACTTGTAGAAAAAGGGGTCCGCGCGGGTAACTCATTGGAGGGACACAAACAAATCTTTGCGGACTTTCTGCTGTAGCTTACGAGCGTTCACACCTAAGCCTCTTACAGGGTCAGCTGTTTAGCTCAACATGAGCTCATGATCTAAATTTACACAATAATGAAGAAATCAGCTACAAGGGGAGACAAGCAGCAAAAACAATCAATACCAGAATTAGATTCCCTAGGCCAACCATCAGATGTTGGAATAATCAGGTGCAAGGCAGAAAGTATACACAAAACTTGAACTGAAACAAGGAAGAAGGATGTTTTCAAAGACTGGTACTATCTCTAAAACATTTTTAAAGTACATGTCATTGATAAAGCTAAATACTCAATGGTTGTGTAATACAACAGATTCATCATTGAGAAGAGTGAAATTAGGCTGTTTTGAAAACTATGGCAGTTCAGAATTTCTGCATTATTATATAAGAAGATTTCTCTAAAAAATACACATTATTTCAAAGACTTATTGGCTGTGAAATAAGTTAAGGGTATTTCAAATGGCTTGTCTGCAAGGAAAGGTGAGATGTAGGGAATCACAGAAAGTCGAGGGGAAAATAGGTCAATATATACGTTGCTATATTGTGAACTAAGCCTTTGGCCAGCCACAATGTAGAGGACCTGACCCTTAGAAACTTACAAGTAAGCTGGAATCTTTAAAAATTCAAATCTGTATAAGTAAAAAGATTTATTAAAATGAATAACCAAGTGTTTTAATTGACATCAGTATATCAAAACAATAAACCTGAGAACATAGAAAAAATATAAATAAAGATATGAGCAGAACTTAATACAATAGAAAACGTATAAAATTCAGGTGATGTAGTAAGTCCAAAGAATATTCTTTGACAAAATTAAAAGACAAACTTTGATTAAGGAAAACCAAAACATAAGTAAAGAATATACAGAAAGAACCAGGAGAATGTTATAGCAGAGAATATATGAAATGCCAGTCAATTTGAACATTTGTGTAAAGTGGACCAGTTCCTAGCTCCTAAAGTTTACCAAAACTGACACAGGAGGAAATCATTTAAGGTCATCATGTCTGCCCTTGGCATTCTCGCAATGCCCTGGACTCAGAATGCAGCATCGGTAGTCCATGGTAACCTGCGGAGAAGGGGCGGGTCTGAGGGAGGTTGGAACACTGCCCTCACAGAGGGAGTGGGTGTGGCCATCTCTGCTGTGACTGAACAAAGGGCAGGGGAGAAGGGGGCCCAGGGCAGGGCCCTCAGAGCCCGGCAGGCCCAGTCGTGTGTCACAAGCATTGAGGCCCAGGACAAAGGGCGCCTTCTTTGTCTGCACAGCGGCCCAAACTCTCACCTTTCCACTCAGGCCGCCCTCTTACCTGAAGTGTGTGTGGAACCTGTCCGCGCAGTACACCTCGCTGCACAGCTAACCATAGGTCTGGGCATCATAGCTTCCTGCCAGGTGACCGAAGTTCGCAGGCAGATGGGTCCCTGGGACACACGCAGAGAGGATCCTGCCCGGGCCACAGGCCGCCCACTGCCACTGCCCCAGATCGTGGGGCACAAAGCAGCCCTGTCTGAGGCCGTGCCTCTAGAGGGAGTAGTGGACCAACACTTGTAGGAAACGGGGTCCTCGCGGGCAACTCATTGGAGGGACACAAATAAATCTTTGCGGTCTTTCTGATGAAACTTACGAGTGTTCACACCTAAGCCTCTTACAAAGTCAGATGTTTAGCTAAACATGAGCTCATGATCTAAATTTACACAATAATGAAGAAATCAGCTACAGGGGGAGACTATCAGCAAAAACAATCAATACCAGAATTAGATTCCCTAGGCCATCGATCGGACGTTGGAATAATCAGGTGCAAGGCAGAAAATATACATAAAACTGGAACGGCAACAAGGAACAAGGATGTTTTCAAAGACTGGTAGGATCTCTAAAACCTTTTTAAAGTACATGTCATTGATAAAGCTAAATACTCAAAGGTTGTGTAATACAACAGATTCATCACTGAGAAGAGTGAAATTATGCTGTTTTGAAAACTATGGCAGGTCAGATTTTCTGCCTAAATATATAAGAAGATTTCTCTGAAAACTACACATTATTTCAAAGAGTTATGGGCTGTGAAATAAGTTAAGATTATTTCAAAGGGTTTGTCTGCAAAGAAAGGTGAGATGTAGGAAATCACAGAAAGTCGAGGGGAAAATAGGTCAATGTATACGTTGCTATATTGTGAACTAAGCCTTTGGCCAACAACAATGTAGAGGACCTGACCCTTAGAAACTTAAAGTAAGCTGGAATCTTTAAAAATTCAAATCTCTATAAGTAAAAAGATTTATTAAAATGAATAACCAAGTGTTTTAATTGACATCAGAAGATCAAAACAATAAACCCTGAGAACATAGAAAAAAGATAAATAAAGATATGAGCAGAACTTAATACCACAGAAAACTTATAAAATTCAGTTGAGGTAGTAAGTCCAAAGAATATTCTTTGACAAGATTTAAAAGACACACTTTGATTAAAGAAAACCAAAACATAAGTAAAGAATATACAGAAAGAATCAGGACAATGTTATAGCAGAGAATATATGAAATGCCAGTAAATTTGAACATTTGTGTAAAGTGGACCATTTCCTAGCTCCTAAAGTTTACCAAAATTGACACAAGAGGAAATCATTTAAGGTCATCATGTCTGCCCTTGGCATTCTCGGAATGCCCTGGCCTCAGAATGCAGCATCTGTAGTCCATGGTAACCTGCGGAGAGGGACCGGGGCTGAGGGAGGTTGGAACACTGCCTTCACTGAGGGAGTGGGTGGGGCCATCTCTGCTGTGACTGAACAAAGGGCAGGGGAGAAGTGGGCCAACGGCAGGGCCCTCAGAGCCCGGCAGGCCCAGTCGTGTGTCACAAGCATTTAGGCCCAGGCCAAAGTGCGCCTTCTTTGTCTGCACAGCTGCCCAAACTCTCACCTTTCCACTCAGGCCGCCCTCTTACTTGAAGTGTGTGTGGAACTGGTCCGCGCAGTACACCGCGATTCAAAGCTAACCATAGGTCTGGGCATCATAGCTTCCTGCCAGGTGACCGAAGTTCGCAGGCAGATGGGTCGTGGGACACACGTGGGGAGCCTCCTGCCCAGGCCACAGGCCGCCCAAAGCCACTATCCCAGATCGGGGGCAGCAAAGCAGTCCTCTCTGAGTCCCAGCCTCTAGAGGGAGTAGTGGACCAACACTTGTAGAAAAAGGGGTCCGCGCGGGTAACTCATTGGAGGGACACAAACAAATCTTTGCGGACTTTCTGCTGTAGCTTACGAGCGTTCACACCTAAGCCTCTTACAGGGTCAGCTGTTTAGCTCAACATGAGCTCATGATCTAAATTTACACAATAATGAAGAAATCAGCTACAAGGGGAGACAAGCAGCAAAAACAATCAATACCAGAATTAGATTCCCTAGGCCAACCATCAGATGTTGGAATAATCAGGTGCAAGGCAGAAAGTATACACAAAACTTGAACTGAAACAAGGAAGAAGGATGTTTTCAAAGACTGGTACTATCTCTAAAACATTTTTAAAGTACATGTCATTGATAAAGCTAAATACTCAATGGTTGTGTAATACAACAGATTCATCATTGAGAAGAGTGAAATTAGGCTGTTTTGAAAACTATGGCAGTTCAGAATTTCTGCATTATTATATAAGAAGATTTCTCTAAAAAATACACATTATTTCAAAGACTTATTGGCTGTGAAATAAGTTAAGGGTATTTCAAATGGCTTGTCTGCAAGGAAAGGTGAGATGTAGGGAATCACAGAAAGTCGAGGGGAAAATAGGTCAATATATACGTTGCTATATTGTGAACTAAGCCTTTGGCCAGCCACAATGTAGAGGACCTGACCCTTAGAAACTTACAAGTAAGCTGGAATCTTTAAAAATTCAAATCTGTATAAGTAAAAAGATTTATTAAAATGAATAACCAAGTGTTTTAATTGACATCAGTATATCAAAACAATAAACCTGAGAACATAGAAAAAATATAAATAAAGATATGAGCAGAACTTAATACAATAGAAAACGTATAAAATTCAGGTGATGTAGTAAGTCCAAAGAATATTCTTTGACAAAATTAAAAGACAAACTTTGATTAAGGAAAACCAAAACATAAGTAAAGAATATACAGAAAGAACCAGGAGAATGTTATAGCAGAGAATATATGAAATGCCAGTCAATTTGAACATTTGTGTAAAGTGGACCAGTTCCTAGCTCCTAAAGTTTACCAAAACTGACACAGGAGGAAATCATTTAAGGTCATCATGTCTGCCCTTGGCATTCTCGCAATGCCCTGGCCTCAGAATGCAGCATCGGTAGTCCATGGTAACCTGCGGAGAAGGGGCGGGTCTGAGGGAGGTTGGAACACTGCCCTCACAGAGGGAGTGGGTGTGGCCATCTCTGCTGTGACTGAACAAAGGGCAGGGGAGAAGGGGGCCCAGGGCAGGGCCCTCAGAGCCCGGCAGGCCCAGTCGTGTGTCACAAGCATTGAGGCCCAGGAAAAAGGGCGCCTTCTTTGTCTGCACAGCGGCCCAAACTCTCACCTTTCCACTCAGGCCGCCCTCTTACCTGAAGTGTGTGTGGAACCTGTCCGCGCAGTACACCTCGCTGCACAGCTAACCATAGGTCTGGGCATCATAGCTTCCTGCCAGGTGACCGAAGTTCGCAGGCAGATGGGTCCCTGGGACACACGCAGAGAGGATCCTGCCCGGGCCACAGGCCGCCCACTGCCACTGCCCCAGATCGTGGGTCACAAAGCAGCCCTGTCTGAGGCCGTGCCTCTAGAGGGAGTAGTGGACCAACACTTGTAGGAAACGGGGTCCTCGCGGGCAACTCATTGGAGGGACACAAATAAATCTTTGCGGACTTTCTGATGAAACTTACGAGTGTTCACACCTAAGCCTCTTACAAAGTCAGATGTTTAGCTAAACATGAGCTCATGATCTAAATTTACACAATAATGAAGAAATCAGCTACAGGGGGAGACTATCAGCAAAAACAATCAATACCAGAATTAGATTCCCTAGGCCATCGATCAGACGTTGGAATAATCAGGTGCAAGGCAGAAAATATACATAAAACTGGAACGGAAACAAGGAACAAGGATGTTTTCAAAGACTGGTAGGATCTCTAAAACCTTTTTAAAGTACATGTCATTGATAAAGCTAAATACTCAAAGGTTGTGTAATACAACAGATTCATCACTGAGAAGAGTGAAATTATGCTGTTTTGAAAACTATGGCAGGTCAGATTTTCTGCCTAAATATATAAGAAGATTTCTCTGAAAACTACACATTATTTCAAAGAGTTATGGGCTGTGAAATAAGTTAAGATTATTTCAAAGGGTTTGTCTGCAAAGAAAGGTGAGATGTAGGAAATCACAGAAAGTCGAGGGGAAAATAGGTCAATGTATACGTTGCTATATTGTGAACTAAGCCTTTGGCCAACAACAATGTAGAGGACCTGACCCTTAGAAACTTAAAGTAAGCTGGAATCTTTAAAAATTCAAATCTCTATAAGTAAAAAGATTTATTAAAATGAATAACCAAGTGTTTTAATTGACATCAGAAGATCAAAACAATAAACCCTGAGAACATAGAAAAAAGATAAATAAAGATATGAGCAGAACTTAATACCACAGAAAACTTATAAAATTCAGTTGAGGTAGTAAGTCCAAAGAATATTCTTTGACAAGATTTAAAAGACACACTTTGATTAAAGAAAACCAAAACATAAGTAAAGAATATACAGAAAGAATCAGGACAATGTTATAGCAGAGAATATATGAAATGCCAGTAAATTTGAACATTTGTGTAAAGTGGACCATTTCCTAGCTCCTAAAGTTTACCAAAATTGACACAAGAGGAAATCATTTAAGGTCATCATGTCTGCCCTTGGCATTCTCGGAATGCCCTGGCCTCAGAATGCAGCATCTGTAGTCCATGGTAACCTGCGGAGAGGGACCGGGGCTGAGGGAGGTTGGAACACTGCCTTCACTGAGGGAGTGGGTGGGGCCATCTCTGCTGTGACTGAACAAAGGGCAGGGGAGAAGTGGGCCAACGGCAGGGCCCTCAGAGCCCGGCAGGCCCAGTCGTGTGTCACAAGCATTTAGGCCCAGGCCAAAGTGCGCCTTCTTTGTCTGCACAGCTGCCCAAACTCTCACCTTTCCACTCAGGCCGCCCTCTTACTTGAAGTGTGTGTGGAACTGGTCCGCGCAGTACACCGCGATTCAAAGCTAACCATAGGTCTGGGCATCATAGCTTCCTGCCAGGTGACCGAAGTTCGCAGGCAGATGGGTCGTGGGACACACGTGGGGAGCCTCCTGCCCAGGCCACAGGCCGCCCAAAGCCACTATCCCAGATCGGGGGCAGCAAAGCAGTCCTCTCTGAGTCCCAGCCTCTAGAGGGAGTAGTGGACCAACACTTGTAGAAAAAGGGGTCCGCGCGGGTAACTCATTGGAGGGACACAAACAAATCTTTGCGGACTTTCTGCTGTAGCTTACGAGCGTTCACACCTAAGCCTCTTACAGGGTCAGCTGTTTAGCTCAACATGAGCTCATGATCTAAATTTACACAATAATGAAGAAATCAGCTACAAGGGGAGACAAGCAGCAAAAACAATCAATACCAGAATTAGATTCCCTAGGCCAACCATCAGATGTTGGAATAATCAGGTGCAAGGCAGAAAGTATACACAAAACTTGAACTGAAACAAGGAAGAAGGATGTTTTCAAAGACTGGTACTATCTCTAAAACATTTTTAAAGTACATGTCATTGATAAAGCTAAATACTCAATGGTTGTGTAATACAACAGATTCATCATTGAGAAGAGTGAAATTAGGCTGTTTTGAAAACTATGGCAGTTCAGAATTTCTGCATTATTATATAAGAAGATTTCTCTAAAAAACACACATTATTTCAAAGACTTATTGGCTGTGAAATAAGTTAAGGGTATTTCAAATGGCTTGTCTGCAAGGAAAGGTGAGATGTAGGGAATCACAGAAAGTCGAGGGGAAAATAGGTCAATATATACGTTGCTATATTGTGAACTAAGCCTTTGGCCAGCCACAATGTAGAGGACCTGACCCTTAGAAACTTACAAGTAAGCTGGAATCTTTAAAAATTCAAATCTGTATAAGTAAAAAGATTTATTAAAATGAATAACCAAGTGTTTTAATTGACATCAGTATATCAAAACAATAAACCTGAGAACATAGAAAAAATATAAATAAAGATATGAGCAGAACTTAATACAATAGAAAACGTATAAAATTCAGGTGATGTAGTAAGTCCAAAGAATATTCTTTGACAAAATTAAAAGACAAACTTTGATTAAGGAAAACCAAAACATAAGTAAAGAATATACAGAAAGAACCAGGAGAATGTTATAGCAGAGAATATATGAAATGCCAGTCAATTTGAACATTTGTGTAAAGTGGACCAGTTCCTAGCTCCTAAAGTTTACCAAAACTGACACAGGAGGAAATCATTTAAGGTCATCATGTCTGCCCTTGGCATTCTCGCAATGCCCTGGACTCAGAATGCAGCATCGGTAGTCCATGGTAACCTGCGGAGAAGGGGCGGGTCTGAGGGAGGTTGGAACACTGCCCTCACAGAGGGAGTGGGTGTGGCCATCTCTGCTGTGACTGAACAAAGGGCAGGGGAGAAGGGGGCCCAGGGCAGGGCCCTCAGAGCCCGGCAGGCCCAGTCGTGTGTCACAAGCATTGAGGCCCAGGACAAAGGGCGCCTTCTTTGTCTGCACAGCTGCCCAAACTCTCACCTTTCCACTCAGGCCGCCCTCTTACCTGAAGTGTGTGTGGAACCTGTCCGCGCAGTACACCTCGCTGCACAGCTAACCATAGGTCTGGGCATCATAGCTTCCTGCCAGGTGACCGAAGTTCGCAGGCAGATGGGTCCCTGGGACACACGCAGAGAGGATCCTGCCCGGGCCACAGGCCGCCCACTGCCACTGCCCCAGATCGTGGGTCACAAAGCAGCCCTGTCTGAGGCCGTGCCTCTAGAGGGAGTAGTGGACCAACACTTGTAGGAAACGGGGTCCTCGCGGGCAACTCATTGGAGGGACACAAATAAATCTTTGCGGACTTTCTGATGAAACTTACGAGTGTTCACACCTAAGCCTCTTACAAAGTCAGATGTTTAGCTAAACATGAGCTCATGATCTAAATTTACACAATAATGAAGAAATCAGCTACAGGGGGAGACTATCAGCAAAAACAATCAATACCAGAATTAGATTCCCTAGGCCATCGATCAGACGTTGGAATAATCAGGTGCAAGGCAGAAAATATACATAAAACTGGAACGGAAACAAGGAACAAGGATGTTTTCAAAGACTGGTAGGATCTCTAAAACCTTTTTAAAGTACATGTCATTGATAAAGCTAAATACTCAAAGGTTGTGTAATACAACAGATTCATCACTGAGAAGAGTGAAATTATGCTGTTTTGAAAACTATGGCAGGTCAGATTTTCTGCCTAAATATATAAGAAGATTTCTCTGAAAACTACACATTATTTCAAAGAGTTATGGGCTGTGAAATAAGTTAAGATTATTTCAAAGGGTTTGTCTGCAAAGAAAGGTGAGATGTAGGAAATCACAGAAAGTCGAGGGGAAAATAGGTCAATGTATACGTTGCTATATTGTGAACTAAGCCTTTGGCCAACAACAATGTAGAGGACCTGACCCTTAGAAACTTAAAGTAAGCTGGAATCTTTAAAAATTCAAATCTCTATAAGTAAAAAGATTTATTAAAATGAATAACCAAGTGTTTTAATTGACATCAGAAGATCAAAACAATAAACCCTGAGAACATAGAAAAAAGATAAATAAAGATATGAGCAGAACTTAATACCACAGAAAACGTATAAAATTCAGTTGAGGTAGTAAGTCCAAAGAATATTCTTTGACAAGATTTAAAAGACACACTTTGATTAAAGAAAACCAAAACATAAGTAAAGAATATACAGAAAGAATCAGGACAATGTTATAGCAGAGAATATATGAAATGCCAGTAAATTTGAACATTTGTGTAAAGTGGACCATTTCCTAGCTCCTAAAGTTTACCAAAATTGACACAAGAGGAAATCATTTAAGGTCATCATGTCTGCCCTTGGCATTCTCGGAATGCCCTGGCCTCAGAATGCAGCATCTGTAGTCCATGGTAACCTGCGGAGAGGGACCGGGGCTGAGGGAGGTTGGAACACTGCCTTCACTGAGGGAGTGGGTGGGGCCATCTCTGCTGTGACTGAACAAAGGGCAGGGGAGAAGTGGGCCAACGGCAGGGCCCTCAGAGCCCGGCAGGCCCAGTCGTGTGTCACAAGCATTTAGGCCCAGGCCAAAGTGCGCCTTCTTTGTCTGCACAGCTGCCCAAACTCTCACCTTTCCACTCAGGCCGCCCTCTTACTTGAAGTGTGTGTGGAACTGGTCCGCGCAGTACACCGCGATTCAAAGCTAACCATAGGTCTGGGCATCATAGCTTCCTGCCAGGTGACCGAAGTTCGCAGGCAGATGGGTCGTGGGACACACGTGGGGAGCCTCCTGCCCAGGCCACAGGCCGCCCAAAGCCACTATCCCAGATCGGGGGCAGCAAAGCAGTCCTCTCTGAGTCCCAGCCTCTAGAGGGAGTAGTGGACCAACACTTGTAGAAAAAGGGGTCCGCGCGGGTAACTCATTGGAGGGACACAGACAAATCTTTGCGGACTTTCTGCTGTAGCTTACGAGCGTTCACACCTAAGCCTCTTACAGGGTCAGCTGTTTAGCTCAACATGAGCTCATGATCTAAATTTACACAATAATGAAGAAATCAGCTACAAGGGGAGACAAGCAGCAAAAACAATCAATACCAGAATTAGATTCCCTAGGCCAACCATCAGATGTTGGAATAATCAGGTGCAAGGCAGAAAGTATACACAAAACTTGAACTGAAACAAGGAAGAAGGATGTTTTCAAAGACTGGTACTATCTCTAAAACATTTTTAAAGTACATGTCATTGATAAAGCTAAATACTCAATGGTTGTGTAATACAACAGATTCATCATTGAGAAGAGTGAAATTAGGCTGTTTTGAAAACTATGGCAGTTCAGAATTTCTGCATTATTATATAAGAAGATTTCTCTAAAAAATACACATTATTTCAAAGACTTATTGGCTGTGAAATAAGTTAAGGGTATTTCAAATGGCTTGTCTGCAAGGAAAGGTGAGATGTAGGGAATCACAGAAAGTCGAGGGGAAAATAGGTCAATATATACGTTGCTATATTGTGAACTAAGCCTTTGGCCAGCCACAATGTAGAGGACCTGACCCTTAGAAACTTACAAGTAAGCTGGAATCTTTAAAAATTCAAATCTGTATAAGTAAAAAGATTTATTAAAATGAATAACCAAGTGTTTTAATTGACATCAGTATATCAAAACAATAAACCTGAGAACATAGAAAAAATATAAATAAAGATATGAGCAGAACTTAATACAATAGAAAACGTATAAAATTCAGGTGATGTAGTAAGTCCGAAGAATATTCTTTGACAAAATTAAAAGACAAACTTTGATTAAGGAAAACCAAAACATAAGTAAAGAATATACAGAAAGAACCAGGAGAATGTTATAGCAGAGAATATATGAAATGCCAGTCAATTTGAACATTTGTGTAAAGTGGACCAGTTCCTAGCTCCTAAAGTTTACCAAAACTGACACAGGAGGAAATCATTTAAGGTCATCATGTCTGCCCTTGGCATTCTCGCAATGCCCTGGACTCAGAATGCAGCATCGGTAGTCCATGGTAACCTGCGGAGAAGGGGCGGGTCTGAGGGAGGTTGGAACACTGCCCTCACAGAGGGAGTGGGTGTGGCCATCTCTGCTGTGACTGAACAAAGGGCAGGGGAGAAGGGGGCCCAGGGCAGGGCCCTCAGAGCCCGGCAGGCCCAGTCGTGTGTCACAAGCATTGAGGCCCAGGACAAAGGGCGCCTTCTTTGTCTGCACAGCGGCCCAAACTCTCACCTTTCCACTCAGGCCGCCCTCTTACCTGAAGTGTGTGTGGAACCTGTCCGCGCAGTACACCTCGCTGCACAGCTAACCATAGGTCTGGGCATCATAGCTTCCTGCCAGGTGACCGAAGTTCGCAGGCAGATGGGTCCCAGGGACACACGCAGAGAGGATCCTGCCCGGGCCACAGGCCGCCCACTGCCACTGCCCCAGATCGTGGGGCACAAAGCAGCCCTGTCTGAGGCCGTGCCTCTAGAGGGAGTAGTGGACCAACACTTGTAGGAAACGGGGTCCTCGCGGGCAACTCATTGGAGGGACACAAATAAATCTTTGCGGACTTTCTGATGAAACTTACGAGTGTTCACACCTAAGCCTCTTACAAAGTCAGATGTTTAGCTAAACATGAGCTCATGATCTAAATTTACACAATAATGAAGAAATCAGCTACAGGGGGAGACTATCAGCAAAAACAATCAATACCAGAATTAGATTCCCTAGGCCATCGATCAGACGTTGGAATAATCAGGTGCAAGGCAGAAAATATACATAAAACTGGAACGGAAACAAGGAACAAGGATGTTTTCAAAGACTGGTAGGATCTCTAAAACCTTTTTAAAGTACATGTCATTGATAAAGCTAAATACTCAAAGGTTGTGTAATACAACAGATTCATCACTGAGAAGAGTGAAATTATGCTGTTTTGAAAACTATGGCAGGTCAGATTTTCTGCCTAAATATATAAGAAGATTTCTCTGAAAACTACACATTATTTCAAAGAGTTATGGGCTGTGAAATAAGTTAAGATTATTTCAAAGGGTTTGTCTGCAAAGAAAGGTGAGATGTAGGAAATCACAGAAAGTCGAGGGGAAAATAGGTCAATGTATACGTTGCTATATTGTGAACTAAGCCTTTGGCCAACAACAATGTAGAGGACCTGACCCTTAGAAACTTAAAGTAAGCTGGAATCTTTAAAAATTCAAATCTCTATAAGTAAAAAGATTTATTAAAATGAATAACCAAGTGTTTTAATTGACATCAGAAGATCAAAACAATAAACCCTGAGAACATAGAAAAAAGATAAATAAAGATATGAGCAGAACTTAATACCACAGAAAACTTATAAAATTCAGTTGAGGTAGTAAGTCCAAAGAATATTCTTTGACAAGATTTAAAAGACACACTTTGATTAAAGAAAACCAAAACATAAGTAAAGAATATACAGAAAGAATCAGGACAATGTTATAGCAGAGAATATATGAAATGCCAGTAAATTTGAACATTTGTGTAAAGTGGACCATTTCCTAGCTCCTAAAGTTTACCAAAATTGACACAAGAGGAAATCATTTAAGGTCATCATGTCTGCCCTTGGCATTCTCGGAATGCCCTGGCCTCAGAATGCAGCATCTGTAGTCCATGGTAACCTGCGGAGAGGGACCGGGGCTGAGGGAGGTTGGAACACTGCCTTCACTGAGGGAGTGGGTGGGGCCATCTCTGCTGTGACTGAACAAAGGGCAGGGGAGAAGTGGGCCAACGGCAGGGCCCTCAGAGCCCGGCAGGCCCAGTCGTGTGTCACAAGCATTTAGGCCCAGGCCAAAGTGCGCCTTCTTTGTCTGCACAGCTGCCCAAACTCTCACCTTTCCACTCAGGCCGCCCTCTTACTTGAAGTGTGTGTGGAACTGGTCCGCGCAGTACACCGCGATTCAAAGCTAACCATAGGTCTGGGCATCATAGCTTCCTGCCAGGTGACCGAAGTTCGCAGGCAGATGGGTCGTGGGACACACGTGGGGAGCCTCCTGCCCAGGCCACAGGCCGCCCAAAGCCACTATCCCAGATCGGGGGCAGCAAAGCAGTCCTCTCTGAGTCCCAGCCTCTAGAGGGAGTAGTGGACCAACACTTGTAGAAAAAGGGGTCCGCGCGGGTAACTCATTGGAGGGACACAAACAAATCTTTGCGGACTTTCTGCTGTAGCTTACGAGCGTTCACACCTAAGCCTCTTACAGGGTCAGCTGTTTAGCTCAACATGAGCTCATGATCTAAATTTACACAATAATGAAGAAATCAGCTACAAGGGGAGACAAGCAGCAAAAACAATCAATACCAGAATTAGATTCCCTAGGCCAACCATCAGATGTTGGAATAATCAGGTGCAAGGCAGAAAGTATACACAAAACTTGAACTGAAACAAGGAAGAAGGATGTTTTCAAAGACTGGTACTATCTCTAAAACATTTTTAAAGTACATGTCATTGATAAAGCTAAATACTCAATGGTTGTGTAATACAACAGATTCATCATTGAGAAGAGTGAAATTAGGCTGTTTTGAAAACTATGGCAGTTCAGAATTTCTGCATTATTATATAAGAAGATTTCTCTAAAAAACACACATTATTTCAAAGACTTATTGGCTGTGAAATAAGTTAAGGGTATTTCAAATGGCTTGTCTGCAAGGAAAGGTGAGATGTAGGGAATCACAGAAAGTCGAGGGGAAAATAGGTCAATATATACGTTGCTATATTGTGAACTAAGCCTTTGGCCAGCCACAATGTAGAGGACCTGACCCTTAGAAACTTACAAGTAAGCTGGAATCTTTAAAAATTCAAATCTGTATAAGTAAAAAGATTTATTAAAATGAATAACCAAGTGTTTTAATTGACATCAGTATATCAAAACAATAAACCTGAGAACATAGAAAAAATATAAATAAAGATATGAGCAGAACTTAATACAATAGAAAACGTATAAAATTCAGGTGATGTAGTAAGTCCAAAGAATATTCTTTGACAAAATTAAAAGACAAACTTTGATTAAGGAAAACCAAAACATAAGTAAAGAATATACAGAAAGAACCAGGAGAATGTTATAGCAGAGAATATATGAAATGCCAGTCAATTTGAACATTTGTGTAAAGTGGACCAGTTCCTAGCTCCTAAAGTTTACCAAAACTGACACAGGAGGAAATCATTTAAGGTCATCATGTCTGCCCTTGGCATTCTCGCAATGCCCTGGACTCAGAATGCAGCATCGGTAGTCCATGGTAACCTGCGGAGAAGGGGCGGGTCTGAGGGAGGTTGGAACACTGCCCTCACAGAGGGAGTGGGTGTGGCCATCTCTGCTGTGACTGAACAAAGGGCAGGGGAGAAGGGGGCCCAGGGCAGGGCCCTCAGAGCCCGGCAGGCCCAGTCGTGTGTCACAAGCATTGAGGCCCAGGACAAAGGGCGCCTTCTTTGTCTGCACAGCTGCCCAAACTCTCACCTTTCCACTCAGGCCGCCCTCTTACCTGAAGTGTGTGTGGAACCTGTCCGCGCAGTACACCTCGCTGCACAGCTAACCATAGGTCTGGGCATCATAGCTTCCTGCCAGGTGACCGAAGTTCGCAGGCAGATGGGTCCCTGGGACACACGCAGAGAGGATCCTGCCCGGGCCACAGGCCGCCCACTGCCACTGCCCCAGATCGTGGGTCACAAAGCAGCCCTGTCTGAGGCCGTGCCTCTAGAGGGAGTAGTGGACCAACACTTGTAGGAAACGGGGTCCTCGCGGGCAACTCATTGGAGGGACACAAATAAATCTTTGCGGACTTTCTGATGAAACTTACGAGTGTTCACACCTAAGCCTCTTACAAAGTCAGATGTTTAGCTAAACATGAGCTCATGATCTAAATTTACACAATAATGAAGAAATCAGCTACAGGGGGAGACTATCAGCAAAAACAATCAATACCAGAATTAGATTCCCTAGGCCATCGATCAGACGTTGGAATAATCAGGTGCAAGGCAGAAAATATACATAAAACTGGAACGGAAACAAGGAACAAGGATGTTTTCAAAGACTGGTAGGATCTCTAAAACCTTTTTAAAGTACATGTCATTGATAAAGCTAAATACTCAAAGGTTGTGTAATACAACAGATTCATCACTGAGAAGAGTGAAATTATGCTGTTTTGAAAACTATGGCAGGTCAGATTTTCTGCCTAAATATATAAGAAGATTTCTCTGAAAACTACACATTATTTCAAAGAGTTATGGGCTGTGAAATAAGTTAAGATTATTTCAAAGGGTTTGTCTGCAAAGAAAGGTGAGATGTAGGAAATCACAGAAAGTCGAGGGGAAAATAGGTCAATGTATACGTTGCTATATTGTGAACTAAGCCTTTGGCCAACAACAATGTAGAGGACCTGACCCTTAGAAACTTAAAGTAAGCTGGAATCTTTAAAAATTCAAATCTCTATAAGTAAAAAGATTTATTAAAATGAATAACCAAGTGTTTTAATTGACATCAGAAGATCAAAACAATAAACCCTGAGAACATAGAAAAAAGATAAATAAAGATATGAGCAGAACTTAATACCACAGAAAACTTATAAAATTCAGTTGAGGTAGTAAGTCCAAAGAATATTCTTTGACAAGATTTAAAAGACACACTTTGATTAAAGAAAACCAAAACATAAGTAAAGAATATACAGAAAGAATCAGGACAATGTTATAGCAGAGAATATATGAAATGCCAGTAAATTTGAACATTTGTGTAAAGTGGACCATTTCCTAGCTCCTAAAGTTTACCAAAATTGACACAAGAGGAAATCATTTAAGGTCATCATGTCTGCCCTTGGCATTCTCGGAATGCCCTGGCCTCAGAATGCAGCATCTGTAGTCCATGGTAACCTGCGGAGAGGGACCGGGGCTGAGGGAGGTTGGAACACTGCCTTCACTGAGGGAGTGGGTGGGGCCATCTCTGCTGTGACTGAACAAAGGGCAGGGGAGAAGTGGGCCAACGGCAGGGCCCTCAGAGCCCGGCAGGCCCAGTCGTGTGTCACAAGCATTTAGGCCCAGGCCAAAGTGCGCCTTCTTTGTCTGCACAGCTGCCCAAACTCTCACCTTTCCACTCAGGCCGCCCTCTTACTTGAAGTGTGTGTGGAACTGGTCCGCGCAGTACACCGCGATTCAAAGCTAACCATAGGTCTGGGCATCATAGCTTCCTGCCAGGTGACCGAAGTTCGCAGGCAGATGGGTCGTGGGACACACGTGGGGAGCCTCCTGCCCAGGCCACAGGCCGCCCAAAGCCACTATCCCAGATCGGGGGCAGCAAAGCAGTCCTCTCTGAGTCCCAGCCTCTAGAGGGAGTAGTGGACCAACACTTGTAGAAAAAGGGGTCCGCGCGGGTAACTCATTGGAGGGACACAAACAAATCTTTGCGGACTTTCTGCTGTAGCTTACGAGCGTTCACACCTAAGCCTCTTACAGGGTCAGCTGTTTAGCTCAACATGAGCTCATGATCTAAATTTACACAATAATGAAGAAATCAGCTACAAGGGGAGACAAGCAGCAAAAACAATCAATACCAGAATTAGATTCCCTAGGCCAACCATCAGATGTTGGAATAATCAGGTGCAAGGCAGAAAGTATACACAAAACTTGAACTGAAACAAGGAAGAAGGATGTTTTCAAAGACTGGTACTATCTCTAAAACATTTTTAAAGTACATGTCATTGATAAAGCTAAATACTCAATGGTTGTGTAATACAACAGATTCATCATTGAGAAGAGTGAAATTAGGCTGTTTTGAAAACTATGGCAGTTCAGAATTTCTGCATTATTATATAAGAAGATTTCTCTAAAAAATACACATTATTTCAAAGACTTATTGGCTGTGAAATAAGTTAAGGGTATTTCAAATGGCTTGTCTGCAAGGAAAGGTGAGATGTAGGGAATCACAGAAAGTCGAGGGGAAAATAGGTCAATATATACGTTGCTATATTGTGAACTAAGCCTTTGGCCAGCCACAATGTAGAGGACCTGACCCTTAGAAACTTACAAGTAAGCTGGAATCTTTAAAAATTCAAATCTGTATAAGTAAAAAGATTTATTAAAATGAATAACCAAGTGTTTTAATTGACATCAGTATATCAAAACAATAAACCTGAGAACATAGAAAAAATATAAATAAAGATATGAGCAGAACTTAATACAATAGAAAACGTATAAAATTCAGGTGATGTAGTAAGTCCAAAGAATATTCTTTGACAAAATTAAAAGACAAACTTTGATTAAGGAAAACCAAAACATAAGTAAAGAATATACAGAAAGAACCAGGAGAATGTTATAGCAGAGAATATATGAAATGCCAGTCAATTTGAACATTTGTGTAAAGTGGACCAGTTCCTAGCTCCTAAAGTTTACCAAAACTGACACAGGAGGAAATCATTTAAGGTCATCATGTCTGCCCTTGGCATTCTCGCAATGCCCTGGACTCAGAATGCAGCATCGGTAGTCCATGGTAACCTGCGGAGAAGGGGCGGGTCTGAGGGAGGTTGGAACACTGCCCTCACAGAGGGAGTGGGTGTGGCCATCTCTGCTGTGACTGAACAAAGGGCAGGGGAGAAGGGGGCCCAGGGCAGGGCCCTCAGAGCCCGGCAGGCCCAGTCGTGTGTCACAAGCATTGAGGCCCAGGACAAAGGGCGCCTTCTTTGTCTGCACAGCTGCCCAAACTCTCACCTTTCCACTCAGGCCGCCCTCTTACCTGAAGTGTGTGTGGAACCTGTCCGCGCAGTACACCTCGCTGCACAGCTAACCATAGG
This sequence comes from Mesoplodon bidens, assembly GCF_964165515.1. NCBI lineage: Eukaryota > Metazoa > Chordata > Mammalia > Artiodactyla > Ziphiidae > Mesoplodon > Mesoplodon bidens. Next base: position 26,219,016 of record NC_138180.1, on the reverse strand, counting down.
TCTGGGCATCATAGCTTCCTGCCAGGTGACCGAAGTTCGCAGGCAGATGGGTCCCTGGGACACACGCAGAGAGGATCCTGCCCGGGCCACAGGCCGCCCACTGCCACTGCCCCAGATCGTGGGTCACAAAGCAGCCCTGTCTGAGGCCGTGCCTCTAGAGGGAGTAGTGGACCAACACTTGTAGGAAACGGGGTCCTCGCGGGCAACTCATTGGAGGGACACAAATAAATCTTTGCGGACTTTCTGATGAAACTTACGAGTGTTCACACCTAAGCCTCTTACAAAGTCAGATGTTTAGCTAAACATGAGCTCATGATCTAAATTTACACAATAATGAAGAAATCAGCTACAGGGGGAGACTATCAGCAAAAACAATCAATACCAGAATTAGATTCCCTAGGCCATCGATCAGACGTTGGAATAATCAGGTGCAAGGCAGAAAATATACATAAAACTGGAACGGAAACAAGGAACAAGGATGTTTTCAAAGACTGGTAGGATCTCTAAAACCTTTTTAAAGTACATGTCATTGATAAAGCTAAATACTCAAAGGTTGTGTAATACAACAGATTCATCACTGAGAAGAGTGAAATTATGCTGTTTTGAAAACTATGGCAGGTCAGATTTTCTGCCTAAATATATAAGAAGATTTCTCTGAAAACTACACATTATTTCAAAGAGTTATGGGCTGTGAAATAAGTTAAGATTATTTCAAAGGGTTTGTCTGCAAAGAAAGGTGAGATGTAGGAAATCACAGAAAGTCGAGGGGAAAATAGGTCAATGTATACGTTGCTATATTGTGAACTAAGCCTTTGGCCAACAACAATGTAGAGGACCTGACCCTTAGAAACTTAAAGTAAGCTGGAATCTTTAAAAATTCAAATCTCTATAAGTAAAAAGATTTATTAAAATGAATAACCAAGTGTTTTAATTGACATCAGAAGATCAAAACAATAAACCCTGAGAACATAGAAAAAAGATAAATAAAGATATGAGCAGAACTTAATACCACAGAAAACTTATAAAATTCAGTTGAGGTAGTAAGTCCAAAGAATATTCTTTGACAAGATTTAAAAGACACACTTTGATTAAAGAAAACCAAAACATAAGTAAAGAATATACAGAAAGAATCAGGACAATGTTATAGCAGAGAATATATGAAATGCCAGTAAATTTGAACATTTGTGTAAAGTGGACCATTTCCTAGCTCCTAAAGTTTACCAAAATTGACACAAGAGGAAATCATTTAAGGTCATCATGTCTGCCCTTGGCATTCTCGGAATGCCCTGGCCTCAGAATGCAGCATCTGTAGTCCATGGTAACCTGCGGAGAGGGACCGGGGCTGAGGGAGGTTGGAACACTGCCTTCACTGAGGGAGTGGGTGGGGCCATCTCTGCTGTGACTGAACAAAGGGCAGGGGAGAAGTGGGCCAACGGCAGGGCCCTCAGAGCCCGGCAGGCCCAGTCGTGTGTCACAAGCATTTAGGCCCAGGCCAAAGTGCGCCTTCTTTGTCTGCACAGCTGCCCAAACTCTCACCTTTCCACTCAGGCCGCCCTCTTACTTGAAGTGTGTGTGGAACTGGTCCGCGCAGTACACCGCGATTCAAAGCTAACCATAGGTCTGGGCATCATAGCTTCCTGCCAGGTGACCGAAGTTCGCAGGCAGATGGGTCGTGGGACACACGTGGGGAGCCTCCTGCCCAGGCCACAGGCCGCCCAAAGCCACTATCCCAGATCGGGGGCAGCAAAGCAGTCCTCTCTGAGTCCCAGCCTCTAGAGGGAGTAGTGGACCAACACTTGTAGAAAAAGGGGTCCGCGCGGGTAACTCATTGGAGGGACACAGACAAATCTTTGCGGACTTTCTGCTGTAGCTTACGAGCGTTCACACCTAAGCCTCTTACAGGGTCAGCTGTTTAGCTCAACATGAGCTCATGATCTAAATTTACACAATAATGAAGAAATCAGCTACAAGGGGAGACAAGCAGCAAAAACAATCAATACCAGAATTAGATTCCCTAGGCCAACCATCAGATGTTGGAATAATCAGGTGCAAGGCAGAAAGTATACACAAAACTTGAACTGAAACAAGGAAGAAGGATGTTTTCAAAGACTGGTACTATCTCTAAAACATTTTTAAAGTACATGTCATTGATAAAGCTAAATACTCAATGGTTGTGTAATACAACAGATTCATCATTGAGAAGAGTGAAATTAGGCTGTTTTGAAAACTATGGCAGTTCAGAATTTCTGCATTATTATATAAGAAGATTTCTCTAAAAAATACACATTATTTCAAAGACTTATTGGCTGTGAAATAAGTTAAGGGTATTTCAAATGGCTTGTCTGCAAGGAAAGGTGAGATGTAGGGAATCACAGAAAGTCGAGGGGAAAATAGGTCAATATATACGTTGCTATATTGTGAACTAAGCCTTTGGCCAGCCACAATGTAGAGGACCTGACCCTTAGAAACTTACAAGTAAGCTGGAATCTTTAAAAATTCAAATCTGTATAAGTAAAAAGATTTATTAAAATGAATAACCAAGTGTTTTAATTGACATCAGTATATCAAAACAATAAACCTGAGAACATAGAAAAAATATAAATAAAGATATGAGCAGAACTTAATACAATAGAAAACGTATAAAATTCAGGTGATGTAGTAAGTCCAAAGAATATTCTTTGACAAAATTAAAAGACAAACTTTGATTAAGGAAAACCAAAACATAAGTAAAGAATATACAGAAAGAACCAGGAGAATGTTATAGCAGAGAATATATGAAATGCCAGTCAATTTGAACATTTGTGTAAAGTGGACCAGTTCCTAGCTCCTAAAGTTTACCAAAACTGACACAGGAGGAAATCATTTAAGGTCATCATGTCTGCCCTTGGCATTCTCGCAATGCCCTGGACTCAGAATGCAGCATCGGTAGTCCATGGTAACCTGCGGAGAAGGGGCGGGTCTGAGGGAGGTTGGAACACTGCCCTCACAGAGGGAGTGGGTGTGGCCATCTCTGCTGTGACTGAACAAAGGGCAGGGGAGAAGGGTGCCCAGGGCAGGGCCCTCGGAGCCCGGCAGGCCCAGTGGGGTGTCACAAGCATTTGGCCCAGGACAAAGGGCGCCTTCTTTGTCTGCACAGCGGCACAAACTCTCACCTTTCCACTCAGGCCGCCCTCTTACTTGAAGTGTGTGTGGAACCTGTCCGCGCAGTACACCTCGCTGCACAGCTAACCATAGGTCTGAGCATCGTAGCTTCCTGCCCGGTGACCGAAGTTCGCAGGCAGATGGGTCCCTGGGACACACGCAGAGAGGCTCCTGCCCCGGCCACAGGCCACCCACTACCACTGCCCCATATCGTGGGGAACAAAGCAGCCCTGTCTGAGGCCGTGCCTCTAGAGGGAGTAGTGGACCAACACTTGTAGTCAACGGGGTCATCGCGGGCAACTCATTGGAGCGACAGAAATGAATCTTTGCGGACTTTCTGATGAAACTTACGAGTGTTCACACCTAAGCCTCTTACAAAGTCAGATGTTTACCTAAACATGAGCTCATGATCTAATTTTACACAATAATGAAGAAATCAGCTACAGGGGGAGACAATCAGCAAAAACAATCAATACCAGAATTAGATTCCCTAGACCATCGATCAGACGTTGGAATAATCAGGTGCAAGGCAGAAAATATACATAAAACTGGCACTGAAACAAGGAACAAGGATGTTTTCAAAGACTGGTAGGATCTCTAAAACATTTTTAAAGTACATGTCATTGATAAAGCTAAATACTCAAAGGTTGTGTAATACAACAGATTCATCATTGAGAAGAGTGAAATTATGCTGTTTTGAAAACTATGGCAGGTCAGATTTTCTGCCTAAATATATAAGAAGATTTCTCTGAAAAATGCACATTATTTCAAAGTCTTATTGGCTGTGAAATAAGTTAAGGTTATTTCAAATGGCTTGTGTGCAAAGAAAGGTGAGATGTAGGAAATCACAGAAAGTCGAGGGGAAAATAGGTCAATATATACTTTGCTATATTGTGAACTATGCCTTTGGCCAGCCACAATGTAGAGGACCTGACCCTTAGAAACTTACAAGTAAGCTGGAATCTTTAAAAATTCAAATCTTTATAAGTAAAAAGATTTATTAAAATGAATAACCAAGTGTTTTAATTGACATCAGAAGATCAAAACAATAAACTCTGTGAACATAGAAAAAAGATAAATAAAGATATGAGCAGAACTTAATACCACAGAAAACGTATAAAATTCAGTTGACGTAGTAAGTCCAAAGAATATTCTTTGACAAGATTTAAAAGACACACTTTGATTAAGGAAAACCAAAACATAAGTAAAGAATATACAGAAAGAATCAGGACAATGTTATAGCAGAGAATATCTGAAATGCCAGTACATTTGAACATTTCTGTAAAGTGGACCATATCCTAGCTCCTAAAGTTTACGAAAATTGACACAAGAGGAAATCATTTAAGGTAATCATGTCTGCCCTTGGCATTCTCGGAACGCCCTGGCCTCAGAATGCAGCATCTGTTGTCCATGGTAACCTGGGGAGCGGTGGCGGGGCTGAGGGAGTTTGGAACACTGCCTTCACTGAGGGAGTGAGTGGGGCCATCTCTGCTGTGCCTGAATAAAGGGCAGGGGAGAAGGGGACCAACGGCAGGGCCCTCAGATCCCGGCAGGCACAGTCGAGTGTCACAAGCATTTATGCACAGGTCAAAGTGCACCTTCTTTGTCTGCACAGCTGCCCAAACTCTCACCTTTCCACTCAGGCCGCCCTCTTACTTGAAGTGTGTGTGGAACCGGTCCGCGCAGTACACCTCGCTGCAAAGCTAACCATAGGTCTGGGCATCATAGCTTCCTGCCAGGTGACCGAAGTTCGCAGGCAGATGGGTCGTGGGACACACGTGGGGAGCCTCCTGCCCAGGCCACAGGCCGCCCAAAGCCACTATCCCAGATCGGGGGCAGCCAAGCAGTCCTGTCTGAGTCCCAGCCTCTAGAGGGAGTAGTGGACCAACACTTGTAGAAAAAGCGGTCCGCGCGGGTAACTCATTGGAGGGACACAAAAAAATCTTTGCGGACTTTCTGCTGAAGCTTACGAGCGTTCACACCTAAGACTCTTACAAGGTCAGCTGTTTAGCTAAACATGAGCTCATGATCTAAATTTACACAATAATGAAGAAATGAGCTACAAGGGGAGACAAGCAGCAAAAACAATCAATACCAGAATTAGATTCCCTAGGCCAACCATCAGATGTTGGAATAATCATGTGCAAGGCAGAAAGTCCACATAAAACTGGAACTGAAACAAGAAACAGGGATGTTTTCAAAGACTGGTAGGATCTCTAAAACATTTTTAAAGTACATGTCATTGATAAAGCTAAATACTCAATGGTTGTGTAATACAACAGATTCAACATTGAGAAGAGTGGAATTATGCTGTTTTGAAAACTATGGCAGGTCAGATTTTCTGTCTAATTATATAAAAAGATTTCTCTAAAAAATACACATTATTTCAAAGACTTATTGGCTGTGAAATAAGATAAGATTATTTCAAATGGCTTGTCTGCAAAGAAAGGTGAGATGTAGGGAATCACAGAAAGTCGAGGGGAAAATAGGTCAATATATACATTGCTATATGGTGAACTAAGACTTAGGCCAGCCACAATGTAGAGGACCTGACCCTTAGAAACATACAAGTAAGCTTGAATCTTGAATAGTTCAAATCTTTATAAGTTAAAAGATTTATTAAAATAAATAACCAAGTGTTTTAATTGACATCAGAATATCAAAACAATAAACCTGAGAACATAGAAAAAATATAAATAAAGATATGAGCAGAACTAAATACAATGGAAAACGTATAAAATTCAGGTGATGTAGTAAGTCCAAAGAATATTCTTTGACAAGATTAAAAGACACACTTTGAATAAGGAAAACCAAAACATAAGTAAAGAATATACAGAAAGAATAAGGACAATGTTATAGCAGAGAGTATATGAAATGCCAGTAAATTTGAAAGATTGTGTAAAGTGGACCAGTTCCTAGCTTCTAAAATTTACCAAGACTGACACAAGAGGAAATCATTTAAGGTCATCATGTCAGCCCTTGGCATTCTCGGAATGCCCTGGACTCAGAATGCAGAATCATTTGTCCATGGTAACCTGCGGAGAAGGGGCGGCTCTGAGGGAGTGTGGAACACTGCCCACACAGAGGGAGTGGGTGTGGCCATCTCTGCTGTGACTGAACAAAGGGCAGGGGAGCAGGGGGCCCAGGGCAGGGACCTCAGAGCCCGGCAGGCCCAGTGGGGTGTCACAAGCATTTAGGCCCAGGACAAAGGGCACCATCTTTGTCTGCACAGCTGCCCAAACCCTCACCTTTCCACTCAGGCAGCCCTCTTACTTGTAGTGTGTGTGGAACCTCTCCGCGCAGTTCACCTCCCTGCACAGCTAACCATAGGTCTGGGCATCGTAGCTTCCTGATATGTGACCGAAGTTCGCTGGGAGATGGGTCCCTGGGACACACGCAGAGAGGCTCATGCCCCGGCCACAGGCCACCCACTGCCACTGCCACAGATCGCGGGGCACAAAGCAGCCCTGTCTGAGGCCGTGCCTCTAGAGGGAGTAGTGGACCAACACTTTTAGTAAACGGGGTCCTCGCGGGCAACTCATGGGAGGGACACAAATAAATCTTTGCGGACTTTCTGATGAAACTTAGGAGTGATCACACCTAAGCCTCTTACAAAGTCAGATGTTTAGCTAAACATGAGCTCATGATCTAATTTTACACAATAATGAAGAAATCAGCTACAGGGTGAGACAATCAGCAAAAACAAACAATATCAGAATTAGATTCCCTATGCCATCGATCAGACGTTGGAATAATCAGGTGCAAGGCAGAAAATATAAATAAAACTGAAACTGAAACAAGGAACAAGGATGTTTTCAAAGACTGGTAAGATCTCTAAAACATTTTTAAAGTACATGTCACTGATAAATCTAAATATTCATAGGTTGTGTAATACAACAGATTCATCACTGAGAAGAGTGAAATTATGCTGTTTTGAAAACTATGGCAGGTCAGATTTTCTGCCTAAATATATAAGAAGATTTCTCTGAAAAATGCACATTATTTCAAAGACTTATTGGCTGTGAAATAAGTTAAGTTTATTTCAAATGGCTTGTCTGCAAAGAAAGGTGAGATGTAGGAAATCACAGAAAGTCGAGGGGAAAATAGGTCAATATATACTTTGCTATATTGTGAACTAAGACTTTGGCCAGGCACAATGTAGAGGACCTGACCCTTAGAATCTTACAAGTAAGCTGGAATCTTTAAAAACTCAAATCTTTATAAGTAAAAAGATTTATTAAAATGAATATCCAAGTGTTTTAATTGACATCAGAAGATCAAAACAATAAACCGTGAGAACATAGAAAAAAGATAAATAAAGATATGAGCAGAACTTAATACCATAGAAAACGTATAAAATTCAGCTGAGGTAGTAAGTCCAAAGAATATTCTTTGACAAGATTTAAAAGACACACTTTGATTAAGGAAAACCAAAACATAAGTAAAGAATATACAGAAAGAATCAGGACAATGTTATAGCAGAGAGTATATGAAATGCCAGTAAATTTGAACGTTTGTGTAAAGTGGACCAGTTCCTAGCTCCTAAAATTTACCAAAACTGACACAAGAGGAAATCATTTAAGGTCATCATGTCAGCCCTTGGCATTCTCGGGATGCCCTGGACTCAGAATGCAGCATCTTTAGTCCATGGTAACCTGCGGAGAGGGGGCGGGGCTGAGGGAGTTTGGAACACTGCCCTCACAGAGGGAGTGGGTGTGGCCATCTCTGCTGTGACTGAACAAAGGGCAGGGGAGCAGGGGGCCCAGGGCAGGGCCCTCAGTGCCCGGCAGGCCCAGTGGGGTGTCAAAAGCATTTAGGCCCATGCCAATGTGCGCCTTCTTTGTCTGCACAGCGGCACAAACTCTCACCTTTCCACTCAGGCCGCCCTCTTACTTGAAGTGTGTGTGGAACCGGTCCGCGCAGTACACCTCGATGCAAAGCTAACCATAGGTCTGGCCATCATAGCTTCCTGCCAGGTGACTGAAGTTCGCAGGCAGATGTGTCGTGGGACACACGTGGGGAGACTCCTGCCCAGGCCACAGGCCGCCCAAAGCCACTATCCCAGATCGGGGGCAGCAAAGCAGTCCTGTCTGAGTCCCAGCCTCTAGAGGGAGTAGTGGACCAACACTTGTAGAAAAAGGGGTCCGCGCGGGTAACTCATTGGAGGGACACAAAAAAATCTTTGCGGACATTCTGCTGAAGCTTACGAGCGTTCACACCTAAGCCTCTTACAAGGTCAGCTGTTTAGCTAAACATGAGCTCATGATCTAAATTTACACAATAATGAAGAAATCAGCTACAAGGGGAGACAAGCAGCAAAAACAATCAATACCAGAATTAGATTCCCTAGGCCAACCATCAGATGTTGGAATAATCAGGTGCAAGGCAGAAAGTATACACAAAACTGGAACTGAAACAAGGAACAAGGATGTTTTCAAAGACTGGTAGGATCTCTAAAACATTTTTAAAGTACATTTTATTGATAAAGCTAAATGCTCAATGGTTGTGTAATACAACAGATTCAACATTGAGAAGAGTGAAATTATGCTGTTTTGTAAACTATGGCAGGTCAGATTTTCTGCCTAATTATATAAGAAGATTTCTCTAAAAAATACACATTATTTCAAAGACTTATTGGCTGTGAAATAAGTTAAGGTTATTTCAAATGGCTTGTGTGCATAGGAAGGTGAGATGTAGGAAATCACAGAAAGTCGAGGGGAAAATAGGTCAATATATACATTGCTATATGGTGAACTAAGACTTAGGCCAGCCACAATGTAGAGGACCTGACCCTTAGAAACTTACAAGTAAGCTGAAATCTTGAAAAGTTCAAATCTTTATAAGTAAAAAGATTTTTTAAAATGAATAACCAAGTGTTTTAATTGACATCAGAAGATCAAAACAATAAACCTGAGAACATAGAAAGAATATAAATAAAGATATGAGCAGAACTTAATACAATAGAAAACGTATAAAATTCAGCTGATGCAGTAAGTCCAAATAATATTCTTTGACAAGATTAAAAGACACACTTTGATTAAGGAAAACCAAAACATATGTAAAGAATATACAGAAAGAATCAGGACAATGTTATAGCAGAGAGTATATGAAATGCCAGTAAATTTGAAAGTTTGTGTAAAGTGGACCAGTTCCTAGCTCCTAAAATTTACGAAAACTGACACAAGAGGAAATCATTTAAGGTCATCATGTCAGCCGTTGGCATTCTCGGAATGCCCTGGACTCAGAATGCAGCATCTTTAGTCCATGGTAACCTGCGGAGAGGGGGCGGGGCTGAGGGAGTTTGGAACACTGCCCTCACAGAGGGAGTGGGTGTGGCCATCTCTGCTGTGACTGAACAAAGGGCAGGGGAGCAGGGGTCCCAGGGCAGGGCCCTCAGAGCCCGGCAGGCCCAGTGGGGTGTCACAAGCATTTGGCCAAGGACAAAGGGCGCCTTCTTTGTCTGCAAAGCGGCACAAACTCTCACCTTTCCACTCAGGCCGCTCACTTACTTGAAGTGTGTGTGGAACCTGCCCGCTCAGTACACCTCGCTGCACAGCTAACCATAGGTCTGAGCATCGTAGCTTCCTGCCAGGTGACCGAAGTTCGCAGGCAGATGGGTCCCTGGGACACACGCAGAGAGGCTCCTGCCCCGGCCACAGGCCACCCACTGCCACTGCCACAGATCGTGGGGCACAAAAGAGCCCTGTCTGAGGCCGTGCCTCTAGAGGGAGTAGTGGACCAACACTTGTAGTCAACGGGGTCCTCGCGGGTATCTCATTGGAGGGACACAAATAAATCTTTGCGGACTTTCTGATGAAACTTACGAGTGTTCACACCTAAGCCTCTTACAAAGTCAGATGTTAGGCTAAACATGAGCTCATGATCTAATTTTACACAATAATGAAGAAATCAGCTACAGGGGGAGACAATCAGCAAAAACAATCAATACCAGGATTAGATTCCCTAGACCATCGATCAGACGTTGGAATAATCAGGTGCAAGGCAGAAAATATACATAAAACTGGAACTGAAACAAGGAACGAGGATGTTTTCAAAGACTGGTAGGATCTCTAAAACATTTTTAATGTACATGTCATTGATAAAGCTAAATACTCAAAGGTTGTGTAATACAACAGATTCATCATTGAGAAGAGTGAAATTATGCTGTTTTGAAAACTATGGCAGGTCAGATTTTCTGCCTAATTATATAAGAAGATTTCTCTGAAAACTACACATTATTTCAAAGACTTATTGGCTGTGAAATAAGTTAAGGTTATTTCAAATGGCTTGTCTGCAAAGAAAGGTGAGATGTAGGAAATCACAGAAAGTCAATGGGAAAATAGGTCAATATATACTTTGCTATATTTGGAACTAAGCATTTGGCCAGCCACAATGTAGAGGACCTGACCCTTAGAAACTTACAAGTAAGCTGGAATCTTTAAAAATTCAAATCTTTATAAGTAAAAAATTTATTAAAATGAATAACCAAGTGTTTTAATTGACATCAGAAGATCAAAACAATAAACCCTGAGAACATAGAAAAAAGATAAATAAAGATATGAGCAGAACTTAATACCACAGAAAACGTATAAAATTCAGTTGAGGTAGTAAGTCCAAAGAATATTCTTTGACAAGATTTAAAAGACACACTTTGATTAAGGAAAACCAAAACATAAGTCAAGAATAAACAGAAAGAATCAGGACAATGTTATAGCAGAGAATATCTGAAATGCCAGTAAATTTGAACATTTGTGTAAAGTGGACCATTTCCTAGCTCCTAAACTTTACCAAAATTGACACAAGAGGAAATCATTTAAGGTCATCATGTCAGCCCTTGGCATTCTCGGAATGCCCTGGCCTCAGAATGCAGCATCTGTCGTCCATGGTAACCTGCGGAGAGTGGGCGGGGCTGAGGGAGGCTGGAACACTGCCCTCACTGAGGGAGTGGGTGCGGCCATCTCTGCTCTGACTGAACAAAGGGCAGGGGAGCAGGGGGCCCAGGGCAGGGCCCTCAGAGCCCGGCAGGCCCAGTGGGGTGTCACAAGCATTTAGGCCCAGGCCAAAGGGCGCCTTCTTTGTCTGCACAGCTGCCCAAACTCTCACCTTTCCACTCAGGCCGCCCTCTTACTTGAAGTGTGTGTGGAACCGGTCCGTGCAGTACACCTACATACAAAGCTAACCATAGGTCTGGGCATCATAGCTTCCTGCCAGGTGACCGATGTTCGCAGGCAGATGGCTCGTGGGACACACGTGGGGAGACTCCTGCCCAGGCCACAGGCCGCCCAAAGCCACTATCCCAGATCGGGTGCAGCAAAGCAGTCCTGTCTGAGTCCCAGCCTCTAGAGGGAGTAGTGGACCAACACTTGTAGAAAAAGGGGTCCGCGCGGGTAACTCATTGGAGGGACACAAAAAAATCTTTGCGGACTTTCTGCTGAAGCTTACGAGCGTTCACACCTAAGCCTCTTACAAGGTCAGCTGTTTAGCTAAACATGAGCTCATGATCTAAATTTACACAATAATGAAGAAATCAGCTACATGGGGAGAAAAGCAGCAAAAACAATCAATAACAGAATTAGATTCCCTAGGCCAACCATCAGATGTTGGAATAATCAGGTGCAAGGCAGAAAGTATACATAAAACTTGAACTGAAACATGGAACAAGGATGTTTTCAAAGACTGGAAGGATCTCTAAAACATTTTTAAAGTACATGTCATTGATAAAGCTAAATACTCAAAGGTTGTGTAATACAACAGATTCAACATTGAGAAGAGTGAAATTATGCTGTTTTGAAAACTATGGCAGGTCAGATTTTCTGCCTAATTATATAAGAAGATTTCTCTAAAAAATACACATTATTTCAAAGACTTATTGGCTGTGAAATAAGTTAAGGTTATTTCAAATGGCTTGTCTGCAAAGAAAGGTGAGATGTAGGGAATCACAGAAAGTCGAGGGGAAAATAGGTCAATATATACATTGCTATATGTTGAACTAAGACATAGGCCAGGCACAATGTAGAGGACCTGACCCTTAGAAACTTACAAGTAAGCTGGAATCTTGAAAAGTTGAAATCCTTATAAGTAAAAAGATTTATTAAAATGATTAACGAAGTGTTATAATTGACATCAGAATATCAAAACAATAAACCTGAGAACATAGAAAAAATATAAATAAAGATATGAGCAGAAGTTAATACAATAGAAAACGTATAAAATTCAGCTGATGTAGTAAGTCCAAAGAATATTCTTTGACAAGATTAAAAGACACACTTTGATTAAGGAAAAGCAAAACATAAGTAAAGAATATACAGAAAGAATCAGGATAATGTTATAGCAGAGAGTATATGAAATGCCAGGAAATTTGAAAGTTTGTGTAAAGTGGACCAGTTCCTAGCTCCTAAAATTTACCAAAACTGACACAAGAGGAAATCATTTCAGGTCATCATGTCAGCCCTTGGCATTCTCGGAATGCCCTGGACTCAGAATGCAGCATCTGTAGTCCATGGTAACCTGCGGAGAGGGGGCGGGGCTGAGGGAGTTTGGAACACTGCCCTCACAGAGGGAGTGGGTGTGGCCATCTCTGCTGTGACTGAAGAAAGGCCAGGGGAGCAGGGGGCCCAGGGCAGGGCCCTCAGAGCCCGGCATGCCCAGTGGGGAGTCACAAGAATTTAGGCCCAGGACAAAGGGCGCCTTCTTTGTCTGCACAGCCGCACAAACTCTCACCTTTCCACTCAGGCCGCCCTCTTACTTGAAGTGTGTGTGGAACCTGTCCGCGCAGTACACCTCGCTGCACAGCTAACCATAGGTCTGAGCATCGTAGCTTCCTGCCCGGTTACCGAAGTTCGCAGGCAGAGGTGTCCCTGGGACACACGCAGAGAGGCTCCTGCCCCGGCCACAGGCCACACACTGCCACTGCCCCAGATCGTGGGGAACAAAGCAGCCCTGTCTGAGGCCGTGCCTCTAGAGGGAGTAGTGGACCAACATTTGTAGTCAACGGGGTCCTCGCTGGCAACTCATTGGAGGGACACAAATAAATCTTTGCGGTCTTTCTGATGAAACTTACGAGTGTTCACAACTAAGCCTCTTGCAAAGTCAGATGTTTAGCTAAACATGAGCTCATGATCTAATTTTACACAATAATGAAGAAATCAGCTACAAGGGGAGACAATCAGCAAAAACAATCAATACCAGAATTAGATTCCCTAGGCTATCGATCAGACGTTGGAATAATCAGGTGCAAGGCAGAAAATATACACAAAACTGGAACTGAAACAAGGAACAAGGATGTTTTCAAAGACTGGTAGGATCTCTAAAACATTTTTAAAGTACATGTCATTGATAAAGCTAAATATTCAAAGGTTGTGTAATACAACAGATTCATCATTGAGAAGAGTGAAATTATGCTGTTTTGAAAACTATGGCAGGTCAGATTTTCTGCCTAAATATATAATAAGATTTCTCAGAAAAATGCACATTATTTCAAAGACTTATTGGCTGTGAAATAAGTTAAGGTTATTTCAAATGGCTTGTCTGCAAAGAAAGGTGAGATGTAGGAAATCACAGAAAGTCGAGGGGAAAATAGGTCAATATATACTTTGCTATATTTTGAACTAAGCCTTTGGCCAGCCACAGTGTAGAGGACCTGACCCTTAGAAACTTACAAGTAAGCTGGAATCTTTAAAATTCAAATTTTTATAAGTAAAAAGATTTTTTAAAATGAATAACCAAGTGTTTTAATTGACATCAGAAGATCAAAACAATAAACCCTGAGAACATAGAAAAAAGATAAATAAAGATATGAGCAGAACTTAATACCACAGAAAACGTATAAAATTCAGTTGAGGTAGTAAGTCCAAAGAATATTTTTGACAAGATTTAAAAGACACACTTTGATTAAGGAAAACCAAAACATAAGTAAACAATATACAGAAAGAATCAGGACAATGTTATAGCAGAGAATATCTGAAATGCCAGTAAATTTGAACATTTGTGTAAAGTGGACCATTTCCTAGCTCCTAAAGTTTACCAAAATTGACACAAGAGGAAATCATTTAAGGTCATCATGTCTGCCCTTGGCATTCTCGGAACGCACTGGCCTCACAATGCAGCATGTTTAGTCCATGGTAAACTGCGGAGAGGGGGCCGGGCTGAGGGAGGTTGGAATACTGCCTTCACTGAGGGAGTGGGTGGGGCCATTTCTGCTGTGACTGAACAAAGGGCAGGGGAGAAGGGGGCCCACGGCAGGGCCCTCAGAGCCCGGCAGGCCCAGTCGTGTGTCACAAGCATTTAGGCCCAGGCCAAAGTGCGCCTTCTTTGTCTGCACAGCTGCCCAAACTGTCACCTTTCCACTCACGCCGCCCTCTTACTTGAAGTGTGTGTGGAACCGGTCCGCGCAGTACACCTCGATGCAAAGCTTACCATAGGTCTGGGCATCATAGCTTCCTGCCAGGTGACCGAAGATCGCAGGCAGATGGGTCGTGGGACACGAGTGGGGAGCCTCCTGCCAAGGCCACAGGCCGCCCAAAGCCACTATCCCAGATCGGGTGCAGCAAAGCAGTCCTGTCTGAGTCCCAGCCTCTAGAGGGAGTAGTGGACCAACACTTGTAGAAAAAGGGGTCCGCGCGGGTAACTCATTGGAGGGACACAAAAAAATCTTTGCGGACTTTCTGCTGAAGCTTACGAGCGTTCACACCTAAGCCTCTTACAAGGTCAGCTGTTTAGCTAAACATGAGCTCATGATCTAAATTTACACAATAATGAAGAAATCAGCTACAAGGGGAGACAAGCAGCAAAAACAATCAATACCAGAATTAGATTCCCTAGGCCAACCATCAGATGTTGGAATAATCAGGTGAAAGGCACAAAGTATACACAAAACTGGAACTGAAACAAGGAACAAGGATGTTTTCAAAGACTGGTAGGATCTCTAAAACATTTTTAAAGTACATGTCATTGATAAAGCTTAATACTCAATGGTTGTGTAATACAACAGATTCATCATTGAGCAGAGTGAAATTATGCTGTTTTGAAAACTATGGCAGGTCAGATTTTCTGCCTAATTATATAAGAAGATTTCTCTAAAAAATACACATTATTTCAAAGACTTATTGGCTGTGAAATAAGTTAAGGGTATTTCAAATGGCTTGTGTGCAAAGAAAGGTGAGATGTAGGGAATCACAGAAATCCGAGGGGAAAATAGGTCAATATATACATTGCTATATGGTGAACTAAGACTTAGGCCAGCCACAATGTAGAGGACCTGACCCTTAGAAAGTTACAAGTAAGCTGGAATCTTGAAAAGTTCAAATCTTTATAAGTAAAAAGATTTATTAAAATGAATAACCAAGTGTTTTAATTGACATCAGAATATCAAAACAATAAACCTGAGAACATAGAAAACATATAAATAAATATATGAGCAGAACTTAATACAATAGAAAACGTATAAAATTCAGGTGATGTAGTAAGTCCAAAGAATATCTCTTACAAGATTGAAAGACACACTTTGATTAAGGAAAACCAAAACATAAGTAAAGAATATACAGAAAGAATCAGGACAATGTTATAGCAGAGAGTATATGAAATGCCAGTAAATTTGAACGTTTGTGTAAAGTGGACCAGTTCCTAGCTCCTAAAATTTACCAAAACTGACACAAGAGGAAATCATTTAAGGTCATCATGTCAGCCCTTGGCATTCTCGGAATGCCCTGGACTCAGAATGCAGCATCTTTAGTCCATGGTAACCTGCGGAGAGGGGGCGGGGCTGAGGGAGTTTGGAACACTGCCCTCACAGAGGGAGTGGGTGTGGCCATCTCTGGGGTGACTGAACAAATGGCAGGGGAGCAGGGGTCCCAGTGCAGGGCCCTCAGAGCCCGGCAGGCCCAGTGGGGTGTCACAAGCATTTAGGCCCAGGCCAAAGTGCGCCTTCTTTGTCTGCACAGCGGCGCAAACTCTCACCTTTCCACTCAGGCCGCCCTCTTACTTGAAGTGTGTGTGGAAACTGTCCGTGCAGTACACCTCGCTGCACAGCTAACCATAGGTCTGGGCATCGTAGCTTCCTGCCAGATGACCGAAGTTCGCAGGCAGATGGGTCCCTGGGACACACGCAGAGAGGCTCCTGCCCCGGCCACAGGCCACCCACTGCCACTGCCAAAGATCGTGGGGCACAAAGCAGCCCTGTCTGAGGCCGTGCCTCTAGAGGGATTAGTGGACCAACACTTGTAGTAAACGGGGTCCTCGCGGGCAACTCATTGGAGGGACACAAATAAATCTTTGCGGAGTTTCTGATGAAACTTCCGAGTGTTCACACCTAAGCCTCTTACAAAGTCAGATGTTTAGCTAAACATGAGCCATGATCTAATTTTACACAATAATGAAGAAATCAGCTACAGGGGGAGACAATCAGCAAAAACAATCAATACCAGAATTAGATTCCCTAGGCCATCGATCAGACGTTGGAATAATCAGGTGCAAGGCAGAAAATATACAAAAACTGGAACTGAAACAAGGAACAAGGATATTTTCAAAGACTGGTAGGATCTCTAAAACATTTTTAAAGTACATGTCATTGATAAAGCTAAATACTCAAAGGTTGTGTAATACAACAGATTCATCATTGAGAAGAGTGAAATTATGCTGTTTTGAAAACTATGGCAGGTCAGATTTTCTGCCTATACATATAAGAATATTTCTCTGAAAAATACACATTATTTCAAAGACTTATTGGCTGTGAAATAAGTTAAGGTTATTTCAAATGGCTTGTCTGCAAAGAAAGGTGAGATATAGGAAATCACAGAAAGTCGAGGGGAAAATAGGTCAATATATACTTTGCTATATTGTGAACTAAGCTTTTGGCCAGCCACAATGTAGAGGACCTGACACTTAGAAACTTACAAGTAAGCTGGAATCTTTAAAAATTCAAATCTTTATAAGTAAAAAGATTTATTAAAATAAATAACCAAGTGTTTTAATTGACATCAGAAGATCAAAACAATAAACCCTGAGAACATAGAAAAAAGATAAATAAAGATATGAGCAGAACTTAATACCACAGAAAACGTATAAAATTCAGTTGAGGTAGTAAGTCCAAATAATATTCTTTGACAAGATTTAAAAGACACAATTTGATTAAGGAAAACCAAAACATAAGTAAAGAATGTACAGAAAGAATCAGGACAATGTTATAGCAGAGAATATCTGAAATGCCAGTAAATTTGAACATTTGTGTAAAGTGGAGCATTTCCTAGCTCCTAAAATTTACCAAAATTGACATAAGAGGAAATCATTTAGGTCATCATGTCTGCCCTTGGCATTCTCGGAACGCCCTCGGCTCAGAATGCAGCATCTGTAGTCCATGGTAACCTGCGGAGAGGGGGCGGGGCTGAGGGAGTTTGGAACAATGCCTTCACTGAGGGAGTGGGTGGGGCCATCTCTGCTGTGCCTGAACAAAGGGCAGGGGATAAGGGGGTCAACGCCGGGCCCTCAGAGCCCGGCAGGCCCAGTCGTGTGTCACAAGCATTTAGGCACAGGTCAAAGTGCGCCTTCTTTGTCTGCACAGCTGCCCAAACTCTCACCTTTCCACTCAGGCCGCCCTCTTACTTGAAGTGTGTGTGGAACTGGTCCGTGCAGTACACCTCGCTGCAAAGCTAACCATAGGTCTGGGCATCATAGCTTCCTGCCAGGTGACCGAAGTTCGCAGGCAGATGGGTCGTGGGACACACGTGGGGAGCCTCCTGCCCAGGCCACAGGCCGCCCAAAGCCACTATCCCAGATCGGGTGCAGCAAAGCAGTCCTGTCTGAGTCCCAGCCTCTAGAGGGTGTAGTGGACCAACACATGTAGAAAAAGGGGTCCGCGCGGGTAACTCATTGGAGGGACACAAAAGAATCTTTGCCGACTTTCTGCTGAAGCTTACGAGCGTTCACACCTAAGCCTCTTACAAGGTCAGCTGTTCAGATAAACATGAGCTCATGATCTAAATTTACACAATAATGAAGAAATCAGCTACAAGGGGAGAGAAGCAGCAAAAACAATCAATACCAGAATTAGATTCCCTAGGCCAACCATCAGATGTTGGAATAATCAGGTTCAAGGCAGAAAGTATACACAAAACTGGAACTGAAACAAGGAACAAGGATGTTTTCAAAGACTGGTAGGATCTCTAAAACATTTTTAAAGTACATGTCACTGATAAAGCTAAATAATCAAAGGTGGTGTAATACAACAGATTCATCATTGAGAAGAGTGAAATTATGCTGTTTTGAAAATTTTGGCAGGTCAGATTTTATGCCTAAATATATAGGAAGATTTCTCTGAAAAATGCACATTAATTCAAAGACTTATTGGCTGTGAAATAAGTTAAGTTTATTTCAAATGGCTTGTCTGCAAAGAAAGGTGAGATGTAGGAAATCACAGAAAGTCGAGGGGAAAATAGGTCAATATATACTCTGCTATATTGTGAACTAAGCCTTTGGCCAGCCACAATGTAGAGGACCTGACCCTTAGAAACTTACAAGTAAGCTGGAAGCTTTAAAAACTCAAATCTTTATAAGTAAAAAGATTTATTAAAATGAATAACCAAGTGTTTTAATTGACATCAGAAGATCAATACAATAAACCCTGAGAACATAGAAAAAAGATAAATAAAGATATGAGCAGAACTTAATACCATAGAAAACGTATAAAATTCAGTTGAGGTAGTAAGTCCAAAGAATATTCTTTGACAAGATTTAAAGGACACACTTTGATTAAGGAAAACCAAAACATAAGTAAAGAATATACAGAAAGAATCAGGACAATGTTATAGCAGAGAGTATATGAAATGCCAGTAAATTTGAACGTTTGTGTAAAGTGGACCAGTTCCTAGCTCCTAAAATTTACCAAAACTGACACAAGAGGAAATCATTTAAGGTCATCATGTCAGCCCTTGGCATTCTCGGAATGCCCTGGACTCAGAATGCAGCATCTTTAGTCCATGGTAACCTTCGGAGAGGGGGCGGGGCTGAGGGAGTTTGGAACACTGCCCTCACAGAGGGAGTGGGTGTGGCCATCTCTGCTGTGACTGAACAAAGGGCAGGGGAGCAGGGGGCCCAGGGCAGGGCCCTCAGAGCCCGGCAGGCCCAGTGGGGTGTCAAAAGCATTTAGGCCCAGGCCAAAGTGCGCCTTCTTTGCCTGCACAGCGGCACAAACTCTCACCTTTCCACTCAGGCCGCCCTCTTACTTGAAGTGTGTGTGGAACCGGTCCGCGCAGTACACCTCGATGCAAAGCTAACCATAGGTCTGGCCATCATAGCTTCCTGCCAGGTGACCGAAGTTCGCAGGCAGATGGGTCGTGGGACACACGTGGGGAGCCTCCTGCCCAGGCCACAGGCCGCCCAAAGCCACTATCCCAGATCGGGGGCAGCAAAGCAGTCCTGTCTGAGTCCCAGCCTCTAGAGGGATTAGTGGACCAACACTTGTAGAAAAAGGGGTCCGCGCGGGTAACTCATTGGAGGGACACAAAAAAATCTTTGCGGACTTTCTGCTGAAGCTTACGAGCGTTCACACATAAGCCTCTTACAAGGTCAGCTGTTTGGATAAACATGAGCTCATGATCTAAATTTACACAATAATGAAGAAATCAGCTACAAGGGGAGACAAGCAGCAAAAACAATCAATACCAGAATTAGATTCCCTAGGCCAACCATCAGATGTTGGAATAATCAGGTGCAAGGCAGAAAGTATACACAAAACTTGAACTGAAACAAGGAACAAGGATGTTTTCAAAGACTGGTAGGATCTCTAAAACATTTTTAAAGTACATGTCATTGATAAAGCTAAATACTCAATGGTTGTGTAATACAACAGATTCAACATTGAGAAGAGTGAAATTATGCTGTTTTGAAAACTATGGCAGGTCAGATTTTCTGCCTAATTATATAAGAAGATTTCTCTAAAAAATACACATTATTTCAAAGACTTATTGGCTGTGAAATAAGTTAAGGTTATTTCAAATGGCTTGTGTGCAAAGAAAGGTGAGATGTAGGGAATCACAGAAAGTCGAGGGGAAAATAGGTCAATATATACATTGCTATATGGTGAACTAAGACTTAGGCCAGCCACAAGGTAGAGGACCTGACCCTTAGAAACTTACAAGTAAGCTGGAATCTTCAAATGTTCAAATCTTTATAAGTAAAAAGATTTTTTAAAATGAATAACCAAGTGTTTTAATTGACATCAGAAGATCAAAACAATAAACCTGAGAACATAGAAACAATATAAATAAAGATATGAGCAGAACTTAATACAATAGAAAACGTATAAAATTCAGCTGATGTAGTAAGTCCAAATAATATTCTTTGACAAGATTAAAAGACACACTTTGATTAAGGAAAACCAAAACATATGTAAAGAATATACAGAAAGAATCAGGACAATGTTATAGCAGAGATTATATGAAATGCCAGTAAATTTGAAAGTTTGTGTAAAGTGGACCAGTTCCTAGCTCCTAAAATTTACCAAAACTGACACAAGAGGAAATCATTTAAGGTCATCATGTCTGCCCTTGGCATTCTCGGAATGCCCTGGACTCAGAATGCAGCATCTTTAGTCCATGGTAACCTGCGGAGAGGGGGCGGTGCTGAGGGAGTTTGGAACACTGCCCTCACAGAGGGAGTGGGTGTGGCCATCTCTGCTGTGACTGAACAAAGGGCAGGGGAGCAGGGTGCCCAGTGCAGGGTCCTCAGAGCCCGGCAGGCCCAGTGGGGTGTCACAAGCATTTGGCCCAGGAAAAAGGGCGCCTTCTTTGTCTGCACAGCGGCACAAACTCTCACCTTTCCACTCAGGCCGCCCTCTTACATGAAGTGTGTGTGGAACCTGTCCGCGCAGTACACCTCGCTGCACAGCTAACCATAGGTCTGAGCATCATAGCTTCCTGCCAGGTGACCGAAGTTCGCAGGAAAATGGGTCCCTGGGACACACGCAGAGAGGCTCCTGCCCCGGCCACAGGCCACCCACTGCCACTGCCACAGATCGTGGGGCACAAAACAGCCCTGTCTGTGGCCGTGCCTCTAGAGGGAGTAGTGGACCAACACTTGTAGTCAACGGGGTCCTCGCCGGCAACTCATTGGAGGGACACAAATAAATCTTTGCGGACTTTCTGATGAAACTTACGAGTGTTCACACCTAAGCCTCTTACAAAGTCAGATGTTTAGCTAAACATGAGCTCATGATCTAATTTTACACAATAATGAAGAAATCAGCTACAGGGGGAGACAATCAGCAAAAACAGTCAATACCAGAATAAGATTCCCTAGACCATCGATCAGACGTTGGAATAATCAGGTGCAAGGCAGAAAATATACATAAAACTGGAACTGAAACAAGGAACAAGGATGTTTTCAAAGACTGGTAGGATCTCTAAAACATTTTTAAAGTACATGTCATTGATAAAGCTAAATACTCAAAGGTTGTGTAATACAACAGATTCATCATTGAGAAGAGTGAAATTATGCTGTTTTGAAAAGTATGGCAGGTCAGATTTTCTGCCTAAATATATAAGAATATTTCTCGGAAAACTACACATTATTTCAAAGACTTATTGGCTGTGAAATAAGTTAAGGTTATTTCAAATGGCTTGTCTGCAAAGAAAGGTGAGATGTCGGAAATCACAGAAAGTCGAGGGGAAAATAGGTCAATATATACTTTGCTCTATTGTGAACTAAGCTTTTGGCCAGCCACAATGTAGAGGACCTGACCCTTAGAAACTTCCAAGTAAGCTGGAATCTTTAAAAATTCAAATCTTTATAAGTAAAAAGATTTATTAAAATGAATAACCAAGTGTTTTAATTGACATCAGAAGATCAAAACAATAAACCCTGAGAACATAGAAAAAAGATAAATAAAGATATGAGCAGAACTTAATACCACAGAAAACGTATAAAATTCAGTTGAGGTAGTAAGTCCAAAGAATATTCTTTGACAAGATTTAAATGACACACTTTGATTAAGGAAAACCAAAACATAAGTAAAGAATATACAGAAAGAATCAGGACAATGTTATAGCAGAGAATATCTGAAATGCCAGTAAATTTGAACATTTGTGTAAAGTGGACCATTTCCTATCTCCTAAACTTTACCAAAATTGACACAAGAGGTAATCATTTAAGGTCATCATGTCAGCCCTTGGCATTCTCGGAATGCCCTGGCCTCAGAATGCAGCATCTGTAGTCCATGGTAACGTGCGGAGAGGGGGCGGGTCTGAGGGAGTTTGGAACACTGCCCTCACAGAGGGAGTGGGTGTGGCCATCTCTGCTGTGACTGAACAAAGAGCAGGGGAGCAGGGGGCCCAGGGCAGGGCCCTCAGAGCCCGGCAGGCCCAGTGGGGTGACACAAGCATTTAGGCCCAGGCCAAAGGGCGCCTTCTTTGTCTGCACAGCTGCCCAAACTCTCTCCTTTCCACTCAGGCCGCCCTCTTACTTGAAGTGTGTGTGGAACCGGTCCGTGCAGGACACCTCGATGCAAAGATAACCATAGGTCTGGGCATCATAGCTTCATGCCAGGTGACCGATGTTCGCAGGCAGATGGGTCGTGGGACACACGTGGGGAGACTCCTGCCCAGGCCACAGGCCGCCCAAATCCACTATCCCAGATCGGGGGCAGCAAAGCAATCCTGTCTGAGTCCCAGCCTCTAGAGGGCGTAGTGGACCAACACTTGTAGAAAAAGGGGTCCGCGTGGGTAACTCATTGGAGGGCCACAAAAAAATCTTTGCGGACTTTCTGCTGAAGCTTACGAGCGTTCACACCTAAGCCTCTTACAAGGTCAGCTGTTCAGATAAACATGAGCTCATGATCTAAATTTACACAATAATGAAGAAATCAGCTACAAGGGGAGACAAGCAGCAAAAACAATCAATACCAGAATTAGAATCCCTAGGCCAACCATCAGATGTTGGAATAATCAGGTGCAAGGCAGAAAGTATACACAAAACTGGAACTGAAACAAGGAACAAGGATGTTTTCAAAGACTGGTAGGATCTCTAAACCATTTTTAAAGTACATGTCATTGATAAAGCTAAATACTCAATGGTTGTGTAATACAACAGATTCATCATTGAGAAGAGTGAAATTATGCTGTTTTGAAAACTATGGCAGGACAGATTTTCTGCCTAATTATATAAGAAGATTTCTCTAAAAAATACACATTATTTCAAAGACTTATTGGCTGTGAAATAAGTTAAGGGTATTTCAAATGGCTTGTGTGCAAAGAAAGGTGAGATGTAGGGAATCACAGAAAGCCGAGGGGAAAATAGGTCAATATATACATTGCTATATGGTGAACTAAGACTTAGGCCAGCCACAATGTAGAGGACCTGACACTTAGAAACTTACAAATAAGCTGGAATCTTTAATAATTCAAATCTTTATAAGTAAAAAGATTTATTAAAATGAATAACCAAGTGTTTTAATTGACATCAGATGATCAAAACAATAAACCCTGAGAACATAGAAAAAAGATAAATAAAGATATGAGCAGAACTTAATACCACAGAAAACGTATAAAATTCAGTTGAGGTAGTAAGTCCAAAGAATATTCTTTGACAAGATTTAAAAGACACACTTTGATTAAGAAAAACCAAAACATAAGTAAAGAATATACAGAAAGAATCAGGACAATGTTATAGCAGAGCATATCTGAAATGCCAGTAAATTTGAACATTTGTGTAAAGTGGACCATTTCCTAGCTCCTAAAGTTTACCAAAACTGACACAAGAGGAAATCATTTAAGGTCATCATGTCTGCCCTTGGCATTCTCGGAATGCCCTGGCCTCAGAATGCAGCATCTGTAGTCCATGGTAACCAGCGGAGAGGGGGCGGGGCTGAGGGAGGTTGGATCACTGCCTTCACTGAGGGAGTGGGTGGGGCCATCTCTGCTGTGACTGAACAAAGGGCTTGAGAGAAGGGGGCCAACGGCAGGGCCCTCAGAGCCCGGCAGGCCCAGTCGTGTGTCAGAAGCATTTAGGCACAGACCAAAGTGCGCCTTCTTTTTCTGCACAGCTGCCCAAACTCTCACCTTTCCACTCAGGCCGCCCTCTTACTTGAAGTGTGTGTGGAACCGGTCCGCGCAGTACACCTCGATGCAAAGCTAACCATAGGTCTGGGCATCATAGCTTCCTGCCAGGTGACCGAAGTTCGCAGGCAGATGGGTCGTGGGACACACGTGGGGAGCCTCCTGCCCAGGCCACAGGCCGCCCAAAGCCACTATCCCAGATCGGGGGCGGCAAAGCAGTCCTGTCTGAGTCCCAGCCTCTAGAGGGAGTAGTGGACCAACACTTGTAGAAAAAGGGGTCCGCGCGGGTAACTCATTGGAGGGACACAAAAAAATCTTTGTGGACTTTCTGCTGAAGCTTACGAGCGTTCACACCTAAGCCTCTTACAAGGTCAGCTGTTTAGATAAACATGAGCTCATGATCTAAATTTACACAATAATGAAGAAATCAGCTACATGGGGAGAAAAGCAGCAAAAACAATCAATACCAGAATTAGATTCCCTAGGCCAACCATCAGATGTTGGAATAATCAGGTGCAAGGCAGAAAGTATACATAAAACTTGAACTGAAACAAGGAACAAGGATGTTTTCAAAGACTGGTAGGATCTCTAAAATATTTTTAAAGTACATGTCATTGATAAAGCTAAATACTCAAAGGTTGTGTAATACAACAGATTCAACATTGAGAAGAGTGAAATTATGCTGTTTTGAAAACTATGGCAGGTCAGATTTTCTGCCTAATTATATAAGAAGATTTCTCTTAAAAATACACATTATTTCAAAGACTTATTGGCTGTGAAATAAGTTAAGGTTATTTCAAATGGCTTGTGTGCAAAGAAAGGTGAGATGTAGGTAATCACAGAAAGTCGAGGGGAAAATAGGTCAATATATACATTGCTATATGTTGAACTAAGACATAGGCCAGGCAAAATGTAGAGGACCTGACCCTTAGAAACTTACAAGTAAGCTGGAATCTTGAAAAGTTGAAATCCTTATAAGTAAAAAGATTTATTAAAATGATTAACGAAGTGTTATAATTGACATCAGAATATATAAACAATAAACCTGAGAACATAGAAAACATATAAATAAAGATATGAGCAGAACTTAATACAATAGAAAACGTATAAAATTCAGGTGATGTAGTAAGTCCAAAGAATATTCTTTGACAAGATTAAAAGACACACTTTGATTAAGGAAAACCAAAACATAAGTAAAGAATATACAGAAAGAATCAGGATAATGTTATATCAGAGAGTATATGAAATGCCAGGAAATTTGAACGTTTGTGTAAAGTGGACCAGTTCCTAGCTCCTAAAATTTACCAAAACTGACACAAGAGGAAATCATTTAAGGTCATCATGTCAGCCCTTGGCATTCTCGGAATGCCCTGGCCTCAGAATGCAGCATCTGTAGTCCATGGTAACCTGCGGAGAGGGGGCGGGTCTGAGGGAGTTTGGAACACTGCCCTCACAGAGGGAGTGGGTGTGGCCATCTCTGCTGTGACTGAACAAAGGGCAGGGGAGCAGGGGGCACAGGGCAGGGCCCTCAGAGCCCGGCAGGCCCAGTGGGGTGTCACAAGCATTTAGGCCCAGGACAAAGGGCGCCTTCTTTGTCTGCACAGCTGCCCAAACTCTCACCTTTCCACTCAGGGCGCCCTGTGACTTGAAGTGTGTGTGGAACCTGTCAGCTCAGTACACCTCGCTGCACAGATAACCATAGGTCTGGGCATCGTAGCTTCCTGCCAGGTGACTGAAGTTCGCAGGCAGATGGGTCCCTGGGACACACGCACAGAGGCTCCTGCCCCGGCCACAGGCCACCCACTGCCACTGCCACAGATCGTGGGGCACAAAGCAGCCCTGTCTGAGGCCGTGCCTCTAGAGGGAGTAGTGGACCAACACTTGTAGTCAACGGGGTCCTCGCGGACAACTCATTGGAGGGACACAAATAAATCTTTGCGGACTTTCTTATGAAACTTACGAGGGTTCACAACTAAGCCTCTTACAAAGTCAGATGTTTAGCTAAACATGAGCTCATGATCTAATTTTACACAATAATGAAGAAATCAGCTACAGGGGGAGACAATCAGCAAAAACAATCAATACCAGAATTAGATTCCCTAGGCTATCGATCAGACGTTGGAATAATCAGGTGCAAGGCAGAAAATATACATAAAACTGGAACTGAAACAAGGAACAAGGATGTTTTCAAAGACTGGTAGTATCTCTAAAATATTTTTAAAGTATATGTCATTGATAAAGCTAAATACTCAATGGTTGTATAATACAACAGATTCATCATTGAGAAGAGTGAAATTATGCTCTTTTGAAAATTATGGCAGGTCAGATTTTCTGCCTAAATATATAAGAAGATTTCTCTGAAAAATGCACATTATTTCAAAGACTTATTGGCTGTGAAATAAGTTAAGGTTATTTCAAATGGCTTGTCTGCAAAGAAAGGTGAGATGTAGGAAATCACAGAAAGTCGAGGGGAAAATAGGTCAATATATACTTTGCTATATTGTGAACTAAGCTTTTCGCCAGCCACAATGTAGAGGACCTGACCCTTAGAAACTTACAAGTAAGCTGGAATCTTGAAAAGTTCAAATCTTTATAAGTAAAAAGATTTATTAAAATGAATAACCAAGTGTTTTAATTGACATCAGAATATCAAAACAATAAACCTGAGAACATAGAAAAAATATAAATAAAGATATGAGCAGAACTTAATACAATAGAAAACGTATAAAATTCAGGTGATGTAGTAAGTCCAAAGAATATTCTTTGACAAGATTAAAAGACACACTTTGATTAAGGAAAACCAAAACATAAGTAAAGAATATACAGAAAGAATCAGGACAATGTTATAGCAGAGAGTATATGAAATGCCAGTAAATTTGAAAGTTTGTGTAAAGTGGACCAGTTCCTAGCTCCTAAAATTTACCAAAACTGACACAAGAGGAAATCATTTAAGGTCATCATTTCAGCCCTTGGCATTCTCGGAATGCCCTGGACTCAGAATGCAGCATCCTTAGTCCATGGGAACCTGCGGAGAAGGGGTGAGGCTGAGGGAGTTTGGAACACTGCCCTCACAGAGGGAGTGGGTGTGGCAATCTCTGCTGTGACTGAACAAAGGGCAGTGGAGCAGGGGGCCCAGGGCAGGGCCCTCAGAGCCCGGCAGGCCCAGTGGTGTGTCACAAGCATTTATGCCCAGGACAAAGGAAGCCTTCTTTGTCTGCACAGCTGCCCAAACTCTCACCTTTCCACTCAGGCCGCCCTCTTACTTGAAGGGTGTGTGGAACCTGTCCGCGCAGTACACCTCGCTGCACAGCTAACCATAGGTGTTGGCATCGTAGCTTCCTGTCAGGTGACCGAAATTCGCAGGCAGATAGGTCCCTGGGACACACGCAGAGAGGCTCCTGCCCCGGCCACAGGCCACCCACTGCCACTGCCACAGATCGTGGGGCACAAAGCAGCCCTGTCTGAGGCCGTGCCTCTAGAGGGAGTAGTGGACCAACACTTGTAGTCAACGGGGTCCTCGCGGACAACTCATTGGAGGGACACAAATAAATCTTTGCGGACTTTCTGATGAAACTTACGAGTGTTCACACCTAAGCCTCTTACAAAGTCAGATGTTTAGCTAAACATGAGCTCATGATCTAAATTTACACAATAATGAAGAAATCAGCTACAGGGGGAGACAATCAGCAAAAACAATCAATACCAGAATTAGATTCCCTAGGCCATCGATCAGACGTTGGAATAATCAGGTGCAAGGCAGAAAATATACATAAAACTGGAACTGAAACAAGGAACAAGGATGTTTTCAAAGACTGGTAGGATCTCTAAAACATTTTTAAAGTACATGTCACTGATAAAGCTAAATACTCAAAGGTTGTGTAATACAACAGATTTATCATTGAGAAGAGTGAAATTATGCTGTTTTGAAAACTATGGCAGGTCAGATTTTCTGCCTAAATATATAAGAAGATTTCTCAGAAAAATGCACATTATTTCAAAGACTTATTGGCTGTGAAATAAGTTAAGGTTATTTCAAATGGCTTGTCTGCAAAGAAAGGTGAGATGTAGGAAATCACAGAAAGTCGAGGGGAAAATAGGTCAATATATACTTTGCTATATTTTGAACTAAGCCTTTGGCCAGCCACAATGTAGAGGACCTGACCCTTAGAAACTTACAAGTAAGCTGGAATCTTTAAAAATTCAAATCTTTATAAGTAAAAAGATTTATTAAAATGAATAACCAAGTGTTTTAATTGACATCAGAAGATCAAAACAATAAACCCTGAGAACAGAGAAAAAAGATAAATAAAGATATGAGCAGAACTTAATACAATAGAAAACGTATAAAATTCAGGTGATGTAGTAAGTCCAAAGAATATTCTTTGACAAGATTAAAAGACACACTTTGATTAAGGAAAACCAAAACATAAGTAAAGAATATACAGAAAGAATCAGGACAACGTTATAGCAGAGAGTATATGAAATGCCAGTAAATTTGAAAGTTTGTGTAAAGTGGACCAGTTCCTAGCTCCTAAAATTTACCAAAACTGACACAAGAGGAAATCATTTAAGGTCATCATGTCAGCCCTTGGCATTCTCGGAATGCCCTGGACTCAGAATGCAGCATCTTTAGTCCATGGTAACCTGCGGAGAGGGGGCGCGGCTGAGGGAGTTTGGAACACTGCCCTCACAGAGGGAGTGGGTGTGGCCATCTCTGCTGTGACTGAACAAAGGGCAGGGGAGCAGGGGTCCCAGGGCAGGGCCCTCAGAGCCCGGCAGGCCCAGTGGGGTGTCACAAGCATTTAGGCCCAGGACAAAGGGCGCCTTCTTTGTCTGCACAGCGGCGCAAACTCTCACCTTTCCACTCAGGCCGCCCTCTTACTTGAAGTGTGTGTGGAACCTGTCCGTGCAGTAGACCTCGCTGCACAGCTAACCATAGGTCTGGGCATCGTAGCTTCCTGCCAGGTGACCGAAGTTCGCAGGCAGATGGGTCCCTGGGACACACGCAGAGAGGCTCCTGCCCCGGCCACAGGCCACCCACTGCCACTGCCACAGATCGTGGGGCACAAAGCAGCCCTGTCTGAGGCTGTGCCTCTAGAGGGAGTAGTGGACCAACACTTGTAGTAAACGGGGTCCTCGCGGGCAAATCATTGGAGGGACACAAATAAATCTTTGCGGAGTTTCTGATGAAACTTACGAGTGTTCACACCTAAGCCTCTTACAAAGTCAGATGTTTAGGTAAACATGAGCCATGATCTAATTTTACACAATAATGAAGAAATCAGCTATAGGGGGAGACAATCAGCAAAAACAATCAATACCAGAATTAGATTCCCTAGGCCATCGATCAGACGTTGGAATAATCAGGTGCAAGGCAGAAATTATACAAAAACTGGAACTGAAAAAAGGAACAAGGATATTTTCAAAGACTGGTAGGATCTCTAAAACATTTTTAAAGTACATGTCATTGATAAAGCTAAATACTCAAAGGTTGTGTAATACAACAGATTCATCATTGAGAAGAGTGAAATTATGCTGTTTTGAAAACTATGGCAGGTCAGATTTTCTGCCTAAATATATAAGAAGATTTGTCTGAAAACTACACATTATTTCAAAGACTTATTGGCTGTGAAATAAGTTAAGGTTATTTCAAATGGCTTGTCTGCAAAGAAAGGTGAGATGTAGGAAATCACAGAAAGTCGAGGGGAAAATAGGTCAATATATACTTTGCTATATTGTGAACTAAGCTTTTGGCCAGCCACAATGTAGAGGACCTGACCCTTAGAATCTTCCAAGTAAGCTGGAATCTTGAAAAATTCAAATATTTATAAGTAAAAAGTTTTATTAAAATGAATAACCAAGTGTTTTAATTGACATCAGAAGATCAAAACAATAAACCCTGAGAACAGAGAAAAAAGATAAATAAAGATATGAGCAGAACTTAATACCACAGAAAACGTATAAAATTCAGTTGAGGTAGTAAGTCCAAAGAATATTCTTTGACAAGATTTAAAAGACACACTTTGATTAAGGAAAACCAAAACATAAGTAAAGAATATACAGAAAGAATCAGGACAATGTTATAGCAGAGAATATCTGAAATGCCAGTAAATTTGAACATTTGTATAAAGTGGAGCATTTCCTAGCTCCTAAAATTTACCAAAATTGACACAAGAGGAAATCATTTAAGGTCATCATGTCTGCCCTTGGCATTCTCGGAACGCCCTCGGCTCAGAATGCAGCATCTGTAGTCCATGGTAACCTGCGGAGAGGGGGCGGGGCTGAGGGAGGTTGGAACAATGCCTTCACTGAGGGAGTGGGTGGGGCCATCTCTGCTGTGCCTGAACAAAGGGCAGGGGATAAGGGGGCCAACGCCGGGACCTCAGAGCCCGGCAGGCCCAGTCGTGTGTCACAAGCATTTAGGCATAGGTCAAAGTGCGCCTTCTTTGTCTGCACAGCTGCCCAAACTCTCACCTTTCCACTCAGGCCGCCCTCTTACTTGAAGTGTGTGTGGAACCGGTCCGTGCAGTACACCTCGCTGCAAAGCTAACCATAGGTCTGGGCATCATAGCTTCCTGCCAGGTGACCGAAGTTCGCAGGCAGATGGGTCGTGGGACACACGTGGGGAGCCTCCTGCCCAGGCCACAGGCCGCCCAAAGCCACTATCCCAGATCGGGGGCGGCAAAGCAGTCCTGTCTGAGTCCCAGCCTCTAGAGGGAGTAGTGGACCAACACATGTAGAAAAAGGGGTCCGCGCGGGTAACTCATTGGAGGGACACAAAAAAATCTTTGCGGACTTTCTGCTGAAGCTTACGAGCGTTCACACCTAAGACTCTTACAAGGTCAGCTGTTTAGCTAAAAATGAGCTCATGATCTAAATTTACACAATAATGAAGAAATCAGCTACAAGGGGAGAGAAGCAGCAAAAACTATCAATACCAGAATTAGATTCCCTAGGCCAACCATCAGATGTTGGAATAATCAGGTGCAAGGCAGAAAGTATACACAAAACTGGAACTGAAACAAGGAACAAGGATGTTTTCAAAGACTGGTAGGATCTCTAAAATATTTTTAAAGTACATGTCATTGATAAAGCTAAATACTCAAAGGTGGTGTAATACAACAGATTCATCATTGAGAAGAGTGAAATTATGCTGTTTTGAAAATTATGGCAGGTCAGATTTTCTGCCTAAATATATAAGAAGATTTCTCTGAAAAATGCACATTATTTCAAAGACTTATTGGCTGTGAAATAAGTTAAGTTTATTTCAAATGGCTTGTCTGCAAAGAAAGGTGAGATGTAGGAAATCACAGAAAGTCGAGGGGAAAATAGGTCAATATATACTTTGCTATATTGTGAACTAAGCCTTTGGCCAGCCACAATGTAGAGGACCTGACCCTTAGAAACTTACAAGTAAGCTGGAATCTTTAAAAACTCAAATCTTCATAAGTAAAAAGATTTATTAAAATGAATAACCAAGTGTTTTAATTGACATCAGAAGATCAAAACAATAAACCCTGAGAACATAGAAAAAAGATAAATAAAGATATGAGCAGAACTTAATACCATAGAAAACGTATAAAATTCAGTTGAGGTAGTAAGTCCAAAGAATATTCTTTGACAAGATTTAAAAGACACACTTTGATTAAGGAAAACCAAAACATAAGTAAAGAATATACAGAAAGAGTCAGGACAATGTTATAGCAGAGAGTATATGAAATGCCAGTAAATTTGAACGTTTGTGTAAAGTGGACCAGTTCCTAGCTCCTAAAATTTACCAAAACTGACACAAGAGGAAATCATTTAAGGTCATCATGTCAGCCCTTGGCATTCTCGGGATGCCCTGGACTCAGAATGCAGCATCTTTAGTCCATGGTAACCTGCGGAGAGGGGGCGGGGCTGAGGGAGTTTGGAACACTGCCCTCACAGAGGGAGTGGGTGTGGCCATCTCTGCTGTGACTGAACAAAGGGCAGGGGAGCAGGGGGCCCAGGGCAGGGCCCTCAGAGCCCGGCAGGCCCAGTGGGGTGTCAAAAGCATTTAGGCCCAGGCCAAAGTGCGCCTTCTTTGTCTGCACAGCGGCACAAACTCTCACCTTTCCACTAAGGCCGCCCTCTTACTTGAAGTGTGTGTGGAACCGGTCCGCGCAGTACACTTCGATGCAAAGCTAACCATAGGTCTGGCCATCATAGCTTCCTGCCAGGTGACCGAAGTTCGCAGACAGATGGGTCGTGGGACACACGTGGGGAGAATCCTGCCCAGGCCACAGGCCGCCCAAAGCCACTATCCCAGTTCGGGGGCAGCAAAGCAGTCCTGTCTGAGTCCCAGCCTCTAGAGGGAGTAGTGGACCAACACTTGTAGAAAAAGGGGTCCGCGCGGGTAACTCATTGGAGGGACACAAAAAAATCTTTGCGGACTTTCTGCTGAAGCTTACGAGCGTTCACACCTAAGCCTCTTACAAGGTCAGCTGTTTAGATAAACATGAGCTCATGATCTAAGTTTACACAATAATGAAGAAATCAGCTACAAGGGGAGACAAGCAGCAAAAACAATCAATACCAGAATTAGATTCCCTAGGCCAACCATCAGATGTTGGAATAATCAGGTGCAAGGCAGAAAGTATACACAAAACTGGAACTGAAACAAGGAACAAGGATGTTTTCAAAGACTGGTAGGATCTCTACAATATTTTTAAAGTACATGTCATTGATAAAGCTAAATACTCAAAGGTGGTGTAATACAACAGATTCATCATTGAGAAGAGTGAAATTATGCTGTTTTGAAAATTATGGCAGGTCAGATTTTCTGCCTAAATATATAAGAAGATTTCTCTGAAAAATGCACATTATTTCAAAGACTTATTGGCTGTGAAATAAGTTAAGGTTGTTTCAAATGGCTTGTCTGCAAAGAAAGGTGAGATGTAGGAAATCACAGAAAGTCGAGGGGAAAATAGGTCAATATATACATTGCTATATGGTGAACTAAGACTTAGGCCAGCCACAATGTAGAGGACCTGACCCTTAGAAACTTACAAGTAAGCTGGAATCTTGAAAAATTCAAATCCTTATAAGTAAAAAGATTTTTTAAGATGAATAACCAAGTGTTTTAATTGACATCAGAAGATCAAAACAATAAACCTGAGAACATAGAAACAATATAAATAAAGATATGAGCAGAACTTAATACAATAGAAAACGTATAAAATTCAGCTGATGTAGTAAGTCAAAGAATATTCTTTGACAAGATTAAAAGACACACTTTGATTAAGGAAAACCAAAACATATGTAAAGAATATACAGAAAGAATCAGGACAATGTTATAGCAGAGAGTATATGAAATGCCAGTAAATTTGAAAGTTTGTGTAAAGTGGACCAGTTCCTAGCTCCTAAAATTTACCAAAACTGACACAAGAGGAAATCATTTAAAGTCATCATGTCAGCCCTTGGCATTCACGGAATGCCCTGGACTCAGAATGCAGCATCTTTAGTCCATGGTAACCTGCGGAGAGGGGGCGGGGCTGAGGGAGTTTGGAACACTGCCCTCACACAGGGAGTGGGTGTGGCCATCTCTGCTGTGACTGAACAAAGGGCAGGGGAGCAGGGTGCCCAGGGCAGGGCCCTCGGAGCCCGGCAGGCCCAGTGGGGTGTCACAAGCATTTGGCCCAGGACAAAGGGCGCCTTCTTTGTCTGCACAGCGGCACAAACTCTCACCTTTCCACTCAGGCCGCCCTCTTACTTGAAGTGTGTGTGGAACCTGTCCGCGCAGTACACCTCGCTGCACAGCTAACCATAGGTCTGAGCATCGTAGCTTCCTGCCAGGTGACCGAATTTCGCAGGCAGATGGGTCCCTGGGACACACGCAGAGAGGCTCCTGCCCCGGCCACAGGCCACCCACTGCCACTGCCACAGATCGTGGTGCACAAAACAGCCCTGTCTGAGGCCGTGCCTCTAGAGGGAGTAGTGGACCAACACTTGTAGTCAACGGGGTCTTCGCGGGTAACTCATTGGAGGGACACAAATAAATCTTTGCGGACTTTCTGATGAAACTTACGAGTGTTCACACCTAAGCCTCTTACAAAGTCAGATGTTTAGCTAAACATGAGCTCATGATCTAATTTTACACAATAATGAAGAAATCAGCTACAGGGGGAGACAATCAGCAAAAACAATCAATACCAGGATAAGATTCCCTAGACCATCGATCAGACGTTGGAATAATCAGGTGCAAGGCAGAAAATATACATAAAACTGGAACTGAAACAAGGAACAAGGATGTTTTCAAAGACTGGTAGGATCTCTAAAACATTTTTAAAGTACATGTCATTGATAAAGCTAAATACTCAAAGGTTGTGTAATACAACACATTCATCATTGAGAAGAGTGAAATTATGCTGTTTTGAAAACTATGGCAGGTCAGATTTTCTGCCTAAATATATAAGAAGATTTGTCTGAAAACTACACATTATTTCAAAGACTTATTGGCTGTGAAATAAGTTAAGGTTATTTCAAATGGCTTGTGTGCAAAGAAAGGTGAGATGTAGGAAATCACAGAAAGTCGAGGGGAAAATAGGTCAATATATACTTTGCTATATTGTGAACTAAGCTTTTGGCCAGCCACAATGTAGAGGACCTGACCCTTAGAAACTTACAAGTAAGCTGGAATCTTGAAAAATTCAAATCCTTATAAGTAAAAAGATTTTTTAAGATGAATAACCAAGTGTTTTAATTGACATCAGAAGATCAAAACAATAAACCTGAGAACATAGAAACAATATAAATAAAGATATGAGCAGAACTTAATACAATAGAAAACGTATAAAATTCAGCTGATGTAGTAAGTCAAAGAATATTCTTTGACAAGATTAAAAGACACACTTTGATTAAGGAAAACCAAAACATATGTAAAGAATATACAGAAAGAATCAGGACAATGTTATAGCAGAGAGTATATGAAATGCCAGTAAATTTGAAAGTTTGTGTAAAGTGGACCAGTTCCTAGCTCCTAAAATTTACCAAAACTGACACAAGAGGAAATCATTTAAGGTCATCCTGTCAGCCCTTGGCATTCACGGAATGCCCTGGACTCAGAATGCAGCATCTTTAGTCCATGTTAACCTGCGGAGAGGGGGCGGGGCTGAGGGAGTTTGGAACACTGCCCTCACACAGGGAGTGGGTGTGGCCATCTCTGCTGTGACTGAACAAAGGGCAGGGGAGCAGGGTGCCCAGGGCAGGGCCCTCGGAGCCCGGCAGGCCCAGTGGGGTGTCACAAGCATTTGGCCCAGGACAAAGGGCGCCTTCTTTGTCTGCACAGCGGCACAAACTCTCACCTTTCCACTCAGGCCGCCCTCTTACTTGAAGTGTGTGTGGAACCTGTCCGCGCAGTACACCTCGCTGCACAGCTAACCATAGGTCTGAGCATCGTAGCTTCCTGCCAGGTGACCGAATTTCGCAGGCAGATGGGTCCCTGGGACACACGCAGAGAGGCTCCTGCCCCGGCCACAGGCCACCCACTGCCACTGCCACAGATCGTGGTGCACAAAACAGCCCTGTCTGAGGCCGTGCCTCTAGAGGGAGTAGTGGACCAACAATTGTAGTCAACGGGGTCTTCGCGGGTAACTCATTGGAGGGACACAAATAAATCTTTGCGGACTTTCTGATGAAACTTACGAGTGTTCACACCTAACCCTCTTACAAAGTCAGATGTTTAGCTAAACATGAGCTCATGATCTAATTTTACACAATAATGAAGAAATCAGCTACAGGGGGAGACAATCAGCAAAAACAATCAATACCAGGATAAGATTCCCTAGACCATCGATCAGACGTATGAATAATCAGGTGCAAGGCAGAAAATATACATAAAACTGGAACTGAAACAAGGAACAAGGATGTTTTCAAAGACTGGTAGGATCTCTAAAACATTTTTAAAGTACATGTCATTGATAAAGCTAAATACTCAAAGGTTGTGTAATACAACAGATTCATCATTGAGAAGAGTGAAATTATGCTGTTTTGAAAACTATGGCAGGTCAGATTTTCTGCCAAAATATATAAGAAGATTTGTCTGAAAACTACACATTATTTCAAAGACTTATTGGCTGTGAAATAAGTTAAGGTTATTTCAAATGGCTTGTCTGCAAAGAAAGGTGAGATGTAGGAAATCACAGAAAGTCGAGGGGAAAATAGGTCAATATATACTTTGCTATATTGTGAACTAAGCTTTTGGCCAGCCACAATGTAGAGGACCTGACCCTTAGAAACTTCCAAGTAAGCTGGAATCTTTAAAAATTCAAATCTTTATAAGTAAAAAATTTATTAAAATGAATAACCAAGTGTTTTAATTGACATCAGAAGATCAAAACAATAAACCCTGAGAACATAGAAAAAAGATAAATAAAGATATGAGCAGAACTTAATACCACAGAAAACGTATAAAATTCAGTTGAGGTAGTAAGTCCAAAGAATATTCTTTGACAAGATTTAAAAGACACACTTTGATTAAGGAAAACCAAAACATAAGTAAAGAATATACAGAAAGAATCAGGACAATGTTATAGCAGAGAATATCTGAAATGCCAGTAAATTTGAACATTTGTATAAAGTGGAGCATTTCCTAGCTCCTAAAATTTACCAAAATTGACACAAGAGGAAATCATTTAAGGTCATCATGTCTGCCCTTGGCATTCTCGGAACGCCCTCGGCTCAGAATGCAGCATCTGTAGTCCATGGTAACCTGCGGAGAGGGGGCGGGGCTGAGGGAGGTTGGAACAATGCCTTCACTGAGGGAGTGGGTGGGGCCATCTCTGCTGTGCCTGAACAAAGGGCAGGGGATAAGGGGGCCAAAGCCGGGCCCTCAGAGCCCGGCAGGCCCAGTCGTGTGTCACAAGCATTTAGGCCCAGGCCAAAGTGCGCCTTCTTTGTCTGCACAGCTGCCCAAACTCTCACCTTTCCACTCAGGCCGCCCTCTTACTTGAAGTGTGTGTGGAACCGGTCCGTGCAGTACACCTCGCTGCAAAGCTAACCATAGGTCTGGGCATCATAGCTTCCTGCCAGGTGACCGAAGTTCGCAGGCAGATGGGTCGTGGGACACACGTGGGGAGCCTCCTGCCCAGGCCACAGGCCGCCCAAAGCCACTATCCCAGATCGGGGGCGGCAAAGCAGTCCTGTCTGAGTCCCAGCCTCTAGAGGGAGTAGTGGACCAACACATGTAGAAAAAGGGGTCCGCGCGGGTAACTCATTGGAGGGACACAAAAAAATCTTTGCGGACTTTCTGCTGAAGCTTACGAGCGTTCACACCTAAGACTCTTACAAGGTCAGCTGTTTAGCTAAAAATGAGCTCATGATCTAAATTTACACAATAATGAAGAAATCAGCTACAAGGGGAGAGAAGCAGCAAAAACTATCAATACCAGAATTAGATTCCCTAGGCCAACCATCAGATGTTGGAATAATCAGGTGCAAGGCAGAAAGTATACACAAAACTGGAACTGAAACAAGGAACAAGGATGTTTTCAAAGACTGGTAGGATCTCTAAAATATTTTTAAAGTACATGTCATTGATAAAGCTAAATACTCAAAGGTGGTGTAATACAACAGATTCATCATTGAGAAGAGTGAAATTATGCTGTTTTGAAAATTATGGCAGGTCAGATTTTCTGCCTAAATATATAAGAAGATTTCTCTGAAAAATGCACATTATTTCAAAGACTTATTGGCTGTGAAATAAGTTAAGTTTATTTCAAATGGCTTGTCTGCAAAGAAAGGTGAGATGTAGGAAATCACAGAAAGTCGAGGGGAAAATAGGTCAATATATACTTTGCTATATTGTGAACTAAGCCTTTGGCCAGCCACAATGTAGAGGACCTGACCCTTAGAAACTTACAAGTAAGCTGGAATCTTTAAAAACTCAAATCTTCATAAGTAAAAAGATTTATTAAAATGAATAACCAAGTGTTTTAATTGACATCAGAAGATCAAAACAATAAACCCTGAGAACATAGAAAAAAGATAAATAAAGATATGAGCAGAACTTAATACCATAGAAAACGTATAAAATTCAGTTGAGGTAGTAAGTCCAAAGAATATTCTTTGACAAGATTTAAAAGACACACTTTGATTAAGGAAAACCAAAACATAAGTAAAGAATATACAGAAAGAGTCAGGACAATGTTATAGCAGAGAGTATATGAAATGCCAGTAAATTTGAACGTTTGTGTAAAGTGGACCAGTTCCTAGCTCCTAAAATTTACCAAAACTGACACAAGAGGAAATCATTTAAGGTCATCATGTCAGCCCTTGGCATTCTCGGGATGCCCTGGACTCAGAATGCAGCATCTTTAGTCCATGGTAACCTGCGGAGAGGGGGCGGGGCTGGGGGAGTTTGGAACACTGCCCTCACAGAGGGAGTGGGTGTGGCCATCTCTGCTGTGACTGAACAAAGGGCAGGGGCGCAGGGGGCACAGGGCAGGGCCCTCAGAGCCCGGCAGGCCCAGTGGGGTGTCAAAAGCATTTAGGCCCAGGCCAAAGTCCGCCTTCTTTGTCTGCACAGCGGCACAAACTCTCACCTTTCCACTAAGGCCGCCCTCTTACTTGAAGTGTGTGTGGAACCGGTCCGCGCAGTACACTTCGATGCAAAGCTAACCATAGGTCTGGCCATCATAGCTTCCTGCCAGGTGACCGAAGTTCGCAGGCAGATGGGTCGTGGGACACACGTGGGGAGAATCCTGCCCAGGCCACAGGCCGCCCAAAGCCACTATCCCAGTTCGGGGGCAGCAAAACAGTCCTGTCTGAGTCCCAGCCTCTAGAGGGAGTAGTGGACCAACACTTGTAGAAAAAGGGGTCCGCGCGGGTAACTCATTGGAGGGACACAAAAAAATCTTTGCGGACTTTCTGCTGAAGCTTACGAGCGTTCACACCTAAGCCTCTTACAAGGTCAGCTGTTTAGATAAACATGAGCTCATGATTTAAGTTTACACAATAATGAAGAAATCAGCTACAAGGGGAGACAAGCAGCAAAAACAATCAATACCAGAATTAGATTCCCTAGGCCAACCATCAGATGTTGGAATAATCAGGTGCAAGGCAGAAAGTATACACAAAACTGGAACTGAAACAAGGAACAAGGATGTTTTCAAAGACTGGTAGGATCTCTAAAATATTTTTAAAGTACATGTCATTGATAAAGCTAAATACTCAAAGGTGGTGTAATACAACAGATTCATCATTGAGAAGAGTGAAATTATGCTGTTTTGAAAATTATGGCAGGTCAGATTTTCTGCCTAAATATATAAGAAGATTTCTCTGAAAAATGCACATTATTTCAAAGACTTATTGGCTGTGAAATAAGTTAAGGTTGTTTCAAATGGCTTGTCTGCAAAGAAAGGTGAGATGTAGGAAATCACAGAAAGTCGAGGGGAAAATAGGTCAATATATACATTGCTATATGGTGAACTAAGACTTAGGCCAGCCACAATGTAGAGGACCTGACCCTTAGAAACTTACAAGTAAGCTGGAATCTTGAAAAATTCAAATCCTTATAAGTAAAAAGATTTTTTAAGATGAATAACCAAGTGTTTTAATTGACATCAGAAGATCAAAACAATAAACCTGAGAACATAGAAACAATATAAATAAAGATATGAGCAGAACTTAATACAATAGAAAACGTATAAAATTCAGCTGATGTAGTAAGTCAAAGAATATTCTTTGACAAGATTAAAAGACACACTTTGATTAAGGAAAACCAAAACATATGTAAAGAATATACAGAAAGAATCAGGACAATGTTATAGCAGAGAGTATATGAAATGCCAGTAAATTTGAAAGTTTGTGTAAAGTGGACCAGTTCCTAGCTCCTAAAATTTACCAAAACTGACACAAGAGGAAATCATTTAAAGTCATCATGTCAGCCCTTGGCATTCACGGAATGCCCTGGACTCAGAATGCAGCATCTTTAGTCCATGGTAACCTGCGGAGAGGGGGCGGGGCTGAGGGAGTTTGGAACACTGCCCTCACACAGGGAGTGGGTGTGGCCATCTCTGCTGTGACTGAACAAAGGGCAGGGGAGCAGGGTGCCCAGGGCAGGGCCCTCGGAGCCCGGCAGGCCCAGTGGGGTGTCACAAGCATTTGGCCCAGGACAAAGGGCGCCTTCTTTGTCTGCACAGCGGCACAAACTCTCACCTTTCCACTCAGGCCGCCCTCTTACTTGAAGTGTGTGTGGAACCTGTCCGCGCAGTACACCTCGCTGCACAGCTAACCATAGGTCTGAGCATCGTAGCTTCCTGCCAGGTGACCGAATTTCGCAGGCAGATGGGTCCCTGGGACACACGCAGAGAGGCTCCTGCCCCGGCCACAGGCCACCCACTGCCACTGCCACAGATCGTGGGGCACAAAACAGCCCTGTCTGAGGCCGTGCCTCTAGAGGGAGTAGTGGACCAACACTTGTAGTCAACGGGGTCTTCGCGGGTAACTCATTGGAGGGACACAAATAAATCTTTGCGGACTTTCTGATGAAACTTACGAGTGTTCACACCTAAGCCTCTTACAAAGTCAGATGTTTAGCTAAACATGAGCTCATGATCTAATTTTACACAATAATGAAGAAATCAGCTACAGGGGGAGACAATCAGCAAAAACAATCAATACCAGGATAAGATTCCCTAGACCATCGATCAGACGTTGGAATAATCAGGTGCAAGGCAGAAAATATACATAAAACTGGAACTGAAACAAGGAACAAGGATGTTTTCAAAGACTGGTAGGATCTCTAAAACATTTTTAAAGTACATGTCATTGATAAAGCTAAATACTCAAAGGTTGTGTAATACAACAGATTCATCATTGAGAAGAGTGAAATTATGCTGTTTTGAAAACTATGGCAGGTCAGATTTTCTGCCTAAATATATAAGAAGATTTGTCTGAAAACTACACATTATTTCAAAGACTTATTGGCTGTGAAATAAGTTAAGGTTATTTCAAATGGCTTGTGTGCAAAGAAAGGTGAGATGTAGGAAATCACAGAAAGTCGAGGGGAAAATAGGTCAATATATACTTTGCTATATTGTGAACTAAGCTTTTGGCCAGCCACAATGTAGAGGACCTGACCCTTAGAAACTTACAAGTAAGCTGGAATCTTGAAAAATTCAAATCCTTATAAGTAAAAAGATTTTTTAAGATGAATAACCAAGTGTTTTAATTGACATCAGAAGATCAAAACAATAAACCTGAGAACATAGAAACAATATAAATAAAGATATGAGCAGAACTTAATACAATAGAAAACGTATAAAATTCAGCTGATGTAGTAAGTCAAAGAATATTCTTTGACAAGATTAAAAGACACACTTTGATTAAGGAAAACCAAAACATATGTAAAGAATATACAGAAAGAATCAGGACAATGTTATAGCAGAGAGTATATGAAATGCCAGTAAATTTGAAAGTTTGTGTAAAGTGGACCAGTTCCTAGCTCCTAAAATTTACCAAAACTGACACAAGAGGAAATCATTTAAGGTCATCCTGTCAGCCCTTGGCATTCACGGAATGCCCTGGACTCAGAATGCAGCATCTTTAGTCCATGTTAACCTGCGGAGAGGGGGCGGGGCTGAGGGAGTTTGGAACACTGCCCTCACACAGGGAGTGGGTGTGGCCATCTCTGCTGTGACTGAACAAAGGGCAGGGGAGCAGGGTGCCCAGGGCAGGGCCCTCGGAGCCCGGCAGGCCCAGTGGGGTGTCACAAGCATTTGGCCCAGGACAAAGGGCGCCTTCTTTGTCTGCACAGCGGCACAAACTCTCACCTTTCCACTCAGGCCGCCCTCTTACTTGAAGTGTGTGTGGAACCTGTCCGCGCAGTACACCTCGCTGCACAGCTAACCATAGGTCTGAGCATCGTAGCTTCCTGCCAGGTGACCGAATTTCGCAGGCAGATGGGTCCCTGGGACACACGCAGAGAGGCTCCTGCCCCGGCCACAGGCCACCCACTGCCACTGCCACAGATCGTGGGGCACAAAACAGCCCTGTCTGAGGCCGTGCCTCTAGAGGGAGTAGTGGACCAACACTTGTAGTCAACGGGGTCTTCGCGGGTAACTCATTGGAGGGACACAAATAAATCTTTGCGGACTTTCTGATGAAACTTACGAGTGTTCACACCTAAGCCTCTTACAAAGTCAGATGTTTAGCTAAACATGAGCTCATGATCTAATTTTACACAATAATGAAGAAATCAGCTACAGGGGGAGACAATCAGCAAAAACAATCAATACCAGGATAAGATTCCCTAGACCATCGATCAGACGTTGGAATAATCAGGTGCAAGGCAGAAAATATACATAAAACTGGAACTGAAACAAGGAACAAGGATGTTTTCAAAGACTGGTAGGATCTCTAAAACATTTTTAAAGTACATGTCATTGATAAAGCTAAATACTCAAAGGTTGTGTAATACAACAGATTCATCATTGAGAAGAGTGAAATTATGCTGTTTTGAAAACTATGGCAGGTCAGATTTTCTGCCTAAATATATAAGAAGATTTGTCTGAAAACTACACATTATTTCAAAGACTTATTGGCTGTGAAATAAGTTAAGGTTATTTCAAATGGCTTGTGTGCAAAGAAAGGTGAGATGTAGGAAATCACAGAAAGTCGAGGGGAAAATAGGTCAATATATACTTTGCTATATTGTGAACTAAGCTTTTGGCCAGCCACAATGTAGAGGACCTGACCCTTAGAAACTTACAAGTAAGCTGGAATCTTGAAAAATTCAAATCCTTATAAGTAAAAAGATTTTTTAAGATGAATAACCAAGTGTTTTAATTGACATCAGAAGATCAAAACAATAAACCTGAGAACATAGAAACAATATAAATAAAGATATGAGCAGAACTTAATACAATAGAAAACGTATAAAATTCAGCTGATGTAGTAAGTCAAAGAATATTCTTTGACAAGATTAAAAGACACACTTTGATTAAGGAAAACCAAAACATATGTAAAGAATATACAGAAAGAATCAGGACAATGTTATAGCAGAGAGTATATGAAATGCCAGTAAATTTGAAAGTTTGTGTAAAGTGGACCAGTTCCTAGCTCCTAAAATTTACCAAAACTGACACAAGA
This sequence comes from Mesoplodon bidens, assembly GCF_964165515.1. Classification (NCBI taxonomy): domain Eukaryota; kingdom Metazoa; phylum Chordata; class Mammalia; order Artiodactyla; family Ziphiidae; genus Mesoplodon; species Mesoplodon bidens. Next base: position 26,175,724 of record NC_138180.1, on the reverse strand, counting down.
GGAAATCATTTAAGGTCATCCTGTCAGCCCTTGGCATTCACGGAATGCCCTGGACTCAGAATGCAGCATCTTTAGTCCATGTTAACCTGCGGAGAGGGGGCGGGGCTGAGGGAGTTTGGAACACTGCCCTCACACAGGGAGTGGGTGTGGCCATCTCTGCTGTGACTGAACAAAGGGCAGGGGAGCAGGGTGCCCAGGGCAGGGCCCTCGGAGCCCGGCAGGCCCAGTGGGGTGTCACAAGCATTTGGCCCAGGACAAAGGGCGCCTTCTTTGTCTGCACAGCGGCACAAACTCTCACCTTTCCACTCAGGCCGCCCTCTTACTTGAAGTGTGTGTGGAACCTGTCCGCGCAGTACACCTCGCTGCACAGCTAACCATAGGTCTGAGCATCGTAGCTTCCTGCCAGGTGACCGAATTTCGCAGGCAGATGGGTCCCTGGGACACACGCAGAGAGGCTCCTGCCCCGGCCACAGGCCACCCACTGCCACTGCCACAGATCGTGGTGCACAAAACAGCCCTGTCTGAGGCCGTGCCTCTAGAGGGAGTAGTGGACCAACAATTGTAGTCAACGGGGTCTTCGCGGGTAACTCATTGGAGGGACACAAATAAATCTTTGCGGACTTTCTGATGAAACTTACGAGTGTTCACACCTAACCCTCTTACAAAGTCAGATGTTTAGCTAAACATGAGCTCATGATCTAATTTTACACAATAATGAAGAAATCAGCTACAGGGGGAGACAATCAGCAAAAACAATCAATACCAGGATAAGATTCCCTAGACCATCGATCAGACGTATGAATAATCAGGTGCAAGGCAGAAAATATACATAAAACTGGAACTGAAACAAGGAACAAGGATGTTTTCAAAGACTGGTAGGATCTCTAAAACATTTTTAAAGTACATGTCATTGATAAAGCTAAATACTCAAAGGTTGTGTAATACAACAGATTCATCATTGAGAAGAGTGAAATTATGCTGTTTTGAAAACTATGGCAGGTCAGATTTTCTGCCTAAATATATAAGAAGATTTGTCTGAAAACTACACATTATTTCAAAGACTTATTGGCTGTGAAATAAGTTAAGGTTATTTCAAATGGCTTGTCTGCAAAGAAAGGTGAGATGTAGGAAATCACAGAAAGTCGAGGGGAAAATAGGTCAATATATACTTTGCTATATTGTGAACTAAGCTTTTGGCCAGCCACAATGTAGAGGACCTGACCCTTAGAAACTTCCAAGTAAGCTGGAATCTTTAAAAATTCAAATCTTTGTAAGTAAAAAATTTATTAAAATGAATAACCAAGTGTTTTAATTGACATCAGAAGATCAAAACAATAAACCCTGAGAACATAGAAAAAAGATAAATAAAGATATGAGCAGAACTTAATACCACAGAAAACGTATAAAATTCAGTTGAGGTAGTAAGTCCAAAGAATATTCTTTGACAAGATTTAAAAGACACACTTTGATTAAGGAAAACCAAAACATAAGTAAAGAATATACAGAAAGAATCAGGACAATGTTATAGCAGAGAATATCTGAAATGCCAGTAAATTTGAACATTTGTATAAAGTGGAGCATTTCCTAGCTCCTAAAATTGACCAAAATTGACACAAGAGGAAATCATTTAAGGTCATCATGTCTGCCCTTGGCATTCTCGGAACGCCCTCGGCTCAGAATGCAGCGTCTGTAGTCCATGGTAACCTGCGGAGAGGGGGCGGGGCTGAGGGAGGTTGGAACAATGCCTTCACTGAGGGAGTGGGTGGGGCCATCTCTGCTGTGCCTGAACAAAGGGCAGGGGATAAGGGGGCCAACGCCGGGCCCTCAGAGCCCGGCAGGCCCAGTCGTGTGTCACAAGCATTTAGGCATAGGTCAAAGTGCGCCTTCTTTGTCTGCACAGCTGCCCAAACTCTCAACTTTCCACTCAGGCCGCCCTCTTACTTGAAGTGTGTGTGGAACCGGTCCGTGCAGTACACCTCGCTGCAAAGCTAACCATAGGTCTGGGCATCATAGCTTCCTGCCAGGTGACCGAAGTTCGCAGGCAGATGGGTCGTGGGACACACGTGGGGAGCCTCCTGCCCAGGCCACAGGCCGCCCAAAGCCACTATCCCAGATCGGGGGCGGCAAAGCAGTCCTGTCTGAGTCCCAGCCTCTAGAGGGAGTAGTGGACCAACACATGTAGAAAAAGGGGTCCGCGCGGGTAACTCATTGGAGGGACACAAAAAAATCTTTGCGGACTTTCTGCTGAAGCTTACGAGCGTTCACACCTAAGACTCTTACAAGGTCAGCTGTTTAGCTAAAAATGAGCTCATGATCTAAATTTACACAATAATGAAGAAATCAGCTACAAGGGGAGAGAAGCAGCAAAAACTATCAATACCAGAATTAGATTCCCTAGGCCAACCATCAGATGTTGGAATAATCAGGTGCAAGGCAGAAAGTATACACAAAACTGGAACTGAAACAAGGAACAAGGATGTTTTCAAAGACTGGTAGGATCTCTAAAATATTTTTAAAGTACATGTCATTGATAAAGCTAAATACTCAAAGGTGGTGTAATACAACAGATTCATCATTGAGAAGAGTGAAATTATGCTGTTTTGAAAATTATGGCAGGTCAGATTTTCTGCCTAAATATATAAGAAGATTTCTCTGAAAAATGCACATTATTTCAAAGACTTATTGGCTGTGAAATAAGTTAAGTTTATTTCAAATGGCTTGTCTGCAAAGAAAGGTGAGATGTAGGAAATCACAGAAAGTCGAGGGGAAAATAGGTCAATATATACTTTGCTATATTGTGAACTAAGCCTTTGGCCAGCCACAATGTAGAGGACCTGACCCTTAGAAACTTACAAGTAAGCTGGAATCTTTAAAAACTCAAATCTTCATAAGTAAAAAGATTTATTAAAATGAATAACCAAGTGTTTTAATTGACATCAGAAGATCAAAACAATAAACCCTGAGAACATAGAAAAAAGATAAATAAAGATATGAGCAGAACTTAATACCATAGAAAACGTATAAAATTCAGTTGAGGTAGTAAGTCCAAAGAATATTCTTTGACAAGATTTAAAAGACACACTTTGATTAAGGAAAACCAAAACATAAGTAAAGAATATACAGAAAGAGTCAGGACAATGTTATAGCAGAGAGTATATGAAATGCCAGTAAATTTGAACGTTTGTGTAAAGTGGACCAGTTCCTAGCTCCTAAAATTTACCAAAACTGACACAAGAGGAAATCATTTAAGGTCATCATGTCAGCCCTTGGCATTCTCGGGATGCCCTGGACTCAGAATGCAGCATCTTTAGTCCATGGTAACCTGCGGAGAGGGGGCGGGGCTGAGGGAGTTTGGAACACTGCCCTCACAGAGGGAGTGGGTGTGGCCATCTCTGCTGTGACTGAACAAAGGGCAGGGGAGCAGGGGGCCCAGGGCACGGCCCTCAGAGCCCGGCAGGCCCAGTGGGGTGTCAAAAGCATTTAGGCCCAGGCCAAAGTCCGCCTTCTTTGTCTGCACAGCGGCACAAACTCTCACCTTTCCACTAAGGCCGCCCTCTTACTTGAAGTGTGTGTGGAACCGGTCCGCGCAGTACACTTCGATGCAAAGCTAACCATAGGTCTGGCCATCATAGCTTCCTGCCAGGTGACCGAAGTTCGCAGGCAGATGGGTCGTGGGACACACGTGGGGAGAATCCTGCCCAGGCCACAGGCCGCCCAAAGCCACTATCCCAGATCGGGGGCAACAAAGCAGTCCTGTCTGAGTCCCAGCCTCTAGAGCGAGTAGTGGACCAACACTTGTAGAAAAAGGGGTCCGCGCGGGTAACTCATTGGAGGGACACAAAAAAATCTTTGCGGACTTTCTGCTGAAGCTTACGAGCGTTCACACCTAAGCCTCTTACAAGGTCAGCTGTTTAGATAAACATGAGCTCATGATCTAAATTTACACAATAATGAAGAAATCAGCTACAAGGGGAGACAAGCAGCAAAAACAATCAATACCAGAATTAGATTCCTTAGGCCAACCATCAGATGTTGGAATAATCAGGTGCAAGGCAGAAAGTATACATAAAACTTGAACTGAAACAAGGAATAAGGATGTTTTAAAAGACTGGTAGGATCTCTAAAATATTTTTAAAGTACATGTCATTGATAAAGCTAAATACTCAATGGTTGTGTAATACAACAGATTCAACATTGAGAAGAGTGAAATTATGCTGTTTTGAAAACTATGGCAGGTCAGATTTTCTGCCTAATTATATAAGAAGATTTCTCTAAAAAATACACATTATTTCAAAGACTTATTGGCTGTGAAATAAGTTAAGGTTATTTCAAATGGCTTGTGTGCAAAGAAAGGTGAGATGTAGGGAATCACAGAAAGTCGAGGGGAAAATAGGTCAATATATACATTGCTATATGGTGAACTAAGACTTAGGCCAGCCACAATGTAGAGGACCTGACCCTTAGAAACTTACAAGTAAGCTGGAATCTTGAAAAATTCAAATCCTTATAAGTAAAAAGATTTTTTAAAATGAATAACCAAGTGTTTTAATTGACATCAGAAGATCAAAACAATAAACCTGAGAACATAGAAACAATATAAATAAAGATATGAGCAGAACTTAATACAATAGAAAACGTATAAAATTCAGGTGATGTAGTAAGTCCAAATAATATTCTTTGACAAGATTAAAAGACACACTTTGATTAAGGAAAACCAAAACATATGTAAAGAATATACAGAAAGAATCAGGACAATGTTATAGCAGAGAGTATATGAAATGCCAGTAAATTTGAAAGTTTGTGTAAAGTGGACCAGTTCCTAGCTCCTAAAATTTACCAAAACTGACACAAGAGGAAATCATTTAAGGTCATCATGTCAGCCCTTGGCATTCTCGGAATGCCCTGGACTCAGAATGCAGCATCTTTAGTCCATGGTAACCTGCGGAGAGGGGGCGGGGCTGAGGGAGTTTGGAACACTGCCCTCACAGAGGGAGTGGGTGTGGCCATCTCTGCTGTGACTGAACAAAGGGCAGGGGAGCAGGGTGCCCAGGGCAGGGCCCTCGGAGCCCGGCAGGCCCAGTGGGGTGTCACAAGCATTTGGCCAAGGACAAAGGGCGCCTTCTTTGTCTGCACAGCGGCACAAACTCTCACCTTTCCACTCAGGCCGCCCTCTTACTTGAAGTGTGTGTGGAACCTGTCCGCGCAGTACACCTCGCTGCACAGCTAACCATAGGTCTGAGCATCGTAGCTTCCTGCCAGGTGACCGAATTTCGCAGGCAGATGGGTCCCTGGGACACACGCAGAGAGGCTCCTGCCCCGGCCACAGGCCACCCACTGCCACTGCCACAGATCGTGGGGCACAAAACAGCCCTGTCTGAGGCCGTGCCTCTAGAGGGAGTAGTGGACCAACACTTGTAGTCAACGGGGTCTTCGCGGGTAACTCATTGGAGGGACACAAATAAATCTTTGCGGACTTTCTGATGAAACTTACGAGTGTTCACACATAAGCCTCTTACAAAGTCAGATGTTTAGCTAAACATGAGCTCATGATCTAATTTTACATAATAATGAAGAAATCAGCTACAGGGGGAGACAATCAGCAAAAACAATCAATACCAGGATTAGATTCCCTAGACCATCGATCAGACGTTGGAATAATCAGGTGCAAGGCAGAAAATATACATAAAACTGGAACTGAAACAAGGAACAAGGATGTTTTCAAAGACTGGTAGGATCTCTAAAACATTTTTAAAGTACATGTCATTGATAAAGCTAAATACTCAAAGGTTGTGTAATACAACAGATTCATCATTGAGAAGAGTGAAATTATGCTGTTTTGAAAACTATGGCAGGTCAGATTTTCTGCCTAAATATATAAGAAGATTTGTCTGAAAACTACACATTATTTCAAAGACTTATTGGCTGTGAAATAAGTTAAGGTTATTTCAAGTAGCTTGTCTGCAAAGAAAGGTGAGATGTAGGAAATCACAGAAAGTCGAGGGGAAAATAGGTCAATATATACTTTGCTATATTGTGAACTAAGCTTTTGGCCAGCCACAATGTAGAGGACCTGACACTTAGAAACTTACAAGTAAGCTGGAATCTTGAAAAATTCAAATCTTTATTAGTAAAAAGATTTATTAAAATGAATAACCAAGTGTTTTAATTGACATCAGAAGATCAAAACAATAAACCCTGAGAACATAGAAAAAAGATAAATAAAGATATGAGCAGAACTTAATACCACAGAAAACGTATAAAATTCAGTTGAGGTAGTAAGTCCAAAGAATATTCTTTGACAAGATTTAAAAGACACACTTTGATTAAGGAAAACCAAAAGATAAGTAAGCAATATACAGAAAGAATCAGGACAATGTTATAGCAGAGAATATCTGAAATGCCAGTAAATTTGAACATTTGTTTAAAGTGGAGCATTTCCTAGCTCCTAAAATTTACCAAAATTGACACAAGAGGAAATCATTTAAGGTCATCATGTGTGCCCTTGGCATTCTCGGAACGCCCTCGGCTCAGAATGCAGCATCTGTAGTCCATGGTAACCTGCGGAGAGGGGGCGGGGCTGAGGGAGGTTGGAACAATGCCTTCACTGAGGGAGTGGGTGGGGCCATCTCTGCTGTGCCTGAACAAAGGGCAGGGGATAAGGGGGCCAATGCCGGGCCCTCAGAGCCCGGCAGGCCCAGTCGTGTGTCACAAGCATTTAGGCACAGGTCAAAGTGCGCCTTCTTTGTCTGCACAGCTGCCCAAACTCTCACCTTTCCACTCAGGCCGCCCTCTTACTTGAAGTGTGTGTGGAACCGGTCCGTGCAGTACACCTCGCTGCAAAGCTAACCATAGGTCTGGGCATCATAGCTTCCTGCCAGGTGACCGAAGTTCTCAGGTAGATGGGTCGTGGGACACACGTGGGGAGCCTCCTGCCCAGGCCACAGGCCGCCCAAAGCCACTATCCCAGATCGGGGGCGGCAAAGCAGTCCTGTCTGAGTCCCAGCCTCTAGAGGGAGTAGTGGACCAACACATGTAGAAAAAGGGGTCCGCGCGGGTAACTCATTGGAGGGACACAAAAAAATCTTTGCGGACTTTCTGCTGAAGCTTACGAGCGTTCACACCTAAGACTCTTACAAGGACAGCTGTTTAGCTAAAAATGAGCTCATGATCTAAATTTACACAATAATGAAGAAATCAGCTACAAGGGGAGACAAGCAGCAAAAACAATCAATACCAGAATTAGATTCCCTAGGCCAACCATCAGATGTTGGAATAATCAGGTGCAAGGCAGAAAGTATACACAAAACTGGAACTGAAACAAGGAACAAGGATGTTTTCAAAGACTGGTAGGATCTCTAAAACATTTTTAAAGTACATGCCATTGATAAAGCTAAATACTCAAAAGTTGTGTAATACAACAGATTCATTATTGAGAAGAGTGAAATTATGCTGTTTTGAAAATTATGGCAGGTCAGATTTTCTGCCTAAATATATAAGAAGATTTCTCTGAAAAATGCACATTATTTGAAAGACTTATTGGCTGTGAAATAAGTTAAGTTTATTTCAAATGGCTTGTCTGCAAAGATAGGTGAGATGTAGGAAATCACAGAATGTCGAGGGGAAAATAGGTCAATATATACTTTGCTATATTGTGAACTAAGCCTTTGAGCAGCCACAATGTAGAGGACCTGACCCTTAGAAACTTACAAGTAACCTGGAATCTTTAAAAACTCAAATCTTTATAAGTAAAAAGATTTATTAAAATGAATAACCAAGTGTTTTAATTGACATCAGGAGATCAAAACAGTAAACCCTGAGAACATAGAAAAAAGATAAATAAAGATATGAGCAGAACTTAATACCATAGAAAACGTATAAAATTCAGTTGAGGTAGTAAGTCCAAAGAATATTCTTTGACAAGATTTAAAAGACACACTTTGATTAAGGAAAACCAAAACATAAGTAAAGAATATACAGAAAGAATCAGGACAATGTTATAGCAGAGAGTATATGAAATGCCAGTAAATTTGAACGTTTGTGTAAAGTGGACCAGTTCCTACCTCCTAAAATTTACCAAAACTGACACAAGAGGAAATCATTTAAGGTCATCATGTCAGCCCTTGGCATTCTCGGGATGCCCTGGACTCAGAATGCAGCATCTTTAGTCCATGGTAACCTGCGGAGAGGGGGCGGGGCTGAGGGAGTTTGGAACACTGCCCTCACAGAGGCATTGGGTGTGGCCATCTCTGCTGTGACTGAACAAAGGGCAGGGGAGCAGGGGGCCCAGGGCAGGACCCTCAGAGCCCGGCAGGCCCAGTGGGGTGTCACAAGCATTTGGCCAAGGACAAAGGGCGCCTTCTTTGTCTGCACAGCGGCACAAACTCTCACCTTTCCACTCAGGCCGCCCTCTTACTTGAAGTGTGTGTGGAACCTGTCCGCGCAGTACACCTCGCTGCACAGCTAACCATAGGTCTGAGCATCGTAGCTTCCCGCCAGGTGACCGAAGTTCGCAGGCAGATGGGTCCCTGGGACACACGCAGAGAGGCTCCTGCCCCGGCCACAGGCCACCCACTGCCACTGCCACAGATCGTGGGGCACAAAACAGCCCTGTCTGAGGCCGTGCCTCTAGAGGGAGTAGTAGACCAACACTTGTAGTCAACGGGGTCCTCGCGGGTAACTCATTGGAGGGACACAAATAAATCTTTGCGGACTTTCTGATGAAACTTACGAGTGTTCACACCTAAGCCTCTTACAAAGTCAGATGTTTAGCTAAACATGAGCTCATGATCTAATTTTACACAATAATGAAGAAATCAGCTACAGGGGGAGACAATCAGCAAAAACAATCAATACCAGAATAAGATTCCCTAGACCATCGATCAGACGTTGGAATAATCAGGTGCCAGGCAGAAAATATACATAAAACTGGAACTGAAACAAGGAACAAGGATGTTTTCAAAGACTGGTAGGATCTCTAAAACATTTTTAAAGTACATGTCATTGATAAAGCTAAATACTCAAAGGTTGTGTAATACAACAGATTCATCATTGAGAAGAGTGAAATTATGCTGTTTTGAAAACTATGACAGGTAAGATTTTCTGCCTAAATATATAAGAAGATTTGTCTGAAAACTACACATTATTTCAAAGACTTATTGGCTGTGAAATAAGTTAAGGTTATTTCAAATGGCTTGTGTGCAAAGAAAGGTGAGATGTAGGAAATCACAGAAAGTCGAGGGGAAAATAGGTCAATATATACTTTGCTATATTGTGAACTAAGCTTTTGGCCAGCCACAATGTAGAGGACATGACCCTTAGAAACTTCCAAGTAAGCTGGAATCTTTAAAAATTCAAATCTTTATAAGTAAAAAGATTTATTAAAATGAATAACCAAGTGTTTTAATTGACATCAGAAGATCAAAACAATAAACCCTGAGAACATAGAAAAAAGATAAATAAAGATATGAGCAGAACTTAATACCACAGAAAAGGTATAAAATTCAGTTGAGGTAGTAAGTCCAAAGAATATTCTTTGACAAGATTTAAAAGACACACTTTGATTAAGGAAAACCAAAACATAAGTAAAGAATATACAGAAAGAATCAGGACAATGTTATAGCAGAGAATATCTGAAATGCCAGTAAATTTGAACATTTGTATAAAGTGGAGCATTTCCTAGCTCCTAAAATTGACCAAAATTGACACAAGAGGAAATCATTTAAGTTCATCATGTCTGCCCTTGGCATTCTCGGAACGCCCTCGGCTCAGAATGCAGCGTCTGTAGTCCATGGTAACCTGCGGAGAGGGGGCGGGGCTGAGGGAGGTTGGAACAATGCCTTCACTGAGGGAGTGGGTGGGGCCATCTCTGCTGTGCCTGAACAAAGGGCAGGGGATAAGGGGGCCAACGCCGGGCCCTCAGAGCCCGGCAGGCCCAGTCGTGTGTCACAAGCATTTAGGCATAGGTCAAAGTGCGCCTTCTTTGTCTGCACAGCTGCCCAAACTCTCACCTTTCCACTCAGGCCGCCCTCTTACTTGAAGTGTGTGTGGAACCGGTCCGTGCAGTACACCTCGCTGCAAAGCAAACCATAGGTCTGGGCATCATAGCTTCCAGCCAGGTGACCGAAGTTCACAGGCAGATGGGTCGTGGGACACACGTGGGGAGCCTCCTGCCCAGGCCACAGGCCGCCCAAAGCCACTATCCCAGATCGGGGGCGGCAAAGCAGTCCTGTCTGAGTCCCAGCCTCTAGAGGGAGTAGTGGACCAACACATGTAGAAAAAGGGGTCTGCGCGGGTAACTCATTGGAGGGACACAAAAAAATCTTTGCGGACTTTCTGCTGAAGCTTACGAGCGTTCACACCTAAGACTCTTACAAGGTCAGCTGTTTAGCTAAAAATGAGCTCATGATCTAAATTTACACAATAATGAAGAAATCAGCTACAAGGGGAGAGAAGCAGCAAAAACAATCAATACCAGAATTAGATTCCCTAGGCCAACCATCAGATATTGGAATAATCAGGTGCAAGGCAGAAAGTATACACAAAACTGGAACTGAAACAAGGAACAAGGATGTTTTCAAAGACTGGTAGGATCTCTAAAACATTTTTAAAGTACATGTCATTGATAAAGCTAAATACTCAAAGGTGGTGTAATACAACAGATTCATCATTGAGAAGAGTGAAATTATGCTGTTTTGAAAATTATGGCAAGTTAGATTTTCTGCCTAAATACATAAGAAGATTTCTCTGAAAAATGCACATTATTTCAAAGACTTATTGGCTGTGAAATAAGTTAAGTTTATTTCAAATGGCTTGTCTGCAAAGAAAGGTGAGATGTAGGAAATCACAGAAAGTCGAGGGGAAAATAGGTCAATATATACTTTGCTATATTGTGAACTAAGCCTTTGGCCAGCCACAATGTAGAGGACCTGACCCTTAGAAACTTACAAGTAAGCTGGAATCTTTAAAAACTCAAATCTTCATAAGTAAAAAGATTTATTAAAATGAATAACCAAGTGTTTTAATTGACATCAGAAGATCAAAACAATAAACCCTGAGAACATAGAAAAAAGATAAATAAAGATATGAGCAGAACTTAATACCATAGAAAACGTATAAAATTCAGTTGAGGTAGTAAGTCCAAAGAATATTCTTTGACAAGGTTTAAAAGACACACTTTGATTAAGGAAAACCAAAACATAAGTAAAGAATATACAGAAAGAATCAGGACAATGTTATAGCAGAGAGTATATGAAATGCCAGTAAATTTGAACGTTTGTGTAAAGTGGACCAGTTCCTAGCTCCTAAAATTTACCAATACTGACACAAGAGGAAATCATTTAAGGTCATCATGTCAGCTCTTGGCATTCTCGGGATGCCCTGGACACAGAATGCAGCATCTTTAGTCCATGGTAACCTGCGGAGAGGGGGCGGGGCTGAGCGAGTTTGGAACACTGCCCTCACAGAGGGAGTGGGTGTGGCCATCTCTGCTGTGACTGAACAAAGGGCAGGGGAGCAGGGGGCCCAGGGCAGGGCCCTCAGAGCCCGGCAGGCCCAGTGGGGTGTCAAAAGCATTTAGGCCCAGGCCAAAGTGCGCCTTCTTTGTCTGCACAGCGGCACAAACTCTCACCTTTCCACTAAGGCCGCCCTCTTACTTGAAGTGTGTGTGGAACCGGTCCGCGCAGTACACTTCGATGCAAAGCTAACCATAGGTCTGGCCATCATAGCTTCCTGCCAGGTGACCGAAGTTCGCAGGCAGATGGGTCGTGGGACACACGTGGGGAGACTCCTGCCCAGGCCACAGGCCGCCCAAAGCCACTATCCCAGATCGGGGGCAGCAAAGCAGTCCTGTCTGAGTCCCAGCCTCTAGAGGGAGTAGTGGACCAACACTTGTAGAAAAAGGGGTCCGCGCGGGTAACTCATTGGAGGGACACAAAAAAATCTTTGCGGACTTTCTGCTGAAGCTTACGAGCGTTCACACCTAAGCCTCTTACAAGGTCAGCTGTTTAGATAAACATGAGCTCATGATCCAAATTTACACAATAATGAAGAAATCAGCTACAAGAGGAGACAAGCGGCAAAAGCAATCAATACCAGAATTAGATTCCCTAGGCCAACCATCAGATGTTGGAATAATCAGGTGCAAGGCAGAAAGTATACATAAAACTTGAACTGAAACAAGGAATAAGGATGTTTTAAAAGACTGGTAGGATCTCTAAAACATTTTTAAAGTACATGTCATTGATAAAGCTAAATACTCAATGGTTGTGTAATACAACAGATTCAACATTGAGAAGAGTGAAATTATGCTGTTTTGAAAACTATGGCAGGTCAGATTTTCTGCCTAATTATATAAGAAGATTTCTCTAAAAAATACACATTATTTCAAAGACTTATTGGCTGTGAAATAAGTTAAGGTTATTTCAAATGGCTTGTGTGCAAAGAAAGGTGAGATGTAGGGAATCACAGAAAGTCGAGGGGAAAATAGGTCAATATATACATTGCTATATGGTGAACTAAGACTTAGGCCAGCCACAATGTAGAGGACCTGACCCTTAGAAACTTACAAGTAAGCTGGAATCTTGAAAAATTCAAATCCTTATAAGTAAAAAGATTTTTTAAGATGAATAACCAAGTGTTTTAATTGACATCAGAAGATCAAAACAATAAACCTGAGAACATAGAAACAATATAAATAAAGATATGAGCAGAACTTAATACAATAGAAAACGTATAAAATTCAGCTGATGTAGTAAGTCAAAGAATATTCTTTGACAAGATTAAAAGACACACTTTGATTAAGGAAAACCAAAACATATGTAAAGAATATACAGAAAGAATCAGGACAATGTTATAGCAGAGAGTATATGAAATGCCAGTAAATTTGAAAGTTTGTGTAAAGTGGACCAGTTCCTAGCTCCTAAAATTTACCAAAACTGACACAAGAGGAAATCATTTAAAGTCATCATGTCAGCCCTTGGCATTCACGGAATGCCCTGGACTCAGAATGCAGCATCTTTAGTCCATGGTAACCTGCGGAGAGGGGGCGGGGCTGAGGGAGTTTGGAACACTGCCCTCACACAGGGAGTGGGTGTGGCCATCTCTGCTGTGACTGAACAAAGGGCAGGGGAGCAGGGTGCCCAGGGCAGGGCCCTCGGAGCCCTGCAGGCCCAGTGGGGTGTCACAAGCATTTGGCCCAGGACAAAGGGCGCCTTCTTTGTCTGCACAGCCGCACAAACTCTCACCTTTCCACTCAGGCCGCCCTCTTACTTGAAGTGTGTGTGGAACCTGTCCGCGCAGTACACCTCGCTGCACAGCTAACCATAGGTCTGAGCATCGTAGCTTCCTGCCAGGTGACCGAATTTCGCAGGCAGATGGGTCCCTGGGACACACGCAGAGAGGCTCCTGCCCCGGCCACAGGCCACCCACTGCCACTGCCACAGATCGTGGTGCACAAAACAGCCCTGTCTGAGGCCGTGCCTCTAGAGGGAGTAGTGGACCAACACTTGTAGTCAACGGGGTCTTCGCGGGTAACTCATTGGAGGGACACAAATAAATCTTTGCGGACTTTCTGATGAAACTTACGAGTGTTCACACCTAAGCCTCTTACAAAGTCAGATGTTTAGCTAAACATGAGCTCATGATCTAATTTTACACAATAATGTAGAAATCAGCTACAGGGGGAGACAATCAGCAAAAACAATCAATACCAGGATAAGATTCCCTAGACCATCGATCAGACGTTGGAATAATCAGGTGCAAGGCAGAAAATATACATAAAACTGGAACGGAAACAAGGAACAAGGATGTTTTCAAAGACTGGTAGGATCTCTAAAACATTTTTAAAGTACATGTCATTGATAAAGCTAAATACTCAAAGGTTGTGTAATACAACAGATTCATCATTGAGAAGAGTGAAATTATGCTGTTTTGAAAAATATGGCAGGTCAGATTTTCTGCCTAAATATATAAGAAGATTTGTCTGAAAACTACACATTATTTCAAAGACTTATTGGCTGTGAAATAAGTTAAGGTTATTTCAAATGGCTTGTCTGCAAAGAAAGGTGAGATGTAGGAAATCACAGAAAGTCGAGGGGAAAATAGGTCAATATATACTTTGCTATATTGTGAACTAAGCTTTTGGCCAGCCACAATGTAGAGGACCTGACCCTTAGAAACTTACAAGTAAGCTGGAATCTTGAAAAATTCAAATCCTTATAAGTAAAAAGATTTTTTAAGATGAATAACCAAGTGTTTTAATTGACATCAGAAGATCAAAACAATAAACCTGAGAACATAGAAACAATATAAATAAAGATATGAGCAGAACTTAATACAATAGAAAACGTATAAAATTCAGCTGATGTAGTAAGTCAAAGAATATTCTTTGACAAGATTAAAAGACACACTTTGATTAAGGAAAACCAAAACATATGTAAAGAATATACAGAAAGAATCAGGACAATGTTATAGCAGAGAGTATATGAAATGCCAGTAAATTTGAAAGTTTGTGTAAAGTGGACCAGTTCCTAGCTCCTAAAATTTACCAAAACTGACACAAGAGGAAATCATTTAAGGTCATCATGTCAGCCCTTGGCATTCACGGAATGCCCTGGACTCAGAATGCAGCATCTTTAGTCCATGGTAACCTGCGGAGAGGGGGCGGGGCTGAGGGAGTTTGGAACACTGCCCTCACACAGGGAGTGGGTGTGGCCATCTCTGCTGTGACTGAACAAAGGGCAGGGGAGCAGGGTGCCCAGGGCAGGGCCCTCGGAGCCCGGCAGGCCCAGTGGGGTGTCACAAGCATTTGGCCCAGGACAAAGGGCGCCTTCTTTGTCTGCACAGCGGCACAAACTCTCACCTTTCCACTCAGGCCGCCCTCTTACTTGAAGTGTGTGTGGAACCTGTCCGCGCAGTACACCTCGCTGCACAGCTAACCATAGGTCTGAGCATCGTAGCTTCCTGCCAGGTGACCGAATTTCGCAGGCAGATGGGTCCCTGGGACACACGCAGAGAGGCTCCTGCCCCGGCCACAGGCCACCCACTGCCACTGCCACAGATCGTGGGGCACAAAACAGCCCTGTCTGAGGCCGTGCCTCTAGAGGGAGTAGTGGACCAACACTTGTAGTCAACGGGGTCTTCGCGGGTAACTCATTGGAGGGACACAAATAAATCTTTGCGGACTTTCTGATGAAACTTACGAGTGTTCACACCTAAGCCTCTTACAAAGTCAGATGTTTAGCTAAACATGAGCTCATGATCTAATTTTACACAATAATGAAGAAATCAGCTACAGGGGGAGACAATCAGCAAAAACAATCAATACCAGGATAAGATTCCCTAGACCATCGATCAGACGTTGGAATAATCAGGTGCAAGGCAGAAAATATACATAAAACTGGAACTGAAACAAGGAACAAGGATGTTTTCAAAGACTGGTAGGATCTCTAAAACATTTTTAAAGTACATGTCATTGATAAAGCTAAATACTCAAAGGTTGTGTAATACAACAGATTCATCATTGAGAAGAGTGAAATTATGCTGTTTTGAAAACTATGGCAGGTCAGATTTTCTGCCTAAATATATAAGAAGATTTGTCTGAAAACTACACATTATTTCAAAGACTTATTGGCTGTGAAATAAGTTAAGGTTATTTCAAATGGCTTGTCTGCAAAGAAAGGTGAGATGTAGGAAATCACAGAAAGTCGAGGGGAAAATAGGTCAATATATACTTTGCTATATTGTGAACTAAGCTTTTGGCCAGCCACAATGTAGAGGACCTGACCCTTAGAAACTTCCAAGTAAGCTGGAATCTTTAAAAATTCAAATCTTTATAAGTAAAAAAATTATTAAAATGAATAACCAAGTGTTTTAATTGACATCAGAAGATCAAAACAATAAACCCTGAGAACATAGAAAAAAGATAAATAAAGATATGAGCAGAACTTAATACCACAGAAAACGTATAAAATTCAGTTGAGGTAGTAAGTCCAAAGAATATTCTTTGACAAGATTTAAAAGACACACTTTGATTAAGGAAAACCAAAACATAAGTAAAGAATATACAGAAAGAATCAGGACAATGTTATAGCAGAGAATATCTGAAATGCCAGTAAATTTGAACATTTGTATAAAGTGGAGCATTTCCTAGCTCCTAAAATTGACCAAAATTGACACAAGAGGAAATCATTTAAGGTCATCATGTCTGCCCTTGGCATTCTCGGAACGCCCTCGGCTCAGAATGCAGCATCTGTAGTCCATGGTAACCTGCGGAGAGGGGGCGGGGCTGAGGGAGGTTGGAACAATGCCTTCACTGAGGGAGTGGGTGGGGCCATCTCTGCTGTGCCTGAACAAAGGGCAGGGGATAAGGGGGCCAACGCCGGGCCCTCAGAGCCCGGCAGGCCCGGTCGTGTGTCACAAGCATTTAGTCATAGGTCAAAGTGCGCCTTCTTTGTCTGCACAGCTGCCCAAACTCTCACCTTTCCACTCAGGCCGCCCTCTTACTTGAAGTGTGTGTGGAAACGGTCCGTGCAGTACACCTCGCTGCAAAGCTAACCATAGGTCTGGGCATCATAGCTTCCTGCCAGGTGACCGAAGTTCGCAGGCAGATAGGTCGTGGGACACACGTGGGGAGCCTCCTGCCCAGGCCACAGGCCGCCCAAAGCCACTATCCCAGATCGGGGGCGGCAAAGCAGTCCTGTCTGAGTCCCAGCCTCTAGAGGGAGTAGTGGACCAACACTTGTAGAAAAAGGGGTCCGCGCGGGTAACTCATTGGAGGGACACAAAAAAATCTTTGCGGACTTTCTGCTGAAGCTTACGAGCGTTCACACCTAAGACTCTTACAAGGTCAGCTGTTTAGCTAAAAATGAGCTCATGATCTAAATTTACACAATAATGAAGAAATCAGCTACAAGGGGAGAGAAGCAGCAAAAACAATCAATACCAGAATTAGATTCCCTAGGCCAACCATCAGATGTTGGAATAATCAGGTGCAAGGCAGAAAGTATACACAAAACTGGAACTGAAACAAGGAACAAGGATGTTTTCAAAGACTGGTAGGATCTCTAAAATATTTTTAAAGTACATGTCATTGATAAAGCTAAATACTCAAAGGTGGTGTAATACAACAGATTCATCATTGAGAAGAGTGAAATTATGCTGTTTTGAAAATTATGGCAGGTCAGATTTTCTGCCTAAATATATAAGAAGATTTCTCTGAAAAATGCACATTATTTCAAAGACTTATTGGCTGTGAAATAAGTTAAGTTTATTTCAAATGGCTTGTCTGCAAAGAAAGGTGAGATGTAGGAAATCACAGAAAGTCGAGGGGAAAATAGGTCAATATATACTTTGCTATATTGTGAACTAAGCCTTTGGCCAGCCACAATGTAGAGGACCTGACCCTTAGAAACTTACAAGTAAGCTGGAATCTTTAAAAACTCAAATCTTCATAAGTAAAAAGATTTATTAAAATGAATAACCAAGTGTTTTAATTGACATCAGAAGATCAAAACAATAAACCCTGAGAACATAGAAAAAAGATAAATAAAGATATGAGCAGAACTTAATACCATAGAAAACGTATAAAATTCAGTTGAGGTAGTAAGTCCAAAGAATATTCTTTGACAAGATTTAAAAGACACACTTTGATTAAGGAAAACCAAAACATAAGTAAAGAATATACAGAAAGAGTCAGGACAATGTTATAGCAGAGAGTATATGAAATGCCAGTAAATTTGAACGTTTGTGTAAAGTGGACCAGTTCCTAGCTCCTAAAATTTACCAAAACTGACACAAGAGGAAATCATTTAAGGTCATCATGTCAGCCCTTGGCATTCTCGGGATGCCCTGGACACAGAATGCAGCATCTTTAGTCCATGGTAACCTGCGGAGAGGGGGCGGGGCTGAGCGAGTTTGGAACACTGCCCTCACAGAGGGAGTGGGTGTGGCCATCTCTGCTGTGACTGAACAAAGGGCAGGGGAGCAGGGGGCCCAGGGCAGGGCCCTCAGAGCCCGGCAGGCCCAGTGGGGTGTCAAAAGCATTTAGGCCCAGGCCAAACTGCGCCTTCTTTGTCTGCACAGCGGCACAAACTCTCACCTTTCCACTAAGGCCGCCCTCTTACTTGAAGTGTGTGTGGAACCGGTCCGCGCAGTACACTTCGATGCAAAGCTAACCATAGGTCTGGCCATCATAGCTTCCTGCCAGGTGACCGAAGTTCGCAGGCAGATGGGTCGTGGGACACACGTGGGGAGAATCCTGCCCAGGCCACAGGCCGCCCAAAGCCACTATCCCAGATCGGGGGCAGCAAAGCAGTCCTGTCTGAGTCCCAGCCTCTAGAGGGAGTAGTGGACCAACACTTGTAGAAAAAGGGGTCCGCACGGGTAACTCATTGGAGGGACACAAAAAAATCTTTGCGGACTTTCTGCTGAAGCTTACGAGCGTTCACACCTAAGCCTCTTACAAGGTCAGCTGTTTAGATAAACATGAGCTCATGATCTAAATTTACACAATAATGAAGAAATCAGCTACAAGGGGAGACAAGCAGCAAAAACAATCAATACCAGAATTAGATTCCCTAGGCCAACCATCAGATGTTGGAATAATCAGGTGCAAGGCAGAAAGTATACATAAAACTTGAACTGAAACAAGGAATAAGGATGTTTTAAAAGACTGGTAGGATCTCTAAATCATTTTTAAAGTACATGTCATTGATAAAGCTAAATACTCAATGGTTGTGTAATACAACAGATCCAACATTGAGAAGAGTGAAATTATGCTGTTTTGAAAACTATGGCAGGTCAGATTTTCTGCCTAATTATATAAGAAGATTTCTCTAAAAAATACACATTATTTCAAAGACTTATTGGCTGTGAAATAAGTTAAGGTTATTTCAAATGGCTTGTGTGCAAAGAAAGGTGAGATGTAGGGAATCACAGAAAGTCGAGGGGAAAATAGGTCAATATATACATTGCTATATGGTGAACTAAGACTTAGGCCAGCCACAATGTAGAGGACCTTACCCTTAGAAACTTACAAGTAAGCTGGAATCTTGAAAAATTCAAATCCTTATAAGTAAAAAGATTTTTTAAGATGAATAACCAAGTGTTTTAATTGACATCAGAAGATCAAAACAATAAACCTGAGAACATAGAAACAATATAAATAAAGATATGAGCAGAACTTAATACAATAGAAAACGTATAAAATTCAGCTGATGTAGTAAGTCAAAGAATATTCTTTGACAAGATTAAAAGACATACTTTGATTAAGGAAAACCAAAACATATGTAAAGAATATACAGAAAGAATCAGGACAATGTTATAGCAGAGAGTATATGAAATGCCAGTAAATTTGAAAGTTTGTGTAAAGTGGACCAGTTCCTAGCTCCTAAAATTTACCAAAACTGACACAAGAGGAAATCATTTAAAGTCATCATGTCAGCCCTTGGCATTCACGGAATGCCCTGGACTCAGAATGCAGCATCTTTAGTCCATGGTAACCTGCGGAGAGGGGGCGGGGCTGAGGGAGTTTGGAACACTGCCCTCACACAGGGAGTGGGTGTGGCCATCTCTGCTGTGACTGAACAAAGGGCAGGGGAGCAGGGTGCCCAGGGCAGGGCCCTCGGAGCCCGGCAGGCCCAGTGGGGTGTCACAAGCATTTGGCCCAGGACAAAGGGCGCCTTCTTTGTCTGCACAGCGGCACAAACTCTCACCTTTCCACTCAGGCCGCCCTCTTACTTGAAGTGTGTGTGGAACCTGTCCGCGCAGTACACCTCGCTGCACAGCTAACCATAGGTCTGAGCATCGTAGCTTCCTGCCAGGTGACCGAATTTCACAGGCAGATGGGTCCCTGGGACACACGCAGAGAGGCTCCTGCCCCGGCCACAGGCCACCCACTGCCACTGCCACAGATCGTGGTGCACAAAACAGCCCTGTCTGAGGCCGTGCCTCTAGAGGGAGTAGTGGACCAACACTTGTAGTCAATGGGGTCTTCGCGGGTAACTCATTGGAGGGACACAAATAAATCTTTGCGGACTTTCTGATGAAACTTACGAGTGTTCACACCTAAGCCTCTTACAAAGTCAGATGTTTAGCTAAACATGAGCTCATGATCTAATTTTACACAATAATGAAGAAATCAGCTACAGGGGGAGACAATCAGCAAAAACAATCAATACCAGGATAAGATTCCCTAGACCATCGATCAGACGTTGGAATAATCAGGTGCAAGGCAGAAAATATACATAAAACTGGAACTGAAACAAGGAACAAGGATGTTTTCAAAGACTGGTAGGATCTCTAAAACATTTTTAAAGTACATGTCATTGATAAAGCTAAATACTCAAAGGTTGTGTAATACAACAGATTCATCATTGAGAAGAGTGAAATTATGCTGTTTTGAAAACTATGGCAGGTCAGATTTTCTGCCTAAATATATAAGAAGATTTGTCTGAAAACTACACATTATTTCAAAGACTTATTGGCTGTGAAATAAGTTAAGGTTATTTCAAATGGCTTGTGTGCAAAGAAAGGTGAGATGTAGGAAATCACAGAAAGTCGAGGGGAAAATAGGTCAATATATACTTTGCTATATTGTGAACTAAGCTTTTGGCCAGCCACAATGTAGAGGACCTGACCCTTAGAAACTTACAAGTAAGCTGGAATCTTGAAAAATTCAAATCCTAATAAGTAAAAAGATTTTTTAAGATGAATAACCAAGTGTTTTAATTGACATCAGAAGATCAAAACAATAAACCTGAGAACATAGAAACAATATAAATAAAGATATGAGCAGAACTTAATACAATAGAAAACGTATAAAATTCAGCTGATGTAGTAAGTCAAAGAATATTCTTTGACAAGATTAAAAGACACACTTTGATTAAGGAAAACCAAAACATATGTAAAGAATATACAGAAAGAATCAGGACAATGTTATAGCAGAGAGTATATGAAATGCCAGTATATTTGAAAGTTTGTGTAAAGTGGACCAGTTCCTAGCTCCTAAAATTTACCAAAACTGACACAAGAGGAAATCATTTAAGGTCATCATGTCAGCCCTTGGCATTCACGGAATGCCCTGGACTCAGAATGCAGCATCTTTAGTCCATGGTAACCTGCGGAGAGGGGGCGGGGCTGAGGGAGTTTGGAACACTGCCCTCACACAGGGAGTGGGTGTGGCCATCTCTGCTGTGACTGAACAAAGGGCAGGGGAGCAGGGTGCCCAGGGCAGGGCCCTCGGAGCCCGGCAGGCCCAGTGGGGTGTCACAAGCATTTGGCCCAGGACAAAGGGCGCCTTCTTTGTCTGCACAGCGGCACAAACTCTCACCTTTCCACTCAGGCCGCCCTCTTACTTGAAGTGTGTGTGGAACCTGTCCGCGCAGTACACCTCGCTGCACAGCTAACCATAGGTCTGAGCATCGTAGCTTCCTGCCAGGTGACCGAATTTCGCATGCAGATGGGTCCCTGGGACACACGCAGAGAGGCTCCTGCCCCGGCCACAGGCCACCCACTGCCACTGCCACAGATCGTGGTGCACAAAACAGCCCTGTCTGAGGCCGTGCCTCTAGAGGGAGTAGTGGACCAACACTTGTAGTCAACGGGGTCTTCGCGGGTAACTCATTGGAGGGACACAAATAAATCTTTGCGGACTTTCTGATGAAACTTACGAGTGTTCACACCTAACCCTCTTACAAAGTCAGATGTTTAGCTAAACATGAGCTCATGATCTAATTTTACACAATAATGAAGAAATCAGCTACAGGGGGAGACAATCAGCAAAAACAATCAATACCAGGATAAGATTCCCTAGACCATCGATCAGACGTATGAATAATCAGGTGCAAGGCAGAAAATATACATAAAACTGGAACTGAAACAAGGAACAAGGATGTTTTCAAAGACTGGTAGGATCTCTAAAACATTTTTAAAGTACATGTCATTGATAAAGCTAAATACTCAAAGGTTGTGTAATACAACAGATTCATCATTGAGAAGAGTGAAATTATGCTGTTTTGAAAACTATGGCAGGTCAGATTTTCTGCCTAAATATATAAGAAGATTTGTCTGAAAACTACACATTATTTCAAAGACTTATCGGCTGTGAAATAAGTTAAGGTTATTTCAAATGGCTTGTCTGCAAAGAAAGGTGAGATGTAGGAAATCACAGAAAGTCGAGGGGAAAATAGGTCAATATATACTTTGCTATATTGTGAACTAAGCTTTTGGCCAGCCACAATGTAGAGGACCTGACCCTTAGAAACTTCCAAGTAAGCTGGAATCTTTAAAAATTCAAATCTTTATAAGTAAAAAATTTATTAAAATGAATAACCAAGTGTTTTAATTGACATCAGAAGATCAAAACAATAAACCCTGAGAACATAGAAAAAAGATAAATAAAGATATGAGCAGAACTTAATACCACAGAAAACGTATAAAATTCAGTTGAGGTAGTAAGTCCAAAGAATATTCTTTGACAAGATTTAAAAGACACACTTTGATTAAGGAAAACCAAAACATAAGTAAAGAATATACAGAAAGAATCAGGACAATGTTATAGCAGAGAATATCTGAAATGCCAGTAAATTTGAACATTTGTATAAAGTGGAGCATTTCCTAGCTCCTAAAATTTACCAAAATTGACACAAGAGGAAATCATTTAAGGTCATCATGTCTGCCCTTGGCATTCTCGGAACACCCTCGGCTCAGAATGCAGCATCTGTAGTCCATGGTAACCTGCGGAGAGGGGGCGGGGCTGAGGGAGGTTGGAACAATGCCTTCACTGAGGGAGTGGGTGGGGCCATCTCTGCTGTGCCTGAACAAAGGGCAGGGGATAAGGGGGCCAACGCCGGGCCCTCAGAGCCCGGCAGGCCCAGTCGTGTGTCACAAGCATTTAGGCCCAGGCCAAAGTGCGCCTTCTTTGTCTGCACAGCTGCCCAAACTCTCACCTTTCCACTCAGGCCGCCCTCTTACTTGAAGTGTGTGTGGAACTGGTCCGTGCAGTACACCTCGCTGCAAAGCTAACCTTAGGTCTGGGCATCATAGCTTCCTGCCAGGTGACCGAAGTTCGCAGGCAATGGGTCGTGGGACACACGTTGGGAGCCTCCTGCCCAGGCCACAGGCCGCCCAAAGCCACTATCCCAGATCGGGGGCGGCAAAGCAGTCCTGTCTGAGTCCCAGCCTCTAGAGGGAGTAGTGGACCAACACATGTAGAAAAAGGGGTCCGCGCGGGTAACTCATTGGAGGGACACAAAAAAATCTTTGCGGACTTTCTGCTGAAGCTTACGAGCGTTCACACCTAAGACTCTTACAAGGTCAGCTGTTTAGCTAAAAATGAGCTCATGATCTAAATTTACACAATAATGAAGAAATCAGCTACAAGGGGAGAGAAGCAGCAAAAACTATCAATACCAGAATTAGATTCCCTAGGCCAACCATCAGATGTTGGAATAATCAGGTGCAAGGCAGAAAGTATACACAAAACTGGAACTGAAACAAGGAACAAGGATGTTTTCAAAGACTGGTAGGATCTCTAAAATATTTTTAAAGTACATGTCATTGATAAAGCTAAATACTCAAAGGTGGTGTAATACAACAGATTCATCATTGAGAAGAGTGAAATTATGCTGTTTTGAAAATTATGGCAGGTCAGATTTTCTGCCTAAATATATAAGAAGATTTCTCTGAAAAATGCACATTATTTCAAAGACTTATTGGCTGTGAAATAAGTTAAGTTTATTTCAAATGGCTTGTCTGCAAAGAAAGGTGAGATGTAGGAAATCACAGAAAGTCGAGGGGAAAATAGGTCAATATATACTTTGCTATATTGTGAACTAAGCCTTTGGCCAGCCACAATGTAGAGGACCTGACCCTTAGAAACTTACAAGTAAGCTGGAATCTTTAAAAACTCAAATCTTCATAAGTAAAAAGATTTATTAAAATGAATAACCAAGTGTTTTAATTGACATCAGAAGATCAAAACAATAAACCCTGAGAACATAGAAAAAAGATAAATAAAGATATGAGCAGAACTTAATACCATAGAAAACGTATAAAATTCAGTTGAGGTAGTAAGTCCAAAGAATATTCTTTGACAAGATTTAAAAGACACACTTTGATTAAGGAAAACCAAAACATAAGTAAAGAATATACAGAAAGAGTCAGGACAATGTTATAGCAGAGAGTATATGAAATGCCAGTAAATTTGAACGTTTGTGTAAAGTGGACCAGTTCCTAGCTCCTAAAATTTACCAAAACTGACACAAGAGGAAATCATTTAAGGTCATCATGTCAGCCCTTGGCATTCTCGGGATGCCCTGGACTCAGAATGCAGCATCTTTAGTCCATGGTAACCTGCGGAGAGGGGGCGGGGCTGAGGGAGTTTGGAACACTGCCCTCACAGAGGGAGTGGGTGTGGCCATCTCTGCTGTGACTGAACAAAGGGCAGGGGCGCAGGGGGCCCAGGGCAGGGCCCTCAGAGCCCGGCAGGCCCAGTGGGGTGTCAAAAGCATTTAGGCCCAGGCCAAAGTCCGCCTTCTTTGTCTGCACAGCGGCACAAACTCTCACCTTTCCACTAAGGCCGCCCTCTTACTTGAAGTGTGTGTGGAACTGGTCCGCGCAGTACACTTCGATGCAAAGCTAACCATAGGTCTGGCCATCATAGCTTCCTGCCAGGTGACCGAAGTTCGCAGGCAGATGGGTCGTGGGACACACGTGGGGAGAATCCTGCCCAGGCCACAGGCCGCCCAAAGCCACTATCCCAGATGGGGGGCAACAAAGCAGTCCTGTCTGAGTCCCAGCCTCTAGAGGGAGTAGTGGACCAACACTTGTAGAAAAAGGGGTCCGCGCGGGTAACTCATTGGAGGGACACAAAAAAATCTTTGCGGACATTCTGCTGAAGCTTACGAGCGTTCACACCTAAGCCTCTTACAAGGTCAGCTGTTTAGATAAACATGAGCTCATGATCTAAATTTACACAATAATGAAGAAATCAGCAACAAGGGGAGACAAGCAGCAAAAACAATCAATATCAGAATTAGATTCCCTAGGCCAACCATCAGATGTTGGAATAATCAGGTGCAAGGCAGAAAGTATACATAAAACTTGAACTGAAACAAGGATTAAGGATGTTTTAAAAGACTGGTAGGATCTCTAAAACATTTTTAAAGTACATGTCATTGATAAAGCTAAATACTCAATGGTTGTGTAATACAACAGATTCAACATTGAGAAGAGTGAAATTATGCTGTTTTGAAAACTATGGCAGGTCAGATTTTCTGCCTAATTATATAAGAAGATTTCTCTAAAAAATACACATTATTTCAAAGACTTATTGGCTGTGAAATAAGTTAAGGTTATTTCAAATGGCTTGTGTGCAAAGAAAGGTGAGATGTAGGGAATCACAGAAAGTCGAGGGGAAAATAGGTCAATATATACATTGCTATATGGTGAACTAAGACTTAGGCCAGCCACAATGTAGAAGACCTGACCCTTAGAAACTTACAAGTAAGCTGGAATCTTGAAAAATTCAAATCCTTATAAGTAAAAAGATTTTTTAAGATGAATAACCAAGTGTTTTAATTGACATCAGAAGATCAAAACAATAAACCTGAGAACATAGAAACAATATAAATAAAGATATGAGCAGAACTTAATACAATAGAAAACGTATAAAATTCAGCTGATGTAGTAAGTCAAAGAATATTCTTTGACAAGATTAAAAGACACACTTTGATTAAGGAAAACCAAAACATATGTAAAGAATATACAGAAAGAATCAGGACAATGTTATAGCAGAGAGTATATGAAATGCCAGTAAATTTGAAAGTTTGTGTAAAGTGGACCAGTTCCTAGCTCCTAAAATTTACCAAAACTGACACAAGAGGAAATCATTTAAAGTCATCATGTCAGCCCTTGGCATTCACGGAATGCCCTGGACTCAGAATGCAGCATCTTTAGTCCATGGTAACCTGCGGAGAGGGGGCGGGGCTGAGGGAGTTTGGAACACTGCCCTCACACAGGGAGTGGGTGTGGCCATCTCTGCTGTGACTGAACAAAGGGCAGGGGAGCAGGGTGCCCAGGGCACGGCCCTCGGAGCCCGGCAGGCCCAGTGGGGAGTCACAAGCATTTGGCCCAGGACAAAGGGTGCCTTCTTTGTCTGCACAGCGGCACAAACTCTCACCTTTCCACTCAGGCCGCCCTCTTACTTGAAGTGTGTGTGGAACCTGTCCGCGCAGTACACCTCGCTGCACAGCTAACCATAGGTCTGAGCATCGTAGCTTCCTGCCAGGTGACCGAATTTCGCAGGCAGATGGGTCCCTGGGACACACGCAGAGAGGCTCCTGCCCCGGCCACAGGCCACCCACTGCCACTGCCACAGATCGTGGTGCACAAAACAGCCCTGTCTGAGGCCGTGCCTCTAGAGGGAGTAGTGGACCAACACTTGTAGTCAACGGGGTCTTCGCGGGTAACTCATTGGAGGGACACAAATAAATCTTTGCGGTCTTTCTGATGAAACTTACGAGTGTTCACACCTAAGCCTCTTACAAAGTCAGATGTTTAGCTAAACATGAGCTCATGATCTAATTTTACACAATAATGAAGAAATCAGCTACAGGGGGAGACAATCAGCAAAAACAATCAATACCAGGATAAGATTCCCTAGACCATCGATCAGACGTTGGAATAATCAGGTGCAAGGCAGAAAATATACATAAAACTGGAACGGAAACAAGGAACAAGGATGTTTTCAAAGACTGGTAGGATCTCTAAAACATTTTTAAAGTACATGTCATTGATAAAGCTAAATACTCAAAGGTTGTGTAATACAACAGATTCATCATTGAGAAGAGTGAAATTATGCTGTTTTGAAAACTATGGCAGGTCAGATTTTCTGCCTATATATATAAGAAGATTTGTCTGAAAACTACACATTATTTCAAAGACTT
This sequence comes from Mesoplodon bidens, assembly GCF_964165515.1. NCBI lineage: Eukaryota > Metazoa > Chordata > Mammalia > Artiodactyla > Ziphiidae > Mesoplodon > Mesoplodon bidens. Next base: position 26,148,782 of record NC_138180.1, on the reverse strand, counting down.
ATTGGCTGTGAAATAAGTTAAGGTTATTTCAAATGGCTTGTGTGCAAAGAAAGGTGAGATGTAGGAAATCACAGAAAGTCGAGGGGAAAATAGGTCAATATATACTTTGCTATATTGTGAACTAAGCTTTTGGCCAGCCACAATGTAGAGGACCTGACCCTTAGAAACTTACAAGTAAGCTGGAATCTTGAAAAATTCAAATCCTTATAAGTAAAAAGATTTTTTAAGATGAATAACCAAGTGTTTTAATTGACATCAGAAGATCAAAACAATAAACCTGAGAACATAGAAACAATATAAATAAAGATATGAGCAGAACTTAATACAATAGAAAACGTATAAAATTCAGCTGATGTAGTAAGTCAAAGAATATTCTTTGACAAGATTAAAAGACACACTTTGATTAAGGAAAACCAAAACATATGTAAAGAATATACAGAAAGAATCAGGACAATGTTATAGCAGAGAGTATATGAAATGCCAGTAAATTTGAAAGTTTGTGTAAAGTGGACCAGTTCCTAGCTCCTAAAATTTACCAAAACTGACACAAGAGGAAATCATTTAAGGTCATCATGTCAGCCCTTGGCATTCACGGAATGCCCTGGACTCAGAATGCAGCATCTTTAGTCCATGGTAACCTGCGGAGAGGGGGCGGGGCTGAGGGAGTTTGGAACACTGCCCTCACAGAGGGAGTGGGTGTGGCCATCTCTGCTGTGACTGAACAAAGGGCAGGGGAGCAGGGTGCCCAGGGCAGGGCCCTCGGAGCCCGGCAGGCCCAGTGGGGTGTCACAAGCACTTGGCCCAGGACAAAGGGCGCCTTCTTTGTCTGCACAGCGGCACAAACTCTCACCTTTCCACTCAGGCCGCCCTCTTACTTGAAGTGTGTGTGGAACCTGTCCGCGCAGTACACCTCGCTGCACAGCTAACCATAGGTCTGAGCATCGTAGCTTCCTGCCAGGTGACCGAATTTCGCAGGCAGATGGGTCCCTGGGACACACGCAGAGAGGCTCCTGCCCCGGCCACAGGCCACCCACTGCCACTGCCACAGATCGTGGGGCACAAAACAGCCCTGTCTGAGGCCGTGCCTCTAGAGGGAGTAGTGGACCAACACTTGTAGTCAACGGGGTCTTCGCGGGTAACTCATTGGAGGGACACAAATAAATCTTTGCGGACTTTCTGATGAAACTTACGAGTGTTCACACCTAAGCCTCTTACAAAGTCAGATGTTTAGCTAAACATGAGCTCATGATCTAATTTTACACAATAATGAAGAAATCAGCTACAGGGGGAGACAATCAGCAAAAACAATCAATACCAGGATAAGATTCCCTAGACCATCGATCAGACGTTGGAATAATCAGGTGCAAGGCAGAAAATATACATAAAACTGGAACTGAAACAAGGAACAAGGATGTTTTCAAAGACTGGTAGGATCTCTAAAACATTTTTAAAGTACATGTCATTGATAAAGCTAAATACTCAAAGGTTGTGTAATACAACAGATTCATCATTGAGAAGAGTGAAATTATGCTGTTTTGAAAACTATGGCAGGTCAGATTTTCTGCCTAAATATATAAGAAGATTTGTCTGAAAACTACACATTATTTCAAAGACTTATTGGCTGTGAAATAAGTTAAGGTTATTTCAAATGGCTTGTCTGCAAAGAAAGGTGAGATGTAGGAAATCACAGAAAGTCGAGGGGAAAATAGGTCAATATATACTTTGCTATATTGTGAACTAAGCTTTTGGCCAGCCACAATGTAGAGGACCTGACCCTTAGAAACTTCCAAGTAAGCTGGAATCTTTAAAAATTCAAATCTTTATAAGTAAAAAATTTATTAAAATGAATAACCAAGTGTTTTAATTGACATCAGAAGATCAAAACAATAAACCCTGAGAACATAGAAAAAAGATAAATAAAGATATGAGCAGAACTTAATACCACAGAAAACGTATAAAATTCAGTTGAGGTAGTAAGTCCAAAGAATATTCTTTGACAAGATTTAAAAGACACACTTTGATTAAGGAAAACCAAAACATAAGTAAAGAATATACAGAAAGAATCAGGACAATGTTATAGCAGAGAATATCTGAAATGCCAGTAAATTTGAACATTTGTATAAAGTGGAGCATTTCCTAGCTCCTAAAATTGACCAAAATTGACACAAGAGGAAATCATTTAAGGTCATCATGTCTGCCCTTGGCATTCTCGGAACGCCCTCGGCTCAGAATGCAGCATCTGTAGTCCATGGTAACCTGCGGAGAGGGGGCGGGGCTGAGGGAGGTTGGAACAATGCCTTCACTGAGGGAGTGGGTGGGGCCATCTCTGCTGTGCCTGAACAAAGGGCAGGGGATAAGGGGGCCAACGCCGGGCCCTCAGAGCCCGGCAGGCCCAGTCGTGTGTCACAAGCATTTAGTCATAGGTCAAAGTGCGCCTTCTTTGTCTGCACAGCTGCCCAAACTCTCACCTTTCCACTCAGGCCGCCCTCTTACTTGAAGTGTGTGTGGAAACGGTCCGTGCAGTACACCTCGCTGCAAAGCTAACCATAGGTCTGGGCATCATAGCTTCCTGCCAGGTGACCGAAGTTCGCAGGCAGATGGGTCGTGGGACACACGTGGGGAGCCTCCTGCCCAGGCCACAGGCCGCCCAAAGCCACTATCCCAGATCGGGGGCGGCAAAGCTGTCCTGTCTGAGTCCCAGCCTCTAGAGGGAGTAGTGGACCAACACATGTAGAAAAAGGGTTCCGCATGGGTAACTCATTGGAGGGACACAAAAAAATCTTTGCGGACTTTCTGCTGAAGCTTACGAGCGTTCACACCTAAGACTCTTACAAGGTCAGCTGTTTAGCTAAAAATGAGCTCATGATCTAAATTTACACAATACTGAAGAAATCAGCTACAAGGGGAGAGAAGCAGCAAAAACAATCAATACCAGAATTAGATTCCCTAGGCCAACCATCATATGTTGGAATAATCAGGTGCAAGGCAGAAAGTATACACAAAACTGGAACTGAAACAAGGAACAAGGATGTTTTCAAAGACTGGTAGGATCTCTAAAACATTTTTAAAGTACATGTCATTGATAAAGTTAAATACTCAAAGGTGGTGTAACACAACAGATTTATCATTGAGAAGAGTGAAATTATGCTGTTTTGAAAATTATGGCAGGTCAGATTTTCTGCCTAAATATATAAGAAGATTTCTCTGAAAAATGCACATTATATCAAAGACTTATTGGCTGTGAAATAAGTTAAGTTTATTTCAAATGGCTTGTCTGCAAAGAAAGGTGAGATGTAGGAAATCACAGAAAGTCGAGGGGAAAATAGGTCAATATATACTTTGCTATATTGTGAACTAAGCCTTTGGCCAGCCACAATGTAGAGGACCTGACCCTTAGAAACTTACAAGTAAGCTGGAATCTTTAAAAACTCAAATCTTCATAAGTAAAAAGATTTATTAAAATGAATAACCAAGTGTTTTAATTGACATCAGAAGATCAAAACAATAAACCCTGAGAACATAGAAAATGATAAATAAAGATATGAGCAGAACTTAATACCATAGAAAACGTATAAAATTCAGTTGAGGTAGTAAGTCCAAAGAATATTCTTTGACAAGATTTAAAAGACACACTTTGATTAAGGAAAACCAAAACATAAGTAAAGAATATACAGAAAGAGTCAGGACAATGTTATAGCAGAGAGTATATGAAATGCCAGTAAATTTGAACGTTTGTGTAAAGTGGACCAGTTCCTAGCTCCTAAAATTTACCAAAACTGACACAAGAGGAAATCATTTAAGGTCATCATGTCAGCCCTTGGCATTCTCGGGATGCCCTGGACTCAGAATGCAGCATCATTAGTCCATGGTAACCTGCGGAGAGGGGGCGGGGCTGAGGGAGTTTGGAACACTGCCCTCACAGAGGGAGTGGGTGTGGCCATCTCTGCTGTGACTGAACAAAGGGCAGGGGAGCAGGGGGCCCAGGGCAAGGCCCTCAGAGCCCGGCAGGCCCAGTGGGGTGTCAAAAGCATTTAGGCCCAGGCCAAAGTGCGCCTTCTTTGTCTGCACAGTGGCACAAACTCTCACCTTTCCACTCAGGCCGCCCTCTTACTTGAAGTGTGTGTGGAACCGGTCCGCGCAGTACACCTCGATGCAAAGCTAACCATAGGTCTGGCCATCATAGCTTCCTGCCAGGTGACCGAAGTTCGCAGGCAGATGGGTCGTGGGACACACGTGGGGAGACTCCTGCCCAGGCCACAGGCCGCCCAAAGCCACTATCACAGATCGGGTGCAGCAAAGCAGTCCTGTCCGAGTCCCAGCCTCTAGAGGGAGTAGTGGACCAACACTTGTAGAAAAAGGGGTCCGCGCGGGTAACTCATTGGAGGGACACAAAAAAATCTTTGCGGACTTTCTGCTGGAGCTTACGAGCGTTCACACCTAAGCCTCTTACAAGGTCAGCTGTTTAGATAAACATGAGCTCATGATCTAAATTTACACAATAATGAAGAAATCAGCTACAAGGGGAGACAAGCAGCAAAAACAATCAATACCAGAATTAGATTCCCTAGGCCAACCATCAGATGTTGGAATAATCAGGTGCAAGGCAGGAAGTCCACATAAAACTGGAACTGAAACAAGAAACAGGGATGTTTTCAAAGACTGGTAGGATCTCTAAAACATTTTTAAAGTACATGTCATTGATAAAGCTAAATACTCAATGGTTGTGTAATACAACAGATTCAACATTGAGAAGAGTGGAATTATGCTGTTTTGAAAACTATGGCAGGTCAGATTTTCTGTCTAATTATATAAAAAGATTTCTCTAAAAAATACACATTATTTCAAAGACTTATTGGCTGTGAAATAAGTTAAGATTATTTCAAATGGCTTGTCTGCAAAGAAAGGTGAGATGTAGGGAATCACAGAAAGTCGAGGGGAAAATAGGTCAATATATACATTGCTATATGGTGAACTAAGACTTAGGCCAGCCACAATGTAGAGGACCTAACCCTTAGAATCTTACAAGTAAGCTTGAATCTTGAATAGTTCAAATCTTTATAAGTTAAAAGATTTATTAAAATGAATAACTAAGTGTTTTAATTGACATCAGAATATCAAAACAATAAACCTGAGAACACAGAAAAAATATAAATAAAGATATGAGCAGAACTTAATACAATGGAAAACGTATAAAATTCAGGTGATGTAGTAAGTCCAAAGAATATTCTTTGACAAGATTAAAAGACACACTTTGAATAAGGAAAACCAAAACATAAGTAAAGAATATACAGAAAGAATCAGGACAATGTTATAGCAGAGAGTATATGAAATGCCAGTAATTTTGAAAGATTGTGTAAAGTGGACCAGTTCCTAGCTTCTAAAATTTACCAAGACTGACACAAGAGGAAATCATTTAAGGTCATCATGTCAGCCCTTGGCATTCTCGGAATGCCCTGGACTCAGAATGCAGCATCCTTAGTCCATGGGAACCTGCGGAGAAGGGGTGAGGCTGAGGGAATTTGGAACACTGCCCTCACAGAGGGAGTGGGTTTGGCCATCTCTGCTGTGACTGAACAAAGGGCAGGGGAGCAGGGGGCCCAGGGCAGGGCCCTCAGAGCCCGGCAGTCCCAGTGGTGTGTCACAAGCATTTATGCCCAGGACAAAGGAAGCCTTCTTTGTCTGCACAGCTGCCCAAACTCTCACCTTTCCACTCAGGCCGCCCTCTTACTTGAAGGGTGTGTGGAACCTGTCCGCGCAGTACACCTCGCTGCACAGCTAACCATAGGTGTTGGCATCGTAGCTTCCTGTCAGGTGACCGAAATTCGCAGGCAGATGGTTCCCTGGGACACACGCAGAGAGGCTCCTGCCCCGGCCACAGGCCACCCACTGCCACTGCCACAGATCGTGGGGCACAAAGCAGCCCTGTCTGAGGCCGTGCCTCTAGAGGGAGTAGTGGACCAACACTTGTAGTCAACGGGGTCCTCGCGGACAACTCATTGGAGGGACACAAATAAATCTTTGCGGACTTTCTGATGAAACTTACGAGTGTTCACACCGAAGCCTCTTACAAACTCAGATGTTTAGCTAAACATGAGCTCATGATCTAAATTTACACAATAATGAAGAAATCAGCTACAGGGGGAGACAATCAGCAAAAACAATCAATACCAGAATTAGATTCCCTAGGCCATCGATCAGACGTTGGAATAATCAGGTGCAAGGCAGAAAATATACATAAAACTGGAACTGAAACAAGGAACATGGATGTTTTCAAAGACTGGTAGGATCTCTAAAACATTTTTAAAGTACATGTCACTGATATAGCTAAATACTCAAAGGTTGTGTAATACAACAGATTCATCATTGAGAAGAGTGAAATTATGCTGTTTTGAAAACTGTGGCAGGTAAGATTTTCTGCCTAAATATATAATAAGATTTCTCAGAAAAATGCACATTATTTCAAAGACTTATTGGCTGTGAAATAAGTTAAGGTTATTTCAAATGGCTTGTCTGCAAAGAAAGGTGAGATGTAGGGAATCACAGAAAGTCGAGGGGAAAATAGGGCAATATATACTTTGCTATATTTTGAACTAAGCCTTTGGCCAGCCACAATGTAGAGGACCTGACCCTTAGAAACTTACAAGTAAGCTGGAATCTTGACAAATTCAAATCTTTATAAGTAAAAAGATTTATTAAAATGAATAACCAAGTGTTTTAATTGACATCAGAATATCAAAACAATAAACCCTGAGAACATAGAAAAAAGATAAATAAAGATATGAGCAGAACTTAATACCACAGAAAACGTATAAAATTCAGTTGAGGTAGTAAGTCCAAAGAATATTCTTTGACAAGATTTAAAAGACACACTTTGATTAAGGAAAACCAAAACATAAGTAAACAATATACAGAAAGAATCAGGACAATGTTATAGCAGAGAATATCTGAAATGCCAGTAAATTTGAACATTTGTGTAAAGTGGACCATTTCCTAGCTCCTAAAGTTTACCAAAATTGACAGAAGAGGAAGTCATTTAAGGTCATCATATCTGCCCTTGGCATTGTCGGAACGCCCTGGCCTCAGAATGCAGCATCTGTAGTCCATGGTAAACTGCGGAGAGGGGGCGGGGCTGAGGGAGGTTGGAACACTGTCTTCACTGAGGGAGTGGGTGGGGCCATGTCTGCTGTGACTGAACAAAGGGCAGGGGAGAAGGGGGCCCACGGCAGGGCCCTCAGAGCCCGGCAGGCCCAGTCGTGTGTCACAAGCATTTAGGCCCAGGCCAAAGTGCGCCTTCTTTGTCTGCACAGCTGCCCAAACTGTCACCTTTCCACTCAGGCCGCCCTCTTACTTGAAGTGTGTGTGGAACTGGTCCGCGCAGTACACCTCGATGCAAAGCTAACCATAGGTCTGGGCATCATAGCTTCCTGTCAGGTGACCGAAGTTCGCAGGCAGATGGGTCGTGGGACACACGTGGGGAGCCTCCTGCCCAGGCCACAGGCCGCCCAAAGCCACTATCCCAGATCGGGTGCAGCAAAGCAGTCCTGTCTGAGTCCCAGCCTCTAGAGGGAGTAGTGGACCAACACTTGTAGAAAAAGGGGTCTGCGCGGGTAACTCATTGGAGGGACACAAAAAAATCTTTGCGGACTTTCTGCTGAAGCTTACGAGCGTTCACACCTAAGCCTCTTACAAGGTCAGCTGTTTAGATAAACATGAGCTCATGATCTAAATTTACACAATAATGAAGAAATCAGCTACAAGGGGAGACAAGAAGCAAAAACAATCAATACCAGAATTAGATTACCTAGACCATCGATCAGACGTTGGAATAATCAGGTGCAAGGAAGAAAATATACATAAAACTGGAACTGAAACAAGGAACAAGGATGTTTTCAAAGACTGGTAGGATCTCTAAAACATTTTTAAAGTACATGTCATTGATAAAGCTAAATACTCAATGGTTGTGTAATACAACAGATTCATCATTGAGCAGAGTGAAATTATGCTGTTTTGAAAACTATGGCAGGTCAGATTTTCTGCCTAATTATATAAGAAGATTTCTCTAAAAAATACACATTATTTCAAAGACTTATTGGCTGTGAAATAAGTTAAGGGTATTTCAAATGGCTTGTTTGCAAAGAAAGGTGAGATGTAGGGAATCACAGAAAGTCGAGGGGAAAATAGGTCAATATATATATTGCCATATGGTGAACTAAGACTTAGGCCAGCCACAATGTAGAGGACCTGACCCTTAGAAACTTACAAGTAAGCTGGAATCTTGAAAAGTTCAAATCTTTACAAGTAAAAAGATTTATTAAAATGAATAACCAAGTGTTTTAATTGACAACAGAATATCAAAACAATAAACCTTAGAACATAGAAAACATATAAATAAAGATATGAGCAGAACTTAATACAATAGAAAACGTATAAAATTCAGGTGATGTAGTAAGTCCAAAGAATATTCTTTGACAAGATTAAAAGACACACTTTGATTAAGGAAAACCAAAACATAAGTAAAGAATATACAGAAAGAATCAGGACAATGTTATAGCAGAGAGTATATGAAATGCCAGTAAATTTGAAGGTTTGTGTAAAGTGGACCAGTTCCTAGCTCCTAAAATTTACCAAAACTGACACAAGAGGAAATCATTTAAGGTCATCATGTCAGCCCTTGGCATTCTCGGAATGCCCTGGACTCAGAATGCAGCATCTTTAGTCCATGGTAAACTGCGGAGAGGGGGCGGGGCTGAGGGAGTTTGGAACACTGCCCTCACAGAGGGAGTGAGTGGGGCCATCTCTGCTGTGCCTCAATAAAGGGCAGGGGGAAGGGGGCCCAGGGCAGGGCACTCAGAGCCCGGCAGGCCAAGTGGGGTGTCACAAGCATTTAGGCCCAGGCCAAAGGGCGCCTTCTTTGTCTGCACAGCGGCCCAAACTGTCACCTTTCCACTCAGGCCGCCCTCTTACTTGAAGTGTGTGTGGAACTGGTCCGCGCAGTACACCTCGATGCAAAGCTAACCATAGGTCTGGGCATCATAGCTTCCTGCCAGGTGACCGAAGTTCGCAGGCAGATGGGTCGTGGGACACACGTGGGGAGCCTCCTGCCCAGGCCACAGGCCGCCCAAAGCCACTATCCCAGATCGGGTGCAGCAAAGCAGTCCTGTCTGAGTCCCAGCCTCTAGAGGGAGTAGTGGACCAACACTTGTAGTAAAAGGGGTCTGCGCGGGTAACTCATTGGAGGGACACAAAAAAATCTTTGCGGACTTTCTGCTGAAGCTTACGAGCGTTCACACCTAAGCCTCTTACAAGGTCAGCTGTTTAGCTAAACATGAGCTCATGATCTAAATTTACACAATAATGAAGAAATCAGCTACAAGGGGAGACAAGAAGCAAAAACAATCAATACCAGAATTAGATTCCCTAGGCCAACCATCAGATGTTGGAATAATCAGGTGCAAGGCAGAAAGTATACATACAACTTGAACTGAAACAAGGACCAAGGATGTTTTCAAAGACTGGTAGGATCTCTAAAACATTTTTAAAGTACATGTCATTGATAAAGCTAAATACTCAATGGTTGTGTAATACAACAGATTCATCATTGAGCAGAGTGAAATTATGCTGTTTTGAAAACTATGGCAGGTCAGATTTTCTGCCTAAATATATAAGAAGATTTGTCTGAAAACTACACATTATTTCAAAGACTTATTGGCTGTGAAATAAGTTAAGGTTATTTCAAATGGCTTGTCTGCAAAGAAAGGTGAGATGTAGGAAATCACAGAAAGTCGAGGGGAAAATAGGTCAATATATACTTTGCTATATTGTGAACTAAGCTTTTGGCCAGCCACAATGTAGAGGACCTGACCCTTAGAAACTTCCAAGTAAGCTGGAATCTTTAAAAATTCAAATCTTTATAAGTAAAAAATTTATTAAAATGAATAACCAAGTGTTTTAATTGACATCAGAAGATCAAAACAATAAACCCTGAGAACATAGAAAAAAGATAAATAAAGATATGAGCAGAACTTAATACCACAGAAAACGTATAAAATTCAGTTGAGGTAGTAAGTCCAAAGAATATTCTTTGACAAGATTTAAAAGACACACTTTGATTAAGGAAAACCAAAACATAAGTAAAGAATATACAGAAAGAATCAGGACAATGTTATAGCAGAGAATATCTGAAATGCCAGTAAATTTGAACATTTGTATAAAGTGGAGCATTTCCTAGCTCCTAAAATTGACCAAAATTGACACAAGAGGAAATCATTTAAGGTCATCATGTCTGCCCTTGGCATTCTCGGAACGCCCTCGGCTCAGAATGCAGCATCTGTAGTCCATGGTAACCTGCGGAGAGGGGGCGGGGCTGAGGGAGGTTGGAACAATGCCTTCACTGAGGGAGTGGGTGGGGCCATCTCTGCTGTGCCTGAACAAAGGGCAGGGGATAAGGGGGCCAACGCCGGGCCCTCAGAGCCCGGCAGGCCCAGTCGTGTGTCACAAGCATTTAGTCATAGGTCAAAGTGCGCCTTCTTTGTCTGCACAGCTGCCCAAACTCTCACCTTTCCACTCAGGCCGCCCTCTTACTTGAAGTGTGTGTGGAAACGGTCCGTGCAGTACACCTCGCTGCAAAGCTAACCATAGGTCTGGGCATCATAGCTTCCTGCCAGGTGACCGAAGTTCGCAGGCAGATGGGTCGTGGGACACACGTGGGGAGCCTCCTGCCCAGGCCACAGGCCGCCCAAAGCCACTATCCCAGATCGGGGGCGGCAAAGCTGTCCTGTCTGAGTCCCAGCCTCTAGAGGGAGTAGTGGACCAACACATGTAGAAAAAGGGTTCCGCACGGGTAACTCATTGGAGGGACACAAAAAAATCTTTGCGGACTTTCTGCTGAAGCTTACGAGCGTTCACACCTAAGACTCTTACAAGGTCAGCTGTTTAGCTAAAAATGAGCTCATGATCTAAATTTACACAATACTGAAGAAATCAGCTACAAGGGGAGAGAAGCAGCAAAAACAATCAATACCAGAATTAGATTCCCTAGGCCAACCATCATATGTTGGAATAATCAGGTGCAAGGCAGAAAGTATACACAAAACTGGAACTGAAACAAGGAACAAGGATGTTTTCAAAGACTGGTAGGATCTCTAAAACATTTTTAAAGTACATGTCATTGATAAAGTTAAATACTCAAAGGTGGTGTAACACAACAGATTTATCATTGAGAAGAGTGAAATTATGCTGTTTTGAAAATTATGGCAGGTCAGATTTTCTGCCTAAATATATAAGAAGATTTCTCTGAAAAATGCACATTATTTCAAAGACTTATTGGCTGTGAAATAAGTTAAGTTTATTTCAAATGGCTTGTCTGCAAAGAAAGGTGAGATGTAGGAAATCACAGAAAGTCGAGGGGAAAATAGGTCAATATATACTTTGCTATATTGTGAACTAAGCCTTTGGCCAGCCACAATGTAGAGGACCTGACCCTTAGAAACTTACAAGTAAGCTGGAATCTTTAAAAACTCAAATCTTCATAAGTAAAAAGATTTATTAAAATGAATAACCAAGTGTTTTAATTGACATCAGAAGATCAAAACAATAAACCCTGAGAACATAGAAAATGATAAATAAAGATATGAGCAGAACTTAATACCATAGAAAACGTATAAAATTCAGTTGAGGTAGTAAGTCCAAAGAATATTCTTTGACAAGATTTAAAAGACACACTTTGATTAAGGAAAACCAAAACATAAGTAAAGAATATACAGAAAGAGTCAGGACAATGTTATAGCAGAGAGTATATGAAATGCCAGTAAATTTGAACGTTTGTGTAAAGTGGACCAGTTCCTAGCTCCTAAAATTTACCAAAACTGACACAAGAGGAAATCATTTAAGGTCATCATGTCAGCCCTTGGCATTCTCGGGATGCCCTGGACTCAGAATGCAGCATCATTAGTCCATGGTAACCTGCGGAGAGGGGGCGGGGCTGAGGGAGTTTGGAACACTGCCCTCACAGAGGGAGTGGGTGTGGCCATCTCTGCTGTGACTGAACAAAGGGCAGGGGAGCAGGGGGCCCAGGGCAAGGCCCTCAGAGCCCGGCAGGCCCAGTGGGGTGTCAAAAGCATTTAGGCCCAGGCCAAAGTGCGCCTTCTTTGTCTGCACAGTGGCACAAACTCTCACCTTTCCACTCAGGCCGCCCTCTTACTTGAAGTGTGTGTGGAACCGGTCCGCGCAGTACACCTCGATGCAAAGCTAACCATAGGTCTGGCCATCATAGCTTCCTGCCAGGTGACCGAAGTTCGCAGGCAGATGGGTCGTGGGACACACGTGGGGAGACTCCTGCCCAGGCCACAGGCCGCCCAAAGCCACTATCACAGATCGGGTGCAGCAAAGCAGTCCTGTCCGAGTCCCAGCCTCTAGAGGGAGTAGTGGACCAACACTTGTAGAAAAAGGGGTCCGCGCGGGTAACTCATTGGAGGGACACAATAAAATCTTTGCGGACTTTCTGCTGGAGCTTATGAGCGTTCACACCTAAGCCTCTTACAAGGTCAGCTGTTTAGATAAACATGAGCTCATGATCTAAATTTACACAATAATGAAGAAATCAGCTACAAGGGGAGACAAGCAGCAAAAACAATCAATACCAGAATTAGATTCCCTAGGCCAACCATCAGATGTTGGAATAATCAGGTGCAAGGCAGGAAGTCCACATAAAACTGGAACTGAAACAAGAAACAGGGATGTTTTCAAAGACTGGTAGGATCTCTAAAACATTTTTAAAGTACATGTCATTGATAAAGCTAAATACTCAATGGTTGTGTAATACAACAGATTCAACATTGAGAAGAGTGGAATTATGCTGTTTTGAAAACTATGGCAGGTCAGATTTTCTGTCTAATTATATAAAAAGATTTCTCTAAAAAATACACATTATTTCAAAGACTTATTGGCTGTGAAATAAGTTAAGATTATTTCAAATGGCTTGTCTGCAAAGAAAGGTGAGATGTAGGGAATCACAGAAAGTCGAGGGGAAAATAGGTCAATATATACATTGCTATATGGTGAAATAAGACTTAGGCCAGCCACAATGTAGAGGACCTAACCCTTAGAATCTTACAAGTAAGCTTGAATCTTGAATAGTTCAAATCTTTATAAGTTAAAAGATTTATTAAAATGAATAACCAAGTGTTTTAATTGACATCAGAATATCAAAACAATAAACCTGAGAACACAGAAAAAATATAAATAAAGATATGAGCAGAACTTAATACAATGGAAAACGTATAAAATTCAGGTGATGTAGTAAGTCCAAAGAATATTCTTTGACAAGATTAAAAGACACACTTTGAATAAGGAAAACCAAAACATAAGTAAAGAATATACAGAAAGAATAAGGACAATGTTATAGCAGAGAGTATATGAAATGCCAGTAATTTTGAAAGATTGTGTAAAGTGGACCAGTTCCTAGCTTCTAAAATTTACCAAGACTGACACAAGAGGAAATCATTTAAGGTCATCATGTCAGCCCTTGGCATTCTCGGAATGCCCTGGACTCAGAATGCAGCATCCTTAGTCCATGGGAACCTGCGGAGAAGGGGTGAGGCTGAGGGAATTTGGAACACTGCCCTCACAGAGGGAGTGGGTTTGGCCATCTCTGCTGTGACTGAACAAAGGGCAGGGGAGCAGGGGGCCCAGGGCAGGGCCCTCAGAGCCCGGCAGTCCCAGTGGTGTGTCACAAGCATTTATGCCCAGGACAAAGGAAGCCTTCTTTGTCTGCACAGCTGCCCAAACTCTCACCTTTCCACTCTGGCCGCCCTCTTACTTGAAGGGTGTGTGGAACCTGTCCGCGCAGTACACCTCGCTGCACAGCTAACCATAGGTGTTGGCATCGTAGCTTCCTGTCAGGTGACCGAAATTCGCAGGCAGATGGGTCCCTGGGACACACGCAGAGAGGCTCCTGCCCCGGCCACAGGCCACCCACTGCCACTGCCACAGATCGTGGGGCACAAAGCAGCCCTGTCTGAGGCCGTGCCTCTAGAGGGAGTAGTGGACCAACACTTGTAGTCAACGGGGTCCTCGCGGACAACTCATTGGAGGGACACAAATAAATCTTTGCGGACTTTCTGATGAAACTTACGAGTGTTCACACCGAAGCCTCTTACAAACTCAGATGTTTAGCTAAACATGAGCTCATGATCTAAATTTACACAATAATGAAGAAATCAGCTACAGGGGGAGACAATCAGCAAAAACAATCAATACCAGAATTAGATTCCCTAGGCCATCGATCAGACGTTGGAATAATCAGGTGCAAGGCAGAAAATATACATAAAACTGGAACTGAAACAAGGAACATGGATGTTTTCAAAGACTGGTAGGATCTCTAAAACATTTTTAAAGTACATGTCACTGATATAGCTAAATACTCAAAGGTTGTGTAATACAACAGATTCATCATTGAGAAGAGTGAAATTATGCTGTTTTGAAAACTGTGGCAGGTAAGATTTTCTGCCTAAATATATAATAAGATTTCTCAGAAAAATGCACATTATTTCAAAGACTTATTGGCTGTGAAATAAGTTAAGGTTATTTCAAATGGCTTGTCTGCAAAGAAAGGTGAGATGTAGGAAATCACAGAAAGTCGAGGGTAAAATAGGTCAATATATACTTTGCTATATTTTGAACTAAGCCTTTGGCCAGCCACAATGTAGAGGACCTGACCCTTAGAAACTTACAAGTAAGCTGGAATCTTGACAAATTCAAATCTTTATAAGTAAAAAGATTTATTAAAATGAATAACCAAGTGTTTTAATTGACATCAGAATATCAAAACAATAAACCCTGAGAACATAGAAAAAAGATAAATAAAGATATGAGCAGAACTTAATACCACAGAAAACGTATAAAATTCAGTTGAGGTAGTAAGTCCAAAGAATATTCTTTGACAAGATTTAAAAGACACACTTTGATTAAGGAAAACCAAAACATAAGTAAAGAATATACAGAAAGAATCAGGACAATGTTATAGCAGAGAATATCTGAAATGCCAGTAAATTTGAACATTTGTGTAAAGTGGACCATTTCCTAGCTCCTAAAGTTTACCAAAATTGACAGAAGAGGAAGTCATTTAAGGTCATCATATCTGCCCTTGGCATTGTCGGAACGCCCTGGCCTCAGAATGCAGCATCTGTAGTCCATGGTAAACTGCGGAGAGGGGGCGGGGCTGAGGGAGGTTGGAACACTGTCTTCACTGAGGGAGTGGGTGGGGCCATGTCTGCTGTGACTGAACAAAGGGCAGGGGAGAAGGGGGCCCACGGCAGGGCCCTCAGAGCCCGGCAGGCCCAGTCGTGTGTCACAAGCATTTAGGCCCAGGCCAAAGTGCGCCTTCTTTGTCTGCACAGCTGCCCAAACTGTCACCTTTCCACTCAGGCCGCCCTCTTACTTGAAGTGTGTGTGGAACTGGTCCGCGCAGTACACCTCGATGCAAAGCTAACCATAGGTCTGGGCATCATAGCTTCCTGTCAGGTGACCGAAGTTCGCAGGCAGATGGGTCGTGGGACACACGTGGGGAGCCTCCTGCCCAGGCCACAGGCCGCCCAAAGCCACTATCCCAGATCGGGTGCAGCAAAGCAGTCCTGTCTGAGTCCCAGCCTCTAGAGGGAGTAGTGGACCAACACTTGTAGAAAAAGGGGTCTGCGCGGGTAACTCATTGGAGGGACACAAAAAAATCTTTGCGGACTTTCTGCTGAAGCTTACGAGCGTTCACACCTAAGCCTCTTACAAGGTCAGCTGTTTAGATAAACATGAGCTCATGATCTAAATTTACACAATAATGAAGAAATCAGCTACAAGGGGAGACAAGAAGCAAAAACAATCAATACCAGAATTAGATTACCTAGACCATCGATCAGACGTTGGAATAATCAGGTGCAAGGAAGAAAATATACATAAAACTGGAACTGAAACAAGGAACAAGGATGTTTTCAAAGACTGGTAGGATCTCTAAAACATTTTTAAAGTACATGTCATTGATAAAGCTAAATACTCAATGGTTGTGTAATACAACAGATTCATCATTGAGCAGAGTGAAATTATGCTGTTTTGAAAACTATGGCAGGTCAGATTTTCTGCCTAATTATATAAGAAGATTTCTCTAAAAAATACACATTATTTCAAAGACTTATTGGCTGTGAAATAAGTTAAGGGTATTTCAAATGGCTTGTTTGCAAAGAAAGGTGAGATGTAGGGAATCACAGAAAGTCGAGGGGAAAATAGGTCAATATATATATTGCCATATGGTGAACTAAGACTTAGGCCAGCCACAATGTAGAGGACCTGACCCTTAGAAACTTACAAGTAAGCTGGAATCTTGAAAAGTTCAAATCTTTACAAGTAAAAAGATTTATTAAAATGAATAACCAAGTGTTTTAATTGACAACAGAATATCAAAACAATAAACCTTAGAACATAGAAAACATATAAATAAAGATATGAGCAGAACTTAATACAATAGAAAACGTATAAAATTCAGGTGATGTAGTAAGTCCAAAGAATATTCTTTGACAAGATTAAAAGACACACTTTGATTAAGGAAAACCAAAACATAAGTAAAGAATATACAGAAAGAATCAGGACAATGTTATAGCAGAGAGTATATGAAATGCCAGTAAATTTGAAGGTTTGTGTAAAGTGGACCAGTTCCTAGCTCCTAAAATTTACCAAAACTGACACAAGAGGAAATCATTTAAGGTCATCATGTCAGCCCTTGGCATTCTCGGAATGCCCTGGACTCAGAATGCAGCATCTTTAGTCCATGGTAAACTGCGGAGAGGGGGCGGGGCTGAGGGAGTTTGGAACACTGCCCTCACAGAGGGAGTGGGTGTGGCCATCTCTGCTGTGACTGAACAAAGGGCAGGGGAGCAGGGGTCCCAGGGCAGGGCCCTCAGAGCCCGGCAGGCCCAGTGGGGTGTCACAAGTATTTGGCCCAGGACAAAGGGCGCCTTCTTTGTCTGCACAGCGGCACAAACTCTCACCTTTCCACTCAGGCCGCCCTCTTACTTGAAGTGTGTGTGGAACCTGTCCGCGCAGTACACCTCGCTGCACAGCTAACCATAGGTCTGATCATCGTAGCTTCCTGCCAGGTGACCGAATTTCGCAGGAAGATGGGTCCCTGGGACCCACGCAGAGAGGCTCCTGCCCCGGCCACAGGCCACCCACTGCCACTGCCACGGATCGTGGGGCACAAAAAAGCCCTGTCTGAGGCCGTGCCTCTAGAGGGAGTAGTGGACCAACACTTGTAATCAATGGGGTCTTCGCGGGTAACTCATTGGAGGGACACAAATAAATCTCTGCGGACTTTCTGATGAAACTTCCGAGTGTTCACACCTAAGCCTCTTACAAAGTCAGATGTTTAGCTAAACATGAGCTCATGATCTAATTTTACACAATAATGAAGAAATCAGCTACAGGGGGAGACAATCAGCAAAAACAATCAATACCAGGATTAGATTCCCTAGATAATCGATCAGACGTTGGAATAATCAGTGCAAGGCAGAAAATATACATAAAACTGGAACTGAAACAAGGAACAAGGATGTTTTCAAAGACTGGTAGGATCTCTAAAACATTTTTAAAGTACATGTCATTGATAAAGCTAAATACTCAAAGGTTGTGTAATACAACAGATTCATCATTGAGAAGCGTGAAATTATGCTGTTTTGAAAACTATGGCAGGTCAGATTTTCTGCCTAAATATATAAGAAGATTTCTCTGAAAACTACACATTATTTCAAAGACTTATTGGCTGTGAAATAAGTTAAGGTTATTTCAAATGGCTTGTCTGCAAAGAAAGGTGAGATGTAGGAAATCACAGAAAGTCGAGGGGAAAATAGGTCAATATATACTTTGCTATATTGTGAACTAAGCTTTTGGCCAGCCACAATGTAGAGGACCTGACCCTTAGAAACTTCCAAGTAAGCTGGAATCTTTAAAAATTCAAATCTTTATAAGGAAAAAATTTATTACAATGAATAACCAAGTGTTTTAATTGACATCAGAAGATCAAAACAATAAACCCTGAGAACATAGAAAAAAGATAAATAAAGATATGAGCAGAACTTAATACCACAGAAAACGTATAAAATTCTGTTGAGGTAGTAAGTCCAAAGAATATTCTTTGACAACATTTAAAAGACACACATTGATTAAGGAAAACCAAAACATAAGTAAAGAATAAACAGAAAGAATCAGGACAATGTTATAGCAGAGAATATATGAAATGCCAGTAAATTTGAACATTTGTGTAAAGTGGATCATTTCCTAGCTCCTAAACTTTACCAAAATTGACACAAGAGGAAATCATTGAAAGTCATCATGTCAGCCCTTGGCATTCTCGGAATGCCCTGGCCTCAGAATGCAGCATCTGTAGTCCATGGTAACCTGCGGAGAGGGGGCGGGGCTGAGGGAGTTTGGAACACTGCCCTCAAAGAGGGAGTGGGTGTGGCCATCTCTGCTGTGACTGAAGAAAGGGCAGGGGAGCAGGGGGCCCAGGGCCGGGCCCTCAGAGCCCGGCAGGCCCAGTGGGGTGTCACAAGCATTTAGGCCCAGGCCAAAGGGCGCCTTCTTTGTCTGCACAGCTGCCCAAACTCTCACCTTTCCACTCAGGCCGCCCTCTTACTTGAAGTGTGTGTGGAACCGGTCCGTGCAGTACACCTCGATGCAAAGATAACCATAGGTCTGGGCATCATAGCTTCCTGCCAGGTGACCGATGTTCGTAGGCAAATAGCTCGTGGGACACACGTGGGGAGACTCCTGCCCAGGCCACAGGCCGCCCAAAGCCACTATCCCAGATCGGGGGCAGCAAAGCAGTCCTGTCTGCGTCCCAGCCTCTAGAGGGCGTAGTGGACCAACACTTGTAGAAAAAGGCGTCCGCGCGGGTAACTCATTGGAGGGCCACAAAAAAATCTTTGCGGACTTTCTGCTGAAGCTTACGAGCGTTCACACCTAAGCCTCTTACAAGGTCAGCTGTTTAGATAAACATGAGCTCATGATCTAAATTTACACAATAATGAAGAAATCAGCTACAAGGGGAGACAAGCAGCAAAAACAATCAATACCAGAATTAGATTCCCTAGGCCAACCATCAGATGTTGGAATAATCAGGTGCAAGGCAGAAAGTATACACAAAACTGGAACTGAAAGAAGGAACAGGGATGTTTTCAAAGACTGGTAGGATCTCTAAAACATTTTTAAAGTACATGTCATTGATAAAGCTAAATACTCAAAGGTTGTGTAATACAACAGATTCAACATTGAGAAGAGTGAAATTATGCTGTTTTGAAAACTATGGCAGGTCAGATTTTCTGCCTAATTATATAAGAAGATTTCTCTAAAAAATACACATTATTTCAAAGACTTATTGGCTGTGAAATAAGTTAAGGGTATTTCAAATGGCTTGTGTGCAAAGAAAGGTGAGATGTAGGGAATCACAGAAAGCCGAGGGGAAAATAGGTCAATATATACATTGCTATATGGTGAACTAAGACTTAGGCCAGCCACAATGTAGAGGACCTGACCCTTAGAAACTTACAAGTAAGCTGGAATCTTGAAAAGTTCAAATCTTTATAAGTAAAAATATTTTTTAAAATGAATAACCAAGTGTTTTAATTGACATCAGAAGATCAAAACAATAATACCTGAGAACATAGAAAAAAGATAAATAAAGATATGAGCAGAACTTAATACAATAGAAAACGTATAAAATTCAGGTGATGTAGTAAGTCCAAAGAATATTCTTTGACAAGATTAAAAGACACACTTTGATTAAGGAAAACCAAAACATAAGTAAAGAATATACAGAAAGAATCTGGAGAATGTTATAGCAGAGAGTATATGAAATGCCAGTAAATTTGAAGGTTTGTGTAAAGTGGACCAGTTCCTAGCTCCTAAAATTTACCAAAACTGACACAAGAGGAAATCATTTAAGGTCATCATGTCAGCCCTTGGCATTCTCGGAATGCCCTGGACTCAGAATGCAGCATCTTTAGTCCATGGTAACCTGCGGAGAGGGGGCGGGGCTGAGGGAGTTTGGAACACTGCCCTCACAGAGGGAGTGGGTGTGGCCATCTCTGCTGTGACTGAACAAAGGGCAGGGGAGCAGGGGGCCCAGGGCAGGTCCCTCAGAGCCCGGCAGGCCCAGTGGGGTGTCACAAGCATTTAGGACCAGGACAAAGGGCGCCTTCTTTGTCTGCACAGCAGCACAAACTCTCACCTTTCCACTCAGGCCGCCCTCTTACTTGAAGTGTGTGTGGAACCTGTCCGCGCAGTACACCTCGCTGCACAGCTAACCATAGGCCTGAGCATCGTAGCTTCCTGCCCGGTGACCGAAGTTCGCAGGCAGATGGGTCCCTGGGACACACGCAGAGAGGCTCCTGCCCCGGCCACAGGCCACCCACTGCCACTGCCACAGATCGTGGGGAACAGAGCAGCCCTGTCTGAGGCCGTGCCTCCTGAGGGAGTAGTGGACCAACACTTGTAGTCAACGGGGTCCTCGCGGGCAACTCATTGGAGGGACACAAATAAATCTTTGCGGACTTTCTGATGAAACTTACGAGTGTTCACACCTAAGCCTCTTACAAAGTCAGATGTTTAGCTAAACATGAGCTCATGATCTAATTTTACACAATAATGAAGAAATCAGCTACGGGGGGAGACAATCAGCAAAAACAATCAATACCAGAATTAGATTCCCTAGACCATCGATCAGACGTTGGAATAATCAGGTGCAAGGCAGAAAACATACATAAAACTGCAACTGAAACAAGGAAGAAGGATGTTTTCAAAGACTGGTAGGATCTCTAAAACATTTTTAAAGTACATGTCATTGATAAAGCTAAATACTCAAAGGTTGTGTAATACAACAGATTCATCATTGAGAAGAGTGAAATTATGCTGTTTTGAATACTATGGCAGGTCAGATTTTCTGCCTAAATATATAAGAAGATTTCTCTGAAAGATGCACATTATTTCAAACACTTATTGGCTGTGAAATAAGTTAAGGTTATTTCAAATGGCTTGTCTGCAAAGAAAGGTGAGATGTAGGAAATCACAGAAAGTCGAGGGGAAAATAGGTGAATATATACTTTGCTATATTGTGAACTAAGCCTTTGGCCAGCCACAATGTAGAGGACCTGACCCTTAGAAACTTACTAGTAAGCTGGAATCTTTAAAAATTCAAATCTTTATAAGTAAAAAGATTTATTAAAATGAATAACCAAGTGTTTTAATTGACATCAGAAGATCAAAACAATAAACTCTGTGAACATAGAAAAAAGATAAATAAAGATATGAGCAGAACTTAATACCACAGAAAACGTATAAAATTCAGTTGAGGTAGTAAGTCCAAAGAATATTCTTTGACAAGATTTAAAAGACACACTTTGATTAAGGAAAACCAAAACATAAGTAAAGAATATACAGAAAGAATCAGGACAATGTTATAGCAGAGAATATCTGAAATGCCAGTAAATATGAACATTTCTGTAAAGTGGACCATATCCTAGCTCCTAAAGTTTACCAAAATTGACACAAGAGGAAATCAGTTAAGGTCATCATGTCTGCCCTTGGCATTGTCGGAACGCCCTGGCCTCAGAATGCACCATCTGTTGTCCATGGTAACCTGGGGAGTGGTGGCGTGGCTGAGGGAGGTTGGAACACTGCCTTCACTGAGGGAGTGAGTGGGGCCAACTCTGCTGTGCCTGAATAAAGGGCAGGGGAGAAGGGGGCCCAGGGCAGGGCCATCAGAGCCCGGCAGGCCCAGTGGGGTGTCACAAGCATTTAGGCCCAGGCCAAAGGGCGCCTTCTTTGTTTGCACAGCTGCCCAAACTGTCACCTTTCCACTCAGGCCGCCCTCTTACTTGAAGTGTGTGTGGAACTGGTCCGCGCAGTACACCTCGATGCAAAGCTAACCATAGGTCTGGGCATCATAGCTTCCTGCCAGGTGACCGAAGTTCGCAGGCAGATGGGTCGTGGGACACACGTGGGGAGCCTCCTGCCAAGGCAACAGGCCGCCCAAAGCCACTATCCCAGATCGGGTGCAGCAAAGCAGTCCTGTCTGAGTCCCAGCCTCTAGAGGGAGTAGTGGACCAACACTTGTAGAAAAAGGGGTCTGCGCGGGTAACTCATTGGAGGGACACAAAAAAATCTTTGCGGACTTTCTGCTGGAGCTTACGAGCGTTCACACCTAAGCCTCTTACAAGGTCAGCTGTTTAGATAAACATGAGCTCATGATCTAAATTTACACAATAATGAAGAAATCAGCTACAAGGGGAGACAAGAAGCAAAAACAATCAATACCAGAATTAGATTCCGTAGGCCAACCATCAGATGTTGGAATAATCAGGTGCAAGGCAGAAAGTATATATAAAACTTGAACTGAAACAAGGAACAAGGATGTTTTCAAAGACTGGTAGGATCTCTAAAACATTTTTAAAGTACATGTCATTGATAAAGCTAAATACTCAATGGTTGTGTAATACAACAGATTCATCATTGAGCAGAGTGAAATTATGCTGTTTTGAAAACTATGGCAGGTCAGATTTTCTGCCTAATTATATAAGAAGATTTCTCTAAAAAATACACATTATTTCAAAGACTTATTGGCTGTGAAATAAGTTAAGGTTATTTCAACCTGCTTGTGGGCAAAGAAAGGTGAGATGTAGGGAATCACAGAAAGTCGAGGGGAAAATAGGTCAATATATACATTGCTATATGGTGAACTAAGACTTAGGCCAACCACAATGTAGAGGACCTGACCCTTAGAAACTTACAAGTAAGCTGGAATCTTGAAAAATTCAAATCCTTATAAGTAAAAAGATTTTTTAAAATGAATAACCAAGTGTTTTAATTGACATCAGAAGATCAAAACAGTAAACCTGAGAACATAGAAACAATATAAATAAAGATATGAGCAGAACTTAATACAATAGAAAACGTATAAAATTCAGCTGATGTAGTAAGTCCAAATAATATGCTTTGACAAGATTAAAAGACACACTTTGATTAAGGAAAACCAAAACATATGTAAAGAATATACAGAAAGAATCAGGACAATGTTATAGCAGAGAGTATATGAAATGCCAGTAAATTTGAAAGTTTGTGTAAAGTGGACCAGTTCCTAGCTCCTAAAATTTACCAAAACTGACACAAGAGGAAATCATTTAAGGTCATCATGTCAGCCCTTGGCATTCTCGGAATGCCCTGGACTCATAATGCAGCATCTTTAGTCCATGGTAACCTGGGGAGAGGGGGCGGGGCTGAGGGAGTTTGGAACACTGCCCTCACAGAGGGAGTGGGTGTGGCCATCTCTGCTGTGACTGAACAAAGGGCAGGGGAGCAGGGGTCCCAGGGCAGGGCCCTCAGAGCCCGGCAGGCCCAGTGGGGTGTCACAAGTATTTGGCCCAGGACAAAGGGCGCCTTCTTTGTCTGCACAGCGGCACAAACTCTCACCTTTCCACTCAGGCCGCCCTCTTACTTGAAGGGTGTGTGGAACCTGTCCGTGCAGTACACCTCGCTGCACAGCTAACCATAGGTCTTGGCATCGTAGCTTCCTGTCAGGTGACAGAAGTTCGCAGGCAGATGGGTCCCTGGGACACACGCAGAGAGGCTCCTGCCCCGGCCACAGGCCACCCACTTCCACTGCCAAAGATCGTGGGGCACAAAGCAGCCCTGTCTGAGGCCGTGCCTCTAGAGGGAGTAGTGGACCAACACTTGTAGTCAACGGGGTCCTCGCGGACAACTCATTGGAGGGACACAAATAAATCTTTGCGGACTTTCTGATGAAACTTACGAGTGTTCACACCTAAGCCTCTTACAAAGTCAGATGTTTAGCTAAACATGAGCTCATGATCTAAATTTACACAATAATGAAGAAATCAGCTACAGGGGGAGACAATCAGCAAAAACAATCAATACCAGAATTAGATTCCCTAGGCCATCGATCAGACGTTGGAATAATCAGGTGCAAGGCAGAAAATATACATAAAACTGGAACTGAAACAAGGAACAAGGATGTTTTCAAAGACTGGTAGGATCTCTAAAACAGTTTTAAAGTACATGTCACTGATAAAGCTAAATACACAAAGGTTGTGTAATACAACAGATTCATCATTGAGAAGAGTGAAATTATGCTGTTTTGAAAACTATGGCAGGTCAGATTTTCTGCCTAAATATATAATAAGATTTCTCAGAAAAAATGCACATTATTTCAAAGACTTATTTGCTGTGAAATAAGTTAAGGTTATTTCAAATGGCTTGTCTGCAAAGAAAGGTGAGATGTAGGAAATCACAGAAAGTCGAGGGGAAAATAGGTCAATATATACTTTGCTATATTTTGAACTAAGCCTTTGGCCAGCCACAATGTAGAGGACCTGACCCTTAGAAACTTACAAGTAAGCTGGAATCTTTAAAAATTCAAATTTTTATAAGTAAAAAGATTTATTAAAATGAATAACCAAGTGTTTTAATTGACATCAGAAGATCAAAACAATAAACCCTGAGAACATAGAAAAAAGATAAATAAAGATATGAGCAGAACTTAATACCACAGAAAACGTATAAAATTCAGTTGAGGTAGTAAGTCCAAAGAATATTCTTTGACAAGATTTAAAAGACACACTTTGATTAAGGAAAACCAAAACATAAGTAAAAAATATACAGAAAGAATCAGGACAATGTTATAGCAGAGAATATCTGAAATGGCAGTAAATTTGAACATTTGTGTAAAGTGGACCATTTCCTAGCTCCTAAAGTTTACCAAAATTGACAAAAGAGGAAATCATTTAAGGTCATCATGTCTGCCCTTGGCATTCTCGGAATGCCCTGGCCTCAGAATGCAGCATCTGTAGTCCATGGTAAACTGCGGAGAGGGGGCGGGACTGAGGGAGGTTGGAACACTGTCTTCACTGAGGGAGTGTGTGGGGCCATCTCTGCTGTGACTGAACAAAGGGCAGGGGAGAAGGGGGCCCACGGCAGGGCCCTCAGAGCCCGGCAGGCCCAGTCGTGTGTCACAAGCATTTAGGCCCAGGCCAAAGTGCGCCTTCTTTGTCTGCACAGCTGCCCAAACTCTCACCTTTCCACTCAGGCCGCCCTCTTACTTGAAGTGTGTGTGGAAGAGGTCCGCGCAGTACACCTCGATGCAAAGCTAACCATAGGTCTGGCCATCATAGCTTCCTGCCAGGTGACCGAAGTTCGCAGGCAGATGGGTCGTGGGACACACGTGGGGATCCTCCTGCCCAGGCCACAGGACGCCCAAAGCCACTATCCCAGATCGGGTGCAGCAAAGCAGTCCTGTCTGAGTCCCAGCCTCTAGAGGGAGTAGTGGACCAACACTTGTAGAAAAAGGGTTCTGCGCGGGTAACTCATTGGAGGGACACAAAAAAATCTTTGCGGACTTTCTGCTGAAGCTTACGAGCGTTCACACCTAAGCCTCTTACAGGGTCAGCTGTTTAGATAAACATGAGCTCATGATCTAAATTTACACAATAATGAAGAAATCAGCTACAAGGGGAGACAAGCAGCAAAAACAATCAATACCAGGATTAGATTCCCTAGGCCAACCATCAGATGTTGGAATAATCAGGTGCAAGGCAGAAAGTATACATAAAACTTGAACTGAAACAAGGAATAAGGATGTTTTCAAAGACTGGTAGGATCTCTAAAACATTTTTAAAGTACATGTCATTGATAAAGCTAAATACTCAATGGTTGTGTAATACAACAGATTCAAAATTGAGAAGAGTGAAATTATGCTGTTTTGAAAACTATGGCAGGTCAGATTTTCTGCCTAATTATATAAGAAGATTTCTCTAAAAAATACACATTATTTCAAAGACTTATTGGCTGTGAAATAAGTTAAGGTTATTTCAACTGGCTTGTGTGCAAAGAAAGGTGAGATGTAGGGAATCACAGAAAGTCGAGGGGAAAATAGGTCAATATATACATTGCTATATGGTGAACTAAGACTTAGGCCAACCACAATGTAGAGGACCTGACCCTTAGAAACTTACAAGTAAGCTGGAATCTTGAAAAATTCAAATCTTTATAAGTAAAAAGATTTTTTAAAATGAATAACCAAGTGTTTTAATTGACATCAGTAGATCAAAACAATAAACCTGAGAACATAGAAACAATATAAATAAAGATATGAGCAGAACTTAATACAATAGAAAACGTATAAAATTCAGCTGATGTAGTAAGTCCAAATAATATTCTTTGACAAGATTAAAAGACACACTTTGATTAAGGAAAACCAAAACACATGTAAAGAATATACAGAAAGAATCAGGACAATGTTATAGGAGAGAGTATATGAAATGCCAGTAAATTTGAAAGTTTGTGTAAAGTGGACCAGTTCCTAGCTCCTAAAATTTACCAAAACTGACACAAGAGGAAATCATTTAAGGTCATCAATTCAGCCCTTGGCATTCTCGGAATGCCCTGAACTCAGAATGCAGCATCTTTAGTCCATGGTAACCTGCGGAGAGGGGGCGGGGCTGAGGGAGTTTGGAACACTGCCCTCACACAGGGAGTGGGTGTGGCCATCTCTGCTGTGACTGAACAAAGGGCAGGGGAGCAGGGTGCCCAGGGCAGGGCCCTCGGAGCCCGGCAGGCCCAGTGGGGTGTCACAAGCATTTGGCCCAGGACAAAGGGCGCCTTCTTTGTCTGCACAGCTGCCAAAACTCTCACCTTTCCACTCAGGCCGCCCTCTTACTTGAAGTGTGTGTGGAACCTGTCCGCGCAGTACACCTCGCTGCACAGCTAACCATAGGTCTGAGCATCGTAGCTTCCTGCCAGGTGACCGAAGTTCGCAGGCAGATGGGTCCCTGGGACACACGCAGAGAGGCTCCTGCCCCGGCCACAGGCCACCCACTGCCACTGCCACAGATCGTGGGGCACAAAACAGCCCTGTCTGAGGCCGTGCCTCTAGAGGGAGTAGTGGACCAACACTTGTAGTCAACGGGGTCCTCGCGGGTAACTCATTGGAGGGACACAAATAAATCTTTGCGGACTTTCTGATGAAACTTACGAGTGTTCCCACCTAAGCCTCTTACAAAGTCAGATGTTTAGCTAAACATGAGCTCATGATCTAATTTTACACAATAATGAAGAAATCAGCTACAGGGGGAGACAATCAGCAAAAACAATCAATACCAGGAATAGATTCCCTAGACCATCGATCAGACGTTGGAATAATCAGGTGCAAGGCAGAAAGTATACACAAAACTGGAACTGAAACAAGGAACAAGGATGTTTTCAAAGACTGGTAGTATCTCTAAAACATATTTAAAGTACATGTCATTGATGAAGCTAAATACTCAAAGGTTGTGTAATAAAACAGATTCATCAATGAGAAGAGTGAAATTATGCTGTTTTGAAAACTATGGCAGGTCAGATTTTCTGCCTAAATATATAAGAAGATTTCTCTGAAAACTACACATTATTTCAAAGACTTATTGGCTGTGAAATAAGTTAAGGTTATTTCAAATGGCTTGTCTGCAAAGAAAGGTGAGATGTAGGAAATCACAGAAAGTCGATGGGAAAATAGGTCAATATATACTTTGCTATATTTTGAACTAAGCCTTTGGCCAGCCACAATGTAGAGGACCTGACCCTTAGAAACTTACAAGTAAGCTGGAATCTTGAAAAATTCAAATCTTTATAAGTAAAAAGATTTATTAAAATGAATAACCAAGTGTTTTAATGGACATCAGAAGATCAAAACAATAAACCCTGAGAACATAGAAAAAAGATAAATTAAGATATGAGCAGATCTAAATACCACAGAAAACGTATAAAATTCAGTTGAGGTAGTAAGTCCAAAGAATATTCTTTGACAAGATTTAAAAGACACACTTTGATTAAGGAAAATCAAAACATAAGTCAAGAATAAACAGAAAGAATCAGGACAATGTTATAGCAGAGAATATATGAAATGGCAGTAAATTTGAACATTTGTGTAAAGTGGACCATTTCCTAGCTCCTAAACTTTACCAAAATTGACACAAGAGGAAATCATTTAAGGTCATCATGTCAGCCCTTGGCATTCTCGGAATGCCCTGGCCTCAGAATGCAGCATCTGTAGTCCATGGTAACCTGCGGAGAGTGGGTGGGGCTGAGGGAGGCTGGAACACTGCCCTCACTGAGGGAGAGGGTGCGGCCATCTCTGCTGTGACTGAACAAAGGGCAGGGGAGCAGGGGGCCCAGGGCAAGGCCCTCAGAGCCTGGCAGGCCCAGTGGGGTGTCACAAGCATTTATTCCCAGGCCAAAGGGCGCCTTCTTTGTCTGCACAGCTGCCCAAACTCTCACCTTTCCACTCAGGCCGCCCTCTTACTTGAAGTGTGTGTGGAACCGGTCCGTGCAGTACACCTCGATGCAAAGCTAACCATCGGTCTGGGCATCATAGCTTCCTGCCAGGTGACCGATGTTCGCAGGCAGATGCCTCGTGGGACACACGTGGGGAGACTCCTGCCCAGGCCACAGGCCGCCCAAATCCACTATCCCAGATCGGGGGCAGCAAAGCAGTCCTGTCTGAGTCCCAGCCTCTAGAGGGCGTAGTGGACCAACACTTGTAGAAAAAGGGGTCCGCACGGGTAACTCATTGGAGGGACACAAAAAAATCTTTGCGGACTTTCTGCTGAAGCTTACGAGCGTTCACACCTAAGCCTCTTACAAGGTCAGCTGTTCAGATAAACATGAGCTCATGATCTAAATTTACACAATAATGAAGAAATCAGCTACAAGGGGAGACAAGCAGCAAAAACAATCAATACCAGAATTAGATTCCCTAGGCCAACCATCAGATGTTGGAATAATCAGGTGCAAGGCAGAAAGTATACACAAAACTGGAACTGAAACAAGGAACAAGGATGTTTTCAAAGACTGGTAGGATCTCTAAAACATTTTTAAAGTACATGTCATTGATAAAGCTAAATACTCAAAGGTGGTGTAATACAACAGATTCATCATTGAGAAGAGTGAAATTATGCTGTTTTGAAAATTATGGCAGGTCAGATTTTCTGCCTAAATATATAAGAAGATTTCTCCGAAAAATGCACATTATTTCAAAGACTTATTGGCTGTGAAATAAGTTAAGTTTATTTCAAATGGCTTGTCTGCAAAGAAAGGTGAGATGTAGGAAATCACAGAAAGTCGAGGGGAAAATAGGTCAATATATACTTTGCTATATTGTGAACTAAGCCTTTGGCCAGCCACAATGTAGAGGACCTGACCCTTAGAAACTTACAAGTAAGCTGGAATCTTTAAAAACTCAAATCTTCATAAGTAAAAAGATTTATTAAAATGAATAACCAAGTGTTTTAATTGACATCAGAAGATCAAAACAATAAACCCTGAGAACATAGAAAAAAGATAAATAAAGATATGAGCAGAACTTAATACCATAGAAAACGTATAAAATTCAGTTGAGGTAGTAAGTCAAAGGAATATTCTTTGACAAGATTTAAAAGACACACTTTGATTAAGGAAAACCAAAACATAAGTAAAGAATATACAGAAAGAATCAGGACAATGTTATAGCAGAGAGTATATGAAATGCCAGTAAATTTGAAGGTTTGTGTAAAGTGGACCAGTTCCTAGCTCCTAAAATTTACCAAAACTGACACAAGAGGAAATCATTTAAGGTCATCATGTCAGCCCTTGGCATTCTCGGGATGCCCTGGACTCAGAATGCAGCATCTTTAGTCCATGGTAACCTGCGGAGAGGGGGCGGGGCTGAGGGAGTTTGGAACACTGCCCTCACAGAGGGAGTGGGTGTGGCCATCTCTGCTGTGACTGAACAAAGGGCAGGGGAGCAGGGTGCCCAGGGCAGGGCCCTCGGAGCCCGGCAGGCCCAGTGGGGTGTCACAAGCATTTGGCCCAGGACAAAGGGCGCCTTCTTTGTCTGCACAGCGGCACAAACTCTCACCTTTCCACTCAGGCCGCCCTCTTACTTGAAGTGTGTGTGGAACCTGTCCGCGCAGTACACCTCGCTGCACAGCTAACCATAGGTCTGAGCATCGTAGCTTCCTGCCAGGTGACCGAAATTCGCAGGCAGATGGGTCCCTGGGACACACGCAGAGAGGCTCCTGCCCCGGCCACAGGCCACCCACTGCCACTGCCACAGATCGTGGGGCACAAAACAGCCCTGACTGAGGCCGTGCCTCTAGAGGGAGTAGTGGACCAACACTTGTAGTCAACGGGGTCTTCGCGGGTAACTCATTGGAGGGACACAAATAAATCTTTGCGGACTTTCTGATGAAACTTACGAGTGTTCACACCTAAGCCTCTTACAAAGTCAGATGTTTAGCTAAACATGAGCTCATGATCTAATTTTACACAATAATGAAGAAATCAGCTACAGGGGGAGACAATCAGCAAAAACAATCAATACCAGGATTAGATTCCCTAGACCATCGATCAGACGTTGGAATAATCAGGTGCAAGGCAGAAAATATACATAAAACTGGAACTGAAACAAGGAACAAGCATGTTTTCAAAGACTGGTAGGATCTCTAAAACATTTTTAAAGTACATGTCATTGATAAAGCTAAATACTCAAAGGTTGTGTAATACAACAGATTCATCATTGAGAAGAGTGAAATTATGCTGTTTGAAAACTATGGCAGGTCAGATTTTCTGCCTAAATATATAAGAAGATTTCTCTGAAAACTACACATTATTTCAAAGACTTATTGGCTGTGAAATAAGTTAAGGTTATTTCAAATGGCTAGTCTGCAAAGAAAGGTGAGATGTAGGAAATCACAGAAAGTCGAGGGGAAAATAGGTCAATATATACTTTGCTATATTGTGAACTAAGCTTTTGGCCAGCCACAATGTAGAGGACCTGACCCTTAGAAACTTCCAAGTAAGCTGGAGTCTTTAAAAATTCAAATCTTTATAAGTAAAAAATTTATTAAAATGAATAACCAAGTGTTTTAATTGACATCAGAAGATCAAAACAATAAACCCTGAGAACATAGAAAAAAGATAAATAAAGATATGAGCAGAACTTAATACCACAGAAAACGTATAAAATTCAGTTGAGGTAGTAAGTCCAAAGAATATTCTTTGACAAGATTTAAAAGACACACATTGTTTAAGGAAAACCAAAACATAAGTAAAGAATAAACAGAAAGAATCAGGACAATGTTATAGCAGAGAATAGATGAAATGCCAGTAAATTTGAACATTTGTGTAAAGTGGACCATTTCCTAGCTCCTAAACTTTACCAAAATTGACACAAGAGGAAATCATTGAAAGTCATCATGTCAGCCCTTGGCATTCTCGGAATGCCCTGGCCTCAGAATGCAGCATCTGTAGTCCATGGTAACCTGCGGAGAGGGGGCGGGGCTGAGGGAGTTTGGAACACTGCCCTCACAGTGGGAGTGGGTGTGGCCATCTCTGCTGTGACTGAACAAAGGGCAGGCGAGCAGGGGGCCCAGGCAGGGCCCTCAGAGCCCGGCAGGCCCAGTGGGATGTCACAAGCATTTAGGCCAAGGCCAAAGGGCGCCTTCTTTGTCTGCACAGCTGCCCAAACTCTCACCTTTCCACTCAGGCCGCCCTCTTACTTGAAGTGTGTGTGGAACCGGTCCGTGCAGTACACCTCGATGCAAAGCTAACCATAGGTCTGGGCATCATAGCTTCCTGCCAGGTGACCTATGTTCGCAGGCAGATGCCTCGTGGGACACACGTGGGGAGACTCCTGCCCAGGCCACAGGCCGCCCAAATCCACTATCCCAGATCGGGGGCAGCAAAGCAGTCCTGTCTGAGTCCCAGCCTCTAGAGGGCGTAGTGGACCAACACTTGTAGAAAAAGGGGTCCGCGCGGGTAACTCATTGGAGGGCCACAAAAAAATCTTTGCGGACTTTCTGCTGAAGCTTACGAGCGTTCACACCTAAGCCTCTTACAAGGTCAGCTGTTTAGATAAACATGAGCTCATGATCTAAATTTACACAATAATGAAGAAATCAGCTAAAAGGGGAGACAAGCAGCAAAAACAATCAATACCAGAATTAGATTCCCTAGGCCAACCATCAGATGTTGGAATAATCAGGTGCAAGGCAGAAAGTATACACAAAACTGGAACTGAAACAAGGAACAAGGATGTTTTCAAAGACTGGTAGGATCTCTAAAACATTTTTAAAGTACATGTCATTGATAAAGCTAAATACTCAAAGGTTGTGTAATACAACAGATTCATCATTGAGCAGAGTGAAATTATGCTGTTTTGAAAACTATGGCAGGTCAGATTTTCTGCCTAATTATATAAGAAGATTTCTCTAAAAAATACACATTATTTCAAAGACTTATTGGCTGTGAAATAAGTTAACGGTATTTCAAATGGCTTGTGTGCAAATAAAGGTGAGATATAGGGAATCACAGAAAGCCGAGGGGAAAATAGGTCAATATATACATTGCTATATGGTGAACTAAGACTTAGGCCAGCCACAATGTAGAGGACCTGACCCTTAGAAACTTACAAGTAAGCTGGAATCTTGAAAAGTTCAAATCTATATAAGTAAAAATATTTTTTAAAATGAATAACCAAGTGTTTTAATTGACATCAGTAGATCAAAACAATAATACCTGAGAACATAGAAAAAAGATAAATAAAGATATGAGCAGAACTTAATACAATAGAAAACGTATAAAATTCAGGTGACGTAGTAAGTCCAAAGAATATTCTTTGACAAGATTAAAAGACACACTTTGATTAAGGAAAACCAAAACATAAGTAAAGTATATACAGAAAGAATCAGGAGAATGTTATAGCAGAGAGTATATGAAATGCCAGTAAATTTGAAGGTTTGTGTAAAGTGGACCAGTTCCTAGCTCCTAAAATTTACCAAAACTGACACAAGAGGAAATCATTTAAGGTCATCATGTCAGCCCTTGGCATTCTCGGAATGCCCTGGACTCAGAATGCAGCATCTTTAGTCCATGGTAACCTGCGGAGAGGGGGCGGGGCTGAGGGAGTTTGGAACACTGCCCTCACAGAGGGAGTGGGTGTGGCCATCTCTGCTGTGACTGAAGAAAGGGCAGGGGAGCAGGGGGCCCAGGGCAGGGCCCTCAGAGCCCGGCAGGCCCAGTGGGGTGTCACAAGCATTTAGGCCCAGGACAAAGGGCGCCTTCTTTGTCTGCACAGCGGCACAAACTCTCACCTTTCCACTCAGGCCGCCCTCTTACTTGAAGTGTGTGTGGAACCTGTCCGCGCAGTATACCTCGCTGCACAGCTAACCATAGGTCTGAGCATTGTAGCTTCCTGCCCGGTGACCGAAGTTCGCAGGCAGATGGGTCCCTGGGACACACGCAGAGAGGCTCCTGCCCCGGCCACAGGCCACCCACTGCCACTGCCCCAGATCGTGGGGAACAAAGCAGCCCTGTCTGAGGCCGTGCCTCTAGAGGGAGTAGTGGACCAACACTTGTAGTCAACGGGGTCCTCGCGGGCAACTCATTGGAGGGACACAAATAAATCTTTGCGGACTTTCTGATGAAACTTACGAGTGTTCACACCTAAGCCTCTTACAAAGTCAGATGTTTAGCTAAACATGAGCTCATGATCTAATTTTACACAATAATGAAGAAATCAGCTACAGGGGGAGACAATCAGCAAAAACAATCAATACCAGAATTAGATTCCCTAGACCATCGATCAGACGTTGGAATAATCAGGTGCAAGGCAGAAAATATAAATAAAACTGCAACTGAAACAAGGAACAAGGATGTTTTCAAAGACTGGTAGGATCTCTAAAACATTTTTAAAGTACATGTCATTGATAAAGCTAAATACTCAAAGGTTGTGTAATACAACAGATTCATCATTGAGAAGAGTGAAATTATGCGGTTTTGAAAACTATGGCAGGTCAGATTTTCTGCCTAAATATATAAGAAGATTTCTCTGAAAAATGCACATTATTTCAAAGACTTATTGGCTGTGAAATAAGTTAAGGTTATTTCAAATGGCTTGTCTGCAAAGAAAGGTGAGATGTAGGAAATCACAGAAAGTCGAGGGGAAAATAGGTCAATATATACTTTGCTATATTGTGAATTAAGCCTTTGGCCAGCCACAATGTAGAGGACCTGACCCTTAGAAACTTAAAGTAAGCTGGAATCTTTAAAAATTCAAATCTCTATAAGTAAAAAGATTTATTAAAATGAATAACCAAGTGTTTTAATTGACATCAGAAGATCAATACAATAAACCCTGAGAACATAGAAAAAAGATAAATAAAGATATGAGCAGAACTTAATACCACAGAAAACGTATAAAATTCAGTTGAGGTAGTAAGTCCAAAGAATATTCTTTGACAAGATTTAAAAGACACACTTTGATTAAGGAAAACCAAAACATAAATAAAGAATATACAGAAAGAATCAGGACAATGTTATAGCAGAGAATATCTGAAATGCCAGTAAATTTGAACATTTGTGTAAAGTGGACCATTTCCTATCTCCTAAAGTTTACCAAAATTGACACAAGAGGAAATCATTTAAGGTCATCATGTCTGCCCTTGGCATTCTCGGAACGCCCTGGCCTCAGAATGCAGCATCTGTAGTCCATGGTAAACTGCGGAGAGGGGGCGGGGCTGAGGGAGGTTGGAACACTGTCTTCACTGAGGGAGTGGGTGGGGCCATCTGTGCTGTGACTGAACAAAGGGCAGGGGAGAAGGGGGCCCACGGCAGGGCCCTCAGAGCCCGGCAGGCCCAGTCGTGTGTCACAAGCATTTAGGCCCAGGCCAAAGTGCGCCTTCTTTGTCTGCACAGCTGCCCAAACTGTCACCTTTCCACTCAGGCCGCCCTCTTACTTGAAGTGTGTGTGGAACTGGTCCGCGCAGTACACCTCGATGCAAAGCTAACCATAGGTCTGGGCATCATAGCTTCCTGCCAGGTGACCGAAGTTCGCAGGCAGATGGGTCGTGGGACACACGTGGGGAGCCTCCTGCCCAGGCCACAGGCCGCCCAAAGCCACTATCCCAGATCGGGGGCAGCAAAGCAGTCCTGTCTGAGTCCCAGCTTCTAGAGGGAGTAGTGGACCAACACTTGTAGAAAAGGGGTCCGCGCGGGTAACTCATTGGAGGGCCACAAATAAATAATTGCGGACTTTCTGCTGAAGCTTACGAGCGTTCACACCTAAGCCTCTTACAAAGTCAGATGTTTAGCTAAACATGAGCTCATGATCTAATTTTACACAATAATGAAGAAATCAGCTACAGGGGGAGACAATCAGCAAAAACAATCAATACCAGAATTAGATTCCCTAGACCATCGATCAGACGTTGGAATAATCAGGTGCAAGGCAGAAAATATACAAAAACTGGAACTGAAACAAGGAACAAGGATATTTTCAAAGACTGGTAGGATCTCTGAAACATTTTTAAAGTACATGTCATTGATAAAGCTAAATACTCAAAGGTTGTGTAATACAACAGATTCATCATTGAGAAGAGTGAAATTATGCTGTTTTGAAAACTATGGCAGGTCAGATTTTCTGCCTAAATATATAAGAAGATTTGTCTGAAAACTACACATTATTTCAAAGACTTATTGTCTGTGAAATAAGTTAAGGTTATTTCAAATGGCTTGTCTGCAAAGAAAGGTGAGATGTAGGAAATCACAGAAAGTCGAGGGGAAAATAGGTCAATATATACTTTGCTATATTGTGAACTAAGCCTTTGGCCAGCCACAATGTAGAGGACCTGACCCTTAGAAACTTACAAGTAAGCTGGAATCTTTAAAAACTCTAATCTTCATAAGTAAAAAGATTTATTAAAATGAATAAGCAAGTGTTTTAATTGACATCAGAAGATCAAAACAATAAACCCTGAGAACATAGAAAAAAGATAAATAAAGATATGAGCAGAACTTAATACCATAGAAAACGTATAAAATTCAGTTGAGGTAGTAAGTCCAAAGAATATTCTTTGACAAGATTTAACAGACACACTTTGATTAAGGAAAACCAAAACATAAGTATAGAATATACCGAAAGAGTCAGGACAATGTTATAGCAGAGAGTATATGAAATGCCAGTAAATTTGAAAGTTTGTGTAAAGTGGACCAGTTCCTAGATCCTAAAATTTACCAAAACTGACACAAGAGGAAATCATTTAAGGTCATCATGTCAGCCCCTGGCATTCTCGGGATGCCCTGGATTCAGAATGCAGCATCTTTAGTCCATGGTAACCTGCGGAGAGGGTGCGGGGCTGAGGGAGTTTGGAACACTGCCCTCACAGAGGGAGTGGGTGTGGCCATCTCTGCTGTGACTGAAGAAAGGGCAGGGGAGCAGGGGGCCCAGGGTAGGGCCCTCAGAGCCAGGCAGGCCCAGTGGGGTGTCACAAGCATTTAGGCCCAGGACAAAGGGCGCCTTCTTTGTCTGCACAGCTGCCCAAACTGTCACCTTTCCACTCAGGCCGCCCTCTTACTTGAAGTGTGTGTGGAACCGGTCCGTGCAGTACACCTCGCTGCAAAGCTAAGCATAGGTCTGGGCATCATAGCTTCCTGCCAGGTGACCGAAGTTCGCAGGCAGATGGGTCGTGGGACACACGTGGGGAGCCTCCTGCCCAGGCCACAGGCCGCCCAAAGCCACTATCCCAGATCGGGAGCGGCAAAGCAGTCCTGTCTGAGTCCCAGCCTCTAGAGGGAGTAGTGGACCAACACATGTAGAAAAAGGGGTCCGCGCGGGTAACTCATTGGAGGGACACAAAAAAATCTTTGCGGACTTTCTGCTGAAGCTTACGAGCGTTCACACCTAAGCCTCTTACAAGGTCAGCTGTTCAGATAAACATGAGCTCATGATCTAAATTTACACAATAATGAAGAAATCAGCTACAAGGGGAGACAAGCAGCAAAAACAATCAATACCAGAATTAGATTCCCTAGGCCAACCATCAGATGTTGGAATAATCAGGTGCAAGGCAGAAAGTATACACAAAACTGGAACTGAAACAAGGAACAAGGATGTTTTCAAAGACTGGTAGGATCTCTAAAACATTTTTAAAGTACATGTCATTGATAAAGCTAAATACTCAAAGGTGGTGTAATACAACAGATTCATCATTGAGAAGAGTGAAATTATGCTGTTTTGAAAATTATGGCAGGTCAGATTTTCTGCCTAAATATATAAGAAGATTTCTCCGAAAAATGCACATTATTTCAAAGACTTATTGGCTGTGAAATAAGTTAAGTTTATTTCAAATGGCTTGTCTGCAAAGAAAGGTGAGATGTAGGAAATCACAGAAAGTCGAGGGGAAAATAGGTCAATATATACTTTGCTATATTGTGAACTAAGCCTTTGGCCAGCCACAATGTAGAGGACCTGACCCTTAGAAACTTACAAGTAAGCTGGAATCTTTAAAAACTCAAATCTTCATAAGTAAAAAGATTTATTAAAATGAATAACCAAGTGTTTTAATTGACATCAGAAGATCAAAACAATAAACCCTGAGAACATAGAAAAAAGATAAATAAAGATATGAGCAGAACTTAATACCATAGAAAACGTATAAAATTCAGTTGAGGTAGTAAGTCAAAGGAATATTCTTTGACAAGATTTAAAAGACACACTTTGATTAAGGAAAACCAAAACATAAGTAAAGAATATACAGAAAGAGTCAGGACAATGTTATAGCAGAGAGTATATGAAATGCCAGTAAATTTGAAGGTTTGTGTAAAGTGGACCAGTTCCTAGCTCCTAAAATTTACCAAAACTGACACAAGAGGAAATCATTTAAGGTCATCATGTCAGCCCTTGGCATTCTCGGGATGCCCTGGACTCAGAATGCAGCATCTTTAGTCCATGGTAACCTGCGGAGAGGGGGCGGGGCTGAGGGAGTTTGGAACACTGCCGTCACAGAGGGAGTGGGTGTGGCCATCTCTGCTGTGACTGAACAAAGGGCAGGGGAGCAGGGGGCCCAGGGCAGGGCCCTCAGAGCCCGGCAGGCCCAGTGGGGTGTCACAAGCATTTAGGCCCAGGCCAAAGGGCGCCTTCTTGTCTGCACAGCTGCCCAAACTCTCACCTTTCCACTCAGGCCGCCCTCTTACTTGAAGTGTGTGTGGAACCGGTCCGTGCAGTACACCTCGATGCAAAGCTAACCATAGGTCTGGGCATCATAGCTTCCTGCCAGGTGACCGATGTTCGCAGGCAAATAGCTCGTGGGACACACGTGGGGAGACTCCTACCCAGGCCACAGGCCGCCCAAATCCACTATCCCAGATCGGGGGCAGCAAAGCAGTCCTGTCTGAGTCCCAGCCTCTAGAGGGCGTAGTGGACCTACACTTGTAGAAAAAGGGGTCCGCGCGGGTAACTCATTGGAGGGACACAAAAAAATCTTTGCGGACTTTCTGCTGAAGCTTACGAGCGTTCACACCTAAGCCTCTTACAAGGTCAGCTGCTTACATAAACATGAGCTCATGATCTAAATTTACACAATAATGAAGAAATCAGCTACAAGGGGAGACAAGCAGCAAAAACAATCAATACCAGAATTAGATTCCCTAGGCCAACCATCAGATGTTGGAATAATCAGGTGCAAGGCAGAAAGTATACACAAAACTGGAAATGAAACAAGGAACAAGGATGTTTTAAAAGACTGGTAGGATCTCTAAAACATTTTTAAAGTACATGTCATTGATAAAGCTAAATACTCAATGGTTGTGTAATACAACAGATTCATCATTGAGCAGAGTGAAATTATGCTGTTTTGAAAACTATGGCAGGTCAGATTTTTTGCCTAATTATATAAGACGATTTCTCTAAAAATTACACATTATTTCAAAGACTTATTGGCTGTGAAATAAGTTAAGGGTATTTCAAATGGCTTGTGTGCAAAGAAAGGTGAGATGTAGGGAATCACAGAAAGCCGAGGGGAAAATAGGTCAATATATACATTGCTATGTGGTGAACTAAGACTTAGGCCAGCCACAATGTAGAGGACCTGACCCTTAGAAACTTACAAGTAAGCTGGAATCTTGAAAAGTTCAAATCTTTATAAGTAAAAATATTTTTTAAAATGAATAACCAAGTGTTTTAATTGACATCAGAAGATCAAAACAATAATACCTGAGAACATAGAAAAAATATAAATAAAGATATGAGCAGAACTTAATACAATAGAAAACGTATAAAATTCAGGTGATGTAGTAAGTCCAAAGAATATTCTTTGACAAGATTAAAAGACACACTTTGATTAAGGAAAACCAAAACATAAGTAAAGAATATACAGAAAGAATCAGGAGAATGTTATAGCAGAGAGTATATGAAATGCCAGTAAATTTGAAGGTTTGTGTAAAGTGGACCAGTTCCTAGCTCCTAAAATTTACCAAAACTGACACAAGAGGAAATCATTTAAGGTCATCATGTCAGCCCTTGGCATTCTCGGAATGCCCTGGATTCAGAATGCAGCATCTTTAGTCCATGGTAACCTGCTGAGAGAGGGCGGGGCTGAGGGTGGTTGGAACACTGTCTTCACTGAGGGAGTGGGTGGGGCCATCTCTGCTGTGACTGAACAAAGGGCAGGGGAGAAGGGGGCCCACGGCAGGGCCCTCAGAGCCCGGCAGGCCCAGTCGTGTGTCACAAGCATATAGGCCCAGGCCAAGTGCGCCTTCTTTGTCTGCACAGCTGCCCAAACTGTCACCTTTCCACTCAGGCCGCCCTCTTACTTGAAGTGTGTGTGGAACTGGTCCGCGCAGTACACCTCGATGCAAAGCTAACCATAGGTCTGGTCATCATAGCTTCCTGCCAGGTGACCGAAGTTCGCAGGCAGATTGGTCGTGGGACAGAAGTGTGGAGCCTCCTGCCTAGGCCACAGGCCGCCCAAAGCCACTATCCCAGATCGGGTGCAGCAAAGCAGTCCTGTCTGAGTCCCAGCCTCTAGAGGGAGTAGTGGACCAACACTTGTAGAAAAAGGGGTCTGCGCAGGTAACTCATTGGAGGGACACAAAAAAATCTTTGCGGACTTTCTGCTGAAGCTTACGAGCGTTCACACCTAAGCCTCTTACAAGGTCAGCTGTTTAGCTAAACATGAGCTCATGTTCTAAATTTACACAATAATGAAGAAATCAGCTACAAGGGGAGACAAGAAGCAAAAACAATCAATACAAGAATTAGATTCCCTAGGCCAACCATCAGATGTTGGAATAATCAGGTGCAAGGCAGAAAGTATACATAAAACTTGAACTGAAACAAGGAACAAGGATGTTTTCAAAGACTGGTAGGATCTCTAAAACATTTTTAAAGTACATGTCATTGATAAAGCTAAATACTCAATGGTTGTGTAATACAACAGATTCATCATTGAGCAGAGTGAAATTATGCTGTTTTGAAAACTATGGCAGGTCAGATTTTCTGCCTAATTATATAAGAAGATTTCTCTAAAAAATACACATTATTTCAAAGACTTATTGGCTGTGAAATAAGTTAAGGGTATTTCAAATGGCTTGTTTGCAAAGAAAGGTGAGATGTAGGGAATCACAGAAAGTCGAGGGGAAAATAGGTCAATATATACATTGCCATATGGTGAACAAAGACTTAGGCCAGCCACAATGTAGAGGACCTGACCCTTAGAAACTTACAAGTAAGCTGGAATCTTGAAAAGTTCAAATCTTTATAAGTAAAAAGATTTATTAAAATGAATAACCAAGTGTTTTAATTGACATCAGAATATCAAAACAGTAAACCTGAGAACATAGAAAACATATAAATAAAGATATGAGCAGAAATTAATACAATAGAAAACGTATAAAATTCAGGTGATGTAGTAAGTCCAAAGAATATACTTTGACAAGATTAAAAGACACACTTTGATTAAGGAAAACCAAAACATAAGTAAAGAATATACAGAAAGAATCAGGACAACGTTATAGCAGAGAGTATATGAAATGCCAGTAAATTTGAAAGTTTGTGTAAAGTGGACCAGTTCCTAGCTCCTAAAATTTACCAAAACTGACACAAGAGGAAATCATTTAAGGTCATCATGTCAGCCCTTGGCATTCTCGGAATGCCCTGGACTCAGAATGCAGCATCTTTAGTCCATGGTAACCTGCGGAGAAGGGGCGGGGCTGAGGGAGTTTGGAACACTGCCCTCACAGAGGGAGTGGGTGTGGCCATCTCTGCTGTGACTGAACAAAGGGCAGGGGAGCAGGGGTCCCAGGGCAGGGCCCTCAGAGCCCGGCAGGCCCAGTGGGGTGTCACAAGAATTTAGGCCCAGGACAAAGGGCGCCTTCTTTGTCTGCCCAGCGGCGCAAACTCTCACATTTCCACTCAGGCCGCCCTCTTACTTGAAGTATGTGTGGAACCGGTCCGTGCAGTACACCTCGCTGCACAGCTAACCATAGTTCTGGGCATCGTAGCTTCCTGCCAGGTGACCGAAGTTCGCAGGCAGATGGGTCCCTGGGACACACGCAGAGAGGCTCCTGCCACGGCCACAGGCCACCCACTGCCACTGCCACAGATCGTGGGGCACAAAACAGCCCTGTCTGAGGCCGTGCCTCTAGAGGGAGTAGTGGACCAACACTTGTAGTCCACGGGGTCCTCGACGGCAACTCATTGGAGGGACACAAATAAATCTTTGCGGACTTTCTGCTGAAGCTTACGAGTGTTCACACCTAAGCCTCTTACAAGGTCAGATGTTTAGCTAAACATGAGCTCATGATCTAAGTTTACACAATAATGAAGAAATCATCTACAGGGGGAGACAAGCAGCAAAAACAATCAATACCAGAATTAGATTCCCTAGACCATCGATCAGACGTTGGAATAATCAGGTGCAAGGCAGAAAATATACATAAAACTGGAACTGAAACAAGGAACAAGGATGTTTTCAAAGACTGGTAGGATCTCTAAAACATTTTTAAAGTACATGTCACTGATAAAGCTAAACACTCAAAGGTTGTGTAATACAACAGATTCATCATTGAGAAGAGTGAAATTATGCTGGTTTGAAAACTATGGCAGGTAAGATTTTCTGCCAAAATATATAATAAGATTTCTCAGAAAAATGCACATTATTTCAAAGACTTATTGGCTGTGAAATAAGTTAAGGTTATTTCAAATGGCTTGTCTGCAAAGAAAGGTGAGATGTAGGAAATCACAGAAAGTCGAGGGGAAAATAGGTCAATATATACTTTGCTATATTGTGAACTAAGCCTTTGGCCAGCCACAATGTAGAGGACCTGACCCTTAGAAACTTACAAGTAAGCTGGAATCTTTAAAAATTCAAAACTTTATAAGTAAAAAGATTTATTAAAATGAATAACCAAGTGTTTTAATTGACATCAGAAGATCAAAACAATAAACCCTGAGAACATGGAAAAAAGATAAATAAAGATATGAGCAGAACTTAATACCACAGAAAACGTATAAAATTCAGTTGAGGTAGTAAGTCCAAAGAATATTCTTTGACAAGATTTAAAAGACACACTTTGATTAAGGAAAACCAAAACATAAGTAAACAATATACAGAAAGTATCAGGACAATGTTATAGCAGAGAATATCTGAAATGCCAGTAAATTTGAACATTTGTGTAAAGTGGACCATTTCCTAGCTCCTAAAGTTTACCAAAATTGACACAAGAGGAAATCCTTTAAGGTCATCATGTCTGCCCTTGGCATTCTCGGAACGCCCTGGCCTCAGAAT
The DNA here is from genome assembly GCF_964165515.1 of Mesoplodon bidens. Lineage (NCBI taxonomy): Eukaryota > Metazoa > Chordata > Mammalia > Artiodactyla > Ziphiidae > Mesoplodon > Mesoplodon bidens. Next base: position 26,106,102 of record NC_138180.1, on the reverse strand, counting down.
GCAGCCTCTGTAGCCCATGGTAAACTGCGGAGAGGGGGCGGGGCTGAGGGAGTTTGGAACACTGTCTTCACTGAGGGAGTGGGTGTGGCCATCTCTGCTGTGACTGAACAAAGGGCAGGGGAGAAGGGGGCCCACGGCAGGGCCCTCAGAGCCCGGCAGGCCCAGTCGTGTGTCACAAGCATTTAGGCCCAGGCCAAAGTGCGCCTTCTTTGTCTGCACAGCTGCCCAAACTGTCACCTTTCCACTCAGGCCGCCCTCTTACTTGAAGTGTGTTTGGAACCGGTCCGCGCAGTACAACTCGATGCAAAACTAACCATAGGTCTGGGCATCATAGCTTCCTGCCAGGTGACCGAAGTTCGCAGGCAGATGTGTGGTGGGACACACGTGGGGAGCCTCCTGCCCAGGCCACAGGCCGCCCAAATCCACTATCCCAGATCGGGTGCAGCAAAGCAGTCCTGTCTGAGTCCCAGCCTCTAGAGGGAGTAGTGGACCAACACTTGTAGAAAAAGGGGTCCGCGCGGGTAACTCATTGGTGGGACACAAAAAAATCTTTGCGGACTTTCTGCTGAAGCTTACGAGCGTTCACACCTAAGCCTCTTACAAGGTCAGCTGTTTAGATAAACATGAGCTCATTATCTAAATTTACACAATAATGAAGAAATCAGCTACAAGGGGAGACAAGCAGCAAAAACAATCAATACCAGAATTAGATTCCCTAGGCCAACCATCAGATGTTGGAATAATCAGGTGCAAGGCAGAAAGTATACACAAAACTGGAACAGAAACAAGGAACAAGGATGTTTTCAAAGACTGGTAGGATCTCTAAAACATTTTTAAAGTACATGTGATTGATAAAGCTAAATACTCAATGGTTGTGTAATACAACAGATTCATCATTGAGAAGAGTGAAATTATGCTGTTTTGAAAACTATGGCAGGTCAGATTTTCTGCCTAATTATATAAGAAGATTTCTCTAAAAAATACACATTATTTCAAAGACTTATTGGCTGTGAAATACTTAAGTGTATTTCAAATGGCTTGTGTGCAAAGAAAGGTGAGATGTAGGGAATCACAGAAAGCCGAGGGGAAAATAGGTCAATATATACATTGCTATATGGTGAACTAAGACTTAGGCCAGCCACAATGTAGAGGACTTGACCCTTAGAAACTTACAAGTAAGCTGGAATCTTGAAAAGTTCAAATCTTTATAAGTAAAAATATTTTTTAAAATGAATAACCAAGTGTTTTAATTGACATCAGAATATCAAAACATTAATACCTGAGAACATAGAAAAAATATAAATAAAGATATGAGCAGAACTTAATACAATAGAAAACGTATAAAATTCAGGTGATGTAGTAAGTCCAAAGAATATTCTTTGACAAGATTAAAAGACACATTTTGATTAAGGAAAACCAAAACATAAGTAAAGAATATACAGAAAGAATCAGGAGAATGTTATAGCAGAGAGTATATGAAATGCCAGTAAATTTGAAGGTTTGTGTAAAGTGGACCAGTTCCTAGCTCCTAAAATTTACCAAAACTGACTCAAGAGGAAATCATTTAAGGTCATCATGTCAGCCCTTGGCATTCTCGGAATGCCCTGGACTCAGAATGCAGCATCTTTAGTCCATGGTAACCTGCGGAGAGGGGGCGGGGCTGAGGGAGTTTGGATCACTGCACTCACAGAGGGAGTGGGTGTGGCTATCTCTGCTGTGACTGAACAAAGGGCAGGGGAGCAGGGGGCCCAGGGCAGGGCCCTCAGAGCCCGGCAGGCCCAGTGGGGTGTCACAAGCATTTAGGCCCAGGACAAAGGGCGCCTTCTTTGTCTGCACAGCGGCACAAACTCTCACCTTTCCACTCAGGCCGCCCTCTTACTTGAAGTGTGTGTGGAACCTGTCCGCGCAGTACACCTCGCTGCACAGCTAACCATAGGTCTGAGCATCGTAGCTTCCTGCCCGGTGACCGAAGTTCGCAGGCAGATGTGTCCCTGGGACACACGCAGAGAGGCTCCTGCCCCGGCCACAGGCCACCCACTGCCACTGCCCCATATCGTGGGGAACAAAGCAGCACTGTCTGAGGCCGTGCCTCTAGAGGGAGTAGGGGACCAACACTTGTAGTCAACGGGGTCATCGCGGGCAACTCATTGGAGCGACGGAAATGAATCTTTGCGGACTTTCTGATGAAACTTACGAGTGTTCACACCTAAGCCTCTTACAAAGTCAGATGTTTACCTAAACATGAGCTCATGATCTAATTTTACACAATAATGAAGAAATCAGCTACAGGGGGAGACAATCAGCAAAAACAATCAATACCAGAATTAGATTCCCTAGACCATCGATCAGACGTTGGAATAATCAGGTGCAAGGCAGAAAATATACATAAAACTGGAACTGAAACAAGGAACAAGTATGTTTTCAAAGACTGCTAGGATCTCTAAAACATTTTTAAAGTACATGTCATTGATAAAGCTAAATACTCAAAGGTTGTGTAATACAACAGATTCATCATTGAGAGGAGTGAAATTATGCTGTTTTGAAAACTATGGCAGGTCAGATTTTCTGCCTAAATATATAAGAAGATTTCTCTGAAAAATGCACATTATTTCAAAGACTTATTGGCTGTGAAATAAGTAAAGGTTATTTCAAATGGCTTGTCTGCAAAGAAAGGTGAGATGTAGGAAATCACAGAAATTCGAGGGGAAAATAGGTCAATATATACTTTGCTATATTGTGAACTATGCCTTTGGCCAGCCACAATGTAGAGGACCTGACCCTTAGAAACTTACAAGTAAGCTGGAATCTTTAAAAATTCAAATCTTTATAAGTAAAAAGATTTATTAAAATGAATAACCAAGTGTTTTAATTGACATCAGAAGATCAAAACAATAAACTCTGTGAACATAGAAAAAAGATAAATAAAGATATGAGCAGAACTTAATACCACAGAAAACGTATAAAATTCAGTTGACGTAGTAAGTCCAAAGAATATTCTTTGACAAGATTTAAAAGACACACTTTGATTAAGGAAAACCAAAACATAAGTAAAGAATATACAGAAAGAATCAGGACAATGTTATAGCAGAGAATATCTGAAATGCCAGTACATTTGAACATTTCTGTAAAGTGGACCATATCCTAGCTCCTAAAGTTTACGAAAATTGACACCAGAGGAAATCATTTAAGGTCATCATGTCTGCCCTTGGCATTCTCGGAACGCCCTGGCCTCAGAATGCAGCATCTCTTGTCCATGGTAACCTGGGGAGCGGTGGCGGGGCTGAGGGTGGTTGGAACACTGCCTTCACTGAGGGAGTGAGTGGGGCCATCTCTGCTGTGCCTGAATAAAGGGCAGGGGAGAAGGGGACCAACGGCAGGGCCCTCAGATCCCGGCAGGCACAGTCGAGTGTCACAAGCATTTATGCACAGGTCAAAGTGCACCTTCTTTGTCTGCACAGCTGCCCAAACTCTCACCTTTCCACTCAGGCCGCCCTCTTACTTAAAGTGTGTGTGGAACACAAATAAATCTTTGCCGACTTTCTGCTGAAGCTTACGAGCGTTCACACCTAAGACTCTTACAAGGTCAGCTGTTTAGCTAAACATGAGCTCATGATCTAAATTTACACAATAATGAAGAAATCAGCTACAAGGGGAGACAAGCAGCAAAAACAATCAATACCAGAATTAGATTCCCTAGGCCAAATATCAGATGTTGGAATAATCATGTGCAAGGCAGAAAGTCCACATAAAACTGGAACTGAAACAAGAAACAGGGATGTTTTCAAAGACTGGTAGGATCTCTAAAACATTTTTAAAGTACATGTCATTGATAAAGCTAAATACTCAATGGTTGTGTAATACAACAGATTCAACATTGAGAAGAGTGGAATTATGCTGTTTTGAAAACTATGGCAGGTCAGATTTTCTGTCTAATTATATAAAAAGATTTCTCTAAAAAATACACATTATTTCAAAGACTTATTGGCTGTGAAATAAGATAAGATTATTTCAAATGGCTTGTCTGCAAAGAAAGGTGAGATGTAGGGAATCACAGAAAGTCGAGGGGAAAATAGGTCAATATATACATTGCTATATGGTGAACTAAGACTTAGGCCAGCCACAATGTAGAGGACCTGACCCTTAGAAACATACAAGTAAGCTTGAATCTTGAATAGTTCAAATCTTTATAAGTTAAAAGATTTATTAAAATAAATAACCAAGTGTTTTAATTGACATCAGAATATCAAAACAATAAACCTGAGAACATAGAAAAAATATAAATAAAGATATGAGCAGAACTTAATACAATGGAAAACGTATAAAATTCAGGTGATGTAGTAAGTCCAAAGAATATTCTTTGACAAGATTAAAAGACACACTTTGAATAAGGAAAACCAAAACATAAGTAAAGAATATACAGAAAGAATAAGGACAATATTATAGCAGAGAGTATATGAAATGCCAGTAAATTTGAAAGATTGTGTAAAGTGGACCAGTTCCTAGCTTCTAAAATTTACCAAGACTGACACAAGAGGAAATCATTTAAGGTCATCATGTCAGCCCTTGGCATTCTCGGAATGCCCTGGACTCAGAATGCAGAATCATTTGTCCATGGTAACCTGCGGAGAAGGGGCGGGACTGAGGGAGTGTGGAACACTGCCCACACAGAGGGAGTGGGTGTGGCCATCTCTGCTGTGACTGAACAAAGGGCAGGGGAGCAGGGGGCCCAGGGCAGGGCCCTCAGATCCCGGCAGGACCAGTGGGGTGTCACAAGCATTTAGGCCCAGGACAAAGGGCACCATCTTTGTCTGCACAGCTGCCCAAACCCTCACCTTTCCACTCAGGCAGCCCTCTTACTTGAAGTGTGTGTGGAACCTCTCCGCGCACTTCACCTCCCTGCACAGCTAACCATAGGTCTGGGCATCGTAGCTTCCTGACATGTGACCGAAGTTCGCTGGGAGATGGGTCCCTGGGACACACGCAGAGAGGCTCATGCCCCGGGCCCAGGCCACCCACTGCCACTGCCACAGATCGCGGGGCACAAAGCAGCCCTGTCTGAGGCCGTGCCTCTAGAGGGAGTAGTGGACCAACACTTGTAGTAAACGGGGTACTCGCGGGCAACTCATGGGAGGGACACAAATAAATCTTTGCGGACTTTCTGATGAAACTTACGAGTGATCACACCTAAGCCTCTTACAAAGTCAGATGTTTAGCTAAACATGAGCTCATGATCTAATTTTACACAATAATGAAGAAATCAGCTACAGGGTGAGACAATCAGCAAAAACAAACAATATCAGAATTAGATTCCCTATGCAATCGATCAGACGTTGGAATAATCAGGTGCAAGGCAGAAAATATATATAAAACTGAAACTGAAACAAGGAACAAGGATGTTTTCAAAGACTGGTAAGATCTCTAAAACATTTTTAAAGTACATGTCACTGATAAATCTAAATACTCATAGGTTGTGTAATACAACAGATTCATCACTGAGAAGAGTGAAATTATGCTGTTTTGAAAACTATGGCAGGTCAGATTTTCTGCCTAAATATATAAGAAGATTTCTCTGAAAAATGCACATTATTTCAAAGACTTATTGGCTGTGAAATAAGTTAAGTTTATTTCAAATGGCTTGTCTGCAAAGAAAGGTGAGATGTAGGAAATCACAGAAAGTCGAGGGGAAAATAGGTCAATATATACTTTGCTATATTGTGAACTAAGACTTTGGCCAGGCACAATGTAGAGGACCTGACCCTTAGAATCTTACAAGTAAGCTGGAATCTTTAAAAACTCAAATCTTTATAAGTAAAAAGATTTATTAAAATGAATATCCAAGTGTTTTAATTGACATCAGAAGATCAAAACAATAAACCGTGAGAACATAGAAAAAAGATAAATAAAGATATGAGCAGAACTCAATACCATAGAAAACGTATAAAATTCAGTTGAGGTAGTAAGTCCAAAGAATATTCTTTGACAAGATTTAAAAGACACACTTTGATTAAGGAAAACCAAAACATAAGTAAAGAATATACAGAAAGAATCAGGACAATGTTATAGCAGAGAGTATATGAAATGCCAGTAAATTTGAACGTTTGTGTAAAGTGGACCAGTTCCTAGCTCCTAAAATTTACCAAAACTGACACAAGAGGAAATCATTTAAGGTCATCATGTCAGCCCTTGGCATTCTCGGGATGCCCTGGACTCAGAATGCAGCATCTTTAGTCCATGGTAACCTGCGGAGAGGGGGCGGGGCTGAGGGAGTTTGGAACACTGCCCTCACAGAGGGAGTGGGTGTGGCCATCTCTGCTGTGACTGAACAAAGGGCAGGGGAGCAGGGGGCCCAGGGCAGGGCCCTCAGTGCCCGGCAGGCCCAGTGGGGTGTCAAAAGCATTTAGGCCCAGGCCAATGTGCGCCTTCTTTGTCTGCACAGCGGCACAAACTCTCACCTTTCCACACAGGCCGCCCTCTTTCTTGAAGTGTGTGTGGAACCGGTCCGCGCAGTACACCTCGATGCAAAGCTAACCATAGGTCTGGCCATCATAGCTTCCTGCCAGGTGACTGAAGTTCGCAGGCAGATGTGTCGTGGGACACACGTGGGGAGACTCCTGCCCAGGCCACAGGCCGCCCAAAGCCACTATCCCAGATCGGGGGCAGCAAAGCAGTCCTGTCTGAGTCCCAGCCTCTAGAGGGAGTAGTGGACCAACACTTGTAGAAAAAGGGGTCCGCGCGGGTAACTCATTGGAGGGACACAAAAAAATCTTTGCGGACTTTCTGCTGAAGCTTACGAGCGTTCACACCTAAGACTCTTACAAGGTCAGCTGTTTAGCTAAACATGAGCTCATGATCTAAATTTACACAATAATGAAGAAATCAGCTACAAGGGGAGACAAGCAGCAAAAACAATCAATACCAGAATTAGATTCCCTAGGCCAACCATCAGATGTTGGAATAATCTGGTGCAAGGCAGAAAGTATACACAAAACTGGAACTGAAACAAGGAACAAGGATGTTTTCAAAGACTGGTAGGATCTCTAAAACATTTTTAAAGTACATGTCATTGATAAAGCTAAATACTCAATGGTTGTGTAATACAACAGATTCAACATTGAGAAGAGTGAAATTATGCTGTTTTGAAAACTATGGCAGGTCAGATTTTCTGCCTAATTATATAAGAAGATTTCTCTAAAAAATACACATTATTTCAAAGACTTATTGGCTGTGAAATAAGTTAAGGTTATTTCAAATGGCTTGTGTGCATAGGAAGGTGAGATGTAGGGAATCACAGAAAGTCGAGGGGAAAATAGGTCAATATATACATTGCTATATGGTGAACTAAGACTTAGGCCAGCCACAATGTAGAGGACCTGACCCTTAGAAACTTACAAGTAAGCTGAAATCTTGAAAAGTTCAAATCTTTATAAGTAAAAAGATTTTTTAAAATGAATAACCAAGTGTTTTAATTGACATCAGAAGATCAAAACAATAAACCTGAGAACATAGAAAGAATATAAATAAAGCTATGAGCAGAACTTAATACAATAGAAAACGGATAAAATTCAGCTGATGCAGTAAGTCCAAATAATATTCTTTGACAAGATTAAAAGACACACTTTGATTAAGGAAAACCAAAACATATGTAAAGAATATACAGAAAGAATCAGGACAATGTTATAGCAGAGAGTATATGAAATGCCAGTAAATTTGAAAGTTTGTGTAAAGTGGACCAGTTCCTAGCTCCTAAAATTTACCAAAACTGACACAAGAGGAAATCATTTAAGGTCATCATGTCAGCCGTTGGCATTCTCGGAATGCCCTGGACTCAGAATGCAGCATCTTTAGTCCATGGTAACCTGCGGAGAGGGGGCGGGGCTGAGGGAGTTTGGAACACTGCCCTCACAGAGGGAGTGGGTGCGGCCATCTCTGCTGTGACTGAACAAAGGGCAGGGGAGCAGGGGTCCCAGGGCAGGGCCCTCAGAGCCCGGCAGGCCCAGTGGGGTGTCACAAGCATTTGGCCAAAGACAAAGGGCGCCTTCTTTGTCTGCACAGCGGCACAAACTCTCACCTTTCCACTCAGGCCGCTCACTTACTTCAAGTGTGTGTGGAACCTGCCCGCTCAGTACACCTCGCTGCACAGCTAACCATAGGTCTGAGCATCGTAGCTTCCTGCCAGGTGACCGAAGTTCGCAGGCAGATGGGTCCCTGGGACACACGCAGAGAGGCTCCTGCCCCGGCCACAGGCCACCCACTCCCACTGCCACAGATCGTGGGGCACAAAACAGCCCTGTCTGAGGCCGTGCCTCTAGAGGGAGTAGTGGACCAACACTTGTAGTCAACGGGGTCCTCGCGGGTAACTCATTGGAGGGACACAAATAAATCTTTGCGGACTTTCTGATGAAACTTACGAGTGTTCACACCTAAGCCTCTTACAAAGTCAGATGTTAGGCTAAACATGAGCTCATGATCTAATTTTACACAATAATGAAGAAATCAGCTACAGGGGGAGACAATCAGCAAAAACAATCAATAGCAGGATTAGATTCCCTAGACCATCGATCAGACGTTGGAATAATCAGGTGCAAGGCAGAAAATATACATAAAACTGAAACTGAAACAAGGAACGAGGATGTTTTCAAAGACTGGTAGGATCTCTAAAACATTTTTAATGTACATGTCATTGATAAAGCTAAATACTCAAAGGTTGTGTAATACAACAGATTCATCATTGAGAAGAGTGAAATTATGCTGTTTTGAAAACTATGGCAGGTCAGATTTTCTGCCTAATTATATAAGAAGATTTCTCTGAAAACTACACATTATTTCAAAGACTTATTGGCTGTGAAATAAGTTAAGGTTATTTCAAATGGCTTGTCTGCAAAGAAAGGTGAGATGTCGGAAATCACAGAAAGTCGATGGGAAAATAGGTCAATATATACTTTGCTATATTTTGAACTAAGCATTTGGCCAGCCACAATGTAGAGGACCTGACCCTTAGAAACTTACAAGTAAGCTGGAATCTTTAAAAATTCAAATCTTTATAAGTAAAAAATTTATTAAAATGAATAACCAAGTGTTTTAATTGACATCAGAAGATCAAAACAATAAACCCTGAGAACATAGAAAAAAGATAAATAAAGATATGAGCAGAACTTAATACCACAGAAAACGTATAAAATTCAGTTGAGGTAGTAAGTCCAAAGAATATTCTTTGACAAGATTTAAAAGACACACTTTGATTAAGGAAAACCAAAACATAAGTCAAGAATAAACAGAAAGAATCAGGACAATGTTATAGCAGAGAATATCTGAAATGCCAGTAAATTTGAACATTTGTGTAAAGTGGACCATTTCCTAGCTCCTATACTTTACCAAAATTGACACAAGAGGAAATCATTTAAGGTCATCATGTCAGCCCTTGGCATTCTCGGAATGCCCTGGCCTCAGAATGCAGCATCTGTCGTCCATGGTAACCTGCGGAGAGTGGGCGGGGCTGAGGGAGGCTGGAACACTGCCCTCACTGAGGGAGTGGGTGCGGCCATCTCTGCTCTGACTGAACAAAGGGCAGGGGAGCAGGGGGCCCAGGGCAGGGCCCTCGGAGCCCGGCAGGCCCAGTGGGGTGTCACAAGCATTTAGGCCCAGGCCAAAGGGCGCCTTCTTTGTCTGCACAGCTGCCCAAACTCTCACCTTTCCACTCAGGCCGCCCTCTTACTTGAAGTGTGTGTGGAACCGGTCCGTGCAGTACACCTCGATACAAAGCTAACCATAGGTCTGGGCATCATAGCTTCCTGCCAGGTGACCGATGTTCGCAGGCAGATGGCTCGTGGGACACACGTGGGGAGACTCCTGCCCAGGCCACAGGCCGCCCAAAGCCACTATCCCAGATCGGGTGCAGCAAAGCAGTCCTGTCTGAGTCCCAGCCTCTAGAGGGAGTAGTGGACCAACACTTGTAGAAAAAGGGGTCCGCGCGGGTAACTCATTGGAGGGACACAAAAAAATCTTTGCGGACTTTCTGTTGAAACTTACGAGTGTTCACACCTAAGCCTCTTACAAAGTCAGATGTTTAGCTAAACATGAGCTCATGATCTAAATTTACACAATAATGAAGAAATCAGCTACAGGGGGAGACAATCAGCAAAAACAATCAATACCAGAATTAGATTCCCTAGGCCATCGATCAGACGTTGGAATAATCAGATGCAAGGCAGAAAATATACATAAAACTGGAACTGAAACAAGGAACAAGGATGTTTTCAAAGACTGGTAGGATCTCTAAAACATTTTTAAAGTACATGTCACTGATAAAGCTAAATACTCAAAGGTTGTGTAATACAACAGATTCATCATTGAGAAGAGTGAAATTATGCTGTTTTGAAAACTATGGCAGGTCAGAATTTCTGCCTAAATATATAATAAGATTTCTCAGAAAAATGCACATTATTTCAAAGACTTATTGGCTGTGAAATAAGTTAAGGTTATTTCAAATGGCTTGTCTGCAAAGAAAGGTGAGATGTAGGGAATCACAGAAAGTCGAGGGGAAAATAGGTCAATATATACTTTGCTATATTTTGAACTAAGCCTTTGGCCAGCCACAATGTAGAGGACCTGACCCTTAGAAACTTACAAGTAAGCTGGAATCTTTAAAAATTCAAATCTTTATAAGTAAAAAGATTTATTAAAATGAATAACCAAGTGTTTTAATTGACATCAGAAGATCAAAACAATAAACCCTGAGAACATAGAAAACATATAAATAAAGATATGAGCAGAACTTAATACAATAGAAAACGTATAAAATTCAGGTGATGTAGTAAGTCCAAAGAATATTCTTTGACAAGATTAAAAGACACACTTTGATTAAGGAAAACCAAAACATAAGTAAAGAATATACAGAAAGAATCAGGACAACGTTATAGAAGAGAGTATATGAAATGCCAGTAAATTTGAAAGTTTGTGTAAAGTGGACCAGTTCCTAGCTCCTAAAATTTACCAAAACTGACACAAGAGGAAATCATTTAAGGTCATCATGTCAGCCCTTGGCATTCTCGGAATGCCCTGGACTCAGAATGCAGCATCTTTAGTCCATGGTAACCTGCGGAGAGGGGGCGGGGCTGAGGGAGTTTGGAACACTGCCCTCACAGAGGGAGTGGGTGTGGCCATCTCTGCTGTGACTGAACAAAGGGCAGGGGAGCAGGGGTCCCAGGGCAGGGCCATCAGAGCCCGGCAGGCCCAGTGGGGTGTCACAAGCATTTAGGCCCAGGACAAAGGGCGCCTTCTTTGTCTGCACAGCGGCACAAACTCTCACCTTTCCACTCAGGCCGCCCTCTTACTTGAAGTGTGTGTGGAACCTGTCCGTGCAGTAGACCTCGCTGCACAGCTAACCATAGGTCTGGGCATCGTAGCTTCCTGCCAGGTGACCGAAGTTCGCAGGCAGATGGGTCCCTGGGACACACGCAGAGAGGCTCCTGCCCCGGCCACAGGCCACCCACTGCCACTGCCACAGATCGTGGGGCACAAAGCAGCCCTGTCTGAGGCTGTGCCTCTAGAGGGAGTAGTGGACCAACACTTGTAGTCAACGGGGTCCTCGCGGGCAACTCATTGGAGGGACACAAATAAATCTTTGCGGAGTTTCTGATGAAACTTACGAGTGTTCACACCTAAGCCTCTTACAAAGTCGGATGTTTAGGTAAACATGAGCCATGATCTAATTTTACACAATAATGAAGAAATCAGCTATAGGGGGAGAAATTAGCAAAAACAATCAATACCAGAATTAGATTCCCTAGGCCATCGATCAGACGTTGGAATAATCAGGTGCAAGGCAGAAAATATACAAAAACTGGAACTGAAACAAGGAACAAGGATATTTTCAAAGACTGGTAGGATCTCTAAAACATTTTTAAAGTACATGTCATTGATAAAGCTAAATACTCAAAGGTTGTGTAATACAACAGATTCATCATTGAGAAGAGTGAAATTATGCTGTTTTGAAAACTATGGCAGGTAAGATTTTCTGCCTATACATATAAGAAGATTTCTCTGAAAAATACACATTATTTCAAAGACTTATTGGCTGTGAAATAAGTTAAGGTTATTTCAAATGGCTTGTCTGCAAAGAAAGGTGAGATGTCGGAAATCACAGAAAGTCGAGGGGAAAATAGGTCAATATATACTTTGCTATATTGTGAACTAAGCTTTTGGCCAGCCACAATGTAGAGGACATGACACTTAGAAACTTACAAGTAAGCTGGAATCTTTAAAAATTCAAATCTTTATAAGTAAAAAGATTTATTAAAATAAATAACCAAGTGTTTTAATTGACATCAGAAGATCAAAACAATAAACCCTGAGAACATAGAAAAAAGATAAATAAAGATATGAGCAGAACTTAATACCACAGAAAACGTATAAAATTCAGTTGAGGTAGTAAGTCCAAAGAATATTCTTTGACAAGATTTAAAAGACACAATTTGATTAAGGAAAACCAAAACATAAGTAAAGAATGTACAGAAAGAATCAGGACAATGTTATAGCAGAGAATATCTGAAATGCCAGTAAATTTGAATATTTGTGTAAAGTGGAGCATTTCCTAGCTCCTAAAATTTACCAAAATTGACACAAGAGGAAATCATTTAAGGTCATCATGTCTGCCCTTGGCATTCTCGGAACGCCCTCGGCTCAGAATGCAGCATCTGTAGTCCATGGTAACCTGCGGAGAGGGGGCGGGGCTGAGGGAGTTTGGAACAATGCCTTCACTGAGGGAGTGGGTGGGGCCATCTCTGCTGTGCCTGAACAAAGGGCAGGGGATAAGGGGGTCAACGCCGGGCCCTCAGAGCACGGCAGGCCCAGTCGTGTGTCACAAGCATTTAGGCACAGGTCAAAGTGCGCCTTCTTTGTCTGCACAGCTGCCCAAACTCTCACCTTTCCACTCAGGCCGCCCTCTTACTTGAAGTGTGTGTGGAACTGGTTCGTGCAGTACACCTCGCTGCAAAGCTAACCATAGGTCTGGGCATCATAGCTTCCTGCCAGGTGACCGAAGTTCGCAGGCAGATGGGTCGTGGGACACACGTGGGGAGACTCCTGCCCAGGCCACAGGCCGCCCAAAGCCACTATCCCAGATCGGGGGCGGCAAAGCAGTCCTGTCTGAGTCCCAGCCTCTAGAGGGTGTAGTGGACCAACACATGTAGAAAAAGGGGTCCGTGCGGGTAACTCATTGGAGGGACACAAAAAAATCTTTGCCGACTTTCTGCTGAAGCTTACGAGCGTTCACACCTAAGACTCTTACAAGGTCAGCTGTTTAGCTAAAAATGAGCTCATGATCTAAATTTACACAATAATGAAGAAATCAGCTACAAGGGGAGAGAAGCAGCAAAAACAATCAATACCAGAATTAGATTCCCTAGGCCAACCATCAGATGTTGGAATAATCAGGTGCAAGGCAGAAAGTATACACAAAACTGGAACTGAAACAAGGAACAAGGATGTTTTCAAAGACTGGTAGGATCTCTAAAACATTTTTAAAGTACATGTCATTGATAAAGCTAAATAATCAAAGGTGGTGTAATACAACAGATTCATCATTGAGAAGAGTGAAATTATGCTGTTTTGAAAATTTTGGCAGGTCAGATTTTATGCCTAAATATATAGGAAGATTTCTCTGAAAAATGCACATTAATTCAAAGACTTATTGGCTGTGAAATAAGTTAAGTTTATTTCAAATGGCTTGTCTGCAAAGAAAGGTGAGATGTAGGAAATCACAGAAAGTCGAGGGGAAAATAGGTCAATATATACTCTGCTATATTGTGAACTAAGCCTTTGGCCAGCCACAATGTAGAGGACATGACCCTTAGAAACTTACAAGTAAGCTGGAATCTTTAAAAACTCAAATCTTTATAAGTAAAAAGATTTATTAAAATGAATAACCAAGTGTTTTAATTGACATCAGAAGATCAATACAATAAACACTGAGAATATAGAAAAAATATAAATAAAGATATGAGCAGAACTTAATACAATAGAAAACGTATAAAATTCAGGTGATGTAGTAAGTCCAAAGAATATTCTTTGACAAAATTAAAAGACAAACTTTGATTAAGGAAAACCAAAACATAAGTAAAGAATATACAGAAAGAACCAGGAGAATGTTATAGCAGAGAATATATGAAATGCCAGTCAATTTGAACATTTGTGTAAAGTGGACCAGTTCCTAGCTCCTAAAGTTTACCAAAACTGACACAGGAGGAAATCATTTAAGGTCATCATGTCTGCCCTTGGCATTCTCGCAATGCCCTGGACTCAGAATGCAGCATCTGTAGTCCATGGTAACCTGCGGAGAAGGGGCGGGTCTGAGGGAGGTTGGAACACTGCCTTCACTGAGGGAGTGGGTGGGGCCATCTCTGCTGTGACTGAACAAAGGGCAGGGGAGAAGTGGGCCAACGGCAGGGCCCTCAGAGCCCGGCAGGACCAGTCGTGTGTCACAAGCATTGAGGCCCAGGCCAAAGTGCGCCTTCTTTGTCTGCACAGCTGCCCAAACTCTCACCTTTCCACTCAGGCCGCCCTCTTACTTGAAGTGTGTGTGGAACCTGTCCGCGCAGTACACCTCGCTGCACAGCTAACCATAGGTCTGGGCATCATAGCTTCCTGCCAGGTGACCGAAGTTCGCAGGCAGATGGGTCCCTGGGACACACGCAGAGAGGATCCTGCCCGGGCCACAGGCCGCCCAAAGCCACTATCCCAGATCGGGGGCAGCAATGCAGTCCTCTCTGAGTCCCAGCCTCTAGAGGGAGTAGTGGACCAACACTTGTAGAAAAAGGGGTCCGCGCGGGTAACTCATTGGAGGGACACAAACAAATCTTTGCGGACTTTCTGCTGTAGCTTACGAGCGTTCACACCTAAGCCTCTTACAGGGTCAGCTGTTTAGCTCAACATGAGCTCATGATCTAAATTTACACAATAATGAAGAAATCAGCTACAAGGGGAGACAAGCAGCAAAAACAATCAATACCAGAATTAGATTCCCTAGGCCAACCATCAGATGTTGGAATAATCAGGTGCAAGGCAGAAAGTATACACAAAACTTGAACTGAAACAAGGAAGAAGGATGTTTTCAAAGACTGGTACTATCTCTAAAACATTTTTAAAGTACATGTCATTGATAAAGCTAAATACTCAATGGTTGTGTAATACAACAGATTCATCATTGAGAAGAGTGAAATTAGGCTGTTTTGAAAACTATGGCAGTTCAGAATTTCTGCATTATTATATAAGAAGATTTCTCTAAAAAATACACATTATTTCAAAGACTTATTGGCTGTGAAATAAGTTAAGGGTATTTCAAATGGCTTGTCTGCAAGGAAAGGTGAGATGTAGGGAATCACAGAAAGTCGAGGGGAAAATAGGTCAATATATACGTTGCTATATTGTGAACTAAGCCTTTGGCCAGCCACAATGTAGAGGACCTGACCCTTAGAAACTTACAAGTAAGCTGGAATCTTTAAAAATTCAAATCTGTATAAGTAAAAAGATTTATTAAAATGAATAACCAAGTGTTTTAATTGACATCAGTATATCAAAACAATAAACCTGAGAACATAGAAAAAATATAAATAAAGATATGAGCAGAACTTAATACAATAGAAAACGTATAAAATTCAGGTGATGTAGTAAGTCCAAAGAATATTCTTTGACAAAATTAAAAGACAAACTTTGATTAAGGAAAACCAAAACATAAGTAAAGAATATACAGAAAGAACCAGGAGAATGTTATAGCAGAGAATATATGAAATGCCAGTCAATTTGAACATTTGTGTAAAGTGGACCAGTTCCTAGCTCCTAAAGTTTACCAAAACTGACACAGGAGGAAATCATTTAAGGTCATCATGTCTGCCCTTGGCATTCTCGCAATGCCCTGGACTCAGAATGCAGCATCGGTAGTCCATGGTAACCTGCGGAGAAGGGGCGGGTCTGAGGGAGGTTGGAACACTGCCCTCACAGAGGGAGTGGGTGTGGCCATCTCTGCTGTGACTGAACAAAGGGCAGGGGAGAAGGGGGCCCAGGGCAGGGCCCTCAGAGCCCGGCATGCCCAGTCGTGTGTCACAAGCATTGAGGCCCAGGCCAAAGTGCGCCTTCTTTGTCTGCACAGCTGCCCAAACTCTCACCTTTCCACTCAGGCCGCCCTCTTACCTGAAGTGTGTGTGGAACCTCTCCGCGCAGTACACCTCGCTGCACAGCTAACCATAGGTCTGGGCATCATAGCTTCCTGCCAGGTGACCGAAGTTCGCAGGCAGATGGGTCCCTGGGACACACGCAGAGAGGATCCTGCCCGGGCCACAGGCCGCCCACTGCCACTGCCCCAGATCGTGGGTCACAAAGCAGCCCTGTCTGAGGCTGTGCCTCTAGAGGGAGTAGTGGACCAACACTTGTAGGAAACGGGGTCCTCGCGGGCAACTCATTGGAGGGACACAAATAAATCTTTGCGGACTTTCTGATGAAACTTACGAGTGTTCACACCTAAGCCTCTTACAAAGTCAGATGTTTAGCTAAACATGAGCTCATGATCTAAATTTACACAATAATGAAGAAATCAGCTACAGGGGGAGACTATCAGCAAAAACAATCAATACCAGAATTAGATTCCCTAGGCCATCGATCAGACGTTGGAATAATCAGGTGCAAGGCAGAAAATATACATAAAACTGGAACGGCAACAAGGAACAAGGATGTTTTCAAAGACTGGTAGGATCTCTAAAACCTTTTTAAAGTACATGTCATTGATAAAGCTAAATACTCAAAGGTTGTGTAATACAACAGATTCATCACTGAGAAGAGTGAAATTATGCTGTTTTGAAAACTATGGCAGGTCAGATTTTCTGCCTAAATATATAAGAAGATTTCTCTGAAAACTACACATTATTTCAAAGAGTTATGGGCTGTGAAATAAGTTAAGATTATTTCAAAGGGTTTGTCTGCAAAGAAAGGTGAGATGTAGGAAATCACAGAAAGTCGAGGGGAAAATAGGTCAATGTATACGTTGCTATATTGTGAACTAAGCCTTTGGCCAACAACAATGTAGAGGACCTGACCCTTAGAAACTTAAAGTAAGCTGGAATCTTTAAAAATTCAAATCTCTATAAGTAAAAAGATTTATTAAAATGAATAACCAAGTGTTTTAATTGACATCAGAAGATCAAAACAATAAACCCTGAGAACATAGAAAAAAGATAAATAAAGATATGAGCAGAACTTAATACCACAGAAAACTTATAAAATTCAGTTGAGGTAGTAAGTCCAAAGAATATTCTTTGACAAGATTTAAAAGACACACTTTGATTAAAGAAAACCAAAACATAAGTAAAGAATATACAGAAAGAATCAGGACAATGTTATAGCAGAGAATATATGAAATGCCAGTAAATTTGAACATTTGTGTAAAGTGGACCATTTCCTAGCTCCTAAAGTTTACCAAAATTGACACAAGAGGAAATCATTTAAGGTCATCATGTCTGCCCTTGGCATTCTCGGAATGCCCTGGCCTCAGAATGCAGCATCTGTAGTCCATGGTAACCTGCGGAGAGGGACCGGGGCTGAGGGAGGTTGGAACACTGCCTTCACTGAGGGAGTGGGTGGGGCCATCTCTGCTGTGACTGAACAAAGGGCAGGGGAGAAGTGGGCCAACGGCAGGGCCCTCAGAGCCCGGCAGGCCCAGTCGTGTGTCACAAGCATTTAGGCCCAGGCCAAAGTGCGCCTTCTTTGTCTGCACAGCTGCCCAAACTCTCACCTTTCCACTCAGGCCGCCCTCTTACTTGAAGTGTGTGTGGAACTGGTCCGCGCAGTACACCGCGATTCAAAGCTAACCATAGGTCTGGGCATCATAGCTTCCTGCCAGGTGACCGAAGTTCGCAGGCAGATGGGTCGTGGGACACACGTGGGGAGCCTCCTGCCCAGGCCACAGGCCGCCCAAAGCCACTATCCCAGATCGGGGGCAGCAAAGCAGTCCTCTCTGAGTCCCAGCCTCTAGAGGGAGTAGTGGACCAACACTTGTAGAAAAAGGGGTCCGCGCGGGTAACTCATTGGAGGGACACAAACAAATCTTTGCGGACTTTCTGCTGTAGCTTACGAGCGTTCACACCTAAGCCTCTTACAGGGTCAGCTGTTTAGCTCAACATGAGCTCATGATCTAAATTTACACAATAATGAAGAAATCAGCTACAGGGGGAGACAAGCAGCAAAAACAATCAATACCAGAATTAGATTCCCTAGGCCAACCATCAGATGTTGGAATAATCAGGTGCAAGGCAGAAAGTATACACAAAACTTGAACTGAAACAAGGAAGAAGGATGTTTTCAAAGACTGGTACTATCTCTAAAACATTTTTAAAGTACATGTCATTGATAAAGCTAAATACTCAATGGTTGTGTAATACAACAGATTCATCATTGAGAAGAGTGAAATTAGGCTGTTTTGAAAACTATGGCAGTTCAGAATTTCTGCATTATTATATAAGAAGATTTCTCTAAAAAATACACATTATTTCAAAGACTTATTGGCTGTGAAATAAGTTAAGGGTATTTCAAATGGCTTGTCTGCAAGGAAAGGTGAGATGTAGGGAATCACAGAAAGTCGAGGGGAAAATAGGTCAATATATACGTTGCTATATTGTGAACTAAGCCTTTGGCCAGCCACAATGTAGAGGACCTGACCCTTAGAAACTTACAAGTAAGCTGGAATCTTTAAAAATTCAAATCTGTATAAGTAAAAAGATTTATTAAAATGAATAACCAAGTGTTTTAATTGACATCAGTATATCAAAACAATAAACCTGAGAACATAGAAAAAATATAAATAAAGATATGAGCAGAACTTAATACAATAGAAAACGTATAAAATTCAGGTGATGTAGTAAGTCCAAAGAATATTCTTTGACAAAATTAAAAGACAAACTTTGATTAAGGAAAACCAAAACATAAGTAAAGAATATACAGAAAGAACCAGGAGAATGTTATAGCAGAGAATATATGAAATGCCAGTCAATTTGAACATTTGTGTAAAGTGGACCAGTTCCTAGCTCCTAAAGTTTACCAAAACTGACACAGGAGGAAATCATTTAAGGTCATCATGTCTGCCCTTGGCATTCTCGCAATGCCCTGGACTCAGAATGCAGCATCTGTAGTCCATGGTAACCTGCGGAGAAGGGGCGGGTCTGAGGGAGGTTGGAACACTGCCTTCACTGAGGGAGTGGGTGGGGCCATCTCTGCTGTGACTGAACAAAGGGCAGGGGAGAAGTGGGCCAACGGCAGGGCCCTCAGAGCCCGGCAGGACCAGTCGTGTGTCACAAGCATTGAGGCCCAGGCCAAAGTGCGCCTTCTTTGTCTGCACAGCTGCCCAAACTCTCACCTTTCCACTCAGGCCGCCCTCTTACTTGAAGTGTGTGTGGAACCTGTCCGCGCAGTACACCTCGCTGCACAGCTAACCATAGGTCTGGGCATCATAGCTTCCTGCCAGGTGACCGAAGTTCGCAGGCAGATGGGTCCCTGGGACACACGCAGAGAGGATCCTGCCCGGGCCACAGGCCGCCCAAAGCCACTATCCCAGATCGGGGGCAGCAAAGCAGTCCTCTCTGAGTCCCAGCCTCTAGAGGGAGTAGTGGACCAACACTTGTAGAAAAAGGGGTCCGCGCGGGTAACTCATTGGAGGGACACAAACAAATCTTTGCGGACTTTCTGCTGTAGCTTACGAGCGTTCACACCTAAGCCTCTTACAGGGTCAGCTGTTTAGCTCAACATGAGCTCATGATCTAAATTTACACAATAATGAAGAAATCAGCTACGAGGGGAGACAAGCAGCAAAAACAATCAATACCAGAATTAGATTCCCTAGGCCAACCATCAGATGTTGGAATAATCAGGTGCAAGGCAGAAAGTATACACAAAACTTGAACTGAAACAAGGAAGAAGGATGTTTTCAAAGACTGGTACTATCTCTAAAACATTTTTAAAGTACATGTCATTGATAAAGCTAAATACTCAATGGTTGTGTAATACAACAGATTCATCATTGAGAAGAGTGAAATTAGGCTGTTTTGAAAACTATGGCAGTTCAGAATTTCTGCATTATTATATAAGAAGATTTCTCTAAAAAATACACATTATTTCAAAGACTTATTGGCTGTGAAATAAGTTAAGGGTATTTCAAATGGCTTGTCTGCAAGGAAAGGTGAGATGTAGGGAATCACAGAAAGTCGAGGGGAAAATAGGTCAATATATACGTTGCTATATTGTGAACTAAGCCTTTGGCCAGCCACAATGTAGAGGACCTGACCCTTAGAAACTTACAAGTAAGCTGGAATCTTTAAAAATTCAAATCTGTATAAGTAAAAAGATTTATTAAAATGAATAACCAAGTGTTTTAATTGACATCAGTATATCAAAACAATAAACCTGAGAACATAGAAAAAATATAAATAAAGATATGAGCAGAACTTAATACAATAGAAAACGTATAAAATTCAGGTGATGTAGTAAGTCCAAAGAATATTCTTTGACAAAATTAAAAGACAAACTTTGATTAAGGAAAACCAAAACATAAGTAAAGAATATACAGAAAGAACCAGGAGAATGTTATAGCAGAGAATATATGAAATGCCAGTCAATTTGAACATTTGTGTAAAGTGGACCAGTTCCTAGCTCCTAAAGTTTACCAAAACTGACACAGGAGGAAATCATTTAAGGTCATCATGTCTGCCCTTGGCATTCTCGCAATGCCCTGGACTCAGAATGCAGCATCGGTAGTCCATGGTAACCTGCGGAGAAGGGGCGGGTCTGAGGGAGGTTGGAACACTGCCCTCACAGAGGGAGTGGGTGTGGCCATCTCTGCTGTGACTGAACAAAGGGCAGGGAGGAAGGGGGCCCAGGGCAGGGCCCTCAGAGCCCGGCATGCCCAGTCGTGTGTCACAAGCATTGAGGCCCAGGACAAAGGGCGCCTTCTTTGTCTGCACAGCTGCCCAAACTCTCACCTTTCCACTCAGGCCGCCCTCTTACCTGAAGTGTGTGTGGAACCTCTCCGCGCAGTACACCTCGCTGCACAGCTAACCATAGGTCTGGGCATCATAGCTTCCTGCCAGGTGACCGAAGTTCGCAGGCAGATGGGTCCCTGGGACACACGCAGAGAGGATCCTGCCCGGGCCACAGGCCGCCCACTGCCACTGCCCCAGATCGTGGGTCACAAAGCAGCCCTGTCTGAGGCTGTGCCTCTAGAGGGAGTAGTGGACCAACACTTGTAGGAAACGGGGTCCTCGCGGGCAACTCATTGGAGGGACACAAATAAATCTTTGCGGACTTTCTGATGAAACTTACGAGTGTTCACACCTAAGCCTCTTACAAAGTCAGATGTTTAGCTAAACATGAGCTCATGATCTAAATTTACACAATAATGAAGAAATCAGCTACAGGGGGAGACTATCAGCAAAAACAATCAATACCAGAATTAGATTCCCTAGGCCATCGATCAGACGTTGGAATAATCAGGTGCAAGGCAGAAAATATACATAAAACTGGAACGGCAACAAGGAACAAGGATGTTTTCAAAGACTGGTAGGATCTCTAAAACCTTTTTAAAGTACATGTCATTGATAAAGCTAAATACTCAAAGGTTGTGTAATACAACAGATTCATCACTGAGAAGAGTGAAATTATGCTGTTTTGAAAACTATGGCAGGTCAGATTTTCTGCCTAAATATATAAGAAGATTTCTCTGAAAACTACACATTATTTCAAAGAGTTATGGGCTGTGAAATAAGTTAAGATTATTTCAAAGGGTTTGTCTGCAAAGAAAGGTGAGATGTAGGAAATCACAGAAAGTCGAGGGGAAAATAGGTCAATGTATACGTTGCTATATTGTGAACTAAGCCTTTGGCCAACAACAATGTAGAGGACCTGACCCTTAGAAACTTAAAGTAAGCTGGAATCTTTAAAAATTCAAATCTCTATAAGTAAAAAGATTTATTAAAATGAATAACCAAGTGTTTTAATTGACATCAGAAGATCAAAACAATAAACCCTGAGAACATAGAAAAAAGATAAATAAAGATATGAGCAGAACTTAATACCACAGAAAACTTATAAAATTCAGTTGAGGTAGTAAGTCCAAAGAATATTCTTTGACAAGATTTAAAAGACACACTTTGATTAAAGAAAACCAAAACATAAGTAAAGAATATACAGAAAGAATCAGGACAATGTTATAGCAGAGAATATATGAAATGCCAGTAAATTTGAACATTTGTGTAAAGTGGACCATTTCCTAGCTCCTAAAGTTTACCAAAATTGACACAAGAGGAAATCATTTAAGGTCATCATGTCTGCCCTTGGCATTCTCGGAATGCCCTGGCCTCAGAATGCAGCATCTGTAGTCCATGGTAACCTGCGGAGAGGGACCGGGGCTGAGGGAGGTTGGAACACTGCCTTCACTGAGGGAGTGGTTGGGGCCATCTCTGCTGTGACTGAACAAAGGGCAGGGGAGAAGTGGGCCAACGGCAGGGCCCTCAGAGCCCGGCAGGCCCAGTCGTGTGTCACAAGCATTTAGGCCCAGGCCAAAGTGCGCCTTCTTTGTCTGCACAGCTGCCCAAACTCTCACCTTTCCACTCAGGCCGCCCTCTTACTTGAAGTGTGTGTGGAACTGGTCCGCGCAGTACACCGCGATTCAAAGCTAACCATAGGTCTGGGCATCATAGCTTCCTGCCAGGTGACCGAAGTTCGCAGGCAGATGGGTCGTGGGACACACGTGGGGAGCCTCCTGCCCAGGCCACAGGCCGCCCAAAGCCACTATCCCAGATCGGGGGCAGCAAAGCAGTCCTCTCTGAGTCCCAGCCTCTAGAGGGAGTAGTGGACCAACACTTGTAGAAAAAGGGGTCCGCGCGGGTAACTCATTGGAGGGACACAAACAAATCTTTGCGGACTTTCTGCTGTAGCTTACGAGCGTTCACACCTAAGCCTCTTACAGGGTCATCTGTTTAGCTCAACATGAGCTCATGATCTAAATTTACACAATAATGAAGAAATCAGCTACAAGGGGAGACAAGCAGCAAAAACAATCAATACCAGAATTAGATTCCCTAGGCCAACCATCAGATGTTGGAATAATCAGGTGCAAGGCAGAAAGTATACACAAAACTTGAACTGAAACAAGGAAGAAGGATGTTTTCAAAGACTGGTACTATCTCTAAAACATTTTTAAAGTACATGTCATTGATAAAGCTAAATACTCAATGGTTGTGTAATACAACAGATTCATCATTGAGAAGAGTGAAATTAGGCTGTTTTGAAAACTATGGCAGTTCAGAATTTCTGCATTATTATATAAGAAGATTTCTCTAAAAAATACACATTATTTCAAAGACTTATTGGCTGTGAAATAAGTTAAGGGTATTTCAAATGGCTTGTCTGCAAGGAAAGGTGAGATGTAGGGAATCACAGAAAGTCGAGGGGAAAATAGGTCAATATATACGTTGCTATATTGTGAACTAAGCCTTTGGCCAGCCACAATGTAGAGGACCTGACCCTTAGAAACTTACAAGTAAGCTGGAATCTTTAAAAATTCAAATCTGTATAAGTAAAAAGATTTATTAAAATGAATAACCAAGTGTTTTAATTGACATCAGTATATCAAAACAATAAACCTGAGAACATAGAAAAAATATAAATAAAGATATGAGCAGAACTTAATACAATAGAAAACGTATAAAATTCAGGTGATGTAGTAAGTCCAAAGAATATTCTTTGACAAAATTAAAAGACAAACTTTGATTAAGGAAAACCAAAACATAAGTAAAGAATATACAGAAAGAACCAGGAGAATGTTATAGCAGAGAATATATGAAATGCCAGTCAATTTGAACATTTGTGTAAAGTGGACCAGTTCCTAGCTCCTAAAGTTTACCAAAACTGACACAGGAGGAAATCATTTAAGGTCATCATGTCTGCCCTTGGCATTCTCGCAATGCCCTGGACTCAGAATGCAGCATCGGTAGTCCATGGTAACCTGCGGAGAAGGGGCGGGTCTGAGGGAGGTTGGAACACTGCCCTCACAGAGGGAGTGGGTGTGGCCATCTCTGCTGTGACTGAACAAAGGGCAGGGGAGAAGGGGGCCCAGGGCAGGGCCCTCAGAGCCCGGCAGGCCCAGTCGTGTGTCACAAGCATTGAGGCCCAGGACAAAGGGCGCCTTCTTTGTCTGCACAGCTGCCCAAACTCTCACTTCTCCACTCAGGCCGCCCTCTTACCTGAAGTGTGTGTGGAACCTGTCCGCGCAGTACACCTCGCTGCACAGCTAACCATAGGTCTGGGCATCATAGCTTCCTGCCAGGTGACCGAAGTTCGCAGGCAGATGGGTCCCTGGGACACACGCAGAGAGGATCCTGCCCGGGCCACAGGCCGCCCACTGCCACTGCCCCAGATCGTGGGTCACAAAGCAGCCCTGTCTGAGGCCGTGCCTCTAGAGGGAGTAGTGGACCAACACTTGTAGGAAACGGGGTCCTCGCGGGCAACTCATTGGAGGGACACAAATAAATCTTTGCGGACTTTCTGATGAAACTTACGAGTGTTCACACCTAAGCCTCTTACAAAGTCAGATGTTTAGCTAAACATGAGCTCATGATCTAAATTTACACAATAATGAAGAAATCAGCTACAGGGGGAGACTATCAGCAAAAACAATCAATACCAGAATTAGATTCCCTAGGCCATCGATCAGACGTTGGAATAATCAGGTGCAAGGCAGAAAGTATACATAAAACTGGAACGGAAACAAGGAACAAGGATGTTTTCAAAGACTGGTAGGATCTCTAAAACCTTTTTAAAGTACATGTCATTGATAAAGCTAAATACTCAAAGGTTGTGTAATACAACAGATTCATCACTGAGAAGAGTGAAATTATGCTGTTTTGAAAACTATGGCAGGTCAGATTTTCTGCCTAAATATATAAGAAGATTTCTCTGAAAACTACACATTATTTCAAAGAGTTATGGGCTGTGAAATAAGTTAAGATTATTTCAAAGGGTTTGTCTGCAAAGAAAGGTGAGATGTAGGAAATCACAGAAAGTCGAGGGGAAAATAGGTCAATGTATACGTTGCTATATTGTGAACTAAGCCTTTGGCCAACAACAATGTAGAGGACCTGACCCTTAGAAACTTAAAGTAAGCTGGAATCTTTAAAAATTCAAATCTCTATAAGTAAAAAGATTTATTAAAATGAATAACCAAGTGTTTTAATTGACATCAGAAGATCAAAACAATAAACCCTGAGAACATAGAAAAAAGATAAATAAAGATATGAGCAGAACTTAATACCACAGAAAACTTATAAAATTCAGTTGAGGTAGTAAGTCCAAAGAATATTCTTTGACAAGATTTAAAAGACACACTTTGATTAAAGAAAACCAAAACATAAGTAAAGAATATACAGAAAGAATCAGGACAATGTTATAGCAGAGAATATATGAAATGCCAGTAAATTTGAACATTTGTGTAAAGTGGACCATTTCCTAGCTCCTAAAGTTTACCAAAATTGACACAAGAGGAAATCATTTAAGGTCATCATGTCTGCCCTTGGCATTCTCGGAATGCCCTGGCCTCAGAATGCAGCATCTGTAGTCCATGGTAACCTGCGGAGAGGGACCGGGGCTGAGGGAGGTTGGAACACTGCCTTCACTGAGGGAGTGGGTGGGGCCATCTCTGCTGTGACTGAACAAAGGGCAGGGGAGAAGTGGGCCAACGGCAGGGCCCTCAGAGCCCGGCAGGCCCAGTCGTGTGTCACAAGCATTTAGGCCCAGGCCAAAGTGCGCCTTCTTTGTCTGCACAGCTGCCCAAACTCTCACCTTTCCACTCAGGCCGCCCTCTTACTTGAAGTGTGTGTGGAACTGGTCCGCGCAGTACACCGCGATTCAAAGCTAACCATAGGTCTGGGCATCATAGCTTCCTGCCAGGTGACCGAAGTTCGCAGGCAGATGGGTCGTGGGACACACGTGGGGAGCCTCCTGCCCAGGCCACAGGCCGCCCAAAGCCACTATCCCAGATCGGGGGCAGCAAAGCAGTCCTCTCTGAGTCCCAGCCTCTAGAGGGAGTAGTGGACCAACACTTGTAGAAAAAGGGGTCCGCGCGGGTAACTCATTGGAGGGACACAAACAAATCTTTGCGGACTTTCTGCTGTAGCTTACGAGCGTTCACACCTAAGCCTCTTACAGGGTCAGCTGTTTAGCTCAACATGAGCTCATGATCTAAATTTACACAATAATGAAGAAATCAGCTACAGGGGGAGACAAGCAGCAAAAACAATCAATACCAGAATTAGATTCCCTAGGCCAACCATCAGATGTTGGAATAATCAGGTGCAAGGCAGAAAGTATACACAAAACTTGAACTGAAACAAGGAAGAAGGATGTTTTCAAAGACTGGTACTATCTCTAAAACATTTTTAAAGTACATGTCATTGATAAAGCTAAATACTCAATGGTTGTGTAATACAACAGATTCATCATTGAGAAGAGTGAAATTAGGCTGTTTTGAAAACTATGGCAGTTCAGAATTTCTGCATTATTATATAAGAAGATTTCTCTAAAAAATACACATTATTTCAAAGACTTATTGGCTGTGAAATAAGTTAAGGGTATTTCAAATGGCTTGTCTGCAAGGAAAGGTGAGATGTAGGGAATCACAGAAAGTCGAGGGGAAAATAGGTCAATATATACGTTGCTATATTGTGAACTAAGCCTTTGGCCAGCCACAATGTAGAGGACCTGACCCTTAGAAACTTACAAGTAAGCTGGAATCTTTAAAAATTCAAATCTGTATAAGTAAAAAGATTTATTAAAATGAATAACCAAGTGTTTTAATTGACATCAGTATATCAAAACAATAAACCTGAGAACATAGAAAAAATATAAATAAAGATATGAGCAGAACTTAATACAATAGAAAACGTATAAAATTCAGGTGATGTAGTAAGTCCAAAGAATATTCTTTGACAAAATTAAAAGACAAACTTTGATTAAGGAAAACCAAAACATAAGTAAAGAATATACAGAAAGAACCAGGAGAATGTTATAGCAGAGAATATATGAAATGCCAGTCAATTTGAACATTTGTGTAAAGTGGACCAGTTCCTAGCTCCTAAAGTTTACCAAAACTGACACAGGAGGAAATCATTTAAGGTCATCATGTCTGCCCTTGGCATTCTCGCAATGCCCTGGACTCAGAATGCAGCATCGGTAGTCCATGGTAACCTGCGGAGAAGGGGCGGGTCTGAGGGAGGTTGGAACACTGCCCTCACAGAGGGAGTGGGTGTGGCCATCTCTGCTGTGACTGAACAAAGGGCAGGGGAGAAGGGGGCCCAGGGCAGGGCCCTCAGAGCCCGGCAGGCCCAGTCGTGTGTCACAAGCATTGAGGCCCAGGACAAAGGGCGCCTTCTTTGTCTGCACAGCTGCCCAAACTCTCACCTTTCCACTCAGGCCGCCCTCTTACCTGAAGTGTGTGTGGAACCTGTCCGCGCAGTACACCTCGCTGCACAGCTAACCATAGGTCTGGGCATCATAGCTTCCTGCCAGGTGACCGAAGTTCGCAGGCAGATGGGTCCCTGGGACACACGCAGAGAGGATCCTGCCCGGGCCACAGGCCGCCCACTGCCACTGCCCCAGATCGTGGGTCACAAAGCAGCCCTGTCTGAGGCCGTGCCTCTAGAGGGAGTAGTGGACCAACACTTGTAGGAAACGGGGTCCTCGCGGGCAACTCATTGGAGGGACACAAATAAATCTTTGCGGACTTTCTGATGAAACTTACGAGTGTTCACACCTAAGCCTCTTACAAAGTCAGATGTTTAGCTAAACATGAGCTCATGATCTAAATTTACACAATAATGAAGAAATCAGCTACAGGGGGAGACTATCAGCAAAAACAATCAATACCAGAATTAGATTCCCTAGGCCATCGATCAGACGTTGGAATAATCAGGTGCAAGGCAGAAAATATACATAAAACTGGAACGGAAACAAGGAACAAGGATGTTTTCAAAGACTGGTAGGATCTCTAAAACCTTTTTAAAGTACATGTCATTGATAAAGCTAAATACTCAAAGGTTGTGTAATACAACAGATTCATCACTGAGAAGAGTGAAATTATGCTGTTTTGAAAACTATGGCAGGTCAGATTTTCTGCCTAAATATATAAGAAGATTTCTCTGAAAACTACACATTATTTCAAAGAGTTATGGGCTGTGAAATAAGTTAAGATTATTTCAAAGGGTTTGTCTGCAAAGAAAGGTGAGATGTAGGAAATCACAGAAAGTCGAGGGGAAAATAGGTCAATGTATACGTTGCTATATTGTGAACTAAGCCTTTGGCCAACAACAATGTAGAGGACCTGACCCTTAGAAACTTAAAGTAAGCTGGAATCTTTAAAAATTCAAATCTCTATAAGTAAAAAGATTTATTAAAATGAATAACCAAGTGTTTTAATTGACATCAGAAGATCAAAACAATAAACCCTGAGAACATAGAAAAAAGATAAATAAAGATATGAGCAGAACTTAATACCACAGAAAACTTATAAAATTCAGTTGAGGTAGTAAGTCCAAAGAATATTCTTTGACAAGATTTAAAAGACACACTTTGATTAAAGAAAACCAAAACATAAGTAAAGAATATACAGAAAGAATCAGGACAATGTTATAGCAGAGAATATATGAAATGCCAGTAAATTTGAACATTTGTGTAAAGTGGACCATTTCCTAGCTCCTAAAGTTTACCAAAATTGACACAAGAGGAAATCATTTAAGGTCATCATGTCTGCCCTTGGCATTCTCGGAATGCCCTGGCCTCAGAATGCAGCATCTGTAGTCCATGGTAACCTGCGGAGAGGGACCGGGGCTGAGGGAGGTTGGAACACTGCCTTCACTGAGGGAGTGGGTGGGGCCATCTCTGCTGTGACTGAACAAAGGGCAGGGGAGAAGTGGGCCAACGGCAGGGCCCTCAGAGCCCGGCAGGCCCAGTCGTGTGTCACAAGCATTTAGGCCCAGGCCAAAGTGCGCCTTCTTTGTCTGCACAGCTGCCCAAACTCTCACCTTTCCACTCAGGCCGCCCTCTTACTTGAAGTGTGTGTGGAACTGGTCCGCGCAGTACACCGCGATTCAAAGCTAACCATAGGTCTGGGCATCATAGCTTCCTGCCAGGTGACCGAAGTTCGCAGGCAGATGGGTCGTGGGACACACGTGGGGAGCCTCCTGCCCAGGCCACAGGCCGCCCAAAGCCACTATCCCAGATCGGGGGCAGCAAAGCAGTCCTCTCTGAGTCCCAGCCTCTAGAGGGAGTAGTGGACCAACACTTGTAGAAAAAGGGGTCCGCGCGGGTAACTCATTGGAGGGACACAAACAAATCTTTGCGGACTTTCTGCTGTAGCTTACGAGCGTTCACACCTAAGCCTCTTACAGGGTCAGCTGTTTAGCTCAACATGAGCTCATGATCTAAATTTACACAATAATGAAGAAATCAGCTACAAGGGGAGACAAGCAGCAAAAACAATCAATACCAGAATTAGATTCCCTAGGCCAACCATCAGATGTTGGAATAATCAGGTGCAAGGCAGAAAGTATACACAAAACTTGAACTGAAACAAGGAAGAAGGATGTTTTCAAAGACTGGTACTATCTCTAAAACATTTTTAAAGTACATGTCATTGATAAAGCTAAATACTCAATGGTTGTGTAATACAACAGATTCATCATTGAGAAGAGTGAAATTAGGCTGTTTTGAAAACTATGGCAGTTCAGAATTTCTGCATTATTATATAAGAAGATTTCTCTAAAAAATACACATTATTTCAAAGACTTATTGGCTGTGAAATAAGTTAAGGGTATTTCAAATGGCTTGTCTGCAAGGAAAGGTGAGATGTAGGGAATCACAGAAAGTCGAGGGGAAAATAGGTCAATATATACGTTGCTATATTGTGAACTAAGCCTTTGGCCAGCCACAATGTAGAGGACCTGACCCTTAGAAACTTACAAGTAAGCTGGAATCTTTAAAAATTCAAATCTGTATAAGTAAAAAGATTTATTAAAATGAATAACCAAGTGTTTTAATTGACATCAGTATATCAAAACAATAAACCTGAGAACATAGAAAAAATATAAATAAAGATATGAGCAGAACTTAATACAATAGAAAACGTATAAAATTCAGGTGATGTAGTAAGTCCAAAGAATATTCTTTGACAAAATTAAAAGACAAACTTTGATTAAGGAAAATCAAAACATAAGTAAAGAATATACAGAAAGAACCAGGAGAATGTTATAGCAGAGAATATATGAAATGCCAGTCAATTTGAACATTTGTGTAAAGTGGACCAGTTCCTAGCTCCTAAAGTTTACCAAAACTGACACAGGAGGAAATCATTTAAGGTCATCATGTCTGCCCTTGGCATTCTCGCAATGCCCTGGACTCAGAATGCAGCATCGGTAGTCCATGGTAACCTGCGGAGAAGGGGCGGGTCTGAGGGAGGTTGGAACACTGCCCTCACAGAGGGAGTGGGTGTGGCCATCTCTGCTGTGACTGAACAAAGGGCAGGGGAGAAGGGGGCCCAGGGCAGGGCCCTCAGAGCCCGGCAGGCCCAGTCGTGTGTCACAAGCATTGAGGCCCAGGACAAAGGGCGCCTTCTTTGTCTGCACAGCTGCCCAAACTCTCACTTCTCCACTCAGGCCGCCCTCTTACCTGAAGTGTGTGTGGAACCTGTCCGCGCAGTACACCTCGCTGCACAGCTAACCATAGGTCTGGGCATCATAGCTTCCTGCCAGGTGACCGAAGTTCGCAGGCAGATGGGTCCCTGGGACACACGCAGAGAGGATCCTGCCCGGGCCACAGGCCGCCCACTGCCACTGCCCCAGATCGTGGGTCACAAAGCAGCCCTGTCTGAGGCCGTGCCTCTAGAGGGAGTAGTGGACCAACACTTGTAGGAAACGGGGTCCTCGCGGGCAACTCATTGGAGGGACACAAATAAATCTTTGCGGACTTTCTGATGAAACTTACGAGTGTTCACACCTAAGCCTCTTACAAAGTCAGATGTTTAGCTAAACATGAGCTCATGATCTAAATTTACACAATAATGAAGAAATCAGCTACAGGGGGAGACTATCAGCAAAAACAATCAATACCAGAATTAGATTCCCTAGGCCATCGATCAGACGTTGGAATAATCAGGTGCAAGGCAGAAAATATACATAAAACTGGAACGGAAACAAGGAACAAGGATGTTTTCAAAGACTGGTAGGATCTCTAAAACCTTTTTAAAGTACATGTCATTGATAAAGCTAAATACTCAAAGGTTGTGTAATACAACAGATTCATCACTGAGAAGAGTGAAATTATGCTGTTTTGAAAACTATGGCAGGTCAGATTTTCTGCCTAAATATATAAGAAGATTTCTCTGAAAACTACACATTATTTCAAAGAGTTATGGGCTGTGAAATAAGTTAAGATTATTTCAAAGGGTTTGTCTGCAAAGAAAGGTGAGATGTAGGAAATCACAGAAAGTCGAGGGGAAAATAGGTCAATGTATACGTTGCTATATTGTGAACTAAGCCTTTGGCCAACAACAATGTAGAGGACCTGACCCTTAGAAACTTAAAGTAAGCTGGAATCTTTAAAAATTCAAATCTCTATAAGTAAAAAGATTTATTAAAATGAATAACCAAGTGTTTTAATTGACATCAGAAGATCAAAACAATAAACCCTGAGAACATAGAAAAAAGATAAATAAAGATATGAGCAGAACTTAATACCACAGAAAACTTATAAAATTCAGTTGAGGTAGTAAGTCCAAAGAATATTCTTTGACAAGATTTAAAAGACACACTTTGATTAAAGAAAACCAAAACATAAGTAAAGAATATACAGAAAGAATCAGGACAATGTTATAGCAGAGAATATATGAAATGCCAGTAAATTTGAACATTTGTGTAAAGTGGACCATTTCCTAGCTCCTAAAGTTTACCAAAATTGACACAAGAGGAAATCATTTAAGGTCATCATGTCTGCCCTTGGCATTCTCGGAATGCCCTGGCCTCAGAATGCAGCATCTGTAGTCCATGGTAACCTGCGGAGAGGGACCGGGGCTGAGGGAGGTTGGAACACTGCCTTCACTGAGGGAGTGGGTGGGGCCATCTCTGCTGTGACTGAACAAAGGGCAGGGGAGAAGTGGGCCAACGGCAGGGCCCTCAGAGCCCGGCAGGCCCAGTCGTGTGTCACAAGCATTTAGGCCCAGGCCAAAGTGCGCCTTCTTTGTCTGCACAGCTGCCCAAACTCTCACCTTTCCACTCAGGCCGCCCTCTTACTTGAAGTGTGTGTGGAACTGGTCCGCGCAGTACACCGCGATTCAAAGCTAACCATAGGTCTGGGCATCATAGCTTCCTGCCAGGTGACCGAAGTTCGCAGGCAGATGGGTCGTGGGACACACGTGGGGAGCCTCCTGCCCAGGCCACAGGCCGCCCAAAGCCACTATCCCAGATCGGGGGCAGCAAAGCAGTCCTCTCTGAGTCCCAGCCTCTAGAGGGAGTAGTGGACCAACACTTGTAGAAAAAGGGGTCCGCGCGGGTAACTCATTGGAGGGACACAAACAAATCTTTGCGGACTTTCTGCTGTAGCTTACGAGCGTTCACACCTAAGCCTCTTACAGGGTCAGCTGTTTAGCTCAACATGAGCTCATGATCTAAATTTACACAATAATGAAGAAATCAGCTACAGGGGGAGACAAGCAGCAAAAACAATCAATACCAGAATTAGATTCCCTAGGCCAACCATCAGATGTTGGAATAATCAGGTGCAAGGCAGAAAGTATACACAAAACTTGAACTGAAACAAGGAAGAAGGATGTTTTCAAAGACTGGTACTATCTCTAAAACATTTTTAAAGTACATGTCATTGATAAAGCTAAATACTCAATGGTTGTGTAATACAACAGATTCATCATTGAGAAGAGTGAAATTAGGCTGTTTTGAAAACTATGGCAGTTCAGAATTTCTGCATTATTATATAAGAAGATTTCTCTAAAAAATACACATTATTTCAAAGACTTATTGGCTGTGAAATAAGTTAAGGGTATTTCAAATGGCTTGTCTGCAAGGAAAGGTGAGATGTAGGGAATCACAGAAAGTCGAGGGGAAAATAGGTCAATATATACGTTGCTATATTGTGAACTAAGCCTTTGGCCAGCCACAATGTAGAGGACCTGACCCTTAGAAACTTACAAGTAAGCTGGAATCTTTAAAAATTCAAATCTGTATAAGTAAAAAGATTTATTAAAATGAATAACCAAGTGTTTTAATTGACATCAGTATATCAAAACAATAAACCTGAGAACATAGAAAAAATATAAATAAAGATATGAGCAGAACTTAATACAATAGAAAACGTATAAAATTCAGGTGATGTAGTAAGTCCAAAGAATATTCTTTGACAAAATTAAAAGACAAACTTTGATTAAGGAAAACCAAAACATAAGTAAAGAATATACAGAAAGAACCAGGAGAATGTTATAGCAGAGAATATATGAAATGCCAGTCAATTTGAACATTTGTGTAAAGTGGACCAGTTCCTAGCTCCTAAAGTTTACCAAAACTGACACAGGAGGAAATCATTTAAGGTCATCATGTCTGCCCTTGGCATTCTCGCAATGCCCTGGACTCAGAATGCAGCATCGGTAGTCCATGGTAACCTGCGGAGAAGGGGCGGGTGTGAGGGAGGTTGGAACACTGCCCTCACAGAGGGAGTGGGTGTGGCCATCTCTGCTGTGACTGAACAAAGGGCAGGGGAGAAGGGGGCCCAGGGCAGGGCCCTCAGAGCCCGGCAGGCCCAGTCGTGTGTCACAAGCATTTAGGCCCAGGACAAAGGGCGCCTTCTTTGTCTGCACAGCTGCCCAAACTCTCACCTTTCCACTCAGGCCGCCCTCTTACCTGAAGTGTTTGTGGAACCTGTCCGCGCAGTACACCTCGCTGCACAGATAACCATAGGTCTGGGCATCATAGCTTCCTGCCAGGTGACCGAAGTTCGCAGGCAGATGGGTCCCTGGGACACACGCAGAGAGGATCCTGCCCGGGCCACAGGCCGCCCACTGCCACTGCCCCAGATCGTGGGTCACAAAGCAGCCCTGTCTGAGGCCGTGCCTCTAGAGGGAGTAGTGGACCAACACTTGTAGGAAAAGGGGTCCTCGCGGGCAACTCATTGGAGGGACACAAATAAATCTTTGCGGACTTTCTGATGAAACTTACGAGTGTTCACACCTAAGCCTCTTACAAAGTCAGATGTTTAGCTAAACATGAGCTCATGATCTAAATTTACACAATAATGAAGAAATCAGCTACAGGGGGAGACTATCAGCAAAAACAATCAATACCAGAATTAGATTCCCTAGGCCATCGATCAGACGTTGGAATAATCAAGTGCAAGGCAGAAAATATACATAAAACTGGAACGGAAACAAGGAACAAGGATGTTTTCAAAGACTGGTAGGATCTCTAAAACCTTTTTAAAGTACATGTCATTGATAAAGCTAAATACTCAAAGGTTGTGTAATACAACAGATTCATCACTGAGAAGAGTGAAATTATGCTGTTTTGAAAACTATGGCAGGTCAGATTTTCTGCCTAAATATATAAGAAGATTTCTCTGAAAACTACACATTATTTCAAAGAGTTATGGGCTGTGAAATAAGTTAAGATTATTTCAAAGGGTTTGTCTGCAAAGAAAGGTGAGATGTAGGAAATCACAGAAAGTCGAGGGGAAAATAGGTCAATGTATACGTTGCTATATTGTGAACTAAGCCTTTGGCCAACAACAATGTAGAGGACCTGACCCTTAGAAACTTAAAGTAAGCTGGAATCTTTAAAAATTCAAATCTCTATAAGTAAAAAGATTTATTAAAATGAATAACCAAGTGTTTTAATTGACATCAGAAGATCAAAACAATAAACCCTGAGAACATAGAAAAAAGATAAATAAAGATATGAGCAGAACTTAATACCACAGAAAACTTATAAAATTCAGTTGAGGTAGTAAGTCCAAAGAATATTCTTTGACAAGATTTAAAAGACACACTTTGATTAAAGAAAACCAAAACATAAGTAAAGAATATACAGAAAGAATCAGGACAATGTTATAGCAGAGAATATATGAAATGCCAGTAAATTTGAACATTTGTGTAAAGTGGACCATTTCCTAGCTCCTAAAGTTTACCAAAATTGACACAAGAGGAAATCATTTAAGGTCATCATGTCTGCCCTTGGCATTCTCGGAATGCCCTGGCCTCAGAATGCAGCATCTGTAGTCCATGGTAACCTGCGGAGAGGGACCGGGGCTGAGGGAGGTTGGAACACTGCCTTCACTGAGGGAGTGGGTGGGGCCATCTCTGCTGTGACTGAACAAAGGGCAGGGGAGAAGTGGGCCAACGGCAGGGCCCTCAGAGCCCGGCAGGCCCAGTCGTGTGTCACAAGCATTTAGGCCCAGGCCAAAGTGCGCCTTCTTTGTCTGCACAGCTGCCCAAACTCTCACCTTTCCACTCAGGCCGCCCTCTTACTTGAAGTGTGTGTGGAACTGGTCCGCGCAGTACACCGCGATTCAAAGCTAACCATAGGTCTGGGCATCATAGCTTCCTGCCAGGTGACCGAAGTTCGCAGGCAGATGGGTCGTGGGACACACGTGGGGAGCCTCCTGCCCAGGCCACAGGCCGCCCAAAGCCACTATCCCAGATCGGGGGCAGCAAAGCAGTCCTCTCTGAGTCCCAGCCTCTAGAGGGAGTAGTGGACCAACACTTGTAGAAAAAGGGGTCCGCGCGGGTAACTCATTGGAGGGACACAAACAAATCTTTGCGGACTTTCTGCTGTAGCTTACGAGCGTTCACACCTAAGCCTCTTACAGGGTCAGCTGTTTAGCTCAACATGAGCTCATGATCTAAATTTACACAATAATGAAGAAATCAGCTACAAGGGGAGACAAGCAGCAAAAACAATCAATACCAGAATTAGATTCCCTAGGCCAACCATCAGATGTTGGAATAATCAGGTGCAAGGCAGAAAGTATACACAAAACTTGAACTGAAACAAGGAAGAAGGATGTTTTCAAAGACTGGTACTATCTCTAAAACATTTTTAAAGTACATGTCATTGATAAAGCTAAATACTCAATGGTTGTGTAATACAACAGATTCATCATTGAGAAGAGTGAAATTAGGCTGTTTTGAAAACTATGGCAGTTCAGAATTTCTGCATTATTATATAAGAAGATTTCTCTAAAAAATACACATTATTTCAAAGACTTATTGGCTGTGAAATAAGTTAAGGGTATTTCAAATGGCTTGTCTGCAAGGAAAGGTGAGATGTAGGGAATCACAGAAAGTCGAGGGGAAAATAGGTCAATATATACGTTGCTATATTGTGAACTAAGCCTTTGGCCAGCCACAATGTAGAGGACCTGACCCTTAGAAACTTACAAGTAAGCTGGAATCTTTAAAAATTCAAATCTGTATAAGTAAAAAGATTTATTAAAATGAATAACCAAGTGTTTTAATTGACATCAGTATATCAAAACAATAAACCTGAGAACATAGAAAAAATATAAATAAAGATATGAGCAGAACTTAATACAATAGAAAACGTATAAAATTCAGGTGATGTAGTAAGTCCAAAGAATATTCTTTGACAAAATTAAAAGACAAACTTTGATTAAGGAAAACCAAAACATAAGTAAAGAATATACAGAAAGAACCAGGAGAATGTTATAGCAGAGAATATATGAAATGCCAGTCAATTTGAACATTTGTGTAAAGTGGACCAGTTCCTAGCTCCTAAAGTTTACCAAAACTGACACAGGAGGAAATCATTTAAGGTCATCATGTCTGCCCTTGGCATTCTCGCAATGCCCTGGACTCAGAATGCAGCATCGGTAGTCCATGGTAACCTGCGGAGAAGGGGCGGGTCTGAGGGAGGTTGGAACACTGCCCTCACAGAGGGAGTGGGTGTGGCCATCTCTGCTGTGACTGAACAAAGGGCAGGGGAGAAGGGGGCCCAGGGCAGGGCCCTCAGAGCCCGGCAGGCCCAGTCGTGTGTCACAAGCATTGAGGCCCAGGACAAAGGGCGCCTTCTTTGTCTGCACAGCGGCCCAAACTCTCACCTTTCCACTCAGGCCGCCCTCTTACCTGAAGTGTGTGTGGAACCTGTCCGCGCAGTACACCTCGCTGCACAGCTAACCATAGGTCTGGGCATCATAGCTTCCTGCCAGGTGACCGAAGTTCGCAGGCAGATGGGTCCCTGGGACACACGCAGAGAGGATCCTGCCCGGGCCACAGGCCGCCCACTGCCACTGCCCCAGATCGTGGGGCACAAAGCAGCCCTGTCTGAGGCCGTGCCTCTAGAGGGAGTAGTGGACCAACACTTGTAGGAAACGGGGTCCTCGCGGGCAACTCATTGGAGGGACACAAATAAATCTTTGCGGACTTTCTGATGAAACTTACGAGTGTTCACACCTAAGCCTCTTACAAAGTCAGATGTTTAGCTAAACATGAGCTCATGATCTAAATTTACACAATAATGAAGAAATCAGCTACAGGGGGAGACTATCAGCAAAAACAATCAATACCAGAATTAGATTCCCTAGGCCATCGATCAGACGTTGGAATAATCAGGTGCAAGGCAGAAAATATACATAAAACTGGAACGGAAACAAGGAACAAGGATGTTTTCAAAGACTGGTAGGATCTCTAAAACCTTTTTAAAGTACATGTCATTGATAAAGCTAAATACTCAAAGGTTGTGTAATACAACAGATTCATCACTGAGAAGAGTGAAATTATGCTGTTTTGAAAACTATGGCAGGTCAGATTTTCTGCCTAAATATATAAGAAGATTTCTCTGAAAACTACACATTATTTCAAAGAGTTATGGGCTGTGAAATAAGTTAAGATTATTTCAAAGGGTTTGTCTGCAAAGAAAGGTGAGATGTAGGAAATCACAGAAAGTCGAGGGGAAAATAGGTCAATGTATACGTTGCTATATTGTGAACTAAGCCTTTGGCCAACAACAATGTAGAGGACCTGACCCTTAGAAACTTAAAGTAAGCTGGAATCTTTAAAAATTCAAATCTCTATAAGTAAAAAGATTTATTAAAATGAATAACCAAGTGTTTTAATTGACATCAGAAGATCAAAACAATAAACCCTGAGAACATAGAAAAAAGATAAATAAAGATATGAGCAGAACTTAATACCACAGAAAACTTATAAAATTCAGTTGAGGTAGTAAGTCCAAAGAATATTCTTTGACAAGATTTAAAAGACACACTTTGATTAAAGAAAACCAAAACATAAGTAAAGAATATACAGAAAGAATCAGGACAATGTTATAGCAGAGAATATATGAAATGCCAGTAAATTTGAACATTTGTGTAAAGTGGACCATTTCCTAGCTCCTAAAGTTTACCAAAATTGACACAAGAGGAAATCATTTAAGGTCATCATGTCTGCCCTTGGCATTCTCGGAATGCCCTGGCCTCAGAATGCAGCATCTGTAGTCCATGGTAACCTGCGGAGAGGGACCGGGGCTGAGGGAGGTTGGAACACTGCCTTCACTGAGGGAGTGGGTGGGGCCATCTCTGCTGTGACTGAACAAAGGGCAGGGGAGAAGTGGGCCAACGGCAGGGCCCTCAGACCCCGGCAGGCCCAGTCGTGTGTCACAAGCATTTAGGCCCAGGCCAAAGTGCGCCTTCTTTGTCTGCACAGCTGCCCAAACTCTCACCTTTCCACTCAGGCCGCCCTCTTACTTGAAGTGTGTGTGGAACTGGTCCGCGCAGTACACCGCGATTCAAAGCTAACCATAGGTCTGGGCATCATAGCTTCCTGCCAGGTGACCGAAGTTCGCAGGCAGATGGGTCGTGGGACACACGTGGGGAGCCTCCTGCCCAGGCCACAGGCCGCCCAAAGCCACTATCCCAGATCGGGGGCAGCAAAGCAGTCCTCTCTGAGTCCCAGCCTCTAGAGGGAGTAGTGGACCAACACTTGTAGAAAAAGGGGTCCGCGCGGGTAACTCATTGGAGGGACACAAACAAATCTTTGCGGACTTTCTGCTGTAGCTTACGAGCGTTCACACCTAAGCCTCTTACAGGGTCAGCTGTTTAGCTCAACATGAGCTCATGATCTAAATTTACACAATAATGAAGAAATCAGCTACAGGGGGAGACAAGCAGCAAAAACAATCAATACCAGAATTAGATTCCCTAGGCCAACCATCAGATGTTGGAATAATCAGGTGCAAGGCAGAAAGTATACACAAAACTTGAACTGAAACAAGGAAGAAGGATGTTTTCAAAGACTGGTACTATCTCTAAAACATTTTTAAAGTACATGTCATTGATAAAGCTAAATACTCAATGGTTGTGTAATACAACAGATTCATCATTGAGAAGAGTGAAATTAGGCTGTTTTGAAAACTATGGCAGTTCAGAATTTCTGCATTATTATATAAGAAGATTTCTCTAAAAAATACACATTATTTCAAAGACTTATTGGCTGTGAAATAAGTTAAGGGTATTTCAAATGGCTTGTCTGCAAGGAAAGGTGAGATGTAGGGAATCACAGAAAGTCGAGGGGAAAATAGGTCAATATATACGTTGCTATATTGTGAACTAAGCCTTTGGCCAGCCACAATGTAGAGGACCTGACCCTTAGAAACTTACAAGTAAGCTGGAATCTTTAAAAATTCAAATCTGTATAAGTAAAAAGATTTATTAAAATGAATAACCAAGTGTTTTAATTGACATCAGTATATCAAAACAATAAACCTGAGAACATAGAAAAAATATAAATAAAGATATGAGCAGAACTTAATACAATAGAAAACGTATAAAATTCAGGTGATGTAGTAAGTCCAAAGAATATTCTTTGACAAAATTAAAAGACAAACTTTGATTAAGGAAAACCAAAACATAAGTAAAGAATATACAGAAAGAACCAGGAGAATGTTATAGCAGAGAATATATGAAATGCCAGTCAATTTGAACATTTGTGTAAAGTGGACCAGTTCCTAGCTCCTAAAGTTTACCAAAACTGACACAGGAGGAAATCATTTAAGGTCATCATGTCTGCCCTTGGCATTCTCGCAATGCCCTGGACTCAGAATGCAGCATCGGTAGTCCATGGTAACCTGCGGAGAAGGGGCGGGTCTGAGGGAGGTTGGAACACTGCCCTCACAGAGGGAGTGGGTGTGGCCATCTCTGCTGTGACTGAACAAAGGGCAGGGGAGAAGGGGGCCCAGGGCAGGGCCCTCAGAGCCCGGCAGGCCCAGTCGTGTGTCACAAGCATTGAGGCCCAGGACAAAGGGCGCCTTCTTTGTCTGCACAGCGGCCCAAACTCTCACCTTTCCACTCAGGCCGCCCTCTTACCTGAAGTGTGTGTGGAACCTGTCCGCGCAGTACACCTCGCTGCACAGCTAACCATAGGTCTGGGCATCATAGCTTCCTGCCAGGTGACCGAAGTTCGCAGGCAGATGGGTCCCTGGGACACACGCAGAGAGGATCCTGCCCGGGCCACAGGCCGCCCACTGCCACTGCCCCAGATCGTGGGGCACAAAGCAGCCCTGTCTGAGGCCGTGCCTCTAGAGGGAGTAGTGGACCAACACTTGTAGGAAACGGGGTCCTCGTGGGCAACTCATTGGAGGGACACAAATAAATCTTTGCGGACTTTCTGATGAAACTTACGAGTGTTCACACCTAAGCCTCTTACAAAGTCAGATGTTTAGCTAAACATGAGCTCATGATCTAAATTTACACAATAATGAAGAAATCAGCTACAGGGGGAGACTATCAGCAAAAACAATCAATACCAGAATTAGATTCCCTAGGCCATCGATCAGACGTTGGAATAATCAGGTGCAAGGCAGAAAATATACATAAAACTGGAACGGAAACAAGGAACAAGGATGTTTTCAAAGACTGGTAGGATCTCTAAAACCTTTTTAAAGTACATGTCATTGATAAAGCTAAATACTCAAAGGTTGTGTAATACAACAGATTCATCACTGAGAAGAGTGAAATTATGCTGTTTTGAAAACTATGGCAGGTCAGATTTTCTGCCTAAATATATAAGAAGATTTCTCTGAAAACTACACATTATTTCAAAGAGTTATGGGCTGTGAAATAAGTTAAGATTATTTCAAAGGGTTTGTCTGCAAAGAAAGGTGAGATGTAGGAAATCACAGAAAGTCGAGGGGAAAATAGGTCAATGTATACGTTGCTATATTGTGAACTAAGCCTTTGGCCAACAACAATGTAGAGGACCTGACCCTTAGAAACTTAAAGTAAGCTGGAATCTTTAAAAATTCAAATCTCTATAAGTAAAAAGATTTATTAAAATGAATAACCAAGTGTTTTAATTGACATCAGAAGATCAAAACAATAAACCCTGAGAACATAGAAAAAAGATAAATAAAGATATGAGCAGAACTTAATACCACAGAAAACTTATAAAATTCAGTTGAGGTAGTAAGTCCAAAGAATATTCTTTGACAAGATTTAAAAGACACACTTTGATTAAAGAAAACCAAAACATAAGTAAAGAATATACAGAAAGAATCAGGACAATGTTATAGCAGAGAATATATGAAATGCCAGTAAATTTGAACATTTGTGTAAAGTGGACCATTTCCTAGCTCCTAAAGTTTACCAAAATTGACACAAGAGGAAATCATTTAAGGTCATCATGTCTGCCCTTGGCATTCTCGGAATGCCCTGGCCTCAGAATGCAGCATCTGTAGTCCATGGTAACCTGCGGAGAGGGACCGGGGCTGAGGGAGGTTGGAACACTGCCTTCACTGAGGGAGTGGGTGGGGCCATCTCTGCTGTGACTGAACAAAGGGCAGGGGAGAAGTGGGCCAACGGCAGGGCCCTCAGAGCCCGGCAGGCCCAGTCGTGTGTCACAAGCATTTAGGCCCAGGCCAAAGTGCGCCTTCTTTGTCTGCACAGCTGCCCAAACTCTCACCTTTCCACTCAGGCCGCCCTCTTACTTGAAGTGTGTGTGGAACTGGTCCGCGCAGTACACCGCGATTCAAAGCTAACCATAGGTCTGGGCATCATAGCTTCCTGCCAGGTGACCGAAGTTCGCAGGCAGATGGGTCGTGGGACACACGTGGGGAGCCTCCTGCCCAGGCCACAGGCCGCCCAAAGCCACTATCCCAGATCGGGGGCAGCAAAGCAGTCCTCTCTGAGTCCCAGCCTCTAGAGGGAGTAGTGGACCAACACTTGTAGAAAAAGGGGTCCGCGCGGGTAACTCATTGGAGGGACACAAACAAATCTTTGCGGACTTTCTGCTGTAGCTTACGAGCGTTCACACCTAAGCCTCTTACAGGGTCAGCTGTTTAGCTCAACATGAGCTCATGATCTAAATTTACACAATAATGAAGAAATCAGCTACAAGGGGAGACAAGCAGCAAAAACAATCAATACCAGAATTAGATTCCCTAGGCCAACCATCAGATGTTGGAATAATCAGGTGCAAGGCAGAAAGTATACACAAAACTTGAACTGAAACAAGGAAGAAGGATGTTTTCAAAGACTGGTACTATCTCTAAAACATTTTTAAAGTACATGTCATTGATAAAGCTAAATACTCAATGGTTGTGTAATACAACAGATTCATCATTGAGAAGAGTGAAATTAGGCTGTTTTGAAAACTATGGCAGTTCAGAATTTCTGCATTATTATATAAGAAGATTTCTCTAAAAAATACACATTATTTCAAAGACTTATTGGCTGTGAAATAAGTTAAGGGTATTTCAAATGGCTTGTCTGCAAGGAAAGGTGAGATGTAGGGAATCACAGAAAGTCGAGGGGAAAATAGGTCAATATATACGTTGCTATATTGTGAACTAAGCCTTTGGCCAGCCACAATGTAGAGGACCTGACCCTTAGAAACTTACAAGTAAGCTGGAATCTTTAAAAATTCAAATCTGTATAAGTAAAAAGATTTATTAAAATGAATAACCAAGTGTTTTAATTGACATCAGTATATCAAAACAATAAACCTGAGAACATAGAAAAAATATAAATAAAGATATGAGCAGAACTTAATACAATAGAAAACGTATAAAATTCAGGTGATGTAGTAAGTCCAAAGAATATTCTTTGACAAAATTAAAAGACAAACTTTGATTAAGGAAAACCAAAACATAAGTAAAGAATATACAGAAAGAACCAGGAGAATGTTATAGCAGAGAATATATGAAATGCCAGTCAATTTGAACATTTGTGTAAAGTGGACCAGTTCCTAGCTCCTAAAGTTTACCAAAACTGACACAGGAGGAAATCATTTAAGGTCATCATGTCTGCCCTTGGCATTCTCGCAATGCCCTGGACTCAGAATGCAGCATCGGTAGTCCATGGTAACCTGCGGAGAAGGGGCGGGTCTGAGGGAGGTTGGAACACTGCCCTCACAGAGGGAGTGGGTGTGGCCATCTCTGCTGTGACTGAACAAAGGGCAGGGGAGAAGGGGGCCCAGGGCAGGGCCCTCAGAGCCCGGCAGGCCCAGTCGTGTGTCACAAGCATTGAGGCCCAGGACAAAGGGCGCCTTCTTTGTCTGCACAGCTGCCCAAACTCTCACTTCTCCACTCAGGCCGCCCTCTTACCTGAAGTGTGTGTGGAACCTGTCCGCGCAGTACACCTCGCTGCACAGCTAACCATAGGTCTGGGCATCATAGCTTCCTGCCAGGTGACCGAAGTTCGCAGGCAGATGGGTCCCTGGGACACACGCAGAGAGGATCCTGCCCGGGCCACAGGCCGCCCACTGCCACTGCCCCAGATCGTGGGTCACAAAGCAGCCCTGTCTGAGGCCGTGCCTCTAGAGGGAGTAGTGGACCAACACTTGTAGGAAACGGGGTCCTCGCGGGCAACTCATTGGAGGGACACAAATAAATCTTTGCGGACTTTCTGATGAAACTTACGAGTGTTCACACCTAAGCCTCTTACAAAGTCAGATGTTTAGCTAAACATGAGCTCATGATCTAAATTTACACAATAATGAAGAAATCAGCTACAGGGGGAGACTATCAGCAAAAACAATCAATACCAGAATTAGATTCCCTAGGCCATCGATCAGACGTTGGAATAATCAGGTGCAAGGCAGAAAATATACATAAAACTGGAACGGAAACAAGGAACAAGGATGTTTTCAAAGACTGGTAGGATCTCTAAAACCTTTTTAAAGTACATGTCATTGATAAAGCTAAATACTCAAAGGTTGTGTAATACAACAGATTCATCACTGAGAAGAGTGAAATTATGCTGTTTTGAAAACTATGGCAGGTCAGATTTTCTGCCTAAATATATAAGAAGATTTCTCTGAAAACTACACATTATTTCAAAGAGTTATGGGCTGTGAAATAAGTTAAGATTATTTCAAAGGGTTTGTCTGCAAAGAAAGGTGAGATGTAGGAAATCACAGAAAGTCGAGGGGAAAATAGGTCAATGTATACGTTGC
Organism: Mesoplodon bidens; assembly: GCF_964165515.1. Taxonomy (NCBI): domain Eukaryota; kingdom Metazoa; phylum Chordata; class Mammalia; order Artiodactyla; family Ziphiidae; genus Mesoplodon; species Mesoplodon bidens. The sequence goes on along the minus strand of NC_138180.1, from coordinate 26,061,563 downwards.
TATATTGTGAACTAAGCCTTTGGCCAACAACAATGTAGAGGACCTGACCCTTAGAAACTTAAAGTAAGCTGGAATCTTTAAAAATTCAAATCTCTATAAGTAAAAAGATTTATTAAAATGAATAACCAAGTGTTTTAATTGACATCAGAAGATCAAAACAATAAACCCTGAGAACATAGAAAAAAGATAAATAAAGATATGAGCAGAACTTAATACCACAGAAAACTTATAAAATTCAGTTGAGGTAGTAAGTCCAAAGAATATTCTTTGACAAGATTTAAAAGACACACTTTGATTAAAGAAAACCAAAACATAAGTAAAGAATATACAGAAAGAATCAGGACAATGTTATAGCAGAGAATATATGAAATGCCAGTAAATTTGAACATTTGTGTAAAGTGGACCATTTCCTAGCTCCTAAAGTTTACCAAAATTGACACAAGAGGAAATCATTTAAGGTCATCATGTCTGCCCTTGGCATTCTCGGAATGCCCTGGCCTCAGAATGCAGCATCTGTAGTCCATGGTAACCTGCGGAGAGGGACCGGGGCTGAGGGAGGTTGGAACACTGCCTTCACTGAGGGAGTGGGTGGGGCCATCTCTGCTGTGACTGAACAAAGGGCAGGGGAGAAGTGGGCCAACGGCAGGGCCCTCAGAGCCCGGCAGGCCCAGTCGTGTGTCACAAGCATTTAGGCCCAGGCCAAAGTGCGCCTTCTTTGTCTGCACAGCTGCCCAAACTCTCACCTTTCCACTCAGGCCGCCCTCTTACTTGAAGTGTGTGTGGAACTGGTCCGCGCAGTACACCGCGATTCAAAGCTAACCATAGGTCTGGGCATCATAGCTTCCTGCCAGGTGACCGAAGTTCGCAGGCAGATGGGTCGTGGGACACACGTGGGGAGCCTCCTGCCCAGGCCACAGGCCGCCCAAAGCCACTATCCCAGATCGGGGGCAGCAAAGCAGTCCTCTCTGAGTCCCAGCCTCTAGAGGGAGTAGTGGACCAACACTTGTAGAAAAAGGGGTCCGCGCGGGTAACTCATTGGAGGGACACAAACAAATCTTTGCGGACTTTCTGCTGTAGCTTACGAGCGTTCACACCTAAGCCTCTTACAGGGTCAGCTGTTTAGCTCAACATGAGCTCATGATCTAAATTTACACAATAATGAAGAAATCAGCTACAAGGGGAGACAAGCAGCAAAAACAATCAATACCAGAATTAGATTCCCTAGGCCAACCATCAGATGTTGGAATAATCAGGTGCAAGGCAGAAAGTATACACAAAACTTGAACTGAAACAAGGAAGAAGGATGTTTTCAAAGACTGGTACTATCTCTAAAACATTTTTAAAGTACATGTCATTGATAAAGCTAAATACTCAATGGTTGTGTAATACAACAGATTCATCATTGAGAAGAGTGAAATTAGGCTGTTTTGAAAACTATGGCAGTTCAGAATTTCTGCATTATTATATAAGAAGATTTCTCTAAAAAATACACATTATTTCAAAGACTTATTGGCTGTGAAATAAGTTAAGGGTATTTCAAATGGCTTGTCTGCAAGGAAAGGTGAGATGTAGGGAATCACAGAAAGTCGAGGGGAAAATAGGTCAATATATACGTTGCTATATTGTGAACTAAGCCTTTGGCCAGCCACAATGTAGAGGACCTGACCCTTAGAAACTTACAAGTAAGCTGGAATCTTTAAAAATTCAAATCTGTATAAGTAAAAAGATTTTTTAAAATGAATAACCAAGTGTTTTAATTGACATCAGTATATCAAAACAATAAACCTGAGAACATAGAAAAAATATAAATAAAGATATGAGCAGAACTTAATACAATAGAAAACGTATAAAATTCAGGTGATGTAGTAAGTCCAAAGAATATTCTTTGACAAAATTAAAAGACAAACTTTGATTAAGGAAAACCAAAACATAAGTAAAGAATATACAGAAAGAACCAGGAGAATGTTATAGCAGAGAATATATGAAATGCCAGTCAATTTGAACATTTGTGTAAAGTGGACCAGTTCCTAGCTCCTAAAGTTTACCAAAACTGACACAGGAGGAAATCATTTAAGGTCATCATGTCTGCCCTTGGCATTCTCGCAATGCCCTGGCCTCAGAATGCAGCATCGGTAGTCCATGGTAACCTGCGGAGAAGGGGCGGGTCTGAGGGAGGTTGGAACACTGCCCTCACAGAGGGAGTGGGTGTGGCCATCTCTGCTGTGACTGAACAAAGGGCAGGGGAGAAGGGGGCCCAGGGCAGGGCCCTCAGAGCCCGGCAGGCCCAGTCGTGTGTCACAAGCATTGAGGCCCAGGACAAAGGGCGCCTTCTTTGTCTGCACAGCGGCCCAAACTCTCACCTTTCCACTCAGGCCGCCCTCTTACCTGAAGTGTGTGTGGAACCTGTCCGCGCAGTACACCTCGCTGCACAGCTAACCATAGGTCTGGGCATCATAGCTTCCTGCCAGGTGACCGAAGTTCGCAGGCAGATGGGTCCCTGGGACACACGCAGAGAGGATCCTGCCCGGGCCACAGGCCGCCCACTGCCACTGCCCCAGATCGTGGGTCACAAAGCAGCCCTGTCTGAGGCCGTGCCTCTAGAGGGAGTAGTGGACCAACACTTGTAGGAAACGGGGTCCTCGCGGGCAACTCATTGGAGGGACACAAATAAATCTTTGCGGACTTTCTGATGAAACTTACGAGTGTTCACACCTAAGCCTCTTACAAAGTCAGATGTTTAGCTAAACATGAGCTCATGATCTAAATTTACACAATAATGAAGAAATCAGCTACAGGGGGAGACTATCAGCAAAAACAATCAATACCAGAATTAGATTCCCTAGGCCATCGATCAGACGTTGGAATAATCAGGTGCAAGGCAGAAAATATACATAAAACTGGAACGGAAACAAGGAACAAGGATGTTTTCAAAGACTGGTAGGATCTCTAAAACCTTTTTAAAGTACATGTCATTGATAAAGCTAAATACTCAAAGGTTGTGTAATACAACAGATTCATCACTGAGAAGAGTGAAATTATGCTGTTTTGAAAACTATGGCAGGTCAGATTTTCTGCCTAAATATATAAGAAGATTTCTCTGAAAACTACACATTATTTCAAAGAGTTATGGGCTGTGAAATAAGTTAAGATTATTTCAAAGGGTTTGTCTGCAAAGAAAGGTGAGATGTAGGAAATCACAGAAAGTCGAGGGGAAAATAGGTCAATGTATACGTTGCTATATTGTGAACTAAGCCTTTGGCCAACAACAATGTAGAGGACCTGACCCTTAGAAACTTAAAGTAAGCTGGAATCTTTAAAAATTCAAATCTCTATAAGTAAAAAGATTTATTAAAATGAATAACCAAGTGTTTTAATTGACATCAGAAGATCAAAACAATAAACCCTGAGAACATAGAAAAAAGATAAATAAAGATATGAGCAGAACTTAATACCACAGAAAACTTATAAAATTCAGTTGAGGTAGTAAGTCCAAAGAATATTCTTTGACAAGATTTAAAAGACACACTTTGATTAAAGAAAACCAAAACATAAGTAAAGAATATACAGAAAGAATCAGGACAATGTTATAGCAGAGAATATATGAAATGCCAGTAAATTTGAACATTTGTGTAAAGTGGACCATTTCCTAGCTCCTAAAGTTTACCAAAATTGACACAAGAGGAAATCATTTAAGGTCATCATGTCTGCCCTTGGCATTCTCGGAATGCCCTGGCCTCAGAATGCAGCATCTGTAGTCCATGGTAACCTGCGGAGAGGGACCGGGGCTGAGGGAGGTTGGAACACTGCCTTCACTGAGGGAGTGGGTGGGGCCATCTCTGCTGTGACTGAACAAAGGGCAGGGGAGAAGTGGGCCAACGGCAGGGCCCTCAGAGCCCGGCAGGCCCAGTCGTGTGTCACAAGCATTTAGGCCCAGGCCAAAGTGCGCCTTCTTTGTCTGCACAGCTGCCCAAACTCTCACCTTTCCACTCAGGCCGCCCTCTTACTTGAAGTGTGTGTGGAACTGGTCCGCGCAGTACACCGCGATTCAAAGCTAACCATAGGTCTGGGCATCATAGCTTCCTGCCAGGTGACCGAAGTTCGCAGGCAGATGGGTCGTGGGACACACGTGGGGAGCCTCCTGCCCAGGCCACAGGCCGCCCAAAGCCACTATCCCAGATCGGGGGCAGCAAAGCAGTCCTCTCTGAGTCCCAGCCTCTAGAGGGAGTAGTGGACCAACACTTGTAGAAAAAGGGGTCCGCGCGGGTAACTCATTGGAGGGACACAAACAAATCTTTGCGGACTTTCTGCTGTAGCTTACGAGCGTTCACACCTAAGCCTCTTACAGGGTCAGCTGTTTAGCTCAACATGAGCTCATGATCTAAATTTACACAATAATGAAGAAATCAGCTACAAGGGGAGACAAGCAGCAAAAACAATCAATACCAGAATTAGATTCCCTAGGCCAACCATCAGATGTTGGAATAATCAGGTGCAAGGCAGAAAGTATACACAAAACTTGAACTGAAACAAGGAAGAAGGATGTTTTCAAAGACTGGTACTATCTCTAAAACATTTTTAAAGTACATGTCATTGATAAAGCTAAATACTCAATGGTTGTGTAATACAACAGATTCATCATTGAGAAGAGTGAAATTAGGCTGTTTTGAAAACTATGGCAGTTCAGAATTTCTGCATTATTATATAAGAAGATTTCTCTAAAAAATACACATTATTTCAAAGACTTATTGGCTGTGAAATAAGTTAAGGGTATTTCAAATGGCTTGTCTGCAAGGAAAGGTGAGATGTAGGGAATCACAGAAAGTCGAGGGGAAAATAGGTCAATATATACGTTGCTATATTGTGAACTAAGCCTTTGGCCAGCCACAATGTAGAGGACCTGACCCTTAGAAACTTACAAGTAAGCTGGAATCTTTAAAAATTCAAATCTGTATAAGTAAAAAGATTTATTAAAATGAATAACCAAGTGTTTTAATTGACATCAGTATATCAAAACAATAAACCTGAGAACATAGAAAAAATATAAATAAAGATATGAGCAGAACTTAATACAATAGAAAACGTATAAAATTCAGGTGATGTAGTAAGTCCAAAGAATATTCTTTGACAAAATTAAAAGACAAACTTTGATTAAGGAAAACCAAAACATAAGTAAAGAATATACAGAAAGAACCAGGAGAATGTTATAGCAGAGAATATATGAAATGCCAGTCAATTTGAACATTTGTGTAAAGTGGACCAGTTCCTAGCTCCTAAAGTTTACCAAAACTGACACAGGAGGAAATCATTTAAGGTCATCATGTCTGCCCTTGGCATTCTCGCAATGCCCTGGCCTCAGAATGCAGCATCGGTAGTCCATGGTAACCTGCGGAGAAGGGGCGGGTCTGAGGGAGGTTGGAACACTGCCCTCACAGAGGGAGTGGGTGTGGCCATCTCTGCTGTGACTGAACAAAGGGCAGGGGAGAAGGGGGCCCAGGGCAGGGCCCTCAGAGCCCGGCAGGCCCAGTCGTGTGTCACAAGCATTGAGGCCCAGGACAAAGGGCGCCTTCTTTGTCTGCACAGCGGCCCAAACTCTCACCTTTCCACTCAGGCCGCCCTCTTACCTGAAGTGTGTGTGGAACCTGTCCGCGCAGTACACCTCGCTGCACAGCTAACCATAGGTCTGGGCATCATAGCTTCCTGCCAGGTGACCGAAGTTCGCAGGCAGATGGGTCCCTGGGACACACGCAGAGAGGATCCTGCCCGGGCCACAGGCCGCCCACTGCCACTGCCCCAGATCGTGGGTCACAAAGCAGCCCTGTCTGAGGCCGTGCCTCTAGAGGGAGTAGTGGACCAACACTTGTAGGAAACGGGGTCCTCGCGGGCAACTCATTGGAGGGACACAAATAAATCTTTGCGGACTTTCTGATGAAACTTACGAGTGTTCACACCTAAGCCTCTTACAAAGTCAGATGTTTAGCTAAACATGAGCTCATGATCTAAATTTACACAATAATGAAGAAATCAGCTACAGGGGGAGACTATCAGCAAAAACAATCAATACCAGAATTAGATTCCCTAGGCCATCGATCAGACGTTGGAATAATCAGGTGCAAGGCAGAAAATATACATAAAACTGGAACGGAAACAAGGAACAAGGATGTTTTCAAAGACTGGTAGGATCTCTAAAACCTTTTTAAAGTACATGTCATTGATAAAGCTAAATACTCAAAGGTTGTGTAATACAACAGATTCATCACTGAGAAGAGTGAAATTATGCTGTTTTGAAAACTATGGCAGGTCAGATTTTCTGCCTAAATATATAAGAAGATTTCTCTGAAAACTACACATTATTTCAAAGAGTTATGGGCTGTGAAATAAGTTAAGATTATTTCAAAGGGTTTGTCTGCAAAGAAAGGTGAGATGTAGGAAATCACAGAAAGTCGAGGGGAAAATAGGTCAATGTATACGTTGCTATATTGTGAACTAAGCCTTTGGCCAACAACAATGTAGAGGACCTGACCCTTAGAAACTTAAAGTAAGCTGGAATCTTTAAAAATTCAAATCTCTATAAGTAAAAAGATTTATTAAAATGAATAACCAAGTGTTTTAATTGACATCAGAAGATCAAAACAATAAACCCTGAGAACATAGAAAAAAGATAAATAAAGATATGAGCAGAACTTAATACCACAGAAAACTTATAAAATTCAGTTGAGGTAGTAAGTCCAAAGAATATTCTTTGACAAGATTTAAAAGACACACTTTGATTAAAGAAAACCAAAACATAAGTAAAGAATATACAGAAAGAATCAGGACAATGTTATAGCAGAGAATATATGAAATGCCAGTAAATTTGAACATTTGTGTAAAGTGGACCATTTCCTAGCTCCTAAAGTTTACCAAAATTGACACAAGAGGAAATCATTTAAGGTCATCATGTCTGCCCTTGGCATTCTCGGAATGCCCTGGCCTCAGAATGCAGCATCTGTAGTCCATGGTAACCTGCGGAGAGGGACCGGGGCTGAGGGAGGTTGGAACACTGCCTTCACTGAGGGAGTGGGTGGGGCCATCTCTGCTGTGACTGAACAAAGGGCAGGGGAGAAGTGGGCCAACGGCAGGGCCCTCAGAGCCCGGCAGGCCCAGTCGTGTGTCACAAGCATTTAGGCCCAGGCCAAAGTGCGCCTTCTTTGTCTGCACAGCTGCCCAAACTCTCACCTTTCCACTCAGGCCGCCCTCTTACTTGAAGTGTGTGTGGAACTGGTCCGCGCAGTACACCGCGATTCAAAGCTAACCATAGGTCTGGGCATCATAGCTTCCTGCCAGGTGACCGAAGTTCGCAGGCAGATGGGTCGTGGGACACACGTGGGGAGCCTCCTGCCCAGGCCACAGGCCGCCCAAAGCCACTATCCCAGATCGGGGGCAGCAAAGCAGTCCTCTCTGAGTCCCAGCCTCTAGAGGGAGTAGTGGACCAACACTTGTAGAAAAAGGGGTCCGCGCGGGTAACTCATTGGAGGGACACAAACAAATCTTTGCGGACTTTCTGCTGTAGCTTACGAGCGTTCACACCTAAGCCTCTTACAGGGTCAGCTGTTTAGCTCAACATGAGCTCATGATCTAAATTTACACAATAATGAAGAAATCAGCTACAAGGGGAGACAAGCAGCAAAAACAATCAATACCAGAATTAGATTCCCTAGGCCAACCATCAGATGTTGGAATAATCAGGTGCAAGGCAGAAAGTATACACAAAACTTGAACTGAAACAAGGAAGAAGGATGTTTTCAAAGACTGGTACTATCTCTAAAACATTTTTAAAGTACATGTCATTGATAAAGCTAAATACTCAATGGTTGTGTAATACAACAGATTCATCATTGAGAAGAGTGAAATTAGGCTGTTTTGAAAACTATGGCAGTTCAGAATTTCTGCATTATTATATAAGAAGATTTCTCTAAAAAATACACATTATTTCAAAGACTTATTGGCTGTGAAATAAGTTAAGGGTATTTCAAATGGCTTGTCTGCAAGGAAAGGTGAGATGTAGGGAATCACAGAAAGTCGAGGGGAAAATAGGTCAATATATACGTTGCTATATTGTGAACTAAGCCTTTGGCCAGCCACAATGTAGAGGACCTGACCCTTAGAAACTTACAAGTAAGCTGGAATCTTTAAAAATTCAAATCTGTATAAGTAAAAAGATTTATTAAAATGAATAACCAAGTGTTTTAATTGACATCAGTATATCAAAACAATAAACCTGAGAACATAGAAAAAATATAAATAAAGATATGAGCAGAACTTAATACAATAGAAAACGTATAAAATTCAGGTGATGTAGTAAGTCCAAAGAATATTCTTTGACAAAATTAAAAGACAAACTTTGATTAAGGAAAACCAAAACATAAGTAAAGAATATACAGAAAGAACCAGGAGAATGTTATAGCAGAGAATATATGAAATGCCAGTCAATTTGAACATTTGTGTAAAGTGGACCAGTTCCTAGCTCCTAAAGTTTACCAAAACTGACACAGGAGGAAATCATTTAAGGTCATCATGTCTGCCCTTGGCATTCTCGCAATGCCCTGGACTCAGAATGCAGCATCGGTAGTCCATGGTAACCTGCGGAGAAGGGGCGGGTCTGAGGGAGGTTGGAACACTGCCCTCACAGAGGGAGTGGGTGTGGCCATCTCTGCTGTGACTGAACAAAGGGCAGGGGAGAAGGGGGCCCAGGGCAGGGCCCTCAGAGCCCGGCAGGCCCAGTCGTGTGTCACAAGCATTGAGGCCCAGGACAAAGGGCGCCTTCTTTGTCTGCACAGCGGCCCAAACTCTCACCTTTCCACTCAGGCCGCCCTCTTACCTGAAGTGTGTGTGGAACCTGTCCGCGCAGTACACCTCGCTGCACAGCTAACCATAGGTCTGGGCATCATAGCTTCCTGCCAGGTGACCGAAGTTCGCAGGCAGATGGGTCCCTGGGACACACGCAGAGAGGATCCTGCCCGGGCCACAGGCCGCCCACTGCCACTGCCCCAGATCGTGGGTCACAAAGCAGCCCTGTCTGAGGCCGTGCCTCTAGAGGGAGTAGTGGACCAACACTTGTAGGAAACGGGGTCCTCGCGGGCAACTCATTGGAGGGACACAAATAAATCTTTGCGGACTTTCTGATGAAACTTACGAGTGTTCACACCTAAGCCTCTTACAAAGTCAGATGTTTAGCTAAACATGAGCTCATGATCTAAATTTACACAATAATGAAGAAATCAGCTACAGGGGGAGACTATCAGCAAAAACAATCAATACCAGAATTAGATTCCCTAGGCCATCGATCAGACGTTGGAATAATCAGGTGCAAGGCAGAAAATATACATAAAACTGGAACGGCAACAAGGAACAAGGATGTTTTCAAAGACTGGTAGGATCTCTAAAACCTTTTTAAAGTACATGTCATTGATAAAGCTAAATACTCAAAGGTTGTGTAATACAACAGATTCATCACTGAGAAGAGTGAAATTATGCTGTTTTGAAAACTATGGCAGGTCAGATTTTCTGCCTAAATATATAAGAAGATTTCTCTGAAAACTACACATTATTTCAAAGAGTTATGGGCTGTGAAATAAGTTAAGATTATTTCAAAGGGTTTGTCTGCAAAGAAAGGTGAGATGTAGGAAATCACAGAAAGTCGAGGGGAAAATAGGTCAATGTATACGTTGCTATATTGTGAACTAAGCCTTTGGCCAACAACAATGTAGAGGACCTGACCCTTAGAAACTTAAAGTAAGCTGGAATCTTTAAAAATTCAAATCTCTATAAGTAAAAAGATTTATTAAAATGAATAACCAAGTGTTTTAATTGACATCAGAAGATCAAAACAATAAACCCTGAGAACATAGAAAAAAGATAAATAAAGATATGAGCAGAACTTAATACCACAGAAAACTTATAAAATTCAGTTGAGGTAGTAAGTCCAAAGAATATTCTTTGACAAGATTTAAAAGACACACTTTGATTAAAGAAAACCAAAACATAAGTAAAGAATATACAGAAAGAATCAGGACAATGTTATAGCAGAGAATATATGAAATGCCAGTAAATTTGAACATTTGTGTAAAGTGGACCATTTCCTAGCTCCTAAAGTTTACCAAAATTGACACAAGAGGAAATCATTTAAGGTCATCATGTCTGCCCTTGGCATTCTCGGAATGCCCTGGCCTCAGAATGCAGCATCTGTAGTCCATGGTAACCTGCGGAGAGGGACCGGGGCTGAGGGAGGTTGGAACACTGCCTTCACTGAGGGAGTGGGTGGGGCCATCTCTGCTGTGACTGAACAAAGGGCAGGGGAGAAGTGGGCCAACGGCAGGGCCCTCAGAGCCCGGCAGGCCCAGTCGTGTGTCACAAGCATTTAGGCCCAGGCCAAAGTGCGCCTTCTTTGTCTGCACAGCTGCCCAAACTCTCACCTTTCCACTCAGGCCGCCCTCTTACTTGAAGTGTGTGTGGAACTGGTCCGCGCAGTACACCGCGATTCAAAGCTAACCATAGGTCTGGGCATCATAGCTTCCTGCCAGGTGACCGAAGTTCGCAGGCAGATGGGTCGTGGGACACACGTGGGGAGCCTCCTGCCCAGGCCACAGGCCGCCCAAAGCCACTATCCCAGATCGGGGGCAGCAAAGCAGTCCTCTCTGAGTCCCAGCCTCTAGAGGGAGTAGTGGACCAACACTTGTAGAAAAAGGGGTCCGCGCGGGTAACTCATTGGAGGGACACAGACAAATCTTTGCGGACTTTCTGCTGTAGCTTACGAGCGTTCACACCTAAGCCTCTTACAGGGTCAGCTGTTTAGCTCAACATGAGCTCATGATCTAAATTTACACAATAATGAAGAAATCAGCTACAGGGGGAGACAAGCAGCAAAAACAATCAATACCAGAATTAGATTCCCTAGGCCAACCATCAGATGTTGGAATAATCAGGTGCAAGGCAGAAAGTATACACAAAACTTGAACTGAAACAAGGAAGAAGGATGTTTTCAAAGACTGGTACTATCTCTAAAACATTTTTAAAGTACATGTCATTGATAAAGCTAAATACTCAATGGTTGTGTAATACAACAGATTCATCATTGAGAAGAGTGAAATTAGGCTGTTTTGAAAACTATGGCAGTTCAGAATTTCTGCATTATTATATAAGAAGATTTCTCTAAAAAATACACATTATTTCAAAGACTTATTGGCTGTGAAATAAGTTAAGGGTATTTCAAATGGCTTGTCTGCAAGGAAAGGTGAGATGTAGGGAATCACAGAAAGTCGAGGGGAAAATAGGTCAATATATACGTTGCTATATTGTGAACTAAGCCTTTGGCCAGCCACAATGTAGAGGACCTGACCCTTAGAAACTTACAAGTAAGCTGGAATCTTTAAAAATTCAAATCTGTATAAGTAAAAAGATTTATTAAAATGAATAACCAAGTGTTTTAATTGACATCAGTATATCAAAACAATAAACCTGAGAACATAGAAAAAATATAAATAAAGATATGAGCAGAACTTAATACAATAGAAAACGTATAAAATTCAGGTGATGTAGTAAGTCCAAAGAATATTCTTTGACAAAATTAAAAGACAAACTTTGATTAAGGAAAACCAAAACATAAGTAAAGAATATACAGAAAGAACCAGGAGAATGTTATAGCAGAGAATATATGAAATGCCAGTCAATTTGAACATTTGTGTAAAGTGGACCAGTTCCTAGCTCCTAAAGTTTACCAAAACTGACACAGGAGGAAATCATTTAAGGTCATCATGTCTGCCCTTGGCATTCTCGCAATGCCCTGGACTCAGAATGCAGCATCGGTAGTCCATGGTAACCTGCGGAGAAGGGGCGGGTCTGAGGGAGGTTGGAACACTGCCCTCACAGAGGGAGTGGGTGTGGCCATCTCTGCTGTGACTGAACAAAGGGCAGGGGAGAAGGGGGCCCAGGGCAGGGCCCTCAGAGCCCGGCAGGCCCAGTCGTGTGTCACAAGCATTGAGGCCCAGGACAAAGGGCGCCTTCTTTGTCTGCACAGCGGCCCAAACTCTCACCTTTCCACTCAGGCCGCCCTCTTACCTGAAGTGTGTGTGGAACCTGTCCGCGCAGTACACCTCGCTGCACAGCTAACCATAGGTCTGGGCATCATAGCTTCCTGCCAGGTGACCGAAGTTCGCAGGCAGATGGGTCCCTGGGACACACGCAGAGAGGATCCTGCCCGGGCCACAGGCCGCCCACTGCCACTGCCCCAGATCGTGGGTCACAAAGCAGCCCTGTCTGAGGCCGTGCCTCTAGAGGGAGTAGTGGACCAACACTTGTAGGAAACGGGGTCCTCGCGGGCAACTCATTGGAGGGACACAAATAAATCTTTGCGGACTTTCTGATGAAACTTACGAGTGTTCACACCTAAGCCTCTTACAAAGTCAGATGTTTAGCTAAACATGAGCTCATGATCTAAATTTACACAATAATGAAGAAATCAGCTACAGGGGGAGACTATCAGCAAAAACAATCAATACCAGAATTAGATTCCCTAGGCCATCGATCAGACGTTGGAATAATCAGGTGCAAGGCAGAAAATATACATAAAACTGGAACGGCAACAAGGAACAAGGATGTTTTCAAAGACTGGTAGGATCTCTAAAACCTTTTTAAAGTACATGTCATTGATAAAGCTAAATACTCAAAGGTTGTGTAATACAACAGATTCATCACTGAGAAGAGTGAAATTATGCTGTTTTGAAAACTATGGCAGGTCAGATTTTCTGCCTAAATATATAAGAAGATTTCTCTGAAAACTACACATTATTTCAAAGAGTTATGGGCTGTGAAATAAGTTAAGATTATTTCAAAGGGTTTGTCTGCAAAGAAAGGTGAGATGTAGGAAATCACAGAAAGTCGAGGGGAAAATAGGTCAATGTATACGTTGCTATATTGTGAACTAAGCCTTTGGCCAACAACAATGTAGAGGACCTGACCCTTAGAAACTTAAAGTAAGCTGGAATCTTTAAAAATTCAAATCTCTATAAGTAAAAAGATTTATTAAAATGAATAACCAAGTGTTTTAATTGACATCAGAAGATCAAAACAATAAACCCTGAGAACATAGAAAAAAGATAAATAAAGATATGAGCAGAACTTAATACCACAGAAAACTTATAAAATTCAGTTGAGGTAGTAAGTCCAAAGAATATTCTTTGACAAGATTTAAAAGACACACTTTGATTAAAGAAAACCAAAACATAAGTAAAGAATATACAGAAAGAATCAGGACAATGTTATAGCAGAGAATATATGAAATGCCAGTAAATTTGAACATTTGTGTAAAGTGGACCATTTCCTAGCTCCTAAAGTTTACCAAAATTGACACAAGAGGAAATCATTTAAGGTCATCATGTCTGCCCTTGGCATTCTCGGAATGCCCTGGCCTCAGAATGCAGCATCTGTAGTCCATGGTAACCTGCGGAGAGGGACCGGGGCTGAGGGAGGTTGGAACACTGCCTTCACTGAGGGAGTGGGTGGGGCCATCTCTGCTGTGACTGAACAAAGGGCAGGGGAGAAGTGGGCCAACGGCAGGGCCCTCAGAGCCCGGCAGGCCCAGTCGTGTGTCACAAGCATTTAGGCCCAGGCCAAAGTGCGCCTTCTTTGTCTGCACAGCTGCCCAAACTCTCACCTTTCCACTCAGGCCGCCCTCTTACTTGAAGTGTGTGTGGAACTGGTCCGCGCAGTACACCGCGATTCAAAGCTAACCATAGGTCTGGGCATCATAGCTTCCTGCCAGGTGACCGAAGTTCGCAGGCAGATGGGTCGTGGGACACACGTGGGGAGCCTCCTGCCCAGGCCACAGGCCGCCCAAAGCCACTATCCCAGATCGGGGGCAGCAAAGCAGTCCTCTCTGAGTCCCAGCCTCTAGAGGGAGTAGTGGACCAACACTTGTAGAAAAAGGGGTCCGCGCGGGTAACTCATTGGAGGGACACAGACAAATCTTTGCGGACTTTCTGCTGTAGCTTACGAGCGTTCACACCTAAGCCTCTTACAGGGTCAGCTGTTTAGCTCAACATGAGCTCATGATCTAAATTTACACAATAATGAAGAAATCAGCTACAGGGGGAGACAAGCAGCAAAAACAATCAATACCAGAATTAGATTCCCTAGGCCAACCATCAGATGTTGGAATAATCAGGTGCAAGGCAGAAAGTATACACAAAACTTGAACTGAAACAAGGAAGAAGGATGTTTTCAAAGACTGGTACTATCTCTAAAACATTTTTAAAGTACATGTCATTGATAAAGCTAAATACTCAATGGTTGTGTAATACAACAGATTCATCATTGAGAAGAGTGAAATTAGGCTGTTTTGAAAACTATGGCAGTTCAGAATTTCTGCATTATTATATAAGAAGATTTCTCTAAAAAATACACATTATTTCAAAGACTTATTGGCTGTGAAATAAGTTAAGGGTATTTCAAATGGCTTGTCTGCAAGGAAAGGTGAGATGTAGGGAATCACAGAAAGTCGAGGGGAAAATAGGTCAATATATACGTTGCTATATTGTGAACTAAGCCTTTGGCCAGCCACAATGTAGAGGACCTGACCCTTAGAAACTTACAAGTAAGCTGGAATCTTTAAAAATTCAAATCTGTATAAGTAAAAAGATTTATTAAAATGAATAACCAAGTGTTTTAATTGACATCAGTATATCAAAACAATAAACCTGAGAACATAGAAAAAATATAAATAAAGATATGAGCAGAACTTAATACAATAGAAAACGTATAAAATTCAGGTGATGTAGTAAGTCCAAAGAATATTCTTTGACAAAATTAAAAGACAAACTTTGATTAAGGAAAACCAAAACATAAGTAAAGAATATACAGAAAGAACCAGGAGAATGTTATAGCAGAGAATATATGAAATGCCAGTCAATTTGAACATTTGTGTAAAGTGGACCAGTTCCTAGCTCCTAAAGTTTACCAAAACTGACACAGGAGGAAATCATTTAAGGTCATCATGTCTGCCCTTGGCATTCTCGCAATGCCCTGGACTCAGAATGCAGCATCGGTAGTCCATGGTAACCTGCGGAGAAGGGGCGGGTCTGAGGGAGGTTGGAACACTGCCCTCACAGAGGGAGTGGGTGTGGCCATCTCTGCTGTGACTGAACAAAGGGCAGGGGAGAAGGGGGCCCAGGGCAGGGCCCTCAGAGCCCGGCAGGCCCAGTCGTGTGTCACAAGCATTGAGGCCCAGGACAAAGGGCGCCTTCTTTGTCTGCACAGCGGCCCAAACTCTCACCTTTCCACTCAGGCCGCCCTCTTACCTGAAGTGTGTGTGGAACCTGTCCGCGCAGTACACCTCGCTGCACAGCTAACCATAGGTCTGGGCATCATAGCTTCCTGCCAGGTGACCGAAGTTCGCAGGCAGATGGGTCCCTGGGACACACGCAGAGAGGATCCTGCCCGGGCCACAGGCCGCCCACTGCCACTGCCCCAGATCGTGGGTCACAAAGCAGCCCTGTCTGAGGCCGTGCCTCTAGAGGGAGTAGTGGACCAACACTTGTAGGAAACGGGGTCCTCGCGGGCAACTCATTGGAGGGACACAAATAAATCTTTGCGGACTTTCTGATGAAACTTACGAGTGTTCACACCTAAGCCTCTTACAAAGTCAGATGTTTAGCTAAACATGAGCTCATGATCTAAATTTACACAATAATGAAGAAATCAGCTACAGGGGGAGACTATCAGCAAAAACAATCAATACCAGAATTAGATTCCCTAGGCCATCGATCAGACGTTGGAATAATCAGGTGCAAGGCAGAAAATATACATAAAACTGGAACGGCAACAAGGAACAAGGATGTTTTCAAAGACTGGTAGGATCTCTAAAACCTTTTTAAAGTACATGTCATTGATAAAGCTAAATACTCAAAGGTTGTGTAATACAACAGATTCATCACTGAGAAGAGTGAAATTATGCTGTTTTGAAAACTATGGCAGGTCAGATTTTCTGCCTAAATATATAAGAAGATTTCTCTGAAAACTACACATTATTTCAAAGAGTTATGGGCTGTGAAATAAGTTAAGATTATTTCAAAGGGTTTGTCTGCAAAGAAAGGTGAGATGTAGGAAATCACAGAAAGTCGAGGGGAAAATAGGTCAATGTATACGTTGCTATATTGTGAACTAAGCCTTTGGCCAACAACAATGTAGAGGACCTGACCCTTAGAAACTTAAAGTAAGCTGGAATCTTTAAAAATTCAAATCTCTATAAGTAAAAAGATTTATTAAAATGAATAACCAAGTGTTTTAATTGACATCAGAAGATCAAAACAATAAACCCTGAGAACATAGAAAAAAGATAAATAAAGA
Source organism: Mesoplodon bidens (assembly GCF_964165515.1). Classification (NCBI taxonomy): domain Eukaryota; kingdom Metazoa; phylum Chordata; class Mammalia; order Artiodactyla; family Ziphiidae; genus Mesoplodon; species Mesoplodon bidens. The sequence continues at coordinate 26,045,186 of NC_138180.1, read as the reverse complement.
TATGAGCAGAACTTAATACCACAGAAAACTTATAAAATTCAGTTGAGGTAGTAAGTCCAAAGAATATTCTTTGACAAGATTTAAAAGACACACTTTGATTAAAGAAAACCAAAACATAAGTAAAGAATATACAGAAAGAATCAGGACAATGTTATAGCAGAGAATATATGAAATGCCAGTAAATTTGAACATTTGTGTAAAGTGGACCATTTCCTAGCTCCTAAAGTTTACCAAAATTGACACAAGAGGAAATCATTTAAGGTCATCATGTCTGCCCTTGGCATTCTCGGAATGCCCTGGCCTCAGAATGCAGCATCTGTAGTCCATGGTAACCTGCGGAGAGGGACCGGGGCTGAGGGAGGTTGGAACACTGCCTTCACTGAGGGAGTGGGTGGGGCCATCTCTGCTGTGACTGAACAAAGGGCAGGGGAGAAGTGGGCCAACGGCAGGGCCCTCAGAGCCCGGCAGGCCCAGTCGTGTGTCACAAGCATTTAGGCCCAGGCCAAAGTGCGCCTTCTTTGTCTGCACAGCTGCCCAAACTCTCACCTTTCCACTCAGGCCGCCCTCTTACTTGAAGTGTGTGTGGAACTGGTCCGCGCAGTACACCGCGATTCAAAGCTAACCATAGGTCTGGGCATCATAGCTTCCTGCCAGGTGACCGAAGTTCGCAGGCAGATGGGTCGTGGGACACACGTGGGGAGCCTCCTGCCCAGGCCACAGGCCGCCCAAAGCCACTATCCCAGATCGGGGGCAGCAAAGCAGTCCTCTCTGAGTCCCAGCCTCTAGAGGGAGTAGTGGACCAACACTTGTAGAAAAAGGGGTCCGCGCGGGTAACTCATTGGAGGGACACAGACAAATCTTTGCGGACTTTCTGCTGTAGCTTACGAGCGTTCACACCTAAGCCTCTTACAGGGTCAGCTGTTTAGCTCAACATGAGCTCATGATCTAAATTTACACAATAATGAAGAAATCAGCTACAAGGGGAGACAAGCAGCAAAAACAATCAATACCAGAATTAGATTCCCTAGGCCAACCATCAGATGTTGGAATAATCAGGTGCAAGGCAGAAAGTATACACAAAACTTGAACTGAAACAAGGAAGAAGGATGTTTTCAAAGACTGGTACTATCTCTAAAACATTTTTAAAGTACATGTCATTGATAAAGCTAAATACTCAATGGTTGTGTAATACAACAGATTCATCATTGAGAAGAGTGAAATTAGGCTGTTTTGAAAACTATGGCAGTTCAGAATTTCTGCATTATTATATAAGAAGATTTCTCTAAAAAATACACATTATTTCAAAGACTTATTGGCTGTGAAATAAGTTAAGGGTATTTCAAATGGCTTGTCTGCAAGGAAAGGTGAGATGTAGGGAATCACAGAAAGTCGAGGGGAAAATAGGTCAATATATACGTTGCTATATTGTGAACTAAGCCTTTGGCCAGCCACAATGTAGAGGACCTGACCCTTAGAAACTTACAAGTAAGCTGGAATCTTTAAAAATTCAAATCTGTATAAGTAAAAAGATTTATTAAAATGAATAACCAAGTGTTTTAATTGACATCAGTATATCAAAACAATAAACCTGAGAACATAGAAAAAATATAAATAAAGATATGAGCAGAACTTAATACAATAGAAAACGTATAAAATTCAGGTGATGTAGTAAGTCCAAAGAATATTCTTTGACAAAATTAAAAGACAAACTTTGATTAAGGAAAACCAAAACATAAGTAAAGAATATACAGAAAGAACCAGGAGAATGTTATAGCAGAGAATATATGAAATGCCAGTCAATTTGAACATTTGTGTAAAGTGGACCAGTTCCTAGCTCCTAAAGTTTACCAAAACTGACACAGGAGGAAATCATTTAAGGTCATCATGTCTGCCCTTGGCATTCTCGCAATGCCCTGGCCTCAGAATGCAGCATCGGTAGTCCATGGTAACCTGCGGAGAAGGGGCGGGTCTGAGGGAGGTTGGAACACTGCCCTCACAGAGGGAGTGGGTGTGGCCATCTCTGCTGTGACTGAACAAAGGGCAGGGGAGAAGGGGGCCCAGGGCAGGGCCCTCAGAGCCCGGCAGGCCCAGTCGTGTGTCACAAGCATTGAGGCCCAGGACAAAGGGCGCCTTCTTTGTCTGCACAGCGGCCCAAACTCTCACCTTTCCACTCAGGCCGCCCTCTTACCTGAAGTGTGTGTGGAACCTGTCCGCGCAGTACACCTCGCTGCACAGCTAACCATAGGTCTGGGCATCATAGCTTCCTGCCAGGTGACCGAAGTTCGCAGGCAGATGGGTCCCTGGGACACACGCAGAGAGGATCCTGCCCGGGCCACAGGCCGCCCACTGCCACTGCCCCAGATCGTGGGTCACAAAGCAGCCCTGTCTGAGGCCGTGCCTCTAGAGGGAGTAGTGGACCAACACTTGTAGGAAACGGGGTCCTCGCGGGCAACTCATTGGAGGGACACAAATAAATCTTTGCGGACTTTCTGATGAAACTTACGAGTGTTCACACCTAAGCCTCTTACAAAGTCAGATGTTTAGCTAAACATGAGCTCATGATCTAAATTTACACAATAATGAAGAAATCAGCTACAGGGGGAGACTATCAGCAAAAACAATCAATACCAGAATTAGATTCCCTAGGCCATCGATCAGACGTTGGAATAATCAGGTGCAAGGCAGAAAATATACATAAAACTGGAACGGAAACAAGGAACAAGGATGTTTTCAAAGACTGGTAGGATCTCTAAAACCTTTTTAAAGTACATGTCATTGATAAAGCTAAATACTCAAAGGTTGTGTAATACAACAGATTCATCACTGAGAAGAGTGAAATTATGCTGTTTTGAAAACTATGGCAGGTCAGATTTTCTGCCTAAATATATAAGAAGATTTCTCTGAAAACTACACATTATTTCAAAGAGTTATGGGCTGTGAAATAAGTTAAGATTATTTCAAAGGGTTTGTCTGCAAAGAAAGGTGAGATGTAGGAAATCACAGAAAGTCGAGGGGAAAATAGGTCAATGTATACGTTGCTATATTGTGAACTAAGCCTTTGGCCAACAACAATGTAGAGGACCTGACCCTTAGAAACTTAAAGTAAGCTGGAATCTTTAAAAATTCAAATCTCTATAAGTAAAAAGATTTATTAAAATGAATAACCAAGTGTTTTAATTGACATCAGAAGATCAAAACAATAAACCCTGAGAACATAGAAAAAAGATAAATAAAGATATGAGCAGAACTTAATACCACAGAAAACTTATAAAATTCAGTTGAGGTAGTAAGTCCAAAGAATATTCTTTGACAAGATTTAAAAGACACACTTTGATTAAAGAAAACCAAAACATAAGTAAAGAATATACAGAAAGAATCAGGACAATGTTATAGCAGAGAATATATGAAATGCCAGTAAATTTGAACATTTGTGTAAAGTGGACCATTTCCTAGCTCCTAAAGTTTACCAAAATTGACACAAGAGGAAATCATTTAAGGTCATCATGTCTGCCCTTGGCATTCTCGGAATGCCCTGGCCTCAGAATGCAGCATCTGTAGTCCATGGTAACCTGCGGAGAGGGACCGGGGCTGAGGGAGGTTGGAACACTGCCTTCACTGAGGGAGTGGGTGGGGCCATCTCTGCTGTGACTGAACAAAGGGCAGGGGAGAAGTGGGCCAACGGCAGGGCCCTCAGAGCCCGGCAGGCCCAGTCGTGTGTCACAAGCATTTAGGCCCAGGCCAAAGTGCGCCTTCTTTGTCTGCACAGCTGCCCAAACTCTCACCTTTCCACTCAGGCCGCCCTCTTACTTGAAGTGTGTGTGGAACTGGTCCGCGCAGTACACCGCGATTCAAAGCTAACCATAGGTCTGGGCATCATAGCTTCCTGCCAGGTGACCGAAGTTCGCAGGCAGATGGGTCGTGGGACACACGTGGGGAGCCTCCTGCCCAGGCCACAGGCCGCCCAAAGCCACTATCCCAGATCGGGGGCAGCAAAGCAGTCCTCTCTGAGTCCCAGCCTCTAGAGGGAGTAGTGGACCAACACTTGTAGAAAAAGGGGTCCGCGCGGGTAACTCATTGGAGGGACACAGACAAATCTTTGCGGACTTTCTGCTGTAGCTTACGAGCGTTCACACCTAAGCCTCTTACAGGGTCAGCTGTTTAGCTCAACATGAGCTCATGATCTAAATTTACACAATAATGAAGAAATCAGCTACAGGGGGAGACAAGCAGCAAAAACAATCAATACCAGAATTAGATTCCCTAGGCCAACCATCAGATGTTGGAATAATCAGGTGCAAGGCAGAAAGTATACACAAAACTTGAACTGAAACAAGGAAGAAGGATGTTTTCAAAGACTGGTACTATCTCTAAAACATTTTTAAAGTACATGTCATTGATAAAGCTAAATACTCAATGGTTGTGTAATACAACAGATTCATCATTGAGAAGAGTGAAATTAGGCTGTTTTGAAAACTATGGCAGTTCAGAATTTCTGCATTATTATATAAGAAGATTTCTCTAAAAAATACACATTATTTCAAAGACTTATTGGCTGTGAAATAAGTTAAGGGTATTTCAAATGGCTTGTCTGCAAGGAAAGGTGAGATGTAGGGAATCACAGAAAGTCGAGGGGAAAATAGGTCAATATATACGTTGCTATATTGTGAACTAAGCCTTTGGCCAGCCACAATGTAGAGGACCTGACCCTTAGAAACTTACAAGTAAGCTGGAATCTTTAAAAATTCAAATCTGTATAAGTAAAAAGATTTATTAAAATGAATAACCAAGTGTTTTAATTGACATCAGTATATCAAAACAATAAACCTGAGAACATAGAAAAAATATAAATAAAGATATGAGCAGAACTTAATACAATAGAAAACGTATAAAATTCAGGTGATGTAGTAAGTCCAAAGAATATTCTTTGACAAAATTAAAAGACAAACTTTGATTAAGGAAAACCAAAACATAAGTAAAGAATATACAGAAAGAACCAGGAGAATGTTATAGCAGAGAATATATGAAATGCCAGTCAATTTGAACATTTGTGTAAAGTGGACCAGTTCCTAGCTCCTAAAGTTTACCAAAACTGACACAGGAGGAAATCATTTAAGGTCATCATGTCTGCCCTTGGCATTCTCGCAATGCCCTGGACTCAGAATGCAGCATCGGTAGTCCATGGTAACCTGCGGAGAAGGGGCGGGTCTGAGGGAGGTTGGAACACTGCCCTCACAGAGGGAGTGGGTGTGGCCATCTCTGCTGTGACTGAACAAAGGGCAGGGGAGAAGGGGGCCCAGGGCAGGGCCCTCAGAGCCCGGCAGGCCCAGTCGTGTGTCACAAGCATTGAGGCCCAGGACAAAGGGCGCCTTCTTTGTCTGCACAGCGGCCCAAACTCTCACCTTTCCACTCAGGCCGCCCTCTTACCTGAAGTGTGTGTGGAACCTGTCCGCGCAGTACACCTCGCTGCACAGCTAACCATAGGTCTGGGCATCATAGCTTCCTGCCAGGTGACCGAAGTTCGCAGGCAGATGGGTCCCTGGGACACACGCAGAGAGGATCCTGCCCGGGCCACAGGCCGCCCACTGCCACTGCCCCAGATCGTGGGTCACAAAGCAGCCCTGTCTGAGGCCGTGCCTCTAGAGGGAGTAGTGGACCAACACTTGTAGGAAACGGGGTCCTCGCGGGCAACTCATTGGAGGGACACAAATAAATCTTTGCGGACTTTCTGATGAAACTTACGAGTGTTCACACCTAAGCCTCTTACAAAGTCAGATGTTTAGCTAAACATGAGCTCATGATCTAAATTTACACAATAATGAAGAAATCAGCTACAGGGGGAGACTATCAGCAAAAACAATCAATACCAGAATTAGATTCCCTAGGCCATCGATCAGACGTTGGAATAATCAGGTGCAAGGCAGAAAATATACATAAAACTGGAACGGAAACAAGGAACAAGGATGTTTTCAAAGACTGGTAGGATCTCTAAAACCTTTTTAAAGTACATGTCATTGATAAAGCTAAATACTCAAAGGTTGTGTAATACAACAGATTCATCACTGAGAAGAGTGAAATTATGCTGTTTTGAAAACTATGGCAGGTCAGATTTTCTGCCTAAATATATAAGAAGATTTCTCTGAAAACTACACATTATTTCAAAGAGTTATGGGCTGTGAAATAAGTTAAGATTATTTCAAAGGGTTTGTCTGCAAAGAAAGGTGAGATGTAGGAAATCACAGAAAGTCGAGGGGAAAATAGGTCAATGTATACGTTGCTATATTGTGAACTAAGCCTTTGGCCAACAACAATGTAGAGGACCTGACCCTTAGAAACTTAAAGTAAGCTGGAATCTTTAAAAATTCAAATCTCTATAAGTAAAAAGATTTATTAAAATGAATAACCAAGTGTTTTAATTGACATCAGAAGATCAAAACAATAAACCCTGAGAACATAGAAAAAAGATAAATAAAGATATGAGCAGAACTTAATACCACAGAAAACTTATAAAATTCAGTTGAGGTAGTAAGTCCAAAGAATATTCTTTGACAAGATTTAAAAGACACACTTTGATTAAAGAAAACCAAAACATAAGTAAAGAATATACAGAAAGAATCAGGACAATGTTATAGCAGAGAATATATGAAATGCCAGTAAATTTGAACATTTGTGTAAAGTGGACCATTTCCTAGCTCCTAAAGTTTACCAAAATTGACACAAGAGGAAATCATTTAAGGTCATCATGTCTGCCCTTGGCATTCTCGGAATGCCCTGGCCTCAGAATGCAGCATCTGTAGTCCATGGTAACCTGCGGAGAGGGACCGGGGCTGAGGGAGGTTGGAACACTGCCTTCACTGAGGGAGTGGGTGGGGCCATCTCTGCTGTGACTGAACAAAGGGCAGGGGAGAAGTGGGCCAACGGCAGGGCCCTCAGAGCCCGGCAGGCCCAGTCGTGTGTCACAAGCATTTAGGCCCAGGCCAAAGTGCGCCTTCTTTGTCTGCACAGCTGCCCAAACTCTCACCTTTCCACTCAGGCCGCCCTCTTACTTGAAGTGTGTGTGGAACTGGTCCGCGCAGTACACCGCGATTCAAAGCTAACCATAGGTCTGGGCATCATAGCTTCCTGCCAGGTGACCGAAGTTCGCAGGCAGATGGGTCGTGGGACACACGTGGGGAGCCTCCTGCCCAGGCCACAGGCCGCCCAAAGCCACTATCCCAGATCGGGGGCAGCAAAGCAGTCCTCTCTGAGTCCCAGCCTCTAGAGGGAGTAGTGGACCAACACTTGTAGAAAAAGGGGTCCGCGCGGGTAACTCATTGGAGGGACACAGACAAATCTTTGCGGACTTTCTGCTGTAGCTTACGAGCGTTCACACCTAAGCCTCTTACAGGGTCAGCTGTTTAGCTCAACATGAGCTCATGATCTAAATTTACACAATAATGAAGAAATCAGCTACAGGGGGAGACAAGCAGCAAAAACAATCAATACCAGAATTAGATTCCCTAGGCCAACCATCAGATGTTGGAATAATCAGGTGCAAGGCAGAAAGTATACACAAAACTTGAACTGAAACAAGGAAGAAGGATGTTTTCAAAGACTGGTACTATCTCTAAAACATTTTTAAAGTACATGTCATTGATAAAGCTAAATACTCAATGGTTGTGTAATACAACAGATTCATCATTGAGAAGAGTGAAATTAGGCTGTTTTGAAAACTATGGCAGTTCAGAATTTCTGCATTATTATATAAGAAGATTTCTCTAAAAAATACACATTATTTCAAAGACTTATTGGCTGTGAAATAAGTTAAGGGTATTTCAAATGGCTTGTCTGCAAGGAAAGGTGAGATGTAGGGAATCACAGAAAGTCGAGGGGAAAATAGGTCAATATATACGTTGCTATATTGTGAACTAAGCCTTTGGCCAGCCACAATGTAGAGGACCTGACCCTTAGAAACTTACAAGTAAGCTGGAATCTTTAAAAATTCAAATCTGTATAAGTAAAAAGATTTATTAAAATGAATAACCAAGTGTTTTAATTGACATCAGTATATCAAAACAATAAACCTGAGAACATAGAAAAAATATAAATAAAGATATGAGCAGAACTTAATACAATAGAAAACGTATAAAATTCAGGTGATGTAGTAAGTCCAAAGAATATTCTTTGACAAAATTAAAAGACAAACTTTGATTAAGGAAAACCAAAACATAAGTAAAGAATATACAGAAAGAACCAGGAGAATGTTATAGCAGAGAATATATGAAATGCCAGTCAATTTGAACATTTGTGTAAAGTGGACCAGTTCCTAGCTCCTAAAGTTTACCAAAACTGACACAGGAGGAAATCATTTAAGGTCATCATGTCTGCCCTTGGCATTCTCGCAATGCCCTGGACTCAGAATGCAGCATCGGTAGTCCATGGTAACCTGCGGAGAAGGGGCGGGTCTGAGGGAGGTTGGAACACTGCCCTCACAGAGGGAGTGGGTGTGGCCATCTCTGCTGTGACTGAACAAAGGGCAGGGGAGAAGGGGGCCCAGGGCAGGGCCCTCAGAGCCCGGCAGGCCCAGTCGTGTGTCACAAGCATTGAGGCCCAGGACAAAGGGCGCCTTCTTTGTCTGCACAGCGGCCCAAACTCTCACCTTTCCACTCAGGCCGCCCTCTTACCTGAAGTGTGTGTGGAACCTGTCCGCGCAGTACACCTCGCTGCACAGCTAACCATAGGTCTGGGCATCATAGCTTCCTGCCAGGTGACCGAAGTTCGCAGGCAGATGGGTCCCTGGGACACACGCAGAGAGGATCCTGCCCGGGCCACAGGCCGCCCACTGCCACTGCCCCAGATCGTGGGGCACAAAGCAGCCCTGTCTGAGGCCGTGCCTCTAGAGGGAGTAGTGGACCAACACTTGTAGGAAACGGGGTCCTCGCGGGCAACTCATTGGAGGGACACAAATAAATCTTTGCGGTCTTTCTGATGAAACTTACGAGTGTTCACACCTAAGCCTCTTACAAAGTCAGATGTTTAGCTAAACATGAGCTCATGATCTAAATTTACACAATAATGAAGAAATCAGCTACAGGGGGAGACTATCAGCAAAAACAATCAATACCAGAATTAGATTCCCTAGGCCATCGATCAGACGTTGGAATAATCAGGTGCAAGGCAGAAAATATACATAAAACTGGAACGGAAACAAGGAACAAGGATGTTTTCAAAGACTGGTAGGATCTCTAAAACCTTTTTAAAGTACATGTCATTGATAAAGCTAAATACTCAAAGGTTGTGTAATACAACAGATTCATCACTGAGAAGAGTGAAATTATGCTGTTTTGAAAACTATGGCAGGTCAGATTTTCTGCCTAAATATATAAGAAGATTTCTCTGAAAACTACACATTATTTCAAAGAGTTATGGGCTGTGAAATAAGTTAAGATTATTTCAAAGGGTTTGTCTGCAAAGAAAGGTGAGATGTAGGAAATCACAGAAAGTCGAGGGGAAAATAGGTCAATGTATACGTTGCTATATTGTGAACTAAGCCTTTGGCCAACAACAATGTAGAGGACCTGACCCTTAGAAACTTAAAGTAAGCTGGAATCTTTAAAAATTCAAATCTCTATAAGTAAAAAGATTTATTAAAATGAATAACCAAGTGTTTTAATTGACATCAGAAGATCAAAACAATAAACCCTGAGAACATAGAAAAAAGATAAATAAAGATATGAGCAGAACTTAATACCACAGAAAACTTATAAAATTCAGTTGAGGTAGTAAGTCCAAAGAATATTCTTTGACAAGATTTAAAAGACACACTTTGATTAAAGAAAACCAAAACATAAGTAAAGAATATACAGAAAGAATCAGGACAATGTTATAGCAGAGAATATATGAAATGCCAGTAAATTTGAACATTTGTGTAAAGTGGACCATTTCCTAGCTCCTAAAGTTTACCAAAATTGACACAAGAGGAAATCATTTAAGGTCATCATGTCTGCCCTTGGCATTCTCGGAATGCCCTGGCCTCAGAATGCAGCATCTGTAGTCCATGGTAACCTGCGGAGAGGGACCGGGGCTGAGGGAGGTTGGAACACTGCCTTCACTGAGGGAGTGGGTGGGGCCATCTCTGCTGTGACTGAACAAAGGGCAGGGGAGAAGTGGGCCAACGGCAGGGCCCTCAGAGCCCGGCAGGCCCAGTCGTGTGTCACAAGCATTTAGGCCCAGGCCAAAGTGCGCCTTCTTTGTCTGCACAGCTGCCCAAACTCTCACCTTTCCACTCAGGCCGCCCTCTTACTTGAAGTGTGTGTGGAACTGGTCCGCGCAGTACACCGCGATTCAAAGCTAACCATAGGTCTGGGCATCATAGCTTCCTGCCAGGTGACCGAAGTTCGCAGGCAGATGGGTCGTGGGACACACGTGGGGAGCCTCCTGCCCAGGCCACAGGCCGCCCAAAGCCACTATCCCAGATCGGGGGCAGCAAAGCAGTCCTCTCTGAGTCCCAGCCTCTAGAGGGAGTAGTGGACCAACACTTGTAGAAAAAGGGGTCCGCGCGGGTAACTCATTGGAGGGACACAGACAAATCTTTGCGGACTTTCTGCTGTAGCTTACGAGCGTTCACACCTAAGCCTCTTACAGGGTCAGCTGTTTAGCTCAACATGAGCTCATGATCTAAATTTACACAATAATGAAGAAATCAGCTACAAGGGAAGACAAGCAGCAAAAACAATCAATACCAGAATTAGATTCCCTAGGCCAACCATCAGATGTTGGAATAATCAGGTGCAAGGCAGAAAGTATACACAAAACTTGAACTGAAACAAGGAAGAAGGATGTTTTCAAAGACTGGTACTATCTCTAAAACATTTTTAAAGTACATGTCATTGATAAAGCTAAATACTCAATGGTTGTGTAATACAACAGATTCATCATTGAGAAGAGTGAAATTAGGCTGTTTTGAAAACTATGGCAGTTCAGAATTTCTGCATTATTATATAAGAAGATTTCTCTAAAAAATACACATTATTTCAAAGACTTATTGGCTGTGAAATAAGTTAAGGGTATTTCAAATGGCTTGTCTGCAAGGAAAGGTGAGATGTAGGGAATCACAGAAAGTCGAGGGGAAAATAGGTCAATATATACGTTGCTATATTGTGAACTAAGCCTTTGGCCAGCCACAATGTAGAGGACCTGACCCTTAGAAACTTACAAGTAAGCTGGAATCTTTAAAAATTCAAATCTGTATAAGTAAAAAGATTTATTAAAATGAATAACCAAGTGTTTTAATTGACATCAGTATATCAAAACAATAAACCTGAGAACATAGAAAAAATATAAATAAAGATATGAGCAGAACTTAATACAATAGAAAACGTATAAAATTCAGGTGATGTAGTAAGTCCAAAGAATATTCTTTGACAAAATTAAAAGACAAACTTTGATTAAGGAAAACCAAAACATAAGTAAAGAATATACAGAAAGAACCAGGAGAATGTTATAGCAGAGAATATATGAAATGCCAGTCAATTTGAACATTTGTGTAAAGTGGACCAGTTCCTAGCTCCTAAAGTTTACCAAAACTGACACAGGAGGAAATCATTTAAGGTCATCATGTCTGCCCTTGGCATTCTCGCAATGCCCTGGACTCAGAATGCAGCATCGGTAGTCCATGGTAACCTGCGGAGAAGGGGCGGGTCTGAGGGAGGTTGGAACACTGCCCTCACAGAGGGAGTGGGTGTGGCCATCTCTGCTGTGACTGAACAAAGGGCAGGGGAGAAGGGGGCCCAGGGCAGGGCCCTCAGAGCCCGGCAGGCCCAGTCGTGTGTCACAAGCATTGAGGCCCAGGACAAAGGGCGCCTTCTTTGTCTGCACAGCGGCCCAAACTCTCACCTTTCCACTCAGGCCGCCCTCTTACCTGAAGTGTGTGTGGAACCTGTCCGCGCAGTACACCTCGCTGCACAGCTAACCATAGGTCTGGGCATCATAGCTTCCTGCCAGGTGACCGAAGTTCGCAGGCAGATGGGTCCCTGGGACACACGCAGAGAGGATCCTGCCCGGGCCACAGGCCGCCCACTGCCACTGCCCCAGATCGTGGGGCACAAAGCAGCCCTGTCTGAGGCCGTGCCTCTAGAGGGAGTAGTGGACCAACACTTGTAGGAAACGGGGTCCTCGCGGGCAACTCATTGGAGGGACACAAATAAATCTTTGCGGTCTTTCTGATGAAACTTACGAGTGTTCACACCTAAGCCTCTTACAAAGTCAGATGTTTAGCTAAACATGAGCTCATGATCTAAATTTACACAATAATGAAGAAATCAGCTACAGGGGGAGACTATCAGCAAAAACAATCAATACCAGAATTAGATTCCCTAGGCCATCGATCGGACGTTGGAATAATCAGGTGCAAGGCAGAAAATATACATAAAACTGGAACGGCAACAAGGAACAAGGATGTTTTCAAAGACTGGTAGGATCTCTAAAACCTTTTTAAAGTACATGTCATTGATAAAGCTAAATACTCAAAGGTTGTGTAATACAACAGATTCATCACTGAGAAGAGTGAAATTATGCTGTTTTGAAAACTATGGCAGGTCAGATTTTCTGCCTAAATATATAAGAAGATTTCTCTGAAAACTACACATTATTTCAAAGAGTTATGGGCTGTGAAATAAGTTAAGATTATTTCAAAGGGTTTGTCTGCAAAGAAAGGTGAGATGTAGGAAATCACAGAAAGTCGAGGGGAAAATAGGTCAATGTATACGTTGCTATATTGTGAACTAAGCCTTTGGCCAACAACAATGTAGAGGACCTGACCCTTAGAAACTTAAAGTAAGCTGGAATCTTTAAAAATTCAAATCTCTATAAGTAAAAAGATTTATTAAAATGAATAACCAAGTGTTTTAATTGACATCAGAAGATCAAAACAATAAACCCTGAGAACATAGAAAAAAGATAAATAAAGATATGAGCAGAACTTAATACCACAGAAAACTTATAAAATTCAGTTGAGGTAGTAAGTCCAAAGAATATTCTTTGACAAGATTTAAAAGACACACTTTGATTAAAGAAAACCAAAACATAAGTAAAGAATATACAGAAAGAATCAGGACAATGTTATAGCAGAGAATATATGAAATGCCAGTAAATTTGAACATTTGTGTAAAGTGGACCATTTCCTAGCTCCTAAAGTTTACCAAAATTGACACAAGAGGAAATCATTTAAGGTCATCATGTCTGCCCTTGGCATTCTCGGAATGCCCTGGCCTCAGAATGCAGCATCTGTAGTCCATGGTAACCTGCGGAGAGGGACCGGGGCTGAGGGAGGTTGGAACACTGCCTTCACTGAGGGAGTGGGTGGGGCCATCTCTGCTGTGACTGAACAAAGGGCAGGGGAGAAGTGGGCCAACGGCAGGGCCCTCAGAGCCCGGCAGGCCCAGTCGTGTGTCACAAGCATTTAGGCCCAGGCCAAAGTGCGCCTTCTTTGTCTGCACAGCTGCCCAAACTCTCACCTTTCCACTCAGGCCGCCCTCTTACTTGAAGTGTGTGTGGAACTGGTCCGCGCAGTACACCGCGATTCAAAGCTAACCATAGGTCTGGGCATCATAGCTTCCTGCCAGGTGACCGAAGTTCGCAGGCAGATGGGTCGTGGGACACACGTGGGGAGCCTCCTGCCCAGGCCACAGGCCGCCCAAAGCCACTATCCCAGATCGGGGGCAGCAAAGCAGTCCTCTCTGAGTCCCAGCCTCTAGAGGGAGTAGTGGACCAACACTTGTAGAAAAAGGGGTCCGCGCGGGTAACTCATTGGAGGGACACAGACAAATCTTTGCGGACTTTCTGCTGTAGCTTACGAGCGTTCACACCTAAGCCTCTTACAGGGTCAGCTGTTTAGCTCAACATGAGCTCATGATCTAAATTTACACAATAATGAAGAAATCAGCTACAAGGGGAGACAAGCAGCAAAAACAATCAATACCAGAATTAGATTCCCTAGGCCAACCATCAGATGTTGGAATAATCAGGTGCAAGGCAGAAAGTATACACAAAACTTGAACTGAAACAAGGAAGAAGGATGTTTTCAAAGACTGGTACTATCTCTAAAACATTTTTAAAGTACATGTCATTGATAAAGCTAAATACTCAATGGTTGTGTAATACAACAGATTCATCATTGAGAAGAGTGAAATTAGGCTGTTTTGAAAACTATGGCAGTTCAGAATTTCTGCATTATTATATAAGAAGATTTCTCTAAAAAATACACATTATTTCAAAGACTTATTGGCTGTGAAATAAGTTAAGGGTATTTCAAATGGCTTGTCTGCAAGGAAAGGTGAGATGTAGGGAATCACAGAAAGTCGAGGGGAAAATAGGTCAATATATACGTTGCTATATTGTGAACTAAGCCTTTGGCCAGCCACAATGTAGAGGACCTGACCCTTAGAAACTTACAAGTAAGCTGGAATCTTTAAAAATTCAAATCTGTATAAGTAAAAAGATTTATTAAAATGAATAACCAAGTGTTTTAATTGACATCAGTATATCAAAACAATAAACCTGAGAACATAGAAAAAATATAAATAAAGATATGAGCAGAACTTAATACAATAGAAAACGTATAAAATTCAGGTGATGTAGTAAGTCCAAAGAATATTCTTTGACAAAATTAAAAGACAAACTTTGATTAAGGAAAACCAAAACATAAGTAAAGAATATACAGAAAGAACCAGGAGAATGTTATAGCAGAGAATATATGAAATGCCAGTCAATTTGAACATTTGTGTAAAGTGGACCAGTTCCTAGCTCCTAAAGTTTACCAAAACTGACACAGGAGGAAATCATTTAAGGTCATCATGTCTGCCCTTGGCATTCTCGCAATGCCCTGGACTCAGAATGCAGCATCGGTAGTCCATGGTAACCTGCGGAGAAGGGGCGGGTCTGAGGGAGGTTGGAACACTGCCCTCACAGAGGGAGTGGGTGTGGCCATCTCTGCTGTGACTGAACAAAGGGCAGGGGAGAAGGGGGCCCAGGGCAGGGCCCTCAGAGCCCGGCAGGCCCAGTCGTGTGTCACAAGCATTGAGGCCCAGGACAAAGGGCGCCTTCTTTGTCTGCACAGCGGCCCAAACTCTCACCTTTCCACTCAGGCCGCCCTCTTACCTGAAGTGTGTGTGGAACCTGTCCGCGCAGTACACCTCGCTGCACAGCTAACCATAGGTCTGGGCATCATAGCTTCCTGCCAGGTGACCGAAGTTCGCAGGCAGATGGGTCCCTGGGACACACGCAGAGAGGATCCTGCCCGGGCCACAGGCCGCCCACTGCCACTGCCCCAGATCGTGGGGCACAAAGCAGCCCTGTCTGAGGCCGTGCCTCTAGAGGGAGTAGTGGACCAACACTTGTAGGAAACGGGGTCCTCGCGGGCAACTCATTGGAGGGACACAAATAAATCTTTGCGGTCTTTCTGATGAAACTTACGAGTGTTCACACCTAAGCCTCTTACAAAGTCAGATGTTTAGCTAAACATGAGCTCATGATCTAAATTTACACAATAATGAAGAAATCAGCTACAGGGGGAGACTATCAGCAAAAACAATCAATACCAGAATTAGATTCCCTAGGCCATCGATCGGACGTTGGAATAATCAGGTGCAAGGCAGAAAATATACATAAAACTGGAACGGCAACAAGGAACAAGGATGTTTTCAAAGACTGGTAGGATCTCTAAAACCTTTTTAAAGTACATGTCATTGATAAAGCTAAATACTCAAAGGTTGTGTAATACAACAGATTCATCACTGAGAAGAGTGAAATTATGCTGTTTTGAAAACTATGGCAGGTCAGATTTTCTGCCTAAATATATAAGAAGATTTCTCTGAAAACTACACATTATTTCAAAGAGTTATGGGCTGTGAAATAAGTTAAGATTATTTCAAAGGGTTTGTCTGCAAAGAAAGGTGAGATGTAGGAAATCACAGAAAGTCGAGGGGAAAATAGGTCAATGTATACGTTGCTATATTGTGAACTAAGCCTTTGGCCAACAACAATGTAGAGGACCTGACCCTTAGAAACTTAAAGTAAGCTGGAATCTTTAAAAATTCAAATCTCTATAAGTAAAAAGATTTATTAAAATGAATAACCAAGTGTTTTAATTGACATCAGAAGATCAAAACAATAAACCCTGAGAACATAGAAAAAAGATAAATAAAGATATGAGCAGAACTTAATACCACAGAAAACTTATAAAATTCAGTTGAGGTAGTAAGTCCAAAGAATATTCTTTGACAAGATTTAAAAGACACACTTTGATTAAAGAAAACCAAAACATAAGTAAAGAATATACAGAAAGAATCAGGACAATGTTATAGCAGAGAATATATGAAATGCCAGTAAATTTGAACATTTGTGTAAAGTGGACCATTTCCTAGCTCCTAAAGTTTACCAAAATTGACACAAGAGGAAATCATTTAAGGTCATCATGTCTGCCCTTGGCATTCTCGGAATGCCCTGGCCTCAGAATGCAGCATCTGTAGTCCATGGTAACCTGCGGAGAGGGGGCGGGGCTGAGGGAGGTTGGAACACTGCCTTCACTGAGGGAGTGGGTGGGGCCATCTCTGCTGTGACTGAACAAAGGGCAGGGGAGAAGTGGGCCAACGGCAGGGCCCTCAGACCCCGGCAGGCCCAGTCGTGTGTCACAAGCATTTAGGCCCAGGCCAAAGTGCGCCTTCTTTGTCTGCACAGCTGCCCAAACTCTCACCTTTCCACTCAGGCCGCCCTCTTACTTGAAGTGTGTGTGGAACTGGTCCGCGCAGTACACCGCGATTCAAAGCTAACCATAGGTCTGGGCATCATAGCTTCCTGCCAGGTGACCGAAGTTCGCAGGCAGATGGGTCGTGGGACACACGTGGGGAGCCTCCTGCCCAGGCCACAGGCCGCCCAAAGCCACTATCCCAGATCGGGGGCAGCAAAGCAGTCCTCTCTGAGTCCCAGCCTCTAGAGGGAGTAGTGGACCAACACTTGTAGAAAAAGGGGTCCGCGCGGGTAACTCATTGGAGGGACACAAACAAATCTTTGCGGACTTTCTGCTGTAGCTTACGAGCGTTCACACCTAAGCCTCTTACAGGGTCAGCTGTTTAGCTCAACATGAGCTCATGATCTAAATTTACACAATAATGAAGAAATCAGCTACAAGGGGAGACAAGCAGCAAAAACAATCAATACCAGAATTAGATTCCCTAGGCCAACCATCAGATGTTGGAATAATCAGGTGCAAGGCAGAAAGTATACACAAAACTTGAACTGAAACAAGGAAGAAGGATGTTTTCAAAGACTGGTACTATCTCTAAAACATTTTTAAAGTACATGTCATTGATAAAGCTAAATACTCAATGGTTGTGTAATACAACAGATTCATCATTGAGAAGAGTGAAATTAGGCTGTTTTGAAAACTATGGCAGTTCAGAATTTCTGCATTATTATATAAGAAGATTTCTCTAAAAAATACACATTATTTCAAAGACTTATTGGCTGTGAAATAAGTTAAGGGTATTTCAAATGGCTTGTCTGCAAGGAAAGGTGAGATGTAGGGAATCACAGAAAGTCGAGGGGAAAATAGGTCAATATATACGTTGCTATATTGTGAACTAAGCCTTTGGCCAGCCACAATGTAGAGGACCTGACCCTTAGAAACTTACAAGTAAGCTGGAATCTTTAAAAATTCAAATCTGTATAAGTAAAAAGATTTATTAAAATGAATAACCAAGTGTTTTAATTGACATCAGTATATCAAAACAATAAACCTGAGAACATAGAAAAAATATAAATAAAGATATGAGCAGAACTTAATACAATAGAAAACGTATAAAATTCAGGTGATGTAGTAAGTCCAAAGAATATTCTTTGACAAAATTAAAAGACAAACTTTGATTAAGGAAAACCAAAACATAAGTAAAGAATATACAGAAAGAACCAGGAGAATGTTATAGCAGAGAATATATGAAATGCCAGTCAATTTGAACATTTGTGTAAAGTGGACCAGTTCCTAGCTCCTAAAGTTTACCAAAACTGACACAGGAGGAAATCATTTAAGGTCATCATGTCTGCCCTTGGCATTCTCGCAATGCCCTGGACTCAGAATGCAGCATCGGTAGTCCATGGTAACCTGCGGAGAAGGGGCGGGTCTGAGGGAGGTTGGAACACTGCCCTCACAGAGGGAGTGGGTGTGGCCATCTCTGCTGTGACTGAACAAAGGGCAGGGGAGAAGGGGGCCCAGGGCAGGGCCCTCAGAGCCCGGCAGGCCCAGTCGTGTGTCACAAGCATTGAGGCCCAGGACAAAGGGCGCCTTCTTTGTCTGCACAGCGGCCCAAACTCTCACCTTTCCACTCAGGCCGCCCTCTTACCTGAAGTGTGTGTGGAACCTGTCCGCGCAGTACACCTCGCTGCACAGCTAACCATAGGTCTGGGCATCATAGCTTCCTGCCAGGTGACCGAAGTTCGCAGGCAGATGGGTCCCTGGGACACACGCAGAGAGGATCCTGCCCGGGCCACAGGCCGCCCACTGCCACTGCCCCAGATCGTGGGTCACAAAGCAGCCCTGTCTGAGGCCGTGCCTCTAGAGGGAGTAGTGGACCAACACTTGTAGGAAACGGGGTCCTCGCGGGCAACTCATTGGAGGGACACAAATAAATCTTTGCGGACTTTCTGATGAAACTTACGAGTGTTCACACCTAAGCCTCTTACAAAGTCAGATGTTTAGCTAAACATGAGCTCATGATCTAAATTTACACAATAATGAAGAAATCAGCTACAGGGGGAGACTATCAGCAAAAACAATCAATACCAGAATTAGATTCCCTAGGCCATCGATCAGACGTTGGAATAATCAGGTGCAAGGCAGAAAATATACATAAAACTGGAACGGCAACAAGGAACAAGGATGTTTTCAAAGACTGGTAGGATCTCTAAAACCTTTTTAAAGTACATGTCATTGATAAAGCTAAATACTCAAAGGTTGTGTAATACAACAGATTCATCACTGAGAAGAGTGAAATTATGCTGTTTTGAAAACTATGGCAGGTCAGATTTTCTGCCTAAATATATAAGAAGATTTCTCTGAAAACTACACATTATTTCAAAGAGTTATGGGCTGTGAAATAAGTTAAGATTATTTCAAAGGGTTTGTCTGCAAAGAAAGGTGAGATGTAGGAAATCACAGAAAGTCGAGGGGAAAATAGGTCAATGTATACGTTGCTATATTGTGAACTAAGCCTTTGGCCAACAACAATGTAGAGGACCTGACCCTTAGAAACTTAAAGTAAGCTGGAATCTTTAAAAATTCAAATCTCTATAAGTAAAAAGATTTATTAAAATGAATAACCAAGTGTTTTAATTGACATCAGAAGATCAAAACAATAAACCCTGAGAACATAGAAAAAAGATAAATAAAGATATGAGCAGAACTTAATACCACAGAAAACTTATAAAATTCAGTTGAGGTAGTAAGTCCAAAGAATATTCTTTGACAAGATTTAAAAGACACACTTTGATTAAAGAAAACCAAAACATAAGTAAAGAATATACAGAAAGAATCAGGACAATGTTATAGCAGAGAATATATGAAATGCCAGTAAATTTGAACATTTGTGTAAAGTGGACCATTTCCTAGCTCCTAAAGTTTACCAAAATTGACACAAGAGGAAATCATTTAAGGTCATCATGTCTGCCCTTGGCATTCTCGGAATGCCCTGGCCTCAGAATGCAGCATCTGTAGTCCATGGTAACCTGCGGAGAGGGGGCGGGGCTGAGGGAGGTTGGAACACTGCCTTCACTGAGGGAGTGGGTGGGGCCATCTCTGCTGTGACTGAACAAAGGGCAGGGGAGAAGTGGGCCAACGGCAGGGCCCTCAGAGCCCGGCAGGCCCAGTCGTGTGTCACAAGCATTTAGGCCCAGGCCAAAGTGCGCCTTCTTTGTCTGCACAGCTGCCCAAACTCTCACCTTTCCACTCAGGCCGCCCTCTTACTTGAAGTGTGTGTGGAACTGGTCCGCGCAGTACACCGCGATTCAAAGCTAACCATAGGTCTGGGCATCATAGCTTCCTGCCAGGTGACCGAAGTTCGCAGGCAGATGGGTCGTGGGACACACGTGGGGAGCCTCCTGCCCAGGCCACAGGCCGCCCAAAGCCACTATCCCAGATCGGGGGCAGCAAAGCAGTCCTCTCTGAGTCCCAGCCTCTAGAGGGAGTAGTGGACCAACACTTGTAGAAAAAGGGGTCCGCGCGGGTAACTCATTGGAGGGACACAAACAAATCTTTGCGGACTTTCTGCTGTAGCTTACGAGCGTTCACACCTAAGCCTCTTACAGGGTCAGCTGTTTAGCTCAACATGAGCTCATGATCTAAATTTACACAATAATGAAGAAATCAGCTACAAGGGGAGACAAGCAGCAAAAACAATCAATACCAGAATTAGATTCCCTAGGCCAACCATCAGATGTTGGAATAATCAGGTGCAAGGCAGAAAGTATACACAAAACTTGAACTGAAACAAGGAAGAAGGATGTTTTCAAAGACTGGTACTATCTCTAAAACATTTTTAAAGTACATGTCATTGATAAAGCTAAATACTCAATGGTTGTGTAATACAACAGATTCATCATTGAGAAGAGTGAAATTAGGCTGTTTTGAAAACTATGGCAGTTCAGAATTTCTGCATTATTATATAAGAAGATTTCTCTAAAAAATACACATTATTTCAAAGACTTATTGGCTGTGAAATAAGTTAAGGGTATTTCAAATGGCTTGTCTGCAAGGAAAGGTGAGATGTAGGGAATCACAGAAAGTCGAGGGGAAAATAGGTCAATATATACGTTGCTATATTGTGAACTAAGCCTTTGGCCAGCCACAATGTAGAGGACCTGACCTTTAGAAACTTACAAGTAAGCTGGAATCTTTAAAATTTCAAATCTGTATAAGTAAAAAGATTTATTAAAATGAATAACCAAGTGTTTTAATTGACATCAGTATATCAAAACAATAAACCTGAGAACATAGAAAAAATATAAATAAAGATATGAGCAGAACTTAATACAATAGAAAACGTATAAAATTCAGGTGATGTAGTAAGTCCAAAGAATATTCTTTGACAAAATTAAAAGACAAACTTTGATTAAGGAAAACCAAAACATAAGTAAAGAATATACAGAAAGAACCAGGAGAATGTTATAGCAGAGAATATATGAAATGCCAGTCAATTTGAACATTTGTGTAAAGTGGACCAGTTCCTAGCTCCTAAAGTTTACCAAAACTGACACAGGAGGAAATCATTTAAGGTCATCATGTCTGCCCTTGGCATTCTCGCAATGCCCTGGACTCAGAATGCAGCATCGGTAGTCCATGGTAACCTGCGGAGAAGGGGCGGGTCTGAGGGAGGTTGGAACACTGCCCTCACAGAGGGAGTGGGTGTGGCCATCTCTGCTGTGACTGAACAAAGGGCAGGGGAGAAGGGGGCCCAGGGCAGGGCCCTCAGAGCCCGGCAGGCCCAGTCGTGTGTCACAAGCATTGAGGCCCAGGACAAAGGGCGCCTTCTTTGTCTGCACAGCGGCCCAAACTCTCACCTTTCCACTCAGGCCGCCCTCTTACCTGAAGTGTGTGTGGAACCTGTCCGCGCAGTACACCTCGCTGCACAGCTAACCATAGGTCTGGGCATCATAGCTTCCTGCCAGGTGACCGAAGTTCGCAGGCAGATGGGTCCCTGGGACACACGCAGAGAGGATCCTGCCCGGGCCACAGGCCGCCCACTGCCACTGCCCCAGATCGTGGGTCACAAAGCAGCCCTGTCTGAGGCCGTGCCTCTAGAGGGAGTAGTGGACCAACACTTGTAGGAAACGGGGTCCTCGCGGGCAACTCATTGGAGGGACACAAATAAATCTTTGCGGACTTTCTGATGAAACTTACGAGTGTTCACACCTAAGCCTCTTACAAAGTCAGATGTTTAGCTAAACATGAGCTCATGATCTAAATTTACACAATAATGAAGAAATCAGCTACAGGGGGAGACTATCAGCAAAAACAATCAATACCAGAATTAGATTCCCTAGGCCATCGATCAGACGTTGGAATAATCAGGTGCAAGGCAGAAAATATACATAAAACTGGAACGGCAACAAGGAACAAGGATGTTTTCAAAGACTGGTAGGATCTCTAAAACCTTTTTAAAGTACATGTCATTGATAAAGCTAAATACTCAAAGGTTGTGTAATACAACAGATTCATCACTGAGAAGAGTGAAATTATGCTGTTTTGAAAACTATGGCAGGTCAGATTTTCTGCCTAAATATATAAGAAGATTTCTCTGAAAACTACACATTATTTCAAAGAGTTATGGGCTGTGAAATAAGTTAAGATTATTTCAAAGGGTTTGTCTGCAAAGAAAGGTGAGATGTAGGAAATCACAGAAAGTCGAGGGGAAAATAGGTCAATGTATACGTTGCTATATTGTGAACTAAGCCTTTGGCCAACAACAATGTAGAGGACCTGACCCTTAGAAACTTAAAGTAAGCTGGAATCTTTAAAAATTCAAATCTCTATAAGTAAAAAGATTTATTAAAATGAATAACCAAGTGTTTTAATTGACATCAGAAGATCAAAACAATAAACCCTGAGAACATAGAAAAAAGATAAATAAAGATATGAGCAGAACTTAATACCACAGAAAACTTATAAAATTCAGTTGAGGTAGTAAGTCCAAAGAATATTCTTTGACAAGATTTAAAAGACACACTTTGATTAAAGAAAACCAAAACATAAGTAAAGAATATACAGAAAGAATCAGGACAATGTTATAGCAGAGAATATATGAAATGCCAGTAAATTTGAACATTTGTGTAAAGTGGACCATTTCCTAGCTCCTAAAGTTTACCAAAATTGACACAAGAGGAAATCATTTAAGGTCATCATGTCTGCCCTTGGCATTCTCGGAATGCCCTGGCCTCAGAATGCAGCATCTGTAGTCCATGGTAACCTGCGGAGAGGGGGCGGGGCTGAGGGAGGTTGGAACACTGCCTTCACTGAGGGAGTGGGTGGGGCCATCTCTGCTGTGACTGAACAAAGGGCAGGGGAGAAGTGGGCCAACGGCAGGGCCCTCAGAGCCCGGCAGGCCCAGTCGTGTGTCACAAGCATTTAGGCCCAGGCCAAAGTGCGCCTTCTTTGTCTGCACAGCTGCCCAAACTCTCACCTTTCCACTCAGGCCGCCCTCTTACTTGAAGTGTGTGTGGAACTGGTCCGCGCAGTACACCGCGATTCAAAGCTAACCATAGGTCTGGGCATCATAGCTTCCTGCCAGGTGACCGAAGTTCGCAGGCAGATGGGTCGTGGGACACACGTGGGGAGCCTCCTGCCCAGGCCACAGGCCGCCCAAAGCCACTATCCCAGATCGGGGGCAGCAAAGCAGTCCTCTCTGAGTCCCAGCCTCTAGAGGGAGTAGTGGACCAACACTTGTAGAAAAAGGGGTCCGCGCGGGTAACTCATTGGAGGGACACAAACAAATCTTTGCGGACTTTCTGCTGTAGCTTACGAGCGTTCACACCTAAGCCTCTTACAGGGTCAGCTGTTTAGCTCAACATGAGCTCATGATCTAAATTTACACAATAATGAAGAAATCAGCTACAAGGGGAGACAAGCAGCAAAAACAATCAATACCAGAATTAGATTCCCTAGGCCAACCATCAGATGTTGGAATAATCAGGTGCAAGGCAGAAAGTATACACAAAACTTGAACTGAAACAAGGAAGAAGGATGTTTTCAAAGACTGGTACTATCTCTAAAACATTTTTAAAGTACATGTCATTGATAAAGCTAAATACTCAATGGTTGTGTAATACAACAGATTCATCATTGAGAAGAGTGAAATTAGGCTGTTTTGAAAACTATGGCAGTTCAGAATTTCTGCATTATTATATAAGAAGATTTCTCTAAAAAATACACATTATTTCAAAGACTTATTGGCTGTGAAATAAGTTAAGGGTATTTCAAATGGCTTGTCTGCAAGGAAAGGTGAGATGTAGGGAATCACAGAAAGTCGAGGGGAAAATAGGTCAATATATACGTTGCTATATTGTGAACTAAGCCTTTGGCCAGCCACAATGTAGAGGACCTGACCCTTAGAAACTTACAAGTAAGCTGGAATCTTTAAAAATTCAAATCTGTATAAGTAAAAAGATTTATTAAAATGAATAACCAAGTGTTTTAATTGACATCAGTATATCAAAACAATAAACCTGAGAACATAGAAAAAATATAAATAAAGATATGAGCAGAACTTAATACAATAGAAAACGTATAAAATTCAGGTGATGTAGTAAGTCCAAAGAATATTCTTTGACAAAATTAAAAGACAAACTTTGATTAAGGAAAACCAAAACATAAGTAAAGAATATACAGAAAGAACCAGGAGAATGTTATAGCAGAGAATATATGAAATGCCAGTCAATTTGAACATTTGTGTAAAGTGGACCAGTTCCTAGCTCCTAAAGTTTACCAAAACTGACACAGGAGGAAATCATTTAAGGTCATCATGTCTGCCCTTGGCATTCTCGCAATGCCCTGGACTCAGAATGCAGCATCGGTAGTCCATGGTAACCTGCGGAGAAGGGGCGGGTCTGAGGGAGGTTGGAACACTGCCCTCACAGAGGGAGTGGGTGTGGCCATCTCTGCTGTGACTGAACAAAGGGCAGGGGAGAAGGGGGCCCAGGGCAGGGCCCTCAGAGCCCGGCAGGCCCAGTCGTGTGTCACAAGCATTGAGGCCCAGGACAAAGGGCGCCTTCTTTGTCTGCACAGCGGCCCAAACTCTCACCTTTCCACTCAGGCCGCCCTCTTACCTGAAGTGTGTGTGGAACCTGTCCGCGCAGTACACCTCGCTGCACAGCTAACCATAGGTCTGGGCATCATAGCTTCCTGCCAGGTGACCGAAGTTCGCAGGCAGATGGGTCCCTGGGACACACGCAGAGAGGATCCTGCCCGGGCCACAGGCCGCCCACTGCCACTGCCCCAGATCGTGGGTCACAAAGCAGCCCTGTCTGAGGCCGTGCCTCTAGAGGGAGTAGTGGACCAACACTTGTAGGAAACGGGGTCCTCGCGGGCAACTCATTGGAGGGACACAAATAAATCTTTGCGGACTTTCTGATGAAACTTACGAGTGTTCACACCTAAGCCTCTTACAAAGTCAGATGTTTAGCTAAACATGAGCTCATGATCTAAATTTACACAATAATGAAGAAATCAGCTACAGGGGGAGACTATCAGCAAAAACAATCAATACCAGAATTAGATTCCCTAGGCCATCGATCAGACGTTGGAATAATCAGGTGCAAGGCAGAAAATATACATAAAACTGGAACGGCAACAAGGAACAAGGATGTTTTCAAAGACTGGTAGGATCTCTAAAACCTTTTTAAAGTACATGTCATTGATAAAGCTAAATACTCAAAGGTTGTGTAATACAACAGATTCATCACTGAGAAGAGTGAAATTATGCTGTTTTGAAAACTATGGCAGGTCAGATTTTCTGCCTAAATATATAAGAAGATTTCTCTGAAAACTACACATTATTTCAAAGAGTTATGGGCTGTGAAATAAGTTAAGATTATTTCAAAGGGTTTGTCTGCAAAGAAAGGTGAGATGTAGGAAATCACAGAAAGTCGAGGGGAAAATAGGTCAATGTATACGTTGCTATATTGTGAACTAAGCCTTTGGCCAACAACAATGTAGAGGACCTGACCCTTAGAAACTTAAAGTAAGCTGGAATCTTTAAAAATTCAAATCTCTATAAGTAAAAAGATTTATTAAAATGAATAACCAAGTGTTTTAATTGACATCAGAAGATCAAAACAATAAACCCTGAGAACATAGAAAAAAGATAAATAAAGATATGAGCAGAACTTAATACCACAGAAAACGTATAAAATTCAGTTGAGGTAGTAAGTCCAAAGAATATTCTTTGACAAGATTTAAAAGACACACTTTGATTAAAGAAAACCAAAACATAAGTAAAGAATATACAGAAAGAATCAGGACAATGTTATAGCAGAGAATATATGAAATGCCAGTAAATTTGAACATTTGTGTAAAGTGGACCATTTCCTAGCTCCTAAAGTTTACCAAAATTGACACAAGAGGAAATCATTTAAGGTCATCATGTCTGCCCTTGGCATTCTCGGAATGCCCTGGCCTCAGAATGCAGCATCTGTAGTCCATGGTAACCTGCGGAGAGGGACCGGGGCTGAGGGAGGTTGGAACACTGCCTTCACTGAGGGAGTGGGTGGGGCCATCTCTGCTGTGACTGAACAAAGGGCAGGGGAGAAGTGGGCCAACGGCAGGGCCCTCAGAGCCCGGCAGGCCCAGTCGTGTGTCACAAGCATTTAGGCCCAGGCCAAAGTGCGCCTTCTTTGTCTGCACAGCTGCCCAAACTCTCACCTTTCCACTCAGGCCGCCCTCTTACTTGAAGTGTGTGTGGAACTGGTCCGCGCAGTACACCGCGATTCAAAGCTAACCATAGGTCTGGGCATCATAGCTTCCTGCCAGGTGACCGAAGTTCGCAGGCAGATGGGTCGTGGGACACACGTGGGGAGCCTCCTGCCCAGGCCACAGGCCGCCCAAAGCCACTATCCCAGATCGGGGGCAGCAAAGCAGTCCTCTCTGAGTCCCAGCCTCTAGAGGGAGTAGTGGACCAACACTTGTAGAAAAAGGGGTCCGCGCGGGTAACTCATTGGAGGGACACAGACAAATCTTTGCGGACTTTCTGCTGTAGCTTACGAGCGTTCACACCTAAGCCTCTTACAGGGTCAGCTGTTTAGCTCAACATGAGCTCATGATCTAAATTTACACAATAATGAAGAAATCAGCTACAAGGGGAGACAAGCAGCAAAAACAATCAATACCAGAATTAGATTCCCTAGGCCAACCATCAGATGTTGGAATAATCAGGTGCAAGGCAGAAAGTATACACAAAACTTGAACTGAAACAAGGAAGAAGGATGTTTTCAAAGACTGGTACTATCTCTAAAACATTTTTAAAGTACATGTCATTGATAAAGCTAAATACTCAATGGTTGTGTAATACAACAGATTCATCATTGAGAAGAGTGAAATTAGGCTGTTTTGAAAACTATGGCAGTTCAGAATTTCTGCATTATTATATAAGAAGATTTCTCTAAAAAATACACATTATTTCAAAGACTTATTGGCTGTGAAATAAGTTAAGGGTATTTCAAATGGCTTGTCTGCAAGGAAAGGTGAGATGTAGGGAATCACAGAAAGTCGAGGGGAAAATAGGTCAATATATACGTTGCTATATTGTGAACTAAGCCTTTGGCCAGCCACAATGTAGAGGACCTGACCCTTAGAAACTTACAAGTAAGCTGGAATCTTTAAAAATTCAAATCTGTATAAGTAAAAAGATTTATTAAAATGAATAACCAAGTGTTTTAATTGACATCAGTATATCAAAACAATAAACCTGAGAACATAGAAAAAATATAAATAAAGATATGAGCAGAACTTAATACAATAGAAAACGTATAAAATTCAGGTGATGTAGTAAGTCCAAAGAATATTCTTTGACAAAATTAAAAGACAAACTTTGATTAAGGAAAACCAAAACATAAGTAAAGAATATACAGAAAGAACCAGGAGAATGTTATAGCAGAGAATATATGAAATGCCAGTCAATTTGAACATTTGTGTAAAGTGGACCAGTTCCTAGCTCCTAAAGTTTACCAAAACTGACACAGGAGGAAATCATTTAAGGTCATCATGTCTGCCCTTGGCATTCTCGCAATGCCCTGGACTCAGAATGCAGCATCGGTAGTCCATGGTAACCTGCGGAGAAGGGGCGGGTCTGAGGGAGGTTGGAACACTGCCCTCACAGAGGGAGTGGGTGTGGCCATCTCTGCTGTGACTGAACAAAGGGCAGGGGAGAAGGGGGCCCAGGGCAGGGCCCTCAGAGCCCGGCAGGCCCAGTCGTGTGTCACAAGCATTGAGGCCCAGGACAAAGGGCGCCTTCTTTGTCTGCACAGCTGCCCAAACTCTCACCTTTCCACTCAGGCCGCCCTCTTACCTGAAGTGTGTGTGGAACCTGTCCGCGCAGTACACCTCGCTGCACAGCTAACCATAGGTCTGGGCATCATAGCTTCCTGCCAGGTGACCGAAGTTCGCAGGCAGATGGGTCCCTGGGACACACGCAGAGAGGATCCTGCCCGGGCCACAGGCCGCCCACTGCCACTGCCCCAGATCGTGGGTCACAAAGCAGCCCTGTCTGAGGCCGTGCCTCTAGAGGGAGTAGTGGACCAACACTTGTAGGAAACGGGGTCCTCGCGGGCAACTCATTGGAGGGACACAAATAAATCTTTGCGGACTTTCTGATGAAACTTACGAGTGTTCACACCTAAGCCTCTTACAAAGTCAGATGTTTAGCTAAACATGAGCTCATGATCTAAATTTACACAATAATGAAGAAATCAGCTACAGGGGGAGACTATCAGCAAAAACAATCAATACCAGAATTAGATTCCCTAGGCCATCGATCAGACGTTGGAATAATCAGGTGCAAGGCAGAAAATATACATAAAACTGGAACGGAAACAAGGAACAAGGATGTTTTCAAAGACTGGTAGGATCTCTAAAACCTTTTTAAAGTACATGTCATTGATAAAGCTAAATACTCAAAGGTTGTGTAATACAACAGATTCATCACTGAGAAGAGTGAAATTATGCTGTTTTGAAAACTATGGCAGGTCAGATTTTCTGCCTAAATATATAAGAAGATTTCTCTGAAAACTACACATTATTTCAAAGAGTTATGGGCTGTGAAATAAGTTAAGATTATTTCAAAGGGTTTGTCTGCAAAGAAAGGTGAGATGTAGGAAATCACAGAAAGTCGAGGGGAAAATAGGTCAATGTATACGTTGCTATATTGTGAACTAAGCCTTTGGCCAACAACAATGTAGAGGACCTGACCCTTAGAAACTTAAAGTAAGCTGGAATCTTTAAAAATTCAAATCTCTATAAGTAAAAAGATTTATTAAAATGAATAACCAAGTGTTTTAATTGACATCAGAAGATCAAAACAATAAACCCTGAGAACATAGAAAAAAGATAAATAAAGATATGAGCAGAACTTAATACCACAGAAAACTTATAAAATTCAGTTGAGGTAGTAAGTCCAAAGAATATTCTTTGACAAGATTTAAAAGACACACTTTGATTAAAGAAAACCAAAACATAAGTAAAGAATATACAGAAAGAATCAGGACAATGTTATAGCAGAGAATATATGAAATGCCAGTAAATTTGAACATTTGTGTAAAGTGGACCATTTCCTAGCTCCTAAAGTTTACCAAAATTGACACAAGAGGAAATCATTTAAGGTCATCATGTCTGCCCTTGGCATTCTCGGAATGCCCTGGCCTCAGAATGCAGCATCTGTAGTCCATGGTAACCTGCGGAGAGGGACCGGGGCTGAGGGAGGTTGGAACACTGCCTTCACTGAGGGAGTGGGTGGGGCCATCTCTGCTGTGACTGAACAAAGGGCAGGGGAGAAGTGGGCCAACGGCAGGGCCCTCAGAGCCCGGCAGGCCCAGTCGTGTGTCACAAGCATTTAGGCCCAGGCCAAAGTGCGCCTTCTTTGTCTGCACAGCTGCCCAAACTCTCACCTTTCCACTCAGGCCGCCCTCTTACTTGAAGTGTGTGTGGAACTGGTCCGCGCAGTACACCGCGATTCAAAGCTAACCATAGGTCTGGGCATCATAGCTTCCTGCCAGGTGACCGAAGTTCGCAGGCAGATGGGTCGTGGGACACACGTGGGGAGCCTCCTGCCCAGGCCACAGGCCGCCCAAAGCCACTATCCCAGATCGGGGGCAGCAAAGCAGTCCTCTCTGAGTCCCAGCCTCTAGAGGGAGTAGTGGACCAACACTTGTAGAAAAAGGGGTCCGCGCGGGTAACTCATTGGAGGGACACAGACAAATCTTTGCGGACTTTCTGCTGTAGCTTACGAGCGTTCACACCTAAGCCTCTTACAGGGTCAGCTGTTTAGCTCAACATGAGCTCATGATCTAAATTTACACAATAATGAAGAAATCAGCTACAAGGGGAGACAAGCAGCAAAAACAATCAATACCAGAATTAGATTCCCTAGGCCAACCATCAGATGTTGGAATAATCAGGTGCAAGGCAGAAAGTATACACAAAACTTGAACTGAAACAAGGAAGAAGGATGTTTTCAAAGACTGGTACTATCTCTAAAACATTTTTAAAGTACATGTCATTGATAAAGCTAAATACTCAATGGTTGTGTAATACAACAGATTCATCATTGAGAAGAGTGAAATTAGGCTGTTTTGAAAACTATGGCAGTTCAGAATTTCTGCATTATTATATAAGAAGATTTCTCTAAAAAATACACATTATTTCAAAGACTTATTGGCTGTGAAATAAGTTAAGGGTATTTCAAATGGCTTGTCTGCAAGGAAAGGTGAGATGTAGGGAATCACAGAAAGTCGAGGGGAAAATAGGTCAATATATACGTTGCTATATTGTGAACTAAGCCTTTGGCCAGCCACAATGTAGAGGACCTGACCCTTAGAAACTTACAAGTAAGCTGGAATCTTTAAAAATTCAAATCTGTATAAGTAAAAAGATTTATTAAAATGAATAACCAAGTGTTTTAATTGACATCAGTATATCAAAACAATAAACCTGAGAACATAGAAAAAATATAAATAAAGATATGAGCAGAACTTAATACAATAGAAAACGTATAAAATTCAGGTGATGTAGTAAGTCCAAAGAATATTCTTTGACAAAATTAAAAGACAAACTTTGATTAAGGAAAACCAAAACATAAGTAAAGAATATACAGAAAGAACCAGGAGAATGTTATAGCAGAGAATATATGAAATGCCAGTCAATTTGAACATTTGTGTAAAGTGGACCAGTTCCTAGCTCCTAAAGTTTACCAAAACTGACACAGGAGGAAATCATTTAAGGTCATCATGTCTGCCCTTGGCATTCTCGCAATGCCCTGGACTCAGAATGCAGCATCGGTAGTCCATGGTAACCTGCGGAGAAGGGGCGGGTCTGAGGGAGGTTGGAACACTGCCCTCACAGAGGGAGTGGGTGTGGCCATCTCTGCTGTGACTGAACAAAGGGCAGGGGAGAAGGGGGCCCAGGGCAGGGCCCTCAGAGCCCGGCAGGCCCAGTCGTGTGTCACAAGCATTGAGGCCCAGGACAAAGGGCGCCTTCTTTGTCTGCACAGCTGCCCAAACTCTCACCTTTCCACTCAGGCCGCCCTCTTACCTGAAGTGTGTGTGGAACCTGTCCGCGCAGTACACCTCGCTGCACAGCTAACCATAGGTCTGGGCATCATAGCTTCCTGCCAGGTGACCGAAGTTCGCAGGCAGATGGGTCCCTGGGACACACGCAGAGAGGATCCTGCCCGGGCCACAGGCCGCCCACTGCCACTGCCCCAGATCGTGGGTCACAAAGCAGCCCTGTCTGAGGCCGTGCCTCTAGAGGGAGTAGTGGACCAACACTTGTAGGAAACGGGGTCCTCGCGGGCAACTCATTGGAGGGACACAAATAAATCTTTGCGGACTTTCTGATGAAACTTATGAGTGTTCACACCTAAGCCTCTTACAAAGTCAGATGTTTAGCTAAACATGAGCTCATGATCTAAATTTACACAATAATGAAGAAATCAGCTACAGGGGGAGACTATCAGCAAAAACAATCAATACCAGAATTAGATTCCCTAGGCCATCGATCGGACGTTGGAATAATCAGGTGCAAGGCAGAAAATATACATAAAACTGGAACGGAAACAAGGAACAAGGATGTTTTCAAAGACTGGTAGGATCTCTAAAACCTTTTTAAAGTACATGTCATTGATAAAGCTAAATACTCAAAGGTTGTGTAATACAACAGATTCATCACTGAGAAGAGTGAAATTATGCTGTTTTGAAAACTATGGCAGGTCAGATTTTCTGCCTAAATATATAAGAAGATTTCTCTGAAAACTACACATTATTTCAAAGAGTTATGGGCTGTGAAATAAGTTAAGATTATTTCAAAGGGTTTGTCTGCAAAGAAAGGTGAGATGTAGGAAATCACAGAAAGTCGAGGGGAAAATAGGTCAATGTATACGTTGCTATATTGTGAACTAAGCCTTTGGCCAACAACAATGTAGAGGACCTGACCCTTAGAAACTTAAAGTAAGCTGGAATCTTTAAAAATTCAAATCTCTATAAGTAAAAAGATTTATTAAAATGAATAACCAAGTGTTTTAATTGACATCAGAAGATCAAAACAATAAACCCTGAGAACATAGAAAAAAGATAAATAAAGATATGAGCAGAACTTAATACCACAGAAAACTTATAAAATTCAGTTGAGGTAGTAAGTCCAAAGAATATTCTTTGACAAGATTTAAAAGACACACTTTGATTAAAGAAAACCAAAACATAAGTAAAGAATATACAGAAAGAATCAGGACAATGTTATAGCAGAGAATATATGAAATGCCAGTAAATTTGAACATTTGTGTAAAGTGGACCATTTCCTAGCTCCTAAAGTTTACCAAAATTGACACAAGAGGAAATCATTTAAGGTCATCATGTCTGCCCTTGGCATTCTCGGAATGCCCTGGCCTCAGAATGCAGCATCTGTAGTCCATGGTAACCTGCGGAGAGGGGGCGGGGCTGAGGGAGGTTGGAACACTGCCTTCACTGAGGGAGTGGGTGGGGCCATCTCTGCTGTGACTGAACAAAGGGCAGGGGAGAAGTGGGCCAACGGCAGGGCCCTCAGAGCCCGGCAGGCCCAGTCGTGTGTCACAAGCATTTAGGCCCAGGCCAAAGTGCGCCTTCTTTGTCTGCACAGCTGCCCAAACTCTCACCTTTCCACTCAGGCCGCCCTCTTACTTGAAGTGTGTGTGGAACTGGTCCGCGCAGTACACCGCGATTCAAAGCTAACCATAGGTCTGGGCATCATAGCTTCCTGCCAGGTGACCGAAGTTCGCAGGCAGATGGGTCGTGGGACACACGTGGGGAGCCTCCTGCCCAGGCCACAGGCCGCCCAAAGCCACTATCCCAGATCGGGGGCAGCAAAGCAGTCCTCTCTGAGTCCCAGCCTCTAGAGGGAGTAGTGGACCAACACTTGTAGAAAAAGGGGTCCGCGCGGGTAACTCATTGGAGGGACACAAACAAATCTTTGCGGACTTTCTGCTGTAGCTTACGAGCGTTCACACCTAAGCCTCTTACAGGGTCAGCTGTTTAGCTCAACATGAGCTCATGATCTAAATTTACACAATAATGAAGAAATCAGCTACAAGGGGAGACAAGCAGCAAAAACAATCAATACCAGAATTAGATTCCCTAGGCCAACCATCAGATGTTGGAATAATCAGGTGCAAGGCAGAAAGTATACACAAAACTTGAACTGAAACAAGGAAGAAGGATGTTTTCAAAGACTGGTACTATCTCTAAAACATTTTTAAAGTACATGTCATTGATAAAGCTAAATACTCAATGGTTGTGTAATACAACAGATTCATCATTGAGAAGAGTGAAATTAGGCTGTTTTGAAAACTATGGCAGTTCAGAATTTCTGCATTATTATATAAGAAGATTTCTCTAAAAAATACACATTATTTCAAAGACTTATTGGCTGTGAAATAAGTTAAGGGTATTTCAAATGGCTTGTCTGCAAGGAAAGGTGAGATGTAGGGAATCACAGAAAGTCGAGGGGAAAATAGGTCAATATATACGTTGCTATATTGTGAACTAAGCCTTTGGCCAGCCACAATGTAGAGGACCTGACCCTTAGAAACTTACAAGTAAGCTGGAATCTTTAAAAATTCAAATCTGTATAAGTAAAAAGATTTATTAAAATGAATAACCAAGTGTTTTAATTGACATCAGTATATCAAAACAATAAACCTGAGAACATAGAAAAAATATAAATAAAGATATGAGCAGAACTTAATACAATAGAAAACGTATAAAATTCAGGTGATGTAGTAAGTCCAAAGAATATTCTTTGACAAAATTAAAAGACAAACTTTGATTAAGGAAAACCAAAACATAAGTAAAGAATATACAGAAAGAACCAGGAGAATGTTATAGCAGAGAATATATGAAATGCCAGTCAATTTGAACATTTGTGTAAAGTGGACCAGTTCCTAGCTCCTAAAGTTTACCAAAACTGACACAGGAGGAAATCATTTAAGGTCATCATGTCTGCCCTTGGCATTCTCGCAATGCCCTGGACTCAGAATGCAGCATCGGTAGTCCATGGTAACCTGCGGAGAAGGGGCGGGTCTGAGGGAGGTTGGAACACTGCCCTCACAGAGGGAGTGGGTGTGGCCATCTCTGCTGTGACTGAACAAAGGGCAGGGGAGAAGGGGGCCCAGGGCAGGGCCCTCAGAGCCCGGCAGGCCCAGTCGTGTGTCACAAGCATTGAGGCCCAGGACAAAGGGCGCCTTCTTTGTCTGCACAGCGGCCCAAACTCTCACCTTTCCACTCAGGCCGCCCTCTTACCTGAAGTGTGTGTGGAACCTGTCCGCGCAGTACACCTCGCTGCACAGCTAACCATAGGTCTGGGCATCATAGCTTCCTGCCAGGTGACCGAAGTTCGCAGGCAGATGGGTCCCAGGGACACACGCAGAGAGGATCCTGCCCGGGCCACAGGCCGCCCACTGCCACTGCCCCAGATCGTGGGGCACAAAGCAGCCCTGTCTGAGGCCGTGCCTCTAGAGGGAGTAGTGGACCAACACTTGTAGGAAACGGGGTCCTCGCGGGCAACTCATTGGAGGGACACAAATAAATCTTTGCGGACTTTCTGATGAAACTTACGAGTGTTCACACCTAAGCCTCTTACAAAGTCAGATGTTTAGCTAAACATGAGCTCATGATCTAAATTTACACAATAATGAAGAAATCAGCTACAGGGGGAGACTATCAGCAAAAACAATCAATACCAGAATTAGATTCCCTAGGCCATCGATCAGACGTTGGAATAATCAGGTGCAAGGCAGAAAATATACATAAAACTGGAACGGAAACTAGGAACAAGGATGTTTTCAAAGACTGGTAGGATCTCTAAAACCTTTTTAAAGTACATGTCATTGATAAAGCTAAATACTCAAAGGTTGTGTAATACAACAGATTCATCACTGAGAAGAGTGAAATTATGCTGTTTTGAAAACTATGGCAGGTCAGATTTTCTGCCTAAATATATAAGAAGATTTCTCTGAAAACTACACATTATTTCAAAGAGTTATGGGCTGTGAAATAAGTTAAGATTATTTCAAAGGGTTTGTCTGCAAAGAAAGGTGAGATGTAGGAAATCACAGAAAGTCGAGGGGAAAATAGGTCAATGTATACGTTGCTATATTGTGAACTAAGCCTTTGGCCAACAACAATGTAGAGGACCTGACCCTTAGAAACTTAAAGTAAGCTGGAATCTTTAAAAATTCAAATCTCTATAAGTAAAAAGATTTATTAAAATGAATAACCAAGTGTTTTAATTGACATCAGAAGATCAAAACAATAAACCCTGAGAACATAGAAAAAAGATAAATAAAGATATGAGCAGAACTTAATACCACAGAAAACTTATAAAATTCAGTTGAGGTAGTAAGTCCAAAGAATATTCTTTGACAAGATTTAAAAGACACACTTTGATTAAAGAAAACCAAAACATAAGTAAAGAATATACAGAAAGAATCAGGACAATGTTATAGCAGAGAATATATGAAATGCCAGTAAATTTGAACATTTGTGTAAAGTGGACCATTTCCTAGCTCCTAAAGTTTACCAAAATTGACACAAGAGGAAATCATTTAAGGTCATCATGTCTGCCCTTGGCATTCTCGGAATGCCCTGGCCTCAGAATGCAGCATCTGTAGTCCATGGTAACCTGCGGAGAGGGACCGGGGCTGAGGGAGGTTGGAACACTGCCTTCACTGAGGGAGTGGGTGGGGCCATCTCTGCTGTGACTGAACAAAGGGCAGGGGAGAAGTGGGCCAACGGCAGGGCCCTCAGAGCCCGGCAGGCCCAGTCGTGTGTCACAAGCATTTAGGCCCAGGCCAAAGTGCGCCTTCTTTGTCTGCACAGCTGCCCAAACTCTCACCTTTCCACTCAGGCCGCCCTCTTACTTGAAGTGTGTGTGGAACTGGTCCGCGCAGTACACCGCGATTCAAAGCTAACCATAGGTCTGGGCATCATAGCTTCCTGCCAGGTGACCGAAGTTCGCAGGCAGATGGGTCGTGGGACACACGTGGGGAGCCTCCTGCCCAGGCCACAGGCCGCCCAAAGCCACTATCCCAGATCGGGGGCAGCAAAGCAGTCCTCTCTGAGTCCCAGCCTCTAGAGGGAGTAGTGGACCAACACTTGTAGAAAAAGGGGTCCGCGCGGGTAACTCATTGGAGGGACACAAACAAATCTTTGCGGACTTTCTGCTGTAGCTTACGAGCGTTCACACCTAAGCCTCTTACAGGGTCAGCTGTTTAGCTCAACATGAGCTCATGATCTAAATTTACACAATAATGAAGAAATCAGCTACAAGGGGAGACAAGCAGCAAAAACAATCAATACCAGAATTAGATTCCCTAGGCCAACCATCAGATGTTGGAATAATCAGGTGCAAGGCAGAAAGTATACACAAAACTTGAACTGAAACAAGGAAGAAGGATGTTTTCAAAGACTGGTACTATCTCTAAAACATTTTTAAAGTACATGTCATTGATAAAGCTAAATACTCAATGGTTGTGTAATACAACAGATTCATCATTGAGAAGAGTGAAATTAGGCTGTTTTGAAAACTATGGCAGTTCAGAATTTCTGCATTATTATATAAGAAGATTTCTCTAAAAAATACACATTATTTCAAAGACTTATTGGCTGTGAAATAAGTTAAGGGTATTTCAAATGGCTTGTCTGCAAGGAAAGGTGAGATGTAGGGAATCACAGAAAGTCGAGGGGAAAATAGGTCAATATATACGTTGCTATATTGTGAACTAAGCCTTTGGCCAGCCACAATGTAGAGGACCTGACCCTTAGAAACTTACAAGTAAGCTGGAATCTTTAAAAATTCAAATCTGTATAAGTAAAAAGATTTATTAAAATGAATAACCAAGTGTTTTAATTGACATCAGTATATCAAAACAATAAACCTGAGAACATAGAAAAAATATAAATAAAGATATGAGCAGAACTTAATACAATAGAAAACGTATAAAATTCAGGTGATGTAGTAAGTCCAAAGAATATTCTTTGACAAAATTAAAAGACAAACTTTGATTAAGGAAAACCAAAACATAAGTAAAGAATATACAGAAAGAACCAGGAGAATGTTATAGCAGAGAATATATGAAATGCCAGTCAATTTGAACATTTGTGTAAAGTGGACCAGTTCCTAGCTCCTAAAGTTTACCAAAACTGACACAGGAGGAAATCATTTAAGGTCATCATGTCTGCCCTTGGCATTCTCGCAATGCCCTGGACTCAGAATGCAGCATCGGTAGTCCATGGTAACCTGCGGAGAAGGGGCGGGTCTGAGGGAGGTTGGAACACTGCCCTCACAGAGGGAGTGGGTGTGGCCATCTCTGCTGTGACTGAACAAAGGGCAGGGGAGAAGGGGGCCCAGGGCAGGGCCCTCAGAGCCCGGCAGGCCCAGTCGTGTGTCACAAGCATTGAGGCCCAGGACAAAGGGCGCCTTCTTTGTCTGCACAGCTGCCCAAACTCTCACCTTTCCACTCAGGCCGCCCTCTTACCTGAAGTGTGTGTGGAACCTGTCCGCGCAGTACACCTCGCTGCACAGCTAACCATAGGTCTGGGCATCATAGCTTCCTGCCAGGTGACCGAAGTTCGCAGCAGATGGGTCCCTGGGACACACGCAGAGAGGATCCTGCCCGGGCCACAGGCCGCCCACTGCCACTGCCCCAGATCGTGGGTCACAAAGCAGCCCTGTCTGAGGCCGTGCCTCTAGAGGGAGTAGTGGACCAACACTTGTAGGAAACGGGGTCCTCGCGGGCAACTCATTGGAGGGACACAAATAAATCTTTGCGGACTTTCTGATGAAACTTACGAGTGTTCACACCTAAGCCTCTTACAAAGTCAGATGTTTAGCTAAACATGAGCTCATGATCTAAATTTACACAATAATGAAGAAATCAGCTACAGGGGGAGACTATCAGCAAAAACAATCAATACCAGAATTAGATTCCCTAGGCCATCGATCAGACGTTGGAATAATCAGGTGCAAGGCAGAAAATATACATAAAACTGGAACGGAAACAAGGAACAAGGATGTTTTCAAAGACTGGTAGGATCTCTAAAACCTTTTTAAAGTACATGTCATTGATAAAGCTAAATACTCAAAGGTTGTGTAATACAACAGATTCATCACTGAGAAGAGTGAAATTATGCTGTTTTGAAAACTATGGCAGGTCAGATTTTCTGCCTAAATATATAAGAAGATTTCTCTGAAAACTACACATTATTTCAAAGAGTTATGGGCTGTGAAATAAGTTAAGATTATTTCAAAGGGTTTGTCTGCAAAGAAAGGTGAGATGTAGGAAATCACAGAAAGTCGAGGGGAAAATAGGTCAATGTATACGTTGCTATATTGTGAACTAAGCCTTTGGCCAACAACAATGTAGAGGACCTGACCCTTAGAAACTTAAAGTAAGCTGGAATCTTTAAAAATTCAAATCTCTATAAGTAAAAAGATTTATTAAAATGAATAACCAAGTGTTTTAATTGACATCAGAAGATCAAAACAATAAACCCTGAGAACATAGAAAAAAGATAAATAAAGATATGAGCAGAACTTAATACCACAGAAAACTTATAAAATTCAGTTGAGGTAGTAAGTCCAAAGAATATTCTTTGACAAGATTTAAAAGACACACTTTGATTAAAGAAAACCAAAACATAAGTAAAGAATATACAGAAAGAATCAGGACAATGTTATAGCAGAGAATATATGAAATGCCAGTAAATTTGAACATTTGTGTAAAGTGGACCATTTCCTAGCTCCTAAAGTTTACCAAAATTGACACAAGAGGAAATCATTTAAGGTCATCATGTCTGCCCTTGGCATTCTCGGAATGCCCTGGCCTCAGAATGCAGCATCTGTAGTCCATGGTAACCTGCGGAGAGGGACCGGGGCTGAGGGAGGTTGGAACACTGCCTTCACTGAGGGAGTGGGTGGGGCCAT
Organism: Mesoplodon bidens; assembly: GCF_964165515.1. NCBI lineage: Eukaryota > Metazoa > Chordata > Mammalia > Artiodactyla > Ziphiidae > Mesoplodon > Mesoplodon bidens. The sequence goes on along the minus strand of NC_138180.1, from coordinate 26,005,954 downwards.
CTCTGCTGTGACTGAACAAAGGGCAGGGGAGAAGTGGGCCAACGGCAGGGCCCTCAGAGCCCGGCAGGCCCAGTCGTGTGTCACAAGCATTTAGGCCCAGGCCAAAGTGCGCCTTCTTTGTCTGCACAGCTGCCCAAACTCTCACCTTTCCACTCAGGCCGCCCTCTTACTTGAAGTGTGTGTGGAACTGGTCCGCGCAGTACACCGCGATTCAAAGCTAACCATAGGTCTGGGCATCATAGCTTCCTGCCAGGTGACCGAAGTTCGCAGGCAGATGGGTCGTGGGACACACGTGGGGAGCCTCCTGCCCAGGCCACAGGCCGCCCAAAGCCACTATCCCAGATCGGGGGCAGCAAAGCAGTCCTCTCTGAGTCCCAGCCTCTAGAGGGAGTAGTGGACCAACACTTGTAGAAAAAGGGGTCCGCGCGGGTAACTCATTGGAGGGACACAAACAAATCTTTGCGGACTTTCTGCTGTAGCTTACGAGCGTTCACACCTAAGCCTCTTACAGGGTCAGCTGTTTAGCTCAACATGAGCTCATGATCTAAATTTACACAATAATGAAGAAATCAGCTACAAGGGGAGACAAGCAGCAAAAACAATCAATACCAGAATTAGATTCCCTAGGCCAACCATCAGATGTTGGAATAATCAGGTGCAAGGCAGAAAGTATACACAAAACTTGAACTGAAACAAGGAAGAAGGATGTTTTCAAAGACTGGTACTATCTCTAAAACATTTTTAAAGTACATGTCATTGATAAAGCTAAATACTCAATGGTTGTGTAATACAACAGATTCATCATTGAGAAGAGTGAAATTAGGCTGTTTTGAAAACTATGGCAGTTCAGAATTTCTGCATTATTATATAAGAAGATTTCTCTAAAAAATACACATTATTTCAAAGACTTATTGGCTGTGAAATAAGTTAAGGGTATTTCAAATGGCTTGTCTGCAAGGAAAGGTGAGATGTAGGGAATCACAGAAAGTCGAGGGGAAAATAGGTCAATATATACGTTGCTATATTGTGAACTAAGCCTTTGGCCAGCCACAATGTAGAGGACCTGACCCTTAGAAACTTACAAGTAAGCTGGAATCTTTAAAAATTCAAATCTGTATAAGTAAAAAGATTTATTAAAATGAATAACCAAGTGTTTTAATTGACATCAGTATATCAAAACAATAAACCTGAGAACATAGAAAAAATATAAATAAAGATATGAGCAGAACTTAATACAATAGAAAACGTATAAAATTCAGGTGATGTAGTAAGTCCAAAGAATATTCTTTGACAAAATTAAAAGACAAACTTTGATTAAGGAAAACCAAAACATAAGTAAAGAATATACAGAAAGAACCAGGAGAATGTTATAGCAGAGAATATATGAAATGCCAGTCAATTTGAACATTTGTGTAAAGTGGACCAGTTCCTAGCTCCTAAAGTTTACCAAAACTGACACAGGAGGAAATCATTTAAGGTCATCATGTCTGCCCTTGGCATTCTCGCAATGCCCTGGACTCAGAATGCAGCATCGGTAGTCCATGGTAACCTGCGGAGAAGGGGCGGGTCTGAGGGAGGTTGGAACACTGCCCTCACAGAGGGAGTGGGTGTGGCCATCTCTGCTGTGACTGAACAAAGGGCAGGGGAGAAGGGGGCCCAGGGCAGGGCCCTCAGAGCCCGGCAGGCCCAGTCGTGTGTCACAAGCATTGAGGCCCAGGACAAAGGGCGCCTTCTTTGTCTGCACAGCTGCCCAAACTCTCACCTTTCCACTCAGGCCGCCCTCTTACCTGAAGTGTGTGTGGAACCTGTCCGCGCAGTACACCTCGCTGCACAGCTAACCATAGGTCTGGGCATCATAGCTTCCTGCCAGGTGACCGAAGTTCGCAGGCAGATGGGTCCCTGGGACACACGCAGAGAGGATCCTGCCCGGGCCACAGGCCGCCCACTGCCACTGCCCCAGATCGTGGGTCACAAAGCAGCCCTGTCTGAGGCCGTGCCTCTAGAGGGAGTAGTGGACCAACACTTGTAGGAAACGGGGTCCTCGCGGGCAACTCATTGGAGGGACACAAATAAATCTTTGCGGACTTTCTGATGAAACTTACGAGTGTTCACACCTAAGCCTCTTACAAAGTCAGATGTTTAGCTAAACATGAGCTCATGATCTAAATTTACACAATAATGAAGAAATCAGCTACAGGGGGAGACTATCAGCAAAAACAATCAATACCAGAATTAGATTCCCTAGGCCATCGATCAGACGTTGGAAAAATCAGGTTCAAGGCAGAAAATATACATAAAACTGGAACGGAAACAAGGAACAAGGATGTTTTCAAAGACTGGTAGGATCTCTAAAACCTTTTTAAAGTACATGTCATTGATAAAGCTAAATACTCAAAGGTTGTGTAATACAACAGATTCATCACTGAGAAGAGTGAAATTATGCTGTTTTGAAAACTATGGCAGGTCAGATTTTCTGCCTAAATATATAAGAAGATTTCTCTGAAAACTACACATTATTTCAAAGAGTTATGGGCTGTGAAATAAGTTAAGATTATTTCAAAGGGTTTGTCTGCAAAGAAAGGTGAGATGTAGGAAATCACAGAAAGTCGAGGGGAAAATAGGTCAATGTATACGTTGCTATATTGTGAACTAAGCCTTTGGCCAACAACAATGTAGAGGACCTGACCCTTAGAAACTTAAAGTAAGCTGGAATCTTTAAAAATTCAAATCTCTATAAGTAAAAAGATTTATTAAAATGAATAACCAAGTGTTTTAATTGACATCAGAAGATCAAAACAATAAACCCTGAGAACATAGAAAAAAGATAAATAAAGATATGAGCAGAACTTAATACCACAGAAAACTTATAAAATTCAGTTGAGGTAGTAAGTCCAAAGAATATTCTTTGACAAGATTTAAAAGACACACTTTGATTAAAGAAAACCAAAACATAAGTAAAGAATATACAGAAAGAATCAGGACAATGTTATAGCAGAGAATATATGAAATGCCAGTAAATTTGAACATTTGTGTAAAGTGGACCATTTCCTAGCTCCTAAAGTTTACCAAAATTGACACAAGAGGAAATCATTTAAGGTCATCATGTCTGCCCTTGGCATTCTCGGAATGCCCTGGCCTCAGAATGCAGCATCTGTAGTCCATGGTAACCTGCGGAGAGGGACCGGGGCTGAGGGAGGTTGGAACACTGCCTTCACTGAGGGAGTGGGTGGGGCCATCTCTGCTGTGACTGAACAAAGGGCAGGGGAGAAGTGGGCCAACGGCAGGGCCCTCAGAGCCCGGCAGGCCCAGTCGTGTGTCACAAGCATTTAGGCCCAGGCCAAAGTGCGCCTTCTTTGTCTGCACAGCTGCCCAAACTCTCACCTTTCCACTCAGGCCGCCCTCTTACTTGAAGTGTGTGTGGAACTGGTCCGCGCAGTACACCGCGATTCAAAGCTAACCATAGGTCTGGGCATCATAGCTTCCTGCCAGGTGACCGAAGTTCGCAGGCAGATGGGTCGTGGGACACACGTGGGGAGCCTCCTGCCCAGGCCACAGGCCGCCCAAAGCCACTATCCCAGATCGGGGGCAGCAAAGCAGTCCTCTCTGAGTCCCAGCCTCTAGAGGGAGTAGTGGACCAACACTTGTAGAAAAAGGGGTCCGCGCGGGTAACTCATTGGAGGGACACAAACAAATCTTTGCGGACTTTCTGCTGTAGCTTACGAGCGTTCACACCTAAGCCTCTTACAGGGTCAGCTGTTTAGCTCAACATGAGCTCATGATCTAAATTTACACAATAATGAAGAAATCAGCTACAAGGGGAGACAAGCAGCAAAAACAATCAATACCAGAATTAGATTCCCTAGGCCAACCATCAGATGTTGGAATAATCAGGTGCAAGGCAGAAAGTATACACAAAACTTGAACTGAAACAAGGAAGAAGGATGTTTTCAAAGACTGGTACTATCTCTAAAACATTTTTAAAGTACATGTCATTGATAAAGCTAAATACTCAATGGTTGTGTAATACAACAGATTCATCATTGAGAAGAGTGAAATTAGGCTGTTTTGAAAACTATGGCAGTTCAGAATTTCTGCATTATTATATAAGAAGATTTCTCTAAAAAATACACATTATTTCAAAGACTTATTGGCTGTGAAATAAGTTAAGGGTATTTCAAATGGCTTGTCTGCAAGGAAAGGTGAGATGTAGGGAATCACAGAAAGTCGAGGGGAAAATAGGTCAATATATACGTTGCTATATTGTGAACTAAGCCTTTGGCCAGCCACAATGTAGAGGACCTGACCCTTAGAAACTTACAAGTAAGCTGGAATCTTTAAAAATTCAAATCTGTATAAGTAAAAAGATTTATTAAAATGAATAACCAAGTGTTTTAATTGACATCAGTATATCAAAACAATAAACCTGAGAACATAGAAAAAATATAAATAAAGGTATGAGCAGAACTTAATACAATAGAAAACGTATAAAATTCAGGTGATGTAGTAAGTCCAAAGAATATTCTTTGACAAAATTAAAAGACAAACTTTGATTAAGGAAAACCAAAACATAAGTAAAGAATATACAGAAAGAACCAGGAGAATGTTATAGCAGAGAATATATGAAATGCCAGTCAATTTGAACATTTGTGTAAAGTGGACCAGTTCCTAGCTCCTAAAGTTTACCAAAACTGACACAGGAGGAAATCATTTAAGGTCATCATGTCTGCCCTTGGCATTCTCGCAATGCCCTGGACTCAGAATGCAGCATCGGTAGTCCATGGTAACCTGCGGAGAAGGGGCGGGTCTGAGGGAGGTTGGAACACTGCCCTCACAGAGGGAGTGGGTGTGGCCATCTCTGCTGTGACTGAACAAAGGGCAGGGGAGAAGGGGGCCCAGGGCAGGGCCCTCAGAGCCCGGCAGGCCCAGTCGTGTGTCACAAGCATTGAGGCCCAGGACAAAGGGCGCCTTCTTTGTCTGCACAGCTGCCCAAACTCTCACCTTTCCACTCAGGCCGCCCTCTTACCTGAAGTGTGTGTGGAACCTGTCCGCGCAGTACACCTCGCTGCACAGCTAACCATAGGTCTGGGCATCATAGCTTCCTGCCAGGTGACCGAAGTTCGCAGGCAGATGGGTCCCTGGGACACACGCAGAGAGGATCCTGCCCGGGCCACAGGCCGCCCACTGCCACTGCCCCAGATCGTGGGTCACAAAGCAGCCCTGTCTGAGGCCGTGCCTCTAGAGGGAGTAGTGGACCAACACTTGTAGGAAACGGGGTCCTCGCGGGCAACTCATTGGAGGGACACAAATAAATCTTTGCGGACTTTCTGATGAAACTTACGAGTGTTCACACCTAAGCCTCTTACAAAGTCAGATGTTTAGCTAAACATGAGCTCATGATCTAAATTTACACAATAATGAAGAAATCAGCTACAGGGGGAGACTATCAGCAAAAACAATCAATACCAGAATTAGATTCCCTAGGCCATCGATCAGACGTTGGAATAATCAGGTGCAAGGCAGAAAATATACATAAAACTGGAACGGAAACAAGGAACAAGGATGTTTTCAAAGACTGGTAGGATCTCTAAAACCTTTTTAAAGTACATGTCATTGATAAAGCTAAATACTCAAAGGTTGTGTAATACAACAGATTCATCACTGAGAAGAGTGAAATTATGCTGTTTTGAAAACTATGGCAGGTCAGATTTTCTGCCTAAATATATAAGAAGATTTCTCTGAAAACTACACATTATTTCAAAGAGTTATGGGCTGTGAAATAAGTTAAGATTATTTCAAAGGGTTTGTCTGCAAAGAAAGGTGAGATGTAGGAAATCACAGAAAGTCGAGGGGAAAATAGGTCAATGTATACGTTGCTATATTGTGAACTAAGCCTTTGGCCAACAACAATGTAGAGGACCTGACCCTTAGAAACTTAAAGTAAGCTGGAATCTTTAAAAATTCAAATCTCTATAAGTAAAAAGATTTATTAAAATGAATAACCAAGTGTTTTAATTGACATCAGAAGATCAAAACAATAAACCCTGAGAACATAGAAAAAAGATAAATAAAGATATGAGCAGAACTTAATACCACAGAAAACTTATAAAATTCAGTTGAGGTAGTAAGTCCAAAGAATATTCTTTGACAAGATTTAAAAGACACACTTTGATTAAAGAAAACCAAAACATAAGTAAAGAATATACAGAAAGAATCAGGACAATGTTATAGCAGAGAATATATGAAATGCCAGTAAATTTGAACATTTGTGTAAAGTGGACCATTTCCTAGCTCCTAAAGTTTACCAAAATTGACACAAGAGGAAATCATTTAAGGTCATCATGTCTGCCCTTGGCATTCTCGGAATGCCCTGGCCTCAGAATGCAGCATCTGTAGTCCATGGTAACCTGCGGAGAGGGACCGGGGCTGAGGGAGGTTGGAACACTGCCTTCACTGAGGGAGTGGGTGGGGCCATCTCTGCTGTGACTGAACAAAGGGCAGGGGAGAAGTGGGCCAACGGCAGGGCCCTCAGAGCCCGGCAGGCCCAGTCGTGTGTCACAAGCATTTAGGCCCAGGCCAAAGTGCGCCTTCTTTGTCTGCACAGCTGCCCAAACTCTCACCTTTCCACTCAGGCCGCCCTCTTACTTGAAGTGTGTGTGGAACTGGTCCGCGCAGTACACCGCGATTCAAAGCTAACCATAGGTCTGGGCATCATAGCTTCCTGCCAGGTGACCGAAGTTCGCAGGCAGATGGGTCGTGGGACACACGTGGGGAGCCTCCTGCCCAGGCCACAGGCCGCCCAAAGCCACTATCCCAGATCGGGGGCAGCAAAGCAGTCCTCTCTGAGTCCCAGCCTCTAGAGGGAGTAGTGGACCAACACTTGTAGAAAAAGGGGTCCGCGCGGGTAACTCATTGGAGGGACACAGACAAATCTTTGCGGACTTTCTGCTGTAGCTTACGAGCGTTCACACCTAAGCCTCTTACAGGGTCAGCTGTTTAGCTCAACATGAGCTCATGATCTAAATTTACACAATAATGAAGAAATCAGCTACAAGGGGAGACAAGCAGCAAAAACAATCAATACCAGAATTAGATTCCCTAGGCCAACCATCAGATGTTGGAATAATCAGGTGCAAGGCAGAAAGTATACACAAAACTTGAACTGAAACAAGGAAGAAGGATGTTTTCAAAGACTGGTACTATCTCTAAAACATTTTTAAAGTACATGTCATTGATAAAGCTAAATACTCAATGGTTGTGTAATACAACAGATTCATCATTGAGAAGAGTGAAATTAGGCTGTTTTGAAAACTATGGCAGTTCAGAATTTCTGCATTATTATATAAGAAGATTTCTCTAAAAAATACACATTATTTCAAAGACTTATTGGCTGTGAAATAAGTTAAGGGTATTTCAAATGGCTTGTCTGCAAGGAAAGGTGAGATGTAGGGAATCACAGAAAGTCGAGGGGAAAATAGGTCAATATATACGTTGCTATATTGTGAACTAAGCCTTTGGCCAGCCACAATGTAGAGGACCTGACCCTTAGAAACTTACAAGTAAGCTGGAATCTTTAAAAATTCAAATCTGTATAAGTAAAAAGATTTATTAAAATGAATAACCAAGTGTTTTAATTGACATCAGTATATCAAAACAATAAACCTGAGAACATAGAAAAAATATAAATAAAGGTATGAGCAGAACTTAATACAATAGAAAACGTATAAAATTCAGGTGATGTAGTAAGTCCAAAGAATATTCTTTGACAAAATTAAAAGACAAACTTTGATTAAGGAAAACCAAAACATAAGTAAAGAATATACAGAAAGAACCAGGAGAATGTTATAGCAGAGAATATATGAAATGCCAGTCAATTTGAACATTTGTGTAAAGTGGACCAGTTCCTAGCTCCTAAAGTTTACCAAAACTGACACAGGAGGAAATCATTTAAGGTCATCATGTCTGCCCTTGGCATTCTCGCAATGCCCTGGACTCAGAATGCAGCATCGGTAGTCCATGGTAACCTGCGGAGAAGGGGCGGGTCTGAGGGAGGTTGGAACACTGCCCTCACAGAGGGAGTGGGTGTGGCCATCTCTGCTGTGACTGAACAAAGGGCAGGGGAGAAGGGGGCCCAGGGCAGGGCCCTCAGAGCCCGGCAGGCCCAGTCGTGTGTCACAAGCATAGAGGCCCAGGACAAAGGGCGCCTTCTTTGTCTGCACAGCTGCCCAAACTCTCACCTTTCCACTCAGGCCGCCCTCTTACCTGAAGTGTGTGTGGAACCTGTCCGCGCAGTACACCTCGCTGCACAGCTAACCATAGGTCTGGGCATCATAGCTTCCTGCCAGGTGACCGAAGTTCGCAGGCAGATGGGTCCCTGGGACACACGCAGAGAGGATCCTGCCCGGGCCACAGGCCGCCCACTGCCACTGCCCCAGATCGTGGGTCACAAAGCAGCCCTGTCTGAGGCCGTGCCTCTAGAGGGAGTAGTGGACCAACACTTGTAGGAAACGGGGTCCTCGCGGGCAACTCATTGGAGGGACACAAATAAATCTTTGCGGACTTTCTGATGAAACTTACGAGTGTTCACACCTAAGCCTCTTACAAAGTCAGATGTTTAGCTAAACATGAGCTCATGATCTAAATTTACACAATAATGAAGAAATCAGCTACAGGGGGAGACTATCAGCAAAAACAATCAATACCAGAATTAGATTCCCTAGGCCATCGATCGGACGTTGGAATAATCAGGTGCAAGGCAGAAAATATACATAAAACTGGAACGGAAACAAGGAACAAGGATGTTTTCAAAGACTGGTAGGATCTCTAAAACCTTTTTAAAGTACATGTCATTGATAAAGCTAAATACTCAAAGGTTGTGTAATACAACAGATTCATCACTGAGAAGAGTGAAATTATGCTGTTTTGAAAACTATGGCAGGTCAGATTTTCTGCCTAAATATATAAGAAGATTTCTCTGAAAACTACACATTATTTCAAAGAGTTATGGGCTGTGAAATAAGTTAAGATTATTTCAAAGGGTTTGTCTGCAAAGAAAGGTGAGATGTAGGAAATCACAGAAAGTCGAGGGGAAAATAGGTCAATGTATACGTTGCTATATTGTGAACTAAGCCTTTGGCCAACAACAATGTAGAGGACCTGACCCTTAGAAACTTAAAGTAAGCTGGAATCTTTAAAAATTCAAATCTCTATAAGTAAAAAGATTTATTAAAATGAATAACCAAGTGTTTTAATTGACATCAGAAGATCAAAACAATAAACCCTGAGAACATAGAAAAAAGATAAATAAAGATATGAGCAGAACTTAATACCACAGAAAACTTATAAAATTCAGTTGAGGTAGTAAGTCCAAAGAATATTCTTTGACAAGATTTAAAAGACACACTTTGATTAAAGAAAACCAAAACATAAGTAAAGAATATACAGAAAGAATCAGGACAATGTTATAGCAGAGAATATATGAAATGCCAGTAAATTTGAACATTTGTGTAAAGTGGACCATTTCCTAGCTCCTAAAGTTTACCAAAATTGACACAAGAGGAAATCATTTAAGGTCATCATGTCTGCCCTTGGCATTCTCGGAATGCCCTGGCCTCAGAATGCAGCATCTGTAGTCCATGGTAACCTGCGGAGAGGGACCGGGGCTGAGGGAGGTTGGAACACTGCCTTCACTGAGGGAGTGGGTGGGGCCATCTCTGCTGTGACTGAACAAAGGGCAGGGGAGAAGTGGGCCAACGGCAGGGCCCTCAGAGCCCGGCAGGCCCAGTCGTGTGTCACAAGCATTGAGGCCCAGGACAAAATGCGCCTTCTTGGTCTGCACAGCTGCCCAAACTCTCACCTTTCCACTCAGGCCGCCCTCTTACCTGAAGTGTGTGTGGAACCTGTCCGCGCAGTACACCTCGCTGCACAGCTAACCATAGGTCTGGGCATCATAGCTTCCTGCCAGGTGACCGAAGTTCGCAGGCAGATGGGTCCCTGGGACACACGCAGAGAGGATCCTGCCCGGGCCACAGGCCGCCCACTGCCACTGCCCCAGATCGTGGGTCACAAAGCAGCCCTGTCTGAGGCCGTGCCTCTAGAGGGAGTAGTGGACCAACACTTGTAGGAAACGGGGTCCTCGCGGGCAACTCATTGGAGGGACACAAATAAATCTTTGCGGACTTTCTGATGAAACTTACGAGTGTTCACACCTAAGCCTCTTACAAAGTCAGATGTTTAGCTAAACATGAGCTCATGATCTAAATTTACACAATAATGAAGAAATCAGCTACAGGGGGAGACTATCAGCAAAAACAATCAATACCAGAATTAGATTCCCTAGGCCATCGATCGGACGTTGGAATAATCAGGTGCAAGGCAGAAAATATACATAAAACTGGAACGGAAACAAGGAACAAGGATGTTTTCAAAGACTGGTAGGATCTCTAAAACCTTTTTAAAGTACATGTCATTGATAAAGCTAAATACTCAAAGGTTGTGTAATACAACAGATTCATCACTGAGAAGAGTGAAATTATGCTGTTTTGAAAACTATGGCAGGTCAGATTTTCTGCCTAAATATATAAGAAGATTTCTCTGAAAACTACACATTATTTCAAAGAGTTATGGGCTGTGAAATAAGTTAAGATTATTTCAAAGGGTTTGTCTGCAAAGAAAGGTGAGATGTAGGAAATCACAGAAAGTCGAGGGGAAAATAGGTCAATGTATACGTTGCTATATTGTGAACTAAGCCTTTGGCCAACAACAATGTAGAGGACCTGACCCTTAGAAACTTAAAGTAAGCTGGAATCTTTAAAAATTCAAATCTCTATAAGTAAAAAGATTTATTAAAATGAATAACCAAGTGTTTTAATTGACATCAGAAGATCAAAACAATAAACCCTGAGAACATAGAAAAAAGATAAATAAAGATATGAGCAGAACTTAATACCACAGAAAACTTATAAAATTCAGTTGAGGTAGTAAGTCCAAAGAATATTCTTTGACAAGATTTAAAAGACACACTTTGATTAAAGAAAACCAAAACATAAGTAAAGAATATACAGAAAGAATCAGGACAATGTTATAGCAGAGAATATATGAAATGCCAGTAAATTTGAACATTTGTGTAAAGTGGACCATTTCCTAGCTCCTAAAGTTTACCAAAATTGACACAAGAGGAAATCATTTAAGGTCATCATGTCTGCCCTTGGCATTCTCGGAATGCCCTGGCCTCAGAATGCAGCATCTGTAGTCCATGGTAACCTGCGGAGAGGGGGCGGGGCTGAGGGAGGTTGGAACACTGCCTTCACTGAGGGAGTGGGTGGGGCCATCTCTGCTGTGACTGAACAAAGGGCAGGGGAGAAGTGGGCCAACGGCAGGGCCCTCAGAGCCCGGCAGGCCCAGTCGTGTGTCACAAGCATTTAGGCCCAGGCCAAAGTGCGCCTTCTTTGTCTGCACAGCTGCCCAAACTCTCACCTTTCCACTCAGGCCGCCCTCTTACTTGAAGTGTGTGTGGAACTGGTCCGCGCAGTACACCGCGATTCAAAGCTAACCATAGGTCTGGGCATCATAGCTTCCTGCCAGGTGACCGAAGTTCGCAGGCAGATGGGTCGTGGGACACACGTGGGGAGCCTCCTGCCCAGGCCACAGGCCGCCCAAAGCCACTATCCCAGATCGGGGGCAGCAAAGCAGTCCTCTCTGAGTCCCAGCCTCTAGAGGGAGTAGTGGACCAACACTTGTAGAAAAAGGGGTCCGCGCGGGTAACTCATTGGAGGGACACAAACAAATCTTTGCGGACTTTCTGCTGTAGCTTACGAGCGTTCACACCTAAGCCTCTTACAGGGTCAGCTGTTTAGCTCAACATGAGCTCATGATCTAAATTTACACAATAATGAAGAAATCAGCTACAAGGGGAGACAAGCAGCAAAAACAATCAATACCAGAATTAGATTCCCTAGGCCAACCATCAGATGTTGGAATAATCAGGTGCAAGGCAGAAAGTATACACAAAACTTGAACTGAAACAAGGAAGAAGGATGTTTTCAAAGACTGGTACTATCTCTAAAACATTTTTAAAGTACATGTCATTGATAAAGCTAAATACTCAATGGTTGTGTAATACAACAGATTCATCATTGAGAAGAGTGAAATTAGGCTGTTTTGAAAACTATGGCAGTTCAGAATTTCTGCATTATTATATAAGAAGATTTCTCTAAAAAATACACATTATTTCAAAGACTTATTGGCTGTGAAATAAGTTAAGGGTATTTCAAATGGCTTGTCTGCAAGGAAAGGTGAGATGTAGGGAATCACAGAAAGTCGAGGGGAAAATAGGTCAATATATACGTTGCTATATGGTGAACTAAGCCTTTGGCCAGCCACAATGTAGAGGACCTGACCCTTAGAAACTTACAAGTAAGCTGGAATCTTTAAAAATTCAAATCTGTATAAGTAAAAAGATTTATTAAAATGAATAACCAAGTGTTTTAATTGACATCAGTATATCAAAACAATAAACCTGAGAACATAGAAAAAATATAAATAAAGATATGAGCAGAACTTAATACAATAGAAAACGTATAAAATTCAGGTGATGTAGTAAGTCCAAAGAATATTCTTTGACAAAATTAAAAGACAAACTTTGATTAAGGAAAACCAAAACATAAGTAAAGAATATACAGAAAGAACCAGGAGAATGTTATAGCAGAGAATATATGAAATGCCAGTCAATTTGAACATTTGTGTAAAGTGGACCAGTTCCTAGCTCCTAAAGTTTACCAAAACTGACACAGGAGGAAATCATTTAAGGTCATCATGTCTGCCCTTGGCATTCTCGCAATGCCCTGGACTCAGAATGCAGCATCGGTAGTCCATGGTAACCTGCGGAGAAGGGGCGGGTCTGAGGGAGGTTGGAACACTGCCCTCACAGAGGGAGTGGGTGTGGCCATCTCTGCTGTGACTGAACAAAGGGCAGGGGAGAAGGGGGCCCAGGGCAGGGCCCTCAGAGCCCGGCAGGCCCAGTCGTGTGTCACAAGCATTGAGGCCCAGGACAAAGGGCGCCTTCTTTGTCTGCACAGCGGCCCAAACTCTCACCTTTCCACTCAGGCCGCCCTCTTACCTGAAGTGTGTGTGGAACCTGTCCGCGCAGTACACCTCGCTGCACAGCTAACCATAGGTCTGGGCATCATAGCTTCCTGCCAGGTGACCGAAGTTCGCAGGCAGATGGGTCCCAGGGACACACGCAGAGAGGATCCTGCCCGGGCCACAGGCCGCCCACTGCCACTGCCCCAGATCGTGGGGCACAAAGCAGCCCTGTCTGAGGCCGTGCCTCTAGAGGGAGTAGTGGACCAACACTTGTAGGAAACGGGGTCCTCGCGGGCAACTCATTGGAGGGACACAAATAAATCTTTGCGGACTTTCTGATGAAACTTACGAGTGTTCACACCTAAGCCTCTTACAAAGTCAGATGTTTAGCTAAACATGAGCTCATGATCTAAATTTACACAATAATGAAGAAATCAGCTACAGGGGGAGACTATCAGCAAAAACAATCAATACCAGAATTAGATTCCCTAGGCCATCGATCAGACGTTGGAATAATCAGGTGCAAGGCAGAAAATATACATAAAACTGGAACGGAAACAAGGAACAAGGATGTTTTCAAAGACTGGTAGGATCTCTAAAACCTTTTTAAAGTACATGTCATTGATAAAGCTAAATACTCAAAGGTTGTGTAATACAACAGATTCATCACTGAGAAGAGTGAAATTATGCTGTTTTGAAAACTATGGCAGGTCAGATTTTCTGCCTAAATATATAAGAAGATTTCTCTGAAAACTACACATTATTTCAAAGAGTTATGGGCTGTGAAATAAGTTAAGATTATTTCAAAGGGTTTGTCTGCAAAGAAAGGTGAGATGTAGGAAATCACAGAAAGTCGAGGGGAAAATAGGTCAATGTATACGTTGCTATATTGTGAACTAAGCCTTTGGCCAACAACAATGTAGAGGACCTGACCCTTAGAAACTTAAAGTAAGCTGGAATCTTTAAAAATTCAAATCTCTATAAGTAAAAAGATTTATTAAAATGAATAACCAAGTGTTTTAATTGACATCAGAAGATCAAAACAATAAACCCTGAGAACATAGAAAAAAGATAAATAAAGATATGAGCAGAACTTAATACCACAGAAAACTTATAAAATTCAGTTGAGGTAGTAAGTCCAAAGAATATTCTTTGACAAGATTTAAAAGACACACTTTGATTAAAGAAAACCAAAACATAAGTAAAGAATATACAGAAAGAATCAGGACAATGTTATAGCAGAGAATATATGAAATGCCAGTAAATTTGAACATTTGTGTAAAGTGGACCATTTCCTAGCTCCTAAAGTTTACCAAAATTGACACAAGAGGAAATCATTTAAGGTCATCATGTCTGCCCTTGGCATTCTCGGAATGCCCTGGCCTCAGAATGCAGCATCTGTAGTCCATGGTAACCTGCGGAGAGGGACCGGGGCTGAGGGAGGTTGGAACACTGCCTTCACTGAGGGAGTGGGTGGGGCCATCTCTGCTGTGACTGAACAAAGGGCAGGGGAGAAGTGGGCCAACGGCAGGGCCCTCAGAGCCCGGCAGGCCCAGTCGTGTGTCACAAGCATTTAGGCCCAGGCCAAAGTGCGCCTTCTTTGTCTGCACAGCTGCCCAAACTCTCACCTTTCCACTCAGGCCGCCCTCTTACTTGAAGTGTGTGTGGAACTGGTCCGCGCAGTACACCGCGATTCAAAGCTAACCATAGGTCTGGGCATCATAGCTTCCTGCCAGGTGACCGAAGTTCGCAGGCAGATGGGTCGTGGGACACACGTGGGGAGCCTCCTGCCCAGGCCACAGGCCGCCCAAAGCCACTATCCCAGATCGGGGGCAGCAAAGCAGTCCTCTCTGAGTCCCAGCCTCTAGAGGGAGTAGTGGACCAACACTTGTAGAAAAAGGGGTCCGCGCGGGTAACTCATTGGAGGGACACAAACAAATCTTTGCGGACTTTCTGCTGTAGCTTACGAGCGTTCACACCTAAGCCTCTTACAGGGTCAGCTGTTTAGCTCAACATGAGCTCATGATCTAAATTTACACAATAATGAAGAAATCAGCTACAAGGGGAGACAAGCAGCAAAAACAATCAATACCAGAATTAGATTCCCTAGGCCAACCATCAGATGTTGGAATAATCAGGTGCAAGGCAGAAAGTATACACAAAACTTGAACTGAAACAAGGAAGAAGGATGTTTTCAAAGACTGGTACTATCTCTAAAACATTTTTAAAGTACATGTCATTGATAAAGCTAAATACTCAATGGTTGTGTAATACAACAGATTCATCATTGAGAAGAGTGAAATTAGGCTGTTTTGAAAACTATGGCAGTTCAGAATTTCTGCATTATTATATAAGAAGATTTCTCTAAAAAATACACATTATTTCAAAGACTTATTGGCTGTGAAATAAGTTAAGGGTATTTCAAATGGCTTGTCTGCAAGGAAAAGGTGAGATGTAGGGAATCACAGAAAGTCGAGGGGAAAATAGGTCAATATATACGTTGCTATATTGTGAACTAAGCCTTTGGCCAGCCACAATGTAGAGGACCTGACCCTTAGAAACTTACAAGTAAGCTGGAATCTTTAAAAATTCAAATCTGTATAAGTAAAAAGATTTATTAAAATGAATAACCAAGTGTTTTAATTGACATCAGTATATCAAAACAATAAACCTGAGAACATAGAAAAAATATAAATAAAGATATGAGCAGAACTTAATACAATAGAAAACGTATAAAATTCAGGTGATGTAGTAAGTCCAAAGAATATTCTTTGACAAAATTAAAAGACAAACTTTGATTAAGGAAAACCAAAACATAAGTAAAGAATATACAGAAAGAACCAGGAGAATGTTATAGCAGAGAATATATGAAATGCCAGTCAATTTGAACATTTGTGTAAAGTGGACCAGTTCCTAGCTCCTAAAGTTTACCAAAACTGACACAGGAGGAAATCATTTAAGGTCATCATGTCTGCCCTTGGCATTCTCGCAATGCCCTGGACTCAGAATGCAGCATCGGTAGTCCATGGTAACCTGCGGAGAAGGGGCGGGTCTGAGGGAGGTTGGAACACTGCCCTCACAGAGGGAGTGGGTGTGGCCATCTCTGCTGTGACTGAACAAAGGGCAGGGGAGAAGGGGGCCCAGGGCAGGGCCCTCAGAGCCCGGCAGGCCCAGTCGTGTGTCACAAGCATTGAGGCCCAGGACAAAGGGCGCCTTCTTTGTCTGCACAGCTGCCCAAACTCTCACCTTTCCACTCAGGCCGCCCTCTTACCTGAAGTGTGTGTGGAACCTGTCCGCGCAGTACACCTCGCTGCACAGCTAACCATAGGTCTGGGCATCATAGCTTCCTGCCAGGTGACCGAAGTTCGCAGGCAGATGGGTCCCTGGGACACACGCAGAGAGGATCCTGCCCGGGCCACAGGCCGCCCACTGCCACTGCCCCAGATCGTGGGTCACAAAGCAGCCCTGTCTGAGGCCGTGCCTCTAGAGGGAGTAGTGGACCAACACTTGTAGGAAACGGGGTCCTCGCGGGCAACTCATTGGAGGGACACAAATAAATCTTTGCGGACTTTCTGATGAAACTTACGAGTGTTCACACCTAAGCCTCTTACAAAGTCAGATGTTTAGCTAAACATGAGCTCATGATCTAAATTTACACAATAATGAAGAAATCAGCTACAGGGGGAGACTATCAGCAAAAACAATCAATACCAGAATTAGATTCCCTAGGCCATCGATCAGACGTTGGAATAATCAGGTGCAAGGCAGAAAATATACATAAAACTGGAACGGAAACAAGGAACAAGGATGTTTTCAAAGACTGGTAGGATCTCTAAAACCTTTTTAAAGTACATGTCATTGATAAAGCTAAATACTCAAAGGTTGTGTAATACAACAGATTCATCACTGAGAAGAGTGAAATTATGCTGTTTTGAAAACTATGGCAGGTCAGATTTTCTGCCTAAATATATAAGAAGATTTCTCTGAAAACTACACATTATTTCAAAGAGTTATGGGCTGTGAAATAAGTTAAGATTATTTCAAAGGGTTTGTCTGCAAAGAAAGGTGAGATGTAGGAAATCACAGAAAGTCGAGGGGAAAATAGGTCAATGTATACGTTGCTATATTGTGAACTAAGCCTTTGGCCAACAACAATGTAGAGGACCTGACCCTTAGAAACTTAAAGTAAGCTGGAATCTTTAAAAATTCAAATCTCTATAAGTAAAAAGATTTATTAAAATGAATAACCAAGTGTTTTAATTGACATCAGAAGATCAAAACAATAAACCCTGAGAACATAGAAAAAAGATAAATAAAGATATGAGCAGAACTTAATACCACAGAAAACTTATAAAATTCAGTTGAGGTAGTAAGTCCAAAGAATATTCTTTGACAAGATTTAAAAGACACACTTTGATTAAAGAAAACCAAAACATAAGTAAAGAATATACAGAAAGAATCAGGACAATGTTATAGCAGAGAATATATGAAATGCCAGTAAATTTGAACATTTGTGTAAAGTGGACCATTTCCTAGCTCCTAAAGTTTACCAAAATTGACACAAGAGGAAATCATTTAAGGTCATCATGTCTGCCCTTGGCATTCTCGGAATGCCCTGGCCTCAGAATGCAGCATCTGTAGTCCATGGTAACCTGCGGAGAGGGACCGGGGCTGAGGGAGGTTGGAACACTGCCTTCACTGAGGGAGTGGGTGGGGCCATCTCTGCTGTGACTGAACAAAGGGCAGGGGAGAAGTGGGCCAACGGCAGGGCCCTCAGAGCCCGGCAGGCCCAGTCGTGTGTCACAAGCATTTAGGCCCAGGCCAAAGTGCGCCTTCTTTGTCTGCACAGCTGCCCAAACTCTCACCTTTCCACTCAGGCCGCCCTCTTACTTGAAGTGTGTGTGGAACTGGTCCGCGCAGTACACCGCGATTCAAAGCTAACCATAGGTCTGGGCATCATAGCTTCCTGCCAGGTGACCGAAGTTCGCAGGCAGATGGGTCGTGGGACACACGTGGGGAGCCTCCTGCCCAGGCCACAGGCCGCCCAAAGCCACTATCCCAGATCGGGGGCAGCAAAGCAGTCCTCTCTGAGTCCCAGCCTCTAGAGGGAGTAGTGGACCAACACTTGTAGAAAAAGGGGTCCGCGCGGGTAACTCATTGGAGGGACACAAACAAATCTTTGCGGACTTTCTGCTGTAGCTTACGAGCGTTCACACCTAAGCCTCTTACAGGGTCAGCTGTTTAGCTCAACATGAGCTCATGATCTAAATTTACACAATAATGAAGAAATCAGCTACAAGGGGAGACAAGCAGCAAAAACAATCAATACCAGAATTAGATTCCCTAGGCCAACCATCAGATGTTGGAATAATCAGGTGCAAGGCAGAAAGTATACACAAAACTTGAACTGAAACAAGGAAGAAGGATGTTTTCAAAGACTGGTACTATCTCTAAAACATTTTTAAAGTACATGTCATTGATAAAGCTAAATACTCAATGGTTGTGTAATACAACAGATTCATCATTGAGAAGAGTGAAATTAGGCTGTTTTGAAAACTATGGCAGTTCAGAATTTCTGCATTATTATATAAGAAGATTTCTCTAAAAAATACACATTATTTCAAAGACTTATTGGCTGTGAAATAAGTTAAGGGTATTTCAAATGGCTTGTCTGCAAGGAAAGGTGAGATGTAGGGAATCACAGAAAGTCGAGGGGAAAATAGGTCAATATATACGTTGCTATATTGTGAACTAAGCCTTTGGCCAGCCACAATGTAGAGGACCTGACCCTTAGAAACTTACAAGTAAGCTGGAATCTTTAAAAATTCAAATCTGTATAAGTAAAAAGATTTATTAAAATGAATAACCAAGTGTTTTAATTGACATCAGTATATCAAAACAATAAACCTGAGAACATAGAAAAAATATAAATAAAGATATGAGCAGAACTTAATACAATAGAAAACGTATAAAATTCAGGTGATGTAGTAAGTCCAAAGAATATTCTTTGACAAAATTAAAAGACAAACTTTGATTAAGGAAAACCAAAACATAAGTAAAGAATATACAGAAAGAACCAGGAGAATGTTATAGCAGAGAATATATGAAATGCCAGTCAATTTGAACATTTGTGTAAAGTGGACCAGTTCCTAGCTCCTAAAGTTTACCAAAACTGACACAGGAGGAAATCATTTAAGGTCATCATGTCTGCCCTTGGCATTCTCGCAATGCCCTGGACTCAGAATGCAGCATCGGTAGTCCATGGTAACCTGCGGAGAAGGGGCGGGTCTGAGGGAGGTTGGAACACTGCCCTCACAGAGGGAGTGGGTGTGGCCATCTCTGCTGTGACTGAACAAAGGGCAGGGGAGAAGGGGGCCCAGGGCAGGGCCCTCAGAGCCCGGCAGGCCCAGTCGTGTGTCACAAGCATTGAGGCCCAGGACAAAGGGCGCCTTCTTTGTCTGCACAGCTGCCCAAACTCTCACCTTTCCACTCAGGCCGCCCTCTTACCTGAAGTGTGTGTGGAACCTGTCCGCGCAGTACACCTCGCTGCACAGCTAACCATAGGTCTGGGCATCATAGCTTCCTGCCAGGTGACCGAAGTTCGCAGGCAGATGGGTCCCTGGGACACACGCAGAGAGGATCCTGCCCGGGCCACAGGCCGCCCACTGCCACTGCCCCAGATCGTGGGTCACAAAGCAGCCCTGTCTGAGGCCGTGCCTCTAGAGGGAGTAGTGGACCAACACTTGTAGGAAACGGGGTCCTCGCGGGCAACTCATTGGAGGGACACAAATAAATCTTTGCGGACTTTCTGATGAAACTTACGAGTGTTCACACCTAAGCCTCTTACAAAGTCAGATGTTTAGCTAAACATGAGCTCATGATCTAAATTTACACAATAATGAAGAAATCAGCTACAGGGGGAGACTATCAGCAAAAACAATCAATACCAGAATTAGATTCCCTAGGCCATCGATCAGACGTTGGAATAATCAGGTGCAAGGCAGAAAATATACATAAAACTGGAACGGAAACAAGGAACAAGGATGTTTTCAAAGACTGGTAGGATCTCTAAAACCTTTTTAAAGTACATGTCATTGATAAAGCTAAATACTCAAAGGTTGTGTAATACAACAGATTCATCATTGAGAAGAGTGAAATTATGCTGTTTTGAAAACTATGGCAGGTCAGATTTTCTGCCTAAATATATAAGAAGATTTCTCTGAAAACTACACATTATTTCAAAGAGTTATGGGCTGTGAAATAAGTTAAGATTATTTCAAAGGGTTTGTCTGCAAAGAAAGGTGAGATGTAGGAAATCACAGAAAGTCGAGGGGAAAATAGGTCAATGTATACGTTGCTATATTGTGAACTAAGCCTTTGGCCAACAACAATGTAGAGGACCTGACCCTTAGAAACTTAAAGTAAGCTGGAATCTTTAAAAATTCAAATCTCTATAAGTAAAAAGATTTATTAAAATGAATAACCAAGTGTTTTAATTGACATCAGAAGATCAAAACAATAAACCCTGAGAACATAGAAAAAAGATAAATAAAGATATGAGCAGAACTTAATACCACAGAAAACTTATAAAATTCAGTTGAGGTAGTAAGTCCAAAGAATATTCTTTGACAAGATTTAAAAGACACACTTTGATTAAAGAAAACCAAAACATAAGTAAAGAATATACAGAAAGAATCAGGACAATGTTATAGCAGAGAATATATGAAATGCCAGTAAATTTGAACATTTGTGTAAAGTGGACCATTTCCTAGCTCCTAAAGTTTACCAAAATTGACACAAGAGGAAATCATTTAAGGTCATCATGTCTGCCCTTGGCATTCTCGGAATGCCCTGGCCTCAGAATGCAGCATCTGTAGTCCATGGTAACCTGCGGAGAGGGACCGGGGCTGAGGGAGGTTGGAACACTGCCTTCACTGAGGGAGTGGGTGGGGCCATCTCTGCTGTGACTGAACAAAGGGCAGGGGAGAAGTGGGCCAACGGCAGGGCCCTCAGAGCCCGGCAGGCCCAGTCGTGTGTCACAAGCATTTAGGCCCAGGCCAAAGTGCGCCTTCTTTGTCTGCACAGCTGCCCAAACTCTCACCTTTCCACTCAGGCCGCCCTCTTACTTGAAGTGTGTGTGGAACTGGTCCGCGCAGTACACCGCGATTCAAAGCTAACCATAGGTCTGGGCATCATAGCTTCCTGCCAGGTGACCGAAGTTCGCAGGCAGATGGGTCGTGGGACACACGTGGGGAGCCTCCTGCCCAGGCCACAGGCCGCCCAAAGCCACTATCCCAGATCGGGAGCAGCAAAGCAGTCCTCTCTGAGTCCCAGCCTCTAGAGGGAGTAGTGGACCAACACTTGTAGAAAAAGGGGTCCGCGCGGGTAACTCATTGGAGGGACACAAACAAATCTTTGCGGACTTTCTGCTGTAGCTTACGAGCGTTCACACCTAAGCCTCTTACAGGGTCAGCTGTTTAGCTCAACATGAGCTCATGATCTAAATTTACACAATAATGAAGAAATCAGCTACAAGGGGAGACAAGCAGCAAAAACAATCAATACCAGAATTAGATTCCCTAGGCCAACCATCAGATGTTGGAATAATCAGGTGCAAGGCAGAAAGTATACACAAAACTTGAACTGAAACAAGGAAGAAGGATGTTTTCAAAGACTGGTACTATCTCTAAAACATTTTTAAAGTACATGTCATTGATAAAGCTAAATACTCAATGGTTGTGTAATACAACAGATTCATCATTGAGAAGAGTGAAATTAGGCTGTTTTGAAAACTATGGCAGTTCAGAATTTCTGCATTATTATATAAGAAGATTTCTCTAAAAAATACACATTATTTCAAAGACTTATTGGCTGTGAAATAAGTTAAGGGTATTTCAAATGGCTTGTCTGCAAGGAAAGGTGAGATGTAGGGAATCACAGAAAGTCGAGGGGAAAATAGGTCAATATATACGTTGCTATATTGTGAACTAAGCCTTTGGCCAGCCACAATGTAGAGGACCTGACCCTTAGAAACTTACAAGTAAGCTGGAATCTTTAAAAATTCAAATCTGTATAAGTAAAAAGATTTATTAAAATGAATAACCAAGTGTTTTAATTGACATCAGTATATCAAAACAATAAACCTGAGAACATAGAAAAAATATAAATAAAGATATGAGCAGAACTTAATACAATAGAAAACGTATAAAATTCAGGTGATGTAGTAAGTCCAAAGAATATTCTTTGACAAAATTAAAAGACAAACTTTGATTAAGGAAAACCAAAACATAAGTAAAGAATATACAGAAAGAACCAGGAGAATGTTATAGCAGAGAATATATGAAATGCCAGTCAATTTGAACATTTGTGTAAAGTGGACCAGTTCCTAGCTCCTAAAGTTTACCAAAACTGACACAGGAGGAAATCATTTAAGGTCATCATGTCTGCCCTTGGCATTCTCGCAATGCCCTGGACTCAGAATGCAGCATCGGTAGTCCATGGTAACCTGCGGAGAAGGGGCGGGTCTGAGGGAGGTTGGAACACTGCCCTCACAGAGGGAGTGGGTGTGGCCATCTCTGCTGTGACTGAACAAAGGGCAGGGGAGAAGGGGGCCCAGGGCAGGGCCCTCAGAGCCCGGCAGGCCCAGTCGTGTGTCACAAGCATTGAGGCCCAGGACAAAGGGCGCCTTCTTTGTCTGCACAGCTGCCCAAACTCTCACCTTTCCACTCAGGCCGCCCTCTTACCTGAAGTGTGTGTGGAACCTGTCCGCGCAGTACACCTCGCTGCACAGCTAACCATAGGTCTGGGCATCATAGCTTCCTGCCAGGTGACCGAAGTTCGCAGGCAGATGGGTCCCTGGGACACACGCAGAGAGGATCCTGCCCGGGCCACAGGCCGCCCACTGCCACTGCCCCAGATCGTGGGTCACAAAGCAGCCCTGTCTGAGGCCGTGCCTCTAGAGGGAGTAGTGGACCAACACTTGTAGGAAACGGGGTCCTCGCGGGCAACTCATTGGAGGGACACAAATAAATCTTTGCGGACTTTCTGATGAAACTTACGAGTGTTCACACCTAAGCCTCTTACAAAGTCAGATGTTTAGCTAAACATGAGCTCATGATCTAAATTTACACAATAATGAAGAAATCAGCTACAGGGGGAGACTATCAGCAAAAACAATCAATACCAGAATTAGATTCCCTAGGCCATCGATCAGACGTTGGAATAATCAGGTGCAAGGCAGAAAATATACATAAAACTGGAACGGAAACAAGGAACAAGGATGTTTTCAAAGACTGGTAGGATCTCTAAAACCTTTTTAAAGTACATGTCATTGATAAAGCTAAATACTCAAAGGTTGTGTAATACAACAGATTCATCACTGAGAAGAGTGAAATTATGCTGTTTTGAAAACTATGGCAGGTCAGATTTTCTGCCTAAATATATAAGAAGATTTCTCTGAAAACTACACATTATTTCAAAGAGTTATGGGCTGTGAAATAAGTTAAGATTATTTCAAAGGGTTTGTCTGCAAAGAAAGGTGAGATGTAGGAAATCACAGAAAGTCGAGGGGAAAATAGGTCAATGTATACGTTGCTATATTGTGAACTAAGCCTTTGGCCAACAACAATGTAGAGGACCTGACCCTTAGAAACTTAAAGTAAGCTGGAATCTTTAAAAATTCAAATCTCTATAAGTAAAAAGATTTATTAAAATGAATAACCAAGTGTTTTAATTGACATCAGAAGATCAAAACAATAAACCCTGAGAACATAGAAAAAAGATAAATAAAGATATGAGCAGAACTTAATACCACAGAAAACTTATAAAATTCAGTTGAGGTAGTAAGTCCAAAGAATATTCTTTGACAAGATTTAAAAGACACACTTTGATTAAAGAAAACCAAAACATAAGTAAAGAATATACAGAAAGAATCAGGACAATGTTATAGCAGAGAATATATGAAATGCCAGTAAATTTGAACATTTGTGTAAAGTGGACCATTTCCTAGCTCCTAAAGTTTACCAAAATTGACACAAGAGGAAATCATTTAAGGTCATCATGTCTGCCCTTGGCATTCTCGGAATGCCCTGGCCTCAGAATGCAGCATCTGTAGTCCATGGTAACCTGCGGAGAGGGACCGGGGCTGAGGGAGGTTGGAACACTGCCTTCACTGAGGGAGTGGGTGGGGCCATCTCTGCTGTGACTGAACAAAGGGCAGGGGAGAAGTGGGCCAACGGCAGGGCCCTCAGAGCCCGGCAGGCCCAGTCGTGTGTCACAAGCATTTAGGCCCAGGCCAAAGTGCGCCTTCTTTGTCTGCACAGCTGCCCAAACTCTCACCTTTCCACTCAGGCCGCCCTCTTACTTGAAGTGTGTGTGGAACTGGTCCGCGCAGTACACCGCGATTCAAAGCTAACCATAGGTCTGGGCATCATAGCTTCCTGCCAGGTGACCGAAGTTCGCAGGCAGATGGGTCGTGGGACACACGTGGGGAGCCTCCTGCCCAGGCCACAGGCCGCCCAAAGCCACTATCCCAGATCGGGAGCAGCAAAGCAGTCCTCTCTGAGTCCCAGCCTCTAGAGGGAGTAGTGGACCAACACTTGTAGAAAAAGGGGTCCGCGCGGGTAACTCATTGGAGGGACACAAACAAATCTTTGCGGACTTTCTGCTGTAGCTTACGAGCGTTCACACCTAAGCCTCTTACAGGGTCAGCTGTTTAGCTCAACATGAGCTCATGATCTAAATTTACACAATAATGAAGAAATCAGCTACAAGGGGAGACAAGCAGCAAAAACAATCAATACCAGAATTAGATTCCCTAGGCCAACCATCAGATGTTGGAATAATCAGGTGCAAGGCAGAAAGTATACACAAAACTTGAACTGAAACAAGGAAGAAGGATGTTTTCAAAGACTGGTACTATCTCTAAAACATTTTTAAAGTACATGTCATTGATAAAGCTAAATACTCAATGGTTGTGTAATACAACAGATTCATCATTGAGAAGAGTGAAATTAGGCTGTTTTGAAAACTATGGCAGTTCAGAATTTCTGCATTATTATATAAGAAGATTTCTCTAAAAAATACACATTATTTCAAAGACTTATTGGCTGTGAAATAAGTTAAGGGTATTTCAAATGGCTTGTCTGCAAGGAAAGGTGAGATGTAGGGAATCACAGAAAGTCGAGGGGAAAATAGGTCAATATATACGTTGCTATATTGTGAACTAAGCCTTTGGCCAGCCACAATGTAGAGGACCTGACCCTTAGAAACTTACAAGTAAGCTGGAATCTTTAAAAATTCAAATCTGTATAAGTAAAAAGATTTATTAAAATGAATAACCAAGTGTTTTAATTGACATCAGTATATCAAAACAATAAACCTGAGAACATAGAAAAAATATAAATAAAGATATGAGCAGAACTTAATACAATAGAAAACGTATAAAATTCAGGTGATGTAGTAAGTCCAAAGAATATTCTTTGACAAAATTAAAAGACAAACTTTGATTAAGGAAAAGCAAAACATAAGTAAAGAATATACAGAAAGAACCAGGAGAATGTTATAGCAGAGAATATATGAAATGCCAGTCAATTTGAACATTTGTGTAAAGTGGACCAGTTCCTAGCTCCTAAAGTTTACCAAAACTGACACAGGAGGAAATCATTTAAGGTCATCATGTCTGCCCTTGGCATTCTCGCAATGCCCTGGACTCAGAATGCAGCATCGGTAGTCCATGGTAACCTGCGGAGAAGGGGCGGGTCTGAGGGAGGTTGGAACACTGCCCTCACAGAGGGAGTGGGTGTGGCCATCTCTGCTGTGACTGAACAAAGGGCAGGGGAGAAGGGGGCCCAGGGCAGGGCCCTCAGAGCCCGGCAGGCCCAGTCGTGTGTCACAAGCATTGAGGCCCAGGACAAAGGGCGCCTTCTTTGTCTGCACAGCTGCCCAAACTCTCACCTTTCCACTCAGGCCGCCCTCTTACCTGAAGTGTGTGTGGAACCTGTCCGCGCAGTACACCTCGCTGCAGAGCTAACCATAGGTCTGGGCATCATAGCTTCCTGCCAGGTGACCGAAGTTCGCAGGCAGATGGGTCCCTGGGACACACGCAGAGAGGATCCTGCCCGGGCCACAGGCCGCCCACTGCCACTGCCCCAGATCGTGGGTCACAAAGCAGCCCTGTCTGAGGCCGTGCCTCTAGAGGGAGTAGTGGACCAACACTTGTAGGAAACGGGGTCCTCGCGGGCAACTCATTGGAGGGACACAAATAAATCTTTGCGGACTTTCTGATGAAACTTACGAGTGTTCACACCTAAGCCTCTTACAAAGTCAGATGTTTAGCTAAACATGAGCTCATGATCTAAATTTACACAATAATGAAGAAATCAGCTACAGGGGGAGACTATCAGCAAAAACAATCAATACCAGAATTAGATTCCCTAGGCCATCGATCAGACGTTGGAATAATCAGGTGCAAGGCAGAAAATATACATAAAACTGGAACGGAAACAAGGAACAAGGATGTTTTCAAAGACTGGTAGGATCTCTAAAACCTTTTTAAAGTACATGTCATTGATAAAGCTAAATACTCAAAGGTTGTGTAATACAACAGATTCATCACTGAGAAGAGTGAAATTATGCTGTTTTGAAAACTATGGCAGGTCAGATTTTCTGCCTAAATATATAAGAAGATTTCTCTGAAAACTACACATTATTTCAAAGAGTTATGGGCTGTGAAATAAGTTAAGATTATTTCAAAGGGTTTGTCTGCAAAGAAAGGTGAGATGTAGGAAATCACAGAAAGTCGAGGGGAAAATAGGTCAATGTATACGTTGCTATATTGTGAACTAAGCCTTTGGCCAACAACAATGTAGAGGACCTGACCCTTAGAAACTTAAAGTAAGCTGGAATCTTTAAAAATTCAAATCTCTATAAGTAAAAAGATTTATTAAAATGAATAACCAAGTGTTTTAATTGACATCAGAAGATCAAAACAATAAACCCTGAGAACATAGAAAAAAGATAAATAAAGATATGAGCAGAACTTAATACCACAGAAAACTTATAAAATTCAGTTGAGGTAGTAAGTCCAAAGAATATTCTTTGACAAGATTTAAAAGACACACTTTGATTAAAGAAAACCAAAACATAAGTAAAGAATATACAGAAAGAATCAGGACAATGTTATAGCAGAGAATATATGAAATGCCAGTAAATTTGAACATTTGTGTAAAGTGGACCATTTCCTAGCTCCTAAAGTTTACCAAAATTGACACAAGAGGAAATCATTTAAGGTCATCATGTCTGCCCTTGGCATTCTCGGAATGCCCTGGCCTCAGAATGCAGCATCTGTAGTCCATGGTAACCTGCGGAGAGGGACCGGGGCTGAGGGAGGTTGGAACACTGCCTTCACTGAGGGAGTGGGTGGGGCCATCTCTGCTGTGACTGAACAAAGGGCAGGGGAGAAGTGGGCCAACGGCAGGGCCCTCAGAGCCCGGCAGGCCCAGTCGTGTGTCACAAGCATTTAGGCCCAGGCCAAAGTGCGCCTTCTTTGTCTGCACAGCTGCCCAAACTCTCACCTTTCCACTCAGGCCGCCCTCTTACTTGAAGTGTGTGTGGAACTGGTCCGCGCAGTACACCGCGATTCAAAGCTAACCATAGGTCTGGGCATCATAGCTTCCTGCCAGGTGACCGAAGTTCGCAGGCAGATGGGTCGTGGGACACACGTGGGGAGCCTCCTGCCCAGGCCACAGGCCGCCCAAAGCCACTATCCCAGATCGGGGGCAGCAAAGCAGTCCTCTCTGAGTCCCAGCCTCTAGAGGGAGTAGTGGACCAACACTTGTAGAAAAAGGGGTCCGCGCGGGTAACTCATTGGAGGGACACAAACAAATCTTTGCGGACTTTCTGCTGTAGCTTACGAGCGTTCACACCTAAGCCTCTTACAGGGTCAGCTGTTTAGCTCAACATGAGCTCATGATCTAAATTTACACAATAATGAAGAAATCAGCTACAAGGGGAGACAAGCAGCAAAAACAATCAATACCAGAATTAGATTCCCTAGGCCAACCATCAGATGTTGGAATAATCAGGTGCAAGGCAGAAAGTATACACAAAACTTGAACTGAAACAAGGAAGAAGGATGTTTTCAAAGACTGGTACTATCTCTAAAACATTTTTAAAGTACATGTCATTGATAAAGCTAAATACTCAATGGTTGTGTAATACAACAGATTCATCATTGAGAAGAGTGAAATTAGGCTGTTTTGAAAACTATGGCAGTTCAGATTTTCTGCCTAATTATATAAGAAGATTTCTCGAAAAAATTCACATTATTTCAAAGACTTATTGGCTGTGAAATAAGTTAAGGGTATTTCAAATGGCTTGTCTGCAAGGAAAGGTGAGATGTAGGGAATCACAGAAAGTCGAGGGGAAAATAGGTCAATATATACGTTGCTATATTGTGAACTAAGCCTTTGGCCAGCCACAATGTAGAGGACCTGACCCTTAGAAACTTACAAGTAAGCTGGAATCTTTAAAAATTCAAATCTGTATAAGTAAAAAGATTTATTAAAATGAATAACCAAGTGTTTTAATTGACATCAGTATATCAAAACAATAAACCTGAGAACATAGAAAAAATATAAATAAAGATATGAGCAGAACTTAATACAATAGAAAACGTATAAAATTCAGGTGATGTAGTAAGTCCAAAGAATATTCTTTGACAAAATTAAAAGACAAACTTTGATTAAGGAAAACCAAAACATAAGTAAAGAATATACAGAAAGAACCAGGAGAATGTTATAGCAGAGAATATATGAAATGCCAGTCAATTTGAACATTTGTGTAAAGTGGACCAGTTCCTAGCTCCTAAAGTTTACCAAAACTGACACAGGAGGAAATCATTTAAGGTCATCATGTCTGCCCTTGGCATTCTCGCAATGCCCTGGACTCAGAATGCAGCATCGGTAGTCCATGGTAACCTGCGGAGAAGGGGCGGGTCTGAGGGAGGTTGGAACACTGCCCTCACAGAGGGAGTGGGTGTGGCCATCTCTGCTGTGACTGAACAAAGGGCAGGGGAGAAGGGGGCCCAGGGCAGGGCCCTCAGAGCCCGGCAGGCCCAGTCGTGTGTCACAAGCATTGAGGCCCAGGACAAAGGGCGCCTTCTTTGTCTGCACAGCTGCCCAAACTCTCACCTTTCCACTCAGGCCGCCCTCTTACCTGAAGTGTGTGTGGAACCTGTCCGCGCAGTACACCTCGCTGCACAGCTAACCATAGGTCTGGGCATCATAGCTTCCTGCCAGGTGACCGAAGTTCGCAGGCAGATGGGTCCCTGGGACACACGCAGAGAGGATCCTGCCCGGGCCACAGGCCGCCCACTGCCACTGCCCCAGATCGTGGGTCACAAAGCAGCCCTGTCTGAGGCCGTGCCTCTAGAGGGAGTAGTGGACCAACACTTGTAGGAAACGGGGTCCTCGCGGGCAACTCATTGGAGGGACACAAATAAATCTTTGCGGACTTTCTGATGAAACTTACGAGTGTTCACACCTAAGCCTCTTACAAAGTCAGATGTTTAGCTAAACATGAGCTCATGATCTAAATTTACACAATAATGAAGAAATCAGCTACAGGGGGAGACTATCAGCAAAAACAATCAATACCAGAATTAGATTCCCTAGGCCATCGATCAGACGTTGGAATAATCAGGTGCAAGGCAGAAAATATACATAAAACTGGAACGGAAACAAGGAACAAGGATGTTTTCAAAGACTGGTAGGATCTCTAAAACCTTTTTAAAGTACATGTCATTGATAAAGCTAAATACTCAAAGGTTGTGTAATACAACAGATTCATCACTGAGAAGAGTGAAATTATGCTGTTTTGAAAACTATGGCAGGTCAGATTTTCTGCCTAAATATATAAGAAGATTTCTCTGAAAACTACACATTATTTCAAAGAGTTATGGGCTGTGAAATAAGTTAAGATTATTTCAAAGGGTTTGTCTGCAAAGAAAGGTGAGATGTAGGAAATCACAGAAAGTCGAGGGGAAAATAGGTCAATGTATACGTTGCTATATTGTGAACTAAGCCTTTGGCCAACAACAATGTAGAGGACCTGACCCTTAGAAACTTAAAGTAAGCTGGAATCTTTAAAAATTCAAATCTCTATAAGTAAAAAGATTTATTAAAATGAATAACCAAGTGTTTTAATTGACATCAGAAGATCAAAACAATAAACCCTGAGAACATAGAAAAAAGATAAATAAAGATATGAGCAGAACTTAATACCACAGAAAACTTATAAAATTCAGTTGAGGTAGTAAGTCCAAAGAATATTCTTTGACAAGATTTAAAAGACACACTTTGATTAAAGAAAACCAAAACATAAGTAAAGAATATACAGAAAGAATCAGGACAATGTTATAGCAGAGAATATATGAAATGCCAGTAAATTTGAACATTTGTGTAAAGTGGACCATTTCCTAGCTCCTAAAGTTTACCAAAATTGACACAAGAGGAAATCATTTAAGGTCATCATGTCTGCCCTTGGCATTCTCGGAATGCCCTGGCCTCAGAATGCAGCATCTGTAGTCCATGGTAACCTGCGGAGAGGGACCGGGGCTGAGGGAGGTTGGAACACTGCCTTCACTGAGGGAGTGGGTGGGGCCATCTCTGCTGTGACTGAACAAAGGGCAGGGGAGAAGTGGGCCAACGGCAGGGCCCTCAGAGCCCGGCAGGCCCAGTCGTGTGTCACAAGCATTTAGGCCCAGGCCAAAGTGCGCCTTCTTTGTCTGCACAGCTGCCCAAACTCTCACCTTTCCACTCAGGCCGCCCTCTTACTTGAAGTGTGTGTGGAACTGGTCCGCGCAGTACACCGCGATTCAAAGCTAACCATAGGTCTGGGCATCATAGCTTCCTGCCAGGTGACCGAAGTTCGCAGGCAGATGGGTCGTGGGACACACGTGGGGAGCCTCCTGCCCAGGCCACAGGCCGCCCAAAGCCACTATCCCAGATCGGGGGCAGCAAAGCAGTCCTCTCTGAGTCCCAGCCTCTAGAGGGAGTAGTGGACCAACACTTGTAGAAAAAGGGGTCCGCGCGGGTAACTCATTGGAGGGACACAAACAAATCTTTGCGGACTTTCTGCTGTAGCTTACGAGCGTTCACACCTAAGCCTCTTACAGGGTCAGCTGTTTAGCTCAACATGAGCTCATGATCTAAATTTACACAATAATGAAGAAATCAGCTACAAGGGGAGACAAGCAGCAAAAACAATCAATACCAGAATTAGATTCCCTAGGCCAACCATCAGATGTTGGAATAATCAGGTGCAAGGCAGAAAGTATACACAAAACTTGAACTGAAACAAGGAAGAAGGATGTTTTCAAAGACTGGTACTATCTCTAAAACATTTTTAAAGTACATGTCATTGATAAAGCTAAATACTCAATGGTTGTGTAATACAACAGATTCATCATTGAGAAGAGTGAAATTAGGCTGTTTTGAAAACTATGGCAGTTCAGATTTTCTGCCTAAATATATAAGAAGATTTCTCTAAAAAATACACATTATTTCAAAGACTTATTGGCTGTGAAATAAGTTAAGGGTATTTCAAATGGCTTGTCTGCAAGGAAAGGTGAGATGTAGGGAATCACAGAAAGTCGAGGGGAAAATAGGTCAATATATACGTTGCTATATTGTGAACTAAGCCTTTGGCCAGCCACAATGTAGAGGACCTGACCCTTAGAAACTTACAAGTAAGCTGGAATCTTTAAAAATTCAGATCTCTATAAGTAAAAAGATTTATTAAAATGAATAACCAAGTGTTTTAATTGACATCAGTATATCAAAACAATAAACCTGAGAACATAGAAAAAATATAAATAAAGATATGAGCAGAACTTAATACAATAGAAAACGTATAAAATTCAGGTGATGTAGTAAGTCCAAAGAATATTCTTTGACAAAATTAAAAGACAAACTTTGATTAAGGAAAACCAAAACATAAGTAAAGAATATACAGAAAGAACCAGGAGAATGTTATAGCAGAGAATATATGAAATGCCAGTCAATTTGAACATTTGTGTAAAGTGGACCAGTTCCTAGCTCCTAAAGTTTACCAAAACTGACACAGGAGGAAATCATTTAAGGTCATCATGTCTGCCCTTGGCATTCTCGCAATGCCCTGGACTCAGAATGCAGCATCGGTAGTCCATGGTAACCTGCGGAGAAGGGGCGGGTCTGAGGGAGGTTGGAACACTGCCCTCACAGAGGGAGTGGGTGTGGCCATCTCTGCTGTGACTGAACAAAGGGCAGGGGAGAAGGGGGCCCAGGGCAGGGCCCTCAGAGCCCGGCAGGCCCAGTCGTGTGTCACAAGCATTGAGGCCCAGGACAAAGGGCGCCTTCTTTGTCTGCACAGCTGCCCAAACTCTCACCTTTCCACTCAGGCCGCCCTCTTACCTGAAGTGTGTGTGGAACCTGTCCGCGCAGTACACCTCGCTGCACAGCTAACCATAGGTCTGGGCATCATAGCTTCCTGCCAGGTGACCGCAGTTCGCAGGCAGATGGGTCCCTGGGACACACGCAGAGAGGATCCTGCCCGGGCCACAGGCCGCCCACTGCTACTGCCCCAGATCGTGGGTCACAAAGCAGCCCTGTCTGAGGCCGTGCCTCTAGAGGGAGTAGTGGACCAACACTTGTAGGAAACGGGGTCCTCGCGGGCAACTCATTGGAGGGACACAAATAAATCTTTGCGGACTTTCTGATGAAACTTACGAGTGTTCACACCTAAGCCTCTTACAAAGTCAGATGTTTAGCTAAACATGAGCTCATGATCTAAATTTACACAATAATGAAGAAATCAGCTACAGGGGGAGACTATCAGCAAAAACAATCAATACCAGAATTAGATTCCCTAGGCCATCGATCAGACGTTGGAATAATCAGGTGCAAGGCAGAAAATATACATAAAACTGGAACGGAAACAAGGAACAAGGATGTTTTCAAAGACTGGTAGGATCTCTAAAACCTTTTTAAAGTACATGTCATTGATAAAGCTAAATACTCAAAGGTTGTGTAATACAACAGATTCATCACTGAGAAGAGTGAAATTATGCTGTTTTGAAAACTATGGCAGGTCAGATTTTCTGCCTAAATATATAAGAAGATTTCTCTGAAAACTACACATTATTTCAAAGAGTTATGGGCTGTGAAATAAGTTAAGATTATTTCAAAGGGTTTGTCTGCAAAGAAAGGTGAGATGTAGGAAATCACAGAAAGTCGAGGGGAAAATAGGTCAATGTATACGTTGCTATATTGTGAACTAAGCCTTTGGCCAACAACAATGTAGAGGACCTGACCCTTAGAAACTTAAAGTAAGCTGGAATCTTTAAAAATTCAAATCTCTATAAGTAAAAAGATTTATTAAAATGAATAACCAAGTGTTTTAATTGACATCAGAAGATCAAAACAATAAACCCTGAGAACATAGAAAAAAGATAAATAAAGATATGAGCAGAACTTAATACCACAGAAAACTTATAAAATTCAGTTGAGGTAGTAAGTCCAAAGAATATTCTTTGACAAGATTTAAAAGACACACTTTGATTAAAGAAAACCAAAACATAAGTAAAGAATATACAGAAAGAATCAGGACAATGTTATAGCAGAGAATATATGAAATGCCAGTAAATTTGAACATTTGTGTAAAGTGGACCATTTCCTAGCTCCTAAAGTTTACCAAAATTGACACAAGAGGAAATCATTTAAGGTCATCATGTCTGCCCTTGGCATTCTCGGAATGCCCTGGCCTCAGAATGCAGCATCTGTAGTCCATGGTAACCTGCGGAGAGGGACCGGGGCTGAGGGAGGTTGGAACACTGCCTTCACTGAGGGAGTGGGTGGGGCCATCTCTGCTGTGACTGAACAAAGGGCAGGGGAGAAGTGGGCCAACGGCAGGGCCCTCAGAGCCCGGCAGGCCCAGTCGTGTGTCACAAGCATTTAGGCCCAGGCCAAAGTGCGCCTTCTTTGTCTGCACAGCTGCCCAAACTCTCACCTTTCCACTCAGGCCGCCCTCTTACTTGAAGTGTGTGTGGAACTGGTCCGCGCAGTACACCGCGATTCAAAGCTAACCATAGGTCTGGGCATCATAGCTTCCTGCCAGGTGACCGAAGTTCGCAGGCAGATGGGTCGTGGGACACACGTGGGGAGCCTCCTGCCCAGGCCACAGGCCGCCCAAAGCCACTATCCCAGATCGGGGGCAGCAAAGCAGTCCTCTCTGAGTCCCAGCCTCTAGAGGGAGTAGTGGACCAACACTTGTAGAAAAAGGGGTCCGCGCGGGTAACTCATTGGAGGGACACAAACAAATCTTTGCGGACTTTCTGCTGTAGCTTACGAGCGTTCACACCTAAGCCTCTTACAGGGTCAGCTGTTTAGCTCAACATGAGCTCATGATCTAAATTTACACAATAATGAAGAAATCAGCTACAAGGGGAGACAAGCAGCAAAAACAATCAATACCAGAATTAGATTCCCTAGGCCAACCATCAGATGTTGGAATAATCAGGTGCAAGGCAGAAAGTATACACAAAACTTGAACTGAAACAAGGAAGAAGGATGTTTTCAAAGACTGGTACTATCTCTAAAACATTTTTAAAGTACATGTCATTGATAAAGCTAAATACTCAATGGTTGTGTAATACAACAGATTCATCATTGAGAAGAGTGAAATTAGGCTGTTTTGAAAACTATGGCAGTTCAGATTTTCTGCCTAAATATATAAGAAGATTTCTCTAAAAAATACACATTATTTCAAAGACTTATTGGCTGTGAAATAAGTTAAGGGTATTTCAAATGGCTTGTCTGCAAGGAAAGGTGAGATGTAGGGAATCACAGAAAGTCGAGGGGAAAATAGGTCAATATATACGTTGCTATATTGTGAACTAAGCCTTTGGCCAGCCACAATGTAGAGGACCTGACCCTTAGAAACTTACAAGTAAGCTGGAATCTTTAAAAATTCAAATCTGTATAAGTAAAAAGATTTATTAAAATGAATAACCAAGTGTTTTAATTGACATCAGTATATCAAAACAATAAACCTGAGAACATAGAAAAAATATAAATAAAGATATGAGCAGAACTTAATACAATAGAAAACGTATAAAATTCAGGTGATGTAGTAAGTCCAAAGAATATTCTTTGACAAAATTAAAAGACAAACTTTGATTAAGGAAAACCAAAACATAAGTAAAGAATATACAGAAAGAACCAGGAGAATGTTATAGCAGAGAATATATGAAATGCCAGTCAATTTGAACATTTGTGTAAAGTGGACCAGTTCCTAGCTCCTAAAGTTTACCAAAACTGACACAGGAGGAAATCATTTAAGGTCATCATGTCTGCCCTTGGCATTCTCGCAATGCCCTGGACTCAGAATGCAGCATCGGTAGTCCATGGTAACCTGCGGAGAAGGGGCGGGTCTGAGGGAGGTTGGAACACTGCCCTCACAGAGGGAGTGGGTGTGGCCATCTCTGCTGTGACTGAACAAAGGGCAGGGGAGAAGGGGGCCCAGGGCAGGGCCCTCAGAGCCCGGCAGGCCCAGTCGTGTGTCACAAGCATTGAGGCCCAGGACAAAGGGCGCCTTCTTTGTCTGCACAGCTGCCCAAACTCTCACCTTTCCACTCAGGCCGCCCTCTTACCTGAAGTGTGTGTGGAACCTGTCCGCGCAGTACACCTCGCTGCACAGCTAACCATAGGTCTGGGCATCATAGCTTCCTGCCAGGTGACCGAAGTTCGCAGGCAGATGGGTCCCTGGGACACACGCAGAGAGGATCCTGCCCGGGCCACAGGCCGCCCACTGCCACTGCCCCAGATCGTGGGTCACAAAGCAGCCCTGTCTGAGGCCGTGCCTCTAGAGGGAGTAGTGGACCAACACTTGTAGGAAACGGGGTCCTCGCGGGCAACTCATTGGAGGGACACAAATAAATCTTTGCGGACTTTCTGATGAAACTTACGAGTGTTCACACCTAAGCCTCTTACAAAGTCAGATGTTTAGCTAAACATGAGCTCATGATCTAAATTTACACAATAATGAAGAAATCAGCTACAGGGGGAGACTATCAGCAAAAACAATCAATACCAGAATTAGATTCCCTAGGCCATCGATCAGACGTTGGAATAATCAGGTGCAAGGCAGAAAATATACATAAAACTGGAACGGAAACAAGGAACAAGGATGTTTTCAAAGACTGGTAGGATCTCTAAAACCTTTTTAAAGTACATGTCATTGATAAAGCTAAATACTCAAAGGTTGTGTAATACAACAGATTCATCACTGAGAAGAGTGAAATTATGCTGTTTTGAAAACTATGGCAGGTCAGATTTTCTGCCTAAATATATAAGAAGATTTCTCTGAAAACTACACATTATTTCAAAGAGTTATGGGCTGTGAAATAAGTTAAGATTATTTCAAAG
This sequence comes from Mesoplodon bidens, assembly GCF_964165515.1. Taxonomy (NCBI): domain Eukaryota; kingdom Metazoa; phylum Chordata; class Mammalia; order Artiodactyla; family Ziphiidae; genus Mesoplodon; species Mesoplodon bidens. The sequence goes on along the minus strand of NC_138180.1, from coordinate 25,969,412 downwards.
GGTTTGTCTGCAAAGAAAGGTGAGATGTAGGAAATCACAGAAAGTCGAGGGGAAAATAGGTCAATGTATACGTTGCTATATTGTGAACTAAGCCTTTGGCCAACAACAATGTAGAGGACCTGACCCTTAGAAACTTAAAGTAAGCTGGAATCTTTAAAAATTCAAATCTCTATAAGTAAAAAGATTTATTAAAATGAATAACCAAGTGTTTTAATTGACATCAGAAGATCAAAACAATAAACCCTGAGAACATAGAAAAAAGATAAATAAAGATATGAGCAGAACTTAATACCACAGAAAACTTATAAAATTCAGTTGAGGTAGTAAGTCCAAAGAATATTCTTTGACAAGATTTAAAAGACACACTTTGATTAAAGAAAACCAAAACATAAGTAAAGAATATACAGAAAGAATCAGGACAATGTTATAGCAGAGAATATATGAAATGCCAGTAAATTTGAACATTTGTGTAAAGTGGACCATTTCCTAGCTCCTAAAGTTTACCAAAATTGACACAAGAGGAAATCATTTAAGGTCATCATGTCTGCCCTTGGCATTCTCGGAATGCCCTGGCCTCAGAATGCAGCATCTGTAGTCCATGGTAACCTGCGGAGAGGGACCGGGGCTGAGGGAGGTTGGAACACTGCCTTCACTGAGGGAGTGGGTGGGGCCATCTCTGCTGTGACTGAACAAAGGGCAGGGGAGAAGTGGGCCAACGGCAGGGCCCTCAGAGCCCGGCAGGCCCAGTCGTGTGTCACAAGCATTTAGGCCCAGGCCAAAGTGCGCCTTCTTTGTCTGCACAGCTGCCCAAACTCTCACCTTTCCACTCAGGCCGCCCTCTTACTTGAAGTGTGTGTGGAACTGGTCCGCGCAGTACACCGCGATTCAAAGCTAACCATAGGTCTGGGCATCATAGCTTCCTGCCAGGTGACCGAAGTTCGCAGGCAGATGGGTCGTGGGACACACGTGGGGAGCCTCCTGCCCAGGCCACAGGCCGCCCAAAGCCACTATCCCAGATCGGGGGCAGCAAAGCAGTCCTCTCTGAGTCCCAGCCTCTAGAGGGAGTAGTGGACCAACACTTGTAGAAAAAGGGGTCCGCGCGGGTAACTCATTGGAGGGACACAAACAAATCTTTGCGGACTTTCTGCTGTAGCTTACGAGCGTTCACACCTAAGCCTCTTACAGGGTCAGCTGTTTAGCTCAACATGAGCTCATGATCTAAATTTACACAATAATGAAGAAATCAGCTACAAGGGGAGACAAGCAGCAAAAACAATCAATACCAGAATTAGATTCCCTAGGCCAACCATCAGATGTTGGAATAATCAGGTGCAAGGCAGAAAGTATACACAAAACTTGAACTGAAACAAGGAAGAAGGATGTTTTCAAAGACTGGTACTATCTCTAAAACATTTTTAAAGTACATGTCATTGATAAAGCTAAATACTCAATGGTTGTGTAATACAACAGATTCATCATTGAGAAGAGTGAAATTAGGCTGTTTTGAAAACTATGGCAGTTCAGAATTTCTGCATTATTATATAAGAAGATTTCTCTAAAAAATACACATTATTTCAAAGACTTATTGGCTGTGAAATAAGTTAAGGGTATTTCAAATGGCTTGTCTGCAAGGAAAGGTGAGATGTAGGGAATCACAGAAAGTCGAGGGGAAAATAGGTCAATATATACGTTGCTATATTGTGAACTAAGCCTTTGGCCAGCCACAATGTAGAGGACCTGACCCTTAGAAACTTACAAGTAAGCTGGAATCTTTAAAAATTCAAATCTGTATAAGTAAAAAGATTTATTAAAATGAATAACCAAGTGTTTTAATTGACATCAGTATATCAAAACAATAAACCTGAGAACATAGAAAAAATATAAATAAAGATATGAGCAGAACTTAATACAATAGAAAACGTATAAAATTCAGGTGATGTAGTAAGTCCAAAGAATATTCTTTGACAAAATTAAAAGACAAACTTTGATTAAGGAAAACCAAAACATAAGTAAAGAATATACAGAAAGAACCAGGAGAATGTTATAGCAGAGAATATATGAAATGCCAGTCAATTTGAACATTTGTGTAAAGTGGACCAGTTCCTAGCTCCTAAAGTTTACCAAAACTGACACAGGAGGAAATCATTTAAGGTCATCATGTCTGCCCTTGGCATTCTCGCAATGCCCTGGACTCAGAATGCAGCATCGGTAGTCCATGGTAACCTGCGGAGAAGGGGCGGGTCTGAGGGAGGTTGGAACACTGCCCTCACAGAGGGAGTGGGTGTGGCCATCTCTGCTGTGACTGAACAAAGGGCAGGGGAGAAGGGGGCCCAGGGCAGGGCCCTCAGAGCCCGGCAGGCCCAGTCGTGTGTCACAAGCATTGAGGCCCAGGACAAAGGGCGCCTTCTTTGTCTGCACAGCTGCCCAAACTCTCACCTTTCCACTCAGGCCGCCCTCTTACCTGAAGTGTGTGTGGAACCTGTCCGCGCAGTACACCTCGCTGCACAGCTAACCATAGGTCTGGGCATCATAGCTTCCTGCCAGGTGACCGAAGTTCGCAGGCAGATGGGTCCCTGGGACACACGCAGAGAGGATCCTGCCCGGGCCACAGGCCGCCCACTGCCACTGCCCCAGATCGTGGGTCACAAAGCAGCCCTGTCTGAGGCCGTGCCTCTAGAGGGAGTAGTGGACCAACACTTGTAGGAAACGGGGTCCTCGCGGGCAACTCATTGGAGGGACACAAATAAATCTTTGCGGACTTTCTGATGAAACTTACGAGTGTTCACACCTAAGCCTCTTACAAAGTCAGATGTTTAGCTAAACATGAGCTCATGATCTAAATTTACACAATAATGAAGAAATCAGCTACAGGGGGAGACTATCAGCAAAAACAATCAATACCAGAATTAGATTCCCTAGGCCATCGATCAGACGTTGGAATAATCAGGTGCAAGGCAGAAAATATACATAAAACTGGAACGGAAACAAGGAACAAGGATGTTTTCAAAGACTGGTAGGATCTCTAAAACCTTTTTAAAGTACATGTCATTGATAAAGCTAAATACTCAAAGGTTGTGTAATACAACAGATTCATCACTGAGAAGAGTGAAATTATGCTGTTTTGAAAACTATGGCAGGTCAGATTTTCTGCCTAAATATATAAGAAGATTTCTCTGAAAACTACACATTATTTCAAAGAGTTATGGGCTGTGAAATAAGTTAAGATTATTTCAAAGGGTTTGTCTGCAAAGAAAGGTGAGATGTAGGAAATCACAGAAAGTCGAGGGGAAAATAGGTCAATGTATACGTTGCTATATTGTGAACTAAGCCTTTGGCCAACAACAATGTAGAGGACCTGACCCTTAGAAACTTAAAGTAAGCTGGAATCTTTAAAAATTCAAATCTCTATAAGTAAAAAGATTTATTAAAATGAATAACCAAGTGTTTTAATTGACATCAGAAGATCAAAACAATAAACCCTGAGAACATAGAAAAAAGATAAATAAAGATATGAGCAGAACTTAATACCACAGAAAACTTATAAAATTCAGTTGAGGTAGTAAGTCCAAAGAATATTCTTTGACAAGATTTAAAAGACACACTTTGATTAAAGAAAACCAAAACATAAGTAAAGAATATACAGAAAGAATCAGGACAATGTTATAGCAGAGAATATATGAAATGCCAGTAAATTTGAACATTTGTGTAAAGTGGACCATTTCCTAGCTCCTAAAGTTTACCAAAATTGACACAAGAGGAAATCATTTAAGGTCATCATGTCTGCCCTTGGCATTCTCGGAATGCCCTGGCCTCAGAATGCAGCATCTGTAGTCCATGGTAACCTGCGGAGAGGGACCGGGGCTGAGGGAGGTTGGAACACTGCCTTCACTGAGGGAGTGGGTGGGGCCATCTCTGCTGTGACTGAACAAAGGGCAGGGGAGAAGTGGGCCAACGGCAGGGCCCTCAGAGCCCGGCAGGCCCAGTCGTGTGTCACAAGCATTTAGGCCCAGGCCAAAGTGCGCCTTCTTTGTCTGCACAGCTGCCCAAACTCTCACCTTTCCACTCAGGCCGCCCTCTTACTTGAAGTGTGTGTGGAACTGGTCCGCGCAGTACACCGCGATTCAAAGCTAACCATAGGTCTGGGCATCATAGCTTCCTGCCAGGTGACCGAAGTTCGCAGGCAGATGGGTCGTGGGACACACGTGGGGAGCCTCCTGCCCAGGCCACAGGCCGCCCAAAGCCACTATCCCAGATCGGGAGCAGCAAAGCAGTCCTCTCTGAGTCCCAGCCTCTAGAGGGAGTAGTGGACCAACACTTGTAGAAAAAGGGGTCCGCGCGGGTAACTCATTGGAGGGACACAAACAAATCTTTGCGGACTTTCTGCTGTAGCTTACGAGCGTTCACACCTAAGCCTCTTACAGGGTCAGCTGTTTAGCTCAACATGAGCTCATGATCTAAATTTACACAATAATGAAGAAATCAGCTACAAGGGGAGACAAGCAGCAAAAACAATCAATACCAGAATTAGATTCCCTAGGCCAACCATCAGATGTTGGAATAATCAGGTGCAAGGCAGAAAGTATACACAAAACTTGAACTGAAACAAGGAAGAAGGATGTTTTCAAAGACTGGTACTATCTCTAAAACATTTTTAAAGTACATGTCATTGATAAAGCTAAATACTCAATGGTTGTGTAATACAACAGATTCATCATTGAGAAGAGTGAAATTAGGCTGTTTTGAAAACTATGGCAGTTCAGAATTTCTGCATTATTATATAAGAAGATTTCTCTAAAAAATACACATTATTTCAAAGACTTATTGGCTGTGAAATAAGTTAAGGGTATTTCAAATGGCTTGTCTGCAAGGAAAGGTGAGATGTAGGGAATCACAGAAAGTCGAGGGGAAAATAGGTCAATATATACGTTGCTATATTGTGAACTAAGCCTTTGGCCAGCCACAATGTAGAGGACCTGACCCTTAGAAACTTACAAGTAAGCTGGAATCTTTAAAAATTCAAATCTGTATAAGTAAAAAGATTTATTAAAATGAATAACCAAGTGTTTTAATTGACATCAGTATATCAAAACAATAAACCTGAGAACATAGAAAAAATATAAATAAAGATATGAGCAGAACTTAATACAATAGAAAACGTATAAAATTCTGGTGATGTAGTAAGTCCAAAGAATATTCTTTGACAAAATTAAAAGACAAACTTTGATTAAGGAAAACCAAAACATAAGTAAAGAATATACAGAAAGAACCAGGAGAATGTTATAGCAGAGAATATATGAAATGCCAGTCAATTTGAACATTTGTGTAAAGTGGACCAGATCCTAGCTCCTAAAGTTTACCAAAACTGACACAGGAGGAAATCATTTAAGGTCATCATGTCTGCCCTTGGCATTCTCGCAATGCCCTGGCCTCAGAATGCAGCATCGGTAGTCCATGGTAACCTGCGGAGAAGGGGCGGGTCTGAGGGAGGTTGGAACACTGCCCTCACAGAGGGAGTGGGTGTGGCCATCTCTGCTGTGACTGAACAAAGGGCAGGGGAGAAGGGGGCCCAGGGCAGGGCCCTCAGAGCCCGGCAGGCCCAGTCGTGTGTCACAAGCATTGAGGCCCAGGACAAAGGGCGCCTTCTTTGTCTGCACAGCTGCCCAAACTCTCACCTTTCCACTCAGGCCGCCCTCTTACCTGAAGTGTGTGTGGAACCTGTCCGCGCAGTACACCTCGCTGCACAGCTAACCATAGGTCTGGGCATCATAGCTTCCTGCCAGGTGACCGAAGTTCGCAGGCAGATGGGTCCCTGGGACACACGCAGAGAGGATCCTGCCCGGGCCACAGGCCGCCCACTGCCACTGCCCCAGATCGTGGGTCACAAAGCAGCCCTGTCTGAGGCCGTGCCTCTAGAGGGAGTAGTGGACCAACACTTGTAGGAAACGGGGTCCTCGCGGGCAACTCATTGGAGGGACACAAATAAATCTTTGCGGACTTTCTGATGAAACTTACGAGTGTTCACACCTAAGCCTCTTACAAAGTCAGATGTTTAGCTAAACATGAGCTCATGATCTAAATTTACACAATAATGAAGAAATCAGCTACAGGGGGAGACTATCAGCAAAAACAATCAATACCAGAATTAGATTCCCTAGGCCATCGATCAGACGTTGGAATAATCAGGTGCAAGGCAGAAAATATACATAAAACTGGAACGGAAACAAGGAACAAGGATGTTTTCAAAGACTGGTAGGATCTCTAAAACCTTTTTAAAGTACATGTCATTGATAAAGCTAAATACTCAAAGGTTGTGTAATACAACAGATTCATCACTGAGAAGAGTGAAATTATGCTGTTTTGAAAACTATGGCAGGTCAGATTTTCTGCCTAAATATATAAGAAGATTTCTCTGAAAACTACACATTATTTCAAAGAGTTATGGGCTGTGAAATAAGTTAAGATTATTTCAAAGGGTTTGTCTGCAAAGAAAGGTGAGATGTAGGAAATCACAGAAAGTCGAGGGGAAAATAGGTCAATGTATACGTTGCTATATTGTGAACTAAGCCTTTGGCCAACAACAATGTAGAGGACCTGACCCTTAGAAACTTAAAGTAAGCTGGAATCTTTAAAAATTCAAATCTCTATAAGTAAAAAGATTTATTAAAATGAATAACCAAGTGTTTTAATTGACATCAGAAGATCAAAACAATAAACCCTGAGAACATAGAAAAAAGATAAATAAAGATATGAGCAGAACTTAATACCACAGAAAACTTATAAAATTCAGTTGAGGTAGTAAGTCCAAAGAATATTCTTTGACAAGATTTAAAAGACACACTTTGATTAAAGAAAACCAAAACATAAGTAAAGAATATACAGAAAGAATCAGGACAATGTTATAGCAGAGAATATATGAAATGCCAGTAAATTTGAACATTTGTGTAAAGTGGACCATTTCCTAGCTCCTAAAGTTTACCAAAATTGACACAAGAGGAAATCATTTAAGGTCATCATGTCTGCCCTTGGCATTCTCGGAATGCCCTGGCCTCAGAATGCAGCATCTGTAGTCCATGGTAACCTGCGGAGAGGGACCGGGGCTGAGGGAGGTTGGAACACTGCCTTCACTGAGGGAGTGGGTGGGGCCATCTCTGCTGTGACTGAACAAAGGGCAGGGGAGAAGTGGGCCAACGGCAGGGCCCTCAGAGCCCGGCAGGCCCAGTCGTGTGTCACAAGCATTTAGGCCCAGGCCAAAGTGCGCCTTCTTTGTCTGCACAGCTGCCCAAACTCTCACCTTTCCACTCAGGCCGCCCTCTTACTTGAAGTGTGTGTGGAACTGGTCCGCGCAGTACACCGCGATTCAAAGCTAACCATAGGTCTGGGCATCATAGCTTCCTGCCAGGTGACCGAAGTTCGCAGGCAGATGGGTCGTGGGACACACGTGGGGAGCCTCCTGCCCAGGCCACAGGCCGCCCAAAGCCACTATCCCAGATCGGGGGCAGCAAAGCAGTCCTCTCTGAGTCCCAGCCTCTAGAGGGAGTAGTGGACCAACACTTGTAGAAAAAGGGGTCCGCGCGGGTAACTCATTGGAGGGACACAAACAAATCTTTGCGGACTTTCTGCTGTAGCTTACGAGCGTTCACACCTAAGCCTCTTACAGGGTCAGCTGTTTAGCTCAACATGAGCTCATGATCTAAATTTACACAATAATGAAGAAATCAGCTACAAGGGGAGACAAGCAGCAAAAACAATCAATACCAGAATTAGATTCCCTAGGCCAACCATCAGATGTTGGAATAATCAGGTGCAAGGCAGAAAGTATACACAAAACTTGAACTGAAACAAGGAAGAAGGATGTTTTCAAAGACTGGTACTATCTCTAAAACATTTTTAAAGTACATGTCATTGATAAAGCTAAATACTCAATGGTTGTGTAATACAACAGATTCATCATTGAGAAGAGTGAAATTATGCTGTTTTGAAAACTTTGGCAGGTCATATTTTCTGCCTAATTATATAAGAAGATTTCTCTAAAAAATACACATTATTTCAAAGACTTATTGGCTGTGAAATAAGTTAAGGGTATTTCAAATGGCTTGTCTGCAAAGAAAGGTGAGATGTAGGGAATCACAGAAAGTCGAGGGGAAAATAGGTCAATATATACATTGCTATATGGTGAACTAAGACTTAGGCCAGCCACAATGTAGAGGACCTGACCCTTAGAAACTTACAAGTAAGCTGGAACCCTGAAAAGTTCAAATCTTTATAAGTAAAAAGATTTATTAAAATGAATAAACAAGTGTTTTAATTGACATCAGAATATCAAAACAATAAACCTGAGAACATAGAAAAAATATAACTAAAGATATGAGCAGAACTTCATACAATAGAAAACGTATATACTTAAGGTGATGTAGTAAGTCCAAAGAATATTCTTTGACAAGATTAAAAGACACACTTTGATTAAGGAAAACCAAAACATAAGTAAAGAATATACAGAAAGAATCAGAAGAATGTTATAGCAGAGAGTATATGAAATGCCAGTAAATTTGAAGGTTTGTGTAAAGTGGACCAGTTCCTAGCTCCTAAAATTTACCAAAACTGACACAAGAGGAAATCATTTAAGGTCATCATGTCAGCCCTTGGCATTCTCAGAATGCCCTGGACTCAGAATGCAGCATCATTTGTCCATGGTAACCTGCGGAGAGGGGGCGGGGCTGAGGGAGTTTGGAACACTGCCCTCAGAGAGGGAGTGGGTGTGGCCATCTCTGCTGTGACTGAACAAAGGGCAAGGGATCAGGGGTCCCAGGGCAGGGCCCTCAGAGCCCGGCAGGCCCAGTGGGGTGTCACAAGCATTTAGGCCAAGGCCAAAGTGCGCCTTCTTTGTCTGCACAGCGGCACAAACTCTCACCTTTCCACTCAGGCCGCCCTCTTACTTGAAGTGTGTGTGGAACCTGTCCGCACAGTACACCTCGCTGCACAGCTAACCATAGGTCTGAGCATCGTAGCTTCCTGCCAGGTGACCGAAGTTCGCAGGCAGATGTGTCCCTGGGACACTCGCAGAGAGGCTCCTGCCCCGGCCACAGGCCACCCACTGCCACTGCCACAGATCGTGGGGCAGAAAGCAGCCCTGTCTGAGGCCGTGCCTCTAGAGGGAGTAGTGGACCAACACTTATAGTCAACGGGGTCCTCGCGGGCAACTCATTGGAGGGACACAAATAAATCTTTGCGGAGTTTCTGATGAAACTTACGAGTGTTCACACCTAAGCCTCTTACAAAGTCAGATGTTTAGCTAAACATGAGCTCATGTTCTAATTTTACACAATAATGAAGAAATCATCTACAGGGGGAGACAATCAGCAAAAACAATCAATACCAGAATTAGATTCCCTAAGTCATCGATCAGACGTTGGAATAATCAGGTGCAAGGCAGAAAATATACATAAAACTGGAACTGAAACAAGGAACAAGGATGTTTTCAAAGACTGGTAGGATCTCTAAAACATTTTTAAAGTACATGTCATTGATAAAGCTAAATACTCAATGGTTGTGTAATACAACAGATTCAACATTGAGAAGAGTGAAATTATGCTGTTTTGAAAACTATGGCAGGGCAGATTTTCTACCTAATTATATAAGAAGATTTCTCTAAAAAATACACATTATTTCAAAGACTTATTGGCTGTGAAATAAGTTAAGGTTATTTCAAATGGCTTGTTTGCAAAGAAAGGTGAGATGTAGGGAATCACAGAAAGTCGAGGGGAAAATAGGTCAATATATACATTGCTATATGGTGAACTAAGACTTAGGCCAGCCACAATGTAGAGGACCTGACGCTTAGAAACTTACAAGTAAGCTGGAATCTTTAAAAGTTCAAATCTTTATAAGTAAACAGATTTATTAAAATGAATAACCAAGTGTTATAATTGACATCAGAAGATCAAAACAATAAACACTGAGAACATAGAAAAAAGATAAAGATATGAGCAGAACTTAATACCACAGAAAACGTATAAAATTCAGTTGAGGTAGTAAGTCCAAAGAATATTCTTTGACAAGATTTAAAAGACACACTTTGATTAAGGAAAACCAAAACATAAGTAAAGAATATACAGAAAGAATCAGGACAATGTTATAGCAGAGAGTATATGAAATGCCAGTAAATTTGAACGTTTGCGTAAAGTGGACCAGTTCCTAGCTCCTAAAATTTACCAAAACTGACACAAGAGGAAATCATTTAAGGTTATCATGTCAGCCCTTGGCATTCTCGGAATTCGCTGGACTCAGAATGCAGCATGTTTAGTCCATGGTAACCTGCGGAGAGGGGGCGGGGCTGAGGGAGTTTGGAACACTGCCCTCACAGAGGGGGTGGGTGTGGCCATCTCTGCTGTGACTGAACAAAGGGCAGGGGAGCAGGGGGCCCAGGGCAGGGCCCTCAGAGCCCGGCAGGCCCAGTGGGGTGTCACAAGCATTTAGGCCCAGGAAAACGGGCGCATTCTTTGTCTGCACAGAGGCACAAACTCTCACCTTTCCACTCAGGCCGCCCTCTTACTTGAAGTGTGTGTGGAAGCTGTCCGCGCAGTACACCTCGCTGCACAGCTAACCATAGGTCAGGGCATCGTAGCTTCCTGCCAGGTGACCGAAGTTCGCAGGCAGATGGGTCCCAGGTAAACAGGCAGAGAGGCTCCTGCCCCCGCCACAGCCCCCCACTGCCACTGCCACAGATCGTGGGGCACAAAGCAGCCCGGTCTGAGGCCGTGCCTCCAGAGGGAGTAGTGGACCAACACTTGTAGTCAACGGGGTCCTCCCGGGCAACTCATTGGAGGGACACAAATAAAAATTTGCGGACTTTCTGATGAAACTTACGAGTGTTCACACCTAAGCCTCTTACAAAGTCAGATGTTTAGCTAAACATGAGCTCATGATCTAATTTTACACAATAATGAAGAAATCAGCTACAGGGGGAGACTATCAGCAAAAACAATCAATACCAGAATTAGATTCCCTAGGCCATCGATCAGACGTTGGAATAATCAGGTGCAAGGCAGAAAATATACATAAAACTGGAACGGAAACAAGGAACAAGGATGTTTTCAAAGACTGGTAGGATCTCTAAAACATTTTTAAAGTACATGTCATTGATAAAGCTAAATACTCAAAGGTTGTGTAATACAACATATTCATCATTGAGAAGAGAGAAATTATGCTGTTTTGAAAATTATGGCAGGTCAGATTTTCTGCCTAAATATATACGAAGAGTTCTCTGAAAAATGCACATTATTTCAAAGAGTTATTGGCTGTGAAATAAGTTAAGTTTATTTCAAATGGCTTGTCTGCAAAGAAAGGTGAGATGTAGGAAATCACAGAAAGTCGAGGGGAAAATAGGTCAATATATACTTTGCTATATTGTGAACTAAGCCTTTGGCCAGCACAATGTAGAGGACCTGAGCCTTAGAAACTTACAAGTAAGCTGGAATCTTTAAAAATTCAAATCTTTATAAGTAAAAAGATTTATTAAAATGAATAACCAAGTGTTTTAATTGACATCAGAAAATCAAAACAATAAACCCTGAGAACATAGAAAAACGATAAATAAAGATATGAGCAGAACTTAATACCACAGAAAACGTATAAAATTCAGTTGAGGTAGTAAGTCCAAAGAATATTCTTTGACAAGATTTAAAAGACACACTTTGATTAAGGAAAACCAAAACATAAGTAAAGAATATACAGAAAGAATCAGGACAATGTTATAGCAGAGAATATCTGAAATGCCAGTAAATTTGAACATTTCTGTAAAGTGGACCATTTCCTAGCTCCTAAAGTTTACCAAAATTGACACAAGAGGAAATCATTTAAGGTCATCATGTCTGCCCTTGGCATTCTCGGAACGCCCTGGCCTCAGAATGCAGCATCTGTAGTCCATGGTAACCTGCGGAGAGGGGGCGGGGCTGAGGGAGGTTGGAACACTTCCTTCACTGAGGGAGTGGGTGGAGCCATCTCTGCTGTGACTGAACAAAGGGCAGGGGAGAAGGGGGCCAAGGGCAGGGCCCTCAGACCCCGGCAGGCCCAGTCGTGTGTCACAAGCATTTAGGCCCAGGCCAAAGTGTGCCTTCTTTGTCTGCACAGCTGCCCAAACTCTCACCTTTCCACTCAGGCCGCCCTCTTACTTGAAGTGTGTGTGGAACCGGTCCGCGCAGTGCACCTCGATGCAAGGCTAACCATAGGTCTGGGCATCATAGCTTCCTGCCAGGTGACCGAAGTTCGCAGGCAGATGGGTTGTGGGACACACGTGCGGTGCCTCCTGCCCAGGCCACAGGCCGCCCAAAACCACTATCCCAGATCGGGGGTAGCAAAGCAGTCCTGTCTGAGTCCCAGCCTCTAGAGGGAGTAGTGGACCAACACTTGTAGAAAAAGGTGTCCGCGCGGGTAACTCATTGGAGGGACACAAAAAAATCTTTGCCGACTTTCTGCTGAAGCTTACGAGCGTTCACACCTAAGCCTCTTACAAGGTCAGCTGTTTAGCTAAACATGAGCTCATGATCTAAATTTACACAATAATGAAGAAATCAGCTACAAGGGGAGACAAGCAGCAAAAACAATCAATACCAGAATTAGATTCCCTTAGCCATCGATCAGACGTTGGAATAATCAGGTGCAAGGCAGAAAATATACATAAAACTGGAACTGAAACAAGGAACAAGGATGTTTTCAAAGACTGGTAGGATCTCTAAAACATTTTTAAAGTACATGTCATTGATAAAGCTAAATTCTCAAAGGTTGTGTATTACAACAGATTCATCATTGAGAAGGGTGAAATTATGCTGTTTTGAAAACTATGGCAGGTCAGATTTTCTGCCTAAATATATAAGAAGATTTCTCTGAAAAATGCACATTATTTCAAAGACTTAATGGCTGTGAAATAAGTTAAGGTTATTTCAAATGGCTTGTCTGCAAAGAAAGGTGAGATGTAGGAAATCACAGAAAGTCGCGGGGAAAATAGGTCAATATATACTTTGCTATATTGTGAACTAGGCCTTGGGCTAGCCGCAATGTAGAGGACCTGACCCTTAGAAATTTACAAGTAAGCTGGAATCTTTAAAAATTCAAATCTTTATAAGTAAAAAGATTTATTAAAATGAATAACCAAGTGTTTTAATTGACATCAGAAGATCAAAACAATAAACCCTGAGAACATAGAAAAAAGATAAATAAAGATATGAGCAGAACTTAATACCACAGAAAACGTATAAAATTCAGTTGAGGTAGTAAGTCCAAAGAATATTCTTTGACAAGATTTAAAAGACACACTTTGATTAAGGAAAACCAAAACATAAGTAAAGAATATACAGAAAGAATCAGGACAATGTTATAGCAGAGAATATCTGAAATGCCAGTAAATTTGAACATTTCTGTAAAGTGGACCATTTCCTAGCTCCTAAACTTTACCAAAATTGACACAAGAGGAAATCATTTAAGGTCATCATGTCTGCCCTTGGCATTCTCGGAACGCCCTGGCCTCAGAATGCAGCATCTGTTGTCCATGGTAACCTGCGGAGAGGGGGCGGGGCTGAGGGAGGTTGGAACACTGCCTTCACTGAGGGAGTGTGTGGGGCCATCTCTGCTGTGACTGAACAAAGGGCAGGGGAGCAGGGGGCCCACGGCAGGGCCCTCAGAGCCCGGCAGGCCCAGTCGTGTGTCACAAGCATTTAGGCCCAGGCCAAAATGCGCATTCTTGGTCTGCACAGCTGCCCAAACTCTCACCTTTCCACTCAGGCCGCCCTCTTACTTGAAGTGTGTGTGGAACCGGTCCGCGCAGTACACCTGGATGCAAAGCTAACCATAGGTCTGGGCATCACAGATTCCTGCCAGGTGACCGAAGTTCGCAGGCAGATGGGTCGTGGGACACACGTGGGGAGACTCCTGCCCAGGCCACAGGCCGCCCAAAGCCACTATCCCAGATCGGGGGCAGCAAAGCAGTCCTGTCTGCCTCCCAGCCTCTAGAGGGAGTAGTGGACCAACACTTGTAGAAAAAGGGGTCCGCGCGGGTAACTCATTGGAGGAACACAAAAAAATCTTTGCGGACTTTCTGCTGAAGCTTACGAGCGTTCACACCTAAGCCTCTTACAAGGTCAGCTGTTTAGCTAAACATGAGCTCATGATCTAAATTTACACAATAATGAAGAAATCAGCTACAAGGGGAGACAAGCAGCAAAAACAATCAATACCAGAATTAGATTCCCTAGGCCAACCATCAGATGTTGGAATAATCAGGTGCAAGGCAGAAAGTATACATAAAACTTGAACTGAAACAAGGAAAAAGGATGTTTTCAAAGACTGGTAGGATCTCTAAAACATTTTTAAAGTACATGTCATTGATAAAGCTAAATACTCAATGGTTGTGTAATACAACAGATTCAACATTGAGAAGAGTGAAATTATGCTGTTTTGAAAACTATGGCAGGTCAGATTTTCTGCCTAATTATATAAGAAGATTTCTCTAAAAAATACACATTATTTCAAAGACTTATTGGCCGTGAAATAAGTTAAGGTTATTTCAAATGGCTTGTCTGCAAAGAAAGGTGAGATGTAGGGAATCACAGAAAGTCGAGGGGAAAATAGGTCAATATATACATTGCTATATGGTGAACTAAGACTTAGGCCAGCCACAATGTAGAGGACCTGACCCTTAGAAACTTACAAGTAAGCTGGAATATAGAAAAGTTCAAATCTTTATAAGTAAAAAGATTTTTTAAAATGAATAACCAAGTGTTTTTATTGACATCAGAATATCAAAACAATAAACCTGAGAACATAGAAAAAATATAAATAAAGATATGAGATGAACTTAATACAATAGAAAACGTATAAAATTCAGGTGATTTAGTAAGTCCAAAGAATATTCTTTGACAAGATTAAAAGACACACTTTGATTAAGGAAAACCAAAACATAAGTAAAGAATATACAGAAAGAATCAGGACAATGTTATAGCAGAGAGTATATGAAATGGCAGTAAATTTGAACGTTTGTGTAAAGTGGACCATTTCCTAGGTCCTAAAGTTTACCAAAATTGACACAAGGGGAAATCATTTAAGGTCATCATGTCTGCCCTTGGCATTCTCGGAATGCCCTGGCCTCAGAATGCAGCATCTGTAGTCCATGGTAACCTGCGGAGAGGGGGAGGGGCTGAGGGAGGTTGGAACACTGCCTTCACTGAGGGAGTGGGTGGGGCCATCTCTGCTGTGACTGAACAAAGGGCAGGGGAGAAGGGGGCCAACGGCAGGGCCCTCAGAGCCCGGCAGGCCCAGTCGTGTGTCAGATGCATTTAGGCACAGGCCAAAGTGCGCCTTCTTTGTCTGCACAGCTGCCCAAACTCTCACCTTTCCACTCAGGCCGACCTCTTACTTGAAGTGTGTGTGGAACCGGTCCGCCCAGTACACCTCGCTGCAAAGCTAACCATAGGTCTGGGCATCATAGCTTCCTGCCAGGTGACTAAAGTTCGCAGGCAGATGGGTCGTGGGACACACGTGGGGAGCCTCCTGCCCAGGCCACAGGTCGCCCAAAGCCAGTATCCCAGATCGGGGGCAGCAAAGCAGTCCTGTCTGAGTCCCAGCCTCTAGAAGGAGTAGTGGACCAACACTTGTAGAAAAAGGGGTCCGCGTGGGTAACTCATTGGAGGGACACAAAAAAATCTTTGCAGACTTTCTGCTGAAGCTTACGAGCGTTCACACCTAAACCTCTTACAAGGTCAGCTGTTTAGCTAAACATGAGCTGATGATCTAAATTTACACAATAATGAAGAAATCAGCTACAAGGGGAGACAAGCAGCAAAAACAATCAATACCAGTATTAGATTCCCTAGGCCAACCATCAGATGTTGGAATATTCAGGTGCAAGGCAGATAGGATACACAAAACTGGAACTGAAACAAGTAACAAGGATGTTTTCAAAGACTGGTAGGATCTCTAAAACATTTTTAAAGTACATGTCATTGATAAAGCTAAATACTCAAAGGTTGTGTAATACAACATATTCATCATTGAGAAGAGTGAAATTATGCTGTTTTGAAAATTATGGCAGGTCAGATTTTCTGCCTAAATATATACGAAGATTTCTCTGAAAAATGCACATTATTTCAAAGAGTTATTGGCTGTGAAATAAGTTAAGTTTATTTCAAATGACTTGTCTGCAAAGAAAGGTGAGATGTAGGTAATCACAGAAAGTCGAGGGGAAAATAGGTCAATATATACTTTGCTATATTGTGAACTAAGCCTTTGGCCAGCACAATGTAGAGGACCTGAGCCTTAGAAACTTACAAGTAAGCTGGAATCTTTAAAAATTCAAATCTTTATAAGTAAAAAGATTTATTAAAATGAATAACCAAGTGTTTTAATTGACATCAGAAGATCAAAACAATAAACCCTGAGAACATAGAAAAAAGATAAATAAAGATATGAGCAGAACTTAATACCACAGAAAACGTATAAAATTCAGTTGAGGTAGTAAGTCCAAAGAATATTCTTTGACAAGATTTAAAAGACACACTTTGATTAAGGAAAACCAAAACATAAGTAAAGAATATACAGAAAGAATCAGGACAATGTTATAGCAGAGAATATCTGAAATGCCAGTAAATTTGAACATTTCTGTAAAGTTGACCATTTCCTAGCTCCTAAAGTTTACCAAAATTGACACAAGAGGAAATCATTTAAGGTCATCATGTCTGCCCTTGGCATTCTCGGAACGCCCTGGCCTCAGAATGCAGCATCTGTAGTCCATGGTAACCTGCGGAGAGGGGGCGGGGCTGAGGGAGGTTGGAACACTTCCTTCACTGAGGGAGTGGGTGGAGCCATCTCTGCTGTGACTGAACAAAGGGCAGGGGAGAAGGGGGCCAAGGGCAGGGCCCTCAGAGCCCGGCAGGCCCAGTCGTGTGTCACAAGCATTTAGGCCCAGGCCAAAGTGTGCCTTCTTTGTCTGCACAGCTGCCCAAACTCTCACCTTTCCACTCAGGCCGCCCTCTTACTTGAAGTGTGTGTGGAACCGGTCCGCGCAGTGCACCTCGATGCAAAGCTAACCATAGGTCTGGGCATCATAGCTTCCTGCCAGGTGACCGAAGTTCGCAGGCAGATGGGTTGTGGGACACACGTGCGGTGCCTCCTGCCCAGGCCACAGGCCGCCCAAAACCACTATCCCAGATCGGGGGTAGCAGAGCAGTCCTGTCTGAGTCCCAGCCTCTAGAGGGAGTAGTGGACCAACACTTGTAGAAAAAGGTGTCCGCGCGGGTAACTCATTGGAGGGACACAAAAAAATCTTTGCCGACTTTCTGCTGAAGCTTACGAGCGTTCACACCTAAGCCTCTTACAAGGTCAGCTGTTTAGCTAAACATGAGCTCATGATCTAAATTTACACAATAATGAAGAAATCAGCTACAAGGGGAGACAAGCAGCAAAAACAATCAATACCAGAATTAGATTCCCTTAGCCATCGATCAGACGTTGGAATAATCAGGTGCAAGGCAGAAAATATACATAAAACTGGAAGTGAAACAAGGAACAAGGATGTTTTCAAAGACAGGTAGGATCTCTAAAACATTTTTAAAGTACATGTCATTGATAAAGCTAAATTCTCAAAGGTTGTGTATTACAACAGATTCATCATTGAGAAGGGAGAAATTATGCTGTTTTGAAAACTATGGCAGGTCAGATTTTCTGCCTAAATATATAAGAAGATTTCTCTGAAAAATGCACATTATTTCAAAGACTTAATGGCTGTGAAATAAGTTAAGGTTATTTCAAATGGCTTGTCTGCAAAGAAAGGTGAGATGTAGGAAATCACAGAAAGTCGCGGGGAAAATAGGTCAATATGTACTTTGCTCTATTGTGAACTAGGCCTTGGGCTAGCCACAATGTAGAGGACCTGACCCTTAGAAATTTACAAGTAAGCTGGAATCTTTAAAAATTCAAATCTTTATAAGTAAAAAGATTTATTAAAATGAATAACCAAGTGTTTTAATTGACATCAGAAGATCAAAACAATAAACCCTGAGAACATAGAAAAAAGATAAATAAAGATATGAGCAGAACTTAATACCACAGAAAACGTATAAAATTCAGTTGAGGTAGTAAGTCCAAAGAATATTCTTTGACAAGATTTAAAAGACACACTTTGATTAAGGAAAACCAAAACATAAGTAAAGAATATACAGAAAGAATCAGGACAATGTTATAGCAGAGAATATCTGAAATGCCAGTAAATTTGAACATTTCTGTAAAGTGGACCATTTCCTAGCTCCTAAAGTTTACCAAAATTGACACAAGAGGAAATCATTTAAGGTCATCATGTCTGCCCCTGGCATTCTCGGAACGCCCTGGCCTCAGAATGCAGCATCTGTTGTCCATGGTAACCTGCGGAGAGGGGGCGGGGCTGAGGGAGGTTGGAACACTGCCTTCACTGAGGGAGTGTGTGGGGCCATCTCTGCTGTGACTGAACAAAGGGCAGGGGAGAAGGGGGCCAAGGGCAGGGCCCTCAGAGCCCGGGAGGCCCAGTCGTGTGTCACAAGCATTTAGGCCCAGGCCAAAATGCGCCTTCTTGGTCTGCACAGCTGCCCAAACTCTCACCTTTCCACTCAGGCCGCCCTCTTACTTGAAGTGTGTGTGGAACCGGTCCGCGCAGTACACCTCGATGCAAAGCTAACCATAGGTCTGGGCATCATAGCTTCCTGCCAGGTGACCGAAGTTCGCAGGCAGATGGGTCGTGGGACA
Organism: Mesoplodon bidens; assembly: GCF_964165515.1. Lineage (NCBI taxonomy): Eukaryota > Metazoa > Chordata > Mammalia > Artiodactyla > Ziphiidae > Mesoplodon > Mesoplodon bidens. The sequence goes on along the minus strand of NC_138180.1, from coordinate 25,950,653 downwards.
CACGTGGGGAGAATCCTGCCCAGGCCACAGGCCGCCCAAAGCCACTATCCCAGATCGGGGGCAGCAAAGCAGTCCTGTCTGACTCCCAGCCTCTAGAGGGAGTAGTGGACCAACACTTGTAGAAAAAGGGGTCCGCGCGGGTAACTCATTTGAGGAACACAAAAAAATCTTTGCGGGCTTTCTGCTGAAGCTTACGAGCGTTCACACCTAAGCCTCTTACAAGGTCAGCTGTTTAGCTAAACATGAGCTCATGATCTAAATTTACACAATAATGAAGAAATCAGCTACAAGGGGAGACAAGCAGCAAAAACAATCAATACCAGAATTAGATTCCCTAGGCCAACCATCAGATGTTGGAATAATCAGGTGCAAGGCAGAAAGTATACATAAAACTTGAACTGAAACAAGGAAAAAGGATGTTTTCAAAGACTGGTAGGATCTCTAAAACATTTTTAAAGTACATGTCATTGATAAAGCTAAATACTCAATGGTTGTGTAATACAACAGATTCAACATTGAGAAGAGTGAAATTATGCTGTTTTGAAAACTATGGCAGGTCAGATTTTCTGCCTAATTATATAAGAAGATTTCTCTAAAAAATACACATTATTTCAAAGACTTATTGGCCGTGAAATAAGTTAAGGTTATTTCAAATGGCTTGTCTGCAAAGAAAGGTGAGATGTAGGGAATCACAGAAAGTCGAGGGGAAAATAGGTCAATATATACATTGCTATATGGTGAACTAAGACTTAGGCCAGCCACAATGTAGAGGACCTGACCCTTAGAAACTTACAAGTAAGCTGGAATCTAGAAAAGTTCAAATCTTTATAAGTAAAAAGATTTTTTAAAATGAATAACCAAGTGTTTTTATTGACATCAGAATATCAAAACAATAAACCTGAGAACATAGAAAAAATATAAATAAAGATATGAGCTGAACTTAATACAATAGAAAACGTATAAAATTCAGGTGATTTAGTAAGTCCAAAGAATATTCTTTGACAAGATTAAAAGACACACTTTGATTAAGGACAACCAAAACATAAGTAAAGAATATACAGAAAGAATCAGGACAATGTTATAGCAGAGAGTATATGAAATGGCAGTAAATTTGAACGTTTGTGTAAAGTGGACCATTTCCTAGGTCCTAAAGTTTACCAAAATTGACACAAGGGGAAATCATTTAAGGTCATCATGTCTGCCCTTGGCATTCTCGGAATGCCCTGGCCTCAGAATGCAGCATCTGTAGTCCATGGTAACCTGCGGAGAGGGGGCGGGGCTGAGGGAGGTTGGAACACTGCCTTCACTGAGGGAGTGGGTGGGGCCATCTCTGCTGTGACTGAACAAAGGGCAGGGGAGAAGGGGGCCAACGGCAGGGCCCTCAGAGCCCGGCAGGCCCAGTCGTGTGTCAGATGCATTTAGGCACAGGCCAAAGTGCGCCTTCTTTGTCTGCACAGCTGCCCAAACTCTCACCTTTCCACTCAGGCCGACCTCTTACTTGAAGTGTGTGTGGAACCGGTCCGCGCAGTACACCTCGCTGCAAAGCTAACCATAGGTCTGGGCATCATAGCTTCCTCCCAGGTGACTAAAGTTCGCAGGCAGATGGGTCGTGGGACACACGTGGGGAGCCTCCTGCCCAGGCCACAGGCCGCCCAAAGCCACTATCCCAGATCGGGGGCAGAAAAGCTGTCCTGTCTGAGTCCCAGCCTCTAGAAGGAGTAGTGGACCAACACTTGTAGAAAAAGGGGTCCGCGTGGGTAACTCATTGGAGGGACACAAAAAAATCTTTGCAGACTTTCTGCTGAAGCTTACGAGCGTTCACACCTAAACCTCTTACAAGGTCAGCTGTTTAGCTAAACATGAGCTGATGATCTAAATTTACACAATAATGAAGAAATCAGCTACAAGGGGAGACAAGCAGCAAAAACAATCAATACCAGTATTAGATTCCCTAGGCCAACCATCAGATGTTGGAATATTCAGGTGCAAGGCAGATAGGATACACAAAACTGGAACTGAAACAAGGAACAAGGATGTTTTCAAAGACTGGTAGGATCTCTAAAACATTTTTAAAGTACATGTCATTGATAAAGCTAAATACTCAAAGGTTGTGTAATACAACAGATTCATCATTGAGAAGAGTGAAATTATGCTGTATTGAAAATTATGGCAGGTCAGATTTTCTGCCTAAATATATACGAAGATTTCTGTGAAAAATGCACATTATTTCAAAGAGTTATTGGCTGTGAAATAAGTTAAGTTTATTTCAAATGGCTTGTCTGCAAAGAAAGGTGAGATGTAGGAAATCACAGAAAGTCGAGGGGAAAATAGGTCAATATATACTTTGCTATATTGTGAACTAAGCCTTTGGCCAGCCACAATGTAGAGGACCTGACCCTTAGAAAATTACAAGTAAGCTGGAATCTTTAAAAATTCAAATCTTTATAAGTAAAAAGATTTATTAAAATGAATAACCAAGTGTTTTAATTGACATCAGAAAATCAAAACAATAAACCCTGAGAACATAGAAAAAAGATAAATAAAGATATGAGCAGAACTTAATACCACAGAAAACGTATAAAATTCAGTTGACGTAGTAAGTCCAAAGAATATTCTTTGACAAGATTTAAAAGACACACTTTGATTAAGGAAAACCAAAACATAAGTAAAGAATATACAGAAAGAATCAGGACAATGTTATAGCAGAGAATATCTCAAATGCCAGTAAATTTGAACATTTCTGTAAAGTGGACCATTTCCTAGCTCCTAAAGTTTACCAAAATTGACACAAGAGGAAATCATTTAAGGTCATCATGTCTGCCCTTGGCATTCTCGGAACGCCCTGGCCTCAGAATGCAGCATCTGTAGTCCATGGTAACCTGCGGAGAGGGGGCGGGGCTGAGGGAGGTTGGAACACTTCCTTCACTGAGGGAGTGGGTGGGGCCATCTCTGCTGTGACTGAACAAAGGGCAGGGGAGAAGGGGGCCAAGGGCAGGGCCCTCAGAGCCCGGCAGGCCCAGTCGTGTGTCACAAGCATTTAGGCCCAGGCCAAAGTGCGCCTTCTTTGTCTGCACAGCTGCCCAAACTCTCACCTTTCCACTCAGGCCGCCCTCTTACTTGAAGTGTGTGTGGAACCGGTCCGCGCAGTGCACCTCGATGCAAAGCTAACCATAGGTCTGGGCATCATAGCTTCCTGCCAGGTGACCGAAGTTCGCAGGCAGATGGGTTGTGGGACACACGTGCGGTGCCTCCTGCCCAGACCACAGGCCGCCCAAAACCACTATCCCAGATCGGGGGTAGCAAAGCAGTCCTGTCTGAGTCCCAGCCTCTAGAGGGAGTAGTGGACCAACACTTGTAGAAAATGGTGTCCGCGCGGGTAACTCATTGGAGGGACACAAAAAAATCTTTGCCGACTTTCTGCTGAAGCTTACGAGCGTTCACACCTAAGCCTCTTACAAGGTCAGATGTTTAGCTAAACATGAGCTCATGATCTAAATTTACACAATAATGAAGAAATCAGCTACAAGGGGAGACAAGCAGCAAAAACAATCAATACCAGAATTAGATTCCCTTAGCCATCGATCAGACGTTGGAATAATCAGGTGCAAGGCAGAAAATATACATAAAACTGGAACTGAAACAAGGAACAAGGATGTTTTCAAAGACTGGTAGGATCTCTAAAACATTTTTAAAGTACATGTCATTGATAAAGCTAAATCCTCAAAGGTTGTGTATTACAACAGATTCATCATTGAGAAGGGTGAAATTATGCTGTTTTGAAAACTATGGCAGGTCAGATTTTCTGCCTAAATATATAAGAAGATTTCTCTGAAAAATGCACATTATTTCAAAGACTTAATGGCTGTGAAATAAGTTAAGGTTATTTCAAATGGCTTGTCTGCAAAGAAAGGTGAGATGTAGGAAATCACAGAAAGTCGCGGGGAAAATAGGTCAATATGTACTTTGCTATATTGTGAACTAGGCCTTGGGCCAGCCACAATGTAGAGGACCTGACCCTTAGAAATTTACAAGTAAGCTGGAATCTTTAAAAATTCAAATCTTTATAAGTAAAAAGATTTATTAAAATGAATAACCAAGTGTTTTAATTGACATCAGAAGATCAAAACAATAAACCCTGAGAACATAGAAAAAAGATAAATAAAGATATGAGCAGAACTTAATACCACAGAAAACGTATAAAATTCAGTTGAGGTAGTAAGTCCAAAGAATATTCTTTGACAAGATTTAAAAGACACACTTTGATTAAGGAAAACCAAAACATAAGTAAAGAATATACAGAAAGAATCAGGACAATGTTATAGCAGAGAATATCTGAAATGCCAGTAAATTTGAACATTTCTGTAAAGTGGACCATTTCCTAGCTCCTAAACTTTACCAAAATTGACACAAGAGGAAATCATTTAAGGTCATCATGTCTGCCCTTGGCATTCTCGGAACGCCCTGGCCTCAGAATGCAGCATCTGTTGTCCATGGTAACCTGCGGAGAGGGGGCGGGGCTGAGGGAGGTTGGAACACTGCCTTCACTGAGGGAGTGTGTGGGGCCATCTCTGCTGTGACTGAACAAAGGGCAGGGGAGAAGGGGGCCCACGGCAGGGCCCTCAGAGCCCGGCAGGCCCAGTCGTGTGTCACAAGCATTTAGGCCCAGGCTAAAATGCGCCTTCTTGGTCTGCACAGCTGCCCAAACTCTCACCTTTCCACTCAGGCCGCCCTCTTACTTGAAGTGTGTGTGGAACCGGTCCGCGCAGTACACCTCGATGCAAAGCTAACCATAGGTCTGGGCATCATAGCTTCCTGCCAGGTGACCGAAGTTCGCAGGCAGATGGGTCGTGGGACACACGTGGGGAGACTCCTGCCCAGGCCACAGGCCGCCCAAAGCCACTATCCCAGATCGGGGGCAGCAAAGCAGTCCTGTCTGACTCCCAGCCTCTAGAGGGAGTAGTGGACCAACACTTGTAGAAAAAGGGGTCCGCGCGGGTAACTCATTGGAGGAACACAAAAAAATATTTGCGGACTTTCTGCTGAAGCTTACGAGCGTTCACACCTAAGCCTCTTACAAGGTCAGCTGTTCAGATAAACATGAGCTCATGATCTAAATTTACACAATAATGAAGAAATCAGCTACAAGGGGAGACAAGCAGCAAAAACAATCAATACCAGAATTAGATTCCCTTAGCCATCGATCAGACGTTGGAATAATCAGGTGCAAGGCAGAAAATATACATAAAACTGGAACTGAAACAAGGAACAAGGATGTTTTCAAAGACTGGTAGGATCTCTAAAACATTTTTAAAGTACATGTCATTGATAAAGCTAAATCCTCAAAGGTTGTGTATTACAACAGATTCATCATTGAGAAGGGTGAAATTATGCTGTTTTGAAAACTATGGCAGGTCAGATTTTCTGCCTAAATATATAAGAAGATTTCTCTGAAAAATGCACATTATTTCAAAGACTTAATGGCTGTGAAATAAGTTAAGGTTATTTCAAATGGCTTGTCTGCAAAGAAAGGTGAGATGTAGGAAATCACAGAAAGTCGCGGGGAAAATAGGTCAATATGTACTTTGCTATATTGTGAACTAGGCCTTGGGCCAGCCACAATGTAGAGGACCTGACCCTTAGAAATTTACAAGTAAGCTGGAATCTTTAAAAATTCAAATCTTTATAAGTAAAAAGATTTATTAAAATGAATAACCAAGTATTTTAATTGACATCAGAAGATCAAAACAATAAACCCTGAGAACATAGAAAAAAGATAAATAAAGATATGAGCAGAACTTAATACCACAGAAAACGTATAAAATTCAGTTGAGGTAGTAAGTCCAAAGAATATTCTTTGACAAGATTTAAAAGACACACTTTGATTAAGGAAAACCAAAACATAAGTAAAGAATATACAGAAAGAATCAGGACAATGTTATAGCAGAGAATATCTGAAATGCCAGTAAATTTGAACATTTCTGTAAAGTGGACCATTTCCTAGCTCCTAAACTTTACCAAAATTGACACAAGAGGAAATCATTTAAGGTCATCATGTCTGCCCTTGGCATTCTCGGAACGCCCTGGCCTCAGAATGCAGCATCTGTTGTCCATGGTAACCTGCGGAGAGGGGGCGGGGCTGAGGGAGTTTGGAACACTGCCTTCACTGAGGGAGTGTGTGGGGCCATCTCTGCTGTGACTGAACAAAGGGCAGGGGAGAAGGGGGCCCACGGCAGGGCCCTCAGAGCCCGGCAGGCCCAGTCGTGTGTCACAAGCATTTAGGCCCAGGCTAAAATGCGCCTTCTTGGTCTGCACAGCTGCCCAAACTCTCACCTTTCCACTCAGGCCGCCCTCTTACTTGAAGTGTGTGTGGAACCGGTCCGCGCAGTACACCTCGATGCAAAGCTAACCATAGGTCTGGGCATCATAGCTTCCTGCCAGGTGACCGAAGTTCGCAGGCAGATGGGTCGTGGGACACACGTGGGGAGACTCCTGCCCAGGCCACAGGCCGCCCAAAGCCACTATCCCAGATCGGGGGCAGCAAAGCAGTCCTGTCTGACTCCCAGCCTCTAGAGGGAGTAGTGGACCAACACTTGTAGAAAAAGGGGTCCGCGCGGGTAACTCATTGGAGGAACACAAAAAAATATTTGCGGACTTTCTGCTGAAGCTTACGAGCGTTCACACCTAAGCCTCTTACAAGGTCAGCTGTTCAGATAAACATGAGCTCATGATCTAAATTTACACAATAATGAAGAAATCAGCTACAAGGGGAGACAAGCAGCAAAAACAATCAATACCAGAATTAGATTCCCTTAGCCATCGATCAGACGTTGGAATAATCAGGTGCAAGGCAGAAAATATACATAAAACTGGAACTGAAACAAGGAACAAGGATGTTTTCAAAGACTGGTAGGATCTCTAAAACATTTTTAAAGTACATGTCATTGATAAAGCTAAATCCTCAAAGGTTGTGTATTACAACAGATTCATCATTGAGAAGGGTGAAATTATGCTGTTTTGAAAACTATGGCAGGTCAGATTTTCTGCCTAAATATATAAGAAGATTTCTCTGAAAAATGCACATTATTTCAAAGACTTAATGGCTGTGAAATAAGTTAAGGTTATTTCAAATGGCTTGTCTGCAAAGAAAGGTGAGATGTAGGAAATCACAGAAAGTCGCGGGGAAAATAGGTCAATATGTACTTTGCTATATTGTGAACTAGGCCTTGGGCCAGCCACAATGTAGAGGACCTGACCCTTAGAAATTTACAAGTAAGCTGGAATCTTTAAAAATTCAAATCTTTATAAGTAAAAAGATTTATTAAAATGAATAACCAAGTGTTTTAATTGACATCAGAAGATCAAAACAATAAACCCTGAGAACATAGAAAAAAGATAAATAAAGATATGAGCAGAACTTAATACCACAGAAAACGTATAAAATTCAGTTGAGGTAGTAAGTCCAAAGAATATTCTTTGACAAGATTTAAAAGACACACTTTGATTAAGGAAAACCAAAACATAAGTAAAGAATATACAGAAAGAATCAGGACAATGTTATAGCAGAGAATATCTGAAATGCCAGTAAATTTGAACATTTCTGTAAAGTGGACCATTTCCTAGCTCCTAAACTTTACCAAAATTGACACAAGAGGAAATCATTTAAGGTCATCATGTCTGCCCTTGGCATTCTCGGAACGCCCTGGCCTCAGAATGCAGCATCTGTTGTCCATGGTAACCTGCGGAGAGGGGGCGGGGCTGAGGGAGGTTGGAACACTGCCTTCACTGAGGGAGTGTGTGGGGCCATCTCTGCTGTGACTGAACAAAGGGCAGGGGAGAAGGGGGCCCACGGCAGGGCCCTCAGAGCCCGGCAGGCCCAGTCGTGTGTCACAAGCATTTAGGCCCAGGCTAAAATGTGCCTTCTTGGTCTGCACAGCTGCCCAAACTCTCACCTTTCCACTCAGGCCGCCCTCTTACTTGAAGTGTGTGTGGAACCGGTCCGCGCAGTACACCTCGATGCAAAGCTAACCATAGGTCTGGGCATCATAGCTTCCTGCCAGGTGACCGAAGTTCGCAGGCAGATGGGTCGTGGGACACACGTGGGGAGACTCCTGCCCAGGCCACAGGCCGCCCAAAGCCACTATCCCAGATCGGGGGCAGCAAAGCAGTCCTGTCTGACTCCCAGCCTCTAGAGGGAGTAGTGGACCAACACTTGTAGAAAAAGGGGTCCGCGTGGGTAACTCATTGGAGGAACACAAAAAAATATTTGCGGACTTTCTGCTGAAGCTTACGAGCGTTCACACCTAAGCCTCTTACAAGGTCAGCTGTTCAGATAAACATGAGCTCATGATCTAAATTTACACAATAATGAAGAAATCAGCTACAAGGGGAGACAAGCAGCAAAAACAATCAATACCAGAATTAGATTCCCTAGGCCAACCATCAGATGTTGGAATAATCAGGTGCAAGGCAGAAAGTATACATAAAACTTGAACTGAAACAAGGAAAAAGGATGTTTTCAAAGACTGGTAGGATCTCTAAAACATTTTTAAAGTACATGTCATTGATAAAGCTAAATACTCAATGGTTGTGTAATACAACAGATTCAACATTGAGAAGAGTGAAATTATGCTGTTTTGAAAACTATGGCAGGTCAGATTTTCTGCCTAATTATATAAGAATATTTCTCTAAAAAATACACATTATTTCAAAGACTTATTGGCCGTGAAATAAGTTAAGGTTATTTCAAATGGCTTGTCTGCAAAGAAAGGTGAGATGTAGGGAATCACAGAAAGTCGAGGGGAAAATAGGTCAATATATACATTGCTATATGGTGAACTAAGACTTAGGCCAGCCACAATGTAGAGGACCTGACCCTTAGAAACTTACAAGTAAGCTGGAATCTAGAAAAGTTCAAATCTTTATAAGTAAAAAGATTTTTTAAAATGAATAACCAAGTGTTTTTATTGACATCAGAATATCAAAACAATAAACCTGAGAACATAGAAAAAATATAAATAAAGATATGAGCTGAACTTAATACAATAGAAAACGTATAAAATTCAGGTGATTTAGTAAGTCCAAAGAATATTCTTTGACAAGATTAAAAGACACACTTTGATTAAGGAAAACCAAAACATAAGTAAAGAATATACAGAAAGAATCAGGACAATGTTATAGCAGAGAGTATATGAAATGGCAGTAAATTTAAACGTTTGTGTAAAGTGGACCATTTCCTAGGTCCTAAAGTTTACCAAAATTGACACAAGGGGAAATCATTTAAGGTCATCATGTCTGCCCTTGGCATTCTCGGAATGCCCTGGCCTCAGAATGCAGCATCTGTAGTCCATGGTAACCTGCGGAGAGGGGGCGGGGCTGAGGGAGGTTGGAACACTGCCTTCACTGAGGGAGTGGGTGGGGCCATCTCTGCTGTGACTGAACAAAGGGCAGGGGAGAAGGGGGCCAACGGCAGGGCCCTCAGAGCCCGGCAGGCCCAGTCGTGTGTCAGATGCATTTAGGCACAGGCCAAAGTGCGCCTTCTTTGTCTGCACAGCTGCCCAAACTCTCACCTTTCCACTCAGGCCGACCTCTTACTTGAAGTGTGTGTGGAACCGGTCCGCCCAGTACACCTCGCTGCAAAGCTAACCATAGGTCTGGGCATCATAGCTTCCTGCCAGGTGACTAAAGTTCGCAGGCAGATGGGTCGTGGGACACACGTGGGGAGCCTCCTGCCCAGGCCACAGGTCGCCCAAAGCCAGTATCCCAGATCGGGGGCAGCAAAGCAGTCCTGTCTGAGTCCCAGCCTCTAGAAGGAGTAGTGGACCAACACTTGTAGAAAAAGGGGTCCGCGTGGGTAACTCATTGGAGGGACACAAAAAAATCTTTGCAGACTTTCTGCTGAAGCTTACGAGCGTTCACACCTAAACCTCTTACAAGGTCAGCTGTTTAGCTAAATATGAGCTGATGATCTAAATTTACACAATAATGAAGAAATCAGCTACAAGGGGAGACAAGCAGCAAAAACAATCAATACCAGTATTAGATTCCCTAGGCCAACCATCAGATGTTGGAATATTCAGGTGCAAGGCAGATAGGATACACAAAACTGGAACTGAAACAAGTAACAAGGATGTTTTCAAAGACTGGTAGGATCTCTAAAACATTTTTAAAGTACATGTCATTGATAAAGCTAAATACTCAAAGGTTGTGTAATACAACATATTCATCATTGAGAAGAGTGAAATTATGCTGTTTTGAAAATTATGGCAGGTCAGATTTTCTGCCTAAATATATACGAAGATTTCTCTGAAAAATGCACATTATTTCAAAGAGTTATTGGCTGTGAAATAAGTTAAGTTTATTTCAAATGACTTGTCTGCAAAGAAAGGTGAGATGTAGGTAATCACAGAAAGTCGAGGGGAAAATAGGTCAATATATACTTTGCTATATTGTGAACTAAGCCTTTGGCCAGCACAATGTAGAGGACCTGAGCCTTAGAAACTTACAAGTAAGCTGGAATCTTTAAAAATTCAAATCTTTATAAGTAAAAAGATTTATTAAAATGAATAACCAAGTGTTTTAATTGACATCAGAAAATCAAAACAATAAACCCTGAGAACATAGAAAAAAGATAAATAAAGATATGAGCAGAACTTAATACCACAGAAAACGTATAAAATTCAGTTGAGGTAGTAAGTCCAAAGAATATTCTTTGACAAGATTTAAAAGACACACTTTGATTAAGGAAAACCAAAACATAAGTAAAGAATATACAGAAAGAATCAGGACAATGTTATAGCAGAGAATATCTGAAATGCCAGTAAATTTGAACATTTCTGTAAAGTGGACCATTTCCTAGCTCCTAAAGTTTACCAAAATTGACACAAGAGGAAATCATTTAAGGTCATCATGTCTGCCCTTGGCATTCTCGGAACGCCCTGGCCTCAGAATGCAGCATCTGTAGTCCATGGTAACCTGCGGAGAGGGGGCGGGGCTGAGGGAGGTTGGAACACTTCCTTCACTGAGGGAGTGGGTGGAGCCATCTCTGCTGTGACTGAACAAAGGGCAGGGGAGAAGGGGGCCAAGGGCAGGGCCCTCAGAGCCCGGCAGGCCCAGTCGTGTGTCACAAGCATTTAGGCCCAGGCCAAAGTGTGCCTTCTTTGTCTGCACAGCTGCCCAAACTCCCACCTTTCCACTCAGGCCGCCCTCTTACTTGAAGTGTGTGTGGAACCGGTCCGCGCAGTGCACCTCGATGCAAAGCTAACCATAGGTCTGGGCATCATAGCTTCCTGCCAGGTGACCGAAGTTCGCAGGCAGATGGGTTGTGGGACACACGTGCGGTGCCTCCTGCCCAGGCCACAGGCCGCCCAAAACCACTATCCCAGATCGGGGGTAGCAGAGCAGTCCTGTCTGAGTCCCAGCCTCTAGAGGGAGTAGTGGACCAACACTTGTAGAAAAAGGTGTCCGCGCGGGTAACTCATTGGAGGGACACAAAAAAATCTTTGCCGACTTTCTGCTGAAGCTTACGAGCGTTCACACCTAAGCCTCTTACAAGGTCAGCTGTTTAGCTAAACATGAGCTCATGATCTAAATTTACACAATAATGAAGAAATCAGCTACAAGGGGAGACAAGCAGCAAAAACAATCAATACCAGAATTAGATTCCCTTAGCCATCGATCAGACGTTGGAATAATCAGGTGCAAGGCAGAAAATATACATAAAACTGGAACTGAAACAAGGAACAAGGATGTTTTCAAAGACTGGTAGGATCTCTAAAACATTTTTAAAGTACATGTCATTGATAAAGCTAAATTCTCAAAGGTTGTGTATTACAACAGATTCATCATTGAGAAGGGAGAAATTATGCTGTTTTGAAAACTATGGCAGGTCAGATTTTCTGCCTAAATATATAAGAAGATTTCTCTGAAAAATGCACATTATTTCAAAGACTTAATGGCTGTGAAATAAGTTAAGGTTATTTCAAATGGCTTGTCTGCAAAGAAAGGTGAGATGTAGGAAATCACAGAAAGTCGCGGGGAAAATAGGTCAATATGTACTTTGCTCTATTGTGAACTAGGCCTTGGGCTAGCCACAATGTAGAGGACCTGACCCTTAGAAATTTACAAGTAAGCTGGAATCTTTAAAAATTCAAATCTTTATAAGTAAAAAGATTTATTAAAATGAATAACCAAGTGTTTTAATTGACATCAGAAGATCAAAACAATAAACCCTGAGAACATAGAAAAAAGATAAATAAAGATATGAGCAGAACTTAATACCACAGAAAACGTATAAAATTCAGTTGAGGTAGTAAGTCCAAAGAATATTCTTTGACAAGATTTAAAAGACACACTTTGATTAAGGAAAACCAAAACATAAGTAAAGAATATACAGAAAGAATCAGGACAATGTTATAGCAGAGAATATCTGAAATGCCAGTAAATTTGAACATTTCTGTAAAGTGGACCATTTCCTAGCTCCTAAACTTTACCAAAATTGACACAAGAGGAAATCATTTAATGTCATCATGTCTGCCCCTGGCATTCTCGGAACGCCCTGGCCTCAGAATGCAGCATCTGTTGTCCATGGTAACCTGCGGAGAGGGGGCGGGGCTGAGGGAGGTTGGAACACTGCCTTCACTGAGGGAGTGTGTGGGGCCATCTCTGCTGTGACTGAACAAAGGGCAGGGGAGAAGGGGGCCCACGGCAGGGCCCTCAGAGCCCGGCAGGCCCAGTCGTGTGTCACAAGCATTTAGGCCCAGGCCAAAGTGCGCCTTCTTGGTCTGCACAGCTGCCCAAACTCTCACCTTTCCACTCAGGCCGCCCTCTTACTTGAAGTGTGTGTGGAACCGGTCCGCGCAGTACACCTCGATGCAAAGCTAACCATAGGTCTGGGCATCATAGCTTCCTGCCAGGTGACCGAAGTTCGCAGGCAGATGGGTCGTGGGACACACGTGGGGAGACTCCTGCCCAGGCCACAGGCCGCCCAAAGCCACTATCCCAGATCGGGGGCAGCAAAGCAGTCCTGTCTGCCTCCCAGCCTCTAGAGGGAGTAGTGGACCAACACTTGTAGAAAAAGGGGTCCGCGCGGGTAACTCATTGGAGGAACACAAAAAAATCTTTGCGGACTTTCTGCTGAAGCTTACGAGCGTTCACACCTAAGCCTCTTACAAGGTCAGCTGTTTAGCTAAACATGAGCTCATGATCTAAATTTACACAATAATGAAGAAATCAGCTACAAGGGGAGACAAGCAGCAAAAACAATCAATACCAGAATTAGATTCCCTAGGCCAACCATCAGATGTTGGAATAATCAGGTGCAAGGCAGAAAGTATACATAAAACTTGAACTGAAACAAGGAAAAAGGATGTTTTCAAAGACTGGTAGGATCTCTAAAACATTTTTAAAGTACATGTCATTGATAAAGCTAAATACTCAATGGTTGTGTAATACAACAGATTCAACATTGAGAAGAGTGAAATTATGCTGTTTTGAAAACTATGGCAGGTCAGATTTTCTGCCTAATTATATAAGAAGATTTCTCTAAAAAATACACATTATTTCAAAGACTTATTGGCCGTGAAATAAGTTAAGGTTATTTCAAATGGCTTGTCTGCAAAGAAAGGTGAGATGTAGGGAATCACAGAAAGTCGAGGGGAAAATAGGTCAATATATACATTGCTATATGGTGAACTAAGACTTAGGCCAGCCACAATGTAGAGGACCTGACCCTTAGAAACTTACAAGTAAGCTGGAATCTAGAAAAGTTCAAATCTTTATAAGTAAAAAGATTTTTTAAAATGAATAACCAAGTGTTTTTATTGACATCAGAATATCAAAACAATAAACCTGAGAACATAGAAAAAATATAAATAAAGATATGAGCTGAACTTAATACAATAGAAAACGTATAAAATTCAGGTGATTTAGTAAGTCCAAAGAATATTCTTTGACAAGATTAAAAGACACACTTTGATTAAGGAAAACCAAAACATAAGTAAAGAATATACAGAAAGAATCAGGACAATGTTATAGCAGAGAGTATATGAAATGGCAGTAAATTTGAACGTTTGTGTAAAGTGGACCATTTCCTAGGTCCTAAAGTTTACCAAAATTGACACAAGGGGAAATCATTTAAGGTCATCATGTCTGCCCTTGGCATTCTCGGAATGCCCTGGCCTCAGAATGCAGCATCTGTAGTCCATGGTAACCTGCGGAGAGGGGGCGGGGCTGAGGGAGGTTGGAACACTGCCTTCACTGAGGGAGTGGGTGGGGCCATCTCTGCTGTGACTGAACAAAGGGCAGGGGAGAAGGGGGCCCACGGCAGGGCCCTCAGAGCCCGGCAGGCCCAGTCGTGTGTCAGATGCATTTAGGCACAGGCCAAAGTGCGCCTTCTTTGTCTGCACAGCTGCCCAAACTCTCACCTTTCCACTCAGCCCGACCTCTTACTTGAAGTGTGTGTGGAACCGGTCCGCGCAGTACACCTCGCTGCAAAGCTAACCATAGGTCTGGGCATCATAGCTTCCTCCCAGGTGACTAAAGTTCGCAGGCAGATGGGTCGTGGGACACACGTGGGGAGCCTCCTGCCCAGGCCACAGGCCGCCCAAAGCCACTATCCCAGATCGGGGGCAGAAAATCAGTCCTGTCTGAGTCCCAGCCTCTAGAAGGAGTAGTGGACCAACACTTGTAGAAAAAGGGGTCCGCGTGGGTAACTCATTGGAGGGACACAAAATAATCTTTGCAGACTTTCTGCTGAAGCTTACGAGCGTTCACACCTAAACCTCTTACAAGGTCAGCTGTTTAGCTAAACATGAGCTGATGATCTAAATTTACACAATAATGAAGAAATCAGCTACAAGGGGAGACAAGCAGCAAAAACAATCAATACCAGTATTAGATTCCCTAGGCCAACCATCAGATGTTGGAATATTCAGGTGCAAGGCAGATAGGATACACAAAACTGGAACTGAAACAAGGAACAAGGATGTTTTCAAAGACTGGTAGGATCTCTAAAACATTTTTAAAGTACATGTCATTGATAAAGCTAAATACTCAAAGGTTGTGTAATACAACAGATTCATCATTGAGAAGAGTGAAATTATGCTGTATTGAAAATTATGGCAGGTCAGATTTTCTGCCTAAATATATACGAAGATTTCTGTGAAAAATGCACATTATTTCAAAGAGTTATTGGCTGTGAAATAAGTTAAGTTTATTTCAAATGGCTTGTCTGCAAAGAAAGGTGAGATGTAGGAAATCACAGAAAGTCGAGGGGAAAATAGGTCAATATATACTTTGCTATATTGTGAACTAAGCCTTTGGCCAGCCACAATGTAGAGGACCTGACCCTTAGAAACTTACAAGTAAGCTGGAATCTTTAAAAATTCAAATCTTTATAAGTAAAAAGATTTATTAAAATGAATAACCAAGTGTTTTAATTGACATCAGAAAATCAAAACAATAAACCCTGAGAACATAGAAAAAAGATAAATAAAGATATGAGCAGAACTTAATACCACAGAAAACGTATAAAATTCAGTTGACGTAGTAAGTCCAAAGAATATTCTTTGACAAGATTTAAAAGACACACTTTGATTAAGGAAAACCAAAACATAAGTAAAGAATATACAGAAAGAATCAGGACAATGTTATAGCAGAGAATATCTCAAATGCCAGTAAATTTGAACATTTCTGTAAAGTGGACCATTTCCTAGCTCCTAAAGTTTACCAAAATTGACACAAGAGGAAATCATTTAAGGTCATCATGTCTGCCCTTGGCATTCTCGGAACGCCCTGGCCTCAGAATGCAGCATCTGTAGTCCATGGTAACCTGCGGAGAGGGGGCGGGGCTGAGGGAGGTTGGAACACTTCCTTCACTGAGGGAGTGGGTGGGGCCATCTCTGCTGTGACTGAACAAAGGGCAGGGGAGAAGGGGGCCAAGGGCAGGGCCCTCAGAGCCCGGCAGGCCCAGTCGTGTGTCACAAGCATTTAGGCCCAGGCCAAAGTGCGCCTTCTTTGTCTGCACAGCTGCCCAAACTCTCACCTTTCCACTCAGGCCGCCCTCTTACTTGAAGTGTGTGTGGAACCGGTCCGCGCAGTGCACCTCGATGCAAAGCTAACCATAGGTCTGGGCATCATAGCTTCCTGCCAGGTGACCGAAGTTCGCAGGCAGATGGGTTGTGGGACACACGTGCGGTGCCTCCTGCCCAGACCACAGGCCGCCCAAAACCACTATCCCAGATCGGGGGTAGCAAAGCAGTCCTGTCTGAGTCCCAGCCTCTAGAGGGAGTAGTGGACCAACACTTGTAGAAAATGGTGTCCGCGCGGGTAACTCATTGGAGGGACACAAAAAAATCTTTGCAGACTTTCTGCTGAAGCTTACGAGCGTTCACACCTAAGCCTCTTACAAGGTCAGATGTTTAGCTAAACATGAGCTCATGATCTAAATTTACACAATAATGAAGAAATCAGCTACAAGGGGAGACAAGCAGCAAAAACAATCAATACCAGAATTAGATTCCCTTAGCCATCGATCAGACGTTGGAATAATCAGGTGCAAGGCAGAAAATATACATAAAACTGGAACTGAAACAAGGAACAAGGATGTTTTCAAAGACTGGTAGGATCTCTAAAACATTTTTAAAGTACATGTCATTGATAAAGCTAAATCCTCAAAGGTTGTGTATTACAACAGATTCATCATTGAGAAGGGTGAAATTATGCTGTTTTGAAAACTATGGCAGGTCAGATTTTCTGCCTAAATATATAAGAAGATTTCTCTGAAAAATGCACATTATTTCAAAGACTTAATGGCTGTGAAATAAGTTAAGGTTATTTCAAATGGCTTGTCTGCAAAGAAAGGTGAGATGTAGGAAATCACAGAAAGTCGCGGGGAAAATAGGTCAATATGTACTTTGCTATATTGTGAACTAGGCCTTGGGCCAGCCACAATGTAGAGGACCTGACCCTTAGAAATTTACAAGTAAGCTGGAATCTTTAAAAATTCAAATCTTTATAAGTAAAAAGATTTATTAAAATGAATAACCAAGTGTTTTAATTGACATCAGAAGATCAAAACAATAAACCCTGAGAACATAGAAAAAAGATAAATAAAGATATGAGCAGAACTTAATACCACAGAAAACGTATAAAATTCAGTTGAGGTAGTAAGTCCAAAGAATATTCTTTGACAAGATTTAAAAGACACACTTTGATTAAGGAAAACCAAAACATAAGTAAAGAATATACAGAAAGAATCAGGACAATGTTATAGCAGAGAATATCTGAAATGCCAGTAAATTTGAACATTTCTGTAAAGTGGACCATTTCCTAGCTCCTAAACTTTACCAAAATTGACACAAGAGGAAATCATTTAAGGTCATCATGTCTGCCCTTGGCATTCTCGGAACGCCCTGGCCTCAGAATGCAGCATCTGTTGTCCATGGTAACCTGCGGAGAGGGGGCGGGGCTGAGGGAGGTTGGAACACTGCCTTCACTGAGGGAGTGTGTGGGGCCATCTCTGCTGTGACTGAACAAAGGGCAGGGGAGAAGGGGGCCCACGGCAGGGCCCTCAGAGCCCGGCAGGCTCAGTCGTGTGTCACAAGCATTTAGGCACAGGCCAAAATGCGCCTTCTTGGTCTGCACAGCTGCCCAAACTCTCACCTTTCCACTCAGGCCGCCCTCTTACTTGAAGTGTGTGTGGAACCGGTCCGCGCAGTACACCTCGATGCAAAGCTAACCATAGGTCTGGGCATCATAGCTTCCTGCCAGGTGACCGAAGTTCGCAGGCAGATGGGTCGTGGGACACACGTGGGGAGACTCCTGCCCAGGCCACAGGCCGCCCAAAGCCACTATCCCAGATCGGGGGCAGCAAAGCAGTCCTGTCTGACTCCCAGCCTCTAGAGGGAGTAGTGGACCAACACTTGTAGAAAAAGGGGTCCGCGCGGGTAACTCATTGGAGGAACACAAAAAAATATTTGCGGACTTTCTGCTGAAGCTTACGAGCGTTCACACCTAAGCCTCTTACAAGGTCAGCTGTTCAGATAAACATGAGCTCATGATCTAAATTTACACAATAATGAAGAAATCTGCTACAAGGGGAGACAAGCAGCAAAAACAATCAATACCAGAATTAGATTCCCTAGGCCAACCATCAGATGTTGGAATAATCAGGTGCAAGGCAGAAAGTATACATAAAACTTGAACTGAAACAAGGAAAAAGGATGTTTTCAAAGACTGGTAGGATCTCTAAAACATTTTTAAAGTACATGTCATTGATAAAGCTAAATACTCAATGGTTGTGTAATACAACAGATTCAACATTGAGAAGAGTGAAATTATGCTGTTTTGAAAACTATGGCAGGTCAGATTTTCTGCCTAATTATATAAGAAGATTTCTCTAAAAAATACACATTATTTCAAAGACTTATTGGCCGTGAAATAAGTTAAGGTTATTTCAAATGGCTTGTCTGCAAAGAAAGGTGAGATGTAGGGAATCACAGAAAGTCGAGGGGAAAATAGGTCAATATATACATTGCTATATGGTGAACTAAGACTTAGGCCAGCCACAATGTAGAGGACCTGACCCTTAGAAACTTACAAGTAAGCTGGAATCTAGAAAAGTTCAAATCTTTATAAGTAAAAAGATTTTTAAAATGAATAACCAAGTGTTTTTATTGACATCAGAATATCAAAACAATAAACCTGAGAACATAGAAAAAATATAAATAAAGATATGAGCTGAACTTAATACAATAGAAAACGTATAAAATTCAGGTGATTTAGTAAGTCCAAAGAATATTCTTTGACAAGATTAAAAGACACACTTTGATTAAGGAAAACCAAAACATAAGTAAAGAATATACAGAAAGAATCAGGACAATGTTATAGCAGAGAGTATATGAAATGGCAGTAAATTTGAACGTTTGTGTAAAGTGGACCATTTCCTAGGTCCTAAAGTTTACCAAAATTGACACAAGGGGAAATCATTTAAGGTCATCATGTCTGCCCTTGGCATTCTCGGAATGCCCTGGCCTCAGAATGCAGCATCTGTAGTCCATGGTAACCTGCGGAGAGGGGGCGGGGCTGAGGGAGGTTGGAACACTGCCTTCACTGAGGGAGTGGGTGGGGCCATCTCTGCTGTGACTGAACAAAGGGCAGGGGAGAAGGGGGCCAACGGCAGGGCCCTCAGAGCCCGGCAGGCCCAGTCGTGTGTCAGATGCATTTAGGCACAGGCCAAAGTGCGCCTTCTTTGTCTGCACAGCTGCCCAAACTCTCACCTTTCCACTCAGGCCGACCTCTTACTTGAAGTGTGTGTGGAACCGGTCCGCCCAGTACACCTCGCTGCAAAGCTAACCATAGGTCTGGGCATCATAGCTTCCTGCCAGGTGACTAAAGTTCGCAGGCAGATGGGTCGTGGGACACACGTGGGGAGCCTCCTGCCCAGGCCACAGGTCGCCCAAAGCCAGTATCCCAGATCGGGGGCAGCAAAGCAGTCCTGTCTGAGTCCCAGCCTCTAGAAGGAGTAGTGGACCAACACTTGTAGAAAAAGGGGTCCGCGTGGGTAACTCATTGGAGGGACACAAAAAAATCTTTGCAGACTTTCTGCTGAAGCTTACGAGCGTTCACACCTAAACCTCTTACAAGGTCAGCTGTTTAGCTAAACATGAGCTGATGATCTAAATTTACACAATAATGAAGAAATCAGCTACAAGGGGAGACAAGCAGCAAAAACAATCAATACCAGTATTAGATTCCCTAGGCCAACCATCAGATGTTGGAATATTCAGGTGCAAGGCAGATAGGATACACAAAACTGGAACTGAAACAAGTAACAAGGATGTTTTCAAAGACTGGTAGGATCTCTAAAACATTTTTAAAGTACATGTCATTGATAAAGCTAAATACTCAAAGGTTGTGTAATACAACATATTCATCATTGAGAAGAGTGAAATTATGCTGTTTTGAAAATTATGGCAGGTCAGATTTTCTGCCTAAATATATACGAAGATTTCTCTGAAAAATGCACATTATTTCAAAGAGTTATTGGCTGTGAAATAAGTTAAGTTTATTTCAAATGACTTGTCTGCAAAGAAAGGTGAGATGTAGGTAATCACAGAAAGTCGAGGGGAAAATAGGTCAATATATACTTTGCTATATTGTGAACTAAGCCTTTGGCCAGCACAATGTAGAGGACCTGAGCCTTAGAAACTTACAAGTAAGCTGGAATCTTTAAAAATTCAAATCTTTATAAGTAAAAAGATTTATTAAAATGAATAACCAAGTGTTTTAATTGACATCAGAAAATCAAAACAATAAACCCTGAGAACATAGAAAAAAGATAAATAAAGATATGAGCAGAACTTAATACCACAGAAAACGTATAAAATTCAGTTGAGGTAGTAAGTCCAAAGAATATTCTTTGACAAGATTTAAAAGACACACTTTGATTAAGGAAAACCAAAACATAAGTAAAGAATATACAGAAAGAATCAGGACAATGTTATAGCAGAGAATATCTGAAATGCCAGTAAATTTGAACATTTCTGTAAAGTGGACCATTTCCTAGCTCCTAAAGTTTACCAAAATTGACACAAGAGGAAATCATTTAAGGTCATCATGTCTGCCCTTGGCATTCTCGGAACGCCCTGGCCTCAGAATGCAGCATCTGTAGTCCATGGTAACCTGCGGAGAGGGGGCGGGGCTGAGGGAGGTTGGAACACTTCCTTCACTGAGGGAGTGGGTGGAGCCATCTCTGCTGTGACTGAACAAAGGGCAGGGGAGAAGGGGGCCAAGGGCAGGGCCCTCAGAGCCCGGCAGGCCCAGTCGTGTGTCACAAGCATTTAGGCCCAGGCCAAAGTGTGCCTTCTTTGTCTGCACAGCTGCCCAAACTCCCACCTTTCCACTCAGGCCGCCCTCTTACTTGAAGTGTGTGTGGAACCGGTCCGCGCAGTGCACCTCGATGCAAAGCTAACCATAGGTCTGGGCATCATAGCTTCCTGCCAGGTGACCGAAGTTCGCAGGCAGATGGGTTGTGGGACACACGTGCGGTGCCTCCTGCCCAGGCCACAGGCCGCCCAAAACCACTATCCCAGATCGGGGGTAGCAGAGCAGTCCTGTCTGAGTCCCAGCCTCTAGAGGGAGTAGTGGACCAACACTTGTAGAAAAAGGTGTCCGCGCGGGTAACTCATTGGAGGGACACAAAAAAATCTTTGCCGACTTTCTGCTGAAGCTTACGAGCGTTCACACCTAAGCCTCTTACAAGGTCAGCTGTTTAGCTAAACATGAGCTCATGATCTAAATTTACACAATAATGAAGAAATCAGCTACAAGGGGAGACAAGCAGCAAAAACAATCAATACCAGAATTAGATTCCCTTAGCCATCGATCAGACGTTGGAATAATCAGGTGCAAGGCAGAAAATATACATAAAACTGGAACTGAAACAAGGAACAAGGATGTTTTCAAAGACTGGTAGGATCTCTAAAACATTTTTAAAGTACATGTCATTGATAAAGCTAAATTCTCAAAGGTTGTGTATTACAACAGATTCATCATTGAGAAGGGAGAAATTATGCTGTTTTGAAAACTATGGCAGGTCAGATTTTCTGCCTAAATATATAAGAAGATTTCTCTGAAAAATGCACATTATTTCAAAGACTTAATGGCTGTGAAATAAGTTAAGGTTATTTCAAATGGCTTGTCTGCAAAGAAAGGTGAGATGTAGGAAATCACAGAAAGTCGCGGGGAAAATAGGTCAATATGTACTTTGCTCTATTGTGAACTAGGCCTTGGGCTAGCCACAATGTAGAGGACCTGACCCTTAGAAATTTACAAGTAAGCTGGAATCTTTAAAAATTCAAATCTTTATAAGTAAAAAGATTTATTAAAATGAATAACCAAGTGTTTTAATTGACATCAGAAGATCAAAACAATAAACCCTGAGAACATAGAAAAAAGATAAATAAAGATATGAGCAGAACTTAATACCACAGAAAACGTATAAAATTCAGTTGAGGTAGTAAGTCCAAAGAATATTCTTTGACAAGATTTAAAAGACACACTTTGATTAAGGAAAACCAAAACATAAGTAAAGAATATACAGAAAGAATCAGGACAATGTTATAGCAGAGAATATCTGAAATGCCAGTAAATTTGAACATTTCTGTAAAGTGGACCATTTCCTAGCTCCTAAACTTTACCAAAATTGACACAAGAGGAAATCATTTAAGGTCATCATGTCTGCCCCTGGCATTCTCGGAACGCCCTGGCCTCAGAATGCAGCATCTGTTGTCCATGGTAACCTGCGGAGAGGGGGCGGGGCTGAGGGAGGTTGGAACACTGCCTTCACTGAGGGAGTGTGTGGGGCCATCTCTGCTGTGACTGAACAAAGGGCAGGGGAGAAGGGGGCCCACGGCAGGGCCCTCAGAGCCCGGCAGGCCCAGTCGTGTGTCACAAGCATTTAGGCCCAGGCCAAAATGCGCCTTCTTGGTCTGCACAGCTGCCCAAACTCTCACCTTTCCACTCAGGCCGCCCTCTTACTTGAAGTGTGTGTGGAACCGGTCCGCGCAGTACACCTCGATGCAAAGCTAACCATAGGTCTGGGCATCATAGCTTCCTGCCAGGTGACCGAAGTTCGCAGGCAGATGGGTCGTGGGACACACGTGGGGAGACTCCTGCCCAGGCCACAGGCCGCCCAAAGCCACTATCCCAGATCGGGGGCAGCAAAGCAGTCCTGTCTGCCTCCCAGCCTCTAGAGGGAGTAGTGGACCAACACTTGTAGAAAAAGGGGTCCGCGCGGGTAACTCATTGGAGGAACACAAAAAAATCTTTGCGGACTTTCTGCTGAAGCTTACGAGCGTTCACACCTAAGCCTCTTACAAGGTCAGCTGTTTAGCTAAACATGAGCTCATGATCTAAATTTACACAATAATGAAGAAATCAGCTACAAGGGGAGACAAGCAGCAAAAACAATCAATACCAGAATTAGATTCCCTAGGCCAACCATCAGATGTTGGAATAATCAGGTGCAAGGCAGAAAGTATACATAAAACTTGAACTGAAACAAGGAAAAAGGATGTTTTCAAAGACTGGTAGGATCTCTAAAACATTTTTAAAGTACATGTCATTGATAAAGCTAAATACTCAATGGTTGTGTAATACAACAGATTCAACATTGAGAAGAGTGAAATTATGCTGTTTTGAAAACTATGGCAGGTCAGATTTTCTGCCTAATTATATAAGAAGATTTCTCTAAAAAATACACATTATTTCAAAGACTTATTGGCCGTGAAATAAGTTAAGGTTATTTCAAATGGCTTGTCTGCAAAGAAAGGTGAGATGTAGGGAATCACAGAAAGTCGAGGGGAAAATAGGTCAATATATACATTGCTATATGGTGAACTAAGACTTAGGCCAGCCACAATGTAGAGGACCTGACCCTTAGAAACTTACAAGTAAGCTGGAATCTAGAAAAGTTCAAATCTTTATAAGTAAAAAGATTTTTTAAAATGAATAACCAAGTGTTTTTATTGACATCAGAATATCAAAACAATAAACCTGAGAACATAGAAAAAATATAAATAAAGATATGAGCTGAACTTAATACAATAGAAAACGTATAAAATTCAGGTGATTTAGTAAGTCCAAAGAATATTCTTTGACAAGATTAAAAGACACACTTTGATTAAGGAAAACCAAAACATAAGTAAAGAATATACAGAAAGAATCAGGACAATGTTATAGCAGAGAGTATATGAAATGGCAGTAAATTTGAACGTTTGTGTAAAGTGGACCATTTCCTAGGTCCTAAAGTTTACCAAAATTGACACAAGGGGAAATCATTTAAGGTCATCATGTCTGCCCTTGGCATTCTCGGAATGCCCTGGCCTCAGAATGCAGCATCTGTAGTCCATGGTAACCTGCGGAGAGGGGGCGGGGCTGAGGGAGGTTGGAACACTGCCTTCACTGAGGGAGTGGGTGGGGCCATCTCTGCTGTGACTGAACAAAGGGCAGGGGAGAAGGGGGCCAACGGCAGGGCCCTCAGAGCCCGGCAGGCCCAGTCGTGTGTCAGATGCATTTAGGCACAGGCCAAAGTGCGCCTTCTTTGTCTGCACAGCTGCCCAAACTCTCACCTTTCCACTCAGGCCGACCTCTTACTTGAAGTGTGTGTGGAACCGGTCCGCGCAGTACACCTCGCTGCAAAGCTAACCATAGGTCTGGGCATCATAGCTTCCTCCCAGGTGACTAAAGTTCGCAGGCAGATGGGTCGTGGGACA
Source organism: Mesoplodon bidens (assembly GCF_964165515.1). Lineage (NCBI taxonomy): Eukaryota > Metazoa > Chordata > Mammalia > Artiodactyla > Ziphiidae > Mesoplodon > Mesoplodon bidens. The sequence goes on along the minus strand of NC_138180.1, from coordinate 25,926,381 downwards.
CACGTTGGGAGCCTCCTGCCCAGGCCACAGGCCGCCCAAAGCCACTATCCCAGATCGGGGGCAGAAAAGCAGTCCTGTCTGAGTCCCAGCCTCTAGAAGGAGTAGTGGACCAACACTTGTAGAAAAAGGGGTCCGCGTGGGTAACTCATTGGAGGGACACAAAAAAATCTTTGCAGACTTTCTGCTGAAGCTTACGAGCGTTCACACCTAAACCTCTTACAAGGTCAGCTGTTTAGCTAAACATGAGCTGATGATCTAAATTTACACAATAATGAAGAAATCAGCTACAAGGGGAGACAAGCAGCAAAAACAATCAATACCAGTATTAGATTCCCTAGGCCAACCATCAGATGTTGGAATATTCAGGTGCAAGGCAGATAGGATACACAAAACTGGAACTGAAACAAGGAACAAGGATGTTTTCAAAGACTGGTAGGATCTCTAAAACATTTTTAAAATACATGTCATTGATAAAGCTAAATACTCAAAGGTTGTGTAATACAACAGATTCATCATTGAGAAGAGTGAAATTATGCTGTATTGAAAATTATGGCAGGTCAGATTTTCTGCCTAAATATATACGAAGATTTCTGTGAAAAATGCACATTATTTCAAAGAGTTATTGGCTGTGAAATAAGTTAAGTTTATTTCAAATGGCTTGTCTGCAAAGAAAGGTGAGATGTAGGAAATCACAGAAAGTCGAGGGGAAAATAGGTCAATATATACTTTGCTATATTGTGAACTAAGCCTTTGGCCAGCCACAATGTAGAGGACCTGACCCTTAGAAACTTACAAGTAAGCTGGAATCTTTAAAAATTCAAATCTTTATAAGTAAAAAGATTTATTAAAATGAATAACCAAGTGTTTTAATTGACATCAGAAAATCAAAACAATAAACCCTGAGAACATAGAAAAAAGATAAATAAAGATATGAGCAGAACTTAATACCACAGAAAACGTATAAAATTCAGTTGACGTAGTAAGTCCAAAGAATATTCTTTGACAAGATTTAAAAGACACACTTGGATTAAGGAAAACCAAAACATAAGTAAAGAATATACAGAAATAATCAGGACAATGTTATAGCAGAGAATATCTCAAATGCCAGTAAATTTGAACATTTCTGTAAAGTGGACCATTTCCTAGCTCCTAAAGTTTACCAAAATTGACACAAGAGGAAATCATTTAAGGTCATCATGTCTGCCCTTGGCATTCTCGGAACGCCCTGGCCTCAGAAAGCAGCATCTGTAGTCCATGGTAACCTGCGGAGAGGGGGCGGGGCTGAGGGAGGTTGGAACACTTCCTTCACTGAGGGAGTGGGTGGGGCCATCTCTGCTGTGACTGAACAAAGGGCAGGGGAGAAGGGGGCCAAGGGCAGGGCCCTCAGAGCCCGGCAGGCCCAGTCGTGTGTCACAAGCATTTAGGCCCAGGCCAAAGTGCGCCTTCTTTGTCTGCACAGCTGCCCAAACTCTCACCTTTCCACTCAGGCCGCCCTCTTACTTGAAGTGTGTGTGGAACCGGTCCGCGCAGTGCACCTCGATGCAAAGCTAACCATAGGTCTGGGCATCATAGCTTCCTGCCAGGTGACCGAAGTTCGCAGGCAGATGGGTTGTGGGACACACGTGCGGTGCCTCCTGCCCAGACCACAGGCCGCCCAAAACCACTATCCCAGATCGGGGGTAGCAAAGCAGTCCTGTCTGAGTCCCAGCCTCTAGAGGGAGTAGTGGACCAACACTTGTAGAAAATGGTGTCCGCGCGGGTAACTCATTGGAGGGACACAAAAAAATCTTTGCCGACTTTCTGCTGAAGCTTACGAGCGTTCACACCTAAGCCTCTTACAAGGTCAGATGTTTAGCTAAACATGAGCTCATGATCTAAATTTACACAATAATGAAGAAATCAGCTACAAGGGGAGACAAGCAGCAAAAACAATCAATACCAGAATTAGATTCCCTTAGCCATCGATCAGACGTTGGAATAATCAGGTGCAAGGCAGAAAATATACATAAAACTGGAACTGAAACAAGGAACAAGGATGTTTTCAAAGACTGGTAGGATCTCTAAAACATTTTTAAAGTACATGTCATTGATAAAGCTAAATCCTCAAAGGTTGTGTATTACAACAGATTCATCATTGAGAAGGGTGAAATTATGCTGTTTTGAAAACTATGGCAGGTCAGATTTTCTGCCTAAATATATAAGAAGATTTCTCTGAAAATTGCACATTATTTCAAAGACTTAATGGCTGTGAAATAAGTTAAGGTTATTTCAAATGGCTTGTCTGCAAAGAAAGGTGAGATGTAGGAAATCACAGAAAGTCGCGGGGAAAATAGGTCAATATGTACTTTGCTATATTGTGAACTAGGCCTTGGGCCAGCCACAATGTAGAGGACCTGACCCTTAGAAATTTACAAGTAAGCTGGAATCTTTAAAAATTCAAATCTTTATAAGTAAAAAGATTTATTAAAATGAATAACCAAGTGTTTTAATTGACATCAGAAGATCAAAACAATAAACCCTGAGAACATAGAAAAAAGATAAATAAAGATATGAGCAGAACTTAATACCACAGAAAACGTATAAAATTCAGTTGAGGTAGTAAGTCCAAAGAATATTCTTTGACAAGATTTAAAAGACACACTTTGATTAAGGAAAACCAAAACATAAGTAAAGAATATACAGAAAGAATCAGGACAATGTTATAGCAGAGAATATCTGAAATGCCAGTAAATTTGAACATTTCTGTAAAGTGGACCATTTCCTAGCTCCTAAACTTTACCAAAATTGACACAAGAGGAAATCATTTAAGGTCATCATGTCTGCCCTTGGCATTCTCGGAACGCCCTGGCCTCAGAATGCAGCATCTGTTGTCCATGGTAACCTGCGGAGAGGGGGCGGGGCTGAGGGAGGTTGGAACACTGCCTTCACTGAGGGAGTGTGTGGGGCCATCTCTGCTGTGACTGAACAAACGGCAGGGGAGAAGGGGGCCCACGGCAGGGCCCTCAGAGCCCGGCAGGCCCAGTCGTGTGTCACAAGCATTTAGGCACAGGCCAAAATGCGCCTTCTTGGTCTGCACAGCTGCCCAAACTCTCACCTTTCCACTCAGGCCGCCCTCTTACTTGAAGTGTGTGTGGAACCTGTCCGCGCAGTACACCTCGATGCAAAGCTAACCATAGGTCTGGGCATCATAGCTTCCTGCCAGGTGACCGAAGTTCGCAGGCAGATGGGTCGTGGGACACACGTGGGGAGACTCCTGCCCAGGCCACAGGCCGCCCAAAGCCACTATCCCAGATCGGGGGCAGCAAAACAGTCCTGTCTGACTCCCAGCCTCTAGAGGGAGTAGTGGACCAACACTTGTAGAAAAAGGGGTCCGCGCGGGTAACTCATTGGAGGAACACAAAAAAATATTTGCGGACTTTCTGCTGAAGCTTACGAGCGTTCACACCTAAGCCTCTTACAAGGTCAGCTGTTCAGATAAACATGAGCTCATGATCTAAATTTACACAATAATGAAGAAATCAGCTACAAGGGGAGACAAGCAGCAAAAACAATCAATACCAGAATTAGATTCCCTAGGCCAACCATCAGATGTTGGAATAATCAGGTGCAAGGCAGAAAGTATACATAAAACTTGAACTGAAACAAGGAAAAAGGATGTTTTCAAAGACTGGTAGGATCTCTAAAACATTTTTAAAGTACATGTCATTGATAAAGCTAAATACTCAATGGTTGTGTAATACAACAGATTCAACATTGAGAAGAGTGAAATTATGCTGTTTTGAAAACTATGGCAGGTCAGATTTTCTGCCTAATTATATAAGAAGATTTCTCTAAAAAATACACATTATTTCAAAGACTTATTGGCCGTGAAATAAGTTAAGGTTATTTCAAATGGCTTGTCTGCAAAGAAAGGTGAGATGTAGGGAATCACAGAAAGTCGAGGGGAAAATAGTTCAATATATACATTGCTATATGGTGAACTAAGACTTAGGCCAGCCACAATGTAGAGGACCTGACCCTTAGAAACTTACAAGTAAGCTGGAATCTTTAAAAATTCAAATCTTTATAAGTAAAAAGATTTATTAAAATGAATAACCAAGTGTTTTAATTGACATCAGAAAATCAAAACAATAAACCCTGAGAACATAGAAAAAAGATAAATAAAGATATGAGCAGAACTTAATACCACAGAAAACGTATAAAATTCAGTTGAGGTAGTAAGTCCAAAGAATATTCTTTGACAAGATTTAAAAGACACACTTTGATTAAGGAAAACCAAAACATAAGTAAAGAATATACAGAAAGAATCAGGACAATGTTATAGCAGAGAATATCTCAAATGCCAGTAAATTTGAACATTTCTGTAAAGTGGACCATTTCCTAGCTCCTAAAGTTTACCAAAATTGACACAAGAGGAAATCATTTAAGGTCATCATGTCTGCCCTTGGCATTCTCGGAACGCCCTGGCCTCAGAATGCAGCATCTGTAGTCCAAGGTAACCTGCGGAGAGGGGGCGGGGCTGAGGGAGGTTGGAACACTTCCTTCACTGAGGGAGTGGGTGGGGCCATCTCTGCTGTGACTGAACAAAGGGCAGGGGAGAAGGGGGCCAAGGGCAGGGCCCTCAGAGCCCGGCAGGCCCAGTCGTGTGTCACAAGCATTTAGGCCCAGGCCAAAGTGCGCCTTCTTTGTCTGCACAGCTGCCCAAACTCTCACCTTTCCACTCAGGCCGCCCTCTTACTTGAAGTGTGTGTGGAACCGGTCCGCGCAGTGCACCTCGATGCAAAGCTAACCAAGGTCTGGGCATCATAGCTTCCAGCCAGGTGACCGAAGTTCGCAGGCAGATGGGTTGTGGGACACACGTGCGGTGCCTCCTGCCCAGACCACAGGCCGCCCAAAACCACTATCCCAGATCGGGGGTAGCAAAGCAGTCCTGTCTGAGTCCCAGCCTCTAGAGGGAGTAGTGGACCAACACTTGTAGAAAATGGTGTCCGCGCGGGTAACTCATTGGAGGGACACAAAAAAATCTTTGCCGACTTTCTGCTGAAGCTTACGAGCGTTCACACCTAAGCCTCTTACAAGGTCAGCTGTTTAGCTAAACATGAGCTCATGATCTAAATTTACACAATAATGAAGAAATCAGCTACAAGGGGAGACAAGCAGCAAAAACAATCAATACCAGAATTAGATTCCCTTAGCCATCAATCAGACGTTGGAATAATCAGGTGCAAGGCAGAAAATATACATAAAACTGGAACTGAAACAAGGAACAAGGATGTTTTCAAAGACTGGTAGGATCTCTAAAACATTTTTAAAGTACATGTCATTGATAAAGCTAAATCCTCAAAGGTTGTGTATTACAAAGATTCATCATTGAGAAGGGTGAAATTATGCTGTTTTGAAAACTATGGCAGGTCAGATTTTCTGCCTAAATATATAAGAAGATTTCTCTGAAAAATGCACATTATTTCAAAGACTTAATGGCTGTGAAATAAGTTAAGGTTATTTCAAATGGCTTGTCTGCAAAGAAAGGTGAGATGTAGGAAATCACAGAAAGTCGCGGGGAAAATAGGTCAATATGTACTTTGCTATATTGTGAACTAGGCCTTGGGCCAGCCACAATGTAGAGGACCTGACCCTTAGAAATTTACAAGTAAGCTGGAATCTTTAAAAATTCAAATCTTTATAAGTAAAAAGATTTATTAAAATGAATAACCAAGTGTTTTAATTGACATCAGAAGATCAAAACAATAAACCCTGAGAACATAGAAAAAAGATAAATAAAGATATGAGCAGAACTTAATACCACAGAAAACGTATAAAATTCAGTTGAGGTAGTAAGTCCAAAGAATATTCTTTGACAAGATTTAAAAGACACACTTTGATTAAGGAAAACCAAAACATAAGTAAAGAATATACAGAAAGAATCAGGACAATGTTATAGCAGAGAATATCTGAAATGCCAGTAAATTTGAACATTTCTGTAAAGTGGACCATTTCCTAGCTCCTAAACTTTACCAAAATTGACACAAGAGGAAATCATTTAAGGTCATCATGTCTGCCCTTGGCATTCTCGGAACGCCCTGGCCTCAGAATGCAGCATCTGTTGTCCATGGTAACCTGCGGAGAGGGGGCGGGGCTGAGGGAGGTTGGAACACTGCCTTCACTGAGGGAGTGTGTGGGGCCATCTCTACTGTGACTGAACAAAGGGCAGGGGAGAAGGGGGCCCACGGCAGGGCCCTCAGAGCCCGGCAGGCCCAGTCGTGTGTCACAAGCATTTAGGCCCAGGCTAAAATGCGCCTTCTTGGTCTGCACAGCTGCCCAAACTCTTACCTTTCCACTCAGGCCGCCCTATTACTTGAAGTGTGTGTGGAACCGGTCCGCGCAGTACACCTCGATGCAAAGCTAACCATAGGTCTGGGCATCATAGCTTCCTGCCAGGTGACCGAAGTTCGCAGGCAGATGGGTCGTGGGACACACGTGGGGAGCCTCCTGCCCAGGCCACAGGTCGCCCAAAGCCAGTATCCCAGATCGGGGGCAGCAAAGCAGTCCTGTCTGACTCCCAGCCTCTAGAGGGAGTAGTGGACCAACACTTGTAGAAAAAGGGGTCCGCGCGGGTAACTCATTGGAGGAACACAAAATTCTTTGCGGACTTTCTGCTGAAGCTTACGAGCGTTCACACCTAAGCCTCTTACAAGGTCAGCTGTTTAGCTAAACATGAGCTCATGATCTAAATTTACACAATAATGAAGAAATCAGCTACAAGGGGAGACAAGCAGCAAAAACAATCAATACCAGAATTAGATTCCCTAGGCCAACCATCAGATGTTGGAATAATCAGGTGCAAGGCAGAATGTATACATAAAACTTGAACTGAAACAAGGAAAAAGGATGTTTTCAAAGACTGGTAGGATCTCTAAAACATTTTTAAAGTACATGTCATTGATAAAGCTAAATACTCAATGGTTGTGTAATACAACAGATTCAACATTGAGAAGAGTGAAATTATGCTGTTTTGAAAACTATGGCAGGTCAGATTTTCTGCCTAATTATATAAGAAGATTTCTCTAAAAAATACACATTATTTCAAAGACTTATTGGCCGTGAAATAAGTTAAGGTTATTTCAAATGGCTTGTCTGCAAAGAAAGGTGAGATGTAGGGAATCACAGAAAGTCGAGGGGAAAATAGGTCAATATATACATTGCTCTATGGTGAACTAAGACTTAGGCCAGCCACAATGTAGAGGACCTGACCCTTAGAAACTTACAAGTAAGCTGGAATCTAGAAAAGTTCAAATCTTTATAAGTAAAAAGATTTTTTAAAATGAATAACCAAGTGTTTTTATTGACATCAGAATATCAAAACAATAAACCTGAGAACATAGAAAAAATATAAATAAAGATATGAGCTGAACTTAATACAATAGAAAACGTATAAAATTCAGGTGATTTAGTAAGTCCAAAGAATATTCTTTGACAAGATTAAAAGACACACTTTGATTAAGGAAAACCAAAACATAAGTAAAGAATATACAGAAAGAATCAGGACAATGTTATAGCAGAGAGTATATGAAATGGCAGTAAATTTGAACGTTTGTGTAAAGTGGACCATTTCCTAGGTCCTAAAGTTTACCAAAATTGACACAAGGGGAAATCATTTAATGTCATCATGTCTGCCCTTGGCATTCTCGGAATGCCCTGGCCTTAGAATGCAGCATCTGTAGTCCATGGTAACCTGCGGAGAGGGGGCGGGGCTGAGGGAGGTTGGAACACTGCCTTCACTGAGGGAGTGGGTGGGGCCATCTCTGCTGTGACTGAACAAAGGGCAGGGGAGAAGGGGGCCAACGGCAGGGCCCTCAGAGCCCGGCAGGCCCAGTCGTGTGTCAGATGCATTTAGGCACAGGCCAAAGTGCGCCTTCTTTGTCTGCACAGCTGCCCAAACTCTCACCTTTCCACTCAGGCCGACCTCTTACTTGAAGTGTGTGTGGAACCGGTCTGCGCAGTACACCTCGCTGCAAAGCTAACCATAGGTCTGGGCATCATAGCTTCCTGCCAGGTGACTAAAGTTCGCAGGCAGATGGGTCGTGGGACACACGTGGGGAGCCTCCTGCCCAGGCCACAGGTCGCCCAAAGCCAGTATCCCAGATCGGGGGCAGCAAAGCAGTCCTGTCTGAGTCCCAGCCTCTAGAAGGAGTAGTGGACCAACACTTGTAGAAAAAGGGGTCCGCGTGGGTAACTCATTGGAGGGACACAAAAAAATCTTTGCAGACTTTCTGCTGAAGCTTACGAGCGTTCACACCTAAGCCTCTTAAAAGGTCAGCTGTTTCGCTAAACATGAGCTGATGATCTAAATTTACACAATAATGAAGAAATCAGCTACAAGGGGAGACAAGCAGCAAAAACAATCAATACCAGTATTAGATTCCCTAGGCCAACCATCAGATGTTGGAATATTCCGGTGCAAGGCAGATAGGATACACAAAACTGGAACTGAAACAAGGAACAAGGATGTTTTCAAAGACTGGTAGGATCTCTAAAACATTTTTAAAGTAAATGTCATTGATAAAGCTAAATACTCAAAGGTTGTGTAATACAACAGATTCATCATTGAGAAGAGTGAAATTATGCTGTTTTGAAAATTATGGCAGGTCAGATTTTCTGCCTAAATATATACGAAGATTTCTCTGAAAAATGCACATTATTTCAAAGAGTTATTGGCTGTGAAATAAGTTAAGGTTATTTCAAATGGCTTGTCTGCAAAGAAAGGTGAGATGTAGGAAATCACAGAAAGTCGAGGGGAAAATAGGTCAATATATACTTTGCTATATTGTGAACTAAGCCTTTGGCCAGCCACAATGTAGAGGACCTGACCCTTAGAAACTTACAAGTAAGCTGGAATCTTTAAAAATTCAAATCTTTATAAGTAAAAAGATTTATTAAAATGAATAACCAAGTGTTTTAATTGACATCAGAAAATCAAAACAATAAACCCTGAGAACATAGAAAAAAGATAAATAAAGATATGAGCAGAACTTAATACCACAGAAAACGTATAAAATTCAGTTGAGGTAGTAAGTCCAAAGAATATTCTTTGACAAGATTTAAAAGACACACTTTGATTAAGGAAAACCAAAACATAAGTAAAGAATATACAGAAAGAATCAGGACAATGTTATAGCAGAGAATATCTGAAATGCCAGTAAATTTGAACATTTCTGTAAAGTGGACCATTTCCTAGCTCCTAAAGTTTACCAAAATTGACACAAGAGGAAATCATTTAAGGTCATCATGTCTGCCCTTGGCATTCTCGGAACGCCCTGGCCTCAGAATGCAGCATCTGTAGTCCATGGTAACCTGCGGAGAGGGGGCGGGGCTGAGGGAGGTTGGAACACTTCCTTCACTGAGGGAGTGGGTGGGGCCATCTCTGCTGTGACTGAACAAAGGGCAGGGGAGAAGGGGGCCAAGGGCAGGGCCCTCAGAGCCCGGCAGGCCCAGTCGTGTGTCACAAGCATTTAGGCCCAGGCCAAAGTGCGCCTTCTTTGTCTGCACAGCTGCCCAAACTCTCACGTTTCCACTCAGGCCGCCCTCTTACTTGAAGTGTGTGTGGAACCGGTCCGCGCAGTGCACCTCGATGCAAAGCTAACCATAGGTCTGGGCATCATAGCTTCCTGCCAGGTGACCGAAGTTCGCAGGCAGATGGGTTGTGGGACACACGTGCGGTGCCTCCTGCCCAGGCCACAGGCCGCCCAAAACCACTATCCCAGATCGGGGGTAGCAAAGCAGTCCTGTCTGAGTCCCAGCCTCTAGAGGGAGTAGTGGACCAACACTTGTAGAAAAAGGTGTCCGCGCGGGTAACTCATTGGAGGGACACAAAAAAATCTTTGCCGACTTTCTGCTGAAGCTTACGAGCGTTCACACCTAAGCCTCTTACAAGGTCAGCTGTTTAGCTAAACATGAGCTCATGATCTAAATTTACACAATAATGAAGAAATCAGCTACAAGGGGAAACAAGCAGCAAAAACAATCAATACCAGAATTAGATTCCCTTAGCCAACGATCAGACGTTGGAATAATCAGGTGCAAGGCAGAAAATATACATAAAACTGGAACTGAAACAAGGAACAAGGATGTTTTCAAAGACTGGTAGGATCTCTAAAACATTTTTAAAGTACATGTCATTGATAAAGCTAAATCCTCAAAGGTTGTGTATTACAACAGATTCATCATTGAGAAGGGTGAAATTATGCTGTTTTGAAAACTATGGCAGGTCAGATTTTCTGCCTAAATATATAAGAAGATTTCTCTGAAAAATGCACATTATTTCAAAGACTTAATGGCTGTGAAATAAGTTAAGGTTATTTCAAATGGCTTGTCTGCAAAGAAAGGTGAGATGTAGGAAATCACAGAAAGTCGCGGGGAAAATAGGTCAATATGTACTTTGCTATATTGTGAACTAGGCCTTGGGCCAGCCACAATGTAGAGGACCTGACCCTTAGAAATTTACAAGTAAGCTGGAATCTTTAAAAATTCAAATCTTTATAAGTAAAAAGATTTATTAAAATGAATAACCAAGTGTTTTAATTGACATCAGAAGATCAAAACAATAAACCCTGAGAACATAGAAAAAAGATAAATAAAGATATGAGCAGAACTTAATACCACAGAAAACGTATAAAATTCAGTTGAGGTAGTAAGTTCAAAGAATATTCTTTGACAAGATTTAAAAGACACACTTTGATTAAGGAAAACCAAAACATAAGTAAAGAATATACAGAAAGAATCAGGACAATGTTATAGCAGAGAATATCTGAAATGCCAGTAAATTTGAACATTTCTGTAAAGTGGACCATTTCCTAGCTCCTAAAGTTTACCAAAATTGACACAAGAGGAAATCATTTAAGGTCATCATGTCTGCCCTTGGCATTCTCGGAACGCCCTGGCCTCAGAATGCAGCATCTGTTGTCCATGGTAACCTGCGGAGAGGGGGCGGGGCTGAGGGAGGTTGGAACACTGCCTTCACTGAGGGAGTGTGTGGGGTCATCTCTGCTGTGACTGAACAAAGGGCAGGGGAGGAGGGGGCCCACGGCAGGGCCCTCAGAGCCCGGCAGGCCCAGTCGTGTGTCACAAGCATTTAGGCCCAGGCCAAAATGCGCCTTCTTGGTCTGCACAGCTGCCCAAACTCTCACCTTTCCACTCAGGCCGCCCTCTTACTTGAAGTGTGTGTGGAACCGGTCCGCGCAGTACACCTCGATGCAAAGCTAACCATAGGTCTGGGCATCATAGCTTCCTGCCAGGTGACCGAAGTTCGCAGGCAGATGGGTCGTGGGACACACGTGGGGAGACTCCTGCCCAGGCCACAGGCCGCCAAAGCCACTATCCCAGATCGGGGGCAGCAAAGCAGTCCTGTCTGCCTCCCAGCCTCTAGAGGGAGTAGTGGACCAACACTTGTAGAAAAAGGGGTCCGCGCGGGTAACTCATTGGAGGAACACAAATAAATCTTTGCGGACTTTCTGCTGAAGCTTACGAGCGTTCACACCTAAGCCTCTTACAAGGTCAGCTGTTCAGATAAACATGAGCTCATGATCTAAATTTACACAATAATGAAGAAATCAGCTACAAGGGGAGACAAGCAGCCAAAACAATCAATACCAGAATTAGATTCCCTAGGCCAACCATCAGATGTTGGAATAATCAGGTGCAAGGCAGAAAGTATACATAAAACTTGAACTGAAACAAGGAAAAAGGATGTTTTCAAAGACTGGTAGGATCTCTAAAACATTTTTAAAGTACATGTCATTGATAAAGCTAAATACTCAATGGTTGTGTAATACAACAGATTCAACATTGAGAAGAGTGAAATTATGCTGTTTTGAAAACTATGGCAGGTCAGATTTTCTGCCTATTATATAAGAAGATTTCTCTAAAAAATACACATTATTTCAAAGACTTATTGGCCGTGAAATAAGTTAAGGTTATTTCAAATGGCTTGTCTGCAAAGAAAGGTGAGATGTAGGGAATCACAGAAAGTCGAGGGGAAAATAGGTCAATATATACATTGCTATATGGTGAACTAAGACTTAGGACAGCCACAATGTAGAGGACCTGACCCTTAGAAACTTACAAGTAAGCTGGAATCTAGAAAAGTTCAAATCTTTATAAGTAAAAAGATTTTTTAAAATGAATAACCAAGTGTTCTTATTGACATCAGAATATCAAAACAATAAACCTGAGAACATAGAAAAAATATAAATAAAGATATGAGCTGAACTTAATACAATAGAAAACGTATAAAATTCAGGTGATTTAGTAAGTCCAAAGAATATTCTTTGACAAGATTAAAAGACACACTTTGATTAAGGAAAACCAAAACATAAGTAAAGAATATACAGAAAGAATCAGGACAATGTTATAGCAGAGAGTATATGAAATGGCAGTAAATTTGAACGTTTGTGTAAAGTGGACCATTTCCTAGGTCCTAAAGTTTACCAAAATTGACACAAGGGGAAATCATTTAAGGTCATCATGTCTGCCCTTGGCATTCTCGGAATGCCCTGGCCTCAGAATGCAGCATCTGTAGTCCATGGTAACCTGCGGAGAGGGGGCGGGGCTGAGGGAGGTTGGAACACTGCCTTCACTGAGGGAGTGGGTGGGGCCATCTCTGCTGTGACTGAACAAAGGGTAGGGGAGAAGGGGGCCAACGGCAGGGCCCTCAGAGCCCGGCAGGCCCAGTCGTGTGTCAGATGCATTTAGGCACAGGCCAAAGTGCGCCTTCTTTGTCTGCACAGCTGCCCAAACTCTCACCTTTCCACTCAGGCCGACCTCTTACTTGAAGTGTGTGTGGAACCGGTCCGCGCAGTACACCTCGCTGAAAAGCTAACCATAGGTCTGGGCATCATAGCTTCCTGCCAGGTTACTAAAGTTCGCAGGCAGATGGGTCCTGGGACACACGTGGGGAGCCTCCTTTCCAGGCCACAGGCCGCCCAAAGCCACTATCCCAGATTGGGGGCAGCAAAGCAGTCCTGTCTGAGTCCCAGCCTCTAGAAGGAGTAGTGGACCAACACTTGTAGAAAAAGGGGTCCGCGTGGGTAACTCATTGGAGGGACACAAAAAAATCTTTGCAGACTTTCTGCTGAAGCTTACGAGCGTTCACACCTAAACCTCTTACAAGGTCAGCTGTTTAGCTAAACATGAGCTGATGATCTAAATTTACACAATAATGAAGAAATCAGCTACAAGGGGAGACAAGCAGCAAAAGCAATCAATACCAGTATTAGATTCCCTAGGCCAACCATCAGATGTTGGAATATTCAGGTGCAAGGCAGATAGGATACACAAAACTGGAACTGAAACAAGGAACAAGGATGTTTTCAAAGACTGGTAGGATCTCTAAAACATTTTTAAAGTACATGTCATTGATAAAGCTAAATACTCAAAGGTTGTGTAATACAACATATTCATCATTGAGAAGAGTGAAATTATGCTGTTTTGAAAATTATGGCAGGTCAGATTTTCTGCCTAAATATATACGAAGATTTCTCTGAAAAATGCACATTATTTCAAAGAGTTATTGGCTGTGAAATAAGTTAAGTTTATTTCAAATGGCTTGTCTGCAAAGAAAGGTGAGATGTAGGAAATCACAGAAAGTCGAGGGGAAAATAGGTCAATATATACTTTGCTATATTGTGAACTAAGCCTTTGGCCAGCACAATGTAGAGGACCTGAGCCTTAGAAACTTACAAGTAAGCTGGAATTTTAAAAATTCAAATCTTTATAAGTAAAAAGATTTATTAAAATGAATAACCAAGTGTTTTAATTGACATCAGAAAATCAAAACAATAAACCCTGAGAACATAGAAAAAAGATAAATAAAAATATGAGCAGAACTTAATACCACAGAAAACGTATAAAATTCAGTTGAGGTAGTAAGTCCAAAGAATATTCTTTGACAAGATTTAAAAGACACACTTTGATTAAGGAAAACCAAAACATAAGTAAAGAATATACAGAAAGAATCAGGACAATGTTATAGCAGAGAATATCTGAAATGCCAGTAAATTTGAACATTTCTGTAAAGTGGACCATTTCCTAGCTCCTAAAGTTTACCAAAATTGACACAAGAGGAAATCATTTAAGGTCATCATGTCTGCCCTTGGCATTCTCGGAACGCCCTGGCCTCAGAATGCACCATCTGTAGTCCATGGTAACCTGCGGAGAGGGGGCGGGGCTGAGGGAGGTTGGAACACTTCCTTCACTGAGGGAGTGGGTGGAGCCATCTCTGCTGTGACTGAACAAAGGGCAGGGGAGAAGGGGGCCCACGGCAGGGCCCTCAGAGCCCGGCAGGCCCAGTCGTGTGTCACAAGCATTTAGGCCCAGGCCAAAGTGTGCCTTCTTTGTCTGCACAGCTGCCCAAACTCTCACCTTTCCACTCAGGCCGCCCTCTTACCTGGAGTGTGTGTGGAACCTGTCCGCGCAGTACACCTCGCTGCACAGCTAACCATAGGTCTGGGCATCATGGCTTCCTGCCAGGTGACCGAAGTTCGCAGGCAGATGGGTCCCTGGGACACACGCAGAGAGGATCCTGCCCGGGCCACAGGCCGCCCACTGCCACTGCCCCAGATCGTGGGGCACAAAGCAGCCCTGTCTGAGGCCGTGCCTCTAGAGGGAGTAGTGGACCAACACTTGTAGGAAACGGGGTCCTCGCGGGCAACTCATTGGAGGGACACAAATAAATCTTTGCGGACTTTCTGATGAAACTTACGAGTGTTCACACCTAAGCCTCTTACAAAGTCAGATGTTTAGCTAAACATGAGCTCATGATCTAAATTTACACAATAATGAAGAAATCAGCTACAGGGGGAGACTATCAGCAAAAACAATCAATACCAGAATTAGATTCCCTAGGCCATCGATCAGACGTTGGAATAATCAGGTGCAAGGCAGAAAATATACATAAAACTGGAACGGAAACAAGGAACAAGGATGTTTTCAAAGACTGGTAGGATCTCTAAAACCTTTTTAAAGTACATGTCATTGATAAAGCTAAATACTCAAAGGTTGTGTAATACAACAGATTCATCACTGAGAAGAGTGAAATTATGCTGTTTTGAAAACTATGGCAGGTCAGATTTTCTGCCTAAATATATAAGAAGATTTCTCTGAAAACTACACATTATTTCAAAGAGTTATGGGCTGTGAAATAAGTTAAGGTTATTTCAAAGGTTTTGTCTGCAAAGAAAGGTGAGATGTAGGAAATCACAGAAAGTCGAGGGGAAAATAGGTCAATGTATACGTTGCTATATTGTGAACTAAGCCTTTGGCCAACAACAATGTAGAGGACCTGACCCTTAGAAACTTAAAGTAAGCTGGAATCTTTAAAAATTCAAATCTCTATAAGTAAAAAGATTTATTAAAATGCATAACCAAGTGTTTTAATTGACATCAGAAGATCAAAACAATAAACCCTGAGAACATAGAAAAAAGATAAATAAAGATATGAGCAGAACTTAATACCACAGAAAACTTATAAAATACAGTTGAGGTAGTAAGTCCAAAGAATATTCTTTGACAAGATTTAAAAGACACACTTTGATTAAAGAAAACCAAAACATAAGTAAAGAATATACAGAAAGAATCAGGACAATGTTATAGCAGAGAATATATGAAATGCCAGTAAATTTGAACATTTGTGTAAATTGGACCATTTCCTAGCTCCTAAAGTTTACCAAAATTGACACAAGAGGAAATCATTTAAGGTCATCATGTCTGCCCTTGGCATTCTCGGAACGCCCTGGCCTCAGAATGCAGCATCTGTATTCCATGGTAACCTGCGGAAAGGGGGCAGGGCTGAGGGAGGTTGGAACACTGCCTTCACTGAGGGAGTGGGTGGGGCCATCTCTGCTGTGACTGAACAAAGGGCAGGGGAGAAGGGGGCCAACGGCAGGGCCCTCAGAGCCCGGCAGGCCCAGTCGTGTGTCACAAGCATTTAGGCCCAGGCCAAAGGGCGCCTTCTTTGTCTGCACAGCTGCCCAAACTCTCACCTTTCCACTCAGGCCGCCCTCTTACTTGAAGTGCGTGTGGAACCTGTCTGCGCAGTACACCTCGCTGCACAGCTAACCATAGGTCTGGGCATGGTAGCTTCCTGCCAGGGGACCGAACTTCGCAGGCAGATGTGTCCCTGGGACACACGCAGAGAGGATCCTGCCCGGGCCACAGGCTGCCCACTGCCACTGCCCCAGATCGTGGGGCACAAAGAAGCCCTGTCTGAGGCCGTGCCTCTAGAGGGAGTAGTGGACCAACACTTGTAGGAAACGGGGTCCTCGCGGGCAACTCATTGGAGGAACACAAAAAAATCTTTGCGGACTTTCTGCTGAAGCTTACGAGCGTTCACACCTAAGCCTCTTACAAGGTCAGCTGTTTAGCTAAACATGAGCTCATGATCTAAATTTACACAATAATGAAGAAATCAGCTACAAGGGGAGACAAGCAGCAAAAACAATCAATACCAGAATTAGATTCCCTAGGCCAACCATCAGATGTTGGAATAATCAGGTGCAAGGCAGAAAGTATACATAAAACTTGAACTGAAACAAGGAAAAAGGATATTTTCAAAGACTGTTAGGATCTCTAAAACATTTTTATAGTACATGTCATTGATAAAGCTAAATACTCAATGGTTGTGTAATACAACAGATTCAACATTGAGAAGAGTGAAATTATGCTGTTTTGAAAACTATGGTAGGTCAGATTTTCTGCCTAATTATATAAGAAGATTTCTCTAAAAAATACACATTATTTCAAAGACTTATTGGCCGTGAAATAAGTTAAGGTTATTTCAAATGGCTTGTCTGCAAAGAAAGGTGAGATGTAGGGAATCACAGAAAGTCGAGGGGAAAATAGGTCAATATATACATTGCTATATGGTGAACTAAGACTTAGGCCAGCCACAATGTAGAGGACCTGACCCTTAGAAACTTACAAGTAAGCTGGAATCTAGAAAAGTTCAAATCTTTATAAGTAAAAAGATTTTTTAAATGAATAACCAAGTGTTTTTATTGACATCAGAAGATCAAAACAATAAACCCTGAGAACATAGAAAAAAGATAAATAAAGATATGAGCAGAACTTAATACCACAGAAAACGTATAAAATTCAGTTGAGGTAGTAAGTCCAAAGAATATTCTTTGACAAGATTTAAAAGACACACTTTGATTAAGGAAAACCAAAACATAAGTAAAGAATATACAGAAAGAATCAGGACAATGTTATAGCAGAGAATATATGAAATGCCAGTCAATTTGAACATTTGTGTAAAGTGGACCAGTTCCTAGCTCCTAAAGTTTACCAAAACTGACACAGGAGGAAATCATTTAAGGTCATCATGTCTGCCCTTGGCATTCTCGCAATGCCCTGGACTCAGAATGCAGCATCGGTAGTCCATGGTAACCTGCGGAGAAGGGGCGGGTCTGAGGGAGGTTGGAACACTGCCCTCACAGAGGGAGTGGGTGTGGCCATCTCTGCTGTGACTGAACAAATGGCAGGGGTGAAGGGGGCCCAGGGCAGGGCCCTCAGAGCCCGGCAGGCCCAGTCGTGTGTCACAAGCATTTAGGCCCAGGACAAAGGGCGCCTTCTTTGTCTGCACAGCTGCCCAAACTCTCACCTTTCCACTCAGGCCGCCCGCTTACATGGAGTGTGTGTGGAACCTGTCCGCGCAGTACACCTCGCTGCACAGCTAACCATAGGTCTGGGCATCATAGCTTCCTGCCAGGTGACCGAAGTTCGCAGGCAGATGGGTCCCTGGGACACACGCAGAGAGGATCCTGCCCGGGCCACAGGCCGCCCACTGCCACTGCCCCAGATCGTGGGGCACAAAGCAGCCCTGTCTGAGGCCGTGCCTCTAGAGGGAGTAGTGGACCATCACTTGTAGGAAACGGGGTCCTCGCGGGCAACTCATTGGAGGGACACAAATAAATCTTTGCGGACTTTCTGATGAAACTTACGAGTGTTCACACCTAAGCCTCTTACAAAGTCAGATGTTTAGCTAAACATGAGCTCATGATCTAAATTTACACAATAATGAAGAAATCAGCTACAGGGGGAGACTATCAGCAAAAACAATCAATACCAGAATTAGATTCCCTAGGCCATCGATCAGACGTTGGAATAATCAGGTGCAAGGCAGAAAATATACAAAAAACTGGAACGGAAACAAGGAACAAGGATGTTTTCAAAGACTGGTAGGATCTCTAAAACCTTTTTAAATTACATGTCATTGATAAAGCTAAATACTCAAAGGTTGTGTAATACAACAGATTCATCACTGAGAAGAGTGAAATTATGCTGTTTTGAAAACTATGGCAGGTCAGATTTTCTGCCTAAATATATAAGAAGATTTCTCTGAAAACTACACATTATTTCAAAGAGTTATGGGCTGTGAAATAAGTTAAGGTTATTTCAAAGGTTTTGTCTGCAAAGAAAGGTGAGATGTAGGAAATCACAGAAAGTCGAGGGGAAAATAGGTCAATGTATACGTTGCTATATTGTGAACTAAGCCTTTGGCCAACAACAATGTAGAGGACCTGACCCTTAGAAACTTAAAGTAAGCTGGAATCTTTAAAAATTCAAATCTCTATAAGTAAAAAGTTTTATTAAAATGAATAACCAAGTGTTTTAATTGACATCAGAAGATCAAAACAATAAACCCTGAGAACATAGAAAAAAGATAAATAAAGATATGAGCAGAACTTAATACCACAGAAAACTTATAAAATACAGTTGAGGTAGTAAGTCCAAAGAATATTCTTTGACAAGATTTAAAAGACACACTTTGATTAAAGAAAACCAAAACATAAGTAAAGAATATACAGAAAGAATCAGGACAATGTTATAGCAGAGAATATATGAAATGCCAGTAAATTTGAACATTTGTGTAAAGTGGACCATTTCCTAGCTCCTAAAGTTTACCAAAATTGACACAAGAGGAAATCATTTAAGGTCATCATGTCTGCCCTTGGCATTCTCGGAACGCCCTGGCCTCAGAATGCAGCATCTGTATTCCATGGTAACCTGCGGAAAGGGGGCAGGGCTGAGGGAGGTTGGAACACTGCCTTCACTGAGGGAGTGGGTGG
This sequence comes from Mesoplodon bidens, assembly GCF_964165515.1. NCBI lineage: Eukaryota > Metazoa > Chordata > Mammalia > Artiodactyla > Ziphiidae > Mesoplodon > Mesoplodon bidens. Next base: position 25,907,260 of record NC_138180.1, on the reverse strand, counting down.
GGCCATCTCTGCTGTGACTGAACAAAGGGCAGGGGAGAAGGGGGCCAACGGCAGGGCCCTCAGAGCCCGGCAGGCCCTGTCGTGTGTCACAAGCATTTAGGCCCAGGCCAAAGGGCGCCTTCTTTGTCTGCACAGCTGCCCAAACTCTCACCTTTCCACTCAGGCCGCCCTCTTACTTGAAGTGCGTGTGGAACCTGTCTGCGCAGTACACCTCGCTGCACAGCTAACCATAGGTCTGGGCATGGTAGCTTCCTGCCAGGGGACCGAACTTCGCAGGCAGATGTGTCCCTGGGACACACGCAGAGAGGATCCTGCCCGGGCCACAGGCTGCCCACTGCCACTGCCCCAGATCGTGGGGCACAAAGAAGCCCTGTCTGAGGCCGTGCCTCTAGAGGGAGTAGTGGACCAACACTTGTAGGAAACGGGGTCCTCGCGGGCAACTCATTGGAGGGACACCAATAAATCTTTGCGGACTTTCTGATGAAACTTACGAGTGTTCACACCTAAGCCTCTTACAAAGTCACATGTTTAGCTAAATATGAGCTCTTGATCTAAATTTACACAATAATGAAGAAATCAGCTACAGGGGGAGACAATCAGCAAAAACAATCAATACCAGAATTAGATTCCCTAGGCCATTGTTCAGACGTTGGAATAATCAGGTGCAAGGCAGAAAATATACATAAAACTGGAACTGAAACAAGGAACAAGGATGTTTTCAAAGACTGGTAGGAACTCTAAAACCTTTTTAAAGGACATGTCATTGATAAAGCTAAATTCTCAAAGGTTGTGTAATACAACAGATTCATCATTGAGAAGAATGAAATTATGCTGTTTTGAAAACTATGGCAGTTCAGAGTTTCTGCTTAAATATTTATATGAAGATTTCTCTGAAAACTACACATTATTTCAAAGAGTTATTGGCTGTGAAATAAGTTAAGTTTATTTCAAAGGGCTTGTCTGCAAAGAAAGGTGAGATGTAGGAAATCAGAGAAATTCGAGGGGAAAATAGGTCAATATATACTTTGCTAAATTGTGAACTAAGCCTTTGGCCAGCCACAATGTAGAGGACCTGACCCTTAGAAACTTACAAGTAAGCTGAAATCTTTAAAATTTCAAATCTGTATAAGTAAAAAGATTTATTAAAATGAATAACCAAGTCTTTTAATTGACATCAGAAGATCTAAACAATAAACCCTGAGAACATAGAAAAAAGATAAATAAAGATATGAGCAGAACTTAATACCACAGAAAACGTATAAAATTCAGTTGAGGTAGTAAGTCCAAAGAATATTCTTTGACAAGATTTAAAAGACACACTTTGATTAAGGAAAACCAAAACATAAGTAAAGAATATACAGAAAGAATCAGGACAATGTTATAGCAGAGAATATATGAAATGCCAGTCAATTTGAACATTTGTGTAAAGTGGACCATTTCCTAGCTCCTAAAGTTTACCAAAATTGACACAAGAGGAAATCATTTAAGGTCATCATGTCTGCCCTTGGCATTCTCGGAATGCCCTGGACTCAGAATGCAGCATCTGTAGTCCATGGTAACCTGCGGAGAAGGGGCGGGTCTGAGGGAGGTTGGAACACTGCCCTCACAGAGGGAGTGGGTGTGGCCATCTCTGCTGTGACTGAACAAAGGGCAGGGGAGAAGGGGGCCCAGGGCAGGGCCCTCAGAGCCCGGCAGGCCCAGTCGTGTGTCACAAGCATTGAGGCCAAGGACAAAGGGCGCCTTCTTTGTCTGCACAGCTGCCCAAACTCTCACCTTTCCACTCAGGCCGCCCTCTTACCTGAAGTGTGTGTGGAACCTGTCCGCGCAGTACACCTCGCTGCACAGCTAACCATAGGTCTGGGCATCGTAGCTTCCTGCCAGGTGACCGAAGTTCGCAGGCAGATGGGTCCCTGGGACACACGCAGAGAGGATCCTGCCCGGGCCACAGGCCGCCCACTGCCACTGCCCCAGATCGTGGGGCACAAAGCAGCCCTGTCTGAGGCCGTGCCTCTAGAGGGAGTAGTGGACCAACACTTGTAGGAAACGGGGTCCTCGCGGGCAACTCATTGGAGGGACACAAATAAATCTTTGCGGACTTTCTGATGAAACTTACGAGTGTTCACACCTAAGCCTCTTACAAAGTCAGATGTTTAGCTAAACATGAGCTCATGATCTAAATTTACACAATAATGAAGAAATCAGCTACAGGGGGAGACTATCAGCAAAAACAATCAATACCAGAATTAGATTCCCTAGGCCATCGATCAGACGTTGGAATAATCAGGTGCAAGGCAGAAAATATACATAAAACTGGAACGGAAACAAGGAACAAGGATGTTTTCAAAGACTGGTAGGATCTCTAAAACCTTTTTAAAGTACATGTCATTGATAAAGCTAAATACTCAAAGGTTGTGTAATACAACAGATTCATCACTGAGAAGAGTGAAATTATGCTGTTTTGAAAACTATGGCAGGTCAGATTTTCTGCCTAAATATATAAGAAGATTTCTCTGAAAACTACACATTATTTCAAAGAGTTATGGGCTGTGAAATAAGTTAAGGTTATTTCAAAGGGTTTGTCTGCAAAGAAAGGTGAGATGTAGGAAATCACAGAAAGTCGAGGGGAAAATAGGTCAATGTATACGTTGCTATATTGTGAACTAAGCCTTTGGCCAGCCACAATGTAGAGGACCTGACCTTTAGAAACTTACAAGTAAGCTGGAATCTTTAAAAATTCAAATCTGTATAAGTAAAAAGATTTATTAAAATGAATAACCAAGTGATTTAATTGACATCAGAAGATCAAAACAATAAACCCTGAGAACATAGAAAAAAGATAAATAAAGATATGAGCAGAACTTAATACCACAGAAAACGTATAAAATTCAGTTGAGGTAGTAAGTCCAAAGAATATTCTTTGACAAGATTTAAAAGACACACTTTGATTAAGGAAAACCAAAACATAAGTAAAGAATATACAGAAAGAATCAGGACAATGTTATAGCAGAGAATATATGAAATGCCAGTCAATTTGAACATTTGTGTAAAGTGGACCATTTCCTAGCTCCTAAAGTTTACCAAAATTGACACAAGAGGAAATCATTTAAGGTCATCATGTCTGCCCTTGTCATTCTCGGAATGCCCTGGACTCAGAATGCAGCATCTGTAGTCCATGGTAACCTGCGGAGAAGGGGCGGGGCTGTGGGAGGTTGGAACACTGCCCTCACAGAGGGAGTGGGTGTGGCCATCTCTGCTGTGACTGAACAAAGGGCAGGGGAGCAGGGGGCCCAGGGCAGGGCACTGAGAGCCCGGCAGGCCCAGTGGGGTGTCACAAGCATTTAGGCCCAGGACAAAGGGCGCCTTCTTTGTCTGCACAGCTGCCCAAACTCTCACCATTCCACTCAGGCCGCCCTCTTACTTGAAGTGTGTGTGGAACCTGTCCGCGCAGTACACCTCGCTGCACAGCTAACCATAGGTCTGGGCATCGTAGCTTCCTGCCAGGGGACCAAACTTCGCAGGCAGATGGGTCCCTGGGACACACGCAGAGAGGCTCCTGCCCGGGCCACAGGCCGCCCACTGCCACTGCCACAGATCGTGGGGCACAAAGCAGCCCTGTCTGAGGCCGTGCCTCTAGAGGGAGTAGTGGACCAACACTTGTAGGAAACGGGGTCCTCGCGGGCAACTCATTGGAGGGACACCAATAAATCTTTGCGGACTTTCTGATGAAACTTACGAGTGTTCACACCTAAGCCTCTTACAAAGTCAGATGTTTAGCTAAACATGAGCCCATGATCTAAATTTACACAATAATGAAGAAATCAGCTACAGGGGGAGACAATCAGCAAAAACAATCAATACCAGAATTAGATTCCCTAGGCCATTGATCAGACGTTGGAATAATCAGGTGCAAGGCAGAAAATATACATAAAACTGGAACTGAAACAAGGAACAAGGATGTTTTCAAAGACTGGTAGGATCTCTAAAACCTTTTTAAAGTACATGTCATTGATAAAGCTAAATACTCAAAGGTTGTGTAATACAAGAGATTCATCATTGAGAAGAGTGAAATTATGCTGTTTTGAAAACTATGGCAGGTCAGATTTTCTGCCTAAATATATAAGAAATTTTCTCTGAAAACTACACATTATTTCAAAGACTTATTGGCTGTGAAATAAGTTAAGGTTATTTCAAATGGCTTGTCTGCAAAGAAAGGTGAGATGTAGGAAATCACAGAAAGTCGAGGGGAAAATAGGTCAATATATACGTTGCTATATTGTGAACTAAGCCTTTGGCCAGCCACAATGTAGAGGACCTGACCTTTAGAAACTTACAAGTAAGCTGGAATCTTTAAAAATTCAAATCTGTATAAGTAAAAAGATTTATTAAAATGAATAACCAAGTGTTTTAATTGACATCAGAAGATCAAAACAATAAACCCTGAGAACATAGAAAAAAGATAAATAAAGATATGAGCAGAACTTAATACCACAGAAAACGTATAAAATTCAGTTGAGGTAGTAAGTCCAAAGAATATTCTTTGACAAGATTTAAAAGACACACTTTGATTAAGGAAAACCAAAACATAAGTAAAGAATATACAGAAAGAATCAGGACAATGTTATAGCAGAGAATATATGAAATGCCAGTCAATTTGAACATTTGTGTAAAGTGGACCATTTCCTAGCTCCTAAAGTTTACCAAAATTGACACAAGAGGAAATCATTTAAGGTCATCATGTCTGCCCTTGGCATTCTCGGAACGCCCTGGCCTCAGAATGCAGCGTCTGTAGTCCATGGTAACCTGCGGAGAGGGGGCGGGGCTGAGGGAGTTTGGAACACTGCCTTAACTGAGGGAGTAGGTGGGGCCATCTCTGCTGTGACTGAACAAAGGGCAGGGGAGTAGGGGGCCAACGGCAGGGCCCTCAGAGCCTGGCAGGCCCAGTCGTGTGTCACAAGCATTTAGTCCCAGTCCAAAGTGCTCCTTCTTTGTCTGCACAGCTGCACAAACTCTCACCTTTCCACTCAGGCCGCCCTCTTACTTGAAGTGTGTGTGGAACCGGTCCGCGCAGTGCACCTCGATGCAAAGCTAACCATAGGTCTGGGCATCATAGCTTCCTGCCAGGTGACCGAAGTTCGCAGGCAGATGGGTCGTGGGACACACGTGGGGAGCCTCATGCCAAGGCCACAGGCGGCCCAAAGCCACTATCCCAGATGGGGGGCAGCAAAGCAGTCCTGTCTGAGTCCCAGACTCTAGAGGGAGTAGTGGACCAACACTTGTAGACAAAGGGTCCGCGCGGGTAACTCATTGGAGGGCCACAATCAAATCTTTGCGGACTTTCCGCTGAAGCTTACCAGCGATCACACCTAAGCCTCTTACAAGGTCAGATGTTTAGCTAAACATGAGCTCATGATCTAAATTTACACAATAATGAAGAAATCAGCTACAAGGGGAGACAAGCAGCAAAAACAATCAATACCAGAATTAGATTCCCTAGGCCAACCATCAGATGTTGGAATAATCAGGTGCAAGGCAGAAAGTATACACAAAACTTGAACTGAAACAAGGAACAAGGATGTTTTCAAAGACTGGTAGGATCTCTAAAACATTTTTAAAGTACATGTCATTGATAAAGCTAAATACTCAATGGTTGTGTAATACAACAGATTCAACATTGAGAAGAGTGAAATTATGCTGTTTTGAAAACTATGGCAGGTCAGAATTTCTGCCTAATTATATAAGAAGATTTCTCTAAAAAATACACATTATTTCAAAGACTTATTGGCTGTGAAATAAGTTAAGGGTGTTTCAAATGGCTTGTCTGCAAAGAAAGGTGAGATGTAGGGAATCACAGAAAGTCGAGAGGAAAATAGGTCAATATATACATTGCTATATGGAGAACTAAGACTTAGGCCAGCCACAATGTAGAGGACCTGACCCATAGAAACTTACAAGTAAGCTGGAATCTTTAAAAATTCAAATCTTTATAAGTAAAAAGATTTATTAAAATGAATAAACAAGTGTTTTAATTGACATCAGAATATCAAAACAATAAACCTGAGAACATAGAAAAATATAAATAAAGATATGAGCAGAACTTAATACCACAGAAAACGTATAAAATTCAGTTGAGGTAGTAAGTCCAAAGAATATTCTTTGACAAGATTTAAAAGACACACTTTGATTAAGGAAAACCAAAACATAAGTAAAGAATATACAGAAAGAATCAGGACAATGTTATAGCAGAGAATATATGAAATGCCAGTCAATTTGAACATTTGTGTAAAGTGGACCATTTCCTAGCTCCTAAAGTTTACCAAAATTGACACAAGAGGAAATCATTTAAGGTCATCATGTCTGCCCTTGGCATTCTCGGAATGCCCTGGACTCAGAATGCAGCATCTGTAGTCCATGGTAACCTGCGGAGAAGGGGCGGGTCTGAGGGAGGTTGGAACACTGCCCTCACAGAGGGAGTGGGTGTGGCCATCTCTGCTGTGACTGAACAAAGGGCAGGGGAGAAGGGGGCCCAGGGCAGGGCCCTCAGAGCCCGGCAGGCCCAGTCGTGTGTCACAAGCATTTAGGCCCAGGACAAAGGGCGCCTTCTTTGTCTGCACAGCTGCCCAAACTCTCACCTTTCCACTCAGGCCGCCCTCTTACCTGAAGTGTGTGTGGAACCTGTCCGCGCAGTACACCTCGCTGCACAGCTAACCATAGGTCTGGGCATCGTAGCTTCCTGCCAGGTGACCGAAGTTCGCAGGCAGATGGGTCCCTGGGACACACGCAGAGAGGATCCTGCCCGGGCCACAGGCCGCCCACTGCCACTGCCCCAGATCGTGGGGCACAAAGCAGCCCTGTCTGAGGCCGTGCCTCTAGAGGGAGTAGTGGACCAACACTTGTAGGAAACGGGGTCCTCGCGGGCAACTCATTGGAGGGACACAAATAAATCTTTGCGGACTTTCTGATGAAACTTACGAGTGTTCACACCTAAGCCTCTTACAAAGTCAGATGTTTAGCTAAACATGAGCTCATGATCTAAATTTACACAATAATGAAGAAATCAGCTACAGGGGGAGACTATCAGCAAAAACAATCAATACCAGAATTAGATTCCCTAGGCCATCGATCAGACGTTGGAATAATCAGGTGCAAGGCAGAATATATACATAAAACTGGAACGGAAACAAGGAACAAGGATGTTTTCAAAGACTGGTAGGATCTCTAAAACCTTTTTAAAGTACATGTCATTGATAAAGCTAAATACTCAAAGGTTGTGTAATACAACAGATTCATCACTGAGAAGAGTGAAATTATGCTGTTTTGAAAACTATGGCAGGTCAGATTTTGTGCCTAAATATATAAGAAGATTTCTCTGAAAACTACACATTATTTCAAAGAGTTATGGGCTGTGAAATAAGTTAAGGTTATTTCAAAGGGTTTGTCTGCAAAGAAAGGTGAGATGTAGGAAATCACAGAAAGTCGAGGGGAAAATAGGTCAATGTATACGTTGCTATATTGTGAACTAAGCCTTTGGCCAGCCACAATGTAGAGGACCTGACCTTTAGAAACTTACAAGTAAGCTGGAATCTTTAAAAATTCAAATCTGTATAAGTAAAAAGATTTATTAAAATGAATAACCAAGTGATTTAATTGACATCAGAAGATCAAAACAATAAACCCTGAGAACATAGAAAAAAGATAAATAAAGATATGAGCAGAACTTAATACCACAGAAAACGTATAAAATTCAGTTGAGGTAGTAAGTCCAAAGAATATTCTTTGACAAGATTTAAAAGACACACTTTGATTAAGGAAAACCAAAACATAAGTAAAGAATATACAGAAAGAATCAGGACAATGTTATAGCAGAGAATATATGAAATGCCAGTCAATTTGAACATTTGTGTAAAGTGGACCATTTCCTAGCTCCTAAAGTTTACCAAAATTGACACAAGAGGAAATCATTTAAGGTCATCATGTCTGCCCTTGTCATTCTCGGAATGCCCTGGACTCAGAATGCAGCATCGGTAGTCCATGGTAACCTGCGGAGAAGGGGCGGGGCTGAGGGAGGTTGGAACACTGCCCTCACAGAGGGAGTGGGTGTGGCCATCTCTGCTGTGACTGAACAAAGGGCAGGGGAGCAGGGGGCCCAGGGCAGGGCACTGAGAGCCCGGCAGGCCCAGTGGGGTGTCACAAGCATTTAGGCCCAGGACAAAGGGCGCCTTCTTTGTCTGCACAGCTGCCCAAACTCTCACCATTCCACTCAGGCCGCCCTCTTACTTGAAGTGTGTGTGGAACCTGTCCGCGCAGTACACCTCGCTGCACAGCTAACCATAGGTCTGGGCATCGTAGCTTCCTGCCAGGGGACCAAACTTCGCAGGCAGATGGGTCCCTGGGACACACGCAGAGAGGCTCCTGCCCGGGCCACAGGCCGCCCACTGCCACTGCCCCAGATCGTGGGGCACAAAGCAGCCCTGTCTGAGGCCGTGCCTCTAGAGGGAGTAGTGGACCAACACTTGTAGGAAACGGGGTCCTCGCGGGCAACTCATTGGAGGGACACAAATAAATCTTTGCGGACTTTCTGATGAAACTTACGAGTGTTCACACCTAAGCCTCTTACAAAGTCAGATGTTTAGCTAAACATGAGCTCATGATCTAAATTTACACAATAATGAAGAAATCAGCTACAGGGGGAGACTATCAGCAAAAACAATCAATACCAGAATTAGATTCCCTAGGCCATCGATCAGACGTTGGAATAATCAGGTGCAAGGCAGAAAATATACATAAAACTGGAACGGAAACAAGGAACAAGGATGTTTTCAAAGACTGGTAGGATCTCTAAAACCTTTTTAAAGTACATGTCATTGATAAAGCTAAATACTCAAAGGTTGTGTAATACAACAGATTCATCACTGAGAAGAGTGAAATTATGCTGTTTTGAAAACTATGGCAGGTCAGATTTTGTGCCTAAATATATAAGAAGATTTCTCTGAAAACTACACATTATTTCAAAGAGTTATGGGCTGTGAAATAAGTTAAGGTTATTTCAAAGGGTTTGTCTGCAAAGAAAGGTGAGATGTAGGAAATCACAGAAAGTCGAGGGGAAAATAGGTCAATGTATACGTTGCTATATTGTGAACTAAGCCTTTGGCCAGCCACAATGTAGAGGACCTGACCTTTAGAAACTTACAAGTAAGCTGGAATCTTTAAAAATTCAAATCTGTATAAGTAAAAAGATTTATTAAAATGAATAACCAAGTGATTTAATTGACATCAGAAGATCAAAACAATAAACCCTGAGAACATAGAAAAAAGATAAATAAAGATATGAGCAGAACTTAATACCACAGAAAACGTATAAAATTCAGTTGAGGTAGTAAGTCCAAAGAATATTCTTTGACAAGATTTAAAAGACACACTTTGATTAAGGAAAACAAAAACATAAGTAAAGAATATACAGAAAGAATCAGGACAATGTTATAGCAGAGAATATATGAAATGCCAGTCAATTTGAACATTTGTGTAAAGTGGACCATTTCCTAGCTCCTAAAGTTTACCAAAATTGACACAAGAGGAAATCATTTAAGGTCATCATGTCTGCCCTTGTCATTCTCGGAATGCCCTGGACTCAGAATGCAGCATAGGTAGTCCATGGTAACCTGCGGAGAAGGGGCGGGGCTGAGGGAGGTTGGAACACTGCCCTCACAGAGGGAGTGGGTGTGGCCATCTCTGCTGTGACTGAACAAAGGGCAGGGGAGCAGGGGGCCCAGGGCAGGGCACTGAGAGCCAGGCAGGCCCAGTGGGGTGTCACAAGCATTTAGGCCCAGGCCAAAGGGCGCCTTCTTTGTCTGCACAGCTGCCCAAACTCTCACCATTCCACTCAGGCCGCCCTCTTACTTGAAGTGTGTGTGGAACCTGTCTGCGCAGTACACCTCGCTGCACAGCTAACCATAGGTCTGGGCATCGTAGCTTCCTGCCAGGGGACCAAACTTCGCAGGCAGATGGGTCCCTGGGACACACGCAGAGAGGCTCCTGCCCGGGCCACAGGCCGCCCACTGCCACTGCCCGAGATCGTGGGGCACAAAGCAGCCCTGTCTGAGGCCGTGCCTCTAGAGGGAGTAGTGGACCAACACTTGTAGGAAACGGGGTCCTCGCGGGCAACTCATTGGAGGGACACCAATAAATCTTTGCGGACTTTCTGATGAAACTTACGAGTGTTCACACCTAAGCCTCTTACAAAGTCAGATGTTTAGCTAAACATGAGCCCATGATCTAAATTTACACAATAATGAAGAAATCAGCTACAGGGGGAGACAATCAGCAAAAACAATCAATACCAGAATTAGATTCCCTAGGCCATTGATCAGACGTTGGAATAATCAGGTGCAAGGCAGAAAATATACATAAAACTGGAACTGAAACAAGGAACAAGGATGTTTTCAAAGACTGGTAGGATCTCTAAAACCTTTTTAAAGTACATGTCATTGATAAAGCTAAATACTCAAAGGTTGTGTAATACAACAGATTCATCATTGAGAAGAGTGAAATTATGCTGTTTTGAAAACTATGGCAGGTCAGATTTTCTGCCTAAATATATAAGAAATTTTCTCTGAAAACTACACATTATTTCAAAGACTTATTGGCTGTGAAATAAGTTAAGGTTATTTCAAATGGCTTGTCTGCAAAGAAAGGTGAGATGTAGGAAATCACAGAAAGTCGAGGGGAAAATAGGTCAATATATACGTTGCTATATTGTGAACTAAGCCTTTGGCCAGCCACAATGTAGAGGACCTGACCTTTAGAAACTTACAAGTAAGCTGGAATCTTTAAAAATTCAAATCTGTATAAGTAAAAAGATTTATTAAAATGAATAACCAAGTGTTTTAATTGACATCAGAAGATCAAAACAATAAACCCTGAGAACATAGAAAAAAGATAAATAAAGATATGAGCAGAACTTAATACCACAGAAAACGTATAAAATTCAGTTGAGGTAGTAAGTCCAAAGAATATTCTTTGACAAGATTTAAAAGACACACTTTGATTAAGGAAAACCAAAACATAAGTAAAGAATATACAGAAAGAATCAGGACAATGTTATAGCAGAGAATATATGAAATGCCAGTAAATTTGAACATTTGTGTAAAGTGGACCATTTCCTAGCTCCTAAAGTTTACCAAAATTGACAAAAGAGGAAATCATTTAAGGTCATCATGTCTGCCCTTGGCATTCTCGGAACGCCCTGGCCTCAGAATGCAGCGTCTGTAGTCCATGGTAACCTGCGGAGAGGGGGCGGGGCTGAGGGAGTTTGGAACAGTGCCTTAACTGAGGGAGTAGGTGGGGCCATCTCTGCTGTGACTGAACAAAGGGCAGGGGAGAAGGGGGCCAACGGCAGGGCCCTCAGAGCCTGGCAGGCCCAGTCGTGTGTCACAAGCATTTAGTCCCAGTCCAAAGTGTTCCTTCTTTGTCTGCACAGCTGCACAAACTCTCACCTTTCCACTCAGGCCGCCCTCTTACATGAAGTCTGTGTGGAACCGGTCCGCGCAGTGCACCTCGATGCAAAGCTAACCATAAGTCTGGGCATCATAGCTTCCTGCCAGGTGACCGAAATTCGCAGGCAGATGGGTCGTGGGACACACGTGGGGAGCCTCATGCCAAGGCCACAGGCGGCCCAAAGCCACTATCCCAGATGGGGGGCAGCAAAGCAGTCCTGTCTGAGTCCCAGACTCTAGAGGGAGTAGTGGACCAACACTTGTAGACAAAGGGTCCGCGCGGGTAACTCATTGGAGGGCCACAATCAAATCTTTGCGGACTTTCCGCTGAAGCTTACCAGCGATCACACCTAAGCCTCTTACAAGGTCAGATGTTTAGCTAAACATGAGCTCATGATCTAAATTTACACAATAATGAAGAAATCAGCTACAAGGGGAGACAAGCAGCAAAAACAATCAATACCAGAATTAGATTCCCTAGGCCAACCATCAGATGTTGGAATAATCAGGTGCAAGGCAGAAAGTATACACAAAACTTGAACTGAAACAAGGAACAAGGATGTTTTCAAAGACTGGTAGGATCTCTAAAACATTTTTAAAGTACATGTCATTGATAAAGCTAAATACTCAACGGTTGTGTAATACAACAGATTCAACATTGAGAAGAGTGAAATTAGGCTGTTTTGAAAACTATGGCAGGTCAGAATTTCTGCCTAATTATATAAGAAGATTTCTCTAAAAAATACACATTATTTCAAAGACTTATTGGCTGTGAAATAAGTTAAGGGTATTTCAAATGGCTTGTCTGCAAAGAAAGGTGAGATGTAGGGAATCACAGAAAGTCGAGAGGAAAATAGGTCAATATATACATTGCTATATGGAGAACTAAGACTTAGGCCAGCCACAATGTAGAGGACCTGACCCTTAGAAACTTACAAGTAAGATTTAATCTTGAAAAGTTCAAATCTTTATAAGTAAAAAGATTTATTAAAATGAATAAACAAGTGTTTTAATTGACATCAGAATATCAAAACAATAAACCTGAGAACATAGAAAAAATATAAATAAAGATATGAGCAGAACTTAGTACAATAGAAAACGTATAAAATTCAGGTGATGTAGTAAGTCCAAAGAATATTCATTGACAAGATTAAAAGACAAACTTTGATTAAGGAAAACCAAAACATAAGTAAAGAATATACAGAAAGAATCAGGACAATGTTATAGCAGAGAATATATGAAATGCCAGTCAATTTGAACATTTATGTAAAGTGGACAAGTTCCTAGCTCCTAAAGTTTACCAAAACTGACACAAGAGGAAATCATTTAAGGTCATCATGTCTGCCCTTGGCATTCTCGGTATGCCCTGGACTCAGAATGCAGCATCGGTAGTCCATGGTAACCTGCGGAGAAGGGGCGGGGCTGAGGGAGTTTGGAACACTTCCCTCACAGTGGGAGTGGGTGTGGCCATCTCTGCTGTGACTGAACAAAGGGCAGGGGAGCAGGGGACCCAGGGCAGGGCCCTCAGAGCACGGCAGGCCCAGTGGGGTGTCACAAGCATTTAGGCCCAGGACAAAGGGCGCCTTCTTTGTCTGCACAGCTGCCCAAACTCTCACCTTTCCACTCAGGCCGCCCTCTTACTTGAAGTGTGTGTGGAACCTGTCCGCGGAGTACACCTCGCTGCACAGCTAACCATAGGTCTGGGCTTCGTAGCTTCCTGCCAGGGGACCGAACTTCGCAGGCAGATGGGTCCCTGGGACACACGCAGAGAGGCTCCTGCCCGGGCCACAGGCCGCCCACTGCCACTGCCACAGATCGTGGGGCACAAAGCAGCCCTGTCTGAGGCCGTGCCTCCAGAGGGAGTAGTGGACCCACACTTGTAGGAAACGGGGTCCTCACGGGCAACTCATTGGAGGTACACAAATAAATTTTGCAGACTTTCTGATGAAACTTACGAGTGTTCACACCTAAGCCTCTTACAAAGTCAGATGTTTAGCTAAACATGAGCTCATGATCTAAATTTACACAATAATGAAGAAATCAGCTACAGGGGGAGACAATCAGCAAAAACAATCAATACCAGAATTAGATTCCCTAGGCCATCGATCAGACGTTGGAATAATCAGGAGCAAGGCAGAAAATATACATAAAACTGGAACTGAAACAAGGAAAAAGGATGTTTTCAAAGACTGGTAGGATCTCTAAAACATTTTTAAAGTACATGTCATTGATAAAGCTAAATACTCAAAGGTTGTGTAATACAACAGATTCATCATTGAGAAGAGTGAAATTATTCTGTTTTGAAAACTATGGCATGTCAGATTTTCTGCCTAAATATAGAAGAAGATTTCTCTGAAAACTACACATTATTTCAAAGACTTATTGGCTGTGAAATAAGTTAAGGTTATTTCAAAGGCCTTGTCTGCAAAGAAAGGTGAGATGTAGGAAATCACAGAAAGTCGAGGGGAAAATAGGTCAATATATATGTTGCTATATTGTGAACTATGCCTTTGGCCAGCCACAATGTAGAGGACCTGACGCTTAGAAACTTACAAGTACGCTGGAATCTTTAAAAATTCAAATCTGTATAAGTAAAAATATTTATTAAAATGAATAACCAAGTGTTTAAATTGACATCAAAAGATCAAAACAATAAACCCTGAGAACATAGAAAAAAGATAAATAAAGATATGAGCAGAACTTAATACCACAGAAAACGTATAAAATTCAGTTGAGGTAGTAAGTCCAAAGAATATTCTTTGACAAGATTTAAAAGACACACTTTGATTAAGGAAAACCAAAACATAAGTAAAGAATATACAGAAAGAATCAGGACAATGTTATAGCAGAGAATATATGAAATGCCAGTCAATTTGAACATTTGTGTAAAGTGGACCATTTCCTAGCTCCTAAAGTTTACCAAAATTGACAAAAGAGGAAATCATTTAAGGTCATCATGTCTGCCCTTGTCATTCTCGGAATGCCCTGGACTCAGAATGCAGCATCGGTAGTCCATGGTAACCTGCGGAGAAGGGGCGGGGCTGAGGGAGGTTGGAACACTGCCCTCACAGAGGGAGTGGGTGTGGCCATCTCTGCTGTGACTGAACAAAGGGCAGGGGAGCAGGGGGCCCAGGGCAGGGCCCTCAGAGCCCGGCAGGCCCAGTGGGGTGTCACAAGCATTTAGGCCCAGGACAAAGGGCGCCTTCTTTGTCTGCACAGCTGCCCAAACTCTCACCATTTCACTCAGGCCGCCCTCTTACTTGAAGTGTGTGTGGAACCTGTCCGCGCAGTACACCTCGCTGCACAGCTATCCATAGGTCTGGGCATCGTAGCTTCCTGCCAGGGGACCAAACTTCGCAGGCAGATGGGTCCCTGGGACACACGCAGAGAGGCTCCTGCCCGGGCCACAGGCCGTCCACTGCCACTGCCACAAACCGTGGGGCACAAAGCAGCCCTGTCTGAGGCCGTGCCTCTAGAGGGAGTAGTGGACCAACACTTGTAGGAAACGGGGTCCTCGCGGGCAACTCATTGGAGGGACACCAATAAATCTTTGCGGACTTTCTGATGAAACTTACGAGTGTTCACACCTAAGCCTCTTACAAAGTCAGATGTTTAGCTAAACATGAGCCCATGATCTAAATTTACACAATAATGAAGAAATCAGCTACAGGGGGAGACAATCAGCAAAAACAATCAATACCAGAATTAGATTCCCTAGGCCATCGATCAGACGTTTGAATAATCAGGTGCAGGGCAGAATATATACATAAAACTGGAACTGAAACAAGGAACAAGGATGTTTTCAAAGACTGGTAGGATCTCTAAAACATTTTTAAAGTACATGTCATTGATAAAGCTAAATACTCAAAGGTTGTGTAATAGAACAGATTCATCTTTGAGAAGAGTGAAATTATGCTGTTTTGAAAACTATGGCAGGTCAGATTTTCTGCCTAAATATATATATGAAGATTTCTCTGAAAACTACACATTATTTCAAAGACTTATTGGCTGTGAAATAAGTTAAATTTATTTCAAACGGCTTGTCTGCAAAGAAAGGTGAGATGTACGAAATCACAGAAAGTCGAGGGGAAAATAGGTCAATATATACTTTGCTATATAGTGAACTAAGCCTTTGGCCAGCCACAATGTAGAGGACCTGACCCTTAGAAACTTACAAGTAAGCTGGAATCTTTAAAAATTCAAATCTGTATAAGTAAAAAGATTTATTAAAATGAATAACCAAGTGTTTTAATTGACATCAGAAGATCAAAACAATAAACCCTGAGAACATAGAAAAAAGATAAATAAAGATATGAGCAGAACTTAATACCACAGAAAACGTATAAAATTCAGTTGAGGTAGTAAGTCCAAAGAATATTCTTTGACAAGATTTAAAAGACACACTTTCATTAAGGAAAACCAAAACATAAGTAAAGAATATACAGAAAGAATCAGGACAATGTTATAGCAGAGAATATCTGAAATGCCATTAAATTTGAACATTTGTGTAAAGTGGACCATTTCCTAGCTCCTAAAGTTTACCAAAATTGACACAAGAGGAAATCATTTAAGGTCATCATGTCTGCCCTTTGCATTCTCGGAATGCCCTGGGATCAGAATGCAGCATCTGTAGTCCATGGTAACCTGCGGAGTGGGGTGTGGCTGAGGGAGGTTGGAACACTGCCTTCACTGAGGGAGTGGGTGGGGCCATCTCTGCTGTGACTGAACCAAAGGCAGGGGAGAAGGGGGCCAACCTCAGGGCCCTCAGAGCCCGGCAGGCCCAGTCGTGTGTCACAAGCATTTAGGCTCAGGCCAAAGTGCGCCTTCTTTGTTTGCACAGCTGCCCAAACTCTCACCTTTCCACTCAGGCCGCCCTCTGACTTGAAGTGTGTGTGGAACCGGTCCGCGCAGTACACCTCGATGCAAAGCTAACCATAGGTCTGGGCATCATAGCTTCCTGCCAGGTGACCGAAGTTCGCAGGCAGATGGGTCGTGGGACACACGTGGGGAGCCTCCTGCCCAGGCCACAGGCCGCCCAAAGCCACTATCCCAGATCGGGGGCAGCAAAGCAGTCCTATCTGAGTCCCAGGTTCTAGAGGGAGTAGTGGACCAACACTTGTAGAAAAAGGGGCCCGCGCGGGTAACTCATTGGACGGACACAAACAAATCTTTGCGGACTTTCTGCTGAAGCTTACGAGCGTTCACACCTAAGCCTCTTACAAAGTCAGCTGTTTTGCTAAACATGAGCTCATGATCTAAATTTACACAATAATGAAGAAATCAGCTACAAGGGGAGACAAGCAGCAAAAACAATCAATACCAGAATTAGATTCCCTAGGCCAACCATCAGATGTTGGAATAATCAGGTGCAAGGCAGAAAGTATACACAAAACTGGAACTGAATCAAGGAACAAGGATATTTTTAAAGACTGGTAGGATCTCTAAAACATTTTTAAAGTACATGTCATTGATAAAGCTAAATACTCAATGGTTGTGTAATACAACAGATTCATCATTGAGAAGAGTGAAATTATGCTGTTTTGAAAACTATGACAGGTCAGATTTTCTGCCTAATTATATAAGAAGATTTCTCTAAAAAATACACATTATTTCAAAGACTTATTGGCTGTGAAATAATTTAAGGGTATTTCAAATGGCTTGTCTGCAAGGAAAGGTGAGATGTAGGGAATCACAGAAAGTCGAGGGGAAAATAGGTCAACATATACATTGATATATGGTGAACAAAGACTTAGTCCAGCCACAATGTAGAGGACCTGACCCTTAGAAACTTACAAGTTAGCTGGAATCTTGAAAAGTTCAAATCTTTATAAGTAAAAACATTTATTAAAATGAATAACCAAGTTTTTTAATTGACATCAGAATATCAAAACAATAAACCTGAGAACATAGAAAAAACATAAAGAAAGATATGAGCAGTACTTAATACAATAGAAAACGTATAAAATTCAGGTGATGTAGTAAGTCCAAAGAATATTCTTTGAAAAGATTAAAAGACAAACTTTGATTAAGGAAATCCAAAACATAAGTAAAGAATATACAGAAAGAATCAGGAGAATGTTATAGCAGAGAATATATGAAATGCCAGTAAATTTGATCATTTGTGTAAAGTGGACCAGTTCCTAGCTCCTAAAGTTTACCAAAACTGACACAAGAGGAAATTATTTTAGGTCATCATGTCTGCCCTTGGCATTCTCGGAATGCCCTGGACTCAGAATGCAGCATCTGTAGTCCATGTTAACCTGCGGAGAGGGGGCGGGGCTGAGGGAGGTTGGAACACTGCCCTCACAGTGGGAGTGTGTGTGGCCATCTCTGCTGTGACTGAACAAAGGGCAGGGGTGCAGGGGGCCCAGGGCAGGGCCCTCAGAGCCCGGCAGGCCCAGTGGGGTTTCACAAGCATTTAGGCCCTGGACAAAGGGCGCATTTTTTGTCTGCACAGCTGCACAAACTCTCACCTTTCCACTCAGGCCGCCCTCTTACTTGAAGTGTGTGTGGAACCTGTCCGCGCAGTACAACTCGCTGCACAGCTAACCATAGGTCTGGGCATCGTAGCTTCCTGCCAGGTGACCGAAGTTCGCAGGCAGATTGGTCACTGGGCCACAGGCAGAGATGCTCCTATCCGGGCCACAGGCCGCCCACTGCCACTGCCCCAGATCGTGGGGCGCAAAGCAGCCCTGTCGGAAGCCGTGCATCTAGAGGGAGTAGTGGACCAACCCTTGTAGAAAACGGGGTCCTCGTGGGCAAATCATTGGAGGGACAAAAATAAATCTTTGCGGACTTTCTGATGAAGCTTACGAGTGTTCACACCTAAGCCTCTTACAAAGTCAGATGTTTAGCTAAACATGAGCTCATGATCTAAATTTACACAATAATGAAGAAATCAGCTACAGGGGGAGACAATCAGCAAAAACTATCAATACCAGAATTAGATTCCCTAGGCCATCGATCAGACGTTTGAATAATCAGGTGCAGGGCAGAAAATATACATAAAAATGGAACTGAAACAAGGAACAAGGATATTCTCAAAGACTGGTAGGATCTCTAAAACATTTTTAAAGTACGTCAATGATAAAGCTAAATACTCAAAGGTTGTGTAATACAAAAGATTCATCATTGAGAAGAGTGAAATTATGCTGTTTTGAAAACTATGGCAGGTCAGATTTTCTGCCTAAATATATATATGAAGATTTCTCTGAAAACTACACATTATTTCAAAGACTTATTGGTTGTGAAATAAGTTAAAGTTTCAAATGGCTTGTCTGCAAAGAAAGGTGAGATGTACGAAATCACAGAATGTCGAGGGGAAAATAGGTCAATATATACTTTGATATATAGTGAACTAAGCCTTTGGCCAGCCACAATGTAGAGGACCTGACCCATAGAAACTTACAAGTAAGCTGGAATCTTTAAAAATTCAAATCTGTATAAGTAAAAAGATTTATTAAAATGAATAACAAAGTGTTTTAATTGACATTTGAAGATAAAAACAATAAAACCTGAGAACATAGAAAAAAGATAAATAAAGACATGATCAGAACTTAATACCACAGAAAACGTATAAAATTCAGTTGAGGTAGTAAGTCCAAAGAATATTCTTTGACAAGATTTAAAAGACACACTTTGATTAAGGAAAACCAAAACATAAGTAAAAAATATACAGAAAGAATCAGGACAATGTTATAGCAGATAATATCTGAAATGCCAGTAAATTTGAACATTTGTGTAAAGTGGACCATTTCCTAGCTCCTAAAGTTTACCAAAATTGACACAAGAGGAAATCATTTAAGGTCATCATGTCTGCCCTTGGCATTCTCGGAATGCCCTGGCCTCAGAATGCAGCATCTATAGTCCATGGTAACCTGCGGAGTGGGGGCGGGGCTGAGGGAGTTTGGATCACTGCCTTCACTGAGGGAGTGGGTGGGGCCATCTCTGCTGTGACTGAACAAAGGGCAGGGGTGAAGGGGGCCAACGGCAGGGCCCTCAGAGCCCGGCAGGCCCAGTCGTGTGTCACAAGCATTTAGGCCCAGGCTAAAGTGCGCCTTCTTTGTCTGCACAGCTGCCCAAACTATTACCTTTCCACTCAGGCCGCCCTCTTACTTGAAGTGTGTGGGGAACCGGTCCGCGCAGTACACCTCGATGCAAAGCTAACCATAGGTCTGGGCATCATAGCTTCCTGCCAGGTGACTGAAGTTCGCAGGCAGATGTGTCGTGGGACACACGTGGGGAGCCTCCTGCCCAGGCCACAGGCCGCCCAAAGCCACTATCCCAGATCGGGGGCAGCGAAGCAGTCCTGTCTGAGTCCCAGCCTCTAGAGGGAGTAGTGGACCAACACTTGTAGAAAAAGGGGTCCGCGCGGTAACTCATTGGACGGACACAAACAAATCTTTGCGGATTTTCTGCTGAAGCTTACGAGCGTTCATACCTAAGCCTCTTACAAGGTCAGCTGTTTTGCTAAACATGAACTCATGATCTAAATTTACACAATAATGAAGAAATCAGCTACAAGGGGAGACAAGCAGCAAAAACAATCAATACCAGAATTAGATTCCCTAGGCCAACCATCAGATGTTGGAATAATCAGGTGCAAGGCAGAAAGTATACACAAAACTGGAAATGAAACAAGGAACAAGGATGTTTTCAAAGACTGGTAGGATCTCTAAAACATTTTTAAAGTACATGTCATTGATAAAGCTAAATACTCAATGGTTGTGTAATACAACAGATTCATCATTGAGAAGAGTGAAATTATGCTGTTTTGAAAACTATGGCAGGTCAGATTTTCTTCCTAATTATATAAGAAGATTTCTCTAAAAACTACACATTATTTCAAAGACTTATTGGCTGTGAAATAACTTAAGGGTATTTCAAATGGCTTGTCTGCAAAGAAAGGTGAGATATAGGGAATCACAGAAAGTCGAGGGGAAAATAGGTCAATATATACATTGCTATATGGAGAACTAAGACTTAGGCCAGCCACAATGTAGAGGACCTGACCCTTAGAAACTTACAAGTAAGCTGGAATCTTGAAAAGTTCAAATCTTTATAAGTAAAAAGGTTTATTAATATGAATAACCAAGTGTTTTAATTGACATCAGAATATCAAAACAATAAATCTGAGAACATAGAAAATATATAAATAAAGATATGAGCAGAACTTAATACAATAGAAAACGTATAAAATTCAGGTGATGTAGTAAGTCCCAAGAATATTCTTTGACAAGATTAAAAGACAAACTTTGATTATGGAAAACCAAAACATAAGTAAAGAATATACAGAAAGAATCAGGACAATGTTATAGCAGAGAATATATGAAATGCCAGTCAATTTGAATATTTGTGTAAAGTGGACCAGTTCCTAGCTCCTAAAGTTTACCAAAACTGACACAAGAGGAAATCATTTAAGGTCATCATGTCTGCCCTTGGCATTCTCGGAATGCCCTGGACTCAGAATGCAGCATCGGTAGTCCATGTTAACCTGCGGAGAAGGGGCAGGGCTGAGGGAGGTTGTACACTGCCCTCACAGAGGGAGTGGGTGTGGCCATCTCTGCTGTGACTGAACAAAGTGCAGGGGAGCAGGGGGCCCAGGGCAGGGCCCTCAGAGCCCGGCAGGCCCGGTGGGGTGTCACAAGCATTTAGGCCTAGGACAAAGGGCGCCTTCTTTGTCTGCACAGCTGCGCAAACTCTCACCTTTCCACCCAGGCCGCCCTCTTACTTGAAGTGTGTGTGGAACCTGTCCGCGCAGTACACATCGCTGCACAGCTAATCATAGGTCTGGGCATCGTAGCTTCCTGCAAGGTGAGCGAAGTTCGCAGGCAGATGGTTCCCTGGGACACACGCAGAGAGGCTCCTGCCCGGGCCACAGGACGCCCGCTGACACTGCCCCAGATCGTGGGGCACAAAGCAACCCTGTCTGAGGCCGTGCCTGTAGAGGGAGTAGTGGACCAACCCTTGTAGGAAACGGTGTCCTCGAGGCAACTCATTGGAGGGACACAAATAAATCTTTGCGGACTTTCTTATGAAACTTATGAGTGTTCACAGCTAAGCCGCTTACAAAGTCAGATGTTTAGCTAAACATGAGCCCAGGATCTAAATTTACACAAAAATGAAGAAATCAGCTACAGGGGGAGACAATCAGCAAAAACAATCAATACCAGAATTAGATTCCCTAGGCCATCGATCAGACGTTGGAATAATCAGGTGCAAGGCAGAAAATATACATAAAACTGGAACTGATACAAGGAAGAAGGATGTTTTCAAAGACTGGTAGGATCTCTAAAATATTTTTAAAGTACATGTCATTGATAAAGCTAAATACTCAATGGTTGTGTAATACAACAGATTCATCATTGAGAAGAGTGAATTTATGCTGTGTTGAAAACTATGGCAGGTCAGATTTTCTGCCTAATTATATAAGAAGATTTCTCTAAAAATTACACATTATTTCAAAGGCTTATTGGCTGTGAAATAAGTTAAGGGTATTTCAAATGGCTTGTCTGCAAGGAAAGGTGAGATGTAGGGAATCACAGAAAGTCGAGGGGAAAATAGGTCAATATATACATTGCTATATGGTGAACTAAGACTTAGTCCAGCCACAATGTAGAGGACCTGACCCTTAGAAACTTACAAGTTAGCTGGAATCTTGAAAAGTTCAAATCTTTATAAGTAAAAAGGTTTATTAAAATGAATAACCAGGTGTTTTAATTGACATCAGAATATCAAAACAATATACCTGAGAACATAGAAAAAAGATAAATAAAGATATGAGCAGTACTTAATACAATAGAAAACGTATAAAATTCAGGTGATGTAGTAAGTCCAAAGAATATTCTTTGACAAGATTAAAAGACAAACTTTGATTAAGGAAAACCAAAACATAAGTAAAGAACATACAGAAAGAATCAGGAGAATGTTATAGCAGAGAATATGTGAAATGCCAGTAAATTTGAACATTTGTGTAAAGTGGACCAGTTCCTAGCTCCTAACGTTTACCAAAACTGACACAAGAGGAAATCATTTAAGGTCATCATGTCTGCCCTTGGCATTCTCGGAATGCCCTGTAATCAGAATGCAGCATCTGTAGTCCATGTTAACCTGCGGAGAGGGGGCGGGGCTGAGGGAGGTTGGAACCCTGCCCTCACAGAGGGAGTGTGTGTGGCCATCTCTGCTGTGACTGAACAAAGGGCAGGGGAGCAGGGGGCCCAGGGCAGGGCCCTCAGAGCCCGGCAGGCCCAGTGGGGTTTCACAAGCATTTAGGCCCAGGACAAAGGACGCCTTCTTTCTCTGCACAGCTGCCCAAACTCTCACCTTTCCACTCAGGCCGCCCTCTTACTTGAAGTGTGTGTGGAACCTATCCGCGCAGTACACCTCGCTGCACAGCTAACCATATGTCTGGGCATCGTAGCTTCCTGCCAGGTGACCGAAGTTCGCAGGCAGATGTGTCCCTGGGACACAGGCAGAGATGCTCCTATCCGGGCCACAGGCCGCCCACTGCCACTGCCCCATATCGTGGGGCGCAAAGCAGACCTGTCTGAAGCCGTGCCTCTAGAGGGAGTAGTGGACCAACCCTTGTAGAAAACGGGGTCCTCGTGGGTAAATCATTGGAGGGACACAAATAAATCTTTGCGGACTTTCTGATGAAGCTTACGAGTGTTCACACCTAAGCCTCTTACAAACTCAGATGTTTAGCTAAACATGAGTTCATGATCTAAATTTACTCAATAATGAAGAAATCAGGTACAGGGGGAGACAAGCAGCAAAAACAATCAATACCAGAATTAGATTCCCTAGGACATCGATCAGACCTTGGAATAATCAGGTGCAAGGCAGAAATTATACATAAAACTGGAACTGAAACAAGGAACAAGGATGTTTTCAAAGACTGGTAGGATCTCTAAAACATTTTTAAAGTACATGTCATTGACA
Source organism: Mesoplodon bidens (assembly GCF_964165515.1). NCBI lineage: Eukaryota > Metazoa > Chordata > Mammalia > Artiodactyla > Ziphiidae > Mesoplodon > Mesoplodon bidens. The sequence goes on along the minus strand of NC_138180.1, from coordinate 25,883,831 downwards.
AAGCTAAAACTCAAAGGTTGTGTAATACAACAGATTCATCATTGAGAAGAGTGAAATTATGCTGTTTTGAAAACTATGGCAGGTCAGATTTTCTGCCTAAAAATATAAGAAGATTTCTCTGAAAACTACACATTATTTCAAAGACTTATTGGCTGTGAAATAAGTTAAGGGTATTTCAAATGGCTTGTCTGCAAAGAAAGGTGAGATGTAGGGAATCACAGAAAGTCGAGGGGAAAATAGGTCAATATATACATTGCTATATACTGAACTAAGACTTAGGCAAGCCACAATGTAGAGGACCTGACCCTTAGAAACTTACAAGTAAGCTGGTTTCGTTAAAAATTCAAATCTTTATAAGTAAAAAGATTTGTTAAAATGAATAACCAAGTGTTTTAATTGACATCAGGAGAGCAAAACAATAAACCCTGAGAATATAGAAAAAAGATAAATAAAGATATGAGCAGAACTTAATACCACAGAAAACGTATAAAATTCAGTTGAGGTAGTAAGTCCAAAGAATATTCTTTGACAAGATGTAAAAGACACACTTTGATTAAGGAAAACCAAAACATAAGTAAAGAATATACAGAAAGAATCAGGACAATGTTATAGCAGAGAATATCTGAAATGCCAGTAAATTTGAACATTTGTGTAAAGTGGACCATTTCCTAGCTCCTAAAGTTTACCAAAATTGACACAAGAGGAAATCACTTAAGGTCATCATGTCTGCCCTTGGCATTCTCGGAATGCCCAGGACTCAGAATGCAGCATCTGTAGTCCATGGTAACCTGCGGAAAGGGGGCGGGGCTGAGGGAGGTTGGAACACTGCCTTCACTGAGGGAGTGGTGGGGCCATCTCTGCTGTGACTGAACAAAGGGCAGGGGAGAAGGGGGCCAACGGCAGGGCCCTCAGAGCCCGGCAGGCCCAGTCGTGTGTCACAAGCATTTAGGCCCAGGCCAAAGTGCTCCTTCTTTGTCTGCACAGCTGCCCAAACTCTCAAATTTCCACTCAGGCCGCCCTCTTACTTGAAGTGTGTGTGGAACCGGTCCGCGCAGTACACCTCGATGCAAAGCTAACCATAGGTCTGGGCATCATAGCTTCCTGCCAGGTGACCGAAGTTCGCAGGCAGATGGGTCGTGGGACACACGTTGGGAGCCTCCTGCCCAGGCCACAGGCCGCCCAAAGCCACTATCCCAGATCGGGGGCAGCGAAGCAGTCCTGTCAGAGTCCCAGCCTCTAGAGGGAGTAGTGGACCAACACTTGTAGAAAAAGGGGTCCGCCCGGGGAACTCATTGGAGGGACACAAACAAATCTTTGCGGACTTTCTGCTGAAGCTTACGAGCGTTCACACCTAAGCCGCTTACAAGGTCAGCTGTTTTGCTAAACATGAGCTCATGATCTAAATTTACACAATAATGAAGAAATCAGCTACAAGGGGAGACAAGCAGCAAAAACAATCAATACCAGAATTAGATTCCCTAGGCCAACCATCAGATGTTGGAATAATCAGGTGCAAGGCATAAAGTATACACAAAACTGGAACTGAAACAAGGAACAAGGATGTTTTCAAAGACTGGTAGGATCTCTAAAACATTTTTAAAGTACATGTCATTGATAAAGCTAAATACTCAATGGTTGTGTAATACAACAGATTCATCATTGAGAAGAGTGAAATTATGCTGTTTTGAAAACTATGGCAGGTCAGATTTTCTGCCTAATTATATAAGAAGATTTCTCTAAAAAATACACATTATTTCAAAGACTTATTGGCTGTGAAATAAGTTAAGGGTATTTCAAATGGCTTGTCTGCAAGGAAAGGTGAGATGTAGGGAATCACAGAAAGTCGAGGGGAAAATAGGTCAATATACACTTTGCTATACTGTGAACTAAGCCTTAGGCCAGCAACAATGTAGAGCACCGGACCCTTAGAAACTTACAAGTCAGCTGGAATCTTGAAAAGTTCAAATCTTTATAAGTAAAAAGATTTATTAAAATGAATAACCAAGTGTTTTAATTGTCATTCGAAGATCAAAACAATAAACCCTGAGAACATAGAAAAAAGATAAATAAAGATATGAGCAGAACTTAATACCACAGAAAACGTATAAAATTAAGTTGAGGTAGTAAGTCCAAAGAATATTCTTTGACAAGATTTAAAAGACACACTTTGATTAAGGAAAACCAAAACATAAGTAAAGGATATACAGAAAGAATCAGGACAATGTTATAGCAGAGAATATATGAAATGCCAGTAAATTTGAACATTTGTGTAAAGTGGACCATTTCCTAGCTCCTAAAGTTTACCAAAATTGACACAAGAGGAAATCATTTAAGGTCATCATGTCTGCCCTTGGCATTCTCGGACCGCCCTGGCCTCAGAATGCCGCATCTGTAGTCCATGGTAACCTGCGGAGAGGGGGCGGTGCTGAGGGAAGTTGGAACACTGCCTTCACTGAGGGAGTGGGTGGGGCCATCTCTGCTGTGACTGAACAAAGGGCAGGGGAGAAGGGGGCCAACGGCACGGCCCTCAGAGCCCGGCAGGCCCAGTCGTGTGTCACAAGAATTTAGGCCCAGGCCAAAGTGCGCCTTCTTTGTCTGCACAGCTGCCCAAACTCTCACCTTCCCACTCAGGCCGCCCTCTTACTTGACGTGTGTGTGGAACCGGTCCGCGCAGTACACCTCGATGCAAAGCTAACCATAGGTCTGGGCATCGTAGCTTTCTGCCAGGTGACTGAAGTTCGCAGGCAGATGGGTCCCTGGGACACACGCAGAGAGGCTCATGACCGGGCCACAGGCCGCCCACTGCCAATGCCACAGATCGTGGGGCGCAAAGCAGCCCTGTTTGAGGCCGTGCCTCTAGAGGGAGTAGTGGACCAACACTTGTAGTAAACGGGGTGCTCGCGGGCAACTCATTGGAGGGACACAAATAAATCTTTGCGGACTTTCTGATGAAGCTTACGAGTGTTCACACCTAAGCCTCTTACAAAGTCCGATGTTTAGCTAAACATGAGCTCATGATCTAAATTTACACAATAATGAAGAAATCAGCTACAGGGGGAGAAAATCAGCAAAAACAATCAATACCAGAATTAGATTCCCTAGGCCATCGATCAGACTTTGGAATAATCAGGTGAAAGGCAGAAAATATACATAAAACTGGAACTGAAACAAGGAACAAGGATGTTTTCAAAGACGGGTAGGATCTCTAAAACATTTTTAAAGTACATGTCATTGACAAAGCTAAATATTCAATGTTGTGTAATACAAGAGATTCATCACAGAGAAGAGTGAAATTATGCTGTTTTCAAAACTATGGCAGGTCAGATTTTCTGCCTAATTATATAAGAAGATTTCTCTTAAAAATACACATTATTTCAAAGGCTTATGGGCTGTGAAATAAGTTAAGAGTATTTCAAATGGCTTGTCTGCAAAGAAAGGTGAGATGTAGGGAATCACAGAAAGTCGAGGGGAAAATAGGTCAATATATACAATGCTATATGTGAACTATGCCTTAGGCCTGCAAAAATGTAGAGGACCTGAGCCTTAGAATCTTACAAGTAAGCTGGAATCTTTAAAAGTTCAAATCTTTATAAGGAAAAAGATTTATTAAAATGAATAAGCATGTGTTTTATATGACATCAAAAGATCAAAACAATAAACCCTGAATACATAGAAAAAAGATAAATAAAGATAAGAGCAGAACTTAATACCACAGAAAACTTATAAAATTCAGGTGATGTAGTAAGTCCAAAGAATATTTTTGAAAAGATTTAAAAGACACACTTTGATTAAGGAAAACAAAAACATAAGTAAAGAATATACAGAGACAATCAGGACAATGTTATAGCAGAGAATATCTGAAATGCTAGTAAATTTGAACATTTTTGTAAAGTGGACCATTTCCTAGCTCCTAAAGTTTACCAAAACTGACACAAGAGGAAATCATTAAAGGCCATCATGTCTGCCCTTGGCATTCTCGGTACACCCTGGCCTCAGAAAGCAGCATCTGTAGTCCTTGGTAACCTGGGTAGAGGGGCGGGGCTGAGGGCGTTTGGAACACTGCCCTCAATGAGGGAGTGTGTGTGGCCATCTCTCCTGTGACTGGACAAAGGGCAGGGGAGCAGGGGGCCCAAGGCAGTGCCCTCAGAGCCCAGCAGGACCAGTTGGATGTCACAAGAATTTAGGCCCAGGCCAAAGGGCGCCTTCTTTGTCTGCACAGCTGCCCAAACTCTTACCTTCCACTCAGGCCGCCATCTTACTTGAAGTGTGTGAGGAACCTGTCCGTGCAGTAAAACTCGCTGCAGAGCTAACCATAGTTCTGGGCATCATAGCTTCCTGCCAGGTGACCGAAGTGTGCAGGCAGATGGGTCACTGGGACACACGCGGAGAGGCTCCTGCCCGGGCCACACGCCGCTCACTGCCCCAGACCCAGATCGGAGGCCACAAAGCAGCCCTGTCTGAGTCCCTGCCTCTAGAGGAAGTATTGGACCAACACTTGTAGAAAACGGGGTCCTAGCGGGCAACTCATTGGAGGGACACAAATAAATCTTTGCCGACTTTCTGATGAAGCTTACGAGCGTTCACACCTAAGCCTCTTACAATGTCAACTGTTTAGCTAAACATGAGCTCATGATCTAAGTTTACACAATAATGAAGAAATCAGCTACAAGGGGGAGACAATTAGCAAAAACAATCAATACCAGAATTAGGTTCCCTAGGCCATCCATCACTTGTTGGAATAATCAGGTGAAAGGCAGAAAATATACATAAAACTGGAACTGAAACAAGGAACAAGGATGTTTTCAAAGACTGGTAGGATCTCTAAAACATTTTTAAAGTACATGCCATTGACAAAGCTAAATATTCAAAGGTTGTGTAATACAACAGATTCATCATAGAGAAGAGTGAAATTATGCTGTTTTGAAAACTATGGCAGGTCAGATTTTCTGCCTGATTATATAAGAAGATTTCGCTAAAAACTGCACATTATTTCAAACACTTATGGGTTGTGAAATAAGTTAAGGGTATTTCAAAAGGCTTGTCTGCAAAGAAAGGAGAGATGTAGGGAATCACAGAAAGTCGATGGGAAAATAGGTCAATATATACATTGCTATATGTTGAACTAAGCCTTAGGCCTGCAAAAATGTAGAGGACCTGAGCCTTAGAATTTTACAAGTAAGCTGGAATCTTTAAAAGTTCAAATCTTTATAAGGAAAAACAGATTTATTAAAATGAATAACCAAGTGTTTTAATTGACATCAGAAGATCAAAACAATAAACCCTGAAAACATAGAAGAAAGAGAAATAAAGATATGAGCAGAACTTAATACAACAGAAAACGTATAAAATTCAGGTGATGTAGTAAGTCCAAAGAATACTCTATGAAAAGATTTAAAAGACACACTTTGATTAAGGAAAACAAAAACATAGGTAAAGAATATACAGAAAGAATCAGGACAAAGTTATAGCAGAGAATATAGGAAATGCCAGTAAATTGGAACATTTCTGTAAAGTGGACCATTTCCTAGCTCCTAAAGTTTACCAAAACTGACACAAGAGGAAATCATTTAAGGTCATCATGTCTGCCCTTGGCATTCTCGGAACGCCCTGGCCTCAGAATGCAGCATCTTTAGTCCATGGTAACCTGCGGAGAGGGGGCGAGGCTGAGGGAGTTTGGAACACTTCCCTCACTGACGGAGTGGGTGTGGCCATCTCTGCTGTGACTGAACAAAGGGCAGGGGAGCACGTTGCCCAGGGGAGGGCCCTCAGAGCCAGGCAGGCCCATTGGGGTGTCACAAGCATTTAGGCCCAGGCCAAAGGGCGCCTTCTTTGTCTGCACAGCTGCCCAAACTCTCAACTTTCCACTCAGGCCGCCATGTTACTTGAAGTGTGTGTGGAACCTGCCCGTGCAGTAAAACTCGCTGCACAGCTAACCATAGGTCTGGGCATCATAGCTTCCTGCCAGGTGACCGAAGTGCGGTGGCAGATGGGTTCCTGGGACACACGCGGAGAGGCTCCTGCCCTGGCAACAGGCCGCTCAATGCTACGGCCCCAGATCGGTGGCCGCAAATCTGCCCTTTCTGAGTCGCTGCCTCTAGAGGAAGTATTGGACCAACACTTGTAAAAAACGGGGTCCTCGCGGGCAACTCATTGGAGGGACACAAATAAATATTTGCCGACTTTCTGTTGAAGCTTACGAGCGTTCACAACTAAGCCTCTTACTTGTTCAGCTGTTTAGCTAAACATGAGCTCATGATCTAAATTTACACAATAATGAAGATATCAGCTACAAGGGGGAGACAATCAGCAAAAACAATCAATACGAGAATTAGATTCGCAAGGCCATCCATCAGATGTTGGAATAATCTGGTGCAAGGCAGAAAATATACATAAAACTGGAACTGAAACAAGGAACAAGGATGTTTTCAAAGACTGGTAGGATCTCTAAAACATTTTTAAAGTACATGTCATTGACAAAGCTAAATATTCAATGTCGTGTAATACAACAGATTCAACATTGAGAAGAGTGAAAGTATGCTCTTTTGAGAACTATGGCAGGTCAGATTTTCTGCCTAATTATATAAGAAGATTTCTCTAAAAATTACACATTATTTCAAAGCTTATTGGCTGTGAAATAAGTTAAGGGTATTTCAAATGGCTTGTCTGCAAAGAAAGGTGAGATGTAGGGAATCACAGAAAGTCGAGGGGAAAATTGGTCAATATATACATTGCTATAAGGTGAACTAAGCCTTAGGCCAGCAACAATGTAGAGGACCTGACGCTTAGAAACTTACAAGTAAGCTGGAATCTTCAAAAGTTCAACTCTTTATAAGTAAAAAGATTTATGAAAATGAATAACCAATTGTTTTAATTGACATCAGAAGATTAAACAATAAACCCTGAGAACACAGAAAAAAGATAAATAAAGATATGAGCAGAACTTAATACAACAGAAAACGTATAAATTTCAGGTGATGTAGTAAGTCCAAAGAATATTCTTTGAAAAGATTTAAAAGACACACTTTGATTAAGGAAAACCAAAACATAAGTCAAGAATATACAGAAAGAATCAGGCCAATGTTATAGCAGAGAAGATCGGAAATGCCAGTAAATGTGAACATTTCTGTAAAGTGGACCATTTCCTAGCTCCTAAAGTTTACCAAAACTGACACAAAAGGAAATCATTTAAGGTCATCATGTCTGCCCTTGGCACTCTCGGAACGCCCTGGCCTCAGAATGAAGCATCTGTAGTCCATGGTAACCTGCGGAGTGGGGGCGGGGCTGAGGGAGGCTGGAACACTGCCCTCACTGAGGGAGTGAGTGTGGCCATCACAGCTGTGACTGAACAAAGGGCAGGGGAGCAGGGGGCCCAGGGCAGGGCCCTCAGATCCCGGCAGGCCCAGTGCGGTTTCACAAGCATTTAGGCCCAGGCCAAAGGGCGCCTTCTTTGTCTGCACAGCTGCACAAACTCTCACCTTTCAACTCAGGCCGCCCTGTTACTTGAAGTGTGTGTGGAACCTGTCCGCGCAGTACACCTCGCTGCACAGCTAACCATAGGTCGGGGCATTGTAGCTTCCTGCCAGGTGAACGAGGATCGCAGTTAGATGGGTCCCTGGGACACACGCGGAGAGGCTCTGGACCGGGCCGCAGGCCGCCCACTGCCCCTTCCTCAGATCGGGGGCCGCAAAGCAGCCCTGTCCGAGTCCCTGCCTCAGAGGGACTATTTGACCAACACTTGTAGAAAACGGGGTCCTCGTGGGCACTCATTGGAGGGACACAAATAAATCTTTGCCGACTTTCTGATGAAGCATCCGGGCGTTCACACCTAAGCCTCTTACAAGGTCAGCTGTTTAGCTAAACATGAGCTCATAATCTAAATTTACACAATAATGAAGAAATCAGCTACAAGGGGGAGACAATCCCCAAAAACAAGCAATACCAGAATTAGATTCCCTAGGCCATCCATCAAATGTTGGAATAATCAGGTGCAAGGCAGAAAATATACATAAAATTGGAACTGAAACAAGGAACAAGGAGGTTTTCAAAGACTAGTAGGATCTCTAAAACATTGTTAAAGTACATGTCATTGATAAAGGTAAATACTCAAATGTTGTGTAATACAACAGATTCATCATTGAGAAGAGTGAAATTATGCTGTTTTGAAAACTATGGCAGGTCAGATTTTCTGCGTAATTATATAAGAAGATTTCTCTAAAATATACACATTATTTCAAAGGCTTATGGGCTGTGAAATAAGTTAAGGGTATTTCAAATGGCTTGTCTGCAAAGAAAGGTGAGATGTAGGGAATCACAGTAAGTCGAGGGGAAAATAGGTCAATATATACATTGCTCTATGTTGAACTAAGCCTTAGGCCAGGAACAATGTAGAGGACCTGACCCTTAGAAACTTACAAGTAAGCTGGAATCTTCAAAATTTCAAATATTTATAAGTAAAAAGATTTATGAAAATGAATAACCAAGTGTTTTAATTTACATCAGAAGATCAAAACTATAAACCCTGAGAACATAGAAAAAAGATAAATAAAGATATGTTCAGAACTTAATACAACAGAAAAAGTATAAAATTCAGGTGATGTAGTAAGTCAAAAGAATATTCTTTGAAAAGAGTTAAAAGACACACTTTGATTAAGGAAAACAAAAACATAAGTCAAGAATATACAGAAAGATAAAGGACAATGTTATAACAAAAAATATCTGAAATGCCAGTAAATTTGAACATTTCTGTAATGTGGACCAGTTTCTAGCTCCTAAAGTTTACCAAAACTGACACAAGAGGAAATCATTTAAGGTCATCCTGTCTGCCCTTGGCATTCTCGAAACGCCCTGGCCTCAGAATGCAGCATCTGTCGTCCATGGTAACCTGCGGAGAGGGGGCGGGGCTGAGGGAGTTTGGAACACTGCCCTCACTGAGGGAGTTGGTGTGGCCATCTCTGCTCTGACTGAAGATAGGGCAGGAGAGCAGGGAAATCAGGGCAGGAACCTCAGAGCACGGCAGGCCCAGTGGGGTGTCACAAGCATTTAGGCGCAGGCCAAAGGGCGTCTTCTTTGTCTGCACATCTGCCCAAACTCTCACTTTTCCACTCAGGCCGCCCACTTACTTGAAGTGTGTGTGGATCCTGTCCGCACAGTTCACCTCGCTGCACAGCTAACCATAGGTCTGGTCATCGTAGCTTCATGCCATGTGACCGAAGTTTGCAGTCATATGGGTCCCAAGGAAAAACGCGGAGAGGATCATGCCCGGGCCACAGGATCCATACTGCCCCTGCCCCAGATCGGGGTCAGCAAAGCAGCCCTGTCTGAGTCCCTGTCTCTAGAGGGAGTATTGGACCAACACTTGTAGAAAACGGAGTCCTCGCGGGCCACTCATTGGAGGGACACAAATAAATCTTTGCCGTCGTTCTGATGAAGCTTACGAGCGTTCACACCTAAGCCTCTTACAAGGTTAGCTGTTTGGCTAAACATGAGCTCATGATCTATATTTTCACAATAATGAAGAAATCAGCTACAAGGGTTAGACAATCAGCAAAAGCAATCAATACCAGAATTAGATTCCCTAGGCCATCCATCAGATGTTGGAATAATCAGGTGCAAGGCAGAAAATATACATAAAACTGGAACTGAAACAAGGAATAAGGATGTTTTCAAAGACTGGTAGGATCTCTAAAATATTTTTAAAGTACATGTCTATGAAAAAGGTAAATACTCAAAGTTGTGTAATACAACAGATTCAACATTGAGAAGAGTGAAAGTATGCTGTTTTGAAAACTATGGCAAGTCAGATTTTCTGCCTAATTATATAAGAAGATTTCTCTAAAAATCCACATTATTTCAAAGACTTATTGGCTGTGAAATAAGTTAAGGGTATTTCAAATGGCTTGTCTGCAAAGAAAGGTGAGATGTAGGGAATCACAGTAAGTCGAGGGGAAAATAGGTCAATATATACATTGCTATATGGTAAACAAAGCCTTAGGCCAGCAACAATGTTGAGTACCTGACACTTAGAAACTTACAAGTAAGCTGGAATCTTCAAAAGTTCAAATCTTTATAAGTAAAAAATTTATGAAAATGAATAAGCAAGTGTTTAAATTGACATCAGAATATCAAAACAATAAACCCTGAGAACATAGAAAAAAGATAAATAAAGATATGAGAGAACTTAATACAACAGAAAACGTATAAAATCCAGGTGATGTAGTAAGTCCAAAGAATATTCTTTGAAAAGATTTAAAAGACACCCTTTGATTAAGGAAAACAAAAACATAATTAAAGAATATACAGAAAGAGTCTGGACAATGTTATAGCAGAGAATATATGAAATGCCTGTAAATTTTTACATTTGTGTAAAGTGGACCATTTCCTAGCTCCTAAAGTTTACCAAAACTGACACAAGAGGAAAACATTTAAAGTCATCATGTCTGCCATTGACATTCTCAGAACGCCCTGGCATCAGAATGCTTCATCTGTAGTCCTTGGTAACCTGTGGAGAGGGGGAGGGACTGAGGAAGTTTGGAACACTGCCCTCACTGAGGGAGTGGGTGTGGCCATCTCTGCTGTGACTGCACAAAGTCAGGGGAGCTGGGGATCCAGGGCAGGGCCCTCAGAGCCCGGCAGGCCCAGTGGGGTGTCACAAGCATTTAGGCCATGGACAAAGGGCGCCTTCTTTGTCTGCACAGCTGCCCTAACTCTCATTTTTCCACTCAGGCCGCCCTCATACTTGAAGTGTGTGTGGAACCTGTCCACGCAGTACCCCTCGCTGCACAGCTATCCATAGGTCTGGGCATCGTAGTTTCCTTCCAGTAGACCGAAGTTCACAGGCAGATGGGTCCCTGGGACACATGCGGAGAGGCTCCTGCCCGTGCCACAGGCTGCACACTTCCCCTGCCTCAGATCGGAGGATGCAAAGCAGCCCTGTCTGTGTCCCCTGCCTCTCGAAGGAGTATTGGACCAACACTTGTAGAAAACGCGGACGTCGCCGGCCACTCATTGGAGGTACAGAAATAAATCTTTGTTGACTTTCCGCAGAAGTTTACCAGCGTTCACACCTAAGCCTCATACAAGGTCAGCTGTTTAGCTAAACATGAGCTCATGATCTAAATTTACACAATAATGAATATATCAGCTACAAAGGGAGACAATCAGCAAAAACAATCAATACCAGAATTAGATTCCCTTGGCCATCCATCAGATGTTGGAATAATCAGGTGCAAGTCACAAAATATACATAAAACTGGAAGTGAAACAAGGAACAAGGATGATTTCAAAGACTGGTAGTATCTCTAAAACATTTTTAAAGTACATGTCAATGATAAAGCAAAATACTCAAAGGTTGTTTAATACCACAAATTAAGCATTGAGAAGAGTGAAAATATGCTGTTTTGAAAACTATGGCAGGTGAGATTTTCTGCCTAATTATATAAGAATATTTCTCTAAAAAATACACATTACTTCAAAGACTTATTGGCTGTGAAATAAGTTAAGCGTATTTCAAATCGCTTGTCTGCAAAGAAAGGTGAGATGTAGGGAATCAAAGAAAGTCGAGGGGAAAATGTCAATATATACATTGCTTTATGGTGAACTAAGTCTTAGGCCAGCAACAATGTAGAGGACCTGACCCTTAGAAACTTACAAGTAAGCTGGAATACAAATCTTTATAAGTAAAAAGATTTATTAAAATGAATAACCAAGTGTTTTAAAGGACATCAGAAAAACAAAACAATAAACCCTGACAACATATAAAAAAGATAAATAAAGATATGAGCAGAACTTAATACAACAGAAAAGCTATAAAATTCAGGTGATTTAGTAAGTCCAAAGAATATTCTTTGAAAAGATTTAAAAGACACACTTTGATTAAGGAAAGCACAAACATATTTAAAGAATATATAGAAAGAATCAGGACAATGTTATAGCAGAGAAGATCTGAAATGCCAGTAAATTTGAACATTTCTGTAAAGGGGACCATTTCCTAGCTCCTAAAGTTTACCAAAACTGACACAAGTTGAAATCATTTAAGGTCTTCATATCTGCCGTTGGCATTCTTGAAACGACCTGGCCTGAGAATGTAGCATCTGTAGTCCATGGTAACCTGTGGAGAGCGGGCGGGGCTGAGGGAGTTTGGAACACTTCCCTCACTGAGGGAGTGGTTGTGGCCATCTCTTCTGTGACTGAACAAATGGCAGGGGAGCAGGGGGCCAAGGACAGGGCCCTCAGAGAACGGCAAGCCCTGTGGGGTGTCACTAGCATTTAGGCCCAGGCCAAAGAGCGACTTCTTTGTCTGCACAGCTGCCCAAACTCTTACCTTTCCACTCAGGCCGCCCTCTTACTTGAAGTGTGTGTGGAACCTGTCCGCACAGTACACCTCCCTGCACATCTAACCTTAGGTCTGGGCATCATAGCTTCCTGCCATGTGACCGAAGTTCCCAGGCAAATGGGTCCCTAGGACACACGCGGAGAGGCTCCTGCCCGGGCCAAAGGCCCACACTGCCCCTGCCCCGAGTCGAGGGACGCAAAGTAGCCCTGTTTGAGTGCCCTGCCTCTAGCAGGAGTATTGGACCAACACTTGTAGAAAACGGGGTCCTTGCGGGCAACTCATTGGAGGGACACAAATAAATCTTTGCCGACTTTCTGCTGAAACTTTCGAGAGTTCACACCTAAGCCTCTTACACGGTCAGCTGTTTAGCTAAACATGAGCTCATGATCTAAATTTACACAATAATGAAGAAATCAGCTACAAGGGGAGACTATCAGCAAAAACAATCAATACCAGAATTAGACTCCCAAGGCCATCCATCTGATGTTGGAATAATCACGTGCAAGGCAGAAAATATACATAAAACTGGAACTGAAACAAGGAACAAGGATGTTTTCAAAGACTGGTAGGATCTCTAAAACATTTTTAAAGTACATGATATTGATAAAGCTAAATACTCAAATGTTGTGTAATACAACAGATTAATCACTGAGAAGAGTGAAATTATGCTGTTTTGAAAACTATGGCAGGTCAGATTTTCTGCCTAACTATATAAGAAGATTTCTCTAAAAATAACACATTATTTCAAAGACTTATTGGCTGTGAAATAAGTTATGTGTTTTTCAAATGGCTTGTCTGCAAAGAAAGGTGAGATCTAGGGAATCAAAAAAGTCGAGGGGAAAGTATGTCAATATATACATTGCTATATGGTGAACTAAGCCTTAGGCCAGCAACAATGTAGAGGACATGACCCTTAGAAACTTACAAGTAAGTTGGAATCTTCAAAAGTTCAAATCTTTATAAGTAAAAAGATTTATTAAATGAATATCCAAGTTTTAAAATTGACATCAGAATATCAAACCAATAAACCCTGAGAACATAGAAAAAAGATAAATAAAGATATGAGCAGAACTTAAAACAACAGAAAACGTATAAACTTGAGGTGATTTAGTAAGTCCAAAGTATATTCTTCGAAAAGATTTTAAAGACACACTTTGATTAAGGAAAGCAAAAACATAAGTAAAGAATATACAGAAAGAATCAGGACAATGTTATAGCAGACAATATATGAAATGACAGTAAATTTGAACATTTTTGTAAAGGGGACCATTTCGTAGCTCCTAAAGTTTACCAAAACTGACACAAGGAAATCATTTAAGGTCATCTTGTCTGCCCTTGGCATTCTCGGAACGCCCTGGCCTCAGAATGCAGCATCTATAGTCCATGGTAAACTGCAGAGATGGGGCGGGGCTGCGGGAGTATGGAACACTGCCCACAAAACGGAGTGTTTGTGGCCATCTCTGCTGTGACTGAACAAAGGGAAGGGAAGCAGAGGGCCCGGGGCAGGGCCCTCAGGACCCGGAAGGCACAGTGTTGTGTCACAAGCATTTAGGCCCAGGACAAAGGGTGCCTTCGTTGTCTGCACAGCTACCCAAACTCTCACTTTTCCAATCAGGACGCCCTCTTAGTTGACGTGTGTGTAGAACCTGTCCACGCAGTACATCTCGCTGCACAGCTAACCATAGGTCTGGGCATCGTAACTTCCTGCCAGGTGACAGAAGTTCGCAGGCAGATGGGTCCCTGGGACACAGGCCGAGAGGCTCCTGCCCGGGCCACAGGCCGCCCACTGCCCCTGCCCCAGATCGGGGACAGCCTAGCAGCCCTGTCAGAGTCCCCTGACTCTACAGGTAATATTGGACCAACACTTCTGGAAGACGGGGTCCTCGCGGGCAACTCATAGGAGGGACACAAAAGAGTCTTTCCCAACATTCTGAGGAAACTTATGAGCTTTCACACCTAAGCCTCTTACAAGGTCACCTGTTTAGCTAACCATGAGCTCATGATCCAAATTTACACAATAATGAAGACATCAGCTATAAGGGGAGACAATCAGCACAAACAATCAATACCAGAATTAGATTCCCAAGACCATCCATCAGATGTTGGAATAATCAGGTGCAAGGCAGGAAATATACATAAAACTGCAAATGAAACAAGGAACCAGGATGTTTTCCAAGAGAGGTCGGTTCTCTGAAACATTTTTAAAGTATATGTCATTGATAAAGCTAAATACTAAAAGGTTGTGTAATACAACAGATTCATCATTGAGAAGAGTGAAATTATGCTGTTTTGAAAACTATGGCAGGTCAGATTTCCTGCGTAAATATATATATATAATAAGATTTCTCTGAAAACTACACATTATTTCAAAGACTTATTGGCTGTGAAATAAGTTAAGGGTATTTCAAATGGCTTGTCTGCAAAGAAAGGTGAGATATAGGGAATCACAGAAAGTCGATGGGAAAATATGTCAATATATACATTGCTATATGTTGCTCAAAGTATTAGGCTAGCAACAATGTAAAAGACCTGACCGTTAGAAAGATGGAGTCTTCAAAAGTTCATATCTTTTTAAGTAAAAAGATTTATTAAAAAGAATAACCAAATGTCTTAATTGACATCAGAAGTTCAAAACAATAAACCCTGAGAACATAGAAAAATATAAAGATATGAGAAGAACTTAATACAAAAGAAAACGTATAAAATTGAGGTGATTTAGTAAGTCCAAAGAATATTCTTTGACAAGATTTAAAAGACACACTTTGATTAAGGAAAACAAAAACGTAAGTAAAAAATATACAGAAAGAGTCAGGACAATGTTATAGCAGAGAATATATGAAATGCCAGTAAATTTGAACATTTCTGTAAAGGGGACAATTTCCTAGCTCCTAAAGTTTACCAAAACAGACACAAAAGGAAAGCATTGAAGGTCATCATGTCTGCCCTTGGCATTCTCTGAATGCCCTTCCCTCAGAATGCAGCATCTGTAGTGCATGGTAACCTGCGGAGATGGGGCGTGGCTGAGGGAGGTGGGAACACTGCCCTCACTGACGGATTTGGTGTGGCCATCTCTGCTGTGACTGAACAAACGGCAGGGGAGCAGGGGCCCAGGGCAGGGCCCTCAGAGCCCGGCAGGCCCAGTGTGGTTTCACAAGCATTTAGGCCCAGGCCATAGGGCGCCTTCTTTGTCTGCACAGCTGCCCAAACTCTCAACTTTCCACTCAGGCCGCCCTCTTACTTGAAGTGTGTTTGGAATCTGTCCGCGCAGTACACCTCACTGCACAGCGAACCATAGGTCTGGGCATCGTAGCTTCCTGCCAGGTGACCGAAGTTCGCTGGCAGATGGGTCACTGGGACACACGCGAAGAGCCTCCTAAACGAGCCACAGGCCGCCCACAGCCCCTTCCCCATGTCGGGGGCCGCAGAGCAGCCCTGTCTGAGTCCCCTGCCTCTAGAAGGAGTATTGGACCAACACTTCTAGAAAACGGTGTCCTCGCGGGCAACTCATGGGAGGGACACGAATGAATCTTGCCTGACTTTCTGCTGAAACTTACGAGTGTTCACAGCTAAGCCTCTTACAAGATCAGCTGTTTAGCTAAACATGAGCTCATGATCTAAATTTACACAATAATGAAGAAATCAGCTACAAGGGGAGACAATCAACGAAAACATTCAATACCAGAATTCGATTCCCTAGGCCATCCATCAGATGTTGGAATAATCAGGTGCAAGGCAGAAAGTATACACAAAACTGGAACTGAAACAAGGAACAAGGATGTTTTCAAAGACTGCTAGGATCTCTAAATTATTTTTAAAGTATATGTAACTGATAAAGCTAAATACTCAAAGGTTGTGTAATACAACAGATTTATCATTGAGAAGAGTGAAATTATGCTGTTTTGAAAACTATGGCAGGTCAGATTATTTGCCTAACTATGGAAGAAGATTTATCTAAAAATAATACACATTATTTCAAAGACTTATTGGCTGTGAAATAAGTTAAGGGTATTTCAAATGGCTTGTCTGCAATGAAAGGTGAGATGTAGGGAATCACAGAAAGTCGAGGGGAAAGTATGTCAATATATACATTGCTATATGTTCAACTAAGCTTTAGGCCAGCAACAACGTAGAGGACCTGACCCTTAGAAATTTGGAATCTTCAAAAGTTCAAATCTTTATAAGTAAAAAGATTTATTAAAATGAATATCCAAGTGTTTTAATTGACATAAGAAGATCAAAACAATAAACCCTGAGAACATAGAAAAAAGATAAATAAAGATATGAGCAGAACTTAATACAACAGAAAACGTAGAAAGTTGAGGTGATTTAGTAAGTCCAAAGAATATTCTTTGAAAAGATTTAAAAGACACACTTTGATTAAGGAAAGCAAAAACATAAGTAAAGAATATACAGAAAGAATCAGGACAATGTTATAGCAGAGAATATATGAAATGCCAGTAAATTTGAACATTTCTGTAAAGGGGACCATTTCCTAGCTAGTAAAGTTTACCAAAACTGACACACGAGGAAATCATTTAAGGTCATCATGTCTGCCCTTGGCATTCTCTGAACACCCTGGCCTCAGAATGCAGCATCTGTAGTCCATGGTAACCTGCGGAGAGTGGGCGGGGATGAGGGAAACTGGAACACTGCCCTCACTGAGGGAGTGGGTGTGGCCATCTCTGCTGTGACTGAACAAAGGGCAGGGGAGCAGGGGGCCCAGGGCAGGGCCCTCAGATCCCGGCAGGCCCAGTGGAGTGTCACAAGCATTTAGGCCCAGGCCAAAGGGCGCCTTCTTTGTCTGCACAGCTGCACAAACTCTCACCTTTCAACTCAGGCCGCCCTGTTACTTGAAGTGTGTGTGGAACCTGTCCGCGCAGTACACCTCGCTGCGCAGCTAACCATAGGTCGGGGCATTGTAGCTTCCTGCCAGGTGACCGAGGATCGCAGTTAGATGGGTCCCTGGGACACACGCGGAGAGGCTCTGGACCGGGCCGCAGGCCGCCCACTGCCCCTTCCTCAGATCGGGGGCCGCAAAGCAGCCCTGTCCGAGTCCCTGCCTCAGAGGGACTATTTGACCAACACTTGTAGAAAACGGGGTCCTCGTGGGCACTCATTGGAGGGACACAAATAAATCTTTGCCGACTTTCTGATGAAGCTTCCGGGCGTTCACACCTAAGCCTCTTACAAGGTCAGCTGTTTAGCTAAACATGAGCTCATAATCTAAATTTACACAATAATGAAGAAATCAGCTACAAGGGGGAGACAATCCCCAAAAACAAGCAATACCAGAATTAGATTCCCTAGGCCATCCATCAAATGTTGGAATAATCAGGTGCAAGGCAGAAAATATACATAAAATTGGAACTGAAACAAGGAACAAGGAGGTTTTCAAAGACTAGTAGGATCTCTAAAACATTGTTAAAGTACATGTCATTGATAAAGGTAAATACTCAAATGTTGTGTAATACAACAGATTCATCATTGAGAAGAGTGAAATTATGCTGTTTTGAAAACTATGGCAGGTCAGATTTTCTGCGTAATTATATAAGAAGATTTCTCTAAAATATACACATTATTTCAAAGGCTTATGGGCTGTGAAATAAGTTAAGGGTATTTCAAATGGCTTGTCTGCAAAGAAAGGTGAGATGTAGGGAATCACAGTAAGTCGAGGGGAAAATAGGTCAATATATACATTGCTCTATGTTGAACTAAGCCTTAGGCCAGGAACAATGTAGAGGACCTGACCCTTAGAAACTTACAAGTAAGCTGGAATCTTCAAAATTTCAAATATTTATAAGTAAAAAGATTTATGAAAATGAATAACCAAGTGTTTTAATTTACATCAGAAGATCAAAACTATAAACCCTGAGAACATAGAAAAAAGATAAATAAAGATATGTTCAGAACTTAATACAACAGAAAAAGTATAAAATTCAGGTGATGTAGTAAGTCAAAAGAATATTCTTTGAAAAGAGTTAAAAGACACACTTTGATTAAGGAAAACAAAAACATAAGTCAAGAATATACAGAAAGATAAAGGACAATGTTATAACAAAAAATATCTGAAATGCCAGTAAATTTGAACATTTCTGTAATGTGGACCAGTTCCTAGCTCCTAAAGTTTACCAAAACTGACACAAGAGGAAATCATTTAAGGTCATCCTGTCTGCCCTTGGCATTCTCGAAACGCCCTGGCCTCAGAATGCAGCATCTGTCGTCCATGGTAACCTGCGGAGAGGGGGCGGGGCTGAGGGAGTTTGGAACACTGCCCTCACTGAGGGAGTTGGTGTGGCCATCTCTGCTCTGACTGAAGATAGGGCAGGAGAGCAGGGAAATCAGGGCAGGAACCTCAGAGCACGGCAGGCCCAGTGGGGTGTCACAAGCATTTAGGCGCAGGCCAAAGGGCGTCTTCTTTGTCTGCACATCTGCCCAAACTCTCACTTTTCCACTCAGGCCGCCCACTTACTTGAAGTGTGTGTGGATCCTGTCCGCACAGTTCACCTCGCTGCACAGCTAACCATAGGTCTGGTCATCGTAGCTTCATGCCATGTGACCGAAGTTTGCAGTCATATGGGTCCCAAGGAAAAACGCGGAGAGGATCATGCCCGGGCCACAGGATCCATACTGCCCCTGCCCCAGATCGGGGTCAGCAAAGCAGCCCTGTCTGAGTCCCTGTCTCTAGAGGGAGTATTGGACCAACACTTGTAGAAAACGGAGTCCTCGCGGGCCACTCATTGGAGGGACACAAATAAATCTTTGCCGTCGTTCTGATGAAGCTTACGAGCGTTCACACCTAAGCCTCTTACAAGGTTAGCTGTTTGGCTAAACATGAGCTCATGATCTATATTTTCACAATAATGAAGAAATCAGCTACAAGGGTTAGACAATCAGCAAAAGCAATCAATACCAGAATTAGATTCCCTAGGCCATCCATCAGATGTTGGAATAATCAGGTGCAAGGCAGAAAATATACATAAAACTGGAACTGAAACAAGGAATAAGGATGTTTTCAAAGACTGGTAGGATCTCTAAAATATTTTTAAAGTACATGTCTATGAAAAAGGTAAATACTCAAAGTTGTGTAATACAACAGATTCAACATTGAGAAGAGTGAAAGTATGCTGTTTTGAAAACTATGGCAAGTCAGATTTTCTGCCTAATTATATAAGAAGATTTCTCTAAAAATCCACATTATTTCAAAGACTTATTGGCTGTGAAATAAGTTAAGGGTATTTCAAATGGCTTGTCTGCAAAGAAAGGTGAGATGTAGGGAATCACAGTAAGTCGAGGGGAAAATAGGTCAATATATACATTGCTATATGGTAAACAAAGCCTTAGGCCAGCAACAATGTTGAGTACCTGACACTTAGAAACTTACAAGTAAGCTGGAATCTTCAAAAGTTCAAATCTTTATAAGTAAAAAATTTATGAAAATGAATAAGCAAGTGTTTAAATTGACATCAGAATATCAAAACAATAAACCCTGAGAACATAGAAAAAAGATAAATAAAGATATGAGAGAACTTAATACAACAGAAAACGTATAAAATCCAGGTGATGTAGTAAGTCCAAAGAATATTCTTTGAAAAGATTTAAAAGACACCCTTTGATTAAGGAAAACAAAAACATAATTAAAGAATATACAGAAAGAGTCTGGACAATGTTATAGCAGAGAATATATGAAATGCCTGTAAATTTTTACATTTGTGTAAAGTGGACCATTTCCTAGCTCCTAAAGTTTACCAAAACTGACACAAGAGGAAAACATTTAAAGTCATCATGTCTGCCATTGACATTCTCAGAACGCCCTGGCATCAGAATGCTTCATCTGTAGTCCTTGGTAACCTGTGGAGAGGGGGAGGGACTGAGGAAGTTTGGAACACTGCCCTCACTGAGGGAGTGGGTGTGGCCATCTCTGCTGTGACTGCACAAAGTCAGGGGAGCTGGGGATCCAGGGCAGGGCCCTCAGAGCCCGGCAGGCCCAGTGGGGTGTCACAAGCATTTAGGCCATGGACAAAGGGCGCCTTCTTTGTCTGCACAGCTGCCCTAACTCTCATTTTTCCACTCAGGCCGCCCTCATACTTGAAGTGTGTGTGGAACCTGTCCACGCAGTACCCCTCGCTGCACAGCTATCCATAGGTCTGGGCATCGTAGTTTCCTTCCAGTAGACCGAAGTTCACAGGCAGATGGGTCCCTGGGACACATGCGGAGAGGCTCCTGCCCGTGCCACAGGCTGCACACTTCCCCTGCCTCAGATCGGAGGATGCAAAGCAGCCCTGTCTGTGTCCCCTGCCTCTCGAAGGAGTATTGGACCAACACTTGTAGAAAACGCGGACGTCGCCGGCCACTCATTGGAGGTACAGAAATAAATCTTTGTTGACTTTCCGCAGAAGTTTACCAGCGTTCACACCTAAGCCTCATACAAGGTCAGCTGTTTAGCTAAACATGAGCTCATGATCTAAATTTACACAATAATGAATATATCAGCTACAAAGGGAGACAATCAGCAAAAACAATCAATACCAGAATTAGATTCCCTTGGCCATCCATCAGATGTTGGAATAATCAGGTGCAAGTCACAAAATATACATAAAACTGGAAGTGAAACAAGGAACAAGGATGATTTCAAAGACTGGTAGTATCTCTAAAACATTTTTAAAGTACATGTCAATGATAAAGCAAAATACTCAAAGGTTGTTTAATACCACAAATTAAGCATTGAGAAGAGTGAAAATATGCTGTTTTGAAAACTATGGCAGGTGAGATTTTCTGCCTAATTATATAAGAATATTTCTCTAAAAAATACACATTACTTCAAAGACTTATTGGCTGTGAAATAAGTTAAGCGTATTTCAAATCGCTTGTCTGCAAAGAAAGGTGAGATGTAGGGAATCAAAGAAAGTCGAGGGGAAAATGTCAATATATACATTGCTTTATGGTGAACTAAGTCTTAGGCCAGCAACAATGTAGAGGACCTGACCCTTAGAAACTTACAAGTAAGCTGGAATACAAATCTTTATAAGTAAAAAGATTTATTAAAATGAATAACCAAGTGTTTTAAAGGACATCAGAAAAACAAAACAATAAACCCTGACAACATATAAAAAAGATAAATAAAGATATGAGCAGAACTTAATACAACAGAAAAGCTATAAAATTCAGGTGATTTAGTAAGTCCAAAGAATATTCTTTGAAAAGATTTAAAAGACACACTTTGATTAAGGAAAGCACAAACATATTTAAAGAATATATAGAAAGAATCAGGACAATGTTATAGCAGAGAAGATCTGAAATGCCAGTAAATTTGAACATTTCTGTAAAGGGGACCATTTCCTAGCTCCTAAAGTTTACCAAAACTGACACAAGTTGAAATCATTTAAGGTCTTCATATCTGCCGTTGGCATTCTTGAAACGACCTGGCCTGAGAATGTAGCATCTGTAGTCCATGGTAACCTGTGGAGAGCGGGCGGGGCTGAGGGAGTTTGGAACACTTCCCTCACTGAGGGAGTGGTTGTGGCCATCTCTTCTGTGACTGAACAAATGGCAGGGGAGCAGGGGGCCAAGGACAGGGCCCTCAGAGAACGGCAAGCCCTGTGGGGTGTCACTAGCATTTAGGCCCAGGCCAAAGAGCGACTTCTTTGTCTGCACAGCTGCCCAAACTCTTACCTTTCCACTCAGGCCGCCCTCTTACTTGAAGTGTGTGTGGAACCTGTCCGCACAGTACACCTCCCTGCACATCTAACCTTAGGTCTGGGCATCATAGCTTCCTGCCATGTGACCGAAGTTCCCAGGCAAATGGGTCCCTAGGACACACGCGGAGAGGCTCCTGCCCGGGCCAAAGGCCCACACTGCCCCTGCCCCGAGTCGAGGGACGCAAAGTAGCCCTGTTTGAGTGCCCTGCCTCTAGCAGGAGTATTGGACCAACACTTGTAGAAAACGGGGTCCTTGCGGGCAACTCATTGGAGGGACACAAATAAATCTTTGCCGACTTTCTGCTGAAACTTTCGAGAGTTCACACCTAAGCCTCTTACACGGTCAGCTGTTTAGCTAAACATGAGCTCATGATCTAAATTTACACAATAATGAAGAAATCAGCTACAAGGGGAGACTATCAGCAAAAGCAATCAATACCAGAATTAGACTCCCAAGGCCATCCATCTGATGTTGGAATAATCACGTGCAAGGCAGAAAATATACATAAAACTGGAACTGAAACAAGGAACAAGGATGTTTTCAAAGACTGGTAGGATCTCTAAAACATTTTTAAAGTACATGATATTGATAAAGCTAAATACTCAAATGTTGTGTAATACAACAGATTAATCACTGAGAAGAGTGAAATTATGCTGTTTTGAAAACTATGGCAGGTCAGATTTTCTGCCTAACTATATAAGAAGATTTCTCTAAAAATAACACATTATTTCAAAGACTTATTGGCTGTGAAATAAGTTATGTGTTTTTCAAATGGCTTGTCTGCAAAGAAAGGTGAGATCTAGGGAATCAAAAAAGTCGAGGGGAAAGTATGTCAATATATACATTGCTATATGGTGAACTAAGCCTTAGGCCAGCAACAATGTAGAGGACATGACCCTTAGAAACTTACAAGTAAGTTGGAATCTTCAAAAGTTCAAATCTTTATAAGTAAAAAGATTTATTAAATGAATATCCAAGTTTTAAAATTGACATCAGAATATCAAACCAATAAACCCTGAGAACATAGAAAAAAGATAAATAAAGATATGAGCAGAACTTAAAACAACAGAAAACGTATAAACTTGAGGTGATTTAGTAAGTCCAAAGTATATTCTTCGAAAAGATTTTAAAGACACACTTTGATTAAGGAAAACCAAAACATAAGTAAAGAATATACAGAAAGAATCAGGACAATGTTATAGCAGACAATATATGAAATGACAGTAAATTTGAACATTTTTGTAAAGGGGACCATTTCGTAGCTCCTAAAGTTTACCAAAACTGACACAAGGAAATCATTTAAGGTCATCTTGTCTGCCCTTGGCATTCTCGGAACGCCCTGGCCTCAGAATGCAGCATCTATAGTCCATGGTAAACTGCAGAGATGGGGCGGGGCTGCGGGAGTATGGAACACTGCCCACAAAACGGAGTGTTTGTGGCCATCTCTGCTGTGACTGAACAAAGGGAAGGGAAGCAGAGGGCCCGGGGCAGGGCCCTCAGGACCCGGAAGGCACAGTGTTGTGTCACAAGCATTTAGGCCCAGGACAAAGGGTGCCTTCGTTGTCTGCACAGCTACCCAAACTCTCACTTTTCCAATCAGGACGCCCTCTTAGTTGACGTGTGTGTAGAACCTGTCCACGCAGTACATCTCGCTGCACAGCTAACCATAGGTCTGGGCATCGTAACTTCCTGCCAGGTGACAGAAGTTCGCAGGCAGATGGGTCCCTGGGACACAGGCCGAGAGGCTCCTGCCCGGGCCACAGGCCGCTCACTGCCCCTGCCCCAGATCGGGGACAGCCTAGCAGCCCTGTCAGAGTCCCCTGACTCTACAGGTAATATTGGACCAACACTTCTGGAAGACGGGGTCCTCGCGGGCAACTCATAGGAGGGACACAAAAGAGTCTTTCCCAACATTCTGAGGAAACTTATGAGCTTTCACACCTAAGCCTCTTACAAGGTCACCTGTTTAGCTAACCATGAGCTCATGATCCAAATTTACACAATAATGAAGACATCAGCTATAAGGGGAGACAATCAGCAAAAACAATCAATACCAGAATTAGATTCCCAAGACCATCCATCAGATGTTGGAATAATCAGGTGCAAGGCAGGAAATATACATAAAACTGCAAATGAAACAAGGAACCAGGATGTTTTCCAAGAGAGGTCGGTTCTCTGAAACATTTTTAAAGTATATGTCATTGATAAAGCTAAATACTAAAAGGTTGTGTAATACAACAGATTCATCATTGAGAAGAGTGAAATTATGCTGTTTTGAAAACTATGGCAGGTCAGATTTCCTGCGTAAATATATATATATAATAAGATTTCTCTGAAAACTACACATTATTTCAAAGACTTATTGGCTGTGAAATAAGTTAAGGGTATTTCAAATGGCTTGTCTGCAAAGAAAGGTGAGATATAGGGAATCACAGAAAGTCGATGGGAAAATATGTCAATATATACATTGCTATATGTTGCTCAAAGTATTAGGCTAGCAACAATGTAAAAGACCTGACCGTTAGAAAGATGGAGTCTTCAAAAGTTCATATCTTTTTAAGTAAAAAGATTTATTAAAAAGAATAACCAAATGTCTTAATTGACATCAGAAGTTCAAAACAATAAACCCTGAGAACATAGAAAAATATAAAGATATGAGAAGAACTTAATACAAAAGAAAACGTATAAAATTGAGGTGATTTAGTAAGTCCAAAGAATATTCTTTGACAAGATTTAAAAGACACACTTTGATTAAGGAAAACAAAAACGTAAGTAAAAAATATACAGAAAGAGTCAGGACAATGTTATAGCAGAGAATATATGAAATGCCAGTAAATTTGAACATTTCTGTAAAGGGGACAATTTCCTAGCTCCTAAAGTTTACCAAAACAGACACAAAAGGAAAGCATTGAAGGTCATCATGTCTGCCCTTGGCATTCTCTGAATGCCCTTCCCTCAGAATGCAGCATCTGTAGTGCATGGTAACCTGCGGAGATGGGGCGTGGCTGAGGGAGGTGGGAACACTGCCCTCACTGACGGATTTGGTGTGGCCATCTCTGCTGTGACTGAACAAACGGCAGGGGAGCAGGGGCCCAGGGCAGGGCCCTCAGAGCCCGGCAGGCCCAGTGTGGTTTCACAAGCATTTAGGCCCAGGCCATAGGGCGCCTTCTTTGTCTGCACAGCTGCCCAAACTCTCAACTTTCCACTCAGGCCGCCCTCTTACTTGAAGTGTGTTTGGAATCTGTCCGCGCAGTACACCTCACTGCACAGCGAACCATAGGTCTGGGCATCGTAGCTTCCTGCCAGGTGACCGAAGTTCGCTGGCAGATGGGTCACTGGGACACACGCGAAGAGCCTCCTAAACGAGCCACAGGCCGCCCACAGCCCCTTCCCCATGTCGGGGGCCGCAGAGCAGCCCTGTCTGAGTCCCCTGCCTCTAGAAGGAGTATTGGACCAACACTTCTAGAAAACGGTGTCCTCGCGGGCAACTCATGGGAGGGACACGAATGAATCTTGCCTGACTTTCTGCTGAAACTTACGAGTGTTCACAGCTAAGCCTCTTACAAGATCAGCTGTTTAGCTAAACATGAGCTCATGATCTAAATTTACACAATAATGAAGAAATCAGCTACAAGGGGAGACAATCAACGAAAACATTCAATACCAGAATTCGATTCCCTAGGCCATCCATCAGATGTTGGAATAATCAGGTGCAAGGCAGAAAGTATACACAAAACTGGAACTGAAACAAGGAACAAGGATGTTTTCAAAGACTGCTAGGATCTCTAAATTATTTTTAAAGTATATGTAACTGATAAAGCTAAATACTCAAAGGTTGTGTAATACAACAGATTTATCATTGAGAAGAGTGAAATTATGCTGTTTTGAAAACTATGGCAGGTCAGATTATTTGCCTAACTATGGAAGAAGATTTATCTAAAAATAATACACATTATTTCAAAGACTTATTGGCTGTGAAATAAGTTAAGGGTATTTCAAATGGCTTGTCTGCAATGAAAGGTGAGATGTAGGGAATCACAGAAAGTCGAGGGGAAAGTATGTCAATATATACATTGCTATATGTTCAACTAAGCTTTAGGCCAGCAACAACGTAGAGGACCTGACCCTTAGAAATTTGGAATCTTCAAAAGTTCAAATCTTTATAAGTAAAAAGATTTATTAAAATGAATATCCAAGTGTTTTAATTGACATAAGAAGATCAAAACAATAAACCCTGAGAACATAGAAAAAAGATAAATAAAGATATGAGCAGAACTTAATACAACAGAAAACGTAGAAAGTTGAGGTGATTTAGTAAGTCCAAAGAATATTCTTTGAAAAGATTTAAAAGACACACTTTGATTAAGGAAAGCAAAAACATAAGTAAAGAATATACAGAAAGAATCAGGACAATGTTATAGCAGAGAATATATGAAATGCCAGTAAATTTGAACATTTCTGTAAAGGGGACCATTTCCTAGCTAGTAAAGTTTACCAAAACTGACACACGAGGAAATCATTTAAGGTCATCATGTCTGCCCTTGGCATTCTCTGAACACCCTGGCCTCAGAATGCAGCATCTGTAGTCCATGGTAACCTGCGGAGAGTGGGCGGGGATGAGGGAAACTGGAACACTGCCCTCACTGAGGGAGTGGGTGTGGCCATCTCTGCTGTGACTGAACAAAGGGCAGGGGAGCAGGGGGCCCAGGGCAGGGCCCTCAGATCCCGGCAGGCCCAGTGGAGTGTCACAAGCATTTAGGCCCAGGCCAAAGGGCGCCTTCTTTGTCTGCACAGCTGCACAAACTCTCACCTTTCAACTCAGGCCGCCCTGTTACTTGAAGTGTGTGTGGAACCTGTCCGCGCAGTACACCTCGCTGCGCAGCTAACCATAGGTCGGGGCATTGTAGCTTCCTGCCAGGTGACCGAGGATCGCAGTTAGATGGGTCCCTGGGACACACGCGGAGAGGCTCTGGACCGGGCCGCAGGCCGCCCACTGCCCCTTCCTCAGATCGGGGGCCGCAAAGCAGCCCTGTCCGAGTCCCTGCCTCAGAGGGACTATTTGACCAACACTTGTAGAAAACGGGGTCCTCGTGGGCACTCATTGGAGGGACACAAATAAATCTTTGCCGACTTTCTGATGAAGCTTCCGGGCGTTCACACCTAAGCCTCTTACAAGGTCAGCTGTTTAGCTAAACATGAGCTCATAATCTAAATTTACACAATAATGAAGAAATCAGCTACAAGGGGGAGACAATCCCCAAAAACAAGCAATACCAGAATTAGATTCCCTAGGCCATCCATCAAATGTTGGAATAATCAGGTGCAAGGCAGAAAATATACATAAAATTGGAACTGAAACAAGGAACAAGGAGGTTTTCAAAGACTAGTAGGATCTCTAAAACATTGTTAAAGTACATGTCATTGATAAAGGTAAATACTCAAATGTTGTGTAATACAACAGATTCATCATTGAGAAGAGTGAAATTATGCTGTTTTGAAAACTATGGCAGGTCAGATTTTCTGCCTAATTATATAAGAAGATTTCTCTAAAATATACACATTATTTCAAAGGCTTATGGGCTGTGAAATAAGTTAAGGGTATTTCAAATGGCTTGTCTGCAAAGAAAGGTGAGATGTAGGGAATCACAGTAAGTCGAGGGGAAAATAGGTCAATATATACATTGCTCTATGTTGAACTAAGCCTTAGGCCAGGAACAATGTAGAGGACCTGACCCTTAGAAACTTACAAGTAAGCTGGAATCTTCAAAATTTCAAATATTTATAAGTAAAAAGATTTATGAAAATGAATAACCAAGTGTTTTAATTTACATCAGAAGATCAAAACTATAAACCCTGAGAACATAGAAAAAAGATAAATAAAGATATGTTCAGAACTTAATACAACAGAAAAAGTATAAAATTCAGGTGATGTAGTAAGTCAAAAGAATATTCTTTGAAAAGAGTTAAAAGACACACTTTGATTAAGGAAAACAAAAACATAAGTCAAGAATATACAGAAAGATAAAGGACAATGTTATAACAAAAAATATCTGAAATGCCAGTAAATTTGAACATTTCTGTAATGTGGACCAGTTCCTAGCTCCTAAAGTTTACCAAAACTGACACAAGAGGAAATCATTTAAGGTCATCCTGTCTGCCCTTGGCATTCTCGAAACGCCCTGGCCTCAGAATGCAGCATCTGTCGTCCATGGTAACCTGCGGAGAGGGGGCGGGGCTGAGGGAGTTTGGAACACTGCCCTCACTGAGGGAGTTGGTGTGGCCATCTCTGCTCTGACTGAAGATAGGGCAGGAGAGCAGGGAAATCAGGGCAGGAACCTCAGAGCACGGCAGGCCCAGTGGGGTGTCACAAGCATTTAGGCGCAGGCCAAAGGGCGTCTTCTTTGTCTGCACATCTGCCCAAACTCTCACTTTTCCACTCAGGCCGCCCACTTACTTGAAGTGTGTGTGGATCCTGTCCGCACAGTTCACCTCGCTGCACAGCTAACCATAGGTCTGGTCATCGTAGCTTCATGCCATGTGACCGAAGTTTGCAGTCATATGGGTCCCAAGGAAAAACGCGGAGAGGATCATGCCCGGGCCACAGGATCCATACTGCCCCTGCCCCAGATCGGGGTCAGCAAAGCAGCCCTGTCTGAGTCCCTGTCTCTAGAGGGAGTATTGGACCAACACTTGTAGAAAACGGAGTCCTCGCGGGCCACTCATTGGAGGGACACAAATAAATCTTTGCCGTCGTTCTGATGAAGCTTACGAGCGTTCACACCTAAGCCTCTTACAAGGTTAGCTGTTTGGCTAAACATGAGCTCATGATCTATATTTTCACAATAATGAAGAAATCAGCTACAAGGGTTAGACAATCAGCAAAAGCAATCAATACCAGAATTAGATTCCCTAGGCCATCCATCAGATGTTGGAATAATCAGGTGCAAGGCAGAAAATATACATAAAACTGGAACTGAAACAAGGAATAAGGATGTTTTCAAAGACTGGTAGGATCTCTAAAATATTTTTAAAGTACATGTCTATGAAAAAGGTAAATACTCAAAGTTGTGTAATACAACAGATTCAACATTGAGAAGAGTGAAAGTATGCTGTTTTGAAAACTATGGCAAGTCAGATTTTCTGCCTAATTATATAAGAAGATTTCTCTAAAAATCCACATTATTTCAAAGACTTATTGGCTGTGAAATAAGTTAAGGGTATTTCAAATGGCTTGTCTGCAAAGAAAGGTGAGATGTAGGGAATCACAGTAAGTCGAGGGGAAAATAGGTCAATATATACATTGCTATATGGTAAACAAAGCCTTAGGCCAGCAACAATGTTGAGTACCTGACACTTAGAAACTTACAAGTAAGCTGGAATCTTCAAAAGTTCAAATCTTTATAAGTAAAAAATTTATGAAAATGAATAAGCAAGTGTTTAAATTGACATCAGAATATCAAAACAATAAACCCTGAGAACATAGAAAAAAGATAAATAAAGATATGAGAGAACTTAATACAACAGAAAACGTATAAAATCCAGGTGATGTAGTAAGTCCAAAGAATATTCTTTGAAAAGATTTAAAAGACACCCTTTGATTAAGGAAAACAAAAACATAATTAAAGAATATACAGAAAGAGTCTGGACAATGTTATAGCAGAGAATATATGAAATGCCTGTAAATTTTTACATTTGTGTAAAGTGGACCATTTCCTAGCTCCTAAAGTTTACCAAAACTGACACAAGAGGAAAACATTTAAAGTCATCATGTCTGCCATTGACATTCTCAGAACGCCCTGGCATCAGAATGCTTCATCTGTAGTCCTTGGTAACCTGTGGAGAGGGGGAGGGACTGAGGAAGTTTGGAACACTGCCCTCACTGAGGGAGTGGGTGTGGCCATCTCTGCTGTGACTGCACAAAGTCAGGGGAGCTGGGGATCCAGGGCAGGGCCCTCAGAGCCCGGCAGGCCCAGTGGGGTGTCACAAGCATTTAGGCCATGGACAAAGGGCGCCTTCTTTGTCTGCACAGCTGCCCTAACTCTCATTTTTCCACTCAGGCCGCCCTCATACTTGAAGTGTGTGTGGAACCTGTCCACGCAGTACCCCTCGCTGCACAGCTATCCATAGGTCTGGGCATCGTAGTTTCCTTCCAGTAGACCGAAGTTCACAGGCAGATGGGTCCCTGGGACACATGCGGAGAGGCTCCTGCCCGTGCCACAGGCTGCACACTTCCCCTGCCTCAGATCGGAGGATGCAAAGCAGCCCTGTCTGTGTCCCCTGCCTCTCGAAGGAGTATTGGACCAACACTTGTAGAAAACGCGGACGTCGCCGGCCACTCATTGGAGGTACAGAAATAAATCTTTGTTGACTTTCCGCAGAAGTTTACCAGCGTTCACACCTAAGCCTCATACAAGGTCAGCTGTTTAGCTAAACATGAGCTCATGATCTAAATTTACACAATAATGAATATATCAGCTACAAAGGGAGACAATCAGCAAAAACAATCAATACCAGAATTAGATTCCCTTGGCCATCCATCAGATGTTGGAATAATCAGGTGCAAGTCACAAAATATACATAAAACTGGAAGTGAAACAAGGAACAAGGATGATTTCAAAGACTGGTAGTATCTCTAAAACATTTTTAAAGTACATGTCAATGATAAAGCAAAATACTCAAAGGTTGTTTAATACCACAAATTAAGCATTGAGAAGAGTGAAAATATGCTGTTTTGAAAACTATGGCAGGTGAGATTTTCTGCCTAATTATATAAGAATATTTCTCTAAAAAATACACATTACTTCAAAGACTTATTGGCTGTGAAATAAGTTAAGCGTATTTCAAATCGCTTGTCTGCAAAGAAAGGTGAGATGTAGGGAATCAAAGAAAGTCGAGGGGAAAATGTCAATATATACATTGCTTTATGGTGAACTAAGTCTTAGGCCAGCAACAATGTAGAGGACCTGACCCTTAGAAACTTACAAGTAAGCTGGAATACAAATCTTTATAAGTAAAAAGATTTATTAAAATGAATAACCAAGTGTTTTAAAGGACATCAGAAAAACAAAACAATAAACCCTGACAACATATAAAAAAGATAAATAAAGATATGAGCAGAACTTAATACAACAGAAAAGCTATAAAATTCAGGTGATTTAGTAAGTCCAAAGAATATTCTTTGAAAAGATTTAAAAGACACACTTTGATTAAGGAAAGCACAAACATATTTAAAGAATATATAGAAAGAATCAGGACAATGTTATAGCAGAGAAGATCTGAAATGCCAGTAAATTTGAACATTTCTGTAAAGGGGACCATTTCCTAGCTCCTAAAGTTTACCAAAACTGACACAAGTTGAAATCATTTAAGGTCTTCATATCTGCCGTTGGCATTCTTGAAACGACCTGGCCTGAGAATGTAGCATCTGTAGTCCATGGTAACCTGTGGAGAGCGGGCGGGGCTGAGGGAGTTTGGAACACTTCCCTCACTGAGGGAGTGGTTGTGGCCATCTCTTCTGTGACTGAACAAATGGCAGGGGAGCAGGGGGCCAAGGACAGGGCCCTCAGAGAACGGCAAGCCCTGTGGGGTGTCACTAGCATTTAGGCCCAGGCCAAAGAGCGACTTCTTTGTCTGCACAGCTGCCCAAACTCTTACCTTTCCACTCAGGCCGCCCTCTTACTTGAAGTGTGTGTGGAACCTGTCCGCACAGTACACCTCCCTGCACATCTAACCTTAGGTCTGGGCATCATAGCTTCCTGCCATGTGACCGAAGTTCCCAGGCAAATGGGTCCCTAGGACACACGCGGAGAGGCTCCTGCCCGGGCCAAAGGCCCACACTGCCCCTGCCCCGAGTCGAGGGACGCAAAGTAGCCCTGTTTGAGTGCCCTGCCTCTAGCAGGAGTATTGGACCAACACTTGTAGAAAACGGGGTCCTTGCGGGCAACTCATTGGAGGGACACAAATAAATCTTTGCCGACTTTCTGCTGAAACTTTCGAGAGTTCACACCTAAGCCTCTTACACGGTCAGCTGTTTAGCTAAACATGAGCTCATGATCTAAATTTACACAATAATGAAGAAATCAGCTACAAGGGGAGACTATCAGCAAAAACAATCAATACCAGAATTAGACTCCCAAGGCCATCCATCTGATGTTGGAATAATCATGTGCAAGGCAGAAAATATACATAAAACTGGAACTGAAACAAGGAACAAGGATGTTTTCAAAGACTGGTAGGATCTCTAAAACATTTTTAAAGTACATGATATTGATAAAGCTAAATACTCAAATGTTGTGTAATACAACAGATTAATCACTGAGAAGAGTGAAATTATGCTGTTTTGAAAACTATGGCAGGTCAGATTTTCTGCCTAACTATATAAGAAGATTTCTCTAAAAATAACACATTATTTCAAAGACTTATTGGCTGTGAAATAAGTTATGTGTTTTTCAAATGGCTTGTCTGCAAAGAAAGGTGAGATCTAGGGAATCAAAAAAGTCGAGGGGAAAGTATGTCAATATATACATTGCTATATGGTGAACTAAGCCTTAGGCCAGCAACAATGTAGAGGACATGACCCTTAGAAACTTACAAGTAAGTTGGAATCTTCAAAAGTTCAAATCTTTATAAGTAAAAAGATTTATTAAATGAATATCCAAGTTTTAAAATTGACATCAGAATATCAAACCAATAAACCCTGAGAACATAGAAAAAAGATAAATAAAGATATGAGCAGAACTTAAAACAACAGAAAACGTATAAACTTGAGGTGATTTAGTAAGTCCAAAGTATATTCTTCGAAAAGATTTTAAAGACACACTTTGATTAAGGAAAACCAAAACATAAGTAAAGAATATACAGAAAGAATCAGGACAATGTTATAGCAGACAATATATGAAATGACAGTAAATTTGAACATTTTTGTAAAGGGGACCATTTCGTAGCTCCTAAAGTTTACCAAAACTGACACAAGGAAATCATTTAAGGTCATCTTGTCTGCCCTTGGCATTCTCGGAACGCCCTGGCCTCAGAATGCAGCATCTATAGTCCATGGTAAACTGCAGAGATGGGGCGGGGCTGCGGGAGTATGGAACACTGCCCACAAAACGGAGTGTTTGTGGCCATCTCTGCTGTGACTGAACAAAGGGAAGGGAAGCAGAGGGCCCGGGGCAGGGCCCTCAGGACCCGGAAGGCACAGTGTTGTGTCACAAGCAGTTAGGCCCAGGACAAAGGGTGCCTTCGTTGTCTGCACAGCTACCCAAACTCTCACTTTTCCAATCAGGACGCCCTCTTAGTTGACGTGTGTGTAGAACCTGTCCACGCAGTACATCTCGCTGCACAGCTAACCATAGGTCTGGGCATCGTAACTTCCTGCCAGGTGACAGAAGTTCGCAGGCAGATGGGTCCCTGGGACACAGGCCGAGAGGCTCCTGCCCGGGCCACAGGCCGCCCACTGCCCCTGCCCCAGATCGGGGACAGCCTAGCAGCCCTGTCAGAGTCCCCTGACTCTACAGGTAATATTGGACCAACACTTCTGGAAGACGGGGTCCTCGCGGGCAACTCATAGGAGGGACACAAAAGAGTCTTTCCCAACATTCTGAGGAAACTTATGAGCTTTCACACCTAAGCCTCTTACAAGGTCACCTGTTTAGCTAACCATGAGCTCATGATCCAAATTTACACAATAATGAAGACATCAGCTATAAGGGGAGACAATCAGCAAAAACAATCAATACCAGAATTAGATTCCCAAGACCATCCATCAGATGTTGGAATAATCAGGTGCAAGGCAGGAAATATACATAAAACTGCAAATGAAACAAGGAACCAGGATGTTTTCCAAGAGAGGTCGGTTCTCTGAAACATTTTTAAAGTATATGTCATTGATAAAGCTAAATACTAAAAGGTTGTGTAATACAACAGATTCATCATTGAGAAGAGTGAAATTATGCTGTTTTGAAAACTATGGCAGGTCAGATTTCCTGCGTAAATATATATATATAATAAGATTTCTCTGAAAACTACACATTATTTCAAAGACTTATTGGCTGTGAAATAAGTTAAGGGTATTTCAAATGGCTTGTCTGCAAAGAAAGGTGAGATATAGGGAATCACAGAAAGTCGATGGGAAAATATGTCAATATATACATTGCTATATGTTGCTCAAAGTATTAGGCTAGCAACAATGTAAAAGACCTGACCGTTAGAAAGATGGAGTCTTCAAAAGTTCATATCTTTTTAAGTAAAAAGATTTATTAAAAAGAATAACCAAATGTCTTAATTGACATCAGAAGTTCAAAACAATAAACCCTGAGAACATAGAAAAATATAAAGATATGAGAAGAACTTAATACAAAAGAAAACGTATAAAATTGAGGTGATTTAGTAAGTCCAAAGAATATTCTTTGACAAGATTTAAAAGACACACTTTGATTAAGGAAAACAAAAACGTAAGTAAAAAATATACAGAAAGAGTCAGGACAATGTTATAGCAGAGAATATATGAAATGCCAGTAAATTTGAACATTTCTGTAAAGGGGACAATTTCCTAGCTCCTAAAGTTTACCAAAACAGACACAAAAGGAAAGCATTGAAGGTCATCATGTCTGCCCTTGGCATTCTCTGAATGCCCTTCCCTCAGAATGCAGCATCTGTAGTGCATGGTAACCTGCGGAGATGGGGCGTGGCTGAGGGAGGTGGGAACACTGCCCTCACTGACGGATTTGGTGTGGCCATCTCTGCTGTGACTGAACAAACGGCAGGGGAGCAGGGGCCCAGGGCAGGGCCCTCAGAGCCCGGCAGGCCCAGTGTGGTTTCACAAGCATTTAGGCCCAGGCCATAGGGCGCCTTCTTTGTCTGCACAGCTGCCCAAACTCTCAACTTTCCACTCAGGCCGCCCTCTTACTTGAAGTGTGTTTGGAATCTGTCCGCGCAGTACACCTCACTGCACAGCGAACCATAGGTCTGGGCATCGTAGCTTCCTGCCAGGTGACCGAAGTTCGCTGGCAGATGGGTCACTGGGACACACGCGAAGAGCCTCCTAAACGAGCCACAGGCCGCCCACAGCCCCTTCCCCATGTCGGGGGCCGCAGAGCAGCCCTGTCTGAGTCCCCTGCCTCTAGAAGGAGTATTGGACCAACACTTCTAGAAAACGGTGTCCTCGCGGGCAACTCATGGGAGGGACACGAATGAATCTTGCCTGACTTTCTGCTGAAACTTACGAGTGTTCACAGCTAAGCCTCTTACAAGATCAGCTGTTTAGCTAAACATGAGCTCATGATCTAAATTTACACAATAATGAAGAAATCAGCTACAAGGGGAGACAATCAACGAAAACATTCAATACCAGAATTCGATTCCCTAGGCCATCCATCAGATGTTGGAATAATCAGGTGCAAGGCAGAAAGTATACACAAAACTGGAACTGAAACAAGGAACAAGGATGTTTTCAAAGACTGCTAGGATCTCTAAATTATTTTTAAAGTATATGTAACTGATAAAGCTAAATACTCAAAGGTTGTGTAATACAACAGATTTATCATTGAGAAGAGTGAAATTATGCTGTTTTGAAAACTATGGCAGGTCAGATTATTTGCCTAACTATGGAAGAAGATTTATCTAAAAATAATACACATTATTTCAAAGACTTATTGGCTGTGAAATAAGTTAAGGGTATTTCAAATGGCTTGTCTGCAATGAAAGGTGAGATGTAGGGAATCACAGAAAGTCGAGGGGAAAGTATGTCAATATATACATTGCTATATGTTCAACTAAGCTTTAGGCCAGCAACAACGTAGAGGACCTGACCCTTAGAAATTTGGAATCTTCAAAAGTTCAAATCTTTATAAGTAAAAAGATTTATTAAAATGAATATCCAAGTGTTTTAATTGACATAAGAAGATCAAAACAATAAACCCTGAGAACATAGAAAAAAGATAAATAAAGATATGAGCAGAACTTAATACAACAGAAAACGTAGAAAGTTGAGGTGATTTAGTAAGTCCAAAGAATATTCTTTGAAAAGATTTAAAAGACACACTTTGATTAAGGAAAGCAAAAACATAAGTAAAGAATATACAGAAAGAATCAGGACAATGTTATAGCAGAGAATATATGAAATGCCAGTAAATTTGAACATTTCTGTAAAGGGGACCATTTCCTAGCTAGTAAAGTTTACCAAAACTGACACACGAGGAAATCATTTAAGGTCATCATGTCTGCCCTTGGCATTCTCTGAACACCCTGGCCTCAGAATGCAGCATCTGTAGTCCATGGTAACCTGCGGAGAGTGGGCGGGGATGAGGGAAACTGGAACACTGCCCTCACTGAGGGAGTGGGTGTGGCCATCTCTGCTGTGACTGAACAAAGGGCAGGGGAGCAGGGGGCCCAGGGCAGGGCCCTCAGATCCCGGCAGGCCCAGTGGAGTGTCACAAGCATTTAGGCCCAGGCCAAAGGGCGCCTTCTTTGTCTGCACAGCTGCCCAAACTCTCACCTTTCAACTCAGGCCGCCCTGTTACTTGAAGTGTGTGTGGAACCTGTCCGCGCAGTACACCTCGCTGCGCAGCTAACCATAGGTCGGGGCATTGTAGCTTCCTGCCAGGTGACCGAGGATCGCAGTTAGATGGGTCCCTGGGACACACGCGGAGAGGCTCTGGACCGGGCCGCAGGCCGCCCACTGCCCCTTCCTCAGATCGGGGGCCGCAAAGCAGCCCTGTCCGAGTCCCTGCCTCAGAGGGACTATTTGACCAACACTTGTAGAAAACGGGGTCCTCGTGGGCACTCATTGGAGGGACACAAATAAATCTTTGCCGACTTTCTGATGAAGCTTCCCGGCGTTCACACCTAAGCCTCTTACAAGGTCAGCTGTTTAGCTAAACATGAGCTCATAATCTAAATTTACACAATAATGAAGAAATCAGCTACAAGGGGGAGACAATCCCCAAAAACAAGCAATACCAGAATTAGATTCCCTAGGCCATCCATCAAATGTTGGAATAATCAGGTGCAAGGCAGAAAATATACATAAAATTGGAACTGAAACAAGGAACAAGGAGGTTTTCAAAGACTAGTAGGATCTCTAAAACATTGTTAAAGTACATGTCATTGATAAAGGTAAATACTCAAATGTTGTGTAATACAACAGATTCATCATTGAGAAGAGTGAAATTATGCTGTTTTGAAAACTATGGCAGGTCAGATTTTCTGCCTAATTATATAAGAAGATTTCTCTAAAATATACACATTATTTCAAAGGCTTATGGGCTGTGAAATAAGTTAAGGGTATTTCAAATGGCTTGTCTGCAAAGAAAGGTGAGATGTAGGGAATCACAGTAAGTCGAGGGGAAAATAGGTCAATATATACATTGCTCTATGTTGAACTAAGCCTTAGGCCAGGAACAATGTAGAGGACCTGACCCTTAGAAACTTACAAGTAAGCTGGAATCTTCAAAATTTCAAATATTTATAAGTAAAAAGATTTATGAAAATGAATAACCAAGTGTTTTAATTTACATCAGAAGATCAAAACTATAAACCCTGAGAACATAGAAAAAAGATAAATAAAGATATGTTCAGAACTTAATACAACAGAAAAAGTATAAAATTCAGGTGATGTAGTAAGTCAAAAGAATATTCTTTGAAAAGAGTTAAAAGACACACTTTGATTAAGGAAAACAAAAACATAAGTCAAGAATATACAGAAAGATAAAGGACAATGTTATAACAAAAAATATCTGAAATGCCAGTAAATTTGAACATTTCTGTAATGTGGACCAGTTCCTAGCTCCTAAAGTTTACCAAAACTGACACAAGAGGAAATCATTTAAGGTCATCCTGTCTGCCCTTGGCATTCTCGAAACGCCCTGGCCTCAGAATGCAGCATCTGTCGTCCATGGTAACCTGCGGAGAGGGGGCGGGGCTGAGGGAGTTTGGAACACTGCCCTCACTGAGGGAGTTGGTGTGGCCATCTCTGCTCTGACTGAAGATAGGGCAGGAGAGCAGGGAAATCAGGGCAGGAACCTCAGAGCACGGCAGGCCCAGTGGGGTGTCACAAGCATTTAGGCGCAGGCCAAAGGGCGTCTTCTTTGTCTGCACATCTGCCCAAACTCTCACTTTTCCACTCAGGCCGCCCACTTACTTGAAGTGTGTGTGGATCCTGTCCGCACAGTTCACCTCGCTGCACAGCTAACCATAGGTCTGGTCATCGTAGCTTCATGCCATGTGACCGAAGTTTGCAGTCATATGGGTCCCAAGGAAAAACGCGGAGAGGATCATGCCCGGGCCACAGGATCCATACTGCCCCTGCCCCAGATCGGGGTCAGCAAAGCAGCCCTGTCTGAGTCCCTGTCTCTAGAGGGAGTATTGGACCAACACTTGTAGAAAACGGAGTCCTCGCGGGCCACTCATTGGAGGGACACAAATAAATCTTTGCCGTCGTTCTGATGAAGCTTACGAGCGTTCACACCTAAGCCTCTTACAAGGTTAGCTGTTTGGCTAAACATGAGCTCATGATCTATATTTTCACAATAATGAAGAAATCAGCTACAAGGGTTAGACAATCAGCAAAAGCAATCAATACCAGAATTAGATTCCCTAGGCCATCCATCAGATGTTGGAATAATCAGGTGCAAGGCAGAAAATATACATAAAACTGGAACTGAAACAAGGAATAAGGATGTTTTCAAAGACTGGTAGGATCTCTAAAATATTTTTAAAGTACATGTCTATGAAAAAGGTAAATACTCAAAGTTGTGTAATACAACAGATTCAACATTGAGAAGAGTGAAAGTATGCTGTTTTGAAAACTATGGCAAGTCAGATTTTCTGCCTAATTATATAAGAAGATTTCTCTAAAAATCCACATTATTTCAAAGACTTATTGGCTGTGAAATAAGTTAAGGGTATTTCAAATGGCTTGTCTGCAAAGAAAGGTGAGATGTAGGGAATCACAGTAAGTCGAGGGGAAAATAGGTCAATATATACATTGCTATATGGTAAACAAAGCCTTAGGCCAGCAACAATGTTGAGTACCTGACACTTAGAAACTTACAAGTAAGCTGGAATCTTCAAAAGTTCAAATCTTTATAAGTAAAAAATTTATGAAAATGAATAAGCAAGTGTTTAAATTGACATCAGAATATCAAAACAATAAACCCTGAGAACATAGAAAAAAGATAAATAAAGATATGAGAGAACTTAATACAACAGAAAACGTATAAAATCCAGGTGATGTAGTAAGTCCAAAGAATATTCTTTGAAAAGATTTAAAAGACACCCTTTGATTAAGGAAAACAAAAACATAATTAAAGAATATACAGAAAGAGTCTGGACAATGTTATAGCAGAGAATATATGAAATGCCTGTAAATTTTTACATTTGTGTAAAGTGGACCATTTCCTAGCTCCTAAAGTTTACCAAAACTGACACAAGAGGAAAACATTTAAAGTCATCATGTCTGCCATTGACATTCTCAGAACGCCCTGGCATCAGAATGCTTCATCTGTAGTCCTTGGTAACCTGTGGAGAGGGGGAGGGACTGAGGAAGTTTGGAACACTGCCCTCACTGAGGGAGTGGGTGTGGCCATCTCTGCTGTGACTGCACAAAGTCAGGGGAGCTGGGGATCCAGGGCAGGGCCCTCAGAGCCCGGCAGGCCCAGTGGGGTGTCACAAGCATTTAGGCCATGGACAAAGGGCGCCTTCTTTGTCTGCACAGCTGCCCTAACTCTCATTTTTCCACTCAGGCCGCCCTCATACTTGAAGTGTGTGTGGAACCTGTCCACGCAGTACCCCTCGCTGCACAGCTATCCATAGGTCTGGGCATCGTAGTTTCCTTCCAGTAGACCGAAGTTCACAGGCAGATGGGTCCCTGGGACACATGCGGAGAGGCTCCTGCCCGTGCCACAGGCTGCACACTTCCCCTGCCTCAGATCGGAGGATGCAAAGCAGCCCTGTCTGTGTCCCCTGCCTCTCGAAGGAGTATTGGACCAACACTTGTAGAAAACGCGGACGTCGCCGGCCACTCATTGGAGGTACAGAAATAAATCTTTGTTGACTTTCCGCAGAAGTTTACCAGCGTTCACACCTAAGCCTCATACAAGGTCAGCTGTTTAGCTAAACATGAGCTCATGATCTAAATTTACACAATAATGAATATATCAGCTACAAAGGGAGACAATCAGCAAAAACAATCAATACCAGAATTAGATTCCCTTGGCCATCCATCAGATGTTGGAATAATCAGGTGCAAGTCACAAAATATACATAAAACTGGAAGTGAAACAAGGAACAAGGATGATTTCAAAGACTGGTAGTATCTCTAAAACATTTTTAAAGTACATGTCAATGATAAAGCAAAATACTCAAAGGTTGTTTAATACCACAAATTAAGCATTGAGAAGAGTGAAAATATGCTGTTTTGAAAACTATGGCAGGTGAGATTTTCTGCCTAATTATATAAGAATATTTCTCTAAAAAATACACATTACTTCAAAGACTTATTGGCTGTGAAATAAGTTAAGCGTATTTCAAATCGCTTGTCTGCAAAGAAAGGTGAGATGTAGGGAATCAAAGAAAGTCGAGGGGAAAATGTCAATATATACATTGCTTTATGGTGAACTAAGTCTTAGGCCAGCAACAATGTAGAGGACCTGACCCTTAGAAACTTACAAGTAAGCTGGAATACAAATCTTTATAAGTAAAAAGATTTATTAAAATGAATAACCAAGTGTTTTAAAGGACATCAGAAAAACAAAACAATAAACCCTGACAACATATAAAAAAGATAAATAAAGATATGAGCAGAACTTAATACAACAGAAAAGCTATAAAATTCAGGTGATTTAGTAAGTCCAAAGAATATTCTTTGAAAAGATTTAAAAGACACACTTTGATTAAGGAAAGCACAAACATATTTAAAGAATATATAGAAAGAATCAGGACAATGTTATAGCAGAGAAGATCTGAAATGCCAGTAAATTTGAACATTTCTGTAAAGGGGACCATTTCC
Organism: Mesoplodon bidens; assembly: GCF_964165515.1. Taxonomy (NCBI): domain Eukaryota; kingdom Metazoa; phylum Chordata; class Mammalia; order Artiodactyla; family Ziphiidae; genus Mesoplodon; species Mesoplodon bidens. The sequence goes on along the minus strand of NC_138180.1, from coordinate 25,842,801 downwards.
TAGCTCCTAAAGTTTACCAAAACTGACACAAGTTGAAATCATTTAAGGTCTTCATATCTGCCGTTGGCATTCTTGAAACGACCTGGCCTGAGAATGTAGCATCTGTAGTCCATGGTAACCTGTGGAGAGCGGGCGGGGCTGAGGGAGTTTGGAACACTTCCCTCACTGAGGGAGTGGTTGTGGCCATCTCTTCTGTGACTGAACAAATGGCAGGGGAGCAGGGGGCCAAGGACAGGGCCCTCAGAGAACGGCAAGCCCTGTGGGGTGTCACTAGCATTTAGGCCCAGGCCAAAGAGCGACTTCTTTGTCTGCACAGCTGCCCAAACTCTTACCTTTCCACTCAGGCCGCCCTCTTACTTGAAGTGTGTGTGGAACCTGTCCGCACAGTACACCTCCCTGCACATCTAACCTTAGGTCTGGGCATCATAGCTTCCTGCCATGTGACCGAAGTTCCCAGGCAAATGGGTCCCTAGGACACACGCGGAGAGGCTCCTGCCCGGGCCAAAGGCCCACACTGCCCCTGCCCCGAGTCGAGGGACGCAAAGTAGCCCTGTTTGAGTGCCCTGCCTCTAGCAGGAGTATTGGACCAACACTTGTAGAAAACGGGGTCCTTGCGGGCAACTCATTGGAGGGACACAAATAAATCTTTGCCGACTTTCTGCTGAAACTTTCGAGAGTTCACACCTAAGCCTCTTACACGGTCAGCTGTTTAGCTAAACATGAGCTCATGATCTAAATTTACACAATAATGAAGAAATCAGCTACAAGGGGAGACTATCAGCAAAAACAATCAATACCAGAATTAGACTCCCAAGGCCATCCATCTGATGTTGGAATAATCACGTGCAAGGCAGAAAATATACATAAAACTGGAACTGAAACAAGGAACAAGGATGTTTTCAAAGACTGGTAGGATCTCTAAAACATTTTTAAAGTACATGATATTGATAAAGCTAAATACTCAAATGTTGTGTAATACAACAGATTAATCACTGAGAAGAGTGAAATTATGCTGTTTTGAAAACTATGGCAGGTCAGATTTTCTGCCTAACTATATAAGAAGATTTCTCTAAAAATAACACATTATTTCAAAGACTTATTGGCTGTGAAATAAGTTATGTGTTTTTCAAATGGCTTGTCTGCAAAGAAAGGTGAGATCTAGGGAATCAAAAAAGTCGAGGGGAAAGTATGTCAATATATACATTGCTATATGGTGAACTAAGCCTTAGGCCAGCAACAATGTAGAGGACATGACCCTTAGAAACTTACAAGTAAGTTGGAATCTTCAAAAGTTCAAATCTTTATAAGTAAAAAGATTTATTAAATGAATATCCAAGTTTTAAAATTGACATCAGAATATCAAACCAATAAACCCTGAGAACATAGAAAAAAGATAAATAAAGATATGAGCAGAACTTAAAACAACAGAAAACGTATAAACTTGAGGTGATTTAGTAAGTCCAAAGTATATTCTTCGAAAAGATTTTAAAGACACACTTTGATTAAGGAAAACCAAAACATAAGTAAAGAATATACAGAAAGAATCAGGACAATGTTATAGCAGACAATATATGAAATGACAGTAAATTTGAACATTTTTGTAAAGGGGACCATTTCGTAGCTCCTAAAGTTTACCAAAACTGACACAAGGAAATCATTTAAGGTCATCTTGTCTGCCCTTGGCATTCTCGGAACGCCCTGGCCTCAGAATGCAGCATCTATAGTCCATGGTAAACTGCAGAGATGGGGCGGGGCTGCGGGAGTATGGAACACTGCCCACAAAACGGAGTGTTTGTGGCCATCTCTGCTGTGACTGAACAAAGGGAAGGGAAGCAGAGGGCCCGGGGCAGGGCCCTCAGGACCCGGAAGGCACAGTGTTGTGTCACAAGCATTTAGGCCCAGGACAAAGGGTGCCTTCGTTGTCTGCACAGCTACCCAAACTCTCACTTTTCCAATCAGGACGCCCTCTTAGTTGACGTGTGTGTAGAACCTGTCCACGCAGTACATCTCGCTGCACAGCTAACCATAGGTCTGGGCATCGTAACTTCCTGCCAGGTGACAGAAGTTCGCAGGCAGATGGGTCCCTGGGACACAGGCCGAGAGGCTCCTGCCCGGGCCACAGGCCGCCCACTGCCCCTGCCCCAGATCGGGGACAGCCTAGCAGCCCTGTCAGAGTCCCCTGACTCTACAGGTAATATTGGACCAACACTTCTGGAAGACGGGGTCCTCGCGGGCAACTCATAGGAGGGACACAAAAGAGTCTTTCCCAACATTCTGAGGAAACTTATGAGCTTTCACACCTAAGCCTCTTACAAGGTCACCTGTTTAGCTAACCATGAGCTCATGATCCAAATTTACACAATAATGAAGACATCAGCTATAAGGGGAGACAATCAGCAAAAACAATCAATACCAGAATTAGATTCCCAAGACCATCCATCAGATGTTGGAATAATCAGGTGCAAGGCAGGAAATATACATAAAACTGCAAATGAAACAAGGAACCAGGATGTTTTCCAAGAGAGGTCGGTTCTCTGAAACATTTTTAAAGTATATGTCATTGATAAAGCTAAATACTAAAAGGTTGTGTAATACAACAGATTCATCATTGAGAAGAGTGAAATTATGCTGTTTTGAAAACTATGGCAGGTCAGATTTCCTGCGTAAATATATATATATAATAAGATTTCTCTGAAAACTACACATTATTTCAAAGACTTATTGGCTGTGAAATAAGTTAAGGGTATTTCAAATGGCTTGTCTGCAAAGAAAGGTGAGATATAGGGAATCACAGAAAGTCGATGGGAAAATATGTCAATATATACATTGCTATATGTTGCTCAAAGTATTAGGCTAGCAACAATGTAAAAGACCTGACCGTTAGAAAGATGGAGTCTTCAAAAGTTCATATCTTTTTAAGTAAAAAGATTTATTAAAAAGAATAACCAAATGTCTTAATTGACATCAGAAGTTCAAAACAATAAACCCTGAGAACATAGAAAAATATAAAGATATGAGAAGAACTTAATACAAAAGAAAACGTATAAAATTGAGGTGATTTAGTAAGTCCAAAGAATATTCTTTGACAAGATTTAAAAGACACACTTTGATTAAGGAAAACAAAAACGTAAGTAAAAAATATACAGAAAGAGTCAGGACAATGTTATAGCAGAGAATATATGAAATGCCAGTAAATTTGAACATTTCTGTAAAGGGGACAATTTCCTAGCTCCTAAAGTTTACCAAAACAGACACAAAAGGAAAGCATTGAAGGTCATCATGTCTGCCCTTGGCATTCTCTGAATGCCCTTCCCTCAGAATGCAGCATCTGTAGTGCATGGTAACCTGCGGAGATGGGGCGTGGCTGAGGGAGGTGGGAACACTGCCCTCACTGACGGATTTGGTGTGGCCATCTCTGCTGTGACTGAACAAACGGCAGGGGAGCAGGGGCCCAGGGCAGGGCCCTCAGAGCCCGGCAGGCCCAGTGTGGTTTCACAAGCATTTAGGCCCAGGCCATAGGGCGCCTTCTTTGTCTGCACAGCTGCCCAAACTCTCAACTTTCCACTCAGGCCGCCCTCTTACTTGAAGTGTGTTTGGAATCTGTCCGCGCAGTACACCTCACTGCACAGCGAACCATAGGTCTGGGCATCGTAGCTTCCTGCCAGGTGACCGAAGTTCGCTGGCAGATGGGTCACTGGGACACACGCGAAGAGCCTCCTAAACGAGCCACAGGCCGCCCACAGCCCCTTCCCCATGTCGGGGGCCGCAGAGCAGCCCTGTCTGAGTCCCCTGCCTCTAGAAGGAGTATTGGACCAACACTTCTAGAAAACGGTGTCCTCGCGGGCAACTCATGGGAGGGACACGAATGAATCTTGCCTGACTTTCTGCTGAAACTTACGAGTGTTCACAGCTAAGCCTCTTACAAGATCAGCTGTTTAGCTAAACATGAGCTCATGATCTAAATTTACACAATAATGAAGAAATCAGCTACAAGGGGAGACAATCAACGAAAACATTCAATACCAGAATTCGATTCCCTAGGCCATCCATCAGATGTTGGAATAATCAGGTGCAAGGCAGAAAGTATACACAAAACTGGAACTGAAACAAGGAACAAGGATGTTTTCAAAGACTGCTAGGATCTCTAAATTATTTTTAAAGTATATGTAACTGATAAAGCTAAATACTCAAAGGTTGTGTAATACAACAGATTTATCATTGAGAAGAGTGAAATTATGCTGTTTTGAAAACTATGGCAGGTCAGATTATTTGCCTAACTATGGAAGAAGATTTATCTAAAAATAATACACATTATTTCAAAGACTTATTGGCTGTGAAATAAGTTAAGGGTATTTCAAATGGCTTGTCTGCAATGAAAGGTGAGATGTAGGGAATCACAGAAAGTCGAGGGGAAAGTATGTCAATATATACATTGCTATATGTTCAACTAAGCTTTAGGCCAGCAACAACGTAGAGGACCTGACCCTTAGAAATTTGGAATCTTCAAAAGTTCAAATCTTTATAAGTAAAAAGATTTATTAAAATGAATATCCAAGTGTTTTAATTGACATAAGAAGATCAAAACAATAAACCCTGAGAACATAGAAAAAAGATAAATAAAGATATGAGCAGAACTTAATACAACAGAAAACGTAGAAAGTTGAGGTGATTTAGTAAGTCCAAAGAATATTCTTTGAAAAGATTTAAAAGACACACTTTGATTAAGGAAAGCAAAAACATAAGTAAAGAATATACAGAAAGAATCAGGACAATGTTATAGCAGAGAATATATGAAATGCCAGTAAATTTGAACATTTCTGTAAAGGGGACCATTTCCTAGCTAGTAAAGTTTACCAAAACTGACACACGAGGAAATCATTTAAGGTCATCATGTCTGCCCTTGGCATTCTCTGAACACCCTGGCCTCAGAATGCAGCATCTGTAGTCCATGGTAACCTGCGGAGAGTGGGCGGGGATGAGGGAAACTGGAACACTGCCCTCACTGAGGGAGTGGGTGTGGCCATCTCTGCTGTGACTGAACAAAGGGCAGGGGAGCAGGGGGCCCAGGGCAGGGCCCTCAGATCCCGGCAGGCCCAGTGGAGTGTCACAAGCATTTAGGCCCAGGCCAAAGGGCGCCTTCTTTGTCTGCACAGCTGCCCAAACTCTCACCTTTCAACTCAGGCCGCCCTGTTACTTGAAGTGTGTGTGGAACCTGTCCGCGCAGTACACCTCGCTGCGCAGCTAACCATAGGTCGGGGCATTGTAGCTTCCTGCCAGGTGACCGAGGATCGCAGTTAGATGGGTCCCTGGGACACACGCGGAGAGGCTCTGGACCGGGCCGCAGGCCGCCCACTGCCCCTTCCTCAGATCGGGGGCCGCAAAGCAGCCCTGTCCGAGTCCCTGCCTCAGAGGGACTATTTGACCAACACTTGTAGAAAACGGGGTCCTCGTGGGCACTCATTGGAGGGACACAAATAAATCTTTGCCGACTTTCTGATGAAGCTTCCGGGCGTTCACACCTAAGCCTCTTACAAGGTCAGCTGTTTAGCTAAACATGAGCTCATAATCTAAATTTACACAATAATGAAGAAATCAGCTACAAGGGGGAGACAATCCCCAAAAACAAGCAATACCAGAATTAGATTCCCTAGGCCATCCATCAAATGTTGGAATAATCAGGTGCAAGGCAGAAAATATACATAAAATTGGAACTGAAACAAGGAACAAGGAGGTTTTCAAAGACTAGTAGGATCTCTAAAACATTGTTAAAGTACATGTCATTGATAAAGGTAAATACTCAAATGTTGTGTAATACAACAGATTCATCATTGAGAAGAGTGAAATTATGCTGTTTTGAAAACTATGGCAGGTCAGATTTTCTGCCTAATTATATAAGAAGATTTCTCTAAAATATACACATTATTTCAAAGGCTTATGGGCTGTGAAATAAGTTAAGGGTATTTCAAATGGCTTGTCTGCAAAGAAAGGTGAGATGTAGGGAATCACAGTAAGTCGAGGGGAAAATAGGTCAATATATACATTGCTCTATGTTGAACTAAGCCTTAGGCCAGGAACAATGTAGAGGACCTGACCCTTAGAAACTTACAAGTAAGCTGGAATCTTCAAAATTTCAAATATTTATAAGTAAAAAGATTTATGAAAATGAATAACCAAGTGTTTTAATTTCCATCAGAAGATCAAAACTATAAACCCTGAGAACATAGAAAAAAGATAAATAAAGATATGTTCAGAACTTAATACAACAGAAAAAGTATAAAATTCAGGTGATGTAGTAAGTCAAAAGAATATTCTTTGAAAAGAGTTAAAAGACACACTTTGATTAAGGAAAACAAAAACATAAGTCAAGAATATACAGAAAGATAAAGGACAATGTTATAACAAAAAATATCTGAAATGCCAGTAAATTTGAACATTTCTGTAATGTGGACCAGTTCCTAGCTCCTAAAGTTTACCAAAACTGACACAAGAGGAAATCATTTAAGGTCATCCTGTCTGCCCTTGGCATTCTCGAAACGCCCTGGCCTCAGAATGCAGCATCTGTCGTCCATGGTAACCTGCGGAGAGGGGGCGGGGCTGAGGGAGTTTGGAACACTGCCCTCACTGAGGGAGTTGGTGTGGCCATCTCTGCTCTGACTGAAGATAGGGCAGGAGAGCAGGGAAATCAGGGCAGGGACCTCAGAGCACGGCAGGCCCAGTGGGGTGTCACAAGCATTTAGGCGCAGGCCAAAGGGCGTCTTCTTTGTCTGCACATCTGCCCAAACTCTCACTTTTCCACTCAGGCCGCCCACTTACTTGAAGTGTGTGTGGATCCTGTCCGCACAGTTCACCTCGCTGCACAGCTAACCATAGGTCTGGTCATCGTAGCTTCATGCCATGTGACCGAAGTTTGCAGTCATATGGGTCCCAAGGAAAAACGCGGAGAGGATCATGCCCGGGCCACAGGATCCATACTGCCCCTGCCCCAGATCGGGGTCAGCAAAGCAGCCCTGTCTGAGTCCCTGTCTCTAGAGGGAGTATTGGACCAACACTTGTAGAAAACGGAGTCCTCGCGGGCCACTCATTGGAGGGACACAAATAAATCTTGTCGTTCTGATGAAGCTTACGAGCGTTCACACCTAAGCCTCTTACAAGGTTAGCTGTTTGGCTAAACCATGAGCTCATGATCTATATTTTCACAATAATGAAGAAATCAGCTACAAGGGTTAGACAATCAGCAAAAGCAATCAATACCAGAATTAGATTCCCTAGGCCATCCATCAGATGTTGGAATAATCAGGTGCAAGGCAGAAAATATACATAAAACTGGAACTGAAACAAGGAATAAGGATGTTTTCAAAGACTGGTAGGATCTCTAAAATATTTTTAAAGTACATGTCTATGAAAAAGGTAAATACTCAAAGTTGTGTAATACAACAGATTCAACATTGAGAAGAGTGAAAGTATGCTGTTTTGAAAACTATGGCAAGTCAGATTTTTCTGCCTAATTATATAAGAAGATTTCTCTAAAAATCCACATTATTTCAAAGACTTATTGGCTGTGAAATAAGTTAAGGGTATTTCAAATGGCTTGTCTGCAAAGAAAGGTGAGATGTAGGGAATCACAGTAAGTCGAGGGGAAAATAGGTCAATATATACATTGCTATATGGTAAACAAAGCCTTAGGCCAGCAACAATGTTGAGTACCTGACACTTAGAAACTTACAAGTAAGCTGGAATCTTCAAAAGTTCAAATCTTTATAAGTAAAAAATTTATGAAAATGAATAAGCAAGTGTTTAAATTGACATCAGAATATCAAAACAATAAACCCTGAGAACATAGAAAAAAGATAAATAAAGATATGAGAGAACTTAATACAACAGAAAACGTATAAAATCCAGGTGATGTAGTAAGTCCAAAGAATATTCTTTGAAAAGATTTAAAAGACACCCTTTGATTAAGGAAAACAAAAACATAATTAAAGAATATACAGAAAGAGTCTGGACAATGTTATAGCAGAGAATATATGAAATGCCTGTAAATTTTTACATTTGTGTAAAGTGGACCATTTCCTAGCTCCTAAAGTTTACCAAAACTGACACAAGAGGAAAACATTTAAAGTCATCATGTCTGCCATTGACATTCTCAGAACGCCCTGGCATCAGAATGCTTCATCTGTAGTCCTTGGTAACCTGTGGAGAGGGGGAGGGACTGAGGAAGTTTGGAACACTGCCCTCACTGAGGGAGTGGGTGTGGCCATCTCTGCTGTGACTGCACAAAGTCAGGGGAGCTGGGGATCCAGGGGCAGGGCCCTCAGAGCCCGGCAGGCCCAGTGGGGTGTCACAAGCATTTAGGCCATGGACAAAGGGCGCCTTCTTTGTCTGCACAGCTGCCCTAACTCTCATTTTTCCACTCAGGCCGCCCTCATACTTGAAGTGTGTGTGGAACCTGTCCACGCAGTACCCCTCGCTGCACAGCTATCCATAGGTCTGGGCATCGTAGTTTCCTTCCAGTAGACCGAAGTTCACAGGCAGATGGGTCCCTGGGACACATGCGGAGAGGCTCCTGCCCGTGCCACAGGCTGCACACTTCCCCTGCCTCAGATCGGAGGATGCAAAGCAGCCCTGTCTGTGTCCCCTGCCTCTCGAAGGAGTATTGGACCAACACTTGTAGAAAACGCGGACGTCGCCGGCCACTCATTGGAGGTACAGAAATAAATCTTTGTTGACTTTCCGCAGAAGTTTACCAGCGTTCACACCTAAGCCTCATACAAGGTCAGCTGTTTAGCTAAACATGAGCTCATGATCTAAATTTACACAATAATGAATATATCAGCTACAAAGGGAGACAATCAGCAAAAACAATCAATACCAGAATTAGATTCCCCTTGGCCATCCATCAGATGTTGGAATAATCAGGTGCAAGTCACAAAATATACATAAAACTGGAAGTGAAACAAGGAACAAGGATGATTTCAAAGACTGGTAGTATCTCTAAAACATTTTTAAAGTACATGTCAATGATAAAGCAAAATACTCAAAGGTTGTTTAATACCACAAATTAAGCATTGAGAAGAGTGAAAATATGCTGTTTTGAAAACTATGGCAGGTGAGATTTTCTGCCTAATTATATAAGAATATTTCTCTAAAAAATACACATTACTTCAAAGACTTATTGGCTGTGAAATAAGTTAAGCGTATTTCAAATCGCTTGTCTGCAAAGAAAGGTGAGATGTAGGGAATCAAAGAAAGTCGAGGGGAAAATGTCAATATATACATTGCTTTATGGTGAACTAAGTCTTAGGCCAGCAACAATGTAGAGGACCTGACCCTTAGAAACTTACAAGTAAGCTGGAATACAAATCTTTATAAGTAAAAAGATTTATTAAAATGAATAACCAAGTGTTTTAAAGGACATCAGAAAAACAAAACAATAAACCCTGACAACATATAAAAAAGATAAATAAAGATATGAGCAGAACTTAATACAACAGAAAAGCTATAAAATTCAGGTGATTTAGTAAGTCCAAAGAATATTCTTTGAAAAGATTTAAAAGACACACTTTGATTAAGGAAAGCACAAACATATTTAAAGAATATATAGAAAGAATCAGGACAATGTTATAGCAGAGAAGATCTGAAATGCCAGTAAATTTGAACATTTCTGTAAAGGGGACCATTTCCTAGCTCCTAAAGTTTACCAAAACTGACACAAGTTGAAATCATTTAAGGTCTTCATATCTGCCGTTGGCATTCTTGAAACGACCTGGCCTGAGAATGTAGCATCTGTAGTCCATGGTAACCTGTGGAGAGCGGGCGGGGCTGAGGGAGTTTGGAACACTTCCCTCACTGAGGGAGTGGTTGTGGCCATCTCTTCTGTGACTGAACAAATGGCAGGGGAGCAGGGGGCCAAGGACAGGGCCCTCAGAGAACGGCAAGCCCTGTGGGGTGTCACTAGCATTTAGGCCCAGGCCAAAGAGCGACTTCTTTGTCTGCACAGCTGCCCAAACTCTTACCTTTCCACTCAGGCCGCCCTCTTACTTGAAGTGTGTGTGGAACCTGTCCGCACAGTACACCTCCCTGCACATCTAACCTTAGGTCTGGGCATCATAGCTTCCTGCCATGTGACCGAAGTTCCCAGGCAAATGGGTCCCTAGGACACACGCGGAGAGGCTCCTGCCCGGGCCAAAGGCCCACACTGCCCCTGCCCCGAGTCGAGGGACGCAAAGTAGCCCTGTTTGAGTGCCCTGCCTCTAGCAGGAGTATTGGACCAACACTTGTAGAAAACGGGGTCCTTGCGGGCAACTCATTGGAGGGACACAAATAAATCTTTGCCGACTTTCTGCTGAAACTTTCGAGAGTTCACACCTAAGCCTCTTACACGGTCAGCTGTTTAGCTAAACATGAGCTCATGATCTAAATTTACACAATAATGAAGAAATCAGCTACAAGGGGAGACTATCAGCAAAAACAATCAATACCAGAATTAGACTCCCAAGGCCATCCATCTGATGTTGGAATAATCACGTGCAAGGCAGAAAATATACATAAAACTGGAACTGAAACAAGGAACAAGGATGTTTTCAAAGACTGGTAGGATCTCTAAAACATTTTTAAAGTACATGATATTGATAAAGCTAAATACTCAAATGTTGTGTAATACAACAGATTAATCACTGAGAAGAGTGAAATTATGCTGTTTTGAAAACTATGGCAGGTCAGATTTTCTGCCTAACTATATAAGAAGATTTCTCTAAAAATAACACATTATTTCAAAGACTTATTGGCTGTGAAATAAGTTATGTGTTTTTCAAATGGCTTGTCTGCAAAGAAAGGTGAGATCTAGGGAATCAAAAAAGTCGAGGGGAAAGTATGTCAATATATACATTGCTATATGGTGAACTAAGCCTTAGGCCAGCAACAATGTAGAGGACATGACCCTTAGAAACTTACAAGTAAGTTGGAATCTTCAAAAGTTCAAATCTTTATAAGTAAAAAGATTTATTAAATGAATATCCAAGTTTTAAAATTGACATCAGAATATCAAACCAATAAACCCTGAGAACATAGAAAAAAGATAAATAAAGATATGAGCAGAACTTAAAACAACAGAAAACGTATAAACTTGAGGTGATTTAGTAAGTCCAAAGTATATTCTTCGAAAAGATTTTAAAGACACACTTTGATTAAGGAAAGCAAAAACATAAGTAAAGAATATACAGAAAGAATCAGGACAATGTTATAGCAGACAATATATGAAATGACAGTAAATTTGAACATTTTTGTAAAGGGGACCATTTCGTAGCTCCTAAAGTTTACCAAAACTGACACAAGGAAATCATTTAAGGTCATCTTGTCTGCCCTTGGCATTCTCGGAACGCCCTGGCCTCAGAATGCAGCATCTATAGTCCATGGTAAACTGCAGAGATGGGGCGGGGCTGCGGGAGTATGGAACACTGCCCACAAAACGGAGTGTTTGTGGCCATCTCTGCTGTGACTGAACAAAGGGAAGGGAAGCAGAGGGCCCGGGGCAGGGCCCTCAGAACCCGGAAGGCACAGTGTTGTGTCACAAGCATTTAGGCCCAGGACAAAGGGTGCCTTCGTTGTCTGCACAGCTACCCAAACTCTCACTTTTCCAATCAAGACGCCCTCTTAGTTGACGTGTGTGTAGAACCTGTCCACGCAGTACATCTCGCTGCACAGCTAACCATAGGTCTGGGCATCGTAACTTCCTGCCAGGTGACAGAAGTTCGCAGGCAGATGGGTCCCTGGGACACAGGCCGAGAGGCTCCTGCCCGGGCCACAGGCCGCCCACTGCCCCTGCCCCAGATCGGGGACAGCCTAGCAGCCCTGTCAGAGTCCCCTGACTCTACAGGTAATATTGGACCAACACTTCTGGAAGACGGGGTCCTCGCGGGCAACTCATAGGAGGGACACAAAAGAGTCTTTCCCAACATTCTGAGGAAACTTATGAGCTTTCACACCTAAGCCTCTTACAAGGTCACCTGGTTAGCTAACCATGAGCTCATGATCCAAATTTACACAATAATGAAGACATCAGCTATAAGGGGAGACAATCAGCAAAAACAATCAATACCAGAATTAGATTCCCAAGACCATCCATCAGATGTTGGAATAATCAGGTGCAAGGCAGGAAATATACATAAAACTGCAAATGAAACAAGGAACCAGGATGTTTTCCAAGAGAGGTCGGTTCTCTGAAACATTTTTAAAGTATATGTCATTGATAAAGCTAAATACTAAAAGGTTGTGTAATACAACAGATTCATCATTGAGAAGAGTGAAATTATGCTGTTTTGAAAACTATGGCAGGTCAGATTTCCTGCGTAAATATATATATATAATAAGATTTCTCTGAAAACTACACATTATTTCAAAGACTTATTGGCTGTGAAATAAGTTAAGGGTATTTCAAATGGCTTGTCTGCAAAGAAAGGTGAGATATAGGGAATCACAGAAAGTCGATGGGAAAATATGTCAATATATACATTGCTATATGTTGCTCAAAGTATTAGGCTAGCAACAATGTAAAAGACCTGACCGTTAGAAAGATGGAGTCTTCAAAAGTTCATATCTTTTTAAGTAAAAAGATTTATTAAAAAGAATAACCAAATGTCTTAATTGACATCAGAAGTTCAAAACAATAAACCCTGAGAACATAGAAAAATATAAAGATATGAGAAGAACTTAATACAAAAGAAAACGTATAAAATTGAGGTGATTTAGTAAGTCCAAAGAATATTCTTTGACAAGATTTAAAAGACACACTTTGATTAAGGAAAACAAAAACGTAAGTAAAAAATATACAGAAAGAGTCAGGACAATGTTATAGCAGAGAATATATGAAATGCCAGTAAATTTGAACATTTCTGTAAAGGGGACAATTTCCTAGCTCCTAAAGTTTACCAAAACAGACACAAAAGGAAAGCATTGAAGGTCATCATGTCTGCCCTTGGCATTCTCTGAATGCCCTTCCCTCAGAATGCAGCATCTGTAGTGCATGGTAACCTGCGGAGATGGGGCGTGGCTGAGGGAGGTGGGAACACTGCCCTCACTGACGGATTTGGTGTGGCCATCTCTGCTGTGACTGAACAAACGGCAGGGGAGCAGGGGCCCAGGGCAGGGCCCTCAGAGCCCGGCAGGCCCAGTGTGGTTTCACAAGCATTTAGGCCCAGGCCATAGGGCGCCTTCTTTGTCTGCACAGCTGCCCAAACTCTCAACTTTCCACTCAGGCCGCCCTCTTACTTGAAGTGTGTTTGGAATCTGTCCGCGCAGTACACCTCACTGCACAGCGAACCATAGGTCTGGGCATCGTAGCTTCCTGCCAGGTGACCGAAGTTCGCTGGCAGATGGGTCACTGGGACACACGCGAAGAGCCTCCTAAACGAGCCACAGGCCGCCCACAGCCCCTTCCCCATGTCGGGGGCCGCAGAGCAGCCCTGTCTGAGTCCCCTGCCTCTAGAAGGAGTATTGGACCAACACTTCTAGAAAACGGTGTCCTCGCGGGCAACTCATGGGAGGGACACGAATGAATCTTGCCTGACTTTCTGCTGAAACTTACGAGTGTTCACAGCTAAGCCTCTTACAAGATCAGCTGTTTAGCTAAACATGAGCTCATGATCTAAATTTACACAATAATGAAGAAATCAGCTACAAGGGGAGACAATCAACGAAAACATTCAATACCAGAATTCGATTCCCTAGGCCATCCATCAGATGTTGGAATAATCAGGTGCAAGGCAGAAAGTATACACAAAACTGGAACTGAAACAAGGAACAAGGATGTTTTCAAAGACTGCTAGGATCTCTAAATTATTTTTAAAGTATATGTAACTGATAAAGCTAAATACTCAAAGGTTGTGTAATACAACAGATTTATCATTGAGAAGAGTGAAATTATGCTGTTTTGAAAACTATGGCAGGTCAGATTATTTGCCTAACTATGGAAGAAGATTTATCTAAAAATAATACACATTATTTCAAAGACTTATTGGCTGTGAAATAAGTTAAGGGTATTTCAAATGGCTTGTCTGCAATGAAAGGTGAGATGTAGGGAATCACAGAAAGTCGAGGGGAAAGTATGTCAATATATACATTGCTATATGTTCAACTAAGCTTTAGGCCAGCAACAACGTAGAGGACCTGACCCTTAGAAATTTGGAATCTTCAAAAGTTCAACTCTTTATAAGTAAAAAGATTTATTAAAATGAATATCCAAGTGTTTTAATTGACATAAGAAGATCAAAACAATAAACCCTGAGAACATAGAAAAAAGATAAATAAAGATATGAGCAGAACTTAATACAACAGAAAACGTAGAAAGTTGAGGTGATTTAGTAAGTCCAAAGAATATTCTTTGAAAAGATTTAAAAGACACACTTTGATTAAGGAAAGCAAAAACATAAGTAAAGAATATACAGAAAGAATCAGGACAATGTTATAGCAGAGAATATATGAAATGCCAGTAAATTTGAACATTTCTGTAAAGGGGACCATTTCCTAGCTAGTAAAGTTTACCAAAACTGACACACGAGGAAATCATTTAAGGTCATCATGTCTGCCCTTGGCATTCTCTGAACACCCTGGCCTCAGAATGCAGCATCTGTAGTCCATGGTAACCTGCGGAGAGTGGGCGGGGATGAGGGAAACTGGAACACTGCCCTCACTGAGGGAGTGGGTGTGGCCATCTCTGCTGTGACTGAACAAAGGGCAGGGGAGCAGGGGGCCCAGGGCAGGGCCCTCAGATCCCGGCAGGCCCAGTGGAGTGTCACAAGCATTTAGGCCCAGGCCAAAGGGCGCCTTCGTTGTCTGCACAGCTGCCCAAACTCTCACCTTTCAACTCAGGCCGCCCTGTTACTTGAAGTGTGTGTGGAACCTGTCCGCGCAGTACACCTCGCTGCGCAGCTAACCATAGGTCGGGGCATTGTAGCTTCCTGCCAGGTGACCGAGGATCGCAGTTAGATGGGTCCCTGGGACACACGCGGAGAGGCTCTGGACCGGGCCGCAGGCCGCCCACTGCCCCTTCCTCAGATCGGGGGCCGCAAAGCAGCCCTGTCCGAGTCCCTGCCTCAGAGGGACTATTTGACCAACACTTGTAGAAAACGGGGTCCTCGTGGGCACTCATTGGAGGGACACAAATAAATCTTTGCCGACTTTCTGATGAAGCTTCCCGGCGTTCACACCTAAGCCTCTTACAAGGTCAGCTGTTTAGCTAAACATGAGCTCATAATCTAAATTTACACAATAATGAAGAAATCAGCTACAAGGGGGAGACAATCCCCAAAAACAAGCAATACCAGAATTAGATTCCCTAGGCCATCCATCAAATGTTGGAATAATCAGGTGCAAGGCAGAAAATATACATAAAATTGGAACTGAAACAAGGAACAAGGAGGTTTTCAAAGACTAGTAGGATCTCTAAAACATTGTTAAAGTACATGTCATTGATAAAGGTAAATACTCAAATGTTGTGTAATACAACAGATTCATCATTGAGAAGAGTGAAATTATGCTGTTTTGAAAACTATGGCAGGTCAGATTTTCTGCGTAATTATATAAGAAGATTTCTCTAAAATATACACATTATTTCAAAGGCTTATGGGCTGTGAAATAAGTTAAGGGTATTTCAAATGGCTTGTCTGCAAAGAAAGGTGAGATGTAGGGAATCACAGTAAGTCGAGGGGAAAATAGGTCAATATATACATTGCTCTATGTTGAACTAAGCCTTAGGCCAGGAACAATGTAGAGGACCTGACCCTTAGAAACTTACAAGTAAGCTGGAATCTTCAAAATTTCAAATATTTATAAGTAAAAAGATTTATGAAAATGAATAACCAAGTGTTTTAATTTACATCAGAAGATCAAAACTATAAACCCTGAGAACATAGAAAAAAGATAAATAAAGATATGTTCAGAACTTAATACAACAGAAAAAGTATAAAATTCAGGTGATGTAGTAAGTCAAAAGAATATTCTTTGAAAAGAGTTAAAAGACACACTTTGATTAAGGAAAACAAAAACATAAGTCAAGAATATACAGAAAGATAAAGGACAATGTTATAACAAAAAATATCTGAAATGCCAGTAAATTTGAACATTTCTGTAATGTGGACCAGTTCCTAGCTCCTAAAGTTTACCAAAACTGACACAAGAGGAAATCATTTAAGGTCATCCTGTCTGCCCTTGGCATTCTCGAAACGCCCTGGCCTCAGAATGCAGCATCTGTCGTCCATGGTAACCTGCGGAGAGGGGGCGGGGCTGAGGGAGTTTGGAACACTGCCCTCACTGAGGGAGTTGGTGTGGCCATCTCTGCTCTGACTGAAGATAGGGCAGGAGAGCAGGGAAATCAGGGCAGGAACCTCAGAGCACGGCAGGCCCAGTGGGGTGTCACAAGCATTTAGGCGCAGGCCAAAGGGCGTCTTCTTTGTCTGCACATCTGCCCAAACTCTCACTTTTCCACTCAGGCCGCCCACTTACTTGAAGTGTGTGTGGATCCTGTCCGCACAGTTCACCTCGCTGCACAGCTAACCATAGGTCTGGTCATCGTAGCTTCATGCCATGTGACCGAAGTTTGCAGTCATATGGGTCCCAAGGAAAAACGCGGAGAGGATCATGCCCGGGCCACAGGATCCATACTGCCCCTGCCCCAGATCGGGGTCAGCAAAGCAGCCCTGTCTGAGTCCCTGTCTCTAGAGGGAGTATTGGACCAACACTTGTAGAAAACGGAGTCCTCGCGGGCCACTCATTGGAGGGACACAAATAAATCTTTGCCGTCGTTCTGATGAAGCTTACGAGCGTTCACACCTAAGCCTCTTACAAGGTTAGCTGTTTGGCTAAACATGAGCTCATGATCTATATTTTCACAATAATGAAGAAATCAGCTACAAGGGTTAGACAATCAGCAAAAGCAATCAATACCAGAATTAGATTCCCTAGGCCATCCATCAGATGTTGGAATAATCAGGTGCAAGGCAGAAAATATACATAAAACTGGAACTGAAACAAGGAATAAGGATGTTTTCAAAGACTGGTAGGATCTCTAAAATATTTTTAAAGTACATGTCTATGAAAAAGGTAAATACTCAAAGTTGTGTAATACAACAGATTCAACATTGAGAAGAGTGAAAGTATGCTGTTTTGAAAACTATGGCAAGTCAGATTTTCTGCCTAATTATATAAGAAGATTTCTCTAAAAATCCACATTATTTCAAAGACTTATTGGCTGTGAAATAAGTTAAGGGTATTTCAAATGGCTTGTCTGCAAAGAAAGGTGAGATGTAGGGAATCACAGTAAGTCGAGGGGAAAATAGGTCAATATATACATTGCTATATGGTAAACAAAGCCTTAGGCCAGCAACAATGTTGAGTACCTGACACTTAGAAACTTACAAGTAAGCTGGAATCTTCAAAAGTTCAAATCTTTATAAGTAAAAAATTTATGAAAATGAATAAGCAAGTGTTTAAATTGACATCAGAATATCAAAACAATAAACCCTGAGAACATAGAAAAAAGATAAATAAAGATATGAGAGAACTTAATACAACAGAAAACGTATAAAATCCAGGTGATGTAGTAAGTCCAAAGAATATTCTTTGAAAAGATTTAAAAGACACCCTTTGATTAAGGAAAACAAAAACATAATTAAAGAATATACAGAAAGAGTCTGGACAATGTTATAGCAGAGAATATATGAAATGCCTGTAAATTTTTACATTTGTGTAAAGTGGACCATTTCCTAGCTCCTAAAGTTTACCAAAACTGACACAAGAGGAAAACATTTAAAGTCATCATGTCTGCCATTGACATTCTCAGAACGCCCTGGCATCAGAATGCTTCATCTGTAGTCCTTGGTAACCTGTGGAGAGGGGGAGGGACTGAGGAAGTTTGGAACACTGCCCTCACTGAGGGAGTGGGTGTGGCCATCTCTGCTGTGACTGCACAAAGTCAGGGGAGCTGGGGATCCAGGGCAGGGCCCTCAGAGCCCGGCAGGCCCAGTGGGGTGTCACAAGCATTTAGGCCATGGACAAAGGGCGCCTTCTTTGTCTGCACAGCTGCCCTAACTCTCATTTTTCCACTCAGGCCGCCCTCATACTTGAAGTGTGTGTGGAACCTGTCCACGCAGTACCCCTCGCTGCACAGCTATCCATAGGTCTGGGCATCGTAGTTTCCTTCCAGTAGACCGAAGTTCACAGGCAGATGGGTCCCTGGGACACATGCGGAGAGGCTCCTGCCCGTGCCACAGGCTGCACACTTCCCCTGCCTCAGATCGGAGGATGCAAAGCAGCCCTGTCTGTGTCCCCTGCCTCTCGAAGGAGTATTGGACCAACACTTGTAGAAAACGCGGACGTCGCCGGCCACTCATTGGAGGTACAGAAATAAATCTTTGTTGACTTTCCGCAGAAGTTTACCAGCGTTCACACCTAAGCCTCATACAAGGTCAGCTGTTTAGCTAAACATGAGCTCATGATCTAAATTTACACAATAATGAATATATCAGCTACAAAGGGAGACAATCAGCAAAAACAATCAATACCAGAATTAGATTCCCTTGGCCATCCATCAGATGTTGGAATAATCAGGTGCAAGTCACAAAATATACATAAAACTGGAAGTGAAACAAGGAACAAGGATGATTTCAAAGACTGGTAGTATCTCTAAAACATTTTTAAAGTACATGTCAATGATAAAGCAAAATACTCAAAGGTTGTTTAATACCACAAATTAAGCATTGAGAAGAGTGAAAATATGCTGTTTTGAAAACTATGGCAGGTGAGATTTTCTGCCTAATTATATAAGAATATTTCTCTAAAAAATACACATTACTTCAAAGACTTATTGGCTGTGAAATAAGTTAAGCGTATTTCAAATCGCTTGTCTGCAAAGAAAGGTGAGATGTAGGGAATCAAAGAAAGTCGAGGGGAAAATGTCAATATATACATTGCTTTATGGTGAACTAAGTCTTAGGCCAGCAACAATGTAGAGGACCTGACCCTTAGAAACTTACAAGTAAGCTGGAATACAAATCTTTATAAGTAAAAAGATTTATTAAAATGAATAACCAAGTGTTTTAAAGGACATCAGAAAAACAAAACAATAAACCCTGACAACATATAAAAAAGATAAATAAAGATATGAGCAGAACTTAATACAACAGAAAAGCTATAAAATTCAGGTGATTTAGTAAGTCCAAAGAATATTCTTTGAAAAGATTTAAAAGACACACTTTGATTAAGGAAAGCACAAACATATTTAAAGAATATATAGAAAGAATCAGGACAATGTTATAGCAGAGAAGATCTGAAATGCCAGTAAATTTGAACATTTCTGTAAAGGGGACCATTTCCTAGCTCCTAAAGTTTACCAAAACTGACACAAGTTGAAATCATTTAAGGTCTTCATATCTGCCGTTGGCATTCTTGAAACGACCTGGCCTGAGAATGTAGCATCTGTAGTCCATGGTAACCTGTGGAGAGCGGGCGGGGCTGAGGGAGTTTGGAACACTTCCCTCACTGAGGGAGTGGTTGTGGCCATCTCTTCTGTGACTGAACAAATGGCAGGGGAGCAGGGGGCCAAGGACAGGGCCCTCAGAGAACGGCAAGCCCTGTGGGGTGTCACTAGCATTTAGGCCCAGGCCAAAGAGCGACTTCTTTGTCTGCACAGCTGCCCAAACTCTTACCTTTCCACTCAGGCCGCCCTCTTACTTGAAGTGTGTGTGGAACCTGTCCGCACAGTACACCTCCCTGCACATCTAACCTTAGGTCTGGGCATCATAGCTTCCTGCCATGTGACCGAAGTTCCCAGGCAAATGGGTCCCTAGAACACACGCGGAGAGGCTCCTGCCCGGGCCAAAGGCCCACACTGCCCCTGCCCCGAGTCGAGGGACGCAAAGTAGCCGTGTTTGAGTGCCCTGCCTCTAGCAGGAGTATTGGACCAACACTTGTAGAAAACGGGGTCCTTGCGGGCAACTCATTGGAGGGACACAAATAAATCTTTGCCGACTTTCTGCTGAAACTTTCGAGAGTTCACACCTAAGCCTCTTACACGGTCAGCTGTTTAGCTAAACATGAGCTCATGATCTAAATTTACACAATAATGAAGAAATCAGCTACAAGGGGAGACTATCAGCAAAAACAATCAATACCAGAATTAGACTCCCAAGGCCATCCATCTGATGTTGGAATAATCACGTGCAAGGCAGAAAATATACATAAAACTGGAACTGAAACAAGGAACAAGGATGTTTTCAAAGACTGGTAGGATCTCTAAAACATTTTTAAAGTACATGATATTGATAAAGCTAAATACTCAAATGTTGTGTAATACAACAGATTAATCACTGAGAAGAGTGAAATTATGCTGTTTTGAAAACTATGGCAGGTCAGATTTTCTGCCTAACTATATAAGAAGATTTCTCTAAAAATAACACATTATTTCAAAGACTTATTGGCTGTGAAATAAGTTATGTGTTTTTCAAATGGCTTGTCTGCAAAGAAAGGTGAGATCTAGGGAATCAAAAAAGTCGAGGGGAAAGTATGTCAATATATACATTGCTATATGGTGAACTAAGCCTTAGGCCAGCAACAATGTAGAGGACATGACCCTTAGAAACTTACAAGTAAGTTGGAATCTTCAAAAGTTCAAATCTTTATAAGTAAAAAGATTTATTAAATGAATATCCAAGTTTTAAAATTGACATCAGAATATCAAACCAATAAACCCTGAGAACATAGAAAAAAGATAAATAAAGATATGAGCAGAACTTAAAACAACAGAAAACGTATAAACTTGAGGTGATTTAGTAAGTCCAAAGTATATTCTTCGAAAAGATTTTAAAGACACACTTTGATTAAGGAAAGCAAAAACATAAGTAAAGAATATACAGAAAGAATCAGGACAATGTTATAGCAGACAATATATGAAATGACAGTAAATTTGAACATTTTTGTAAAGGGGACCATTTCGTAGCTCCTAAAGTTTACCAAAACTGACACAAGGAAATCATTTAAGGTCATCTTGTCTGCCCTTGGCATTCTCGGAACGCCCTGGCCTCAGAATGCAGCATCTATAGTCCATGGTAAACTGCAGAGATGGGGCGGGGCTGCGGGAGTATGGAACACTGCCCACAAAACGGAGTGTTTGTGGCCATCTCTGCTGTGACTGAACAAAGGGAAGGGAAGCAGAGGGCCCGGGGCAGGGCCCTCAGAACCCGGAAGGCACAGTGTTGTGTCACAAGCATTTAGGCCCAGGACAAAGGGTGCCTTCGTTGTCTGCACAGCTACCCAAACTCTCACTTTTCCAATCAGGACGCCCTCTTAGTTGACGTGTGTGTAGAACCTGTCCACGCAGTACATCTCGCTGCACAGCTAACCATAGGTCTGGGCATCGTAACTTCCTGCCAGGTGACAGAAGTTCGCAGGCAGATGGGTCCCTGGGACACATGCCGAGAGGCTCCTGCCCGGGCCACAGGCCGCCCACTGCCCCTGCCCCAGATCGGGGACAGCCTAGCAGCCCTGTCAGAGTCCCCTGACTCTACAGGTAATATTGGACCAACACTTCTGGAAGACGGGGTCCTCGCGGGCAACTCATAGGAGGGACACAAAAGAGTCTTTCCCAACATTCTGAGGAAACTTATGAGCTTTCACACCTAAGCCTCTTACAAGGTCACCTGTTTAGCTAACCATGAGCTCATGATCCAAATTTACACAATAATGAAGACATCAGCTATAAGGGGAGACAATCAGCAAAAACAATCAATACCAGAATTAGATTCCCAAGACCATCCATCAGATGTTGGAATAATCAGGTGCAAGGCAGGAAATATACATAAAACTGCAAATGAATCAAGGAACCAGGATGTTTTCCAAGAGAGGTCGGTTCTCTGAAACATTTTTAAAGTATATGTCATTGATAAAGCTAAATACTAAAAGGTTGTGTAATACAACAGATTCATCATTGAGAAGAGTGAAATTATGCTGTTTTGAAAACTATGGCAGGTCAGATTTCCTGCGTAAATATATATATATAATAAGATTTCTCTGAAAACTACACATTATTTCAAAGACTTATTGGCTGTGAAATAAGTTAAGGGTATTTCAAATGGCTTGTCTGCAAAGAAAGGTGAGATATAGGGAATCACAGAAAGTCGATGGGAAAATATGTCAATATATACATTGCTATATGTTGCTCAAAGTATTAGGCTAGCAACAATGTAAAAGACCTGACCGTTAGAAAGATGGAGTCTTCAAAAGTTCATATCTTTTTAAGTAAAAAGATTTATTAAAAAGAATAACCAAATGTCTTAATTGACATCAGAAGTTCAAAACAATAAACCCTGAGAACATAGAAAAATATAAAGATATGAGAAGAACTTAATACAAAAGAAAACGTATAAAATTGAGGTGATTTAGTAAGTCCAAAGAATATTCTTTGACAAGATTTAAAAGACACACTTTGATTAAGGAAAACAAAAACGTAAGTAAAAAATATACAGAAAGAGTCAGGACAATGTTATAGCAGAGAATATATGAAATGCCAGTAAATTTGAACATTTCTGTAAAGGGGACAATTTCCTAGCTCCTAAAGTTTACCAAAACAGACACAAAAGGAAAGCATTGAAGGTCATCATGTCTGCCCTTGGCATTCTCTGAATGCCCTTCCCTCAGAATGCAGCATCTGTAGTGCATGGTAACCTGCGGAGATGGGGCGTGGCTGAGGGAGGTGGGAACACTGCCCTCACTGACGGATTTGGTGTGGCCATCTCTGCTGTGACTGAACAAACGGCAGGGGAGCAGGGGCCCAGGGCAGGGCCCTCAGAGCCCGGCAGGCCCAGTGTGGTTTCACAAGCATTTAGGCCCAGGCCATAGGGCGCCTTCTTTGTCTGCACAGCTGCCCAAACTCTCAACTTTCCACTCAGGCCGCCCTCTTACTTGAAGTGTGTTTGGAATCTGTCCGCGCAGTACACCTCACTGCACAGCGAACCATAGGTCTGGGCATCGTAGCTTCCTGCCAGGTGACCGAAGTTCGCTGGCAGATGGGTCACTGGGACACACGCGAAGAGCCTCCTAAACGAGCCACAGGCCGCCCACAGCCCCTTCCCCATGTCGGGGGCCGCAGAGCAGCCCTGTCTGAGTCCCCTGCCTCTAGAAGGAGTATTGGACCAACACTTCTAGAAAACGGTGTCCTCGCGGGCAACTCATGGGAGGGACACGAATGAATCTTGCCTGACTTTCTGCTGAAACTTACGAGTGTTCACAGCTAAGCCTCTTACAAGATCAGCTGTTTAGCTAAACATGAGCTCATGATCTAAATTTACACAATAATGAAGAAATCAGCTACAAGGGGAGACAATCAACGAAAACATTCAATACCAGAATTCGATTCCCTAGGCCATCCATCAGATGTTGGAATAATCAGGTGCAAGGCAGAAAGTATACACAAAACTGGAACTGAAACAAGGAACAAGGATGTTTTCAAAGACTGCTAGGATCTCTAAATTATTTTTAAAGTATATGTAACTGATAAAGCTAAATACTCAAAGGTTGTGTAATACAACAGATTTATCATT
This sequence comes from Mesoplodon bidens, assembly GCF_964165515.1. Taxonomy (NCBI): domain Eukaryota; kingdom Metazoa; phylum Chordata; class Mammalia; order Artiodactyla; family Ziphiidae; genus Mesoplodon; species Mesoplodon bidens. The sequence continues at coordinate 25,819,219 of NC_138180.1, read as the reverse complement.
GAGAAGAGTGAAATTATGCTGTTTTGAAAACTATGGCAGGTCAGATTATTTGCCTAACTATGGAAGAAGATTTATCTAAAAATAATACACATTATTTCAAAGACTTATTGGCTGTGAAATAAGTTAAGGGTATTTCAAATGGCTTGTCTGCAATGAAAGGTGAGATGTAGGGAATCACAGAAAGTCGAGGGGAAAGTATGTCAATATATACATTGCTATATGTTCAACTAAGCTTTAGGCCAGCAACAACGTAGAGGACCTGACCCTTAGAAATTTGGAATCTTCAAAAGTTCAAATCTTTATAAGTAAAAAGATTTATTAAAATGAATATCCAAGTGTTTTAATTGACATAAGAAGATCAAAACAATAAACCCTGAGAACATAGAAAAAAGATAAATAAAGATATGAGCAGAACTTAATACAACAGAAAACGTAGAAAGTTGAGGTGATTTAGTAAGTCCAAAGAATATTCTTTGAAAAGATTTAAAAGACACACTTTGATTAAGGAAAGCAAAAACATAAGTAAAGAATATACAGAAAGAATCAGGACAATGTTATAGCAGAGAATATATGAAATGCCAGTAAATTTGAACATTTCTGTAAAGGGGACCATTTCCTAGCTAGTAAAGTTTACCAAAACTGACACACGAGGAAATCATTTAAGGTCATCATGTCTGCCCTTGGCATTCTCTGAACACCCTGGCCTCAGAATGCAGCATCTGTAGTCCATGGTAACCTGCGGAGAGTGGGCGGGGATGAGGGAAACTGGAACACTGCCCTCACTGAGGGAGTGGGTGTGGCCATCTCTGCTGTGACTGAACAAAGGGCAGGGGAGCAGGGGGCCCAGGGCAGGGCCCTCAGATCCCGGCAGGCCCAGTGGAGTGTCACAAGCATTTAGGCCCAGGCCAAAGGGCGCCTTCTTTGTCTGCACAGCTGCACAAACTCTCACCTTTCAACTCAGGCCGCCCTGTTACTTGAAGTGTGTGTGGAACCTGTCCGCGCAGTACACCTCGCTGCGCAGCTAACCATAGGTCGGGGCATTGTAGCTTCCTGCCAGGTGACCGAGGATCGCAGTTAGATGGGTCCCTGGGACACACGCGGAGAGGCTCTGGACCGGGCCGCAGGCCGCCCACTGCCCCTTCCTCAGATCGGGGGCCGCAAAGCAGCCCTGTCCGAGTCCCTGCCTCAGAGGGACTATTTGACCAACACTTGTAGAAAACGGGGTCCTCGTGGGCACTCATTGGAGGGACACAAATAAATCTTTGCCGACTTTCTGATGAAGCTTCCGGGCGTTCACACCTAAGCCTCTTACAAGGTCAGCTGTTTAGCTAAACATGAGCTCATAATCTAAATTTACACAATAATGAAGAAATCAGCTACAAGGGGGAGACAATCCCCAAAAACAAGCAATACCAGAATTAGATTCCCTAGGCCATCCATCAAATGTTGGAATAATCAGGTGCAAGGCAGAAAATATACATAAAATTGGAACTGAAACAAGGAACAAGGAGGTTTTCAAAGACTAGTAGGATCTCTAAAACATTGTTAAAGTACATGTCATTGATAAAGGTAAATACTCAAATGTTGTGTAATACAACAGATTCATCATTGAGAAGAGTGAAATTATGCTGTTTTGAAAACTATGGCAGGTCAGATTTTCTGCGTAATTATATAAGAAGATTTCTCTAAAATATACACATTATTTCAAAGGCTTATGGGCTGTGAAATAAGTTAAGTTTATTTCAAATGGCTTGTCTGCAAAGAAAGGTGAGATGTAGGGAATCACAGTAAGTCGAGGGGAAAATAGGTCAATATATACATTGCTCTATGTTGAACTAAGCCTTAGGCCAGGAACAATGTAGAGGACCTGACCCTTAGAAACTTACAAGTAAGCTGGAATCTTCAAAATTTCAAATATTTATAAGTAAAAAGATTTATGAAAATGAATAACCAAGTGTTTTAATTTACATCAGAAGATCAAAACTATAAACCCTGAGAACATAGAAAAAAGATAAATAAAGATATGTTCAGAACTTAATACAACAGAAAAAGTATAAAATTCAGGTGATGTAGTAAGTCAAAAGAATATTCTTTGAAAAGAGTTAAAAGACACACTTTGATTAAGGAAAACAAAAACATAAGTCAAGAATATACAGAAAGATAAAGGACAATGTTATAACAAAAAATATCTGAAATGCCAGTAAATTTGAACATTTCTGTAATGTGGACCAGTTCCTAGCTCCTAAAGTTTACCAAAACTGACACAAGAGGAAATCATTTAAGGTCATCCTGTCTGCCCTTGGCATTCTCGAAACGCCCTGGCCTCAGAATGCAGCATCTGTCGTCCATGGTAACCTGCGGAGAGGGGGCGGGGCTGAGGGAGTTTGGAACACTGCCCTCACTGAGGGAGTTGGTGTGGCCATCTCTGCTCTGACTGAAGATAGGGCAGGAGAGCAGGGAAATCAGGGCAGGAACCTCAGAGCACGGCAGGCCCAGTGGGGTGTCACAAGCATTTAGGCGCAGGCCAAAGGGCGTCTTCTTTGTCTGCACATCTGCCCAAACTCTCACTTTTCCACTCAGGCCGCCCACTTACTTGAAGTGTGTGTGGATCCTGTCCGCACAGTTCACCTCGCTGCACAGCTAACCATAGGTCTGGTCATCGTAGCTTCATGCCATGTGACCGAAGTTTGCAGTCATATGGGTCCCAAGGAAAAACGCGGAGAGGATCATGCCCGGGCCACAGGATCCATACTGCCCCTGCCCCAGATCGGGGTCAGCAAAGCAGCCCTGTCTGAGTCCCTGTCTCTAGAGGGAGTATTGGACCAACACTTGTAGAAAACGGAGTCCTCGCGGGCCACTCATTGGAGGGACACAAATAAATCTTTGCCGTCGTTCTGATGAAGCTTACGAGCGTTCACACCTAAGCCTCTTACAAGGTTAGCTGTTTGGCTAAACATGAGCTCATGATCTATATTTTCACAATAATGAAGAAATCAGCTACAAGGGTTAGACAATCAGCAAAAGCAATCAATACCAGAATTAGATTCCCTAGGCCATCCATCAGATGTTGGAATAATCAGGTGCAAGGCAGAAAATATACATAAAACTGGAACTGAAACAAGGAATAAGGATGTTTTCAAAGACTGGTAGGATCTCTAAAATATTTTTAAAGTACATGTCTATGAAAAAGGTAAATACTCAAAGTTGTGTAATACAACAGATTCAACATTGAGAAGAGTGAAAGTATGCTGTTTTGAAAACTATGGCAAGTCAGATTTTCTGCCTAATTATATAAGAAGATTTCTCTAAAAATCCACATTATTTCAAAGACTTATTGGCTGTGAAATAAGTTAAGGGTATTTCAAATGGCTTGTCTGCAAAGAAAGGTGAGATGTAGGGAATCACAGTAAGTCGAGGGGAAAATAGGTCAATATATACATTGCTATATGGTAAACAAAGCCTTAGGCCAGCAACAATGTTGAGTACCTGACACTTAGAAACTTACAAGTAAGCTGGAATCTTCAAAAGTTCAAATCTTTATAAGTAAAAAATTTATGAAAATGAATAAGCAAGTGTTTAAATTGACATCAGAATATCAAAACAATAAACCCTGAGAACATAGAAAAAAGATAAATAAAGATATGAGAGAACTTAATACAACAGAAAACGTATAAAATCCAGGTGATGTAGTAAGTCCAAAGAATATTCTTTGAAAAGATTTAAAAGACACCCTTTGATTAAGGAAAACAAAAACATAATTAAAGAATATACAGAAAGAGTCTGGACAATGTTATAGCAGAGAATATATGAAATGCCTGTAAATTTTTACATTTGTGTAAAGTGGACCATTTCCTAGCTCCTAAAGTTTACCAAAACTGACACAAGAGGAAAACATTTAAAGTCATCATGTCTGCCATTGACATTCTCAGAACGCCCTGGCATCAGAATGCTTCATCTGTAGTCCTTGGTAACCTGTGGAGAGGGGGAGGGACTGAGGAAGTTTGGAACACTGCCCTCACTGAGGGAGTGGGTGTGGCCATCTCTGCTGTGACTGCACAAAGTCAGGGGAGCTGGGGATCCAGGGCAGGGCCCTCAGAGCCCGGCAGGCCCAGTGGGGTGTCACAAGCATTTAGGCCATGGACAAAGGGCGCCTTCTTTGTCTGCACAGCTGCCCTAACTCTCATTTTTCCACTCAGGCCGCCCTCATACTTGAAGTGTGTGTGGAACCTGTCCACGCAGTACCCCTCGCTGCACAGCTATCCATAGGTCTGGGCATCGTAGTTTCCTTCCAGTAGACCGAAGTTCACAGGCAGATGGGTCCCTGGGACACATGCGGAGAGGCTCCTGCCCGTGCCACAGGCTGCACACTTCCCCTGCCTCAGATCGGAGGATGCAAAGCAGCCCTGTCTGTGTCCCCTGCCTCTCGAAGGAGTATTGGACCAACACTTGTAGAAAACGCGGACGTCGCCGGCCACTCATTGGAGGTACAGAAATAAATCTTTGTTGACTTTCCGCAGAAGTTTACCAGCGTTCACACCTAAGCCTCATACAAGGTCAGCTGTTTAGCTAAACATGAGCTCATGATCTAAATTTACACAATAATGAATATATCAGCTACAAAGGGAGACAATCAGCAAAAACAATCAATACCAGAATTAGATTCCCTTGGCCATCCATCAGATGTTGGAATAATCAGGTGCAAGTCACAAAATATACATAAAACTGGAAGTGAAACAAGGAACAAGGATGATTTCAAAGACTGGTAGTATCTCTAAAACATTTTTAAAGTACATGTCAATGATAAAGCAAAATACTCAAAGGTTGTTTAATACCACAAATTAAGCATTGAGAAGAGTGAAAATATGCTGTTTTGAAAACTATGGCAGGTGAGATTTTCTGCCTAATTATATAAGAATATTTCTCTAAAAAATACACATTACTTCAAAGACTTATTGGCTGTGAAATAAGTTAAGCGTATTTCAAATCGCTTGTCTGCAAAGAAAGGTGAGATGTAGGGAATCAAAGAAAGTCGAGGGGAAAATGTCAATATATACATTGCTTTATGGTGAACTAAGTCTTAGGCCAGCAACAATGTAGAGGACCTGACCCTTAGAAACTTACAAGTAAGCTGGAATACAAATCTTTATAAGTAAAAAGATTTATTAAAATGAATAACCAAGTGTTTTAAAGGACATCAGAAAAACAAAACAATAAACCCTGACAACATATAAAAAAGATAAATAAAGATATGAGCAGAACTTAATACAACAGAAAAGCTATAAAATTCAGGTGATTTAGTAAGTCCAAAGAATATTCTTTGAAAAGATTTAAAAGACACACTTTGATTAAGGAAAGCACAAACATATTTAAAGAATATATAGAAAGAATCAGGACAATGTTATAGCAGAGAAGATCTGAAATGCCAGTAAATTTGAACATTTCTGTAAAGGGGACCATTTCCTAGCTCCTAAAGTTTACCAAAACTGACACAAGTTGAAATCATTTAAGGTCTTCATATCTGCCGTTGGCATTCTTGAAACGACCTGGCCTGAGAATGTAGCATCTGTAGTCCATGGTAACCTGTGGAGAGCGGGCGGGGCTGAGGGAGTTTGGAACACTTCCCTCACTGAGGGAGTGGTTGTGGCCATCTCTTCTGTGACTGAACAAATGGCAGGGGAGCAGGGGGCCAAGGACAGGGCCCTCAGAGAACGGCAAGCCCTGTGGGGTGTCACTAGCATTTAGGCCCAGGCCAAAGAGCGACTTCTTTGTCTGCACAGCTGCCCAAACTCTTACCTTTCCACTCAGGCCGCCCTCTTACTTGAAGTGTGTGTGGAACCTGTCCGCACAGTACACCTCCCTGCACATCTAACCTTAGGTCTGGGCATCATAGCTTCCTGCCATGTGACCGAAGTTCCCAGGCAAATGGGTCCCTAGAACACACGCGGAGAGGCTCCTGCCCGGGCCAAAGGCCCACACTGCCCCTGCCCCGAGTCGAGGGACGCAAAGTAGCCCTGTTTGAGTGCCCTGCCTCTAGCAGGAGTATTGGACCAACACTTGTAGAAAACGGGGTCCTTGCGGGCAACTCATTGGAGGGACACAAATAAATCTTTGCCGACGTTCTGCTGAAACTTTCGAGAGTTCACACCTAAGCCTCTTACACGGTCAGCTGTTTAGCTAAACATGAGCTCATGATCTAAATTTACACAATAATGAAGAAATCAGCTACAAGGGGAGACTATCAGCAAAAGCAATCAATACCAGAATTAGACTCCCAAGGCCATCCATCTGATGTTGGAATAATCACGTGCAAGGCAGAAAATATACATAAAACTGGAACTGAAACAAGGAACAAGGATGTTTTCAAAGACTGGTAGGATCTCTAAAACATTTTTAAAGTACATGATATTGATAAAGCTAAATACTCAAATGTTGTGTAATACAACAGATTAATCACTGAGAAGAGTGAAATTATGCTGTTTTGAAAACTATGGCAGGTCAGATTTTCTGCCTAACTATATAAGAAGATTTCTCTAAAAATAACACATTATTTCAAAGACTTATTGGCTGTGAAATAAGTTATGTGTTTTTCAAATGGCTTGTCTGCAAAGAAAGGTGAGATCTAGGGAATCAAAAAAGTCGAGGGGAAAGTATGTCAATATATACATTGCTATATGGTGAACTAAGCCTTAGGCCAGCAACAATGTAGAGGACATGACCCTTAGAAACTTACAAGTAAGTTGGAATCTTCAAAAGTTCAAATCTTTATAAGTAAAAAGATTTATTAAATGAATATCCAAGTTTTAAAATTGACATCAGAATATCAAACCAATAAACCCTGAGAACATAGAAAAAAGATAAATAAAGATATGAGCAGAACTTAAAACAACAGAAAACGTATAAACTTGAGGTGATTTAGTAAGTCCAAAGTATATTCTTCGAAAAGATTTTAAAGACACACTTTGATTAAGGAAAACCAAAACATAAGTAAAGAATATACAGAAAGAATCAGGACAATGTTATAGCAGACAATATATGAAATGACAGTAAATTTGAACATTTTTGTAAAGGGGACCATTTCGTAGCTCCTAAAGTTTACCAAAACTGACACAAGGAAATCATTTAAGGTCATCTTGTCTGCCCTTGGCATTCTCGGAACGCCCTGGCCTCAGAATGCAGCATCTATAGTCCATGGTAAACTGCAGAGATGGGGCGGGGCTGCGGGAGTATGGAACACTGCCCACAAAACGGAGTGTTTGTGGCCATCTCTGCTGTGACTGAACAAAGGGAAGGGAAGCAGAGGGCCCGGGGCAGGGCCCTCAGAACCCGGAAGGCACAGTGTTGTGTCACAAGCATTTAGGCCCAGGACAAAGGGTGCCTTCGTTGTCTGCACAGCTACCCAAACTCTCACTTTTCCAATCAGGACGCCCTCTTAGTTGACGTGTGTGTAGAACCTGTCCACGCAGTACATCTCGCTGCACAGCTAACCATAGGTCTGGGCATCGTAACTTCCTGCCAGGTGACAGAAGTTCGCAGGCAGATGGGTCCCTGGGACACATGCCGAGAGGCTCCTGCCCGGTTCACAGGCCGCCCACTGCCCCTGCCCCAGATCGGGGACAGCCTAGCAGCCCTGTCAGAGTCCCCTGACTCTACAGGTAATATTGGACCAACACTTCTGGAAGACGGGGTCCTCGCAGGCAACTCATAGGAGGGACACAAAAGAGTCTTTCCCAACATTCTGAGGAAACTTATGAGCTTTCACACCTAAGCCTCTTACAAGGTCACCTGTTTAGCTAACCATGAGCTCATGATCCAAATTTACACAATAATGAAGACATCAGCTATAAGGGGAGACAATCAGCACAAACAATCAATACCAGAATTAGATTCCCAAGACCATCCATCAGATGTTGGAATAATCAGGTGCAAGGCAGGAAATATACATAAAACTGCAAATGAAACAAGGAACCAGGATGTTTTCCAAGAGAGGTCGGTTCTCTGAAACATTTTTAAAGTATATGTCATTGATAAAGCTAAATACTAAAAGGTTGTGTAATACAACAGATTCATCATTGAGAAGAGTGAAATTATGCTGTTTTGAAAACTATGGCAGGTCAGATTTCCTGCGTAAATATATATATATAATAAGATTTCTCTGAAAACTACACATTATTTCAAAGACTTATTGGCTGTGAAATAAGTTAAGGGTATTTCAAATGGCTTGTCTGCAAAGAAAGGTGAGATATAGGGAATCACAGAAAGTCGATGGGAAAATATGTCAATATATACATTGCTATATGTTGCTCAAAGTATTAGGCTAGCAACAATGTAAAAGACCTGACCGTTAGAAAGATGGAGTCTTCAAAAGTTCATATCTTTTTAAGTAAAAAGATTTATTAAAAAGAATAACCAAATGTCTTAATTGACATCAGAAGTTCAAAACAATAAACCCTGAGAACATAGAAAAATATAAAGATATGAGAAGAACTTAATACAAAAGAAAACGTATAAAATTGAGGTGATTTAGTAAGTCCAAAGAATATTCTTTGACAAGATTTAAAAGACACACTTTGATTAAGGAAAACAAAAACGTAAGTAAAAAATATACAGAAAGAGTCAGGACAATGTTATAGCAGAGAATATATGAAATGCCAGTAAATTTGAACATTTCTGTAAAGGGGACAATTTCCTAGCTCCTAAAGTTTACCAAAACAGACACAAAAGGAAAGCATTGAAGGTCATCATGTCTGCCCTTGGCATTCTCTGAATGCCCTTCCCTCAGAATGCAGCATCTGTAGTGCATGGTAACCTGCGGAGATGGGGCGTGGCTGAGGGAGGTGGGAACACTGCCCTCACTGACGGATTTGGTGTGGCCATCTCTGCTGTGACTGAACAAACGGCAGGGGAGCAGGGGCCCAGGGCAGGGCCCTCAGAGCCCGGCAGGCCCAGTGTGGTTTCACAAGCATTTAGGCCCAGGCCATAGGGCGCCTTCTTTGTCTGCACAGCTGCCCAAACTCTCAACTTTCCACTCAGGCCGCCCTCTTACTTGAAGTGTGTTTGGAATCTGTCCGCGCAGTACACCTCACTGCACAGCGAACCATAGGTCTGGGCATCGTAGCTTCCTGCCAGGTGACCGAAGTTCGCTGGCAGATGGGTCACTGGGACACACGCGAAGAGCCTCCTAAACGAGCCACAGGCCGCCCACAGCCCCTTCCCCATGTCGGGGGCCGCAGAGCAGCCCTGTCTGAGTCCCCTGCCTCTAGAAGGAGTATTGGACCAACACTTCTAGAAAACGGTGTCCTCGCGGGCAACTCATGGGAGGGACACGAATGAATCTTGCCTGACTTTCTGCTGAAACTTACGAGTGTTCACAGCTAAGCCTCTTACAAGATCAGCTGTTTAGCTAAACATGAGCTCATGATCTAAATTTACACAATAATGAAGAAATCAGCTACAAGGGGAGACAATCAACGAAAACATTCAATACCAGAATTCGATTCCCTAGGCCATCCATCAGATGTTGGAATAATCAGGTGCAAGGCAGAAAGTATACACAAAACTGGAACTGAAACAAGGAACAAGGATGTTTTCAAAGACTGCTAGGATCTCTAAATTATTTTTAAAGTATATGTAACTGATAAAGCTAAATACTCAAAGGTTGTGTAATACAACAGATTTATCATTGAGAAGAGTGAAATTATGCTGTTTTGAAAACTATGGCAGGTCAGATTATTTGCCTAACTATGGAAGAAGATTTATCTAAAAATAATACACATTATTTCAAAGACTTATTGGCTGTGAAATAAGTTAAGGGTATTTCAAATGGCTTGTCTGCAATGAAAGGTGAGATGTAGGGAATCACAGAAAGTCGAGGGGAAAGTATGTCAATATATACATTGCTATATGTTCAACTAAGCTTTAGGCCAGCAACAACGTAGAGGACCTGACCCTTAGAAATTTGGAATCTTCAAAAGTTCAAATCTTTATAAGTAAAAAGATTTATTAAAATGAATATCCAAGTGTTTTAATTGACATAAGAAGATCAAAACAATAAACCCTGAGAACATAGAAAAAAGATAAATAAAGATATGAGCAGAACTTAATACAACAGAAAACGTAGAAAGTTGAGGTGATTTAGTAAGTCCAAAGAATATTCTTTGAAAAGATTTAAAAGACACACTTTGATTAAGGAAAGCAAAAACATAAGTAAAGAATATACAGAAAGAATCAGGACAATGTTATAGCAGAGAATATATGAAATGCCAGTAAATTTGAACATTTCTGTAAAGGGGACCATTTCCTAGCTAGTAAAGTTTACCAAAACTGACACACGAGGAAATCATTTAAGGTCATCATGTCTGCCCTTGGCATTCTCTGAACACCCTGGCCTCAGAATGCAGCATCTGTAGTCCATGGTAACCTGCGGAGAGTGGGCGGGGATGAGGGAAACTGGAACACTGCCCTCACTGAGGGAGTGGGTGTGGCCATCTCTGCTGTGACTGAACAAAGGGCAGGGGAGCAGGGGGCCCAGGGCAGGGCCCTCAGATCCCGGCAGGCCCAGTGGAGTGTCACAAGCATTTAGGCCCAGGCCAAAGGGCGCCTTCGTTGTCTGCACAGCTGCCCAAACTCTCACCTTTCAACTCAGGCCGCCCTGTTACTTGAAGTGTGTGTGGAACCTGTCCGCGCAGTACACCTCGCTGCGCAGCTAACCATAGGTCGGGGCATTGTAGCTTCCTGCCAGGTGACCGAGGATCGCAGTTAGATGGGTCCCTGGGACACACGCGGAGAGGCTCTGGACCGGGCCGCAGGCCGCCCACTGCCCCTTCCTCAGATCGGGGGCCGCAAAGCAGCCCTGTCCGAGTCCCTGCCTCAGAGGGACTATTTGACCAACACTTGTAGAAAACGGGGTCCTCGTGGGCACTCATTGGAGGGACACAAATAAATCTTTGCCGACTTTCTGATGAAGCTTCCCGGCGTTCACACCTAAGCCTCTTACAAGGTCAGCTGTTTAGCTAAACATGAGCTCATAATCTAAATTTACACAATAATGAAGAAATCAGCTACAAGGGGGAGACAATCCCCAAAAACAAGCAATACCAGAATTAGATTCCCTAGGCCATCCATCAAATGTTGGAATAATCAGGTGCAAGGCAGAAAATATACATAAAATTGGAACTGAAACAAGGAACAAGGAGGTTTTCAAAGACTAGTAGGATCTCTAAAACATTGTTAAAGTACATGTCATTGATAAAGGTAAATACTCAAATGTTGTGTAATACAACAGATTCATCATTGAGAAGAGTGAAATTATGCTGTTTTGAAAACTATGGCAGGTCAGATTTTCTGCGTAATTATATAAGAAGATTTCTCTAAAATATACACATAATTTCAAAGGCTTATGGGCTGTGAAATAAGTTAAGGGTATTTCAAATGGCTTGTCTGCAAAGAAAGGTGAGATGTAGGGAATCACAGTAAGTCGAGGGGAAAGTATGTCAATATATACATTGCTATATGTTCAACTAAGCTTTAGGCCAGCAACAACGTAGAGGACCTGACCCTTAGAAATTTGGAATCTTCAAAAGTTCAAATCTTTATAAGTAAAAAGATTTATTAAAATGAATATCCAAGTGTTTTAATTGACATAAGAAGATCAAAACAATAAACCCTGAGAACATAGAAAAAAGATAAATAAAGATATGAGCAGAACTTAATACAACAGAAAACGTAGAAAGTTGAGGTGATTTAGTAAGTCCAAAGAATATTCTTTGAAAAGATTTAAAAGACACACTTTGATTAAGGAAAGCAAAAACATAAGTAAAGAATATACAGAAAGAATCAGGACAATGTTATAGCAGAGAATATATGAAATGCCAGTAAATTTGAACATTTCTGTAAAGGGGACCATTTCCTAGCTAGTAAAGTTTACCAAAACTGACACACGAGGAAATCATTTAAGGTCATCATGTCTGCCCTTGGCATTCTCTGAACACCCTGGCCTCAGAATGCAGCATCTGTAGTCCATGGTAACCTGCGGAGAGTGGGCGGGGATGAGGGAAACTGGAACACTGCCCTCACTGAGGGAGTGGGTGTGGCCATCTCTGCTGTGACTGAACAAAGGGCAGGGGAGCAGGGGGCCCAGAGCAGGGCCCTCAGATCCCGGCAGGCCCAGTGGAGTGTCACAAGCATTTAGGCCCAGGCCAAAGGGCGCCTTCGTTGTCTGCACAGCTGCCCAAACTCTCACCTTTCCACTCAGGCCACCCTCTTAGTTGAAGTGTGTGTAGAACCTGTCCACGCAGTACACCTCGCTACACAGCTTACCATAGTTCTGGGCATTTTAACTTCCTGCCAGGTGACCGAAGTTCGCAGGCAGATGGGTCCCTGGGACACATGCAGAGAGGCTCCTGCCCGGGCCACAGGCCTCCCACTGCCTCTGTCCCAGATCGGGGACCACCTAGCAGCCCTGTCATGGTCCCCTGACTATACATGTAATATTGGACCAACACTTCTGGAAGAAGGGGTCCTCGCGTGCAACTCTTTGTAGAGACACAAAAAAGTCTTTCCCCACTTTCTGGTGAAACTTATAAGCGTTCACACCTAAGCCTCTTACAAGGTCAGCTGTTTAGCTAAACATGAACTCATGATCTAAATTTACACAATAATGAAGTCATCAGCTACAAGGGAGACAATCAGCAAAAACAATCAATACCAGAATTACATTCCCTAGGCCTTCCATCAGATGTTGGAATAATCAGGTGCAAGGCAGGAAATATATATAAAACTGGAACTGAAACAAGGAACAAGGATGTTTTCAAAGACTGGTAGGATCTCTAAAACATTTTTAAAGTACATGTCATTGATAAAGCTAAATACGCAAAGGCTGTGTAATACAACAGATTTATCATTGAGAAGAGTGAAATTATGCTGTTTTGAAAACTATGGCAGGACAGATTTTCTGCCTAATTATATAAGAAGATGTATCTAAAAAATATACATTATTTCAAAGACTTATTGGCTGTGAAATAAGTTAAGCTTATTTCAAATGGCTTCTCTCCAAAGAATGGTGAGATGTAGGAAATCACAGAAAGTCGAGGGTAACATATGTCAATATATACATTGCTATATGTTCTAATAAGCCTTCGGCCAGCAATAATGTAGAGGACCTGACCCTTAAAAACTCATAAGTTATTTGGAATCTTCAAAACTACAAATCTTTATAAGTAAAAAGATTTATTAAAATGAATAACCAATTGTTTTAATTGACATCAGAAGATCAAAACAATAAACTCTGAAAACATGGAAAAAAGAAAAGTAAAGATATAAGCAGATCTTAATACAACAGAAAACGTATAAACTGGAGGTGATTTAGTAAGACAAAAGAATATTCTTTGAATATATTTAAAGACACATTTTCATTAAGGAAAACAAAAACATAACTAAAGAATATAAAGAAAGATTCAGGACAATGTTATAGCAGGGAATATATGAAATGCCAGTAAATTTGTATATTTCTGTAAAGTGGATCATTTCCTAGCTCCTAAAGTTTACCAAAACTGACACAAGAGGAAAACATTTAAGGTTATCATGTCTGCCTTTGGCATTCCCTGAACGCTCTGGCCTCAGAATGCAGCATCTGTCGGCCATGGTAACCTGTGGAGAGGGGACGGGGCTGAGGGAGGTTGGAACACTGCCCTCACTGAGGGAGTGTGTGTGGCCATTTCTGCTGTGACTGAACAATGTGCAGGGGAGCAAGGGGGCAAGGGCAGGGCCCTCAGAGCCCGGCAGGCACAGTGGGGTGTCACAAGCATTTAGGCCCAGGCCAAAGGGTGCCTTCTTTGTCTGCACAGCTGCCCAAACTCTCAACTTTCCACTCAGGCCGCCCTCTTACTTGAAGTGTGTGTGGAACCTGTCCGTGCAGTACACCTCGCTGCACAGCTAACCATAAGTCTGGGCATCGTAGCTTCCTGCCAGGTGACCGAAGTTCACAGGCAGATGGTTCCATGGGCCACACGCAGATAGGCTCATGCCCGGGCCACAGGTTGCCCTCTGCCAATGCCCCAGATCGGCGTCCGCAAAGCAACGCTCTCTGAGTCCCCTGACTCTACACAGAGTATGGGACCAACACTTGTAGAAAATGGTGTCCTTGCGGGCAACTCATTTGAGGGAAACAAATAAATCTTTGCCGACTTTCTCTTGAAACTTACGAGCGTTCACACCTAAGACTCTTACAGGGTCCGCTGTTTAGCAAAACATCAGCTCATGATCTAAATTTACACAATAATGTAGAAATCACCTACAAGGGGAGACAATCAGCAAAAACAATCAATACCAGAAATAGACTCCCATGGGCATGCATCAGATGTGGGAATAATCAGGTGCAATGCAGGAAATATACATAAAACTGGAACTGAAACAAGGAACCAGGATATTTTCAAAGACAGGTAGGTTCTCTAAAACATTTTTAAAGTACATGTCATTGATAAAGCTAAATACTCAAAGGTTGAGTAATACAACAGATTCATCATTGAGAAGAGTGAAATTATGCTGTTTTGAAAACTATGGCAGGTCAGATTTTCTGCCTAATTATATAAGATTTCTCTAAAAAATACACATTATTTCAAAGAATTTTTGGCTGTAAAATAAGTTAAGCTTATTTCAAATGGCTTGTCTCCAAAGAATGTTGAGATGTAGGAAATCACAGAAAGTCGAGGGGAAAATATGTCAATATATACATTGCTATGTGTTGAACTAAGCCTTAGGCCAGCCACAATGTAGAGGACCTGACCCTTAAAAACTTATAAGTAAGCTAAAATCTTCAAAAGTTCAAATCTTTATAAGTAAAAAGATTTATTAAAATGATAACCACGTGTTTTAATAGACATCAGATGATCAAAACTATAAACCCTGAGAACATAGAAAAAAGATAAATAAAGATATGAGCAGAACTTAATACAACAGAAAACGTATAAAATTCAGGTTATGTAGTAAGTCCAAAGAATATTCTTTGAAAATAGTTAAAAGACACACTTTGATTAAGGAAAACACAAACATAAGTAAAGAATATACAGAAAGAATCAGGACAATGTTACAGCAGAGAATATCTGAAATGGCTGTAAATTAGAACATTTCTGTAAAGAGGACCTTTTCCTAGCTCCTAAAGTTTACCAAAACTGACACAAGAGGAAATCATTTAAGGTCATCATGTCTGCCCTTGGCATTCTCGGAAAGCCCTGGCCTCATAATGCAGCATCCGTAGTCCATGGCAACCTGCGGAGAGGGGGTGAGGCTGAGGGAGATGGAACACTGCACTCACTGAGGGAGTGGGAGTGGCCATCTCTGCTGTGACTGAACATAGGGCAGGGGAGCAGGGGCCCAGGGCAGGGCACTCAGAGCCCGGCAGGTGCAGTGGGGTGTCACAAGCATTTAGGCCCAGGCCGAAGAGCGCCTTCTTTGTCTGCACCGCCGCCCAAACCCTCAACTATCCACTCAGGCCGCCCTCTTACTTGAAGGGTGTGTGAAAACTGTCCGCGCAATACACCTCGCTGCAGTGCTAACCATAGGTCTGAGCATCGTAGCTTCCTGCCAGGTGACCGAAGTTCGCAGGCAGATGTGTCCCTGGGATACATGCGGAGAGGCTCCTGCCCGGGCCACAGGACGCCCAATGCCACTGCCACAATCCGGGGGCCGCAAAGCAGCCCTGACTGAGTCCCTGCCTCTAGAGGAAGTTTTGGACCAACACTTGTAGACAACGGGGTCCTCACGGGCAACTCATTGGAGGGACACAAATAAATCTTTGCCGACTTTCTGATGAAGCTTACGAGCGTTCACACCTAAGCCTCTTACAAGGTCAGCTGTTTAGCTAAACATGAGCTCATGATCTAAATTTACACAATAATGAAGAAATCAGCTACAAATGGGAGACAATCAGCAAAAACAATCAATACCAGAATTAGATTCCCAAGGCCATCCATCAGATGTTGGAATAATCTGGTGCAAGGCAGAAAATATACATAAAACTGGAACTGAAACAAGGAACAAGGATGTTTTCAAAGACTGGTAGGATCTCTAAAACATTTTTAAAGTACATGTCATTGACAAAGCTAAATAATCAAAGATGTGTAATACAACAGATTCATCATAGAGAAGAGAGAAATTATGCTGTTTTGAAAACTATACAGGTCAGATTTTCTGCCTAATTATATAAGAAGATTTCTCTTAAAAATACACATTATTTAAAGACTTATGGGCTGTGAAATATGTTAAGGGTATTTCAAATGGCTTGTCTGCACAGAAAGGTGAGATGTAGGGAATCACAGAAAGTCGAGGGGAAAATAGGTCCATATATACATTGCTATATGTTGAACTAAGCCTTAGGCCTGCAAAAATGTAGAGGACCTGAGCCTTAGAATCTTACAAGTAAGCTGGAATCTTTAAAAGTTCAAATCTTTATACGGAAAAAGATTTATTAAAATGAATAACCATGTGTTTTATATGACATCAGAATATCAAAACAATAAACCCTGAAAACATTGAAAAAAGATAAATAAAGATATGAGCAGAACTTAATACAACAGAAAACGTATAAAATTCAGGTGATATAGTAAGCCCAAAGAATATTTTTGAAAAGATTTAAAAGACACACTTTGATTAAGGAAAACAAAAACATAAGTAACGAATATACAGAGACAATCAGGACAATGTTATAGCAGAGAATATCTGAAATGCCAGTAAATTTGAACATTTTTGTAAAGTGGACCATTTCCTAGCTCCTAAAGTCTACCAAAACTGACACAAGAGGAAATCATTTAAGGTCATCATGTGTGCCCTTGGCATTCTCGGAACGCCCTGGCCTCAGAATGCAGCATCTGTAGTCCTTGGTAACCTGGGTAGAGGGGGCGGTGTTGAGGGCGGTTGGAACACTGCCCTCACTGAGGGAGTGTGTGTGGCCATCTCTGCTGTGACTGAACAAACGGCAGGGGAGCAGGGGGCCCAAGGCAGGGCCCTCAGAGCCCGGCAGGCCCAGTGGGGTGTAACAAGCATTTAGGCCCAGGCCAAAGGGCGCCTTCTTTGTCTGCACAGCTGCCCAAACTCTCACCTTTCCACTCAGGCCGCCATCTTACTTGAAGTGTGTGTGGAACCTGTCCGTGCAGTAAAACTCACTGCAGAGCTAACCATAGTTCTGGGCATCGTAGCTTCTTGCCAGGTGACCGAAGTGTGCAGGCAGATGGGTCACTGCGACACACGCGAGGAGGCTCCAGCCCAGGCCACACGCCGCTCACTGCCCCGGAACAAGATCGGAGGCCACAAAGCAGCCCTGTCTGAGTCCCTGCCTCTACAGGAAGTATTGGACCAACACTTGTAGAAAACGGGGTCCTAGCGGGCAACTCATTGGAGGGACACAAATAAATCTTTGCCGACTTTCTGATGAAGCTTACGAGCGTTCACACCTAAGCCTCTTAAAAGGTCAGCTGTTTAGCTAAACATGAGCTCATGATCTAAGTTTACACAATAATGAAGAAATCAGCTACAAGGGGGAGACAATTAGCAAAAACAATCAATACCAGAATTAGGTTCCCTATGCCATCCATCACATGTTGGAATAATCAGGTGAAAGGCAGAAAATATACATAAAACTGGAACTGAAACAAGGAACAAGGATGTTTTCAAAGACTGGTAGGATCTCTAAAACATTTTTAAAGTACATGCCATTGACAAAGCTAAATATTCAAAGGTTGTGTAATACAACAGATTCATCATAGAGAAGAGTGAAATTATGCTGTTTTGAAAACTATGGCAGGTCA
This sequence comes from Mesoplodon bidens, assembly GCF_964165515.1. NCBI lineage: Eukaryota > Metazoa > Chordata > Mammalia > Artiodactyla > Ziphiidae > Mesoplodon > Mesoplodon bidens. Next base: position 25,801,424 of record NC_138180.1, on the reverse strand, counting down.
GATTTTCTGCCTAATTATATAAGAAGATTTCGCTAAAAAATGCACAGAATTTCACACACTTATGGGTTGTGAAATAAGTTAAGGGTATTTCAAAAGGCTTGTCTGCAAAGAAAGGAGAGATATAGGGAATCACAGAAAGTCGATGGGAAAATAGGTCAATATATACATTGCTATATGTTGAACTAAGCCTTAGGCCTGCAAAAATGTAGAGGACCTGAGCCTTAGAATTTTACAAGTAAGCTGGAATCTTTAAAAGTTCAAATCTTTATAAGGAAAAAAGATTTATTAAAATGAATAACCAAGTGTTTTAATTGACATCAGAATATCAAAACAATAAACCCTGAAAACAAAGAAGAAAGATAAATAAAGATATGAGCAGAACTTAATTCAATAGAAAACGTATAAAATTCAGGTGATGTAGTAAGTCTAAAGAATATTCTTTGAAAAGATTTAAAAGACACACTTTGATTAAGGAAAACAAAAACATAAGTAAAGAATATACCGAAAGAATCAGGACAAAGTTATAGCAGAGAATATAGGAAATGCCAGTAAATTTGAACATTTCTGTAAAGTGGACCATTTCCTAGCTCCTAAACTTTACCAAAACTGACACAAGAGGAAATCATTTAAGGTAATCATGTCTGCCATTGGAATTCTCGGAACGCCCTGGCCTCAGAATGCAGCATCTGTAGTCCATGGTAACCTGCGGAGAGGGGGCGGGGCTGAGGGAGGTTGGAACACTGCCTTCACTGAGGGAGTGGGTGGGGCCATCTCTGCTCTGACTGAACAAAGGGCATGGGAGAAGTGGGCCAACGGCAGGGCCTTCAGAGCCTGGCAGGCCCAGTCGTGTGTCACAAGCATTTAGTCCCAGTCCAAAGTGCGCCTTCTTTGTCTGCACAGCTGCACAAACTCTCACCTTTCCACTCAGGCCGCCTCTTACTTGAAGTGTGTGTGGAACCGGTCCGCGCAGTGCACCTCGATGCAAAGCTAACCATAGGTCTGGGCATCATAGCTTCCTGCCAGGTGACCGAAGTTCGCAGGCAGATGGGTCGTGGGACACACGTGGGGAGCCTCCTGCCCAGGCCACAGGCCGCCCAAAGCCACTATCCCAGATGGGGGGCAGCAAAACAGTCCTGTCTGAGTCCCAGCCTCTAGAGGGAGTAGTGGACCAACACTTGTAGAAAAAGGGGTCAGCTCGGGTAACTCATTGGAGGGACACAAACAAATCTTTGCTGACTTTCCACTGAAGCTTACCAGCGTTCACACCTAAGCCTCTTACAAGGTCAGCTGTTTAGCTAAACATGAGCTCATGATCTAAATTTACACCATAATGAAGAAAACAGCTACAAGGGGAGACAAGCAGCAAAAACAATCAATACCAGAATTAGATTCCCTAGGCTAACCATCAGATGTTGGAATAATCAGGTGCAAGGCAGAAATTATACACAAAACTTGAACTGAAACAAGGAACAAGGATGTTTTCAAAGACTGGTAGGATCTCTAAAACATTTTTAAAGTACATGTCATTGATAAAGCTAAATACTCAATGGTTGTGTAATACAACAGATTCATCATAGAGAAGAGTGAAATTAGGCTGTTTTGAAAACTATGGCAGGTCAGAATTTCTGCCTAATTATATAAGAAGATTTCTCTAAAAAATACACATTATTTCAAAGACTCTTTGGCTTTGAAATAAGTTAAGGGTATTTCAAATGGCTTGTTTGCAAAGAAAGGTGAGATGTAGGGAATCACAGAAAGTCGAGGGGAAAATAGGTCAATATATACATAGCTATATGGAGAACTAAGACTTAGGCCAGCCACAATGTAGAGGACCTGACCCTTAGAAACTTACAAGTAAGCTGGAATCTTGAAAAGTTCAAATCTTTATAAGTAAAAAGATTTATTAAAATGAATAACCAAGTGTTTTAATTGACATCAGAATATCAAAACAATAAACCTGAGAACATAGAAAAAATATAAATAAAGATATGAGCAGAACTTAGTACAATAGAAAACGTATAAAATTCAGGTGATGTAGTAAGTCCAAAGAATATTCTTTGACAAGATGAAAAGACAAACTTTGATTAAGGAAAACCAAAACATAAGTAAAGAATATACAGAAAGAATGAGGACAATGTTAAGGCAGAGAATATATGAAATGCCAGTCAATTGGAACATTTGTGTAAAGTGGACCATTTCCTAGCTCCTAAAGTTTACCAAAACTGACACAAGAGGAAATCATTTAAGGTCATCATGTCTGCCCTTGGCATTCTCGGAATGCCCTGGACTCAGAATGCAGCATCTTTAGTCCATGGTAACCTGCGGAGAAGGGGCGGGGCTGAGGGAGGTTGGAACACTGCCCTCACAGAGGGAGTGGGTGTGGCCATCTCTGCTGTGACTGAACAAAGGGCAGGGGAGCAGGGGGGCCAGGGCAGGGCCCTGAGAGCACGGCAGGCCCAGTGGGGTGTCACAAGCATTTAGGCCCAGGCCAAAGGGCGCCTTCTTTGTCTGCACAGCTGCCCAAACTCTCACCTTTCCACTCAGGCCGCCCTCTTACTTGACGTGTGTGTGGAACCTGTCCGCGCAGTACACGTCGCTGCACAGCTAACCATAGAACTGGGCTTCGTAACTTCCTGCCAGGGGACCGAACTTCGCAGGCAGATGGGTCCCTGGGACACACGCAGAGAGGCTCCTGCCCGGGCCACAGGCCGCCCACTGCCACTGCCACAGATCGTGGGGCACAAAGCAGCCCTGTCTGACGCCGTGCATCTAGAGGGAGTAGTGGACCCACACTTGTAGGAAACGGGGTCCTTACGGGCAACTCATTGGAGGGACACAAATAAATCTTTGCGGACGTTCTGATGAAACTTACGAGTGTTCACACCTACGCCTCTTACAAAGTCAGATGTTTAGCTAAACATGAGCTCATGATCTAAATTTACACAATAATGAAGAAATCAGCTACAGGGGGAGACAATCAGCAAAAACAATCAATACCAGAATTAGATTCCATAGGCCATCGATCAGACGTTGGAATAATCAGGTGCAAGGCAGAAAATATACATAAAACCGGAACTGAAACAAGGAACAAGGATGTTTTCAAAGACTGGTAGGATCTCTAAAACCTTTTTAAAGTACATGTCATTGATAAAGCTAAATACTCAAAGGTTGTGTAATACAACAGATTCATCATTGAGAAGAGTGAAATTATGCTGTTTTGAAAACTATGGCAGGTCAGATTTTCTGCCTAAATATATAAGAAGATTTCTCTGAAAACTACACATTATTTCAAAGACTTATTGGCTGTGAAATAAGTTAAGGTTATTTCAAAGGGCTTGTCTGCAAAGAAAGGTGAGATGTAGGAAATCACAGAAAGTCGAGGGGAAAATAGGTCAATATATACGTTGCTATATAGTGAACTAAGCCTTTTGCCAGCCACAATGTAGAGGACCTGACCCATAGAAACTTACAAGTAAGCTGGAATCTTTAAAAGTTCAAATCTGTATAAGTAAAAAGATTTATTAAAATGAATAAACAAGTGTTTTAATTGACATCAGAAGATCAAAACAATAAACCCTGAGAACACAGAAAAAAGATAAATAAAGATATGAGAAGAACTTAATACCACAGAAAACGTATAAAATTCAGTTGAGGTAGTAAGTCCAAAGAATATTCTTTGACAAGATTTAAAAGACACACTTTGATTAAGGAAAACCAAAACATAAGTAAAGAATATACAGAAAGAATCAGGACAATGTTATAGCAGAGAATATATGAAATGCCAGTAAATTTGAATATTTGTGTAAAGTGGACCATTTCCTAGCTCCTAAAGTTTACCAAAATTGACACAAGAGGAAATCATTTAAGGTCATCATGTCTGCCCTTGGAATTCTCGGAACGCCCTGGCCTCAGAATGCAGCATCTGTAGTCCATGGTAACCTGCGGAGAGGGGGCGGGGCTGAGGGAGGTTGGAACACTGCCTTCACTGAGGGAGTGGGTGGGGACATCTCTGCTGTGACTGAACAAACGGCAGGGGAGAAGGGGGCCAACGGCAACGCCATCTGAGCCCGGCAGGTCCAGTCGTGTGTCACAAGCATTTAGGCCCAGGACAAAGTACGCCTTCTTTGTCTGCACAGCTGCACAAACTCTCACCTTTCCACTCAGGCCGCCCTCTTACTTGAAGTGTGTGTGGAACCGGACCGCGCAGTGCACCTCGCTGCAAATCTATGCATTGGTCTGGGCATCATAGCTTCCTGCCAGGTGACCGAAGTTCGCAGGCAGATGGGTCGTGGGACACACGTGGGGAGCCTCCTGCCCAGGCCACAGGCCGCCCAAAGCCACTATCCCAGATCGGGGGAAGCAAAGCAGTCCTGTCTGAGTCCCAGCCTCTAGAGGGAGTAGTGGACCAACACTTGTAGACAAAGGGGTCCGCGCGGGTAACTCATTGGAGGGCCACAAACAAATCTTTGCGGACTTTCCGCTGAAGCTTACCAGCGTTCACACCTAAGGCTCTTACAAGGTCAGCTGTTTAGCTAAACATGAGCTCATGATCTAAATTTACACAATAATGAAGAAATCAGCTACAAGGGGAGACAAGCAGCAAAAACAATCAATACCATAATTAGATTCCCTAGGCCAACCATCAGATGTTGGAATAATCAGGTTCAAGGCAGAATGTATACACAAAACTTGAACTGAAACAAGGAACAAGGATGTTTTCAAAGACTGGTAGGATCTCTAAAACATTTTTAAAGTACATGTCATTGATAAAGCTAAATACTCAATGGTTGTGTAATACAACAGATTCATCATTGAGCAGAGTGAAATTATGCTGTTTTGAAAACTATGGCAGGTCAGATTTTCTGCCTAATTATATAAGAAGATTTCTCTAAAAAATACACATTATTTCAAAGACTTATTGGCTGTGAAATAAGTTAAGGGTATTTCAAATGGCTTGTTTGCAAAGAAAGGTGAGATGTAGGGAATCACAGAAAGTCGAGGGGAAAATAGGTCAATATATACATTGCTATATGGAGAACTAAGACTTAGGCCAGCCACAATGTAGAGGACCTGACCCTTAGAAACTTACAAGTAAGCTGGAATCTTGAAAAGTTCAAATCTTTATAAGTAAAAAGATTTATTAAAATGAATAACCAAGTGTTTAAATTGACATCAGAATATCAAAACAATAAACCTGAGAACATAGAAAAAATATAAATAAAGATATGAGCAGAACTTAGTACAATAGAAAACGTATAAAATTCAGGTGATGTAGTAAGTCCAAAGAATATTCTTTGACAAGATGAAAAGACAAACTTTGATTAAGGAAAACCAAAACATAAGTAAAGAATATACAGAAAGAATGAGGACAATGTTAAGGCAGAGAATATATGAAATGCCAGTCAATTGGAACATTTGTGTAAAGTGGACCATTTCCTAGCTCCTAAAGTTTACCAAAACTGACACAAGAGGAAATCATTTAAGGTCATCATGTCTGCCCTTGGCATTCTCGGAATGCCCTGGACTCAGAATGCAGCATCTTTAGTCCATGGTAACCTGCGGAGAAGGGGCGGGGCTGAGGGAGGTTGGAACACTGCCCTCACAGAGGGAGTGGGTGTGGCCATTTCTGCTGTGACTGAACAAATGGCAGGGGAGCAGGGAACCCAGGGCAGGGCCCTCAGAGCACGGCAGGCCCAGTGGGGTGTCACAAGCATTTAGGCCCAGGCCAAAGGGCGCCTTCTTTGTCTGCACAGCTGCCCAAACTCCCACCTTTCCACTCAGGCCGCCCTCTTACTTGAAGTGTGTGTGGAACCTGTCCGCGCAGTACACGTCGCTGCACAGCTAACCATAGGTCTGGGCTTCTTAGCTTCCTGCCAGGGGACCGAACTTTGCAGGCAGATGGGTCCCTGGGACACACGCAGAGAGGCTCCTGCCCGGGCCACAGGCCGCCCACTGCCACTGCCACAGATCGTGGGGCACAAAGCAGCCCTGTCTGAGGCCGTGCCTCTAGAGGGAGTAGTGGACCCACACTTGTAGGAAACGGGGTCCTCACGGGCAACTCATTGGAGGGACACAAATAAATCTTTGCGGACGTTCTTATGAAACTTACGAGTGTTCACACCTAAGCCTCTTACAAAGTCAGATGTTTAGCTAAACATGAGCTCATGATCTAAATTTACACAATAATGAAGAAATCAGCTACAGGGGGAGACAATCAGCAAAAACAATCAATACCAGAATTAGATTCCATAGGCCATCGATCAGACGTTGGAATAATCAGGTGAAAGGCAGAAAATATACATAAAACCGGAACTGAAACAAGGAACAAGGATGTTTTCAAAGACTGGTAGGATCTCTAAAACCTTTTTAAAGTATATGTCATTGATAAAGCTAAATACTCAAAGGTTGTGTAATACAACAGATTCATCATTGAGAAGAGTGAAATTATGCTGTTTTGAAAACTATGGCAGGTCAGATTTTCTGCCTAAATATATAAGAAGATTTCTCTGAAAACTACACATTATTTCAAAGACTTATTGGCTGTGAAATAAGTTAAGGTTATTTCAAAGGTCTGTTCTGCAAAGAAAGGTGAGAGGTAGGAAATCACAGAAAGTCGAGGGGAAAAGAGGTCAATATATACGTTGCTATATTGTGAACTAAGCCTTTTGCCAGCCACAATGTAGAGGACCTGACCCATAGAAACTTACAAGTAAGCTGGAATCTTTAAAAGTTGAAATCTGTATAAGTAAAAAGATTTATTAAAATGAATAAACAAGTGTTTTAATTGACATCAGAAGATCAATACAATAAACCCTGAGAACACAGAAAAAATATAAAGATATGAGCAGAACTTAATACCACAGAAAACGTATAAAATTCAGTTGAGGTAGTAAGTCCAAAGAATATTCTTTGACAAGATTTAAAAGACACACTTTGATTAAGGAAAACCAAAACATAAGTAAAGAATATACAGAAAGAATCAGGACAATGTTATAGCAGAGAATATATGAAATGCCAGTAAATTTGAATATTTGTGTAAAGTGGACCATTTCCTAGCTCCTAAAGTTTACCAAAATGGACACAAGAGGAAATCATTTAAGGTCATCATGTCTGCCCTTGGAATACTCGGAACGCCCTGGCCTCAGAATGCAGCATCTGTAGTCCATGGTAACCTGCGGAGAGGGGGCGGGGCTGAGGGAGGTTGGAACACTGCCTTCACTGAGGGAGTGGGTGGGGACATCTCTGCTGTGACTGAACAAAGGGCAGGGGAGCAGGGGGCCCAGGGAAGGGCCCTCAGAGCCCGGCAGGCCCAGTGGGGTTTCACAAGCATTTAGGCCCAGGACAAAGGGCGCCTTCTTTGTCTGCACAGCTGCCCGAACTCTCACCTTTCCACTCAGGCCGCCCTCTTACTTGAAGTGTGTGTGGAACCGGTCCGCGCAGTACACCTCGATGCACAGCTAACCATAGGTCTGGGCATCATAGCTTCCTGCCAGGTGACCGAAGTTCGCAGGCAGATGGGTCGTGGGACACACGTGGGGAGCCTCTAGCCCAGGCCACAGACCGCCCAAAGCCACTATCCCAGATCGGGGGCAGCAAAGCAGTCCTATCTGAGTCCCAGGTTCTAGAGGGAGTAGTGGACCAACACTTGTAGAAAACGGGGTCCGCGCGGGCAACTCATTGGAGGGACACAAACAAATCTTTGCGGACTTTCTGCTAAAGCTTACGAGCGTTCACACCTAAAACTCTTACAAGGTCAGCTGTTTAGCTAAACATGAGCTCATGATCTAAATTTACACAATAATGAAGAAATCAGCTACAAGGGGAGACAAGCAGCAAAAACAATCAATACCAGAATTAGATTCCTTAGGCCAACCATCAGATGTTGGAATAATCAGGTGCAAGGCAGAAAGTATACACAAAACTTGAACTGAAACAAGGAACAAGGATGTTTTCAAAGACTGGTACGATCTCTAAAACATTTTTAAAGTACATGTCATTGATAAAGCTAAAACTCAAAGGTTGTGTAATACAACAGATTCATCATTGAGAAGAGTGAAATTATGCTGTTTTGAAAACTATGGCAGGTCAGATTTTCTGCCTAAATATATAAGAAGATTTCTCTGAAAACTACACATTATTTCAAAGACTTATTGGCTGTGAAATAAGTTAAGGTTATTTCAAAGGCCTTGTCTGCAAAGAAAGGTGAGTTGTAGGAAATCACAGAAAGTCGAGGGGAAAATAGGTCAATATATATGTTGCTATATTGTGAACTATGCCTTTGGCCAGCCACAATGTAGAGGACCTGACGCTTAGAAACTTACAAGTAAGCTGGAATCTTTAAAAATTCAAATCTGTATAAGTAAAAAGATTTATTAAAATGAATAACCAAGTGTTTTAATTGACATCAAAAGATCAAAACAATAAAACCTGAGAACATAGAAAAAAGATAAAAAAAGATATGAGCAGAACTTAATACCACAGAAAACGTATAAAATTCAGTTGAGGTAGTAAGTCCAAAGAATATTCTTTGACAAGATTTAAAAGACACACTTTGATTAAGGAAAACCAAAACATAAGTAAAGAATATACAGAAAGAATCAGGACAATGTTATAGCAGAGAATATATGAAATGCCAGTCAATTTGAACATTTGTGTAAAGTGGACCATTTCCTAGCTCCTAAAGTTTACCAAAATTGACACAAGAGGAAATCATTTAAGGTCATCATGTCTGCCCTTGTCATTCTCGCAATGCCCTGGCCTCAGAATGCAGCATCTATAGTCCAAGGTAACCTGCGGAGAGGGGGCGGGGCTGAGGGAGGTTGGAACACTGCCTTCACTGAGGGAGTGGTTGGGGCCATCTCTGCTGTGACTGAACAAAGGGCAGGGGAGAAGGGGGCCAACGGCAGGGCCCTCAGAGCCCGGCAGGCCCAGTCGTGTGTCACAAGCATTTAGGCCCAGGCCAAAGTGTGCCTTCTTTGTCTGCACAGCTGCCCAAACTCTCACCTTTCCACTCAGGCCGCCCTCTTACTTGAAGTGTGTGTGGAACCAGTCCGTGCAGTACACCTCGATGCAAAGATAACCATAGGTCTGGGCATCATAGCTTCCTGACAGGTGACCGAAGTTCGCAGGCAGATGGGTCCCTGGGACACACGCAGAGAGGCTCCTGCCCCGGCCACAGGCCACCCACTGCCACTGCCACAGATCTTGGGGCACAAAGCAGCCCTGTCTGAGGCCGTGCCTCTAGAGAGAGTAGTGGACCAACACTTGTAGTCAACGGGGTCCTCGCGGACAACTCATTGGAGGGACACAAATAAATCTTTGCGGACTTTCTGATGAAACTTACGCGTGTTCACACCTAAGCCTCTTACAAAGTCAGATGTTTAGCTAAACATGAGCTCATGATCTAAATTTACACAATAATGAAGAAATCAGCTACAGGGGGAGACAATCAGCAAAAACAATCAATACCAGAATTAGATTTCCTAGGCCATCGATCAGACGTAGGAATAATAAGGTGCAAGGCAGAAAATATACATAAAACTGGAACTGAAACAAGGAACAAGGATGTTTTCAAAGACTGGTAGGATCTCTAAAACATTTTTAAAGTACATGTCATTGATAAAGCTAAATACTCAAAGGTTGTGTAATACAACAGATTCGTCATTGAGAAGAGTGAAATTATGCTGTTTTGAAAACTATGGCACGTCAGATTTTCTGCCTAAATATATAAGAAGATTTCTCTGAAAACTACACATTATTTCAAAGACTTATTGGCTGTGAAATAAGTTAAGGTTATTTCAAATGGCTTGTCTGCAAAGAAAGGTGAGATGTAGGAAATCACAGAAAGTCGAGGGGAAAATAGGTCAATATATACTTTGCTATATTGTGAACTAAGACTTTGGCCAGCCACAATGTAGAGGACCTGACCCTTAGAAACTTCCAAGTAAGCTGGAATCTTTAAAAATTCAAATCTTTATAAGTAAAAAGATTTATTAAAATGAATAACCAAGTGTTTTAATTGACATCAGAAGATCAAAACTATAAACCCTGAGAACATAGAAAAAATATAAATAATGATATGAGCAGAACTTAATACCACAGAAAACGTATAAAATTCAGTTGAGGTAGTAAGTCCAAAGAATATTCTTTGACAAGATTTAAAAGACACACTTTGATTAAGGAAAACCAAAACATAAGTAAAGAATATACAGAAAGAATCAGGACAATGTTATAGCAGAGAATATCTGAAATGCCAGTAAATTTGAACATTTGTGTAAAGTGGACCATTTCCTAGCTGCTAAACTTTACCAAAATTGACACAAGAGGTAATCATTTAAGGTCATCATGTCTGCCCTTGGCATTCTCCAAACGCCCTGGCCTCAGAATGCAGCATCTGTAGTCCATGGTAATCTGCGGAGAGGGGGCGGGGCTGAGGGAGGTTGGAACACTGCCTTCACTGAGGGAGTGGGTGGGGCCATCTCTGCTGTGTCTGAACAAAGGGCAGGGGAGAAGTGGGCCCACGGCAGGGCCCTCAGAGCCCGGCAGGCCCTGTCGTGTGTCACAAGCATTTAGGCCCAGGCCAACGTGCGCCTTCTTTGTCTGTACAGCTGCCTAAACTCTCACCTTTCCACTCAGGCCGCCCTCTTATTTGAAGTGTGTGTGGAACCGGTCCGCGCAGTACACCTCGATGCAAAGCTAACCATAGGTCTGGGCATCATAGCTTCCTGCCAGGTGACCAAAGTTCGCAGGCAGATGGGTCGTGGGACACACGTGGGGTGCCTCCTGCCCAGGCCACAGGCCGCCCAAAGCAAATATCCCAGATCGGGGGCAGCAAAGCAGTCCTGTCTGAGTCCAAGCCTCTAGAGGGAGTAGTGGATCAACACTTGTAGAAAAAGGGGTCCGCGCGGGTAACTCATTGGAGGGAAACAAAAAAATCTTTGCGGACTTTCTGCTGAAGCTTACGAGCATTCACACCTAAGCCTCTTACAAGGTCAGCTGTTTAGCTAAACATGAGCTCATGATCTAAATTTACACAATAATGAAGAAATCAGCTACAAGGGGAGACAAGCAGCAAAAACAATCTATACCAGAATTAGATTCCCTAGGCCAACCATCAGATGTTGGAATAATCAGGTGCAAGGCAGAAAGTATACACAAAACTGGAACTGAAACAAGGAACAAGGATGTTTTCAAAGACTGGTAGGATCTCTAAAACATTTTTAAAGTACATGTCATTGATAAAGCTAAATACTCAATGGTTGTGTAATACAACAGATTCATCATTGAGAAGAGTGAAATTATGCTGTTTTGAAAACTAGGGCAGGTCAGATTTTCTGCCTAATTATATAAGAAGATTTCTCTAAAAAATACACATTATTTTAAAGACTTATTGGCTGTGAAATAAGTTAAGGGTATTTCAAATGGCTTGTGTGCAAAGAAAGGTGAGATGTAGGGAATCACAGAAAGTCGAGGGGAAAATAGGTCAATATATACATTGCTATATGGTGAACTAAGACATAGGCAAGCCACAATGTAGAGGACCTGACCCTTAGAAACTTACAAGTAAGCTGGAATCTTGAAAAGTTCAAATCTTTATAAGTAAAAAGTTTTATTAAAATGAATAACCAAGTGTTTTAATTGACATCAGAATATCAGAACAATAAACCTGAGAACATAGAAAAAATATAAATAAAGATATGAGCAGAACTTAATACAATAGAAAACGTATAAAATTCAGGTGATGTAGTAAGTCCAAAGAATATTCTTTGACAAGATTAAAAGACACACTTTGATTAAGGAAAACCAAAACATAAGTAAAGAATATACAGAAAGAATCAGGACAATGTTATAGCAGAGAGTATATGAAATGCCAGTAAATTTGAATGTTTGTGTAAAGTGGACAAGTTCCTAGCTCCTAAAATTTACCAAAACTGACACAAGAGGAAATCATTTAAGGTCATCATGTCAGCCCTTGGCATTCTCGGAATGCCCTGGACTCAGAATAAAGCATCTGTAGTCCATGGTAACCTGCGGAGAGGGGGCGGGGCTGAGGGAGTTTGGAACACTGCCCTCACAGAGGGAGTGGGTGTGGCCATCTCTGCTGTGACTGAACAAAAGGCAGGGGAGCAGGGGGCCCAGGGCAGGGCCCTCAGAGCCCGGCAGGCCCAGTGGGGAGTCACAAGCATTTAGGCCAAGGACAAAGGGCGCCTTCTTTGTCTGCACACCTGCCCAAACTCTCACCTTTCCACTCAGGCCGCCCTCTTACTTGAAGTGTGTGTGGAACCTGTCCGCGCAGTACACCTCGCTGCACAGCTAACCATAGGTCTGGGCATCGTAGATTCCTGCCAGGTGACCGAAGTTCGCAGGCAGATGGGTCCCTGGGACACACGCAGAGAGGCTCCTGCCCCGGCCACAGGCCACCCACTGCCACTTCCGGAAATCGTGGGGCACAATGCAGCCCTGTCTGAGGCCGTGCCTCTAGAGGGAGTAGTGTACCAACACTTGTAGTCAACGGGGTCCTCGCGGACATCTCATTGGAGGGACACAAATAAATCTTTGTGGACTTTCTGAAGAAACTTACGAGTGTTCACACCTAAGCCTCTTACAAAGTCAGATGTTTAGCTAAACATGAGCTCATGATCTAAATTTACACAATAATGAAGAAATCAGCTACAGGGGGAGACACTCAGCAAAAACAATCAATACCAGAATTAGATTCCCTAGGACATCGATCAGACGTTGGAAGAATCAGGTGCAAGGTAGAATATATACATAAAACTGGAAGTGAAACAAGGAACAAGGATGTTTTCAAAGACTGGTAGGATCTCTAAAACATTTTTAAAGTACATGTCATTGATAAAGCTAAATACTCAAAGGTTGTGTAATACAACAGATTCATCATTGAGAAGAGTGAAATTATGCTGTTTTGAAAACTATGGCAGGTCAGATTTTCTGCCTAAATATATAAGAAGATTTCTCTGAAAACTACACATTATTTCAAAGACTTATTGGCTGTGAAATAAGTTAAGGTTATTTCAAATGGCTTGTGTGCAAAGAAAGGTGAGATGTAGGAAATCACAGAAAGTCGAGGGGAAAATAGGTCAATATATACTTTGCTATATTGTGAACTAAGCCTTTGGCCAGCCACAATGTAGAGGACCTGACCCTTAGAAACTTCCAAGTAAGCTGGAATCTTTAAAAATTCTAATCTTTATAAGTAAAAAGATTTATTAAAATGAATAACCAAGTGTTTTAATTGACATCAGAAGATCAAAACAATAAACCCTGAGAACATAGAAAAAAGATAAATAAAGATATGAGCAGAACTTAATACCACAGAAAACGTATAAAATTCAGTTGAGGTAGTAAGTCCAAAGAATATTCTTTGACAAGATTTAAAAGACACACTTTGATTAAGGAAAACCAAAACATAAGTAAAGAATATACAGAAAGAATCAGGACAATGTTATAGCAGAGAATATCTGAAATGCCAGTAAATTTGAACATTTGTGTAAATGGACCATTTCCTAGCTGCTAAACTTTACCAAAATTGACACAAGAGGAAATCATTTAAGGTCATCATGTCTGCCCCTGGCATTCTCGGAACGCCCTGGCCTCAGAATGCAGCATCTGTAGTCCATGGTAACCTGCGGAGAGGGGGCGGGGCTGAGGGAGGTTGGAACACTGCCTTCACTGAGGGAGTGGGGGGGGCCATCTCTGCTGTGACTGAACAAAGGGCAGGGGAGAAGTGGGCCCACGGCAGGGCACTCAGAGCCCGGCAGGCCCAGTCGTGTGTCACAAGCATTTAGGCCCAGGCCAACGTGCGCCTTCTTTGTCTGTACAGCTGCCTAAACTCTCACCTTTCCACTCAGGCCGCCCTCTTACTTGAAGTGTGTGTGGAACCGGTCCGCGCAGTACACCTCGCTGCACAGCTAACCATAGGTCTGGGCATCGTAGATTCCTGCCAGGTGACCGAAGTTCGCAGGCAGATGTGTCCCTGGGACACACGCAGAGAGGCTCCTCCCCGGGCCACAGGCCGCCCAATACCACTGCCCCAGATCGTGTGGCGCAATGCAGCCCTGTCTGAGGCCGTGCCTCTAGAGGGAGTAGTGGACCACCCCTTGTAGAAAATGGGGTCCTCGCGGGCAACTCATTGGAGGGACACAAATAAATCTTTGCGGACTTTCTGATGAAACTTACGAGTGTTCACACCTAAGCCTCTTACAAAGTCAGATGTTTAGCTAAACATGAGCTCATGATCTAAATTTACACAATAATGAAGAAATCAGCTACAGGGGGAGACACTCAGCAAAAACAATCAATACCAGAATTAGATTCCCTAGGCCATCGATCAGACGTTGGAATAATCAGGTGCAAGGCAGAAAATATACACAAAACTGGAACTGAAACAAGGAACAAGGATGTTTTCAAAGACTGGTAGGATCTCTAAAACATTTTTAAAGTACATGTCATTGATAAAGCTAAATACTCAAAGGTTGTGAATACAACAGATTCATCATTGAGAAGAGTGAAATTATGCTGTTTTGAAAATTATGGCAGGTCAGATTTTCTGCCTAAATATATAAGAATATTTCTCTGAAAAATATACATTATTTCAAAGACTTATTGGCTGTGAAATAATTTAACGTTATTTCAAATGGCTTGTCTGCAAAGAAAGGTGAGATGTAGGAAATCAGAGAAAGTCGAGGGGAAAATAGGTCAATATATACTTTGCTATATTGTGAACTAAGCCTATGGCCAGCCACAATGTAGAGGACCTGACACTTAGAAACTTACAAGTAAGCTGGAATCTTTAAAAATTCAAATCTTTATAAGTAAAAAGATTTATTAAAATGAATAACCAAGTGTTTTAATTGACATCAGAAGATCAAAACAATAAACCCTGAGAACATAGAAAAAAGATAAATAAAGATATGAGCAGAACTTAATACCACAGAAAACGTATAAAATTCAGTTGAGGTAGTAAGTCCAAAGAATATTCTTTGACAAGATTTAAAAGACACACCTTGATTAAGGAAAACAAAAACATAATTAAAGAATATACAGAAAGAATCAGGACAATGTTATAGCAGAGAATATATGAAATGCCAGTAAATTTGAACATTTGTGTAAAGTGGACCATTTCCTAGCTCCTAAAGTTTACCAAAATTGACACAAGAGGAAATCATTTAAGGTCATCATGTCTGCCCTTGGCATTCTCGGAAAGCCCAGGCCTCAGAATGCAGCATCTGTTGTCCATGGTAACCTGCGGAGAGGGGGCGGGGCTGACGGAGGTTGGAACACTGCCTTCACTGAGGGAGTGGGTGGGGCCATCTCTGCTGTGACTGAACAAAGGTCAGGGGAGAAGGGTCCCCAGGGCAGGGCCCTCAGAGCCCGGCAGGTCCAGTCGTGTGTCACAAGCATTTAGGACCAGGCCAAAGTGCGCCTTCTTTGTCTGCACAGCTACACAAACTCTCACCTTTCCACTCAGGCCGCCCTCTTACATGAAGTGTGTGTGGAACCGGTCCGCGCAGTACACCTCGCTGCAAAGCTAACCATAGGTGTGAGCATCATAGCTTCCTGCCAGGTGACCGAAGTTCGCAGGCAGATGGGTCGTGGGACACACGTGGGGAGCCTCCTTTCCAGGCCACAGGCCGCCCAAAGCCACTATCCCAGATCGGGGGCAGCAAAGCAGTCCTGTCTGAGTCCCAGCCTATAGTGGTAGTAGTGGACCAACACTTGTAGAAAAAGGGGTCCGCGCGGGTAACTCATTGGACGGACACAACCAAATCTTGGCGGACATTCTGCTGAAGCTTACGAGCGTTAACACCTAAGCCTCTTACAAGGTCAGCTTGTTAGCTAAACATGAGCTCATGATCTAAATTTACACAATAATGAAGAAATCAGCTACAAGGGGAGACACTCAGCAAAAACAATCAATACCAGAATTAGATTCCCTAGGCCAACCATCAGATGTTGGAATAATCAGGTGCAAGGCAGAAAGTATACACAAACCTGGAAATGAAACAAGGAACAAGGATGTTTTCAAAGACTGGTAGGATCTCTAAAACATTTTTAAAGTACATGTCATTGATAAAGCTAAAACTCAAAGGTTGTGTAATACAACAGATTCATCATTGAGAAGAGTGAAATTATGCTGTTTTGAAAACTATGGCAGGTCAGATTTTCTGCCTAAATATATAAGAAGATTTCTCTGAAAACTACACATTATTTCAAAGACTTATTGGCTGTGAAATAAGTTAAGGTTATTTCAAAGGCCTTGTCTGCAAAGAAAGGTGAGTTGTAGGAAATCACAGAAAGTCGAGGGGAAAATAGGTCAATATATATGTTGCTATATTGTGAACTATGCCTTTGGCCAGCCACAATGTAGAGGACCTGACGCTTAGAAACTTACAAGTAAGCTGGAATCTTTAAAAATTCAAATCTGTATAAGTAAAAAGATTTATTAAAATGAATAACCAAGTGTTTTAATTGACATCAAAAGATCAAAACAATAAACCCTGAGAACATAGAAAAAAGATAAAAAAAGATATGAGCAGAACTTAATACCACAGAAAACGTATAAAATTCAGTTGAGGTAGTAAGTCCAAAGAATATTCTTTGACAAGATTTAAAAGACACACTTTGATTAAGGAAAACCAAAACATAAGTAAAGAATATACAGAAAGAATCAGGACAATGTTATAGCAGAGAATATATGAAATGCCAGTCAATTTGAACATTTGTGTAAAGTGGACCATTTCCTAGCTCCTAAAGTTTACCAAAATTGACACAAGAGGAAATCATTTAAGGTCATCATGTCTGCCCTTGTCATTCTCGCAATGCCCTGGCCTCAGAATGCAGCATCTATAGTCCAAGGTAACCTGCGGAGAGGGGGCGGGGCTGAGGGAGGTTGGAACACTGCCTTCACTGAGGGAGTGGTTGGGGCCATCTCTGCTGTGACTGAACAAAGGGCAGGGGAGAAGGGGGCCAACGGCAGGGCCCTCAGAGCCCGGCAGGCCCAGTCGTGTGTCACAAGCATTTAGGCCCAGGCCAAAGTGTGCCTTCTTTGTCTGCACAGCTGCCCAAACTCTCACCTTTCCACTCAGGCCGCCCTCTTACTTGAAGTGTGTGTGGAACCAGTCCGTGCAGTACACCTCGATGCAAAGATAACCATAGGTCTGGGCATCATAGCTTCCTGACAGGTGACCGAAGTTCGCAGGCAGATGGGTCCCTGGGACACACGCAGAGAGGCTCCTGCCCCGGCCACAGGCCACCCACTGCCACTGCCACAGATCTTGGGGCACAAAGCAGCCCTGTCTGAGGCCGTGCCTCTAGAGAGAGTAGTGGACCAACACTTGTAGTCAACGGGGTCCTCGCGGACAACTCATTGGAGGGACACAAATAAATCTTTGCGGACTTTCTGATGAAACTTACGCGTGTTCACACCTAAGCCTCTTACAAAGTCAGATGTTTAGCTAAACATGAGCTCATGATCTAAATTTACACAATAATGAAGAAATCAGCTACAGGGGGAGACAATCAGCAAAAACAATCAATACCAGAATTAGATTTCCTAGGCCATCGATCAGACGTAGGAATAATAAGGTGCAAGGCAGAAAATATACATAAAACTGGAACTGAAACAAGGAACAAGGATGTTTTCAAAGACTGGTAGGATCTCTAAAACATTTTTAAAGTACATGTCATTGATAAAGCTAAATACTCAAAGGTTGTGTAATACAACAGATTCGTCATTGAGAAGAGTGAAATTATGCTGTTTTGAAAACTATGGCACGTCAGATTTTCTGCCTAAATATATAAGAAGATTTCTCTGAAAACTACACATTATTTCAAAGACTTATTGGCTGTGAAATAAGTTAAGGTTATTTCAAATGGCTTGTCTGCAAAGAAAGGTGAGATGTAGGAAATCACAGAAAGTCGAGGGGAAAATAGGTCAATATATACTTTGCTATATTGTGAACTAAGACTTTGGCCAGCCACAATGTAGAGGACCTGACCCTTAGAAACTTCCAAGTAAGCTGGAATCTTTAAAAATTCAAATCTTTATAAGTAAAAAGATTTATTAAAATGAATAACCAAGTGTTTTAATTGACATCAGAAGATCAAAACTATAAACCCTGAGAACATAGAAAAAATATAAATAATGATATGAGCAGAACTTAATACCACAGAAAACGTATAAAATTCAGTTGAGGTAGTAAGTCCAAAGAATATTCTTTGACAAGATTTAAAAGACACACTTTGATTAAGGAAAACCAAAACATAAGTAAAGAATATACAGAAAGAATCAGGACAATGTTATAGCAGAGAATATCTGAAATGCCAGTAAATTTGAACATTTGTGTAAAGTGGACCATTTCCTAGCTGCTAAACTTTACCAAAATTGACACAAGAGGTAATCATTTAAGGTCATCATGTCTGCCCTTGGCATTCTCCAAACGCCCTGGCCTCAGAATGCAGCATCTGTAGTCCATGGTAATCTGCGGAGAGGGGGCGGGGCTGAGGGAGGTTGGAACACTGCCTTCACTGAGGGAGTGGGTGGGGCCATCTCTGCTGTGTCTGAACAAAGGGCAGGGGAGAAGTGGGCCCACGGCAGGGCCCTCAGAGCCCGGCAGGCCCTGTCGTGTGTCACAAGCATTTAGGCCCAGGCCAACGTGCGCCTTCTTTGTCTGTACAGCTGCCTAAACTCTCACCTTTCCACTCAGGCCGCCCTCTTATTTGAAGTGTGTGTGGAACCGGTCCGCGCAGTACACCTCGATGCAAAGCTAACCATAGGTCTGGGCATCATAGCTTCCTGCCAGGTGACCAAAGTTCGCAGGCAGATGGGTCGTGGGACACACGTGGGGTGCCTCCTGCCCAGGCCACAGGCCGCCCAAAGCAAATATCCCAGATCGGGGGCAGCAAAGCAGTCCTGTCTGAGTCCAAGCCTCTAGAGGGAGTAGTGGATCAACACTTGTAGAAAAAGGGGTCCGCGCGGGTAACTCATTGGAGGGAAACAAAAAAATCTTTGCGGACTTTCTGCTGAAGCTTACGAGCATTCACACCTAAGCCTCTTACAAGGTCAGCTGTTTAGCTAAACATGAGCTCATGATCTAAATTTACACAATAATGAAGAAATCAGCTACAAGGGGAGACAAGCAGCAAAAACAATCTATACCAGAATTAGATTCCCTAGGCCAACCATCAGATGTTGGAATAATCAGGTGCAAGGCAGAAAGTATACACAAAACTGGAACTGAAACAAGGAACAAGGATGTTTTCAAAGACTGGTAGGATCTCTAAAACATTTTTAAAGTACATGTCATTGATAAAGCTAAATACTCAATGGTTGTGTAATACAACAGATTCATCATTGAGAAGAGTGAAATTATGCTGTTTTGAAAACTAGGGCAGGTCAGATTTTCTGCCTAATTATATAAGAAGATTTCTCTAAAAAATACACATTATTTTAAAGACTTATTGGCTGTGAAATAAGTTAAGGGTATTTCAAATGGCTTGTGTGCAAAGAAAGGTGAGATGTAGGGAATCACAGAAAGTCGAGGGGAAAATAGGTCAATATATACATTGCTATATGGTGAACTAAGACATAGGCAAGCCACAATGTAGAGGACCTGACCCTTAGAAACTTACAAGTAAGCTGGAATCTTGAAAAGTTCAAATCTTTATAAGTAAAAAGTTTTATTAAAATGAATAACCAAGTGTTTTAATTGACATCAGAATATCAGAACAATAAACCTGAGAACATAGAAAAAATATAAATAAAGATATGAGCAGAACTTAATACAATAGAAAACGTATAAAATTCAGGTGATGTAGTAAGTCCAAAGAATATTCTTTGACAAGATTAAAAGACACACTTTGATTAAGGAAAACCAAAACATAAGTAAAGAATATACAGAAAGAATCAGGACAATGTTATAGCAGAGAGTATATGAAATGCCAGTAAATTTGAATGTTTGTGTAAAGTGGACAAGTTCCTAGCTCCTAAAATTTACCAAAACTGACACAAGAGGAAATCATTTAAGGTCATCATGTCAGCCCTTGGCATTCTCGGAATGCCCTGGACTCAGAATAAAGCATCTGTAGTCCATGGTAACCTGCGGAGAGGGGGCGGGGCTGAGGGAGTTTGGAACACTGCCCTCACAGAGGGAGTGGGTGTGGCCATCTCTGCTGTGACTGAACAAAAGGCAGGGGAGCAGGGGGCCCAGGGCAGGGCCCTCAGAGCCCGGCAGGCCCAGTGGGGAGTCACAAGCATTTAGGCCAAGGACAAAGGGCGCCTTCTTTGTCTGCACACCTGCCCAAACTCTCACCTTTCCACTCAGGCCGCCCTCTTACTTGAAGTGTGTGTGGAACCTGTCCGCGCAGTACACCTCGCTGCACAGCTAACCATAGGTCTGGGCATCGTAGATTCCTGCCAGGTGACCGAAGTTCGCAGGCAGATGGGTCCCTGGGACACACGCAGAGAGGCTCCTGCCCCGGCCACAGGCCACCCACTGCCACTTCCGGAAATCGTGGGGCACAATGCAGCCCTGTCTGAGGCCGTGCCTCTAGAGGGAGTAGTGTACCAACACTTGTAGTCAACGGGGTCCTCGCGGACATCTCATTGGAGGGACACAAATAAATCTTTGTGGACTTTCTGAAGAAACTTACGAGTGTTCACACCTAAGCCTCTTACAAAGTCAGATGTTTAGCTAAACATGAGCTCATGATCTAAATTTACACAATAATGAAGAAATCAGCTACAGGGGGAGACACTCAGCAAAAACAATCAATACCAGAATTAGATTCCCTAGGACATCGATCAGACGTTGGAAGAATCAGGTGCAAGGTAGAATATATACATAAAACTGGAACTGAAACAAGGAACAAGGATGTTTTCAAAGACTGGTAGGATCTCTAAAACATTTTTAAAGTACATGTCATTGATAAAGCTAAATACTCAAAGGTTGTGTAATACAACAGATTCATCATTGAGAAGAGTGAAATTATGCTGTTTTGAAAACTATGGCAGGTCAGATTTTCTGCCTAAATATATAAGAAGATTTCTCTGAAAACTACACATTATTTCAAAGACTTATTGGCTGTGAAATAAGTTAAGGTTATTTCAAATGGCTTGTGTGCAAAGAAAGGTGAGATGTAGGAAATCACAGAAAGTCGAGGGGAAAATAGGTCAATATATACTTTGCTATATTGTGAACTAAGCCTTTGGCCAGCCACAATGTAGAGGACCTGACCCTTAGAAACTTCCAAGTAAGCTGGAATCTTTAAAAATTCTAATCTTTATAAGTAAAAAGATTTATTAAAATGAATAACCAAGTGTTTTAATTGACATCAGAAGATCAAAACAATAAACCCTGAGAACATAGAAAAAAGATAAATAAAGATATGAGCAGAACTTAATACCACAGAAAACGTATAAAATTCAGTTGAGGTAGTAAGTCCAAAGAATATTCTTTGACAAGATTTAAAAGACACACTTTGATTAAGGAAAACCAAAACATAAGTAAAGAATATACAGAAAGAATCAGGACAATGTTATAGCAGAGAATATCTGAAATGCCAGTAAATTTGAACATTTGTGTAAATGGACCATTTCCTAGCTGCTAAACTTTACCAAAATTGACACAAGAGGAAATCATTTAAGGTCATCATGTCTGCCCCTGGCATTCTCGGAACGCCCTGGCCTCAGAATGCAGCATCTGTAGTCCATGGTAACCTGCGGAGAGGGGGCGGGGCTGAGGGAGGTTGGAACACTGCCTTCACTGAGGGAGTGGGGGGGGCCATCTCTGCTGTGACTGAACAAAGGGCAGGGGAGAAGTGGGCCCACGGCAGGGCACTCAGAGCCCGGCAGGCCCAGTCGTGTGTCACAAGCATTTAGGCCCAGGCCAACGTGCGCCTTCTTTGTCTGTACAGCTGCCTAAACTCTCACCTTTCCACTCAGGCCGCCCTCTTACTTGAAGTGTGTGTGGAACCGGTCCGCGCAGTACACCTCGCTGCACAGCTAACCATAGGTCTGGGCATCGTAGATTCCTGCCAGGTGACCGAAGTTCGCAGGCAGATGTGTCCCTGGGACACACGCAGAGAGGCTCCTCCCCGGGCCACAGGCCGCCCAATACCACTGCCCCAGATCGTGTGGCGCAATGCAGCCCTGTCTGAGGCCGTGCCTCTAGAGGGAGTAGTGGACCAACCCTTGTAGAAAATGGGGTCCTCGCGGGCAACTCATTGGAGGGACACAAATAAATCTTTGCGGACTTTCTGATGAAACTTACGAGTGTTCACACCTAAGCCTCTTACAAAGTCAGATGTTTAGCTAAACATGAGCTCATGATCTAAATTTACACAATAATGAAGAAATCAGCTACAGGGGGAGACACTCAGCAAAAACAATCAATACCAGAATTAGATTCCCTAGGCCATCGATCAGACGTTGGAATAATCAGGTGCAAGGCAGAAAATATACACAAAACTGGAACTGAAACAAGGAACAAGGATGTTTTCAAAGACTGGTAGGATCTCTAAAACATTTTTAAAGTACATGTCATTGATAAAGCTAAATACTCAAAGGTTGTGAATACAACAGATTCATCATTGAGAAGAGTGAAATTATGCTGTTTTGAAAATTATGGCAGGTCAGATTTTCTGCCTAAATATATAAGAATATTTCTCTGAAAAATATACATTATTTCAAAGACTTATTGGCTGTGAAATAATTTAACGTTATTTCAAATGGCTTGTCTGCAAAGAAAGGTGAGATGTAGGAAATCAGAGAAAGTCGAGGGGAAAATAGGTCAATATATACTTTGCTATATTGTGAACTAAGCCTATGGCCAGCCACAATGTAGAGGACCTGACACTTAGAAACTTACAAGTAAGCTGGAATCTTTAAAAATTCAAATCTTTATAAGTAAAAAGATTTATTAAAATGAATAACCAAGTGTTTTAATTGACATCAGAAGATCAAAACAATAAACCCTGAGAACATAGAAAAAAGATAAATAAAGATATGAGCAGAACTTAATACCACAGAAAACGTATAAAATTCAGTTGAGGTAGTAAGTCCAAAGAATATTCTTTGACAAGATTTAAAAGACACACCTTGATTAAGGAAAACAAAAACATAATTAAAGAATATACAGAAAGAATCAGGACAATGTTATAGCAGAGAATATATGAAATGCCAGTAAATTTGAACATTTGTGTAAAGTGGACCATTTCCTAGCTCCTAAAGTTTACCAAAATTGACACAAGAGGAAATCATTTAAGGTCATCATGTCTGCCCTTGGCATTCTCGGAAAGCCCAGGCCTCAGAATGCAGCATCTGTTGTCCATGGTAACCTGCGGAGAGGGGGCGGGGCTGACGGAGGTTGGAACACTGCCTTCACTGAGGGAGTGGGTGGGGCCATCTCTGCTGTGACTGAACAAAGGTCAGGGGAGAAGGGTCCCCAGGGCAGGGCCCTCAGAGCCCGGCAGGTCCAGTCGTGTGTCACAAGCATTTAGGACCAGGCCAAAGTGCGCCTTCTTTGTCTGCACAGCTACACAAACTCTCACCTTTCCACTCAGGCCGCCCTCTTACATGAAGTGTGTGTGGAACCGGTCCGCGCAGTACACCTCGCTGCAAAGCTAACCATAGGTGTGAGCATCATAGCTTCCTGCCAGGTGACCGAAGTTCGCAGGCAGATGGGTCGTGGGACACACGTGGGGAGCCTCCTTTCCAGGCCACAGGCCGCCCAAAGCCACTATCCCAGATCGGGGGCAGCAAAGCAGTCCTGTCTGAGTCCCAGCCTATAGTGGTAGTAGTGGACCAACACTTGTAGAAAAAGGGGTCCGCGCGGGTAACTCATTGGACGGACACAACCAAATCTTGGCGGACATTCTGCTGAAGCTTACGAGCGTTAACACCTAAGCCTCTTACAAGGTCAGCTTGTTAGCTAAACATGAGCTCATGATCTAAATTTACACAATAATGAAGAAATCAGCTACAAGGGGAGACACTCAGCAAAAACAATCAATACCAGAATTAGATTCCCTAGGCCAACCATCAGATGTTGGAATAATCAGGTGCAAGGCAGAAAGTATACACAAACCTGGAAATGAAACAAGGAACAAGGATGTTTTCAAAGACTGGTAGGATCTCTAAAACATTTTTAAAGTACATGTCATTGATAAAGCTAAATACTCAATGGTTGTGTAATACAACAGATTCATCATTGAGAAGAGTGAAATTATGCTGTTTTGAAAACTATGGCAGGTCAGATTTTCTGCCTAATTATATAAGAAGATTTCTCTAAAAAATAAACATTATTTCAAAGACTTATTGGCTGTCAAGTAAGTTAAGGGTATTTCAAATGGCTTGTGTGCAAAGAAAGGTGAGATGTAGGAAATCACAGAAAGTCGAGGGGAAAATAGGTCAATATATACTTTGCTATATTGTGAACTAAGCCTTTGGCCAGCCACAATGTAGAGGACCTGACCCTTAGAAACTTACAAGTAAGCTGGAATCTTGAAAAGTTCAAATCTTTATAAGTAAAAATATTTATTAAAATAAATAACCAAGTGTTTTAATTGACATCAGAATATCAAAACAATAAACCTGAGAACATAGAAAAAATATAAATAAAGATATGAGCAGAACTTAATACAATAGAAAACGTATAAAATTCAGGTGACGTAGTAAGTCCAAAGAATATTCTTTGACAAGATTAAAAGACACACTTTGATTAAGGAAAACCAAAACATAAGTAAAGAATATACAGAAAGAATCAGGACAATGTTATAGCAGAGAGTATATGAAATGCCAGTAAATTTGAAGGTTTGTGTAAAGTGGACCAGTTCCTAGCTCCTAAAATTTACCAAAACTGACACAAGAGGAAATCATTTAAGGTCATCATGTCAGCCCTTGGCATTCTCGGAATGCC
Source organism: Mesoplodon bidens (assembly GCF_964165515.1). Classification (NCBI taxonomy): domain Eukaryota; kingdom Metazoa; phylum Chordata; class Mammalia; order Artiodactyla; family Ziphiidae; genus Mesoplodon; species Mesoplodon bidens. The sequence goes on along the minus strand of NC_138180.1, from coordinate 25,776,486 downwards.
CTGGACTAAGAATGCAGCATCTGTAATCCATGGTAACCTGCGGAGAGGGGGCGGGGCTGAGGGAGTTTGCAACACTGCCCTCACAGAGGGAGTGGGTGTGGCCATCTCTGCTGTGACTGAAAAAAGGGCAGGGGAGCAGGGCGCCCAGGGCACGGCCCTCAGAGCCCGGCAGGCACAGTGGGGTGTCACAAGCATTTAGGCCCAGGACAAAGGGCGCCTTCTTTGTCTGCACAGCTGCCCAAACTCTCACCTTTCCACTCAGGCCGCCCTCTTACTTGAAGTGTGTGTGGAACCTGTCCACGCAGTACACCTCGCTGCACAGCTAACCATAGGTCTGTGCATCGTAGATTCCTGCCAGGTGACCGAAGTTCGCAGGCAGATGGGTCCCTGGGACACACGCACAGAGGCTCCTACCACGGCCACAGGCCACCCACTGCCACTGCCACAGATCGTGGGGCACAAAGCAGCCCTGTCTGAGGCCGTGCCTCTAGAGGGAGTAGTGGAACAACACTTGAAGTCAACGGGGTCCTCGCGGACAACTCATTGGAGGGACACAAATAAATCTTTGCGGACTTTCTGAGGAAACTTACGAGTGTTCACACCTAAGCCTCTTACAAAGTCAGATGCTTAGCTAAACATGAGCTCATGATCTAAATTTACACAATAATGAAGAAATCAGCTACAGGGGGAGACAATTAGCAAAAACAATCAATACCAGAATTAGATTCCCTAGGCCATCGATCAGACGTTGGAATAATCAGGTGCAAGGCAGAAAATATACATAAAACTGGAACTGAAACAAGGAACAAGGATGTTTTCAAAGACTGGTAGGATCTCTAAATCATTTTTAAAGTACATGTCATTGATAAAGGTAAATACTCAAAGGTTGTGTAATACAACAGATTCATCATTGAGAAGAGTGAAATTATGCTGTTTTGAAAACTATGGCAGGTCAGATTTTCTGCCTAAATATATAAGAAGATTTCTCTGTAAACTACACATTATTTCAAAGACTTATTGGCTGTGAAATAAGTTAAGGTTATTTCAAATGGCTTGTCTGCAAAGAAAGGTGAGATGTAGGAAATCACAGAAAGTCGAGGGGAAAACAGGTCAATATATACTTTGCTATATTGTGAACTAAGTCTTTGGCCAGCCACAATGTAGAGGACCTGACCCTTAGAAACTTACAAGTAAGCTGGAATCTTTAAAAATTCAAATCTTTATAAGTAAAAAGATTTATTAAAATGAATAACCAAGTGTTTTAATTGACATCAGAAAATCAAACCAATAAACCCTGAGAACATAGAAAATAGATAAATAAAGATATGAGCAGAACTTAATACCACAGAAAACGTATAAAATTCAGTTGAGGTAGTAAGTCCAAAGAATATTCTTTGACAAGATTAAAAGACACACTTTGATTAAGGAAAACCAAAACATAAGTAAAGAATATACAGAAAGAATCAGGACAATGTTATAGCAGAGAATATCTGAAATGCCTGTAAATTTGAACATTTCTGTAAAGTGGACCATTTCCTAGCTCCAAAGGTTAACAAAATTAACACAAGAGGAAATCATTTAAGGTCATCATGTCTGCCCTTGGCATTCTCGGAACGCCCTGGCCTCAGAATGCAGCATCTGTTGTCCATGGTAACCTGCGGAGAGGGGGCGGGGCTGAGGGAGGTTGGAACACTGCCTTCACTGAGGGAGTGGGTGGGGCCATCTCTGCTGTGACTGAACAAATGGCAGGGGAGAAGGGGGCACACGGAAGGGCCCTCAGAGACCGGCAGGCCCAGTCGTGTGTCACAAGCATTTAGGCACAGGCCAAAGTGCGCCTTCTTTGTCTGCACAGCTGCCCAAACTCTCACCTTTCCACTCAGGCCGCCCTCTTACTTCGAGTGTGTGTGGAACCGGTCCGCGCAGTACACCTCGATGCAAAGCTAACCATAGGTCTGGGCATCATAACTTGCTGCCAGGTGACCAAAGTTCGCAGGCAGATGGATCGTGGGACACACGTGGGGAGCCTCCTGCCAAGGCCACAGGCCGCCCAAAGCAACTATCCCAGATCGGGACAGCAAAGCAGTCCTGTCTGAGTCCCAGCCTCTAGAGGGAGTAGTGGACCAACACTTGTAGAAAAAGGGGTCTGCGCGGGTAACTCATTGGAGGGACACAAACAAATGTTTGCGGACTTTCTGCTGAAGCTTACGAGCGTTCACACCTAAGCCTCTTACAAGGTCAGCTGTTTAGCTAAACATGAGCTCATGATCTAAATTTACACAATAATGAAGAAATCAGCTACAAGGGGAGACAAGCAGCAAAAACAATCAATACCAGAATTAGATTCCCTAGGCCAACCATCAGATGTTGGAATAATCAGGTGCAAGGCAGAAAGTATACACAAAACTGGAACTGAAACAAGGAACAAGGATGTTTTCAAAGACTGGTAGGATCTCTAAAACATTTTTAAAGTACATGTCATTGATAAAGCTAAATACTCAATGGTTGTGTAATACAACAGATTCATCATTGAGAAGAGTGAAATTATGCTGTTTTGAAAACTAGGGCAGGTCAGATTTTCTGCCTAATTATATAAGAAGATTTCTCTAAAAAATACACATTATATCAAAGACTTATTGGCTGTGAAATAAGTTAAGGTTATTTCAAATGGCTTGTCTGCAAAGAAAGATGAGATGTAGGGAATCACAGAAAGTCGAGGGGAAAATAGGTCAATATATACATTGTTATATGGTGAACTAAGACTTAGGCCAGCCACAATGTAGAGGACCTGACCCTTAGAAACTTACAAGTAAGCTGGATTCTTGAAAAGTTCAAATCTTTATAAGTAAAAATATTTATTAAAATGAATAACCAAGTGTTTTAATTGACATCAGAATATCAGAACAATAAACCTGAGAACATAGAAAAAATATAAATAAAGATATGAGCAGAACTTAATACAATAGAAAACGTATAAAATCCAGGTGATGTAGTAAGTCCAAAGAATATACTTTGACAAGATTAAAAGACACACTTTGATTAAGGAAAACAAAAACATAAGTCAAGAATATACAGAAAGATAAAGGACAATGTTATAACAAAAAATATCTGAAATGCCAGTAAATTTGAACGTTTGTGTAAAGTGGACCAGTTCCTAGCTCCTAAAATTTACCAAAACTGACACAAGAGGAAATCATTTAAGGTCATCATGTCTGCACTTGGCATTCTCGGAATGCCCTGGACTCAGAATAAAGCATCTGTAGTCCATGGTAACCTGCGGAGAGGGGGCGGGGCTGAGGGAGTTTGGAACACTGCCCTCACAGAGGGAGTGGGTGTGGCCATATCTGCTGTGACTGAACAAAGGGCAGGGGAGCAGGGGGCCCAGGGAAGGGCCCTCAGAGCCCGGCAGGCCCAGTGGGGTGTCACAAGCTTTTAGGCCCAGGACAAAGAGCGCCTTCTTTGTCTGCACAGCTGCCCAAACTCTCACATTTCCACTCAGGCCGCCCTCTTACTTGAAGTGTGTTTGGAACCTGTCCGCGCAGTACACCTCGCTGCACAGCTAACGATAGGTCTGGGCATCGTAGATTCCTGCCAGGTGACCGAAGTTCGCAGGCAGATGGGTCCCTGGGACACACGCAGAGAGGCTCCTGCCCCGGCCACTGGCCACCCACTGCCACTGCCACAGATCGTGGGGCACAAAGCAGCCCTGTCTGAGTCCGTGCCTCTACAGGGAGTAGTGGACCAACACTTGTAGTCAACGGGGTCCTCGCGGACAACTCATTGGAGGGACACAAATAAATCTTTGCGGACTTTCGATTGAAACTTACGAGTGTTCACACCTAAGCCTCTTACAAAGTCAGATGTTTAGCTAAACATGAGCTCATGATCTAAATTTACACAATAATGAATAAATCAGCTACAGGGGGAGACAATCAGCAAAAACAATCAATACCAGAATTAGATTCCCTAGGCCATCGATCAGACGTTGGAATAATCAGGTGCAAGGCAGAAAATATACATAAAACTGGAACTGAAACAAGGAACAAGGATGTTTTCAAAGACTGGTAGGATCACTAAAACATTTTTAAAGTACATGTCATTGATAAAGCTAAATACTCAAAGGTTGTGTAATACAACAGATTCACCATTGAGAAGAGTGAAATTATGCTGTTTTGAAAACTATGGCAGGTCAGATATTCGGCCTAAATATATAAGAAGATTTCTCTGTAAACTACACATTATTTCAAAGACTTATTGGCTGTGAAATAAGTTAAGGTTATTTCAAATGGCTTGTGTGCAAAGAAAGGTGAGATGTAGGAAATCACAGAAAGTCGAGGGGAAAATAGGTCAATATATACTTTGCTATATTGTGAACTAAGCCTTTGGCCAGCCACAATGTAGAGGACCTGACCCTTAGAAACTTACAAGTAAGCTGGAATCTTTAAAAATTCAAATCTTTATAAGTAAAAAGATTTATTAAAATGAATAACCAAGTGTTTTAATTGACATCAGAAGATCAAAACAATAAACCATGAGAACTTAGAAAAAAGATAAATAAAGATATGAGCAGAACTTAATACCACAGAAAACGTATAAAATTCAGTTGAGGTAGTAAGTCCAAAGAATATTCTTTGACAAGATTTAAAAGACACACTTTGATTAAGGAAAACCAAAACATAAGTAAAGAATATACAGAAAGAATCAGAACAATGTTATAGCATAGAATATCTGAAATGCCAGTAAATTTGAACATTTTTGTACAGTGGACCATTTCCTAGCTCCTAAAGTTTACCAAAATTGACACAAGAGGAAATCATTTAAGGTCATCATGTCTGCCCTTGGCATTCTCGGAACGCCTTGGCCTCAGAAGGCAGCCTCTGTAGTCCATGGTAACCTGCGGAGAGGGGGCGGGGCTGAGGGAGGTTGGAACACTGCCTTCACTGAGGGAGTGGTTGGGGCCATCTCTGCTGTGACTGAACAAAAGGCAGGGGAGAAGTGGGCCAACGGCAGGGCCCCCAGAGCCCTGCAGGCCCAGTCGTGTGTCACAAGCATTTAGGCCCAGGCCAAAGTGCGCCTTCTTTCTCTGCACGGCTGCCCAAACTCTCACCTTTCCACTCAGGCCGCCCTCTTACTTGAAGTGTGTGTGGAACCGGTCCGCGCAGTACACCTCGATGCAAAGCTAACCATAGGTCTGGGCATCATAACTTGCTGCCAGGTGACCAAAGTTCGCAGGCAGATGGATCGTGGGACACACGTGGGGAGCCTCCTGCCAAGGCCACAGGCCGCCCAAAGCAACTATCCCAGATCGGGACAGCAAAGCAGTCCTGTCTGAGTCCCAGCCTCTAGAGGGAGTAGTGGACCAACACTTGTAGAAAAAGGGGTCTGCGCGGGTAACTCATTGGAGGGACACAAACAAATGTTTGCGGACTTTCTGCTGAAGCTTACGAGCGTTCACACCTAAGCCTCTTACAAGGTCAGCTGTTTAGCTAAACATGAGCTCATGATCTAAATTTACACAATAATGAAGAAATCAGCTACAAGGGGAGACAAGCAGCAAAAACAATCAATACCAGAATTAGATTCCCTAGGCCAACCATCAGATGTTGGAATAATCAGGTGCAAGGCAGAAAGTATACACAAAACTGGAACTGAAACAAGGAACAAGGATGTTTTCAAAGACTGGTAGGATCTCTAAAACATTTTTAAAGTACATGTCATTGATAAAGCTAAATACTCAATGGTTGTGTAATACAACAGATTCATCATTGAGAAGAGTGAAATTATGCTGTTTTGAAAACTAGGGCAGGTCAGATTTTCTGCCTAATTATATAAGAAGATTTCTCTAAAAAATACACATTATATCAAAGACTTATTGGCTGTGAAATAAGTTAAGGTTATTTCAAATGGCTTGTCTGCAAAGAAAGATGAGATGTAGGGAATCACAGAAAGTCGAGGGGAAAATAGGTCAATATATACATTGTTATATGGTGAACTAAGACTTAGGCCAGCCACAATGTAGAGGACCTGACCCTTAGAAACTTACAAGTAAGCTGGATTCTTGAAAAGTTCAAATCTTTATAAGTAAAAATATTTATTAAAATGAATAACCAAGTGTTTTAATTGACATCAGAATATCAGAACAATAAACCTGAGAACATAGAAAAAATATAAATAAAGATATGAGCAGAACTTAATACAATAGAAAACGTATAAAATCCAGGTGATGTAGTAAGTCCAAAGAATATACTTTGACAAGATTAAAAGACACACTTTGATTAAGGAAAACAAAAACATAAGTCAAGAATATACAGAAAGATAAAGGACAATGTTATAACAAAAAATATCTGAAATGCCAGTAAATTTGAACGTTTGTGTAAAGTGGACCAGTTCCTAGCTCCTAAAATTTACCAAAACTGACACAAGAGGAAATCATTTAAGGTCATCATGTCTGCACTTGGCATTCTCGGAATGCCCTGGACTCAGAATAAAGCATCTGTAGTCCATGGTAACCTGCGGAGAGGGGGCGGGGCTGAGGGAGTTTGGAACACTGCCCTCACAGAGGGAGTGGGTGTGGCCATATCTGCTGTGACTGAACAAAGGGCAGGGGAGCAGGGGGCCCAGGGAAGGGCCCTCAGAGCCCGGCAGGCCCAGTGGGGTGTCACAAGCTTTTAGGCCCAGGACAAAGAGCGCCTTCTTTGTCTGCACAGCTGCCCAAACTCTCACATTTCCACTCAGGCCGCCCTCTTACTTGAAGTGTGTTTGGAACCTGTCCGCGCAGTACACCTCGCTGCACAGCTAACGATAGGTCTGGGCATCGTAGATTCCTGCCAGGTGACCGAAGTTCGCAGGCAGATGGGTCCCTGGGACACACGCAGAGAGGCTCCTGCCCCGGCCACTGGCCACCCACTGCCACTGCCACAGATCGTGGGGCACAAAGCAGCCCTGTCTGAGTCCGTGCCTCTACAGGGAGTAGTGGACCAACACTTGTAGTCAACGGGGTCCTCGCGGACAACTCATTGGAGGGACACAAATAAATCTTTGCGGACTTTCGATTGAAACTTACGAGTGTTCACACCTAAGCCTCTTACAAAGTCAGATGTTTAGCTAAACATGAGCTCATGATCTAAATTTACACAATAATGAATAAATCAGCTACAGGGGGAGACAATCAGCAAAAACAATCAATACCAGAATTAGATTCCCTAGGCCATCGATCAGACGTTGGAATAATCAGGTGCAAGGCAGAAAATATACATAAAACTGGAACTGAAACAAGGAACAAGGATGTTTTCAAAGACTGGTAGGATCACTAAAACATTTTTAAAGTACATGTCATTGATAAAGCTAAATACTCAAAGGTTGTGTAATACAACAGATTCACCATTGAGAAGAGTGAAATTATGCTGTTTTGAAAACTATGGCAGGTCAGATATTCGGCCTAAATATATAAGAAGATTTCTCTGTAAACTACACATTATTTCAAAGACTTATTGGCTGTGAAATAAGTTAAGGTTATTTCAAATGGCTTGTGTGCAAAGAAAGGTGAGATGTAGGAAATCACAGAAAGTCGAGGGGAAAATAGGTCAATATATACTTTGCTATATTGTGAACTAAGCCTTTGGCCAGCCACAATGTAGAGGACCTGACCCTTAGAAACTTACAAGTAAGCTGGAATCTTTAAAAATTCAAATCTTTATAAGTAAAAAGATTTATTAAAATGAATAACCAAGTGTTTTAATTGACATCAGAAGATCAAAACAATAAACCATGAGAACTTAGAAAAAAGATAAATAAAGATATGAGCAGAACTTAATACCACAGAAAACGTATAAAATTCAGTTGAGGTAGTAAGTCCAAAGAATATTCTTTGACAAGATTTAAAAGACACACTTTGATTAAGGAAAACCAAAACATAAGTAAAGAATATACAGAAAGAATCAGAACAATGTTATAGCATAGAATATCTGAAATGCCAGTAAATTTGAACATTTTTGTACAGTGGACCATTTCCTAGCTCCTAAAGTTTACCAAAATTGACACAAGAGGAAATCATTTAAGGTCATCATGTCTGCCCTTGGCATTCTCGGAACGCCTTGGCCTCAGAAGGCAGCCTCTGTAGTCCATGGTAACCTGCGGAGAGGGGGCGGGGCTGAGGGAGGTTGGAACACTGCCTTCACTGAGGGAGTGGTTGGGGCCATCTCTGCTGTGACTGAACAAAAGGCAGGGGAGAAGTGGGCCAACGGCAGGGCCCCCAGAGCCCTGCAGGCCCAGTCGTGTGTCACAAGCATTTAGGCCCAGGCCAAAGTGCGCCTTCTTTCTCTGCACGGCTGCCCAAACTCTCACCTTTCCACTCAGGCCGCCCTCTTACTTGAAGTGTGTGTGGAACCGGTCCGCGCAGTACACCTCGATGCAAAGCTAACCATAGGTCTGGGCATCATAACTTGCTGCCAGGTGACCAAAGTTCGCAGGCAGATGGATCGTGGGACACACGTGGGGAGCCTCCTGCCAAGGCCACAGGCCGCCCAAAGCAACTATCCCAGATCGGGACAGCAAAGCAGTCCTGTCTGAGTCCCAGCCTCTAGAGGGAGTAGTGGACCAACACTTGTAGAAAAAGGGGTCTGCGCGGGTAACTCATTGGAGGGACACAAACAAATGTTTGCGGACTTTCTGCTGAAGCTTACGAGCGTTCACACCTAAGCCTCTTACAAGGTCAGCTGTTTAGCTAAACATGAGCTCATGATCTAAATTTACACAATAATGAAGAAATCAGCTACAAGGGGAGACAAGCAGCAAAAACAATCAATACCAGAATTAGATTCCCTAGGCCAACCATCAGATGTTGGAATAATCAGGTGCAAGGCAGAAAGTATACACAAAACTGGAACTGAAACAAGGAACAAGGATGTTTTCAAAGACTGGTAGGATCTCTAAAACATTTTTAAAGTACATGTCATTGATAAAGCTAAATACTCAATGGTTGTGTAATACAACAGATTCATCATTGAGAAGAGTGAAATTATGCTGTTTTGAAAACTAGGGCAGGTCAGATTTTCTGCCTAATTATATAAGAAGATTTCTCTAAAAAATACACATTATATCAAAGACTTATTGGCTGTGAAATAAGTTAAGGTTATTTCAAATGGCTTGTCTGCAAAGAAAGATGAGATGTAGGGAATCACAGAAAGTCGAGGGGAAAATAGGTCAATATATACATTGTTATATGGTGAACTAAGACTTAGGCCAGCCACAATGTAGAGGACCTGACCCTTAGAAACTTACAAGTAAGCTGGATTCTTGAAAAGTTCAAATCTTTATAAGTAAAAATATTTATTAAAATGAATAACCAAGTGTTTTAATTGACATCAGAATATCAGAACAATAAACCTGAGAACATAGAAAAAATATAAATAAAGATATGAGCAGAACTTAATACAATAGAAAACGTATAAAATCCAGGTGATGTAGTAAGTCCAAAGAATATACTTTGACAAGATTAAAAGACACACTTTGATTAAGGAAAACAAAAACATAAGTCAAGAATATACAGAAAGATAAAGGACAATGTTATAACAAAAAATATCTGAAATGCCAGTAAATTTGAACGTTTGTGTAAAGTGGACCAGTTCCTAGCTCCTAAAATTTACCAAAACTGACACAAGAGGAAATCATTTAAGGTCATCATGTCTGCACTTGGCATTCTCGGAATGCCCTGGACTCAGAATAAAGCATCTGTAGTCCATGGTAACCTGCGGAGAGGGGGCGGGGCTGAGGGAGTTTGGAACACTGCCCTCACAGAGGGAGTGGGTGTGGCCATATCTGCTGTGACTGAACAAAGGGCAGGGGAGCAGGGGGCCCAGGGAAGGGCCCTCAGAGCCCGGCAGGCCCAGTGGGGTGTCACAAGCTTTTAGGCCCAGGACAAAGAGCGCCTTCTTTGTCTGCACAGCTGCCCAAACTCTCACATTTCCACTCAGGCCGCCCTCTTACTTGAAGTGTGTTTGGAACCTGTCCGCGCAGTACACCTCGCTGCACAGCTAACGATAGGTCTGGGCATCGTAGATTCCTGCCAGGTGACCGAAGTTCGCAGGCAGATGGGTCCCTGGGACACACGCAGAGAGGCTCCTGCCCCGGCCACTGGCCACCCACTGCCACTGCCACAGATCGTGGGGCACAAAGCAGCCCTGTCTGAGTCCGTGCCTCTACAGGGAGTAGTGGACCAACACTTGTAGTCAACGGGGTCCTCGCGGACAACTCATTGGAGGGACACAAATAAATCTTTGCGGACTTTCGATTGAAACTTACGAGTGTTCACACCTAAGCCTCTTACAAAGTCAGATGTTTAGCTAAACATGAGCTCATGATCTAAATTTACACAATAATGAATAAATCAGCTACAGGGGGAGACAATCAGCAAAAACAATCAATACCAGAATTAGATTCCCTAGGCCATCGATCAGACGTTGGAATAATCAGGTGCAAGGCAGAAAATATACATAAAACTGGAACTGAAACAAGGAACAAGGATGTTTTCAAAGACTGGTAGGATCACTAAAACATTTTTAAAGTACATGTCATTGATAAAGCTAAATACTCAAAGGTTGTGTAATACAACAGATTCACCATTGAGAAGAGTGAAATTATGCTGTTTTGAAAACTATGGCAGGTCAGATATTCGGCCTAAATATATAAGAAGATTTCTCTGTAAACTACACATTATTTCAAAGACTTATTGGCTGTGAAATAAGTTAAGGTTATTTCAAATGGCTTGTGTGCAAAGAAAGGTGAGATGTAGGAAATCACAGAAAGTCGAGGGGAAAATAGGTCAATATATACTTTGCTATATTGTGAACTAAGCCTTTGGCCAGCCACAATGTAGAGGACCTGACCCTTAGAAACTTACAAGTAAGCTGGAATCTTTAAAAATTCAAATCTTTATAAGTAAAAAGATTTATTAAAATGAATAACCAAGTGTTTTAATTGACATCAGAAGATCAAAACAATAAACCATGAGAACTTAGAAAAAAGATAAATAAAGATATGAGCAGAACTTAATACCACAGAAAACGTATAAAATTCAGTTGAGGTAGTAAGTCCAAAGAATATTCTTTGACAAGATTTAAAAGACACACTTTGATTAAGGAAAACCAAAACATAAGTAAAGAATATACAGAAAGAATCAGAACAATGTTATAGCATAGAATATCTGAAATGCCAGTAAATTTGAACATTTTTGTACAGTGGACCATTTCCTAGCTCCTAAAGTTTACCAAAATTGACACAAGAGGAAATCATTTAAGGTCATCATGTCTGCCCTTGGCATTCTCGGAACGCCCTGGCCTCAGAAGGCAGCCTCTGTAGTCCATGGTAACCTGCGGAGAGGGGGCGGGGCTGAGGGAGGTTGGAACACTGCCTTCACTGAGGGAGTGGTTGGGGCCATCTCTGCTGTGACTGAACAAAAGGCAGGGGAGAAGGGGGCCAACGGCAGGGCCCCCAGAGCCCTGCAGGCCCAGTCGTGTGTCACAAGCATTTAGGCCCAGGCCAAAGTGCGCCTTCTTTCTCTGCACGGCTGCCCAAACTCTCACCTTTCCACTCAGGCCGCCCTCTTACTTGAAGTGTGTGTGGAACCGGTCCGCGCAGTACACCTCGATGCAAAGCTAACCATAGGTCTGGGCATCATAGTTTCCTGCCAGGTAACCAAAGTTCGCAGGCAGATGGGTCGTGGGACACACGTGGGGTGCCTCCTGCCCAGGCCACAGGCCGCCCAAAGCAAATATCCCAGATCGGGGGGAGCAAAGCAGTCCTGTCTGAGTCCCAGACTCTAGAGGGAGTAGTGGACCAACACTTGTAGAAAAAGGGGTCCGCGCGGGTAACTCATTGGAGGGACACAAAAAAATCTTTGCGGACTTTCTGCTGAAGCTTACGAGCGTTCACACCTAAGCCTCTTACAAGGTCAGCTGTTTAGCTAAACATGAGCTCATGATCTAAATTTACACAATAATGAAGAAATCAGCTACAAGGGGAGACAAGCAGCAAAAACAATCAATACCAGAATTAGATTCCCAAGGCCAACCATCAGATGTTGGAATAATCAGGTGCAAGGCAGAAAGTATACACAAAACTGGAACTGAAACAAGGAACAAGGATGTTTTCAAAGACTGGTAGGATCTCTAAAACATTTTTAAAGTACATGTCATTGATAAAGCTAAATACTCAAAGGTTGTGTAATACAACAGATTCATCATTGAGAAGAGTGAAATTATGCTGTTTTGAAAATTATGGCAGGTCAGCTTTTCTCCCTAAATATATAAGAAGATTTCTCTGAAAAATGCCCATTATTTCAAAGACTTATTGGCTGTGAAATAAGTTAAGTTTATTTCAAATGGCTTGTCTGCAAAGAAAGGTGAGATGTAGGAAATCACAGAAAGTCGAGGGGAAAATAGGTCAATATATACTTTGCTATATTGTGAACAAAGCCTTTACCCAGCCACAATGTAGAGGACCTGACCCTTAGAAACTTACAAGTAAGCTGGAATCCTTAAAAATTCAAATCTTTATAAGTAAAAAGATTTATTTAAATGAATAACCAAGTGTTTTAATTGACATCAGAAGATCAAAACAATAAACCCTGAGAACATAGAAAAAAGATAAATAAAGATATGAGCAGAACTTAATACCATAGAAAACGTAAAAAATTCAGTTGAGGTAGTAAGTCCAAAGAATATTCTTTGACAAGATTTAAAAGACACACTTTGATTAAGGAAAACCAAAACATAAGTAAAGAATATACAGAAAGAATCAGGACAATGTTATAGCAGAGAATATCTGAAATGCCAGTAAATTTGAACATTTCTGTAAAGTGGACCATTTCCTAGCTCCTAAAGTTTACCAAAATTGACACAAGAGGAAATCATTTAAGGTCATCATGTCTGCCCTTGGCATTCTCGGAACGCCCTGGCCTCAGAATGCAGCATATGTAGTCCATGGTAACCTGCGGAGAGGGGGCGGGGCTGAGGGAGGTTGGAACAGTGCCTTCACTGAGGGAGTGGGTGGGGCCATCTCTGCTGTGACTGAAGAAAGGGCAGGGGAGAAGGGGGCCCACGGCAGGGCCCTCAGAACACAGCAGGCCCTGTCGTGTGTCACAAGCATTTAGGCCCAGGCCAAAGTGCGCCTTCTTTGTCTGCACAGCTGCCCAAACTCTCACCTTTCCACTCAGGCCGTCCTCTTACTTGAAGTGTGTGTGGAACCGGTCCGCGCAGTACACCTCGATGCAAAGCTAACCATAGGTCTGGGCATCATAGCTTCCTGCCAGGTGACCGAAGTTCGCAGCAGATGGGTCGTGGGACACACGTGGGGAGCCTCCTGCCCAGGCCACAGGACGCCCAAAGCCACTATCCCAGATCGGGGGTAGCAAAGCAGTCCTGTCTGAGTCCCAGCCTCTAGAGGGAGTAGTGGATCAACGCTTGTAGAAAAAGGGGTCCGCGCGGGTAACTCATTGGAGGGACACAAAAAAATCTTTGCGGACTTTCTGCTGAAGCTTACGAGCGTTCACACCTAAGCCTCTTACAAGGTCAGCTGTTTAGCTAAACATTAGCTCATGATCTAAATTTACACAATAATGAAGAAATCATCTACAAGGGGAGACAAGCAGCAAAAACAATCAATACCAGAATTAGATTCCCTAGGCCAACCATCAGATGTTGGAATAATCAGGTGCAAGGCAGAAAGTATACACAAAACTGGAACTGAAACAAGGAACAAGGATGTTTTCAAAGACTGGTAGGATCTCTAAAACATTTTTAAAGTACATGTCATTGATAAAGCTAAATACTCAATGGTTGTGTAATACAACAGATTAATCATTGAGAAGCGTGAAATTATGCTGTTTTGAAAACTATGGCAGGTCAGATTTTCTGCCTAATTATATAAGAAGATTTCTCTAAAATATACACATTATTTCAAAGACTTATTGGCTGTGAAATAAGTTAAGGGTATTTCAAATGGCTTGTTTGCAAAGAAAGGTGAGATGTAGGGAATCACAGAAAGTCGAGGGGAAAATAGGTCAATATATACATTGCTATATGGTGAACTAAGACTTAGGCCAGCCACAATGTAGAGGACCTGACCCTTAGAAACTTATAAGTAAGCTGGAATCTTGAATAGTTCAAATCTTTATAAGTAAAAAGATTTATTAAAATGAATAACCAAGTGTTTTAATTGACATCAGAATATCAAAACAATAAACCTGAGAACATAGAAAAAAGATAAATAAAGATATGAGCAGAACTTAATACAATAGAAAACGTATAAAATTCAGGTGATGTAGTAAGTCCAAAGAATATTCTTTGACAAGATTAAAAGACACACTTTGATTAAGGAAAACCAAAACATAAGTAAAGAATATACAGAAAGAATCAGGACAATGTTATAGCAGAGAGTATATGAAATGCCAGTAAATTTGAATGTTTGTGTAAAGTGGACAAGTTCCTAGCTCCTAAAATTTACCAAAACTGACACAAGAGGAAATCATTTAAGGTCATCATGTCAGCCCTTGGCATTCTCAGAATGCCCTGGACTCAGAATGCAGTATCTTTAGTCCATGGTAACCTGCGGAGAGTGTGCGGGGCTGATGGAGTTTGGAACACTGCCCTCACTCAGGGAGTGGGTTTGGCCATCTCTGCTGTGACTGAACAAAGTGCAGGGGAGCAGGTGGCCCAGGGCAGGGCCCTCAGAACCCGGCAGGCCCAGTGGGGTGTCACAAGCATTTAGGCCCAGGACAAAGGGCGGCTTCTTTGTCTGCACAGCTGCCCAAACTCTCACCTTTCCACTCAGGCCGCCCACTTACTTGAAGTGTGTGTGGAACCTGTCCGCGCAGTACACCTCGCTGCACAGCTAACCATAGGTCTGGGCATCGTAGATTCCTGCCAGGTGACCGAAGTTCGCAGGCAGATGGGTCGCTGGGACACACGCAGAGAGGCTCCTCCCCGGGCCACAGGCCGCCCAATGCCACTGCCCCAGATCGTGTGGCGCAATGCAGCCCTGTCTGAGGCCGTGCCTCTAGAGGGAGTAGTGGACGAACCCTTGTAGAAAACGGGGTCCTCGCGGGCAACTCATTGGAGGGACACAAATAAATCTTTGCGGACTTTCTGATGAAACTTACGAGTGTTCACACCTAAGCCTCTTACAAAGTCAGATGTTTAGCTAAACATGAGCTCATGATCTAAATTTACACAATAATGAAGAAATCAGCTACAGGGGGAGACAATCAGCAAAAACAATCAATACCAGAATTAGATTCCCTAGACCATCGATCAGACGTTGGAATAATCAGGTGCAAGGCAGAAAATATACATAAAACTGGAACGGAAACAAGGAACAAGGATGTTTTCAAAGACTGGTAGGATCTCTAAAACATTTTTAAAGTACATGTCATTGATAAAGCTAAATACTCAAAGGTTGTGTAATACAACAGATTCATCATTGAGAAGAGTGAAATTATGCTGTTTTGAAAACTATGGCAGGTCAGATTTTCTGCCTAAATATATAAGAATATTTCTCTGAAACATATACATTATTTCAAAGACTTATTGGCTGTGAAATAATTTAACGTTATTTCAAATGGCTTGTCTGCAAAGAAAGGTGAGATGTAGGAAATCACAGAAAGTCGAGGGGAAAATAGGTCAATATATACTTTGCTATATTGTGAACTAAGCCTATGGCCAGCCACAATGTAGAGGACCTGACACTTAGAAACTTACAAGTAAGCTGGAATCTTTAAAAATTCAAATCTTTATAAGTAAAAAGATTTATTAAAATGAATAAGCAAGTGTTTTAATTGACATCAGAAGATCAAAACAATAAACCCTGAGAACATAGAAAAAAGATAAATAAAGATATGAGCAGAACTTAATACCACAGAAAACGTATAAAATTCAGTTGAGGTAGTAAGTCCAAAGAATATTCTTTGACAAGATTTAAAAGACAAACTTTGATTAAGGAAAACAAAAACATAATTACAGAATATACAGAAAGAATCAGGACAATGATATAGCAGAGAATATCTGAAATGCCAGTAAATTTGAACATTTGTGTAAAGTGGACCATTTCCTAGCTCCTAAAGTTTACCAAAATTGACACAAGAGGAAATCATTTAAGGTCATCATGTCTGCCCTTGGCATTCTCGGAAAGCCCAGGCCTCAGAATGCAGCATCTGTAGTCCATGGTAACCTGCGGAGAGGGGGCGGGGCTGACGGAGGTTGGAACACTGCCTTCACTGAGGGAGTGGGTGGGGCCATCTCTGCTGTGACTGAACAAAGGTCAGGGGAGAAGGGGCCCCAGGGCAGGGCCCTCAGAGCCCGGCAGGCCCAGTCGTGTGTCACAAGCATTTAGGCCCAGGCCAAAATGCGCCTTCTTGGTCTGCACAGCTGCCCAAACTCTCACCTTTCCACTCAGGCCGCCCTCTTACTTGAAGTGTGTGTGGAACCGGTCCGCGCAGTACACCTCGATGCAAAGCTAACCATAGGTGTGGGCATCATAGCTTCCTGCCAGGTGACCGAAGTTCGCAGGCAGATGGGTCGTGGGACAAACGTGGGGAGCCTCCTTTCCAGGCGACAGGCCGCCCAAAGCCACTATCCCAGATCGGGGGCAGCAAAGCAGTCCTGTCTGAGTCCCAGCCTCTAGAGGGAGTAGTGGACCAACACTTGAAGAAAAAGGGGTCCGCGCGGGTAACTCATTGGAGGGACACAAACAAATCTTTGCGGACTTTCTGCTGAAGCTTACGAGCGTTCACACCTAAGCCTCTTACAAGGTCAGCTGTTTAGCTAAACTTGAGTTCATGATAGAAATTTACACAATAATGAAGAAATCAGCTACAAGGGGAGACAAGCAGCAAAAACAATCAATACCAGAATTAGATTCTCTAGGCCAACCATCAGATGTTGGAATAATCAGGTGCAAGGCAGAAAGTATACACAAAACTGGAATTGAAACAAGGAACAAGGATGTTTTCAAAGACTGGTAGGATCTCTGAAACATTTTTAAAGTATATGTCATTGATAAAGCTAAATACTCAAAGGTTGTGTAATACAACAGATTCATCATTGAGAAGAGTGAAATTATGCTGTTTTGAAAATTATGGCAGGTCAGATTTTCTGCCTAAATATATAAGAATATTTCTCTGAAACATATACTTTATTTCAAAGACTTATTGGCTGTGAAATAATTTAACGTTATTTCAAATGGCTTGTCTGCAAAGAAAGGTGAGATGTAGGAAATCACAGAAAGTCGAGGGGAAAATAGGTCAATATATACTTTGCTATATTGTGAACTAAGCCTATGGCCAGCCTCAATGTAGAGGACCTGACACTTAGAAACTTACAAGTAAGCTGGAATCTTTAAAAATTCAAATCTTTATAAGTAAAAAGATTTATTAAAATGAATAACCAAGTGTTTTAATTGACATCAGAAGATCAAAACAATAAACCCTGAGAACATAGAAAAAAGATAAATAAAGATATGAGCGGAACTTAATACCACAGAAAACGTATAAAATTCAGTTGAGGTAGTAAGTCCAAAGAATATTCTTTGACAAGATTTAAAAGACACACTTTGATTAAGGAAAACCAAAACATAAGTAAAGAATATACAGAAAGAATCAGGACAATGTTATAGCAGAGAATATCTGAAATGCCAGTAAATTTGAACATTTGTGTAAAGTGGACCATTTCCTAGCTCCTAAAGTTTACCAAAATTGACACAAGAGGAAATCATTTAAGGTCATCATGTCTGCCCTTGGCATTCTCGGAAAGCCCAGGCCTCAGAATGCAGCATCTGTAGTCCATGGTAACCTGCGGAGAGGGGGCGGGGCTGACGGAGGTTGGAACACTGCCTTCACTGAGGGAGTGGGTGGGGCCATCTCTGCTGTGACTGAACAAAGGTCAGGGGAGAAGGGGCCCCAGGGCAGGGCCCTCAGAGCCCGGCAGGTCCAGTCGTGTGTCACAAGCATTTAGGCCCAGGCCAAAGTGCGCCTTCTTTGTCTGCACAGCTACACAAACTCTCACCTTTCCACTCAGGCCGCCCTCTTACATGAAGTGTGTGTGGAACCGGTCCGCGCAGTACACCTCGCTGCAAAGCTAACCATAGGTGTGAGCATCATAGCTTCCTGCCAGGTGACCGAAGTTCGCAGGCAGATGGGTCGTGGGACACACGTGGGGAGCCTCC
The DNA here is from genome assembly GCF_964165515.1 of Mesoplodon bidens. Lineage (NCBI taxonomy): Eukaryota > Metazoa > Chordata > Mammalia > Artiodactyla > Ziphiidae > Mesoplodon > Mesoplodon bidens. The sequence goes on along the minus strand of NC_138180.1, from coordinate 25,758,276 downwards.
TTTCCAGGCCACAGGCCGCCCAAAGCCACTATCCCAGATCGGGGGCAGCAAAGCAGTCCTGTCTGAGTCCCAGCCTCTAGAGGGAGTAGTGGACCAACACTTGTAGAAAAAGGGTTCCGCGCGGGTAACTCATTGGAGGGACACACACAAATCTTTGCGGACTTTCTGCTGAAGCTTACGAGCGTTCACACCTAAGCCTCTTACAAGGTCAGCTGTTTAGCTAAACTTGAGTTCATGATCGAAATTGACACAATAATGAAGAAATAAGCTACAAGGGGAGACAAGCAGCAAAAACAATCAATACCAGAATTAGATTCCCTAGGCCCACCATCAGATGTTGGAATAATCAGGTGCAAGGCAGAAAGTATACACAAAACTGGAACTGAAACAAGGAACAAGGATGTTTTCAAAGACTGGTAGGATCTCTGAAACATTTCAAAAGTACATGTCATTGATAAAGCTAAATACTCAATGGTTGTGTAATACAACAGATTCATCATTGAGAAGAGTGAAATTATGCTGTTTTGAAAACTAAGGCAGGTCAGATTTTATGAATAATTATATAATAAGATTTCTCTAAAAAATACACATTATTTCAAAGACTTATTGGCTGTCAAGTAAGTTAAGGGTATTTCAAATGGCTTGTGTGCAAAGAAAGGTGAGATGTAGGGAATCACAGAAAGTCGAGGGGAAAATAGGTCAATATATACACTGCTATATGGTGAACTAAGACTTAGGCCAGCCAAAATGTAAAGGACCTGACCCTTAGAAACTTACAAGTAAACTGGAATCTTGAAAAGTTCAAATCCTTATAAGTAAAAAGATTTATTAAAATGAATAACCAAGTGTTTTAATTGACATCAGAAGATCAAAACAATAAACCTGAGAACATAGAAAAAAATTAAATAAAGATATGAGCAGAACTTAATAGCACAGAAAACGTATAAAATTCAGTTGAGGTAGTAAGAATAAAGAATATTCTTTGACAAGATTTAAAAGACACACTTTGATTAAGGAAAACCAAAACATAAGTAAAGAATATACAGAAAGAATCAGGACAATGTTATAGCAGAGAATATCTGAAATGCCAGTAAATTTGAATATTTGTGTAAAGTGGACCATTTCCTAGCTCCTAAAATTTACCAAAATTGACACAAGAGGAAATCATTCAAGGTCATCATGTCTGCCCTTGGCATTCTCGGAACGCCCTGGCCTCAGAATGCAGCATCTGTAGTCCATGGTAACCTGCGGAGAGGGGGCGGGGCTGAGGGAGGTTGGAACACTGCCTTCACTGAGGGAGTGGGTGGGGCCATCTCTGCTGTGACTGAAGAAAGGGCAGGGGAGAAGGGGGCCCACGGCAGGGCCCTCAGAGCCCGGCAGGCCCAGTCGTGTGTCACAAGCATTTAGGCCCAGGCCAAAGTGCGCCTTCTTTGTCTGCACAGCTGCCCAAACTCTCACCTTTCAACTCAGGCCGCCCTCTTACTTGAAGTGTGTGTGGAACCGGTCTGCGCAGTACACCTCGATGAAAAGCTAACCATAGGTCTGGGCATCATACCTTCCTGCCAGGTGACCGAAGTTCGCAGGCAGATGGGTCGTGGGACACACGTGGGGAGCCTCCTGCCCAGGCCAGAGGCCGCCCAAAGCAACTATCCCAGATCGGGGGCAGCAAAGCAGTCCTGTCTGAGTCCCAGCCTCTAGAGGGAGTAGTGGACCAACACTTGTAGAAAAAGGGGTCCGCGCGGGTAACTCATTGGAGGGACACAAACAAATCTTTGCGGACTTTCTGCTGAAGCTTACGAGCGTTCACACCTAAGCCTCTTACAAGGTCAGCTGTTTAGCTAAACATGAGCTCATGATCTAAATTTACACAATAATGAAGAAATCAGCTACCAGGGGAGACAAGCAGCAAAAACAATCAATACCAGAATTAGATTCCCTAGGCCAACCATCAGATGTTGGAATAATCAGGTGCAAGGCAGAAAGTATACACAAAACTGGAAATGAAACAAGGAACAAGGATGTTTTTAAAGACTGGTAGGATCTCTAAAACATTTTTAAAGTACATGTCATTGATAAAGCTAAATACTCAATGGTTGTGTTATACAACAGATTCATCATTGAGAAGAGTGAAATTATGCTGTTTTGAAAACTATGGCAGGTCAGATTTTCTGCCTAATTATATAAGAAGATTTCTCTAAAAAATACACATTATTTTAAAGACTTATTGGCTGTGAAATAAGTTAAGGGTATTTCAAATGGCTTGTGTGCAAAGAAAGGTGAGATGTAGGGAATCACAGAAAGTCGAGGGGAAAATAGGTCAATATACACATTGCTATATGGTGAACTAAGACTTAGGCCAGCCACAATGTAGAGGACCTGACCCTTAGAAACTTACAAGCAAGCTGGAATCTTGAAAATTTCAAATCTTTATAAGGAAAAATATTTATTAAAATGAATAACCAAGTGTTTTAATTGACATCAGAAGATCAAATCAATAAACCTGAGAACATAGAAAAAATATAAATAAAGATATGAGCAGAACTTAATACAATAGAAAACGTATAAAATTCAGGTGATGTAGTAAGTCCAAAGAATATTCTTTGACAAGATTAAAAGACACACTTTTATTAAGGAAAACCAAAACATAAGTAAAGAATATACAGAAAGAATCAGGAGAATGTTATAGCAGAGAGTATATGAAATGCCAGTAAATTTGAAGGTTTGTTTAAAGTGGACCAGTTCCTAGCTCCTAAAATTTACCAAAACTGACACAAGAGGAAATCTTGTAAGGTCATCATGTCAGCCCTTGGCATTCTCAGAATGCTCTGGACTCAGAATGCAGCATCTGTTGTCCATGGTAACCTGCGGAGAGGGGGCGTGGCTGAGGGAGTTTGGAACACTGCCCTCACAGAGGGAGTGGGTGTGGCCATCTCTGCTGTGACTGAACAAAGGGCAGGGGAGCAGGGGGCCCAGGGAAGGGCCCTCAGAGCCCAGCAGGCCCAGTGTTGTGTCACAAGCATTTAGGCCCAGGACAAAGGGCGCCTTCTTTGTCTGCACAGCTGCCCAAACTCTCACCTTTCCACTCAGGCCGCCCTCTTACATGAAGTGTGTGTGGAACCGGTCCGCGCAGTACACCTCGCTGCAAAGCTAACCATAGGTGTGGGCATCATAGCTTCCTGCCAGGTGACGGAAGTTCGCAGGCAGATGGGTCGTGGGACAAACGTGGGGAGCCTCCTTTCCAGGCGACAGGCCGCCCAAAGCCACTATCCCAGATCGGGGGCAGCAAAGCAGTCCTGTCTGAGTCCCAGCCTCTAGAGGGATTAGTGGACCAACACTTGTAGAAAAAGGGGTCCGCGCGGGTAACTCATTGGAGGGACACAAACAAATCTTTGCGGACTTTCTGCTGAAGCTTACGAGCGTTCACACCTAAGCCTCTTACAAGGTCAGCTGTTTAGCTAAACATGAGCTCATGATCGAAATTTACACAATAATGAAGAAATCAGCTACAAGGGGAGACAAGCAGCAAAAACAATCAATACCAGAATTAGATTCCCTAGGCCAACCATCAGATGTTGGAATAATCAGGTGCAAGGCAGAAAGTATACACAAAACTGGAACTGAAACAAGGAACAAGGATGTTTTCAAAGACTGGTAGGATCTCTGAAACATTTTTAAAGTACATGTCATTGATAAAGCTAAATACTCAAAGGTTGTGTAATACAACAGATTCATCATTGAGAAGAGTGAAATTATGCTGTTTTGAAAACTATGGCAGGTCAGATTTTCTGCCTAAATATATAAGAATATTTCTCTGAAAAATATACATTATTTCAAAGACTTATTGGCTGTGAAATAATTTAACGTTATTTCAAATGGCTTGTCTGTAAAGAAAGGTGAGATGTAGGAAATCACAGAAAGTCGAGGGGAAAATAGGTCAATATATACTTTGCTATATTGTGAACTAAGCCTATGGCCAGCCACAATGTAGAGGACCTGACACTTAGAAACTTACAAGTAAGCTGGAATCTTTAAAAATTCAAATCTTTATAAGTAAAAAGATTTATTAAAATGAATAACCAAGTGTTTTAATTGACATCAGAAGATCAAAACAATAAACCCTGAGAACATAGAAAAAAGATAAATAAAGATATGAGCAGAACTTAATACCACAGAAAACGTATAAAATTCAGTTGAGGTAGTAAGTCCAAAGAATATTCTTTGACAAGATTTAAAAGACACACTTTGATTAAGGAAAACAAAAACATAATTAAAGAATATACAGAAAGAATCAGGACAATGTTATAGCAGAGAATATCTGAAATGCCAGTAAATTTGAACATTTGTGTAAAGTGGACCATTTCCTAGCTCCTAAAGTTTACCAAAATTGACACAAGAGGAAATCATTTAAGGTCATCATGTCTGCCCTTGGCATTCTCAGAAAGCCCAGGCCTCAGAATGCAGCATCTGTAGTCCATGGTAACCTGCGGAGATGGGGCGGGGCTGACGGAGGTTGGAACACTGCCTTCACTGAGGGAGTGGGTGGGGCCATCTCTGCTGTGACTGAACAAAGGTCAGGGGAGACGGGGCCCCAGGGCAGGGCCCTCAGAGCCCGGCAGGTCCAGTCGTGTTTCACAAGCATTTAGGCCCAGGCCAAAGTGCGCCTTCTTTGTCTGCACAGCTACACAAACTCTCACCTTTCCACTCAGGCCGCCCTCTTACATGAAGTGTGTGTGGAACCGGTCCGCGCCGTACACCTCGCTGCAAAACTAACCATAGGTGTGAGCATCATAGCTTCCTGCCAGGTGACCGAAGTTCGCAGGCAGATGGGTCGTGGGACACACGTGGGGAGCCTCCTTTCCAGGCCACAGGCCGCCCAAAGCCACTATCCCAAATCGGGGGCAGCAAAGCAGTCCTGTCTGAGTCCCAGCCTCTAGAGGGAGTAGTGGACCAACACTTGTAGAAAAAGGGGTCCGCGCAGGTAACTCATTGGAGGGACACAAACAAATCTTTGCGGACTTTCTGCTGAAGCTTATGAGCGTTCACACCTAAGCCTCTTACAAGGTCAGCTGCTTAGCTAAACTTGAGTTCATGATCGAAATTGACACAATAATGAAGAAATCAGCTACAAGGGGAGACAAGCAGCAAAAACAATCAATACCAGAATTAGATTCCCTAGGCCAACCATCAGATGTTGGAATAATCAGGTGCAAGGCAGAAAGTATACACAAAACTGGAACTGAAACAAGGAACAAGGATGTTTTCAAAGACTGGTAGGATCTCTGAAACATTTCTAAAGTACATGTCATTGATAAAGCTAAATACTCAATGGTTGTGTAATACAACAGATTCATCATTGAGAAGAGTGAAATTATGCTGTTTTGAAAACTAAGGCAGGTCAGATTTTATGAATAATTATATAATAAGATTTCTCTAAAAAATACACATTATTTCAAAGACTTATTGGCTGTCAAGTAAGTTAAGGGTATTTCAAATGGCTTGTGTGCAAAGAAAGGTGAGATGTAGGGAATCACAGAAAGTCGAGGGGAAAATAGGTCAATATATACACTGCTATATGGTGAACTAAGACTTAGGCCAGCCAAAATGTAAAGGACCTGACCCTTAGAAACTTACAAGTAAACTGGAATCTTGAAAAGTTCAAATCCTTATAAGGAAAAAGATTTATTAAAATGAATAACCAAGTGTTTTAATTGACATCAGAATATCAAAACAATAAACCTGAGAACATAGAAAAAATATAAATAAAGATATGAGCAGAACTTAATACCACAGAAAACGTATAAAATTCAGTTGAGGTAGTAAGAATAAAGAATATTCTTTGACAAGATTTAAAAGACACACTTTGATTAAGGAAAACCAAAACATAAGTAAAGAATATACAGAAAGAATCAGGACAATGTTATAGCAGAGAATATCTGAAATGCCAGTAAATTTGAATATTTGTGTAAAGTGGACCATTTCCTAGCTCCTAAAGTTTACCAAAATTGACACAAGAGGAAATCATTCAAGGTCATCATGTCTGCCCTTGGCATTCTCGGAACGCCCTGGCCTCAGAATGCAGCATCTGTAGTCCATGGTAACCTGCGGAGAGGGGGCGGGGCTGAGGGAGGTTGGAACACTGCCTTCACTGAGGGAGTGGGTGGGGCCATCTCTGCTGTGACTGAAGAAAGGGCAGGGGAGAAGGGGGCCCACGGCAGGGCCCTCAGAGCCCGGCAGGCCCAGTCGTGTGTCACAAGCATTTAGGCGCAGGCCAAAGTGCGCCTTCTTTGTCTGCACAGCTGCCCAAACTCTCACCTTTCAACTCAGGCCGCCCTCTTACTTGAAGTGTGTGTGGAACCGGTCTGCGCAGTACACCTCGATGCAAAGCTAACCATAGGTCTGGGCATCATACCTTCCTGCCAGGTGACCGAAGTTCGCAGGCAGATGGGTCGTGGGACACACGTGGGGAGCCTCCTGCCCAGGCCAGAGGCCGCCCAAAGCAACTATCCCAGATCGGGGGCAGCAAAGCAGTCCTGTCTGAGTCCAAGCCTCTAGAGGGAGTAGTGGACCAACACTTGTAGAAAAAGGGGTCCGCGCGGGTAACTCATTGGAGGGACACAAACAAATCTTTGCGGACTTTCTGCTGAAGCTTACGAGCGTTCACAACTAAGCCTCTTACAAGGTCAGCTGTTTAGCTAAACATGAGCTCATGATCTAAATTTACACAATAATGAAGAAATCAGCTACCAGGGGAGACAAGCAGCAAAAACAATCAATACCAGAATTAGATTCCCTAGGCCAACCATCAGATGTTGGAATAATCAGGTGCAAGGCAGAAAGTATACACAAAACTGGAAATGAAACAAGGAACAAGGATGTTTTCAAAGACTGGTAGGATCTCTAAAACATTTTTAAAGTACATGTCATTGATAAAGCTAAATACTCAATGGTTGTGTTATACAACAGATTCATCATTGAGAAGAGTGAAATTTTGCTGTTTTGAAAACTATGGCAGGTCAGATTTTCTGCCTAATTATATAAGAAGATTTCTCTAAAAAATACACATTATTTCAAAGACTTATTGGCTGTGAAATAAGTTAAGGGTATTTCAAATGGCTTGTGTGCAAAGAAAGGTGAGATGTAGGGAATCACAGAAAGTCGAGGGGAAAATAGGTCAATATATACATTGCTATATGGTGAACTAAGACTTAGGCCAGCCACAATGTAGAGGACCTGACCCTTAGAAACTTACAAGTAAGCTGGAATCTTGAAAAGTTCAAATCTTTATAAGTAAAAAGATTTATTAAAATGAATAACCAAGTGTTTTAATTGACATCAGAAGATCAAAACAATAAACCTGAGAACATAGAAAAAATATAAATAAAGATATGAGCAGAACTTAATACAATAGAAAACGTATAAAATTCAGGTGATGTAGTAAGTCCAAAGAATATTCTTTGACAAGATTAAAAGACACACTTTTATTAAGGAAAACCAAAACATAAGTAAAGAATATACAGAAAGAATCAGGAGAATGTTATAGCAGAGAGTATATGAAATGCCAGTAAATTTGAAGGTTTGTGTAAAGTGGACCAGTTCCTAGCTCCTAAAATTTACCAAAACTGACTCAAGAGGAAATCATTTAAGGTCATCATGTCAGCCCTTGGCATTCTCAGAATGCTCTGGACTCAGAATGCAGCATCTTTAGTCCATGGTAACCTTCGGAGAGGGGGCGGGGCTGAGGGAGTTTGGAACACTGCCCTCACAGAGGGAGTGGGTGTGGCCATCTCTGCTGTGACTGAACAAAGGGCAGGGGAGCAGGGGGCCCAGGGCAGGGCACTCAGAGCCCGGCAGGCCCAGTGGGGCGAGACAAGCTTTTAGGCCCAGGGCAAAGGGCGGCTTCTTTGTCTGCACAGCGGCACAAACTCTCACCTTTCCACTCAGGCCGCCCTCTTACTTGAAGTGTGTGTGGAACCTGTCCGCACAGTACACCTCACTGCACAGCTAACCATAGGTCTGGGCATCGTAGATTCCTGCCAGGTGTCCGAAGTTCGCAGGCAGATGGGTCCCTGGGACACACGCAGAGAGGCTCCTCCCCGAAATGCAGGGCGCCCAATGCCACTGACCCAGATCGTATGGCGCAAAGCAGCCCTGTCTGAGGCCGTGCCTCTAGAGGGAGTAGTGGACCAACCCTTGTAGAAAACGGGGTCCTTCTGGGCAACTCATTGGAGGGACACAAATAAATCTTTGCGGACTTTCTGATGAAGCTTATGAGTGTTCACACCTAAGCCTCTTACAAAGTCAGATGTTTAGCTAAACATGAGCTCATGATCTAATTTTACACAATAATGAAGAAATCAGCTACAGGGGGAGACACTCAGCAAAAACAATCAATACCAGAATTAGATTCCCTAAGCCATAGATCACACGTTGGAATAATCAGGTGCAAGACAGAAAGAATACACAAAACTGGAACTGAAACAAGGAACAAGGATGTTTTCAAAGACTGGTAGGATCTCTAAAACATTTTTAAAATACATGTCATGGATAAAGCTAAATACTCAAAGGTTGTGTAATACAACAGATTCATCATTGAGAAGGGTGAAATTATGCTGTTTTGAAAACGATGGCAGGTCAGATTTTCTGCCTAAATATATAAGAAGATTTCTCTGAAAAATGCACATTATTTCAAAGACTTATTGGCTGTGAAATAAGTTACGGTTATTTCAAATGGCTTGTCTGCAAAGAAAGGTGAGATGTAGGAAATCACAGAAAGTCGACGGGAAAATAGGTCAATATATACTTTGCTATATTGTGAATTAAGCCTTTTGTCAGCCACAATGTAGAGGACCTGACCCTTAGAAACTTACAAGTAAGCTGGAATCTTTAAAAATTCAAATCTTTATAAGTAAAAAGATTTATTAAATGAATAACCAAGTGTTTTAATTGACATCAGAAGATCAAAACAATAAACCCTGAAAACATAGAAAAAAGATAAATAAAGATATGAGCAGAACTTAATACCACAGAAAACGTATAAAATTCAGTTGAGGTAGTAAGTCCAATGAATATTCTTTGACAAGATTTAAAAGACACACTTTGATTAAGGAAAACCAAAACATAAGTAAAGAATATACAGAAAGAATCAGGACAATGTTATAGCAGAGAATATCTGAAATGCCAGTAAATTTGAACATTTGTGTATAGTGGACCATTTCCTAGCTCCTAAAGTTTACCAAAATTGACACAAGAGGAAATCATTTAAGGTCATCATATCTGCCCTTGGCATTCTCGGAATGCCCTGGCCTCAGAATGCAGCATCTGTAGTCCATGGTAACCTGCGGAGAGGGGGCGGGGCTGAGGGAGTTTGGAACACTGCCCTCACAGAGCGAGTGGGTGTGGCCATCTCTGCTGTGACTGAACAAAGGGCAGGGGTGCAGGGGTTCCAGGGCAGGGCCCTCGGAGCCCGGCAGGCCCAGTCGTGTGTCACAAGCATTTAGGCACAGGCCAAAGTGCGCCTTCTTTGTCTGCACAGCTGCCCAAACTCTCACCTTTCCACTCAGGCCGCCCTCTTTCTTGAAGTGTGTGTGGAACCGGTCCGCACAATACACCTCGATGCAAAGCTAACCATAGGTCTGGGCATCGTAGCTTCCTGCCAGGTGACCGAAGTTCGCAAGCAGATGGGTCGTGGGACACACGTGGGGAGCCTCCTGCCCAGGCCACAGGCTGCCCAAAGCCACTATCCCAGATCGGGGGCAGCAAAGCAGTCCTGTCTGAGTCCCAGCCTCTAGAGGGAGTAGTGGACAAACACTTATTGAAAAAGGGGTCCGCGCGGGTCACTCATTGGTGGGACACATATAAATCTTTGCGGACTTTCTGCTGAAGCTTACGAGCGTTCACACCTAAGCCTCTTACAAGGTCAGCTGTTTAGCTAAACATGAGCTGATGATCTAAATTTACACAATAATGAAGAAATCAGCTACAAGGGGAGACAAGCAGCAAAAACAATCAATACCAGTATTAGATTCCCTAGGCCAACCATCAGATGTTGGAATATTCAGGTGCAAGGCAGATAGGATACACAAAACTGGAACTGAAACAAGGAACAAGGATGTTTTCAAAGACTGGTAGGATCTCTAAAACATTTTTAAAGTACATGTCATTGATAAAGCTAAATACTCAAATGTTGTGGAATACAACAGATTCATCATTGAGAAGAGTGAAATTATGCTGTTTTGAAAATTATGGCTCGTCAGCTTTTCTCTCTAAATATATAAGAAGATTTCTCTGAAAAATTCACATTATTTCAAAGACTTATTGGCTGTGAAATAAGTTAAGGTTATTTCAAATGGCTTGTCTGCAGAGAAAGGTGAGATGTAGGAAATCACAGAAAGTCGAGGGGAAAATAGGTCAATATAAACTTTGCTATATTGTGAACTAAGCCTTTGGCCAGCCACAATGTAGAGGACCTGACCCTTAGAAACTTACAAGTAAGCTGGAATCTTTAAAAATTCAAATCTTTATAAGTAAAAAGATTTATTAAAATGAATAACGAAGTGTTTTAATTTACATCAGAAGATCAAAACAATAAACACTGAGAACATAGAAAAAAGATAAATAAAGATATGAGCAGAACTTAATACCACAGAAAACGTATAAAATTCAGTTGAGGTAGTAAGTCCAAAGAATATTCTTTGACAAGATTTAAAAGACACACTTTGATTAAGAAAAACCAAAACATAAGTAAAGAATATACAGAAAGAATCAGGACAAGGTTACAGCAGAAAATATCTGAAATGCCTGTAAATTTGAACATTTGTGTAAAGTGGACCATTTCCTAGCTCCTAAACTTTAACAAAATTGACACAAGAGGAAATCATTTAAGGTCATCATGTCTGCCCTGGCATTCTCGGAACGCCCTGGCCTCAGAATGCAGCCTCTGTTGTCCATGGTAACCTGAGGAGAGGCGGCGGGGCTGAGGGAGGTTGGAACACTGCCTTCACTGAGGGAGTGGGTGGGGCCATCTCTGCTGTGACTGAACAAAGGGCAGGGGAGAAGGGGGCCTACGGCAGGGCCCTCAGAGCCCGGCAGGCCCAGTCGTGTGTCACAAGCATTTAGGCCCAGGCCAAAGTGCGCCTTCTTTGTCTGCACAGCTGCCCAATATCTCACCTTTCCACTCAGGCCGCCCTCTTACTTGAAGTGTGTGTGGAACCGGTCTGCGCAGTACACCTCGATGCAAAGCTAACCATAGGTCTGGGCTTCATAGCTTCCTGCCAGGTGACCGAAGTTCGCAGGCAGATGGGTCGTGGGACACAGGTGGGGAGCCTACTGCCCAGGCCACAGGCAGCCCAAAGCCACTATCCCAGATCGGGGGCAGCAAAGCAGTCCTGTCTGAGTCCCAGCCTCTAGAGGGAGTAGTGGACCAACACTTGTAGAAAAAGGGGTCCGCGCGGGTAACTCATTGGAGGGACACAAAAAAATTTTTGCGGACTTTCTGCTGAAGCTTACGAGCGTTCACACCTAAGCCTCTTACAAGGTCAGCTGTTTAGCTAAACATGAGCTCATGATCTAAATTTACACAATAATGAAGAAATCAGCTACAAGGGGAGACAAGCAGCAAAAACAATCAATACCAGAATTAGATTCCCTAAGCCATCGATCAGACGTTGGAATAATCAGGTGCAAGGCAGAAAATATACATAAAACTGGAACTGAAACAAGCAACAAGGATGTTTTCAAAGACTGGTAGGATCTCTAAAACATTTTTAAAGTACATGTCATTGATAAAGCTAAATACTCAAAGGTTGTGTAATACAACAGATTCATCATTGAGTAGAGTGAAATTATGCTGTTTTGAAAACTATGGCAGGTCAGATTTTCTGCCTAAATATATAAGAAGATTTCTCTGAAAAATGCACATTATTTCAAAGACTTATTGGCCGTGAAATAAGTTAAGGTTATTTCAAATGGCTTGTCTGCAAAGAAAGGTGAGATGTAGGGAATCACAGAAAGTCGAGGGGAAAATAGGTCAATATATACATTGCTATATGGTGAACTTAGACTTAGGCCAGCCACAATGTAGAGGACCTGACCCTTAGAAACTTACAAGTAAGCTGGAATCTCTAAAAATTCAAATCTTTATAAGTAAAAAGTTTGATTAAAATGAATAACCAAGTGTTTTAATTGACATCAGAAGATCAAAACAATAAACCCTGAGAACATAGAAAAAAGATAAATAAAGATATGAGCAGAACTTAATACCACAGAAAACGTATAAAATTTAGTTGAGGTAGTAAGTCCAAAGAATATTCTTTGACAAGATTAAAAGACACACTTTGATTAAGGAAAACCATAACATAAGTAAAGAATATACAGAAAGAATCAGGACAATGTTATAGCAGAGAATATCTGAAATGCCAGTAAATTTGAACATTTCTGTAAAGTCGACCATTTCCTAGCTCCTAAAGTTTACCAAAATTGACACAAGAGGAAATCATTTAAGGTCATCATGTCTGCCCTTGGCATTCTCGGAATGCCCTGGACTCAGAATACAACATCTTTAGTCCATGGTAACCTGCCGAGAGGGGGCGGGGCTGAGGGAGTTTGGAACACTGCCCTCACAGAGGGAGTGGGTGTGGCCATCTCTGCTGTCAGTGAACAAAGGGCAGGGGAGCAGGCGGCCCAGGGCAGGGCCCTCAGAGCCCGGCAGGCCCAGTGGGGTGTCACAAGCATTTAGGCCCAGGACAAAGGGCGCCTTCTTTGTCTGCACAGCGGCACAAACTCTCACCTTTCCACTCAGGCCGCCCTCTTACTTGAAGTGTGTGTGGAACCTGTCCACGCATTACACCTCGCTGCATAGTTCTGGGCATCGTAGATTCCTGCCAGGTGACCGAAGTTCGCAGGAAGATGGGTCCCTGGGACACACGCAGAGAGGCTCCTCCCCGGGCCACAGGCCGCCCAATGCCACTGCCCCAGATCGTGGGGCGCAAAGCAGCCCTGTCTGAGGCCGTGCTTCTAGAGGTAGTAGTGGACCAATCCTTGTAGGAAACGGGGTCCTCGCAGGCAACTCATTGGAGGGACACAAATAATTCTTTGCGGACTTTCTGATGAAGCTTATGAGTGTTCACACTTAAGCCTCTTACAAAGTCAGATGTTTAGCTAAACATGAGCTCATGATCTAAATTTACACAATAATGAAGAAATCAGCTACAAGGGAAGACAAGCAGCAAAAACAATCAATACAAGGATTAGATTCCCTAGGCCAACCATCAGATGTTGGAATAATCAGGTGCAAGGCAGAAAGTATACATAAAACTTGAACTGAAACAAGGAAAAAGGATGTTTTCAAAGACTGGTAGGATCTCTAAAACATTTTTAAAGTACATGTCATTGATAAAGCTAAATACTCAATGGTTGTGTAATACAACAGATTCAACATTGAGAAGAGTGAAATTATGCTGTTTTGAAAACTATGGCAGGTCAGATTTTTCTGCCTAATTATATAAGAAGATTTCTCTAAAAATAACACATTATTTCAAAGACTTATTGGCCGTGAAATAAGTTAAGGTTATTTCAAATGGCTTGTCTGCAAAGAAAGGTGAGATGTAGGGAATCACAGAAAGTCGAGGGGAAAATAGGTCAATATATACATTGCTATATGGTGAACTTAGACTTAGGCCAGCCACAATGTAGAGGACCTGACCCTTAGAAACTTACAAGTAAGCTGGAATCTAGAAAAGTTCAAATCTTTATAAGTAAAAAGATTTTTTAAAATGAATAACCAAGTGTTTTAATTGACATCAGAATATCAAAACAATAAACCTGAGAACATAGAAAAAATATAAATAAATATATGAGCAGAACTTAATACAATAGAAAACATATAAAATTCAGGTGATGTAGTAAGTCCAAAGAATATTCTTTGACAAGATTAAAAGACACACTTTGATTAAGGAAAACCAAAACATAAGTAAAGAATATACAGAAAGAATGAGGACAATGTTATAGCAGAGAGTATATGAAATGGCAGTAAATTTGAACGTTTGTGTAAAGTGGACCATTTCCTAGCTCCTAAAGTTTACCAAAATTGACACAAGAGGAAATCATTTAAGGTCATCATGTCTGCCCTTGGCATTCTCGGAATGCACTGGCCTCAGAATGCAGCATCTGTAGTCCATGGTAACCTGCGGAGAGGGGGCGGGGCTGAGGGAGGTTGGAACACTGCCTTCACTGAGGGAGTGGGTGGGGCCATCTCTGCTGTGACTGAACAAAGGGCAGGGGAGAAGGGGGCCAAGGGCAGGGCCCTCAGAGCCCGGCAGGCCCAGTCGTGTGTCACAAGCATTTAGGCCCAGGCCAAAGTGCGCCTTCTTTGTCTGCACAGCTGCCCAAACTCTCACCTTTCCACTCAGGCCGCCCTCTTACTTGAAGTGTGTGTGGAACCGGTCCGCGCAGTGCACCTCGATGCAAAGCTAACCATAGGTCTGGGCATCATAGCTTCCTGCCAGGTGACCGAAATTCGCAGGCAGATGGGCTGTGGGACACACGTGCGGTGCCTCCTGCCCAGGCCACAGGCCGCCCAAAACCACTATCCCAGATCGGGGGTAGCAAAGCAGTCCTGTCTGAGTCCCAGCCTCTAGAGGGAGTAGTGGACCAACACTTGTAGAAAAAGGGGTCCGCGTGGGTAACTCATTGGAGGGACAAAAAAAAAACTTTGCGGACTTTCTGGTGAAGCTTACGAGCGTTCACACTTAAGCCACTTACAAGGTCAGCTGTTTAGCTAAACATGAGCTCATGATCTAAATTTACACAATAATGAAGACATCAGCTACAAGGGGAGACAAGCAGCAAAAACAATCAATACCAGAATTAGATTCCCTAGGCCAACCATCAGATGTTGGAATAATCAGGTGCAAGGCAGAAAGTATACACAAAACTGGAACTGAAACAAGGAACAAGGATGTTTTCAAAGACTGGTAGGATCTCTAAAACATTTTTAACGTACATGTCATTGATAAAGCTAAATACTCAAAGGCTGTGTAATACCACAGATTTATCATTGAGAAGAGTGAAATTATGCTGTTTTGAAAATTATGGCAGGTCAGATTTTCTGCCTAAATATATAAGAAGATTTCTCTGAAAAATGCACATTATTTCAAAGAGTTATTGGCTGTGAAATAAGTTAAGTTTATTTCAAATGGCTTGTCTGCAAAGAAAGGTGAGATGTAGGAAATCACAGAAAGTCGCGGGGAAAATAGGTCAATATATACTTTGCTATATTGTGAACTAAGCCTTTGGCCAGCCACAATGTAGAGGACCTGACCCTTAGAAACTTACAAGTAAGCAGGAATCTTTAAAAACTCAAATCTTTATAAGTAAAAAGATTTATTAAAATGAATAACCATGTGTTTTAATTGACATCAGAAGATCAAAGCAATAAACCCTGAGAACATAGAAAAAAGATAAATAAAGGTATGAGCAGAACTTAATACCACAGAAAACGTATAAAATTCAGTTGAGGTAGTAAGTCCAAAGAATATTCTTTGACAAGATTTAAAAGACACACTTTGATTAAGGAAAACCAAAACATAAGTAAAGAATATACAGAAAGAATCAGGACAATGTTGTAGCAGAGAATATATGAAATGCCAGTAAATTTGAACGTTTGTGTAAAGTGGACAAGTTCCTAGCTCCTAAAATTTACCAAAACTGACACAAGAGGAAATCATTTAAGGTCATCATGTCTGCCCTTGGCATTCTCGGAATGCCCTGGACTCAGAATACAACATCTTTAGTCCATGGTAACCTGCCGAGAGGGGGCGGGGCTGAGGGAGTTTGGAACACTGCCCTCACAGAGGGAGTGGGTGTGGCCATCTCTGCTGTGACTGAACAAAGGGCAGGGGAGCAGGGGGCCCAGGGCAGGGCCCTCAGAGCCCGGCAGGCCCAGTGGGGTGTCACAAGCATTTAGGCCCAGGACAAAGGGCGCCTTCTTTGTCTGCACAGCGGCACAAACTCTCACCTTTCCACTCAGGCCGCCCTCTTACTTGAAGTGTGTGTGGAACCTGTCCACGCATTACACCTCGCTGCATAGTTCTGGGCATCGTAGATTCCTGCCAGGTGACCGAAGTTCGCAGGAAGATGGGTCCCTGGGACACACGCAGAGAGGCTCCTCCCCGGGCCACAGGCCGCCCAATGCCACTGCCCCAGATCGTGGGGCGCAAAGCAGCCCTGTCTGAGGCCGTGCTTCTAGAGGGAGTAGTGGACCAACCCTTGTAGGAAACGGGGTCCTCGCAGGCAACTCATTGGAGGGACACAAATAAATCTTTGCGGACTTTCTGATGAAGCTTATGAGTGTTCACACTTAAGCCTCTTACAAAGTCAGATGTTTAGCTAAACTTGAGCTCATGATCTAAATTTACACAATAATGAAGAAATCAGCTACAAGGGAAGACAAGCAGCAAAAACAATCAATACAAGGATTAGATTCCCTAGGCCAACCATCAGATGTTGGAATAATCAGGTGCAAGGCAGAAAGTATACATAAAACTTGAACTGAAACAAGGAAAAAGGATGTTTTCAAAGACTGGTAGGATCTCTAAAACATTTTTAAAGTACATGTCATTGATAAAGCTAAATACTCAATGGTTGTGTAATACAACAGATTCAACATTGAGAAGAGTGAAATTATGCTGTTTTGAAAACTATGGCAGGTCAGATTTTTCTGCCTAATTATATAAGAAGATTTCTCTAAAAATAACACATTATTTCAAAGACTTATTGGCCGTGAAATAAGTTAAGGTTATTTCAAATGGCTTGTCTGCAAAGAAAGGTGAGATGTAGGGAATCACAGAAAGTCGAGGGGAAAATAGGTCAATATATACATTGCTATATGGTGAACTTAGACTTAGGCCAGCCACAATGTAGAGGACCTGGCCCTTAGAAACTTACAAGTAAGCTGGAATCTAGAAAAGTTCAAATCTTTATAAGTAAAAAGATTTTTTAAAATGAATAACCAAGTGTTTTAATTGACATCAGAATATCAAAACAATAAACCTGAGAACATAGAAAAAATATAAATAAAGATATGAGCAGAACTTAATACAATAGAAAACATATAAAATTCAGGTGATGTAGTAAGTCCAAAGAATATTCTTTGACAAGATTAAAAGACACACTTTGATTAAGGAAATCCAAAACATAAGTAAAGAATATACAGAAAGAATGAGGACAATGTTATAGCAGAGAGTATATGAAATGGCAGTAAATTTGAACGTTTGTGTAAAGTGGACCATTTCCTAGCTCCTAAAGTTTACCAAAATTGACACAAGAGGAAATCATTTAAGGTCATCATGTCTGCCCTTGGCATTCTCGGAATGCCCTGGCCTCAGAAAGCAGCATCTGTAGTCCATGGTAACCTGCGGAGAGGGGGCGGGGCTGAGGGAGGTTGGAACACTGCCTTCACTGAGGGAGTGGGTGGGGCCATCTCTGCTGTGACTGAACAAAGGGCAGGGGAGAAGGGGGACAAGGGCAGGGCCCTCAGAACCCGGCAGGCCCAGTCGTGTGTCACAAGCATTTAGTCCCAGGCCAAAGTGCGCCTTCTTTGTCTGCACAGCTGCCCAAACTCTCACCTTTCCACTCAGGCCGCCCTCTTACTTGAAGTGTGTGTGGAACCGGTCCGCGCAGTGCACCTCGATGCAAAGCTAACCATAGGTCTGGGCATCATAGCTTCCTGCCAGGTGACCGAAGTTCGCAGGCAGATGGGTTGTGGGACACACGTTCGGTGCCTCCTGCCCAGGCCACAGGCCGCCCAAAACCACTATCCCAGATCGGGGGTAGCAAAGCAGTCCTGTCTGAGTCCCAGCCTCTAGAGGGAGTAGTGGACCAACACTTGTAGAAAAAGGGGTCCGCGTGGGTAACTCATTGGAGGGACACAAAAAAAACTTTGCGGACTTTCTGGTGAAGCTTACGAGCGTTCACACCTAAGCCTCTTACAAGGTCAGCTGTTTAGCTAAACATGAGCTCATGATCTAAATTTACACAATAATGAAGACATCAGCTACAAGGGGAGACAAGCAGCAAAAACAATCAATACCAGAAGTAGATTCCCTAGGCCAACCATCAGATGTTGGAATAATCAGGTGCAAGGCAGAAAGTATACACAAAACTGGAACTGAAACAAGGAACAAGGATGTTTTCAAAGACTGGTAGGATCTCTAAAACATTTTTAACGTACATGTCATTGATAAAGCTAAATACTCAATGGTTGTGTAATACCACAGATTTATCATTGAGAAGAGTGAAATTATGCTGTTTTGAAAATTATGGCAGGTCAGATTTTCTGCCTAAATATATAAGAAGATTTCTCTGAAAAATGCACATTATTTCAAAGAGTTATTGGCTGTGAAATAAGTTAAGTTTATTTCAAATGGCTTGTCTGCAAAGAAAGGTCAGATGTAGGAAATCACAGAAAGTCGCGGGGAAAACAGGTCAATATATACTTTGCTATATTGTGAACTAAGCCTTTGGCCAGCCACAATGTAGAGGA